>NC_140592.1:463511674-468311674 GCF_964204655.1 Triturus cristatus
GCCAAAGCTGACCGGATGTATAATCTTGACTGCTACTAAATGGCTTAATACAGAAATGTTACTGTCGTCTCTCCAGTCTTGGTCCTTCTGTATGCTGCACCCAACAAAGATCATCCGGTTCTGAACTGGTCTACCAACTGTCATCGAAATAAACAAAGGACATTTTAATAGTTATTTAATATTACAAGTGGAAACCATTGCACCCCAAGAAAGTACTTTAGAAACCAGTTCTAAGATGTATTCTAGGATCAAATAGGATGTTGGCAAAGGTAAATAGAAAATGTAAATGATTGAAATGAATTACGTCTGTGGACTGACACTGACAGACTGTAGTGCTTCGGACGCCGAGACGAGAATCGAACCCCAGAGTCCAGTGTCGCGTCCCCAAATCCCTTCAACTAAAGAGACACTCCTGGGTGATGTTCGACGCCTCGGGCCCTCTGTGAAACCAGAGTGCAGCGTGAGGTCATTTCTGAGGTAGGGGGGGGGAGGGGGGCAGACTGCGCGGGTCAGGGGGTCTGTCGAGCTGTCAGCACTCAGTCTCTGCCCATTAGTAACTCCTGAGGTATTCACAGAAAAACGCATTAATCTTGCCGCGCTCCTGTGGCATTGACGCCTCGGACGCTGCAGGATTTCCATTGTAGCTGGCATACCATAAACAGTTCACTTATTAAGGGGGTTTCACTGCCCCCTCGGCGCTCCGCGAGGCTCTGACAGCTGCTAACAGCCCTACGTACAAACGGGAACTGGATACCGATGTTGCGTGTTTACAGTTCTACGAAGGGGTCGCCTCTTTGACACACTTAACCCCAAACTGAAGGTTTTTCCGAAATGCTGCGGCTATGAGTTGTTTTTACCTTGTCTGAAAAGAGTTAATGTGACCTCTCTCTTTTTTATTTTTTTAATAGGAGTTAGGTCTTAAAGTATGCGAAGAAACATTTTTTTAACGATTTATTAAAAAACTTATATATATATTCAACACAAATACCTGAGGAAATATTTGAAAATATTTTTTCTATTCAAAAGAATAATCTATTTTATAATGACTTCCCAATCCGAAAATGTTTGCATTTACCAGTTTCAGGCTTTTCTTTAAAGATAATAGTCAGAAAAACATGTTAACCTTAGACAGGAAGAATATTTGCATGAAAGCATCTATTTTGAACATTTTTTTCAGGTGGATAAATACATTATATGATTCCTCGCACAGAACCGCTGCTTCATTATCAGTGCT
The DNA here is from genome assembly GCF_964204655.1 of Triturus cristatus. Classification (NCBI taxonomy): domain Eukaryota; kingdom Metazoa; phylum Chordata; class Amphibia; order Caudata; family Salamandridae; genus Triturus; species Triturus cristatus. The sequence goes on from NC_140592.1 coordinate 463,512,909, forward strand.
GGCACTTGTTGAGAGATTTTGGCAAACAAATTAATATGTAACCTATTTTATAATGAAACACCATGAATCATTTGACCGTAAAATGCAGGTATGCATATATCACGTGTTCAACACAATTCAATTTCCAAGTCTGCTCTGCCAGCTGAAAAATGGTGGCTGGGAATGGTGGAGGGAGTTGGAGGGTTGGAGGGGGAGTTCTTGTGCTGAATTCCAGGAGCTGTGCACTGGAAGAAGAGTAAAGGTCCCTATTAGCGAATGGCTGTGCCCAGTCAGAAAAAGTTCACACAAAAGGAGATTGAAAAGGAACCTGGTTTCCGATTTTCATCTGATGTTTGTGACCCTTACTGGTGTTCTAAGCAAGATGCTTTTTAGGTCTCTCCTGGAGAGCATATACCCTGTCTTTAAGAGTTCCTTTGTTTTCTAATAGTGGGCTTAGAGCCAGCTCATTGCATACCTGCCAACTCACACAGTGCCACCGCATGACACACGATACCGGCTACCATCACACGGTCACCCAGCGAGGAGCCGATATATCACAGTGGCAGGGGAAATAAGCTGAAAACCACTGTAAATAGTGGTTTTCCAGCTCGTTTTCTGAGGTTTTGAACTGCCGATTTCCATTAAGGGGTGTGAAAACACCACAGGCCATGGGGAAACTTTTTTGGGGGGGGGAGGAGGGGTTTGGGGGTAGGATGGTGTTCAAAAGTGCCTCTTAGGTACTTCTTGGCATGAGGCTCCGCCCTGTCAAGGCCCTGCCCCCTCTTCACATGGTGAGATTTTTGTTCATGTTGTCAGATATGTCATTGGTTGGCTTCATTGCCACTCTCATTATCTTGTTATTAGGTCGCAGCCTACTATCTGGTTTGCTAAAGACATCTTGGAGACATACAGAAAGTTGACCTGGGAATGCATTCTGCCCGTTGCTTACCATTGGCTTTTTGGTTTGTAACTCACACTTTCTGACCTTCTATTTGCTGGCTTTATTTGGTTTAGACTGTCCAGCTTGAGCTCGTCCCTCCAATTACCCAAACCTTGTGTATTGTATTCTTCCACAAACTCGCTTTCTGCAAACAGGCCATTAAATCTTGTTCTTATCTTGTCACATTTGCTGTGCATTCAAAGACAGCAGTCAAATGTCAGACTGTGTCTTTCAGGAAGCTTGGTGTTTATTTTTCTGCCTCTGACCTCAAAGTGAGAGGATTTATGTGACAATCATGCTGGCTACTAGGGGTCCACTTGAGGAAGGCTGTATGGTGTTATTTTGTTGTCTAGCACACAACAACATTTAAATATTAGTAAATCAACTGTTCTGATGATCAAATCAATGCATTGGCTGATAACATTTCCCCACATTATCATTTTGTGTGATGCATACTTTTATCAGTAATTTGTATGTGAGTGCAAATGTAATGGTCATTTCAATTAAAGATATGTTGTCTGTAATGTCAGTACGCTAGCAAACCATGCATACTCCATGTTACCTAACTCCACTCTACTCTGCACCACTCCACACTAAGCTACTCCGCTCCACACTGTCACTGCACTCTTCTCTGCACCACTCCACTCTATGCCTCTCTACTCTACACCACTCAACTCTACTCTATGCCAATGCACTCTACTCCACACTACTCTACTATGCACCACTGCACTCTTTGCTACTGCACTCTACACACTCCACTCTGTATCACTCCACTCTATGCCACCCTACTCTGCAACACTGCACTCTACGCCAATGCACTCTACTCTGTACCACTCTACTGTACACCAGTGCACTCCATGACAATCCCCTTTATGTCATTCTGATCTACACTGCACCATTGCACTCTACTCTGAAACAATCTGTCCTCCGACACTGTGCTCGATGCCACTGCACTCAACGCCACTCCACTCTACTGTACACCACTCTGAGGCACTGCACTCTATGCCAATGCACTCTACACCACTTTGCTCAAACCAATGAACTCTACGCCAATCTACTCTGCACTTCTGCACTTCTACGCCTCTATACTCAATGCTACTTCAATCTATGCCATTTTACTCTGTCACTGCACTCCACGTCACTCTGTTCTACCCTGCACAACTGCACTCTACACCACTGCCCTCTAAGCCACTCTACTCTGCATCACTGCATTCTGCACCAGGGAACTCTACACCACTCTACTCTGCACCACTGCACTCTAAGTTAATGCACTCCATGCCACTCTACTACACACCACTGCACTGTATGCCACTATACTCTGTAACACTGCATGCTCTGCCATTCTACTTTATGCCTCTGAACTGTACGCCACTGAACTCTGCATCGCTCCACTCTATGCCAGTCCACTCTAAGGCACTCTAATCTACTCTGCATTACTGCCCTCTATGACACTCTCCTCTATACCACTTCACTCTTCTCTATGCTACTGCACTCTACGCCTACTGCACTCTATGCCACTGCACTCTGCGCCACTTTACTAAAAAACAATGCACTCTACACCATTGCACTCTAATACAACCTACTCTGCACCACTGCACTGTACGCCACTATATGGCACTCCACTCTACAACATTGCACTCTGTCACTTTAATTTGCACCACTCTACACCACTGCACTCTACACCAATGCACTCTATGCCACTCTACTCTACACCGCTGCATGCACTCTAAGACACTCTACTCTATGTCACTCTACTCTGAGCCACTTTACTCTATACCACTGCACTCTACTCTGCACCACTCTACGCCACTCTACTGCACTCTACGCCAATGCACTCTATGCCACTCTAATCTACTGTGCAGCACGCCACTCTATGACACTGCACTCTGTGCCACTACACTCCACTTCACTCTACGCTACTCTAGATCACTGCACTCTATGCCAGTACACTCTACATCACTTTACGAAAAAAAAATGCACTCTATGCTACTGCACTCTACACCAATCTACTCTGAAACACTATACTTTACGCCACTTCATTCTAGGTCACTTTATTCCACTCCTCTCTATGACACTCTACTCCATGATACTCCAATCTATTATGCTCTACTCCATCAAACTCTGATCCACTGACACTGTACTCCACTCTATGCCACTACTATCTACAGCACTCTACTCCAATCTATGCCATTCTATGACTCTACTCCACTCTATGCAACTCCCTCTAAGCCACTCCACGCTACTTTACTCCACTCTATTCTATGACTCACTACTCAACTCTACTCCACTTCACTTTATGCCACTTCACTCTGGCAATCTACTCTGCTCTATTCCACTCTACTCTACAACACTCTATTCCACTCTACGCAACTCTCTCTATGCCACTCTACTCTGCTCTACACCACTCCACGATATTCTATGCCACTCCACTCTACGACACTTCACTCAACTCTGACACTGTACTCCACTCTACACCACTCAACTCTACGCCCTTCCACTCTGTGACACTCTACTCCCTCCACAACACTTCACAACACTGTACGCTACTCCATGACACTCCACTCCACTCCTCTCCTCTCCTCTCCACAACACTGAACTCTACTGTACGGCATTCCACGCCACTCTATGCCATAACACTCCGCTCTGCTCCACTCTACTCCACTTCATGACACTCCACTCTATGCCACTCTCCTTTACCCCACTAACATTTAGCCATGCTGAACAGTAGCCACTCTGTTGTACAACATTGCTGAAACATTTTAGCAAAGCCAATAGCTCTTGCATGGGTGAAACCTATTGGCCTTGCCAATGCTTGTTTGGTTAGCTGCATAGGCTTCCTTCCTCTTCATGAATTTGTCCCTCCACTGGATCATGGACACATTACTTGTGTCCTTCCACCACTCATTTATGAGGGCACTACTTTTTTATTCGTGCTTAAGCACTCTACAAGAATGCTTTTTTCGAGCTGTTTCCCTCTTTTGTCTGTGTTGCCCCACGACTCGCCCTCCTTCCCTCCCTCCCTTCTTCCATGTTGTTTTTCGCCCATCATTTTGCCCCCCGCCCAAAATAGGTCTTGCCATTGACAACTATTGCTTTTACCAATGGATTTTAGCTGTGCTGTGCAGCATGGCCAAAAAGGAAACCAAAAAGGTGCTGGGGGGAGGAGCCTAGCGCGCAACCAAGATGGCCACGTAGGTGCGAGGATCCCGAGGACCTCCGCAACCTCCTACATTTATCCTGAATTCATCCTGCCTCGATTGAGGGGACTGTGTTGGTGAGCCAGAGCTGAGGTGGAACCCGTTTTCCGTTCTCGAATCGGACCTCGGGTGCCGGAGTGAGCACCGATTGAAGTTTGCGGCCTTCTTCTCGCCGAGCCCCGGATTTGCGTTGGGGGGTGACCCAGTGGCAAAGTGAACAACAACGGCGGGCCGGGCCTGGCGAGTCGCGTGCCCCGCACTTTCGCTTTCTGCAAGTGAGATCGCGGAGCCTTTTGTGTTGGTGTGGCCTCGCTGAGGGACCCTGCCTGCCTGCCTGCTGTAGCCCACCCCGCCGATCTGGGGTGGCCCCCCCGGGGCTCGCGGCCCTGATTGCCTGCCCTCTACGGCGTTGCTGGTGCGATTGTGGGACCAGCGGCGATGGCCACGAAACAAGATGGGGATCGGTCAAGGACCAAGTCGACCCGACGTGGCACCGTCCATCCGGCCAACAGCATGGACCGCTATACCCTCCAGAGGGGATCTCTTGGCGGACCGCACGAGTCCCCTGAGGGCCCTTCTGATGCCCCGGACTTGCCCACGGATCTGACTCTTCACGACGTCATGGGCGCCATTTCCGAGATGAAGGCCTCGGTGGGCCAGCGGTTCGACACCCTGGCACAGAAGATCGACGCGGTCCTTGTGGACGTTGGCCTGGTGAGGGCCGATCTCTCCAAGACCAACGATCGAGTTGATTCTTTGGCCCACACCGCATCGGGCCTTACGACTGAGGTGGCGGCACTACAACTGGAGGTACGCCGGCTAGGTCAGGCGAGCGCACTTATGGATCGGCGCCTCGAGGATTCCGAGAGTCGGGCCCGGAAGAATAACATCCGCATCATCGGAGTACCCGAGGGACGGGAGGAAGCGGCGGCGGATCTCTTTGTGGAGGACCTGATCGCTACCCATCTCCAGCCTCGGGGACTGAGTACATTTTTTGCTGTGGAGAGGGCCCACAGGGTTCCCGGGGGAAGGCCGAAGGTCGGAGCCCCTCCGCGACCTCTCATTGCCCGGATTTTTAACTTTCGGGACAGAGACGCTATCCTGCAAGCTTCCAGACTACATGGGCCGGTTAAGCTGGAAAATATGGAGGTGAACTTTTACCCTGATTTCACCCAAGCGGTCCAGAAGCAAAGAATGAGCTTCCTGGGCGTTAAACGCCGACTCCGGGACCTGAACTTAAAGTACGCCATGCTCTTCCCGGCCAAGCTGCGAGTGGAGGTGGATGGTCGCACGCACTTTTTTGATCGTCCCGAAGCGGCCGGGGACTGGCTGGACACTCTGTCTGGGGATCGTGATCGAGATGGCGGGGGGGGGGCGGCGGGAGGAGACGGCCCACTGGATCGGGACTGAGGGGTCAATATTGGGTCTCACTCTGGACGAATACGATGCTACTTTCGATCAAGCGTCTGTCTTTGTACATTCCCCTCCCATGGAGGTTGTGTGGGGTCTAGAAGGGGTACTCTTTCCTCCTCTAGGGGGTCTAGCTAGTTTCTTTCTATAGGGGCGACAGGCACACTGCAAGTTGGGGGGGCTGTCCGGGCTCATGCAGGGGTGCAGGGAGGGGGGAGTTTTGTTGGAGTGGGTGGGTTGGGGTGGGGTGTTGTTCGTTTACACCACAAGGCAAACGTATTATTGTGTTATCTCTACAGTGCTCTCTGGGGGACGAGTGATGACTTCTGTTTATGATGGGGGGTAGGGGACTGAGTTTGTTGTCCTGGAATGTTAATGGACTGGGGGACAGGATAAAACGAGGTGTGGTCCTGCAGTTCTTGAAGCGAACTTCGCCCGATATAGTTTTTCTGCAGGAGACGCACCTCATTGGCAACTCCTTTTGCGCTATGAATCGACGGGGCTACCGCCTTGTGGCCCATTCGGGCTTCACGTCTGGTTCAAGGGGTGTGGGTATTATGGTTAGAAACTCGCTCCCGTTGGAGATTGATGAGGTGCGCCATGACGATAGGGGACGTTACACGGTTTTGGTGGGCAGACTGGAGGGCAGAGTGGTCGTTTTTGTGTCAGTATATGTCCCACCGGGGATGCAGACGACCACCTTTGCGGACCTGGGGCGCCTCCTCCTTGGCCTTCCGGAGGGGATTCTAGTGGTGGGGGGGGATTTTAATGCGGTAGTTTCCGGAACTGTGGATCGTCACCCCCCCAGGGATCTCCCCCGGGCTCAAGCGTGGTTATCTGGCCTCTTGGATACCCTGGGGCTGGTGGATTGTTGGCGTTTAAAACATCCCACGCAGCTACAGTACACCTTCCATTCAGGGGCTCATGGTAGTCTCTCACGGCTAGATTATGTCCTGGTCCCAGCGGCTTATGTGGGGAGGGTGGGAGAAGTGCGCCATTTGGCACGGGGTATTTCGGACCACTCCCCGCTCTTGCTGCACTTTGATATTTTACCGAGGGGAGAGGGTAGAGTGGCCCCGATCAATCCCTGGTACCTGCGTGACCCCACCATTCGCGCAGAGCTGATTAAATCCCTTAAGCGCTATTTTGACGAGAATGTGGGGTCTGTGCCATCGGCGGTCTCACTGTGGGAGGCGTTCAATACAGTACTCCGAGGAGAGGCCCTGTCCCTTATTTCCCACTCCCGGAGGCGCGAGCGGGAGGAGGTGACCCGTGTTGAAGCTGAGATAACCGAGTTGGAGGGTGATCTAGAATGTGGGGTGACGGATGATAAATTACATGTTCTCCAACTCAAGCAAGCGGCCTATAAGGCCCTCGTCACGGAGGCGGCCAGGGGCCTCAGTAGAGAGCAACAGGGGAGACTGTATGATGTGGGTGATAAGGCTGGTAAATTGATTGCATGGCTGGATAAGAAAGAGAGAGCGAGTCGAGTTGTCCCGTTGATTGAGAAAACGAATGGTGTGTGTGTCACTGAACTGGAGGAAATTGTCTCCTGCTTCGCGGACTATTTCCGTGGGGTGTATTCCCCAGTGTCTTCCCGCTCTGAAGAGGATTCCCATGCCCTGCTCAGATATATCGCGCTGCCTTCCCTTTCGGAGGAGGACAGTGTGTTGTTGGACGCCGCTCCAACCTCCGAAGAAATTGCCCTCGCCATACGCTCGGTCGCTTCCGGTAAGGCCATGGGTCCTAATGGTCTTCCCATCGAGTTGTATAAGCTGCGGCCGGATACGCTGGCGCCGCATCTCTGTGCTATGTTCCTTGCGGCCCACTCGGTGGGTTCCCTCCCGCTAGACCAGCGTCTGGCTACCATCGTGGTTATCCACAAGGAGGGGAGGCCACGGGACCGGGTCACATCCTATCGACCCATTTCGTTATTGAATGCGGAGCCCATAATTCTCGCCAAGGTTTTGGCCAATCGGCTGGTCGGCGTGGTGTGTGACTTGGTCCACCAGGACCAGTCCGGCTTTATTCCCCATCGTAAAACAGCGCTTAACCTGCGGCGTTTGCATGGGGTGCTCGCACGTGTCCCGTTCATACGGGAGCCGGCCATCTTGGCATCCTTGGACACCACTATGGCGTTTGACACACTTGAATGGCCATATATTTGGGCGACGCTCGCGAAATTTGGGTTTGGCACAGGGTTTATCAGCTGGGTTAAATTGTTGTACTCTGGCCCACTGGCGCAGGTGGTTGTGAACGGTAGAGTGTCGGCTCCGTTTGAGTTGGGCAGGGGCACGCGGCAGGGCTACCCGTTATCGCCGCTCCTTTTTGCGCTTGCCTTAGAGCCCCTGGCGGAGTGGCTGTGGTGGGAACCTTCTATTCGTGGTCTCCGCTGGACCCCCGAGTATGAGGACCGCGTGTCTCTATATGCTGACGATATTCTCCTGTACCTGGCTTCCCCACGTAAATCACTGATAGTACTGGTTGATGTATTGCAATCATTTGGTCGTAACTCCGGCCTTGTCATCAACTGGGCTAAATCGTGCGTGTATGTTCTCTCTGGGGAGGCTCCTATCCTTCCGCGGGGCTGTCCTATCCAGATCGCCCCGCAGGGATTTAGGTACCTGGGTATCTTCATCACCCTAGACGCGGAGGCCCGGTATGATCGAAACCTGCTGCCCCCCCTCCAGCGCCTGAAGGAGGATGTCGCGCGTTGGCGGCGTTTGCCGCTCTCGCCGCTCGGCCGGGCGGCATTGTTTAAGATGATGTCGCTGCCGCGTTTCCTCTACGCTCTGCAGAATACAATGGACCTCGTCCCGGCGCGTTACTTCCGCGAGGTGGAGAGTTTGCAACGCCGCCTGTTCTGGGACGGGAGACCGCGTATTGCCCTGGCGAAGCTGACGCTCCCGTGGTATGACGGGGGGATTGCCCTCCCGGATATTAAACGGTATTATTGGGCCTCCCAGCTGGCTGCGATTAATCACGGCATATACGGGCCCGCCCTAAACCCGGCCTTTGAAATGGATAAGATGCTACTGCCGGGTGGTGACTATAATCGAGCGCTCTACTCCAGCTCGCTCGACGCACGTCTGACGGGCCCCACGCGTGTCATGGTACGAGTGTGGCACGCGGCTAATGTAGCGATGGGGTGGAAGGATCGTTTGACCCGGGCGTCACCACTGTACGCATCTGAGCAGTTGGGCTCCCTGTGGACCTCGAAGGGCTTCGAGAAGTGGGACATGATAGGCATCAGCAGGGTGGGGGATCTCTGGACGAGGGGGGGATTCAAAACGTTCGGGATGCTGCAGACGGAATTCCAGTTGCAAGACAGGGTGTACTTTCGGTATATGCAGATCCGTCATGCACTATGTTCCGCCTTCCCGGACGTCGCCTCCATCCCAGAGTACTCCCCTCTGGAAGATAGAGTGCTGGATGGACATGTACCGGAAAGCACGATCTCGTTAATCTATAAAAAACTGATCAATGACCGCGCGGGATTGCTGCTTGATCTTCGCGAGGCTTGGGCTGCCGATGGTTTGGAGCTGGACGACGAGGACTGGGTCTCTGCGGTGGCCTCCCCGAAAGAGGTGGCCATACCGGCCCGCCTTCGCTTCGTCCAGCTCAAGATACTCCATAGGGTCTACATAACGGGGCCGAGGCTATTGCGTATGGGCTATGCTGTGGACGGGTTGTGTAAGCGTGGGTGTGGTTCTTTGGGGACCTTTCTTCATATTTTGTGGGAATGCCCAGAGGTGGAGCGATTCTGGCGTGGTGTGCATGAGGTCCTGCGGGTGGTTACGCGTGTGCCGCTGCTGCCCGAGGCGAGGCGATGCCTGTTGAACGTGTGGGAACCAACCGACTATTCGGTGCCACAGACGTGGTGGGTGACTCTGGGATATATGGTGGCCAAGCGCGATATTGCTCAACTGTGGGGTTCCCAGAGGCCCCCGACTGTTTCGGCCTGGAAGGAAAATATGGACTGGTGCATGTTTCGGGAAAAGGTGGTGTATGTAGCGAGAGGTAAGCCTGGGACATGGGTGAAAGTATGGGGCCCCTGGAACGCCTACCGTGGGGGAATCTGTGCCCCGCCGTTATTGCCCGATCCATTGCCTGCCCCGTTCCCTTAGCCGGTTTAGCTCTCCGGTACCGGGTACTGAGTCCACCCAGTCCCTGTTCTGACCTTCTCCCGCCCCTTGATACTCCTATGGATTGGTAGGGTCCCCCTTCTAGGGGAGCACATGCTGCTGTTTTCGATCGTGGGTTGCCTTGTGGTTTGATTTTGTTTGTTGTTATTTATGTTTAAAAAAAAGAAACCGTCATGTGGGGTCCAGATGGTGTGGCCATCAACGCGGCTAACTCCTGTACGTTTCCCTTTGCCGCAGCCTGCGTTCCACTGTGTGTATCTTATGCTCCTCTTGTTTGCTAGCGGCCGGCCTGAAGGTTGTAGGCCCATCTTTGTATATTCTTTGAACTTTGTAATAAACGGTTTCAAAAAAAAAAAAAAAAAAAAAAAGGTGCTGTTGATGCAGCCACAGTGGCTGTGCCATTTTGTAGGCACATACAACCCAGGCGTGCTTATAAAGTACGCATGGCATTTTTTTCTTTTTATTTACTTATCCAGGTTGGATTGGTAAATGTAATTTAAATTCATTGGGGCAGGAGAGATCAACATAAAGTATAAGGGAACAGTAGCACATGGGTGAGGGAGTGCGCAACATGGAACAGGGAAAAGCGCACGGCGAGAAAGCAATGCGCGGGAGATGCACACAAGGACAAGGACAAGCACAACATGGCGTGGTTGGAGAAGAAGCGCATGGGTGAGAGCCATATATTGTGTGGTAGGTGAATGAATAGAAATACACAGAGACACCTGGTAAGCATCAGTAGTCTAATGGAATGCTTAACCAAAAAGAAATGAGGAGTGTTTGAAAAGTAAGCAGTGGAAAGACCAAGTAATAGGGTCATGCTCCAAGGGACAGACAAAACCAAGAAGAGGAAGGAAAGTCCACACAACCTGTCTTCAGGTGCGATGAACACTACATATTACTATTTGCACAGACCATCAATTAATTTTTTATGTAAAAGGCAATCAAATATGAAGTTTATGCAAATGTGAGTCTTCCCAATAAGCATGCTCACTAGGATTCTCAGCAATATCTCCCCTAGAGTTCCTTCTCAATATTCACATATTGATTGCCAGAGGTAAGGCCTACAGGTCGATACATAGCTATGGAAAACATGTAAGGGTTTCTGAAGCTTATAATATTACTTAGTATTACTGACTACCCAGATGCATAGTTTCAGGTGAGAACAAGTTACTCATGAGTAAAGTAACACAAACATAGGCCACAAATTTCCATGAAAACAGCAATCAAGTTATGAGTTGAAATAGTTCTTAAAAATGAAGAGCTTTTACAGGAATTGAGAGCCATGTGTGGTGAAATGGTGGTGGTGGTTAGGGTAGGCGGGTCATGGTGCTGGTGGTGATGAGGGAGGTGACCGTAGTAGTGGTGTTGAGGGTGATGTTGATGAAGTGGTCATGGTAAGTAGGCCTGGGCATAGCTCGGTAAATTTCATCCTGCGGAATTCTGCAGGGTTGTTGAAAAACTTTGCCCAATTCCGTGGAGTTCCATGAACGGACGGAGTATTGCTCGCCCACCCCTAATGAAATCCCCTTGGCTAATAAGGGTTGTTGGTGGCCAAAAACCCCTATTGTTGTCACAAGTAAGTCCCCCTCAGCCGAATTTCTGAGACATCATTGTAAAATCTCGTGAGCGCCCATCAAGTCTTGCTGTGCTCCCTGAGTGCATGAAATGATGTAATGAGTGCGCCACAGAAAAAGAAAATCCACTCCGTTGCGGAGTGCGGCGTTTATCGGTAACTCAGCATTCTCCGCGGAATGCAGAGCTGCCAAATTCTACAAACTCCACAAGCGGAGCGCAATTTTATGCCCAGGCCTAGTGGCAAGGCTGTTGAGGGTGGTGGTAGGATGGTGATTGTGGTAGTGTGTAGTGTTTAGGGTGGGGGTGGAGAGTGGAGAGTGGGTGGTGAGAGTGGAAGTGTGGCTGATGATGATGGAAGTAGGGTGGAGGTAGTAGGGTGGTGTTAGGGTGTTGGTAGTGTTGAGGGTGATGGTGAGGGTGGTGGTAGTGAGTGTGGTGGAGGTATTTAGCATGGTGGTGGTTGGGTAATGGTTAGGGTGGTGGTTATGGTGGTGGTTATTAGGGTGTTGGTAGAGGTCAGGGTGGTGGTTAGGGTAGTGTGGTGGTGGTTAGAGTAGGGTTGTGGTGAGTAGGGTAGGGTGATGGTTGTTAGGGTGGGGAGGTGGTGGTTGGAGTAGGGTGGTGGTGATGGTTTGGGTGGTGGTAGTGGTTAGGGTGGTGGGCGTTATGATGGTAGTGGTTAGGGTGGTGGTAGTTAGATTAGTGGTGATTTGGACAATGGGTGCGGTTAGGGTGGTGACGGTAAGGTGGTGGGGCTGGTGGTGGTGAGGATGGTGGTTGTGCTTAGAGTGGTTGTTTAGGTTTTGGTGATAGTGGCTCATAGAGGTAGGCAAGCCAGCAAATTAACAAGGAAAGCCAAGCTTTAGCCAAGCAAAGGGTCTGGCTTGGCTCTTAGAGCCCGTGCATGAGCACAAGCAGACAACAACGTTTCCTATGAAAATCATGCATCAAACATCACATAAACTATGATAAAGTATCTTCAAAATTAAACAAGCATTGGTAATGCATCGGTTTCGCCTATGTAATGAATAAAGAGCTGTTTTCATAAGCCATCGTCTGGCAGAAGGAAAGAGCTCCCTGACAGATAACACAGGAGTGGAGAGGAAGTGGTGCAGCGACCAGAGCAGTGACTTGAGAGCTGGGGATCCCAGTTCAAGTCTCGGCAGCGCCACGCAACATCCTGTGATTCTATGCAAAGCATTTAGGGCCAGATGTAGGTGACCAAATAGCGAGCGCTAACACTGAAATTCACAGAATTTCAGTGTTAGCGCTCGCTATTTGGCAGCGAGCAATGTAGGTAAGTTGAAACCTATTAGCAAAATAAGGAATTGCAAAATTGCGATTCCTTATTTTGCACTTGCATTTAAGGAATCGCAAATTGCGATTCCTTAAATGCAATGTAAGTAGCACAAAAGAAAATGCACTTTAGCCTTAAGGAATCGCTAATTACCACCAACTTCAAGTTGGTGGTAATTAGCGATTTCCTTTAAAAAAACACTTTTTTGCCTTTTTTAAGTGCCATGTGGCACACATTCATGCCCTTAGGGCATGTATGTGTGCCACATGTGCACACATGCACATTTCTAGGGTGCAACAGGGTGTCCTTTTGGAACCCTGGCACCCTTGAAATTGCTCCCGCAATTTGCGAGAGCCTCTTGGTGACTCGCAAATTGCGGGAGCAATTTCCATTCATTCCTATGGGCCTCTTGGCCCATAGGAATGAATGGGAAGGTATTCCTTAATTGCGAATCGCAATTTGCGATTCACAATTCAGAAATATTAAGGAATCGCAAAAAATATTGCGATTCCTACCTACATGACATTTTGTGATTCATTAATAGCGATTCCCTAAAAATTGCTATTAAGGAATCGCAAACATGCATTTACCTACATCTGGCCAATAATCTCTTAGGGGGATAAATTGCTATATAAATATGCTTCAATAGTAAAAGGCAAAATTTTATGAAAATATAGTTCCACCAAAAGCAGATGTTAACAGTATTTTGGCAGTGGGAAACTGATTCAGGGACTATTAGTATATCCACCACATGGCCCGAGGGCAAGTTTTATCCATAAAATTCAGACTTTTATGGAATCCTGTATAGAATATTCAAGTTTCACCATAGTTGGGGACTTTAACTTTCACCTTGAGCACTCCACCAACACGGATACGGACCACTTAGTGGACACTCTAAAATGCTTTAACCTACACCAGTTAATTGAAGAACCTAACCATCGCACCAATCATACGCTGGGCGGAGTTTTTGCAAGTAATCAAGGACTGGAAATAGATAAAATTCTGCCACTCTCTTAGTCAGACCATAAAGCCATTTTGTTTCTAATAACGACTCCCTGTAATGGAGCCTCTTTGAAAAATACAGCTAGAGCTGTTAAGTATAGGCCATGGAAAAATCCAAATGTGGAGGCATTGTGGGACTCCCTTTTTAAGTCAGTCCCCTTTCCAGACAACAATGTCAACAATGCAGCGATAACCTACACACACTGGTTAGATGCAACATGTCAAGTGGTGGTCCCGGAAGAAGTATTTAAGAGCTTTAGGAAAAATCCATCAGCGCCATGGTTCTCGCAAGAATTAAAAACTACACAACTGAAATGCAGACTTCAGGATCATAGATGGAGAAAAGAATACTTCCTAGAAGGAAAACATAACTATAAAGAAGTAGGCTTGGAGTATAAGGAGCTAATTAAAGCTAAAAAGTTGAAATATTTCTCTAGTAAAATCAGGTTAGCTACAAATTTTATGAGGGAACTTTTTAAAACAGTCAAATCCATATCCAAATAGAATAATAGTAATAGCTTGGTCCCGAATGTCTCCTTCTGTAATCAGCTGGCATATTTCTTTCAGCTTACACTCAATTCTATATTTCAGGTATTCTACTCTGTCACGAATATGTCAAACACTGTGGCAGCACCAGGCCAGGTTGAGTTTTTGAACTGCAGACTAGGCCAAGGGCAATTGGTAGCACCCATTTTTGAAAGTTTCTCACCCCTTATGTGGGATAAAACACTGAATCTTATAAGTCCATCAAATCCGGGGCCTCGGAGGAGGAGCCTAGTGCGCAACCAAGATGGCCGCGTAGGTGCGAGGCTCCCGAGGACCTCCGCAACCTCCTACATTTATCCTGTATTCATCCTGCCTCGGTTGAGGGGACTGTGTTGGTGAGCCTGAGCTGAGGTGGTACCCGTTTCCCGTTCTCAAATCGGACCTCGGGTGCCGGAGTGAGCACAGATTGAAGTTTGCGGCCTTCTCCTCGCCGGACCCCGGATTTGCGCTGGGGGGTGACCTGGTGGCAAAGTGAACAACAACGGCGGGCTGGGCCTGGCGAGTCGCGTACCCCGCACTTTCGCTTTCACTTTCGCACCCCCTCGCCTTCTCTGCGAGTGAGATCGCGGAGCTCTTTGTGTTGGTGTGGCCTCGCTGGGGGACCCTGCCTGCTTGCCGGCTGTGACCCACCCCGCCGATCTGGGGTGGCCCCCCCCGGAGCTCGTGGCCCCGATTGCCTGCCCTCTACGGCGTCGCTGGCGCGAGTGTGAGACCTGTGGTGATGGCCACGAAACAAGATGGAGATCGGTCAAAGACCAAGTCGACCCGGCGTGGCGCCGTACATCAGGCCAACATCATGGACCGCTATACCCTCCAGAAGGGATCTCCCGGCGGACCGCACAAGTCCTCTGAGGGCCCTTCTGATGCCCCGGACTTGCCCACGGATCTGACTCTGCAAGACATCATGGGCGCCATTGCCGAGATGAAGGCCTCGGTGGGCCAGCAGTTCGACACCCTGGCACATAAGATCGATGCGGTCCTCGTGGATGTTGGCCTGGTGAGGGCTGATCTCTCCAAGACCAACGACCGGGTTGATTCTTTGGCCCAAACCGCATCGGGCCTCACGACTGAGGTGGCGGCCCTACAAACGGAGGTGCGCCGACTTCGTCAGGCGAGTGCACTTATGGATCGGCGCCTTGAGGATTCCGAGAGTCGGGCCCGGAGGAACAACATCCGCATCATCGGGGTACCCGAGGGACGGGAGGAAGCGGCGGCGGATCTATTTGTGGAAGACCTGATCGCTACCCATCTCCAGCCTAGGGGACTGAGTAAATTTTTTGCTGTGGAGAGGGCCCACAGAGTTCCCGGGGGAAGGCCGAAGGTCGGAGCCCCTCCGCGACCTCTCATTGCCCGGATTTTTAACTTTCGGGACAGGGACGCGATCCTGCAAGCCTCCAGACTGCAAGGGCCGATTAAGCTGGAAAATATGGAGGTGAACTTTTACCCTGATTTTACCCAAGCGGTCCAAAAGCAGAGACTGAGCTTCCTGGGCGTCAAGCGCCGACTTCGGGACATGAACCTAAAATATGCCATGCTCTTCCCGGCCAAGCTGCGAGTGGAGGTGGATGGTCGCACGCACTTTTTTGATCGTCCTGAAGCGGCCGGGGACTGGTTGGACACTCTGTCTGGGGATCGTGACCGAGATGGCGGGGGGGGGCGGCGGGAGGAGACGGCCCACTGGATCGGGACTGAGGGGTTGATCTTGGTCCTCACTCTGGACGACTATGATGCCACTTTCGACCAAGCTTCTGTCTTTGTTCTTTCCTCTCCCATGGAGGTTGTGTGGGGTCTGGAAGGGGTTCTCTTTCCTCCTCTAGGGGGTCTAGCTAGTTTCATTATATAGGGGCGACAGGCACACTGCAAGTTGGGGGGGCTGTCCGGGCTCATGCAGGGGTGCAGGGAGGGGGGAGTTTTGTTGGGGCGGGTGGGTTGGGGTGGGGTGTTGTTCGTTTACACCACAAGGCAAATGTATCATTGTGTTATCTCTAAAGTGCTCTCTGGGGGACGAGTGATGGCTTCTGTTTATGATGGGGGGTAGGGGACTGAGTTTGTTGTCCTGGAATGTTAATGGACTGGGGGACAGGATAAAACGTGGTGTGGTCCTGCAGTTCTTGAAACGAATTTCGCCCGATATAGTTTTTCTGCAGGAGTCACACCTCATTGGCAACTCCTTTCGTGCTATGAATCGACGGGGCTACCGCCTTGTGGCCCATTCGGGCTTCACGTCTGGTTCAAGGGGCGTGGGCATTATGGTTAAGAACTCGCTCCCGTTGGAGATTGATGAGGTGCTCCATGACGACAGGGGACGTTACACGGTTTTGGTGGGCAGAATGGAGGGCAGAGTGGTCGTTTTTGTGTCAGTATATGTCCCGCCGGGGCTGCAGACGACCACCTTTGCGGACCTGGGGCGCCTCCTCCTTGGCCTTCCGGAGGGGATTCTAGTGGTGGGGGGGGATTTTAATGCTGTGGTTTCCGGAACTGTGTATCGTCACCCCCCTAGGGATCTCCCCCGGGCCCAGGCGTGGTTGCCTGGCCTCTTGGATACCTTGGGGCTGGTGGATTGTTGGCGTTTGAAACACCCCATGCAGCTACAGTACACCTTCCATTCCGGGGCTCATGGTAGTCTCTCACGGCTAGATTATGTCCTGGTTCCGGCGGCTCATGTGGGGAGGGTGGGGGAGGTGAGCCATTTGGCACGGGGTATCTCGGACCACTCCCCGCTCTTGTTGCGCTTTGATATTCTTCCGAGGGGAGAGGGTAGGGTGGTCCCGATTAATCCCTGGTACCTGCGTGACCCCACCATTCGCGCGGAGCTGGTTAAATCCCTTAAGCGCTACTTTGACGAGAATGTGGGGTCTGTGTCATCGGCGGTCTCACTGTGGGAGGCGTTCAAGACGGTACTCCGGGGAGAGGCCCTATCCCTTATTTCCCACTCCCGGAGGCGCGAGCAGGAGGAGGTGACCCGTGTTGAAGCCGAGATAACCGAGTTGGAGGGTGATCTAGAATGTGGGGTGACGGATGATAAATTACACGTTCTCCGACTCAAGCAAGCGGCCTATAAGGCCCTCGTCACGGAGGCGGCCAGGGGCCTCAGTAGAGAGCAACAGGGGAGACTGTATGATGTGGGTGATAAGGCTGGTAAATTGATTGCGTGGTTGGACAAAAAGGAGAGAGCGAGTCGAGTTGTCCCTTTGATTGAGAAACAGAATGGTGTGTGTGTCACTGAACCGGAAGAAATTGTTTCCTGCTTTGCAGACTATTTCCGTGGGGTGTATTCCCCGGTGTCCTCCCGCTCTGAAGAGGATTCCCATGCCCTGCTCAGAGATATCGCGCTGCCTTACCTTTCGGAAGAGGACAGAGTGTCGTTGGACGCCGCTCCAACTTCTGAAGAAATTGCCCTCGCCATACGCTCGGTCGCTTCCAGCAAGGCCATGGGTCCTAATGGTCTTCCCATCGAGTTGTATAACTGCGACCGGATACGCTGGCACCACATCTCCGTGCTATGTTCCTTGCGGCCCACTCGACGGGTTCCCTCCCGCTAGACCAGCGTCTGGCTACAATTGTGGTTATCCACAAGGAGGGGAGGCCGCGGGACCGAGTCACATCCTATCGGCCCATTTCGCTATTGAATGCGGAGCCCAAAATTCTTGCCAAAGTGTTGGCCAATCGGCTGGTCGGCGTAGTGGGTGACTTGATTCACCAGGATCAGTCCGGCTTCATCCCCCATCGCAACACAGCGCTTAACCTGCGGCGTTTGCATGGGGTGCTCGCACGTGTCCCGTTCATACGGGAGCCGGCCATCTTGGCGTCCTGGGACGCCACTATGGCGTTTGACACACTTGAATGGCCATATATTTGGGCGACGCTCGCGAAATTTGGGTTTGGCCCAGGATTTATCAGTTGGGTTAAATTGTTGTACTCTGGCCCGCTGGCACAGGTGGTCGTGAACGGTAGAGTGTCGGCTCCGTTCGAGCTGGGCAGAGGCACGCGGCAGGGCTGCCCGTTATCGCCGCTCCTTTTCGCGCTCGCCTTGGAGCCCCTGGCCGAGTGGCTGCGGTGGCATCCTTCTATCCGTGGTCTCCGCTGGACCCCCGAGTATGAGGACCGCGTATCCCTATACGCTGATGACATTCTCCTGTACCTGGCTTCCCCACGTAAATCACTGATAGTACTGGTTGATGTACTGCATTCATTTGGCCATAACTCCGGCCTAGTCATCAACTGGGCTAAATCGTGCGTGTATGTTCTCTCCGGGGAGGCTCCTATCCTTCCGCGGGGCTGTCCTATCCAGATCGCCCCGCGGGGATTTAGGTACCTGGGTGTCTTCATTACCCCGGACGCGGAGGCCCGATATAGTCAGAACTTGCTTCCCCCCCTCCAGCGCCTGAAGGAGGATGTCGCGCGTTGGAGGCGCTTGCCGCTCTCGCCGCTCGGCCGGGCGGCATTGTTTAAGATGATGTCACTGCCGCGTTTCCTGTACGCTTTGCAGAACACAATGGACGTCGTCCCGGCGCGCTACTTCCGCGAAGTGGAGAGTTTGCAACGCCGCCTGTTCTGGGAAGGGAGACCGCGTATCGCCCTGGCGAAGCTGACGCTCTCGTGGTATGACGGGGGGATTGCCCTCCCGGATATCAAACGGTATTATTGGGCCTCCCAACTGGCTGCGATTAATCACGGCCTGTACGGGCCCGCTCTCAACCCGGCCTTTGAAATGGATAAGATGTTACTGCCGGGTGGTGATTATAACCGAGCGCTTTACTCCAGCTCGCTTGACGCACGCCTGACGGGCCCCACGCGTGTCATGGTACGAGTGTGGCACGCGGCTAATGTAGTGATGGGGTGGAAAGATCGTTTGACCCGGGCGTCGCCACTATACGCATCTGAGCAGTTGGGCACCCTGTGGACCTCGAAGGGCTTCGAGAAGTGGGACATGATAGGCATCAGCAGGGTGGGGGATCTCTGGACTAGGGGGGGATTCAAAACGTTCGAGATGCTGCAGACGGAATTCCAGTTGCAGGACAGGGAGTACTTTCGGTATATGCAGATCCGTCATGCGCTATGCTCCGTCTTCCCGGACGTTGCCTCCATTCCGGAGTATTCCCCTCTGGAGGACAGAGAGCTAGATGGACATGTACCGGAAAGCACGATTTCACTAATCTACAAAAAACTTATCAATGACCGCGCGGGATTGCTAACTAGCCTTCGTGAGGCATGGGTTGCCGATGGATTGGAGCTGGACGACGAGGACTGGGTCTCTGCGGTGGCCTCCCCGAAAGAGGTGGCCATACCGGCCCGCCTTCGCTTCGTCCAGCTCAAGATACTCCATAAGGTCTACGTTACGGGGCCAAGGCTATTGCGTATGGGCTATGCTGTGGACGGGCTGTGTAAGCGTGGGTGTGGTTCTTTGGGGACCTTTCTTCATATTTTGTGGGAATGCCCGGAGGTGGAGCGATTCTGGCGTGGTGTGCATGAGGTCCTGCGGGTGGTTACGCGTGTGTCGCTGCTGCCTGAGGCGAGGAGATGCCTTCTGAATGTGTGGGAACCAACCGACTACTCGGCGCCACAGACGTGGTGGGTGACTCTGGGATATATGGTGGCCAAACGCGACATTGCCCAACTGTGGGGTTCCCAGAGGTCGCCGACTGTCTCGGCCTGGAAGGACAACATGGACTGGTGCATGTTTCGGGAAAAGGTGGTGTATGTTGCGAGAGGTAAGCCTGGGACATGGGTGAAAGTATGGGGCCCCTGGAACGCCTACCGCGGGGGAATCTGTGCCCCGCCGTTATTGCCCGATCCGTCTCCGGCCCCGTCCCCTTAGCCGGTTTACCGCCCCGGTACCGGGCACTGAGTCCACCTAGTCCCTGTCCTGACCTTTTCCCCCCTTGATACTCCTATGGATTGGTAGGGTCCCCCTTCTAGGGGAGCACATGCTGCTGTTTCCGATTGTGGGTTGCCTTGTGGATTTGTTTCCTGTTGTTATTTATATCAAAAAGAAACCGTTATGTGGGGTCCGGATGGTGTGGCTACCAACGCTGCTAACTCCTGTGCATTTCCCTTTGCCGCAGCATGCGCGCTATTGTTTGTATCATATGCTCCTTTTGTTTGCTAGCGGCCGGCCTGAAGGTTGTAGGCCCATCTTTGTATATTTTTTTAATTTTGTAATAAACGGTTTCAAAAAAAAAAAAAAAAAAATACATCCGGGGCCTCGTTGGATCCTTGCCCTTCTATGGTGATTAATTCAGTGGCCAGGACAGTTGGTGGACCACTTATGAATCTATTAAATGGAATTCTTAGCTCTGGACAATATCCAATCATTTGGAGAGTCTCCACACTTCCTCTGGTAAAAAACCCTCTTTGGACCCTAGACAGGTGGAAAATTATACGCCCATCTCCCAACTGCCGTTTCCGGACAAGATTCTGGAGAAGGCAATGAACGAAGAAATACTTTCCTTCTTAGATACCAACAAGCTGCTTTATTCCTCTCAATACGGTTTTAAAGCAAACCATTGTCCTGAATCAGTGCTGGTGGCAGCTTCTGAGGAACTAAAAGGACTAGTCGAAAAAGGTGGCAGAGCGGCATTGATTCTGTTGGATCTCTCTGCTGCCTTTGATATGGTCCATCACACACTTCTTATTAAACTATTGCATTCTCTAGGCTTCAGAAACACTGCTCTAGCACTGTTGAGCTAGTTTCTCAACGGGAGACAACAGTGGGTAGAGATGGGAGATGCAAGTTCCAGATCTTTCTCTCTCCCCTGTGGGGTGCCTCAGGGATCTGCTCTCAGTCCTACCTTATTTAATGTATATGTCACCCCACTTGTCAATCTTATTCACAGTTTTGGCCTGGCGGTATTTTCCTACGCCTACTATACACAGATTGTGGTATCAACCTTATCAGAGGTGGAAAAGGATGCAGATAATTTTTGCAGATGCATGGCACAAGTTGCTGACTGCAAGTTGCGGACTGGATGCAAAGAAACAGTCTCAGTCTGAACTCGGATAAAACTGAGGTTCTGCTTTTCGGAAAGAATACCTCCTTCTGGGGTGTATCCTGGTGGCCCTCGGAATTGGGCGCCTTACCAAGACAGGTGTTGAAGGCAAGAAACTTGGGTGTCATCTTCAATACAAATCTTTGTTTTTCGGAACAAATCAATGCTGTGACTTCAGCAGGGTTTTTTATGCTGAGAGTACTTAAGAAAATTCTGCCGTTCATTCCTTTTGATCTACAAAAGACGGTGATGATGGCACTCATTGTCTCAAAGATAGATTACTGTAATGCCCTATATTTGGGACTGCTAAATACTTGATAAAGAAGCTCCAATCTCTGCAAAATGCAGCAGCAAGAACACTACTGAAGGTCCCCAAATTTGGACCAATCTCTCACTTATGCACGGCCTCCACTGGTTGCCAGTGAAAAAGAAGATTTCATTTAAAGCCCTACACATTATCCACAGGGCCCTTCGCAGAGCTGGGCCGGCCTTTTTCCAGGATCGGTTTGCCTGGTATACTCCTAGTAGGAACCTGAGATCGAGCTCGGCACATATGGTCACTGTCCCTAGAATAAGCAAAGCACAGTGGGGTGGAAGAAATCTCTTGCACCGTGGGGAAAGCTATGGAATTCCTTGCTTTTAGCTCTACGTGTGCAACCTATCTTGCAGCTGTTCAGGAAAGAGTTAAAAACCTGGTTGTTTTCTCAATAGGTCATCAGCTGTGTCACAAAGTTAGGCCTCCGGGCAGCCTCTCTCCTGGAATCTGATCTGCATAGTGCTAAGACACCGTCGGGTATTGCGCGCTCTATAAAACTACCTCATTCATTGGAGAAGACGAGGAACAAGCATTGGTAAATGCAGGAAAATATGCTACAGCCAATAAAAATTAAGGAAAGGTAAGTGGCACGCACAAGAACCAATGAGAAGCCAGGAAACAGAGGAGGCGGGATGTTAGTCCCTTTTAAGTTTATATTAAAAACAATAGATTTCTCAAGCACAGCGCAAGGGCTGTGCAGGCGAAACCTAAAAAGTGTTTCTTTAACAATTGGAAGCTTTAACAGTGATATGTCACATTATAGCACTGCACCAAGGCATACTTATTAAAAGTGGTAGGTGTTAAACATAACCAAGTAGTGAACTAAGAAGGCAAGACAGTTGTCATGTAAACCCTGTACATGGCCCAGATTATTTAGAACAACATTATTGCCTATTAAATCAAACACAATAGGTATTTGCACAACTGGCATTCTGAACTTACATATTTGAAAGTGCTTTCACACGTGATAATGAAGAAAAAGGAGTTTGGGTGAAATGCAATATTTGCTTAAGGTCAAGATTAAGCAGGGAAGCCGCAATGTTTCCATGTTTTTTGCTTTAACTTTGTATAAATCAGCCACTAACTAGGTTTATATATGTCTTTCCTTTATGTTAATGCTTTGTATTTGGCTCTTTGTTCGTTTTTCTGCAGTTTTTATATGGCACAAACTAAACCTGAAGGTATCAGAGCGTTTTACATGAGCACTAGTTACATTGGACAGGGTCACATTCATTTTTTATAGGCACCGGGAGATTACATTATTTGCCCAGGATCACAGGATGTTGAGCTGACACCGGAACTTGAAACTGATTCCCCTAGTTCCAAAAGTGAATATTGAAGAGATTACCTGTAGAATTAAATTGAGTTGTCGATTTGCTCCTAAATTAGTAGAGCTCGGCAAATTTTCTCCCATTAAATCAATTATACTAAATATTTTTGAGAGCTGTTCTAATCTTACTGCATAAGAATGAGAAAATGTAGTTTCAGAAGTTTTTAATTTTCCTTCAGCAAGAACAAGATCTTTGTACCTGAAAACTATTTGCACACCAGTTTTCAAAATGTGAAACATATTTAGAGACAGAAAATGAGAAGGTCTGTTAAAATTAAAAATACTAGTATTATGAATAATGACATACAAAAATTTTAAAAGACTTAAAGTCGGCGTTGTGTGAAATGAAATGCAAACAACAACAGCCCTAATGGACGAAATTGCACAAGTAAATAATATTTTTTTTTTAAAAGTGTTGGTCACTAATAGGATCTAGTCAGGATAGGAAGTATAAAGCTGGGGTCAATCATATTAATCTCAATAAATGGAATACCTACATTAATGAGCTACATGACTCTGGTGATCAATCTTCAGTAAAGGAGGATATTCATCGTTTTGTGCTAAAAGTAAAACGTCCATAATGGACAAGAGTACTGTCATTTCAAAACTAAAAACTCTTTGGCCCCATGTCCCCACAGGATTTCTAATGCCTTAATACAGAAAAATGTAACAAACAGATCTGTACCTTTCTACTTTTAATTTTATTTTTTAGCTCAGGAAACATCACTTTATCATGTAAAGGCTCTATTTTACAACCCTTGAATAAACATCGCCCCAAATGAGAACCCAATATTTATTGTAAGATTGCTTTACTTGATGCTAATGGCAAAATGTTTAGCATATTCTGAACACCAAAATTGGTGGATCTGGCTGAACGTTTTTTGATAATTTCCTCTCCCATCAAACTGGTTTTGAATCAGAGTTTTCAACAATAGACAATATCACTGCTTTAAACTGTTTGGTGAAAAACACTTTTTTTTCTAAAAACATAAAATGACTTGCCTATTTTATAGATTATTCAAATGCGTTTGATAAGGTTGATTGAAGCACACTGTGGTCAAAATTGGCATTTGGAGGGATTGATAATATTCTTTTAAACTTAATTATTGAGCTATATTTGGATAACTGGGTGTCTGCTTAAATTAAGTGATAAAAGAGGTTCGACACCACGGATTAAAATCACAAATGGTTTGAAACAAGGATGTATGTTAGCCACTTTGTTAATTTCTTTGTATCTTGCTTATATTTTTATTACGTGAACCAATAAGGAAGGGGACAGTCCAAATTTGTGGCATTGCAGCATACCCTATTTGGCCTATGCTGATGATCTTGTGTTGTTATCTAAAAGCTGAAAAGGTTTTCAACGTCAGTTAACACGTCTACAATATTATAATCAAGCAAATAATGTAAAAACTAACTATGCAAACACTAAAACTATGTGCTTTCAAAGTTTTGTTTTAAGTGGATGATCTATGAAAAATTGGTGTTGTTAATAGTTATGCTTACTTGGGAATAATTATACAGGACACTCTACGTTGATCTCAGAGTAGATTGTGAATTTAAAAAATGAATTTAACAAATCAACAATGTCAATTAAACGTTTTGCTTTCCGATATCGAGGCAGTGCTATTGATCTGACCATTACGGCTATTAAATCAAACATATTTTCCACACTGATGTATGATTCTATTATAATGAACTCTATTCTTTTTAAGAAATTAGATATTATTTTGTGCAATTTTGTGAGGATGAGATTTAAATCTCGGCAGACGGGTTACTCTGTCACAACAGTGACCGATATCCTGACTGCTGAAATATAAATCCCAAAGGTTGGGCTTAGGGTGGTGGTGGTTAGAGTGATAGTGGTTAGGATGGAGGTAGTTAGGGTGGTGGTGATTAAGGTGGTGTTTTTTGTACTGGTTAGGGTGGTGGGGATTAGAGTGGCGATAGGGTGGTGTAGTAGGGTGGTGGTAGGTTGGTGGGGTTAGTGGTGGTGAGGTGATGGTCAGTGGTGCAATGAAACTAAAGCCCCCCTGTCAAGAACATGGAGGGGGACCCCCACTCTCCAGACCCAGTCAGGAGCTCATAGGCCAGGGCTGGTGGTTAAGGTAGGGTGGTTATGCTGGCGACAGTGGTGAAGGTGGCATTGAGGGTGGTAGTGTGGATAGGGGTGATTAGGGTGGTGGAGGCAGAGTAGTGGTGGTGTTTGGGGTGGTTAAGATGGTAGTGGTTAAGATACTGGTTAGGATGGTGGATGGGTCGGATGAGTCGGATGGTGTGCTCAGGGTAAGGTGGTGGTGGCTAAGGTACGGTTGGGTTGTGGTGGTTAGGGTAGAGTGGTGGTGGTTGGTTGTGGTTAGGGTGGTAGTGTGGTTAGGGTAGTGGTGGGTAGGGTGGAAATAGGGTTGTGGTAGTAGGGCGGTGATGTTAGGGTTAGGGACAGTAGGGTGGTGGTGGTATGAGGGTGGTGGTGATGGTTATGATGTTAGTTAGGGTGGTGGTGGACTGGTGGTGTTGGTACAGTGGTGGGGTGGTGTTAGTGGTGAGGGGGTAGGGGTTAGGGTGGAGGTTTGGGTAGTGGTAGGGTTTCTGGCTTGGGTAGTGCTGGTGGTTAGATTGGTGGTGGTTAGGGTGAAGGCGGTGGTGGTTGTGGTTAGGGTCAGGTGGTGGTAGGATAGAGTGGTGGTGGTTGTTCGGTGGTGTTAGAGTGGTGGTAAGTTGGTGGTTAGGTTGGTGGTTAGCGTGGTGGTGGGGAGGTTGGTTGGG
Organism: Triturus cristatus; assembly: GCF_964204655.1. Lineage (NCBI taxonomy): Eukaryota > Metazoa > Chordata > Amphibia > Caudata > Salamandridae > Triturus > Triturus cristatus. Next base: position 463,538,404 of record NC_140592.1, read on the forward strand.
GTGGTGATTGTGGTTAGGGTGGAGATTAGGATGGTGGTGGTCAGGTAGTTGTTGTTGTGGTGGCGGGAAGGGTGGCGGTGGTTATGTTGGTGGGGGTATGGGGCAGTGGTGGTAGGTGGAAGTGGTAAAGGTGGTAGTGGTTTGGGTGGTGGTTATGGTGCTGGTTAGAGTGATGCTAGAGTAGGTTGGTGGTACTTAGGGTAAGGTGGTGGTGGGTACAGTAGGGTAAGGTGGTTAGGGTAGGGTGATGTGGTTAGGGTGGTAGTGTGGTTAGGGTGGTGGTATTAGGGTTAGGGTGGTGCTGGTAGGGGTGATGAGGATAGGGTGGTGGTAGGCTGGATGAGGTTGTGGTATTTATGGTACTGCTGGTGGTTATGGTGGTGGTTAGGGTGGTGGTAGAGTGGTAGACAAAGAAGGGTGGGAGGGTGATGGTAGTGGTGAGGGTGGTGGTGTTTAGGGTTGTGGTTTAGGTGGTATTAGAATGATGATTTGGATGGTGTTGCTGAGGGTGGGGTTGCAGTGGTTAGGTTAGGGTAAGGTGGTGGTGGTTGTATGGTGGTGATAGGGTGGTGGTAGGTTGGTATAGGGTGGTGGTTAGGGTGTTGGTGGTTAGAGTAAAGTGGCAATACTTAGAGAGGTGGTGGTTAGGGTGGCAGTGGCCATGGTCGGGTAGTGGTGGTGGTTAGGGTAGTGAGAATGCTTTGAGAATTGAACGACTCAGAGAAAAAAGAATACCGGTATTTTTTTGCCTGTGAGTGAGCAGATGTCCAGAAGGGCACTGAGTATGTATGGGATTTGGGGTATCAGGAAAGAGCCTAAGGGAGGGTTAAGAGGCACAGAATAAATGGAAGGATGTCAGGCTTGGTCCATGGGCAGGCAATCCCGCCAGGTGTGATAAGTAGAGGGGGCCCGGAGAAACGCCAGAGGCAGGGGCGCAGCTTGGTCAGTAAGATTAGGAGGGTATAAACTTCAAATTTCCCAACAATCACCCTGGCATATCAAGGTAAAAGCAGGAAATGAGGGTGCTTAAGGGGCAGTGGAAAGGGAGAGCAGTGCGAATTGTTAGCATAATTTAAAAGATAATATGTTGTAAAATAACCGACAGCTTTAAGAACTTCAAAACAGAGAGGAGAAAGAGAGTGTGTATGTTTTTCTCTGTGTGTGCATGTAAAAATCCTAAGTGAAATCCGACAGACACCTCACCATAACCTGAGTGAAATCACCTGTACCCAACTATTTACTAGAAAATACAATTATTAGGGGGGTGTAACACCCCATCCCCCTGAAGCTATGCCCCTGGCCCGAGGAGCCTCACTGAGATTTAAGGATGGATATGGTAAAGAAGAGTCAAACAGGAACATTTAACGGTGGGTGGGGGCGGGAAATGTTTAGTGGAGGCCAGGTAAGTTAGTTTGTAATTGTTTATTTCACTGTTTATGAAATTTTAGTTTGTAGGGCAAGGAAGTAGTGGATGTTTTTATTGGTACTCCCAGCTTGCTGCCAGTAAAGTTTACAGCTAAAGAGCGCCTGTGTTAACTTTCTACTTCAAACAGTACATTTTTGGCTGTCATTCTCCCAAAGAAAGATTTACTGTAGGTATGTCCATGAAAGAGAATCATTTGATGAGACTGGTCCATTTGAAGTTGAAAGCATTAACATCTAAGGCAGATACATTAAATGGTTCTTTGAAACCCCAGTTCCTTCCGTCTGATCCTGCCTTTAACTCCCGGCTTCTTTTTGCGATAAGACATGTGTGAGACTTTTCCATATAGGATGTGTGGTGGAACTCTGTATGTTATGTGAATGAGGTTGAATACGGTAAGGGAGCCCCATAAACCTGGGTTGAGGTAAATTAGTGTTTATAGCCTAGGATTAGTCTTAGTGGGTCTTAGCGATTCCATTGAGGGGGGGTCAGCGGAAAGCAATGCAGTTATTATTTGGATTAGAACCTGGGCTATACGATATAAGAGAGACAGCAAAATTATGGATGTTTAAATGTGTTCATTAATTTCTCACTAAGGGCCATATGTAGGTAACATACTATTTACCGATTCATAAATACTGAATTTTACCGATTCGGCATTTAAGAATTGGTAAATAGTATGTAGGTAAAAAATCGGTAAATTTTACCGATTCGGAAAGATTCGGTATTACTGATTCGGTATTTACCGAATCGGTAATGAGGCATACCTTCCCATTGATTCCTATGGGCCTGGAGGCCCATAGGAATCAATGGGAAGCCATTCACCATTACCGATTCGGTAAATACCAAATCGGTAATAGGGGGAGCATATTCAAGGGTGGCAGGGTGTCACATTGACACCCTTTTGCACCCCTGAATCGTGCATGTGTGCACATGTGGTGCACATACATGCCCTAAGGGCATGTATGTCTGCCACATGGCACTGTCAAAACAGCAAAAAATAGATTTTTGAAAGGTATTCGATATTTATCACCAACCTGTATTTGGTGGTAAATACCGAATCCTGAATACAATAAAACACTCACTTGAGTGCTCCCTACATATGATTTAAGGATTCGGTAATTTACCGAATCTGTATTTTACCGATTCGGTATTTTACCGATCCATTACCGATTCGGTAAATTACCGAATCCTTAAATCATGCCTCCTACATCTCAAATGCCTAAATACCGGTCAGTAACGGGATATTTACCGAATTTCGGCCGTTACCGACTGGTATTTAGCAACCTACATATGGCCCTAAATGTTTCCTAACTTTTTGCATTTCCCATTAAATGTCTATGTATTCTTTCTAAAAGATTTGCACTCAAAATTTTTTACTGTTTTTTTTTACATTATGTTTTCAAACTTTTAACCTAAATTTACGAATATTGTCTATATCAATGAACCTTCATCAGTCTTAATTTTTTTCATTCCAAATTATCTGGAGTGCTTTTTTTTTTTTTAGGCAAAGTAGGGATCCTAGTTCTTTTTTCATCATACCTGGTAAAGCTGGAGACCAGGTAGACGTGTAATTGAAAATGTACCCCGCTCCCTATGGGAAACAGCGTTTACAGCGCTGTTTCCACATCGCATGGCCTTGCAATGAGGTCGTTACAATGACCGCGTTGTTGCCACGCGTGCCATTACATCGCAAGTCGTAACAACGACTTGGTGAAGGGGGCGTGCAACACCAGGGAATGTGTTGGATTTTAAATCCAACACCTTCCCTGCTGTTGCACAAACTGGAGTAGAAATAGTAATTAATGCTATTCCTACGTCCAGCCCGCCCCTTAAAGCAAGTAGTTGTTACGACTTGCGATGTAATGGCATTCGTGGTAACAACGAAGTCTTTTTAACAACCGCGTTGTTAAGCCATGCGTGGTGAATGTATGCATATTAGCATTATAAATTCTCTCCCTATACTAGGCGTCGCTGTCTTTGAAACTGTGCGTGTGCCCCTTTGGAAGAAGGCAACTGTACCTGTCCTCGTGGCTCCACAGAACACTCAGCGGAACCAAACAGCTTCTATTCGCAGGAAGTGCTACATCCTATCCACAGGAAGTGCTACATCCTATCTGCAGGAAGTGCTGCATCCTATCTGCAGGAAGTGCTACATCCTACCTGCAGGTAGGATGTAGCACTTCACAGGAGTAATTTCCTCCACAAAAAGACTTGCGTGGCGATGGATATTCCATTGGTGGATTATCCTTAATATTCAGCACGTTCCCCACCAACTAGAGGGTTTCCTTTTACAACTCAGCTCTAATTAACGCCTGTGGTCAATACTACTAGTAAAAAATACATCCTTTGATACCCTTTTTAATCCCTCCACTAATTCTCAGATCAGAGAGCATCTTAAATATTCAAACCATCTGAGAACTACTCACGTGTGCCTTAATCCCTTAATTGAAACCTTAACTTGCTCACCCTCTTCTTGCCTGCCCACTCTTCTTGGCCTTGAAAAACAGATACCTGATCTCAAAGTAAGGCAGCAGAAAAAATTGTCACTACAGCTTGATGCCACATACATTTCTAAGATAGGTCCTAAAATTTAAAAAAACGTCGGGCATATTATCAAGGACCGGCGATAATTATGGCTAAGCGCACTTAGCGCTAGGATAATTATCGTCAGGTAACGTGGAATTTTATCGCTGTGATAGCGTGCTATTAACAACGCTTATCTCAAAAGCGATAAAATTCCAAGCGCTAACTGCCAAATGTGAGATTATCGCTGGAAATCCAGCGATAATCTCACAAAGTTTGGCGATAGCTTGATGATAGGGCAAGGCATAATAAGCCATGATATCCACCTTACATAGGATATCATGGCTAAGTCAGTCTTGAAGCAGGTGTAAGGAAAGTAGCAATAACAGGTTATTGCTACTTTGCTTGTCGCTCTGCAGGTTAGCGTGCCCATTGATAATTGGAGATATGTCGCTTAGCGACATTTCTCCAGTTATGTCAGGGCAGGAACGCCCACTTTGCATCTCATTAGAGATGCAAAGCTGGGCGTTCAGAATATAGGCGCTAATGCAAGGTTTTACGCGATAGCGTGAACTTGCTGATTAGGCGATAAAATTATCGCCGCTTTTCATCCGAAAATGGACACAAAAGCGGCGATAATTTTTTATCGCCTCGTTGATGATATGCCTCTTAAGCGGTTAGGGTATATCTGTGCAGTAATATCCACTATCTGTGTTTGGAGCTGCCTGACATAAGTAAGTTAAAGAAGGGTCAGGCAGAGCACACAGTTAACCTCTTCAGTGCCCATGACGAGCTGAACTCGTCATGGGCCGCGGTTGCGCTGTGCCCATGACGAGTCCAGCTCGTCATAAACCCCGCCCGCTAATGTAACGGCCGGCACAGGGCGGGGAAAGGGCGTGGCACTGAAGGGGTTAAAGCCCCACCAGGGGACTACAGTCAAAATCAGAGGCATTTCCAGTCCTCATTTCCGTTGGGTGTAGTTTGTGGAGTTCGCTCTGTGGAACTCCGTGAAGTGACAAAAAACTCTGCCAAGCTACATGGAGTTCTGTGAGCGGCGGAGTGGATTAACTCGCACCGTTCACGCTCATTTTTATTGCCGCTTGTTTGTCCCGCGCTACAAAATCAGCACAAACTGCATCTCGCACAGAGCAAGAGGGCGCTGCTTCTTTCTGGTTTCTTAACATGAGCTGTAGCGACAATTTGTGACCGACCGTGCTCAGAAATCTTGTTGGGAAGTGGTCTTGCATTGGATTTTCTTCGCTCGCGTTCACCAACTTATCATTGGAGAGCGTGAGCGAGGAAAAAACTCTGCAAACTGCGAACGGAGTGGAGTTCACCATCCAGGCTTAGTCCTTATTTGGAAGCACGTTAAACGTATTTATAGGGCCAAGGCATTTTTTTGCTGCAAATTGTGGGTCAGATTTTTTTTTACAACTGGCTTCTTCTCCTTTTTTCGCACCCGTTAAGAAAGCCACTCAGGGTGTGCTAAATGTCAGTACCTGACCAATTCACTGTGGTTTTCTCAGTGTATGTTGAGTTGAGAAGGGCGAAAAAGCCACAAAAATTGTGAAATCCTTCAAAAACACCTATAAATCAACACAGCAGATCAAATGTGTGGAAAAGGGGCAAACCCCTTAATAAGCGTAATTCTGCAGGTTTTTGCGGAATGTTTCCCCTACCTCTAGAAAGCATTTTAAAAAAAGATTACAAAGTCAGAATGAAGGTAGACAAGTGCATGAAGCCAGAGCTGCGGCCAGTGAAGATAAGAAACCCATGCATCTGGCCTTAGTTATGCTGACATGAAAGAAGTTCCTGCGACGAACGGGAAACAAGCGGAACATTGGACCGAGAATAAAGGGCAGCACGTGGCGCCGCACGCCAAGATACATAGAAAATCCGGAAGACGTTCGCGAAGTAGGAAGGAAAGCAGGACGGAAAAAACACCAACCGGATGTAGTTTTTACGAATACATGCTACATGGCCGCTACTGCTGGGCAAACATTTAACCAGAGAAATGAGATTTCAATTAAGAAGACAACATAACTGGTACAAGTTAGAGACCTGGAATTACGTGTCAGGACTACATACATACCAGGATTACCCCAAGAACTGAGAAAATTAGTGTTTCTATGGTAATGTAAGGAAGCAACGTTTTTCACTTTCCGCTAATATCCAGCGAGGGTTGCTACTGTGTTATTTAGGGTAGATTAGACGGCCGCCGTACGAAGCCACCACTGGGAGGCGCCACATTACTACCAAAGGTGCGGGAAATTGCTTATTTCTGTGTCATGAGTAGGCCTGGGCGAAGCACTACGCTACGCTCGCGTAGTTTGCGAAGTTCGCGCTACTTCGCGCTACGCGAACTGCACGTAGCACAGTGCGAACACGCGTAGCGTAGTGTTGCGTAGTGCTGCGGTCATTTTTTGCTTGCTCGCGGTCCTCAACGTCAAGTTGGCGACCGCGAGCAAGCAAAATGACATCCTGGCGAGACTTTTTCCTTGTTCGCGATCGCGAGCATGGAAAATAAACCTCCCGGCGAGATTCCCAACGCGAGAAGGTCAGGTTTCTCATTGCGAGGGGTCGCGTATGCTCGCGACCGCTCGCGATGAGAAACTACCAGTTCGCGTTGAGAAAGCTGCAGCTCGAGTAAAAATCTACTCGAGCAGCAGAAAACTACAGCTCGCACTGTGCAAGATGCCATTTTCAATGATTGCACAGTGCCGGTTGCTTGTCCGCACTGTGCAATCATTGAAAACAACATCTTGCACAGTGCGAACATGTTACTTCGCAGTTCGCGAAGTGCTACGCGTAGCTCGCGTAGTGCGAACTTCACTTTGCGTAGCTTCGCGAAGTGCTACTTCGCGAACTACGCCCACCCTTAGTCATGAGCACTCCAGAAGCAAAATGCAATTTTTCCTGAGCATCGAAAATCCTCACATCTTTCCTGAAGCTAGATAACTCTTGGAAGGACTAAGAGGAAAATGAGACCGCAGGTGAGGAAAGAGAAACGACATATTTGAGGATGGAGACCTGGGGAAACACTCAAATTAAGTCACGATGGGTTGTATAAATAACTGTGATCCTAGATAATGGAGAAATTGCCAACAGAACGAGCAAAGATGTCTAGGTAAATTCACAACTTGAACAACATTGTAATTGCATTTATGCAGCGCTTAATACCCCTGACGAGGTGTCGAAGCGTTTTTCGGCGAGTAGTACGCTACTCCGGAACCCAAAAAGGATTAGTGGTGAATTAGTATATGGAAATGTGATTTTTTTTCAACAGTATGAGCAAAGTAATACATATTTAGATAAATAAGTACATGGAAGGTATATAAGTGTAAGGAAGGTAATATATATATTTAAGTTGTATTTAATAAATTCAGCCTTCAGGAGCGCCAAGCAGGCCTTCCAACTTACTTCATGTATGTAGGCTTGGGTCTTACTCCTATATGCTATCCATCCAAATTAAAGCAACTGCGATGTCACTACAATTCAGTTCTACTTTTGGCCTTATGGTCAACTTCAAAGATCCAAGATTAACATTTTGGTAACGTAAAAGCTTCTGACAACCAATACTCAGGTCCTTGTATCTAGGCGTTGTACTGATACATTAAAACATGCTGGCTTGTTTAACCATTATGAATAGCTTTTGAAACTATCAGTTACATTCCTGCGATGAATTCCACACGGGTTATTGTGATGTTTTATATTTTTGGGCGGTACTACACTATTATGCTGTGAGACCCTGAGCCGCCTAGGTCCTACACAACCACCTCACATGCTACCGCACACCTCACAGCCCAGCATGTTTTTCAGGCATTGCATACTCCATGTTGTTGGTGTCACAGTGTTTTCTGTTCTCTTCTAGAAGGCTGATGGCCATTTCTTTAAAAACATGCATTGGCAAAGCCAACAGCTCTAGTCTAGGCAAGATCGTGTTATAGTTGATTTTGTTTTTTACTCTAAACATACACAACAAAAATAAAAACAAGTTCCTAAACGTGACACCCACATTCTTGCAATAAAGAAAATGTGTTGCATATCATTTTAAGTCAAACGTATGGGGCTTCCTAGCTTGCTGGTGTACTTACAACAACTACCAGCCCTTTTCAGTTTTACTGCACATCACAGAAAAGTATGATGCTTATTAGTGAAAAAAAAGATGCTACTGGCTTTGATATAGCTAACCTAAAGGCATATTTAAACAAACAAAGAAGACATGAATTAAAAGAGGGTAACAAATGGAAAGAAAAACACATTAGTAAAGTGTGGTATTGGTCCAACAATCCTGACAGAGAAGGGCAGTTCTTTTAGGTCGGATGTGCACATGTAGCTCTCTTGCATTTTGCGGGATGACACCTTGCTTGATCACAAGTAGAAGTGGGCTGACCCATTGCCCAATGCTGCGGTGGCTTCAAGCATGCCATTATGTTCATATATATGAACGTATTTATTTTTTATAAATTGTTTTGATCGCATGTGGCTGGTGAGACAATGAAGCTGTTTCAATGCCATCCTAAACGAGCACTGACAAAGCCAATAGGTCTCACCTATGCAAGAGCTATTGGCTTTGCCAATATGTTTTAGCCATATTGTACACCAGCGTGGCTGGTGTTCAGCAGGGCTAAAAGTCAGGGGCTTAGAGTAGAGTGGCGTGGTGTGCCGTAGAGTAGAATGACAAAGAGTGGATGGAGCAGAGTGCCATAGAATGGAGTGGCATGGAGTGTCGTGTATTGAAGTGGCATAGAGTTGAGTTGCTTAGAGTGGTGTACAGGGGAGTGGCATAGAGTAGAATGGACTGGTGTAGTATGCATCAGCGTAGAGTGTTGGAGAGTGTAGTTGCGTAGAGTGCAGCGGCATTGAATTCAGCAGCGTACAATGCAGCGTCGTAGAATGCAGTGGCGTAGATTAGAGTGGTGCATAGGAGAGGCAATGGTGCAGAGCAGAGTGTCAGAGTGCAGGGTAGAGTGGCAGAGAGTGCAGTGGTGCAGAGTAGAGTGGTTTCGAGATTACTTGCAGAGAATGCAATGTAGCAGAGTAGAGTGTTGTACAATGCTTTGGCATAGAGTGCATATAATAGAGAGGCGTGGAAAGCAGTGGCATACAGTACAGTGGTGCAGAGTAGAGTGCAGTTGCGTGGAGTGCATTGGCGTAGAGTGAAATGGTGTAGAGTGGAGTGAAGAAAAGTAGATTGCTGTACAGTACAGTAGCATAGAATGCAGTGGCGTAGAGTAGATTGTTTCAGAGTAGAGTGAAGTGGCATAGAGCAGAGTGGTGTAGAGTAGACTGAAGTGGTGTAGAATGATGTAGAGTGTAATGGCGTAAAGTAATGTAGAGTGCAGTGGTGCACAGTAGAATGCATTTGCATAGAGTGCAGTGTTGCAGAGTGGCATTGAGTGGAGTTGTGCAGAGTAGAGTGGAGAGGCCTAGACTTGAGTGGTGTGGAGTGCAGTGAGGTAGAGTAGAGTGGCATAGAGTGCATTGGCATAGAGTGCAGAGGGGCGGAGTAGAGCGGCGTAGAGTGGAGCTTTGAAGATTGGAGTAAAGTGCAGAGTGCCGTGGTATGGACCGGTGCAGAGTAGAATGGTGTGGCGTGGAGTGGAGTGGCATAGAGTAGAGAATGCATGGTGTGGTAGCACACTGCTATTACAGACAACACATCTTCAAATAAAATGGCCATTACAAATGCACAGACATAGAGTTTTACTAATAAAACTATACAGCACACAAACAATAATGTGTGGAAATGACATCACCTAGCGTATTGATTTGTTTTGATCATATTAAAGTATTTGTTTACAACATGCTTCATAATTATCAAAACATTTGCTTCATTTGTGCTTTTTAATTCTGTTATATTCTGAAATACTTGCACAGTTCATTTAAAAGGTGTTGTGTGTTAGAAAAAGATTGTCACATAAATCCTCTCACTTTGAAGTTGGGGAAAGAAAAGTAAACTCCAGGTTCCCTCAGAAGACAGAGAATAATAAGATTTACATACATATAAACAGTAAGGAGCACTCCTGAAAGAAAACGGAGTTGGGAGGGTGGGGGAGTAGTGTGAAAAGGCTTTGCTCCTTTGGTGGGACAAACTCATGTTGTGCAGCTTTCAGCAAATAAAGCCAGCAAATAGAAAGCCAGAAAATGTGATTTACAAACCACAAAGCCAATGGTAAGTACCTGACAGAATGCATTCCGAGGAAATCTTTCCTAATGTCCCTAAGATGTCTTTAGCAAACGAGGCCGCTGCGCTATCTATTGGGCTTTGACCTAAAAAGGAAGATGCATGTACAAGATATATGTGTTGACATGCAGGCACTTGATCAGAGCCACCAAAGCTAGACCATCACCAATACCACCTCCACCACCAATATCATCACTACCAATAACACACCACTACCAACACCATCATCCTCAATACCACAATCATCACCACTAAAGGAACAAACTCTGCCCCCATTAATATCACCACTACCAATAACACACCATCATCAATAACATTATCCTCAATACCACCACCATCAACACTAAAGGAACCAGTATCACAACCAATATTATCACCACTACCAATAACACACCACCAATACTATCATCCTCAATGCCACCAATAACAATATTAAAGGAACCAATACGACTACCATCACCAATAATATGACACTGCCAATAAAACACCACCACCAATACCATCATCCTCAATACCACCAATATCGATTGTCAAGGAACCAATACCATAACACCATTACCAAACACTGGCACAGCTAATATGTCTGGCTTTAACTTTTTCAAGCCTAAATGCTTATATTTATATACGTTGTCACACTTAACAGTAATATAAAGTGGGCAGCACTTGCTCTTTTATTATTTCTCCTATGTGTTTAGTGACGTATTCTCCTTCTTCCCCTTGTGTTCGTCTCACCTGTGGGCATAGTTGGTAGGCCAGAGGCTAAGAGGGCTATATGGTGGGTAGAGAGTGGGTGAGATGAGGCAGTTTGTGGAGGGCAGCACACTTTATGGATTGCTGCAGTAAGTGGAAGGGGTATGAGGCAGAGGGTAGAAGTAAAAGAACAGGTGTGGAGGAGTGAGAAGGGATGCTGTTACTGTTAGCTGTCAGGGGTGCTGTTGGTGGGTTTAGGGGCACTTGGGGTGGGTAGCTGCAGTCTAGATGGCTAAGAGCCCTACTGATAGGTAAGGGCTCTAGTGGACAGCTGGTAAGTAAAAGGGTTAGTGATGCCTCTGTGATTCGGTTGGGGGCAGGGGGCGGCCCCTCTCTGGGGCTCCATACTCACCACCGCTGAGAGTTTGAGGGTGAAGCATTGTGGCTGGAGATGCTTCCACCCCACAAAGGTGGGTTCTTCCGTGTCCGGCACAATGGTGGGCCCGTAGACAGTATTATTCTCCTCTGCTATGGCAAATGGTAACACGAACAGATCAATGGGAAACAACTCTCAACAAATCCCAAAGAGCGCCTCAAGGCACCCCCTCAGCCTTGAAGTACTGATGACCTGCTCCTCAGTGCCTCAACGGCAGCTCCAACTGCCGGAGCGCTGTGCTGGAGGTCAACATGCACGGAAGCAGGAGCTCAGCGAGAGAGTGAAACTCCGAAGCGAAAGTGGGAGCAGTAGCTCCCCTAGGTTCCCTGCCCAGAAAGGAGAAGCTGTTGCAGTCTAAGTTGCAAGGCGAGAGTAGTGTAAACACCCTGTGCACCACAAGATGCAGCTTTACAGTTCGACGCCCCCCCTCTGTCAAAACAAAGAGCAATATGATCAAAACTAACTAACTTTCAACCACAATTCGCATTCTTCTTGATTGCCACAGAGGCTCGGCACTCAATTGTTACCAGTAAATGATTAGAAGTTTTATTTGCCTCAGACTTTTTCTCTTTAATTGTCTAAATTCTTTTTAAACAGCTCCTCCCCCCTTTAAGTCAAATGACCCAAATATGCTAACATCTAAATATTGTGATTTTAAAAAGACAAAAAGTACCAGTAATGGCAGACAGAGACAAGTCCATAAACCAAAACCAAGATGGCACCCGTAGGGAAGAGTGCATGTGGTAGCTATGGCAATGGTCTGAGACACAGCTCTGTAGACTCGCTGTGTCATATCACAAGAAGAAATTAAATGAAGAACCAGAAGTTTGTACTTAAACAGAAAGTTTAGACATATAGGAAGTGTGGCACTAAAATGTAGATGGTACACACATTGTTTGAGAGCGGTGCAGTTAACACATAATTATAAGCATACAGAAATTATTGTTGTGTCACACATACGGAAGGTGGTACTATGTGGCTTCTATAACCTTACTGTGACTTACACAACACCGACAAATAATATGTGACGTTGCAACGCATGCGTTTACCACGCGTGCCTTTAGAACGCAAGTCGTATCAACGACTTGCTGTAGGGGGCACGCTGGACTTAGGAATAGTATTAATTACTATTCCTACTCCAGTTTGTGCAACAGCAGGGAAGGTGTTGGATTTAAAATCCAACACATTCCCTGGTGTTGCACGCCCCATACAGCAAGTCGTTGATACAAATTGCGATGTAATGGCACGCGTGGTAACAACGCGGTCGTTGTAACGACCGTGTTGTAAAGTTACTGCATTTTGTGAATGCTGTTTCCCCCTAAAGCAGACTACGCATACGTTTATCAGGGGGAAGGTGGGGCAGCATGAGGCTGGAGCAGCGATTGAACGGTAGCCGAGTGAGACTGCTAGAGGAAAGAAGGCTTTGACTGCACTGTGCTCAAGGACCTGAGACAGCAGAGGGTATGGATTTGAGCCCTCACACCCAGCACCAAGATAACTGTGGTTTTGCATGCATTAGTGTGTGCGCAGAAAAGGGAGCAAGTGAAAACATGAGCGCTTGTGAAAAGTGATGTTAATCAAAGAAAAAAGTAGTCCTGAAAACATTTCCTAAATGGGACAATTATAAGACCACATGTAATGGGGCGGTGGTCCATGAGAGGAACCAATCGCTAGAAAGGAGGGATACATAGGAAAGATTAGCTACTTGGAAGCAAGGCTTTTTAAAGGACACTCGAAGAAATAAATGAAATGCAGTGGAGACTTTAGATTTGCGGCCCAGATAATGATTAGTACCATTCGGAAAAAGGCCTTTTGTTAAATTTATATTGAAGTCTCCACATATTATGGCTGGTAGTGGCCACAGTACCAACTCGTTATTCAACCAACCAATAAGTGTAGGATCATCAGCAACCAACCCATATATGGAACAGAGAGTAAAGGTCTCCTTAAGATAATGGCACTCCGTGATCACCAATCTACCCTGAGCGTCAGCCCTAGTTTGCTGAAAACTGCACAGAGTTCTACATGCCATAATTGCGACCCCACGTGCCCGTGTCCCTCGTGACGTACAGCCCACTAATTGAAACACCAGATAATCAAATACATTCTTTCTAGTCCCCTCAAAATGCAGCTCTGGTAGGCATTTTGTGTCTGACTTTAACAACTGTAGATCTAACGCATCCTTTTGTCTTTGTAGACGATCATTTATTCCACAGATGTTAACTGTAACTATTCACAACTTACTTATAAACAACAATATTGTCAGACCACAGAAGATCATAAATGGCATTACATGCACTGAAAAAGGAATACTGTTGCAATTGCAGGACCATGACCACTCCTAAATATCATTAAATAACGGTTCTACCACAGCACTACTAAAAGAATTGTGATTCACTGCATTCTGCTTGCGTTGCCCCGCTCTGGCCACCCTGTATCCCCTCCTAGCACCCCATATACCCCACCACCCCCTCCCTCGGTCACCACCAATGAGCAATCAGGTCACTATTGACCCGAGTGATGCTACCCAATAGCACTCCCACTGCCTTCCCCACTCCTCCCAACTCCAAACAATAGAAAAAGAGAGATACGATCTTAGAAAAAACAGGAAAAGAGAAAGAGATGCAAAGAAGCAAAATCAGGATGCCCAACAGTGCCGATCTTATTTAAAGTTTGAAGAAGGCTAATTCAGACCAGAATGAGAGGCAACACAGAGCTTAAGCGCTTCTAGGTCAGTCAAGCCTAATTTAGGACCCTGACGGAGCTGCAACAGAAAGCTCTTTCAAATATTCTGCGCCTTTATTGCAGAGGTAAATGTGCAAACATTTCCATTGAAGACAACCTTCAGGTGAGCAGGATTCAGCAAGTAGACATCAGAGCCCAGCCCCTGGAAAGGCTTAAACAGTTGCCTGAGACGCCACCTCCTTTCCACTGTGGCGAGTCAGATATCAGGCTGAACAAAGAAAGTGTGTCCATGATAAGACTGCTTGGCCTCGGGTAGTGCCTTTTCAAAGATTGCTTGTCAAAGGAGGACATTTCCAAAATACCCTAGAATAGCTCTAGGTCTCTCTGCTTGGACTTCTTGGCGCCTTTTCTTTAGCATTAATGGAAACCGATGTACGCATTGAACCTCAGATTCCCAGTCCCACTGACGAAGATCAGGAAATGCCCCTTTCAGAAGAACATGCATAAAGGTCTTAATTTCAGTTCCTTCAATGCCTTCTGACAAGCCAATAAACCACAAATTATTTGTGCGTTGCGATTTTCAAAGTCTTCAAACTTCCACATTCCATCCACCAATTGAGATTCATGCATGTACTTTTGACCTTTCGGCACTCCAACATCTGCCTCCAAGTTGGCAGTTTGCTCCTCTACTGTAACAATCCTACCCCAATTTCAGAGCATGTCTTATTGACCTTGTACTTTTTTAGTGGCCAGGAGTGCCATGACATTTATCGTTACGGGTTTTTTCTTGCATCTGCCTTACCATCATGTAAATAAGCCCAAATCCTCTTAATTATCAAACCGGCCCTTAACTAGTGAATGTGGCGTGGTCCCGGCACCGCCCTCGTCCACCATTCTCATCACCATACACCTTTTGGGTTGCCTAATAGTCCCACTTTAGCTTTCGAGCAACACACATATATCGAGCTCTTGTCCTTGTCCCCCCTATCAACCCTTCTCTATTTGCTTGATATCAATCAATCAATCAGGGTTTTGTTGAGTGCTCTACTCACCCGTTAGAATCTCAAGGCACCGAGGAGTGAGTGTTAGCAGCTCCGTTGGAGTCATACGAAGAGCCAGGTCTTATGAGACCGCCGATGGCTTGCCGTCACGGCTGGGTCACAAAATTACTGCTAAGGCTGATCCCTGAGGCCCATGAGGATGAGGCTTCTTGTATCACTCCATTGCTTGTCTTAGAGAGGTCTGATGCAACTGTAATGGAGAAAAATGTCTCACCATTTTCAGTGGAGCCTGTAGCGACTTGTGAACTACAATTCTTCACTAATAATGCAGAAGCACCTACAGCAATGCTATAAGGGAAGCATAAACTCTAAGTAGGGATGCCACACTAGATACATAGATAACCATCCCACCAGCAGCCTCCAACCCCTTTGAAGTTATCAGTTACCAGAGCTCCACTAAGTAACATTCACCCCTCCAGGGCGAGCCCAGTACTGACCAACATAGCGTCAAGTGGGTGCTTATCTCCAGTCACTTGAACCAGAATAGCAGAACTTATGGTCTCTGCTAGGGCGTCCATGGATGCTGTGAAGGTGAGTCCTATCCTGGCATCATGATTATCCAGATTTTGCACTGCCGACTTGATCTCCTTGGGAAACTACCTTGAGTCTGGGGCTTCCAGCGTGAAGCTCTCAGCAATTGAAGGCTGTATCTGCCCTGCGGTGTGACTGCTATGTATCTTGCTGAGTCGACAATTCTTTAGGCACAGTATCTTGGCCTTGGAAATTGGCATCTCTGCAGCTAGAATCCTTGATATTCTTCCTGACACTATGCTTTAGTCATTTCTGCCCGGACCCACGCTCTAGCGGTGCAGCAGCACTGGCTGCCTTCCCTCAATTTCAGTCCTTTCACAGACCTGCTCCACAGAAACTGCCGTCTAAGTGTATGGCTGAGAGCGTAAATAAATTGGAAAGCAATCCTTAAGGCAGCTGCCACAAGCACAAGGGGGCCACAGGTCTCTGTGCTCCTTGAATGCCGCATCGAAACTCGTGCCTGCTGCAGTGAGCCCCCCACATGCCATAATGTATCACAGTCCTTAAACTCCGGTCTCCTCTCTCTCTCTCTTCACCCATCAGGTCTAACAATCAGCTGGAGCTGGTTGGACCAGTGTGCGCGGCCTGTTACACGTATGCCATCTTGCCCTACCTGTATTCAATGTAAGTGCATCAGTCCTCAGGCACCTGAAGAGCTATTCATATTGCAATTCTGAAAGTTGAGAAATGCTGAGGTATTCAAATGTGTTGGAATGGGACAACATAGCTCCCATTTTGTTTTCCTGGTTTGGTTTGTCCTACTAAGACAGCGCAGTGGGCCGGTCCCTGGTTGCGCATGTCAGACAGTGACTGACTGGACAATGGGTGGATTTTCATCACAACAGGTAAAATAATATTTTGCCTGGAGGAGCTCTCAACATACACTAAAAGAAAAGGACATATTTACACCCTTTTTAGGTTGAGCCTAGCAGCGAGCGGGTGCTGCTCTGTAAGGCATGGTGTATTCAAATCGTGGGCTTCAAGCCGGCCCATCACTTGTCATTGGTTTTTCCGAGTGTCTTTCTAAATTCCTTACGTTTGAATGGTGAATTGTGCCCATTTGTCCTTTCTTTTGGTCTGTCATCCCCCCCATAGCGACTGGGCTTTGTTATAGGGCTCATTTCACTTCTGTCTATTTCAGTTTGTTTTTTCCAATTGCCTGCCTCGTGTTCTGAAAATGTTGCAAGCGCCAGCAGCTGACCAGTGTTACTGCTTTCCCCTCCCAACCACTATTTCTCAGTGTGTTCTCCCCTTCACACCTTAACTTTTACTTTCGATCTACTGAGCCATGGGTCTCTGAAGATCGAGTTGAACAGTCACAAAGTTAGAATGTTAGAAATGTGACTTTATTCACTAGCTTCCTTTCACCCAATCTGTTGTTTTTAGCATTAATTATGTTTCATTCACTTGGAGCTCCGTTGCTACGTTTCTGTAAAGAGGACTATAAATCATGTTCTTTATCTGGCCACAAATGTGGCAGCTGTGTCTCTGTTCCCAGTGGTGATTCCTCACTCTAAGACCTCTAGACAGGGCTGCAACTGAGTCTCTGGTCCCAGTGGTAATTCCTCATCCTAAGCCCTCTAGACAGAGCTGCAGCTGCTTCTCTGGTCCCAGTTGTAATTCCTCATTCGTAGTCCGCTAGGCAGTGCTGCTAGCTGCTTCTCTGGTCCAGTCTGTAATTCCTCATTCGTAGTCCTCTACGGAGTTCTGCTGGCTCCTACCCTGGTCCGGTCAGTAATTCCTCATTTTAAGTCCTCTAGGCAGTGCTGCAGCTGTGTCTCTGGTCACAGTGGTAATTCCTCATTCGAAGTCCTCTAGGCAGTGCTGCTGTTGCGTTTCTGTTCCCAGTGGTAATTCATCATTCTTAGTCCTCTAGCCAGTGCTGCTAACTGTTTCTCTGGTCCCTTTGGTAATTCCTCATTCTTGGTCCTCCAGACAGTGCTACAGCTGCTTCTATGGTCCCAGTAGTAAATCCTCATTCTTAGTCCTTTAGACAGTGCTGCAGCTGTTTTTATGGTCATGTTGGTAATTCCTCATTCTAAGTCCTCAAGACAGTGCTGCTAGCTGCTTCTCTGGTCTCTTCGGTAATTACTCATTCTAAGTCCCCTACACAGTGCTGCAGCTCCATCTTTGGTCCTGTTAGTAATTCCTCAATTCTAAATCCTTTAGGCAGTGCTACGGATGTGTCTCTGTTCCCTGTGGTAATTCCCCATTCTTAGTCCTCTAGGCAGTACTGCAGGTGCATCTCTGTTCCCAGTGGTAATTCCTCATTCTGAGTCCTCTAGCCAGTGCTGTAGCTGCTTCTCTGATCCCAGTGGTAATTCCTCGTTCTAAGTCCTCCAGGCACTGCTGCTTCTCTAGTCTTGTTGGTAATTTCTCATTCTAAGTCCTCTAGACAGTGCTACTAGCTGTTACTCATGTCCCATCGGTACTTCCTCATTCTAAGTTCTCTAGGCAGTGCTGAGGCTGTATCTCTGTTCTCAGTGGTAATTCCTTATTCTAAGTCTTCTAGACACTGCTGCTAGCTGCTTCTCTGGTCACATTGGTAATTCCTCATTCTAGATCCTCTACACAGTGCTCCAGCTGCTTCTTTGGTCCTGTTAGTAATTCCTCCATTCTAAGTCCTTTTGACAGTGCTGTAGCTGTATCTTTGTTCCCAGTGGTAATTGCTCATTTTGAGTCCTCTAGCAAGTGTTGCTAGCTTCTTCTCTTGTCCCAGTGGTAATTCTTCATTCTTAGTCTTCTAGGCAGTGCTGCTAGCTGGTTCTCTGGTCCTGTCTGTATTTTCTCATTATAAGTCCTCTAGGCAGTGCTGCAGCTGTGTCTCTCGTCACAGTGGTAATTCCTTATTCTAAGTCCTCTAGGCAGCGCTGCAGTTGCGTCTTTGGTCCTGCCAGTAATTTCTAATTCTAAGGCCTCTTGACAGTGCTGCTAGCTGCTTCTCTGGTCTAATCAGTAATTTCCCATTCTGAGTTCTTTAGACACTGCTGCAGCTGCTTCTCTGGGCCCAGTGGCAATTCCTCATTCTTAGCCCTCTAGACAGTGCTGCAGCTGCTTCTCTGTTCCCAGTGGTAACTTTTTTCTTCTTAGTCATCTAGTCAGTTCTGTTAGCTACTTCTCTGGTCCTGTCAGTAAATTCCCCATTCTAAGTCCTCCAGACAATTCTGGTAGCTGCTTCTCTGGTACAGTCGGTAACTCCTCCATTCTAACTCCTCTAGGCAGTGCCGAGCTGTGTCTCTGTTCCCAGTGGTAATTCCCCATTCTAAGTCCTCTAGACAGAACTGCAGCTGCATCTTTGTTCCCAGTGGTAATTCCTCCTTTTAAGTCATCTTGGCAGTGCTGCAGCTGTGTCTCTGTTCCCAGTGGTAATTTCTTATTTTAAGTCTTTTTCACACTTCTGCTAGCTGCTTCTCTGGTCTCAATAGTGATTCCTAATTCTAAGTCCCCTACACAGTGTGGCTGGCTGCTTCTTTGGTCCATGTGGTAATTCCTCATTCTGAGTCCTCTAGACAGTGCTGCAGCTGCTTTTCTGGTCCCAGTTGTAATTCCTCATTTGTAGTCTGCTATGCAGTGCTGCTAGCTGCTTCTCTGGTCCAGCCGGTAATTCCTCATTCTAAGTCCTCTACACAGATCTGCTAGCTCCTACTCTGGGCCCGTCAGTAATTCCTCATTTTAAGTCCTCTAGGCAAGTCTGCAGCTGTGTCTCTGGTCACCGTGGTAATTCCTCATTCTAAGCAGGGCTGCTGTTGCGTCTCTGTTCCCAGTGGAATTCCTCACTCATAGGGCCAAATGTATGAAAGTTTGGTTTTGCAATTCTCGAATAGCGTTTTTTTGGGAATCGCTATTTGAGAATCGCAAAACGCTATGTAAGTAGGATTTGCTAATAATTTTGCGAATCCTACATATTCCTTAATTGCGAATTGCAAATTGCGATTCGCAATTAAGGAATACCTCCCCATTCATTCCTATGGGCCTAGAGGCCCATAGGAATGAATGGGAAGACATTCTCAATTTACGATTCTCAATTAGAGAATCGCAAATTGAGAATGCAATTTCAAGGGTGCCAGGGTGTCAAAAGGACACCCTGTTGCATCCCTGAAATGTGTATGTGTGCACATGTGGCACGCATACATGCCCTGAGGGCATGTATGTGCGTCACATGGCACTTTGAAAAATGCATATAAGCGCATTTTTCAGAGAAATCGCAAATTACCACCAACTTGAAGTTGGTGGTAATTTGTGATTCCTTAAGCCCAAATTGCACTTTTTCTGTGCCTCTTACATTGCATTTAAGGAATCGCAAAATTTGCGATTCCTTAAATGCAATCGCAAAATAAGGAATCGCAAATGTTGCGAATCCTTATTTTGCGAGGCAGTTTTACCTTAATACATCCCACTTAGCAAATTTGCGATCACAATTTTGTTTGATACATATGGCCCTTAGTCCTCTAGCCAGTGCTGCTAACTGTTTCTCTGGTCCCTTTGATAATTCCTCATTCTTAGTCCTCCAGAGAGTGCTACAGCAGCTTCTATGGTCCCAGTGGTAATTCCTCATTCCTAGTCCTCTAGACAGTGCTGCAGCTGTTTCTCTTGTCCCCATGGTAATTCCTCATTCTAAATCTTCTAGGCAGTGCTACAGCTACTTCTCTGGTCCAAGTGGTAATTCCTCATTCTGAATCCTCTAGACAATGCTGCTAGCTGCTTTTCTGTTCCTGTTGGCAATTCCTCATTCTAAATCCTCTAGACAGAGCTGCTAGCTGCTTCTGTGGTCTCATCTGTAATTCCTCATTCTTAGTCCCCTGCACAGTGCTGCAGCTACATCTTTGGTCCTGTTTGTAATTCCTCAATTCTAAGTCCTTTAGATAGTGCTACATCTGTGTCTCTGTTCCCTGTGTTAATTCCCCATTCTTAGTCCTCTAGGCAGTACTGCAGCTGCATCTCTGTGCCCAGTGGTAATTCCTCATTCTAAGTCCTCTTAACAGTTCTACAGCTGCTTCTCTGGTCAGAGTGGTAATTTCTCATTCTTAGTCCTCTAGGCACTGCTGCTAGCTGTTTCTCTAGTCTCGTCGGTAATTCCTCATTCTAAGTCCTCTAGCCAGTGCTACTAGCTGCTCATGCCAATCTGTAATTCCTCGTTCTAAGACTTCTAGGCAGTGCTGCAGCTGTGTTTCTGTTCCCAGTGGTGATTCCTTATTCTAAGCACTCTGGACACTGCAGGTAGCTGCTTCTCTGGTCTCATTGGTAATTCCTCATTCTAAGTCCTTTACACAGTGCTGCAGCTGCCTCTTTGGTCCTCTTAGTAATTCCTCAATTCTAAGTCCTCTAGACAGTGCTGCAGCTGTATCTCTGTTCCCTGTGGTAATTTTCCATTCTTAAACATTTATGCAGTGCTGCAGCTGCATCTCTGTTCCCAGTCGGTATTCCTCCTTCTTAGTCCTCTAGCCAGTGCTGTAGCTGCTTCTCTGGTCCAAGTGGTAATTCACAATTCTAAGTCCTCTAGACAGTGCTATAGCTGCTTCTCTGGTCCAAGTGGTAATTCCTTGTTCAAAGTCCCCTAGACAATGCTACTACCTGCTCATGCCCCTTCGGTAATTCCTCATTCCAAGTCTTCTAGGCAGTGCTGCAGCTGTGTTTCTGTTTCCAGTGGTAATTCCTTATTATAAGCCCTCTGGACACTGCAGGTAGCTGCTTCTCTGGTCTCACTGGTAAATCCTCATTCTAAGTCCTCTACACAGTGCTGCAGCTGTTTCTTTGTTCCTCTTAGTACTTCATCCTTTCTCAGTCCTCTAGACAGTGATGCAGCTGTATCTCTGGTCCCAGTGGTAATTCCTCATTCTTAGTCTTATAGGCAGTGCTGCTAGCTGCTTCTCTGGTCCCATCGGTAATTCCTCCATTCTAAGTCCTCTAGACAGTGTTGTAGCTGCATCTTTGTTCCCAGTGGTAATTCCTCATTCTGAGTCCTCTAGCAAGTGTTGCTAGCTGCTTCTCTTGTCCCAGTCGTAATTCCTCATTCTTAGTCTTCTAGGCCGTGCTGCTAGCTGCTACTGTGTTTCCGTTGGTAATTTCTCATTCTACGTCCTCTAGGCAGTGCTGCAGCTGGTTCTCTGGTCGCAGTGGTAATTCCTCATTCTAAGTCCTTTAGGTAGTGCTGCAGCTACATCTTCGGTCCTGCCAGTGATTCCTCCCTTCTGAGTCATCTAGACAGTGCTGTAGCCGTATCTCTTTTCCCAGTGGTAACTCCTCATTGTGAGTCCTTTAACCAGTGCTGTAGCTGGTTCTCTGGTCCCAGTGGTAATTCCTCATCCTAAATCCTCTATCCAGTGCTACAGCTGTTTCTCTGGTCCAAGTAGTAATTCCTCATTCTTAGTCTTCTAGGCAGTGCTGCTACCTCCTTCTCTGGTCTAATCGGGAATTCCTCATTCTGAGTCCTCCAGACAGTGCTGCAGCTGATTCTCTGGTCCCAGTGGTAATTCCTCATTCTAGGTCCTCTAGGCCGTGTTTAGATGTGTCTCTGTTCATGCATCCACTACACTCCAAACCAAACCACATACATAAAGGACATTGTCATTTACAGCACCAATAGCTCTTACATTGACAAATTCGAGACCCATTGCATTGCAAATGCATGTTGTAATTTGGTGATAAGGCCACTGCCTTACCTTGGCTTATGGCACGGATGGATCTATGTACTGCCCTCCCCAGTGCATCACTACCTGTTGAAACTTTGTGGTAGAGAAAAATGTTTTGTGCTGCCCAAACAGCTGGAATATTAGCAGCATGTCTGCTTTTTAATATCCTTTTCTGAGAGCATGAAGAATAAGCTAAGTAAGGAATACTTTTTGTGAATTCTCAATTCGAAACTGCTTTTTGGGTACTGCCATTTAGATTGATATAAGGTAAAATATTTTGCATGAGAGGTGACATGTACAGGGAGATTATTTGAACAGGCGTTGGCCGAGGCAATCGGTCTGCCTTGCCCAAATTCATTCTTCACTAAAAGATTAAACAAGCATTGGCATAGCCAATAGGTCTCGCCTTTGGGACCTTATAAGTGTTTAGGAAGTTAGTTCCAGGGTGAAGCGGAGGCAGGGGTGAGAACCGAGAAAAGTAAGTCAGCCCTGAGGTGAAGATGGGGATGGGATAAGAACAGCGGAACAGCTGGTCAGTGTGTGGGTGAAGAGGCAAGAAGAGGATGGTTGTAAATAGAGGAGAATGTGAAGAAAAAAAAAGAAGAAACTGGTAGCGCTGGAGTGAACCGAGGACAGGGCAGTATGTGTGGAGACTAGTGATCAGAAATGTAGTAATATGTCAGAGTAAAGGGGGTGGGAGCGACACAGAAATGGAAGGGCACTTGTAAAAGTGAAGAGGAGGCAAGGGGACATTATTACATCGCAAATAATCACGGGGATTAGAGTTTGAAAAAACTCAATATGAGGAAAACTCAAACTTTATTCTGTGGACGTTTAAAGAAATGCGTGTTCAAGAATGAAATAAAAAGCCCAGCAGATCGTTCACAAGATAGCGCTAAGGCTGCAATTTGCTCCCCAGCGGGCCGAAGGCATGGTTTCTCGACCAAGCGGCGTCTGTGACTTGCAGATCTGCAGACACAGACAACATAGCTGCCAAGGTTTCAGATTGCTATGTGACATTTTCATAATTTAAGCTGAATTATGAGTGACATTTTAGCAACTAAGAGTGACACATTCCCATGACAAAAATCAAGCAATTAGGACAAGTGAAACATATTAATTAAACCAATTAGAGCAATGAGAAACTTTAAGAAGATTTTTTAAACTGCTACAAAGCATCAGAAATGGAAGGGAACTAAGAAAGCAAAGAGGTAGCAAGTGGCTTGCTGAGTGTGAAAGAAGCATTCGACCTCCCTGGTGGAAAGACTGAGCAACATGGCTCATGCGCTACCGAGAGTGCCTGCTTCTAAGCACTAACATCGGACACAAAAAAGCAGACCAAAGTCTGGGAAGTATAAAGCGACCGTAAATAACTGTTTTTAAAGATATATTTCTTTCAAATATATTTATCCAATTGGTGGGACACTGAGAGGTGTGCAAATGGGGCGCTCCTCGCCATAAAACATGATATAAATCAAGGATTAGTGGTAAATCTGCTGTGCTCGTGTATGAGAATAGCAGCATACTTTTAAAATTCATTTTGTAAAACATGCCTCGGGTGCGATACTTCTTGTTAAAAACACGTTCGCAGTAACAGATTAGGTTTGGCAAATATGTTGCGCTCCGGATTGGATATCGCAAGGAAATAAACAGCACTGTAAAATGCAGACGTTGTGCACTTCAATGACCACCGCACCGTAAATCAGCATTACACTGAAGATCAAGGTGTCTGAGTGCCTGCAGCTGTGTGACAAGACAACATACGACACAAGGTTACTAGGCCGTAACAACACACTACAGTCAGTGGCAGCAGGCTGCCTCACAGTGACCAAAGAATTAAAGAGTAGACGACGTAGTAGTACTTACTGTTTCTGTGAACTTCAACTTCTGTACTACTAGTCTCAGACAGTCGAGTCCAGTAACTGTAGCCTGCAGCTGGCACTCCACTGGCTGTGGCAGGCAGATCGCCTCACAGGCTTGACCTAACAAGCATTTACAATGCAATGGTCTCGGCATTGGTAAAGTTAGAGCTATTGGCATTGCTCATGACATTATTTTTGTTTATGTTTTTAAAACATGTAAAGAAACGGCATTGTCATGAGCAATGACAATAGCTCTAACTTTAACAATGCCGAGACCGTTGCATTGTAAATGCTTGTTGTGCCTTGTTATCGCGGAGCTCGGACACACATACGGATCTGGCATCTCGCGCATTTTGTAATTATTCAGTAACATACCATCACCAATCGCATAAGACGCTAGGTAAAACAAGCGTTGGTTGCTAATTTATCACCTCACATCTCAGTGCCAATCTCTTAAGATCTGGGGGCAGCAGTCACAGCTATGCGGCAAACGGAGCACCGGCCCTGGGGCACTGATTGCAGGAAGGGTCGTGACTTAAAAAAAAAATGCTTGTGCTAAGCTTCTTTCGGGTTCTCCGCCCCTCGCTCCATGGCACTCAGATGAGAACTGTGCCTCCGCATAAACCCTCCCCTCCCCGCTCTATCTATGTGGGGCCGCACTTCCAGCTCTGCGCACAAGCTATAACTATAACAAAATAATGTAGGAGCCATTACTGGCTGTGGATTAATCTGCACTTATAGGCAGAGCAGAGGAATGCACTTTCAAGCATTATGACCTAATCACAAGCCTTGCTAATGTTTTTGTTCTTTTTACAGACTAACGTAGATAATTTCTCCACAGCTTTTATTTACTTTTATACTTCACACGCAAACTGCAAACATCGAAATGGTACACAGAAGGCTAGTGAAAACTCGGAGGCTCGGAATTGTAATAATTATCCAGCCATCCCCTTCAAGTACACCACTACCATCGTAGCAACAGACAGTCAAGTCAGGGTGAGCACTGAGCTGAGGAAAGAAGCACAGAAAATTAACCCCTTTGCAGGCCAGACGTGGTGAGGAACCAGTTTTGTTTTTTGGGAGCCTTCCCCGGCAAGAAACTGCTGGTTACTCAGATCGAGGGCTGCGGCTCGCCTCAGTAATTGCAGCGCGGCTCCAAGCCCCTCGGGCCGCTGATCCGGGCCAACGCTCTCAGGACGGGCTAAGCCGAGGCTTCAGGCCTCTGTGTCCGACGGAAGCTGGGGCCACTGACCTGGCCGTCATCCTAAGGCTGAGCCGACGCTGATTGGACAGGAGAAGGGCCCCGGCCTTAGGTAGGGCCCCAGGGGACTGCGCAGCGCACCGAAGCCGTCAGCGGCCTGGAGATGATGTCATTGGCTGAGCCAGGCAGCGCAGGGCAAGCGTCCGAGAACAGCAATGCGCGTGCACGCGCACTGACATGCAGGCTGCGCACGCTCATATGTAAAGCACACATGCATGCACAGGTGCAAACTCCAGGAACCATGCGCAAACACCAGCAGGTCCAAAGGACGACCCGACAGACACACTCATGCGTACAGGCAAACATACCTACCTCGCCCATACACACAGACAAATAGACACACAAACATATGCTAAGAGGCGCCTGCAGACAGACCAACAGACACATGCACTCATGGAGACAGGCCATCAGGCTCCTACAGACAGGGCAACAGACATATAGCCACATGCACTCATGCAGACAGGCCAACAGACATACAGACACATGAACTCGTGCACACAGGCCATCAGGCTTCTACAGACAGACCAACAGACATACAAACCCGTGCACTCATGCACACAGGGCAACAGGTTCATTCAGACATACAGACACATGCACACATGGGTACAAGCCCATACACAAAGACGAACAAAGGTTACATGCACATCAACATGCAGACACCCATGTACCCGGCCACACACACAAGAAATAGATACATCCAGACGCACATTTAACCACAGACAAGAAATACCTGCAGATACGAAAGACAGAGGGACAGACAGACACAGAGGGATGAACAGATGGACAATGTATGTCATGCTCAGTGGTAGGATCAAGCAGACGTTATGCCCGCCACCTGCCAACACTGAATCTTCCATCACACGGCACTCGACGAAGCTCGTTAAACCCTCGGAATAAACTCACTTTATTTGGTGATGGAATAAGTCGTTCCATGAGCCCATTCACTCCTTGGCCTCTTTGAAATGATTACCTGTAGTTTACAAGGCAGTGTACTCTGCATGGCCTCTTTGGTACACCCATGCAGATGTAGTGCGCAATCTCACTACTTACAGCGCTCTAACCCTGTGAGAAGGATCTGTGAGTACTCACTACTGTTTAACCATTCCTACGATTTATTTTAACCAGCTACTTTGTTAGGACTTAGTAACAATGGTCAATGTAAACAAATTCTTTAATTTATTTAAAGAGAGTTATTAAAACATCGTGCTTGGTATATATGGTCTGACCTGGCAACTTTAGGCCCACTGCAGTCCTGGAGTTTGCAATAATTTTACAAGATGCATTCGTGACCGAAAACGTGCATTGTATTCACGCCGGTTGAATGTTGCATACCTTCGTGTTCCTGATTTGAAAAAATACAGACTTGGTTCTCATTAGCAGTTTGCAACAGAGAAAATAAACAAGCAAGCATTTTAATTACCAGTGTTTACACTTCTTGGCAGTAGTAAAGGGCCCTTGGTAGCATGTTGTTGTAATGGAGCATGAGACACATACGACCCTCTGGACCACCTTACATTGCTCCTTTCCGTCTGGCACTGATAGCCGCAAGTTACTGCAGTCCCTCACCAGAGCCCAGGGCTCGTGCTCCTCACCTGGCGCCAAGCGCCCTGGGCAGCCCCTCACTTGGCACACTGGGGCAGAACCCTCTGCCCTCGCCAGGCTCTTTGAACGGCGCGCTCTTCGGAGCCTTGGAGAGGCAGCCCTCCCCCCAGGTGTCCAAGAGCAGAGCTCAGGGCCCTTCCCCAGGCCCTCAGTAGTAAACCCCTCACCAGGCCCTGAAAAGAGGCACCCCTCTCATCTATCCTTGACTCCTATGAGCAGCTCCACTGACCTGGCCCCTGGAGCAGGGGCCCCTAGGCCCCGCCACGCAGTGGCGCAGTCAGTAAGTGTGCCATGGACTCTACAAGAACCCTCCCCTCCCCCCAACAGTTTCAGTAGGGAAACCGAGTTACAACTGTGGCACTGAGGCCCTTTATATCCATCTCCCCGGTGCGCCTTCACCTGCTGCACAACGAATAGCTGTTTCCCCTCTCGCAGGGGCTTCTGGGGCGACCCCTCCCGTAACTCTAGCGAGGCCCTTTCGAGCTGTTTCCCTCGGCCATCGGCCCTGTCAAGGCCTTTGGAGCGGTTCCCCTCACACCTGCTCTTCACCCCCTGGAACGATACCAATATACCATCGCAGAAATATGTAATTTTGAAAGAGGCCCCGCACACGTGACGTGAGACAATAGGCAGCCACGCACGGACACGGTATCACAGTAGTGTGTGCCAGTGGCAAAAATGCCGTTCCTTCAATCTCTTACCTCGTAGCAGTCTATCGAAACAGAAATAAGACAAGGAGGAAGCTGCGAGCTGCAATGGATACAAAAAACGAGGAGAGCGAGACATGGGGAAATGGATACCGCTGGAAATAAACGATTCTGGATCGGCAGCGCGCACAGCGTTCGGTAATCTCAGCAGCAGAGGGATGAGGCACGTGGAGGGGCCGGGATGTTTTTTCATCGCAGGGATGAGGCACGTGGAGGGGCCGGGATGTTTTTTCATCGCAGTCTGTAAAGAGGGAGAAAACAAGGAGATCAGGTGAGGGAGCAACGCCGGGACACCACCGCCTTTCTCCGAGGCACAGCAGAAAATGCCTCGGAGAAAGGGAGTGTCCTTTTCGGATTGGGGGGTGTGTTTTGCTGTTGTCTCCTCCCTGAGACTTCTCGCAAAAAACACGCCCCCCGATCCGAAAAGGACGGGGCAGGATTAGAGTGACGGGACCTCTTCTCCAATGGCTGGCCAGCATTTACTAGGCCAGCCAATGGAGAACAGGGAAGAAGAGGGGCGGGTTCAAGCCCCTCTTCACCCAAGTCATTATGTCTCGCGAGCGAGACTGCGCAAGCGCAGCCATCGCTAGCCGAGACCTAAAAAGTGCAGGCACTTAGTACCGAACTGGACCTGCCCATTTAAAGCACTGCCCTAGACCCCATAAATGGCACCATCTGAGCACTGTGCCATGCCCCGTGGCTCTAGGATGGTTATGCTGCTGCAAGCTCAGCCTCTGGCTGATGCCTCCATGAGACAGGTCAGGAGCTAGCAGCCGGGCACTGAGACCACAGAGCACCTGAAGCTTGGAACAGCGCCGCGAAGCCGGCCACGAGTCCGTACAACTGGGCCTTTGCATCGTCTAGTGGCCCCTCCCCCCACATCAGCGTTCTGAGGCGCTCCCTTAGGGGATCCCAAAGCTCCCATCCATTGTGCGGCGCCGACAGGACTAATAGAAGCGTCGATGGAGAGGGGAAAGCCTCACGCACACCCCATTAGTTCCCGACTGCCAATAATCTGCAGCCGAGGGCTGATCGATGGAGTGAATGGTGGTTTGTCAGGGGAGGATCGATCAGTGGCGCGTGGACATCACCCCCTCATGACAGAACCCACACTCTGCTGGGAGAGCCTCCCTCAGTTCCCGGGTCACGATACCGGGGCATTACAGGGTTCGGGGATCGCCCCGTGCTATAACAGTGGCATGCAGTAGGGTGCACGAGAAAAAAAATAAAAAATAGTGCTTTTAGTGCCACCCTGAGGCGGGCATTAGCGTCAATGAAATATGTCGTTATTTCTAAGTGCCGCCCTGGTCAACACAGCATTTCTCTCAAGCGGCCTTTACACTGAGCTGAACATCACCCTGTATTTAAACATGCGTGTCCCTCCTCAGGGTGCTAGATAAGCAGAATTGCAGCCCAAAAAAGTAGTGTATTGCTGTGACTCACCTTACTGTTTTGCTTTTTTCGCTAATGGAAAATAAATTAGGAAATAACAGTTCTGGTGACTTGTGGTGTCTCACAATTTCTTCGAATGCTAAGTCGGTTGTGAAACAGACATCCGGTCACTCACAGCAACGAGTCGCTCTTTTCAAGAAAGTTCAGCGAGCTGTGGCTGTATAAATCCGATACTTTGGAATGCAAATAATGCTACGCAAGCTCTTCCAAAAATGGCCGGCGAGTCACCAACATTCCCTGGATGCGAAGTACACTGGCACAGTGGCACATTACAGACTCGGAAACCCACTGAAATGCTTCGTTCCTTTCCGAAACACTGGGCAGCCTAGGCCACAGCAGACCCGTGACTGTTTTCCGGCATGATATGCTGCCATGTTTCAGAGCTCACCGCCGCCTTCCACCCCCCAGTCTGTGACATGCCACATACGGCATAGTTTGCCGATGACCCCGAGCCATGGTCAGATCGACGCGTGCTTAAGATGCGGAATAGACTTATTTCTAAAGGAAGTGTACACCCCAAGTAGAGAAATAAAGGCGAGCTCTGTGCAAATGCAAAGATGTCTTGTAGGGTTACTTTCATTTTCACCGCCTTTCCCCTCGCCCCGGTCGCTGGATTCCAGCTTGCTGACGCAATCTCCCCCGTATACTCTGACCCGTTCGAAGACCTCGCTGCAGGTCCCAGGACAATCAATGCACTATATATAGACCGCGGCTGGAGGGAGGAGTCGCTAAAAGCCAGGAACATGCATTCACAACAGGTGAGTGGCAGCAACCGACATCTCTCAATTCATACAGTAATGTTGACAGGATCTGATCCAACAAAGCGTGAGTAGCGCACGGAGAACAAAGGGGAAAACATCTCGCGCTACTACGGGCCGGGATGTTTTTTCATCGCAGTCTGTAAAGAGGGAGAAAACAAGGAGATCAGGTGAGGGAGCAACGCCGGGACACCACCGCCTTTCTCCGAGGCACAGCAGAAAATGCCTCGGAGAAAGGGAGTGTCCTTTTCGGATTGGGGGGCGTGTTTTGCTGTTGTCTCCTCCCTGAGACTTCTCGCAAAAAACACGCCCCCCGATCCGAAAAGGACGGGGCTTCAACGGAGTGACTGGACCTCTTCTCCAGTGGCTGGCCAGCATTTAAGAGGCCAGCCAATGGAGAACAGGAGAGAAGAGGGGCGGGTGCAAGCCCCTCTTCTCAAAGTCACTCCAACTCATTAAATCTCGGAGCGAGACTGCGCAAGCGCAGCCTTTCGCAGCCAAGACCTAAAAATGAGTGCGAGCTCTTCAGCGACTTGAGAGGGAACGGACGGACGGAGGCACCACCTTGTCTACTGCAGCCCTCGCCAGCCATCCTGCACACAGTCAATGATCCTGGCTTGAACACACAAAATATCATCCACAGCTACGCATGCTGACACTGTGCACCGCGCTAAAGCGTTCCCCTCAGAAACGCCGCCTGAGAGAAAGCTTCTGCCGATCTGGGGACCTCTGTACACATGGTGGCAAAATGATCCCCGGCAACCTAGATCGGAAAAGCTAAAAAACAGTGATTGCAAACATTCCTCAGATGCATATGTTGTTAATATCGTTATGTGACGCAAACGTACAACTCAACATTATTAGGCACTCTTGATTAATGTTTTAGTTAAAGAGGTTATTATTGTAAAATAAAATTTCGGCTTCATCTCAATTTACAAATCATACAGATTAGTGGAAGAATAGTTACAAAAATGCTTATCGCAGGAAAAAAGAACGCATTTAAGGAGCTCAATTTACAGTATTCTAAATAAAGAATTCCAAATATGGCTACTTTATCGAGTACAGCATTCCGGCGCCTTAATGGAGTGCGTTTCACTTGTTACAATGGCCTTCAATTATTTACCTCGCACGGCTCGTTCTCTAGTTCTATGGCACTCAAGTCTATCTTTGCCTTCTACAATTGACTGCTTTGAATGCTAGTAAATACAACGGCCATCTTGAGTTATGAGTTGTTGGTGTGCCAAAACCTGAAATACTTGCATGATACACTCAGGTTTCCTGAAAATATTGCTTCCATAAAATTGAGTTAAAGCAAACAAAAAACTATCAGCAATAGTTTGGGGAGTTGAAGCTTTTAAAAAATATATTTATATATGTTAGGCGCTTACACAACGGAGGGCACAAGTGCTGAATGAATGATAGTAACGGACCAATCTGCCCTTCGATGTCATTTGCGATTTCTTCTCTCTGTTGAGCGCAAGTTAGCTCAGACACTCCTTTTAGGAGCTCATTCCATAGCAATGCTGCATGTTTTCCTTTTTACTGCCGCTAGGTGGGAGCAATGCTTAAACGAATGTGGGACACTGCAATTTCCACGAACATCTTATTTAAGTATGACGATTTCAAGTACAGAAGGCAGGGTTGGATTGGGAATAAAAATCGTTGTAAATGGGAAACTGGCACAGAAACACCAACTCTCTCCCAAAATAGCCTTCCCTGCCCTGCCCTCTGACTCCAGCGTCAGAGGATGAGCACTGTTTGCAAACAAGACCGCGTGTGGTGCGTGCGTGCGCACTGAAAGGAATGTTAATTATACAGCTGGCACCAGGCCACGCTGCTGCTGGCTCCCGAGAACCCTTGGCCATGGGAGTCAACATTTAGAGAGAAGGCCGGACATGATCCCGCCTTTGGCCAATTGCGGGTTTACATTTTTGAAAGCCACACGCAAAGGCCAATGGAATGTGTAAGAGGAGGCTGACCCACACGGAGAGGGCTCTTGGAAGTCTGAAGTGATTCCAAGAGCTCTCTCCTAGGGCAGCGCATGCGGGCTACGCTAGGCGAGACCTACAAACGGCCAGCTTTAGAAAAAATTATTGATTTCTGCATACAAAGCATATATGAGTCAAAAAGTTTAACGTGGTGAATTTGTGTATTTCTGACATGTAAAATAGTCACTCAAGCATTTAAATGCAAGAACTTCAAAGGAAAGATACATCGAACAGCTAATAGCATGAGTTGAAAGCGAAATACTCCTTTGGATAGAGTAAAACATCTCTCTTTGGACAATTTAACCCCTTGCGTGCCCATGACGAGATGGTCTCGTCATGGGCCGCGGTTGCGCTGTGCCCATGACGAGACTATCTCGTCATGAGCCCCGCCCGCTAATGAAACGCCCGGCACAGGGCGTGGAAAGGGCGGGGCACTCAAGGGGTTAAAGACGGTAACAATAGGCAAAGCAGAAAACTGTGCTGTCAAGTCAGACCTAAAAAGGCTCAATTTATATTTGTATTACCAAACGCTATGATAAGCCACGGCTAGAGGGCTCGATTTTGAGAGAATATTTGATAGCAACCAGGACTAAAGTCCTTATTTAGCACAGTTCCTCCAAGGAAATCAAGGGCAAATGAATCTAAAAGGTGAGTCTATTATTCCCTTTTGATGAAGATACCATCAGAAGTGTTGATATCATTCTGTATAGGACACTGACTCCTTTTTTTTTTTTAACAGAGTTTTATATAGCGCAAACTTGACCCGAAGGTATCGGGTATCAGAGCGCTTTACATAGCACCAGTTGCATTACATGAGGACACATTCATTTTTGTTAGGCACAGGAAGATTAAGTGATTTGCCCAGAATCACAGGATGTTCATCGTCATTGTTGAGAACCAAACCCTGTGCCCCAGATTCAAGGTCAACCACCCTAGCCGTTAGGCCAACTCCTCTCTCTCACTCAGCCATGGGAAGTACTCCTAGGGCCCGAATAGCGCATGTGCTACAGACCTGCCAACCTACAAAAAAAGTCACAGCGTGGGTAGGGGGCGGGGCTTTGCAGGTGTGGAGTCTCATGCCTGGAGCCACCTGGGAAGAACTGTTCCGGCCACTAATCCCCTCGCGTCCCTTCCCCACTCAAAAAAACAAAGGGTCTCTGATGCTGTCGCCTTTGTCCTAGGGTGTTTTCACACTCCACAATAGGCATCGGCTGCTTAAAGCTTCCATAAAAGAGCTGGAAAGTCGCTCTGCGATGTGCTTTCCAACTGTCATTCTTGCTGCCGTGTAGTTACGGCTCCTCACTGGGTGACCCTGTGAAGAGAAACAAAATTGTGTGACACACTGTGGCACCTTGTGGGTTGGCACGTCTGGCGCTAATTGTTTCAGGCATGTGTGGGCTTAACCTCATTGCTGTGGGAGTACTTCATGTGCTGTATGTAGGGCTGGCTCCTCCGCTAAGCATGCAAAAAAGGAAAAATAAATTGATAATAAAGAGATGTAATTATCATTTTATTTTTCTCTTCTGGGGCAGTTTTGTGGGACGGGGCTAGGCTGTGCAGGGGGAAGGGGTGGTGGCACCCTCCTAAGTGCGCATGAATGTTTGGCCGGCACTCTGGGGCCGGTCAAACATTCATACACACTATGCAAGTTCTCCACACAGGCTGCTATTATAGCCTGGGTGAAGAAGATGCCCAGACTGCCATTCCCCATCTGAGTGCCGAACCAAAGCACTCAGACCAATCACAACGCTGCATTGCAGCGTTATGATTGGCTCAGGGGAGCCTGGTACTTACTAATCACAACACCGTATTGCAGCATTGTGATTGGCTTAGGGGGGCTTATATTGCTTCCCTCTCCAACAGAAGCCATGAAGAGGGCAGAAGAGAGGAGGTGGCCAGCAGGCAGGTGTTTTTTTGTGGGTTTTTTGTGTATTCTCTCCCCCCTTCCACCCCTGTCCACCCTCCCCGCCCCAGTACCGATTCATGGGAGCAGCCGTGACTGGCTGTATGTGAAGACAGTGGAGGCCGTCACAACACGAAGGTGGGGGATTGGGGGATGCACCGGCGGGCAGGCTTGGGGGTGGGGGTAGGGACAGGAAAATACTAATTTAAAAAAACTTTCCTTTCTCTGCTGCCTCCGATGGCCGTCTTGATGCTCTCCCAGCAGACTCAGGGAAGGCAGGGCTTGCGCAGCCAATCCAGAGTCTGCTCTCATGTTATGAGAGCAGCACCAGGATTGGTCTGAGCAGCCTTCTCTGCCGCTCAGACACAGCCTTGTAGGCTGCGGCTTTTCTCCAAACTGGCTGTAAACACAGCTGGGTTTGAGAAATAGAAGTGCGCATCAAACTTACATGCACGTGTTCACCACCTGCCTGTCATGCCAGAGCCAATCACAGAAAAAGAAAATATTTTTTTACTATCACTTTGATTTTCTGTGACTGACTGACAAGTGGGGCGACGCTCTTCTGCCATGACACTATCACCAAACTTACCGTATAACTGTGAGGGGCATAACAGACAGAAAACTAATCAACAGTTAACATTACATAGAGGTTAACCATAGAGTTTATTAAGCAATGGTAAGATTAAAAGCAATAGTGAGTGTAAATGAATTAGCCCTGCGAGTCAAGGACATCTCACCCGCTGTATTCTCAGTGCCATTGACATCAATGTACTCGTTATATGGAAGATAATAAATCTGCTACTCTGGATAAGGCCTCAGATCTACAATGTTTTTGAATGCATGTACACCACAAACACCGTGTGCATTTGTAAACAGCAATTTCGCCCAAGGGTATCTTGGTGCAGATGCTTATTGTTTCCCAACTCAATGGTACTCATTTTATCTACCTCAGAAGGATGAAAGGCTGAGTGGTCCTGCTGGGATTTGAACCGGTGACCATGAGGTCAAAAACATGCCTCTCCCGTGGATGCATTAATCAACACAGCCACCAGCCCCAGGTGAAAGGGTGATCAATTTTTCTGCCTTTATTATCTATCTTAAAGCACATAAAGCCCTTACATCGTATCCATGTATTTTCACAAGGAGAAACACACATATATTTAACTTTTTTCTTATGACTAAGACATCCATTTCATTTCTTCTCTTTTTGGCTGTAAGTAAGCAATGCCACTCAGCGTGTTTGTCTGTAGCAGTGTAGATTATTTGGATTTATGTACATTTCTGGTGTGTAACTCACTTTAATACCTTCATAAATATGTCTCTCATTGCTAAGCTTTAAATATCTGCAGCCATTAGTTATTACTGAGGAATGCTCCACACAGGGGTCCCTGCTTGTTAGTGGGAGCAGCCATGGAGGAGGGGGAAATACATCTGGGATATTACAAACATAAAGCTGAACCACCAGCAGTTTTTTACCATAAGCTGGTTTTGTATCCAGAGACCCCAGAGCACCTCGTAAAGACTATATACCCTCTAAAGTCTGTAGGAGCCCTGGTGTTTGAGATTCGCCTGTGGGTAAACTTCCCAGTGACCTCTCTTCATCTGACTGTGCCAGACTTTTGTCTGGTAAACTGCACGTGAATAACATTGGGGACCCACTTGGCTGCATGACGCCCCTCCAAAACTGGCCTGTTGGAAATATGTGAGGGTGGCAGGGCCGGATTGGCCATAGCAGGCACCAGGCATTTTTCCTAGGTGGGCCGCCAGGGTTGGGGCTGGTTTTGGACCCCTGGGAGGCCGTTTTTGTGACTGGGGGTAGGTTTTGCAGCATAGCTGCAATATCGGCCCACTGTAACAAAAGCTGCAGCAGTGACGAGGAAGTGGTGCTTCCAACTAGCTGTTTGCCAGGGCCGGTTTCGGTTCCCAGTCTAGTCGTAGAGGGGTCAATGGCTCCTGCAGGTAAGGGGTCACTGCATGATAAGTGATTTCTAACAGCTAAAATGCAGTGTTCTTTCAAAAAGTACCGCGATGAAAGGCGTGCCTGCAAATTGAGACCGTTCCAATGATTAATTCGTACACAAAAATGCAAAAACCTTAAGTGCAAGGGCCAAAAAGTTTTTAGGAGCCTGCTCCTGCCCTGCCCAGTGCCGAGGTTGCCAAAAAGCAAGAGTGCCTAGTCTTTAGTCTCAGACATACCTCTGTTTTGTACTGCCATACACTTCCTGTCTCTCTATGTCTGGACTGGCGCTACCAGTCACCGGGCATTTTCTCTGGTGGGCCGGCGGTTTTATTGCTGGGGACCGGACAGCTGGGATTCTTGCCTGCAACACTTAAAAATAAACAATGGAAAACAAATGGGTTTAAAACATTATTTATTTTTTGCAGCGTGAACTCGACCCGTAGGCATAGGAGCACTTTACCCAAGCACCATCTACATTACACAAGGACACATTCATTTTTGGTAGGCACTGGGAAATTAAGTGATTTGCCCAGAATCACAGGAAGTTGAGCCACCACCAAGGCGTGAACCTGGTTCCCCAGTTCCAAAGTCGACAGCTCTGGCCGTTACACTACATCCTCTACTGTAGAGTGACCAGGAGCTCCGCTGACCTTTCAGGGCTTTAGTGGGAAGGGACGGTGGCATAACATTCTCCCCGGCAGCCCTCGTGGTGCGGGGGGCCTCCGAGCTCCAGAACTATGCACCGGCGGCGGGCCCCTTGCCTGAGACCTCATAACTGGGTCTGGGGAGTGAGGGGCCCCCTCCATGTACTTTGCAGGGGGGGCCCTTTTGTTACGTCATTGGGAAGGTAATGAGAAGTCTTCAGTCCCTTGCTTCTGGGAGCCCAGTACATATATGATAAAAACTCTTCAAAATTCAAAACTGTGTGTTTCTTTATAATGTGATCTTTGTACGCATTTCAATTTACCATATTAAATGATACCACCGCAGTGAAGGGCTAGTGTTGGAAGTGACAGATTTTAATCATGAACTTAGAAACATTCATGCCCCCAACGCCCACTACTACCCTGTTGACGATGTTATTAGTGAACCAAGAAGAAAGCTGTCTGTTGTCCCCTCCACGCAGCCTAGGGGGTTACGGTAGATGGAGAACAGTGATAGTCTTTAGCTTGCGTGCTGTGCACCCTCCTGATGTACTTTAGGTGCTCTCTCATGAGATGATGAAGGAAAATGAGGGACTGTGAAAAAGTAAACGCCTATGTGGTTAAGTGGAAGCCACAATTCAAGCACTACATGGTTATCTCTATCCCATCCTAGATCAAATTCTAATGCTTTGTGCTCAATTCTTCAAGTTCTTGTGAAATCTTTATTCATTGTCATCCATCCTTGAATTAATTCATCTCCACCCTCCTCACCATGCATCTGGCCATTCATTGAGCCATGAAGCCATGTCTCCAATCTCCCCCAATCCCTTCAATGATTGGACAAGGATCGATAACAAAAGATTTGTTGAAAAATGCACCATATATATATATATTTTTTTGTTTGTTTTGTGTGGTGATCCCCCCCCATTTCCCTCCCCCAAACCGCCCTTGCAGTAGTCAGGCTCCCTCGCTGCGCTCTCTCGCTACATGCAGTAGGGAGGCTGGTGTGGCCCAATTTGCCAGGGCTACTTTTAGTTCCCAGCCTGGCCGTGCTTTATGTCACTCCTGCAGGTTCATTTTCATCTCTGTTTTCCGCCTTTGGTATTGTTTTCCAATCATTCCTGCTTTTCTACTCTACGCTTGTTCAGGTCAAAGTCTGATGAGGAAAAATAAGTCCCACCCCCAAAAAAGAGGTCATGCCACAGGAAGTGGTCCAAATTGCTGAGCCAATCATCATCATATAACTTCATTTGATATTATTGTAAAATCATACCAGCATACATAAAAGCTCAAAGTGCACAACCAATGCGAAACAAAACAATAACAGTGTTAAACAAGCATTTGCAATGCAATAGGTCTCGCATTTACGCGAGTTTGAGCTATTGGCATTGTAAATGACAATACCTTTTATTCATGTTTTGGTTTTTAAAACATAAATAAAAGGCATTGTCATTTCCAATGCCAAAAGCTTAAACTTGCGTAAATGCGAGACCTACTTAAATGCGAGACCGATTTAAATTTGGACACCTCAGATATTTCAAAAGATTCAGTTTGCCACATGCTGCATGACACACAGATAAGGGCACACACTCACTTCCTTAAAGTGCAAAGAATTTCAAGTTAACTAAAATAGACGCCTGTGTTAACAAAGTTAAGGGGTCTGGTGAAAATTAAATGTGTCTCCTTAAAACAAAAAAAGCCCTATCATAATTTGTAGATTCTATGAAGATGCCGCTGGAGTTCTTGCGAAAACAGGACAAGTGCTTGCAGCTTTCAAACGAAATATTCTATGCCCCACTCACAGACACATACCGGGAGATCAGTTGTTTTGAGCCAGGTCCCTTTTGCAAATAAAAGCTGATGAAATATGCCCAGTCTGAAGTATGTCAAGAGACGCCGATGATGGTTGGACATCTCTAACCTACCCTCAACTGTTATACCATACACAATAGGCGCATGGACTTTTTGGCCTAGGAAGAGGCCTCCCTCCCGGCTGCTACCCACCGAGAGAATGCCTGCTTCAACCACACACAGTGGCGCAACTAGAGCCAAATTTCGGGGGGGGCTGAGCAAAAATTTCGGGGGGGGGGCTGAACTTTAAGCAATAGGCAGAGTGGAGCTGCAGGGTCTCTTAGAAGGGGTGAAACAACAGCAAGGCCTCATTAACATGCAAATGGTCTTTTAAAGACCTGTGAAGGCTGCTTTTTTGCCCAGGAAGGTGTCTCATCCTGGGCTGCCACACACGACGGGGGGGGGGGGCTGAAGCCCTTTGAGTCCAATGGGTGTTGGGCGCCTGACCACACAATATCAGCTTTAGTAATGCCCTCAGGGTTAATAAATAGCCTTGGCTTCCCTAGAGCTTTACAATTTGATTTTATGTAGGTCAGCAGGGGTATATAGGACATATTGTCTAGGGCTAGGCAATCTCGAATGATTAGCCTAATTAAACGTGACTCCTCCTTAACCCAAACTGAACAACACAATAGGAGGGGGCGAAGGTGAATAAAATCAGCGATGTAGGCCATACCAAGTTCCTCACAAATGATCCCTGCGGGTGTGCCTTGCCTCACACTGAGAAGGCCGCTCATGAACTTGTTTTTACCCACCTGGATTTTGGCAATATTTGCATAACCCCAAATCTCACAGCCGAACGTTGCCAATGAGATACACTTGGCTTTAAAAACAGTTAACCTAGCCTAGATTGGTTTAAGCCCCAGGCGACTACAAAAATCCTTTATACTGGCAGTAGCCCTCTTCAGGCAACCTAGTTTCTTTCTAATCAAGGGCTACCAGCTAAGGCCTCGGTCCAATTAAATCCCTAAGTAGGTAAAATTATCCACCTGACATAAGAATGGCCCTTGCACTGTATAATTGGTGGATTTTTGTCTTCTAGGGCCTACCACCATAATATGAGATTTTTAAAATTAGTTACCAACTCCAGACTATCTATAAATAAGATAAAAAGAGCCAATCAATTTTCATATGAAAGTTGACTGAGCCCAGTGCAGAATAACTTTGCATCGCGAAGCACTATGGGGCATATTATCAAGCCAGCCGATAAAATTATCGCCGCTTTAGCGGCAGAACACTGCCACTAAAACGGCGATAATGGGCTTGATAATATGCTCTATGGAATTCCAATTGAAGCCCATGTTAGATGTGAAGGACATCTAACATGGGCTTCAATTGGAATTCCATAGAGCATATTATCAAGACCATTATCGCCGTATAGCGGCAGTTTTCTGCCGCTAAAGCGGCGATAATTTTATCGCCTGGCTTGATAAATATGCCCCTAAATGCGATAATTCCTGCAAAGTGAGCATAACTGGGAGACAAGAGCGCAAACACCCCTATGATTTCACGCCAAAACAGATTAACTAAACGTACTCATTGTAGCGTGAGCTGGCTTTGCTAGGTATCCTAACATCACATAAAAGCATGTGCAAACCATAAACAAATAGAAAATAGCATGATTTTCCCATGTGTGATACATGTACTTGTTACAAGTGTACACGTTACACAGGTAGCACTCTGGTGATTGTTTGAGCATAGAGGTTTCCACTGTAGGGTGGGCCTCAAATACAAATCTAACACTAAAGAACCACATTAGAGAAACCCTTAAACCCAGTTGAGACCTGGTTGAATTCAGTAAAAAACAATGTCTCAAAAGGTATTGTTTTTACACAAATTAGGAAAGTGTAAAATCAATTAAAAAAAACAAAGACAAGGAGAAAGCAATGATTTTTAGGAAATGCGGTCTGTATTCGGAATTTTCGAAAAAACTATTACAGCACTGATACATAGTTTACCCATGTAATCCACAAAATAGTGCACACAAAGTGCTCGTGTGAGAAGTGAACGGCGCAAGTGAGACACGTGACAAGGTGCAAAAACAGCATGAAAGGCACAAACTTATTTTTAAGAAAATGGAAACATAACATGGGCAATGAAACCCTAATTAATACAGAACATGTTAAGAACCAAAGGACGCCATGAAGTAAGCTGGGTAGTCCACGGCGTTTTGACCTATTCAAATTAAGGTCATCATCAGGACAGGGTTACACTTTAACCCCTTCCGCGCGGCGCGGATTACCGCGCTGTGCTGAAGGATTCTTGCGCGGGCGGGGCCGTGACGGAGTGGTTCCGTCATACGCACAGCGCGACCGACGCGCGTGATGCAACCACTCCGTCACGCGCATAAAAGGGGTTAATCAGATGGTGCTGTGTTAGAAGAATCAATACTGCAGTAGAGACGAAAACAACTGATTGTATCAATCGACTATGAAGTACATCCCAAGGTGCATGAATGAGTGCACCTTACAGGTGAATTTGCACAGAGGTGCAAATGTATCAAGGTTCTGTGTTGTTTAATAAGGGCATATAGTTAGTCCATCAATGAGGGGAATTTACGATTTCTGTTAATGCAGTCTACTGAAGGCCACTCTGAAGAAGCGATGTAGGCACTGGAGCTTCTCATAACCAGTAAGAATGTCCCTTCAACAAATTTCTGTTGAATCCTCCAGTGGCAGAGGAAAAACAACATGAGGTAGGTGGGGGGTTCCTGGGTGTGGGATGGTAAATCTCTCAAATAAGATTTACAGAGAGAGTCTAATATACGGCCAACCCGTTGCTACGGGTGCGAAGGGAAAAAAAACTTTTCTTTTTATATATAGCCCCCACTCACTCTAGTAGTGACATGCTTCATCACCGGGCTCACCCCAACTCCTGCAGCTCGGGGTCGGCTCAACCATCTTCCACGGAGCACTTAAAGATACGGTGTATGGGGGCATACCATTAAAGATAAAATTCCTCACCCACTCCTAAAAAATTCTTTAATAGTGGAGTGGCAGTGAAGGTTAAAAAATATATATACAATCGGGTGTCAGGATGTAATGGTCCTATGACCCTAGAATAGGCACCAACATGTGTCAGCCCTCCTTAGCTGGCCTAAATAAGTCCTGGGCTTTCGTCAGAGTGGGACGTAAAGAGTTTACTTCCCCCAGAGACATGAGTGCACACACACTATTTGCCTAGTGCACTTCAAGTGTAAAAAAATGGAACAAGCCTAATACTTGCCACCGGTTTTGGATGAGGAATTACCTACATAGAAAACAGGGAGACATAATATACACTTGTTATTATGTACATCTGTTTGTAACATATAGTTTATCATCTTCACACGGTCTCCCTGGAGCCATTGTTGGGACGGTGTCGGGTATCATTACACCCACCAAAGTTATATTAAAATCATGGTGCTATGGTGTACTCATACGTAGTCCGTGCTTACCATACCATGTGCACTCCTGTGGCTTTCACAAGTCTTATGGGATGTGCATGCATGCATTATTTCATTCACAATAAACTTACATCTTTACCACCGATTCACCTTCTATCCTGGAGCTATTCAGATTGAAAAATGCTCCGTGGCATGACTCCCTTACCACCTTTGTTTCTTTGGATTTTACACTTTCCAAATTTGTCCTGTTGAGACGTTGTTTGTTACGCAAATACAAAACTATCACAAGACCCGGCGTGCCTGCCATTGTGCAGTAGCGCAAATGCTTTTTTGTGTTTTTTTGAGGTTGATGATATCATTGGTACACAACTCATAGTAAAATGTGCCCTTTTTGCGGTTTCCACATCGCAGCCCTGCCGCTTTCCATACAGCATTGCTAATAATCTAGGTTCATCTCTGTACATCACTCTTATTTATTTGAAAAGTTTTATAAAGTGCGAACATGACCCGTCAGGGTATCAGAACACTCTACAGGAAAGCAAAGTAAAGGTGTAAATAGTGAACATTGTACTTATAAGAGGTTAAACATACAAGAACGCGATATAGGACAGCCAGCAACATGGTGGATATGGAGTAACGAAATTGCATAGTAGAGTGGGAGACCCGGGTTGTAAACAAGAAATAAAAGTTCATTTGAATGGCAACAGTGGTACCTTCACCTTGCCGGGGAGGTTCCAAATGCCCTCTAGCTCCTCGCAGCCCCTTCAGGCAGGCCAGGTAAACCTGCAGTCTTGTGCAAGGCGCTATGCATCACCGCACTGAACAGCCATTATTTTTAGATGGTGAATTGTTCATGCTCATAAGTTACACACCTCATTATTTGATCAGCTGGCCGCCACAAAGACACATTTCAGTTTTCTGTTTGTTAAGCTCAGTGCCTTTGTCTGCACTAATCTCTCACTCAGCACCACCTTTCATATCTTAAATGAAGGACTGTCTCTACCAAAAGACAAGGATAAATTATGGCCACAAAGTGGTGAAGCTAAATGACTGAAAAATGTCAGAAAATAGTCTTTTCATAGTACTTGGGGGAGCACTCCAACTGGCAAAATTATATTTTGCCTCAATTTATGAAAATCCATGCACCGTTCGTGACTGAATGTAACTACCCAGTCTGCTGAGGTTCTTTTTCAGGTTATTACCTTCTGCAGTTTTGACTCAATATATACATTCTGAAATTAGTGAGATATGAAGCTACATATCTTAAATATGTTTATGCACTAACAACTCTTATTGGGGTGGTTTCACCTGCCGCACTTGACTTTAATGGGTAGCGCTTCTGAGTTTTTGTACTCCAGCGTGTATCTTTCTAAGTTATGACGGACAATTGCATTTTGTTTATTTTTTTCTACAACACCAACTATGTATAACACGCAATATGGGATCACACCCGCAAAAAAAACCTATCCAGCTGCTGGTTTGGAATTTCGCCCCACCTACCACCTGGACTAAGCTGCATCAGATCGTGATGTTTACCTTTTTTGCTTGCTTTGCTAAAAATAAAAAGTAAAAAAAGAGTCACATTCTTGCTTGTCTTGGTGGGTGTGATGTGAGTTACAAACATGATTGCTCACTTGTTACAGCTTGTACAGGCTGCACTTTGTAGCAGTGGCAGAAGTGGGGGCTGGATGGAGGCATTAAATGGCGCAGGGGCATTTAAGGTGGCCCGTTCATGTGTGATTGAAGTCGGCAGGCACTATATCAAAGGAGTCGGTTCAACAGGGTGGGTGCTTGGAGGGCCAAAGCCAAACACAGCTGGCAGCTTTTGTGGCCCTCTCTCCAGTACTATAGCCCAAACTCTGGTGCTCTCCGCTTGTGAAATGGGTTGGGCGGCACCTAAAGTTTCATTGGGTTGGCCAACTCACTTCACAGATGTTGGCCAGCTCACTTCACAGATGTTCAAAGGTCCAGGACTGTATGAATTTTTAGTTACGCAGGTGTAATCTCACAAAATCTCAAAATTTTGCGTTATGCCAAATGAATGACATTTTCATCAACTTGTATACCCTGAATTATTTTTTGCGATTTTCGCCCCTGGGGTACTGATTTGAGTGAAAACTGCGTGAAACGGGCGTTCCATGGGTGTTGCTGGGGGCGTTCCCAGCAACACCCATGGCTTTTTGACACTACCTCAGATTTTCGAAAAATCGTAAGCTTGAGGCAGCGCCAAAAAATTACCCCTCCCCAGGGGAGGCTAAAGTGAGACACAACGAGGAGAAATATATTTATTTCTCAGCACACATAGAAAGAAGAATGCAGCACACATAGAAATAGGAAAACGCCTCTTGTGATTGTTTTTGTGCAGGAAGGTTTCCCTTCCTGCACAAAACTAATTATTCCCACAACGCAGGGGAAAAGGAAGGGAGTGCTCTCTATCTAATAAATAGATACGGCTCATTCCTGCTCTTTTCTTTTGCCGTAGGACAGCGCAGCAGCAAACACATAAATGCGGCCCGTAGGTGTTTTCTCTTCGACATGGTATCTCAAGTGACGTTTTGTGAGAGGTATGCTGTTACAGAGAAAAAGTTGGTTGAGATCCTGGCAAACATTTATTTCCCGTACTGTGGGTAATTTAGCGAAATTTTTGCACATTTCATGGAAAAAACTAAAAATTTCACATACCTCTACAAAGGACTTTTGGAGGAAATTATAATGGGTGTGTACCTTGAGGGCTGCAGGTTCTTAAACTGGGATGAATTATGTTTACCTGCACCCCACAAAACATTTATAACCTTTGCAAAACTTTGAATATTGGGAAGATTTGTAATACAACTTCTCAAATTGTGCAAAATGAAAAATGTTCAGCTACACATCTAGTCCTCTGAGTCTCTATGGCCTTCAGAAGGGCAAAAAGGGTTTAACTCTGTGCGAGTTCAGAATAAATATCCAATCATTTCTGGTTTTGATACGTTTTATTGAATGAATTGGAAACAAGATGCAGCCAGACACACTAATTTAGCTTTCAGATTCTGCACAACTCCTCCAGATGACGAAGTTGACAATGAAATAGTCTGGGAGACATTCTACTTATCTCAGATTACCAGATGACTCAATGTCACCAGGAATACTGACCTCCAGTCTAACAACCAAATGCATTCTGGGAGTTGTTGTTCCT
This sequence comes from Triturus cristatus, assembly GCF_964204655.1. Classification (NCBI taxonomy): domain Eukaryota; kingdom Metazoa; phylum Chordata; class Amphibia; order Caudata; family Salamandridae; genus Triturus; species Triturus cristatus. Next base: position 463,583,120 of record NC_140592.1, read on the forward strand.
GGTTCACTTCAGTTGATCCAATTAAACAGGTACACCGAAAACATTGATTAGTAAAAGAAAAACCCCGGAACTAGAGAGTGCGCATTTGAATACATGGGGTCACTTGGTAACCTTACTTCTAGCCCATTTTATTTGCAGCACTCTCATGGTGTGCTTGACCCAAAACTTGCCCCACAGTTGCGTGATGTTCTCAGTCCATATGTGGGTATGCTTAACATCGAGGCCTCCTACTTACAGACCAACGAGCATTGGCAAAACCAATAGCTCTAGTTTTGGTTTCCAGACTTTTGGCATTGTCAATGCTTGTTTCTTTTTCGACATTTTGCTTGTAAAACTTTATTGTTAAGAGAGCTGAGGGGTCCTCTCCAAAATGAAAAAATACATTGGCCTAAAGAAATTTTTATTTTAAAAAACACATAGTATCATACCAGTTCCTTACAATGAAGGTAACTACGTGCTTTGTTTACCGATGTGCTCTTTCTGAAAGTTCAGAACCCCATCACTCACAGTGAAGTTAGCCTATGGGTGAAGTGGGCTGACCCATTGCCCCCATGCTGTGTGCTGTAGTTGGTGGAAGAAAACTGTGAATGACACAATAATTGACCAATGGATGAAGAGGAATAGCTGAAAGCCCCTAATATGTAGGTATATCATAAGCATAATTTTAGTAAAATGAAAAGGTTGTAGGGAACGCCAGAGGTACAAGACGGTATATCTCAGTGCTTGAAGATCTATTTTATTCCCAATGACTAATTTGTGAAACAAGCACAAAGCACATTCAGGAGCCCAAAGTTTGTGTTACAAGTAAGCTGACAGTGGTGAAGGAGGCCAGGTTTGTTGAAAATCAAGGCTGCCTAAGCATCATATCGGGACTCTTTCTTCCAGCACCGCACACCTTTTGTCTTTTTATCTCAGTCTGATGGATTCCTATTCATCCCTGCTCATTTTTTCAATGTTTTGCCATCTTTCTCTTGACTCATCTTTCTCCCTTCTCCCCTTTTCTCTCTTTTTGCTCTGGGTCAAAGTTTGATGATGAATCAATTCTCTGGTCTCCATAGATGGGTGCAGGTGCCCACCACCTACGTGAATAAGTCGTTGGTCATACTCCGGGGCGTAGCTTAGTCAGTGTGATACAGAGGGGCCAATCACAAATTTCCCAACTAAAAAACAGTATGGCAAAGGGCGAAGGGATGAAATGACCAAGGTTTCGGGTACACTGTTTCTATGTGGAACCGATTCAATGCTAATTTGAATTAGGATGGCCTCTGTCTAAGTTCCTGATAAAAATAAAACTTCACAAGTTAAAATATTTTAGTGAAATGAGGACGAAGAGAAAAACCAACAAAGGCCTAGGAGACCCGAATCAGGGCCCCCAGACCCAACTCTCTGGCCAAGAATGCATTTGGTTGAGGATGTCAATCCCCCAAAACCCCTTGTGAAGCTACATCCCCGGTCATACTTGCGTATTTTCTTGTGTGCCAGCTCATATCGAATAGATATGATTTATTTGTGAAGGTCTGCTTTGTCGTCCAGTGTTGACACATCGTCTGTGCTTTATGAATGTCTCTGAACTTTGCAGTGTTCTTGAGGGAGCACAGACTCATTGCTCACTCTGCTTGAGCACATCTTCTTAGGTTATGTTAACATCTTCTTAAGTTACGATATGAACTATTTTGTAATTGTCTCGAAAGACCATCAGGGTGACTACTTTCCAGGCAGGAGTGGCCGGTGTGCAGGAGGAGCGGGTGGGAGGGGGAGGGGTAATGGGCCCTAGGGGTCACGGGGGGATAAAGAAGTGGCAAAATGTTAAAAACTTACCTGCAGCTGTCCCCTTGCGCTCTTCTGTTCCTCTTCACCTTGCACAAGGCAAAGGCTCCCAGAATGCCCTGAGGCCAATCCTGAAGCTGCTCTCGCATGAGAGCAGCTTCAGGATAGGCCTGAGCGCCCTCAATGTGCGCTCCAGGACAGACTGAGAGTTTGAACCTGCTCTGTCCAACCCAGCTGCGTTGCTGGGTTGGAGAGAGCTTTCAATGCGCATGAGATGACCGGCCAAACCATCATGCGCAGTGATGGGAGTGCACTACCACTCCCCTCAGTGCCTGACATGACCAGACCCTGCCCCCAAGACTCGGCAGGAAAGGAAAAATAAAACGAATGTTGTTGTTATATTTTTTCTTTCCTGCCGTTTGTGGGGGAGGCGACGATCCTCCGCCATAGTGGAGGAGCCGCCGCTGTTCCTTGGACTTCACCAAATAAATTATATGCTAGAATTGACAGACATTACTATGTCTGTGTGAAGTTCCGAATTCCTTCTGTAAAACCTGGAAAAGTATTTTCTCAAAACTTTAAGCCTTCCTAAATTTCAGTTTTTTTTCCTCACAAAAGTAGTTTCACGGAAAGAAGTCTCATCAGAAAAACACTTTCAATGCCTCCTTATGTTTGCCCCTGTAATTCTGAGTTATCAGGTAATGCAATCTACAGGAAAGGGGAAGAACACCTTACTAATTTACAGCCATCTTGTAATGTTCCCCTGGTCAGAATATTTTCTCGAAAATACGTTTTTGTGACAAAATCCATACACTAAAACTTATTTTTGATAGAATGTTTAATCACAAGAAAATATTTGTGATGCTTATATAAAGTTTCGAACTTTGTGAAGTGCAAAGTTTGAAAACTTCACAAAAATTAAAGTTTCGCTCGCCTACAGAAATAAATCAGGTCACTTTCTCAGTTATGTTATGGCGATTGTTTTCAACTGTGTTTGTTGGGGTTGAGGGGGCACTCCATGTCTTGGATTTGGGATTTAAGCAGCGATTAAGCGAGCCAAACATACCTTCACATCAAATGCGATAATGTACAAAACCCTACTGTTTGAATCAGTGTCAAATATATATATTAAAAGCGTGCATTGAGCACAAGTTATGCTGAAAATTGTTTTTCAAAGGTCCTGTATTTAAAATCAAAGGAGAGGATTAATGAAACTCACAGCAGCATGGCTTCTAAAACTAATCTGGCTTCCTGCCTGAAACAAAGGGGTTCAGTTTCAGATTGGACTAAAGTAACTAAGTGCAAGGCGCTTATTAACCTTGTGACCAACCAAAAAAAATTTCTCTAGAAAAAGTGAAAAGAAGAGAATTTCCCTTCAAAAGGTCCAAGAATTTTCTTGGAAAGAGCGAGGGCTTTAAAGTTACCATTCGAGGAAGATCGGTGTTACATACAACATCAAAATAAATAAAACTTTGGGACAGGTCAGAATAGTTTTGGACGGCAGAATAGGGGTTCAGATGATATAGAAAGTGCTAGCTAGACTTCTACTGGACCTTTGTTGAATTTTCACCTGATTGGAGGTGCCTTTTGAATGCTAGTGTTTGGATTTCAGTCAGTCCTTAATTTGAGCTGGTGGTTTCCGGTGCTCAGCACCGGCACTTAATCATCACCACCAGTGCTAAAGTTTCATGAGCACCAGTTAAGAACACACTCATTTTTGGTAGGCACAAGAGATTGGGTGATTGGGGATGTTGAGTCAATGATTAGAATTGTATACCCAGCGCCTAAGTCGGCAGTTCTGGCCATTATGCCACATCTTCTCCCAATCTTCTCCCCACTTCTTGGTCAGTGGTTGGGTCTATTTTAGGCAGCACTAACAGGAGAAATGGGCTGGTGCAAGCTGTTTCCTAACGAGAGCCCGAGCACGTATGTTTTTTACAAATGAACCACTGGGTTCAGTAAAGGTATTCCTGCATTTGGAGTAAAGTTTAAATGTTTTAGGAGTACAAACAGTCTTTCTGGAGTACTGCTGGGAATCTACGACAGTGGCATAGTCTCAGTATTTCCCACATGCGTCACCATTTCTACACATGGAAAGTAACATTTTCCCTATGTAGGAATGTGACGCTATAGAGCATTTGCATTCGTAAAATATTTTTGTTCCTCCGAGAGGGTATACTTTTTTCTACATAGATATCTCTCTTCCCCTGCACACCTATCAATTTTGTGAGTTTTCCATTCCCTTTCCTACCCAAGTAATGCATCTATTCCTTCCCTTGAAAGTAGTACATTTGCAAGTGGTTAAAGAGGAGGAAACTACCTGGAAGCGCGTAGTGAATATCTGCAAACGCGCAGTACTTAATTTATATAAAAAAAACAAATGCCAGGGCTCTCGTCAGGATGGCACTGCAGCTTGCACCACACATTGCCCCTGCCATGCTGCCATTAATGGTAACAACACAACTACTAACCATCACACTCTTACAAGTGTGACGATTCGGACTTTTTAAGGTCCCCAAAGCTATAAGAATGACTTGGGCGGCAGGTAATAGTAATTTATAATGTATATTGAATTAATAACTAACTGTTGCTGTGGTGAGTTCTAAATCAGCCAGACAGCGCCACCTTGTGGCAGACTGTCACAAGTTCCTGTGTTGACAATTAAGTGCCGGTGCCGAGCACTGAAAACCACCGGCTCAAATTAAACACTTCAAACACATGAGGTTGTAGGTGTTCACCAAACTTTGCTGGCCCACCCACCATGAAGTACCTGCAAACATGTCTCAGCAACTCGATTTGCTTACAGGATATGTCCACCACACTGGCGAAATTTCTATATGAGGCAGTGCTTAATTTGGTCCAGTAGATGTATGTAGAGCGCACCACCACTGATTTTTTGGGCACTGGGACTTCGTTTTCAACATCTGACTGTGAACTGGAGCACGAGATGGGAAAGGCAGTTATGCGCCCTGAATATCGAAGATGGAATATTGAGCTATAAGAACATCAAGGACAAAATATTGAATCCAAAATATCAAGACGCAAGTAAGTGTAGATTTTCCATGCCTAACTCCACATATATGTACCTTGACAATATAGATATCTTCAAGTCATGTAGGTGTGGAGTTAAGAATAGTAATATATACTTTCTCTATATGCCCTTATCTTTAGATATTTTGGTCTTTGATATTTTGTCTGCGATATTCTTGTACTACAATACTCGGATCCTTGACATTCAGTAGTACATTCAAAAAGCCACAAATGGAAAAAGAGATATATAGAAGAAAGTGACAAAGATTGAAAGCCTGGATGAATAAGAACACAAGTGTGAAATAAAGAGACAGGAAGTGTAGGGTAGTAGTAGAAAAGACATGAGGTGGAATAAAGACTATGCAGCCTTGATATTTGGCAACCTTGCATGGGCCGAGAGTCAATAAGTCAGGAACTATGAATATATATAGAGATACATATATATATTCAAGGAATTCCTGGTTAATTACAATGTCAATAACGGCTCGGGCACAAACTGCAGATTGAGTGAAGAAGATTTATTCAGAAGGCATGGTCCATATGACGCATTTCGGCCGCTGACCTGCGGCCTTGCTCACATAACGCCTTACGTGACACTGGTGTTCAATTTATAAGGTAACATTTTTTTATAAAAAATTCGATAAAACTGTTGTTTTTACATAGGTGAGTGACGTTTAACATACCCTAGCATGTGAAGTTAAACCAGATTGGTCGCACACTGCTACACCTACCAGGCGTGTTCCCCCAATGAAAATGGTCCCTGAAGGTCAGCGTCGGCGGATACACCTATGCTCGAGTGTGAATGCAAGTATGCGTGGCGTGTGCCATCCCTGGACACGTGTTTCGAGGTAGTTGCCTCTCGTCAGCAGGGAGTAGGAAAATGTGTGGGGTTGCTGTGTAAGCTGCTAAAATCGTATCAGGTCTAGTACCTCTCGTAGCGCGCAGGTGCGTAACCATGAGTCCGTCGACTCCACCGGCTCAAGGGAGCCTGAATATAAAGTTAAACCAGATTGGTCGCACACTGCTACACCTACCAGGCGTGTTCCCCCAATGAAAATGGTCCCTGAAGGTCAGCGTCGGCGGATACACCTATGCTCGAGTGTGAATGCAAGTATGCGTGGCGTGTGCCATCCCTGGACACGTGTTTCGAGGTAGTTGCCTCTCGTCAGCAGGGAGTAGGAAAATGTGTGGGGTTGCTGTGTAAGCTGCTAAAATCGTATCAGGTCTAGTACCTCTCGTAGCGCGCAGGTGCGTAACCATGAGTCCGTCGACTCCACCGGCTCAAGGGAGCCTGAATATAAAGTTAAACCAGATTGGTCGCACACTGCTACACCTACCAGGCGTGTTCCCCCAATGAAAATGGTCCCTGAAGGTCAGCGTCGGCGGATACACCTATGCTCGAGTGTGAATGCAAGTATGCGTGGCGTGTGCCATCCCTGGACACGTGTTTCGAGGTAGTTGCCTCTCGTCAGCAGGGAGTAGGAAAATGTGTGGGGTTGCTGTGTAAGCTGCTAAAATCGTATCAGGTCTAGTACCTCTCGTAGCGCGCAGGTGCGTAACCATGAGTCCGTCGACTCCACCGGCTCAAGGGAGCCTGAATATAAAGTTAAACCAGATTGGTCGCACACTGCTACACCTACCAGGCGTGTTCCCCCAATGAAAATGGTCCCTGAAGGTCAGCGTCGGCGGATACACCTATGCTCGAGTGTGAATGCAAGTATGCGTGGCGTGTGCCATCCCTGGACACGACCAGTACGTCATGGAAAGCATGGAAAGACTCACAATTTGGCCAGGTAAATGGACATAGAAGCAGTAACCACATGACTGTAATGGAGGAAAACATGCTGCTCAATATAATTGTAATAAATCACAAAGAACGTATGTGCTGAGTTCCTAACTAAACGATAACTGCATAGTGCGATAAGTTAGGAAACTTCAATGATTAAAACAGGTAACAATGTAAAAAATTCATGGCATAAAGGAGATAAATGCTCACAATATTAACCAGCTTCCTGATTGCTGGCTCAGAACATAAGGATGTGCTAGACAAATCGAAACCCGCAGCAGCCAGAGTACAGTCGAAAAGATATAGTCAACAAAAACATGTGGACTGATGTATGATGAAACATGCAGCATACACGATAAATGTGCATGTAGTTATAGATGCTAGTGAATCCAATGAAAAAAGCAGGCTAACATAATGTGAGTGCCCTAGGGTAAGTAGAAGAGCTGAGTGTGCATAGTGCTACGTTAAATATATATATATTTTTTTGGGGGGGGGGGGTCGTTTACGATAAATGAGGAAAAGTCTCCGATCTCAGGTCAGGCTGGCTTCCGACAGGCTCCAGGAGCCTGTCTGCCAGTTGGAGACAGGCCTGTAATCGAAATGGGAGGCTTTTCCGCCTTCTGGATTACGATGCACAGTTTTCGGAAGGGTTTCCATGCCGGCCTTTCCAACATGGAAACCCTTTCGGAAAGCGTGTTTTGGGGGCCCCTAGCAGGGCTCCCTTCTATTTTCGGCCTCTGGTTGGGGGCCGAGTGGGCGCCATAGGTGCCTCCTTGTTAATCCTTGCACCTTGTGCCAACGGGGTGCAGGAATGAACACAGACTCCCATTCCTCTATGGGAGCTTGCACTACCACCGTTTTATGGCCCTAACACGAGCTCCCATAGAGGAACGGGAGTATGTGACCGCACCATGTCCAGTCGCATCATGATTAGGAGGTCGGGACATCGAAATAAGCTTCTTGGTGTAATTCCGTTCAGCGGTTCGGGCTTTAGTTGTATCTAAAATCCCTGTTGGAAACTGCATGGAGAAAACGTGTTTTAGGATCCCCCCTTTTTCTCAGCCCCTGCTTGACAGATCTCCCTGGAAAGTTCCAGACAGCAGCTGAAGTGACTGGCAAACAAGTTTTGAGAATTCTGTGAGGATTCGTCAAACGGCGCCAAAGTTATTAGCAAAACAAAAAACGCACTTCCTATGAAAACTATTTCCTAACTATAAACTACTGGCGACCGCCAGTAAGTAATAGGTCCCAATTGTAGGGGCAAAATCCAACCATTATTAATTCTGTGAATCAGGAATATGATTTTGTCCTAGGAGACACATATAGTTGCACTCATAAGTTGAACATGGGTGCAGAAGAGTTATTTTGATTTGATTCTTTAATTTTAGATGCCAGGAAATGTAATGAACTTCCTCATTATGTTGTAGTGCAGGGTACTCTCTCTTCTGTTTCCACCTGCATTTGGCAGTTGTGGTCGATTCCTAGAAACAGAGAATTGTGAACAAATAAGAAGAGGAATGTGTCCGGCACACAGCTAGCAGGTGACCACAGGGGAGCTCAATTAAGTATTTGCTTCTTGATGGTTTGTGTCCTTAAAAAGTTAGCACCTTTTGGGAGGATGGTATGTCTATCATTTCTTTACGTCTCGCCTGACCCAGCGCATGCGCTGGTCTGGCGAGACTTATTGTGAGGGCTCTAAAAAGGGCTACCACTGTAGCATAGAGCTACAGTGCATGTGCAAGGGCGCGCGCGCCTCACTTTTGCGTCCGCAGGGCCGTTTTGATGTTTGATCGCGATTGCGATCACTTTCACTTTCACAGCCGCACGGCCGCTTTGATGTTCTCCGTGAGCCAGGTTTTTTTTCTCCTGTTTATTACTTCTATGTAGTAATGGTGGCACCCGTGCGCCGCCATTACTACAGAGCAGTAATAAACAGAAACAAGCATTGGCATTGCCAATAGGTCTCGCTTTTGGGACCTTATAAGTATTTAGTTATGCAACTGTTGCATGGCTAAACACTTATAAGGTCCCAAAAGCGAGACCTATTGGCTATACCAATGCTTGTTTAACATGATGTTCCCTTCAGTCAGGCCTGTGTGGCTTGCCCACAACACAGCTGTTCTGTCAGAGGCACAAGGCTAACATATGACTGACTCAGCTTTAGTTTTACCTGCTTTTGTTCCTTGCACTTGTGTCCACCCTGGTGAGACACACATAATGCGAATTTGTAAAGTGCATGTTCCTCCCGAGGGGGCATCCTGGCGCTATATAATATTAAATATATGTCTATTGTTAACCCAACTCAATAGCACTCATTTTATCAACCTTTGAAGGATACAAATGCTTAGTGGGCCCTCTGGGAGTCAAATATATGACAATGAGGTTAAACACAAACTACTGACGTGGATGCATTAGTCTAGTGAGCCAACATACCAGGCCCAAGTAGTCTCACAAAAAACATAAAAATTATTTTAGAAGAAAAAAAAACTTCTCTGACAGGACGGATGTTCCTTTCCCTTTTATTAATCATATAACACATTAGATTTGTAAGCGAATACCTATTTTGAAAACAAATCACAGAATGCAGAAGTTCTGTACACTCACAACGTTGTTGTTTAAATCCAGCTGCACCGGTGCATGTGGTAGCAGACAGACAGTTTCCTCTTTTGTTATGTTTTACCAGTTGTTCCTGAGATTGGTGGAAAGAATCATTTCAAGAAGACCAAGAAACATGGTTTGCACTTTTGAAAACACTGAAGATTATTTGACCCCACACATATGACTTTACGAACGAGCCCATCAGGACCTCAGGGTACACATCTAATTCTGCAATGGGTGCATTAACCCACTGAGTTATTGTTCCACGCGGCCCTGGGTGATGTGTCCGCATAAGTCCCACTCGCGAGACGCTGGCCTGGCATCAAAGGTGGACTGCTCTGTCTGGGTGATGGTCTGCGCCCTGTCATCATAACACATGTTTGATGTCATTGTGGAGCCAGGCCGACCTCGAACGCTGAGGGAATGGCGGGCGTGGGAACGTCTGCTGCGCCTGCGCCATCTCTGCGCAGCCTGACTATGGGCGAGTGAGGTGTTTGGGTTACGAGCCTTGGGTTGGAAAAGGCCCGCTACACCTCAATTAAGGTTGCCTTGGGTCAGTGGAAAAGCAAGTTTGCCGAGGAAGGAAATTGCTCTCCCACCCCAGCGAAGACAGCCACCATTAGACGAACACAGCAGGACCATCACACCCCTCGACCCGGTGCCACTGCGCCTGCGCGTTATTGATAGCTATGCCCATTAGAGGGGCACAGACCAGCTATTATTTGCCTGCGTTTGAGCCGAGCGTGACTCAGTTTGGACGCTTAATTATCTGTAGGCGTGTGGCTTAACGGCTAGAGCGGCCTACTTTGAAGCTGGAGAACGAGGTTCGAGTCTGGCGGAAGGCTCAAGCATCCTGTGCTTCTGGGCAAATCACTTGAAAAAATGAATGAATGTATCCGTCTGAAATGCAACTGGTGCTCATGTATAGCGCTCTGGCACCTTCGGGTCGAGTTCCCGCTATATAAAACTGCAACAAAATAAACCCTGTGGTAAAAATGGGCCCTTTGGTTGCTGCTTGAATTGTAAAAAAAGAACAATAGTTAGGGTATGGTGGGCCCCTCAATCCTCTGTGCCACGGTGCCGGTGCCACTGCACCAGCTGCACCAATGGAAGCTACACCCCCGGGGATAGCCTGTCTCAGAGCCTGAGGTGTGACTGACTATCAGGCGGCACAGGCCTGACGCAGATTCGCACGGCGTTTCTGGGGCCCGTCCGCCTCGAGGTCAGGCCAGGGCGAACGAAGTGGTGATGGGAGTGCGTGTTTACACAGACTAATGAAAGCCAAATAAGTGCAGCGGGATAAAAGAAAGCAAAGCGCCGAGAAATAACAAGTAAACGGGACCTGCTGTCGCCAACAATGACAGTCCCGTGAGAAAAGACGCACTGGCCGGGCCGTCTCAGAGACACAGAGGCGTTGATAGGGCCACTCTGAGCCCCTTAACAAATGTAGCTTAATGAAACACTAAGTCACCCTACACATCAACATTTTATGGTGAGAGGTTGTCACAAATAAATATTTCAGTACATCTGCAAAGCTTTTTGCTACTTTGTTGTCCTATATAATAGCATACCCTCATTGTATTCCAGCTAGCCATCTTCCTCTTCAAAAACCTGCTGTCGCAAAAATATTGTGATCATCAGTACAGGGTGAGCACATTTAGAAAACCGAAAACCGGGACTTTTAGCAAACAGAGAAGAAGGACTACACTTCTACATCAGCTGAGGGGCACAAAATGACTTAAATGACAGTGCGCAGCAACATAGAAATACAGACAATGAGGCAGTAAGGAACTAAATTAAAAGCAACTTTAAAACCCAGCATCACGGGTGTTAATTAAAATGTGTTCCAATGAGAGTTACTAACTTGACCTGCATTTGAGCGCATAAAAACATGCCATCATGACAATACTGTGATCAGTAGGTTTCCTTCTTTTACAGAATAAAATATTGATGGTTCATTTGATCTCTCTAACAGAATGTCTCTAAGTAGATTCACTTGGAAAGTCAAATAAAGGAGGTGATTTAAAACATCGGATATGTTATATAACTGGTAGTGACTACTTGTATACTGAGCAGGAAATACTCTAGAGACCTGATATGTCCACTTTAAAGCGCTTGATTTCAGCTGCCACAGTAATCCTACGTCAGGTGTAAACCAGAGTTTCTGCTTGAACTTTGATTATAAGTGGGACACAAATTCCACACTTTTTTTGCTGCAGAACCTCATTCGTGAGATGAAATATGGATCCTGTGGTACACTGAGCATGGGTGCCACATCTGGACAAAACCATTGCATTTATGAGTCTCAATAAAACAGCATTATGCGACGGGTAAATCCCGGGCTTGTTGTATCGCAGGAGCCAAGGTGCAGTTCACTGATGAGGTCCAACAAGTCTGAAAGAGGTCTGGGGTGGCTTTTGTTCCCAATCAGAGGGGATACGGCCCACCGTTGTAGCTGGACCATCCCTATTGGAGCAGAGCCAAGACTAATTTAAATATGGTTGCTCTCTGTCATACGATTGGCAATGGTTGAGACTTTTGCAAGCATTCCAACCATCACCCTTTGTTGTATCAATTTGTCCTGACAGTTTTCCCTTAGCTTAGAGTGAGCTTAAGTCTTCCAACATTTCCCCTCTGCCCAATGTGCCTCCATCATTGCTGCTCTTGCTTTGCCTGTTTATGTTGTAGAGTCGTTGATTTCCTGAGTCTTTTGCCTTTTGTGATCAGCAGCGGCTCCTCCGTTATGGCGGAGGAGAGTCGCCGACATGCCAGCAGGTGCAAACAAGAAAAATAAAATGACAAAAAAAATGTTATTATGATTTTATTTTTCTTCACAAGCCGACTCTTAGGGGTGGCGCCATCATGACGACAGCACTGAAGCAAGCATAGTGGTGGAGTGGTGAGCACTTCTGCAAGTGCGCATGTTGGTTCGGCAGCTGTCTTAGCATGGCCAAACCGACATGTGCACTGTGATGTCTCTAACCTGAGCTGCGTTGCAGGGAAGAGGACAACAGGCACCCAGTCCCCATGGGTGTGCAAAACCAGCCTGCTCAGACCAATCCCGGCGCTTCTCTCATGCTGGGTAATAGTATTACAAGCACGGGAGTAGCGTCTGGATTGGTGTAGCCGAGTCTGGGAGCCTGTGCACTAGTAGCAGAGGAGGACCGATGGGGCAAGGTAAGTGCTTTTATTTTGTTTTTGTTATTGTCCCCTGCGCTTTCCCACTTCATTTGTCAGTTAGCAGTCGCTACTGTTTGTAATCATGCATTTTAATTTAAAAAAAAGGCAAATTGGATTTTCTTTCTTTTGATTTATTTTTCTACATGGTGCAATTTAGCTTGTTTCAGGAAAGAGGGAATCTTTCTGCATGCTTTTACACATTCTGATCGGCACCATTTTTAAATCTGACTTCCTTTAAACTGACTCTAATACCCTTTTGACTTCCTTTAAACTGACTCTAATACCTTTTTGCAACAAATTACTAACTGCTTTTAGTGTGTTTTATTCCACACTACGGATTGTGCTTTAGGTCTTCATGTCTGTAGCTTTATAAAACTCTTCCATGTGAAAGAGCAAGACAACAAGAATTTTGCAGTTTGCGGGACCGGTGATGGAGTCACTGTGTATTATATGGAATAAAACACCCATTTCAGTGCATGAAAAGAATATTATTGCAAGTCACCTCAGAAGCCAATGAACTATAAAGGAAGTTAGCCTTTCGTCTTGCTCATTTATATGTTCAGGGAACTCTTTGGGGGCTTGTGATATCCTTAGAATATAAAGTAGGGGGTACTTTATCTAATATGTAATCCAAGGAGCACTTAATTCCATTCTCAACCAAGACACATCTTATTGGATTCTAATGCAGTATATCTACCCAGATACCAATCTCCTGAACATATCCTCTTCTTGATTACTATGATAACCAAAAATGCAATGGAGAAAAACTAACATTTTATTGACCTATTTCAAAGATTTCGGAATGGAATGTTCTTATATCTGGGACTGATTTATAAAATCAAGTTATGGCAGGTGTGCTGGGAATGGAAACTCACCACATAAGGAAGTCAGTTCATTCTGCAATTAGCTTTGCAGAATAAAGGATGCACATGCAAAGAAGTTCATAGTCCTTTGAAATTTAATGGTGCCTAAAATGAGTATCATCAAGGCGCTACACAACACTTTCTTAGAATATTTAGAATCTGCCAGATAGCCAAGATTCAAGTTTTCTTGAAATCTTAAGACCAGAACAAGATGTGAGACTGGGGTGCAAATTGAAACCAACAGCGTTAGTCCTCTTAACTAAACACTACTAGTACTACTACAAATTCCAGGAGCCAATGTCTGATGACGAATGATGCAGCGATGAACTATCTACTTAAGATTTATGATCAGGTCCTCGTTGCACCTGCTTTATAAATGAACATGAAGTCCTATTACTGTAGATCAGACACCACACATTTAAACTTTAGAACGCAATAAAAGGCCTGAGCCAAAAGCACTTCCAGAACAGTGGTGGCTGCCTCGGAACGGGGGTGGTGGGGTGGGGAAAAGATGAAACAAAATAAAAAACTAACTCACCGTCTCCCTTCCATCCTCATTCTGCAGCACTGGAAGCACCCATGCATGAGCAGCGATGTGAATGGTCTGAGCGGCCTGTTTGGCCGCTCATGCAGTACCTGGGAGGTTGGGCATGTTCTCCACCGGGCTGTGCAACACAGCTCAATGGAGAACATGCTAAGTGCGCATGACTGTTTGGGAAAAATAATGACAGAACACATAGGCAAGAAAATGCATGTTACCACATCCAACATTACTACCGGTGACCAGATTTAGTACCATTGAGGAGAATAAGGAAACATACCACCACCTTCAATGACTCATCCAGCCATATCACAGAATTTAGTGGAACCTTGGTGTCTGCCACATGAGGCCAAGGATCCATCATTCAGATTGTGTCCTACTCCCAGAAGTATCATGGTTCCAATACAAACCCTCAGCCATCTTCACATGGGGACACAGCGTTTCACCCCTCCTATGTCCAACATACCACTTGTTACCAGTGCTTAATTTGTAAAACAATAAGTGCTGGGCCCCTCGTCAGGAGGCCACCGTAGTTTGCACTACACATTCCCACTGTACATACACAACTACTAACCTTCACACTGCTACAAGCGTGACAATCTGACTGTTTTAGGCAACCAAAGCTTTAAGACTGGCTTGGGTGGCAGGTATTAGTTGTATTTATTGTGTATTGAATTAACAAACAACTGTTTTTCTGCTCATCTTTAAAGCCACATCGCTTTGTAACCGGAGTTGGCAGCAAGCGGGACTACGTCGCCCAGAGGGCTTTGAGCCTCACACCTGCAGCGCATCACCCACCCGCCACTACAAGGAACCTCGCCGCTCCCGCTGGCGCGGGAGCCGCATCGCTTTGTAACCGGAGTTGGCAGCAAGCGGGACTACATAGCCCAGAGGGCTTTGAGCCTCACACCTGCAGCGCATCACCCACCCGCCACTACAAGGAACCTCGCCGCTCCCGCTGGCGCGGGAGCCGCATCGCTTTGTAACCGGAGTTGGCAGCAAGCGGGAATACGTCGCCCAGAGGGCTTTGAGCCCCACACCTGCAGCGCATCACCCACCCGCCACTACAAGGAACCTCGCCGCTCCCGCTGGCGTGGGAGCCGCATCGCTTTGTAACCGGAGTTGGCAGCAAGCAGGACTACGTCGCCCAGAGGGCTTTGAGCCTCACACCTGCAGCGCATCACCCACCCGCCACTACAAGGAACCTCGCCGCTCCCGCTGGCGCAGGAGCCGCATCGCTTTGTAACCAGAGTTGGCAGCAAGCGGGACTACGTCGCCCAGAGGGCTTTGAGCCTCACACCTGCAGTGCATCACCCACCCGCCACTACAAGGAACCTCGCCGCTCCCGCTGGCGCGGGAGCCGCATCGCTTTGTAACCGGAGTTGGCAGCAAGCGGGACTACGTCGCCCAGAGGGCTTTGAGCCTCACACCTGCAGCGCATCACCCACCCGCCACTACAAGGAACCTACCTGCTCCCGCTGGCGCGGGAGCCACATCGCTTTGTAACCGGAGTTGGCAGCAAGCGGGACTACGTCGCCCAGAGGGCTTTGAGCCTCACACCTGCAGCGCATCACCCACCCGTCACTACAAGGAACCTCGCCACTCCCGCTGGCGCGGGAGCCGCATCGCTTTGTAACCGGAGTTGGCAGCAAGCGGGACTACGTCGCCCAGAGGGATTTGAGCCTCACACCTGCAGCGCATCACCCACCCGCCACTACAAGGAACCTCCACTACTTCCGCAGCGTGGACGCGCGCGGACGCATGCCGGACGAAGCCCGGACCAAGGGCGGGCCCGTTTGAGCCCGTTAGAGGACGAGTGAGGACGGGACGGGCTACCTCCCTTTCGCCTTCTCCAGCTAGGTCAGTCATACATTACTATCCATTCAAAGAAACAATCAATTAGGACATAAGTATTACCTGACGTATCTGTAGCTGTGTGTAGTGTGTTGCGGGGGCCCAAGCTAAATTAAACAAATCTTATGCCCCAACAATGACTGCTGCTACAGACACGGGACGGAAGTCCCTGGCAATCACTTTAGACCATATTTTGGTAAGAGTGTCATCCATCTTAGAAAAGGAAATTAACTATACAGAAAAGCGCTTGTCCCTGGGATCACTTACAGACAAACGCTCCTCTTTGGGCTATCTGTCCCATGTACATTCCCCGGCCCATAACATAAATCAGGGCCCAAATAATGTTGTTGTAAGTCCAGTGTTATCTCTTCAGGGAAAAGATAATTCACACGGAAAATCTACCGAATGTATCCCGGAATGTGAAGGATCTAACCTAAGTACCAGACCAAGATTGGGTTATCCAAACTTAAGACAAACTGCTGGCGCATCTGAGAGTGTTAAGACTAGGTCCGCCACGAACTTAAAGGCAAAAATAGCACCTCCAAGTAGCAGGACGACCACGAAAAAGGCAGAGATCCAAACGAAAATGTGGTGAACCACAAAACGGAGGCCAAACTGCAAAGACACGGCGTATCACCCCTGAGGATACCCCCGAAATGTCTCCTTTCCCCTTAGGTATAACTCAAACAAGTGGAAAGGATGGTGCACCAAGATTGTCTTCATTAGCACCACCAAAGGATTTACAAAATGTAGGAGATGATTTCTGGGGAAAGATTGAGTCAATAGTTTATAAAACTTGCCAACCTATATACGATAGACTGGATGGTATTGAGAACAGACTGACCTGTCTGGAGTTGGCATATTCGTCAACCCAGACTCGACAGATAAGTGTCAGAAATTGCCAAGTGTGTGATAAGCCATCTAACATAGTCTCTGAGAAAAGTGCCACATCTGTTAATGTCCTCCCACCCCCAGCTCCAAATGTATCTAAAACCAATGTGTCGACAAGGGGACAGTCATCTAAAAAATTAACAGCATGTAACATAGAGGATGGGGGGAGTGCTTTACAAACAGCAAGCTATAGCCAAGTGGAAAAGCAACCTGGGTGGGAAGCACCTTTAATTTCGGATATAAGAAAACTACCAAGCATACACCTCCCTCCAGAGTCAAGTCCCTACGCGATCATTTTGGCAGGGGTTAAGCCCTTGGGTCAGGATAAGAGGGAGAATTACAGGGAATTAAAGAATAAATGTGTCTTCTGGCTAAATTCAAACCGCCCTTTACCCCAGCATGTTTCAACTGAAATCCTGTTTGTACGACGAGTTAACTGGGTAGGTCCGAAGAGGAAAACAATAGAGGGTGACTGCATAGTAATTAACTTCAGAGATAATAGGGTAGTGGAACATATCTGCAAGTGGCAGAACCAAAATTCCTGTACCCCTATTCTTTCCCTGCCCCTGTCCTTTTTCTATTCTGATTACCAACTGCCCAATCTAGCCGACTGTGGCCAGAGAGGTATCGGTATTTGGCCTAGCCAGAACAGAAGACCCAATGCCCAGTATGAGGTTTTTGGGTCCTCTGGACTAGAAGACTGTGATTGACGTCCAAATTCCTACAGCAAGAAGAACAAAATAAGTAAATTAGGTCTAAAACCTGTAGGAAAAGGGGTAGTCTGTACTATCGCAACTGGAAGTCCTGAATCTGGCAACGAATTTACTGAGAAAACAACACTTGGCCAGTATCTGATAGAGGAGCCAAACCGATTAAACATTGGGGCCGGGGAGATATCTCCATTAAGCTGTGCCATAGACCCAGACATAGAAGTAGAGTATGGTAACAAAATTACCGCAAGCAGTATCATTCAGGATAATTTGCCCTATCCAGAGAGCGGTAGTATTAGCCCCCTACCATGGAGCCCAAGTTTTATCTCAGGAGGAAATAGTGAGAGTGGCTCATTGTCTATTATATCCTGGAATATTGCAGGGCTAGGTTCAAAAGTTGTAGACCCAGACTGGCTGGATTTTATTTCTAACTTTGACATATGTCTCTTTCAAGAGACGTGGTCAATTGATCCCCTGCTATGTAATGGGTTTCTCAACTTTTATGTCCCTGCATTAAAAAACGTAAGAGGCCGCCCGTCTGGTGGGCTCACTATATGGCTAAAACAAGGCCTGGGATGTCGAGTCACGCAAAGACCTGGAACTAGTAACGACATTTTATCTGTTAAAATTACCCCGAAGTCGGGAAACAAGGTAGAAATCTTCAATGTCTATGCACGAGGCCTGCCGGGGGGGGAAAAAGTCACCAGTCGTAAAGTTACTGGAAGAAGTAATTGACTCTTTGCCCCCGAACACTCTACCTATTGTAGCAGGTGATTTCAATACATCCTTTGAGCCCCTGGACTATGAAATGCCCCAGCTTACTGTTGATGAAGACGTTAGCTGGGGCATTCCACCTATTGAGATCCCACCTGTAAAAAGGTGGACGGAGGCGGCTATTCAGCTCAATGGATTATGTTTAGGTAACCATATGAGAGCAGCCAACGGTAGAAGTCTCTCTGATAAATCCGGAACAAATACCTTTGATAATGGTCGTAGGGCAAGCAGGATAGACTATTTGCTCATTCATGTCGCACTCTGGCCTCTCTTTAGAGACATGAAGGTAGTAAACCGACTTGAGAGTGACCACCACCCATTGGTCTCAGTATTTAACATGTCTCTAATTGGCTATCCCTCATTGCAGCAAAATATTTATGAGCCCGAACTTCTTTTGTCTAACAATATGCGTCACCTAAAATGGGACCGGATCGTGGCAGATCCAAAGACCATGCTAGCAATAAACGACCAGGTAACTGCTGCACTTAAAATATTGGGTAATGCAACAAAGGACCAAACCCCGTGCCAGATAGTGGTGGAAGTCCACAACAGGCTCTTTTCGGGTCTAAAAAAATATATTTTTAAAACCATTCCCAAAAGTAATTGTAAACAAAAAAAAAAAGAGGGATGGTATAATCTCGATTGTAGGAAGGCCCGGGTTGAACTTGGTAAAGCACTTAAACAGAAAGACACACTACATGTAAGATCCGCTAGATCACACTACGGGAAAACCTTGAAGGAGGCAAACAAAACATGGGACAATGAAAAATGGAGGGATCTCCTTGACGCTTGCAGGAGCAAGGATAGCAAGAACTTCTGGGATATATACAAGTGGGACAGGGGCGGCATTGCAGAGCGACCCCAGAACAACGTGGCCCAGAATGCTTGGGTTGATTATTTTAAACCCCAGTATGCCGTGCTGCAGATCGGAGCATATAAATTCTCCCTACTTCCACGGACAGAGTAAATCCACAGTCGCACACACATACACTCATCATACGCTAGGGCCCATCACACTAACATTCATTCTATTACTCTATCCACACTGAATATATGAGAGAAACCTAAACCAATCTGCATCTAAAACGAGGTCAATGCGACCTTAAAGAAATTGTCATGATTTTAAACATAGGAAATACATCTGAAACTCAATAAATGACAAGGAAATAACCACCCGACACTGGAATTCAAACAAAGATCATTTTTTATCTAAATTAATTCAAATGAAAGTCAATCATTAGCAAAATCGTTATTCTCATAGTTACCTATTCTAGCTAAATGGGTCAGGACAGGTCTCTCAGTAAAGTCTCCCGAGTCGCCGTCCTCTCGATCAGCATCGATCCTCACGAGCATAGGTTCAGGAAGAAGTGGCCTTAGACCCTCTAACATTATTTATAATAAAACTTGCAAAATAAAAGTAACAAACAAACTCTAAACGTCCGTTGAGCCGCTGAGCAGAGCGAGCAGAAAAGGATGTTGTCTGGCAACATTTAGAAAACCTCAGCTCGGAAAAATCACAAAAATAAAAACACGGAAGAAGGAAACTCAAGCTAGGCAATCGATACATTCATGAATGCTCTTCCTTGGAACCATAGCGAAGCCACCGCATGTTATCAAAGTTCATTGTGGCTTTATTCTTCTCAAAGGGCACTTGGCGGCAAGCCCGGATCTGCTGTCCTCACGGAAACTTTTAATTCAGACAAAAGCTGTGGTTAGGTGACTTCCAACCATGTTCAGCAAGGCCTCTCGTCACATATCAATCACTCGAGTGCAGGCTGCAAATAGCGGCCATCTTGGTTTAGGCCAAAACGGACCATCTTAATTAAAAGAAACACAAAACAACGTTACCACATCGTAATGATTATACAGTGTAAATCCCCACTAATACCCTTATGTGTATGTAATTATCTAGCCGTCTGCAACACAAAGAAGCATTAGAGCACGTTATTTAAAAGCGCAAACACGAAACAAATAGCACTTTTGCAACACTCATTTAATTAATTTGCTCACCAATTTAGCTCACGTATTAATAAAGCAACATAAATGCATTCCCGCGTGTAATTTCTCTCATTAGTAATGTTGATCAGTCAAGACTTCTAACAAAGTTAGTATTTTAATTATTATAAATTAGTAATTTTAATCATGACATATAACGTAAACTGGAGTTTAAATCTCAATAAATTTTCAATAGAAAACCCTGCTCCAGCAGCCGCACCCTGCAAAAACATCCATAGCGAGACCCTTGCCCGCGTACACTACGATAGGGCAATATTCACATTGAAAGATGTTGACAGAGCCCTAGATAAAGTGGTTGGGGGAAAAGCACCTGGTATAGACGGAATCCCTACGGATACGTTTACCAATGACAGAAGTCTCTGGTCTAACTACATTATGTTACTTGCCAACGCAATTGCCCTGGGAGCAGATATCCCCCCCTCGTGGAGGGGAGCAGAAATTGTACCAGTTTTAAAAAAAGGGGACAAAACAATTGCAAGCAACTATAGACCAATTAGTCTAATAGACTCGATCCAAAAAATTATAGGGCGTATGTTTCTTAATGAAATTCAAACTTGGATGGATGACCAGGATATTTTAAGCCCAACGCAGGCAGGGTTCCGTTCCCGAACAAGCACAATTGACCAAGTTTTCCGCTTTGTTAACCTACATTGGAAGACGGTGGTCTTGGGAAACGGCGCCCTATACGCGGTGTTTGTGGACCTAAAAGCTGCTTTTGATTTGGTACCACGTAGAAGGCTCTGGCAGGTATTGAGGGAAATGGGCATTGCACCTGAGCTCCTTACCGTGATAATCCGCTTACATGAGGGAAATGTTGCCCGGGTGCGATGGGGGGGGCGTGGGGGAGGTGACTGAGGATTTCCCGGTTGGCAGGGGTGTGCGGCAGGGGTGCGTTTTGGCGCCAACCCTGTTCTCACTCTTTGTCAACGGTGTGGCCGGTCGCCTCTCACTGACCCCCACCGACGCACCGGTCCTGGCAGGAGTGCGTATTCCTATCCTCATGTTTGCGGATGACACGCTAATCATCTCAAAGACACCTAGTGGCTTGCAAAAGGCTCTTGTGTGCTTCGAAGAATTTTGCACAGAAAGGGGTCTGGAAATAAACACGGGGAAAACGAAGTTCATGTCTTTTAATGCCCATAAATCCTTCAAAGGAAAGATTTTTATGAACAAGTTACCCTTGGAGGAGGTTACCTCATTTACATATTTAGGCATAACATTACAGAAAGATATGCGTTGGGGTTGCCAATTGGATCGTGTTATATTACAACACAAACAAAAATCAGGTCCGCTTCTGTCCAGGTTTAAAACCTCGATTACCAAGCCAATTTCACCAGTTTTGGAAATTTATGGGACGAAGATCTTGAGTTCATGCCTATATGGAGCCGAACTTTGGGGTTTTGAAAACTTGCATAGTCTGAAGGTATTAGAAAATGCGTTTCTACGCAAGGTTACAAACCTCCCTCTAAGCACACCAATGCGTCCCCTTTTACTGGACCTTGGCAAAAAGCCACTTTAACACCTGGCGAAGCTCCGTCCAATATTATATTGGCGGCGGCTTTGGTGCACAGACGAACTTGCCCATTATAGGAGCGGTATTGTGGACATAATAGAATCTGATAGGTCCCAAAAAATAATGTGGTTACATGGGATTAAACTTCTCCTGACCAGTATAGGCCTGATCGGACTTTGGAAAGATCCTGCTAACGCTGTTTTCCCATCCAAGGAAAAGCTGAAAATAATATATTGGGAATGGGTCTACAAGTTGGAAATTTCCCAAGGGCTTTCCACTCATCTATCATGCCGCTTTTTCGATCTAAAAACCTACCCTCTGTTAGAGGAGTATTGGGATATAATTGAAAAAACTGTAGATCGTAAATTATATTTCCAGTTAAGGGTGGGCACTTTACCTGTTACAGAATTCACCTCCAGATGGGGGGGACAAGGCACTAAGAATGACAGGTGTTATAGATGTTTGGAAGAATGCGAGACGACAGGACATGTATTATTTTTCTGCCCAATGTGTGCAGTACCCAGGGAAATATGGATAAAACCAATCTGTAAATACCTGGATATTAGAACATATGCTACAGCTCTCCGTATTCTGAGCACAAACCCTGCCCCCCCGATCTGTATAGCTGTGGCCAAATTCTTAGGATGGGCCTGGGGCATAAGGTTAAAAACCTTGAGGAATGTTGAAACTCTTCCCCCCTAAACTCACATGGTATCACCTAATCCTATCTGATGTAACCACTATTACCTATAGATAGAAAAGCCATGTGATTATAAAGTTTAACCGTGCCAATTTTCATGTAATATAAGTCTCCATGGGCTGGCTCCTTACAGAATGTTTTTATTTTTTTCTATTCTAAATTGTCAGCTTTACGGTTGTTGAAATTTAATTGTATTTTAACCGTTTTAGGTAATTTATAAATCATTTTATTCTATGTAATAATTGTAAATGTGCTTTAATGACTTAAATGCCGAATAAAGCTTTATTGACTTGACTTGACTTGAAATTACACAAACAGCGTCACCATGTGGCAGCTGTCATAATTGCAGGTCCCAGCAACTAAGTGCTGGTGCTGAGCACCGGAAACCACCCGCTCAATTTAAGCACTGCTTGTTACACATTGCCGAGAACAATTAGACAACTTTACAGACATCTATAAAACAGATGATTTTCGTCCTCATTGGAAATTGAGAAAATATCATGTCAACTGAGTAACAGTCGCACACAACTGTAGGTGTTTCACACAATCCGGGTGTGAGAAGTTGGCCTGGTATATGGTGTCCACTAGTTATAGTGGGTACCTTGTACCAGTCCAAACAACCCTTATTGATGAATATGTTTAAGACAACCTTTATTGAGAGCTATCCTAGTGGTAGCAATGGAGAGCAGCCTTCAGGCTAAGTCTTGAAGGAGTGCAAAGCAGCTTGGTTTACCATATTATAACCTCCTGAATAACTAAATGAAAGGAGAACCACACAAGGTATATATATAAAATATATGTGTTTATTTCTAAACCGTCTCTACTAACCTCTTTAGGAAGTTAGAGAGCAAGGCACACAATAATACAGTTATTAAACGACAGTAACTAGCACAATATACAATGGGCCCCAAGAGGAGACCAAACCATATATTAAGAAAGTGGTATAAGAACCACAACTTGACCAGACACAGTGCCTAGAGTTCGTAGAATCACTAGGACCCCAAGGAACCACCCAAGGCAGTGACACAGGGGACCCACGGGGGACGTGTGCAGTATGAGAACACAGCCGCGAGCCCCGTACAATTCAATGGGAAAGTCGCGGATGGAATTTTAAAGAATAAGGACACTTAGGAGAGGACTTTGAGCAAATCCTTTCAGACTTGAAGGGTTCTAGGGCCAGCACCCACGGGAGCACTGGAGTAGTCGTGTTACCTCACCCAGGGAAGCCGGGTGCATAGGTGTCAAAAGGTGACGGGAATCGTCATTGATTTCAATGGCGATGTGCTGCAAAGTGCTGCTGCTGTGGAAAGGAGAAGTGTCCGGTGTGATCCAAGCCTGGATCGAAGATGTGAAGAACCTGAAAGCAGAGGGGACAGAGTCTGGGTCACTTGCCAGTGACCAGGGGCACGATAGATGAATACCCACCGATGTCGGGTGTTTTAGGTGTGAAGAGATGAAGCTTGACTCCACTGCCACAGGGACCAGGAGGCATTGACGACAACCACAGTCTGCAGGTGAGCTGTCCCATGAAGGATGTCGAGTACTGGGGGGTCATTTTCCGGATTGGAGACCAACAAGCCTTGGCAACGGCAACCCACGCGGTAAGAGTAAAACATCTTCGGTGTGGACCAGCAAGGTCCTATGGACTCCCCAAGCAATGGAGAGTCAGGGCACGTCTGGAGCAACCAGGTAAGCCCGTTGAAAGTCAAAGTACCCTTCTCAGGGACCCACAAGTCGACGGACAAGGGATCCTAAAGGGACCTCGGGAAGAATCACTAGAAACCAGCCCACGGGTCACTCGAGGAGTGTAGGCCAGCAATCTTCGGTGGAATCACTGCTTGGAGTCTGGACTACAAGTAGCCCAAAGCACAGCCTCAGGGATTGCCAAGAAGCATATGCTGCTGCAAATGGTCGTGGGGTCCAGGGGTTCGGGTTGCACGGTTCCCACAAGGGCTTTGGCTCTCAGGTTTGCTGAGAGGACGGATAGGCCTCGGGGAAGCTTGGAAACCCACCTCCTGTGTTGCAAAACTGTCGGTGTCCTTCGGGAGCAGCGTCGATGCAAACAGAACAGATGCATCTTTGATGCCTGCCTTGCAGGGGAGTAGCTACTTTACTCCAAGGGAAATTCTTCGGTCATCCAACGTCGTGTAGATAGTAGAAGTTCTGGGATTCTGTAGCAGAGTTTCGTCCAGGTAAATCCAAAGTCCTGTAGTCAGGGGTTCCTACTTTATACCCAAGGAAGGGGTGGGACAAACTCTGGGGACCCACTTATGTGATTTTGTGAGTTGGGCTGCAAATATGTAGCCCAAGAGTAGCTCAAGTATAAGGGCTGTGTCTCCCAGCCACCATTTTAGGTTTGGTGAGCTGGTGACTGGGAGCGTGTGCGGTAGTTTAGGTTTTTTCCCACCCACCCTTCTCTCTTTTTCTTCTCTTGGGGTATTTCTATTGGCAGGTTTTACCTATTTTGTTTAGGCCTTTCTTGGGACAGGTGGGCAAGGGATAGTATGTATTGTTGCTTGTAACAGGTGCAGTGTGGGGGTTATTGAAAATTTGCCAGGGTTGGCAGATGTTTTTTGGTTATCGTTGAAGTTGGGTTTATGGACAGGGAAAGGGTAGGCAGGTTATTTTAAGTTCAGTTATGGAAGTTTGCTGATTTACTTTGTAGAGAGGCAGGCATAGGATGTTGGTTAATTGAAGTGTACAATTTAAGGGTATAATTTTACCTCAATGCATTGTATTGTTGTTGATATGGTAATGTCAGGGTGAGGGCATGTTCACGGGATTGGAGGGGCCGGGTCAGGTATTTGGATGTATTATTTTTGTAAGGCAGTTGCCAGGGATGTTCATTGTAATGTGCACCAGTTTCAATAAAGCAGCCTTTTTCACACAACAAAATGGTCTGGTCTGGTCTGCTCCCCCCTCTCTCCCAAGCACACAGCATGAGCACTCGTCCCGCCGCGCGACCCTCCCGACTTACTGGGCTCTGCGTCTCTGCGTCTCTGCTCAGGGATTACAAGTGCTTTCTCTTCGGGGTGCTGTGCGGTTCCTGGTGCGACCCACCAGCGATTTGTGTGTCGTTGATGTGGCCCAGCTCTGGGTGGTCCCCACCTTTACCCGACACAGGTTGCAGTTGGCGGCCATGCTGTCGGACTCACAGCACGGGGGCTTGGTCCTCCTGAAGCCATATCAGCTTACCAGGCATGAGCCAGTCCACAGACGTCATTGGAGGACTCCCTCGGGTCACTCCCAGTGTGGCCACACCAGCGATAGAGGCACTGTTCCAATGCCAACAGTCCTAATTGCAGGGCCCGTTGCAGGCAGCACTCGATGGGCACACTGCTTAGCTTGCAGTGTGGGCACACAGCTCCTCTGCAACTCCCTTGGTATAAGTCCACCGTGGAGAAGACTAATTCTTGTGTTTTGCTGTGGTAGCAGGTCAGATGGCACGGATGATTAAGGATTTAATTGTGGGCTGGGCACAGAGCTCACTCAGAGAGTGTCTGATGTGGCCACCATCTTGGCCAAGCCACCTTTTTAAATTGCAGATGGTAAGAGTGTGTTGTCATGGTTTTCCATCTTATGAACCACACCCTTCCCAGAAATGTGGCTACTGCACAAGCATACAATGGGCTGGGGGCTGATCTTAAAATTCTTAGAGTTTCAGCATATCTCTGCATCTGCAGTGTCCCACATCCCACATGGCCGCTTACTTTGAAGCAAATTAACATTGTGGAATGCTTGTTTACATTCTGCATCATTATTTTACCATTCCAAGATGACCAATGCATTGGTTCTAAATGTGGGGGCCTTGCTGTAACTTTAAAACAACTATAGACTATGTACGATACCACTCCAATGACGGACACCCACTGCTATGTTTAATTTCGTCCACTGTGTTTAAATGGCAGCATGTTTTTTTACTATTCATTCTTTTAATTTACATTGCATGTGTTGCTGAGTTTGTGTGAGTTTTATTGTGACTTTGTCAGAGGGTGAGTGCAAGAAGAGTTCATTGACAGATGGATGAATGCATGAGTGTAAAGATGAGTGACAGAGTGCATGTATGAAGACTTATCGAATGCCTAACTTCATCAATGACGCAAGAGGAACTTGCATTCATTGCCAGTGCTTGTTGCTGTTTGTTGCAAGAAGATCAGCTGCTTGGGCTCCCCTTATCACCAGAGTTGCACTGCAGTAGCGGCCCGTGATTGGGATGCGTGGCAGGGCAGGCGGGCTTTCGGGGGGTGAGGACGGGGCATAGGGGTCCTGAAGGGAGGGGGCAAATAAAAAATAATTAAAAAAAAAAAACGTATCTTCAGCCTACCATATCCCTCATCACTCTCCTCTGCTCCGCTGCTTCAGACAGCCACAGGCTCCCAGAATGCTGTGGCCAATCCTGAAGCTGCTCCCACATGAGAGCAGCTTTCGGATTGGCCTGAGGGATGTATGATGTTACAACACATGCTTTTACAACGCATGCTGTTACAACGAAATTTTTACAACGCAAATGCAGTGACAACGCAAGTCTTTACATCGACTTGCACTAGATGGCGTGCTAACATTTAAAAAGTGTAATTAACTATTCTAACTCCAGTCCACGTAACAGTAGGGAAGGTGTTTGGATAGTAAACTACACTATTTTTAATGTTAGCACGCCATCTAGTGCAAGTCGATGTAAAGACTTGCGTTGTAATGGCATGCGTTGTCAATGCATTTGCGTTGTAACAGTTTCGTTGTAATGGTAGTGCGTTGTAAAAGTTGCGTTGTAAAGGTTGTTCCCCGGCCTGAGCACCCTCGAATGGCGCTCTCTCCAACCCCAGCAATGCATCTTTGGTTGGAGCAAGGCCGGACTGGGGACCGAAACCGGCCCTGACAAACTGCTCGGCCGGCCCCCCTGGGAAGAGGAGGTGGCGGTGAAGCCGAGCTGTTTAGTAGGGCTGGTTTCGAACGATTTTGTTACAGGGGCCGATATTGCCAGTCCACGGTAACAAAAACAGCCCCAAGCCCCACAACATGGCAGCCCACCAGGGAAACACCCGGTGCACTCTCGGCCAGTCGGACACTGGGTTGGAGAGAGGTTCACTGCCAAACCATCATGCGCAGTGAAGGGGGTGCACTACCATTCCCCTCAGTGCCATCACGGTCACCTCCCAGGCCCTGCTTCCAAGACTCGGAAGGAAAGGAAAAATAAAACGACAAGAGTGTTTTTTAGGTCTCGGCTGCGAAAGGCTGCGCTTGCGCAGTCTCGCTCCGAGATTTAATGAGTTGGAGTGACTTTGAGAAGAGGGGCTTGCACCCGCCCCTCTTCTATCCTGTTCTCCATTGGCTGGCCTCTTAAATGCTGGCCAGCCACTGGAGAAGAGGTCCAGTCACTCCGTTGAAGCCCCGTCTTTTTCGGATCGGGGGGCGTGTTTTTTCGTTGCTTTTCGCAGGGCGTGTTTTTCTCTCCTCCAGCCAATGGCAAGAGGAGAGAAAAAAAACACGCCCCCGAATCCGAAACCGAGGCTGCGTTTCTCCGAGGCAGTTCTTCTCTGCCTCGGAGAAAGGCGGTGGTGTCCCGGCGTTGCTCCCTCACCTGCTTCTTAGCCACCTTGGATTGTTTGACAAACATTTACACATAAATAGGCGTGAAAGCTAAGACGTGCGTGGTTCTGTTGGTTGTTTAATTTTCACCCCTCAAGAGCGACTAAAAATATACCTGCTTTTTAACCAAACAAAAATATCTGTGGGGTTCATTGTCTCTGTTGTTTCAACCGCTCAACGCATGGAACTCTGGGACCTGTGGTTTCCGATTGTCGATTGTGTGATTGGCAAGGCCATCTCTTCGTACAGGGTTCAAACTGCAGTTCCCATGGACACTTGCGGTTGTTTCGGGCAGACGGGGCCTCTGCCGTTTGTTCACTGGGAGTGTTTTCTCTTATTTGCATAAACAGCGAAAGGAAAATGGCGGCGAGTTTGGCGAGAAAATAAAGGGAGGAGAAGGAGCTGCTGCTGCGCTCGGGACATCGCACTACCCGTGAGTTAATTTATAGGACTCAAAAAAAACTCTCCCTTTGCATTTAAGAAAGTTTGGTATTGAATATGTTTACGGCAGTTAAACTTGTATTTTTTGTTTGTTATGCATAGCCTCCCGTTAAGGGTGGGAAACGGCAGTATCTTAAACCGCAACTCAGTCAGTGCCTTATGAGAACGGCACCATCCTATTGAAATATCAGCTAGTGTCTGTGTTTTAAACGCAGTTTGTATGTACAAGGCTGAACATGTTATTCGCAGAGGTGCGGGTCAGACCCTGTGCATGGTGTATGGGTGTGTTTTCCTCGGAAGGGGTGGGGTGGGGCAGCGTGATCTCTGCGGAGATATGGGGGGCACCTGGGCTGCTGGTGACTCTGCTCTCATGTTGCACCAACGTCGATGGCATCAGCGCACTTCATCAGGTGAGGGGCGTCATGGGTTGTATGATGTCACAGTGACGTCAGTTACTGGACGTGGTATTGTTGTAGTGACGTGTTTTTGAATTGACATTTTGGCCGCAGACGTTTAATTTGCAGGCGGCCCCCATCCCGTTTTGATTTGTAGGAGCCCCTCTCCCCCACTACAGCCCGTTTTCTCAGGCGTCCTCCCATTTGGCGTGCTTGTTTTCCCAGGCAGGCCCCCTGGTGGTCCCTGCTGGGGGGGGGGGGGGGTTGGAAAGCAGCCCCTTGCGGGTCAGACCCGGTGCATGGTGTATGGGTGTGTTTTCCTCGGAAGGGGTGGGGTGGGGCAGCGTGATCTCTGCGGAGATATGGGGGCACCTGGGCTGCTGGTGACTCTGCTCTCACTTTGGCCTTTCCTAACCCCCGCCCCCTCCGCCGCGCTCTCCCTCCCGAGTCACTTTTGTTTGTGAAAGGCCCCTAAGTGCACGCCCATTCGTACACACCCCCTCCCCCCCAACCCCCCCCCCCGGCCCTTGGTGTCTGGGACAGCTCTGGGCAGAGGATAGGCTTCATTGGGCTGTGGAGAGAGCGCTGCTGCTGAGCTGCAGGTCCGGGCACTCGGGGGCAGGGCACGAGGAGCAAGGGCAGAAACAGGGCAGAGGTAAAGGGCAGGCGGCGAGAACAGTGAGGGCAAACGGGGTGGAAAGTGATTAAAGGTAGCGGACAGGCGTCAGAGAGGGGCAGAAACAGGAAGAGACAGAAGTGTAGGCCTTATTGTGGAATATATCGGTGAACTCGCGCTGATGGGATTATTGTTGGCAGGACTCCCACGTCAAAGGCTGGTGGCTGGATGTACTGCAGGCGGGGGGGGGGGGGGACCTGGAGGTTGTAGACTGTCTACCATAAGCCCCAAAACGCTGGAGAATAGTGCACTGAAGATGCTGCCAGTGAACTGTGGGCCTGAAAGAAGGAATGCAAGTGTGGGTGAGTGTAGAATTTCTACCTTAGCACTTCAGCTCTCTTGCACGTTTTCTTGCTACATTATAACGAGTGTCTTTTATGAGATTTTCCCTAAGTTTCACAGTAGATGACGGCATGGGTTCTTTTGCATCAGTGTCGCTTTGATTCCTTCCTGCACTCGGTGTAATTGACACTGATGTCCAGCACCCATACTCGTCAAAACCATAGTCTGTGAAAATGTGTCCTCCTTTCTTGGCCCAGAAATAACTTTCTCTTTGACTCTCTCTCCCTTCCTTTCTAAATTACCTTTCTTTTCCCCTTTTCCCATTTCTGTTTCTCCTTTCCCCTTCCTTCCCCTTCTGGGTACTCCAGGCAGCCAACTGTGCTTCAGGGCCCTCCTCTCTTTGGGTAATGATGCTCTGGTGATTGTGCCAATCAGTGCCTTCAGGATGTCTTAAGGTCTAACAATGTCCATTCCCCGCCTTGCAGGGGGATGACGGAAGCGTTAGCCTCTGCTCTCTACTCCCCACTTGCTTGCCCAGTCCGAGAGGAATGAGAGAACTCCTTCAGCTCTGCATCATTTCGACTCGTAAAAACAGCTAGCCAGCAGGTCATAGTAACAAGCATTTACAATGCAACGGTCTCGGCATTGTTAAAGTTAGAGCTATTGGCATTGCTCATGACAATGCCGTGTCTTTAAATGTTTTAAAAACAAAAAACATAAACAAAAATAATGTCATGAGCAATGCCAATAGCTCTAACTTTACCAATGCCGAGACCATTGCATTGTAAATGCTTGTTTCCTTTCCTGCTTTTATTTTGGGGTGGGGACGTCGCTCCTCTGCCATAGCGGAGGAGCCGCCGCTGCTGCACGGTAAAGGACCAGCAATGAACTTCGTAAAACGTATATAGTGTTGAGGAGAAAATTATTTGGTCAAGAGCAATGTCTGTTCAAGAGCAGCAACCAGTGAATTTAGTGAAAATGTGCGGATTAGATGCAGTGCATTTGTAGATTGAAATGAAAGGGGCTTCGACCTCAGGGGCTTCTTTCTTTATTCCAGGGGTGGGGGACACTATACATAAACACAGCTTCAGTGTGAATGTATGCCTGGATATATTGCTGACTCTAGGTCAGGTTACTTGCTTCTCTACCTCACATATGAGCTAAAAATAATATGTCCTTAATACAAATATTTATATAGAGAGTATTTGCTTTCAACCATTGGAAAGCCCAGATCATTTTTCATCCTAACTTGTGGCTCAACATTTTCCAACAGGTTTATAAGCGAACTTAAGGACACATTTTTTCAAGAATAAAGAACCCATCCAATATTATATGCTAAACAACAATAGTAGTGAAAACATTTCTTTGACATTCGATCTGAAAATTTAATTTAATAGGGCTCTTAAGGTAAAAATAATAATATGATTTTCCTGTTACCAGAAATTATGGTTATATCCTTGTAGTATGAAAACTAAGGGCTTCTCACTACCTGGAGAGTTATTTGGAATTTTCTCTGTGCACACAAATAATGGAAAGAGTAGTACATTTTTCTGCACTTTTTTTTGCAAGAATCTTGCACTTTCCTTGTGAGTACATGGCTGTTAATCAAAGGCGCCATTTCGGGATGACTTTTTAGTTTAGAGTAGTAAACCAGCCAATCATATGGAGGTAATATCAATCTGAATGCAATGATGCCAGTGCATCCTGTCTGCATGCATAACGCGGCATCATGCATTTATTTGAATGCACGGATGAAATGTGATGCATTCAGTATCAGCATTCCCCAAATTTAACTTTATAGACCCCTAACAATGAATTTTGCTTTAATACCGCCAATGCTCTATAGCGCTATACAGGGCCGGACTGGCTGTAGCGAGCACTGGGCGTTTCCCCGGTGAACCGCCAGGGTGGGGGTTGGTTTTGGAGCCCTGGAGGGCAGTGTTTGTTACCGTGGGCCGGTTTTGCAGCAGTGCTGCAATATCGGCCCCTTGCAACAAAAGCAGCTGCAGCGTTTTCCACGCGCCCCACCCCCCACCGCTGTCGGCCCGACTCAATTGCCAGGAGCTGGTTTGAGTTCCCAGTAAGGCCCTGGTGCTACATCGCCAAACGTGAAACTGGGAGATGTGTATCACGTGGCTAAGAGTAGGGAATTTATCATCATAGGATGTGGTCCCAAGATCAATTTTAACCTAGACATAAGACATGTAGTTCTACTGTGCAGGTCAGTAGCAGATTGTGAACCTTTAAAGTGGTGGGGCACAACTTCATACACCAAAATTTAGGACCCCCTTCTCAGGAGGGTTCCAGCATCCTGGAGGAGGGCTTAACCCAGACATATGTGGAAGAGGTGGAAGGAGAAACAAGCATTGGGACGTTGATAAAGCCAATAGGTTTTGTCTATGAAAGATCTATTGGCAATGCTTTTTTAGACATGTTGCACAGCAGCATGGGCTGCTGTATAACATGTCTTAAAGTAAAAAGAAAAAGCTCTATGATGCGTTGACTGCATCATTGCACTTTTTTTCTCTTCAACCCATGTTGCAAAACAGCACCCGCTGCTGTGCAATATGTCAAACAAACACTCTGACTAAGTCGAATAGCTCTTGTGTATGCGAGTGCTATTGGGCTTTGCCTAATGTTTTTTGTGGCAGATGGGAGGGTTGAGAGGGCAAGGTGAACCATGATGGGTTGACCCGTCAAAATAGTGGACAGTAGGACAGCCGGAGGAAGGCGGTAGGGCAAATAACACAAGGGAGGTGCGGCGCATGATGGAGGGAGCAGCAGCAACGGGATTAGGGATGGGGTGTGGGGGAGGAGGGAGGGTGTAGCATCAACACATGGGTCAGCATGAGGTAGGTGAGGACAAGCAACACGACAGAGGTGCAGGGGAGGACGGAGGGAGCAGCAATGGACAAAGGGAGCAGGGGGCAGAGTAAGAAGAGGGTGGTTGGGGCAAGAGCACGGACAGTGGGAGGAGGGAGGGACTACAGGCAAAGAGTGGATGACAAAGAGTTAAAAACAATATCTGCAGGAGCGCATGGTCAATGGAAGGATGCTGGACGCTGACAGGAAGCTGCACTTGGTCCATACTCCACAGCAGAGCGAAACACTGAAGCTGCAGGAGAAAGCAAGAGGTGAGCACAAGATGCTGACCAATAGTAAGCAAGGGAACAAGAGTGACATTGCAGCCAACGAATGGTAAGTAATGGGTGGGCTCAAAGCCCATTTTAAGCTTTTCTTGCTCATAATTGATGTTGCCGACAGCACATGGACTGTCTCAGGTGAAATCTAAAAACGGGCAGAAGATCACAGCAAATGATGGTAGATAAAGGGTGAGAATGGCATATGGACAAAGAACAAGTAAGCGTGCCACAGTAAAAAGGACTGTGCATTCAAATTAAGGTAGAAAGTGAAAGAACTGAAACAACGGCAAGAATGATGTGGAGAAAGGTAGAGGGAGGTGAAATGACACAGTATAAACAAAGCTAAAATCATCACAGTGAAGAGAAACAACAGCCAGGGAATAGACAGCAAAGAGTGAAATAAGTAGAAAGGGGACAGACTGAGAAGACAAAATGTGATAAAGAGATAAGAGAAGAGATGTACGAGAGGGCAGAAAGTGACACAATAAAAAAAGATGCGGAGAGATTTTCGAAAGAAAATATATCCAGGAGAAGCATGACACCGTCATAAGAGCGAGGGGGAAACCTCTCTCCCCAAGGGAACCAATCCCGCCAAGTAGCAGTTCGCAGTATGCTAAATACAGTAACCCTTCTCACGCAGCATATTTGCTTTTCTCACTTTGCTATTGTTTATTTACTGTGTCATAAATGCTCTAAGAGCAAACTGGGTGTTGCTGCCTGTTTTTGTCTTCCTTACTTTGGTCACTAAGGCACCCAATCCTTGCCCTCTCCTAGGCCCAATACCTCCCACCCCACTGGATTTTAATTCAAGAAAGAACACACACACACCCACACCCCCACACACCCCACATACACACAGTCACACAGACATACACATGCCCTCCCGAGCACACAGTCTCCTATAAGTACAAAATGCACCTTCTTTTTCTTAGACATGAGTGTGCATGTTCTTTGATAACCGCCTTCTCCGTCTCCCTCCGGCTAACAGAGTACCAATGCCCAATCAGAAACCGGAATAGGGTTGACAGTACCGCGGTCGACCTTTTTTCCTATATTCCGACTTCTGATTGGGTAAGAGGGCCCATGATTGACAAGCCCTGAAGCTCCATTCTCTGATATCTTGCACTGCCTGACGACAGTGCAGAATATCAGATAAATATTGTCTCTCTGAGAGGCTGGGTGGTAACAGCTTTTGCCTCATACATGCGCGATACAGTCAGTGAAGCGTTCTTCTGTTGCTAAGATATTATGCTACTGATTGGCACTCATTTCATCGACCTCAGAGGATGAAAGGCTGAGTGGATTCATTAAGATGTGTACATGCAGACAAGAGATCAAACACAGGTTTCTGCAGTGGGGGCATCAGGCCACTGAGTAACTCGACAAAAATTTGCACTACAAAGGGTCAGAGCTTGATAGATCCAGCACTAAACATTTATATTAGTCCAAGCCTATCTTATTTCATTCACTGTGCCTTGGGTCTGAGATGTGCCCCATATGCATCCCACAAGGTAATTATAAATCACCACTTAACAAAAAACTAAAGTGACCCCGCACCCGAGCACAAAAGCATATATGTATCTCTCTATGATATTACTCAATATCCTAGTATGTCATAACAACAAAGTTCATAGTATCTAAATAGATTGCTTCCCAAAAAAACAAGTTTGACAATCGCACAACTTGATTATAAACAATTTATTCTTTTTAGACTTTCATTTGAAGACATTTTATTCTTTTAAAACATCATGAAATTGCTTGCCGCCAACGCGTTTCATCCCTCATGGGACTTCTTCGGGGCTAAAAGCAATTGATAAAAAAACACAATATTTACAAATCATATACAGTAAAAATGAACATTTCATTTACAAAATGAATACCATCCATGGTGTGTTATTGTCAAATTTGTCTAATATTACTTATGAATCACTATCCCTTTTTATACAGTATTTACAGTCTCCGTTTTGCTACAATGGGAAGCACCAAAAAACACTTTATAATCATGTTATCCTAATCATTTACAAGAACGGGAGGAAAATAAATGTAGGAAAACATACAATTAATATTTTCTATAGCATGACATTCACAAACTCATTGAGCCTTCCAATAGGCATTGTCCTCTGTCATCTAAGTACCGAGTAACCAACTTGGCTCTATATCATATGATGGCAAATTTATACAGAAAGAAAGGTTAGAACATTTTATTTCATACCTTGTTCGAAATTATTTAAGTGACGGTTCATGCCACACACGAAAATAACAGCAATGACGGAACCAATTATCTATAACAAATATTTAAAACAACAATAAATACTTACGTGTCCTGTACTAGTCCATACAATTCGCAATGGCATTAGAACAAAACTTCTTAGTTACAAATTTGTCTTTTACTCCATTTTCCCACACATTATCAATGGGGGAAATTAGATGTCATCTTTCCTCTAATAATTCATCAATTATGACACACATATTTCCGAAATATTATCAACCAATTTTCAATTCTAATTATATTTTAACTCTTATCATTATTTCAAAATTTCAAAAAAATATTTTTTTCTCTCTTTCATTTTTTTTCCTTCTCATTAATTGATGGCCCTCCATATAATACCTTGAATGGTAGTATGTGTAGTGACCATTCTAGTCAGATCTATTTTGTCCTTAAAATCTTTTAGCATTAGGGCCCCAATCCGCCATCTTAAAATCCTATTCATCAACATATAACTTGACCCAGCTTTTACTCTTTAAAGTTTTTTTTACCGTTTTGGAGGCTACATTTACAGGGGGATAAAAACAATCTGAAGACAAACTATAGGAAAGTATCCCAGGTGTCAACCCAAGAATTCTATCAATGTCTTATGAAAAGAAGTGGAAGAATTAAAATTGGACCCATCATTATCCTCATTTTTTCTGCTGGAAATTGAACTGCCAGCAGGCCCACAATCATTTTATACGTTTCTAATGGTCCAAAGATAAGATACTGTTGTAAAATCTCAGAATATGTTCTATTTGCACAGTCATTTTGGAAAGAGAGTCGCCTGTGCAAATGGCAATTTTGTTTCTTTGCTTTCTGTGTGGGGAAGATATGCTACCCTATGGAGAATCCTTTCTGCTACACCCCAACACATTTGGGGAGGATCCATTCTCCTTCCTTAAGTTTATGACCATATTTACCTTTCAGAATAGTGCCCATTGAGTTCCATTTTGGCCAACACAGGCTGAGTGTTAAAGTTCAATTCACTTCTATCTCTTAGGATTTAATGTGAAAGGTTGTGCTGACACACCACCCGAGTGTTACATCAGACAAAAGGCCGACATTGCAAACATTGGTGCGATGGCAAAGGTGCTATAGTTTTTAAGTCAAATGTCTTCTCTTGGAAACATTGTCCACATTGAACCAAAAAAAAACAACTTTGGATAAAGCACTGATCCACAGAAAATGTATAGGGGTGTGTGAAATTTGAGTAATTATGCAAACGTCCTGGACAAATTACACAAAACTATGCATTAATACTCAAAAAGCAAATCAGGCATTTAGCTCTATGTTTTAGTGTGAAATGTGTCCCCTGCTTTCTAGTCATTCGCGTTCTTCCAATGCTCCTCTGCTATAATTTTGCTCTTCATGTTGCGTTATTTTACGCAACGTGATGTAATGCTGTATTTTTGGGAATTTTGCATAACAAGCATAACACGAAATGTCTATAATTACGCCGGTGTAATTGAAATTTCTCCTGGGCCTGGAAATATCAGTGAATGTCTTACCTTTGAGCTTCTAGTTTGAAAGAAAGTTAAATGGAGCAAAGTGGATAGAAGGGGGTTATGCCACAGATATTAAAATACTTCTGTCCTGATTCCCAAAGGCTTTGCTGTGACTTGATCTTTCAGTACTCTTCGCTTATGCCTGGAATTCAGGAGAAAGACATAAGTGCTACACGAGCCAGTCACACCAACTCATACACTAATCTCTGTGAATTAGGCCCTGTGTCTGCTTGTATAAAGCAGAGCAAGTGAGAATATTCCAAACTAGATGATGCCACAAGTTAAGGAGTCTGAAAATTAGGCTCGTCAGGAAGCTGAGATGTAACTCAATGGAGCACTTTGCCTAATAGGCAGTATAGGAGGTGAGGGGAACATGATAGCAGATTTTCAAATGCCTAAGAGATACACCGTGGACTAATAGTAGGGTGAGAGCAAAGCCAGTAGCCGAGAGTATACAACAGGGAGAGAATGTAGCCTAGAACGGTCGACCTCGGAGCTGGGGAACCGGGTTTGAGTCTCGGCAGGGACGCTCAACATTCTGTGATTCCGGGCAAATCACTTTATCTCCCCATGCCTAACAAAAAATGAATGTTTCCATCTGTAACGTAACTGGTGCTCATGTAAAGGGCTCTGATACCTTCGGGTCTAGTTTGCGCTATATAAAACTCCCCCACACAAAAAAAGTAAGGTACATTTTACATAACCCTCCCATTTCCATTCTGATGCCGTCCGATACTGAATAACTCTGTGTAGAAATACATATCTCAGGGTAATGCAGCTCCCTTGCACCTGCTCACATTAGCTGTGTGGGCTTCACAAACCCAGTCTGATGATGCTCAAGAGAATTCTGTCTTTCAACCATCACGGTGCCCCTGAAGTAAGAATCATCCCTACATTTGGATCGACCGACACTAAGAAAGACCTGCTTGATTAATATTCACTTCCAAATCCTGCACCCTGTATTTGTGTGTGTAGCAGTGTCAGTCTTGTTTTCTTGCAGTCGGTTGATTTTTGCAACGTGGATGCTTGGAGGTGGGGGCAGTGTTAGAGAGTGGATCTGCAGAGGTGTTCAGACACATGATTGAGCCCCTTCCATGAACCCACTCTGATGTTGTTCCTGATCACCTGCTTGACAAATGGCAGAGACGTGCCTTCAGGTGGGCCCACAGAAGGTGCTAGATTCCAGGTACCCTTGTTGAGTCTTTATCTAGTCATCATCACCATCAAAAGATTAGTTTCTAGTTAGTAGCTTTTTTCAGAATAAAATTCACATAGCACGGGTTTAGTCCAACTCTGAATTTTAACACCTCTTGTCTAAGGGAAGGGTTTGGTAAAGCATGAACCATTGTTCATTTTGCCAAAACTGTTGCTACAACTGAGTTGATGTTTTGCTCTTTCAATACCTCATATCATGTTCTCTTGCTCAGTTTTTGGTTAATGTAGAGAGGCCCGCCTAGCTGTGGCTATTTGTAGGTTTTGGCCTCCTATATTTAGTCCTGATCTCCTATTTATATCTTCTAGATTCTTTCTAACCCCTTTGTCCATTTCAACATTGTAGGGTAGAGTGGACATCTTTTGTCCTTCTCCACTTCCAAAGCGTAGCCAAAATCTTACCACCCCTGCACATCCCAAGAAGTCCAGGCTGTTACACTAGCTTCCTTTCTTATAGCCTGGACCATCATTAACTTTGGGAGCCACAGCAAGATTTTTAGCCATTTCTTCTCATTATACTCCCACTCCTGTTTGCCACTTAGGCTTATATTTGCAACTAAGGCTTATGCTTGCCACTGAGGCTTTATCTAATCTGCTATTGCCCCACATGAGCAATCATTTCATCCAGTGGATCTTCCTGACAAGAACCACCTGTCTCGGGGATTCCTGATTGTGATTCCAAGGGAATTTGCATAGGGAGAGCAGAATATAGGATGCACAAGACCCCTCTCAATGACCAGCTAGCTGCACCAAGACATTAGAATGGAGACTGTCTCTTGACTCGAGGTGGAGAAAGCCTTTTAAAGGAGAAGCAGCCCACAATGCTTTGTGATCACATTAGAAAACAACGTTGAGAAGCTGGCAAGTACTACAGGCGGAAGGGAGAACGACGGAGCAGTGCTCCATAGGATAGCACAGAGAAGAAATCTATGTCAAGTGTTAATGGTTATGGACAACTCACATCCGCTTAGATGGATGAATGGCATGGGAGAAAGGGGAATCTGGAGAAAGAATGATGACCACCACCCATAGATTCCAGTCACTGTAAGAGTCCTTGGCATGATGAAATATAGCTAGAGATACCTAGTTCAGAGAAGGAGGTGCACAATGACATTAATTCTTAAATAAAAATTGAAGCTGACATAATCGGACTCATGCTGTCTCAACCCTTGCTTTATACTGCAGAGGGCTTGTGTCTGCTTTCTCTCTTTGTCAGCAGGTTTGTATCCCCCCCCCCCAAAAAAAATACATTTTTAATAACTACCTGTTTGAGCCATGTACTGGTTTCAATGCCCTAACACTGGTCCAGATCAGGCCTCATCTGAAAAAGTCCTTGAATC
The DNA here is from genome assembly GCF_964204655.1 of Triturus cristatus. NCBI lineage: Eukaryota > Metazoa > Chordata > Amphibia > Caudata > Salamandridae > Triturus > Triturus cristatus. Next base: position 463,622,171 of record NC_140592.1, read on the forward strand.
CAAATGAACCGGAGAAATTACAGTCCAATTTGACATTTGCCTAATTTAGAGAAGGTCATGGAAAGTTTGGTTGTTAGGTAGTTTCCCACCTGGAGATTATAAACAGCCACAGAACCAATTGTTTAAGGGCCTCATTTAGGGGCACATGCATCATTGTTTTTTGCGGACGCAAAGGGGCAGATCTCAGATTCTGCCCCTTTGCGACCACAATTTTTGCATTTGGGATGCATCAGCCCAAATGCAAAAATCGCTATTTAAGTAATCGCAAAATTTGCGATTACTTAAATTGCAATTGTATTTAGGGAATCGCAAGTTGTGATCTTCTAAATGTAATGCAAAAACAAAAAGAATTTGCGATTTCGCTTATAAGAAATGCAAATTATCATCAACTTAAAGTTGATGGTGATTTGCGAAAACTTTGCAAAATGCTCAAAAGTGCATTTTTCAAAGTTCTATGTTGCACACAAACATGCCCTTGGGGCATGTATGTGTGCAACATGTTTTTTAATTACACTTTCATGGGTGCATCAGGGTGTCCTTTTGGCACCCTTGCACCCTTAAAATTGCATGCGCAATTTGCAAGTACCTATTTGGTACTCGCAATTGCGCATGCAATTTCCATTGATTCCTATGGGCCTCTAGGCAATAGGAATGAATGGGAAGCCATTCCTTATTTGCGATTCGCAATTTGCGAGTCGCAAATAAGGAATGTGTAGGAATCACAATTTTTTTGGCGATTCCTACATGCATACGAAATTGCCATTCCTAAACTGCGATTTCTTAAAAATCGAAATTTAGGAATCGCAATTCCTAAATTGGATGCATGTGGCCCTCAGTCCTTAGCCTGTATCCTGTCACCCCTTTAGTGGGCCGGAGGTGATTACCTCTTCAGCCCTCCAGCCCTGGCAGACTCACCTCCACGGTATTTGGAGATCCTCACCTACCTGGCCGCGATCTCTGTGCTGTGGCAGCAGCTCCCTTCCCATCAGTGAAGTTTACAGGGCAGGGGTCATGTATAAAGGGCCCACTTGGCAAACATCTTTTGTTCAGAGAAACCAAACTCCCAAAGCAGAAGTGGCATTCAGCTCAAATCACTCCTGTCAGAAATATATCAACGAAACAAATTATGCCAGGATATGTGTAGGCCAAACCAAGTGTCCTGTGGTGTATCTTCAGTTTCAGGACTATCCCTCATTTCACTGAATATTTGTTGGAACCCCCTAGGGGACTTGGTTTATTCCATCAGTTCCCTGTTTATCATGCATGCTGATGGCACACAGCTGTGCCACAACATCACCCCTGATAGGAATTGACATAGTCTGATGTTGGCTTTCCTTTCTGACCTTCAATCCCGGATTACAACTAACAGACCGTGTTTGAATGGAGTCCAATCTGAGAAAATGGCAGCAAAGGGAGACCCTGGAATGCCTTGTTTACAACTTCACATAAGCTAAAGAGGGTATAAGAAAATCTCAAGGAAATTTATGATTTGTAACTCTACTTTAAGCTGCAAGTTATTTGTGCTGCACACTCTCCCCAGCACTACCGAAGGCTAAATTAAAGACGTCTCAAAATATTGTCCACACTGCAGCCACTGGTTTGATACTGGACTACCTCAAATCTGCTTTAGAGTGTTGCTTGGTAAAGCAATTTGTATTGGGCAAAAAATGAATATGCTGGAAGAGTTCTTTGCTACTTGCGCAAAATGGTAGACGCATGGCGGATCTGTACTGAAAGCACTACACGGGCGCTTAATAAAATGCAGAATCTTAGTAAAGCACCAAGTCTCAGTAAAGCACAGGATCCCAGGTAAGCAATGACTCTCGGTAAAGCACAGGATCTCAGTAAAGCACCGACTCTCAGTAAAGCACAGGATCTCAGTAAAGCACTGACTCCCAGTAAAGCACAGGATCTCAGTAAAGCAGTGACTCGCAGTAAAGCACAGGATCTCAGTTTACTGACTCCCAGTAAAGCACAGGATCTCAGTTTACTGACTCCCAGTAAAGCACAGGACCTCAGTAAAGCACCAACTCTCAGTAAAGCACAGGACCTCAGTAAAGGAGTGACTCTCAGTAAAGCACAGGATCTCAGTAAAGCACTGACTCCCAGTAAAGCACAGGATCTCAGTTTACTGACTCCCAATAAAGCACAGGACCTCAGTAAAGCACCAACTCTCAGTAAAGCACAGGACCTCAGTAAAGGAGTGACTCCCAGTAAAGCACAGGATCTCAGTAAAGCACTGACTCCCAGTAAAGCACAGGATCTCAGTTTACTGACTCCCAGTAAAGCACAGGACCTCAGTAAAGCACTGACTCTCAGTAAAGCACAGGACCTCAGTAAAGGAGTGACTCCCAGTAAAGCACAGGATCTCAGTTTACTGGCTCCCAGTAAAGCACAGGATCTCTGTTTACTGACTCCCAGTAAAGCACAGGACCTCAGTAAAGCACCAACTCTAAGTAAAGCACAGGATCTCAGTAAAGCACTGACTCAGTAAAGCACAGGACCTCAGTAAAGCAGTGACTCGCAGTAAAGCACAGGATCTCAGTTTACTGACTCCCAGTAAAGCACAGGATCTCAGTTTACTGACTCCCAGTAAAGCACAGGACCTCAGTAAAGCACCAACGCTCAGTAAAGCACAGGACCTCAGTAAAGCACTGACTCCCAGTAAAGCACAGGACCTCAGTAAAGCACTGACTCTCAGTAAAGCACAGGACCTCAGTAAAGCACCAACTCTCAGTAAAGCACAGGACCTCAGTAAAGCACTGACTCCCAGTAAAGCACAGGACCTCAGTAAAGCACTGACTCTCAGTAAAGCACATGCTTTCAGTACAGCAGAGGATGTCAGTAAAGCATGTGCTCTCAGTACAGCACATGCTCCCAGAAAAGCACAGGATCTCAGTAAGAAAAACAAAGTGATGGAAAGAATGCTTGCATTAATCTCAGCCACTGGCAATCATTCTGGAGCGCATTCTAGACCATTGTTTTTTGCCCACCATGCGATTCCAAAGAGGCTTGCCTTATGCAAATCAGTCTTGGTCCTGCTCCAGTAGGAACAGTCCAGCAAGAACTGCTAGGCGAGGTCCCCTCCAGATGAGAACACAGGTAATCCCAGACTGTTTCCGACCTACTTAGGTCTCATCAGTGAGTTATACCTTGAGTCCTTCAGCACAATGAGCACTGGGCCCATGTCTGGCCATGGCTATCGCAAATAGGACGTCTACTACAAAAGCAACAAGCTGATGGAAAGGCTGCTTGAATTCATCTCAGCAGCTGGCAGTCACTCCTGCCTGCATTCTAGACCATCGTTTTTCACCCACTGTGCCATTATACACAGAACCATGGTCACTGTGCCACTGGATCCAAGCTACACCCAAATGATGAGCTCCAGTCAGGACAAAACCGGTTGCTGTGTTCCGGTTCGGAGAGTTTGGGTGCAACTATTTCAATTGGAGCAGGACCAAGACTGATTTGCATATCTAATCTGAGGTGGCATGGTGAGCAAAATAATGATGGACTGGGATGTGGCCCAAATAATTACCAGTGGATAAGAAGAATTCAAGCATTCCATCCATCACTGTTTTGTTTACTTCCCAGCGTGACCCTAAGTGTGACGGGTGTGAACAGGCATTGGTCCCACGCACACTGTGCCAAGTCAAGTCAAAAATTGGCTTTATTTGGTTAAAAAACTTTAAAACCTTCAAAGCACACTGTGCCATTGGAACAAAATTGTACCTGACTGAAAAGATCAAATCAGAGCAAAACTAGTCTTGGGTTTCTTATGTTCTGGTTCCAAGATGGATCTGGCTTGGCAGTTCGGGCTGAACGGTCCCTATTGGAGTAGGACCAAGGCTGATTTGCATATAGCTGGGTCTTATCTGAGATGGCATAGTGAACAAAATAATGATGGACTGCAATGTGTCCCTGAATAATTACCAGTGGCTGAGATTAATTCAAGTATTCCATCCGTTGCTGTTTCGTTTACTTCAGGATCTTAGTAAAGCTCAGGATCTTAATAAAGCACATGCTCTTAGTAAGGTCTTTATTGCTATTCACCAAACGTCTGGGAGTCAAGACATAAACACTTAAATAAGACTGAACTCTTACTAGCCTGGATGCTTGTTGAGGTCTCAGCTCTTCACAAAATATTCTGCTATTGGTTATCCACAGCTGGAGTTCACTAGCGAACACCCCTCCCATAGAAAGAGAAAGGTCACCAATGTTTCTATAAGGCATTGGGCTGCAAGTCAGTGGACGGACGCAATCATAAGGAGGTAATTCTCACATATATAAGACTGCGTCTACTCGACATCACATAATGATAAAGCGGGGTCCCACTGACTCAATACTTGAACCATTCTCCCTCTCAATATCTGGACCTCTTTCTTTACTGCGCGTTCAGAGGACAATTACTGTGCATTTAGCCTTAAACAATCTAGAAAGGGGATGCGCTAAATATGGAACCTTAATTACCAGATGCTTTGGGCTTTCTTTGGGACAACCCACCTAACTACCAGATCCTCCATCCTATGAAATGCTGAAAACACATGATCACATGAAAAAACACATGAAAACACATTCCTCAGTGAAGCTCTATTGTGCACAGCGTTTTGTTCCACGTGACTAACTTTAGGTGGGCGCCTGATGTCCACTATTGTACATTCACTGATGGTGAAAATAAAGCTCTATGCTCTTTTCCAGCTAGACTCTGGCAATTTATCCCCATCCCCCATTAATTATCCTTAATAAAAGGAAGAGTCAATGCAACAGCCTTGTCTGTCGGACCAATCCTATAGCCCTACCTCTATGTTGATTATGTGAAGCACATGTACTCCAGACAAGCCCAGCCTTGATTGGCAGGTGAATGTGTGCAGTTCGTTGGCGAGTTTGATTTTGCTAAGTCTGGTAATAATATAGCGAAGTATCAAGTTTTTCACTTGTTGCTGTTTTATGTAGTGCAATCTTTGCTTAGTTGCATTAGAGCACTTTACATAAGCACTGCATTACATTACACATTTTTTCTTAGAGACGCAGAGATTACATGATTTGGACAGAATCATAGGATGCTGAGCAGAGGCTGGGACTTGGAATTGGTTCCCCAATTCCAAAGTTGGCTACTCTGGCCATTAGGTCATGTCTTCTCACTTGAGCTACCAAGTAAATCTTCTGGGTACTAGACCAACTGTCCCCTGCAGTCCCACCTTTGTTAATAACCAAGCATTCACTGTTCTTTAATTCAAGCACAGTGCAATTTACAGCACTGAAAACACAAAACACATGAGATACTGGTTGAGTTTAGACAGTACCAATTTATGCACTTTGATTCAATGGAGGTAGAGCAATCATTGATGAATTAGTAATTGGAAAGAGCCACTCTGGATAATGGTCTGAGTCCCTCCACACTATAATGCTGTGCTTGACCTCAAAGAAGCATGTTTGCATTACAGGTCAATTGTTTATCCCTCTTGAGACCTGTCTCTGACAGGGATGTTTGACACAACTTTTCCTACCTTTCTCTTTCATTTGTTTGTGAGTAGTTGAGTGAAATGTTGACATTACTTTCATAATCAAAAACATTGACCAGTGGCCTGATGAAGACTCCTTCCAAATTCCAAAGGAACTTAACAGATCTGAAACATAAATTACTTATCTTTATTACTAGTTAGTTGTGATTAATGTCATAAATTAGGACCTGATTTAGAGTTTGGCAGACTAAGTTGTGTCGTCAGGATGCTGAAGGACATTAACTCCTCCATGGCAATAGTACTCCATCTGCCAAATTTTGAGATGACCGACGGCCCAGTGGACATTGATGTACACTGAACGGAACTACCATAATGGTGGTGCTTTTCAATGTACTAAATGTTTGGTGGACTGTCGCCGTTGGTTTTGACGGCCATCCACCAAACTTTTTCAAAGCTTTTGTTGTTTTCAAAACAAACTCTCAAAGCAGGAGTTTATTTCTGAAAAATAAAAAACCCTCACACCCTGGGAGTATTTCCTTGTGACCTGAGGGTCATTATGGCTTTTTTTTGTCCCATACTGCCAGATTTTACCTGGCAGTGACAGACTGGAAACAAGCATTGGCATAGCCAATAGGTCTCGCCTTTGGGACCGTATAAGTGTTTAGCCATGCAACAGTTGATGTTGTTGCACCAAGGATATTGTGCTGCATAACTTAATACTTATAAGGTCCCAAAAGCGAGACCTATTGCCTATGCCAATGCTTTGCATATGCAATGCATTACAATGATTCAAACATTGTTCAACTTATTTTTTCTTTGTTCTAGGTTGCGTAGCAGGATCAAGCATGGCAATATTTTAAATTTGGATTACTGTACACTCGTTTCATTATGTGGGCACCGGAGTAAGTCGTCACATGACCTTTCAGGAGAAACCAGGGCTTTTGAACTTGAAGATGTAGGGGTGAATGAAACAGGGTCAATTGCTGATGTAGTTGTCAAATTTGGCCTAGTACGGCCTTACCCGGATGTGTTATTAATTAATTTAGGTGAGAAACACCTGTTGTAGCTTTTGCGTTTAGGTGTGATAAAGGCAATGAAAGTGATTTATCCGTTCGGATGTGGCACCGGCTCTGACGCACACTGGGTGGCAGGTCTGGGCCAGCTGGGATGAGCCCGCCCCCCGGGCCGGACGGGGGGGTGGGATGGCCGGGGCCAAGGGGACAATGAGGCACTGATGAGTTTGAGTTTGTTGTTCTGTTCTCTAGCAGGGCTTGGCTGCACCGGCCAGAATCTCCCTGTAATATGCTCGCTACAAGCGTATGACTGCATGCACAGCGGTTTCGCATTACCTGGTATGTATAACCCTGATATAAGTGGAATGAACGAGCATGTGGTACTACGTCGATCGCAAAGGTTTGGTCCCCTGCTTGGCTCGGAACACATTCTAAAGATACCTCGCAAAACTATGCCCTTCCTTGCGATTCCTCCTTCGTGCATAAGTTACTCATAGCGCAAAGGGGAATGGCGAGCCCCCGTCATGCATAGCAGAATCACATGCCTGCAATCAGTCATGACTGATTTTTTCCAGTTAAGCGTTTATAATTTGGAGAGTACAGGAGCTCTGTTAATGCCCACAATTGTATGCACTTGGAAATCAAGTTAAAAAAAAAACACATTTCGTTTCCGCCCCGTCTGAACACAAACACTTTTACACTGTCACAGCAACCGGCTCTTAAAGCGTTCCCTTTTGTTCAATCTCCTTAGAAACACAAATCTGGCTCCCTGGAAGCAGTTGCTGTAAGCGCAGTAACACATGCCCAAACAAGTCCGCACTCACAGCTTTAATTCAAAGGCAGCGGCAGAAACGAGGTCAGTGTTTATCCAATCCTCTCTCGTTTCTCGGCTGCCTCGCTCTTGCAACTGCTTCTGTGTGCTAGGCAGAACAGACAGGAGGCCAGTGTCCACTCTGAGCACGAAATGGGATATTGAGTCCGGAAGCCAAGCACATGCGGCCATGCTAATTGGAAACAGATTGCCCCTGCGCGCCGTTGCTCGCTCCCGCAAGGTGGATGCCACCACAACCTCGAGTGTTTGAAAAGTGCAAAACGATTCCAAAAGTTCATCTCCTAGTGCAGCGCATGCGCGCTGTGCTAGGCTCGACCTAAAAAAGGCATTACATCATCCACTGTAAACAGGGTGGGCAGTGTAATGTCCTTTCCCTGAGGAAGTATTCCATCGACCGAACCAATGGGGGACCCATTGGCAGAATACTTAAGGTCTACCGAGCTCTAAATGAGGCAGGCTGAACAAGGGTTTGGAGTGCCAGGTACTCTGTTGCATTTGTGATTAAGTACCCTGTTGCCAAACTCTTAATCAGACACCTAATCTGTATAAGCAAGAGAGTATTTCATCAACAGGAAGCGATAAGGAAAAAACACAGACATCTTTCACACACCCTTGACCCTTGAAAACATAACCCTTCTTCAAAACAAGAGCCTGTCACCATCCACTTCCCAGAAGACAAAAAGGGAGAAGTACCAGAAATGGAAGAAGATAAATCAGAAATTGGAAAAGCTGACCTCCCTAGAAAGAAAAAAAACAAGCATTTTCCCACTGTAAAGCAACCCAGAAGGCAACCTGGCCACAACACAATGCACCCAATACAGGGACACTGATTTTGGATAATGTGTCATAGCGGTGGTGTTTACCTCGTCTGTTTTTTCGGGCTGACCAGACTTTTAAAATAGAGGCACAAAATAAAGATGTTAGGCAATCCACATACCCTATGGGCTTCGTGGGAGAATGCTACCTAACTAAGGGAGTCCAGATAAGACCCAGAAAGGTACACGGAGACCAGTGATTAATTTGAGCTGATGGCTTCTGGTGCTCAACTCTGCCACTTAATTCTCAATATCCGCACTAATGACAGTCCACCACATGGTGGCGGTGTCCAGTTTTAAGATGAGCACAAATACAGTGTTTAAGAATCAAATATACATTAAATAGAAATAATATATACCAAGAAAGAATAATTATAGCTTTGGGTGTTCTGGAATGGTCAGAATTGTCACACTGTTTAATAGTTGTGTTGGTTCTGTTATTGGCTTACAATACGTTATGTCCTATGTCAGCTATCGTTGGAATATGTAAAAAAGATATAAAGATACAGTGAACAAAACATTTTTGGGACAGTTTGATTATATGTGGTTCCAGGGTGTCATGTTTGTGTATGTGATCCCTGGGAGATTTGTGATTTTCACTATGTATATGTTAATGCGATGTATTGTTGTTTATGTCCTCTAGACAGCCGTTGAAAAGAGAAATATGAAAAGAGATAGATATACATGTTTTGATATATGAAAAATAATATATTTAAAATATGTTGATGGTTGTGTTATGTCAGTGGTTTTTAGATTTCATTTTCTTGAAAGATTTGTGTTTGTTGAGTGGGAGAAGTTTTACATGTTTGAGGGATCATTTATAGGCCCTTCTAGTATTTAATGTTTAATGAAAACATTATTTTACAATTCCCCTTGAGGTGATTTAGTTCAACCCGACAGAACTGTTTGTAGCTCATAACTGTATACCCAGGTTCTGAGGGACACAAGTAACCCCATTATATTTAATGGTTCTGTTCTTGGCACCACTGGCAGGGGCATTTGGTGGTGCAAGCCGCAGTAGCCTCCTGAGAAGGGCCCTGGCACTTACTGTTTTACAAATTAAGCATTGACGGAGACCCCATTAACCTGAATGTCCCCACTTTAAATCCTAAAATAAGACTTAAAGCATGACTTATGAAAATAACAGACAATCTCATTGATGCTTCTTGTTGGTTTCTATTTGCTGGTAAAGTGAAATAAATAGCCCTGTTTTATTTGCAAATAATCTCGGTTTCGCACTTAAGTTGTGACGTCCTTCCTTCAGTTCATGCCGCTGTTTAATTGTTCCTTAACAACAAGATGGTGTAGTATGTTGTATCAATCTGTTAGTTCATGTTACAAGGAGGAGAGGTGGCCTAAAGGCTGGAGCGGCCCACTTTGAACCTGAAGAAAGGTTTGAGTCCCGGTTTGGGTTCAAAACCTGCGATTCTGGACAACTTAATAGTTATCTGTCAGTGCCTAATTACCGCGGTGTTATGTAATCTGGTGCCCCTGAAAAGTGTTTTAATACTCTTGGGTCAAGTTCATTCTAAAGAAAAAAATGCAAAAAAAAGCACCAAAGGTACCTGTCTTAGGTCGTTGGAATTTTGTTGTTGTGCCCTTTATTTAGTAGGAATTCTACTTCTACCTGGATAGTAGACAAAGGCAAGGCAAGCCTTGTGGTCCATAACTTGGTGAAAGATAAGTACTGGAACTATAAATGCGTCCCATGAACCCCCTTTCGACCAATGGGCAGATAATTAGAGCAGAGAGGAATTTATACTTCATTAAACCTAAAAAACTTTGGAATTTTGGACATTTTTTTCAGCATTCCCTGCCAGCTTTAATTTTGAAATGAATAAAAAGCCTCCCCTCCCCTGGTCTGCCGTATAACTCAAAGGTCGTGATCAGGCTCCCTCTTCGCGAATGTGTTCGATCGCCAAGAGTTGAAATGGACTCTCATTTCACAGGCAGTGTGGGGACCTCCTGCTCCATTGTGCATCAGCCTTCCCTTTCTTCCAGAAGGCCAGAGAGCCCTTAAAGGCCAATGTGCCCCCTGATTTGAAGTGCTGATGTGCCCTGTGGAATTTGAAGGGCTGATGTGACCCGAGGAATTCAAACCCACCGCTGGAATCCTTCAAAGCCCCCTCCCACCAAAAAGCAAGAGCACCATTGTCCCATTGGCCATCATTCTCTTGTGTTATCAGGTTGTTGTGGAGGCTGGAGAAGAAAGCCTTCAACCCAGACCCACATTCAACAAGTGCACGACCACATGCCCACTTCTCATTGTGGGAGAGGTTCTTCGTTCATTAACCAGGGGCAATGGGCGTGTTTGTGTGGCTAGGCCAGTGACGGCTCCTCCGCTAAGGCTTAGGAGCGTTGCCCCACTGCTAATTCAGCACTGCACAAAAGAAAAAGAAATGATAATAACATAATGTTATTATCATTTTATTTTTCTTAGCGGAGCTCTCAGCCAGGTGGGGGTGAGGCTGGGCTCTGTGACGCCAAACAGAGTGAGGAGTGGTGTGCAATCCTCTGGGTGCACATGACAGTTTGTCCGGCCCTTTAGGGCTGGCCAAACCGTCATGCCCACTTGCCATGTTCTCCATTGGGCTGTGTTGCACAGTCCAGTGGAGAACATGCCCAACCTCCCCAGGTACAGCCTGAACGACCAAACAGGATGCTCAGACCAATCACGACACTGCTCCTGCAGCGTCGTGATTGGCTTGCAGAGCCCGGAAGCCTGGGTGCTTCCGGTAGATCGTGAGGAAGAGGACGGAGGTGAGAAGGGCGGCACGCGGAGGCAAAGGAAAAGGTAAGTTACTTTTTAATCCGTTTTTTTGGTAATCACCCCTGCCTCGCCACTCCTAATGCCCGTCCGCCCTACCATCCCCCTTCCGAGGGGGCACAAGGAGATAGCTGTATTAGCAGATGTTCTTTGGTGCACCTGGCCAAAGCTGTTATGGAATCTTGCCCTAACAGAATAGCTAAAGCGTGAAGGTAACCATACGTGTCATATTCCAACTAGAGTGAACACCTGTGCACCAGGTCATTACAAACATTGTCTTCAGCCCTGAACCTGTCGCCTACAAGTCTTTGATTTCAGGTGTGTTTTTCTATTTATTTGAATGGAAGAGAAACAAGACTACAGCACCCAGAATGTGTTCGGGTATCGCACTTAAATTCAGAGATTGGATGCAATGTCTGTAATGCCTGTGAGGGAGGTGGTTATCATGATTCCGCCTGGGTCTTCATTCTGTAATCATTTCTTCACAAGCGTACCAGCAACTGAGGGTCTATTTGTTTTGCTCCAAATCCCTTCTCTGCACAATGTCCATGGTTGGGGATGCTGGGCAATGCCGCTCACACCCTTTGCACAAATAAAGGGGGTCGGCGTCACCATGACTCAGGCAGCGTTTTGTAAAAGAAACGAGGTCCATATGTAGTCGTAGAGTAGGTTACATGAGTGGGCTTATTAAGCTTAGTTACAGAAAAAATCAGATGGTAAATAATAGATAGGACGTTCAGCCCCACCAGGAGCAGCCTCCTTGCTGCGCAGCCCACACACTCCAACCGGCACTCTCGCAACCACACCAGGTACTCCAGCATTCCATTACCTCACCAAGCACTCCAGCATTCCACAACATCACATCCATAGTGGCTGAGCAGCAAGGAACAGGTTACACAGGGAAAGGATGCATAGGGAGAATCCGAGTCACAACACATCGCCTTCCCTTAGGGAAAACTATTATTAACATAATTCCAACAAAAGGAAAGTACAAACAAGTCTATGACATTAGATACATTACAATTGCAACAAGGTAGAAGAAAGCAGGACTAGGAGAATAAAGAGGCAGTCCTACAAGATTACAATTACATCAATGTAGTGCTATGTGGCCATACACCCTCACTCACCCCGTCTGCACACAACAGGGGGTACCACTTACATACCACCCAGGGCACATAACTCTTCAACACAGTACTAGGGTACACGGCCCTACGACACAGTACTAGGGTACACGACCCTGCAACACAGTAATAGGGTACACGACTCTTCAACACAGCACTAGGGTACAAAATCCTACAACACAACACTAGGGTGCATGACCCCATAACAAGGTAGTACAGTACACAACCCTGAAACACGGTACTAGGGCACATGACCCTTCAACATAGCACTAGGGTACACGACCCTACCAAAATTTTTCCATACACCTGACAGGACCATACATTTCAGGCAAAGCATACTAGGGTACCTGTCTCCATGCCAGAGTACACAACTCTACTATCATTCAGTAGAACACATGCTACACAGCTTAAATGAACAAGGTAAACACTCTAGGCACCCCCACAAGCATGACAAAATACATATAGGCAAGAAAATTATTACAGAATAAATAAACAGCCACTCAGCGTGCAATATGGGCATGCAGTACATGTAGAGAATACAGACCAGCATATACCATCCACTTAAGCAAGAAAATCAGTATGGCATGAACGAACATCAAGTTAAGAGGAGCTCACCCATTCACTACACAACAATGAGAATCTAAAGTAATAAAACCCAAATAACTCCATATCAAACTACACACATTCCAAGTACATGTTTAAAAAAAATCAAATGACAGCAATAACACATTCCATCATAATCAGAACAAAGGTCTTTTACTCCGGTGAGCGATCTCTCAACCGAAGTCCTCACCTACGCTGAATACTTGCCGATGAGCTTCCTGTTTCTGCCGCTGCACTGACCAACCCATTCTAATTTGCAGCCTCACATGGTCACACATAGGCACACAGAATAGTGCCATCAGCCAAAGCGCCACAGTGCATGGAATCCAAGATGAAGAGGCACCTCAAAATAAACTGCGTCGTCATCTCAAATGACGGCTCACATTGCCTGCGATGATGTCACACCAATCAAGGATCATGGCTAAGGTTGCATGTCACGCGTACAGGCAACCATATCCACCCATCCAGAGAGAGACAGTACCCTCAAGAGTGACGAACACAAGAGGGTGCACCACACAAAGATAAATACAGGAACTGTGAAGCAGCCACGAGCGCCTGGCACGATCCAACACGTGGCCGCCAAGTAGACCTGCCACTCAAACCAAGCTGTTGCGCTGAGTACGTTTGAAAGGAAACTCACCCGTAACCATGTATCCATTCCAGTTCATGGAATTACCTTAAGGTGTAATTCCATTCCAACAGGGCACAAGTCCTAAAAAACAGAAGTGGGGGAACGCTGATGTCACGACAGGAAGTGACGTCACGAAAGGTGGCTTGCACCATCAGAGTCATTGCCTCCCCTCGCTCACCCCTTAGATGCGATTGCATCAGAGAAGCCAGCGCGTGAGCAGCGTTCTGAATGAGCTCCGATCTCGCCCCAGAGAGGCCAAAGAGTGAATGTGTGGCTCCATTTGCTCCAGTTATCGAGCTCCCGGTAAAATAAGTGGCGGGACGCCATCCACCAACGTGGTACCCCGACTCGAGCCCTGCATTCCAGACGAGTGCACCAGCACACTAATCACCATCTTCCCTCTGGCAGGAAAAGCACAGTTTAACGGCTGGTTCGCTTTATAACTAGCTGCAAAATGTGCACAACAGAGCAGCCGGTTCACCACAATCCCTTCCAGAAACACTGCTACATAGTGTGTCCCCATGGAATAAGCAGTCCACTAACTTTGCTGCACGCAGCATTGACCAACACAAAAAAAGCTGCCTGTTCCTTCAGAAATAAATGCTGCCAGTTGCTCTTGCTGATCCTCAAACTTCAGTAACTCCTTCTGCCCTCACACTTATTGACATCTGTTTATGCACACATCAGAGCAGGCAGGCAAGTTTCATCAGTCCCTTGATGTCAGGAAGGACAAACGCCCCAGGCAGGTTGTCCAGGTGATAAAGGACACTGGTAGGGTAACCAGGGCGATCTTTTTCCTTCAAGCTGAAGGTTTCTTAGTTCCAGTTTCTTCAGTAGGTTCATATACACTTCATCTTCCAATATACACTCCACCTTCCACAGCACGAGGTTTCTTTTACCAAATCATCACCATTGTTGTAAAACAAACGAGGTCCCTATGTAGTTGTAGAATAGGTTACATGAGTAGGTTTATTGAGCTTAGTTACAGGATAATCAGATGGTAAATAGTAGATAGGAAATTCCGCCCCACCGGGAACAGCCTCCTTGCTGCTCAACCCACACACTCCAACTGACTCTCTCAACCACACCAGGCACTCCAGCATTCCACAACATCACATCCATACTGGCTGAGCAGCAGGGAACAGGTAACTAAGGGAAAGGATGCATAGTAACAATTCAAGTCACAACACAGACTTTCATGGGACCTATGTGTCAATAGAGCTCTCTTCCTATGCGGCTGTCTCCCGCTCGCGAGGTGCATGGCTAGCTACACTTGGGTTGAAAGCTGCACCAGCTCTGCCCCTGCACACTCTTGTGAGAGACCCACGGTATAGGCATGCGTACGGTTGTGCACATCAGCATGTTTCTGAACATGTCGGCCCAAGCACCCTTCAAATCTGTAAGAAGACTCTGCATCAAGGGCTCCAGGCCCACCGCCTGACCCATACTCCATCACAGTGAGCACATGCAGGCATCTAGGATGTGTCGACGTCAAATATAACGGTGGTTTACCATTTAAACCTGATAAAGCAAATTTGTTTTCATCGACATAAAATCAACACTTGTTTAGTTCAAACCATAAACTAGAAAGCTTACTAATGCCTATATAAATGGGGCTATGCCAAAAGACTACAGATTCTCTTATTTTATGTTATGTAGTATTTGTATAATGAAGTGTCCGCCAATTACTTGGACTGTAGGCCCATAGGGGAATATTTACAAGCCCCTATCGCCACCAGAACGTCACTTTTTTTGACGTGGTGGCGATACATGCTTCGCCTTATTTACAAGGCAGCGTTAAGCCACTTAACATGGCTTAACGCTGCCTTGTAAATAAGACCCCCTTTCATGCTATGCTTGGCGTGAAAGGGGTGTACAGTGGGTGTTGGGGTGGGAGTTCCACCGCGACACCCATTGTTTTTTACGCTGCCCCCTATTTACAATGGCAGTTTAAATAGGAGGTAGTGCCAAAATTAAGACCAGGAATATCCTGGTCTTAAATTGGCAAAAGAAGGAGAAATGCTTTATTTCTCCTCATTGTTGCTGTTTTTTTGTGTTCTGCATGTGCAGCACACATAAAAACTGCAAAACGCCATGCAAGATTGTTTGTGTGCAGGAAGGTTCCCCTTCCTCCACATAAACAATCATTTTAAAAATGACGAGTTGCAACTTCAATGTGTGCTGCACAAGCAGCACACATAGAAGTGACAAATCGCCATTTAAGATTGTATGTGTACAGGAAGGGACACCTTCCGGCACATAAACAATCATTCCCCACAAGACAGGCACCCTTGCACTATGGTGCAAGGGTGCCTCCGTTGGCGCTAGGCAGTTAAAATTGGCACCAGTGCAGGGGGAAACGCAGGGCTTCACAGTATTGGTATAGATACGATGCGGCCCTGCGTTTCAGAAGTGGCAGAGCACTGCGTTAATCCAAGAAGTCTAACGCTGCGCTCCGTCACTTCTTTGTAAATGTTCTCAGAGGCATAATCATATTGGCGCAGTTTACCTGACCAGAGTAAGTGTAGCTTGTAATAAGAGGATTTTTTTATGATGGAGTACATGGTGACATGTTTTTTAAAGCAGGCATGTTTTTAGTTTGCATGTTCATCTCAGCACATTCTTTAAACTCTCTCCTGGAGCTGCCATCTGGAGCCACTTCCCGAACCCCCCTGAGGTTGCTGTCAAGTCAAAAGGTACCGCAATCCGAGAGCCCTACTCCATAATTATCTCATAAGGGGTAACTGTTTGCATACAACATCAGTATCCGTTAATGTGTAAATACCAGGCAGCGTAAGGATCCTTGGAGGATCACAGAATAGAGAGCAAAATACCATAAGGGAAACCGGTATTAGGTCTGCGTGAAATCTTTATTACACCAGTGTATCAAAAATGTACACAAGTGTGCATTTACACAATCATGTGTAAATAAATCCCAATTACCAGACGTATTTTCCATAGTTGTCCTGATAGTTATGCATGAGTTAAGTGGAAAAACAATTGCAATTTCCCCAAGGCCATACTTTCTTCAGGAGGTATATTGAGATCAACACAGGGAAGGAATTACTGACAAGGGAACAACGTCTGCCATGGACCTACATAAGACCCCAATAATGGGGCTAGAACCAGGTCTGCCAACTCACACGGTGCCACATGTGTCACATACCATTGGATCCCTTCACACTGTTGCACGATAAGGAGCTGATATCACGCGGTGGCAGAACAAATGAACACATAACCACTGCACAGAGTGGATTTCCAGCTCATTAGGTCTCTCCTACGCAGCGCGCATGCGCTGCTTAGGAGGGGACCTCTTGGAATCGATCTGCTTTTTTGCCTAAAAACGTGCACGCTTTGCATTGCTTTCAATTGCAACGCGTGCACGTTTGGCGTTTCCCTTGCGGGAGCGAGCTTTGGCGACATCTGTTTGTAATTATCGCGCTCGCTCCTGCAAAGTAAACGCTGCGTGTCCCTGCTCTCGGCCGCACTCCCCCCACCCCTCCCACTTGTATACCGAGTGTCAGGTAACCCACGGGCTACGCCGAGAGTGAGACACATTTGTACTTGTTTGAGTTAGCATTGTATTGGACAAATTGATTGAAAGATACCCCGGGCAATACTTGCACAGACTAAGGTGGTGGTGGTTCTAATCTTGCAATCACATTTTTGACATCTGAACGCGTGTAATACGAGCATTTGCACTGACTGCCCACAACAAAAATTATTTTTGGGCGTGAGAATCAGTTTCAATCTTGGTGAAATTAGTGAACAATCGGCATCTGTTTATTTGCAGGCGGTCGATTGCTTTTGAATTGAACTGTATGCAATAAGATGACAGTTATACGGACTCCAGTGCCCACCCCCCCAAAAAAAACAAAATAAAGAAGGTATACAACTTTACAAGGCATAGCATGGCCTCGTACATTGTCACTTTCCCACCTAAATCACTACCAATTTGTAGAATGAATGAACCTGCTCGTCTAAAGTGTCACTCTGGAAAACGTAAACATCAAAAAGTAGGCAGACCTCTAAAGAACAGGAGCTTTGTACTTTCGCATCCATTTTTGCAAACACAGCTGTGCCTTGCCATTCCCGTATCTCAAGCCATATTTGCATAATTGTTTTTTGTGCCTTCAATAAATCTTTTTTCCCTTCACTTTAAAACGGCCAATCATTTTCCCGGCATTTTGCAGCAAAGTAATCATAATAATGATTTGCCATAGACACAGTAGCCTATGCCCCTTGCGCCGTGTCAGGCAGTGGAGATGAACGGGGGAATTTCTTTATCCTTACCCAATTACACGTGGGCATCGTTTTATCTGCGCGGGAGGAATGAGAGGCTTGGCTTATCCTGACTGATTTTTCCAAGCCAGGCTCGTGCACACCCTACAGCTGGCGCCGTAGACAGGGGTGTTTTCATTGCGGCCTAGTAGATTAAATCACGCAGCCCGAAGAGACCCATGTGTTTAGAAAAAAATGCGCAGTTCTCCTAGTCTGTTGAGAGAGTGACCTGAAAGTGTGCATTAAAGAAACCATAGAATAAGGCAGAATCAGTGGCGGCTACATGTATAACAAGCATTGGCATAAGCAATAGGTCTCGCCTTTGGGACCTTATAAGTATTTAGTTATGCAACAGGTCCCAAAGGCGAGACCTATTGGCTATACCATTGCTTGTTTTTAGGTTGAGCCTGGGATGCGCATGCGCTGTTCTGTGGCATGCTGTACTGGTGTATGAAATAGAACCCCCGCCCACTCTACACCCATATTTGTCATTGGCTTGTATCATTGTCCTTTGTAAATGCTAGCTTCTGATTCCTTAATAGGCTTGTTAGTCCCTTTTACTTCGGTTGTTAGTTGTTACACAGTAGTCTTTTTTAGTCTGTAAGCACTCTTTTCTTTAATGGGTTTCTCCAACTGCAGGCACGACATACTTTCCTGCAACATTCAGCGCCATGCGTGCTTTCACTTTCCGAGACAATGGCAGCCGCTTCTTTGAATAGGTCTCACATTTACAAGAGTTTGAGCTATTGGCATTGTAAATGACAATGCCTTTTATGTATGTGTTAATTAGCAAAGCAGATAAATAAAAGGCATTGTCATTTACAATGGCAATTGCTTAAACTCTCGGAAATGCGAGACCTATTGCATTGCAAATGCTTGTTTTTTGTATTTAGAGGCTTTAAAAAGCTGACCACTATTATGGGGTGTGATAACACCCCTACTTCAGCACCAGTCTCAGCAGGGTTGTTTTTAGGTGGAGGGGGTTTGGTGGTGGAGGGAGCCCTGCTTCTAGTTACCCCTCACCTAGCGTTTAGGGAACCGTGATATTTTCAATTTTATATCTGAAAAATAGTAATTTTCATGAGGCAAAAAACGTAAAAACGTGTTTTTTTCCCCCAAAACATGTTTGGCCCTTGCAAAATACTTCTGGGGAAAAAAACGTAAGGTGTGCTTTTTTCTTCACCGAAGGTTTTTCACACCAGATAGAATTTTGGTCTTCTCTGAAACTATCGATAACAGATACAGAACCCTCTGTGAAAGTACCAGCCTCTCGATAAAGATTTTGTAGAATGGATCTGATTCTCTTCACTTTTTGTGTTCTGGGTTCCGCTCCAGGAACATAGAGCAGTGGTAAAAAGTTGGTGTTAATGTTTCAGATGCGGTATAAGATTGCTATTGCCAACAACAACAAAAAAATGTGCACTCTATTGGAACATGGTGGTGCGGGGACACCTTCTGGTGGTTGTCGGAACTATGGTTATCGATAGAAAAACTCTGTAATGCGCAGGTCACACACATATTTGCATAATGTAACCACTGGCACAGGGAGGTAAATTAAAGAGGTAATTTACGACCTAGGCCCCACCCAGGTTAGAGACACGCAGGTCCAACAAAGGTGTGGAAATGTGGATTTTCCTGATCAGTTATGTCCCCTATCTTGGACCCCAACGATTCTATGTGCATGTCACAAGTACATGTATGTTCCCTCCAGTTCCAGTTTCCAAGACGCAAACATATGTGTGTCTACCGTCGACATGTTCTCTGTCAGATCCGCCATCAATGGGCTGGATATTCAATTCCTAAGTATGAAAAGCCACCGACTTTATATGGCTAAGGTACTCCATTTTTACAGTTCAGGCAAGTAGGCCCGATTCTTTCCTCAAAGCCTTTCCCTGCTCTCTGTCTCTGACAGTTTCAGCTTGAGCTCGCATCTGTATCCATGAACTTTGTCCTACTCCCTGTGCAGCTAACGGTGCCTGCCTCGGCCAGTTTTCGCCTGCCTGCCAAGAAGCTGTATTTCACCTTCGAATTATCTAGTTTGCTCTTCAGCCGATGCATTCCTGTCTAGTGATTTAGGTAAACATTTCCTTTAGCTCACAGGCAAAGGACTCAGCCTTTCCGTCCTCCTGCAAGTGATTCATAGCCCTGTTGCCATGGAAAGTTTTCTGCCCCTCGCTTCTCATATAGACACTTAGACGCTTGTACACGCACATACAGTTAGTATAGAATAGATTCTGTCCGAGAGTCCTTCCTTGTGGATAACATAGTTCTCTAAACATAGGATGTTAGATATGATTTGGGATTAGGTTGACATGACCCCCTAGACTTCTCGTCTCCACATGTAGAGCTAAATGTTAAGTCCCCTTCACCCCCTAGTTGCACGTCAATCACACGTCATGCTGCTGCGCACGCATCCATGTTAAGTATTATCGTATAGATCCACCTATGTAAGATAATGAGAGCCAATCATGTTTCTTTTTGCTCCTTATTACGCCTAGTTTCAATTACGTATCACTATGTTAATTTATCTTATCAATTGTTACGCCTTTTTGCACTTGTTTCATTGTAAATGTATGACCTATAAAAGTTACTTCTTGTCAATAAAGTATTGTACTTCACTTCCTGAACCCTCGTGGTGACGGAACCTGAAGGCCGCGACTCGAGTCGGCCATTTTGGATGGAATAAAGCCCATTTAGAAAACCTCTTATACCACGGATTCTGCCTCTTGTTATTCTGAGCTATTTTACTTTATTTTAAAGATTCCGTATGAAATTCAGTTTCGGTAAAAAGAATATTTACCACATAATGGCGCCCGAATAGGGACACTTTCTCATCTCACGCGCCGGCGGTGCGTTGCAGGCCCGGTCTCCTGCCACAGCTGGACGGACCATAAACGCGTACCAGCAGGATTTCCTGTAAGCTCCCTCCGGTCAAGCGGGGGCGACTGAGGCTGCGATCAACCCAGACGAGGCGGTGAGAAGTGCGAAGTATCCCGACCAGAGCCTAGCTGAGAGAGCAAGATCCGAGGTATACAGAAGCCCACCAGGTTTTTCGAAATCCCGATGTCCAGAGGGTCCGCTATCCGCAGTCATCGAGTCCTGTCCATTCTCTGAGGCCTTCCGTTTCAAGGAGCTACTCGGTGAGTACCATCGCCGAGGAGGCGTGTTGACGCGCACATAGGTTGTGCCGGTCAAGACGGATTTGGGTACACAAATCCGGTCTGCACTGTTTAGCAGTGTATATGTACTGTTTAGCAGTATATCAAGTATTCCGAAGTATTCAGTTATTGTCAAGAATTCAGCGTGGTGATTAGTTAGGCAGACTGTCATCATTGTCGGTTATTGTTAAAATGTTTAATGTTCAATGTTTAAAGTGTTCAAATGTCTTGCATATTGTGGTATGAATGATTGTTCTTTGTTCGCTGTTCATTATTGTGTTTTTCGTATTAAGTGAATTCAAGAGTAAGTATCAGATCAGTTGTCAATATGCCGCTCTTCTCGAAGTTAAGACAGATTACTACCAGAAAAGGGGTGCTTGAAGAAGCAGTTCCTATTCCTCCTAGGGACACTCCAGGGCATTTTATGTACCACAAGCATGGCTTAGATGCCATATTGTTTCTTGATCTATGGGTAGATTATACCAAGGGATTGCCAGAAAGTCAAAGGTGGCCCGCAGCGGGAACCTGGGATGCAGAGTGCATCATGAAAGTGGAGGAAGAGTTATGGAAAAGAAAGGTCAGACAGTCACAGAAAGACGCTGTTGAGTTATGGCGTAAAGAATCTCATAGACGTACAGAAAAAGCACGTAGACAAGAAGAGAGGAGTAAAGAAAGTTCAAATAAAGTTCAAGAAAATCTATTAATTGAGGAAGGTATCCGAGTGAAGTCAGAACAAGTAAATAGACAAAGAAATGCTCTTATGAATGGTATGTATCCCCTTCTAGCCGAAGGACTACCAAAGGCTGTTCCAGGGATGCCAAAAGACTTGCCACCCCCGTTATTTCCAATTAAGGTACATCAAAAAGGGCATCCCAGAACCGCAGAAGATGTTTTTCTTTCCTCATATCTAGACGACACAGCTCCCGAGTATGCTAACGCCACACTACATAGACCGTCTGGCGGAGGGGTTCAACGTCAGGATCAGGTATCCGACCCCGTGCAACAGCAAGTCCCGATACAAGCTTCGGCAAGCACATCTGTCCCCGCAGTCGATTCTACAGTGGTATCGACACCCATAGTTGCTGTGTCACGTTCAACGAACCCATTCACACCCGACGCCCCAGATGGGGCCACGGGAGGTGCTAGCAATACCTTTACACCACCCAGAATAAATAAACTTGTCTTTCAAGAATCAGCGCATTCACGTACACCTAAATTCGTAAGTGAACGTACGCTTAAGGAACTCCTTGTAAATTGTAGATATGACCCGGTGGTTGGTAAAGAGGACGAAATGGTCCTGGCATCATTACGCATCAGGCGAGCCGCAGAGTATTTAGCAAGGTTACCAGGAATGACTACGCATCTAGATAACATATACCATTTTGTTCAAACAGGACGAGATCCAGGATGTATTAACAGAGCTATGGAATTCCAGAAAGTAGAGATACAGGGGGAACTGTTACGTTTCCTCATAAACAGTGTGATCAGAAATCAAGACCGTCCGGGGGTAGACCCGAATGCAATGCTTATTCTTACAAGATGGAGCCAGAATATATCAGAAGGGAGACACGATAAGCAAAATTGTATAATAGCCATGTGCCGAAAAATCCGTAGAGAAATAGAGCGTATTCATGAAGAAAGATTGGGAACAGACGAGTTCGAGCAAGATGAAGTGTCCGAATCAGGGAATTCCGCAAGACAGTCAGAGACCATAGCCTATGTAGGCAGAGGAAGATCCTGTGATAATGCTAGATGTTTTTCTGATCCCATACACTCTGTATGCCCAAATAATAGCAGAACGTATCCGACGCCTGTAATAAATCTGAAGTCTCCTGAACATTTGTTTCAAGCCGCAGATAAAATACTACGAGAACGAAGGGGTTACCACCTCCTCGATTCCATGGATGAGCAAGAATTAGCCAGATCAGCTGTTCACTGGATTGACAGTCCTGAAAAATACGGTGATGAGACCGTAGCACACACGTTTTTTAATCTCAGTGCAGATGAACAACGTTTAGCTGGAATCTATATGATTCAGCAACTCCTTATATTATATAAGAGCCAACATGCTGACCCTGGTCCTTTACCTGATATATTAACGGAACTACTCACGAACAGATGGAGAGGTTCTAGTAACAAGCTAATTAAAGAGATATTAGTGTCACGTAAACAGTATGTCCTTTTTGTAAATCCGGATTCTCTCTCGCTGCCCCACAGAGAAAGAACGCCGTACTATATGGATAGACAAAATCCTTTACGAGAAGTGCACCCAATAAAAGGCGAAGACAATGAGTTTCACCGTGTATTTGTTTACACACCCATATCAAAAATGGAATTATTAGAAATGAAGAAAGTAGTACCTAGTCATGACAAAGACCCAGCGGGTTTCCACCGAGAAATTAAAGACATGTTACTAATGGGAGAGTACACCTTTCCTGATATTATGACGATATTAAAGGTGCTTTTGCCTGCTGGCATCTATGAAAAACTGAAAGAAAAAGAGTGGGAAGTGGGAGACCAAAAGATAGACTGGACAGCATTAGCAGAGGAAGAAAGGGCCCGAACTGCAGGTTCAGGGCTCGGGGATAAAGTTAAACTGTTACCAGGTTTACTAGTACAGGTACTGCCACGTCTATTAACTACAAAAAAGGAAGATTGGGGTGCAATCACAGCCTGCAAACAAAAGCAAGATGAAGACACAAGCGATTATTATGCTCGATTTGAAAAATGTTTTGGTATAAACAGTGGTATAAAAGCAAGTAGTGACTCATATCCACATTTATTTGTGACAAAATTAGTGGAAAATGCATTGCCTCCAGTGAAGAATAGAATATTGAAATTCAAGAGTACCTGGCAAAGTAACACTCCGTCACAAATGCTACAAATGTTACAGTATCATCACAATAGAATTAGGGATGAACAAGAACACGAGCATAGACGCATGAAGGATACAAAAATGAAAATGCTAGTTTCTCAGACAGTACCAGCAGAGGGTCACAAAAAGGGTGTGACACATTCTGGTGATTCTGCAGCTCCTGTAAAAGGAACCTGCAATTACTGTAAGCAACTAGGCCATTATGTACACGATTGTCCAGTCCTGAAACGTAATATAGCTACAGGTATTGCAAAAGAGAGACCACGATTAGTTAGACAAGATCAGAATGAACAAGGAGCTATGCAGCATGGACAGTCCATGCCAGTTCAGCAACAGTCCATGCCAGTTCAGCAACAGTCCATGCCAGCCTCACAGCAGCCCATACAGTTTGTGCCAGCTGCACCACCGTTGCCTGCTACTGCCACACAAACCACAACACGACAAATGTATCAGACTGCACAATATGAATATCCTGAGTATCAGCGTTACGCATGAACAAGCCTAGAGAGGGAAGTTGACTTACCGCTCATCGAGATTCCTGTAGATCAAGAAGGACCGTATGTACATAGTGAATTGTTAGGTCAAGATAGAAAATTCTTACTCGATACAGGGGCAAGTCGAACAACTATAAAACGTAGTGAAGTTCCAGGGGCACCCCTCTCAGGCTCTCAAAATGTTTCCCTTGGTTTTTCAGGAAAACCTATTGTTAATGAAGTATCACAGCCTCTCCCACTTACGATAGGACCTTTGACACGAACTACAGATTTATTGCTTACTAAATCATGCCCAGAAAATCTGTTAGGAATTAAAACTCTGAAAGCACTAGGAGCCATAATATGTTGTTCTCCGGAAGGAGTAAGGTTGTTTCTACGTGATTTTAAAGGTCACTATGTGTCTAGGGACATGGATCCCCGACTACAGACTTTACCAGTACATCTATGGGCACAAGGCCCTACGGATGTTGGCTGCATGAACATTACACCATACCGAGTCACATTGAAAGCAGGAGTGGTACTACCACGAATGCGACAATACAAGTTACCGCATGATGCTGTAGTGGCTTTGCTGAAAATCATTGATGAGCTAATTGCCCAGGGAGTAGTTGTAGAAACAGACTCCAATGTATGTAATTCACCGATAATTCCGATTCTTAAACGAACTGATCCTACTGCCCCACCAGTATACCGATTGGTTATTGATTTGCGTGAACTAAACAAGTGCATTGTACCACAATTTCCTGTGGTCCCTGATATATCATCATTATTGACAGCAATTGATTCCGAAGCAACATTCTTTACTGTAATTGATCTCAAGAATGCCTTTTTCAGCGTCCCAATAGATCCGGAAAGCCAATATTTGTTCGGATTCAGTTTAAATGGGCGCAGCTTTAAATTCTCACGCGCTCCCCAAGGATTCACAGAAAGCCCCAGCATCTACAGCCAAGCACTGAAACGAGAACTTGACAGTATCCACATGCCAGTCAATACTGCACTGCTTCAATATGTCGATGATCTGCTGATCACCGCGAGAAGCGAACCTGAATGTGAAAAGGCTTCTCTGACAGTTTTACATTTTCTAGCCGACAAGGGGCACAAGGTGTCTCCTTCTAAGCTGCAATTCTGTGTCCAGCGAGTTATTTATCTTGGTCACTCGCTGTCCAAGGAGGGAAGGCAGCTTACACCAGATCGCATCCAGTTAATTGCTAACATGTCAATACCCCAGACACAAAAGGAAGTGCGGGCTTTTATAGGCCTCACTTCATATTGTAGGCAGTGGATCCCTCAGTACGCATTTCTAGCAAAACCACTCATTCAGTTAACCACACAGGAGGCAGCCACATCGACTGTTCTCCCTTGGACTCAGGAACATACACAAGCTTTTGAAAGCCTAAAGGAAGCTTTATGTCAAGCACCTGTTTTAGCAACACCATGTTATAGCAAACATTTTACACTCTTTGTTACAGAACGTGAAGGTACTGCCTTGTCAGTACTCACTCAGGATCAAGCAGGATCACGCAAGCCATGTGCTTATTTTTCCAGTACATTAGATCCCGTAGCTCAGGCTTTGCCTGCATGCCTGAAATCAGTGGCGGCGACAGCTTTAGCAATCAGACAAAGCGAT
Organism: Triturus cristatus; assembly: GCF_964204655.1. NCBI lineage: Eukaryota > Metazoa > Chordata > Amphibia > Caudata > Salamandridae > Triturus > Triturus cristatus. The sequence continues at coordinate 463,647,850 of NC_140592.1, forward strand.
GCCATAGTATTAGGACATCCATTGACAGTACAAGTACCACATGCAGTAGAGGTTCTTGTGAACCGAACACAAACACAACACTTGACCATAGCAAGACTTACCGGTTATGAACTGACATTGTTTCAACCACACATAGAGATCCGACGGTGTAATACATTGAATCCTGCTACACTATTACCTGTAATTGGAACAGACCCACTAGCTCATGATTGTGTTGAAATCATTGAAATAAAGACGAAACCTAGACAAGACTTGACAGACGTTCCATTGTTAGATCCAGACCTGACGTTGTATGTAGACGGATCGTGCATGAGAACAAGTACAGGAGATTTAGTGGCCGCGTATGCAGTCACAACAGACACTGAAGTTATTGAGACAAATTGTATAGATACTTTGTCAGCCCAAGCAGCAGAACTTATTGCTCTAACACAAGCCTGTATTCAAGCCACAAATAAGAAAGTTAATGTATACACTGACTCACGTTATGCATTCGGAGTTGTACACGACTTCGGCGTACTGTGGCGAGAGAGAGGTTATTTAACCTCCCATGGTGCCCACATTCAGCACGGACCCCTCATTCATGCCTTGTTAGACGCAATACATCTACCCACTGCTATATCGATTATGAAATGTAAAGCACACACGAAGGTTACTGATATCATTTCTCAAGGCAATGATTTAGCTGACAGAACAGCTAAACAGACTGCTCAGAATCGCACATTAGACATGACAAAGCCAATAGTTCAGACACCAACACAGTGTATGACAATTAAGGATCCCGCACTTGACGTAATTGACATACAGACACATGCTACTGCAGAAGAATTAAAGAAATGGACTGAACTAGGAGGGATCCAGACAGATCAGGGATGGATGACGAAGGAGAAATCTGTATGGTTTCTTCCTGACTCTATGGTCCAAGCCATTATAGCTACAATTCACAGCCCGGCGCATTTAGGAGAAAAAGCTATGCTAGATAGCATTCAACACATTTGGTTCAATAAACATTTACGAGCAGCAGCTAAACAAAAGGTCCGTACCTGTATGATATGTTGTCAGTTCAACCCGGGAAAAAGTGTTCCCGTAGAACAGGGTGGATTCCAGACTCCTGATCATCCTTTTGAAGTGCTCCAAATGGATTATATCCAGATGGAACGATGTCGAGGATTCAAATATGTTCTTGTAGTTGTCTGCGCTCTCTCCCGATGGACTGAGGCGTACCCAGTATCAGATTACACGGCCCCGACTACTGCCAAACAGTTAGTTCGAGAATTCTTCCCACGGTACGGGCTACCACGTGTTGTATATTCAGATAACGGCCAGCCTTTCTCATCCGAATTAATGAAACATGTCTCACTTTTGTTGGGATATCAGTGGAAATTCCACTGTGTCCGACACCCCGAGGCAGCAGGTCTCGTGGAACGACATAATCAAATTTTGAAAATCAGATTGTCTAAAATATGTAAGGAGAAAGGTGTTGACTGGATAGTAGCCTTACCAGTTGCACTATTTTACATAAGAATGGTAGCACACTCTCGAACAGGGCTATCCCCGTATGAGGTGATCTTCGGAAGGCCACCAAATATGTGGGGGACGCCTGTACCACGTAAAATAACTGATGTTAATTGTAATATGCTGACAGATTACCTGGCCTCCTTGATGTCTGCACTACAATCTTGTCGTTCACAGGTAGCTGCAGCTTTTCCTGACAACACTGAGGTGAAACCCCATGACGTTGCTCCGGGGGATCTGGTGTTTGTGAGGAATTTCGATCGGAAAACCCAATTGGAGCCCAGGTGGAAAACACCGAAGCTAGTCCTGCTGACCACAAGAACAGCCGTGAAAGTGGAGGGCCGCAAAGGATGGATACATTCCAGCCATGTTAAGAAATTTCATGGACTATCCTCGGATATAGACACTGTGCCCTGCACTCCCTCACAGACTGATTCAAAACTTCCCTTTGTTGAAAGGAATGACTCTCAGAACTATAAATTAAAACTTAGGCCCAAACAGTCGAGCAATTTGATTGTTTAAGTCCTCTCCAAGGTGAAGCGGTTGAATTGTCTCTGACATGTATCCCTTGGACCTGAGTAGAGAAAATACCAGAGAAATGTTGAAACGACAGGCGTATTGTAAATCACTGCGTAGCTACTGTGTGAGGACGTTATTAATTCTGTTTTTATTGAGTGTTTTAATAATCATTACGAGTGTGATTTTGCACATATATCATCCTATTTCTAGACATGTTTATAATATTACTGCTGAACATTCTTTTAGTGACCTACCGCCACATGAATTATCTTATAGACTTGCGCTGCGCAATAACACCTTCATTAGTATGTTACATCATTCCCATCAGACTAGTAATGCCACCAATTGTTGGGTGTGTGGCCGACTCCCTCCCTATCAGAATAACAAAGGAGTTCTGCCTTTCTTTCCACATCCGTTCACACACAATGGCTCCTGTGGAGCATGGTTTAGTTTACTAAATTCCATAGACCCAGACACAGCAGTTTATCAACAACATTGGATATGGGGAAATCTGAATCTAATTTTATTCAAAGTCTGTCACCCTAATAAGGAGGGTCACCCCAGTAGAACAGGAACTGATTTAGAAAATGAAGTGTATAAATTAGGTAATTTTACGCCTAATCTCATGATTTTGAACGTCAAATCCGAAGTTGAATTAATTCTGCCCACTATGTCAGTATTTCCAGTTAAGGGTGAATTATGTGTGAGAAAAGTTGGTTCCATACACATGGGCCATAGCAAATGCGTTACTACAGTAGAATATAGTGATCAAGGGAAATCTTCATTTAGAGCTTCTCGCCATTCTTACTTTATATGTGGTCAGACGGCATATATGCGTCTGCCTCTAGATTGGGATGGTACCTGCTACATAGCATTCCTTTTGCCACCTGTTTTCCTAGCTCCCCCTGATTATTATCGAAATGTTCATTTAGTACACAAAAGAGAGCGTAGAGATCTCCCAGTTGTCGATTATACTGAGACGGCATGGGACAAGTATGTAGATTTCAATAAAGGTATCTTTCCCTATATAGGTACAATATCAAATAGTAAGCTGATACGCAGACTCACCAAGACTCTTGAAGCTGTAGTAAACGAGACTATAGCCGCCCTAGGCAATCTGACAGAGGAACAATCAGTGATGAGAATTGTTGTTCTCCAGAATCGTCTTGTCCTTGACGTCATCCTGGCCGATAGGGGCGGAGCTTGCAGGGTCATCGGATCCAGCTGCTGCATATTCATACCAGAAAATTCGCCATCTGTATATAAAGCTATAACACGCCTTCATAAGATTGTAAGCCAGATACACGAGAATCCAGGCACTTGGACGTGGTCCGGGTGGTTTTGGAGTGTGATATCAGCCTGGGGATGGAGAGTTCTATCTTTCCTAGGTATTGGCCTTTTTATGCTCTTCAGTTGTTGTTTATGCCTACAATGTGGACCAGCTATTTGTGGTCTGTGTGCCACATCATGCATTCCATATCAAAGTTCTCGTTCAAAATGCCGGAAAAAGAAGGAAGAAGAAATGATGCTCCATGAGCAAATCAATGGAATGATGAAAATTGATATCTCTTGAAGGGCAAGTAGGGGACAAGGAGGGAATGTGGAAATGTGGATTTTCCTGATCAGTTATGTCCCCTATCTTGGACCCCAACGATTCTATGTGCATGTCACAAGTACATGTATGTTCCCTCCAGTTCCAGTTTCCAAGACGCAAACATATGTGTGTCTACCGTCGACATGTTCTCTGTCAGATCCGCCATCAATGGGCTGGATATTCAATTCCTAAGTATGAAAAGCCACCGACTTTATATGGCTAAGGTACTCCATTTTTACAGTTCAGGCAAGTAGGCCCGATTCTTTCCTCAAAGCCTTTCCCTGCTCTCTGTCTCTGACAGTTTCAGCTTGAGCTCGCATCTGTATCCATGAACTTTGTCCTACTCCCTGTGCAGCTAACGGTGCCTGCCTCGGCCAGTTTTCGCCTGCCTGCCAAGAAGCTGTATTTCACCTTCGAATTATCTAGTTTGCTCTTCAGCCGATGCATTCCTGTCTAGTGATTTAGGTAAACATTTCCTTTAGCTCACAGGCAAAGGACTCAGCCTTTCCGTCCTCCTGCAAGTGATTCATAGCCCTGTTGCCATGGAAAGTTTTCTGCCCCTCGCTTCTCATATAGACACTTAGACGCTTGTACACGCACATACAGTTAGTATAGAATAGATTCTGTCCGAGAGTCCTTCCTTGTGGATAACATAGTTCTCTAAACATAGGATGTTAGATATGATTTGGGATTAGGTTGACATGACCCCCTAGACTTCTCGTCTCCACATGTAGAGCTAAATGTTAAGTCCCCTTCACCCCCTAGTTGCACGTCAATCACACGTCATGCTGCTGCGCACGCATCCATGTTAAGTATTATCGTATAGATCCACCTATGTAAGATAATGAGAGCCAATCATGTTTCTTTTTGCTCCTTATTACGCCTAGTTTCAATTACGTATCACTATGTTAATTTATCTTATCAATTGTTACGCCTTTTTGCACTTGTTTCATTGTAAATGTATGACCTATAAAAGTTACTTCTTGTCAATAAAGTATTGTACTTCACTTCCTGAACCCTCGTGGTGACGGAACCTGAAGGCCGCGACTCGAGTCGGCCATTTTGGATGGAATAAAGCCCATTTAGAAAACCTCTTATACCACGGATTCTGCCTCTTGTTATTCTGAGCTATTTTACTTTATTTTAAAGATTCCGTATGAAATTCAGTTTCGGTAAAAAGAATATTTACCACAAAGGGGTAAACGGAAAATATGTTTGTATCGCATTGAATGGTTTCAGTGTTGAATGTTTGATGCACCCCGGCCCAGTGGCCTTCTCTCAGTGTTTCTAGTAGTAAGGTGGCTCAAGCCCAATTGATTAAGCACTTTTTACTACAAGACATCCCGTTTAGTAAATTGGACGGGAGCTTCTAGTGATTTTGTGTGTATTTGAGGGTGTGCCTGCTGTGTTATGCTATGAAGAATTGTGTGGTCATATTTTGCTTCTAAACTGCCTACATCGACACTACGGGGCATATCATCAAGACACATATCGGCGCTTTTTCGGCACATAGCGCCGAAAAAGTGGTGATTCTAATATCGCACAATCATAATGGCGGCGCTAACATGCATTAGCGCATGTTAGCTGCCGTTTTCCGAACGCCTCGCCTTGCACGCCTTGCATCGCTTATTAGATGCAAAGTAGGCGTTCCTCACATAGAATCCATGTAAAACATCGCTGGCACAGCATCGCGATATTTACAATGATGCCCCAGAGCCGCGAAGCGCCCATAATAGTTGCGCTAATGCCCCTTAACGCTGGATCCTAATGTCTGGTATTTTCTTGACTACACTATGTGTACTATTGGAGGTGGATCCTAGGGTTGAGGCCACAAGGCCCTATCAGCAAGCTCATGTCCAATTCTGGTGGATTGTCGCTGGTTTTCCCGCGATGTCGCCCCATGTCACCGGCTATCGACGGAATTATTGTCGCCAAAGCACTAAGCGTTGTTGATAAAGCGCTAGCCTGGTGATAATTTCCTGCGATAGCCGGCGTTAGTACAAAACGCGCTAATCGCGTTCAGCGATGATTATTGCTGAGGCTTGCTAATATGTCCCCGGATCTTTGAAATATCTACATCCACCCTAATGCAATCCTTAACTCTAATCTTTTCCCTAACCCTCATCTAGGGCCAATGGAATTATGTGATTCTGCGGTCAGAAAATTCTAGATTTGCCCCATTTGACACATAAACCACTGGCTGCTGTATACTTTCCAGAAAAATAAATAAAAGTTTCTCGTCTAAAAGTCAAAAGTTTCTAAAAACATGATGGCATGTGTTCCTACAGTGCAAGACCATTCACAAAGGTTGACTGGTCATCTTTTGTTTTTATTTATTTATCTTTCAGATGCTTACTTTCCTATGTGGGTGTTAAACTTGCACAAATAAGGCGAAATCTATTCCCTGACGGTGTTACCATGTGTAAAAATGACTAAATAATAATGGAATACTGTCACAAAATATAAAGCATTATGCCACATAATTTGCCTTTTCTTGCTGAAATATTTGGTCAACCGTGCCGATTAATTTGGTTCCTCCCCTGCCGCATAATTCTCGTGGCCCTGATATAGTATATGAGTTTCTAAAATGTCACTACATTGGCCTTGGGGACTCCAACTGGATAACTGAGGAAGTCACTAGAGTGGCCGTCCCCTGCGGCAGGGGCTTAGGACGCACGCCCCCTCGCCTGCCCACTATAGTATTTGAGTTAATGTTGTGGTAGTTAGAAAGTGTTGTCTTCTAGTTAGTAAGGAGCCAGCATGCCATCAGAGTGGTTTCAGATGTGGACTTGCCCACTGAGAAGTTCATGCTTGCTGGATTCACCCAGTGGCGATCAGCAAACAGGATCACAGGAACACCCTGGGTGCTGTTATTGAGTTGCTCATTCGTGTTTTCTTGGAGAGTGGTGGGAGGAAAAGAGAAAGTTAAAAAAGCACTGGCAAAGCCAATTGGTTTTGCCTGCGTGAACTCTATTGGTTTTGTCAGTGCTGTTTTTACATGTTTCACAGTGGCTCAAACTGCTGTACAAAATGGCTTAAAGTAAAGAAACAAAAAGCACTATGACGCGGCCAGCATTGACTTTGTCATAACGCTTTTTTCCCTCTAAACTATGTTGCACAGCAGCCCTCCCTACAGTGCAACATGTAAAACAAGCATTGGCATAGCCAATAGGTCTCGCTTTTGGGACCTTATAAGTATTTAGTTATGCAGCACAATATCCTTGGTGCAACAACATCAACCGTTGCATGGCTAAACACTTATAAGGTCCCAAAGGTTAGGCCTATTGGCTATGCCAATGCTTGTTATGCCTCGAAGACAGGGGGTGGATCGCTAACTGGCGGCATGAGGAGGTGTGCAAAACAATATAAACAGGGTCCGGCACATTGACCTGCATTATGGAGAAGGAATCTGAAATGATGCAAAAAGTGACTTTGGCACTACTGGGTATGGTGAGGGATGGAAGGTAGGATATGAAGATGACACAAACAAAAAAAAAGAAAACAGGCACCCCAGTGTAATATGTGGGAGCTGCAGGTGCTCGCTAAATATTACAAGAAAACATTAGCAAAGATGAAATATGAAAAAAGGGAGCCAACAGTCTGGTAACAGCATGCAGATAACTGCTGGGCCTTGAACAAAAAAAAACATTGGCAAAGCGGAAAAAATAAATTAAAGCAGAAATGTACCCATTAGCCCAGTAAGCAAAGTGGACTATTTCTTCCGTGGAGGTGCACAACCAAATGCCATCAGTCACAGTGAAGAGAGCCATGGCTGATGTGAACTCTCCCAGTGCGGTATATATTGGGCATAAGGAAAAAATAAATAACACAACTACAGACCAATGAATGAAGCGGGCAGGCCGACACCCCCTACAATAAATATATTGTATATAGAATGTTACTTAAATTAAATGGCCTTGGCTAACTCCAGATCTAAAATGCCTGCTCCAAATATTGGACTAAAACAGAGTTAAATCACTGTACAGACCTTTGTTAACCCCTTCCCCGCTCATGACGGAACCACTCCGTCATGAGCCACAGTTGCGCTGTGCTCATGACGGAGTGGTTCCGTCATGCTGCGGCCGTTGGCGGCCGCTCCGCCCACGCGATGCTAATTCCCCGCCTGTGCGGGCGATTAGCGCAGTGGGCGGAGACGTGACGGAACCACTCCGTCATGAGCACAGCTCAACCGTGGCTCGTGACGGAGTGGTTCTGTCACGAGCACAGCGCCACCGCAACTGCCCCCAAACCCCCCCAGCGCCGCGGCGGAATTCCTGCCGCGGCGAAGGGGTTAATCTAATTTATACTGCATTGTATGCATCCGATGGTCTGCTTCATAGAGTAACATGGACATTTTTTGAAAATTCGAAAATGTGACGAATTAGTGTTGGTGACAGACAAAAGCCGAAGGTCCATCTTCTGCCCCTCCCTTTACCACAAAATGCTTTCCTAGTTAGCAAAAATTCACAGCCTTTTGAAAGCAAGGTGGTCACCTGTAGCCGCCATGTTCCTGCCAGGCCGTTCCACTCATGTTTCGAACTTCTTTCAGAATGATCTAATTGTGGCTCAGTGCAATTGTTGGCGAAAAACTAATGAAACCACAACACAAACTTTGTGTAAGTGGGACATGGTGTCCGCAATAACATGATCAAAGTGTGGCTCAGGCACTTTTTATCACGTCATTGAGAGTAATAATTCGTAGTTAATGACCTTGTGTTACCCGCGTTTCAGTGCATTGGTGTGGGAATTTTCTGTAAGTGGCATCAAGAGGGACACCTACCTGAGACTCTGGATAGGTTGAATAATACTTGAAAAGTATAAAAGACAATTCATCGTAAACACAAAGTCGAAAACAAGATCGCCCCACACCACGCCATACATGTCACAGGGGTGCAAGACTATAGTGACCAAAAAACACTGAAGTACTTTAAAACATGCACAATTAGGGTGACCAACTGGCATGAGTGCAAATTCAGGGCGGTAAGTTCAAAAATTCAGGACAGAGGGTCAAAATTCAGGACAAAAATTCGGGACAGAAGGTCAAAATTCAGGGCAAAACTTTGTGAAAAAAGGTATGTTTTATAGACACATCAGGGGAAGTTGCGCGATAGTATAAAAGTAAGTAAATAGACAACCACTTAAGAACATGTAAAAATAAGTTTATATTAGGTTGAGACAATCATGCACTTCACATTTATTTGGTATGCGTGCAGCTTTGAACAACTGTGCAGGTCTTTTTGTGTTATTTCATATGATAATTTACATTATGTCATCCATTAATACTTTCATCCATCATTCAGTCTTCACCATTCGTGCTGTCCTTTCACCTGTGTGCCCATCCATATCCAAACATTTTCAATCATTTGCAAACATATCCATCATCTATCCTTCCATCCATCATTTCACTCATCCATCCCTTCATCCACCCTTTCACCCAATCCATCCTTTCACTCATCCATCTACTCTTCCACCCATCCATCCACTCATCCATCCAACCATTTACCCTTTCACCCATCCAGCCATCCTTTCACTTACTCATCCATCCACCCAGTCACTCATCCGTCCACCCTTTCACTCATCCATCCATCCATCCTTTCTTCCAGCTATACACCCTCCCTTTCACTCATGTATGCATTCTTTCACTCATCCATCTTTACATTCTTCTTTTCACTCATCCATTCACCCATTCGTACATCTATTCTGCCAATCATTCATCCATGATTTCACTCATCCATCCATCCATCCATCCATCCATCCATCCATCCATCCATCCATCCATCCATCCTTCCTTTCTCTCTCCATTCCCCTTTCACTTAGCCACTAATCCTTCCAGCCACACTTTACCCATACACCCACCCACCTATCCAGTTGCAGACAGAGGAGGCCCATCAAGAACTTCACCCTCGCTGTAGTTCCTAAAGCAAGGGGTGGGGTGGGGGAGGGTTTACTATGCTCCTGCTCATAGGCAATCTGAAAACTAGAAGTCATGAGTCATGCATGATGCACAGTGCCAGGACGTGAGGTGACTGTGACATGGTGTTGTTTCCAGGGCTTAACGTAGGATGAAAAAACTGGGGGTCTCTCCAAGGGGTGTGTCTGATGTAATTAAGGCCTTGGCTTAAAACACCCAAGCTAAAAATATGTGCTGAGCATAGTGTGCCGCCCGACTGGTATTTTGCAGTTTCTGTCATTGCATCCAGTAACATTAGACCTACAATAAGCCATGACTATTGGCTTTGTCAATGGATGTTAGTTGCATAAAATAAATAGAAAAGCAGCAACTATGGCTTTGTTGTATAAAATATTAACAATGCTTCAGGTCTGAAATAATGAGATTGTGAAAGAACTATAAGATCTTCTTGTTAACTATTTAACTTTGTACACTGTAATCATGGTACTTCTCTTCTACATATTATTTTTGTTTGCCTGCTTGGTGTATCTTTTCCTTCTGTTGCAATAGTGTTTTGGAAGAATGACCAGTAAAGAAAAGGGTCTGGGTCACGATAAGTAATGGAAATCCTACAGTTTGTGTGCTGTGGTCCCCTTAAGTGCACCAGGGACACATTTGAAACAAGAGCTAATCCCAATTCGCCCGCCAACTCTCACCTACAGCAGATTTGGGAATTTGAGTAAGGCATTGATTGTGCAACCCACAGGTATTTATTGCCTGCATGATTTTCGCCAGACAAATTCAGGCTCAAATCATACAGAGAAATGTGGGAAATCTGAGTTTCTGCACCTTGGTATCGGAAAAACACATGCACGGGTAAATAGTTATTCCTCATTCTGGGTGTCAAAACGTGAACACTGAATGAAGTGCGACACGTCACCCGAAAAATGCTGTACCCCGTGTCACTGGTGTTTACTGAATGCTCAGCTCACAACACCTAGATTTGTGTGAGAATCAAGATGGGGTTCCAAGTTATAAGATTCCAAGTCAGCCTTGTACTGCTGTAGGCTATCTAGACTAGTGTTCAGTGTCACGCTCCAGACCACCGCCTAAGAGGAGTCTTAAGTTTAAATGTCGTCCATCTAACGCTAAGAGAATGCCCTGCCCCAGGGCGCGTCCCGCGAAAGTGAAAGTGATCGCATCGCGATCAAGAGTGGCGGAGGAAAAACACATGGCGGCTGCGCGCGTGCACGCTCACGTGCACGCAAGCTTTAGGCCACAGGCAGCACTTTGAAAGCCTGTACACTAAATGTCTCGGCCAGACCAGCATACGCTGGATCAGGCGAGACCTAAAAAAACAGGGCGGGTCAAGCAGCATGCGAGAGGAAGGTGAGAAAGACATCGGAGAGCGGGAGGAGAGCTGGGGCAGGGGCAGAGTGGGTTTGGTTGAAACCAAGGGGGGAGGGTGACACCACAGGGAGTGGCAGCAGAGTGGTGAGGAGGGTGACACCGCATGGAGTAGGAGGAAGACGGGGGGGAAGGTGACACCCTGGAGAGCGAGGAGGAGAATGGGGTGAAGGAGAGAGACTGCAGATGCATGCACACTGTAAGAGTGCATGCCGAATAGTAAAAAATAGCGTACCTACAGGAGCCTGCAGGAGTGGAAGGACATTGGCCTCCACAAGCTGTACTTAGTTCATGCTGCACAGCAGGGACAAAGACCCAAAGCCCAGAAAGAAGCCAGAGGTGAGGAGGAGGCGCTGACCAATAGGAAGCAAGAAACTAGAGTGACGTGGCAGGCAACCAATTGTTAGTAAAGGTAAGTAATGTCTGGGCTCTGGGCCCCTTTTAAGATTTGTTTTTCTTTACAAGAGTTTTCAAGAGCACAGCACCAGTGCTGCACAGGCGAAACCTAGAAAGGATTATTGTTCTTGTCATATCTCTTGAGAAAACAAGTATTTGAGATGCATAAAGTTGTTGCACCTCCTCATTTTGAAATCTTACAAGGTATCTCTTTTTCACCCCAAAACTACTGGTGTCTACATTGATTTGTTTATTTATGCATTCTTATAAAGTACGCTAAATCCGAGGGTATGAGACTGCTGAACATATAACAAGTAAAGTCAAAACTTCATCATTACAGAGAACAGGTAAGCTAGCAAGAATCGTTAAACATAAGCAATCAAAATATGAATGAATGAATAGTTAAAACCAAGAGAAAAACAATGAAACAAACAGGATAGTAAAAGTGGAGTCAGTAGGGGAGAAATGGGCACTGGAGAGCAGGAGAATGAGCGAAGGGTAAAGTGTGACCATGGTCGACGACAAGCTCTAAAGCGACTTTTAGGAATGGAGTACGCTTGTTAAGATAAAGTCGAACTTAGTCGGTCTCCAGTTGGTTGTGCACCTCATGCAAATTGTCACTACGTCTGGACTGAAGGCTAAAGGCAACAATGGAATGTAGTTAAAACTAGGCCCTTATTTCAGGGAGTGAGCAAGGGAGTATGACTCTTTCCAAGATCGTGAGCGGGCTCCACTCCCAATATTTTTAGGAGTATAATCATGCTTGTGCCCAGTAGCGCCCGGCGTTATGGACGAGTGGCTGGGTGGGCGGGTGGGGGGGGGGGGGGGGGGATAGGGTTAGCGAGACGGCAAAATAATTAAGAATAATAAATATATAAAAATTACCTGTAGCCGGCCGAGTCGCGCTCTTCCGCTCCTCTCCACGTAGACACAGGCTCTCAGACTGCACTGTGGCCAATCCTGAAGCTGCTCTCATGCATGAGAAAGCTTTTCCACACCTAGGGGAAACATCCTTTCCCACGCTGTCATTACCACAATCTGCCTTTACAATGCAGTCACTACCCCGACTGCGACATTACCACGCATGTAATTTCAACAATTTGCTATGGGGGTGAGTTGTTGGACTGGTATTGGATTTTAAGTCCCACACCTTCCCTACTGTTGCACAGACTGGAGTTGGAATACTAAGTTATACCATTCCCGATTCCAGTGCCCCATAAGGCAAGTCATTGTAATGACTTGCGTGGTAAAGGTATCATCGCAATCGGGGTAGAGACTGCGTTGTAAAGGCATGTTTGGTAAATGCATGCGGGATTCCATCATACATCTCACACGTAGTAGTTACCAGGGGCCACATAGGCTGCTAAAACTCTTGAAAACAAAATCTTCTGTATCTAGGAGGGCCCACCCTGGAGGTACTAACTATGTTCCAATTGGGCCATGCATTCTGTGGCACTGTAATAGGTTGGTAGGGATGTTATTTAGGTATGGCTTGGGCTTGTAACTGCAAGCTGTGTGCTCTCCTTGCAACTACTTCTCCTATTACCTGCCTGTCTTATTCTTTGAATGTAATGATTAATTTTATACTTATTATAGGATTCTTTATTTCCACCTTTCTCTTATTTCATCAGTGCCAAATGTTATCTGGTGTCATGTCCTATGATATGGATGAAAGCTCATGTACTGATACTTCCTGTGAGGTCATAAGGAGATCAACGGGTGCGTGGTGTCACTTCCATATAGTTGAGCCCACCCTGACTTTTAGGAGTTAGGGTGAACCTGATGATGAAGCATGCTACTACTAGAGTGGGTGATGGTTATATAAAGAAGAGGGTCTCTTTCCCTTCCCGCCGACGATAGTGGGTGTGCTGTTAATAGGTGTACCAGTGGTCCCCCACCTCTATTGTTTCCAAGGAGCCAGGTTGGCTCTGGTTGGGATTCTTGTTTGTTTTTGAGTATACTAAAGGGAGGAAGTATCCCTCCATCCTCACTGTAGAGGAGCTCTCTCTATCCTCCGAGAGGTTCCCTTTGCACCTCTAACCTGGTTTAAAGAAGAATCACTTCCACTACTCCTATGATGGTTGTAATGCGATCATGCCAATGTTATACTTTCTCATGTATATACACCATGTTTTGGGATGTGAAGTACCTGCTATCATTAGTTCATCGCACAACAAACTGTTCTGAATGAAGGAATGGATATTTGAGGTTCACAAGGGATGTTCGAGTCTCTTACATGCTTCCAGTTACTCCTCACCTAGGGCCATATGTAGGTGGGCTAATACCGGTCGGTAACGGCCGAAAATCGGTACATTTTCCGTTACCGACCGGTATTTAGCCCTTTGAGATGTAGGAGGCTGGATTGAAGGATTCGGTAATTTACCGATTCGGTATTTTAAGAAATCGGTAAAATACAGAATCCGAAAATTACCGAATCCTTAAATCCTATGTAGGGACACTCAACTGAGTGCATTTTTGATTTAAGGATTCGTTATTTACCACCAACTACAAGTTGATGGTAAATACCGAATACCTTTTCAAAAGCAATTTTGCGCTTTTTTAAAAGTGCCATGTGGCAGACATACATGCCCTTAGGGCATTTATGTGTGCCACATGTGCACACATGCACGATTCAGGGGTGCAATAGGGTGTCAATGTGACACCCTGCCACCCTTGAATATGCTCCTCTATTACCGATTCTGTATTTACCGAATCGGTAATAGTGAATGGCTTCCCATTCATTCCTATGAGCCTCCAGGCCCATAGGAATGAATGGGAAGGTATCTTATTACCGATTCGGTAAATACCGAATCGGTAATAACGAATATTACCGAATCGGTAAAATTTACCGATTTTTTACCTACATTCTATTTACCAATTCTTAAATACCGAATTGGTAAAATTCGGTATTTAGGAATCGGTAAATAGAAATTACCTACATATGGCCCCTAGAGTTTAGAAAACAGTGATATTTTTTACTTTTTTATCTGAAAAATAGTAATTTTCATTAGGCAAAAACCGTAATACGTGCTTTTTCCCAAAAATGTTTGTCACTTGGAAAATACCACTGGGAAAAAAATGTAACCTGTGCTTTTCACTTCACCAAAGGTTTTTCACACCAGGAAGACTTTTGTTCTTCTCTGAAACTATCGATAAAATAAACAGAACCCTCTGTGGAAGTAACAGCCTCTCCATATAGGCTTTGCAGAGTTTGTCTGGTTCTCTTCACTTATTGTGTTCTGATTCCAACTGCAGAAACATACATTCTATAGACTTAAAGCATTGAAAAAAAATGTGCATGCTTCAGATGTGGTATAAGATTGCCATTATCAAAAAAATACAAATAAATTAAGTGTACTCTATTGCAACATGGTGGTGAGGGGACACCTTCTGGTGATTGTCGGAACTATGGTTATCAATAGAAAAAAGAAAGTTTAAAAAAAGGAAAGAAGTAACAATATTGTAATATTGTATTTTTTGGAGCAAAAATCTAAGGCTAAAAGTCAGTTTGTGTGATTCTATTTCAGTAAACTGACAGTGCGGGGATCCTTGTATCTCAGTCATCGGGCATATTGATTAAATAATCCCACCACTAGTAGTATGGACCTTTGTTCGTCAACAAGGAGAATTTAAAAGGAGCAATCATTTACATTAGCTTTCATTTTATTTTATTTTATTTTACGGAGTTTTATATAGCGCGAACTTGACCTGAAGGTATTGGGTATCAGAGTGCCTTACATAGCACCATAATCATAAAAGACATTTAGCATTTATAGTAGTAAAGAAAGAGTTCTTGTGAGTTCAGTGGGCTTTATTTAACAATTATAGTAGGTTTAAGTTGTTTTAATCATTAAATATTAGCATTTAGTTGTCATTATTACAAATTCAAATAATCCATTAGATAGTATTTCAAAACAAGGTAAAATATCAAGTTAGTGAAGATTACAAATAAAATAGAAATAATACAGAAAGCATGTTCCATAAAGGAAAATCCCTAACCTTAATTAAGGATCAGGTTGGCAATTTAAGCTGAAGTAAAGATGGCAGTTCAGAAACCCAATAAAGAGGTCTGATGAGACAATAATATGGACAAGCTTAACGGTTCCGCATTAAAGCTAAAGAATTTTCAGCCTGGAAAGTATTCTCAGCTATTACTCAGCATCTTTTTAAAGGAAAAGGCTAAAAAAGGGGAGCTTCCCTGAAGAGGGCTAACCCTATGGATGTCAGTAAAAGAGAATTAATGTTCAAAGCAATTCTGGATCGAGCACAAACCGTGGGTTGAAAACATTGAATGTGTTGTCAGGTGCCACAGAGGTATCACTCTCATAACCCAAGGAGTATGTTTAATCAAAAGGTCCCATGCGTTGGCTGACAACAGACAACGTCCCTCTGGGCGCGTCGTGTATGCTTTGCTGAAAGCGAATGAAACGTTTGTACTGAAGTGTTGAAACAAAACAGAAGATGATGCTTGGTTCCAAACTTTCATTTCAACTCAAAGGTTAATCCGTATAATCATATACTGGAAATTATTTCACATAAATGACATCGCTGTGTCACACTTCATCTCAAGTGATAGACTTGATCCCAATGCATTTCGGGCCCCTCTGGCCCTTCGTCAGGGGCATCTAAATAACAAAGAAATATATACATGTCACTGAATGGTGTAATGAGGGGTTTGCCATTAAACCAAAGACTGAAGGACATTGCCTAAAAAAGTGAGATTACGCTAAAAAAATCACAGTGTGACGATGCTAACAGAAAGAACATCACCATGAATTGGTTTACATGGAAACGTTATGAGATCATCATGTCATTAAACAACGTGAAACACAGTCAAAAAGATGTGCCGAAATGTTCACAGTTCTTAAAGAGAAACGAGCAAATATTGATAACTGATCAATGAAACGTTAAAGAAAAAGTTCACCCTAAAACGTGCACCGTGGCTTGTAACTAAGAAAGAAAAAGAAGGGGAAAAGTTCCAACCGTACCAAAATTCTATGAAAGACTCCCGTGTGTCGTGTGAAGTGTCCCTGTGCTCAGACGTTCCCAGAAAGTCGGTGAGGGTTTGAAAAAAGCGTATTGTGAGACGAAAAACAAAGAGTGCACCAATTCGAAAGAGAACGCGTTCTCTTTCAAATTGGTGCACTCGGGGAACAACCTTTACAACGCAACTTTTACAACGCACTACACTTACAACGCATTTTTTACAATGCAACATCCACTACAACGCATTTCATTACATAGCATGACACTACAACGCATTTTTAAAAACTACCTTTACAACGCATTCCATTACATCGCATACTACCTTTACAACGCATACCATTACAACACATAATATTACACTACACTATCCAACACTTACCCTACTGTTGCACCCCCTGGAGTTAGAATAGTAATTTTTACCCCTATACTATCCAACACTTACCCTACTGTTGCACCCCCTGGAGTTAGAATAGTAATTTTTACCCCTATACTATCCAACACTTACCCTACTGTTGCACCCCCTGGAGTTAGAATAGTAATTTTTACCCCTATATTATCCAACACTTACCCTACTGTTGCACCCCCTGGAGTTAGAATAGTAATTTTTACCCCTATACTATCCAACACTTACCCTACTGTTGCACCCCCTGGAGTTAGAATAGTAATTGTTACCCCTATACTATCCAACACTTACCCTACTGTTGCACCCCCTGGAGTTAGAATAGTAATTTTTACCCCTATACTATCCAACACTTACCCTACTGTTGCACCCCCTGGAGTTAGAATAGTAATTTTTACCCCTATACTATCCAACACTTACTCTACTGTTGCACCCCCTGGAGTTAGAATAGCAATTTTTACCCCTATACTATCCAACACTTACCCTACTGTTGCACCCCCTGGAGTTAGAATAGTAATTTTTACCCCTATACTATCCAACACTTACCCTACTGTTGCCCCCCCCCTGGAGTTAGAATAGTAATTTTTACCCCTATACTATCCAACACCTACCCTACTGTTGCACCCCCTGGAGTTAGAATAGCAATTTTTACCCCTATACTATCCAACACTTACCTTAAATGCAATTTAATATTATGCGTTGTAATGGTATGCATTGTAAAGGTAGTATGCGATGTAATGGAATGCGTTGTAAAGGTAGTTTTTAAAAATGCGTTGTAGTGTCATGCTATGTAATGGAATGCGTTGTAGTGGATGTTGCGTTGTAAAAAATGCGTTGTAAGTGCATGCGTTGTAAAAGTGTGCGTTGTAACGACATACATCCGGTGCACTCTTTGTTTTTCGTCTCACAATATGCTTTTTTCAAACCCTCACCGACTTTCTGGGAACGTCTGAGCACAGGGACACTTCACACGACACACGGGAGTCTTTCATAGAATTTTGGTAAGGTTGGAACTTTTCCCCTTCTTTTTCTTTCTTATTTACAAGCCATGGTGCACGTTTTAGGGTGAACTTTTTCTTTAACGTTTCATGGATCAGTTCTCAATATTTGCTCGTTTCTCTTTAAGAACTGTGAACATTTCGGCACATCTTTTTGACTGTGTTTCACGTTGTTTAATGACATGATGATCTCATAACGTTTCCATGTAAACCAATTCATGGTGATGTTCTTTCTGTTAGCATCGTCACACTGTGAATTTTTTAGCGTAATCTCGCTTTTTTAGGCAATGTCCTTCAGTCTTTTGTTTAATGGCAAACCCCTCATTACACCATTCAGTGACATGTATATATTTCTTTGTTATTTAGATTCCCCTGACGAACCTGACGAAGGGCCAGAGGGGCCCGAAATGCATTTGGATCAAGTCTATCACTTGAGATGAAGTGTGACACAGCGATGTCATTTATGTGAAATAATTTCCAGTATATGATTATACGGATTAACCTTTGAGTTGTAATTAAAGTTTGGAACCAAGCATCATCTTCTGTTTTGTTTCAACACTTCAGTACAAAAGTTTCATTCGCTTTCAGCGAAGCATACATGGCGCGCCCAGAGGGACGTTGTCTGTTGTCAGCCAACGCATGGGACCTTTTGTCAGTAAAAGAGTCCATAGTGCTCTTGCATGCTAGAAGGCAGAGTGCCAAGAGAGTGTCTGCTTAATCTAGGAACAGGCACTGATATTAATTTGTAAGGACACGAGTTGAAACAACTGACATATTCCACATTCTTGATAGCCGATAGGACTTCGGCAAAACCCTGAGAGCAGGTAAACTCCCTAGTTTCTCACATCTTCACAATAGACCGTGGAAACAAGTCCTTGAAAAGATACTTCATCCACATCTTGGAGATCAGACAGTTCTTCCCATGAGTCGTGTTGCACGCCATCTCCTCTCCTCCCGGTAAGAATCTCACTGTTAGTTGTCTAATACGTTAAAAAAATGCCTATTCACTAGTTAATAGAAGGCTTCTGGAAAGTTACAGTATCTGCAGCAGAAGAGAAAAACATGTCATGAAAAACAACAGTTCAATGTGAAAGCAGGCCTTTCAATGCTAATGTATAAAGAAAGCTGTGTTAATATGCCATCGGTAGTTAGGCTAACTTAAGTCAGTACATTATGTCACTTCACTTGTATGCTTGCAACTCATAAGTATGATTATCTTCTACTAAATTGCATTTACCATATATGTATTATTTGTGCACGGACATTTTGCACTTTCTATTTAAATGGCTTTCTACACATAATGAGGACATTCGCTTCAGCAACCTATAGGCACCAAAACACCTCAGGCTATTTCGCATATTTTTATGGTAAATAAAATGTGCAAAAGGTCATTTGGCGCCAGGACGCCCCTTTGCTGGGGCAGCTGTGCGCGGTACAAATAAAAATAACATAACATAACATAACATAACATAACATTGTGAAGACTCTTAATTGCAAATAGTTTTAAACCTCAATCCCAAATGACTCCAAATGCCAGGAAATTTGCCAGGTCTTTCCAAGAATTTCATGAAATTGCAGATGCAAAGCCCCACCATTTCGCATATCTCTAATCATAATGGGGTAACTTGTGAATCCAGAATAAGACATGATTCGGTAGTAAGGTATGACTCAGGAGTAAATTGCTTCTAATCTCTGAAAGGAAATTAAATACATGCATTGAAGCGCAAATAAATTGTTTACTTATCACTATTTCACTGAATCAGCACATTTGTGGTTCAGTTGTTTTACTCTAGTGTTTCCACCGGTTCAAGGATTCTGAAGTAAAGTTGTGCTCTGCAGTCATTTGGAGTAAAACACAGTTGGAGATTTGCACATTGCCACTTGATTATTATACACAGTTCAACAATGAGTACAAATCTAGTTTTACTCCATTTTTAATGGGCCTTTCATATTTTTCTAAATTCACTAAGATACAGGTGTTGCCTTAACCAATTTACTTCAACTCATGATAGGACTAAACTGAAAAAAAAATCTCAAACCAGCTCAACACTGCAGGAGACCTTGGCTACAACTGAGCCATAATCCGGTATTTATAAAGCACAAACTAATCACCCCTAAGGGTCTCAAGGCACTGGGGGCCGTCGGGGAGATTAAGTGAGCTATTCCCCAGAGTTACATGATGCTGAGCTGATCTGCCTTTGGCGCTGGGGATCGAACCGTTAGCCCCGTGCTCCAGAACTACTCTGGCCGCTGCGCCACACATCTCCCATGAAGTCCTGGCAGCCCATCTAACTCTGTAAGCATCCCCCTACCCCGCAGCTTGGTAGGAAAAAACACAGAGTAGAAGAATGTCTAATATGGCCCTGGTTTATGACAATTTCTGGGGGTGCTAAGACTGGTCTATGGAGAACCATGAAGATTTTTCTGAGAGGCCATCATTCCAACTGAGGATGTATGTATGTATGTATGTATTGATATTAAAAAAGCACAAACCTAGCTGTGAAGCGATGGAGTGCTGTACATTACATGAAGGGTTGGCAGACAATTGTCTACTTCAAGTGGGGTTTACACAAATACATTTAAAAACACAGTTGGGCAGAGGGAGATTAAGGAATTTGCCCAGAATAACACAATGTTGTGTCTGGAGTCAAGGTCACAATTCCGACCT
Organism: Triturus cristatus; assembly: GCF_964204655.1. Lineage (NCBI taxonomy): Eukaryota > Metazoa > Chordata > Amphibia > Caudata > Salamandridae > Triturus > Triturus cristatus. The sequence goes on from NC_140592.1 coordinate 463,668,220, forward strand.
GAGTCCCAGGGTTCTAAGGCAGCAGCTCGAACTGTGCACTCAGTCAGACTTCATCGTTCACAACTTTTCTTTAGATTGAAGAGAAGGCGATTGGCTGGGGACAAGCCAACCAGGTTACGTCTCTACCCCACACCTCAATACAGTCAGCACACTGATATAGTATTGGCGCTTTCACTCTTTTGGGATGCTGGCTTTCCACATTCTTTCCATTGAGTAACACATGTATGCCACCCTAATTTAATTCCATTAGTATTCAATTGCACCCCTCCATGCAAATCATCACTTTACACACCTGCCAACCTTAAGAACAAATTCACTGTATGAAGAGGGGTGTGTCTTTGGAGAGGGCGTGGCCGTGTGCCCAGAACTACCTAGGAGGCACTTCTCCTCTCTCCACCATCAAACCCCCTCTTCCAAAAATACCCCTGATAAGACTGGTGCTAAAGTTCAGGGGTGTTTTCACATCCCATAATAGATGTCAGTGTAATGACCTGCGTGTCATTGTGTTCTGTGCAGAAGGGTTCTTTGTTCTAGAGCCTTATTGGTGTTCAAGTGTCCTTAGAATTCCCACAGGTCAGTTGCTGCTGACGCTGTGTGGATAGGACGTTATTTCCATGGATTCTTCAATTAAATCTACTAAAGTAAAAATATACCTAGTGTACCATCCTTATTACACTGGCGACGAGGATAGGATGCGAACCCATGCGTGCAAAGCTTCCAAATACAAAACAATTTGCTGGAAATCCACACTTTGCAGTGGTTATGAGCTCGTTTTTCCTGCCACCGCGTGATATCAGCTCCTCATCGTGTGACGTGTGAAGGGAGCCAATGGTGTGTGACACATGGTGGCACCATGTGAGCTGGCAGATCTGATTCTATTCTCATTATTGAGGTCTCCTGTAGGTCTGTGTCACACTGTGTTACCTTGTCTATTCCTTCCCTGTATTGATCTCAACATACCTCCTAAAGAAAGCATGGCCTTAGTGAAATTGCAGTTATTTTCCACTTAACATATGCATCAGTTTCAGGAAAACTATGGAAAATACATCTGGTAATTGGGTTTTACATATGATTGTGTAAATGCACACTTGTGTACATTTGTGATACACTTGTGTATAAAGATAACACAAAGACCTAATACCAATTTCCCTCACTGTATTTTGCTCTCTATTCGGTGATTCTCCAAGACAGATAAGTGCGATCCCCATGCCTCATCGAGTGTGCCCTTCACTCTTGTCTTGTAGAGCATTCCAAGGAACATGTTATGTTATGTTATGTTATGTTATGTCATATTGATTTATATAGCACATTAGATCACCTGAGAGGGAATCCGGGCACTTAGGCAGGTGTGTAGGTTTCTGGTCCCCAAGATGCTTATACGAAAAGCCAGATCTTCAGCTTCTTGCGGAACTTAAGAAGTGAGGAGGAGGCTCTGATATGTTGAGGGAGGTCCTTCCATGTCTTGTATACGATATAGGAGAATCAAAGACCTCCAGTTTTACTTTTGTGGATGCGGGAATGCTTGTGAGTGCGAATGAGGCAGAGCGTAGGAGTCCGGTGGGTTGGTGAAAGTGTATGCGGTTGTTCCGGTATACTGGTCCTGTGTTGTGTAAGGCTTTGTATGTTTGCATGAGAAGTTTGACTTGGCTGAGCTTGTGAGTGGGGAGCCTGTGAAGCTTCCTGAGGTGTGGTGTGATGTGGATGTGATGCGGTAGGTTGACTATGAGTCTTGCAGTGGTGTTCTGGATGGTCTGGGGTCTGTGTAGGAGTTGTTTGGAGATTGCAGCGTAGAGAATGTTGCTGTAGTCCAGCCTTCTGGTGATGAGTGCTTGAGTGAGGGTCCATCTGGTGTTCTGAGGCAACCATTTGAAGATTTTTTGCAGCATGCATAGGATGTGGAAGCAGGAAGTGCACACTGCGATGATTTGAGCCGTCATGTTGAGCTTGTCGTCTAGGATGATCATCTGTAATAAATGAAAGATGTGGCCTGCCTTTGATCTTTTCCCTGTGCTAAAGTCGATCTGTTGTTCTCTGGCTGTCAGACTCGATCTGACAGCGGTGTTTTTGAATGCCATGGCCATTACCTTGTTACTCCATAGTCACACTGAATTTTCAAGGCACAGTTTTGTTTTCTTCTTGATCTTTGGTACATTGTCGCAGGGGAATTGGTTCAGAGGGTGCATGTTGTGATGGGCCGTGGGAAGCAGTCAAGAAAGTTTGCAGAAATGTCTGCAAGCCCGCAGGGCTGGTCTGGGAACAGCAACCAGCCCTGGCAGATTGCTGCTCAACCGGCCCCGGGGGCAGGGTGCTAGCAAGAAGCACAGTTCCCGCTTTTGTTACAGGGGGGCGATATTGCAGCACTGCTGCAAATCCGGCTCCCAGTGACAAAACCGGCCCCCCACGAGCACAAAAGCAGCCCCTAGCCCTCCGGCCCACCAGGGAAAATGCCCGGTGGCCGCTACTGCCAGCCTGGCCCTGCAAACCCATTTTAAAGTCCTCTAAAACGGGACTTTATAGTGCCACTCGTCCGCCTGTGAACCCTTTTTCACTCTGCATAACCACAAGTATCACAGAAACTTTCCAGGAACTGACCTGAAGGCAGTTAAACTGCCCTTAATGACAGTTGTTGATTTCTAGGTGATGACATTTTTGATTGACTTTTTTTCACACAAAACGTTTATTTGTTATATTTTCCTGCAATTTAAACGTAAAACATTTTTTGACGCTTGCAAGATTGTGAGAACTATTTCATGGGATTTGCAGGGAAAACCTTGAAGTATTGCACACCTTTAGTGTTATGTGTGAGCCACTCACTCCAGATATCATTTGTTAGTTAAAATCCCTCCCTAATTTCAGTCTCTGCACATTACCACACGTGGAAGTTTCACACTTGATGCAAAAGAACACAGCACCAACGTGGGGTGTCTGGGAAAAAAACGACTATTTGGACAAGGCATTGAGAATTACAAGTGCGCCAACAGTTGTAAAGATGTTTGACAGCACTCGTCCTCCCCCTGCTTCCCCTAAGCCTCAGCTCTTGTCCCACGGCCCCTTCCCGCCTTCCATCCATCTTATAGCACTCTCAAGTGTTAACGTCCGCCTGTCTTCGGGGCGCCCGCCACAGCGAAGGCCTGACGTCCGCAGGCTGCTGTCAGCCCCAGGCCAGAGCGTAGGCCCCGGGCAAGGAAGTGCGGCCGCATCTCAGAGATGACCCTCGTGCCTCAGGGAATCTCATCGCTTTGGGCACTGGCCCAAGAGAGGCATTTGAGTGATAACAGCTGGCTGCTTGTTCCTCTTTGGGGTGGAAAATGGCGGCCATTGAAGTGTCGCGAGATAAGACTGGAGTCCGGGAGATTCCATCCTGCCCAGGCGGGCGGCGTCAGCACTTTAAAGTGCTCAGCATCAGGTCAAGAGGGCCCTGCTACCGATGAAGGGCCCTTTCACTCACTGTCTTTAGGCTTTTCACTTACTAGCTATAACTCCAAAGTTGTTTTCTGTTTCTAAGCTCAGCCCACTGTGGCAGATAACGGAACTGTAATGCACAGCATTCAAGTGACTTGCCCAGGATCACACAGGTGCACCAGTCACATGACTAATCATTGGCCTTGCCCACACTATGTACTTCACCATTGATGGCCATCTATAGACATCAGACTTCTGTCTCTGAAAGATGTACAGAACCCTCAGATAGGTGAATGTATTATCATCTGGCCTACGGTATGTTGTCCTTTCTGTACTCTTGGTCTAGACAGGGGTGAGCAAAGTCACATAGGTTTTTTTTCTATTTTTCCATAGCATGTATAATCCCTGCATGAACTATGGGGTTTACATGTTCTCAGTGGTGGCTGCAGCATTATTCAAGTGGGGGGTGAGGGAGGGGGGACGGGACAAGGGAAATAAATCTAATAACATAAAAATGTACCTGTTCTGACGCTGCCGGCTGCCTTGGTGCACCGCTTCTGTTGATGTCCCAGCAGTCCCTGAGACACCTGTACTGGCTCCCCCCCCCCCCCATCCTGGCGCTGCTCTCAATAACATGAGAGCAGCACCAGGATTGGTCTGAGCAGCTTGGTTTGCAGCTCAGACAGTGCCTGGGAGCAGGGCCGGACTGGCCGTAGCGGGCACTGGGCATTTCCCTGGTGAGCCGCTAGGGTGGGGGCCGATTTTGGGCAAAATCGACCCCTGTAACAAAATTGTCCGTAACAGGCCCTGGCATGCAGGTCGGCCGCTCCCAGGGGGGCCGGCTGAGCTCTTTGTCAGGGCCAGTTTTGGTTCCCAGTCCGGCCCTGCCTGGGAGTCTGTGCTGTTTCCCCAAACCGGCTGTGCAACACAGCTGGGTTGGAGAAACCTAAGTGTGCATGACGGTTTGGCCAGCCTAAGACATCATGCGCACTTAGGTTGTGCACTACTCCTTCCCTGCTGGCTGTGACAACAGCCAAGCCCCGCCCTGCCCAGACTTGGCTGGCCCTAGAGGGAAACAGGAAAAATAAAATGATAATAAAACCAATTCATTATCATTTTCTTCTCCTGTTTCCCCCGGCTGGCTCTCAGCAGGGGGGGCGTCGCTCCTCCGCCATAGCGTAGGAGCCGCCGCTGCATGTTCTACATAAGGGGTTTCTGGGTCATAATCATGACTTTTTACTAGGAGTTCTTCATTTTCACTACCTGTCATGAGAATAAATTATCTTGTTTACCTTTCCCTCATGACTGTCCATTGTCACAAGAGAATATTTCTTGAACCAACTCTACATCGAGATAAAACGATGTGATAAGCCTAGGCGTAAGAAGCAGGTAATTATGCAAGCTACAGATAGCCCTATAGTCGGGACTGATGTAGGATTTAAGGACACGTAATCAAAATTATGCGGCACTAATCTATGATGGCTGTACAATGTAGTGCAGAAACAGTTAAGTAACCTGTGTAATTGATGGACGGGGTGGCGTACAGTGGTTGAAGTGGGTGGGGTCTATTGTGAACAATGTCCGGAATCTTTTTTAATGTTACAAAACGGTTCCCCAACCTTTGGTTGAAAAACAACGGTTCCTGAACAGTTAATGCCAAACTTGAGATGCCTTTTACTGAAAGGGAAGGGAGGGTTTTTGTCTACTGTGATGCCAAGGGAGATGCAGACAGTGAAAGAAGAAATATGCCTTCCCGCCCGGATGCCTGCTTCCTGGAAGAAGTATATATGTGTGCCACTGGCCAAGCAGAAAACCAGCGACGGCCCGTATAGGGCGTGTTACCGGGGCGGTGACGTGAGGCAGAGGAGGGACAGGGTGGGGGGTTGCAAAATGCGGCATACGGCTGATTGCAGGTAAGTTACGAAAAAATTAAAGAAAACAAATTTTGTTACGCGCGCTGCATCGCATTTGGCGATGCTGTGCGCGCAACGAAATTCGTTTTCTTTATTTTTTTCGGAACTTACCTGCAATCGGCCGTATGCCGCATTTTGCAACCCCCCACCCTGCCCCTCCTCTGCCCCACGTTACCGCCCGGTAACACGCCCTATACGGGCCGTCGCTGCAGAAAACATAAAGGCTGCTTGGGAGACAGTGCATGGGTATAATTGATGGAGTAATTTATGGCTTCCTGGTGACAAAGATTTATTCTTTTTGATAAGTAATATTACCAATTTATTTCAGGCACTAGGCACAGTCCGAGTGTGTATTACTAAAATATATATATATATTGAAAGCACTTGCTTTGTCTTAAAAACATTATAAACATTTTGCACATTTTGTGGCAGCCTTTCTTAAAATGTGTAATGCAATTTTAAAATAATGACTTGCATATTCACAGTGCTTTTAGTCACAGGCTGGGATCTCACAGTACTATAAATTATGTCACCAGGATTGGATTGGGATTAGAAATTGGCCTGGACACGCTAAAAAAAGTGGCCCACATTTACATAATGCCTTTCCTAAAAACACTGCTTAGGCAAAGTTTTATAAACACCTGAAAAGAAGTGAGGCCACTTCTGCTCAGGCCCCCTGCTCCCCCTCAGTATGCACACATTAATCGCCCGGCCCAGCCAGAGAAAGGGAATGACACCTCTGCCCGTTGATGAAAAGGAGGTAATGGACGCCCATTTGCTTCCAGAAAGACCACTCAGGGCCCCATTGGGCCGTTGGAGGCATCTGAACACACCATACACAGCTCAAATCGTCTCCCAGGCTGCCAAAAAAGCAGCTGGATACCGGCCCTTCAGGCATTGCCCGAGTGCCCGCCTTACCAATCCGACCCTGTATGTCAACTGTTCCCCACTGCATCCACCATAATTCAATTCTTTGACTCGATGGTTACACACACAGACATCTGTAGGGATTGCATTAACCAACTGAGCTTTCATAAAGATAAAGGGTGCATTTCCTAACAAAAAAGTTGCAGATTTCTTTTTCGTTTTAGCCATTTGTGTGGCTCTCCCCCACACCTACTGGAGCTGAACCCATTGGACTCTGGTTCAAAGTTCCCATACTTTTTCTTTACACTTGTACCAGTGGGGTTGTAAAACTTTGTCATTATGTTGCACCTGTAAAGAAACACTTTAATGGAATTGTTCTAAATGAGGTTGCAAAAAGAGCACATTATATTTTAATACTAAATAAAAAGATAACCAACATTTTGTACAAGTTCAAGAACTGGTCTTAATGGGAATCTTTAATACAAATAGTTTTTGTCCTGGGCAGCCGCAGTCCGTGCAGGTAACAGCGGTGGGGCGGTGGGTCTGTGTAAGGGGTGATGTCGTGGGACGTTGCAGAGGGAAAATTAATTATTTATTTAATTTTCCCTCAGCATCGTCCCTCGAAATCCTCCCTTACACAGCCCCACCGCCTCACCGCTGTAACCTGCACGGACCGTGGCTGGTCCTGGGTCCTACAGCAACATACACGCTTCATTAAACTTTGCCTTTGCTATTTTTCACAGATCTTTAACATTACTTTACTCTACTTCCGTTCACCAAGTGTTTAAGTAGAGCTGCAATTCCACATCTGCCCCTCTGTTGCAAAATCAGGTGCAAATCTACTACTGTCAATGGTGTTCAGTCCATGCAGCTCTGGGGCCCCATGACATCAGTGAGACTTCTACTCTCAGGTTTCTAGCCAACATAACTTTGTATGCAGGTGCATTAGGGCCCATACCTCCAACGGTAAGCATTCATGAGAATACAATTGACAGAATGCATAGTACATTTGACTAGAAAGACACGCCTGGCTGAAGGTATCACATATGACATGAGTTACTTGGCAGCATGTGCAGTTTGGTCTGACATAGTTAAGCAAAACATTGAAATGTGTAAACTCAAATGACAACTCTGTCTGTTTTCAGCATTAAGACAAAAAATAAAAATTCACTTACCTTTTCACAACCGTAGTCTTCTTCCGTCGTCTGTCCTCGCTTCTCTTCCCCATAGCCAATTACGACACTGCTGTAGCCATGAAAGCAGCGTCATGATTGGTTCGAGCGCCATGGTTCGGCGCTCAGGCGGGGAATGCAAGCATGTGCATGATCTCCACCCAGGGTGTGCATTACAGCCCAGTGGATAACATGTGGATAACATGTAAAGTGCGCATGACTGTTTGGCCGGGCCAAACCGTCATGCGCACTTAAGTGCACAAACCTCTCCTGCCACTGCAGGCTGTGATGACAGCTAAGACCCGCCAACCCCAAAACTGGCTTCAGCACGGAAAAATAAAATGATAATAACAGCGAGTTATTATCATTTTAATTTTCCTTTTTACGCTGCTGAAAAGCAGTGGGGCGACACTCCTCCGCCTTAGCGGAGAAGCTGCTGCTGCTTAAGATATAAAAATGATCCTCTTATCACCACAAGGTGATCCAAGGCCTTTGATCTTCCTTTAGCTTGTAATCTAACAATCAATCAAGACTTATGTGCAGCTCTTGCTTGAAGCAGCGATTTTGGATGAATTGCCAAACTACAAAAATATCTCACTAATAGAAATAAACAAAGGAAATTCTATGTGCTGTGGGCTTTAAGGAGATAGTCGGAGGTTGGAAGTGCGCAGAACGCTCAACCTACTGGAAATATTTAATTCTGGTGTGTTTTGCCCTAAATTGTGCTAAAATACAAGCTCCATAAATGACACATTACATATATATAGGAAATCACTGAAATGGACCTCGTCTGAAAATATCTACCCAAGTGGCACTGACCAATCGAGAGGGGTAACACAAATCTGTTTGGATATAGAAATCAGCGGCGGCTCCTCCGCTATGGCGGAGGAGCGTTGTCGCCCCAAAAATGTCAGTAAAGGAAAAATAAAATGACACTCGTTTCATTTTTCCTTTCCTGCTGAGTCTTGGGGCGGGGCCTTGTGGTGACAGGCACTGAGGGGAGCAGTAGTGCACTCCCATCACTGCGCATGATGGTTTGGTCGGCTGTCTGAGGCCGGCCAAAGCATCATGCGCAGTGAAAGCTCCCTCCAACCAGCAACGCAGCTGGGTTGGACAGAGCAGGCACTGACTCACAGTCTGTCTTGGAGCGCAAATCGAGGCCAATCCTGAAGCTGTTATCATGTGCGAGAGGAGCTTCAGGATTGGCAACAAGGCATTCTGGGAGGCAGTGCCTTCCTAAAGAGGTGAAGAGGAGCAGACGACTGTGACGAAGCGGCTGCAAGTAAGTTAACATTTTTTTTTATCCCCCGTGACCTCTAGTGCCGCTCCCCCCCCTCTCCCGCCCGCCCCCGCAGGATACCGGTCACTCCTGATAGAAGTTGATGCAATGAAGTAACAGAACATCAATCAATATATATGCAAAACATATTGAATTAAGGGTTATGTTTCTCTACATTCTCACATGAATTATTCAATATCATAGAATTGTTGTATTTTTTCTTATACAACATGTCCACAAGAAGTTTAAAAGTATTAGTCACCTCATGAAATACTCATTAAATGTGTCGTGTTACGCATGAATGTGTCGTGAATATCCCTCGGGGTAGGTAGAGTTTAATATGGTTTAAATATAGGTGGATCTTATTACCTTTATTGAGTATTTTATCTGATTTTAGGTGTGACTGACTTTTTTCGCTCTCATATAGTATTGCCTTTATTAACATTTTTGTTTATACTCTGTAAACGTAATACATTTTTTGAGCTAATAAAATGTTTGAATGTAAGCACAAAAGCAGCCTGCTAGAATTTATTACAGTCTGACATCAAAGCCAGGCCAATATGAGACATTTAGGGCCATATGTAGGTAAATTACATTTACCGATTCTTAAATACCGAATTTTACCGATTCGGTATTTATGAATCGGTAAATGTAATGTAGGTAAATAATTATCGATTCGGTATATGTCGGTATTTTAGAATCGGTATTTACCGATTCGGTAATGGCAACTGGCTTCCCATTCATTCCTATGGGCCTGGAGGCCCATAGGAATGAATGGAAAGCCAGTTGCCATTACCGATTCGGTAAATACCGAATCGGTAATGGGGGAGGCATCATCATGGGTGGCAGGGTGTCACATTGACACCCTGTTGCACCCCTGATTCGTCCATGTGTGCACATGTGGCGCACATACATGCCCTAAGGGCATGTATGTCTGCCACATTGCACACTTCAAATGGAAAAAAAATGCTTTTTTACAGGTATTCGTCATTTACCATCAACTTTTAGTTGGTGGTAAATAACGAATCCCCATACCAACGACACACTCCATCTACATATCATTTCAGGATTCGGTATTTACCGAATCGGTAAAATTACCGATTCGGTAAAATTACCGATTCGGTAAATTACCGAATCCTGAAATATGCCCCCTACATACCAAAAGCCTAAATACCGGTCGGTAACGGGATATTTACCGAAAATCGGCCGTTACCGACCGGTATTAGGCTTCCTACATATGGCCCTAAATTTGGAAAGTCTTAAAACATTGTAGAGTTTATAGGGGTTCCATTCACTCAGTTTTAATCTAAGCGGATTTTATCAAGAGTTGAGTGGTATTCCTATTCTGAATGAAAACTCAAGTTTTTGGCCAAAATGGGATTGCAAGTGGTGCTGTTTTACTGCCCTCAAAATTGCCAGGTGCAATAAAACATAGGCACAGTTTCAGCTCCCAAAAGCAGGTGGTGTATGTGCCCAATAAGTGGCCCTGTAATGGAGGAAATCAGTCATTGACGGGTGCACTAATTCCACCTGCTGCATGTCATTCCCATTCTACGCCATTAACTCTACTTGCATGATAATGGGGGCAGTGCTTAATTTGTGCTTGTATTTGATGGTGCTAGGTACTGGGACTTATTTGTTAACACTGGGACATAATTATGACAATCCACCACAAGGTACACGAAAAAAGGAAAAATACCAGTGCTTGCAGGCCATTCTTACTGCGCTGGGTAACCTGGAATGGCCTGAATGTAGAAGGGTGATGGATAGTAGGTAAGGTGTAGGCATTTGCCAGCTCTGGCAGGGACAGTGAGTGGTGAAACCTACAGTGGACTCTTGAGAAATCTGTTGGGCCATGGCACTTTCTTTATCGATTAGGTGCTGAAGATGGGACTGAACCCCAGAGAAGCAGTAATTAATTACAGGTGCAAATTTACCAACCTACGATTATTGTGCAACTCATAATGAAACCCATAGTCACAACAGGGCCTGACATGTGACCAACTCTGGCCCAGTCAAGCCCGATTTTAAAGGAGACCAGTCCGTTTGTGGCTGTTGGCATGCAGTTTATAGGTTTGAAGTGGTAGCCAGCAGAGCTGTCAGCCTTTTCAAGCAGTGCTTAATTTGAGCCAGTGGTTTCCGGTGCTCAGCATCAGCACTTAATTAGCAACACTGGCACTTATGATAGTCTGCCACATGATGGCGTTGATTGTCTAGTTTAGAAACTAGCACAACAACAGTTGTTTAATAATTCAACATACATTAAAAATGACTGATACCTTCTGGCAAAGCCATTCTTATAGATTTGGGGACCTGGAATAGACAGAAATGTCACAGTTGTAGGGGTGTGATGGTTATTAGCTGTGTTGATACTGTAATTGGCATCGCTGACAGCAGCAACGGGTGGTGTAAGTGGACTTCTAACAAGAGCCCTGGCACTTCTGTTTTTTTTACAAATTAAGCACTGTTATCAAGTAATTGTTTTTTCAAACCACTACAACTTCAACTTTTCTACGAGTACCCACTGACTCTTTCCTTCTTTTGTTTTAGTCCAAACCAGTGTGGAGAGGAGTGCTGTCCCGGGTGGAGTGTGGCCCCCAAAAGTGGGAAATGTACCAAAGGTAATTATTATTGTTCTGTCTTTCAAATAGTACTAATTGCTGTTGTTTAGGCTGTTTCCAAGGACTCACATTTTTTGTGAAATTGTGGCACGGCTAGAAAATATTATTTACCAAACAGTGTACTATGTGCTCTAGGGGGAACTAGGATTCAAAATTGGTTCTGCTGGTTTCAGATTTAATGTATTTACAACTGGTAAGGTCAATTAAACCCTAGAGATGGTATCAAAATATGAGCAAATGATAGTTCTACTTTGTTTAAAACTAATGCTGATTGGGAAATGTACACAAATTGTGCATGTTCCCGTTTGTAGCTGCGAAAAAGAGCAAAAAGTAATTACGCACCCAAAATAGGTAAATAACAAGGCATGTGCAAAATTTTAAAGACTAGTGTCTTGCAACTTCATGTCATGTTTTGTACAAACTTTTGGGGAAATTCCAAAGTCGGAAAGTTTTATTTTTACAGAAAGAGAGAGAGAAGAAAAAGCAGCTTTAGTTGCCCTGCACTCAAGTGTGAAAATGCTCCTTTTTTTTCTCTGAGTTTTATATAGCATGAACTTGGCCTGAAGGTATTAGAGCGCTTTACATGAGCACCAGTTGCATTACACAACAGCACATTCATTTTTAGGGCTCGCCTGGCGCTAGCAGCGCGCATGCTTTGTCTCACCATGCGAGGCCTTTTGGAATCAATTCGGATTCCAAAGCGTGCACGCGGACGGACAGAAGATGTGCACGCGCAGTGTGGGATTACACGTGACATCTCTGCACAACGTGTGCATGGCGAGCGTTCGCTTGTTTTGCCTGATACTGACCAAACAAGCATTGAAAATGCAATAGGTCTCGCCTTTAATTAAGTCAAAGCCATTTGCTTTACTAATGTCTATTAGCAGAGCAAATGGCTTTAACTTAATTAAAGGTGAGACCTATTGCATTTTTAATGCTTGTTGTTAGTGACGGGGAGAGTGAGTGATTTGCCCAGAATGACAGGATTTTGAGCATCATTGCCGAGAATCAAACCCAGTTCTCCAATTTTGAGGTTGCCCGCCCTAGCCATTAGACCACATCCTCTCCCCACCTCCTTCTTCAGGTTATTGCAGTGAGGGCACTGGATAACACGCAACTGCCTGCACCATAAGCAGGCATATCAGAATATGTTGCTGTGCCTGCATCAAAAATGTAATTCCAGGATCAGATGTCACAAGGACCTGTTTATAAGTTACACAAAGAAGCATTTGCAAAGTTAGCAGCTCTGGCCTAGCAAGCTAGTGCAATGTTTATTTGTTTTTTTTAATTTATTGCACATATATGCACACAAAAAAATAAACAACAAAATATGGCATCATCTAAACACGGCCGCCTTATGCATGCAATAAAATGTTGTTTAAAAAAAAAATCACTGATACAGCTATTTTACCATTGATTTTGTTTAAACAATATGGCTTTCGGTTATGCCATGCATTTTATTGTGTGAAGGAGATAAAAATAAATAACTGCATAACCAAGCTCTCCAATTGCAGGTAGCTATAATATTACAATGCCACCTAAATACTTTTATAACATAAACTTTAAAAAGGATAGTAGGCAAAATAAATAGCAGGTATTTAAATGTAATATAAGCATTAAATATAATTTAAAAAGTATGCTTTGAACCAGCTTTGCAGCTTAGAGGAAGGAACTATTTTTAAGGTGATGTGATCAACGTGTGCATGATTCATGCAGTTACTCAAAGTAAAGGTAGCCAATAGGTAATGTGTACTAGCTAAATGCCCCTTGCTGTATGCTGTGATGGGCAAAAGAATAAAATATAAGTATTAGACTTTCAAGACAGCTACATCTGTCTCAAAGACTAGATCTGAAAAATACCTTTAAGAAAAAAATAAAATAATATCAAGTTACAGAGTCAAACCTGTAACTCTAAGAACCAGGGTAATTATATTTGATCAAATAAGGATGTATGACGTTACAACGCATGCTGTTACAACGCATGCTGTTACAACGAAAGTTTTACAACGCGAGTGCATTGACAACGCAGGACATTACAATGCAAGTCTTTACATCGACTTGCACTAGATGGCGTGCTAACATTAAAAAAGTGTAATTTACTATTCCAACTCCAGTCCACGTAACAGTAGGGAAGGTGTTGGGATAGTAAACTACACTATTTTTTATGTTAGCACGCCATCTAGTGCAAGTCGATGTAAAGACTTGCGTTGTAATGTCCTGCGTTGTCAATGCGTTGTAAAAGTTGTGTTGTAAAGGTTGTTCCCCATCAAATAACTGTGCTTCACTTGTGATCACCTCAGCCAACAAGGAATGAGGCTATAAACATGAATGAAAACACATATTGATTAAAAAGGTAAGTACGTCTAACACATGATAAATTTCGAAATCATTTGAGGTAAAATGATTTCATATTTATCATAAGGATAATCATCCTCTGCTACCAAAAACATCCAGCGGTAATTACCTGGTAATTTCCCTATTCAAAACCACATTACCTATGGTTTACCGCTGTATAGGGTGAAAAATGATGGATCTTTTGATGACCGTGTTTCACCAAACAGGAGACTTTACATATATATGGAAATTAAATGCAAACAATATTAGAGGCAATAATGAGAGTGGTGAGTTATTTTAAAGGGTTTTACTTTAAGTCAAAAGTAAAGGTTCTCTGATTCTTTATTCATTAGTCAAATATCAATCAGGTTACAGAATTGAAAAAATAGGAAAAATAGCATTAATACAGAACATATTACAGTCTGCATATAAGCATCACATATAGGAAGGGAAATGTGGCGCACATTGTCAGTCAAAACTCTTAAAGAGTTTCTAAGAAAAAGAGTAAGTCTTACAAGGTTAATCAATAATTAATAATGGCAACAATATCCCATAAAGAGAAATAAATGCAGTTTAGCACCTAAAATCTAAATCTGTTCTGATCCTTTCAGCTCTTTCCCTCTGCCTCTGCTTCGCTGTGCTCGTCTGTGTCTCTGTCTCAAGCTGCACCATACCCCCCACAGAATGCAGCCCCTCCCTGTCTCTGTGTCCAGCACAGAAACTGGGCCTGGCCCTCAGAAAAAATGGAAAAAAGAAGAGAGAGGCAAAAGCACTCCTCCCACTTGTAAGCCATATTTCAAGTAAAAGTTCACGTGCTCAGTCCTCATAGCTGGTCCAATCACAACTTCAAGACACATCATCGCCCCATGGGCTGACTGGATACGTCATTAATCAGGCTTATTCCTGTTCAAATTTCCGTCTTGTGATTTATGAAAAAAAAGTGTGTTCTTCTCTCCACGTTTAAACAGGCTACAAAAATATGCAACATTGTAAAGGTCAAAGGAAACTGTAGGCAGGATTTTTTAACAGAGCCCTTTCATTGAAAGTTGCTAGGGAAGGAGGAGTACATTCCATTCTGAGTGTCCAAGGGCAAAAAAAAAAAACTACAGAAAACTGAGTCCACTAAAGCAAACTAAAATCACGTGGTTGTGAAACACAATTCAGTACATTTCTACTCTTGCAAAAATACATGATGCCATTGTGAAAGTACAAATACATTTTCTAAATTAATGTGCATTCTATAGTGAGATTACATATGGATTAATCACATATAAACATGGCTGTTCAACTAATTAAGCATTTTTTCACATGAAAGCACCTCCAAACTGAAGCATTCTGATCAGGCCCATGTTTTCATCTTGGTTGCGCCACAATCTGCATGCCATTTTAGAACTCATGCCTGCAGCTTTTTGTTACATAATAATGCATACATTTTATAGGTGAAATCTAAGCTCCATCACACACACGTAATCCAAAACACTTATGTGCATAAACACCAAACAAAAAAGGGAGAAATATCCAAATATTCCCTTAGTCAAAAGTTAAGACTATTAGAAAACTAAAATATTGTACTTTAGATAATTCCTAATTGATCACAAAAGGATTTTAATCAAAGCAACTATTCGAAAGCAACACAGCTAAGGCTGAAATGGACTATACAGAGAACTAGGTTGCTATTAATTCAGCAACTGAACAAAAGAACACCGTACACTGGATCGAACAATAAGATGGCATTAGAATCCAAAAATCAACAAAATCAATCAGTAGCCCATATTATATAAGTACAGGTCGACGTTTCAGCTCAAAGGTAAACTTGACCATGGCCATCATCAGGATAGTGTGACGGAAAAACAAAGTTATTAATACAATGTAGAACTTAGTTAAAGTCAACGCCGAATGAGACCAGGCCAATATACATCTGGTCAAACAGGCAACAATATATCTTAATGGTGTACTGGGAAATAAATCCTTGCACAACAGACACTTCAATCATCAGAAATATAAAGGTTCACCAATCGAGGGGCTCAAAGGCATTCAAAGAGTATGGATGCAAAAAAAGGCACTCAGTCAGCTAGGAAATGAACAGCCTCCAAGCATAGGAACATGAATTGTAATGGGGTAACCCGGTGTCCCTCAGAACCTGGGCGTTTAGGAAATGTACTACAAACGGTTCTGTCTGGTGACCAATTTCTTAGCATTCCATCATTAATATGTAAAAGGAAACACATCAAAATAGTTTTTTTACTCAAGATAAATATATTATACTTTTTTTCCCTTTTTTGTATATGCAAGGCTGTCACAGAAACACGTCCATAACTGAAAAGACAAAAACGTGACTTATTGGTGAGTAAGTGATCTTAAAGTGACAGGGTGGTTAAGTGAATACAATATATACAGTGCAAGCATTTACATTTTAATTTTTTTAAATGTTTAAAATGTATGAATCAATTAACACCCATCCCTATACGAACTTACGTAATCAGTGACCGATGTACGTGGCTGCAGCCTGCTGATCTTGATAGTGGCACTTATCGAGATAGATTACGGTCTGGCTCACGAAATCGGGTTCCGTCGTCAGCGGACTGTTACCCCATTAACTCCAGCGTATGTTGACCAAAAGAATCCAACCGGACGGTGGATTCATCATTTTCCTTTAAGGCTTACAAGTGGAACTCATCACCACTATTACTGGCTGTCCACACCTCTGTCCTGAAGAAGACTTGCGGTGATGTTGTTTCATTAACGCACGTTCTTGGGTCAAAACGTCGATGCCTTTTCACAATCCATACTCTACGTTCTCCACCCCAAAACAGAAAAAAGGACCCAGATGAGGGTTTTTGGAGATTTGTTTGTATAGGGACAGATGTTAATTGATTCATACTTTTTATACATTGTTTTTAAACACTCACACTGTATATATTGTATTCACTTAACCACCCTATCATTTTAAGATCACTTACTCACCAATAATTCAAGTTTTTGTCTTTTCAAATATGAACGTGTTTCTGTGACAGCCTTGTATATACACACAAGGAAAAAAAAGTATGATATATTAATCTTGAGAAAAAAACTCTTTTGTTTTCTTTCGTTTTACATATTAATGATGGAATGTTAAGAAATTGGTCACCTGCCAGAACCGTTTGTAGTACATTTTCCAAGCATAGGGAATCAAACTCTCGAGAGTTTAACACGTCTGATCACAGGAGCAAACAAGGCATAATCAACGGTCGACGAAAAGTGAGCAAGTTCGCTTTCAAACAGATAATTCTGTAGTCTATTTCAGCATTATCTGTGTTGCTTTCAAATTGTTGCTTTGATTAAAATCCTTTTGTCACCAATTCTGAATTATTTAATGTACAATTTTTTAGCTTTCTAATGGTTTTAACTTTTGACTGAGGGTGAATTTCCCCCCGTTATTTGTTTGGTGTTTATGTATGTACGTATTTTGGGTTACTTGTGTGTTAGGCTTACTTACCTTTTTAATCAATATGTGTTTTCATGCATAATTCTAACATTATTAAAGGTCACAACTAATCTGCCAATTTTTAAAATAAATCACTGTGTGAGGACAGGTTGTGGCTCTCAAGAAAGCAGAGTCCCTATTTTGAAAAATTGCAAAATACTGCTTTACTTCTCATTTTGTACTGTTAGTGTTTTATATAGGGCTAATGTGTTATATTCAGGCCACTTCAGAGCACTCTAATAGCTGTGATGGAAATGTTGGTGGGATTATGTAAGTTGGGATAAGGTAAACTTGAGGAAAAGACACATATTCTGATCTGTCCTTCTGATTTAGCCATGTCACTCCTAATCCACCACAGGAAGACTCTTCTAAAGCCCTAAGACCTCAGAGGAGTCACTTAGAGACTCACATGGTGTCAGGCAGAGGCAACAATAGCGTCCAGTACACGTCCAGTTGCCACTAGTCATGTGTATAATTGTAAGAAAAGGCCTCTTGTAGCTTGTTGAATCTATGTTGCTGTCGCTTGAACAGGAAGTCAGCCTTATGATCCTTGGAGACCACTTCTTGTCCTGGGTGCAAGAGGAAGAAGGTCCGGTCCTCCAGGGCTCCTCTCAGATCACGGACAGCAGGGCCAGTCCTTTTCTCTTCTTCCTCAGTTTCAGCAGTGTTCTGAAGTGGGTGGCTGGAGATGCCACATTTATGCCTGACCCATGGTACATTTGGGCTCTGAGGGTGTTTGTGGGAGTGCACTACAATAATCAGTGTCCTTCCACATCTAATGTTAAAATCCAGTTCGAGGCAGTCACTGTACCCAGAGACAGAAGTCTGGTAGGACAGAAGCAGGGGTTTTCAGCAACCAGACAGCAGATACACAAGAATTGCCTTGGAATTCCGTTTTCCTCCTTTCAAGTGCACCACAAGTATCAACTCCTGAACACCTGCCAACCATGAGTTCACACTCTAGCATGATTTTTTGACACTGTAATATCAAAATTAATTCACACAGCCCCACCCTGCATATTCTATGAACTTCTAAATAGTTGTCTCTGCCCATTCAGGGCAACCTGTCAATCACAGTGACATATTGTGTTGATCCTGGGAGGAATTTCAAACCTCATGCACACCCTTTTACATGCCAACTACTGGCTTGGAGAGTTTGGAGAGCAAATGAAAATTAGCCACCAGGAACCTCAGGCATGCAAAAGTTAACTCTCTAAAAGTTACTTTCCCATTCTATTTATTAAACATTCAACTTCACCAGTGAATTGGAATTTAACTACATTTTAAAAATAGTTTTAAATAGCTTTCCTAGCTAATTCAAGAGATACAGTAGTAGGTTTTAAATCCGTACTCAGATTTTCTAAAATGGACAGCTAGATCTGTCACAGTGAAAAATCATTTTAGTGCGCTAGTCACCGTAAAAACATGTAAAAATTACATTTCTACATGTCCCACTTTTAAATACCATGCACTCTGCCTTGTGGGCTACAATGCCCACTTAGGGGTTATTTATTAACATTTAGAAGGTAGGTTTTAGACCTGTCAAATGGCTTGAATTGCAGTTTTTACACTGCTACAGTCAGGCTAGACTGGTAGGCCCGAAGCCATGTTTTACACTGTCACTGTAGTGGATGGCAAAATAGGTGCTGTAGTCCCCTAGTGGAACTTAATTTACATGTCTTGTGTACACTTTATACCATATACTAGATACTTACAGGCAAGCTACATATACCAATTTTTAAAATGCCAATTCAGCTATATTTAAAAGGGAGCACAGGCACTTTACTATTGGTTAGCAGGGGTAAAGTGCACAGAGTTGCAAACCAAGCAAAAATATAGGGCACAGCAGAAGGCAAAAAATCTGGGAAGTTCACACTAGGTATTCAGTAGCAAGGACCAATAGATTTTATTAAAAGTATATGTAACATATACTTACTTTTAGCTCTCGTCATCATTCACATTTTTCTACCACCCTCTACAGCATACAGTGTGGGGCAGTAGGTCATCCCATGTCAGCCATTTGCTAACTTCTCTTGAATGGTGGCATTTGGTCCTTTTTCACAATTATTGGAGCGCCCCATTCAACTACACTGATGTGCTAAGACTGCATCTGTAGCATGATGGTACCTGCTGTGCAAGTGCCAACCAAGCAGGAAATAACAGTTTCACTCTCTCACTCTTAGAACAATCAGAGACAGAAGAGAGAAGTACAGTGCATTAATTGCCATCTTTCTTAATTGTCACCTCAGGGCGGCAGCCACGGGCGGCAAAGGGTCTAGCTACGCCACTGTATGAGCTCCATTGTTTATTTTTATTTTAGGTATCTGTGCTGCATGAAAAGCAAGGAATGTGAACCTATATAGGGACCCTGATTTTATGTAGAACAGAGCAAGATTCCAGTGTGCCATTTCACTCCACTCAAACTTAACCCCTTCGCCGCGGCAGGAATTCCGCCGCGGCGCTGGGGGGGTTTGGGGCAGTTGCGGGTCCGCTGTGCTCGTGACGGAACCACTCCGTCACGAGTCACGGGTGAGCTGTGCTCATGACGGAGTGGTTCCGTCACGTCTCCGCCCACTGCGCTAATCGCCCGCACAGGTGGGGAATTAGCGCCGCGTGGGCGGAGCGGCCGCCAACGACCGCAGCATGACAGAACCACTCCGTCATGAGCACAGCGCACCCGTGGCTCATGACGGAGTGGTTCCGTCATGAGCACGGAAAGGGTTAAGAGGCCCATTGTTTCCCCACTTGGATTTACTGGGGTGAGCAAACAACAAACCCCAAATTTTAGCATAATCTGTCTAATAAAATCACATTTGAAGCGAACTGCAAGAGAGTCCGGCCTTATACCTAGACCACTATCTTGCCTCCTTGCAAGACACAGTGGAAGTATGTCCCTAGCAAACAATGTCCTGTCATTCGCTCTACCACCACAGGGTACTTGCCCCCCTACTCAGGGCAGGTGGTAAATTAGAGTAGTAATACCAAATGAAAAGGGAATATGTTGCAGAAATCTGCATGGTAAAACCAAAGCTTGAAGTTATTCTCCATTTCATTGGGATTAAGAACTAATTGAACTGGACTATCAGGATGTTTTGTACAGGTGCCGAGTTACCGCCCCATACATAGAGTGCAACTTGTAATTGGGTATACCAAAATATTTAATAAGCTTGGCATGCTGAGAATAGTTTTAAGATGGCAGGGCAGCTTCTCTTTAGTTTATTAAAAAAGAAGCATTCTTTAAATTCAGCCACACACTACCTAAGGGACTTTTCTACTCCTGATTCAATGCATATATATAAACTGCATGACAGTCTTTATAATGCAATTACAAAATTGAGCCTGCTAAGCAATTTCTTAGCAGTAAGGAGAATGGTTCCTCATTATGTTTTTTTTCCTATTCTTGCAGCGATCTGTACACCAAAGTGCAAAAATAAGGGACTATGCAAGGCACCACAGTTCTGTGTTTGTAAACCGGGGTTTGAAGGCCAACGATGTGAACACAGGACAGACTCCGTACCTCAAAACATGGAGTCCCCATTGAGTGTCAGGACCCTCGACATGCCTCCTCTCTTAGCTCCTTCGTCTGCAGGATTGACCAAAGAGACCATCAGCGACTCCTTGAATGTGATCTCCATACAGGCATTGAGATCCACAGACTCCCCTCTGTCCTGCCCTACTTGTTTGAAGGACACAACACCAAACACCGTATCTCCTCATACTGGTGGACTCACTACTAGACTCACAACTGCGAAACCTACACTAAAACAGAAAGAGATTGACGGGTCGGATGAGAAGAAGAGTAACAGCTCAACTAAGTTCTTGGATGTAAATAAGAAACAAACTTCTGTCCGCTGGCAGCCATTGACGTAAGTAAAATATGTATACCCTTTTGTGGAAAAAAAAAATCCAGGAGCTGAAAGTTTTTCTCAGGAGCTTGCCACCACCTCTTTCGATAGAATGTGCGGCTCTGTCGAGAGAAGGTGCTTCTGAATGCCAAGACTGCATAATTTTGTCTCCACCACCTTCCACCATCCTGAATTTCTTGTCTCTTCAAATAGCTGGTTTTCCCATCCCTTGCTTCTCCCTTTATCAATTTTTTCCAATCTTGCTGTCTTCCGCTTTTTTGCTTTTACACCTTTCTCAGCCTTGCTCTAGGTTAAAGACTGATGATAGCGAGAGAAGACCTGTTCCTCAACAATGACTGCCAGTGACCAACGCCTGCAACCACCTGCATAAATTAATCACGGTCTCCTACCACGATATTCTTTGATCCATGAGATGTCCTCATTGTATTCTTTTTGTGTTCATCTTCACTTAGTTCTCATTAGTCTTTGGCATAGCAGTGCTTTCGGCCGCAAGAAGAAAATGATGAAAGTTGTATCAAAGGTGGGTACTAGGGCATGGATACAGCTTTGGATATTGCCTACTATAGTGTGTGATATGCAAACAAGGTTGGCTGTCTCAGATGTTATGTTGCTCTATGGTGATATCTATGCACCTAGGCGTTTACCTCTCTCTATTGCGCCACAATGACTGATCTCTATACAGCCATGACTCCTGTAGCGGAGATGGCTCTTATTCATTGGCGCAATAGCAGACATGGCATATATCTACCAGATCCGCCAATCGACCAATCAACTGTTGGCACCTCTTACATTGCACTCTACTATGTATCACATCCATGTCTTGCCAGCATACTGTCAAGCTATACAACTCAAATTTAAGAAAAAGCATGTTTGATTTATCTGACATGATTTTTTTGTCTGTTGGTGTCTAAAATTTTAGTCTAGCTAGAATTTTGACTTTCACATATTTCACACATTTTCCCTCTTTTCCTTTTTTGTGTAATGTTCCCCCAGGGAAGACTAGTTCAAGCACATAATGTCTCACCCGAACTTTGAAACTGGTGTTTGCCTTAGCCCTGTTTCCTATCAGTATCTCATGTACAATTTTCAAATACAATTTATTTCCCATAATACACATAATTTTCATGAAAATTATGAGTGTTAAGCAATGAAAGAAAAATGCAGTTTCACTCACCTTACTTTGAGTATGGTGTATGTATGTCTGCCGGGATGCATTAAATGATTATTGCATGGCTGTGCCATACCGGTTTAGATGCATGAGCTAACGAGTAAGTAATACTTTTCTGTCCACTTTGTTGTCTATTTAGACCTTCTAGACTAAGGCGACCCTAAGAAGAACAATGCAAGCCCCCCTTACACAGTCTGTTTCTTAAAGTGAAACACAACTCATAGGGAAATGTCACCCCAAGTTTCCAATGAACTACATGATTATGTGAAGGACCACTCCCTTCGTCACCCAACTGGTGTATGAAGCCAACACGTGAAGAGTGGCTCTGCCCTGGAACTACATGTATTTATTTATTTATGCATTTTTGTATAGGGTGACAAGGCCTTAGGGCTACAGAGTACTTTACATAGGAGAGTATTCCATGTGGCATCCATTAAACAATGACAGTAAAGTTTCAGCTACTTACAATGTCACCTAAAGCCACGAGGTGACAAACTCTACTTTGTTAATACCTTAACCACATACAGTTGTGTCTTGTGTGTGGCCCCACTAATTCACTTACCTTCACGTACAGTTGTGTCTTGTGTGTGGCCCCACTAATTCACTTACCTTGCTCACACCCACTCAGTGTAAGAGCCATGGGCTGCAATGGACATCACAGGCTCTCCTCCCTCAGCCCCAATCACCATATTGTACTTTAAAAATTACATACACTTAGTGTCACATGGCTGTGTTAAGTCTGGCAAGAAACACTGCCATTTTACATGGAAGCCTTTTTTAAAGTTGCTTTCTTTTCTCACATGCTGACTTTTAACACACCTTTGCTTACATGACAGTGTGGGATTAGTTTCTCTGAATCCACTTTGCTTACAATTCCACTTCTTAAGTACACTATCACGACACCTTACAAATTTGGTATGATGGTGGAATCGTTAATTCTTTTCACTACCCTTATTTTGATAATCACATTTGTCTGCTTCTATCTATTAATTATTGCAGTGTATATATTTTATACAAGAATCACAATGGTTCACTAAATATTGAAAACGCTCCTTTGTGTATTTCTTGTATATTTCTTTTTGGAACACGAGTGACTGAGTGAAAGGGTTCTAGATCTCTTACCATGATTCCTTGGGGGTCAGAGTTGTCATGTTCTGAGGTTGCCCACACCATTTGCTACCTCATTAGGTTTAGGAGTGCTTATGGTAGCACTGTGAGCTAGCAGGTCTATAGACCATAATATCCTGAGGGGGTACACAAATCAGTCTAATGTTGTCCAGCAAACAACAGTTCCTATTGAAATGTGGAAACCGTGCGTCAATAGTTTCCTGCCCGCCACATCCACCACCCTTTGCCATCTTGCCCCTTTGCCACCCAACCATAAATAAAACATAACTGGCGTCCTTCCATAACCTTCATCCACACTCACCTTTGTTCTTCTCTGCCCCTCCTAAATACACAGAAAAAACTGCCATTGGGCTACTTTCCCCCATCATGCTTGGAAATACCTTCACTTCTACTGCAAATAACAAAGAAAAAAATAAAAACTGGATGCCCTGCCAAACCTCTACCACCTTCTGGGCCTTCATTCCCCTTCTTACTCAAAGCCATGCTCTCAGATCTCAATCCAAGGGCTATTGATTGGGTTCAGCAAGGGATTAATATGTGATGCTCTAAGCAGTTTTAGAACTCCTGTTCTTGAAAAGAAAATCAACCACCAGTGTTGATTTTAGGAGCTAAGCAAACACAAGGAGAAGATAGACGGAGTGCTGAAACTTTTAAGACACTCACTCCAGGTCTTCCCTGGACTGGAAACAAGCATCTATGGGATCAGTTTCAGGGTAACACCCCTTGAATCCAGTGGCAGGGTGAGCAAGGGTCCCACGTCTGGGCATACCCTGCCAACTTAGGGTGAACAAAGCAAACACAAGGAGATGATGGACGGAGTGCTGAAACTTTTCAGACACTCACCCCCAGTCACAGATCTGGGTTGAATCCCTTATCGTTCTTTAGATCATTTCGCCACCCCAAGTCGGCCCCAGCCATATGCAAAACAGTCTTGACCCTGTTCTCTATGGGAACAGTCCAGCCCGAACTACCAAGCCAGTTCTTCCCTGGACCGTATACAAGCATCCTGGGACCGGTTTCGGGGTAGCATCCCTCATCAGCTAGGCTAGCTTAATCCAGTGGCAAAGTCAGCAAGGGCCCCACGTCTGGGCATACCCCGCCAACTTTGGGCGAATAAATCAAACACATGGAGATGATGGCCACAATATATCTCGCAACCGCAGTACTGTCTAGTGGGCTTGACCTAAATAAACATGCTCAAACAAACGTACCACCACTTGGATAGGCAGGGGTATCCTCCGGGAGGGGGCCCGACCCACCTGATCCCCTTTTGACATGGACCGGGGTGAAATCACGAGTGTTAATTTAGGGAAGTTGCAACTCTGGTGGTGTCACCAATCTGGTGCTTTTTTTTGTAAAACAAGTGTTGATTCACTTGTTGCTTTTTTGCCGCCGATTGTTGGCACGGTTTGCACAGAGCAGAACAGAGTGGCTATTTACCTCTCCACAGAAGTGAGTAAATGAGCTCCCCTCCACATCCCAAAATGCCGCCAAGCAGAAGAAGCTCTGTTCGGGCAAAATATATTCAGTGAATCTTGAACTGCTTGAATGTGCTCACTGCCACCTTCAGGTTCCAGAACTTATAAATCCACACGGCATGTTTGAAAGAAAGATTAAACAAGTTTCAAAAATAGCTCAACCTGATATTTAAAGAACACAACACAAGGCCAGGAAGCGCAGCTTAATTTGATACGATTTATTATAGAGTGCACCGAAAAGGAGAGATGTATAATAAGCTTTTAATGAAGTGGTGAAACCAGGTCCCTTAATCCTCCTGTGGGAAATAAAATAGCCTTCGGACCATGTTTGGTTTAAAATCCAGAATGGATTGTTGGTAAATGTTTTAAAGAGTTCAAGACGTGCTTTGCAGAAGATCAGCCTTATTACAGTCTCCACACCGCCACACTCTTCACCTGTCTGACTCCTCACAGATTCGAATCACTCAACGTTCCAAAGCAGTCTGCAGTGCCAACTGTTGGAATGTTCCAATATTCCAAAGGAGGAAGGGGACAAGGAATATCCTACAGTAACTGAAAACACAATATTATAACACATCTTCCCTCCAACGATTTTTTTTAATGACTTGGGTACAAATATCTGGAGAAACAATACATTAAGGAGCTATAAGAAAACATTATAGGAAAATTAACCCCAACCAATGACATTTGGTGCTAATAAAGGAACCTACCCCATGAGAAATATTCACTTACTCACATTGTAATCTTTACAATGATATTTGCTACTAATAAAAAAACATGCGTTGATAATCTAAGACCCAGGAGGTCGGCATACTTGCTCTTTTAATATCTCACATTTGTTTGAGATTACGACTTTTTGTTTAAAGTTGCAGCACAGAACTAGAAACATAACACAAAGCAGACTAGACAACTTTGAGCTGAAACAGCCAGAATCTTGAAAATAGAAAGAAAACAAAATTGACCAAAATGTAATAAAAACTGTATTCGAGGGAGAGGAACTTCTTGAAGTGTTCTATATAAATTCACCAATTAACACCATAAGGTTTCTCCTTCCTGAGATTTGCTCATAAACTACATCGATCCCGTATTAGGTAGATGGGCATACATCCCAGTCTCAGCTGACTTGCTCCCTCATTAGGTGTGTCAGGCTTAGACTGGGGCTGTGCCCTAACTAAAACAAACATTGGTAAAGCTGAGAGCTGTCATCTTTGGTATCTTTGGCTTTCCAAATGGTTTTAGCCGTGCTGTACAGCAGCGCTTCTTAACCGCTTCAGTGCCCATGACGAGATGGTCTCGTCATGGAGCGCGGTTGCGCTGTGCCCATGACGAGACTATCTCGTCATGAACCCCGCCCGCTAATGCAACGCCCGGCACAGGGCGGGGAAAGGGCGTGGCACTGAAGGGGTTAACCTGTGGACTGGTGCACCTGAGGGGTCCACAACACATAGTCAGGGGGTCCGCAAGCTAGAGTGCCTAGCGCTAGCCCATACTGTCTGGGGAAACTGGGGTCAAACGTCAGCAGTAAGCTTTACTCAAAATGAGGTCATCCACGTCAGTGAGAAAGCTTGTGTTTACGTTTTTTTCTCTTGTTTTACTTAATTTGCATCTCCAAGGGTATCAGTTTTTCCAGTAAGTGGTTTGCCTGTGTTTTTTTTCATACTTCATATTAATCCTATATTGCGCGTGCTGTGGCGAAGATCTCTCGTAGGCATCTCCGTTACGTCACGTTGTGTCTTGGTGTCCCTAACGGATCAAAATTGAGAGGTTTGGAGTTGATGCAGAAGGCAGAGTGAGTTTCTCACAGTGCCTGCCAGTGGGTAATTAAGGTGCTCAGACTATTTGAGCATCCAAACCTTGGCCTCTCTGCAGAGTGTGCAGAGCAATGGTGGCATGTGCCAATTGCAATTGTGATTAAATGTGGGGTGGTCGGAACTCGTAGAGTTTTACTCTGCAGAATTTCGCGGTCACATGAATTTTTTGTGAAATTCCGCGGAGTTCCACAAACCGCGGAATTAGGCACGTCACGCTGCTTATGCAGAATTTTATCACCAGGAATTTGTTCTGTGCTGAAAACTCAGCACAAAATGCACCACACGGTATGTCAGAGTGCGCTGCTTCTCGAGTTGATTTATCTACCACTCAACTGGATTTTCTACTGAAGTGGCAGCTTTCTGACAACCGCCCATGTTGGGGAAATCTATTCGGGTGCCAGCCAAGTGACCGAAAATCGCACTAGAGGATGCCAAGCTTATTGTTGGCGACCCGCACGTGACAAAAAACTCTGCCACGCAGTGAGTGGTTAGTGAAATTTGGCATGAACTTTTGCATTAAATGCGTTCTGCCAACTCAGTCCTCGGAGCAGAATTTATCACTCACCCCTAATTATATGTGGAACTGTGTGAAGGAGGTACAAAGCTGCTGAAATATTAACAGGGCCAAAGTGTTTACAGTTGAATGGGTGTTTTATGTTGTGTGTGTGGGGGTGAGGGTGAGGGTAAAGTGCAAAAGAACAGAGTGAAAAGAGGGTGCAAAAGAAAAAAGCAATAATGTGTGAAAATGGAGAATTTCAGAAGGACGTGGGCAGAAAATGGCTTGGGGTCCATGATTTCCAGTAATGATATAGTTGGGGCAGGCTCGCAACAACCATTAGGCTCACCGGGCTTCAGCCCCCCCCCCCCCCCGTCATGTGTGTCAGCCCGGCTGAGGCAGCCTCGCGGGCTGGCGTCCGTCTAATTGCAGCCGGACCCGAGTACTTCACAGGTCTTTAAAAGACCATTTACTCGTTAATGAGGCTTTTGTTGTGTTTTCACCCCTTCTTACAGCCACTCTGCCTATGGATGGAAGATTTAGCCACCCCCGAAATCTTTTTCAGCCCCCCCCCGAAATTTGGCTCTAGTTGCCCGCCTGAGTTGGGACCCTCAGAAGTCAAAAGGTTAAGAACCACTGCTTGACATCATAACCGATGATGTGCAGTATGGTTTCTAAAAAAGATTTTTAAAAAGCCATACATGGCCAACTGCGTCATTTCGTAGGTACACTCACCAAGCATGTGCATGCCTACAAAATGACATGAGTGCCTTTTTTTCTGTTTGCGGTTCCCTGTTGGATTGGCAAACAAAAAATGAAAAAAAGGTAGCATAGGTGGTGTGAAGCAACATTGGGGAGGAGGAAGCAATGGGGGGGGGTAACACCAGAAGCAGGGGATAGCAACGGGAACCAACCTTTACAATGCAGTCATTACATCGCACTACATTTACAACGCAGTCATTACATCGCAACATCCTTTACAACGCATGTCACTACATTGCAGCATTACATTGCATGTCACTACAATGCATGACACTACAACGCATGTCACTACAATGCAGGCATTACATCTCATGTCATTTCAACGTATACCATTACAACGCATAGTACCCCTACACGGATGTATGTCGTTACAACGCACACTTTTACAACGCATGCACTTACAACGCATTTTTTACAACGCAAAATCCATTACAACGCATTCCATTACAACGCATGACACTACAACGCATTTTTAAAAACTACCTTTACAACGCATTCCATTACAACGCATACTACCTTTACAACGCATACCATTACAACGCATAATATTAAATTGCATTTAAGGTAAGTATTAGATAGTAAAGGGGTAAAAATTACTTTTCTAACTCCAGGGGGTGCAACAGTAGGGTAAGTGTTGGATAGTATAGGGGTAAAAATTACTATTCTAACTCCAGGGGGTGCAACAGTAGGGAAAGTGTTGGATAGTATAGGGGTAAAAATTACTATTCTAACTCCAGGGGGTGCAACAGTAGGGTAAGTGTTGGATAGTATAGGGGTAAAAATTACTATTCTAACTCCAGGGGGTGCAACAGTAGGGAAAGTGTTGGATAGTATAGGGGTAAAAATTACTATTCTAACTCCAGGGGGTGCAACAGTAGGGAAAGTGTTGGATAGTATAGGGGTAAAAAATACTATTCTAACTCCAGGGGGTGCAACAGTAGGGAAAGTGTTGGATAGTATAGGGGTAAAAATTACTATTCTAACTCCAGGGGGTGCAACAGTAGGGTAAGTGTTGGATAGTATAGGGGTAAAAATTACTATTCTAACTCCAGGGGTGCAACAGTAGGGTAAGTGTTGGATAGTATAGGAGTAAAAATTGCTATTCTAACTCCAGGGGGTGCAACAGTAGGGTAAGTGTTGGATAGTATAGGGGTAAAAATTACTATTCTAACTCCAGGGGGTGCAACAGTAGAGTAAGTGTTGGATAGTATAGGGGTAAAAATTACTATTCTAACTCCAGGGGGTGCAACAGTAGGGTAAGTGTTGGATAGTATAGGGGTAAAAATTACTATTCTAACTCCAGGGGGTGCAACAGTAGGGTAAGTGTTGGATAGTATAGGGGTAAAAATTACTATTCTAACTCCAGGGGGTGCAACAGTAGGGTAAGTGTTGGATAGTATAGGGGTAAAAATTACTATTCTAACTCCAGGGGGTGCAACAGTAGGGTAAGTGTTGGATAGTGTAGTGTAATATTATGCGTTGTAATGGTATGCGTTGTAAAGGTAGTATGCGTTGTAATGGAATGCGTTGTAAAGGTAGTTTTTAAAAATGCGTTGTAGTGTCATGCGTTGTAATGGAATGCGTTGTAATGGATTTTGCGTTGTAAAAAATGCGTTGTAAGTGTAGTGCGTTGTAAAGGTTGTTCCCCCCCCTACACCATCCAACACTTACCCTACTGTGGCACCCGCTGGAGTTAGAATAGTAATTTTTACCCCAACACTATCCAACACTTTCCCCATTGTTGCACCCCCCTGGAGTTAGAATAGTAATTTTTACCCCTACACTATCCAACACTTACCTTAAATGCAATGTAATGGTATGCGTTGTAATGGTATGCGTTGTAAAGGTATAATGCGATGTAATGGAATGC
Organism: Triturus cristatus; assembly: GCF_964204655.1. NCBI lineage: Eukaryota > Metazoa > Chordata > Amphibia > Caudata > Salamandridae > Triturus > Triturus cristatus. The sequence continues at coordinate 463,697,850 of NC_140592.1, forward strand.
GTTGTAAATGTAGTTAAAAAAAATTCTTTGTAATGGCATGCAATGTAAATGTATGCGTTGGAAAGGATGTTGCGATGTAAAAACTGCAATGCAAAGGCATGCGTTGAAAATGTATGCGTTGTAACGTCATACATTCGATAGCAACCCGTGTGGATGGTAGAAAAAATAGGAAGTGTGCTGGGAAGGGGAAGCAACGAAGGGGGGACGACACCAAGGTGGGGAGGAACATGAGGTTGTCAAATAGGAGGGAGGACATGGACCAACAGAGGAGCAGGGGTGGAGGAAGACAACACAGAGGGGGCAAGGGAAGGAACACAGAGGAGCAAATGAATGAGAGAGCATTACGTGGAAGTGAGAGGGAAAGCATGCTGGCAAAAGAGTAGTGTGGGGAGGTGGGATAAGCACAAGAGGGCGGGGAAGCGCATGGGCAGTGAGCGTGGCACATGGGAAGATGTACATGAGATGAGAAAGACAGCAGGAAAAAACACACACTCTCATAGAGTGCTTAGGCTAAAAGAAAAAAGCATTGGCAAAGTCAATAGGTCTCATCAAAGTGCATACTGCCTCTGCCAATGATTTTTAGCTATTCTGTACACACACCCCAATCTTGTGCAACATGGCTAAAGTTACAAAACAAAAAAGGCCCTTAGCACAGCGGCTCGCATCATTTTGCAGGTATGAACACCATACATGCAATTGCAAACAGAATGACACCAAGCACTTTTTTTCTTTTTAGTTACCTGTCCAAATTGGATCAGTAACTGAAAATAAAATAAAATGCGCAAACTTTTTTTTCATTTTTTTAAAAGTGGGTGGGGGAAGCAGAAGCAACACAGAGGAGTGTGTGGGGATGGAGGAAGCAACACAGGACTCCGAAGCAACACAACGGTTGGGGGAGATCAATAGTGTGTGTTCAAGTGGGGTAAGCAACACAGAGGGCACAGGGAAGAAAATGGGAGCTGCACACAGGTGAGCAACAGGGAGAGGGCCCGGGAGAAACACACAGGCAACAAAGAGCAAAAAGGAGTGCACAAGGGAGAAAGCTCGGAAACAAAAATCCCATGCAGGGCTTTACAAAAAGAACAAACATTGGCATAGCCAATAGGTCTCGCTTTTGGGACCTTATAAGTATTTAGTTATGCAGCACAATATCCTTGTTGCAACAACATTAACTGTTGCATGCTTAAACACTTATAAGGCCCCAAAGGCGGGACCTATTGGCTATGCCAATGCTTGTTTACTGTTAGTGCCCATTTTGTAACTATTAAGGTTTTCATAGAACGTTAAAAATAACATTGGCTGAAAGAAAAGGTATTGCTTCACATAGCACACATTACCATACTAGTCTCTGGCACTGAAGGAAATACTTTGCATGTGAAAGTAAGAGAGCAAGCAGAAGAGTGACATGAAATAAAAGCGAACAACGTCTTCAAATAAAGAGCAGATGGGGGACCATGAAATAGCACTTCGTCATGATACCGAAGCAGCGTCTGGAATGGCTTAGCGAGAAAGTACGGACACTGAAACTGAGCAGACAAAAGACACTGAGCATAGGACGGAATGAAAGCGCACCAAAGTGATGACGGAGATCACTGTGGATATACGTGAAAGAGCAGGGAGGGGACATTTGCACCTGAGAAAATGGAGCCTGAAAGAGACGGAAAGTTATGATAAATTAGAGCAAAGGGGCGCCAGGTTTAGAGGAAGAAAACACAAATTAAAAATATCTCTGAATGGACAATTTTTGTACGACGGTGGATACAGAGGTCAATTATGCTGCACCGTCATAAAAAGGTCCCTGGAATTTCAAACAAGTGTATGCTGGTATGTTCTCTCAAATGAGGCAGTCCTGCTGGCATTTCATGATGTGGCTCCATATGGTTTCTATTTAGAGCATCGTCGGCAACCGGAGATTTAATATCAGGGAAGGTGGTTAAGAATCCAAGGGGCATATCTACAACAACCGGCGATAATTATCGCTCAGCGCTCTTAGCGTGAGGATAATTATCGCCGGCTAGCGTGAATTTTTATCGCTGAGATAGCGTGCTATTAGCAACGCTTATCTCAATAGCGATAAAAATCTACATGCTAACAGGCTAACGTGAGATTATCGCTGGAAACCCAGCGATAATCACACGTTACCTTGTTGATAGGGACAGGCAAACTTAGCCATGATATCCTCCTTCCATAGGATATCATGGCTAAGTCTGAAAATTAGCAGACGTAAAAAAGCAGCGTTAACCGCGGTTAGTGCTGCTTTTTTTGTCTCTAACAGGGTTAGCGACATTCTTGATAATAGGAGAAATGTCGCTTAGCGACATTTCTCCTATTATTTTACTCTGGAACGCCCCCTTTGCATCTCATTAGAGATGCACGGGGAAGCGTAGAGTAAAAGGGTGCTAACATGCAAATTTGCGTGTTAGCACCCTGTTGTTGATAGGGCGCTAGTTTTATCTCTGCTTTTTTGGCTTTTAAAGCCAAAAAAGCAGAGATAAAGCCCTTGTTGAAATGCCCCCAAGTAAGGAGCAATTAAGTAAAACAAAACAGAGGTTGATGTTAATGGACGCAGGAGCTCATATACAGGTGGGGGTCGAAAAACGGAGAATGGAAGGTGCACAAAAAACCCCATGATGCGCCGTTGCCTTCACCCTTTGAGTTATTCTCCCACATATTGCCTTATATTCATTACAGGTCAAGACCCTCATAAAGCACTTAAGGGGCCGTCGGCCGTCAAGCATCATACACTCAACCTAATTTGAAAAATTACTTTTTTCGCGAGGGGCTGTACTCTCTTTAGGGGGTAGGGTGTTGCGATAATGAAACGATAAAAATCAAAAGCCAGGAAATACCGCTAAAAATCAAAAGCCAGGATGTTCCACGAACGTATTAGTAGGACTGCCATTTCCACTGACCGTGAGGCACACTAGGGCTTCATCAGCAGCGCTCAGAATAGCCGAAATGGGAAAGGAAGCAAAGGCAGCCCTGGCAAAAATGCAACAAGCATTGGCCACGCGCGCGCCTCGCGCTCAAAGGTAAACAAGCATTGGCCGCGCAGCTCACTGAGTACATCAAAGCGGCTGAAAGGGGAGAAAGGAGGGGTGAGTGCAAGCCGAGGTGACAAGAAGGGCTGGGCGAGAAGGGAGGGGGGAATGCCAGCAGCAGAGGAGCCTGATTAAAGCTGACAAAAAGGGAGGGGGAGAAGGGACGAGGGAGTGCGAGCAGCAGCTGTGCACATGCACGCCATCGTGCACTCAAGCTTTAGGCCTGGGTAGCACCTTGAAAACCTGTATACTAAATGCTCTCCGAGCAGTGCATGCACGCTGGGTCAGCGAGACCTAAAAAGGGTAGGGTAGGGCAGGGCAGATAAGAACCATATAACCATTTCAATGAGGATAGTTTGCTATATTAAAATCTGCTACACACTGGCTAAGAACGTAAACCATACAACTGAATCAGTCAAAACAGATATTTAATTTCTGTCAAAGTACAAAAAGGGCAATATAATAATACGTGCTTCACAAAACAGCATCGTGAAAACTGTGCTAGTGTTGCTCTAAGAAGAGCAACATTCCAATAGCATTGTTGAAAACGTGGTTTAAATATTTATTCCATAAGACACCCGATTTAGGTACAGTGCTTTGAAACCACGAGCAATTAATAGCTAACAGGCTCAACTGTAGACACGACCCATCCAACAATTCGTACACGGGTCTTCATCAGGACAAAAGAGGAGTACATGTGTATAAATAGTAATGCCTGCTAGTATGGATGATGTGACTCCTACACCTGGGAATCATCATTGTCTTGTGTAACATTTCCAATACCTTGACCTGCACACTTATGAGCCATCGGCGTTGCATAATACGTGTGATGTAAAGCTCTTAATACCGTACAATGGGATGAGTATCGCTATAAAATAAATTAAATACATGTGAGAAAGGGTCTGTAGAGAGATGATCAACACAGGTGGAAGCAAGAGAATCCTTGGACTTTGGGGGTGGGAAATCTACAGCCAGCAAATCTTGTTGCAATAAAGCAGGTCCTGTTCCTACTTCTGTGTCAGTGGCAAGTCTTGTTTTTTATGTTTCAAAATCTGGTCATCATACCAGCAATGATGCTGATGTGAGAGGATGGGGCCCAACGGCCATAGCTGCCGACTTCATTACATTATGCCCTAGTCATAGTTCGAAGAATGCTTGCGTTCAAATCCAGAAATAGAGACAGAAACCATTGTGTCCTAGCAGTTACAGTCAGTGAAGACTCGGAGACCCAGTAGCGGTTAAATCCTGGATCTGGAAACCATGGGTTGCACCAAATGAACCCTGTTATTCCATCTTCAGTGTACATTATTCACTATAGTACCATTAAGAAGCACTATTCTTTGGTACAAATAGCAGTACTTGAACGAACTGTGTAATTGTTTCTCACCGTCCACCTCTATTACAGCTTCAAGAAAGGATGCGACATAACAACCAGAGCTGCCGACTTGGAACTGGAGAACCAGGTTCGAGTCTCAGCGTCAGCTCAACAACCTGTTATTCGGGGCAAATCCCTTAATCTCCCTGTGCCTACAAAAAATTAATGCGTCCTTGTGTAATGTAACTGGTGCTCATGTAAAGCACTCCAATAACTTCGGGTCGAGTTTGCGCTTTATAAAACTACAAAAAAAGTGCCCTTTAAAGACTTGAGCTACAGCTACAGCTGGTCGCAATGAGAAGACCGGGTAGATCCAAAACGCCTTCAGATTCCATCTAGTGCTGTGATGGTGACGTTACGTGGCACAGATTGGGGACTGGAAGTAGGACATAGTATTAATGTGAGTAGTAATTAATTATCAGGTCTGTGGGCTGTGGGTGAGAGGGGAGGAGTTGCTTACCTGGCGACACTATAAAAGTGTCCGAGGTGGAGGAATCAATCTTCCTAGTACCCTTCTGCGAACTTCCTGGTGGTATCCATGGTAATTTAAATCCTATCAACGACCGGGGTAAGAATGAATATAAACACCAGGGATGGTGTATTTTAATGGTGCGAATGAATAAAGTGCTCTTCGGGAAGCTTACCCTTTTGATGAATAGCCTCTATTTGATTTCATGCAGTATTATCGTAATGCACGGTTATTGTAGATTCTAATCAGTAGAAGAGGTATTAGATCTGTGGCATACTGAATAATGGTGGGGAGTAGAGTTGGTAATCCTCCTCACCTAAAAATACAGCGTACGAATACTATTTAAACAATGGGGTCAGTGACCCTACTCACCATTTACAGTGTGGTGAATAAGTAAATCAATTACTGTTGATGCAGCCGCCACGGGTCTGCAAGTGATAGTGACAGTCTAAGTTTAGGAATGTTGAAAAAGTATCGAAACATAAGGCACAATTAGGTTAATCTCCAAGGTTTGGCTTACCGGAGTAACCGGCGGCAATCCGCTCTCGCTGGTACTAATCGGGAAAGACGCGATCCGCTGGCGGGTTAAAATACCAGTCGCTAATGCGCGTGCGTGCAAAAACTCAGCCGAGCAGCGCAGGCTCTGTACGCTCGCCGAAGTAGCCGTATCAAATCTGCGTTCAAAAGCGGCGGCCATTAGGGAATGGGTGCCGCTGGAGGAAAATAAAGCACTCTCGTAGGAGAGTGATATTATACCACCTTACAGGATTGAAGAATAAGGGAAGGGTCACAATGTCTAACAATATTGGTCAAACTTTGTGACAGTACTATACATGCAACATAGCAGGTAATACACAGTATGCACATTAATGTGCATTGGGCACTGGTGCCAATAAATTATTAGCGCAGTCATCAGTCAATTAAATATTTCATGATCATGTCTGGAAAACTACTGCAGTCCTAAGTTCGAATAAAGGACAGACACCCTCACAGGTTAGAACCTCCTTGAATTGGTGGGTAACCCTTTAGTAATCATTGTCTACTGCCCTTTTAAGATGTACAATTTACTCCTTCAGAATGTGGCAACCAGTTAATGAGTGTGGCAGGCAAACTCTGTTGTATTGGCCTCATTATACCGGCTGGTACAGGATACTTAAATATAACAATATATACAGTACATCGATGAATACATTGATAATGGTATTGTATATCCATGATATGTCGCAGGCGTTTTTGGGAGTTGTAGTCAAAAATTGTCCGGGACGCCTTGATGTTCATTGCTAATGGCAGAAACCACATGTCCCAGGAGCCTGTTGTGATGGAGTGCTGGCCCGGCGTTTGCGGGAAAATCCTTCCATGCTGGGGAGAAACTGGGGACATGTCACACTGGTGAGTGCCTTGGGATGAGGAGATTATCATGTTTAACTGTTCAGAGGACTGCTGGAAGTTGGCAGGGTGACATGCTTATTATGCGGCGTGTGTGGGGCGATTAATAGAGCATGCATGATGATCGCTGTGGTTAGCAGAGAGGCATGTCTAAGACAAGCACGCACGCAGCACGAGTGGTGCGCATGCGCGACGAGTAGGCTGGTGAGTGGGCAGGAAAGGAATTTTAACAAGCGCGGTGTGCGATGCGGTGTGGGGCTGAAAGCTGGCAGATGCGCGCGTGCACTCTCGCGTGAACACAAGCGCTAGGCCAGCCAGCAGCACTTCGGAAACACACCTACAAAATGTCTCTCCGAGCAGCGCATATGTGCTGACTCAGCGAGACCTAAAAAGGTAGTGCTTAAAAAGCAAGCAGTGGAAGCAGATATACCAGCCAATCAAAAAAGATTGTATAAAGGCACTGGCCCATGGAGGGATAAGCACAAGATTGACAAGCTGGGACATGAATAAGAAGAACGCAAATAAGAGTGACAGAAAAGCCAACCAATAATAAGTAATGGATGGGCTCCAAGCCCACAGTAAGGTAACAAAATGTCTTGCAACAGACATCGCATGCAGTGTCTGAGGCAAGTACTAAAAAATCTCTGCTCACTACAGGTGTGTTTTGGCATTCGGATGGGGATAGCGCAGCAGTGATAGATGGAGCACCGGTTTTCACTCAGCCCCTCTACTCTTCATTGCAAAAAGACCAGGATGATTTTGAAAGGCTTATATAGCGTACAACAATGTCTCAACAGGTATTATTTAGTTGACAGTTATCAAGAATTAGGCACATAACATGTTGCAAAGATGGGGGGACGAGAAGGGAGACAAGAAACTAGGAAACAATGGATGCAAAAAATATTTTTCAATTCAATTTCAATTCAATACGTCTTTATTCGATAATTCCAATCATAAAAGACACAGTACAATCATAAAAGTGTCATTAAAAAAGATAATATTACCCTAAAAACATACAATTCTGACGAAAAAGAAATTATTCCATATAAAACCATATAAAACCATTCAGAAAACCTACAATGGGAATACCCACATGCCAATAGTATACTCAAGTAGTAATTCCTGAAGCAGGGAGATTTTTTCTTCGCAGTGCCCAAGACCAGCTAAGGAATTTCGTCACGGCAATAACAATATCTGCTCGTGTGTTTGTTGACAGAATGCGCAGAGCTGTCATACCCGATCTGGTGCCTAGATTTGAACACAACGGCTTCAGCCATCTTCGACGTGGGCCCTTGTAGGCCGGGCACACAAACAATACTGGGATGAACACGAGGGGCAGTTAGTTTCTGACACCTTATTCCATTAAATCATTTTCATATATTTGATCAAAAGTTCAAAGCAAAAGCACTATGTTACATTAAATTTCATGTAACCTGTACAAAACTGTGCACAAGTGCTCGTGACGAAGGTGAGTGGCGCAAGGAACAAGTGAAGGGATATATACAGCGGGAGACAGCGCAGAAGAAAACAATAATATGTACAGTGAACTGTTATTGGTACCCATACATTAATACATTAATGAACATAGAACGTTTTTCTGAGGACCACAGGGATGGCGCCTCAAAATGCGTTGCAAAGTCAATGGCATTTCGGCCCGTCTAGATTTTAGGCCATCATCAGGACCAGGTTACTAATTTTACACAAGGGCTTGCTTGAAGGCGTATGTAAGTACAACAAGCTGGGTGTAGCACTGCGAGGGTGCTAGAGATTAGTGGCGACCCAGGGCGGGTCAGAGGTAATGAGGAGTAAGCCTTTTAAGGCTAGGGCTGAGAAAAGAGGTGCAGTCGAGGTCAGAGAAGGTAATTCGCACCCGGTATAAATTAGCAATTATCACAGCAGTGTGCCTTCAAAAGGCCAGGAATAGATCCTTGCTGGCAATGCTCAATAGCCGGTCAGGAATCCGTGTGGCGCCGGCGGCAGTCCGGGGATGGCATGATTTTGAAAAGGGACAGGCATTGCAGCACACGCAGGCAGGCGCAGTGTGTGACTGTCCCCTGCAGCAGGTGGAGATGTCTTTCCCTGGTATACCATCTCCCTCCCAAAAGACACTCTTTGGCAATGCACTAAAAGCTCCCTTCTTCCCAGTGGCACACAAAAACTGCACCTCCAAAAGCCTGTACCCACATAGGTAACATAGTTTTGTAAAGAGGCAACAATGGTGTCTTATTTGCGTGGCTTCACGCCCCCTTGCAGGTGACGGAACACCCTTTGGACAAAGGGTTGGGGCCAGCTGCGGTCGGTAGTAGGAGTAACTGCAGGGCGGTGACATGGGGAGGGCAAGGGGCAGGGTGGGGGGGGGGCAGTAAACTATGGATTACGGAGGTTTACAGGTAAGTTAACATATAAATTAATAAAAACGAATTTCGTTGCGTGCACTGCATCGCATTTGGGGATGCAGTGCACGCAACGAAATTCGTGGGCCGGGTCAAACAAGCATTAAAAATGCATTAGGTCTCGCCTTTCATTAAGTTAAAGCTATTTGCTTTGCTATACATTACCATTAGCAAAGCAAATGGCTTTAACTTAATCAAAGGCAAGACCTATTGCATTTCCAATGCTTGTTTTTTTCTATTCTTAAGTCAGCATGTTCTATGTGCAAGAGAACACCAAGGGCGGTGCGTTCCAGAGTTGAGCAGCTTGCATTCTTAATGCCCACCACCTTAACGTACCCTGTGGAAGAGGCACTGTTGTAGATTCACGGCAAATCATGCTTAGACATTCTTGCAGCCTGCCTACGCTCTTTTTTAGACATTCACAGTCTTGTCGACCACAGAAGAAGTATGCCTGCCATTCTTTAAATCTTCCAGGACGTTCCAACAAGGATGCACTCTCCTGTCATTTGTTGTCATCTGTCTTGCTTCATCTCCTCTTTATCATGCGTAATGGAAATGTTCTTACAAATAAAAAAAAAGTATTGCTCACCTTGATACATGCAACAGAGATCGGATGGCCTGATAAAATAAACAAGGAAAGCCAACCCCAACCCAATCACTGTGTTTTTATAAACACACAAAGAAGATGACAGTGACCAGCTTGGAACTCCAGTTTACAGTTCAAAGCCCAGATGTTTGTATGCCTTATTTGAATTACAATCGGGACAGCATGCAATCCTCCCAAGGTGTTTTTCTTCGCTGAGCTTTTTCCCCATCGTAGATCGAATTTCTTCCATTTGCAAGTAGTATTGCGGTGAACGCTAGAAGATCGCCTCACGCACAGATCCCTCCTTGTGTAGGCGTGCAAAATTAATGAGACAATGGGTCATTGGACAGTCTTCCATAATAAACTTAGTACAGTGGGAGGGCCAATGGCGTTAATGAACTTAGAATAAGGTGGAAGACAAATAAGAGGTGACTGAGCAAGACTGGAGATGTGAAAACTAAATGATAGAAAACGCAATAAATTAATAGTGAACATAAAAAGAGAATACAAATAAAGTTAGAGAGAATAAAATCACTACACACAATTAAAAGCTGAAGAAACTGAAACATCGTTGAGCAGTCACGGGACTGAAGGGCACACGATTGCAACAGCATTTCGAAATAGGTCTTACATTAGCACGTTGTGCTACAAGGTATAAAGTGTCAACTAAATGTTATTACTGTATCATACCATAAGGGCAACATAGCGACTTGATTTCTTTCTTATGAAGCAAAGCGTTCCTACAATGACAGATTTCAAAAGCATTCCTAGTATATGGTGTAGCAGTGCCACCTAGTGGGAGACAACAATATTGCACTTCGGTCGGACAGCAATCGTGCTGGCAGTACAAAACAAGTGCGGCCCGTCATGGGACGGACAGAAGATGTGCACGCGGGGGCTGCCTTTACTGGCGGCGAAAAATGTCCACAGAGATTCACGCCGCCAGTAAAGGGGCCAGTAAAGGGGCCAGTACCCGCGTGCACATCTTCTATCTCAGTTTGTCTCCCAGCGTGCACTCTGGAATCGTATCGATTCCAAAAGGCCTCTCATGACAGAGCACCGTATGCCGTGCTTTCGCCAGGCCGAGACCTAAAAAGCAGGCGAGAAGGGTTCCTATCGGGAAAATCTTAGCTCTGCAGCAGCACCACCCTTCAGTGCCTTTGAGGTAACATCAGAGAGACTTGTTGTTGTTCTTTCAGTCTCATCATTTCAGAACGGGAGCAATTTCAATATTATATACAACAAAGCCATAGTTGTTGCTTATTTATCTTATACAATTAACAGCCATTGATAAAGCCAATAACCCTGGCTTGTTGTAGGTGTAATGTCATTTGTTGTATTATACACCTGGATGCAATCACAGAAGCAGCAAAACACCAGTCGGGCGGCATACTATGCCTAGCATAGATTTTTAGCTTACACGTTTTAAGCCATGCCCTTAATTCCATCAGCCACGCCCCTTTTAGAGACCCCTCCGTTTTTTCATCCCACTTATAGCCCTGGTCTTAACAGTTCGTTGACAGGACTTTTGTGAAGAGCAGCTGGCTAGGTTCGGATCTCCTAGGGGATTATGGCATTACGCAGTTTTGAGGCGTACACCCCCAGTGATCTTCATTTGTGTTTTATCTATGTTCTCAAATCAGATTGGCAGCCAATGAGCAAAGATTTCTGACTAGGGCATTTTGTGAGGCTAACGACTAGACACGGACCCCAGTGGTGGTACTTATTGGCCCAGTGGTATTAGAGGGCGGTCTTTGGGCTGCAATGATAGGTGCAGGTCAGTGGCGTACCGAAAGTTGAGGGGGCCCCCTGCAAGGTTCATGGAGGGGCCCCTGCTCCGGATTTTATCCGGAGTTCTCAGACCTGAGTACTGTGCTGAGGTCGCACCGTTTGGATTGCGGGGGCCTGTGTTACGCCACTGGTGCAGGTGCCATGAAGAAATGGGGGCCACGGAGCCGGATATTGCTACCCCGGCAGGAGAGGGACTACTGAACACTGAGGCTGACAAGTGTAGTGAGCCATCGGGCACACCATCAGGACAGTGAGGCACACATGCATCGCCTGGCCGGGCACGGCCTAGGTGATCTAATAAACAACCCTGCCAAGTACCACGCATCAGCCTTTAGACCAATGCATTTCAGTGTGGTGGTCCGCATCACCACACTGAAATGTATTGTCACGCATTTATAGAGCCTTGGCTGTCTGCTGAAGAGCTGCTAGTTCGCTACTTCAACTTCAATTGCAACAAGCAGCCAAGGGATTTGAAGCCGCACAACCCAGTTAGTCACACAAATAAACTAGAAGTTATGTTGCCCACCTCAATGGTCTGCTGCTTAAAGTAGACCATACAATATGACAGACAATATCAAAGGCAGAGAGGCAACAATAACAATTAGACATAAATAGTAAAAAGGTTCTTGAGTCTTCAGTATTGTATCTGTGTCCTTCTTTAATATTCTTGATTCAACAGATGCGCAGCCAACGCGTTTCACCCTAAACAGGGCTTCATCAGGGAAATACAGGATTTACTTGGTTGACTTTTGAGTAAAGAATAAAATCTTCCAAATAGGCAATTATCAAAATGCAAATCCCTCCTTAAAGATTTAAAAGTCAAGTCAGTGGTTGAACACTAAATTTCTGATCATGCATAGTCCAACTTACGCCTATACGGCGGACGTGACTTTTCAATCTTTAAGGAGGAATTTACATTTTGATATTCGCCTATTCGGAAGACGTTATACTTTACTCAAAAGTCAACCGAGTAAATCCTGTATTGCCCTGATGAAGCACTGTTTAGGGTGAAACGCGTTGGCTGTGCATGTGTTGAATCAACACTATTAAAGAAGGACACAGATACAATACTGAAGACTCAAGAACCTTTTTTCTATTTATGTATAATTGTTATTGTTGCATATCTGTCTTTGATATTGTGGTTCACCATCTCCACTGACTGCTGAACTTGCAGCTCTCTGGAAGACAGCCGAGGGTCTATAAATATGTGACAACAATTTTCAGTGCGGTGAAACGGACCACCACACTGAAATGCGTTAGTCTAACGCCTGATGAGTGGTACTTGTCAGGGCTGCAGCCTGTGTCTCTGCCAACGGCCCTCGAAACTCCTCCCTACCTACAGTGCCTACCTAGCACCACCTCTTGGGATCCCGGTGACCCTTGCTTTGCTCAATTTGGTTACCCTGACGCTGAATGCAGTGATATCCCTTTCCCACCTCAGCCACCAGAACGCGATGCACACCCCAGAGGCCGGTCTGTGGGGGTCTCATTCAGCTGCTTGGAGCACTGCCATAATCTGCCTAATTGGGCGGCCCTGTAGGTGCCCCTTCATCAATTATATATCACTTATATATAGCGCTTATATTTACAACGTGGTTTCTTTGGGTGCATGGTTGATAGGGTGTTGGTTGTGGTACTTTGGATGTGTCATTAGGATCGATTGATGCACTTTACCAAACTTCAAATGGTTTCTAATCTTTAATGGTTAATAGTACCAGCCTCTTGGCTGATAAGTCGAGTGGGCAGTTTTGTTTTCAGCAGAGCCCTTTAGTTATTTCTATGTGGGAGGAACTTCTGGTTTTCTAGTCATGCAACCTAGGGGAATTTTACTAGAAAGCTATTTCAGGTACAGCAAACGTACCCTGGAGGACACCACTGCACATTTGCGTTCTAGTGAATAAAAGATACGCATTTTGTTTTCACTGGCTAAAGTATTACTTTAATCGGTTATTTTTTCTTGTTTGAAGCAGCCTTGTGTTTTTTTTCCTATCTAAACAGAGCAATAATAAATTATAAGGCCGTGCTCATTTTAACATGCCTGACAGGCACATTGCTAACCCCTTAACCTCTGAAGCAAGTTATCAAGTTAAAATTGTGGCAGGTTATTTTATGTGCTGTCTTCATTGATGCATATCTGGTGTTGCAGTTAGGTTTCGAGGGCCTCATGTAGGTAAATTACATTTACCACTTCATAAATACCGAATCATACCGATTCGGTATTTATGAAGTGGTAAATGCAATGTAGGTAAAAAGTCGGTAAATATTACCGAATCGGAAAAATTCGGTAATTACCGAATCGGTATTTACCGATTCGGTAATGAGGCATACCTTCCCATTGATTCCTCAATGGGAAGGTATGCCTCATTACCGAATCGGTAAATACCGATTCGGTAATGGGGGGAGCACAGTCAAGGGTGACAGGGTGTCACATTGACACCCTGTTGCACCCCTGATTCCTGCATGTGTGCACATGTGGCACACATACATGCCCTGAGGGCATGTATGTCTGCCACATTGCACACTTAAACGTGCACAAAAATGCTTTTGTTCACCTATTCGTCATTTACCACCAACCTTTAGTTGGTGGTAAATAACGAATCCTCACACCCATGACACACTCCCCCTACATCTCAATCCATGATTTGGTATTTACCGATTCGGTAAATACCGATTCATGAAATGAGCCCCCTACATCTCAAAAGCCCAAATACCGGTCGGTAACGGTATATTTACCGAAAATCGGCCGTTACCGACCGGTATTGGGCTTCCTACATGAGGCCCTAGTACTTTGACAGACTGACAACTGCATGCCAAAAACAAGAACTAAAATAATTACACAGTTGGGAAATGGTTGGTAGCTTTTAAAAGCGTGGTCATCAGTGCCGTTGGTTGTTCGGACACCCCCGGGTAACCGGTGCGCTTTACAAATGCAAATAACGTAACATAACATTCTTTTGTTCCAGTTTTATGAGATAGCATGTAGGGGTAGTTTAGAACTCACTAGGGGGCATATTATCAAGGTCCGGCGTTACAATTATCGCCGCTTTAGCGGCAGAAAACTGCCGCTAAAGCGGCGATAATTGGCTTGATAATATGCAGCAGAGAATTCCAATAGAAGCCCATGTTGACACCAGAACATGGGCTTCTATGGGAATTCTCTGCGGCATATTATCAAGCCCATTATCGCCATTTTAGCGGCAGTTTTCTGCCGCAAAGAGGCGATAATTTTAACGCCGTTTCTTGATAATATGCCCCTAGGTCAGGGGAAAACTGGGATATGCGGTGGCAGTGAGTTCCAAAGATAGAGTGATCTGAACAATGCGCGGACAGTCCAAGTGTGTCATTACTTTCTGGTTCTCGTTGTAATGATAAGATGTGAACCAGCGTCTAACTGTCCCATCTGAACCAAATCTTGTGGAGAGTGCTCAACAGAATTTCATAATACAGAATGTCAAACATGCCTCTGAGATTCATAAGAAACCTGGATCATATCTCTTTTGTGTTAGGTGTCTGGTGGGTGTCATTCACAATATTGACCATTACAATTTTTGGATTGTGTTCACTGTAGAAACGGTCGTGGGAACCTGACAGGAAGTTATTAAGTAGTTAAATGTTATAATACATTACCCCATGTCCTTCCCTTGCTTGAATTCACTAAACTTTTGGTTTTACCACCCTCCACCACACACCAATAAATGGAAAGCTTTCCCCTCAAATAAAAGCCCTTCCTTGCCACCTCCCCCTGTTTTTTTTGTCTCTGCGGATACCTGACTTTGTCCATGGTGACGGAGCCTCGTGGGCTACCGTTGTTTTCTCTGCAGATGGCTGTGAGTTTTTGTAGGGAGCGGAGCGTCGCTCATGTAAGCTGAGGGCACGTTGCTCTGAATTGGTCGGCTATGGTCCTTCCAACATCGGAGCAGCCAAAGAGGCTGTGATGGAGTCTGGCGGTCCTTGCGGTCGGGCTGCACTTCCATGTTGGAGGCAACGGGTCGTGCTGGTTCGGGCGTGCTGTGCGGACAACAGGCCTCTCATGCAGAAGGACCCAAAAAAGGTGATTGGCCCCCTTGCGCTCTTTGGTGAATGAGCGTCACCCCACTGCTTTCTCGCAGTGCGAGAAGCAGAAGCATAAAATGGTAAAACTACCATTTTATGTTTCTGCTTCCTGCACTGCAAGAAAGCAGAAGGGTGTACATTGGGTGGGTCGGGGAGGAGTGGCTTGCCCAATGTTGTGGGCCCTGACTGTTTGGTCGGCCCTCTTGGGCCGTCCAAACCAGTCATGCGCACTCTCCCTTTTCTCCATGTAGGCTGCATGCAGCCTACATGGAGAAAATGGTGTACCCATAGGCGCCCGGCTGGGCGACGTCCCCACCAATCATGATGCTGCCATTGCAGCGTTGTGATTGGTTTAGAGAAGGAGAGGGAGGCTGCCTACTTCCTGTTCAGCGGGAGAGCAGGAAAACAAAACCTGGCCGGAAACCGCAATGTTGCGTGACCCGGGAAGGTAAGTTTATTTTTTTTTCTTTTATTTTCACCCCCCGTAACCTTTCCCCGTGCGAACCTGCCATCGGGAGTCATGCCGGCCGCGACTGCTTGCGCATACATTTATTGTTTTTGCTATTATTACTTAGCCTGCTTTTTATAGGTAGACAAGTTCTATCTGCCTGTTGGTAAGTTTACCCTGAGGCCTGTGTGGTTGGTGCGAGAAGTTAGCACCATTGCATTGCTTGATTTTGCTCACAAGAAAGTGTCGCTCAGAGTTGTTGAAATGCCACTCATAATTACACTAAAATTATGAAAATGTCAAACATAGCAATATGAAACCTTGGCAGCCATGCAGCTCTGTTGAATAATTGTCATCTGATATAATCTGGCCAAGTGCCGCATTATTGTAAGATTTAAAATTGTAAACTACATAAAATTTACAGGATATGGTAGTACTGTGTCACATACACTACATCGACCATTAGAATGTCTGTACTTTCCTGTAGATACATGCCTTACATATAATACAGTCTTGACGCCATCCCGGCTCGAAAACTGATGAACCAATTGCTTTTTCTAGTATTCATGCCTGTTATATTTTTAGGAATGGCTTGTGCCCTCTTTAGGTCTAGAGGGGCGGTGGTAGGGGTCCATATATTCCGCGCAATATGGTGATTTTAGCAAACATCATACTCTAGTGAGGGAAACATTCTCGATTTCTCCCACCCCTGGTTAAAAATCCATTCTCACTCAGATTTGTCACCAGAGAACTTTTGACAGTGACTGTAAATGACCAGCAGATGGCGCACCAGCCCAGTTAATCTTTTTTTCTGCATTATCTGGATAGGAAGAATGCAGCAAAACTGAGAGGCGTCTAGTTAGTTCCCTTTAATATAGTACTATGGGCCACTGAGAACCCTGACCAGCACGCTTTCTCTAAAATTGATTGAAGTATTGAAGTCAAGAGGCGTGTAATATTTCTCATTGCCTCGCTGGTAATAGGCCAGCATTTCAAAGGCTTGAGTCTTGTTACTTAGGGCTTGCAGCACTAAAACGAGTTCGTCATTGAGGTCGATAAACAATGTTGCTCGACTCCCCGCTGTTTTAACTGTAAAGTGCATGGGCTTTCAGACAACATTAAGACGAGAGGAATTTGTAGACACTTCCTTGAATTTGGGACCCTTCTAGAACATTCCTTCGCAAACAAAGAATCTATATGTGAGATTGTAGACTGCAACTCACTGGAAACTATCACAGACTGATGTTCTTCCCAGAATGAGGGACACAGCTACCATGGGTGCAGCAGGTGCAGTGGCACCGGTGTCCAGAACCACGAGGGGCCAATTGATCCCTGACAATTGCTGTATTTGACTGCACAACAGCAGTCATGGGGTCAATTTTGCTTGCTTGCACCACGACCCAAAGCATCCTTGCTACACTAATTCCCAGAGTCACACATTAGGGCGCCACATGCAGAATGTGCTGCCTTGCTATTTAAGTGGTGCTTGGCACTATATAAATGTGGCTATCATACCATAAGATACGTTTTTTACTTCTCTGTACTGAAGCACATCTAATTATGTTAAAGTTAGTAGGAACATTTTGAAAGTTACCTGATTCCCCACATGTGTTCGTGCAAGGCTTAGTTAGATGTTTACATTAAGAGAATATACACTTACGTCTCTTGTTTCTACATACCTTGGAAGTGAACTCCAGCATGGTTGTGAGATGTGTGAGAGATCATGTAGTCGCCATGTTGGTCCATCAGCCCCCTGTGCTTAAGGTTCAATGCTTGTGAAACCCCAGGTCAGAAATGGTCTCTGTGGTGAGAGGAGACAAGTTCAGACTCTTCTCAGGCCTCGGATGATGAGGCTGGGCACCATAGCTGCCGCTTGACTCACAGGCAAGTAATGTACGGAGTGTGATTGGAGGCTAGGGGGTGGATATATCAGCCCTTTCCACCTTGCAAAATGACATATAGGGGCATATTTACAATGAAGTGACAGTAGCCTTATTGGCTTAACGTCGTGCCACGCCACTTTAGAGACGCAGGGTTGCACCGTGTAAAGTCGTGGACTTTGGGAGGGCCTAGGGGCATTCACAAAGACACGGGACACGCTGTATAGTTCTTGGGTGATCGTGGACTGATCCCCGCCCAGAGCCCTGGGCACTTTATTAACTCTATCACGTGGTCTCCGCAGGGGGCGAGACCATTCAGCCTGCTCCCAGTGACGGGGGTCTCTTTTACTGGCACTCCCCTGCTTACAGCGATAGGTGTGGGCTGGCCCACGTCCTATCGCGACATTACACACCGTATTTACAACAATATGATGCAGCTCTGTGTTTCGCCCTGCACTGGCGCTAAATATAAGTTGCCTAGCGCCAGCGCAGGCACCCTTGCACCATAGTGCAAGGGTGCCTGTGTTGTAGGGGAAGATTGTTTATGTGCAGGAAGGTGTCCTTTCCTGCACATAAACAATCTGAAATGGCGAATTGTAACTTCTATGTGTGCTGCATTGAGTCGCAACACCCATTGCCTACCCCTTTCATGTTAAGTATAGCGTGAAAGGGTGCCTGATTTACAAGGAGGCATTGAGCCATGTTAAGTGGCTTAACACTGCCTCGCAAATAAGGCTACGCCCCTATCGCCACAGGAACGTCACTAAAAGTGACGTTCCCGTGGCAATAGGGGCTTGTAAATATGTCCCATAATGGCACAGTGTGTTGATGAAGTATTTACTTCCCTGTGCACATTTTTTTCATACCCCTTAAAGTAACACATATCGCAATTTGCACTGCTTTGCACAACTTTGCATCCAGATGGCATCCCATAGGTGGTACGAGGGCGATCCCACACTACTACCCATGATTTTTTAAGCAAATCCCTAGCTGCTAAAATTGCTAGACCAGGCTGTGCGCCAAAGTTTCAAATTAGGCACAAATTAGGAGGATTTTTTTTCATCCAAACTGTTCAAACTTTGCGAGTGCCTTGCACTTTACAGCACACATACAAAGTGTGAAAAGTTTCAAAATATGTCTGAGCGCAGTATTTGTAGTGGAAGCGTGCCTTTCCGGTACAAAATGTATGCTAGACATCATGCACACAAATTTGCAATAGGGTACAAATGTGTGGGTGTGGCACTAGGCAGTCTGTTTGTGCATCAGCAATGGGAAATAGAAGCGCAGCACCAGATGTTAGTAGATATGGCTCTGCTCTGCTCACACTAGCACAGACAATTTGGTTGTAGTGCTGCTTTCTGATATTTTTTCATGAATTTGTCCCAGGGATGTGCTGTGTTGGATGTATGTCGTTACAACGCACACTTTTACAACGCATGCACTTACAACGCATTTTTTACAACGCAACATCCACTACAACGCATTCCATTACATAGCATGACACTACAATGCATGCTTAAAAACTACCTTTACAACGCATTCCATTACATCGCATACTACCTTTACAACGCATACCATTACAACGCATAATATTAAATTGCATTTAAGGTAAGTATTGGATAGTGTAGGGGTAAAAATTACTATTCTAACTCCAGGGGGTGCAACAGTAGGGTAAGTGTTGGATTGCGTTGTAATGGTATGCGTTGTAAAGGTAGTATGCGATGTAATGGAATGCGTTGTAAAGGTAGTTTTTAAACATGCGTTGTAGTGTCATGCTATGTAATGGAATGCGTTGTAGTGGATGTTGCGTTGTAAAAATTTCGTTGTAAGTGTAGTGCGTTGTAATAGTTGCGTTGTAAAGGTTGTTCACCGCTGTGTTTTCAGGGGGAGCACATCACAGAGGTAGGCTGTTTACATGATGTGTGCTCAGGAAGTATGTTCATATATCATATCTCTGTGGGACAATAAAAGGTGAAGAAACAGATTATGCAGTAAGGGTGTGCGGTAAGGGCAAGGGCAGGCCTTCATAGCCTTGGTGCGGCTACCCCGGAGAAGGGGTTAGAGAGAATACCTCCTTTTGGTAAAATGCTGAATAGGAAGGTGCCTCAGCTGCAGCGAAGACTGGCCGCCCCTCAGCCATCCAGAGGCTAAAGAGTAGGGCGCAAAGTAAGATCTGAGCCATTAGCAGGAAGATTCCCCCATGCACAGAAGATGGGAAAAAGTTGAAGGAATCAAAACCGAAAGATATCTGAGCAGGAAGTAAGTGGGCGATGCATTGTGGGTCACCATGGATAGAGTTTCCAACCTCTGTGGGTGACACAGAGTAAGAGGTACCTCAATATTCCAACCTCAGGATTCCTTGGCATGGGGGTGAAACAGGGCCAGACTGGGAACCAAAACCGGCCCTGGCAAAGTGCACGGCTGCCCCCCCCGGGGGGATTGGGGGTGCGGCCGAGCTTTTTGCCAGGGCCGGTTCCTGCTGATTTTGTTACAGGGGCCGATATTGCATCGATGCTGCAAAAAAGGCCCTGTAACAAAAACGGCCCCCACCCTGGCGGCCCACCGGGGAAACGCCTGGTGCCCACTACGGCCTGGGGTGAAATCACGACCGGGTTTGGGCTAGCCGTTACAGGATGTAGGAGTGATATGCTTCACACTGTGTCAGGGACTCCAACACTCCTCAATGTTGACTCTCTAAAGCCCCAGAGCGGTTGTAGTTCACTTGTGGATTACTTATGGGGGTGCGATTCGAGTGCCCCAATCTCAGAGCAAAAGAAACAGAGGGCGTGATTATGGGTATGGTGGGGAGGGTGCTACCCTGTCAGTCAAACAGTCGGTCCACCTGCTCTATTTTGACTCAGCTGAACCATCAGGTTTTCGATGTTGATGCCCCCGCTACCTCCAGTGTTGTAAACCTTACATCAACAACCTGACGGAATAGGAACCATTTGTGTAAGAATATCTGGCCACGTGCCCTTTTTAGAGCAAATAGTCTGATGTTTTTTTTCTGTTTAAGACCACCAGGTTAAATCTGGCCACCCCCAAAAAACACTATTGACCCCCACACCCTGGGAGAAAACGCCTACGGTGTCATGGTCAATAATATTTTGTTTTTGGAACACAAATTCCCACTTTGGGAGCTGTCTGAAACATGGCTCCCGTTCACCTTGCTTATCAGGCCTTAACAGAAGCCGCCATGGCGATGGCTGCTGTGAAGGCACAGAGATCACCACCGGGCCGAAAGTGATCTCAGAATATGGTGGGCTGTAGTCATCAGGGTGGTGGAAGTAATGTCCTCCGCCACCCAACCATAAATTAGCCCTAAGATTTACAAACAGCGGTTCTCGGCACAAGTAAACACAGTAGGGCGGTGGGGCGGGGCAGGGTGGGAGGGGATCAAGTCGACAGATGACAGAATAGGTATAATTAAATAAATAAATGATATCTTTTCCGTTGTCTGTCGACTTCCTCCCCTGCCGCGCCCTGCCCCTCCCCACCGCCCCTCCACGCTTACCTGTGCCAGCACCCGCTGTTTACAAAGATAATTCATAAAAGAGCCTGTGCAGTGCTTTGGGGAGACTGAGCTTAGATTTTAGCTGTATGCTCTACATTATAAGTGAGCAACATGCGTGTTGACCTGGCTATTCCGAATAGCTGAGGGAGTGGATATAGCCTGAATTAATTTTGCTCTGCTGAATCAGGGGACTTAGATTAGGTGTTAATAGACTTCAGTTCCAGCATTATGAGTCATTATTGGACCTGTGTGTGATACAAGTGTTTAGGATGTCTGGACCCTAATAATTAGCTGGAGGCACTAGATGTTACATGTATGACACTGTCAAGAAAGATTGCAAACCCCCGAAAATTCGTTAACCTGCAATGACGTATCCTCAGAAGGACCCACATTGAGGCACCCAACAGATGTTGTTAAGCGAAAACACAAGCACATGAACCAGTCCAGCACAGGGGATACAACGGATGTCACTGGAGAGCCACCCTAGGAGTCGAAAATCAGGTAGGGTAGGTTGGGGCACCACAACACCTGGAGCATGCCAGGCTGTGAGGCCATGCTGTGGCAACCAGTCCATTCAAGAGGATTAGGAAAGGGCCAGGGGACACCTCCATTCAGAAGAAAAGAAATAGGAAATGGAAACCAGCACTGGGGGATATGGGGTCTAATATCGATAAAAGGGGTGTTGACACCACCCCGATTAAACTCAGGCAGCACAGGAAATAGAAATGACACAGGTGTAAGGGAGTGGCACACAAGTGACGTCAGGGAGAGAAGCAAGGAAAAGTAGCTTGTGTTGAAAAGACCAATGGAGATGAGATTATACACTGAAAATGAGCCCGTTGAAAAGGACAATTGGTGCAAGATCTCGAGAATCGATTATAGTGAGGAAGAAACAAAACATGGCAACAAAATCAGTGGTAAAAGTAAAACACAAATAGTGCATTACTAAATCCTTATTAAATGGTCCATATTGGCACAAGGGGGGATCTATTACTGACACTAAGCACTGACAAAGAGAAGTAGTACTGGGAAACTGACAGAAGTGCACTGGCAATAAGATAGTGACAAAGGGCCAACAAACAATATTCACACTGACATTGGGTACCCCCATTGAGACATGAACACTGACACATGGACGATAGGATGCTGAACTAGTACCCTAATACTAGGATAGTGGTATCAGGACATTGACGTGGCAACAGCAACACCGGGGTAGCAATAACGACTCAGAGTAAGTGATAGCAGCAAAGAGATACTGACAGTGGTCGACAGGTGTGAAGGCACCAACACTAGGTACCTACACTGACATAGGGATCTTGACACTGCGGTACTAACATTTTGATGTTGTTACCAGGACACTGGCATAGGGGCATGGACATGGCAACAAAAAGGCCAGGGTCATAGCTTGGGAAGGGGGGCTGTTTGGGGTGTTGCACCCTCCCCCAGTAAATATATTTTCTGATATTTAGTTGGATACAAGTGCTTTCAGTCAGGTATTGTGCGATTTCAGTTGGATTTCCCAGGAATTTTTACATGCACACAGACAAAAAGGCACACACACTGTTTTGAAAGTCCCCCAAAATATTGGTTATTTTACAAAATATTGTGTTTTCTCTCTTAGTATTCCTACCAATCCGCATCTCTCTCTCTTTCCACTGCCCCTAAGGCCCTTCTGACGCACCCTGTTTGTCGTATAAATTATTTAAATATTATATGTCAGCCTGATGGTCGGAAATTTGGAAGCTCAAGACCCCCCAGTCTTACTGACCAAGCTACGACCCTGACAAAGGCACTGAGATACAGACACATGAGACACGAAAATAGATGGATGGATATTGACACTGGTATTGAAACTGACCATGTGACCTTGACACACGGATGGTAATTATGGAACATGGGTGTGGGGGGGTGGCACTGACATGAGGGTACTGATTGTGTCACTGGTCACCAGTACTTGTACAGGGGTACTTATATATGGACACTTAGGGCCTGCTTTGCAAAGGGCCTAGGTACTCGTGGTCGAGGCCCCGCAGTCATGGGGACCAGGGAGATGCCAGAGTGGCAGAATGGCCAGTCCGGCCCTGTCGACAACTATTATCCACACTATTTACCAAAGCTTTGGCCAAATGTTCACATTTTGGTGAGCTGCAATGCCTTCGGTTTCGCTTCCTCACGTGGGTGTAGAACTAATAATGCTGAACCAGTGCTTAATTTGAGCCAGTGGTTTCTGGTGCTCGGAACCAGCACTTAATTGTTAACACCAGTACTTATAAAAGTCTGCCACATGGTGGCACTGTTTGTCAACAACTGTTTATTAATTCAATATGTGTTAAAAATGAATAATACCTGCTGCCAAAGCCATTCTTATAGCTTTGGGGACCTGTAATAGTTGGAATAGTGTCAACTGTAGGAGTGTGATGGTTAGTAGTTGTACTGTTACTGTAGTTGGCATCATTGAGAGTGGCAATGGGCAGTTCAGGCAGAAGCGATCCCCTCATGCGAGCTCTGGCACTTATTTTTTTTTTTTACAAATTAAGTACTGCTCTGAACACAGTGAATTACCAACAGTTAGATGTTCTTTCTCGGTACATTACTAGGGGCAGCACGCACACTGAGTAGTGCTGCAAGCAATTAAAGAAAGGACGCAGAGAAATCCATTGCGTTCACCAACAAAGACCTTGCTAAAAGCTGTATTAATGTCTTCAATATGCATTGAATAACAGTTATCAGAACCACATGGTTAAGTAATGCTACAGCAAACCACATAATTGCTCAAATACTCCCCAGGTGACGACTGCCAATAAAGATTGCATTCATGCGGCAAAATTCCATGAAGCCTTGAACCCACAGTCCAAAAATCTACAATGGCAATCAAACAATAGTCAGTAATGAGCGTGTAGTGGCTTATCCTGTGATTGGTGAGAATGTCTTTGGTTCAACTCACATTATTAAACTAAACATTTCTTATTGAAAGACCACGCCCATCCGTCAGCGTTACAACAAATGTAACCATTGTTGGGGCGTTGGACACTCTGGGTGAACTGACTATCCCAATTGTAACAAAGACAACTGAGTTGTTGCAGGCCCTGGGATTTTTGTACTCCCAAAAGACCCAGCATTTAGCAGAGAAGTGTGGGTCTGTGCTGATGTCATGTGTTGGTCAACTTTTCCGACTATCACAAGCGCCAGGCGCCTAGTTTTCCACTGACAGCTTAACATAACAGAAAAAAGAGGACCATTGAATATTCCTCTAAAACTAATTTCCTTTTCATTTTTTGGCAGAGATCAAGCTCTATTCTATTTTTCCTGAAATTTAATTATATTACAGCTTTGCACAGAACAAACAGTACATTTTAATAGGTTTTTAAAATTACGATGTTTGT
Organism: Triturus cristatus; assembly: GCF_964204655.1. Taxonomy (NCBI): domain Eukaryota; kingdom Metazoa; phylum Chordata; class Amphibia; order Caudata; family Salamandridae; genus Triturus; species Triturus cristatus. The sequence continues at coordinate 463,722,169 of NC_140592.1, forward strand.
AATATCCAGCAAGGCTGTCACTTAGGACAGGTCCTATTGAAAAAGCTGCAAGTGTTGTCATAGTAACATTGCAATTAACCTAGGGCCAGATGTGCTAAGCACTGGTCACCAAATACTGACCCCAATTTGCGACCTGTATTTTTGCGATCAGTGCATTATTTTGCAAACCAACCTATATGCTAATAGGCCGGCTCCCAAAATGCCAAATTGTAGTGCTCCGCAAATTCAACCTACCTCATGAATATTGATAGGGGAGATCTCAAATTCTGACCCAGGGGCGTAACACAGGCCCCCGGAGCCCCCGCGGTGCGGGGGGTCCCAAGCTCCATGGGGCCCCCTCAGCACAGCACTCTGGCTGCAGGGCTCCTGATTGAGCCCGGAGGGGGGCCCCCCCAGGTGCCTTGCAGGGAGGCCCCCTCAAGGTTTGTTATGCCAGTGTTCTGACCCACTTTGATTTGCACCCATCACAAGTATAGTGGCTTGCTGGGGTCAGTGACCACTATGTCTTTGAATGATTCTAAATGAAGCAATCACTCAACTATCTGATGGAGTTTCCCTCATTGCCGACATACCGTCTCTTAAAGCACTGAATTTATTCTAAGCACCTATGAACAGAGTTAAGTATGGAAAGAGGCGTGGAGTGTATTTGCCCCTTTAAGGAAAGCTGACACTATGTGCACTAAGAGCTGATATACAATGACATAGATAATTTCATGTGGAAGATATTGTTTGGTTTGAGAAGTTAAGCTGTATGGGGTGGTGGGGATTTTCCACTCTCTTTTTTTTTCTCTCATTAATCTACATCATATTACAGTCAAATTGTAAAGAGGAGCAACAGACCTGTTTGATGTGATACTACTATCACTAGCACCATATATTGCTTCTCTTTAGATTCCAGATGCTGGGGGACATATGTAGGTGTGCATATTTAACACCTAGGCTCTGTTTGTGAAAGACTACTCAATTCAGATTCTGAAAACGTGGCTATTCCGTGAGCCCAGTATTAGGACGCTTGGTAAGAGGACTGGGGATCAAGTGAACTTCATATGGGCGAAGATGAAGGGAAAGCAGGAATCTTTCCACACTAAGCAAGGGCAGTGGTTAATTTGTAAAAATAAAAACAAATCTGGGACTCTCGTCAGGAGGCAGTTAGCACCAGCCCATTTCTCCTATTGGTGCTGCATAAAACAGAACCAACTAATAACCATGAAAGTGAGGAAAGGATGTGACGTAATGGCCAGAGCTGCAGATTTCGAAGCTGGGGAACCAGGTTCGAGTCTCGGCGTCTGCTTAACATCCTGTGATTCTTGACAAATCACTTACTCTCCCCTTAAATGAATGTGTCCTTAACTAGTGCTGATGAAAAGCACCTGTGTTGATTATTAAGTGCCGGTACTGAGCACCGGAAACCACCGGCTCAAATTGAGCACTGAGCGATAGCCAATAATCTGAAATTTCACAAAACTTTCCTTACATAATAAAACTTTTTCACAACACAATATGCAGTTCCATAGGTAAATACACACCTTCCTAGTTTGCTATACTTTCCAGCCATGTCCTGCAGCTTAAAGGACTCTGATTATTCTGTATCTCTGAACTTAACTCTAACTGGTTTGGACAGAATGTGCTTAGAATTCTGTTTTGGCATTAGTTATTGAGGGCCCATTTAGACTTTCGTGAACAGGCGACTCCAACACAAACATGATGGAGCACACTGTCTTCCAAAGTCTAGGTTTGTCCACCTTATTTATAGTCGGGCGACCATGCGCTTAATGCAATGGAGTCTCCTCTGGCTTCGTCGACAGAAAGCTTCCTCTGACAGCGTAAGTGCCCTAGAAGAAAGAACATTTACACCTCTCGTCCTATTTATGGTGGATGATGTAATGTCATTTTTTTGTTCATCACCACCAATAAACACATGTCAGTGAGGGTTGGGAAAAACAATAAAGACCCTTACACTGAGGTTGTGTGGGTGGAGTCACATAAAAAGATATTTGGTTTACATTGGTTACATCGCATTTAGAAATGGGTTGCTCTCCCAGCTCAGAAAACTGACATGTTTACATCTCAGTACCACCATGCAGAGTTAATTGTTGCCTGAGATCTTTCAATATGAAAGAATACTATATAAAAACAACCATGTGACATAAGATGACATGAAGGCAGACTCATTTATAAATGCAAATATAAAATTCTTTCAATTCTCACCAAACATAAAGACCAATATAAATGTGTTTTTAGATATGAAGAAATATATTACATATTCATTCACTGCTAGTTAGAATAAGGAGAATATCAACTTAACAGGAAACCTAGAAAATAATGAAATCCTGGTTGTGGCCCTTCTTATATGAATCGCTCCTTGCTACCCACCACTATACACAAAGGTGGACTTGGACTGGAACAGAAGATGAATTATCTACTATCTGATTATGCCCTACTAATATCATGATCCACAACTGGTGCACACTGCGCAGGCTCCCAGGTGCCTATCCCAGCACTGCTCTCATGCTGGAAATGCTATTCCCAGCATGAGAGCAGTGCTGGGATAGGCATCTGGGAGCCTGCACAGTGTTCACCAGTTGAGAATCAGGATATTAGTAGGGCATAATCAGATAGTAGATAATTCATCTTCTGTTCCCAGCATGAGAGCAGAGCTGGGATTGGTCTGAGCAGCCTGAGCGGTTTGCCTGAGCGGTTTGCTGCTCAGACAGTGCCTGGGAGCCTGTGGCATTTCTCCACCCGGCCGATGTATTACACAGCTGGGTGGAGAAATGCTGTCTGCATGAGGGTTTGGCTGGCCTAAGACTGCCAGCTAAAAGGTCATGCGCACTTAGTATTGCCCATTACCCCTCCTCCCTACTGTTGTCATTCATTCAATGGCCCCGCCCTGCCCTATGACGCAGCTCACTGGCATCCTGCAGGATATAAAAAGTAAAATGAAATCACAGTAAAATTGAATTATTTTCAATTTATTTTTCATATGTTTGCATCTGCTGCCACCTAGTGGGATGACGCTCCTCCGACGTAACAGAGGAGCCGCCCCTGCAACACGCTTAATAACAGAGACAGAACTGTAGCATCGGCAATGGGCATCTCTTTAGCCCTCATGCACAATAACCAACACTTTCCTTACAAGTTACAGTATGGACACATACTCTACAAATCATGTGCCAAGACCTGGTATTCAACACAATGGACAAGGTCCCTGCAACACTTGGGCCTACGCTAGTGGCATAAATGCACTTTAGAAAATACTTACTACAACACAATACAATGTAAACATTCATATCAATCCAAGTCTATGTATCAGTTTTGACTGTAGAAATAGGGGGTTTCCATATAAGGGTGAGATGTATGCTTATGAGAGGTTACTTCCACAGAAGCCAGACTCGCTGAGTCTTCTGCTATGGGAAGGTGTTCTGGTTGGCAAGTAATTTTTGTACGCAGTATTACTGCAGTTCTTTGAATGAGTGGAGCTTAAAAGATGAGTGGTAATCCTGTTACTACTGCACATGTATTATCAGGGTGAAAGTTTAGGAGAGATGGCTAAGTTGCTGCAGTCTGGATGTGCAGAGCCCTCTGTTTATTCAGAAGCGCAAGGGGGCATGTTTGTCGGACCACCAGGATGCACCAGTCCCTTGGGATTTGTACAGTGTAGAGTTTGGTAGCCACTGTGAGGGACTCTGAGTCCAAAACCTGAGACCGAGTGCCAAGATCAAGAATTTCCATCTACCAAAGTCTCTCAGCTGGAGAAGCGGCCCAGCTCCTAGAAGCCTTTACTGGCAGCCCAGCCCCTACATGTCTTTACCAGGGATTGGGATGGGGTTTTCCACAGTAAAAAGGTCCTTCACTAGTTCAATATGATGCTCAACTTTCTTTGAAGATTTCTTGCAATCCAGATGTAGGGGTTTGGATTTTAAGACCATGGCAGGCTGTCACTGGAGGGAGAGGACAGCCCACTAACACACACACCCATGTATGTCTGATAGCTATGAGGACAAAGTGCATGACTGAATCTGCTTGAGTCACGAATGGAAATTGAATTGTCTCACTATTCTGGATCAATAAATAAAACTTGTATGGGTGGATTAATTGCCCTGCTCCACTGCCTCAGCAGCCATACGCAGAGGGTTAACAAGGCATGCTCAATTCGTTTTTGTTTACTAAAGTCATGGTACTCAAGACTTTGATTCAGCACTGTCAGAGTGTCCAGTTTCTTTGTTTCAGCTTGTTCAACTTGAAAGCAGAGTGTATGTACTTATTGAATGGCCTTTTAGAGCAAAGCTGGAGAATGCCCAGGCTCTCGGTGCCCATCAAACAAAGACGAGATCACCCACGGCCTTACCCACATGTGTGTGCGTGCGCACACACAACATAACATGCCTATTATTATGAGGACAGGCCATTGACCATAATGAAGTGTGTAAATACTATTCTAACTCCACACACACTTTGATTGTAGGGTAGGCTGAGGTAAATCTAACTGCACTTTTGCTTGTTTGATGCACTCTCTCAAAAGTACATAAACACACTACGGGGACGGGTCCTCACAAGGGACGGGTCCTCACAAAGATAGTGTTTGTCTGGTTCTGACAAGGTTAACCCATGCTATATGTCCCGAGTTTATTGTTTGGCCAATGCAAAATCAAATAAATAAATCTTTTTTAAAAAAAGGTTAACCCATGCTTTGAGGACCGAGCTGGTTCCCACAGGGTGGGTTATCACACACACACGCACGCACGCACGCAGGCACGCACGCACGCACGCGCACACACACACACACACACACACAAAACATGTCCATTCATGCAGATCAATGTGCCTGTTCTTGTTGCCCATCTAAATGTTAGAGTCGTATTCACTCATTGCACCGAGAAATGCCCACTCCCTGGGAAAATAGAGTATAAAAAAGACCTAAAGGTCAATAACACAAGCACTGGTTTTGAATCTTAATAGTGTTTAGAAGCTGCATGCTTGCTGCACTAAGCAGAATATAAGCATTATGCTATTAGTGTTCAGTATTGAAAGTAACTGTTCAAAGTTAACTGGAAATTTACAAAAATCCCCCTGCAGCATGTTATCAAGGATGGGAGAAGTTGAGGGCACTGGGTGTAATAGGGCACTTCTTCCTGTACGTCATGAAGTTGAAGAGTACCCAAAAACAGAGAAGAGGGCAAGCAAAGTGGGGCTTTCCTGCAGAATGCCAGCAGGGTCCAGAAGGCAGACATCAACGCCATGCTACTTTTCACCAGCTCTCTCAATGGGAAGCTACACGCATTTCTTCCTCCCGTCACCTCTCCACCCCTCTCTTGTCTTGTTCTTTTATTTTTTTTCTGTCTTTTCCACTTTCTTATTCTTCTCCCCATTTCACTGTCTTTCCCTACTTCGCTCTATCTTTCTCTATCATTCTATATATCCCTCTATCTGTAGCTCTTTCTCTCTCTCTCTCTCTGACTCTCTATGTAGCCATCTGGATTTTACATTTCTGCCTCGCTTGAACACAATCTGTACTTATATGCAACTTTACTGCACTCTGTATTTCTCTATCATACCTGTCTCTTTCCCCGCCTCTCTCCAAGTTTCCTTCGATATGTCTCTATTTCTCCAACTTTTATATTTTTCTGTGGCTATCTATTACATTTTTTCTTTTGCTTCCTTTCTCCCTCACTCGGTTTTTGTTTCTCTGCTAAACTCTTCTTTCCCTTGTTTTTTGTCCTCGCCTGATTTGCCTCCTCCTTGTCTCATTCTACCTGGGAAGCAAAGCAGACCCTAAGCCCAGATAGGCATTCATTGACTCTCAGTAGCAGGAGGATCCTAAAAGCCAGGCTGCACATGTGGAAAGTCTAGGGAGGGGAGAGGAGTGAAGATGTGCATAGCTGTGAGATGGACAAGTAGCAAGTGTGGCACCCCCAACCACTTCTGTCTCTTTCCAAATGCACTGAGGGCTTGAGAGAAAATGAGAAACAACGTGTTCAAAACTGCAAAGTGTTATTGACTGAAAGATTCGGAATGTCTGAAGGTGCCACACATGAAATAGGTGACTTGGCAGTTATGAAGCATGGTGAGGTGTTACATTAATAATAGAAAATGGTTTTGTTATTGCCATGTAGCAGTGGCGTAGCTAGGCACTTTGCCGCCCGTGGCGGTCTTTGCCTTTCCCGCCCCGCGGCTGTGCCGAAGAGCGGGGAGGGGGGGTGCTGGTGATAATTGATACATTTGTGAGACTGGGTGGGGGCTGCCATCCCCAAATCTCGTGCCGCCCAGGGCAGAGCGCCCCCCTTGCTACACCACTGTCCGGAAGTGTTCAGAATACATGCTCCTCCAATCTAGGCCTCTCTACAGAGTGCACAGATAATGATCACATTTTCCATTTGCAATTATGATTCTGTGCAAATGTGTGTAAAGGACGCACACATTAGTCAAAATATTGACAAGGTAAAATACAATGAGTACAAGTTAGGGGGTGTGTAGTATGTTTGGGTTTGATGAAGTGAAGGGAGGTAATTGAGTGCATTCAAGAGAAAGTGAAAAGAGGGTGCTGAAGAGGAAAGAGATGAGGTGTAAGATAAGAAGATGAACGAGATGAGGAGACAAAAGTGGGTGCACACGTCTAACATAGAGTGAGCATAGCAGGAGTGAATGAGACACTCTGAAGACCTCTGCCTCTTTCAGAGGCCTCAGTGAGGTTTAATTCACAGACCCTGAATTTCATCACTGAACCATTTTCCATATTAATTATCCACAACAAAGTCAACTCGTTCATCTTAAAGAACTAAGGGCCATATCAGCAACTGCTTAGCGATAATTTTCTTATCGCTGGCTATCTCTGTTTTTTATCGCCCTGGTAGCGCGTTATCATCAACGCACTGCTCCAGGGCGATACAAATTCCAGAGATAGCGATGTTATCGCCGTTTTGCAGGGAACATCGCTGGTTTCCCAGAGATGTTCCCTGCAAAAGGGCGATAAACCTTACTGATACGACCCTGTGGTCGTATCAGCATAATCCACCCCCAATGTTAGGGGTGGCTTAGTCAGGATTTTAGCAGACGTTAGTTTTTGGAGAAAACAGCAGTTTTCTCCCAAAACTAACGTCTGCTAAAATGCAAGGGCATCCTTGCTGATAGCGCAAAGACGCGTTATTGCTCTCCTGACATGTAGTGTATGTCAGGAACGCCCACTTTGCATCTCATTAGAGATACAAAGGTAGGCGTAGTGTAAAAAAGGGTGCTAACATGCGAATACGCATGTTAGCACCCTCTTGCTGATAGGGCGTTGGTTTTATCTCTGCTTTTCTGGCTTTTAAAGCCAGAAAAGCGGAGATAAAGCCCTTGATGATATGCCCCCAACAGCCATTGCAAAGTCAATAGTCCTTGCTGGTAGGTTTATATCAGTTGTTGTGCTATATATGTGGATGCAATAACAGAAAACTTGGAGCGGGACCAAAGAAATACTGGTTGGGTGGCACAGTGACATTTAAGGATTTTGGGTGCCCCAGGCAAGACATTTTTTAGTGGCCTCTTTACTTAACAAATTTGAATTGTATTACCCATTGCCTGCTAATTCAACAACTATGACACCAAATAATAAAAAATTATATTTTAAACTTGAACAAGGTTACACAAAAACAGCTGAAATATATCTTGCCTGGGATCCAAATATCCTTAAGATGATGCTGAGTGGTTAGACAGTGTCAGAGGTAGGGGTAAGGATGTTTAGAAAGATAAATAAAAGTTCACCCTCCCTGGGGGCCCCTTGGAAGGTGGGGGCATGGCAATTGCCCTCTTTGCCCATGCTGTAATAGTCTCTGGTCTGGCACACTATAAGAATCACATACATGTTGTTTATGTCTTTAAGCCACACCATTAATAACATGGTCCACGCACCATTTAGAGACTCCCTGCTTCTTTCATTTTACTTAAAAGCCCTAGACACCATATCACCACACTGCCTTTGGATGCGCATGTACACCTTCGGACAGTGGTGTAGCAAGGGGGGGTGGTCCACCCCGTACATCACGAGTTTTGGGGGGGCAGCCCCCCAGTCTCACAAATGCATCAATTATCGCCAGACCCCCCATCCCAGCTCTTCAGCAAGGCCGCGGGGCGGGAAAGGCAAAGACCGCCATGGGAGGCAAAGTGCCTAGCTATGCCACTGCCTTTGGATGAGCATGTATTCTGAACACCTTCGGACAGTGGTGTAGCAAGGGGGGGGGGGCGGTCCGCCCCGTACATCACGAGTTTTGGGGGGGCAGCCCCCAAGTCTCACAAATGCATCAATTATCGCCAGACCCCCCCTCCCCGCTCTTAAGCAAGGCCGCGGGGCGGGAAAGGCAAAGACCGCCATGGGAGGCAAAGTGCCTAGCTATGCCACTGCCTTTGGATGAGCATGTATTCTGAACACCTTCAGACAGTGGTGTAGCAAGGGGGGGCGGTCCGCCCCGTACATCACGAGTTTTGGGGGGGCAGCCCCCCAGTCTCACAAATGCATCAATTATCGCCAGACCCCCCCTCCCCGCTCTTCAGCAAGGCCGCGGGGCGGGAAAGGCAAAGACCGCCATGGGAGGCAAAGTGCCTAGCTATACCACTGCCCTTGGATGAGCATGTATTCTGAACACCGTTTTGACCCACTGATTGGCACTGAGAGAAACTCGCACTGCCTTCAGCCTCAACTTCAGAGCACTCAATTGTTGCCCGTTATAAACATCTGGAGGGTACTCGGTTCAGCGCATACACTATACAAGAGCAACATCCTGCAGAAAAAACATAGAGACACACAAAATCCTGGAATAAACAAACACTCTTAGGAAAAGCAAGATTAACCCCTTCGCCGCGGCAGGAATTCCGCCGCAGCGCTGGGGGGGGGGGGTTTGGGGGCAGCGCGGTGGCGCTGTGCTTGTGACGGAACCACTCCGTCACGAGCCACGGTTGAGCTATGCTCATGACGGAGTGGTTCCGTCACGTCTCCGCCCACTGCGCTAATCGCCGGCACAGGCGGGGAATTAGCGCCGCGTGGGCGGAGCGGCCGCCAACGGCCACAGCATGACGGAACCACTCCATCATGAGCACAGCGCAACCGTGGCTCATGACGGAGTGGTTCCGTCATGAGCGGGGAAGGGGTTAAGTAAAACATCTGAAATATAAACAGGAACTAAATTGCTGACATGGATCGCCTTAGTGTCTTTTACATTCGCTGTTCAGAAATCGATAAGTGTTTTTACCAGTAAAGTTAAGGACATGAATATAAGGTCGAATAGCGACCCCTTTTATGTTTATTTTTTAATCATTACCGGTTCTGTGACCCGGAGGGACCTGGCTCACTTAGGGCCTCATGTAGGTAGCCAAATACCGGTCGGTAACGGACGATTTTCGGTAAATATGCCGTTACCGACCGGTATTCAGACAAGTGAGATGTAGGAGTCCAAAAACCACTTTTCGGTAAATATGAGGCGGTAAATACCGATTCATATATTCCGAATTCTAAAATACCGATTCAAATTTACCGAATACAAAATTAACGAATCGGTAAACATGAAGTGGTAAATATGAAGTGGTAAAATTTTAAAATGACATGTAGGAGCACTCGGTAATTAAGAAATCCTGTAAATTCGTTAAATAAGAGTCGGTAATTAACACGGATGAAAAGCAGGTGGTAACCATCAACAATGGATAAATGCAAACCCAAAATGCTACAGCGTGGACAACATGGCCGCTATGTACGTCATTGCAAGGCGCCTACGTCTACAGGCAGCAGGACTGAGGGTGTGGCGACGGGAGGAACAAATCTACAGACAGCGCATCACACTATTCCAGCTGACTGATGCAGAGATACATGAGAGGTACAGGCTAGACCCCGAAACCATCATGGACTTAATCAGGGACCTACACCCACGCCTGGACCAGCCAATAAGAAGGGCGCACGCCATACCCCCACATGTGCAGGTGCTCTGCAGCCTACATCTGCTGGCATCCGGCAGTTATCAGGTGGTGATAGCTGCGGTGGGTGGGGTATCCCAGAGTTGCCTGTCACGTTTCTTCAGGAAGTTTCTGGATGCCATGATGCAGAGAATGCACCACTACATCAGCTTCCCCAACACACAGGCTGCACTGCAGAAAACAAAAACAGACTTTTATCACATGGCACAGTTCCCCCATGTCATCGGCTGTATTGATGGTACACACATCCCAATCTGTCCACCAGCTGATACAGAGCACATCTACAGGAACAGGAAGTCCACCCACTCCATCAATGTGCAGGTGATCTGTGATGCAGGGAACATCATCACAGATATTGTTGCAAAGTTTCCTGGGAGCACCCACGACTCTTACATCTTCCAGAATAGTGGGATATACACACGACTGAGTGCCGGAGAATTTGGAGAGGGATACCTGCTAGGTAAGTAACAGTGACGCCCCTTGAAACCTGCAAATCATAGTGTCATGAGGCATGTTACTGATGGTTCCCTTTCACTCATCCAGGCGACAGTGCATATGCATGCCGGTCATTCATCCTCACTCCCTACCTACACCCAGCAACCCAGAGTGAGAGACGATACAACGTGGCACACAAAACAACACGCAATGTGGTGGAGCGCACGTTTGGACTACTGAAGAGCAGGTTCCGCTGCCTGCACAAGAGCGGAGGCGCACGCCAGTACAAACCCATCACCTGCTGCAAGATTATTGCCACTTGTGCAATGCTGCACAACCTTGCCACGAAAAAAGGGACAGATGTGGAACTAACATATCATGAGGACAACGAGGATGAGTCAGGCCAGCCAGAGGGCAACGCAGCTAGAGTGCCAACTGCAATCGATGGGAGAGAGAGACGGGCAGAGATCACAGCCAACTATTTCTGAGTAAGTAAGGGGACACAGCGAGTTGTGAGAAGTCATGACGTAGTTTTAATGTGGCACCACGCCATGAACACATGAACAGGCCAATCTGGCAATATACCATCTATACAAGTAGTATGTCCAGGGTTACGTCACCCAATGGGAAGTGGCAAAGCAGGGCAACATCAATGTTTGCGCATACGCGCTGCAGTGGTGGGTTGCACGGCCTGTGCATCCTCACTAGAGCCAACCCCAAGCCGCCTGCTGCTCCTGCGTGCTTCTGGGACGGGGGGTGTGATGCTGCTGCTGGTGTCGATGCTCTCCGCAGCATCCCCTGCAGCAGTTGTCGACGCCTGACTAGGCAATAGCACCCCTAGTGCACTTGTCACCTGCACCATCCCCCGAGACAGGTCGCTGCAGCACTGTGTGAGGCCCTCCTGCATCGTCACAGAGCGCCGGCACAGTAGAGAAGTCGCAGTTGCCAGACGGTTGAGTGCCCTGCTGGTGGTGTCCCTTCTCTGGCGTTCCCGGCGCCGTGCTTCGATGTCAGCATCTAGTTTGCTGCACAACTGCTGGATAGACTGGGACATGTCCCGAATGCCCGCAGCCATGCCGCTAATGTTAGTGTCCATGTTGACTAATGTTGTCGTCATCACCCGCATGTGCCTCTGGACTGACATGACTGCCTTTGATTGCAGGCGCTGTTGCTTTAACATTTGGCCCTCGAGCCCCAAGAAGACACCATGGCCGTCAGTGGGTGCTGGTGGACTCTGGACACGCGACCTGCGGCGCCCTCTTGCTTCCGTCTGTGCTGCCTGTGAGGTGTGGGGCACAGTGGCATGGCTCCCTTCCTGGGGCCCGGTGCGGTCTTCTGGTCCCATGCTGTCGTCTGACGAGGTGTCTAAGGCTCGTAGCCTGGCTGCTGGACGCCTCCTCATTCTCACGCCTGCAAGCGGGGATGTGGCTGGTGATTCGAACATGAGTGGCGATGCTGGCTCTGGTGGTGGTGATGCTGGCTCTGGGTGAGGTGATGCTGGCTCTGTGTGCGGCGAGGCTGGCTGTGTAGGTGGTGCGGCTGCCAGTGGGCCTGCTCCCTGGTCTGAACATGTGCTGGCTTGCGGCGATATATGTGGCCGGTGTGCCGTCTCTCCTGCAGCATGCCCTGTCCTGCATGGTGTCACATCTGTGGACAGAAATACAACATTGGCTCAGTGTCCCCGAAGGGCTGCATTGCATGCGTCACAATAAATCATTTCACATTCCAATATGTCCCCTGTCTCCTTGTGCCTCGAGTGCGTGACATGCCTTGTTGCCCTGTAACATTTACGTCATGGTTAGTGTTGCCCTGACTACATCTCCCGGAATGCATTGCCTGTCTGCACTGACACGTGTGGACTGCAGTGTGATTCTCGATTCACAATTGGGGGATGTGGGATAGGGGTTGGGGGGGCTACATTGCTGTGCTTTCGTCTTACCTTGGTGTGTTGCGGCTCTGGCAGAGCTGTCGGCGTCCCCAAGTCCCACGACGCTCTCTTGCTCGATTGTGGCCGCCACCAGCTCCTCCAGTTCGGTGAGGGCAGGTGCCCTGTTGGTTCCACCTCCGGTCTGGCTGGCCTCCTTCTGGATGTCGCCCATCTTCCTCTTGGTTACAATCCGGAGGTCATACCAGCGCTTTTTGAGTACCTCAATGTCCCTGTGGGTCACTCCCACAGCATTGACCTGCGCCTGGATGGCCAGCCATATGTTGCGCTTTTCCACCTCAGGCACTTGCAGGGATTGCCTTCCGAACAGCTTGTGGTGCTGCTTCACCACCTCCTCCACCAGCACCTGGAGTTCCTTGGGGCTAAATTTCAGCTTCCTCCTCCTTTCCCCTCCGTCTTTCTGTGTTCTCTGGCTGGACATGCTGTTCGTTTACCCGCTCGCACATGCAACGGCTCCTTGCCTCTCCTCTGCACTCCAAGCCTCTCCAGGGTCGGCTGATTATGTACACCTGCCTGGGTGTGGCCACTTCGGCTAATTTTGTACACCTGCCTGGGTGTGGCCTGTTCCTTGTTGGGTGGGCTGTCGTTGCACTTGATTAGCTGTTTCGTCAAGTCATGTGATTTTCTTTACCGAATCCGTACATGCCGATTCGGTATTTTCCGATTCGGTATATACCACCTCGGTATTTTCCGAGTCGGTATATACCACCTCGGTATTTTCCGAGTCGGTATATACCACCTCGGTATTTACCGATTCGGTCATTTCCGATTCTTAATTACCGAATGTTACCGATTCGGTAACTGTTACCGAATTTTTACCTACATGTAACTTACCGATTCTTATTTACCGATTCGGTACGGCTCGGTATTTTAGAACCGGTAAAATTTATTTACCTACATGAGGCCCTTAAAGCGCTGTCGACGTCAGAGCTGCGCCGTGTACAATGAGGTCTGTGCTGCGCACATTCAGATGTACTACAAAAGGGCAGAGGCAGGCTGGACTGCACCCCTCAGATGCTTTCATGGCTCTGATCAACAGTTCTCTCAGCCAGGAAAGCAGATTTCATTAAACCGCCGTCTCTCAGGCCAGGTCAGTTTAGCTGCAGAGTAGGGTTAGTAACTAGCTAGGCAATGCCCCGGGTTTACAAACGTCGCCCTTGGCCGTCCCAAATTGGTGTGTTCCAGTTTTGCATGCATGGCATTCCTAAAGTATTTTTAGAAATGCCAGATGAGAAAAAATCCGAGACTTTCATACTTCCATTTTTCAACCTGTCATCATTACTAGTCACATAACAAGGGAGCCAGACTTTTATCAGATCTAAAATAACAACTTACAGACAGCTATGGAACTAATCTCAGCCCAAGCTCTACAGACCTCCATTAAGGTATTTATATAAATATATCTCCAGTTATGTGTAGATTAGTTATACATGCTTGCATAGAATTACCATCGCAATATTATAGCATTCAATATGTTGGCCACAATACTTTGACAGGTCAATATTTTATTCTCAATATTCCTGAAGAAAAACATCAACCGATGTTGACACCATTGAATGTACTAGTCCTAAATTTATTAAAGTGCCTGTCAGTTGGCTAAAGTGCAATAGAAAGATGATTTTTTTCCAGATTCAAAACGTCAGAAACACATGGTGGCGACTTCATGAGGCAATGTTTTTCAAATTAAAATTGAAAAAATGAGATGCTTGTGGCCTAAATACCTCTTCAGTCTGTTCATATGTGTCAATCATCTTTTGTTGACTGCCATCATTTGACTCCCCATTTTCCACGATCAGGCCTCTGAGTTCTTGAATCCACTTATCTATCTGCGTCTCTTAAATGTACTGTATGTAGCAGTTTTATCATGGACTGGGCCTGTCAACCAACCCAATACTGAAACCCAAGTGGATTTTCAGAAAAGCATTAAAATCCGCAAATAATCCTAATTGAAATTCGAAATATGTAATTTCGTCTCATGCATTTTAATTCTAGATAGCTTGAAAATCTGACTGGATTTTACTGTTTAGTGAATTGACAAGCCTTGTTCTAGGTCAGCATTTCCCAGAGGTTTGCAAATATGGATGTATGTGTCTTGTAAAGCGCACTGCTGCCCTGAGGCGTCGTGGCGCTGTAGACCGCTGGGGAACCCGTCCTGGCTATCCCTGTGAGATGGTCCCTCCTGGGTATCTCCAAGGTGAAACCAGGCATCCCCGGCGAATGTGGGGGGCTGTTGTGGAGATGAGGCAAGCTAATGCCCAGAGTTGCCGAGTGTGTTCCTGGTTAGAGTAGGTACCGAGGCGAGAATTATCGAGTCCGTTTTGACCCTGGTCCACGACCCTGCCGCGTCGGGAATTGAACCCTGGTCCCTGGCCGATTCTCTGCTTGCGGATCTGCCGCCTCTAACCAGTGAGCCACACCTCTCCACTGTGGGTCAGGTCACAAGACCATTTTTTATGTCCTCATGTCATCTCCAATATTTGAAATAAGCACCATAATGGTTTCTGGGGTCTTTACGGTATCTGGGATCTTTACGGTGTCTGGGGTCTTTATGGTGTCTGGGGTCTTTATGGTATCTGGGGTCTATACAGTATCTGGGTCACAAGCCCATTTTTTGTGGTTCGCCAAAGTCCTAGCAATAAACCTTTACGGGCTAACTCTCCACTCAGGATGGTGGACTGACAACCAAACGTTAGTAATCCAGGCAGAAACGATGTTGACTGCTTGGCAACCCCCGATTCAGACCAAGATCGTGTCATATAGGGAGCTCCCTCTGCAGCACACAGAAATGCCGTTATTGACACACGTTCAAATAATTACCTTTTAGTATCTGAAATCTTGTCTTTAACATCACACTCTTTGTCTCTAAGACCCAATGATTATCTTATGAGTCCTTCAGATGCGGATGGCCAGAATGTAGGTGGCCCACCTATTAACACTCTTCTTCTCGACAAAGCTAAACAGTCCCCAGCTAATCAATGCATTCCTCGAAATTTTTCTGAGGCTAATAATGGGCTTCTTCTTCTATCTTAGAATATGCTGGCTTCAAATCTAAAGCCATTCTTCCTGACTGGAACTTTTTTGTTGAGCATCATAACGTCTGTTCATTCCAATAAACCTGGAGTGTGGACCTGTTTTTAAATTGGGTTATCTGAATTATTTAATTCCTGCTATTCGTGGACCAGCTGGGCAGCCTTCTGGGGGTCTTACCATCTGCGTTAGAATGTCTTTGGTTTACGAAATCCAGTTGCTCAATAGTGACTCAGCAGATATATTGGCTATTCGCCTTGTGGCTGATAGTAAGAGCCCATTGGACATCGATATATTTAATATATATATTCCAGAGGTGTTAGGGGTGGCCTAAGCACTCATACTATCACAGCCCTGGAGGAATTCCCCTCAGCCTGCACTCTTAACCCACGTTTGATTCTAGGGGGTGATTTTAATAGCACGTTCGAGCCCTTAGATAATGACAAATTTAGCGACGCAAGCAAAGAAAATGAGGTATGGGGTGTACTGCAGCTTGATCTTCCCCCAATATTGAGGTGGGCGGAGGCTGCTTTACAACTGACAGCGTTAACGTTAAACTTCGCTTGAGAGCTGCAATGGTAGAACCTACTCTGATAGACAGGGTGTTGGCACATATAACAACGCTCTCTAATCTAGTCGAATCAACCGTATCCTGCTAGGCCTATGTCTCTGGCCATCCCTAATTGATATGTCTGTTCGAAACAGGATTGAGAGTGACCACAATCCATTGAGTCTCTCCCTGAACTCTCTTTGCCCTAAACTAAGAACGGATTGCACGTCATTAGCTTCAACTAGGAATGTGATACCAACGACTGATATGCAACAGCTTAAACAGTCACAGGTCTTTGAGTCCCCGTTGGTCTTAGATCAAATTCGTACGAATCTAAAGGACTCTGGGACCAAATTAAGCCGGTTGGCCCCCTTGTCATCCAGCATGACCACGACTACGCTGCATAATGTGTTTTTTAAGCAAATGATGTCTTATTTTTTGGTTCCTTGTACAAACCTTGGAAGTAAATCCCCAAGAGAATATAAGTGGTTTAACAGAGAATGCAGACGTCTTAGCAAAGATCGGGCATTAAGAATTAAGGATGTGGGCGACATTCGTTTGGCCAGGAAGAGATACAAAAGGGCTCAGCTCATGGCTAAGAGGCTGTGGGATGGAGCCAAATGGCAGGACCTTAAACAGGCCTGCTCTCAAAAGAACTCCTCTAGGTTCTGGATCTTTGTTACATGAGGGAGGGATATACCTGTGGATCCCATGCACCTCAATAGAGTGCGGCAATCATGGACTGAGCATTTCTCTAGTCTCTATTCTGGCACCGTAATACCAATGTAGCAACACTGCACATTCCCTCAATTCTGAGCTGCAAAACTCTGAATGTTGTGTTTTGCACAAATGTTGCCAGATATTACATGTCGAAATATCTGCAGGGCGGAAAAATTACAGTGTGCCAACTTTGTGAATGTTTTGTAATTCCAATTAGTGCAGAATATGTTTGCACTTACATCGGAATTACTAGGGCACTCAGAAGGAAACTCTATTGTAATGCTCCAGCTACATTACTCCTTTTATTGACCATCTGTTATTTGTAATGAAGCTAATAGCTGGATTGGAAAACTTCCTTTAACAAACAGGAAGTTCAGCACCTGGTTTAACAAAGGCCTCCAGATGTTCTAAATAAGAACCAGATGGATGAACATTTTTGGAGACACTCTCACTCCAATATCTATAAACATGAAAATAAAAACCAAAGAAATTATGTCATGAAGTGGTCTTCTTGGCAAGCCTTCTCATATTGTGTCCAGCCTACTACAAGCGTCAAACAAGCCAAGGGAACTGCTTGAAAACACAGCTGACTTTAAAAGTTTATGTTGCCTTAATATTCATTCAGATCAGCCCAATTTGTTAAATAAATTGAACAAGATCAAGTATGCCTCAGTCTTCCATGAGTATCTCCAGTGGCAGCACTTTTTCATCTCTTACTATTCCGATTTCCCAAAACCAGCCTTTCTAAACCCTTCCCTCTTGACTCTTTCCCTTCCACTTCCCTTTTACTCATCCCAAGCCTCCTCCTACTGCTATCAGCTCCAAAACAAAAACAAAAAAAGTTCTAAATCCTTCCCTCTTCTATCCCTCCACTATCGTTTTCAATCCAAATAACAGACTAACATGTCCACCACTCAAATTAATTTCATATTTCACTATTCTAATTCACCACTAATCCTTTATGGGTTCCGGAGTAGCGTGCTAATCACTGTAAAAAGCACTTATATGCCTCACAAGGGGTAGCAAGCACTATATAAATGATAACCTTTTTCCCTCTTCTATCCCTCCACTATCCTTTTCAATCCTAATAACTGACTAGCATATCCACTACACAAATTACTTTCATATTTCACCATAAATTTTCAACAATAATCTTTTATGGGTTCAGGAGTAGCGTGTTATTCGCCGAAAAAGCGGTTCAACGCCTCATCAGGGGTAGTAAGCACTATATAAATGCAATTACAATCCAACTAAATCACAATGAGTGTATTTTAAAAAAATTTGATGTGTAATGTTGATGGCAGTATTCATGGCGAGCATGTTGTATTCAATACGCATTATAAACGATTTTGGTTCAACTTCCTGCAGTCTTTGGCTTGTTTGGCCCAGGAGCTTACAACCATGTTTTGAGGCATTGCCAATCACATCCTGAATCAGCACACAGGCGTATTTTAGTCTCACCTCCTTCCTATTGATTGATTCAGTGTATCCTTCTGCCACTATCGCAGAGCATGAGGGACTACTTACCATCTGAATAAGTGCACTTTGTCATCAGACAGGTAATTCTTTATCTCATCCGTACAACACGATCATTTTCTTAACTGTTTTTCCTTTTAGCAGGCATTTCTTTTCAAAACTCGAGTGCAAGCATTAACATTACTGAATTTGCCAGTGCTTGTTTCCATTGCATTCTCACTGCTCTGATCATGATCTTACTAAAATTATTGGTTTCCTATTAATATCCTCCCCCATTTGTTCTTTCAAAAAATAATGTCTCTTTGCTTATGCCTGGCCCCATTTGTGGAAACACTAGATCATTTGAAAACTCCACCTTTTTCGAAGGCTTGTCGGGTGACTCATTAACCAAAAAGAGAGATCTAAACCAGTCCCTTCAAACTGTTTAAAAGCCTTTTATCCTAGATTCAGTCTGCTCTTGTGGCATTGTTAGCAGTAGGAGCAGTATAGACAGAAGAGGCTGTGTGGTCTCAACCACACCTGAATCCTTCAGAGCAGTGGATCTTAATCTGGGGTCCACGAGGCCTAATCAGGGGTTCTGTGACTCTTTTAGAAGATTAAATAATATTAAAATGAATACATTAAAATGAATCAATTAGTTACAAATAAAGGAACAAAATTGAAAAGTTGAAAAACTTTTTCTATATTTGAATGTGAAAAAATATTTTCAAAGTATGAGAATTTGTTTGGCTTATGCTTGTTTTTGTGTTTTGTTTTGAGATTCGAATCATCACAATTCGGTCGCCAACTTTCAATATTGACTCGGGGGTGTTTCGATTCCATTTAATGATTTGAGGGGTTAAGTACCTTTGCTACAGAGGGTTTCTTTAGCCAGTGTTTCCCAAACTCTGGGTCACGACCCACTGGTGGATCAAGGTGCCTTTAAATTCTGTGTTTAACTTGTCACATTTGATGCTGTAAAGACAGAGGCCAGAGCCAGGCTGTCTTTTGGTGGGATTAGTGTTTACATTTTTCTTTTTTCTGATTGCAAAGTGAGAGGATTTTTTTAAAGTGAATTGTGGAACAATCTTGCTATAGTACAGGGAATGTGAAACAAAAGAAACTAGGATGTTGTTTTTGCAACACACAATAAAGTGTAAATACCTGTAAGGGAACTGTATGCCTTCAGCAGTTAGGAAAGCAAACAATGAAGCACATTTTTTGTAGTTCTGAAGTGTGCTGGAAACAGAAGTTTTAATAAGATTAAAACAAATTGCTTTATTTGGTGATGCACAAATGATAAATACTCACACAAATCCGATCTCCAAACATTGTCATGTGTGTGCTATATAATTATATTACTAAAACTGTATGTCTGTGCAAAGTTAGTTGTTATTTCAATGGAAAATGTGTTATTTGTGAATGACAATGCATTTTAAAGTGTCATACTCTGGATCCGCACCACCTACGTTGAGCGTGCGACCCAGCTTGATCTCATTTCCCACCTTTTCATTGCCTGTGCACTTCCCCTTTGTGATCCTCACTGTGCCTTCAAGTATGTCTCTAATATGTTTGGCATACAAGGAAAGCGGGAGATTTTAGAAAAACATAATGAGAATGTATTTCTCTCATTGACTATATCAAGGCCGGAATAGGGTCTGTTGTTAAGTATGAGACCTGAAAGTGTGCTGCTGCAGGACAGTATATCAGAAATGCCAAAACATGTTTTACCCCCTTACCTTTTAGGCGCACAGATAAAGCGCTATGACAGGCAGAGAGTGCGTGACAAAAATGCTGTACACTGACATGCAGAAGCAGGTTACTGGCAGCGAATACAACGAGTCTCACTAGACCAATCCCGGTCAGCAGAAGCCTGCCAGGGATTTAGGTTTTTGAATGCAGGAATCGGGAAGCGGGAGACTAGCCTTGAAATCTGTAGGCTCCCGCCTGAATCGGGAGAGTTGGCATGTAGGGTTTAGAGGTGACAGTTAACTATTCCTTGGGCTTGAGCATAAGAACTGTTGAACATCTGTAAAATTATTGCAAGGTTAGGAGTTGGTCTCCTGGTTGATATCAAATAAGTTCAGTTACTGAACAAACTACTACGACCTTTTTTTTACAAAGCAGGAATTATGCATGTTGGTGTAGATGGTGAACTACCTTGATGCACCTTATGCGGGGCATTGGAATTGTCATCTAAAATGCGGCCAGTCAAGCTTTGCAAAGGGTCTGCCACTGTGAAGCACCATGTCGTGCTTTTGTCAGTAACTAATCTGCTTAAGCTAGATGAGCTTGCTGACATCTACAAAGTTTGTAACAGAAGGTGAGAAGTGCAGTAAAACACACAAGATGATGGACAGAATGTTGCACATTGGCAAAACATTCACCCCCAGTCACAGATCTGGGTTTAATCCATCGTTATTTTGCTCACCACGCCACCCCAGTTCAGACATGGCCATATGCAAATCAGTCTTGACCCTGTGCCTCATGGGAACAGTCCAGCCCGAACTGCCAAGCCATGTCTTTACTGGACCGGAATCAAGCATCCTAGG
Source organism: Triturus cristatus (assembly GCF_964204655.1). Lineage (NCBI taxonomy): Eukaryota > Metazoa > Chordata > Amphibia > Caudata > Salamandridae > Triturus > Triturus cristatus. Next base: position 463,742,789 of record NC_140592.1, read on the forward strand.
ACCATTTTCAGGGTTTCACCCCTCTTCAGCCAGGATCGCTTGACTCCAGTTGCGTAGTGAGCACGGGACCCACGTCTGGGCATACCCTTCCCACATAGGGCGAACAGCAAAACACACAAGATGATGGACGGAATGTTGCACATTGGCAAAACATTCACCCCCAGTCACAGATCTGGGTTTAATCCATTGTTATTTTGCTCACCACGCCACCCCAGTTCAGACATGGCCATATGCAAATCAGTCTTGACCCTGTGCCTCATGGGAACAATCCAGCCCGAACTGTCAAGCCATGTCTTCCCTGGACCGGAATCAAGCAACCTAGGACCGGTAAACACATGATTATGCAGAAAATATCAAAGCTGCAGAATCATATAATTCCAGTGTGTCTAGATCTATCTGTCCAATCCGGATTCAGGTAATTCCCAATCTTCCATACCTTTTATTAACTCCAGTGGTTATCTACCATTTTTACGTAGAAATGTCATTGTCTATATATTTGGCCCTGATCTCTATATTCACAGTCTCCAAATTCCCATCCAGTTACTGTCTAGCACAGCCAATAGATCTTTTAAGTCAGAATCCCTCCAGCCTGAGCATTTCCCTGATCCCCGTGAAATGCTTCTCTAGACTTCCGGCTTTCTAGCCTATTTAGGAAGGCTTCCATAACATGCTTAAACAGCCAACCGCACAGCCCTATGGGTTTTATAGTTTGTTTGCTATTTGAATCAGAAGTTATTGAAGCTTAAGTACCTCAAATGGTTCAAAGCATACCAGTCCTGCCCATTAACTTCAAAAGCAGAAACAGTACATTGCTTCACCTGAGCGTACTAGCAGCATGCACTCATTGCACATGAACCTTATAGTTTCTAGGTCTGCACAAATTTTTTATTTTGTTGCAAAAATTCCTGAAATTTCTAAATTTTGCCTTAAACAAAATGTATTAAATTTCTCATTATTCAATTTTGAATAATGTTTGCGAATGGGACACTGGCTCATGCAGAACATGTCTCTCCAAGAGACAGCTTTCTTATGAACTACTCCGCTGTCAGTATTTTTTATGTGAATGGTGCATTCATCTTTAAGTCATGTGAGTCACCGGCAAAGCATATTTCATTCTGAAAGTGTAATTTTCAAGGAACGTCACAAAATTTAAAGCATAAAAACTACTCAAATTTGTACATTCTAGTTTCACTAATGTTTACAGTTTATGAGAATATTTTATAGTGTTATGGATCTCGAATTGAAAAGTACCTGATCCTTTGTTCCCCTGGCCTGAAGGATATTAGTTCACACACATTCCCCGAGAGACATAATTATCAGTGGTAAGTCATACACAATGCTTAATTTGTGCTGGTGTTCGCTGTGGTGCAGCACTGGCACTTTATTTCTAACACCGGCACATTTTTATGACATTTCACTGAGTCGCTGTCCATCTATTTAAAAACAGAGAACATTTGGAGCATGTGTAATAATTAAACATACAGTAATAAATAATAATAATACCAGCGTCCTCTGGCAGTTCTTAGAACTTTGGGTGACCTGGAATATTCCAAAGGGTCACATTTGTCAGAGTGTGATGGGTAGCAGATAGCTTCGGTACTGGAATTTGCCAGTTCTGGTAGGGACAGTGGCTGATGCAAGCTTCAGTGGCCTTCTGAGGTATTTATTTGGTCCTAGAATGTATTGTCTTTAACAAATCAATAAGTCCTTGTCGGACTTCCCTCCTGGCCACATGCCTTTTTTTCTGTGGATTCTTCATCCAGTTTGAGGGAATGCCAACCACGGAAGAACAACACACCTGCAAAAATCACCTCCTAGAATCTAGGGAAAATGCCCCTGACCTCCAACCATGCCTTTCCATCCGGTAGCCTGACAATTGTGCGTTCTTGGGGTCTGATTCCAAGTCAGGAGGATCAAAATGAGCCCATGTTTAAAAGTGGATCTGTGAGTGAGAGGCGAGGCGTGGCAGGAGGTATGGCAGGAGACGCAGCGGGGCTCAGCAGTGCTTAGTAGTCCGGAGCTCAAGGAGGCTTACGGGCTTGTGGCTGGCTTACCACAGCCACGCTCTACTACCTAGGAGCAGGGCTTCAAGTGGGATGAAAAAATTGGGGGGTCTCTCAAAGGGGCGTGGCCGGTGTAATTAAGGGCGTGGCTTAAAACAGGGTAAGCTAAAAATCTGTGCTTAGCATAGTGTGCCGCCCGTCTGGTATTTTGCTGTTTCTGTCATTGCATCCAGATATATAATACAATAAGTAACATCATACCTACAACAAGTCAGGACTATTGGCTTTGTCAATGGTTGTTAGTTGCATAAGATAAATAAGCAGCAGCTATGGCTTGTATATAATATTGAAAAAGCTTCCACTTAAAGCCCTGGTGACACCCTGACAATGTTACTGCTCCTGAGTTTCAAAAAGAGAAGGGAAATCCAGATAGAAAATGACTCTCTTTAAGGGATTTCCCTTCCCCTACAACCTCACCTGGCATGACGTTATGCCGTAACTTCTCCACTAGTGAGAAGTGAGCAGTGTGAGCGCGCGCACATTGATGCGTATGCTGTCACTGCTGTCCAGAAAAAAAACGGACCACCTGTGCCAGGGCACAAAACAGAGCCCGATAGAGACCTATTTCGAGGACTCCTTTAAAAAACTGCCGGTGCTCAGCACCGGTGAGACCCGGCCCACTTAAAGCCCTGCCTAGAAAGCCCAGCTACTGGGGTCTACAGAGATCTGTCCAGCCTGCCCTGGGGTGCTTCATGGGTGGTGCCTGTGACTGCTGCTGCAGCCATTCGGAGGTTCAGCCGGAGAATTGGCCAAACAAGAGAGAGGGCGTGTCGGAGGGGAAAAGGTGCCGCTGAGAGCTTAGCATATTTATAAGGGACAAGGGAACCCAAAAAGGTAGTTGAGGACCTTGGGTAATAGTTCAGTACAAACAACAATGATCCTCAAATAGTTAGGATAATGATTAGATAAATATAGTTCAGAATCGATACTATATTCTGGAAGTCCAGCCGGACAACCGATTTAATTTTTCAATAAAAAAATATGCACACATATAGGAACAAAGTACTTGTGGGACACAGTCCTGTATCACTGGCCCGTTCTGCATGTACTGCCCAAATCTTCTCCTCAGTGGCCCCAACAATCCAAGGGCCTACTGACTTTGATTCCAGCCTTTTTCAGCCTGAGAGTTATGTCCTTTGGAATTACCACAGGAGGGACATGAGCAAGAGCAAGTGGTGACTGCTGGTGCTTCTTCCATCCACTCGGCCTTTCCTAACCCCTCCTCTCCTCTCTGCTTACCAGCCCTTTGCGCAAGAGCCCCATCCCTCAGCTCACACGTTCCAGACCCAGCCTACCCCCCTGGAGCCTGCAGGGGCCACCAGGGGCTAGTAGGGGCCATAATAAGTCAAAGAAGCACAGAGCAGAACAGATTAAAGCGTGGTAGAAGAACAGAAACAGTGCACTGGCGCGAGGCTAACAAGGAGGACATACTATGCATGCTGGTTTTGGAGGGTGTGATGTAGCTTTAAATGCTGGAGTCAAGGGTAGAGCCAGGACTGGGGCGGAAGTGGCCCGGCTGGTTCAGATGCAGCTTGCTCTGTCTGAGAAGCTCCCTCGCCCCAATAATATCTGCATACTTCTCACACTCAACCTCAGCCCTACAAACTAGAGCTGCTGAACTTTGATCGACGATCCTAACCAGCTGCCAAACTGCATGAGATCAGGAAAGGTATGCGGGGTACCCATTCCCCAGGCCAGTAAAAAACCGGGGCGAAGGAGAAGCCAACACTTAACCCCGACTCACCAGCCCCAATTTAATCTCTAGACCCAAGGGTGAACTGCAGGGGGCCCAGCTTCTGGTGGAGGTCATAGGCCAGGAAACAAGTTAGTGGCCCCATAGACTAAGCTCTCTGATGGGCCGTTCAGCTCCTCAGTACATACAGGCCCAATAAATTCGATCAGAAGGGGGTCTAACCCATACCAGTCACCAGCATGCGGAGCGGCATATACCCAGACCGCCCTGCCCTAATCAGGCTCACAACGGGTTAAACAACGACTCCTCTGTTTTCCGTTTGGCACAAGATACTCTTAAGCCCTTTTGAACAGTCGCATGTATGACCACAGATAGTGAGGGTAATATGGCCAGTACGTCATCACAAGGTGACTGGAACTCCCTGGCATCACTTAAAAAATTGCAAGTAAAAGTTGCCATGCATGGCACAATCATGACTGAATATTTGAGAGCAAATGCTGCACCCAATGGCCTAGTGGTTCGCACGGCACCAAGAATCTTCTTGGAAGATCTCATTTTCCGCAAAGAATGGAGCCAGATCGCATGGAAATGCACCCGCGACTGGCTCATCCTGATTATTGGCACCGCTAAACGTCTCTCCGAAGCATTAATTATCAAGATCAATATCGCAGAGAATGGACTGAAAACTGGGATCAGTATTTCAGCCTACAAAACCCGTCTAGCAGAAATTAACGCGGAGATGACTGACCACCGAGATTATTTATTACAGCAAAAAGTGTCAAAACTACAAAAAGACATTAAAAGATTCGACAGAGAGAAGATATACCCGTATATCAAAGAGGAATACAGACCATCAGACAGTGATGCGGGCTCAGATGACGGCTCTACAACATCTACGAACTCAGGACGATCCTTGTACAGCAATTCCAGCAATAGCAGCTGGGGTAGGAACGTTAACAAACCAGGCCTACACCCTCCACCTCCGATGCCACCTATGTACGGCTATGCACACCAACCTTTCCCTCAACAAGGCCCGATGTGGTTTCCAGCCTTTCCGGGTCAACATCCAGGTTTCCAACAACCATTCTTCCCCAATGCACCTCCTCCTTTTCAGAACAGAGGCAGGGGACGAGGCAGAGGCAGAAGAAGAGGGCAAAAACAAGTCCAGTGGCAAGATCAAGAGACACAACAGAGAACAACGAGGAGCTCAACACTCCCAAGACCCTGATAGTGAACCTCACAGATAGACACCTGAACACAGATGAAACGGCAGTCTTGGAACTGGGCTTAGGATTTGTGCCCACCCCCAAGGAGGACAATTTCCGCCTGAACGAGGAGCTACAACAACTCTTCCGAAAGATCCGCATCAAATCCTTTTTCAACAACAACCCCACTCCTGACCGCCAGGACACCGGATTGAGACCACCCTCCAAATTTACTCCATCAGCGGGCATGGTCCCGAGTGAAGTACTGACATTTGAAAAATCAGTCCTTAAGGAGGCCAACAACCTGAGAAGTCAGCATGTCTTTGACAACCTACCCAAGAAACTCCGTGAGGCGGTACATTCACTCACCGAGGACGAAACCATCATTATAAAACCGGCGGATAAGGGGGGAGCCACCGTCATACTGTCAGTAGATGACTACGAAAGAGAATGCGTAAAACAACTCGGGAGATCTGAGTACTACAAGAAGTTGGAGACTGATCCCACCGAGAGACTTCTATCACGTATACGCATCCTTGTCAACGAAGCTACCAATGAGGGGTGGATCACAGCTCACGAGGCGGCTTTCCTTATTAATGAGAACCCTAGGATGCCGTACTTCTACCTACTACCCAAAATACACAAGGGCATCATTCCACCACCAGGACGACCGATCGTCTCTGGAATAGGCTCGCTATTGGAACCACTGAGCAAGTTCAGTGACTTCTTCCTCCGCCCTATGGTCCAAGCGACTCCGGCCTACTTAAAAGACACCAGGGACGTCTTGAACCTGATACAAGAGATCAACGACAACAATACCGAGACCATCAACCTCCTCTTAACTTTAGACGTAGAGGCATTGTATACAAATATCCCGCAAGATGCTACGATTGAAGTAGTTGAACAACTCTTACTCGAGACAGACTTACCCACCAATACACCTGCGAGCTTCATCACAGAACTGATCATGCTGGCCCTTAAGAACAACTTCTTTATGTACAAGACCACCATTTACCATCAGATACAAGGGACCAGCATGGGGAGTACATTCGCGCCGAGTCTGGCAGGGCTGTACATGGCGCACTTTGAGGCTAATAACATCTTTACTGAGAATAACCCCTACAGAGAGAACATGGTAACGTGGAAACGATACATCGATGATGTGCTCATCCTATGGAAGGGTAGTGTGGAGACCTGCCAGGAATTCTACACATGGATAAACAACTTGAACCCTCACCTACGCTTTACCAAAACAGAGAGTGAAAAAGAAATTCCTTTCCTGGATCTACTGATCACCCTCGAAAGGGGAAAACTCAACACTACCGTCTACAGAAAAACGACTGATTGCAACAGTCTACTGGATTTTCACAGCCATCACCCCAAAGCACTGAGGGAAAATTTGCGATTCGGACAATTCCTGCGGATTCGCAGGAATTGTAGTGACACCCATGAATATGACATTCAAGCAAATTCCCTCACATCTAATCTAAAAGAATGACATTACCCAGAAAGGATTATACAACGGGCATGCAAACGAGCCAGGAACAACAACCGCCAGGCACTACTAGAAGAAAAGACTAAGGAAACCGATAACACCATCACCTGTGTCACAACCTTTACCCCTCTGTCAAACCAAATCAAAAACATTGTGAACCGTAACTGGAGAATTCTGAACACAGGTAATCTCATGTTGGAGCGCCCCAGGTTTGCGTTCAAGAGGACCACCAACCTACGGGACCAACTGATCAACACGAGACCCCGCGTGAAGACCATTCGTCAGGAATCTACGCTATGGTCCCTCCCTGCTGTTAAAGGCCATTACCCATGCGGCAATTGTAGTGCATGTCCCTTTACCAAACACACGACACACTTGGAGCTGGACAAGGTCACGTGGGACCAACGGAGTCACACAAACTGCAACACAAAAAACTGTGTGTACCTCATCACCTGCCCCTGTACACTGCGCTACGTGGGGATGACCACAAGACAAGTGAAACTAAGGATAAGCGAACATAGGAGTACGATCCGACGGGGGAGAACAGCAACCAGACTAACGAATCATTACATTGAAAAAGGGCATACATGTGATGACATCAAGTGGACAATATTGGAAAACAATCAACATTGGAATAACAACACCCTACTGCGCAGAGAACAACGCTGGGTACATCGTCTCCGGACCAATGAGGTGGGCTTGAACGATGATATACCATGGACTGAATTATAACCCAACGTGAGGGGTTATGAGTAGAATTATCAGCACACACCCACAACTACATTATGACGAGCTCATACCAAGCCATAACATGCCCATGGTCTACTTTGTCTTCGTGATACCTCCCGTTCTGAGCAACCCTGTTCAAAAGAGACAAGAGGCTCTAGAATATGCTCCCCTGAGTCACCTGTCACACAATGACTTTAAGACTGAGGCACCATCTGCCCCTCCCTAGGGGGATTTGTCGCAACTAGGAGCACCCTACCCACGTAACTCCACTTTCCCTTCCTTAGTCTTGATCAATCAGGTAGGCAGCGACCCGATAAACCATGCAGGGTTGGTTATGTAGTTACGTATTTTCTTTCCCCCCCTCCTCCCCCCCACCCTCCCCGATGCCCCCGAGACTCATCAAAACAATAAACTCTCCCGAGTCTACAACTGATTGTACAGACATGGGCACCATAACGATCCAACAATAATACAACCTGTTCACATTAGAACGCCGTATTTACTGCACGAGATCGGCTTTTTCGAACTGTGCACATTACCATGGCAACAGCAGTACGCTAGCCAGAGCCATTTTTTGACACACGCATGCGCGTAGTTCGCCTGTCTATCTTTTGCACATGCGCATCAACACACACTAACGCAAACACAGCTGCTCCTCGTAGACGACCGGACACGGGTATCGCCCCAATCAGTCAACGCGGGAACTACAAAAGAAACCCGGAGAGGTCCTCGTCTCCATTCCAGGTAGGAGGACGACTGGGGTAGGTGGTGAAGAGGCCACGCCGGAGCAAAACTGTGAGTAAAAACGCATTTATAGGTACTGAGGAGAGGGGCCATTTACTCAAACATAGTGTATATGACAGCTCAGACAAGTTTGGATTTATTATGAGTAAGGTTGACTAGCAGTTGCCTGTCATTTATTCCTTCTTCACAGCACTAGAAGGTGTGTACGCTCGTCCCCTAACCTATGGAGCATTATTCTCCCCGTTTTTAGGTGAGTGTTGTAACATATCCTAGTAGGAACCCTAATGATATAGACCTACACACTGTATGCCGCATGAGGCTTTGGACATCTGGTTTGATCTCTGCCACGGTCAGTGCCTGGACTAATGGGCGACTCCGATCGGCGACGGGCTGTCTCCATTCCAGGTCTCTTTCCCTGGCCCAGGCGCCCGGTAGCTTATCGTTGAGACCCCATCACGCCACCACCCGTGAGTGGAGGTGATATCCCTTTTGAATGTTTTTTATTATGTACTCGTTTTTTGAATATCTTGGATAGATGAACATTCTTTAATAGGCAGGATGTTCTCCTTTCTCTTTCTTTCCATATTTACCTAGGCTTTTTATCCTGGAGCGACCTGACTCTCACACAGAGAGCAGTGCTATCTCAAATTGTACGCCCGGATAGTAACTGAGGGTAGTACCCCTCAGTCCACATTCACTTTCACTCTTTTTTGGTCCTGAGGAAGCGCCAAGGATCCTTTTTTGGACCATTGGGGCGCGAAACATGTCGACCACATGACCACACACCAGTTACCTAATGGCACATCATTTCCAATAAGGTAACACCCAACCTACGGGTTTTTTAGTATGTCAAGGGTGCTATTTACATTAAACCTTATTCCAGTAACCCTTAGACATTTTTAGGCTACCACGTCACTAACACACTCCATCACCACACATCTTTTTATTAGGACCCAAACCACACACCCGCATGCACCAAACGGCGTTTTCTCTAAAAGATCTCCGCTAAAGTGACGCTTCGGGGGACCCGTAGGGCATTGCAGCGCCGGCCCGACGAGGAGCAAACGCCCAATGATGAAGCATGACATCCTTCGGGGTGTGTGAGGGCAACAAGAGAAACTAAGCTATGCCCCCCCACCTGATCTAAACTTATTTGGGCCTAATACTAGCCTAGGCCGTTCGTCTCTTTTATCTCTTTCCGAACTGGTCTCTTTTGCCCTTTCCCTCTTCAGGAACAGTGTCTCCATTTGAGTATTATAGATATAACACGGAGCATAGACACTGGACCATAACTAGCTCCCGGTCCCCCCCTCTTTTTTATGTATAGATGACCACAGATCAGACCAACTCTCCTCTTCTCCCTCACGAGCCCCATAACACAACTATAACTCTCTGCTCTCTCCGATTAGGTTATCCCTAGAGGCCCACACCTCTATGGAGGAAGCCTCCCACGGCAGGAGTTCCATTGAGGGGCAGGCTACGAGATGACCCGACCCACCTTTGGGGTCAATGGGGCCCAAAACGACACAGCCCCCAACTCACTGGGTCATATGGAATGGTCACCCCAGCCACATTTGGCCACAGCTACTGAGCACCATGGAGGTGATTTAATCAGCACTAACATGTCATGCTGACAAGCTTCATACTCAAGTAGATCTACTCAATGCCCTTGCCATGCATGTTCAGGGAATTGATCTTAAATTGTAGGAGTTAAACACCACAATCAGAAATGTACAGCATGAGCCACCAACCGCTTATCACACTTGTGAATGCTCCACCACCATGGAGACTCTCGCCATGGTTCCCAAAATCCTCTCAGATTTAGTGGAAGAAGTAAAGGCATCCCAAGAAAGATTTTCCTCCAGCAATTGTTGTGCCACCACCGAACAGGGCCATCTCGAGAGCCCAACAACAATAGGAACATTGCTGCAAATCTCAATGCAGGAGGAGCCTGAAATAAATTCACCCTTGCAAACAGAAGCGCCACAACCAAATGGACCAGTCATCATCCTGTCAACAAACTCAGCCATACAAGAAGACCTGGCAGAGGCCACACCGCCCTTAAGTCCTTGCCCCTCACTTTCAAAAAAGGAACGTAAGCGACTGAGAAAAGAATTAAGGCAAAAAAGTGATCAACTGCGCTACTTCCACTCAAAAGCAAGCACATCGTAGGCATATGGATAGGAAGATAGCAACAGAGCAGGACCAAAACTTAGATTCTATCATCACTCTGTACCTGATATTTTGGCAGCCAGAGTAGCACTTAGAAGCCTTGGATTCTGCCACGGCCTCCGTGTCAAGTGGCCACTCTGGGCCACAAGCCCCAACAACGCCTGAATGCTTAGAAGCCTATGATCTTGCCATGGCTACTGCGCTAAATGGATACTCTGGGTCTTAAGCCTCAAAAACTCCTGAATCCCAAACCCACCCTCGGGCCTCCTCTGCTGACATCATAGAACCACCAGCCTCATCTCAGGGTCTCGATGGCACCCCCGTCAGTCCACTCTCAGTCACCGATGCAAGCATCAGAATTACGACAGACCATAATCACATACCAGGCACCCATCTTCAGTAAGGGCCTACAACGTACCCAGATGGGTCACCATAGTGGCTCCTCATATAGAAATTCAAAGAGTGGAAAAGACGCACCCTCTTGCCATCCAAGCTATCCAACCCCAGGTGCGACTGCCAGCGAAACCTGAAGCAATTTCCATTGCACAGGAACGGTGTCGGGGGCGGGGCATCTCATGTGGAGTTGGTCCCCCAATATAAATCAAGGGGCTTCCGTGGCATTTTAAAATGGAGTGCAGTAATAAGGTTGCTCGAAGCATTACAAGGTCTGCACCACATCAGGTCAAACAACATAGAAGCGATCGAATTCAGACCCAACCCTGAACAACCAAGGAACGACATCACCACCATTACTTGCTCAGATGAAACCATTGCATCCCAAGTCTGGCAGCACAGGGAAACATTCCCAGCTTTGGGAATCAACATGAGGAAACTCACAACAGCCTGCTATCCAAGCCCGGCTCCCGCTACTGCCAATCGCAGGTATGTTGAAGGGGGTATCAGCCCAGAGTACCCCACTACAATCAGGGATGGACTATAAATAGGGCTCCCGGTTTTCCGTTTAAACGGATTTTTACATATAAATACAGACGGAAAACAATTTTTCCTTTGTCTGTATTTATATGTAAAAACGGTAAAATACTAGTAAATTTTGCGAGGCTGCTGTGCTTCAGCCCAGAGTTGCCACTCCCCTGTTCCTTTTGTTGCTGCCCCAGCCCTTCTTTTGAATTCAACATCTGTTCCAAGTGTATTTATGTGGCCTCTGGGGACAGATTAATGGCGCGCAACGCCAATGGGATCACAGTGCTTCAGACCTCCTCCCCCGTCGTGTGTGTCAGCCTGGCTGAGACTGCTTTCCCCGGCACACACACAGCCACACCTGAGTACTTCACAGGTCTTTAAAAGACCAATTATTTGCTAACGCGGCTTTGTTGTGTTTTCTCACCCCTTCTAAGCGTCCGTGCATCTCCGCTCTGCATATTGCTGGACAGAATCAAACCCCCACCCCAGTAGCCCCCACCCCGAATTTTGGCTCTAATTGCACCTCTGTGTCAGGTAGTATGTTTCCGCGCTGCTTAGATTTGAAAGCTAGCACAGCGCTTCTTGGCAGGATGCAGCGCTGTAATGAGTATCATTCCTTCTCAGTAGCAAACGGCTCCTCTGGGATAGAGCATAAGCATACCTCCGTATTAGACTTCCACTTCGACTAGCACCACCAGATTTTCAACTGAACTCACTTCCAAATGTTTTTGAAGTCTAGTACAACACCTGTTATGATATATTCTGTAAGGTAGTTCAGCGGGATGAGTGCCTGCTCCATAGATAACCAGCAGTGCAACAATCAGAATCGAGACAGGGCGAACAGCATTTGTTATTCTTGTGAGGGGGTTGTAACGAGCGTCATCTGAATGTACAGCATAATTTATAATATCAATATATATTTTTTTTACAGCAAAAAGGAGGCAAAACTATTTCAATATAATCACTAGTGCATTATGTTGCTACCCATGCCTGTATTGATCAATGATATACAATGATAATTAGAAGCGTCAACCGGGTCGAGCACATTTTTTGCATTCTGCGAACAGCAGGAGACGTTTTAATTAAGCCAGTAAGGCAATATGGTAGTGAACAGGTAGCGCAGGGTGAAAGGAATTAAATCATTAATAATAATTGTAATGTATACAATGAAACGCGTGTTTAATGTCCATGCCTATGTCCTGGCATTTTTAATTAGTGTTTTTTGTGTCCCTCAGCGCTCTGAGTTTGGTCACTGCCCGCTGTAAATTACGCCCTCGGACTCCGCTTTATAAATGGGTAAATCAGCTCAGTCCCATTAGGAAGCTAATTCATGTGACCTTTAGGGGTTATCAGCTATACATGTTGTGCATTCGGTTTTATGAGCTCATTTTCTTTGTTTACTGTGAATAATGCAGCTCTGCCCACGTGCCTCCAATCATGTTACAGAGTAGGATTGTAAGGCCATGGCCATTTTAAATGTCACCTTAAGATATATGGTCATAAAACAGTTACAACGAACAGGTAACAGCATTGTAAATTATGGGCATAATCTACACAGTTACACATTTCATTAGCAGTTGGACGCTGGCCAGAGGCGCAACTAGAGCCAAATTTCGGGGGGGGGCTAAGAAAAAATTTCGGGGGGGGCTGAATCTTTTAAGCCATAGGCAGAGTGGAGCTGCAGGGGCTTTTAGAAGGGGTGAAACAACAGCGAGGCCTCATTAACATGCAAATGGTCTTTTAAAGACCTGTGAAGTGCTCGGGTGCGGCTGTGTGTGCGTCGGGAAGCTGTCTCATCCCGGGCTGCCACACGCGACGGGGGGGGGCTGAAGCCCTGTAAGTCCAATGGGTGTTGCGCGCCTGACCATGGCTCTTGCTGGCAATTTCAATGTTCTGGGTCTGCAACAACTAGTCCTAGATCCAACTCTTGTAGCTGGACGCACACTTAACCCCATGTCTGTCTGCGGCCTGGTGGCTTGTGGTGTCCCTTTTGCATTGGGATCGGTGTGTGTTGAGTTCGTTGCCATTTAGTTTGTGGTTCCCTCGGCTCTTTTGTCCGTGTACAAGCAGTTGCACATGTGTTTTTGGGGCCTGAAATAAATGTGGAAAAATACTAGCTGTAGCGTCGTCTTTAGCTTGTGGCAAAAATAAATGCGGATAAATACAGAAAAAATGCCCAAAAAATAAATATGGATAAATACAGACGGAAATGGCAAAAAAATAAATACCATAAAACCGGGAGCCCTAACTATAAATAACAAGGTCAATATTTCCACTCAGAGCAGTATAGCAGCAAGTTAACCCTGATGGTCACCAGTAAGCCGGGATTTCAAACAGCAGACCCTACAGAACCGCCCCAATCCCCCACCCGGACCACCCTTGCAGAATATGTGCCTGGAATATGTACGGCCTGGGCACAAAGGTAGGGGAGGACGATTTACAATCATTTCTACGTAAACATGAGATTGTACTCCTGCAAGAAACCTGGCAGCAATTGCCAACACCAATCGTAGGATTCAAAGAATATTTTAATGCAGCAACAAAAGAGGCAAAGTCAGGCAGGGCCAGAGGGGGCATGGCACTTTACATCTTGACTGACATTCTGTGGGCACACCAGGAAGTGGACTTAGGCCTCCCATGGATTCAGTGTGTTACGCTGCAGTAGATCTGTACACCACACTAATAATCGTAAACCTGTAAATCCACCCAGCCCATAAGGACAAATCCGACAAGATCCAGACCCTGTTTGGTCTACTCAAAGCCTTGAACTCCATGCATCAACAAGCTTTTATATTAATATCGGGTGATTTCAACATAAATTTACTGCAAGGCTCAGCTGTCAAACTTCCAAATGTATCCTGGAAATCACTGAATATCAAACCAGAAGAGATCAAGGCAAGTCATGCATTGTAGCCTTAGAAGCCCTGGGTTTCCATACACTCAATGGGCAAAGCCCATTGGATAGCCTGGGAGCCTTCACTAGAGTTACAGACAGGTCAGGCTCCACCCTACACTATACCCTGGCTGACCCTGATCTATTCACGGGTCTTACCAATTTCACCATAAAATTAAGACGAGATAATGATCATTTCGTTCAAATGTTCACCCTGGAGTTCACTCCACCTCGGGCCCCAGAAGCAAAAGGCCTGTCAACACCATCCTAGCCATTCAATTTGAGGCGCCTCATATGGAAGGACATGATAACAGAGACCATCATGGAGTTCATTACCACCGCCTCACAAAAGAAACACTGAGCTCCTATTCCAGTATGCCTCCAGCCCGGGCATGGGAGAAGTTAGTCGAAACCCTCATTACAAACTTCCCCACAAAACCTCCATGAAAGGGGGGTGCCCGAGAGCCTGACAACACAATGGCCGCCTCCTTGTGAGGCCCTGCTGGCCAAAAACTATTATCCTCAAATTATCCTCCCTGATTGAGGGCATCGGCGCCTGACGGGGGGAGATTCTCCCTAACTCCTGGGCCTTCATTGTAGGCTTTGCTTTCGTTCACTGATTGGATATCTCCCTGAGCAATCCCCCTCCACTCCTGCCTTTCCCTCCCCCCCACCCTCTTTTTCCCTTTCCTCCTGTTGCTGGAACCACTGCAACAGCTTTACGACATTGTCCTCACTTTCATATAGCTGACTTAAGATTGCCTTTGTAGACTCACATGTTGCTGCCCCTCAGTGTCTATGTTCTCAGTAAAAACAATAATAGCTTTTTTTTTAATCCTTCAAGAAATCAAGGCATTGGCCAGAGTGGGGAAGAATAGTTCACCCCACAACTGCACACTATGAAGAAGCAACTCAACAGAGAGCTCATGAGCGCCCGTTTGTGGGGTGACCAACCTCACCAGGATTTACTTGCCATACTAACCAAAATGAAACAAACCTATAAAAAGCGATCTAGGCGTGAAACATAATTTCAGCATTCGTATCTGGATCAAACTACTTCAAGCACGCAAGCAAATAAATTCAAAATCATTTTGGACCAAAATTTGCAAATTGGCCAGTGACCGAATCAACACTACAACGCCGATCTCATGGAAGTGGCCTGGTCAACACACATCACCACAGTGTATAATCTAGTGGACTAGGACCCCATGCCCCCCAATACCACACACAGAGGCTGGCTTGTTGGGCCGGGAGAAGCAGCAAAGCTTGCACCCACCAGAGGCAGACTACCTTCCGATCAGTGACAAGCAGGTTGCCCAAACGCTAAAAAGGCCCTGTTCCAAGGGGCTCCGGGGCCCAATGGCCTTCCAACGCTTTATGTACAATGGATATCTGCTTTTGGACCTCGCACTTAACTCCCCGATTCAACTATGCCATGATATAAAGCACTACTCTAGAATCCTCGCAAGGCAGTATCCTTCAGCCAATCTAGAAATCGAGCGAAGGCTCAAATATGACCAACTATAAACCTTAACAGACATGGAAGCCAAGGTCTATGCCTCAAATTTGTATATCGATTTAGAGGACTGGGTCTGCCGCTCAAACATAGTCCTGGAAAGCCCAGACTGGCTGGAGGGCAGGAATGCACACTCAAGCTAACCTGCTGGCGGTAACCCTTCTGGCTGAGCAAGCAACTGCTAAATCCAGCAAGCTCTACGCCTGCTTCATTGACCTCAAAGCTGCTTTCGACAAAGTCACAAGGGCACAGCTGTGGGAAACCATGGCATGGTGGGGGACGCTGGCAAAACTGCTGGAGGCAATCATTAACCTATATTCCAACACATGGGTACATCTCAAGCTAGGGGACAGACAATGAACCACTAAAACTATTTATATGAACATGGGCTTCAAACAGGGGTGAGCACTTGCACTGTGTCTATTTAACATGTACACGGATGACCTTGACAGCCACCTGTGTCCTCCTTAGTAAAAACCCAATCAGGCTGCAGCGGTTGATAGACCAATTATTGGGTTTGCCAACAATCTGCGACTGAGCCTGAACTACAGCAAAATTAAGGTCCTTTGTTTTAGATGCAGAGGTAACAACAGGCAGCCTAAATTCAGCTGGTGGGCTGATGGCAACATCTTAGAAGTGGTTAAGACCTATAAGTATCTTGGAGTCCAATTAGGCTTCTAATTACCCATCAAACTGCACCTACAATCGAGACGATACATTGCTAAAAATCTGTTGTTTACATTTAAAACCTTGAAACTCAAGACACAAAATACCTCAATGCTCCATCTCCTCCAGGTCGTGGGAGCCAATTTCATGCCCTCAATATCTTACGGCTCGGAATTGCTCAAAGGGAAAGATATCCCAACTTTAAACACCTTGCAATCAAGCCTCTTTAAAAAACTCATTGCAATCCCGCAGTAAGTCTCGCAAACCCAAATTAGACTTGAGTTTGGCCTGCTCCACCAGGGACTATCCAGGAAGGGCGCCCTGGTGAAATTCTGCTGGAGGACGAGGGCAGTTGAAGTCAGCTCACTCGCACATCAGTGTTGGCGGGAAATAGAAAGGC
Organism: Triturus cristatus; assembly: GCF_964204655.1. NCBI lineage: Eukaryota > Metazoa > Chordata > Amphibia > Caudata > Salamandridae > Triturus > Triturus cristatus. The sequence continues at coordinate 463,759,286 of NC_140592.1, forward strand.
AAGCCACAAAAAGAACTGCGTGTTCCCAGCATTACAGCACTCAATCGCAGCACTGCGACTAGAAGATGTCTGTCACACCCCCATGGAATATGCTGCTTTTAAACATCTCACAAACAAAGCAGCCAAACTTTCATCATTTGTCATTCACAAGGCCACCATAGCGAGCAAAAAGCATGCGTGGGTGGTCATGCCATCATACGCAGCTTTTGATCCTCAGCCATATATATCTGAGCATTTCTCTGAGGCCAAGAAACACAATCTAATGCTAATACGTCTTGGCGTCTTCACGTTGAAAGATCTTATGCCCCCCTGGAAACAGCACTGATCTACTTCAAAGTGCTCGCTCTGTGGACAAAAACTATCAACGAATCTTTGCTTCATGTGCTTTGCGTTTGCCAGGCATTGTTGAAACACAGACACAAACCCTTACGTCCATCTTTATGAGCTCTGCAAACCAGATCACCTGACCAGCTGTGATCTCTTTGCTTTGTGGGGCTTCAATGCAAATGGCATGTAAGACAGTAAGACTCTTGAACCTTACCGTTAAGGAGCTGGAAAAATTCAACACCTGACTCTTCGACTTGGGCTCCCAGTAGAGGGCAGATCAATGGCTTTCCTTGCAGGCATACAGCACTTTACACTCTGGGACTTGCCAGTAATTCCATCCTTTTGCACAGCTACTCTAGCAGGTCGTTGACTGTACTATAAACTACCCCTAGATTCTCCTGTCAAGAGTACAGCACTTTATTCATTAGACCACAAAGAAGCACAAAAATGGGAAACATCCATTACAACGCAGTCATTACAACGTGAATTTACTCTGCAATGCTTTGGCTATGGGGCCGTCAATACCTGATTCCTGGAAGGGGGCCGAAATAGTAACTACTTTCAAGAACAGAAACCGTCAAGACCCCGCAAATTATTGGCCAAGAAGCCTAATAGACACTCTACCAACGGTCTACACAAAACAAATTCTGGCAAAACTTAATATTTGGCTAGAGGAACAGTATTTTATCCCAATATCAAGCTGGATTTAGAACAAAAACCAGCACAATAGATCAGGCTTTCAGATTGTTGTGTATAGCTTGGAAATACACTATTTTAAAAAGAGGACATTTGTATATAGCTTTTCTTGATTTGAAAGCCGCTTTTCATTTTATTCCTAGGAAATTGTTATGGAACTGCCTAAAAAGCCAGAGAGTTCCGGATGACCTTTTGATGCAGATTATGAGGCTATACAAGAACAATTATGCTAAAGTTAGATAGGACGGGGGGGGGACTGACAAACGCAATACCGATAAATAGAGGGATAAGGCAGAGTTGGGTGTTGACAACAACCCTGTTTTCCTTATATGTGAATAATGTTGCGCAATACCTTCAGGGTTGCAATCACGACTCGCCAAAATTAGGAGGGGTGCCAGTGCCAGCACTACTTTTTGCTGACAATACGATCCTGATATCTCAAACACCTAAGGGTTTTCAAGCCCTTCTAGACACCTTTAATGAGTTCTGTATGTTAAAGGGCCTCGAAATAAATTCAAGCAAAACCAAATATATGGCAATTAACCCTCACAAATCCTTCAAGAAAAACATTGTTTTACAGAAACAAAAATTGGATTATGTGGTAAGCTATCTGGGCATTACATTTGACACAAAGCTATCATGGAAAGCACACATCCAAAAATCCAAGCTAGTATTGACACAATCTGCCATGGCAATAGTAAAAAAAAACAGCAAAGTAGTTAATCAAAGGCAGTGTCACCAGCATTAGAAATTTACAACGATAGGGCACAAGCTGCAAACCTTTATGGTGCAGAGCTTTGGGGAGTTGATGGTCAGGAAGTGTTGATCAAGGAACAGAACACACAGTGCTTAATTTGAGCCGGAGCTTTCCGGTGCTGAGCACCAGCACTTAATTGGTTGCCGGTGCTCGGCACCGGAACCTAATTGTCAACACCACACTTAGGGCAGTCTCCCACAAGGTGGCACTGCTCATGTAATTTAGAGATGAGTTGTATAACAGTTGTTTAGGCAAACAGTATACATAAAAAAATTACTAATATCTGCCACCCCAGCCATTCTTCAGCTTTGGGGACCTGGAATAATCTGAACTGTCGCATTTACATGCAAGAGAGATGGTTAGTCGTTGTTTTGGCAGAAATGACGGGGGTGATGGGTGGTACAAGCTGCAGTGGCTTCCTGGTCAGAGCCCTGGCACTTAATATTTTACAAATTAAGTACTGAGAACACATTCCTGAGAATGCTGCTAAAATTACAGACGCGTACACCACTGATCCCTATTATATTTGACACAAACATCAGGCGCAGTGACCACCAAGCTGCGCTAAGACCAATGTTGTTCTAGGTTCGCTTATGGACCACACGGGAACTTAAAAATTACAAAGATGGGTTAATCGAGATACTACATTTCGACAAAAGTACTGGGCTTCCCTAGGTCGGGTAGATTCGAACCTGGTTCTACAAACTAGGTTTTCATAGTTACTGGGAAGCACCCAAGTCTCTGTCACGGCTATCTAAATTAGTATTAAAAAGCACATATTGGATGCACATAGGAGATAGTATACATCATTCCTCAAAGCTAGGGAGGTTGACTTCGCAGTTTATACCCATCAAACCGCTGCCTGTCTTTGAGGAATATTTAGATGAAATACAACCTTTGATGGCCAAAACCGTATCTATGAAGTCCTGCTTTGATGTTCGGAGAACAAAACATAACACATCAAAGTGGACGGGCAGCAAAACTGATGAAAGGGAGGGTCTCTGCCCCCTCTGCTCCCAAAATGCCATTGAAAATGACTCCCATATACAATTCTTTTGCCCAATTTATGCTACTTCTAGGGAAAAGTGGATTAAACCATTATGTCAGAATATGAGATTTAGAACACATTCAGAAGCTCTGAGAACTTTAAAATCAGATACATCTCAGAAAATAGTTTTTAGTCTAAGCAGATACTTATCTGCAGTAAACCTTACCCGCAAGAGGAAGGGTTTGGAATTCTGATGGTTGCTCTTCTTCTTGGGATGTACTATCCTCCTGGACATATGTTGCTGTATTTGCACTCTAATACCGCCAGTAGTCATCCCCTGCACCTTATACATCTTATTAAGACCTGACCCCATAGGACCACCCCTAGTTGTTCAATTGTTTGATAAACATAAAAAATATTTGTGCGCCTTATCCACCAAACTAGAAGCCAAGTATTGCACTAACTGCATTGTAATTCCTTCTGAGAATATATCATGATTTGTATTGTATAACATTTGTCAAAACTGCTCTTTCCCCAACGAATGTTTAGTTGCAAAATGTCAAATCTCTTGCTATGTAATTGCATTTTAAATCAGAAATCTAATAACTCTTTTAATTATTCATCATTATGATTTTAACTCTGTAAAATGTATATGTGTATCTCCATGGTTTCTTTCTAAACCGAAGAAAGATTATTAAGAATATATTTTAAATAGGTTAAATTGCAGGAAAAATATGTGAAAAACAAGAAACATACGGTTGGATTAGAGCAAGAATATTTTTGCTGGTGGAATTCCAAAATATGAATGTGTTCTCATCATGTGAACTAGTGACTTATATTAGTTGAGGTGCCTATATGTGAAAGCCTTTGTCTTTTTGCTTTTTTCAGCCTGCAAGAACTTCAGTCTGTCTTACAACGAAAATCTGGAGGCCCCCTGGACAAGATGGCGCTCCTGCTGACCAAACACTTAGAATCACAGCAGGGCAAGCTGCCAGTCTCTGGTGTAATGGAGAAAGGCCGGAGCAGGAAGACAGTTCGGACCCCTAGAGGAGAATATACGATTCAGGAGGACAACTCACTTCCTGGCAAGTTCTTTTTTATTAATTTTTCCCAGACAAATGTGAAGTGTTTCTTCCAATAAAAAGTAGGCCTGTCGAAATGTGTGTAATTTTGTTTGCATAAATTTCATAAAATGCCCAAAATAATTCTGTGACATTACAGGATATTATGAAAAATGCTGGCCTTGGCATTTGGCACTATTACTTAGCTCAAAATGCATCCTCCCAACTATTTTAGCATTTTTTGTGCTAAAAGATAACACAAAATTGCTTGTGATGCGTATAACAGCAGCTTGTTTTCAGTTTCTGTGCTCTTTCCATCCTCAGCAATAAAATATTTTACTCGAACGAAAGGACATATTTATAAGCCTTGTGCGCTGCCGGAAATTCACTTTTTGTCAGCTTGCGTGACTTTTCATGGCCTTGTAGATATGGAGTAAGGCACAGCAGTGCAAGTTGCTGCCTTGCCTTACTCTATGGCAAAGAGGCATTCCATAGGTGTTGCTGTGGTTGTTAAAAGCAACACCCATGGACTTTGACGCTGTCCCAGATTTACAATATCTCGTAAACCAGGGGCAGCGGCAAAACCTTGCACCTCCCTAGAGCACGCATAATGAGGAGAAATGTTTCTCCTCGTTTTTCCTCTTTCCACGTGTGCTGCATTCTGCAGCACACATAGAAAGAGAAAAACGCCTTTCGGGATTGTTTTAGTACTGGAAAGTGTCCCTTGCTGCTCAAAAACAATCATGCCAACAACGCAGACACCCTTGCACCATAATTGTGCGCCAGTGCTCTATGAAAGGACAGGAATGCACCATATCTTGTAAATACGCTGCATTCCTGCCCTTTCGAATTGGCGTAGGGCTGCGAAGCAAAATAACTTGAGGTGCTGCCCTACACCGATTCATTGTAAATATGCCCAGAGGAATCAATAATGCAATGCTGCTTAATGGCAATATCACAGGCATTTGTGTAACAACTGTAATGGGAAATACAGCAAACTACGCACCATTGCGGCGGCGTAAATGAAATTACTCCTGTGCCTAATAAAAAGCAGGACCCTAGAACGAACCCTGATTATTGGGCTAGAAGGAGCACATATGCACTTTGCTTGGAACCTTATTTCTCCCACTCATCTGTGCCTGAGACCCTTTAAAGGTCCTTTCCAGTTATGTTTCTCTAAAGAGGGAGACGCAGAAATATGACATATCTGTTTTCGCAGGTCATTATTCACATTCCGGAGTCAGAGCACACCCTATCCAGGCCAAGCAATGTTTTTTAGATTTTGCCTGCCTCACTGTGGGGTTAAAGCAAAAATTATTGTTGAGAAAGAGAAAGTGGGCATTTGGCACACAGAAGGGGGCTGGCAGGCAGAGGGGGGCAGGCGGGGAGAGGTGAGGAGACTTTGTTGAGGCAGTGCAGACAAGAGATTGAGGGGGTGTAAAGGGGAGGGAGTGGTGTTGCTGGGTCGGGGTTGCCCCCGCTGGCTTTCCTTTTCCTCCTTGCTATGGTTCTACTTTACTGGTGCTTGTTAAAGCCACTAATAATGTGCTCCATAACAGTTTTATGTGTTGCCTCTATTGCTGTAATTCTGCTATCGGTCAGTGCTGATTTAGAAAGAAGACCTGGAAAGGCGAAACCTTTGGAATTGTAATTGCCTATTGTTTCTAATCTGGAGGCAGGACCAGAACATCCATTCATTGAGGTTTCTTGACCACCAGAGTGGGGCAGCAAAGAGTCTGCTTTGCATCTGGGAACTACTATTATTGTTATGTTGATGAAGTGGGAGGGGGGGTGATGCTCCACCAGCAAGAGCATATTTTGCCTGTATTACACCAATACGCCCCACACATTCCTCCCTGTCAGTAATCTTCGGGAAACAACCTTTACAACACAGTCGTTACATGGCACTACCTTTACATAGCAGTCATTACATTGCAACATTCTTTACATTGCATGTTATTACAATGCAGCCATTACATTGCATGTCATTACAACGCATACCACTCCAACGCAGGCATTACATCGCAAGTCATTACAATGCATACCATTACAACGCATAGTACCCTTACACTATCCAACACTTACCCTACTGTTGCACTCACTTGGAGTTAGAATAGTAATTTTTACCCCTACAGTATCAAACACTTACCTTAAATGTGATGTAATGGTATGCATTGTAATGGTATGCGTTCTAAAGGTAGTTTCTAAAAATGCGTTTGTTCTGCTTGGGTTTTCGGATCAGATAGAACCTGCTCATCAGAGCCTCACTAACCCACTCAGAACGTTACCCCCTCCCTAGAACCTATTTACAATCCTACAACCACATATATCTATCACCTAAGGACAGGGGATTCCTACTATGCATACCAAGATCTCATAAGTGGCGGCCTCGCGGTCCCATACGAACCCAGACCTCTCTGCCCATACGACAGTATCACAAGTGGCGGCCTCGCGGTCCCATACGAACCCAGACCTCTCTGCCCATACGACAGTATCAGCACAATCGGCGGCCTCGCGATCCCCTACGAATCCAGACCTCTCTGCCCATACGACAGTATCACAAGTGGCGGCCTCGCGGTCCCATACGAACCCAGACCTCTCTGCCCATACGACAGTATCAGCACAATCGGCGGCCTCGCGATCCCCTACGAATCCAGACCTCTCTGCCCATACGACAGTATCACAAGTGGCGGCCTCGCGGTCCCATACGAACCCAGACCTCTCTACCCAGACGGCAGTCTCAGCACAATTGGTGGCCTCGCGATCCCCTACGAATCCAGACCTCTCTACCTAGACGGCAGTCTCATACGACAGTTCATCCTATGATCACCATAATATACAAAAAGGGAATCAGTCTCACTATTCATCAGATCACACAAGGATTACCAGTTCGGGCATAGCCTGTTCTCAGGTTTGAGGGGCTCCTCTTTCCCTTATTCAGTTACCACTTACCTGATCAGGGTTAACATCTGTTCATGTAGCCGCAGCTGACTAGAAGAATAGGCTACCCTCTTATACAAGAACACACAGCACATGTTGGTTCACTACAAACTGGATACTTTATTACTCATTGCACATACAATCACATAACATTACGATATAACACATAACCTGCAAAGAAAAGTGAAAGATTAAGTTGTACACTCTAATAAGAAAGGGTCGACATCACCTTAGTAGTATGTAGCCTGCACTCAGTGGTCATCTAGGCTCCCTTCTCGTCTATGCCTCGGCTCGCCTGGAATCACCCTTCTCCGAGTCACTGGGACCTCTTCCTTATCGGCTACTCTCTCCTCTCTGGTTATTCTGTTAGGAAAGCATCTGTCTCTCAGTTCTTCTCCGCCTTCAAGATGGCGTCTGTCTTCCCTGGAATAAGTAGTAGCTTTACTGCTAACGGCTAGATGCCGCCTACGGACTGAACTTGTAACTGCCTCAGACTTTCATTAATATAGAGGTGCATTTCCTCATGGAAAATTCCGGCCCGTAACCTGCCGCCCACCAAATTCTTGTACCTCCCCGTACCAAGGACACGTTCCCAGCCGGCCGGCCTGATGTAGTGTCTTCGGCATGAAGAAAAATACAATCCTTCGATAAGGGCCGGCCTGAACCGGTTCTCTCCAAGCGAATAACACCTCATAACTAAAACATCACATTTGACCTAGAAGCATCCCAAGCTGCCGGAGCAGAAAGAAAGATGGAGTCTCTCCCGTTTGAGGCCTACCAGGCCTGCATTCAGCACGGCTCCATGAAATACCCTCACTACAGGACAGGTTATCCCTAATACTAACGAATCTATCCCCTAGGCTATATGTGCAAGCCCTGATCTATGGGGAAGAGCACAGAATCACGTCGAAGTGCCTAGTAAATAGGCTCCATCCACTACTCTAACCCTTAGGCTTGAATGGTAAGAGACTGAAGTCACATTCAATCACCTGTTAATACAAGAAGACCGGGAAAATCGAGCAGAACATTTCACCCTTGACTTCAGTCTATTATACATTCATTAAACAGAACTATCATCTGTGGAAGAATAATATGAAACACGACTAACTGATCTATGTCTAGTACCAGGTGTGCATAATTGAAGTAATGAAGGAATACACTGAATAAAGCAACAGATAGAAATCAAAATGCCGATAGCAATCAGAATACCTCCTAATATTTGACGTAACATATGCAAATCAGGTAACCAATTAAAGAGCCAGTCAAACCAGCCCTGGTCTATGTGATTTCTAACTTCTTCTGTCAAGTCATGTAATTTGTCAATGTGAACCTGAATGGATTTTGTATGATCCGACAGGTTAAAACAACAAAGACCCTCAAAATCAGAACAATCGTGTCCATGTTTAAGCAAAAGATAATCAATAGCCGCTCGATTTTGTAAGATAGCCCTTCGTTCACCCTGGGCGTCTAATAGCATGTCAGACAGGATTGTAGAAGTATTATTGATGGATTTTACCATCCAGCAGGCCATTTTCCCAATAGATTTGGCATTATAAACTGCCAAAGCAGGAACACCAACAATTGAAACAGCCAGGCTAAGGTATTCAGACTTGGAATATAAATGCAAAGATGAGTCACAATCCTCCTGTAACCTCACTGTATCTCGGATCACACGAGAGTTGGCATTCGGATGTGAGGAAAACATGAGTAGGCTCAGTCTAGTAATGGCACAAGGGCCTCCAGAAATATTTGCGGGGATATATGGCCAGGAAGTATTACCACATGAGAAAAGCCATCCGGCAGGTAGTAACATCGTGCGATAGTGACTGGGGGTAACTACCATACTCTTACAAGTCATGTTGTTCTGAACAGAAGTACATGTTTTCGGTGTCCTTTGAAAGCACAAAGTTCGTTCATGAGCGGTGAATGAGGTGGCACCTTTCAATTTTAAATGCATACATTCAGAAATCGCACTAGGATCACAAGTAAGGAAAAAACATAAATCGCCTTGTGTGATATTATAGGTAACTATTTGGGACTGGACAGGCGGTATCGGGTCTGACAGTACAGTACACAAGGGGCAATACTCATGGGCAGCGAAATCGCCCAGAAGAACATTGGGACGAGCATTTGTTATATTAAAAATATGAGTCAGGGTCTCCAATGAAGCAGGGACAGCAACCAAACAGGTTGCCAATATATCAGTTACCGATCTCATCGGTGTCAAGCAGAAATTAGGGGTCTTCGTCACTTGCTTGGCCAATGTAACCCAAAAGTTTGGCGACGAATCCCACGCAGCGAAGGAACGCGACACTCGGGTTTTCAACTCATCCCGGGTTGATGGGATCCCTCCTCTCTCGTCGCACCAGCCCGAAAACAGTCCGACGCCGACACATCCTGCAGCAACAGTCCAAAGAATGATCTGAAAGAGAATCAAATACAGGCATTATTCATTCTCGTAAGTAACATTTGTCAGCCGGGACTGCTTCCCAGCTATCTTTCCCTGGTCTCATAACTAAAATGGTGTTATCTTGACTGGTTGCAATGACCTCTGCTTGTTCAGGGGGATTCTTAGGTGACTGCACCCAAACTCTGGCCCCAGGATTATCTGTAGAGCCAAAACCTTTCTGGCCTCGTACAGTTAGCAACGTTGGGGCAGTGCCTTTTACCATCTCACCACTGAAGACAGGCATTATTAGCAATTGAGCCACTCGGTCAGTTTTATGTATCAGTAAGTCAACCTCACTGCTATTCAGCAGGAGCACCTTAATCTCTCCCTGATAATCACTATCAATGATTCCTCCAAGCACCTGAATGCCTTTTACAGCCAGCCCCGATCTAGGGGCAATTAATCCGAAATTTCCAGGTGGTATCTGAACACCAACACCTGTCTCAATGATGACTCGATCTTTACTTTTTATAATGGTGTCATCCATGGCATGCAAGTCTAAACCTGCCGACCCTGGGGTCGCTCTGCATGGAGCCAAAGCTCCGGGAGTAATCTCCCAGTACATCACAGTCTCTCTGATCTCGTTAGGTTTAGCATCAACATTCGGAGGAAACAAACGCATAAGTGGGGATTCAGCATTTAGAAAAGGACGGTTATTCAAAATCAATAGCGCTTGAGGCAAAAAATCTCGCCAATTCTTATACTTGTCATCTGTTAATTTGCGAAGTTGGTCTTTTAGCAGGCCATTCAACCTCTCCACAAGACCCGAGGCCTGTGGATAATATGGTATATGAAATACCCATTCAATATTGTTTTCCACACAGAATTCCTGTACCAATCTTCCACGAAAATGGGATGCATTATCAGATTGAATTTGGAATGGCACACCATAATACATCATAATCAATTCCAATGTTTTAATAGTATTCAATTGGGTAGCTTGCTTACAGGGAAGGGCCACCAACAGGCCACTGTATGTATCAACAATGGTGCAAACATATTGACAATTCCTACTCATAGGAAGTGGACCAATGTAATCAATCTGCCAAATTTGAGCGGGCAATTTCCCGCGATGTAAATGACCTTTAACAATTTGGGGCACTTTGCGCTGCCTGATATGCTGACAAATGGGACAATGTAGAATAACATTTTTAATTAAATCTAGGGGAATATAAATTCCTCGATCAGCAGCCCACCTGCTAGTGGCTTTCTCTCCAGTGTCCTGCTTTCTGGTGGTCCCATTTCGCCAATCCCGCAATATCAGAATCGTGCGTGTCCACCACTGCCTCAGCAATTTTAGATTTCTCATCTGCAATATTATGAAAGAATTTGTCAAGAGAGTCTATCGGGGTATGAGCATCCACATGGAAGATTGTAACAGTACTCTGTGGGAGCATTTCCCAAATCTCCTGCCATAATTCTTTTCCCCACAATTCCTTGGAATGGATTTTCCAACTATGGGAATGCCAAGTCGGTAACCAAACTGCCAGTCCATTGGCAGTAGACCAAGAATCGGTAAAAATATGACATGTGCCAGGTAACTCTTGTTTCAGAACTTGATAAACAGCATAGAGTTCAGCAAATTGACTGCTCTTACCCTCACCAGTTGTACTCAGTAATTTTTGTGTGATCGGATTATAGGACACTGCCTTCCAATGCCGTTTCATCCCTATGAACCTTGCTGAACCATCCGTAAACCAGACATGGTTTCTGTCCTCTGCAGACAAATCATCAAACGGTTTACCCCACTTAACAGGAGACTCCTGTACTAAGGGTATGGAACATTCACTCTCAGTTTCAGTTGATGGCGCCCGTGCCACCTGCTCATGCAAAGATGCAACTCCTTTTTGTCCCACACGTGCCCTGTCTTGTATATACCATTTCCATTTAATCACACTCGCCTCTTGAGCGTGTCCAATTCGGTGAGTTTTCGGCGAACTCATAACCCACTGCATGATAGGAATTTCAGGTCGCTAAACTATATCATGTCCCAAAGTCAATTGCTCAGTATCCACCAGAGCCCAATAACATGCAAGTAGCTGTTTCTCAAAAGGTGTATAACGCTCACCAGCATCAGGTAACTTTTTGGTCCAGAAACCTAACGGTACTCTACTCTTACCTTGTTTCTGCCACAAACTCCAATTCGCATAAAGGCCTTGTACAGACACATTCAAATCCACATCACCATCACATACAGGCCATAAATCCAGAGCATGCTGAATTGCTTCTTTTGCCAGACTGAACACATCTTGCTGTGGTTTACCCCATTCAAATGCATTCTTTTTACGAGTGACCTGGTACAAAGGGGCCAATATTTGACTCAAATGAGGAATATGCTGGCGCCAAAATCCAAACAAACCAATGAAGCTTTGGGCTTCTTTCCTATTTCTCGGAACTGCAAAATCAAGAATTTTCTGTTTAACCTGAGGGATCACTTCTCGGTGCCCTTCATGCCAATTAATACCCAAAAATTTCACAGCCTGGGATGGACCTTGTAATTTATCCGGGTTGATTTCCCAACCTTTCTCACGCAAGCACTCAATGACTCTATCCAATTGGGTCTGAACTTCTTCTTGTGATTCACCTTGGATCAAAATATCATCAATATAGTGACATATCTGAATTTGTGGATGAACTGGTACCTCAGCCAGATGCTCTGCCACCAGCCGGTGGCATATCGTAGGACTATGCACATAGCCCTGAGGAAGACTTCTAAACGTCATCTGACGCCCGTTCCACGTAAAACTGAATTGTTCCTGACACTCAGGGGCAATCGGAATCGAAAAGAAAGCATTAGCAATATCAATGGATGCATACCATGTACCTGGATGTTTCTGGATTCTTTCAATTAGGGTAATAACATCCGGTACTGCAACAGTCAAAGAGGGTGTGTGTCTATTCAATTCTCGATAATCAACAGTCATGCGCCAAGAATTATCACTCTTACGTACAGGCCAAACAGGATTATTCCAAGCAGAAGTAACTGGGGTTATAACTCCTGCATCCACCAACTCCTGAATAGTGGTACTAATCTCTTCATGACCACCTGGAATACGATACTGCTTCTGACGAACCACTTTTGTCGCCTGGGGAACTTTTATGGGGGGCATTCTTAAACGACCAACCCGTACAGGCCTGGACGATATATAATGTTTAGTTCCAAATTGGTAACATCCATCATCTAAGTGCAAAGTCATTCCTTTCAAAATATCAATTCCAATTATGAATTCTAAGAGTGGCACCACTAATACAGAGTATTCTTTTCTAGGAATTCTACCTATTCTCATTTCAAGTAAGGTTTGAACTGCGGGAGTTTCCTTTCCACCTAATCCGGTAATTGTAAAAGGCTGACCTTTAAACTTCTTTGATTTTCCATGAATAAGAGTGGCCTCCGCTCCTGTATCTACCAATGCTCGGGCCCTTTGGATATTACGATGTCTCCAATAAATATCAATATCTACATAGGGTCTATTATCTCTGTGAGCCCATCTGTGTACTGGAGCTTGACCTATTTCCTAGTCCTTTTTATTGTGTTCTGTGTACCAGGATAAATCAGGATAAAGACTCTCACGGTTCCTAGGTATCGATACCTCCTGTTCATATCCATCTCCATTACGAAATGGATTACTGTTCCCTGCATTGTACTGCGGGTTTCGATCGGCCAATATGTGTCGATCCTCTCTCCTTCTCAACTCAGGGGATTGATCCCTATCATCTCTACGTCTGCTGTTAACATAATCATCTCTCCCCCTCTCTCTTTCCCCCTCTCTCTCCCTGTCTCTCTCACAACGGGGGGACAAATCACGCGCATAACGGCGATCATCACGAGGATCAGAGCGCCCACGGCGGTCGTCATCACCGCTACCGTCAGAAAAACCACGATCACACTCAGTTGTCCGAACACGCCGGGCACCCTCCTTTCGATCCAAGCCACGTTTGCGAAACATTTCCCACAAACGAGAAGTAGTCTCACCATCAATGTCCTCCTTACGCACACCATCAGCCAGAAGAGCAAGAAACATATCACGTCTAGTAAATTTATTTTCACCAGGAGTACGAGTGTCAGGCCGGGACTGCCGTTCAGGTTTAAACCACTCACCCAACTCACCGAGTTGGCGTACCGATTCCAGCACCACAGATAACATGTTACCAGTCTGATTAATCAATAAAGTCATCATGACCTGCTTATAAGCAACAGGGGAAGAACGAATAATACGATTCTGCACAGAAGATGTCAAGAAAGCATCAAGCAACCGGTCAGCAGTATTCAGAAAAATTGCCGTTTTCATCACCTCCTCTTTGAGACGTTGCGCAGCATCGCGCAAAGTATACCACGGTTTGTCATTCACAGGCCAGTCAGACTCAGTAGGATATTTTTGATTACAACCCTCAGTCGCCAATTGAAGCAAAGAAATTTGACCACCACCATTAAAGTTACGAAAATGATCCTGTACAGTAGAATCCGAACTCAAGGAACAAAACTTCAAACAATCGCCAGCATCCAACATAATGCCAGCAGCGCCCAGTTCATAAAGGCGCACCATCCATGTGAGCAAGGGCTCACCAACTCGCTGCCGAAATCGCTGCAAAATATCACTAATTTCTTGTTGAGTAAAATCCTCCAAAGAGTCTAAAGCAATACCATTCGGAGCACCGGGAGCCTGCTGCACCTTCCGTCGAAAAACTGGATGCGCCGAGACCGCGGGATGAGCATCACAAGGAGCTCGACCAGTACACGTAGAGGAACAATCAGTGGAAGAAGCATCGACCCCGCTCGAAGGACGAGCGCAATCACGGGGTGCACCATCAGAGGCGCAAGAAGCAGATTTACAAGCACGGCCGGAGCGAGAGGACTCGCGCTTGGCAGACTCCTCACCCGAGGAAGGAGAATCACTCGAGTTCCAGATATTACCATCCCATTCATCAGGATTCCAATCCAGTCCGGCTTTCGCTACGACCAGACGCACCTTCCGCGTCGAAACCCGACCACGCCGATTCTTGTATTTATAACGAGCAATTCACACAGCCGCCCTCTCGGCAATAGTTTGGTACGTCTCAAGTTTGTCAGCAAGCAACTTATTTTGACACCGCAACAAAGTATGAGCATTCTGAATTTCAACAAAGTTCGCTTCCAAATCCTTATGCAAGTTCTGCAACTTCAACAACCTCTCATGGAGAATCCTATACGCAGACAGAACAATCCAACCTCTGCGCCCTAAAACGGGAAGCTCATCACCCTTAGATACCGGCGCCTTCTGTAAGCAAGTAATCACATTAGCCGGCTCCGCCAGCTCCAAAAAAGAATTCCAATTCTCACTCAAACCAGTAGAATCAGCCCACTCACGGGCTAAGGCTTCATAAGGCGTTGAATCCCAACCGGGAATATCAACGGGCAACTTAAAAGTAGATTTCGACTTTCTAGAAAACATTTTTGAAAAGAAAGAAAAAGAGAAAAGAAGAAAGAAAAAAAAAAAAAAAGAGAAAAGAAAACTACACGCAGGTATATACAAATAATATAGAAACAAAACCACGCACACGCCGAAGACAAACACAATACAACCACAACGCACACAGGTTTCGTAAACGGTTCGTGACGCCAAATGTTCTGCTTGGGTTTTCGGATCAGATAGAACCCGCTCATCAGAGCCTCACTAACCCACTCAGAACGTTACCCCCTCCCTAGAACCTATTTACAATCCTACAACCACATATATCTATCACCTAAGGACAGGGGATTCCTACTATGCATACCAAGATCTCATAAGTGGCGGCCTCGCGGTCCCATACAAACCCAGACCTCTCTGCCCATACGACAGTATCACAAGTGGCGGCCTCGTGGTCCCATACGAACCCAGACCTCTCTGCCCATATGACAGTATCAGCACAATCGGCGGCCTCGCGATCCCCTACGAATCCAGACCTCTCTGCCCATACGACAGTATCACAAGTGGCGGCCTCGCGGTCCCATACGAACCCAGACCTCTCTGCCCATACGACAGTATCAGCACAATCGGCGGCCTCGCGATCCCCTACGAATCCAGACCTCTCTGCCCATACGACAGTATCACAAGTGGCGGCCTCGCGGTCCCATACGAACCCAGACCTCTCTACCCAGACGGCAGTCTCAGCACAATTGGCGGCCTCGCGATCCCCTACGAATCCAGACCTCTCTACCTAGACGGCAGTCTCATACGACAGTTCATCCTATGATCACCATAACATACAAAAAGGGAATCAGTCTCACTATTCATCAGATCACACAAGGATTACCAGTTCGGGCATAGCCTGTTCTCAGGTTTGAGGGGCTCCTCTTTCCCTTATTCAGTTACCACTTACCTGATCAGGGTTAACATCTGTTCATGTAGCCGCAGCTGACTAGAAGAATAGGCTACCCTCTTATACAAGAACACACAGCACATGTTGGTTCACTACAAACTGGATACTTTATTACTCATTGCACATACAATCACATAACATTACGATATAACACATAACCTGCAAAGAAAAGTGAAAGATTAAGTTGTACACTCTAATAAGAAAGGGTCGACATCACCTTAGTAGTATGTAGCCTGCACTCAGTGGTCATCTAGGCTCCCTTCTCGTCTATGCCTCGGCTCGCCTGGAATCACCCTTCTCCGAGTCACTGGGACCTCTTCCTTATCGGCTACTCTCTCCTCTCTGGTTATTCTGTTAGGAAAGCATCTGTCTCTCAGTTCTTCTCCGCCTTCAAGATGGCGTCTGTCTTCCCTGGAATAAGTAGTAGCTTTACTGCTAACGGCTAGATGCCGCCTACGGACTGAACTTGTAACTGCCTCAGACTTTCACTAATATAGAGGTGCATTTCCTCATGGAAAATTCCGGCCCGTAACCTGCCGCCCACCAAATTCTTGTACCTCCCCGTACCAAGGACACGTTCCCAGCCGGCCGGCCTGATGTAGTGTCTTCGGCATGAAGAAAAATACAATCCTTCGATAAGGGCCGGCCTGAACCGGTTCTCTCCAAGCGAATAACACCTCATAACTAAAACATCACATTTGACCTAGAAGCATTACAAGCTGCCGGAGCAGAAAGAAAGATGGAGTCTCTCCCGTTTGAGGCCTACCAGGCCTGCATTCAGCACGGCTCCATGAAATACCCTCACTACAGGACAGGTTATCCCTAATACTAACGAATCTATCCCCTAGGCTATATGTGCAAGCCCTGATCTATGGGGAAGAGCACAGAATCACGTCGAAGTGCCTAGTAAATAGGCTCCATCCACTACTCTAACCCTTAGGCTTGAATGGTAAGAGACTGAAGTCACATTCAATCACCTGTTAATACAAGAAGACCGGGAAAATCGAGCAGAACAGCGTTGTAATGACATGCGATGTAAAAGAATGCATTGTAAAGGATGTTGCGATGTAAAAATTGCGTTGTAAAGGCATGCATTGTAAATGTATGCGTTGTAACATCATACATTCGTCGTATGATGGAGCTTCTATAAAATTGCCCCTCAAAATCACCCTAGCTTCAATCTGCACAACTCTGCTGCATTGTTTTTGACTAAAATCAGACTTTTTTACTTGCCCCACTAATCTTACCCACCACACTCCACGATTCTTCCACATTCTTTGAAAGGAATCTTTTGACTGAAACTGGACACAGACCTTGGAGAAAACTCTGAGGGGGACATTTACTAAGATTTTACGCCGTGTTTGCATCACAAAAGGGACACAAATCAGTGCAAAATCTTTTTTCTGGTTTCTTTTCCAGCACTAAACTTGTTTAGTGCTGGAAATAATGTGAAAGTAACGTGAAGCAGCACATAGTGCTGCTTTGCATTACTTAGCGCCAAAGGGGTGTACCATGGGCACCCATCGAATGTTTCTGGCGCTAAACACTATTTACTAAATACAGTAGACCGGGTTTAGTGTCAGAAAACTGCGCACCTTTTGAGGAAGGCGCAATGAATGAAAAATGCTTTCATTTCTCCTTCGTTTTCCGACTTTGTATGTGTGCTGCATTTTACAGCACACCTGCAAAGAGGGACATGGGTTAAAGTCAGTCTATGCATAGTATTTTGTACTGGAAGGGTATTCTTCCAGTACAAAACCTATGCTAGACTCACAGAGACACCCTTGCACTATGGCGCAAAGGCGTCTCCCTGGCGCATGGCAGCTGATTTCAGCACTGTAAATATGGCGCTCTCCTTTCAAGCAGCGCAGCATTTGCCATTGCTGCACTGCGCAAGTGGTAAATCCGGCCCTGGGTGCTTCAAGTGACCTTGGTGTATTTGTGGTAGAATTGGATATAATGATATTGCCTCGTTCAGATCTCTTAAACATAACACTGTAGGCTTCTAAATGTTGCCCCATTCCGTAGAGCCTCTGTAGTCTATAAACCACACATAAGGAAATCAGAGGCCGTATGTAAATGTGTTTGTACTCATATAGCGCACAGCTACCCCATTTCGGGGTTTCCCGGCGCTGTACTCATACCGCTAGGGAACCCTTCCTGGCTTTTCCCTGTGAAATGTCCACTCCTGGACATCCCCAGGGTGAAGCTAGGCATCCCAGCGCTGTTGGGGCCATTGTGGAGATTAAGCAAGCTATTGCCCAGAGTCACAGCATGGGACCCATGATTAGAATAGGCACGAGGCAAGAAATAAGGTCCGAGGAATTATGAGCCCAAGACCCGCTGAGGTGGGAATTGAACTCTGGTCCCGGGCCAGACCTCTGCATCAGGGTCTGCCGCTCTTACCATTGAGCCACACTTCTCCACTGGCTCAGCTCAGAGATGCATACCTGTTTTATGGGCCTGCAGTGCATTGTGAATTAATTTAACCCAATATTTCTTTGGGTTAGTGCTTTATGCTTTTTGTACAGCTTGGAATCAGTGAGCAAGGATTGCCTCTTTTTGTTTCTGAGCAGTGCTGTCTGAAAATAAAGCACAAACTTGGACAAATATTGGGTTAAACGAAATCACATAAAACAGGCGTTCGGCTCGGTGCTGCCTGATAAAAACCTACCATGAGATGGCCTCTGGTCTGGCTGGTGTTTTGAAACTGGGTTATGTACTTAAATACATGACAAGTCGAACAAATGTCATTCTTCATTCAGATAATACTAAGCCAATGGTGAATATTATGGTAACTCTGTCTTTGATTTTAGGATAGGATAGGATAGAATAATATGTGTAGAGCGTGCTTATACCTGAAGGTGTCAAGGCGCTGGGCAGACAAAGGAGAAAAATGCAACTGCAGCCATCTAAGATGAAAATAACAATGTTTTTAAAAATAAATTAAAAACCGGTAAAGAGTCCGCATTGGAAATAAAGGTGAGCAAGGAATTCCAAAGCTTGGTGGCTGCTATAGAAAAGGAGTGGCCGCCCCATCTGGACCTGCGAAATCTAGGAGACACAGTTTTTTCTGGAGGAGGATCTCAAGGCCCTCCCAGGAGTATACAATTGAAACAGGGTTTTCAAATGTGGCGAACCTTTACTGTGCATGGCCTTATATACCATGCTCAGAACCTTAAATGAGATGCACTTCTTGATGGGGAGACAGTGTAAGGCACGTATCTCCTTCCTGGCTGACTGATGCTTTGGAATGTTAAGAATAAGCCTCGCCGCTGCGTTCTGTACCACCTGGAGCTTGTTAAGGGACATCGCATTGATGTTAAGGTACAGAGAATTAGTTCTCAACGTGAGTATTGAACCCTGATTATGAATGGACCAGAGTTACCCAACTCCCTGTTTGCTCATGCATCAGAATTCTGAGTCGTGCAGAGTTTACTGCACCAGACAATTACAAGGTACGTTAAAGTCGGCGTCCTTTGTTAAACTTTAGCTGGCCAAACATGCTTGACTTGAACAGGGGAAAAGATACACTATTTACAGTCCCATGTGGATTTGGTGTGGAAAGCACCAGAATCTACATATTTTTCACCAGAAACTCACAATAGGTGTAATTTATCACACCCAATATATTCTGAGCCCTTATTTGTCGATTGCAATAAATAGCACCCTCTTTCTGGGGCACTGATAATGAGGGCCTAAGTCAGTGTTTAATTTGTGGAAGAATAGGTGCAAGTGGCCAGAACTCTGCGAAGAAGGGTGCGCCGAACACCAAGGCTGTGTAGTCTTGAACCCACCTGATGCCTCTTTAATCAACTACCAGACACTCCCTGTCGCTCTGGTTCAATTGAACAGTTCATGCTTCCTTCCTTAGTGGTGTTTTTTCCGCCTTTCGCTTCTCTTTCTTTCCCCTTTGTGTTTTGTTCTCTCTCTTGGTCTCAGGAAATGTCCAATGAGGAAAAATAAGTGGCAGTTACTAAAAATGAGTGCCGGTGGGTCCCACCATCAACCAGCGGCTCAAATTAAGCACTCGCCTGAGTGTTTCATTCCAAAAGGACACGTTCGGACAAGTAGACCTCAGTAGCATTCTTTCTTGAAGCTCGCCTTGTGCTCTACTGCTTTTCCCTCCCAAAGGCTTTCTCAAGTTATGCATTTTTTCTATGAGATTTGGTAGTCTGTTGTTGCAACCTGAGAATATAGAACATGAAACTCTTTATTGTTTGGTTTATTAAAACCATAACACTATTACATATACTTATTCTTTTAAAACGTGTTAAAATACAATGGCACATGTGACTTCCTTCTATGAGCCTTAAAATGATCATTCAATATAGTACAAAAGTTCGATTGTATGGCCCTGAGAATAGTGATTCTGATATCCTAGGCTTCAAGCTCTCCCTTGTTATTAAGCAGAGCCATTCTTCTCCTCTCAGAAAACTTTGAGGTCTGCTTGCCACCACCATCCTTTTTAGAAATGTTAGGTAGATGCACAGTGAACTCACGGGAGGTGTGCGATGTTCAAGGAGTTTCTGAGTCTCCAAGCAAAATTACATTTTGTCATTTGAGCACCCTCCTCCCCACCCCCTTAGCACCAAGTCCATTTGTTGGTATATGGCTTGCTTTTGTGAGCTCTTGTGATGGCATCATAAAAACACCCACAGTTGCCTTAACCCCTTGTGCGCTCATGACGGAACCACGCCGTCATGAGCCACGGGCAGCGTGTGCTCATGACGGTGTGGTTCCGTCATGCTGCGGCCGTTGGCGGCCGCTCCTCCCACACGGCTCTAATTCCCCGCCTGTGTGGACGAATTAGAGAGTGGGAGGAGTCGTGACGGAACCTCGCCCGTGACTCATGACGGCGTGGTTCCGTCATGAGCATGTTGGTGCCGCGCTCACCCCTCATCCCCCCAGCGCTGCGGCAGAATTGGCGCCGCAGCGAAGGGGTTAATGTGAAACACACCATGGAAAGAACGTTGCACTCAGAACTCAGAATCAATTTATGTAACTACAAGTAGGAGTCAGCACTGCACATTTGATGTGTTTGTCCTTCTATTACTTGTCAGTGTCAAAGATGGCTCCCATGGACTTGATTTAAGGGCCATCAGAGGATATAGCTGCGACCCCTGGCTTGCCTCCTGCGACCCCTGGCATTGTCCTTGCGACCCCCGGCCTCAGAGGTGTAAAGGCAGTGTCAGCAACAGAAGTCATCCAATGTTCCTTCGAGCTTTGTTTACCTTCTGTGCTTCTCAACTACATGGTGTGCATGAGAAGGCATGAAAGAACTCAGCAGTAGCCAATCCAAGCAAGCAAAGTAACAAACTTGCAAAGCAACTTTAGTTTCTGTGACTCCTGCTACCCCTGAGCATGTGAGGGCTGCAAGAAGTAAGAAATAAAGCAGAGAGATAGAGGGGTAGAGGGGAAGGCTATGAAGGGCAATGAGGGGAAAATAACGAAAGGTGAGCAGGAAGAGTACACTAGAAAGAGACAGGTGAGAAACTGAAAGACAGGTGTGTGTTTGTTTGAGATAGATAAAGAGGGAGAGAGAGAGGGAAGGAGAAAGGGGGCGAGAGAGAGAGATATCCGAGCTGAGTGGTGTGAGAGAAATATAGACAGGAATTAAAGATAGTGGCACAAGTGATAGCAATAGGTTATAGGCACATAGACAGGTAACAAAGAGACAGACAAAAGTCAGAGAGAGGGGGAGACTGGTGAGACGGGATGACAGTATGAGATATATGAGACAGATGAGAAAGAGATAGCAAAGAAGAGAGAGGTGTGATGCAAAGGGGCGATAAGAGAGAGGTTAGAAAGGCAGCTGAAAGAAGGAAGACAATTGAGAAAGTGATGATAAAGTCACAGATCTGAAAGGAAAACAAATAGATAATCTGGTTTAGAGAGAAAGAAAATGGTGATGAGAAGACAGATATAGGTTAAAAAATATAGCTGAGATGGGAGGAGGAAAGGTGAGAGACATGGAAGTGATATTGTGAGAGACAGGTATGAAAGAGACAGACAAGGGTTTATAAAAGAGGTGGAAGACAGGAGAAAGAGAGGTGAAAAAGAGACAGAACTGGTAAGAAAGTCAGGTGAGAGAGGGGAAGATGGGATATATTATAAAAAAGATCAGTGGGACAGACAGTTGAAATAGAAGAGGCGATTTGCTAGGGAACTTGTCCTGTGGACATTATTGCCTTTTAGCTAAATCAAATGCCGACATGTTGGTGGCAAGCTGGAGGGAAAGAGGTTGCAGGATGTTATGTAACGTCTACACGGTAGAGAAGTTCCTCACCTTTTTGGAGGCACGGGAGGCCTTCCTGGGGGGCGGCCAGCTCCTCCAATACTCTAAATTATCAAAAACTGTGCAGGAAATCTGTACGGATGTCCCTATTTCACTCAAGCAGACAGAAGCTTTACAGGTGATGTTGACGGCAGGGATGGCAAGGCACCTGGTGACACTACTAAGGACAGGACTGAGCCAATGCGCGTCGAGCATGGGGGGAGGATTCTGACTGATAAGGAGTGGAGTGTGGCTTTATGGGCTGGTGCAATACCAGGTTTAAGCTATCGCTTTTTAACTTATGTTCACCGCACGTGTCTAACACTAGTTATACTCAGTAGGATGTACAGAGGCAGGAGTGCTGATTGCCCGAGATGTGGGGAAGAGGGTGCATCCGTTTTAGGTCTGGTCTGGCATTGCAGCGCGCAAGCGCAGCTCGCTCTACGAGACCTCTTGTAATCGATAACATTCAGAAGTGGAGAGTAGTCTACGCCTCGTATTTTCATTGGCTTGCATCATTGTTGCGTCATTGTTTATGGTAAACGCAGGCTTTTTATTGCGAGTGAGGCTTTTTTGTTGCGTCGTGTTACCGCCCTGTCTCCTTTTTGTTCCGCCCACCCAGACTGGATGTTTCACTGGCGGAGTAACACGGTCTCCTTTATAAGTCTGTTAAGCACTCTTTAATTTTCCTTTTCAGCACGGTCCGCTTCGGCCGTGCTTGTTGTAATCGGTGTCAGTTGGATCTCACTGTCGCTAAGTACTTGCAGTGTGTGCTGCTGTTTCCCGAACGCTTCTTTGCGCTATAGTTTAGAAAACGGGCTAAACTCTGTAACTTGACCAGTATTGAATGGCATTGAATATTTTCCACATAGTATGAACCTTATCCTTAAAGGGGAAGGGTGCGGCCATCTTGTGGTTGGCATTGCAGATGTTTTGTAGTCCTGTTGTTACGTTCTTTATAGTGTTATAACGTGTGCCAAAAGTCTCATCAGCAGTCTTATTTTAACGAAAGGAGTCGATGATGGAGGGGTGACAGAAAATGTCATGTTGACTCAGTTTGTGTGATAGTGGCATTAACTTGTGATGGGTAGGGAGACGCCTGTTGGATCCTGCCCTCCAGTGATGACACAGAGAGCAGAGTCAACTTCTCGGGACGCGCTGGGCAGACTTTGGCCCACAGCTGCCGTGGCTTTCCAGTTGCTCTATAGAGTGTGGTGCTGATGTAGCGAAGCATCGTGTCCCGGGAGGCTCAGGCTGACTCCGCTGCTGCCATGGTGATGGTCGGCTCTTGCATAACACACATGGTCATGTTAGTATGTGTTGAAACTCCTAACATTCCTGTGCATTTTCGGTACACACAGGAAGAATTATCTGTCAGAATGATAACCTTTATTTCATACGTGATGTTACTCCAGCCCTGAAAGTGAATAAAGTTCTCTGAACATTACATGATTAAACTGAGATCTCTGACAGAGCTTTTTAATTGAAAGCTTAATCCTTCCTGAATTCACATCCTACTTTCAACACGTCTTTTGATTTTATTTATGTATTTGTATTATTTTATATAGTGCAGATATTGCCCAGACACATCTAAGGGTTCCACAATAAAGCCAGAAGGTTTACTGACACAATTTCTAGTGTTAAATGCAATAACAATTAATTGTGCTTGCTGTTAAGTATTAACAACATTGTTATTATGAGTCAACAATAGCTGCAGTGCACTTTCAGTGCCTCGCAGTGAATGGTCTGTAAATTTCCTCTGCTCCGTGGCTTTACTGACATCATTTCTAGTGTTAAATTCAATAACAATTAATTGCGCACACCGCTGGTCTTGCTCTGCACTCTTTCTGCCATTTTGGTCTAATTTAAGGAGAGCAAAATTATGGTGAGTAGTACACAGCCACAAAAGTAGGCTCTAATGGCTTCAGCTCCTGTTACACTTGGGATCTGCAAAAAGCCAACAGCACTATAACACATGGGTAAAAACATTGTCATTTACAATGCCAATAGCTCAAACTCAATCAAACATGAGACCTATGGCATTTCCAATGCTTGTTACATATGGCCTGGACCTGACCCGGGGTGAACGCCTACTGGTCGTCAGAGGTCATGTAGCTACAAACAGTGACAGTGATACAAATTGAACTGACGCCCCAAGTGTGTTTGATAGGAATAGGTAAACAACTGAGAGGGGGGAAGGTGCACTGGAATTTTCCTTAGCTGGTCGTTGTACTAGCCATGAGGAGGGTGGCTATAGGATGGTTGTGCATGAGAGCCCCATTGACTGTGCTGTGGTATAAGGACTTAACGGAGTGGGCACTTGCAGAGGAGGTGCACATGAAGATTACTAGATGAGATGACAAGCTACAAGACGATTTAAAGGTCTGGGCAACTTGCTGGCGCCAATACAGAATGGGGCAGATGAGGGGAGCACTCGGGGAACGCAATCCCAACAACTGAACCCTCTTACCATATACAAAGACTCACCCAGGGAGATATAGGGGAGGTCGTACACCAAACCTGTGGGACCTTTAGGAGGGGTAGTGGCGATGGGAGTATCGGTGGAGCCGTTCTCTGAAATACACAACCATGGACTCTGCTGTACTCATGAAAGTGGAATTATGACGCATAATGTGATGTACTTGCATGGAGGAGGTGAAGGGGGGGCCGAATCCATTACCACTGATTGATTTGGCGGTTAAGTGAACACTGAGCGATTACATTGTCTGCTATTGTTGTATACTTGAGTTGTAAAGCTTCACGGTTATATGTAAACATGAAAATGGGAATGTCTATGAAAACAGCTAATAAAAATATATTCTAAAAAAAGAAACAAAAGAGGTGACATGAAGCATGAGAAAAAGGCAGAAACAGGTGAGAATGACAGGTGAGAGAGATGAAAAAGATAAAGTTGAGAAAGAGACCTATGAAGAGAGGGTGAGAGCAGGTCAAAGGTCATATAACATCACTTCCTCTGATGTTATTGGGGGTCACAATTTCATGTGATGTCACTTCCTCTAACACTGGCATTTCGGTGAGCCAATGTCCTTGATGGCTCCCTGATTATTCATGGGAGTTGTTGTAAAACCGTGGTACTCATAGTACGGCCCGCGGGCCAACAGCAGCCCGGCAGGCCTTCATTGGCGGCCCACCGACCTTGCTGTTTAGGTCTCGCGAGCCAAAGGCTCGAAGAGACATTTTATATGTGGGATTTTCAAAGTGCTACCCACAGTTTTGGCTGGCCTAAACCTTGAGTGCACGATCACATGCAGGTGCACAGCTGCTCCCACTCCCCCCTCCCTTCTCTATAGCTTTGGCTCCTTTGAAGCACTTCAAAGGGTCCGCTCCCCCGCCCCCAAGCGCTCGCGCCCATGCTCCGCCGGGCTTATCTTGTCTCACTTGTATTCTGGCTCCTCACATTCCCCCCTCCCTTCTTGCCCAGCCCTTCTTGTTTGCCTTGCATTTACCCAGCGCCTCCTGCACAGTAAAGCTTTGAGCTTCGGCCGAGAGCCAAGCTTGCCGTATGGAGTTTTTGCTCACCTTTGTTATATATCGCAGAAGTTAGGTGTTGTGCAAGCCTCGGTTATAGTACAAGACATTAGTTTCTTTCTCAGCTCTAGAAGATCTTCACAACATGTATAAAGAAGGTTTCTTTAATCCCCCTCCTACCCTTCCTATCCATAATCGCTGCATAAAATGCATGTCAGCTACAAACGGCAGATTACTTAGTCTTCACCTCTGCTCTCACTCGCGTTTCCTCTTGGGCAAGTCAGATGTTTGCATGCTTGAACTTTTACTTTCATTTTCACTATCTGGCATGCCTTTGAAGCACTCCCTTTTACCCTGTTCCTTATCTACGCACAGTCCTGACATGTTCATCGCCTGTGATGTCAGCTTTCCTAAAGAACGGCTCTCGCTGGTGGTGGCGACTCACAGACGCGCCATCGCCGCATGGAATACTAGAGCCAGCTCATCTAAGGCGAAATATCTCAGAAACAAAAGGTCAACTAGTGACTTCAGAAAGATGGTAACTGAGTACATTTCTTTATTGGCACGCGGCAGGCAAAAAGCACAGTACAAGTAGGCAGAGGGTAACTAAATACATTTTATTGGTAGCGCGCGGCAGGCATAATGCACAGTACACGTGGGCAGCGTGTAACAATATCTTTTTATAGAGTAAAAACAAGCACGCTCTGTTGTAGGGCTGCACGTTAAACTTTCAAACATTCTTTGTAAAACAACCGCGCATAAAGATGTATCCGTCAGTTGCTTCCCTCATCTCTTTTCCTCAGCCAGAAGCAGTGTGAAGATATTCGGTGCTGCAGCGCAATAGAATTTTGCCAGCTATACGACACGCCATTCACAGAAGGAGGCATTTTTTGGGCCCTTTTGGTTATGCCATAATCCGAGATCGTTTCTTTTTCCAAAAATATATTATATAAACCAGGCGCGCAACACCCATTGGACTGAAAGGGCTTCAGCCAGCCCCCCCCCCCCACCCCCCCCCCCCGTCGTGTGTGGCAGCCCGGGCTGAGACAGCTTCCGGGCAAAAAAGCAGCCGCACCTGATCACTTCACAGGTCTTTAAAAGACCATTTGTATGTTAATGAGGCCTTGCTGTTGTTTCACCCCTGCTACGAGCCCCTGCAGCTCCATTCTGCCTATTGCTTAAAGTTTCAGCCCCCCCCCCGAAATTTTTTCTTACCTCCCCCCCCCCCCCCGCCCTCCCCCCCCCCCGAAATTTGGCTCTAGTTGCGCATCTGATATAAACACACAGTGGTCCTTGAATCATCGTTCTTCAGCCATTTGTTTCTCTGGCCTAGAACCCTTCAGCCATTGGCTTGACACATTGCCAGTCTCGTCTTTGATAAGTAATGCAATGTTTTACTCTAAGCTAAGTACTGTCTGTCATCACACAGTAAATATTTTATTCTTTACTTTCATACTGATCTCTAAACAGTCATTTGCAAACTTGACACAGATGGGTGGCCATATTTGTGCCAGACTGTGTGAGTTAACTGGAGGTGTTTGATGGCGCTTCGGAGTTCTGATGTCCTTAAGTCATTTATCTGGACGGTGTTGGGTGGGTGTTATTATCTCTACCTGTGTGTGCTGCTGTATGATCGTAAGATGGCGCCGATAACTCCCTCGGGAGCTTGTGAGAAGCCTAGGTGCGGGGATTTTTGTACTTCCAGCACAACGTCTCAGCAGCCCAGGTAGGAGTGTGCAGTGACAGCAGGGTGGCACTGACATCCCTAAAAACACTGAAGTAATAAATGTAGAAATGGGCATGTGGGACCCTTCAGCTGATACAGGCTGGAAAAGATGCCCAGCAACCTCCCCTCATATCTGAAACCCATAGCATGACATAACATAACAGAGCATAGCATAGCATAACACAACATAACCTAACAGAGCATAACATAGCATAGTATAGCATGACGCAACATAACACAACATAACAGAGCATAGCACGGCATAGCATAGCATAACATAACAAAACATAAAATAACATAACATAGCATAGCATAGCATGACATAACACAACATAACAGAGCATAACATAGCATAGCATAGCATGACACAACATAACATAACAGAGCATAGCGCAGCATAGCATAGCATAACATAACATAACAAAACATAAAATAACATAACCTAGCATAGCATGACAAAACATAACATGACATGACATGACATAACATAACATAGCATAGTATAGCTTAACATAACATAGCATGACATAACATAACACATATTATAGAAGATGAGTAAGTGATTTGGTGCAGCCCTCCAGTCTCATCCACCAAACTCCAAGAAATGTCACCCACAACTTGTACTTAACAACAGTCACCTAACAGAGGAACTTTTCTATTGACACTTCTGATAAGACTTCTTCACAAGCTGAATTGTACTCTAGGGTGATATGGAAATCTTGGGGCAGTTTGGAAAGTCATCCCTGGGCCAGGCCTGACAAAGGCTTTCGCGGGGTCTGGGTCACAACCTTCAAGCAGGGTCCCTCTGAGGCCTTATTCTAGGTATAAACGAATATCCTCGAGAAAAGTAGAGAGTATGGCAGCTGAATCATCTGCCACCATCTAGTGGTGGGCTATGGTAGTTGCCACTACACTAGTAAACAACTCACGCTTGCATTAAAAGGCTATAAATGCAGTAGAAGGGTGGGGGCCTGAAAAGCATGAAAGTGGGGGTATGGCGCCCCCTCTGGCATGTGAGGGTCCTGCCGGAGACTTATGAAAGTGCAGCAATACCAAGCCAATGGCAGATAATGCGTCATAAAGATGGCAGGGATGTATGTTCGTACATCGCAAACGATTTCAACGCATGCATTTACCACGCGTGTAAAACATCGCAATGACCATTACATTGGCATTTTTAACAACGCACAGCATTTCAACGCCAATGCGTTGTTTCCTATTGAAAGTACAATACCTCGCACACAGCCAAAGCGCATGCCATTACAACGCATGGTTGTTTAGGAACGCATGGTTATTTTGAAAAAGCGTGATCCCGCCTCTAACCCCCGACCCCCACTGCCCCCCCCTTCCCACGACGCTGATTCTTTTCTATTTTTCTTTTTTTTTTGTTTGCGGCCAATAATTCTACAATTGAAAAGCGTACATTACCTCAATGTTTCCCTTCACCTCCCTAAAAATTCATGGGGGGGTATAAAATGTGTTGGACAGCGTGTTTCCAGCCATTTGCGACACCATTGCTTATTAGCTATTATTATCTTTGAAATGTATTCTGGATGTCACGACGTTGCAGTCTTGTGAGCCTCTGATTGTCTGATCATCTGCCAAGGAATATATAACGAACGACGTCTTTTAGTTGTACTCGACATCATGTCCAAACAGTATTCGCTTTCCCAGAATTACTCTCTCTTGAGCTGCATGCCAGCGGCTGGACAGACACCAGGATCTGCATGGCCCCCCCTCCCCCCCAGCAGTGCTCTGAGCATGACAAAAGAAAATCGGTCTCTGACAGCATGTCACCGAAACACCCAACCCAACTTTATTTCACAAACATGATTTTTATTTATAAATACAATTAATGTAGTGAGTGTCAAAACATTATATTAGTTTCTCAACGTTAATCTTTCTTGTTGCAGCGCTGTAGACTAAAAGTAACAAGCATTTGCAATGCAATAGGTCTCGCATTTACGCGAGTTTCAGCTATTGACATTGCAAATAAAATGTCTTTTATTTTTGTTTTCGTTTGTAAAACATAAATAAAA
The DNA here is from genome assembly GCF_964204655.1 of Triturus cristatus. Classification (NCBI taxonomy): domain Eukaryota; kingdom Metazoa; phylum Chordata; class Amphibia; order Caudata; family Salamandridae; genus Triturus; species Triturus cristatus. Next base: position 463,788,371 of record NC_140592.1, read on the forward strand.
AGCATTATCATTTACAATGCCAATAGCTTAAACTTGGGTAAATGCGAGACCTATTGCATTGCAAATGCTTGTTTTATGTTTTCAGTGAGGCCGGCAGTAAACACAGAAGATGACTGCAGGAGCATACGTAGTGTATACTATTAAATAGGTATTCACTACAGATGCTCCTGCGGCCATCCTCTGTGTTTAATGCCAGCCTCTGTAATGTCACGGCACCGTCGGAAAGTTTCCCAAAAGGCCCTTCAAAAGTCAGCTGTAAGCTCTTTCACTCCTAACTTTTAAAGGGCCTTTTTAGAAGCTTCCTGTTCGGACAGAGACAGATAGAGGCAGAGACAGAGAAATATAGAGAAAGACAGAGACAGAAACAGATAGAGACAGAGACAGACAGAGACAGACAGACAGACACATAAAGAGACAGACAGAGACAGACAGAGACAGATAGAGACAGACAGAGACAGACAGAGACAGACAGAGAGAGCCAACAGATAGAGACAGCAGATAGAGACAGACAGAGACATACGGAGACAGATCGAGACATAGACAGATAGAGACAGAGATAGAGACAGAGAGAGACAGGGACAGACAGAGTCAGATAGAGACAGAAACAGAGACAGATAGAGGCAGAAACAGATAGAGATAGAGACAGATAGAGATAGAGACAGACAGAGATAGAGACAGATAGGTGCATAAAGAGATAGAGACAGACAGAGACAGAGAGAGACAGAGAGGGACAGACAGAGACAGACAGAGACAGACAGACAGAGATAGAGACAGACACAGAGACAGATAGAGACAGAGACAGACAGAGACAGACAGACAGACAGAGATAGACAGCAGACAGACAGAGACAGATAGAGACAGAGATAGATACAGAGACAGACAGGGACAGACAGAGAAAGATAGAGACAGCGACAGATAGAGACAAATACAGATAGAGACAGAGACAGACAGAGACAGATAGAGACAGAGACAGATAGAGACGAATAGAGATAGAGTCAGAGACAAATATAGACAGATAGAGACAAATACAGATAGAGACAGAGACAGCTAGAGACAGAGACAGATAGAGACAAATACAGATTAAGACAGAGATAGAACCAGAGACAGATGGAGACAGAGACAGAAAGAGAGATAGAGATTGAGAGAGAGAGAGAGAGAGAGAGAGAGAGAGAGAAATAGAGACAGAGAGAGAGAGATAGATAGAGATAGAGATACGTAGAGCGAGAGAGAGAAATAGATTAAGAGAGAGAGATAGATAGAAAGAGATAGAGAGCAAGAAAGATAGATAGAGAGAGTGATAGAGAGAGAGATAGAGATAGAGAGAGCGAGAGAGAGATAGAGATAGATAGATAGAGAGAGTGATAGATTTAGAGCGAGAGATAGATAGATAAATGTGAGTATACTGGTCTGGTGGCTCAGTGGACTTATGCGTCCGCTGCAGGGTCCTGCGTTCAATCTCATGGTCACAGTTGTTTTTTTTGCCCTAGTCCCGACCCTCCCCCTCCACTGACCCCGCCCCCACCGGGGCGGCCCTCGGCCACAAACCACATTGTAAATTTGGCCCCTAAGAGAAAGTTTGTGAGTACCCATGTTGTAAAGCTTCGGAATACAAACGATGTAAAGTGGAAATGTAATGAATTGGTGTCCCTAATGTACTAGGCAGTATCATGTCAGTTATAATACTTAGTATGTGACTCCATTCAATGCGGCCCAGTTTTCTTTGTTGTACTGCAGGCCCAGGGTGGCTCCCTTGTATTTAACGCATTTATTGAACTGTTGTTTTTAAATTGTCTTTTTGTGAGGTGAAGAGAGAAAGGATATTTTACGTCTTGCGATACACCATATTTTTTGACTGATTTGTAATGGTTTTAATTGTCTACACAAATAAAAATTCAGTAATTCAGTTAATGCAGGTTTAAGACCCGAACAGCTGAGTGTGATTTTCTTCGGTTGTTTACAACAGGCGCCATCTTGCTATTTTCTGTGACCTGGGCAGAATACAGTTATTTGGACACAGCTGGCTATCTCTGTCAGTGCTCAGTAAATAACATGCCGAAACGTTTAGTTTCTAAGTTCCCCACTCACACGTGCTCACATCTCCTGTGACTCATGGCCTCCTGCTGCCTGTGCACGAGGCGTGGAAGTTGGGGTGCTGTAGCACCTCCAGTTACCGTGGAACAAAATAAGCAGAGAATGGGATAAACAGTGAAGTGTTTGTGGTGTAGCATATCCATGCAGGAACATATCTTGAATAGTCAACAGCAAGGCGACATTAAATATATGTAGGAATTAGGAAATAACATTAATGAACAAAATACTTCAATATTTTTATCATGTAGTTTCGTCTTAAATTTTGTGGTAAACTGGACCTCCCTTTCCATGTAATAGACAAAGTCAGTAGAATAAGGAAGTTTGAAAGCCCGACAACAAACCCACCTGTTAGACCTGGGATCCTTGGCGTGGTTTCTCCTGACGTTTTGCCTTCTGACCTGCTGTTTTGCTGACTTCATCTTTGCTGGCTTTAGGATTCTGGGCACTTTCCTCACTGCTAACCAGTACTAAAGTGCATATGGTTTGTACTCTAAACATTGTAACGTTGGCTTATCCACAATTGGCATATTTAACCCCTTCGCTGCGGCGCGAATTCCGCCGCAGCGCTGGGGGGGTTTGGGGGTAGCACGGTGGCGCGGTGCTCATGACGGAACCGCGCCGTCATGAGTCACGGGCGAGCTGTGCTCATGACGGCGTGGTTCCGTCACGACTCCGCCCACTCTCTAATTCGCCCGCACAGGCGGGGAATTCGAGCCGCGTGGGAGGAGCGGCCGCTCCATGACGGAACCACGCCGTCATGAGCACACGGTGCCCGTGGCTCATGACGGCGTGGTTCCGTCAAGGGCACACAAGGGGTTAATGTACTCTCAAATAGAGTGCAACAGGTGTGGTGTGCCCATGGCCTGTAAATTAAATGCTACTAGCGGGCCTGCAGCACTGATTGTGCCACCCACTCAGTAACCCTTTAAACATGGCTCAGGTATATACTTTCCCTCATCCTCCTGCCACATCTTCAGCACATCCTGCTTTCAACTCTTTCCACTCCTCCGCCTCAATCTCCTTCATCATGCAGTATGTTCTCCATTTAAAACCAGCTCACAAAACCTCATTGAATCTATACCACTCTTTTTAGATACACGTACACCAAAATATTCCTCTGCACCTTTCTTGGGTTCCATACTCACATCACCTGCTTTACACTCAACTTCTTTTACATCCATTTTATTGTTGTTGTATTGTTTATACTTTGGTTGTTTTTCTTGAAACCACAGCTTCAAGGTTTGTACATCAACAATTGTTGTATTAGTCTTCATCCCTCAACCACACTAGGTTATGTTTTGACAAAGCCTTCCTCCCTCTCATTGACTTGATTGGACTGACACTAGTGGTAGTGCGTTTTACTGTGTTATACGATCATTTAATTTCATTCACTACCTACCTCCATGGCAAAGCACTAGCATTTGTCAGTTATGAACTATTTTGCACTGCTCGCTTGATTCTGCCCACATCACTATTCGCTCTGGAGTAATATCACTTCTTTAATCAGTTGACCACTCCATCAAAAACTTGTACGCCTTTTCAAAATAACCCCCCTCCATTTTCTGAAGGGAATTCTTCCAGTTGAAAAACATGTACTCAGTCACTCTTTTGTTACTAATTCAGATTCCAAACTCTATCTCTTGGCACTCATGTCTCTGTTACAAGTGCGTTGTAAAATTCCGACACTTGTAAATGTCACAGTTTACACAGGTATTAGGATTATGAGCTAGTCAGTAAAATTTGACAGTCAGATTTTTTATCTGATACATTTCTGCAGGTTAAAAATGCCTAAATTTACCAGGTTTAAAAAAGCCTGGTAAATAAAAGGTCAAGCAGATTTTGATGAAGTAAGCATTAAAGTCTGCGTATTATTCTCCATTTCAGCGGGGAAACTCACAATAGGCATTATCTTGTAAAAAGGTTTATCTGGAAAGCCAACTAATTGAATTGTCCATAACACTTTATTGTTCCTACTAAATGCCTGCCTGACCTTGACCATAACCTCGACTTCAGAAGGATTTTGTAGTTAAATTACTGATTTCATAGACATAGGTTTGGTTACACAGTGACCAAAATGGCATCAAAAGCTAAGTTTTATAGTGTAGCTCTCTTCCCTGTAGCTGAAACCAACTATCACAGTATCCTGCAGGAAATCTTCTTTCTGATTTGTGAGTCTCATTGAGACACGAGATGAGATTTGAGTGATGTGGCTTTTCCCATTATCCAAGGCATTTATTAGGTCAAACCACCTTGACTTTTAGATATGAGGTATTTTGAGGTGGATTCTTTCCATACATCTGCCTTGTCTAGAAGTTTAATAACCTAATTCTGTGGAGACTGCTTCTGTGTTCCTGTTGGAGATGGTCTGACTGCTGTGGTCTAGAAGGAATCGGTCGGACTGCCGGATTACGATGCATGCATTGTGCACTCTGACCAGCTGCTGACAGACCGCCAACTCCGACAGTCTTTCTCAGACTGCTGAGATGGCGGTCGGAAAAAAGCAGCAGCCATAGAGCTGTACAGGGAGTTCTGAACGCTGTCTAAATTACGATGTGCATTTCTGATGAGCCGACCATGGCGGTCCGATCAGCAGCCTCTACTCATTGGAAACAAAGGAAATGGGGTGCACATTCATCCAAATCAGCTTTTCCCCGACAGTCTACAGAGTGGATCCCTTTCTCCAGGACCCCCTACACCGTGGCAGCTGAACCCTGAAGACTATGACCCGGTGGGCGCCAGAATGCAGGTAAGTCCATAGGTGGCATATATCCCCATTGACAGGACTGTGCACAGATCGCAACACTCCAGCAATGAGGTACATGCCGCACAAGGCATATCCCCACAAATGTCATGCATGTGTGTACATATCACATGTTTCCTGTGAGCTTAAATGCACTTGCAGTGACATATTTGGGGGTATGTCCAACGCTGAAGATGAGACTACTGCTGTAGCAGCAGTTGCATTGTAATATGGGGGGGGATCTTTCCCAGCCTCTGCGGTTGGAATCAAGTCACGGCCATGGTGGTCAGACGGTCTGTACAACCGGTATCGTAATGAGGCCCGTAGTTACTTGTGTTCTACAGATTATCATAGTATATGAGATGTAATCAGAAATAGGTAAAATGTTTAATTTTATACTAAACGTCCTTACAAAATTGTTATAAAAAAAGAACATTCAAATAACATATGAGATAATAAGCCAATACCTTTAGAACAGTGTCAAAATAAATTAGAGTTTGTCAGCTTAGCCTTGTAAAGTTGTTCAGGTATCCATAGCATTTATGTAAATATTAGTCTGCGGAAGAGATACGGGGGACAATTCAGACATACTATCTAACAATATTTTTTGTCAGGTTTCAATAGAAAGTTGAATACATAGGTCTCATTCCAAGTGAGAAAATGACCTTGTAATAAGGCTATATTAAAAGAATGGAATTTTTTAATTCATTTTAGAGGCTAGATGTGCTGAATAAGGGGAAGCTGTTAGAAAGAGAATAGAATCGGGAAGTTTCTGTTTGTGTATTCTCAAGGGAAATGTATTTAGAATAGCACTGTATATAATTTCATAGTCATACAAATCCTGTGAAGAAAGGTGATACTGTGTCTTAGGTTTGTCAAAGGAATAAAAAATATCATTATGGTAAATATCATGCAGAAAAAATATACCAGCTGAAATCCATGTTTTCCAAATGGATACATTCTTGTTAAAATTAAGATGTGGATTAAACCAGAGAGAAATGTGTTTTGAAGAAACGACATTAATATGAAAGATAGAGTCAAATTGTAAGACATGTTTCCTCGTCATGTCGAATAACCAAAGTGTGCTTGCATACACTAAGAAAGATGCATGATAGTTGGAGAAATATGTGTGATCCCAATCCACCATTTATTTTAGCTCTTTCTAGTTTTTTGTAGCATATTCTAGTTTTTTATTATTCCATATACATTTCGAAAAGGTTTTATCGAGTTGGGAAAATAATGTGGTGGGAAATTGGACCAGTAACATTGATAGTAAATATAACGCTTGTAGCATCAGGATCATCTTGACAGCTTCGATCCTACTCCACCATGTCAGAGATAGCGGTGACCATTTATTTTATTTTTTTGATAATTTTCTTTATATACCTAGGGAAATTCTAATTGTTTGATTGTTTTTGTGACCATGTCCCCTTGGTTTGTAAGGGTCTCTCTCTTGTTCCTGGCTGCGAGGGAAAAGCACATAGGCAAGAAAGCAACGGCAGGAACAGAAGCCCACATGGACGAGCACATTGCAGAGGGTGACGGGGAAGAAGTACACAGCTGAGAGAAAGCAAAATGGAGTGCAGCAGAAGAGGGATGAGCAGCACACGAGAGAGACAGTTTGAAAACACATGCACTTTCATGGAGTGGTTAACCGAAAAGGAAAAAGTAGTGCCTGAAAAGTAAGCAGTGGAATTACACAAGCAGTGAGGCCATGCTCCAAGGGAGGGACAAACACAAGAAAGGAAAGCCCACACAAGCTAAGAAATAAGAAGCAACCAAATGAGAGTGCAAATAAAGCCAACCAATGCTAAGCAATATGCGCACTCTAAGCCCAATATATGGTGACAATAGGCCTTTTTTCAAGCAGGCAGCTTGTGTTGTCTGATAGGTGAGACCTAAACATCACCATGTTCACAATAGTGTTGCAGAACCACATATTTTTAAAAGATACATTTAGTACATCTTCAACATGGTGGTGGAGTCATTCATATATAGTATATGCCATTCTTTTCTTGAAAAGACACAGGTTCTCAATTTGTACTCTTTGCTGCAGGTGGTCAGCACTGGAAGTCATTTTTAATTATCAGACTTCGACTCTGAGCAAGTAGGAAAAAGGCAGAAAAGATCAAAAGAAGGAGAAAGAGCAAGATAGAGGGGAACAGTCAGTAACAGGGACAGCAAGGATGAAAAAAACTTGCAAGAGTAAAATAAAGTGACATGAAGTTTATCTAGGGTGATGGAAGGAAGAGATCATGAGGTGAAATCAACATTAAGGGCCTGATTACGAGTTGCACGGTACTGGCTAGCTGGTAAATCTACATGCAAAATGTACACTACCACGAGGTAACACTGCACCAATACAGTGCAATTATGATTTGAGCCCTATGCAATGGGAATTACCATGTCAAACTGAAACAGGGAATTACCATTTTTATTGGTTGCAAAAATAAAGGACTTCCCAAATTCATGGGGTTTAATGTATGCATTTACCTCATGCTATTTGGCTTTGCAGCCAAAGCGTCGCATGATTTTACCAAGAGGAATTACTATCTGATAAAATTGGCTCTGGTGTTCCAACACTTGGGGAAATCGGTGCGGTAACACTGGCCCACTCAAGATCAGGCAGAGCGGAATTCCATACGGTAAGTCGCTCTGCCTAACTCATAACCACAGTCCAAGAGGACTAGGTTTTTAGCAAACTTGGCAATTGGCAGTGCTGGCAGCGGGCTCCTAAGAAAACTCTGGGCCCCTCTCCATTTTTTTTTTTTATTTCAAATTATGCGACACAAGACTATGGCTTGCAAACTGCAAATGTTTTTCTTCTGCAGATTAGTGAATTTTGTTTAGAACAGCATAATCATTTCATGCTTAACATGTATGTACAAAAACATAGCATATGTGAACGGTAGGGTTGCAAGACAAAACTCTCAATGTAACAATCATCTAGGAGAAGAATTAATTTCCAATGGAAGCACCCACTATAAGGGGGCGGTTCAAACTGAAGGTGCTTCCATTGCCTGATGCAGACTGTTCTAAGATGGTGAGTTTCTTCTTTCTTCAGTACCCAGATCTACTCTCAACACAGTTTCTAAAACATCCTCTTTTTTTGCAACCTAACCATTGCAGTGACATGGCTGAGCATTCTCTGCCATACATACAAGGCATGAAAACACTTCCCCTGTTGGCTGCAGGGCCCTGAGACACGCTTTGCCCAGCCTCTCACTGGTTTTAATGCTGACGCATTCTGTGCCTTGGTCGGATCACCTTGCCGCAGTCTCATGCATAAGCGCAGCAAAAAATCACAATAAGAGCACAACTCTAGTCCTCACGCATAACACCTTAATGCTTCCCATTTAGGCCACAACACAAACACACATTCTGCCAACGATAGCAGTCCCACTGACTAATGCATTACCTATCTGCTAATGCACTTTAGCACCAGGAGCGGCCCGTGCAGGTAAGAGTGGTGGGGAGCTGTGGTGGCGGGGGAGGGGGGACTGAACAGACAACGACAAGGATTTTTTTTTATTTAATTAATTTTCTCTCGTCATTGTCTGTTGAGTCCCTCCTAACTCCACACCACCGCTCTTACCTGCAAGGTCCGCTCCTGTTTAGCTCCTTGTCAGGGATTTGAAGCACTATGTAAATGTAGCTACAACACAATAATGTAAAGTTTTCTCTGTCGAAATCTCTCAGAGCCTAACCAGAGGGTTTCCTTCCCTGTTGTGATGTCTATCATATCAGTGCATAGACAGCACCATCACCCCAACTGCACAGAAGTATACTGGTTTTAATAATATTACTAGGTGATTTGAAGACATTGAGGGTCACTATGGGCCCGAATTACAGTACCATCTGCACATATCAGCCAAACTTGCAAGTTCTATGTAAGTTGACTTACGAGTGCAAATTAAAAAGTACACAATCATACTCCTGTGTAATGTAATATTATGCATCATCTAAACAGGGCCGGACTGGGAACCCAAAGCAGTCCTGACAACTTTGTCAGACCAGCGCCCTGGGGAGCGGAGGGAGGGGCCTGCAAATTGACCCCCACCACTGCAAAACAGGCCCTCACCCTCCCAGCCTCCCGGGGAAATCCCAGATGCCTGCCACGGCCAGTGCGGCCCTGCATCTAAACAGTGTAAATGTTCTGCATTGGAAAGTTTGGGAACACCCATACACTTGTGAATTGTCTAAGTGAAGTTAATAAAACATGCCCCACACCCCCTTTCTTTTCATAATGCTTCGCTGAAGCAGTGTTTAGCAGAAAGGCAATACACTAATGTGGGCCACTTTTTAGGTCTCGCTTGAGCCAGCGCATGCGCTACTCTGGCGAGACATTTAGTGAGTGGGCTTTAAAAAACCGACCACAGCTTTTTGTGTGGCCTAGAGCGTGCGGTTACGCGCACAGTTAGGAGCTCGCGGGCACCCTTACAGGACGCGATCAGGAGCCATCTGGCTTTCCTCTCGCTTGCTCTCCCAAGCACGTGCTTCAACACTCCTCCCCGTCCTCAGTCTCACTTCCTCAGACTTTCACGGCCGCGCGGGCAATTTATACTCTTTCTTTGACTTTGAGTCGGAAGATGTCCGTGAGCGCTTCGAAGCAGAGAGTCCAGCTTTAGCCAGCATTGATAATAATTTGCATTATTCTAATATTTCGTATTCAGTCTGATACATGGGTTGGTACATAGTCCCATTTGGTAGTCTACAAAATTCTCTACAGTTAACCCTCAGACAATCACTTTTATAGAGCTTCAAGTCAGTTCAGTCGTTTCTAAGTGCTGTAATTCACAGGTTTGAAAGCTTCCAACTTTAATTGTATTCAATGCATCAATATGTCGAGAATGACAAAGTGAGTGAGCTTTACCGAACTCCTGACCATTCATCACCGGAGACGTCGCCGGCGAGTATTTAACTCACTGAGCTACCTCTCTGGTCAATAAGACGATTTTACATACTCATTCTCCACCTCTCGTGCCAGTTCATGATGGAATGAATACCTGCGGCGGTAAAAGCAGTGCACTCCGTGCTCTAACACTAGTGACAGTGGTACTAAGGCAGATTTTAGCTGTGACTGCGGAGCACCAGTGAGCCCTGAAGTGTTGCAGAAGCGAGGGTGTAAAGCGCCAAGCTCGGCCTCCTCGTATGAACCGCTATAGACCGCTCTATCATTGACAACAACCTGCAGGCTAGTCGTTGCTTTAGTCATGGTGGGATACAGCAGGACTGCTCATCCAAGCTTCATTTCATAACGCACCATATACCGCTCCATAATGTCAACCTGTATAACTCGCTTGTGACCCATATAGTGCCACCGTTTATGTGAGGTGAAGTGCTTAGAGGGTCTTCAATAACACTGCATTGTATACCCCGCCTGCTAACATTCCCTTCCGCTGTTGTCTGAGGTAAAAGCGCTTAGACATCCAGTACCCCCGCATACTGCGCTGTAACTCTCTGTCTATTCTTCCCAATACCCAGTCATCTGCCCGTCTGCCCCTTTATTCTCTCTCCTCCCGCTATGTTTGTTATTCCTTGAGTCTTTGGCTCAAATCAAAAAACTATTTGCAAAGGTTTTCCATACCTATGTATTAACACACAATATTTGTTACATTGGTGCTTTTAAACATACTCCCAGTGTTCCTGCAGCAACGTTGCGTAAGTATTATTTAATGATTGTTGTTCAAGTATGCATACAGCGCGGCTTGTTTCCAGTTACATTACAATGTCATCAGGAAACAGACCAGAGGCACAACTGGGGCACAAGCCAGACAGAGCCATCCTCCTTGATTGATGTTTCCCCTCAGCGGAGACAACACCACCACAGCATCAGTCATCACCACCACATCATCACTCAGCACCACCACAGCATCACTTAGGAACACCACAGCATCACCCAGTACCACCACAGCATCACTATGCGCAACCACAGCATCACTCTGCAGCGCCACAGCATCAATCAGCATCACCACAGCATCAGTCAGCACCACCACAGCATCACTCAGGGCCAACACAGCATCACTCAGGGCCAGCACAGCATCACTCAACGCCACCACAGCATAACTCAGGGCCAGCACAACATCACTCAACGACACAACAGCATTACTCAGTGCTTCTTACACTTTTTAATTACAACTTCTCAGCATGCTGCACAGCAGCTACACTTCTCTACAGCACAGCTTAGAAATATTGGAAAAGTCAATAGCTATACATAAACACTTATAAGCAGTGCTTTAAATGGGCCGGTACTCACCGGTACTGAGTATCGGCACTTCGCTCTGAGTACCGGAACTTCTCTGCTGCCAAGGAGAGTACCGGTACTCATCAAAGGTAGGCTGATTGTTGCTAGTTCTCACGAGCACGAACGAGGCTGTCTGACAGCCAAAGCGCCTCTAGCCCAAGCTGCATCACCTCTAAACAAATCAGCAGGGCTCATTTGCATAATGTCCAGTGTTCACCACCACCTGTGTTTAACAGAGCATGGTCCATTCAGGCCCTGTGCTGTCAATCACATTCCCACCATTCTGTATTTGTGCACACACTCGAATCCAGTCATCCCGCTGACAGCAGCAACAGCAGCAATTAAGAAAGTCCCGGGAGATAAGGAGTGTAAAATGGCCTTTATCCCACCTGAGTCTTTTGTGTGAGTGTCTGTCTGCTTGTGTCTGGGTGTTTGCCTGCTTGTGTGCGCATGTTTGTGTGTGTGTGTGAGAAAAGCGAGTGAAAGAGGGAGAGAATCCAGACACTAGGGAGGTATTTTGAAGGACATTATTGGAATGCTTTGTGTGAGCATTGCTGCTTGTTTCTGTGAGTGCGCACTCAAGAATAAGTAATCGGCCACATAGTAGAAGTATCTTATATGCCTTGTCCTTAGCCCCACCACTAGCCCCGCCCACTTGCTACACTTATAGCTCATTTTAAGAGTACCTGCACTTATTTTTCCCATTCAAAGCACTGCTTATAAGGCACCCCAATGCATAGCCAATAGGTCTCCCCTTTGTGACATTGTAAGTGTTTAGTTATCCAACACAATATCCTTCAATAAACAACATCAAGTGTTGCATGGCTAAACACTTATAAGATCCCAAAAGCGAGACCTATTTGCTATGCCAATGCTTGTTTTTGGTGCCCCCGGGACGATTTTTTATCCCAATCCAACACTGGTGAAATGTGAGTCTCGCCGCGTTCACGACGGTAAGAGAGAGACTCCGCTTTGATTGACAGCCGGGTCCATATCTCAGGGTAAAGCCACTCTGGGACGGAAACGGATTTCCAAGGCGCTGCTTCCACGCCCTCGGTGTGAAGTATTAAGGGATGTTGTGCTTTTGATTCTGCGCGCAGCAAAGCGCTGCCCATCAGACGGAACGTCAGAACGTTGCTGAGTCTCGCGCACAGGGACTGCCATCTTGGGTCGGTTCCAGAACCAGGCCGATAGCCTTATCATAGACCCGGTTCTCAGAACAGGGCCATTCATGTTAAGACTTTCCCTTTTGCTGCGCCACAGATCCTGTCATTGTTCTTTCTTGCAGCCGGGCACCTCGCCAGAGTCCCACAACTGCTCTCTCTCGGAATATTTTGTTATTAAACCAGATATTATTTTCCCGGATGACATAAGCTTTCACTGACATATTCCTTTAATTTCATGCTGACATGATGTTAATGGACTGGAACAACAAGTCGATGTGATTAGGCGGGCTGCAGTGCCAAGCGCCAAGGAGCCGGCTCTGGGGAGGCTGGGCGCGGCACGGCTGGGAAAATGGCTGGCAGTGCCTAGCCTGGACGGGCAGGATGGGACACTTCCATTCTATCTAATTGCATATTAACTGTCGTTTTCTGCTGGGACACTTCCATTCTATCTACCTGCATGTTAACTGTAGTGTTTTGCTGCTTCTCTTCTCGAAGAACAGTCCCTTGTGTAGGTATTTGGCGAAAGAAACACTACTTTCTCTGTATGGTTACAAACAAAAGCATTTTCTTGTTCTGTAACGCGTCCAATCTGTGTTTCTTAGACCCAGGAAACTATAACACCATCAGAAAGCACCTGAAGAAATAAATGGGGTCTGGAATACACAGAAGGGTCTACGTCAAGCTTCCAGTGTTTAATTTGTACCAGAGGTTGCCACCGATGGATACTGGCACTCATTTTTAGGTCTCGCTTACAGATAGGGTTGGCTATATGCTGGCTGAAAGACCTATTGCATACAATACCAATGCTTACATTGGCTTCGGGTCAGCCCGTTGCTTTTCATTGTTGGCTTTCTTGTCATTATCATTTGCTTGCTTTTTATGTGATAACCTGCTTTCCCTTTCCTCTTCTTGTGTTTGTCTCTCCTCTTCTTGGGATAACTTATATCCTTCAACTACTTAACGTGAAGCAACTACTTTTTTCTTTTGCTTTGAGTACACCACGGTTACATGTTGAATATGTACTACAAAGCAGCTGCATTGCAAGTCTATTTTGCAAACTCAGAACAGGTACAGTTAGCAGCAGTACAGTGTTCCTTACACCTGCTGGACAGGTGCAGCACCAGCGTCACTTAGGCGCAGGGGCGTAACACAGGCCCCCGCAGCCCCTGTGGTGCGGGGGGGGGCAAACTCCAGGGGCCCCCCTCAGCACAGCACTCTGGCTGCAGAGCTCCTGAGTGAGCCCAGAGGGGGCCCCTAGGTGCCTTGTAGGGAGGCACCCTCGAGTTTCGTTACGTTAGTGCTTAGGCGCAACATGACAGAAGCAGTGTAAGCTTCACTCACACGCAGAACCGATTCGGTACCGATAGTAGCTACAAAAGCTTTCCTACGCATCCTCGGGTGTGCACAGCACAGACTCATGCACATAACTGGTGTAGGACAGGTAACAAGAATGATAGAGAGAGGGTGATGGAGTAAGAGTTCAATTATCAGTGGACTGAAAAATATGACAAGCGCCGGCAAAGCCAAAAGGGGACTCCTTTTGGCTTTGCCAATGTTTTTCAGCAACAGAAATCCCAGCATGACATATCACGTCATATTCAGGAGCCTTCTTAAGAATAATGAAATAAAGGACATTTAAGGTGTGGTAGCTTTTTTGAATACACATGCACAAAAACATGCATTGGTTTTAGAGCATTAAGCATGTCAGTTCTTCTTAAAAACAACCACTAGCACAGCCAATAGGCGTTTGCAAATTCCTAATGACTGGACTGTTGCATCATTTTGTAGGCAAGTACATGCATGCACTTACAAAAGGCACTGTTTTGTCTTATTTACAGATCCAAGATGGGTCGGCAAATTAAATAAAAGTAGTGCAAAAGTGGTGTTTTTAAGCTCGAAAAGCGCTTTAAAAAATTGATGAGCTGGTTGCAGGAGTGGCCGGGTTGTAGCAACATGGCCGGCGGGGAGAAGCAATAAGTCAGAGAGAACGTGGGCTAAGGAGAGCAACGCCGTGTGTGTGGGGGGGGTGCAGAAGCACAGGGTCGAGAGAGAAACAAAAGTGTGGATGGTAGAAGAGAAGCACATGGACAGAGAGAGCGAGAGCGAGGGGTATGAAAGCACACAAGGGAGACAGCAGGAAATCACATGCACTGTCATGGAGTGCTTAAACTGAAAAAAGTAAAAGGCATGACTTAAGAGGATGGGCTTCATGGCAGTGACAAACACAAGACTAACAAAAAAAATCTAATAAGAATCAGGAAATGAGAGTGACAGGAAAGAAAGTAAGGGTAAGCAATGGGTGAGCTCCAAGCCCCTGTATGTTCTTGAAAAGCCGACAATATGTCTTTTGCATTCAGGCAACATTTTGTCTGGAAGGCCCGGCCAAAAATATACCTTTTCAGATGGGTAACAAAACACACAGAAAGAGCAGATATAAGTAGATTTTAAGAGTGCAAAAATGAAGACGTCAAGGTCAGTTGAAAGTAGAAACTAAAAAGCATTTCAGACTTTAGGCACTTCTGGTGGGACTGCCCTACGATTCGACTTTTCTGGTCTGAAATCCTGGCACAGGTCATTTTAGGCTACCCAATACCGGATGACCCTGGCTTTATGCTCCTAGGACTGCGAATCGAATCTCTTAAGCGCTAGACTATAGGAGATCGATCAATAGTATGGTTATAGCTAGGTGCAGCAAAAATGGAGCGAAGGGAGGCACCCTCACTATGCAATGGCATTCCCGCCAATGGCAGGCCCTCATGATAGAACGCATGTCAGCATGTCAGATATCCTCACTGAGACCTTTTGAAACTTTGAGTATGCGTGGGGCCCACTGGTGATCTCCCTCTCTAGGGGTCTTCCATTGTGTGCATGTCCATCATGAACATGGGCCCTTCACCTTGTCCTGTTGTAACAAGCAGACCTGGGTTGCATCATGGGAGGAGAGAGATGGTCCCCATGGACACACTCCTGACTAGTACTGGATACATATTGCATACACCAATCTCTCCATCGTACAACAGTGATATACCCCTGTACCTTTAGTTAGTGTGTTTTTGTGTCGAGGAAGGGGAGTTGGGGAGATATATTGACTTATTGTTTCAGTTATCAATAGTACCAGAAGTGGACAAAGTAGTGATGACAATCCTTTAGGGAATAGCAACTGATTCTTCCAATAGCATTAACGTATTATGAGATATGGATTGTGACAATATGTGTTGTATCGATGTGAACTGCGAAAAAAGCAATAAAGAAAGTTTTTTAAAAAACAGCACTGAAAATGGGGGTGGCCTGAGCTCATCACTTCGCTGTACACTGAGAGAAAAATATTGTGAATTAACTGATTTACAAAACAATGTTGTGCAAGCGAGCAGTTAGTATCAGAAAACTGCTTCAAATGAACAGTTAAAATGTCACAGCAGAAAGAAAGCAGACAAGGCAGAGAGCAAAAATCAAACACAGGAACGCATTGCTGATAGTACAAGAAAAAGTAGTTCCCTTAATATAAGCATTGAAAGGATACATGTCATCCAATCAAAATGATGGTACAGCAGCTGTGACCCAGGGCAGGTACAAACTCAAGAAGAGGAAGGCAAGCTATTAAATAGGAAGAAAGCAAATGAGTTTGACAGGAAAGCCAACCAATGATGAGCAACCGACTCACTTAAAACACACTGTAATCATTTGCAATGTACCCAGCTGACTTTTGGCGAGACCTAAAAAAGCTACAGGCATGTTCCACTTTTCCTGTGTGCTGGAGCTCTCCAGGGCACTTGATTTATTTATCATTTTACTGAAGCACATTCTTCATGTAAACGTCAGGCTCAGAACAAATCATGCTTCTCCCCACTCAGAGCCATGCTCATATGCACTGGACGACCAGCAACCCTGCGTCGGACTCTGCCGTTCACACATTCCTCACTCACAACACAGGACATATACACCTGGTGTTTCTGAGGTTGAAGAAGACCTTGAATGGTAGCTGAACTTTCTTAACAATTGTCTTAGTAGGTCTTATGTGTCGGTCAGCCTGGAATGGTAGAGGGGTGGCGCACCTACCAGAGTGGCTGACTCTAGAGTGCGGCAGTCATGGCCGCCACAATAAAGAGGTATTGGGGTGCGTGCGTGGGGAGAATAAAAACTTACCTTGAGCTGCCTCCTGCCACCCGCGTCACACTCAGCACAATCTTCTCTGGTCCCCGCAAGCACTGGGACCATGTCATGGACTCCCTGCATTCCCCGCGCTGCCCTCACGTGAGAGCAGCCCGGGGACTGGTCTGAACAGGCAGGAAAGACGCCCTGCCCAGACCAGAGAGTCTGTGGGGTTTCTCCAGCTCGGCTGCTCAATGCAGCTGGGCTGGAGAAAACATGAGTGTGGATGTGTGCTTTGGTTGGCCTGAGACGGCCGGCCAATACACATATGTGCACTTAGGGAGTGGAGTGCACATCGCAGTCCTCCTTCCAATGCCCCACCCTTTGCGAGCTGGAAAATGGAAAATAAAACAATGACATTGTTTTATTTTTCATTTACTGGCTCTGAGCCAAGCAGTGGGGCGGCGCTCCTCCGCCATGGTGTAGGAGCCGCCACTAGAGTGTAGGGCTCATGGTTTGATCCCTGGCGGCAGCTCAGCTCACCATCATGTGACTCTGGGCAATAGCTCACTTAATTTCCCCAATGGCCCCCAGCACCTGGATACCCTTAGGGGTGATAAGTTTGCGCTTTAGAAATGTGAAATCATTTATTATAATTATCATTACATTAATGTATTGCATGGAGAACTTCATGTAAACGAACCAACTGCTTGCATTATACATTGTAAAAGAAAACATATATGTGCTTTCACATGCGTAGGTGTTGTCTGTGTCAGGGGTTTACCGGGTAAGGGAGTATGGTGCATAACATGCAGGTGGTGTATGTGGTCGTATGGGACTAAGGTGATGTAGGGCGTAGCGTAAGGAAGAAGTGGGAGTGCAGGGACTAGGGTGCACTTGATGGAGGATTTATAGCGTATGTGGTACAGACTGTGGAGGGTGTCCAGTTTAGGTGCAGGTGGGTGTTGGTGGTGTAAGGGCTTAGCCAGTCTAGGTGGAATTGGGTGTAATGTATAGCTGATGTAGAGTAGAAGTGTATAGAATAAATGTGTTTTGAGAGGTGTGAGGTGTAGATGGTGAAGGTGAAGTATAGAGTTTAGGTGGTGAGAAGTGATGTAGCATATACATGTTGTAGAGTGATATTTGTATATATGTGGGAGGTTTAATGAGTAGGCGGTGTAAGATTCTAAGTTTTATAGAGTGTAGTAGAGTGAAAACTAGAGTCCACGAGGTGATGCAGGATGTGGGTGATACAGGGTTGACATGGTAGGCGTTTTGGTGAATCCAAGGTTCCCATAAGCTTTTATGAAAGCTGTTTGATCTAAATCAACTCCTAATGCTGCCCAGACCCCTTAATCAGCACAACATTCATTTGACTTTTACATATTTGTGAAAAAAGGCTCTGTCCATGGAGAATACAGGTGTATAGCATTACTAATTTAATTCCATTCGACTCCGTGTCTGCGGTTTGGTGCTGGCTTTGGTATGCTTTGAAATGCCCGCTTGTTATACAGTGTGTTTATGCTAAAGACTGCTTTGGCTCAGTCCTTAACTATGAGGTAGGAGCCTGAGGCGAACACCTGCCCCATGTCTCCCACAGGTACCCCTTCAGTTATTCTTGGCCTCTTGGGTGCTCTTTCAGTCAACAAGTGGCCAGTCAAAGCATGCTTTGTTCCAGACTGGTTCCCCGCTCCAACTTATTCAGACATCGTAGTCACTCAGTGAGTGGCCTGCTCCTCGCCAAGAACACCGTAGATGCGGCAAGTCCGTGCGTTTCATGCTGCCATAATGCAAGCCAGGGCCGTTTCTACCATTGGGCAAGACTAGGCGGCCGCCTAGGGCGGCAAAAGGGGGAGGGCGGCAAAAAATATGAGTTTGGGAATATCTAATGCATTAATTCTTCTAGCCTGGATGACAGGGGGAGAGAGTGATAGTAGTAAAAGGGAGGGGGCTGCATTTCTCAATTCTTGCCTAGGGCGGCGAAACACATAGAAACGGCCCTGATGCAAGCCAGTGGTGCCACTGCACAGCCTTCTCTCCAGCCCTGGCCAGGGACGCCATATTGCGAGCCCTCCTTGCCCAGGAGTATCAAATGCCGTGATCCAGTCCCTGCAAACATCAGAGCCATGAAGACAGTCCTCCTCACAGAATCCTGAAGATACGCCTGCCAAGGAAGGTCTAATGATAGGTCTCACTGCAGTGACATCACAGCTGCAAGAACACAAACTTGCTGACAAAGCTCGAAATTACTCTCGACACCACACCACAATTTTAACCAGGGGCTGCAAGTTGCGGGCAACGGTATTTGCAGGTGGTGGTCAGCAGCACTTGTTTTTGGGAATTGGGGATTCTTTTCATCATTAGACTTGATCAAGAGCTATGAAGTGAACGGCAAAAAAGAGATAAGAGAAATATAGGAAATCACGGACAAAAGGAGAAAGAAGCGGCGAAAAGGATCTGCCAAGGTGAGATAAAGCGACAGGAAATGTAGGGTGGTGGAAGAAAGAGTCGTGAGGTGGAATCAAGACTGGTTAGCCTTGAAAATTCGGAAAGCCTGTCAATTAGCCATGCCAATGGCAACACCTGCGAAAAATATGGATCCTGTACAGGGTGGTTTTCCACCCGGGAGATCCAAAAAATGTCAAATTGAGAACACAAGAGAAGCAACAAGTGCAAAGCTCGAATTGTCTATGTCACTTGGAAAAAAAACAATCCTATTAGCGACAACCGATCATCTACAATTTGGTGCTGTGTATGTTTCCCTTACTTCCCCCATTTCTAAGTAAGTGGAACCCTGAGATTTCATTAAGACATGGAGATGGACATGGAGGCAGGCCCGACTGGCACAGGTAAGAGCGGTAGGGCGGGGGGGCAGGGTGGGGGCAAAGTTGATAGACAATGGGATAGGCAAAATTAAATAAATAAATAAAACCACGCCCATGCGCTTGCCACATCGCCGACCCGGGCAATATGGCGAGCGCAAGGTAAATGGTTCTATGAATTTTTTAATTTAAATTTACTTATCCCATCGTCTGTCAACTTCCACCCCGTCCCACCGCTCTTACCTGGGCCTGCTGCACCTGCATGGAGACGAATTTGTAATTCCTGGTCTGATTTAACTGGCAATGCTCTATTTTTCCTCACAGTTCCTGACAAAGTTTTCAGTTGTTTTGAGCTTCTGAAAGGTCTGGTGGAAACAAGAGTGCGCAGGATTTCGGGGGACCAAATCATTCTCATGGGCCTGATGCCTACAAGCCAAAAGGCCTTGTTCAGGCCAGAAACTTTCGATTTTTGAAGCAAAAAACTGGTTTATTTAGCTGTCTTATACCTAAACGTGCATCTGCTTCAATATAAGTCAAAGGGGAAAAATATACTTAAATTTGTTTAAAAAATCTCCCACTTTCTAGTTTTAAATTGTTGATATGTACTCCCAATACCGGTACCACCAGAATTAACAGGCTGCTTGTAATTAGGAAGTCTTACCATCTAGTTGCTTGGGATAACATTTAATGAATTTGAACGTGAAATCTGATGACATTTAATAAACCTTAGCGTTCAAGCAAAAAAAAAAAAAAGAGAGAGAAATGTGGCAGTTAACATGATTTTTCAGCTGTAAAAGGGTGGTCGAAATTAAATTATTTCCATACATTTGCAATAAACATGGTAAATCACAAGCGACAGGGTGTGTGCAAAGGGCATATGTGCATTGTATTGAAATGCTCCTAAGTCCCCAGAAGACGTCATTATGCGGTACAATGCCTTCACTGTCAGAATTGTGCTGTAAATTGCATACTCCCCGCGGTAGAAACACTTACATACAGTCAAAAGGCCTGTTTCTGAGGAGGTTTCTGATGGGTGGGCCACATTTGCTTCCACTCTGAGGTCAGTGCCAGTCCCTGTGAGACCCTTTGCAAATTGTTGGAAGAAATCACATTAGTAACAGTGACTAAGAACAGGCACACCTCCAATTGCTAAATATATCAATGTTCTTGGGAAAGAACATTACTCCTTATACTGTAGTGGCGTTTCGACACAGCTATGAGAACAAAAGTACTGTAAAGCATTTTTTCAGTTCTACTACATTCGATTGTCTATAGGGTCAGATCTGGTGCAATAAGTTTCCGAGCCCCTGGAAAAATGACAGTTTGCCATTTGGTTGCTCCCCCTTCCCTAGCTGTAGGGCCATTTGGGACCATTTGTTATAGTCTGGTAGCCATCTGTGGTGGTTCCCTATGGTAGCATTTTACATACCCAGTGCTTTTTTTGTAAAAAAAAAAAAAAAAGTGCAGGGGTCCTTTTCAGGAGGCACTGGCAGCGCTGTAAATATTAGTAACAACACAACGACTAACCATTGCACCCGCAAATGTGACAAGTCGCACTATTCCAGTCCCCAGAACCATAAGCATGGCTTTGGGGGGCAGGCATTAGTCAGTTATAAGTAGGGCTCCCGGTTTTATGGTATTTATTTTAGGGGCATTTCCGTCGGCATTTATCCATATTTATTTTTTGTCAACTTTATCTGTTTTTAAGCCATGTTTATTATTGGTTTTGTGAAAAAAATAAATCTGAAACTGGTATAGTTCCACATTTATTTAACCAATAAATATGCAGTCATGCTTGAATGCCTGCCAGGTTTCAGTGATATGAATACCTGCAGAAGATAAATCAATGCATGTAAAAGAAACTATGCAGATTTCAATATCAGCCTTGTGCATATCTACTGCTGTTTAAGCCTCTTTACTAAAATTCCTTTTTTTTAACCCCCTTACCTATCAATCCACACAGCTATTGGCCTGGCACTCATGGCAAAGTGTATTTAGAATCACTCAAAGAGCACCCAATTTCCGTTTTTATCCCTATTTAAAAAGAAATGCAGACAAGAACATACATGTTTTTCTGTCTGTATTTATCTGTAAAAATCTGTAAAAACGGAAAACTGGGAGCCTTAATTTTAAGATAAATTGAATGAACAACTGTTGCTGTGCATGTCTCTAAATTAGCCAAACAGCGCCACCTTGTGGACGACTATCATATGGGCCGGTGTTGACAATTATGAGCCAGTGCAAGCATCGGACACTACCGGCTCAAATTAAGCACTGAAAACGTCTTAATGTACCACTGACTGTGTATCCATCAACTCCAAATGTTAGGGCCTCGGGTCCTCTTCGTGGCTGTGCACCCCTCGTCTTTGACGATTTAGCCACAAAGAATGCAGTCACAATAATGGACCAGATGCCAATTCAATACTGTTCTCAATGCCACGTGTTCAGAAAACCACAAGGGATGTGACCTCCATGTCTCCCCCACCACGCGACACCACGTGCCTGGCCTGTCTCACCTTCTGCTTGAAAAAGACCCTCAGGTATCAATGATAGAGAAGGTGCCCTGTCAGTAGATACAGTAGCAAGTCTCCAACGAAAGCCCCAACATCTTTTGGAAACCAGCCGGCTCAACTTCAATGAAGGTGAGGATGCAAGCCCTTCAGGCATCCCACCCCATCTACCATTACCCAGTCCAGAGTTGATCTTTTCCTCTAAGTCAGACCAGGAGGAAAAAGAACAAGAGGTTCTCTCACCTCAACAATCTCCAGCCCTCGAATGAAGACCTCCACAAGTGTTGTAAGTATAATCAGCACTGATACACACAGCAAGCTTCCCAGGAGGCCTCATGCACAACCTACCAGACCTCTGCCACTTTGGAGCTCCAGTTGGCACTGACCAAAGGTTTTGGAGCCGACTTTGCTCCTGACTCCTGGCATTCACCCTGTTCGGCCATGGATCCCTAAAATACTAAATAAGCCTTGAGGTTTCATGAAACTGAAGCCACCTTTGATGCCGGCTGCAAGGCCAACCTCTATCTCCAGGCTTCCTTCGAACCAAAACCACCATCGGTGCTGAAGCCACTATCGGCATTAAGAATTCCAAAGACAGTGGGCTCCAACAACTCAAACTATCCTACAAAGACTGCAGGAGGAGTTGGATGCAAGGAAAAAGCTACATTTTTTATCTGTGAGAAGTTGGCCTGGCATATGCTGTCCTCTAGTGATAGGGGACACCTTGCACCAGTCCAATTCGACTCTTAAGGTGATAGGTTAAAGACAACATTTAAAGAAAGCTATCCTAGTGGTAGCTGTGGAGAGCAGCCTTCAGGCTAAGTCTTGAAGGAGTGTTAAACTTATTGTTTTACCATAGATAACCTCTTGAATGACCAAATGAAAGAGTAGTCCACACAGGTATATATATAAAATCTAAGTATTTATTCTAGGAATAGTCCCACTAGTCTCTTTATGAGGCTAGAGGTAAAGATACAATTCAAAAAAGCATTGATAGTTACAATAAATAGCACTGGAATCATAGGGCCCCAGGGGGGAACCAAACCATATATTAAAAAAGTGGTATAAGAACCACGACAATTCTACAGACAATGCCTAGGGCATTTAGGGTCACTGGCCCCTTGTGAAACCACCCAAGGTAGTGAGGAAGGGGACCCACGGGAGACGCGTGCAGTGGCTGAAGCTACTGTCGGGATCTCTATTAAAGCCTATGGAGAATGTCGCGGTTGAACTTTACAAGATTAAAAACACTTCTAGCAGGAGTTCAAGTTCAAAACTTCAGAGTTAAGCTTTTGAAGAGCCCACACCCACGAGAGTACCGAAGTACCACTGTTACCTGCCCCAGGGAAGCCTGGTGCATAGGTCGTTTTCGATGTCGGGTCGCCGGCTGCTTTTCAATGGGAAAACGTGAAGAACTGCTGCTAGCAAGAAGCGTCGTCGATGTCGTGAAGATTGAAGATGTAGATCTTGAAGAGAAGAACCTGAAAGCAGAGGGGACAGAGTCTGGGTCATGGCACAGTGACCAGGGAGCTCAGGAGAAAGAGCCCTTCAATGTCGGGGGCCTTCAAGTGGAAGAGGTGTAGTTTGGATCAGCAGCCACGGGCTCCGGGAGGCTTCAAGGAAAGCCCGCTTCTGGAGGGCAACTGTATCACAAAGGATGAGGGTCGCTGCAGTGTTAGTGTCCAGATTGGATCCACTAAGCCTTGGCAACCGCAACCCACGCAAGATTCACAAATCAGCTACTGGTGCAGACCCATGAGGTCTGAGCAAGGTCTCCAGTGAGGAGACTGAAGAGCAGGCCTAAAAC
Source organism: Triturus cristatus (assembly GCF_964204655.1). Taxonomy (NCBI): domain Eukaryota; kingdom Metazoa; phylum Chordata; class Amphibia; order Caudata; family Salamandridae; genus Triturus; species Triturus cristatus. Next base: position 463,811,840 of record NC_140592.1, read on the forward strand.
AACCAGGGAAACTCTTGGAAGTAAAGATTGACCTCCGCTAGGGCCCACAAGTTGAGAGAGAAGGGACCGCAGGAGGCAGCAATTTGGTGTGTGTAAAGATGCGCCCATGGGTCACTGGAGTGGGCTAGGGCGTCGATATTTGGCACAGATGATGCTGAGAGGTTGGGCCAAAAATGGGCCAAAGTACAACTTCCCCACTGGTCGGGTTTGTGTGCTGTGCAAGAGGTGGCTGGTGACCTGGGCTATTGGGGATCTCAGCACCCACGGGGTCCATGGTGCTAAGCTTTGCTGTGCACACTCACTGGCCTCTGGGATGCTGGGAAACCCACCTCAAGGTAGATAGAAGTCGTCGATGTCCATAGGAGCAGTGAAGTTCCAACCGGGTCACTTGCAGTGTTTCAGGTGCCAGCCAAGCAGGGGGGTAACTCCTTTACCCCAAGGGAGATTTCTTCAGTGAGCTCTGCGGCAGCAAGTCGAAGTTCAAGTCTGTGAAGTTCAAGAATAATCTGAGGCTCTGGGGACCCTGCACCCACCTTTATCCAGAAGTAGAGGGGGTGGCTAAATCAGAGCCCACCAATGAGAGTTCAGGTGGGAAAGGGTGGCTACACCCTCTCCCCTTTGTGTGCTTCCGACCTGGGCAAGTGGCAGGATGCCCCTGAACCAGTTCCAGGCGGTGTATGCAGAATGTAGGCGCTGTAGCAGCCTACGTGCAACTTTGAAAGGCATCCTATGGTGCACCCACCCAGTTCTAATCCACATAGTCTGTCTGGGGAGGTGGGAGCACCTCCCTGCAACAAGATCCCTATTGTCCAGCTGCCGTGGCTGGAGTTCTGCCCAGCAACAGGCAGCCAGAGTTGTGTGGGTGGAGAGTAGCATCCATTTTGTATTACGTGTGCACTTTTAAATTGGTGTCTAAATTCTGCTTCTTTTTCCATATCGCCCCTCTAGCAGGGGGGAATCGTGCCCTCATGCCCATGGCTGGACTGGGGGTATGATTCCTACATGTTTGACACCAAACACGACATGGTTCTGTGCAGCCACTCTTAAGTTATCACGCTATTGCGATTACTTATAATGCGGTTAAGAGTATATGGTATGGCTGCACTATAAACAACCTCACGCTAGTTTTAATGAAGGTTGGAGAGGGGCCCTACTCAGGTAGGGTTCCCCCTCACACATATCTCAGCACCCTGCTTTGTAGGATTAGCAAGGCCTCCTTTATGGGTGACCTATGAGGATACATGTGTTGTAATGGGGTGGGATACAGGGTACCTGTATCCCTGTAAGGGGTGCAAGCACCACCTTACCCAGACTACAGTAGTGGTCTGGTGGTGTCAGTTTGCATGGCTGTCCCAGGGGTGGCACAATAAGTGCTGCAGCCCCTGGTAGGCCTCTGAGGGACCCATGCCCTGGTACCTAGGGTACCATCTACAAGGGGCTGATAGGGTATCCTCAGTATCCAATTGGTATGTACCTAGGGTACTCACATCAGTTTAGAGAGGAAGCAGATAGGCTGGGGTCCTGGATAGCAGGGCCACGGCCTGGCTAGAGTCATAAAACAGTCAAAACATCAGCAAAAAGTTGGGGCAACTATGCAGTCGAGGCCACTCTCCTACATTATCCATCTCAAATGGGGAAGATCTCAATATAGCTTCCCCAAATACCTTCAGAGACTTTACCTCGGAAAAGGAAGCTAACCTTTGAGAAACATTCAGCTTTGAAGCCCCTTTTAGCTCCCAAGCCTAACAAATACAAAGACAGGGTCACCAGCCCTCTCCCTTATGTTCCACTTCCTCCTCCTCTTCCTCCTCCTCATCCTCCACCACCATCATCTCCACCTTCTTCCCCATCATCACCTTCCGCGTTACCATCTCCATTGCCTCCACAATCACCAGTGGGATACCCTCACTCCGCTTAAGGGAAAGGCCGTTTGGCCTTGCCCACCCTTTTGAGGCACCTCTTAAAATCGCTCGTAAAGGTGACTTGTCGGGCGATTATGATGTCATTATCCTGTAACACCATTGCCCCTAGACAGCACAATGGCCAACCACGAGGTGATCTAATGAGCGGCCACCTCTCACAAAGTAGAACCACATATCCTCAGAGAGGAAGAATGTTTCCTCATGGAGACAATGTCCAAGTTGGACAGAACTGTACACTTCTTTACTATGTTAAAGGCATGCCAAAATCAGCTTGTGATACCTGTAAGGTGCCAGTTAAAGCCAGGGTGGTAACAGCACAGGATGGAGTATTTTCCAATGACTCGGCCTACGTTAGTGGCCATTTCCCACTAGACTCCTTGGTCATACATTCAGCATGCAAGCAGCTTCTGCTAAGGCAACAGGCAACGCTACCCTTCCTGATAAAGAAAGAAAAAGGCTTAATGGGATGAGATGCACAAGCTAGTCAAGCATTTGCACATGAGTTCAAAGAGAGGGCAGAGGAGAAAGTTGCAGAAGGAAAAACTATCTCTAATGTCATCTGCCGCATCCTTGATGCTGTGGACACCGCACCCCGAATGATCAATACCAGTATCCTCATCAGACATTCCTAGCTCAAAGCTATAGGTCTAGCAACATATGCTCAACCTGCCCTTGGATCGGGAATGTTGGAAATTGGGTTACTGGTTGAGGAGCGTAAAACCCAACATAAGCAGCAGTCATCATTTCTGTCAGGGTAAAGTCACCAGCCAACCAGAGATTAACCTTTGCTTAACCCTCTGGTGACTTGGCACAAAGAAGTCAGGCTTAACTCAGAGGAAATCTGTAAAGTATTTAAGTAATAAACACACAAGACAAGAAAAATCCCACACCAATGGAGAAAAATAGAGCAAAATGTAATAAATTATTTGACACAAAAACAACTAAAATCCAATCAGTAGAACCGGAGATATGCAGTTTTAAAAATTTAAATAAAAAAAGTACCTAAAAGTACAAAGCTCCAACTGTGGTTAGCTGGTCGCCCCAGACTGGTACAAAGTTGAGTCCGACTGCGATGGAGTGCGGGCCAGATACCGGGACTAGGTTAGTCCCACTGAACAAAGTACCTTGCATTTTTATTGTGGAGCATTGCGAGACCCTGTGTCAAGGATGCATTGATCAGGGCGGTTCTGAGTGGCTGTGATGCGAGGTCGTCGTATCATCGAGGATGCCATCAACATAGGTCTTGCAATGCAAAGTCCTGCATTGAGTAGCGCCATGCACCAGTGGTTTTGAAGAATCTGCAGGGCTGCAATGCGGGGTATTGCATTGTCGTCAAGAACGCTGAACACAAAGAGTTTGTAATGCGAAAGCCTGCATTGAGGACGCATCGCTCAGTGGCAGTTCCAAATAGACTGGACTGAGATTTAAAGCCCTGTGTTGTAGATGTGTTGCACAGAGGCGGTTCTGAAGTGGAGCTGTGAGGAGATGTGTTGCACTACCTCGGTTCTGCCAACAGGACCACAGCTTGGTTGGCAGGGTCTCCTCAGGTCCATTTCGAAGGGTCCAGGACTGGGGTGGCACCAGTTGGAGGGCAAGACTCACAGCAAGTATAGTCCAGGTGCTGGGTTCAAGATGGTTGGAGCCTTTTGTGTACCCGAGGCTCTGTTCAGGAGGCTAGCCAACTAGCCCTTGAAGTCATCTGATGGTCCTGCAATCAAGATGCAGGTCTAGATCTTACACTCAGGCAGCAGGGCAACAGAGTAGCAGTCCTTCTTGCAGAGCAGCACAGCCGTCCTTCTGAGTCTTCCATAGAGCCAGAGGTGTACTGAGGAGTTGGATCTAAGGGTCCATTATTTATACTTGGTGCCCATTTTGAAGTAGAAGAAGGTTCTGGAGGTTTCCACCCCAGACTTGTTTGGAATTTCCTACCTCCCTGCCCTGGCCCTCAATTGTCTGGTATCACAAAAGACTAGTACTAAACCCTTTGTGAGTGTGCTCAGCCAGAGCCTTTGTGGTGTGCAGGCATGGTAGGTGACAGCTCCTTCCCATCATCAAGTCAGAGATAGCCCATCCTGCCAACACCTATGCTCCTTTGTCTCACTATCTTGGATTAATATAAAAAGGGCAACTGCCAGCTACACCTAGTCATGTGACCCAAGACCCAGGCACCAAATGGTTGGGACAACAAAATCCCAACTTTCTAAAAGTGGCATTTTCAGAATTGTATATTAAAATCCAACTTTAATGAAATGAAATGAAATGAAAAAATGAAATGAAAAAAGTATTTAGTAAAGCGCACTGCGGCCAAGCGGCTTCCTGGCGCTGAGGACCTGATCAGAACTCACAAAGAACATCCCGGGGGACTAGGAGGGGAACGCCTGAGAGAAAAGAAAAGTTTTAAGGGCCTTGCGGAAGTGAGATTAGATGGGAATAGAGCGAATAGAAAGAGGAAGACTGTTCCAGAGCTGAGGGGCCAGGACTGAGAACCGTGTGCCCCCCGTTCTGGACTTGCGAAAACGGGGGATGCGCAAAAGAGACAAGGAAGAAGAGCGAAGAGTACGACAGGGGACATAAGAAGAAATGAGAGAGGTAATAAAAGAGGGAGCAGAACGGGAGTGAGCCTGAAAAGCTACACAGGCCAATTTAAAAAAGGATCTAAAGTGAACAGGAAGCCAGTGAAGGGTCTTGAGCGCAGGTGTAATGTGAGAGGATTTAGGAAGGGAAAGGATGAGACGGGCAGCTTGATATTGAATGGCCTGAAGTCTGCGGGATTCGAAGGCGGGGATGCCCATATACAGGCCATTCCCATAGTCGAGGCGAGAGGTGACAAGGGCCAAGACTATGGTTTTAAGTGCGTCGGTCGAAAAGAACTGTGAAATCTTCCGGATGAGACGGAGGGACAAAAAACAGGAGGATACGACGGAACTGATCTGACTATGCATTGAAAGGTCATGACTGACTTTGATGCCAAGGGTACGGACAGAGGGGACAGGCAGAGGGGGCGGACCGAAAGAGAGGGGCCAATGTAAAGGAGACCAAGGATTGGAGGGGCCACCAGTGAGGACAAGCTCCGTCTTGTCCGGATTAAGCTTCAAATGATTGGCGCTCATCCACTCAGAAATAAAAACTAAAGTGGAACAAAACTTAGGAAGAGAATCAGGGGAGGAAGACAAATCAAAAATGAGCTGCAGGTCATCTGCGTAGTTGTACACAGAGACCCCCAGCTCCAGAAGAGAAGTGATAAGGGGTTGGATATAAAGATTGAAAAGAAGGGGGGAAAGGGAGGAACCCTGGGGGACACCACAAGTGACCGGACGGGAAGGGGCAGAAAAGCCAGATAGATGAACCGCCTGGGGCCTCTCCCGAAGAAAGGACGCAAGCCAAGAAAAGGCTGCGCCCTGAATGCCAGCTGATCTGACACGGTCGAGAAGAATGGAGTGGTCGACCGTGTCAAACGCAGCGGACAAGTCGAGGAGGACCAGGGCTTGGGGAAGATTAAGATCAGCTTTCCCCTTAAGTTCATCCAAAACCGCGAGAACCACCGCCTCCGTGGAGTGGCCCGGGCGGAAACCCGCCTGATTGGATGCCAATAGACCATTCTCCTCGACGTAGGTGGACAGCCATTCTCCTCGACGTAGGTGGACTTTACCATTAGCAAGTGTTTTAAATTACAATTGTTTAGACACCAAACTCAATATTCCTACCAGCTCCTAATTGAAAGTTATCACTTATTAAATGTAATAAGTTAACCCAATGTTATCCTATGGGAGAGGTAGACTATGCAGTAGTGAAAAACTAACTTAAATGTTTTTCACCACCAGGACATGTAAAAGTTAAAAGTACAAGTCCATCATTTTCAATTCACTGCACTCTGCCCTGTGGGCAGTTTAGGGCCTATCCAAGGGTTAACTTGTACTAAAAGGAAGGTTCAGGGCTGGCAAAACGTTTATTTTGCCAGGTGGAAATGGCAGTTTAAAGTGCACAAACAGGATGTAATAGCAGGCCTGAGACATGTTTGAAAGGGCTACTTAAGTGGTTGGCACAATCAGTGCTGCAGGCACACTAGTAACATTTAATTTACAGGCCCTTGGTACATGTAGTACAACTTCACTAGGGACTTACAAATAAATTAAATGTGCCAATTGGGTGTAAGCCAGTTTCACCTTGTTTAAAGTAGAGACACTGGTTAGTAGTGATAAAGTGCACTGGGTCCTAAGGCCAACAAAAAAGAGTGCAGCAGAAATGGATCAGTAGGTCAGAACGTTTGGGAGAAGACCACCCGATGGCTGACAAGCCTAACAGGGAATATATTTGCAGACTGCAGGTTGATCAGATGGTTAAAAAATGAAAAAGAACCCTCACATCGTAAAAGCCATAGGTGCCCTTCAAACCCCATCACCTAAGAGATTCATTTAGAGACAACACTTCCAAGTAGCTTCAAAAGCCGTTTTCTCAAACCCTACTTCCTCATACGAGAAGCAACAGAAGGCATACCATCAACTGACGACACAAGGGTACATTAGGAGTGCATACAGCGGCAACTATAACATGGGCAGGGGCAAAGGAGGTTCGAGTAAAGGAGCCTCTACCTCGAAACATTGGCTCCCCTTCTTTTCCCTCCCGACCATAAAACACCTGTCACTCGAAGACTGCCTGATTTCCTTTTATGCTGGCAGGAAATAACTTCACACAGGTGGGCATTAATGGTGGTTAACCACAGCTACTGCCTAGAACTTCTCACATGCACTCCCAACATCCCACCCCCACAACCATACCCATCGCAATGACAATCTCACCCTTTTACAAGAAGTGGTACAAGTGCCCCTCCAAAAAAGAGCCATTGCCCTATCACCAGCGAGGCAAGAGGGATTATTCTCTTTACTTCCTCGCTTCCAAGAAGAACGGCTCCCTCCGGCCCATCTTGGATTTCACGCCCCCAAATCGAACATCCTCTCTGAACACTTCCATGTGGTAATGCTCCAAATGTGATCCCTTTGCTTCAACAAGGCAAGTACATGATGGCAGTAGACCTCAAGGATGCCTACTTCCACATCCCCATCCATCCCTCCCACCAGCGCTACCTCCTCTTCTTGGTAAGTAGACACCATTATCAATTCAAGATACTACCCTTCAGCATCTTCGCTTCTCTATTGATCTCCACAAAGTGCCTAGCAGAAGTAGCTGGGTACCTCAGCAGAAGGGGGCATCCACATTTCCCCCTACTTTTCAGTTGGCTGATCAAGAGCACGAACAAGCACCAGTGTCCAACAGATACCCAAGCTACCATCTCACTCCTACACACCCATGGGTTCATGATAGATGCCAACAAATCCCATCTTCAATCCCTTCAAATCCTGCCCTTTGTAGGGGCAAGAGTAAACTCAGTTACAAGCAAAGCCTACCCTAGCCCACAGAGGGTGCTCACATACCAACAGCTCGGACCTCTTTTTCAGCCAGATAGTCAACTCTCAGCCAGATCTTATTTTCGCATACTGGGCATGATGGCTTCCTACATTGCCATAGTACCCCACACCCAGCTGCACATGTACCTGCCACAGGAATGCCTCAATGGTCACAAATGGTGGGTCAACAGGAGATCTAGTGTTGTTAAATGCCAGCTTCCATCGTTCTCTGCAGTGGTGGAATGGCAGCAATCTGTTGCATAGCAATCACTTCCTAGACCACATTCCACAAATCACCATCACAATGGACCCCTTTCAAGCCGACTGGGGGGCAATCCTAGAAAACAGGACCATATAAGCTGTGTGTGCTCCTCATCACCAGGGACACAAATCAATTATCTCAAGCTCCTTGCGATGCATCTTGCCCTCAAAGTCTTCCTTCCCTCATTCGGGCAAGTTAGCAATATTCAAAACAGACAACATGACAGCCATGTACTGCATCCAAAACAAGGTGGTATTCTCTCCTCCTGTCACTACTGTCACAAAGGACATGGCATTGGGCTCTCCACCACCACATTCATCTCATGGCGGAGTACCTTCCGGGGTGGACACAAACCTGGTTGTCCTGCTCAGCCCGGTGCATCAACAAGTTCACAAGTGGGACCTACACCCTTACTTTCACCATTGGGAAATGCCACATATATGTTTGCCACTCCCCATCAGTAACAAGCATGTTTGTTTTCTTTTTGCAAATGCTCTACAGTATAGACAAAATGCACTGAAAAAGCCAAAAAGGTTGGCTAATGCCCTTGAAAGGTGAGACCTGTTGGCTTTCCAAACACTTGTTCTTAAATAGCATATACTGTAAAGTAAATCACATGTATGCATTCCTAATTAGAGAGGCGAAGTGATTTGCCCAGGATTACACAATTCGCTATACTAGAGAAAAATGATTCATGCTTAGATCTCCTTTTGCTGAAGCCTTCACCTTAATCAGGTGGCCCCCTCCCCTGGGGCCACTCTCTATTCATGCTCCTTTGCCTGGTGAAGTCAAAAGGATTAACAGATCGTCCAGTGTGTGTATGGCAGAGTGGAAGTGATAAGGTTTCTTCCGGGCACATTATTCTGAGGAGTGGTGCCTCTCAAGCCCCAATACTTATCCTTTAAAGTTTTTTAAAAAGTAAATATTTCTCAAATTTTTGTTAGAGTCACATCTCTGTCTTGGTCATATAAGTTTCTATCATAAGCAAGTACATGTCTAGGCGTATTAGAAAAATGGAGATTTGTAAAGAAAATTCTGAGCCATTCCTTCAACACTGTTATTAACCTATACAACACACAAACATATTGTACAATTTTCCATTTTGTCCATACAAACACCCATTAATATGGTAAATTCCCTATGCACTTGCTCAATTTGTCATTTTGAGGTCCCTGCAAAGTTTAAGACAAATCACAAAATGTTTGTGTTTGCTTCACACTTATATCTCAGACACGTTTTAATTAAGGCTCCTGTTTTCCGTTTTTATGGATTTTTACAGATAAATACAGACAGAAAAACATTTATTTTCATGTCTGTATTTATTTTTAAATGTGGAAAAAACGGAAATTGGGTTGTTTTTGAGTGATTCTAAATACTGTCAATAATGTCTGCCAGGCCAATAGCATTGCGGATTGACAGGCAAGGGGATTAAAAAAATAAAGGATTTTAGTAAAGAGCCTTAAACAGCAGTAGATTTGCACAACCTTGATACTAAAATGTATGTATTTTCTTACAAGTGCATATTTTACCACCTGAGTGCGTATATATCATTGAAACCTGTCAGGCGTTTAGGCACGAGTTCACATTAACTAGTTAAATAAACGCAGAAATATACACAATTCAGCTTAATTTTTTCACAAAACCTAAAATAAATATGGATAAATACAGGTAAAATTTGCAAAAAATAAATATGGATAAATACAGACGGAAATTGTAAAAATATAAATACCATAAAACCGGGAACCCTAGTTTTAATGCGTGGTCAACTTGAACATGCATTAAAACGTTCCAAAGAACTACTTTGTGAAGCAATCTATCTTTCTCACTTCTGACTCTTTCTCTGTCTCAATCTCGCCTCCTCTCTCTGCCTACTTCTACCTCTGACTTTGTCTCCTACTGCGCCATTCTCAACCTTTTTTTCATCTAAATCTACTTCTCTCTTCACTTAACACTTGCTCCGCTGTCAATCTCCATCCTAACTACCCTGACCACTCTCTACTTCTCTCTCTTTCTCTCTCTCTCCTTTTCTCGGTATCTGTCTATATTTCTCTAACTTACTCTTCCCCTCACCATCTTCAGTTACTGTTTCCTTTTTTTCGTCCCTCTCTTTCTAACTCACTTTTTTATTTCATTTTTTTAATATTTTACAGAGTTTTATATAGCGCGAACTTGACCCGACAAGGGTATCAGAGCTCTTTACATAGCACCAGTTGCATTACATGAGGACACATTCAATTTTGTTAGGCACGGGGAGATTAAGTGATTTGTCCAGAATCACAGGATGTTCAGCGTCATTGCCGAGACTCGAACCCAGTTCCCCAGATTCGAGGTCGACCGCCCTAGCCGTTAGGCCAACTCCTCTCCTCTACCATGTTGCCACCATACCTCTACCATGTTATACGTCATCTCCCCCATCTCACCAATCACTATATCCTCAACCTTCTATCTAGTTCACTTCCTTATATATCCCTCCTTATGACTACCTCTATGTTACCAATTTCTATCACCCTTTACCTTTCTTACTCTGCCTCGCCTACTTTTCTGTCTCATGCCTCTGTCCTTACTTCAACTCACCTTTCCACATCACCATTCATCTTATTTTCCCTATCTCCACTTCTCTATGTACAAATCCCATCTCTCTATCTAATTGTAATTTATCTACCTCACCTTTATCTACCTAACCTCTCAATGATGCCTCTCTACGCCTTTCTATCATGATTCCACCTCTCTCTATTTCTCTGTGACTATCTCTCCATCTCCACTACACTTTCTCTCTCCCTCATTCCTCTCTATCACCTCATCGCTCTGTTTCAATCACACCTCATTGTCTTTTTTCCTTCACTAACTTCCCATCACTCTCAACCTCATCTTTTTTTTACCTTACATCCCCTTATCTCACCGATCTAGCTCCCTCCATCTCTCTATATCTTACTTCTCACTATGTTTCTATCACTCCTCTTCTACCTCACCAGTCTCATCCTCAAATCTCTTTCTATCACACATTTCCTTATCTCTCGCTAACCTTTCAATGTACTTCACCATAAATCCACACATTCACTACCTCACCTCTTCATATCCCTCTCTTTCTACCTCCGCTATTTCTACCTCACCTCTCACTAACTTACTCTCTCCTCAGCACCTCTCTTTTGCTCTTTTTTTGTGCTCCCCACTCTCTCCTTCATCACACCCTCATCAACTTCACCATATCCATTACACATCACTGCAGAAACACCATTACCAAATCTTCACAACAGGACAGGCACAAGACATAAGCAACCTAGTCTTCTGAACTTCTACACAACCAAACTGGACACAACTGAATAACTGCCTCCACAGATACCCTGGCACCTCTCGAGGCCAACAACACAGGAACCAGACTGCAAGCAAGCTAGTACACGAAGGGCTCAGGTTCACTAAGCGCCACTGCAAGAAACTTGAGTACAGATAAAGATAAAGGGGAGAGGAGTTGGCCTAACGGCTAGGGCGGTCAACCTCGAATCTGAGGAACTGGGTTTGAGTCTCGGCAATGATGCTGAACATCTTGTGATTCTGGGCAAATCACTTGGGGGCATGTGTAGCAAAAAAACGATTTGCGATTCCCAAAATGCGATTTTTAGGGAATCGCAATTTGAGAATCACAAATCGCGATGTAAATAAAAAGTCGCAAACATTTTGCGATTTCTAAAAAATCGCAGAATGTACTGCGAATCCCATTTTTGCGATTCCTTATTTGCGTAAATCGCAAATTTAGGGAATATGCTATTCAGGTGCAGCTTAAAGACATCACACCCAGGAAGTGGGAGTGACATGCTGCACCTGATTGCCTGAGGCAGAGTCAGAGGCTGTGAGGAGAGGAAGGAGTGAGCACAGCATTACCAAACGGCTACAATGGAGTCACGGACAAACATAAGGACAAGGAGGGTGCAGGGAAAAAGAGAAAACACAAGTTTAGTGAAAGGGAGCAGGGGGTGCTGATTGAGGAGATGGTGTGCAGCCATGAACACCTATTTGGCAAAAAGGCCCTTTGTGTACCTGAGTCTAGGAAGAGGAAGATCTGGCTGGATGTACAGGAAAAGGTCAATGCTGTCGGTTTGACCCAGTGCACGATCTAGGAGTTAAGGAAGCGATGGTATGATATGCGCCAAAGGTCCAAGGAGAAGGTGGCAGCCAGGCTGGCGGAGGCCAATAAGACCGGGGGTGGAACATCAACTGCAACCAACTCAACCACCCTCCTGCCCGAGAGCATCATTGGTGTGTCTGACATAGTCAGCTCCGACCCTGCAAACACTAGCCAAGGTAAGATGCATGCCAAATTCAGCCGCACACAGCACCATCCCATTCACACAGTCAGGAATGCACCAAACACAAACTACACATGTCACTCCATCCCACTTCTTCCAGCACACACAGCAATGCATCATGGGAGACGTAGTCAGATGCATAACAGTGGGGCAATGAGACACAGCAATGTTAAGGCAGTATGTGAATTCCTGTAAAGGGAAAAAGCGATAGATAGCAGTTAGCCAATACAAATTGAGAAAACTTTATTGAGTGAGAAATGCAGACAATGTCACAAAATCAAAATTTCCCTTTCCATCCACAGCACAAGGGACACAGGAAGACAGCGCAGGATCCGAGGAGGCAGAATATATGGATGAGCAGGCAGGGCAGGGGGACTCCGACGATACCAGAGACCACACCTGTCCCACGGAGAAAGCGCACCATTGTGCCACCACTGCCACCACTGGAGGTTGACACACAGGCCACAGGGGAAAATGATGAACAGGCAGAGTCAGGGCAGTGTGTGACACAGGTGCCGGAACAGCACACACCCTAACATAGGGAGCAAGGAGCAGTGAGACGCAGGCCATGGGCCAGCACCAGCTTTGCCAAAGATGAAGAGGCCACAGTGTTTGCTGGACTGGAGGGCTGCATGCTGCAGATATAGTGCCTGCAACAGAAATCAATGAGATCCATCAACCGACAGCTGTGCACAGTCAACAAAAGCCTACGCTACATGGAGGAGGGCATTATGGACATGGCAGGTGCCATTCGTGAACTGTGTGCAACACTAAAGAGGGACCAGGCAGCCAGGCGCAGGGTGAGGGTGAGCCAACGTTCCGACAGCTGTCTGAACAGCTACACCAAGGCGGTGAACCGCCTGTGCACTGCCACTAGCCAGCTGACATGTCACACCATCAGCATGCAAGTGGACATGTCCCACTACTGCCACGATGTTGTGAAAGGCCTGGTGCAGGTCACCACTGCTGTGGAGCAACTGCAGAAAGAAAACACAGATGGCACAGCACTCCTGGGCTCAGGGGGGAGTGAGGAGGTATCCAGCAGGAGCAGCATCACCCAACCAGTGCCCTATCCAAGGAGGTGCAGTGGGAGACAGGGTGTAACACCTGTGGACTCAAGGGAGGGCAGTCAGCACCCAGAACGGGCAGCGGCAGTCCGTCCCAGGAGGAGCTGAACTGGTAACACTGAGTCACACAAATGGGTGAGGCAACCCATTACTACAGGACTCCAGACTTGCATGAATACCTGCACTGTGGACCTAACATGTGCTATGTACAGCGACACTCATTGAGTCGGTCAGGCTGTGTAACGAAATTTCATCCTGCAGTTAAGGATTTGAATAAACACAGACCTGCTACAAAATATCTTTTGCATCATGTCATTATTACTCACCTAGAAGTAGCTCTGTGTGATCTCAGCCCATCTCTGCCATCCGGCAGCTGCTACAACTCTAACTGCTGGTCTGCCAGGGGGACCTGGGCCATCATCGTCCGAAGTATCAGTATCAATCCGTTCTATTGGGATGCCTTTTTTCATAGCTATGTTGTGGAGCATTGCACTGGTAGCTACAATCTTGCAGCAGGTCTCAGGGCGGTATTGGCGTGCTCCTCCGCTTTTAATGCAGGCAGTGGATCCAGCTCTTTAGGATCCCAAAAGTCCACTCAATTACACAGCACGTAGATTTGTGTGCACGGTTGTATCTCCTCTCTCTTGCATTGGCTGGATTTAGGTACGGTGCCAGGATGAAGTCCCGCACTGCATCACACTGTCACCTGCAGGAATGGGAACAAGAGGTGAGTCAATGTACCACACCCCAAAGATGTACTGTATGTAGGGACGTTTGCCATTGCAGATGACCTGTATGTTCAGGGAATGGTATGATTTACGGTTTCTGAATACATATTCATTGGTTTATGGGGGTGTGAGGGCCACATGGGTCCCATCTATGCAGCCAATTACGTGGGGGAATAGTGCAATCTGGTAGAAGTCCAGTGTTGTTTGCTGTAATTCCTGTTGTGTGCTGGGGAATTGTGTGTGATGTTGTAGCCTCTGTACCATTGCATCTAGGAATGCATGGAAGAAGCGCGACAGGCCACTCTGGGAGACCCCACCTGCCACTGCTATCACCCCTTGAAAACTCCCTGAGGCCAGTAGGTGCAGTGAGCTCAGGACCTGCACATGGGTAGGAATGGGTTGGGTCCTGCGTGTTGGGTGTTCCAGATAGGGCTTCAGCTCCTCTATCAGGTCTAAAATGGTCTTTGGGTCCAGTCTGTACTTCTTATGGATCTCCTCCTCAGTCTGCTGGAACAGAGTGATGCGCACTCTGGAGATCCGTTTCTGTCGCCTCCTCCTTTGTGCTGCTGCCACCCGAATTCGCAGTCTCCTGGCTATCACATATAGCGCTGCCATTGTAGAAGTCCCTGTTGCATTGTGGCCCTGTTTATATAGCTTACACCTGGTTACCACCTGCATTGACTTGGTAAAATTGATATGCAAAATTGCGATTTTTCAGAATTCGCAATTTGCAAATTTTTCATACATTGCTTTGCGAATTCTCAAACTGCGATTTCTCTATTTGCGATTTTCGCAGCTTTCGTATCGCAGACTGCAAATTCGCAGAGAAGTTTGCAGACTTCGGGCCTTGCAAACTAAGAAATCGCAAAAATGTTGATTTTTTATTTTGCGATGCGAAAATGTGTCATACATCGCGTTTGTCTATTTCGCGATCGCAAACACAGTTTTTTTGCGATTTGCAGTGTTTGCGATCGCGAAATAGTTTCATACATATGCCCCTTAATCTCCCTGTGCCTAACAAAAAAATTAATGTGTCCTCATGTAACGCAACTGGTGCTATGTAAAGCGCTCTGATACCCGATACCTTGGGGTCAAGATCGCACTATATAAAACTCCGAAAAATAAAAAATAAAAATAAATAAAAAGACAAAGTTAGAATGGCACCAACAAGAGAACCTACAAAAACACCCTCAGATGCAACTATCAGCAAATCAGAGTCACCAAACACTTCGAGCTCACGAACTACATCAAAAGCAGCACCAACAGTGCCAAGGAACTCTTTACCATAGTATCTCCAGCAGCAAGCTTCACCAGCGTAACTCCCCTCTCAGGACCCCCACTAGCTCCTAATCCATAAACAAGCACTCTCCAAACTTCTCATGCACATATACAAAGCCTTACACAACATTGGCACTATGTACCTCAACAACTGCATAAACGTCCACAAACCTATCAGACACCTCTTCTCAGCTGATCTCCTACAGGTCCTCCCCTGCATACTCAGAACCAAATCCAGTGGTAGTGCCTTCTCCTACCTTGCTACTAAAGCCTGGAACAACTTGCTCCTGAACATTAGAGCCTTCTCTGTTCCTGAATTAAATTTTGCAAGAAACTGAAGACCTTCTTCTTCACCTAGCTTCGCACCTGGCTCCGCGCATACAATACCAAGATACTCTCCAGGGTAAGGTGCGCTCTGTAAAATTGAAATAACATATAACATAACATAACTATCTGTACCTCCTGTATTTCAGCTCATCCTCTCTAGATATTGTCTATCTATCTTCCTATACCTTTCTACCTCACCTCTCTGTCTCTACAACATCACTCTTTCTCTTTACTTCACACTTCCTCTACCTCTGCCTCAACCCTATTTCTGTCACTTGTCTTCACGTCTTTCCCTCTTCAACTAATGTCTCTTCCTGCTCTTCACCCCTCTGACTTTACCTTTCTCCTTGTCTCATTGTTCTATTTACCTAGCTTGCCTTTCTGTACGTTACTTCTCTTTTTGCCTCTCCTTTCTTATCACCTCTGTCTGTCTACCTTGCATCTCTTAATGCTTCTCCTACTAACTCACCTCTCTACATGCTGATCTCCAACTAGGTCTACCTCTAGCTTCCTCGAGCTTACCCCTCTCTCTACCTTGACCTGTACCCCATCTCTCTCTGTCTTTCTAGATTTCCTACTCCCTATCTCCCTCACCCTAAATCCTTACTTATCTTTCTACCTCTTTTTCTACTGACCTCTTCCTATGTCTACACATCTTTTTTTTGTCAACTCACATTTCTCTCTTTACATTTTATCTCTTCCAGCCTCACCTATCTCCAGTACTGGCTGGTAAGTTTTGGAGGGAGAGGGGCTGGAGGGCATAAACACATACATACACACTCACTCACAACAATGCATTCACACATGAGCACGCACACACAAGCATTTACAACACTCATTCACAAATATACATACATACATTCATACATACATGCACCAAACATCAAAAACATAAAACTTACCTTCTTTGCAGCTCTAAGGGAAGGATTCTCTGAAGGTCCCAGGAGGGTTAGGACTGCTGCCTCTTGGCTGACCTTAGGTCAGCCAATGATGGAAGGCTGCTTACCCTCACTCATCACAGAGCGGGAGAGGGTCAGTGAGACTGCTGACCCCACCCCACTCTATGATGAGGTGTAACTGTTTGACACTCTGCCCTGTGCTCTTCAGGGCTTTCAAAGGAAGCACCTAGGCCCGAGGCTATCAGTGAGGCTCCCCCTCCTCACAAGGGGGAGGTCCTCCAGGTACTTTTGCCAGACTGACGAGGCCATGCCCACAGAGCTGTAAGATCCTCAACCTGGCAAAGTTCAGCTAAGGCAACCAGACACCCGCGCATTTAGCAGATGTCTAGCTCTTGGGTGCCTGACCTGGACAAGAAGAGTATCTGTCAGGCTGGCTTTTGTTCAGCCTGTCGAACACTCTTTCTGTTGCGGAAAGAGGTAGGAGGCATGGCCCCTCCACACGTACAGACGGGCTGTGGCTGCCTATCGCTCTACCTCATTTCAGTCTCCACCTCCTTTCTCCCTCAGATTTCTCTTGACGGAACGGTGAAAGTCTTCAGAGCAGTGATTTGATTTTAACGATTGCAGCAAGAATACCTGTTGTGAACGGTGATTTATTTGAAATTACCAATATCTGGCATTTAATGCTATAATTTCAAGTGTTAAGTGCATTGCATACATTTTGTTTTTTATAGTGTGCACCTAGTCACCTAAACGTTCACCCATTTCTTTCCTACAATGGGAGCAACAGGCTGGTTAGGCACTGTATTCCATGTAAAATATTGTTGTAAAACAGAAAAATGTATCCAAGTGCAAAGAAATGGCTTTAATAATGCTTATTCGAGTTTTCTCTTGGTACAATTGAATAATGTTTAAAATATAATTCACTATTGTTTACCGTCATGAAGGCTTCAGTTAGTTTAGAATGTGTGACAAATTCAAAGTTGTTCTGGATCACGGGACCACAAATTACATCTTGCCCACGCTCTGAGAGTTTTTAGTATGCCGCGGTTACATCTTTTGTGAGCTAAGCAGAAGTTGCTGTCCATGTCCCAGATTTTTGCTGATGTTAGCATTCTGAGCACTTTACCACTGCTGACCAGTGCTAAAGTGCATGTGCTATGTGTCTTAAATGTAATGGCATTTGGTTTCTCCATGATTGGCATATTTAATTTACTGGTAAGTCCCTAGTACAGTGTACTGCATGTGTCCAGGGCCTGTAAATCAAAATCTATTAGTAGGTCTGCAGTACTGATTGTGCCACCCACATGAGTCGCTCTTCAACCCCGTCTCAGGCGTGCCAGTGCAGAGCCTGTGTGAGCAGTTTTAAACTGCCATATCGACATGGCAAGCTCACCTACTTGGCAGGCCCAAACCGTCCCTTTTACTACATGTAAGGCACTACTAAGGTAGTCCCTAGGTAGCGCCATGGGAAGAGTGCCGTGCATTTAAAAGGTAGGGCATGTACTTTTGAGTTTAACAGGGCCTGGCAGTGAAAAACTGCTAAATTCGTTTTTCACTGCAGCAAGGCCTATCTCTCCCATAGATTAGCATTGGAGCTGCCTTCATACTGGGAGCAGATAAAAAAATTGAATTTGGTGTCTCTGGACTCACAATTTAAAAACCCATATTTTAGTGAAGTTGTTTTTTAAATTGCAGGTCTAAACAAAACACTTTTAAAAAGTTGGCATTTTCTTTCTCTAACCATTCTGTGTCTTACCTGTCCTTAGAATACACGTCTGGGTGGGATGACAGCTGGGTTTTGTGAATTCACTCTAGATAGGTGCACACAAAGGGAGCTGAGGTGTGCCCTGTGTATCCTGATGGCCCATCGCCAGGCTGAAGGGTCTTCCTGAGCTAGAGTGGTTGGAGGAATTGACACTTGCACCTGAATAGGGCTGTTCCTATCCCTGCACAACGAGCTACATACCCCGCACCCTGTAGAGGGTCTGGAACCAGGGCGAGGAGTGGCAGGGTCTTGTGCAATACAAATAGCTTTTTTTATAATCTCCCTACTTCAAAGGCTAAAATGGGTATAAGTACTGGTCCTCTGATGCCATATACTTCTGGACTGAGGACCTTCTGCCAGGAAGAAGAACTGTTGTGATGCCAGGAGGGACTCCAAGGGCTTGAGATGAGCTTGCCTCCTGTTAGCAGTCTCAGGACCATCAAAAAATTCACCTGCAGCACCTGGGCTCCTCTGCTGAAAGCCCTACTCTGCCAAGTGGTAGCAAATCCAGTTACCATGCTTTTGGAAGTGAATTGTCTGTGCTAAAAAGAATAAATCAACACATCAACTTCGTGCATGACTTCAGAACAGGTGCCTCTCTTAAACTTCAACACTGTGCCGCTCCCTGTACTTAAGACATAGTACCCGCTCAGGGCAACGACCGTACTTACAGCGCAACTCCAACGCTGCTGCAGCGCCTCCAAAGAACTGCCACTGTGGGAGTCCCGAGTACCGCATCACCGAAGCCTGAGATGCCCGACTCCACCGCAGCTCCTGTGGCCCATTGGTGTGACATCAATGCCCCGAAGTTGAATCCTTGTGGCTTGATCCCCAACTCTTTATCGACACTGCCCTGCCATCGGAACCGACGCCTCGCTGCAACTGCTACATCACCTCCCCTGCGCCTCGCATTGTCCTTGGGCATCAGCGGCTCAACGACTTTACACCACCTCCAAGAAACCATGTCTCATTGTCTCAGTGACGCCACACCTCCATTGTGCCAAGCACCGTCCCCGAGCGCTGACACGCTAACTACCTGCATAGCTGCAACTGCCTCCACGACGTCTCGCCTCCCCGGCGCCTCGCATCGTCTTTGATTCTCGATGTCTCCAAGGTACTGTGACCAGGGTCAGTGCGACTCCGTAGCCAGCCAATGCTCCATCATGGCCGGCTTGAACTTGTGCATTTGACTCTGCCAAGCCCCAACCAGAGATAGCCCCAACCAGAGCTATTGTGTTTCTAAGCACTATAACTTTTTTTAATATTTAAGAATTCATATCTTGACTTTTTTATGTTGGACTTTTGTCGGTTTGGTCATGTTTTACTCAAATAAATATTGGCTATTTTTAGGTCTCGCCTGAGCCAGCGCTTATAGCGCTGCTCAGGCGAGAGTTTTAGTAAGCAGGTTTTGGAAGTGATAACCTAGAGGCTTTTTTCAGGCCACCAGCTTGCGTTCGCGATGTCGTGCACGCGCACAGCTGCTATCCTGCTTTCTAGCATTCCTCGCATGGCCGGCTTTCCTCCCCCTCTCTCACCCGCTCCTCCCCCTCCCTTACTGCACGGAAGAGTTTCGTGAGACAACAGACAACAGGCGCCACTGGGCTCGAAGCCAGACAGAGCCTTCTGGATTGATTAATTGCTTGGCATTTGCAAGTGTTACAAGTACACAAACCACGGGCGCCAGGAGAGAACAAGCCATGCCAGACATCCTTCTTAATTAAAGTTGCAATTCCGTTTCGTGGTCACCTTTTAAACACACATTACAGTGAGCAGATTTGAGCATTTTCAAAAAATTCAAACACACTAATAACTTGTTTTATTTTACTGCTGCCGCTTTGGATAGTATTGGCAGTTACTGAGCGAGCTTGTAATCAGTTTAAACGCTCACTAGCAGTATATTCTCTTCACGCGCTGATTGCTGTTCATGCTCTTACTGCATGCAGTTGTGTGCTGAGCTCCGATAGCGTGTGACATCCATTGTTTCTTCCATCTCATCCTTCAGCTGTGACATGTATGTTTGGCCGTATCCTCTTATACAAGCATTATTTTCTGAAGAAAGCACACACATTGTGTACGTGGCTGCCATATTTTGGGAAAAGAAATAGAGAATCCTTAATGTGCTTGTCTACGGCGATGCGCATGCCCTGTGGATTGTGGAATTGCATTTGAATAAACTCAATCTCAACTTTAAACAAGCATTGGCATAGCCAATAAGTCTCGCTTTTGGGTGCAACAACATCAACTGTTGCATCGCTAAACACTTATAAGGTCCCAAAGGCGAAACCTATTGGCTATGCCAATGCTTGTTCTAAACTGGTATGCAGTACTTTTGTGGTGTTTTCACTGTGTTACTGTGTGTGTATGCACAAATACTTCACACATTGCCTCTTTAGTTTAGCCTGACTGCTCTGAGCCAAGCTACGAGAGGTTGGGCACAGGTAAACGCAGTGTGTACTACACATAGCCTGACTAGAGTGTGGGTCCCTACTTGGACAGGGTACAAACCACTGCCAACTAGAGACCCCATTTCTAACAGTGACACTGAGCATAAACAACCTGCCTCATCCCCTGCAGTGAGGGGGACCAGGGCCGGACTGGGAACTAAAACCGGCCCTGGCAAAGTGCTCTGCCGGGCTCCCGGGGGTTGGGGGTGCCGCCGAGCTCTTTGCCAGGGCCAGTTTTCGGCCGATTTTGTTACAGGGCCGATTTTGCAGCTATGAGGGGGACCTCAGATAGGAAAATGTTTGGAAAAAAGGGGTCCAAAACAATGCACTTTGCTGTCTTTACAGAACAATTGTACCTGAGTATTGGCTGTGCGTTTCAGGGGTGAATGAATCACCATAGCTCTTCTAGTCTCAGAAGCAGACACCTGGCTTACAGTCCATCTGGAAATGCCAGATTTCCCGGACTTCTCTTCGGCCCTGATTGCACTTCGATTTACGACCACCTAAAAGATAGAGTTTAAACAGAGAGCAAAACGGGAACTATAATAAATAAAAAATGCATTAATCCTGTTTTTGCCCTGTTCGCTAAATTGCGTGAGAAAGTCCACACAATTGTGCCAGAAAGTTTTAGAGACCGACTTGTACAAAAGGCAAGTTAATGACTAAAGAGTCCGGGATCTCATAATGGCCCCAGCAATGGGGATCGGGCACTTTCAGGTAGGTTCCAGCCCCACTGGGAGAACACGGTTCACGGTAACTCCACTCGCATTGAGGTTTTTTTCACCTGCACTCATTTTTGTTGCAGATTTATATAGCGCAGGGGCGGCTCCTCCACTAGGGCGGAGGAGTGTCGCCCCACTACTTTCTCCAGTGTGAAGAGCAGAAACATAAAAGGGTAATAACTTTCCATTATTACCATTTTATGTTTGGTTGCTGGCGGGCTGGTGGGCTGGGCTGCTCTGCGAGCATCCTAGGCTGGGGAGGAGTGGTGTGCCCACTCCTGCGGGGGCAATTACTGTTTGGTCAGCCCTCTGGCCCTTTCTCCATGCAGGCTGCAATACAGCCTGCATGGAGAACATGGCCCCCCCGTAAGCCCCTGGCTGGGCGGCGTCCCCACCAATCACAACGCTGCCATCACAGCATTGTGATTTGCTATGGGGAGGGAGCCTGGCTGCCTGCTTCCTGTTCCTGCCAGAAGCAGGAGATCAGAAGCAGGAGCTGAGAAGACACGAGACCTGGCCGGCGGACAGGAAAGTTTGGATTTTTTTTAATTATTATTAAATTAAAGCCAGAGGGTCCTATAGGGCCATTTTCAGGATCACTTTTCATGGGAGTCTTTGAGATGGATTCTAAAAATATGGTAAACTTACTCAAGTATTCACCCATACCTCAAGATTTCAAAAAACATACTCAAGCCCCCTGCAATTATGTGATATTGGGCCTGTGACGTTTTCTACATAGCCAGCAGCGGTCCGTGGAGGGAGTTCCATGGGGCGGAAAGGCGGGGCGGGGGAGGGGCAGGGTGGGGGGTACTAAACACCGGAATATGGATAATTGGAGGTAAGTAAACAATTAAATAAATAAAACGAATTTCGTAGCACGCGCCGCACCGCATTTTGTGATGCAGGGCGCGCTACGAAATTCATTTTATTTATTTAAGTGTTTACTTACCTCCAATTATCCATGTTCCGGTGTTTAGTACCCCCCACCCTGCCCCTCCCCGCCCCGCCTTTTCGCCCCACGGAACTCCCTCCACGGACCGCTGCTGTACATAGCTATGGGTTTGCCGCGTTTGCCGAATACTCTATCATCAGTTGCATAATTCGCAGATTTTAACAAAAGTGGTTTTAGTTCATACAGATCAAAAGTTACCAAAAAACAGGGTGACAGATGTTGCCTGAAATGCCATCTATTCCCAAGGAATGACTGGTCATCTTATTGCAGAATGTGGGTGTTAAATTGGTACTAATGAGGTGAAACCTTTGCCCAGAGAGAATTAACACGTGAATGATTAGGTAATTCTATCACAAAACGTGCCGCATAACGCCGCGTAATTTGCCTTTTCCTGCCGCATAATGTAGTGCACCCTACCGCATAATTCTCATAGCCCTGGACAAAGCTAACGAGACGTAATCATATTAGAATGGGGTTGTGTTTCTTTGGGGACAGCAAACGTTATTAAACTGGGCCTGCGAGTATGTGGATTCTTTGAGGTTTTGGGCTGTGAGAAAGCTGTAATGTGGACGGCTAAATGAGGTAGGAGGATCCTTCTGTGAAAATTGTGCTTGAGGAAAAACAATTCAAGCCCGTGCTGTCAGAAGGGGAGCTGAGGTGAAGCAATTCCAGCTGCGCAGTTTGAATTCGACACACGCCCTGGCGCGCGTGGGAGGTTCATAAGAGCACTGCAACAATTGATGTGCTGCGGGGGTATAACTGACAACACGTGCTGCTCGGGACCCCCGAGACGGGAAGTTTGCCCTACGTCAGTTCCATTCCGCCAGGCAGGCTCTACAGGGGGGCAGCATGTGCAGGACCCCAAGGGAGCCCCCTGGCCCACCCAAGGCCCATTCAAAACGAGTGCATCTGTTTTTAATGGTGTTTTACGCGTGCCTGAGGTACTCACCACGCTCGACCCGCCTCACTCGCATGATAACCAGCAACGACGTGAGGTACGAAAAGCTCCTATGTGCAGAGATGTGAAGTCAGCACAGATGCAGACTGACGGTTTCACATCAGTCACACCCACCAAGAAACAGCTGGGTGTCCCACGACACTCCTACTACACCAAAACAGAAAATGCAAGCTCCCATTAGAAGGTAAGAGTCAAAAACATTCAAATCCAATAACCAGTCTGTAGGAATTTAGACTTCCGAGGAAGGTAAAAAAAATGGGCATACAATTGAAATGTATATCCTAAATGTGCATAATTCTATATTCTTTCTGCTGTGATGCAGTTCCTAACTTGCGTCCAGACACTAAGTTAATTAAAGAACGTTCAATGGGCCATTATACTCGGTTCACTTGATGTACACGTGTGTGTACACGGATGCGTGTGCCAGTATGGTGCCTTCTGCCAGGATCGCTTGTAACTTGCAGGATACTAGTTTTAATAGCATGGGTATTTCAGCAGTTCATTCTTCTGAGACTGATACAATGGGAATCACTGAGACGACTAATAAGGATATGTGTTATTTGCATTGATCTAAAATCAGAAAATATGCTTTAGAAAGTGCTACATACAACTTAATTTACTATAGAGCTCGTATATAGTTTGGCAAATCTAAGACATCCACCTAACTAGCGATTAACCCACCCTATTTAGGGCCAGATGTACAAAGCATTTTACCACTCGCATTTGCGACCAGTAAAATGCTTATTGGTATGTACCAACCCTGTTTTGTGAGTCGGTAACCTATTACGGACTCGCAAAATAGGCTTTGTGAGTCTCTATTAGGTAGGGGCGTGCCAAGGGCATCCCTTCGTAATAGCGAGTCGCACTGGTATGTAGGAATGTTTTGCGACCGGCAATGCAGTGGCAAAACATTCGCAGCTACCACTGGTAACCCATTCACAAACGGTAAGGGGTCCCCGAAAGACCTCTTCCTCTTTGTGAATGTGGGTGCCAACATTTTTTAAGAGCCGGAGGTGGTCCCACTGACTGCTGCCTGTTAAAAAAAAAAAGTTAGCTTTTCATTTTTATTTTTGAATGGCATCGCGTTTTTCTTCATAACAAAAAAGAATTGTTTTATTTAAAAAGCTGACCCCAGTCGGCCACCATCCCTGTGAGTGCAGGACATTCCCAATAGTTCGCAAAACGAGACCTACCTCTTGAATATTAATGATTTAGAACTATTTGCCACCCACTGGGAATTGCAAAACGTGTCTAAGACACATTTGTACATGGGTGTTTGCAATTTCCTAATTGCGAAGCGCAAAAATTGGTAATTAGGAAATCGCAAACTGATTTTTTTGTACATCTGGCCCTTAGAGATGGGAATTGCAGCTGGCTCAGCCGCCAAAAACCTCTGACTTGATGGTCCAGCTGCCACATGGCTACCAGGTCATAGTGGCGATTCCCCATCCTATTTAGGGTGGGGGTGATAGTCACTAAATTTCTCTGCCCCAAACTACTATGCAAATCTTTGTGATCCGGGTCAGGGAAATCAATTACTGGACCAACACACAGCAAAAAAACTCCTTGAATGTCAGGACCATTTAAAAAAAAAAATCCAAAGCCGGCAGGACATCCACCCAACCTTAAAGGATACCAATAATTGATTGCTTAATCAATCAATGGAAGTTTAAGTTATAATGGCTGCTGTGTACTACAACATAAAACAGGTCGTCAAAGCACTGAAGCACATTGGTTATGCTACTTTTTGAAAATAAAAAGACATCACAGGGCTGTACACATACAATTACTATTCCAGGAAATTGTAAAAAGACACAGAATACTCGTGACTATTCAGAAATTGCTCAGTATTTTGATCGCCTTTTAGACATGAGACGTGAGACTTGAGGGAGGAGCATACAGGACCATGCAGAATGGAGCCCCGTAGCTCCGCCCTCACCGTTTACTGCATCGTTTGCTGCCCGAATTGCGCCACAGCTCGGCCACAGGCCTGGCCACTCTACTCGGCCTGGGAACATTTCAACCTTGCCCTCACACATTGTTCGGGGGCAAGGATCCTAATTTGCAATTGGCCGCAGGAGCCGAGTGGAGGGCGGTGGTGGTAGTGGCTGATCGCGGCCCGGGAGATCGGCAGGCTGTGTGTATGCTGTGCAGTGAATATTGAGTGAAGCAGCCTGTTAATCAGCATGCTCGGGAACCCAGCGGAGTCTATAGAGCAAGCGGAGCAAATTGAGCGTGCTTGCCAGAAGGAAGGAAGGAAGGAAGGAATTTGGGGCTTGGGACCTGGAGAGAGCCACAACAAAAGGGGAACAAGAGGTGAGCAAAGAGCAGAGAGCGCGGCCGTCTTAAGAGGCGGTCGCTGAGTGTTGAGCCCAGCAGACTGCGAAAGCGGCCCAACCAGGTAGGGTGCGACTTGCGGTCTGCCAGAGTGCCCTGCTCCTGCATGTTTTCAGCTTGCTCTCACTGCTTTCCACTCAACCACTTCCCTCCTACCCCGAGCCCTCCCCAACCTTTATCTTCACCTACTTTTACTTTCTCGCAGTCATTAAGTTGGAGTGCAAACTGCGAGCTCGGTCACCGGACATTGCTTGAGCACTGTTGGGACTGAATTAGCCTGAGCTTCAATTTTCTTGAAGGGAAAAGCAGTTTCAGCCTTCGCGACCAGTGAATCTAGAAGTTAAAGACGCGTGAGCCTCTATGGTAGCTTCTAGATAAGAGGTCCGAAATGGGATCTGAGAGAACTATATCTGAGGTTAAGCCAAAGGAAAAAACTCCACAGATCGTCATGAAGACCAGTAAAGGAGTCCCCGCCCACCCCATAGAAGTGACACAACTGGAAATAATCTTGGAATTGTTGCCAACACTGTCACCAACGCAAAATAAAAAAAAAGTTGGCAGAAAGTTAAAAATGACTCATCTCCACCAAAGACCAAAAAGAAGATGGCCACTTACTGCACGCATCTCGGTTAGAACAACCAAGTATATCTCAATACTTTCCCAAACAATCAAATGTCCATAACAGTAAATCATCGGCTGAATTGCAGCAATCACTAAGAACCAGGCATCCCTTCGTAACCCAGTCTGATCGATCCCCTCTATTAGGAGACCAAACTGAACCTCAGAGCATAAATACAGATTTGATAAAAACAACCTGCCTTCCAATTCCAACCGAAGGAAAAACTCCCCCAAGAGAAAAAACAGTCAGCGGAATTTCTGCAGGATTATACCACCTTAGAGCTGATCCCTCACTAAGTAATGATGGTCAAAAATTCCCAGAAGGCCTATTAACGTTAGAATTGATTCTACACTATAATTTAAGAGGACGCCATGACATTCTCAACCCTAGTGCAATACTAAAGCTTACAAGTTCCATTGAAACATTAAAACATCTAAATACAAATCATATTGAAAGTGTACAATTAAAACCACTCCCAAGTGCAGATGGGAGAGGAATGACGGTCGTAACCTGGAGCGATCCAAAAATCCAGATGGAATTTTGGTTCCACAGAGATCTCTTTGCCAAATGGGGAATTGAAATAAAAACAACGGAAATAGAACGGTATCCTGGCCTGCTATGCCCAACAGCCGAGCTAAAATCGACAATGCCAGCGGATTACTCCGGGGAGCAGTGGTATCCACCGACAGCACCCAGGAGAGCTGGTCTAATCTGCATATTATCCACCAGGTAGCAATTGAAGCAGCCAGAAAAAGCCAGAAGGTCCTTTTTCCAACCATCAGAGGCACTGAGACCAAGAAAAATGAGGCATGAAAAAACAACTTAAAATTGTGCGCCTGGAACATCAATGGGCTCGGCAGCAAGACAGAGGAGGCGGACCTTTTATTTATTTTTTATTTTTTAGATATCTTACTATTTCAGGAAACATGCTCCATGGCACCCACATCGATTAATGGCGTTAAAGAATTCCATCAATACGCCACTAAGGGAAAAGCATCAGGCAGAGCATCTGGTGGTTTATCAACTTATCTCAGTACTAGCATACCATGGATCCATGAATTGATTGAGCTAGGACAAACCTGGATCCAATGCATAAAATTGTTATTACCACAAGATCCTTCCAACGACTTGCTGCGTAACCATGAGAAAAATTAATTATTAATATGTAATGTATATATCCACCCAGGATCAAAGGAGAAAAGTGTGACCCTTAAGCCCTGCTCAAATCATTGCAATCCACCTTTCCACACACAGCCATTGTGCTGTCAGGTGACTTCAACATGTTTTTTATTACAAGAGCACCAAGACCAAAGCAAACAACAAAATTAATTTAAAGGGAAAAGCATCCACCCTGTAGTCACAAATTATCGTAAAAAAGATCGTCATGGTAAACTTTGTGCTTCATTATCAGGGCCGGCTTTAGGGCAGTGCAAGTGGTGCAGCCGCACTGGGTGCTGACCTGTGGGGGGGGGGGTGCGCTGTGACCTCAGGAGGGCGCTGGGTTTATCAATATCTTATG
Source organism: Triturus cristatus (assembly GCF_964204655.1). Lineage (NCBI taxonomy): Eukaryota > Metazoa > Chordata > Amphibia > Caudata > Salamandridae > Triturus > Triturus cristatus. The sequence continues at coordinate 463,839,345 of NC_140592.1, forward strand.
ATAGGAGAGATGAGGGGCACTTTTGCAGGTGGTAGGGAGAGAATCCGAGGAGGCGGTCATGAGATATGGGGGCGTCGAAAGAGATTGTCGCAACGGGCGCCACCAGCGCTAAAGTTCATTACCATCCGAAATAGGGATGATAACTTTAAACGAACGGCTCCCGCAAGATCAACCAGCTGCACCAACTAGAATATCCAAGCAGGCACACTCAGTTCTAAATTATACAATAGTGGATCTAGAGCTACTACAATTGATCTCCAGCTATCAAATAATCCATAGACTAGAGAGCGATCATAGTCCTCAGGCAATTGATCTCTGTATTCACATTGCAAGAGTGACTGAAAGCAACGATCTGTTGGAAATCCCTAGTCCGTACAATCTAAAAAGGCTTGCTTGGAATGGCAAAAATGCTTGTGTATTAATGAATTATCTAAAAAAATCAAATGGCGAACACACAAGAACAAAACTTAATGCAGACATGGGCTAATTGGGAAAATATGATAGTAACGCTTATCTCCAAATTCTCATCACAAAAAAGCACCATGAAAATAAACCCAGGATAACAACATCAGAGTCTGATAGCTCATTAGCAGGAAAAAAATGAGCACTAAATCGGGACATAAGAAAATTACGTGGTAATTCCCTAGCAACGAGTGAAAGTGCAAAGCACCAAATATATCAGTTAAGGAATACCTACAAACAAGAAGTTTGGATGGCAAAGAAATTACACCTAACAGAAATTTGGCTAAAGTTGCTGCAGACAAGTAAATCAAATAATAACAAGAAGTTCTGGGCTGAAATAAATAATATAGCAAATGGCTCTTTCCGCCAACACAACGCAAACATTTTAGAGGCAGACTAGATAGCCCATTTAACTCAAAATTACAAGGATGCAACTAACAAATACTCAGCGATGAACGTTGTTCAGCACGCCCACATTATTAAAAAAATTACCATTCTGAAACGATGCCTGAGGGACATCGGCTACGAACTAACCAGGCTGAGACTGAATTAAAAAAACTCTGATCCAGTGGAGACCATGCACAAATAGCTTGCCAAATGAGCTTCTCAAACAAGATAAATCTTTTGGGCAGAATTCTTCACTTCACTGTTCAACAACGCCTTCCAATCAAATAGCATACCAGCATCATAGAGAGGCATCGTTCTACATCCGATATTTAAAGCTGGCATTAGATCGGAACCAGCGAATTACAGGTTAATCGCACTTATCGATGTAGAAGCCAAATTATACGCGTCAAATCTCCTCATAGACTTGGAAGAATGGGATTCTTCCAATCACACAGACAGGCTTTAGACCTGGCACAAGTACAACGTGTAATCTTCTGGCGTTGAATCTCCTAGTCGAAAAAGCAAAGCGAAAATCCATCAAATTGTATAGTGCTTTGTTGACCTTAAAGCAGCGTTCAACATGGTACCCATAGATCTCTTGTGGCAAAAGATGACAACATGGTACCCAGTGATCTCTTGTGGCAAAAGATGACAAAATGGGGCATTCCACCACTACTACTACGGGCCATAGTTAATTTGTATACATCTACATGGGTACAGATAAAACTAGGAAATGGGGAAAGAACTATAGCAAGTATTCCAACGCATATTGGTTTAAAGCAAGGATGTTTGCTAGCTCCTAGTCTTTTTAACATTTTCACCACAGATTTAGACAAGAGGCTATCAGAAGTCCAAAGTGACCCTCCAAAGATAGCCCACCGCCAATTTAAGTTTGCAGTATGCAGACGATATTGTTCTATGCAGCCAGAGCCAAGTAGGTTTACAGTGCCTGATTACGAAGCTGATGGAATATACTAAGGAGTTCGGTCTGTCACTAAACTACAACAAAACCAAGGTCATCTGTTTCTCAGCAAAGGCCCAACAGAAAAAAAACATAAGTGGTATGCAGCAGGAAACAGCATAGAGCAGTGTGCCTCCTACAAATATCTTGTGGTTGATTCAAGAATCACACTCAAGGATCACCTAGTCAATAGAAGAGCACAAGCAATTAAACTACGATTTTCATTAAACACACTAAAATTGAAATTAAAGTGCCCATCGAATTCCAATTTACTAAAAGTTGTTGCTGCCAAATTTCTTCCAACCCTTACCTATGGTTCCGAATTGTTCAAAGGCCAAGATGCTAACTTTTTGAATCTCCAACTATCAGGCCTAGTCAAACAAATTTTTCGGATTCCGCAGTTTACATCTCAAGTACAAGTTTGCTTGGAATTTGGGCTATTTCATCAACATCCAATAAGTCAAGCAGCAATAATAAAAATGTCTTGGAAATTAAAAGCAGCTCAAGAGGAACCCTTGCTTGGGCACTGCTGAACAGAACTGCAAAGCCAGCCGAAAGGAAAGAAAGACTGGCAAACAGTACTCGAACAGGCCTTAACAATGCTCGATATGCATGATGCCTGGGCCACCAATTACAACTTCACTGCATTTGGACACATTGTGACCAACGCGGCAAAAGAAAAAGCTTGGTTAATGGACAAAGCTGCTCTAGCAAAGAAAAAACACGGCTGAATGGTTTTATCTACATATGAGATGCGAGCAGCACAGCTGTACCTTGTCCAACAGATAACTCCATCAGTCCAGCAGTTGCTACTATTCATTCAACTGGGTGCTTTTAGTTCAAAAGACCAGGTCCCAACTTGGAAAGAAACATGGTCAACAATGCAGTACAGACTCTGCGACCAGGCGAAAGAAACACTTGTACATTTTTTGTGTATTTGCCCAGCTGTGAATAATTTGAGACAGCAATATTTACTTCATGTATTCCGCTCTCTCCAAGTTAGATCATGTCGACCGGCCGTAATGTCATTGCTAAATAGCCAGTTGCTCCAGATTTCATGCAGGGCTGCCAGATTTTTGCATAAAGTTAGCACATTGTTACAAAAATCAAACAAATAGTGCTCACAGCATATGACCGCTATATCGCACCCCCATACGTTACACATTTGGTATTCTGGTGGCGGAAATTAAAGGCCCAGGATGGAACCATAGTGCATAATTATAGCCAGGACTTTGACGATGATTAATTATTTAGATATCAACAACCATGCCACATATTATACCACAAGTCTTAATACCATTAGCGCAATGACTTTGGACACTATCATTGTCTTAGTGATAAGCACATTTGTATTCTTGCACACAACTCTAGCCATGAAATTGAGGATCATTAATATATGGTATTAACTTGTATAATTGGTGCTATGTCGACTTTTGATATTACTACCGTCTTGACGATAAGTATTTTTGCACATGAATCCAGCCATGAAATTGAGGATCATTAATATATGGTATTAATCTGTATATAGTTCATACTTGCATTTTTGAACGTTTTTAGTCTAGAAATCGAGGAGCCGTAATATCTAGTTTACATTTGTAGTTTTGCAGATAAATTCAGATATGAAATTGAGGACGATTAATACTGAGCATTAACTCGTATATATATATATATATTTTTTTACTGTTAGGCCGATTTTAGAGACTATCACTTTGTTAAGACACGTGTCTTTGCATTTTTTGCACTAGTTGTTGAATTATGAAATCGAGGATGATTAATACCCAGTAGTAACCTGTATTAGCTTACATTTTTCATGGGCTATAGAGGTATTTCGCTAATTGTCAAGTTTGGTGCAAAGAACTGAACTATTACAAGAACGCACCATTGAGTTTTGCACACAAACAATGTGAAACGACTAGCTGACTCATATATAATTAGCACCGGGAGTCAATACACTAGGTAAAAGTGTTTTGTGTATTAAGAACAAATGACTTCTGTTTGTAAATAGGAAAGTTCTGACAAAATTGATGATTTTTAGTACAAAATTGTAATGGGTTTAATTAACTATACACAATAAAATCTTTACTTGCTTAGTATTTTGTTCAGAACTATTATGCGTTTTTCAAAAGGAACTTACTGATGTATTTAGGTACCTTTGAGACCAATATTTGAAGTGTTGATGTCTGCACCCATCCTGTCCCTGACTGCTGCGGATAACTGGTACTAGGTGAATGGCAGCGATTAAGGCCATGATTATGATTTGGCACGTAAATCTGTTCTTGGCACACGCTCTGACATTGGGGTTACAAGTGGGGCATAAATTGATTTGGCCCGAGAGTTTACCTTCTCAGGCCCTCATTTATGTGGCCCTACCGGCACTTGTGTGCCGGCAGAACGTCACTTTTTTAACGTTCCAGTGGCATAATGTGCCATGGCATATTTATAAGCCCACGTAGAGCCGCGTTACATGACTTTTCATGGCCTTATCAATATGTGCCCCTTTCCTGCAGAAAACTGCATGATAGGGGCGTACCATGGGTGTTGCTGGGGGCGTTCTCAGCAACATCCATTGCTTTTTGACACTGCCCCAGATTTACGAGAAGTTGTAAGTCTGAGACAGTGCCAAAAACTTACGCCTCCCCTGGGGAGGCATAAGGGAGGCAAAACGAGGAGAAATATCTTTATTTCTCCTTGTTTTTTCTCTTTCTATAGAAAGTGGAGAAAGCCTCTTGTAACTGTTTCTGTGCAGGAAGGTTTCCCTTCCTGCACAAAAAAATCATCCCGCAACGCGGGCACCCTTGCACCATGGTGCAAAAGTGCCTGCATTGGCACACGGCAGCCCATTGTATGCCGTCATAGGGAAAAAGGACAGGAATGCGCGGTATCTAATAGATATGGAACATTCCCACCCTTTTCTTTTGCCGTATGGCAGTGCAGCAGCAAGCCTGCTGCGCTGCCCTACGGCAATGAAAAACCATATATAAATGAGGCCCTCAGTTTTTAACCGGTAAGACCTGCCCTACACATGGAGAACAAACACAGTAAACCGCAAGTATGTCCACTCCAGAATGGGTGAACGCATGTGCAGTGTGTGTGTAATTTCTCACCCTGACGCACAAAAACCCAGAATTTGCTACATTTGCTTGTCTGAAGGTACATTCCTTGGAGCCATTTATATTTGATTAGATTCAGTTGAATCAATTCATATAGATATTAAAGTGGACTTTATACAAGTATCTTTAAGGAAGGCCCGTTTCATTTCGGGTGAATATGAGCTAAACCTGCAGAAACTGTTTCAGATGCTCACTGAATATAAATTCCTTTTTCCTGCACACTCACATAGATCACTCTTGAGCATGTTTAAATTGTGGTGTCTCAAATGGCGTAAGTGGTTTCTATCATTTATTGATGTATACATGGGACAAGTGGATTATATGTGCATGCCAATTTGGGGGAAATTTGATGCACACAGTTGCTTTAATTTGATTTATGCAGAACCTGATATTAAGACAACGCTCAAAATCACATTAAAAAAACGAATTTTAAGCTATGAAATCGCAGACCAGTGTTTACCAAATGTCATAGATTTAGCTGAAATATATTTTCAGGTGGGTTATTCAAAACTTGGAGAATTATAGTCAAATATTTGTTTAGTCAAACCCACTTAAACTTAACTATAGGGCTCTGCTCTACTGCTGCACCCCCACTGTAATATCTATATGCATATGAGAGTGTACAAAGAAGCAGACCGATGCACTTTACTGATCTGGAGACCTTTAAAAAGCAAAAACAGACAGCAGCAAAGTTCCTGCTCTCATATAGGGCCACAAGCACACTGAGCGAGCCGCAACCTACCATAACTGATGATCCTCGTATTGCCCGTTCTCGATGCCGAAAGCCCTATGGCCGTATTCCCAGCAGCAAGGAACGTGAAGTATGCGGCTTGCCAGGTGGAGGGTGGGTTTCCCCACTGCCACTCAATGCTGGCAAGCCTTGCTGGCAGTACAGAAATCAATTCCCTGCTGCTGAAAGCCTTACTGCAATGGTTCTCAACCTGTGGTCCGAGGACCCCGGGGGTCCGCGAGGCTTACTCAGGCTGTTCGCGACTGTGTTACCAAATTAAATAATGTTCAAATTAATACATTAAAATGAATCAAGTATGCACAATTAAAGAAGCAAAACTGAAAACGTGAAAATCTTTTCTATACTTTTTTTTTTTTTTAAAAAACCTTTATTTACGTCATTATGGTACACAGCTATTCAGCCGACATCCCGGAGGTCCGGCAGCACGATGAGAACAATACGTTGGAAGGTCCATAGCTATACATCAGGAGTAACAAAGGTTTAATTTTAATGAAAACCAAAAAATGAAAACACAAGCAGGGCAGAGCATACAATAAGCGTGCACTAGTTCTCAGCCGGGGCGAGGTCCCACTCCCATCAGCGGAGCAGTACACCACGCCAAAGAAGTGAGGGGAAAGTAGAGGTACAGGACTCCAGGTTATAAACAGTTTTACATCAAAGTTGGGAGTAGAGCTAGGGGGAAAGTTGCACATCGAGCATCTCAGTAACCGGGGGCACACAAATATCTCCCCTATAATGGTTCCATTGCCCCCATATCTTATGCCATTTCTTAGGGCGACCTCGAGCACTGTACACCGTTTTCTCCCGGAACATGCCCCAGTCCATGTTTTCCATCCATGTTACCAAGGTGGGAGGTCTCTGGGATCCCCACAGCAGCGCAATATCTCGCTTCGCCACCATATTCCCCAGGGTCACCCATTGGGTCTGGGCGGCATCATAGTCAGTGCAGACATTCAATAGGCATCGTCTTGCCTCCGGGAAGAGCGCGATACCCATGACCTCTTCCATCACGTCGTGAATTTGTTTCCAGAACTCTACGATCTCCCCACACTCCCAAATAATGTGTAGAAAGGTGCCCAACATCCCACAGCCTCTCTTGCATAAGCCATCATCAGAGTAACCCATATGAATCAGGCGGGGCCCCGTGACATAAACCCGGTGAAGTATCTTAAGCTGCACCAGCCGTAGTCTAGCCGGGATCGCCACCTCCTTCGGAGAGGAGATGGCATATTGCCAGTCCTCATCGTCCAGCTCGAGACCATCCCTAGTCCATTGTTCTCGCACATCAAGGAGGAGGTCGGTCCGAACATTTACAAGCTTCTTGTAAATCAAGGAGATTGTACTCTCCGGCATATGACCATCCAGAATCCGATCCTCCAAAGGAGAATATTCAGGCACGACCTCCCCCTCGACCCAGACAGATAGCAGAGCGTGACGCACCTGGGCGTACCGAAAGTATTCAGTACCCCCTAATTCGTATTCCGTCTGCAGCATCTCAAACGATTTCACCTTACCCTTAGTCAGCAAATCCCCAACTCTAGAAATCCCAATGAGGTCCCACTTCTCAAACCCTTTCGTGTGCCATAATTTCCCCAATATATCGGATTCGAAAAGCGGAGTAGCCTGGGTAAGTCTGTCCTTCCAGCCCAACGAGTTTGTAACCGCCTTCCACACATGCACTGCCATCTTGGTTGGTCCCGTGAGGGACCCATCCAGTGATTTGGAATACAGCGCCCTAAGATAATTACCCCCGCGCAACAACCACCGATCCATAGCAAACCCAGGGTTCAACACCGGACCATAAACACCGTGGTTAATCGCTCCCAATTGGGTAGCCCAATAATATCTTCTGATGTCAGGGAGTGCAATCCCCCCGTCATACCATGGAAGGGTCAACTTTGCAATAGCTATACGCGGTCGACCGTCCCATAACAGCGAGCCCTGGAGGCTCTCCACCTCACGAAAATAACAGGCCGGAACTAACTCTAGGGTGTTCTGTAGGGCATAGAGAAATCGGGGAAGAGACATCATTTTAAACAATGCGGCGCAGCCTAGGAGGGAGAGCGGCAGCCGCCTCCAACCCGCAACGTCCCGTCTCAAACGTGACAACGGAGGGAGTAGGTTCTTCTCGTATCGGACAGAGGGATCGGTGGAAATATATATCCCCAAGTACAGAAAGCCCTGCTGGGCGATCTGGATGGAGCAATTCCGCGGGACGGTAGGGGTGTCACCACTGAGAACATATAGATGCGACTTTCTCCAATTAATGGCGAGACCCGAGTTTCTACCAAAAGAATTCAAGACGTCACAGACCACTATGAGGGATTTCCTAGGTGAGGTCAAGTACAACAAAATGTCGTCTGCGTACAAAGAAATGCGGTCCTCGTGGTCTGGCGACCATCGGATCCCTTTTATGTCTGGCTGCCATCTAATCCATGCCGCCAGCGGCTCAAGGGCTAAGGCGAACAATAGTGGCGACAGAGGACAACCCTGCCGGGTGCCCCTCCCAAGCTCGAACGGAGATGACGCCCTACCGTTCATCGCGATTTTAGCCAAAGGTTCCTCATAGAGTAGCCTAATCCAGCCTATAAAACCCGGTCCGAAGCCAAATTTTGTGAGCGCTGCCCACAGATACGGCCATTCCACAGTGTCGAAAGCCATCGTGGCATTAAGTGACGCCAAGATGGCCGACTCCCGCAGCGTCCCAACCCTCGCGATCACGCCATGGAGTCGCCTGAGGTTCAACGCAGTGTTGCAGTGTGGGATAAACCCGGATTGGTCCGGGTGGATCAAGTCCCCAATGACCCTGATCACACGGGTAGCCAACAGTTTAGCGAGGATTTTTGGCTCAGCGTTGAGTAGGGAGATCGGCCTATACGATCCACATCTGTTCCGGGGCTTGCCATCTTTGTGTATAACCACTATTGTCGCCAGACGTTGGTCAAACGGGAGACACCCTTGCTTCCGCGCCTCTACAAACATATCTCGCAAATGCGGAGCAATCTTATCCGGCCTGAGTTTATACAACTCGATCGGCAAGCCATTCGGGCCCGAGGCCTTGCCCGGGTTTAGCAGCGGATAGCAACTGCAACCTCATCCGCAGTGATGTTACCATCAAGGTCTTCCCTGTCTATGTCGGAGAGACAAGGCAGGGCAATATCTCGCAGCAATTCGTGCGAGTCTTCCTCCGGCCTGTCCGACACGGACGTGGAGACCATGCGGAAGTGGTCCGCGAAACACTGGACTATCCCGTCGGGGTCTGTGACAATATCCCCGCCGACCGTCACTATTTCTGGCACAACTCTATTCACTCGTTCTTTTCTGTCTAACCATGCTATTAATTTCCCAGCCTTGTCACCTACATTATACAATCGCCCTTGTTGTTCCCTGCTAAGAACCTTAGCCGCGTTTGTCACCAGTGCTTTATATTCCGACTGTTTTAAGCTCAACTTATGCAGTGTTTCCGCAGTAACCTCGTCCTCCAGGACTGACTCTAATACCACTATCTCAGCCTCGATCTGCGCCACCTCCGCATCTCTCCGACGTTTGACGTCCGCTATCAGGGAGAGGGCCTCCCCTCTCAGTACTGTTTTAAACGCTTCCCACAAAGACACCGCAGAGGTGACCGAGCCAAGATTCTCCGAAAAGTAGAGATCGACCGCTTTCAGCAACGCGCTACGAGTCCTAGGGTCACGGAAATACCAGGGGTTAATCGGGGCCACCCTACCTGCCGCTCCACGGCCAAAATCCATACAAATCCACACCGGCGAATGATCGGAGATGCCCCTAGCCATGTGCCTAGCCTCGGACACCAAGGAAGCTTGGGCAGCCAAGGTGAGAACGTAATCTATTCTAGAGAGACTGCCATGCACCCCAGAGTGAAAAGTGTACTGCCGCTGAGCGGGGTGCAGCAGCCTCCAGCAGTCAACCAGACCTAGTGTATCAATAAAATCTGGGAGCCATCTCTGCGCCCCCCCGGGGTCCCTTGGCGGATGTCTGTCTAGTAATCCGGAACCAACTGCATTAAAGTCACCACCCACCAACAACACGCCCTCGGGGAGATCCAGCATAGCCCTCCCCAAGTCAGCAAATGTGGCGGTCTGCAGGCCAGGAGGGACATAAACAGAAACCAAAACCAGTGTCCAGCCCTCCCACCTCCCCGCAACAGCCACAAAGCGCCCCCTCTCATCGACAGTAGTAGAATCAATCTCAAATGGCAGCGAGGTCCTAACGAGTATTCCAGCCCCCCGAGATCCCGAGGAAAACCCAGAGTGCGCAACAAATTTATACCCCTTTCTATTGAGAGCATGACACGTGTTGCCTATCAGGTGCGTCTCCTGCAGCAAAACTATGTCAGGAGAGCACCTCTTCAGAAATTGCAAAACAATCCCCCACTTAATACGATCCCCCAAGCCGTTAACATTCCAACTAAGTATATTCAAACCCCTACCCCCCATCACAAAATGGCAAGAGACCCCTGCCCCCCCCCCAGAGAACAGCACACGAGACTTTCATTGCGATACCCTGCAAAGTAAAAAACAACAACAAACACTCCAACAAACCCACACCACCCCCCACCCTGCACCCCTGCGTAAGCCTAAAAAGCCCCCCCAACTTGCAGTGTGCCTGTCGCCCTTGCAGAAGCTAATCTACAAGAAGAAACCCCGTAGGAGGAAAGAGGTCCCACTGTACCCTCACCACCCCCGGATCATAGCCATCAATGAAAACAAATCAGCGAACCACTGTCCTGAGCTTAGCCAGAATGTTCAATCACCGGAGTCCTCACTCTTTTGCGACATGACCACCTTCCACTCCGCCAGCATGATCCCCGCTAGTCCTCCGCTGAGGCAATGTGTCGAGCCATTCCCCAACCTCGTCTGGCAAGTCAAAGAAAAAGGTTCGCTCTTCGTACTCGACGCGCAACTTGGCTGGGAAGAGCATGGCATACTTCAGGCCCATCTCACGTAGCCTCCGCTTCACCCCCAGGAAACTCTGCCGTTGCTTCTGCACCGCTTGGGTGAAGTCAGGATAGAAGCTCACTGCAGTGTTCTGGAAAGTGACTGGTCCGGACACTCGTGACGCCTGCAGAATGGCATCGCGGTCCCTGAAATTGAAAATCCTGGCGATGATCGGTCTCGGGGGGGGGGCTCCCACCTTGGGCCTCCCACCCGGGACTCGGTGGGCCCGTTCGACCGCAAAGAACTTACTGAGGCCTTTAGGCGCCAAATGATTAACCACCAAGTCCTCGACAAACAAGTCCGCTGATTGCTCCTCCGATTTCTCCGGAACGCCAACAATGCGCACGTTATTGCGCCTCGCCCGGCCTTCAAAATCCTCAATTTTGCGGGCAAGAGGTCAGTGGTAGTCCTCAGCGTGCGGACCTCTAATTGCAGATCAGAGACGTCCCCCGTGAGGCTAGAGGTTTTTTGGTCCAATGATTTAACTCTCTCATTAGTTTTCCCTAGGTCAGCGCGGAGCAAATTAACGTCAACTGAGATAGTGTCCACTTTGTGTGCCAGGGTCTTGAACTGCTGCCCAATAGAGGACTTCATCTCCTCAATGGCGCCCATGATGTCTTGCAGTGTCAATTCCGGTGCGGGGACCGAGCCGTCTCTCGGTAATTCCTGTGGCTTCCCCGGTCCGCTTGGCGATCCTTTTTGCTGGGCATAGCGATCCATATTGTTAGTTTGAGTGTAGCCCCCCCGCCTGGTATTCTTGGGCTTCTGTTTGTCGGCTTCCGATTTGGCCGACATCCTCAACACCAGGAACAGTCAGCGTCAAAGACGGGCCGCCCAGCCACACTATTAGCACGAGGTCCGCTGGATCCGGGACCCCGATGCAAGCCCATGCGTGTGCGGGCCAAGCTACAGGCGACTGTTGCCCAAGACACTCGCGGGCCGAGGCACGCAGTTGTAGAAGAAAACAAAAGTGAAAGTGAAAACAGCCCCCATCCGATGGTCTGCACCCCACACGGCCGTTGTTGTTCAATTAGTGTCCGGGCCCATGCCAACGCGAGACCCGGGCACCTCCCGGGGATAGGCCGCGAACTTCCACTTGTCACAACTTCGGTCTCCGGTGTACGATTGTTTTGAAGTTCGAATCATAGAGCAAGGGGTCCCCAGCTTCCAATAATGACTTAGTGGGGGTCCTCAGAATCCAGTAATGATTCACTGGAGGTCCACAGAAGTCAAAAGGTTAGGAACTGCTGCCCTAATCGATTAGGGGCCTTATTATGAGTTTGGTGGTGTGGGAGCGGGACTGCACCTCTCCCGCACCGCCAAACCCGTTGTTGTAAATTGAAACAATGATGTGATTAAGCATTTACTAAAGACATTAATTCCCTTACTTTAGATCATGTTTTCTCTGTTATGTTGACCGAAGTTCAGACTCCATTTTGTATTGTCATGCTTCCACGTGTTCCCCACGAGAAGAGTCCAACCTCTGTGTTAGTTGCTCTTGTAATCTGCCTAGTAACAGTCTATAAATAGCTCCTTTGTCCATCTGGCGCATGCCCAGACTTGACCACATCTGTTATCAGTTAGCCTTGCTTGACCATGTTTTCGCGGGCTCAAGGAGTGTGTTAGCTCCGCCCACATATTGATTCAGTATCGAAAATGACCATAAATGGTAATGTTCTTTGGCCTCATGTTGTATCCACCCACTTATGAGCCCCTCTATTGTGTATAAAAGGGGACCATGTACGCAAGTTCTTTGTGCTACTCTATGCAATACTGAAGAGTGTTGTGTGGATTGTAGGACCACCCTTAAGGGTTAATAAATGCTGTCTTTGTACTTTGCAGTTTCCGTGCCAACTTCCTTATAGATTCCATTACAGGAGAGCGAACCCTTGTGTCCTGCGGGCCTAGCTGGGGCTTGTATTCAACAATTGGCGCCCGTCACGTGGGGCTCATCGGCGACTCGGATGCTCGAAGGACTGGTCGCGACGAAGGTGAGGAATTTGGCCGGGGACGTGATCACTGCCAGCGGCGTCTTAGCCCTGGCATCCCGAGGTTCTTCTTCCTTCCCTTCCGAGCTGACCGTCTGGGTGGCGCCGGTCCTCGACTGAGACCTCTTCTGTCGGTCTTGCCGTGAAAGCCGTTTGGGCGATTTTGGAGCTTGGCAGTTGGAATCTGGACTCTTGATTGGTAAGAACCGGTGTACGGTACTTGCTCCGAGTTTTTGAAGCCTGGTCCGGCTATTTGAGTTTGGTTTGTGATGACTAGTCATGTTTTGTATTTGTCATTGTGAAAATATATGCGTTGCAACACATATAGGCAGGTAATGTGGAGAGATTTCTCCGGAGCTGTGTAACTTTGAACGGCGCAACGATTAAGTGCCATTTTCTTTATAATATTGCATATTTTGCATTATTTCTGAACATGCCTGCTTTTAGCGCACTCCGTAAGTGGTGTTGCTGCTTTGGAAACCGGTTGAACCTCGAGGAATCTGCTCCAGCTCCCCCAGAGGGGACTCCTAATAGGGATATGTATGTGAAGCATGGTCTTTCTTCCATAATGTACAGCACAGTATGGAGGAAATATACTAAAAAAGATCCTGAGTTACGATGGCCTTTGTATGGATCGTTTGATATACGTAAGATTGAGTATGTGAAACAGTGTATGTGTAAGCGGCGTGCTCGTCAGGATATGTTTGAGTGTGTGCGGTTGTGGGTGAAGGAGGTGCGTGAGCGAGAGAAGCGTGAGAAAGCGCTGTTTGATAAAGAACAACGGAAGAATGATCATGTGCGAGCACAGGAAGCGAGGCGTCGGGAGGACAGAGAACAGACGGAGAGGCAAGAGAAAGAGCGTAGGCTGCAAGTCGCGGGTCAATATGCTGTTCGGCAGCCACTTTATCCTGTCCTTAATAATCTTGATGATGATTTTTATTTACTAGATCGCTCTCCGCCCCCTTATGTTGGCACATCTGCTCCGATGCCACAAGATTCTGTCCCGGGTCCGGGTAAGGTAGATACGCGGTCCATGCTATCGGCTGAGCAAATGGCTGAGCTTCGGCAAATTTCCTTCCGTGCACTTAAGGGCAAGGTGTCCGTGGATGAATTATTCCATACTTGGGGGCCGTGGCAGGATAGAGAGAAATTGTATTTTCTGGGTCATTTCGCTGAGGAAGTGATTGCTGCCTTCCGGAAATATTCTAGTGTCTTTGAGCCTGAAGAAGTGACATCGGATGCTAAAGCGTTGCATAATGGTGTTTTCTCTTCCTCTAAGGCTCCTGATACGGCTCGGCGGCTGTTCGCCTTGCGGGACTCGGTGCTGGCCCTTAAAGAAAAAGCGCGCCAACGAGCAGGGGAGGAGAAGCAGTTGGATTCGTGTACAGCAGAAGGCCACTCATCCACCTCCCAGTCAGATAAGGATGGCATAGTGCATGTTAAACCAATGCGAGAGGCGGCGCCTTTGTATGTTCCTCCTAAAGGAGCGGGGACTAGCTCGGACATTACCTCCGCCGATGCTAAGGGATATTTTGTGTATAATTGGGTTTATACTCCGTGGCATAGAGCTGATGTTATGGCATTAAAGAATGCGTTGCCTGACCCCCGCAAGAATCCAGCGGCCTTCTACGAAGAAGTCGAGGGGGCCTTGAATTCTTGCGTTATGACCTTAGCAGATATAGACCTGTTCTTTGGCCTTATTCTACCACCGGATATGTGGCGATCTGTCCGAAAGGTAGATGACATAGTTGCCTTTAAGGCTCGGTGGTCTGACCTTGAGGATGAAGATAGGGAACGGAAGCCCGCGCAGAAACCACCCCAGAGTATTTTAGATCTCCCTGCTGCTATTCTGGCTAAGCTGAAGACAATCATCCCCCCTAAAAAGATTGATTGGAATATGTTAGCTTCATGTAAACAGAAAGTTGACGAGTCAGTGGCGGACTTCTTTACGCGCTTTGAGGAGACGTTTCATGATTTTAGTGGCCAGTCGCTTACTGATGATACGGGTCGCCATCTTTTTGCGGATAAATATGTAGCTAATCTGCTGCCGGCAGTTGCGGCCCGTTTGAAAGCGAGCGAGAGTTCTTGGTCTTCCGCAACCCCGACGGCCCTCCTGACTATCGCTCAGTATTATGAGCGTCAGGAGCAAGAAGCAAAGGGCCAGGAGGAAAAGAAATCGAAAGATCTAAAAACAAAGGTGATGTTGGCACAAGTATATGGCCCGCCCCGACGGGGTAGTAATAGAGGTAGGGGAGGATCTTATGGTCCTCCCTCGGGCCGATCTGATTTGAATAGGAACCAATGTGCGTATTGTAAGCAATCGGGTCATTGGGCTAGGGACTGCCCGGTGTTGCATGCTTCGCGTCAGGGGCATACTCAGGGTGGCCCGCGAGGTAGAGGGGGTTTCTCGAACTTTAGAGGGAATTCTAACGAACAGGCTCGTTTTGACTCTGCTGGGCAGCACCGAGATAGATCGAATGTTTTCGATCGCCAGCATCAGTATCAAGTGTCGGGGATTGACCGATCGGGGTACCATGATTCTCAGCATGCATAGGAATGCGTTGGATGGGGGTTAGAATCAGTTGAGGTGCCGGTCGATCAGAAGGGTCCTTATGTATCGGCTGAGGTTTTGGGCTCTACTGATCAGTTCCTAGTGGATACAGGAGCGACACGTAGTGCGCTGTCTAAGCAATTGGTTCCGGGGGCTCCCCCATCCGGCTTAATGGTCACATCGGTAGGGTTTGACGGTACACTCTCCCGAAGCCCTCTTTCGCAGCCCCTCATGTTTAAGGTTGATTCTTTTTCTGCACCCTGTCCGTTTCTGCTTGCCCCGTACACACCGGACAACATTATGGGCCTTGATATGTTAAAGCATTTTAGGGCTACGATCCGCTGCTCCCCTGCTGGTGTGCGGGTAATATTGAATGACAATTACCCCCAGTCTGAACGGATGTGTGCGATGTCAGAGGATGCGCTGTTAGCTACCCTCCCTCGTGCTTTGTGGGCAACGTCGGATACTGATGTGGGACAAATGGTGATTCCACCGGTCCACATTAGTGTCCAGGAGGGGGCGGTGTTACCACGCCTCCCACAGTACCGTATTTCCCAGGAGGGCGAGGAGGCTCTCATACAGATAGTGCAGGATTTGATTGCGGTAGGGGTAGTGGAGGAAGTTCCCTACAACATCTGTAACAGTCCGATTCTTCCCATACTGAAAAAGGATACGGATGCCAGGGTTTATCGGTTTATAATTGATTTGAGAGAAGTAAACAAGATCGTGATACCTCAGTACCCAGTGGTTTCCGATATCACGACGTTGCTTACTTTGGTCCCGCCTACGGCGACTATGTTCTCAGTGATCGATTTGAAGAATGCCTTCTTTTCCATTCCCATTCACCCTGATAGCCGATATCTTTTTGGGTTTACATTAAATAATAGATCTTATCGTTTTTGTAGGATCCCCCAGGGCTACACAGAAAGCCCTAGCATTTACAGTCAGGCTTTGAAAAGACAATTGGATTCCTTTGTTCTGCTCGAGGGGGTCGCCCTCATTCAATATGTCGATGACATCTTGCTGGCGGCTGACACCCTGGAGTTGTGTGAACGAAGTACGTTATCCTTACTTTCCTTTTTAGCATCCCACAATCATAAGGTATCTAGGAAGAAATTGCAATTCTGTAGACCAAAGGTGACTTATTTGGGTCACCTTTTGTCTAAGGAGGGGCGTGCACTCACACCGGATCGTATCCAAGTAATTTTGGACACACCGAGACCGTCCACGCAGAAGGATGTGCGTGCATTTTTGGGTCTTGTTTCTTTTTGTAGACAGTGGATATTGGGGTTTTCACATATAGCTAAGCCATTGTTAGCCCTCTTGACAAAGGACACACCTATCCCAATCCCTTGGTCAGATGAGTGTGATATTGCTTTTCAGCAACTACGACAGGCCCTTTGTTCAGCACCAGTGTTAGGGACCCCTGATTATGCAAAACCCTTTTCGTTGTATGTGCATGAGAAAGATGGATGTGCATTATCAGTTTTAGTGCAGATGCACGGCGATAAGCAGCGCCCTTGTGCATATTTTTCGGCTGTACTTGATCCTGTCGCCCGAGCATTACCAGGGTGTTTTCGCTCAGTTGCGGCGACAGCTGTGTCAATACGCCAAAGTGAGGGAATTGTGTTATCTCATAAGCTGTTGGTATTAGTCCCCCATGCTGTCGATGCCCTGCTTAATCAGACGAAGACGCAGCATCTGACCAGTGCCCGCTTAACGGGATATGAGTTGACGCTTTTGGCTCCTCATATTACGTTGAAAAGGTGCGTAACGTTAAACCCGGCAACATTGTTGCCATACCCCGAAACCCAGCCTGAGGCGCGGAAAGCACATGATTGTATTCTCGTGACTGAGGAACAAACAAAGGGTCGTATTGATCTCCAGGATACGCCCTTTCCAGATGTAGATGGAGAACTGTGGGTGGACGGATCATGCCTGAAGCTACCAGATGGTACGACTTCAGCAGCGTATGCAATTACCACATTACAAACGATAGTGGAGACAGCACGCATACCACAGAAATCAGCTCAAGCAGCGGAACTGATAGCATTAACACGAGCATGTGAGCTCAGTACAGGATTATGTGTGAATGTTTATACAGATAGCCGCTATGCCTTCGGAGTAGCGCATGACTTCGGCCTACTCTGGAAGGAGAGAGGGTTTTTAACGTCACATGGGGTACAGATAATGCATGGAGAGTTAGTTCACAATCTTTTAACTGCATTGACATACCCAAAGAAAATTGCCATCGTTAAGTGTAGCGCCCATAGGAAAGTAGTTGATAAAGTTGGAGAAGGGAATGCGTTAGCAGATCGAGTAGCACGGGAGACTGCGATGCAGCCCGGTACTACTGCCATGTATGTAGTAAAGTCACAGGTGGAAAGATGGCATGATGCGAAGGAGGAAGTGCGAGAAATGCAGAGGACCGCTTCTGACAAAGAGCGGGAACAATGGGCCAGCGAGGGAGAACTGGATGATGAGGGCTGCTGGAGAAATAAGCAGATGGATAGATGGAAATTACCCACGGCCTTTGTACAACCTATGGTTCAGATGGCACATGGGCTAGCACATGTTGGAGCTTCCGCAATTGTGAAATTGCTTACCCAAGTCTGGGAGCATCCAGAGATTGCTAGCACAGCAAAGAGGGTGGTGCAGACCTGTATGATCTGCCTGAGGTATAACCCAGGAAAGGGTACTCGAACTCCAGCAGGAGGATTTGTGACACCTACTGCACCCTTCGAGGTTTTGCAGATGGATTACATCCAGCTTGAGCGCTGTAACAATCTGAAGTATGTTCTAGTAGTGGTCTGCGCTTTCAGCAAATGGGTTGAAGCGTACCCTACGAAAGACAATACTGCAATGACTACTGCGAAGTTGCTGCTGAAAGAGTTCTTCCCCCGATATGGCGTTTGTAGACTTCTGTGGAGTGATAATGGGCCTCACTTTGTAGCGGATGTTATAAAGTACGTCTTGAAGGGCCTGGGCATCACCCAGAAGTTTCACGCGGTATTCCACCCTCAGTCTGCAGGACTAGTCGAGAAGTATAATGGTACACTGAAGCTCAAGATCGCTAAAATTCAAGCTTCGACGTCTTTGACTTGGCCAGATGCTCTACCGCTGGCGTTATTGTCAATTAGATCGGTACCACACTCTCGAACTGGCCTTACACCGTACGAGATTGTATTTGGGCGCCCAATGAATATTTGGGGTCCACCAAAACCCAAGGCTGTGTATGATGTACCTTGTGTGATGATGAATGATTATCTGGCACAGTTAACGGATAACTTGGTTTCTATTCATCAACAGGTCCGAGAGGCGCTCCCTGATCGGTCTACCGGTGAAGGACATGGTCTCCGACCTGGTGACCACGTGATGGTGAAAATCTTTGACAGAACAAACAGCTTGGAACCGAGATGGGTGGGTCCTGAGCAGGTCCTCCTCGCAACGAGGACGGCTGTGCGAGTCTCCAACAGAAAGAATTGGATCCATTCCCTGCACTGTAGGAAGGTGCCACCCGGATTGGTGGAACCTGCCGTGCTGACCGATCAACGAGAAATCCTGGCTGTAGAGACAGGCCGTGCTGCGGAGCCAAACGTCACTGAGGAGCTCTTTCCGGACCACGCGACTCCTGGAGGAAGGCGATATCATCTTCGACCAAGGAAGTGAGTTCTCCAGTACCGGGACATACTGTCAGAACGGCCCTTGGGTTAGTGAAACGGAGAGCCGATGAGGCAAGGGGGGGGGATCAGCCCTGCATTAGTGTAGCGACACCCGTCTTGGCCCGCTGGTGAAGAAATCAACCGCTGCCCAAGGGGAAGAGTTCTGACAGACTTTTAGTTTCAGGAAGATATTGGGTTTTCATTTTTGACATGGAGAAAAAGAAAATCCTTTGTGCATCAGGGTTCATGTTGACAGTAGCTATTGTTGGGATAACCACATGGTTTGTGGAGGATGTAACTCCCGCTCGGAAAATACTTGTGTTGACAACTCCGGTGCCTGAGGAGCACTACTTTTATACATTACCGTATCAAGAGTTGAAGCATCGACAGTCTTACTTGAATAACACTTTCATCCAGATGCTGCATCATACCCACGTTGCTACGAACGCTACGAACTGTTGGATATGTGGGATGATGCCAGCCCATCAGAAGAAAGGAGGTACGCCATTCATACCACTTCCTTTCTCTCACAATGGCTCTTGTAGAGCATGGTACACTTTGCTTTTTGCCACTCGGAAACCGACAGTGGGACGATTGCTCTTCAGACTCAATAAAGAATGTCATCAGGATAAAAATGGGTATCCGCAAGCGAATGGGACAATTTGGGAGTGGGAAGAGTACCGACCAGACAATGAATCCATTCCCTACATCTTCACGAACACAAGAGACACTGTGGGGAAGGACAAATTTGTGATTCAAGTAGCACAAGCTCAAGTGGACCTGTGTGTCCAGAGTGTGGGTTTTATTCCTGTTGGTGTCAGTGATTGCATCACTGTCCTGAACATTGATGGATTGAATAATAGTACCTTTCTAGCGTCCCATAATACATACTTTGTGTGCGGAAATAAAGGTTATTACCGTCTGCCGGCTGGGTGGTCTGGGGTATGCTATGTATCATTTCTATTACCTCCTGTATTCCTAGCACCCGCATCTTATCATAAGGATCTGAAATTATTGAATAATGTGACTGTAAATAGGTATAAACGTACTTTATCAATTGATGATGTAGATCAGACTGATACCAGTCTGCAACAGTATATTGATTTTAACTTAGGACTGTTTTTCTTTGTTGGAGCTGCTCTGAACAGTAGGAAGATCCAAAGATTAACAAGAGTGGTAGAGGCTGTGACAAACCAGACTGCTGCTGCTCTTGGGAATATTACGGAGGAATTGCAAATTACTAGAATTGTTGCATTGCAGAATCGTATGGTATTAGACGTTATGCTAGCTGACAGAGGAGGAGCATGTAAAATTATTGGGAGTAGCTGTTGTGTGTTTATCCCTGATCATACGCCATCAGTTTATAATGCCATCAACAAACTACATAAAATTGCAGCTGAAATCCATACAGAAAACGGCACTTGGTCCTTTTCTGGATGGTTTTGGGCATTGATTACTGCCTGGGGATGGAAGGTTTTAACTGGTCTTTGTATTATTGTAACAGTTCTGTTTTCTTGTTGTATCTGTGTTCAATGTGGTCCTTTGCTCTGCTCCTTATGCGTATCATTCTGTATCCCTGATAAGAAAGCTATTGCCGATGTTGCTCACCAGAAACGTTTAGCTAAAGAAGTCGAAGAAATGATGACAATTGACATATATGATGATTATCCTAACAAACCGGATGTCTTCAGTAAATGCTGAAAGGGTCGTCTGTTGTAAATTGAAACAACGATGTGATTAAGCATTTACTAAAGACATTAATTCCCTTACTTTAGATCATGTTTTCTCTGTTATGTTGACCGAAGTTCAGACTCCATTTTGTATTGTCATGCTTCCACGTGTTCCCCACGAGAAAAGTCCAACCTCTGTGTTAGTTGCTCTTGTAATCTGCCTAGTAACAGTCTATAAATAGCTCCTTTGTCCATCTGGCGCATGCCCAGACTTGACCACATCTGTTATCAGTTAGCCTTGCTTGACCATGTTTTCGCGGGCTCAAGGAGTGTGTTAGCTCCGCCCACATATTGATTCAGTATCGAAAATGACCATAAATGGTAATGTTCTTTGGCCTCATGTTGTATCCACCCACTTATGAGCCCCTCTATTGTGTATAAAAGGGGACCATGTACGCAAGTTCTTTGTGCTACTCTATGCAATACTGAAGAGTGTTGTGTGGATTGTAGGACCACCCTTAAGGGTTAATAAATGCTGTCTTTGTACTTTGCAGTTTCCGTGCCAACTTCCTTATAGATTCTATTACAGGAGAGCGAACCCTTGTGTCCTGCGGGCCTAGCTGGGGCTTGTATTCAACACCGTGTTTGAACGTTCTGTCAGATTAGGAGTTTTCTCCTGTCTGGCAGGCTGCTCTTTGGTTTTCCCACGGCGGTACCTAGGAAATAGGCATCGCAATGGGAACGTCAAAATCAGTACCTGCATGGCATGTAATGCTGCAGTCCATGCCGGTGCTGGGGTGCATGCACACAGGGGGGCAAAACATGTGCCCCCTGCATGCACCCCATAGCACAAAGGCACAAGGGGATCCTGTAGGCCCCCCTTTGTTTCTTCACGCCACACGTTTCATGGTGTTGTGGCACCGCCATGAAAAGTTTGGCGGTGAGGAAACTTGTAATATGCTTGGCAGGGCCGCAGCAGCCCTGCCAAGCTGATTGTGGTCTCGACATTGCACTACTGCCAGGGATCTCTAATCCCTGGAGGTTACGGTGGTGCTAGGGCTGCCCAACTGCCTTGGTCGTAATAGGGCAGTTGGAAGACCACCACTGCTGTGCCCCACAAATCTGACGGTCCACGGACTCCCAGACTCGTAATAAGACCCTGGGACAGGTACACTGCAAATGTCTACATTTCACTCATCCCTTTCTTCATTAGTGGCAATGTGCTGTTCTTGTGGCATGATAATTAACTCTGAGGTACAGCAGATTATATATGTCACTATACCTTTAGTTATTGAATTTGGAACATATTCTGTATGCTGTTGTATACCTTGCGTCTTTCAGTCTCTTCAGTTTTTTTAATCCATTATTCACAGGGATAACATAATTTCCCCAATTTGTGGAAAATAAGCAATGTATAGGTATGACATAATTCCTATGAAAGTTTGGATTTTTAAACCACTCTTATAGAAGACATTATTTTATCAAGCAAAACCTAAAGACAGATTTTGTAAGTTTTATGGTTAGCTATGGAATTCTAGCTACCCTGATTTACTTCTCATATACTTAAGACATGCTCTGAAGCCAGCATACCCCTGCATGTGTTACTTTCTGGGCATGACTCTTATAGGACTAAACCTATGTTCCATGCTGCTAGTACCCATTGGGCACATCGTTGGCTGCAACAAAGCTCTGCATCAAGTATCCTTGCTTGCAGCAAAAAATGGGCACTTGGCATGGCCAGGGGTTTATTTATTTGACCTAAGAGCCCTAAAGAGAGGTTACCTTCACTTCTTAGATAAGACAACTTTGGACAGATAATAGTGAGTGATGTAGAGTAGATCTCTCAAAACACTTGTTGATTATTGTCCACCCTCTACCCATTCTTCATTGTGGCTCTCCCAGATTCAGAATCATGGTCCTGGGCCGGGGGAATACTGGGATTACCCCCGGGCAGGCACGATGTGGACAAGCAGAAGAAGCTGAAGATGTCATTTTACACCAATGCAAGCCAAATAAGTGCATAAGCCATAAACATACAAAGTCATGGGCACAGAAGTGGCTCCTCACATCTAGACATGAGTAGGTGGTGCTAATGTTCTTCAAGAACTTCTTATAACACAAGACTTCATGGAGAGTTCTTTTCTGAGTGCTATACACACATGCACTACTGTAATCCACATCGGACGTGCTGTATACAGTATATACATGTTGTAATTTGTCAACTCATAAAGTTGACAAATTACATAAATATAAAACGAAATGCCTGGAGAGTTGTTTGTAATAAGGACTCTGGAGATGTAGAGGTTGACATGGTACAAATTTGGATGTGATTCTGGATAGCCTGAGTAGCAGACATCTTGGAGTTGAGAACTGCCTAAAGATCAGCAAGTCATAGGTTCAAATTTCCCACAGTGCTGACTAATCCTTTGAAGAAGGGTTATTAAACCTATCATTACTAGGTTGTGTTAGAACATTTCTCTCCAAAACAGAACATAAAAGCCAGCATAATACAGAAGGATCAGCTAAAAGAGTCCGAGGTAGTTATTGCCCTTGGACCAGCTTACTTACTTATGCCTACTAGCCCTACTGGGGGATAGGACATCAACCAGGATTCTCCGGCCATCTCTGTCCTGGGTATGCAGACATAATATCAAGTTTTAAATATCGATATGCCATAATATCGATGTGTAAATTTCGATGTGACAGAACATCGACTTGCGAGAATATCGTCAATAAGAATATTGACATGCAGGTAAGAAATATTGTTTTACTTAATATCGAAGTTAGTAATATGGTAAGTAAAAATATCATTGTTAATAAAAATCGAAGAAAAAAAATTGTGTTCTGTATGTTAGTATATGTGTTAAAAGTACAGCTTATTTTTCTAATGTATGTTGAATTTTTTACAACCAATTAATTTTATGTTAATTGATTTTTGCGTATTGTAGTTCTGTAGTGGGTTGTGGGTTCATAGGGGAATAGGATGGGAAGTAGTTTAATTGAAATGAATTAATTAATGATTGTATTAATTAATATTTTGTAATTAATAATTTATATTGTATATTTTGTTAATTAAATTGTTATTAATACATTGTTGATTGGTTATTAATAATGGATAATTAATTGGTAAATATGTCAATTGTGTAATTTTTTTAGGAGCGGGTTGTGGTTTTATAGGGGAGTAGGGTGGGAAGTAATTTATTTATAATTAATTAATTAACAATTTTAGTAATTATTATTTATGTAGTTAATATTTTATATTGTTATTATTTGTGCTAGAGCTTAGGACATCCCCACCGGAGCACTCTTCGATCCAGATCCGTTCCTCTCCCACTTGGCCACAATTGCAGGAGGGTGACGATTCAGGGCTTAGACAGGTCGACTGACTAGAGAATAATTGTCTAGATAACTCTTTATCTGTCCCTGAACAACAATACCCAGTGGAATATAGCGCACCAGGATATCCCTTGTCTTTGGACTGGGAGGGGGTCTGTGTTGACAATTCTGATCAGGCTCAATTAATTAGAGGAGCCACACACTTAAATGGGGTGTTGGGTGTAAACAGCGATATCTCCCAAAATAACACAAGGCTAATTCATTTTTTATCATGGAACATTGCGGGTTTGGAAAAGAATCTTGCTGACCCACTTTGGATTGACTTTATCAATAAATATTACATTATTCTATTTCAGGAGACATGGAGCCTAGTTCCCCTTTATAGGTCAGGCTATTCCACCTTCCGTATTCCAGCGATTAGCTCACCCAGAGGCAGGCCATCAGGGGGGCTCCTTGTTTGGGTTAATATCCACTTGAACTGGTTAGTTAAAAAACATTCTCCGTATCTCTATAGGTGGGTCAAATTTAAAAGGAGGCTTAGAAATTTTTAACATCTATGCCAGAGGGACCCCGGGAGCCCAAGTAAGCCACATTATATCGTCCCTGGACTCTGAGCTCACGGCCATCACTTCTGCAGCGGGCATCATTGTCGCAGGAGACTTTAATTGCACCTTTGAGCCCCTTTGTGATGAGGATGTCCAGGGCACCGGGGATTTAGATACTAAGTGGGAAATTCCCCGCCTTAGCCTTCCCCCAATAAAGAAATGGTCCCAAAGAGCCATCCAAATCAATGCTCTGATTTTAGAGCACAATTTGAGGGCAACTAATGGTAGAACAAAATCAGATTCCATGGGAGCCCCCACTTTTACTAGAACCAGGGTGCCTTCGCGCATCGATTATATCTTGGTGGACGTCGGGCCATGGGTCGATCTCATCGACATGGAAGTTATCTCAAGATGTGAAAGCGATCACAACCCCTTGTCCATGCAATTTTTACGCAATTCGGACCTTACACAAACTGTTAGCACCAGGAGGCCCTGTTTGAGGGAAATCGTGCCCTCTAACTGTAATCGGCGCCTTAAATGGCCCAAGGTTGCCGAACGAGAATTGTCTTTGGACAGCATTAGGAAGATTATGGATGCCAGTATTGCAATGCTCAACGATGTTCCCGATACTCCCCCTGCACCTGTTCATTCTTCAAAGCTTAAAGAAATATATCTTTTAACTGTGGATAAGGTGGGTGAGTTTTTTCAGGCTAAAGATAAAGGGGGCCGCAAGCGATTTTCCCCAAAGGCCGAAAACCTATGGTACTCTGATGATTGCAGGAAAAGGAGGCAGGACCTATCGAGAGCTTTAAAATCCAAGGTCCAGATAAATATTGTCACTGCAAGGAAATCGTACTACAGGTCCATCGAGGTAGCAAAACGAGTTTGGGAAGAAACCCACTGGAAAGAACTTAAATCCGCCGCCCAGTTGAAAGATGCAACTCTATTTTGGGACCTCATCAATGTCAGCATGTGGAGGGGGGCTGACCCAATACCGAATCATATAGCAGGGCGAGAATGGTATGACCATTTCCAGAAACTGTACTTGGGTGGCGAAGGGCTCGCACCATCGGAGCAAGGGAGTGATCCAGAGCCAATTGTACCTCCATTTGAGGGAGAGCAGTTTGGGCCCAATGAGGTACAAGCAGCTATTGCTCTGATTGTGCCCGGTAAAGCAGCTGGACCTAATGGCCTCCCAGGAGACCTTATGCTCCATGAAAAAGATTTTTGGGCCCAATTTATTTGTAGATCCTTAAATCTTATAGCGAATGGCCACCCTGTACTAGATTCCTGGAAAGGGGCGGAGGTGGTGACTATCTTTAAGAAGGGGGATAGAGAGGACCCTGCCAACTACAGACCGATTAGCTTAATTGACGTCGCCCAAAAAGTGGTTGGCAGGGTCCTCTTAATGAGTATGAAAGAATGGATTGATGAGGAGGGTGTGTTGTCCCATTTCCAGGCAGGGTTTAGATGTGGCGTTGGAACAATGGACCAGGTATTTAGACTCTGCCTGATTTACTGGAAAAATGTAACCATCGAGAAGGATAGCCTGTACTTGGCATTTATTGATTTAAAAACAGCTTTTGACCTGGTCCCCCGTTCCAAGTTATGGCAGATTTTGCTAGACCTTGGAATCCCTCCCCTGATCTTGAATCTTGTTAAACGCCTCCATGAAGATAATTTTGCTAGAGTGAGGTGGGGCGGCCAGGGACAGCTGACTGAGAAAATAGCAGTCCAGAGAGGGGTCCGCCAGGGTTGTGTATTGGTGCCGACCCTGTTCTCTCTATATATAAATGGGGTGGCAGACCATTTGAGAGAGGACATGGCCGATGCCCCAACCCTGTGTGGGGAAAAAACACAGACTTTACTTTTTGCGGATGATACCCTCCTGATTTCAAAAAGCCCTATGGGCTTGCAGAAACTCCTTGATCGATTCACCAAGTTCTGTGAAGCCAGAGGCCTGGTAATCAATACATCCAAAACCAAGTTAATGGCTCTGGCACCATCAAAAAGCTTCAGGAACAACATCAAGCTGAATGACTGCCCTTTGGAGCTTGTGGAGGCATTTGACTATCTAGGGGTAAGGGTGAATAACAAAAGGAAGTGGTCTCCCCATCTGACAAAAATGCTTTTAAATCATAAACGGATTTCAGGGGCCATAGCCAGGCAAAAGAGACTTTCCTATAGCCGGCCCGTAGCTCCAGCTATTAAAGTATACGAGGGCAAGGCCTTGCCTGCGTGTCTTTATGGGGCGGAACTGTGGGGTTTTGAAAACCTTTCTGCACCAGTGAGATCTGAGAATAAATTCTATAGAGATTTAGTCTCGCTCCCTCCGTCGACCCCCTTAGTCCCGCTCCGCTACGACCTTGGGAGACACCCAATAAATGAAGTGGCAAGGCTGCGCCCCCTGTTGTACTGGACCCAGCTTAGGAGGTCTTCTGATTTAAGCCACTATGCCTCTGGCTTAACTGAATTGTTACATCTGGTTTCAGGCTATAAAATTGGCTGGGTGTCCAATTTGAAAAAACTGGTGGGTGCAATCGGTTTTGACTGGGCATGGGAGAGCCAGACGCCTGCGCCAAAACATCTAGTAAAAAAGCTGTACTGGGACTGGGTTTCTGCTACTGCTAGTAAGAACCAGAACGGTATTTTGTCTGAGAGATTCCTAGATGTTAAACCTGTCCCCAGATTGGAACCTTTCCTGGACCTCATTGAGTCCCCGGGAGACAGGGTGCTTTATCTAAAATTTAGGTACGGCACACTTCCTCTCCGTGATTTTCAAAGAGGCTGGAGTGACCAGAAGGAAAACAATATGGGCTGCCCGGGCTGTGCTTCCCCCACGGAATCCATTGCACATTTTATGTTTGCTTGTAGGGCATATAGTCAAGTGAGGTCAAGGTGATTAAAACCAGTCTGTATCAATCTGGGTTGTTCATCCTATAGGGTGGCTCTACGTATTTTAACATACGAGTCACTAATCTCCAGCGTAATCTGTGGTACAGCAAAGTTTCTTGGAAACGCATGGAGGATAAGACAAAAGCTTATCAAATTGAAATGATCGATAAATAAGTCTGCCGTGAGCTAACCTTATTTTATTTCAGCTGATGCGGCTGGGTTTTAATGTATTGTAATTTGTCCATTGCATTACTTTTATTATATATGTCATATCTCTCACCGAATGTATAGTATGGCTACATTGGGGAAAGTGGCCATTAGTTCATTATACTGTACAAAGTGTGTAAATAATGAAGAGCCTTTTTAACTTGTTTTATACTTTTTTGATGATTTTTTACATCGAATAAAGTTATTCGAATATATATATATATATTGTTAATTGTGTTAAAAAAGTTATTAATTAGTTATTAATTGAATGATAAATATTAATAATTAATTAGTAAATATGTACATTGTGTAGTTTTGTTGGGTTGGTAGGGGAGTAGGGTGGGAAGTAATTTATTTTAATAACATTTTTATTCTTTTTTATATAATATTTATTTTAAGTTTTTTTATAGTGTTAATTGTGTGATATAATTTATTTTTGATGGTTTTTAAATTGCTTGTTAATTGTTAATAATTAATTAATTAATTGTTAATTAATTTTGTTAATTGTGTATTATTTTACAATATTGGTGGTGTTGTTTATAGGGGAATATGGTGGGAGGTAAATTATTTTTGACCAATTAATTATTTCTTAATTAATGTTAATTATTTTGCAGGAGTGGGCATACTAAATTATTCCCCTCCGCTATCCAACACTTTCCCTACTGTTGCATTTGCTGGAGTGGGAATAGTAAATTATTCCCTTACACTATCCAACACTTTCCCTACTGTTGCACTCACTGGAGTGGGAATAGTAATTTTACCCACCCGCTATCCAACACTTTCTCTACTCTTGCATTTGCTGGAGTGGGAATAGTTATTTTTACCCACCCGCTATCCAACACTTTCCCCACTGCTGCACTCACAGGAGTAGGAATAGTAAATTTTACCCCTACACTTTCCAACACTTTCCCTACTGTTACACTTATTGGAGTGGGAATATTAATGTATACCTCTCCGCTATCCAACACTTTCCCTACTGTTTCACTCACTGGAGTGGGAAAAGTAATTTTTACCCACCTGCTATCCAACACTTTCCCTACTCTTGCATTTGCTGGAGGGGGAATAGTAATTTTTACCCACCCGCTATCCAACACTTTCCCTACTGGTGCACTCACTGGAGTGGGAATAGTAATTTTTACCCTCCTGTTATCCAACACTTTCCCTACTGTTGCAATTATTGGAGCGGGAATATTAATTTTAACCCCTCCGCTATCCAACACTTCCCTACTGTTACACTCCGTGGAGTGGGAATAGTAAATTATTCCCCTCCGCTATCCAACACTTTCCCTACTGTTGCACTCTCTGGAGTGGGAATAGTAATTGTATCCCCTATGCTATCCAACTTTTTCCCTACCGTTATAGTTGATGTAGTGTAAAATATATTTTGACAAATAAATATTAATTTTTACATTTGAATTTAATATATATATATATTATCTACTGGCGGTCGCCAGTAGATAGTTATAGTTAGGACCGAGTTTCCATTGGAAATCTGAAAATTCTATTTTGAATAACTTTGGCGCCGGTAGACGAATCCTCGCGAAATTTTCAAAACTAATGGGGCGCTCTGCTCAGCTCCTACCCTGTAAGTCTCGGGGTGATTCGTCAAGCGGGGGCTGAGAAAAAAGGGGGCTCCCAAAACACGTTTTCCCCATGCATTTTCCCATAGGACCTTTAGTCGAAGGTACAGCCCGAACGGCTGAACAGAATTACTTGAAATTTGGCAAAGAGGTAGTCCTCAGGTCAGGCATGTGCCTTTTGCATATATGGTGTCAATCTGTTCAGTAGTGCATGACAAAATTGCAGTTAAAACCACATAAATATCTATAAGCGCGCAGCGTGCGGGCACTGTGCGCGCACCGTGCCATGCGCGAGCGTAATTCTGATTGGTGGATTCATGTCAGTCAACATTCGAATCGGTCGAAATCAGGAAGTATCGGCCGCCATTTTGTGTGTTTTGTGTGTGACAGTGAAAAAGAAAGGTGGAGAACATGAAAAGGGGGCAGGGTAGAGAGTTCCTGACCCCCTAGCCTTTGTCAGGGGGTCCCAGAAGGACCCCGAAGGGTGAAAAAAACATATTTTTTTCAAAAAATCGCGGGGTGCGCACACGGTGCGCGCATGGCAGAAAAAATCATTAAAAAAATAGAAATAAAAATCAAGTCTAAGTGTTTAGATGTTAGGTGGCTCTACAAAGAGCCGATGTGTTAATTGAGGAACAGAGGAACAAAAAAATGAAAAAATGAAAAAAATTAAGGGGTGGAGCATGTGTGCTGCTGTATCTTCGTCTCTATTAGGTTAATGCTGGTGTCACCATAAGAGAGAAGAGCATTGCACAGATTGCACCTTATATGAACCCTCTTGAACAGAGGGTGCATATCCAGAGGTCGAGAAGCAGGTGAAGCTGCGGCCGCAGATGAAGTGCTCGGGTGAGCTGCCGATGATGTGCTCGGCTGAGCTGCTGCGGATGTGCTCGGCTGAGCTGCTGGAGGGTTGTCTCTAGCAGCTCGAGCAGACTCCCGAGCAAAAGCCACAGGATGTACTCCTTTAACGTGCCTTATCATAGAGAAAATACTAAAAGAGTATTTTTTTTTAGGATCTCCTCTTGATAAGACCACTCCACAAACAGTACAGGTGACTTTAGGAGCATTCACTTTCTTCTGGCCCTCTGGATAAGTAAAAAATTTCCAAATAAATGAGTCCTTCTGTTTCCTCTGCCTTGGTGGCACAAAGGTCTCCTCCTCACTCCCAGAAGATGAGTGCTGCTCTGGCATTTTCAAGTACTGGAGTACTGGAAAAGCTGCTCAGCTCCTTCTCCCAGGAAATCAGAAGAAATAATGAGGGGAGTGGTGTCGGAAGATTCTGGAACTGAAACTACTATGAACCAATGAAAAGTTTTGTTCCGTAATCACATGACTTGCCATGCGGAGCACGCGGGCATGGAGCACACGCGCATGCGCGCATGTGCGTACTGAGCACGCGCGCACAGAGCAAGCACGACGTACGCATGTGCACACGGTAAAAAACCCTAAAAAAACAAAAACATTCAACTGTTTATAAGTTTATAGAAGATATTAACTATGCTGTTCAACTTTATCCAAATTCAAAAAACAAAAGCTGAGCCATTCCATATTACAGGATACAGTCAATCTATAACTATATACATAGGTAGTTTATTGTAAAATAAATATATAAAAAATATAATAATACATACATAAATTAGCATTTAAAAAACCTTACAAATTCACTAAAAAAAACATAGGTTTCACACACGTTATAGTTAGAAATTAGCATTTAAAAAACCTTGCAAATTCACTTAAAAAACCATAGGTTTCACACAGGTAACTATAACTCACGCGACCGCAATCCACTGCTGATGACGTCACATATTACATCACTGATGACATCATCCAGTGAATATGTGTCTTTCTGTAAAAAAAATATTTTTTATATATGTATATCTAAAGGTTAATGGAAGAATAAACGGGTAAATAAGTGTCTAAATGGATGTAAAATTAATTATATAACTGGCTTATTAACAGTATCTTAGTGAATACAGTGATGTAATATGTGATGTCATCAGCAGTGGATTGCGGTCGCGCAAGTTAAAGTTACCTGAACTAACTATAACGGGGGAATTTCAATGGTTTTTTACGAGTGAAATGTCCAACTATAACATGTGTGAAGCCTATGGTTTTTTCAGTGAATTTGCAAGGTTTTTTAAATGCTAAATATATATATATATATATATATTCACTGAAAAAACCATGGGTTACACACACGTTATAGTTAGGAATTAGCATTTAAAAAACCTTGCAAATTCACTGAAAAAACCATGGGTTTCACACACGTTATAGTTAGGAATTAGCATTTAAAAAACCTTAGAAATTCACTGAAAAAACCATAGGTTTCACACACGTTATAGTTAGGAATTAGCATTTAAAAAACCTTAGAAATTCAGTGAAAAAACCATAGGTTTCACACATGTTATAGTTAGCTGGACATTTTACTCGTAAAAAACCAATGAAATTGCCCCGTTATAGTTAGTTCAGCTAACTATAACTCACGCGCCCGCAATGCACTGCTGATGACGTCACATATTACATCACTCATGACATGGTCAGTGACATCACTCATGACATCACTGATGACATCTCAAATGACATCACTGATGACCTCACTGATGACATCATCCAGTGAATGTGTGTTTTTCTGAAAATTAAATATGTTTTATATATGTATATCTCAAGGTCGATGGAAGAATAAATGGGTATATAAGTGTCTAAATGGATGATTTGTTTTTTAAAAATTGATTGTGTAACTGACTGATTAAGTGTATCTCTCACTTTGTGTATAAGTGGCTGCATGGGTTGGTGAGTAGCTACATGGGTGTCTATATAGGTTAGTAGTTGTTTTTTTGAGTATCAGTCTGAGTGTCTGTATGGTTCGGTGGGGGGTATTACGTAGTGCATAGGTGCATGAATGAGTGACTCACTGTTTGTATGTGTTGAAGACAGCATGTGTGCAGGACTGTATGGGTGGATGAGTGTGTGTATGGGTGTGTTAGTGAGTGAATGACTGTCCCAATAGTGTCTTCAGGAGTAACTACATATGTTTTAAACTAGTATATGTGACTATTGGTGTATATATGTGAGTATATGTGAGAGGGAGAGATTGAAAGAGTTCCTGTATGAATAAGTATGTGTTTCTATAAGTGATTGTTTAAAAGACTAAGTATGTGTAAGTTTCCGTAGAAGTAAGTGTGGTGGTGTGTGTATAACTGTATATGCAGGTGAATGTATGTTTGATTCTTTATTAGCATGAGTGACTATGTGTGTGAGTAACTCTATGGATGAGTGGCATTATGTAACAGGATGTATAGGTGTATGAGTACATATGATGAGTGAGTACATGTATGAGTGACTGTATAGGACTGTTGGTGAATGAGTGGATGTGTATGTGGATCTTAGAATTACTGAAGAGGTTGTTGTAACTGGTATTGGTATGTCCATTGTTTTGAAAATTTTAGTCTCTATTTTTGAATGTGTGTATCAAAGCTTATATTAAGGTGAGAGGAGGTCTGCCACTCTATCACAAGGATGATGTCATCAGTGATGTCATCAGTGATGTCATTTGAGATGTCATCAGTGATGTCATGAGTGATGTCACTGACCATGTCATGAGTGATGTAATATGTGACGTCATCAGCAGTGCATTGCGGGCGCGTGAGTTATAGTTAGCTGAACTAACTATAACTGGGCAATTTCATTGGTTTTTTACGAGTAAAATGTCCAGCTAACTATAACATGTGTGAAACCTATGGTTTTTTCACTGAATTTCTAAGGTTTTTTAAATGCTAATTCCTAACTATAACGTGTGTGAAACCTATGGTTTTTTCAGTGAATTTCTAAGGTTTTTTAAATGCTAATTCCTAACTATAACGTGTGTGAAACCCATGGTTTTTTCAGTGAATTTGCAAGGTTTTTTAAATGCTAATTCCTAACTATAACGTGTGTGTAACCCATGGTTTTTTCAGTGAATTTGCAAGGTTTTTTAAATGCTAATTTTTTTTTTTATTCTTCATTTTTTTCAAACATATTTTTAATTTAATTTTCTTTCATTTTATAAAGACCATGCTTAAATTTTTAAAATCCTTAAATATTTTTTTTTAATATATTTTTTAAAATAAACATGTAAAATTTATTACCAGATTTTTTTTTTTTTTTTTTTTTTTTTTTTTTATAGTACGCGTACCGTAAGCTCACGGTAAGCGTACGGTTTACGCAACGTCCGTAATCTATCTACGCTGCTTGCGTATAGTTACGCACTTTGCGTAGCCGCGCGTACTGCGCGTGGGACGCGTGCGCGCTTACGCCACACGCGCACGTTACGCGGAAGTGCCGGGGAGTGACTGTTATGCGCATGCGCGCAAGCGCGTGTCTTTTTTACGCGCATGCGTACTTTTGCCGTAAGCGCACCGTAAGCGTACCGTAAGCGTACGGTAGGTCATGTGATCTTGAAACACAACTTTTGATTGGTTGAAACTACTTTCAGTTCTAGAACTCTCCTACACCACACCCATTCCCCTCATTTCTGCTTGTGTTCCCTTGGGAGAAGGAGCTGGTTTGTCTTTGGGATACGATGGCAGAACAGCAGAGCTCTTCTGAGAGTGAGGCTAGCACCAGCAGCACTGTCTTGAGGCAGAGATCGAGGAAACAAAAGCCTTCTTATGTTTGGGATTATTTTACTTTTCCAGAAGGCCAGCAAAAGGTGAATGCACCCTTAGTTACTTGCAAGCTGTGTAAGCGTGTACTTTCTAGAGGTAATCCTAACAGGAAGTATTCCTTTGGGAATCACACCATGAAGAGACACCTCCAGGATGTACACAGAAGGACACATGGTCATCTTTTTGGAGGTAACTCTTCAGAAAGACGAGCCAGTACATCCACAGCAGCTCAGCCTGGACCATCATCTGCAGGGCTGACTCCTTCTTCTGCAGGTCAGGTGAGCCCTTCATCTGTGGGGGGAGAATCTCCTTTTGCTGGCCCTCTGGAAATGAACCTTCGATTTCGGAAGGTTGATATTCATTGCACATTTTGTAAAGGTCTAATTTGTCATAGGGAGACCAGTGTTTCCCTAGTGAACAACAAAATAGATCAGCACATTTGTAGCTTTGAATGATTTTCCCATGCTTCCTTTCCTCTGTCCCTGCATGAACACAACGGTTCTTTTAAGAGCCAACCTTATCTTTCATCTTTTTTTTACATATGTTTTTTAAAACCTTTTTTTTTTTTTTTTTACCGTACGCGTACGGTGCGCGTACCTTTTTTTTATTTTTTAAAAAAAACACTAAAAATCAATTATCACATTACAAGGTCCTTGAGAGACTACAATTATTATTATTGACTTACCATACTCACTCAAAAAAATATTTATTCATTTGTTTTTTTAAAAAATAGTTTTAAAAATGGTTGTAGTTTTCGAAAAATTTCTATATCGATCTGAAAAAAAAGAAAAAAGTATTAATATTTTTTTAACAATTTATAATACAGTATACATATTTACATTTTTTTCAAAAAAATATTTTTGCCTTATTTTTGCTGTTTTCAGAATATATTGCATTTCACTATAAATTGTGAAAGCAATTGCATTCATCATTTTACAGCGGGCAAAAAAAAATAACAATCTCAAAGATTGTATTAAAAAAGCCCAGAATCTCTTCTCACTTAAACTTATCATTACAGAAATGCATATTATTCTAAAAAAATATCATCTAAAAACAATACTTATTTCTTTAAAATACCGTCTGATATGTTTGTTTCAGAAGTATAATCACAATATTATATCTCAAATAACTCCAAAATACATCTGATTTCATTTCCTTTAGGCCAAATAGTATTTTTTTTTTTTTTTGGAATAAATTTCCAAGGGAAATCCATTAAAATTCTAAAGTTTAATCTGTCCAGATCTCACCGATTCTCTGTAACATTTTGGTTCACGAAAATTTTTTGAATAATTTATTTAGTCCACAATAGAATTGCTTACTTTTCCACATGGCCAAATAGTAATTTTTTAAATCATTTTTGAAAAAATTTCCAATGGCAGTCCAATAGCATTCCAAAATTTAAAATGTGCAGAAGTTACCGATTATCTATAAATTATTGGTTTTTCAAAATTGCATTAAAAATTAAAAAAGTCCACATTACAATTGGTTATCTTTCCTTTAGGCCAAATGATAATTTTAAAAATATTTTTTCTACAAAATTGCAATGGTAATCCAGTAAAATGGTAAAATTATTTTGTCCAGATCTTGCCAAGTCTCTCTAAAATTTAGGTTTCAGGAAGATTAGATAGGAATTTGCTAAATCAAAAGGCAAACGTTGTTTGAAAATCAATTGGGAATCATTACACAGTGTCCAGCCTTTTTCACATTTTAGATAAACTGTGTAATGTCCAGAAGTAACAGTAGGTCCATCATGGAAAATTATTGCAACAGTTACAAAAGTTTTTCCTGAAATTGATAATTGCTGTCCTGTAAACTTCTTTATTAAAGTATCCAATTTTGAACCATCAGCTCTACATCGTTGCATCATTAAAATGACATACTGTCCGTATTCCCTTAAAATTAATGTTGAAAACATGTCAGAATTACACTCACCACATTTCATGCTATGATTAGCAT
Source organism: Triturus cristatus (assembly GCF_964204655.1). NCBI lineage: Eukaryota > Metazoa > Chordata > Amphibia > Caudata > Salamandridae > Triturus > Triturus cristatus. The sequence goes on from NC_140592.1 coordinate 463,875,007, forward strand.
CTTTAACTAATTTTGCAAAAGTGACTGTTTTACTCTCTGGCAATGTCAAATAAATAAACCTTTCATTATCAACAATAGAGCCACATATATTATAACAATTATCACAACTATGTTCCCATTTATAAGAGAGACCAAAAAAAATGTCAATGGGAACTCCTTCTTCTTCCACTACCTGAAGAAAATACATCAAAAATTCGTGTGCATCTTGCTGTTCATTTTGAGAAAACTGTGTTCGTCCTGAACATACATCTAAAAGTTTTCTAATATCAGTAGCACTTTCTATTTGAGTTTTATCTTTACTCAGCTTTTGAAAAAGGAGACTCAGCTCTGAACAGAATCTTTTTCCCTGATTTACTATTATCTGCTCTTGCAAACTTTCCAGATAAAATGCAACATTCAGCACTACATTAGCGTAGCAGTTGACACCAGAGCTATTTTCAAAATGACATCCTACAACCTGTTCTTCATTGTCCTTTTTCTTTTTGCTTGCAATTACATCACTCCTCTTTTTTTTCCTCTTCTCTATATCTTCATTACAGATATTCTCATTTCTCCTTTTACGAGAAACTACACGTTTCTCCAACACAGGATACTGACCTAAATGAGGAGCATAGCTTCTTCTTAATCTATTATACTCCTTTACACAGTTTGTATCAGCACTAACTTTTGAGTCATCAAAGTCTATCATGAATAAACCTGATAATGTTTTGACTCGTGACAAAGCTACATATGCCATACCTTCTTTGAACACAGTTGAACCAATGTTCACAAATGCACAATCTACAGTCAATCCTTGAGACTTGTGGATAGTTACAGCATATGCTAGAGAAAACGGAAACTGCTTCCTACGTACATATAAGTCTTTCACAAGCATAAAACGAACTGTACAACGACAAATATCTTTAACTTCATCTATCTGATCAAATTTTATCTGTAAACATTCAATTCCTTCTTTTTTCTGATAATTAATAAAACCCACAACTCTTCCCATCGCTCCATTCACTAAGCCTTTCTCAACATCCAAATTTCTCCTTAAAAATACTCTACAGTTCATGCAAACATATAGATTTTTTTCTAATCCTGCTGTTTTGGAGATGTTCTTCTCTAGTGAGTCCAATTTATTTTTCAGTTTGCCTGTTACTGTGACAGTAATTCTTCCATCCTCAATTTTGTCCACTGCTTCCAATTTCCTGATCTCTTCCTTTTCCAATTTCAAAAGCTCCTCATTAAATATTGAGCATTCACGTAGAGTTGGCATTAAGCAGATGACACTTTTGTTTTCTGCAATATTCTTGTATATTTTCTCTGCAACTATTTCTTCCTTTGGAAATAAATTATGTAGCAGCCGACTCTGTAATGCTTTTTTCCCAACTTCTGTGAGTAGTCCAATTCTGATATCTTTCAGAATACTTCCATATTCTTCATCGTTTGCTTGCCTCATATTAGTTGTAAGTTCCTTGTACTCAAAGAAGGACCAAATATTTGTATTTCCAATGCTTCCCAATGACTTCTTCGTGTCTTCATGTGTCACAGTATTAAACACTGGTTGTCCTTTAACTGGAGTAAGTTGCAAAAGATCCCCAAAAACTATGACGTGTTTTCCACCAAATAACACGTCATAGTCTGTCTTCAAAATTTGCTGCATTCTTAAATGCACAAAGGCAAGCATTAAGTTTGATACCATGCTCACCTCATCAATAATGAGAACTTGCATCTTCTTCAATACTCTTGAAACTTCCAAGGATGCTTCTCCAGTTAGCTTGTTGAATTGTATTTTGTTCTCATGCTCCACTGGTAACATTAGCAAACGATGTAAAGTGATTCCTTTTATGTTATATGCTGCTAACCCAGTTGGAGCAGTAACCACACAAGACAAAGTAGAATCCGTTTTTTGCTTTAGGTAGCTTCTGATGACTTTAATTAGGAAACTTTTTCCAGTTCCAGCTTGTCCACTTACATACATCCTGATTGGATGAAATGATGTGCATGAGCACTCTTTTTTTATATGTAGAAATCCGTGATCAATTTTGTTTTTGATCTCTTCATAAATGTGTTGCTGCTCTTGATTCAGTTGTCTTTCCAAATTTTGTAAGTCTATAAATTCTTCTTGAGCTTGATTCATAGCCGTTTCCACTTCATTCATGGCTATTGATGCTTCATTTTCAACGATTGGTTGTCCTAGGGGATCTTGACTGTATGTTCCTGAACTTTGGCTGTCCTGAGAACTGTCTCTAGCTATTTCTGCTGCAATTGTAGTTTCCTGTTCAATTTCTTCATTTAACATTTGCAGATAAGTTGAGAATGTACTGCATTGTATGCTGTCTTTGCAAGCATTAAAAGAATCTTCATAGCTCTGGAATTCTCCCAGTAGTTCATCCTCTGTACGCCATGGTTTAAACAACTGTAAAAGAGCCAAGTAGTAAAATTCTTTCTTGTCGGTTGTGTCGCAACTCAGCTTCCGGTGATTTATCAAACTTCCTTTGGTTTGCTTCACCAAACATCCTTCTTCACCAACAACTTTATATTTTCCACTGTTGATGTCTTCTGCAGCTTTCCGTGAATAAATGTAGTTCTGCAGCACTTCATAGAGACACATGTTCTCCAGATGATGACTTCTCTTGGGATAATATGTGTCCAACATGTTTGTTTTCAATATATCTGTACTTTCTGGGTCATTCTCGGCCAAATATTCAATTTCTCCAACAGATTTCAGTACCCGATTTCTCATTGCTGCAAGGCCTAAACTTGCCCAAATTATTCTTCTTGACTTCGAGTAGAGACTTGCAGAAGATAACCTATCTGAACATTCGTAGGATCCAATTTCTCGATGCGATAACATCTTCAAACTGAAACTGTACAGCTTCTTACTGACAGTCTTCTCGTGAGAAATCTCTTCCCACATTTCCTTCAATTCTGTTTTTTCTGATTTCGTAATGTAAGACGTTACATATCGTGCAACAGCAATGGAATTGTCAGCTACATACTGTATATCCATGTTAGCGTTCCACATGGATAAAATGACTGGGTTGTAGTCATTTATATTTTTGGATTCTTCTTTTCTTTTAAGGTTGTAGGTATTCTTAGGTGATTTTCTTGTGATAGTATGTCTCACAGCTGACATAAAACTGTTGACTCTTCCATTTGAAAGAACAGGTCTAGGAAATCCAAATCGACATTTAGTGTAGTATTTTTCTTTGCTCTTGTATTTCCGTCGACAGTATTTTCCACACCGATGACTTTGGAAACGTAGAACTTGCTCCTTTAACTTGTTCTCTTCTTTGCTTTTTGGTATACCACATGTTGCATATTCTTCAATGTAAGATAACACTGCTTCATCAGTATCTGTTCCAAACTTTGGGGCATCCTTGATCCACAGCAGCATATGAATATGAGGAGCACCTCTTGCCTGGTACTCTTTTCTCCAAAAGAAATCCACTACTTCTCCAAGGGGTGGATTTTTTTTATTGCAGATGAAGGACATCATAGCCTCAAATCTATGATTGAAATATCTGCAAACATTAACCGGATCCAATGAGCACAGTTCTCCTGCTGTCTTGTATTCGATGTTTTTAATGTTTGAATTGGCCTCTCGTAGAAAATCCAGTAAATCATCCCAAGCGTACTCGGCACAGCTTAGGGTAAGGAACCATGTTGGTGTTCCTAAATTGCGTAACATGCATTTTAGTTCACCATGGCGTCGGTACCAATATTCATTTGTCCCACGCTGACAAGCCATCAGATTGATCAGTTGTGTTTCCAAATGATCATCTCGGTGCTGCACTTTCTCCATAAAATCCTTAGCAGACACATTTTGTAAATGTACTCCACTTTTTAAAATGTGATTTACTGCATAAGACAGTGCAGACAAGTCGCTTTCAAATAAAAGATGGAACAAATAAGGAATACTTTGTCGAAATCTGGGATCTTCAGCATATAGTCTTGTAGTCCGATACTCTGAAGCTGGAATCTGTTCTGGACGTTCATCGTATCGTCCTCCTTTTCCTTTAGGAAACAGCTGGGGAAAACATCGAGCTTCCAAGCTCTCCTCCCATACACTCACGGGATTTCCTTTTGCTTTCTTCATCTGAAAGAGATCAATATTGTCTCCCATAACTTCTTTCGAATGGAGAGGATGTATGCTAAAATGTTCATAAATTTCTTCTTCCTTTGACTTGTCCACTTTTTCAATTTGTCCAGTTGGTGTTTCTGTGTGTTCTTGAAAATCTTCTTCTTCTTCTTCTTCTTCTATATAAATTGATTCATACCATTTGTTATTTTTTTTCAAATACAAATTTGCTCTTTGTACTTTCCGCACATCTACCAGCTCCTGCCAAATCTTCTTATTCTTTGTAGGTACACCATTAACCAGAATAATTAATGGTTCAGTTTCCAAAGTATCCGCATCAATAGTTTCCATATTTTTTTTCAAATCCAAGGGCAAATACACCACTCTACCTTTTAAACCTCTCAGTAAATCTGAAGGAGGTAATTTACCAGTTTTGGGCTCCATACGTACTATGGTCTGGAACGGATGAACACATTGAATGAGTATAGACTCATATGTATTTAATTCAGAAAGTTCAGCAGGAATAGCATCCAATTCTAAATTATTATGTACAGCTCTGGTCGGCATTCTATTTTCCTCTAACTTGTTGTAACAGTATTTACAAATACGCTGATCTTCACCCAATTCAAAACAATTTTCAAGAAATATATATGTGGCAAAATCCATCCACTTATAATTATCTTCATTTTCACTCTTTCTGTAGAGATCAACATTCCTAGTTTGTTTTCTATAATGAGTTCTGCGGCAACAAATACAAGTAACATTTGGTTTTTCATTAGAGACTATTGCAAATTTTGTTATGTGATCATTAAATGTGTTACTTACAGAGGGTTCTACATTCTCTTCCACTTCTGCCTCATTTACTGTGTCCTTCTCTGCACTGTTTTGTTCAGGACCAAAGTAACAAAACTGAATTTCATCAACAACCTTCTCTACATCTGATACCGTTCCTCGGAACAAAGCCCTATTCAATTCATTTAACTTTATTGCTGGACTTTTGGCAAAATACAACCGTCTCACAAACTTTCTCATTTCAGTATGATGAACAGCCAGCATCCTAAAATGATGGAAAACACTATTGCACACTTTTCTAGATAGACAAGCAAGAGAATGACCCTGCAAACCAGTATTCTCTCTCACTCTGCATGGATCCAGACTTTGAAGCACCTTAATCTTTTGTTTTACACTTTTTTTACTATATTCTCTTAGAAACTCTCGAAATCTGTCAATAGATTCCTGACGCACAGTGCAAATACTACTACAATTCCAAGTGTACACTGGGGCTTTAGGACGTCTCCCCATTGCCTCATCTGCCATCACTTGTACCTCATCTCTTGGAACCATTATCTCCTTCTCCATTATGCAACCATTTTTTACTTCGTATGAACGACCTCTGGTGTCAACTGCATGCAGCAAACTATTACTTTGAAAATAGCTCTCTTCATTAAAAAAAGGTTCACTACTTGAACTATGCATCCACTTTCCTAAAAACACTTTACAAAAGTTTGTTCTGTTCACTACTCTTTTGCTTTTGCTTTGTGATTTCAGTACATTAACCATTTTATCTAATGTACGCATCCTATTCAAAATTAATATGAATAGTTTCCTTTTTAATTCTAATGCTTTTGCTGCAATGGCTTCAATTTCTTTTTTTCTCTTGTAATATTTTGCCTTTTGCTTATATTTCTTTACATCCTTTATCAAATTGGACATAACTCTTCTCTGAAACATTTTTCTACGTATCTCTTTAAACGCTGTTTTTCTGTTTATGTTAAACTTTTCAATTGCAGAAGGTATATTTGCATTAACTAAATTCTCAATTTTTTGCTGTTCTCTATGTTTTGTTACATTTTTCCGAGGACAGACATTTTGTACATTTTTCTTTGTTTTGAATATTTTGTTAAGAAATTGTTTTTTCTGCTTACCAGAAGATTTTTTCTTTTTCCCAACATGAGCATCTTCTACTAACTTTGGTCCTCCAGTTGTCTTCAAATATAGTTTTTTTTTTAGCGTTTTTTGAGCTCGAGATTTTGTAGGCATCTTAAATTTTGTTCACTGTTCTTCAGCAATACCTGAAAAAAACTAAAAAAAAAATCCTTAATTGTATTTAAATATATTACTACATTTGTTTTCACAATAGTCATAAAACAAAATTTCTTTGCCAATTTGAATGCACACAAACTGCTCTTTTTTTTGGGCAAGTGAAAATCTCTTTTACAAACTGTCACATTATGAAACCACTTTTCAGATTTTTTAAAAAGCCCATGTCCACAGTGCTACACTCCAGCAAGGGCAACCAGCCTTAGTGAAGCTCAATGTATTTGCATTACAGACTGAAACCTGAAAACCCCACTCGCTTGTAAATACTTTGCATGACTATACACGGCAAGCACATGGGTGTGTGCTAAGACTCTGCTTCTTCCCCCAAAAATTCGCTCCCCCTTTCCGTCTAATGCAACTGTGAAATCACCAGAGCAAGACGCAATAAATCTCTGCCTATAATTCCTCTATGCACACAGAGTCATGTTTTCACATTAGTCCCAAAACGAAATTTCTTTGCCATTTTGAAAGCACACTTACTGCTCTTTTTTTTTCGGGCCGAGTGAAAATCACTTTTACAGACTGACACATTATGAAACCTTTTTTAAAAATTTATTTAATTGCACATGTCCAAGCTGTTTTTTTTTCAGACCACCACCATGTGTATTCTCTGTGTCTGCCTACACTCCAGCAAGGGCAACCAGCCTTAGTGATGCTGAATGTATTTGCATTACAGACTTAAACCTGAAAACCTCACTGGCTTCTAAATACTGTGCATGACTATACATGGCAAGCACATGGGTGTGTGCTAAGCCTCTGCTTCTTCCCCAAAAAATTCGCTCCCCCTTTCCATCTAATGCAACTGTGAAATCACCAGAGCAAGACGCAATAAATCTCTGCCTATAATTCCTCTATGCACACAGAGTCATGTTTTCACATTAGTCCCAAAACGAAATTTCTTTGCCATTTTGAAAGCACACTTACTGCTCTTTTTTTTTCGGGCCGAGTGAAAATCACTTTTACAGACTGACACATTATGAAACCTTTTTTAAAAATTTATTTAATTGCACATGTCCAAGCTGTTTTTTTTTCAGACCACCACCATGTGTATTCTCTGTGTCTGCCTACACTCCAGCAAGGGCAACCAGCCTTAGTGATGCTGAATGTATTTGCATTACAGACTTAAACCTGAAAACCCCACTGGCTTCTAAATACTGTGCATGACTATACACGGCAAGCACATGGGTGTGTGCTAAGCCTCTGCTTCTTCCCCAAAAAATTCGCTCCCCCTTTCCATCTAATGCAACTGTGAAATCACCAGAGCAAGACGCAATAAATCTCTGCCTATAATTCCTCTATGCACACAGAGTCATGTTTTCACATTAGTCCCAAAACGAAATTTCTTTGCCAATTTGAAAGCACACTTACTGCTCTTTTTTTTTCGGGCCAAGTGAAAATCTCTTTTTACAATTTGAAATCACTTTTACAGACTGACACATTATGAAACCACTTTTTTTTCTTTTATTTAAATGCACATGTCCAAGCTGTTTTTTCAGACCACCACCATGTGCATTCTCTGTGACTGCCTACACTCCACCAAGGGCAACCAGCCTTAGTGCTGCTGAATGTATTTGCATTACAGACTTAAACCTGAAAACCCCACTGGCTTCTAAATACTGTGCATGACTATACATGGCAAGCACATGGGTGTGTGCTAAGCCTCTGCTTCTTCCCCCAAAAATTCGCTCCCCCTTTCCATCTAATGCAACTGTGAAATCACCAGAGCAAGACGCAATAAATCTCTGCCTATAATTCCTCTATGCACACAGAGTCATGTTTTCACATTAGTCCTAAAACGAAATTTCTTTGCCAATTTGAAAGCACACTTACTGCTCTTTTTTTTTAGGGCCAAGTGAAAATCTCTTTTTACAATTTGAAATCACTTTTACAGACTGACACATTATGAAACCACTATTTTTGATTTATTTAATTGCACGTGTACAAACTGTTTTTTTTTCAGACCACCACCATGTGCATTCTCTGTGACTGCCTACACTCCACCAAGGGCAACCAGCCTTAGTGATGCTGAATGTATTTGCATTACAGACTTAAACCTGAAAACCCCACTGGCTTCTAAATACTGTGCATGACTATACATGGCAAGCACATGGGTGTGTGCTAAGCCTCTGCTTCTTCCCCAAAAAATTCGCTCCCCCTTTCCATCTAATGCAACTGTGAAATCACCAGAGCAAGACGCAATAAATCTCTGCCTATAATTCCTCTATGCACACAGAGTCATGTTTTCACATTAGTCCTAAAACGAAATTTCTTTGCCAATTTGAAAGCACACTTACTGCTCTTTTTTTTTAGGGCCAAGTGAAAATCTCTTTTTACAATTTGAAATCACTTTTACAGACTGACACATTATGAAACCACTATTTTTGATTTATTTAATTGCACGTGTCCAAGCTGTTTTTTTTTCAGACCAATACCATGTGTATTCTCTGTGTCTGCCTACACTCCAGCAAGGGCAACCAGTCTTAGTGATGCTGAATGTATTTGCATTACAGACTTAAACCTGAAAACCCCAGTGGCTTCTAAATACTGTGCATGACTATACATGGCAAGCACATGGGTGTGTGCTAAGCCTCTGCTTCTTCCCCAAAAAATTCGCTCCCCCTTTCCATCTAATGCAACTGTGAAATCACCAGAGCAAGACGCAATAAATCTCTGCCTATAATTCCTCTATGCACACAGAGTCATGTTTTCACATTAGTCCCAAAACGAAATTTCTTTGCCATTTTGAAAGCACACTTACTGCTCTTTTTTTTTCGGGCCGAGTGAAAATCACTTTTACAGACTGACACATTATGAAACCTTTTTTAAAAATTTATTTAATTGCACATGTCCAAGCTGTTTTTTTTTCAGACCACCACCATGTGTATTCTCTGTGTCTGCCTACACTCCAGCAAGGGCAACCAGCCTTAGTGATGCTGAATGTATTTGCATTACAGACTTAAACCTGAAAACCTCACTGGCTTCTAAATACTGTGCATGACTATACATGGCAAGCACATGGGTGTGTGCTAAGACTCTGCTTCTTCCCCCAAAAATTCGCTCCCCCTTTCCGTCTAATGCAACTGTGAAATCACCAGAGCAAGACGCAATAAATCTCTGCCTATAATTCCTCTATGCACACAGAGTCATGTTTTCACATTAGTCCCAAAACGAAATTTCTTTGCCATTTTGAAAGCACACTTACTGCTCTTTTTTTTTCGGGCCGAGTGAAAATCACTTTTACAGACTGACACATTATGAAACCTTTTTTAAAAATTTATTTAATTGCACATGTCCAAGCTGTTTTTTTTTCAGACCACCACCATGTGTATTCTCTGTGTCTGCCTACACTCCAGCAAGGGCAACCAGCCTTAGTGATGCTGAATGTATTTGCATTACAGACTTAAACCTGAAAACCTCACTGGCTTCTAAATACTGTGCATGACTATACATGGCAAGCACATGGGTGTGTGCTAAGCCTCTGCTTCTTCCCCAAAAAATTCGCTCCCCCTTTCCATCTAATGCAACTGTGAAATCACCAGAGCAAGACGCAATAAATCTCTGCCTATAATTCCTCTATGCACACAGAGTCATGTTTTCACATTAGTCCCAAAACGAAATTTCTTTGCCATTTTGAAAGCACACTTACTGCTCTTTTTTTTTCGGGCCGAGTGAAAATCACTTTTACAGACTGACACATTATGAAACCTTTTTTAAAAATTTATTTAATTGCACATGTCCAAGCTGTTTTTTTTTCAGACCACCACCATGTGTATTCTCTGTGTCTGCCTACACTCCAGCAAGGGCAACCAGCCTTAGTGATGCTGAATGTATTTGCATTACAGACTTAAACCTGAAAACCCCACTGGCTTCTAAATACTGTGCATGACTATACACGGCAAGCACATGGGTGTGTGCTAAGCCTCTGCTTCTTCCCCAAAAAATTCGCTCCCCCTTTCCATCTAATGCAACTGTGAAATCACCAGAGCAAGACGCAATAAATCTCTGCCTATAATTCCTCTATGCACACAGAGTCATGTTTTCACATTAGTCCCAAAACGAAATTTCTTTGCCAATTTGAAAGCACACTTACTGCTCTTTTTTTTTCGGGCCAAGTGAAAATCTCTTTTTACAATTTGAAATCACTTTTACAGACTGACACATTATGAAACCACTTTTTTTTCTTTTATTTAAATGCACATGTCCAAGCTGTTTTTTCAGACCACCACCATGTGCATTCTCTGTGACTGCCTACACTCCACCAAGGGCAACCAGCCTTAGTGCTGCTGAATGTATTTGCATTACAGACTTAAACCTGAAAACCCCACTGGCTTCTAAATACTGTGCATGACTATACATGGCAAGCACATGGGTGTGTGCTAAGCCTCTGCTTCTTCCCCCAAAAATTCGCTCCCCCTTTCCATCTAATGCAACTGTGAAATCACCAGAGCAAGACGCAATAAATCTCTGCCTATAATTCCTCTATGCACACAGAGTCATGTTTTCACATTAGTCCTAAAACGAAATTTCTTTGCCAATTTGAAAGCACACTTACTGCTCTTTTTTTTTAGGGCCAAGTGAAAATCTCTTTTTACAATTTGAAATCACTTTTACAGACTGACACATTATGAAACCACTATTTTTGATTTATTTAATTGCACGTGTACAAACTGTTTTTTTTTCAGACCACCACCATGTGCATTCTCTGTGACTGCCTACACTCCACCAAGGGCAACCAGCCTTAGTGATGCTGAATGTATTTGCATTACAGACTTAAACCTGAAAACCCCACTGGCTTCTAAATACTGTGCATGACTATACATGGCAAGCACATGGGTGTGTGCTAAGCCTCTGCTTCTTCCCCAAAAAATTCGCTCCCCCTTTCCATCTAATGCAACTGTGAAATCACCAGAGCAAGACGCAATAAATCTCTGCCTATAATTCCTCTATGCACACAGAGTCATGTTTTCACATTAGTCCTAAAACGAAATTTCTTTGCCAATTTGAAAGCACACTTACTGCTCTTTTTTTTTAGGGCCAAGTGAAAATCTCTTTTTACAATTTGAAATCACTTTTACAGACTGACACATTATGAAACCACTATTTTTGATTTATTTAATTGCACGTGTCCAAGCTGTTTTTTTTTCAGACCAATACCATGTGTATTCTCTGTGTCTGCCTACACTCCAGCAAGGGCAACCAGTCTTAGTGATGCTGAATGTATTTGCATTACAGACTTAAACCTGAAAACCCCAGTGGCTTCTAAATACTGTGCATGACTATACATGGCAAGCACATGGGTGTGTGCTAAGCCTCTGCTTCTTCCCCAAAAAATTCGCTCCCCCTTTCCATCTAATGCAACTGTGAAATCACCAGAGCAAGACGCAATAAATCTCTGCCTATAATTCCTCTATGCACACAGAGTCATGTTTTCACATTAGTCCCAAAACGAAATTTCTTTGCCATTTTGAAAGCACACTTACTGCTCTTTTTTTTTCGGGCCGAGTGAAAATCACTTTTACAGACTGACACATTATGAAACCTTTTTTAAAAATTTATTTAATTGCACATGTCCAAGCTGTTTTTTTTTCAGACCACCACCATGTGTATTCTCTGTGTCTGCCAACACTCCAGCAAGGGCAACCAGCCTTAGTGATGCTGAATGTATTTGCATTACAGACTTAAACCTGAAAACCTCACTGGCTTCTAAATACTGTGCATGACTATACATGGCAAGCACATGGGTGTGTGCTAAGCCTCTGCTTCTTCCCCAAAAAATTCGCTCCCCCTTTCCATCTAATGCAACTGTGAAATCACCAGAGCAAGACGCAATAAATCTCTGCCTATAATTCCTCTATGCACACAGAGTCATGTTTTCACATTAGTCCCAAAACGAAATTTCTTTGCCATTTTGAAAGCACACTTACTGCTCTTTTTTTTTCGGGCCGAGTGAAAATCACTTTTACAGACTGACACATTATGAAACCTTTTTTAAAAATTTATTTAATTGCACATGTCCAAGCTGTTTTTTTTTCAGACCACCACCATGTGTATTCTCTGTGTCTGCCTACACTCCAGCAAGGGCAACCAGCCTTAGTGATGCTGAATGTATTTGCATTACAGACTTAAACCTGAAAACCCCACTGGCTTCTAAATACTGTGCATGACTATACACGGCAAGCACATGGGTGTGTGCTAAGCCTCTGCTTCTTCCCCCAAAAATTCGCTCCCCCTTTCCATCTAATGCAACTGTGAAATCACCAGAGCAAGACGCAATAAATCTCTGCCTATAATTCCTCTATGCACACAGAGTCATGTTTTCACATTAGTCCTAAAACGAAATTTCTTTGCCAATTTGAAAGCACACTTACTGCTCTTTTTTTTTCGGGCCAAGTGAAAATCTCTTTTTACAATTTGAAATCACTTTTACAGACTGACACATTATGAAACCACTTTTTTTTCTTTTATTTAAATGCACATGTCCAAGCTGTTTTTTCAGACCACCACCATGTGCATTCTCTGTGACTGCCTACACTCCACCAAGGGCAACCAGCCTTAGTGATGCTGAATGTATTTGCATTACAGACTTAAACCTGAAAACCCCACTGGCTTCTAAATACTGTGCATGACTATACACGGCAAGCACATGGGTGTGTGCTAAGCCTCTGCTTCTTCCCCCAAAAATTCGCTCCCCCTTTCCATCTAATGCAACTGTGAAATCACCAGAGCAAGACGCAATAAATCTCTGCCTATAATTCCTCTATGCACACAGAGTCATGTTTTCACATTAGTCCTAAAACGAAATTTCTTTGCCAATTTGAAAGCACACTTACTGCTCTTTTTTTTTAGGGCCAAGTGAAAATCTCTTTTTACAATTTGAAATCACTTTTACAGACTGACACATTATGAAACCACTATTTTTGATTTATTTAATTGCACGTGTACAAACTGTTTTTTTTTCAGACCACCACCATGTGCATTCTCTGTGACTGCCTACACTCCACCAAGGGCAACCAGCCTTAGTGATGCTGAATGTATTTGCATTACAGACTTAAACCTGAAAACCCCACTGGCTTCTAAATACTGTGCATGACTATACATGGCAAGCACATGGGTGTGTGCTAAGCCTCTGCTTCTTCCCCCAAAAATTCGCTCCCCCTTTCCATCTAATGCAACTGTGAAATCACCAGAGCAAGACGCAATAAATCTCTGCCTATAATTCCTCTATGCACACAGAGTCATGTTTTCACATTAGTCCTAAAACGAAATTTCTTTGCCAATTTGAAAGCACACTTACTGCTCTTTTTTTTTAGGGCCAAGTGAAAATCTCTTTTTACAATTTGAAATCACTTTTACAGACTGACACATTATGAAACCACTATTTTTGATTTATTTAATTGCACGTGCCCAAGCTGTTTTTTTTTCAGACCAACACCATGTGTATTCTCTGTGTCTGCCTACACTCCAGCAAGGGCAACCAGCCTTAGTGATGCTGAATGTATTTGCATTACAGACTTAAACCTGAAAACCCCAGTGGCTTCTAAATACTGTGCATGACTATACATGGCAAGCACATGGGTGTGTGCTAAGCCTCTGCTTCTTCCCCCAAAAATTCGCTCCCCCTTTCCATCTAATGCAACTGTGAAATCACCAGAGCAAGACGCAATAAATCTCTGCCTATAATTCTTCTATGCACACAGAGTCATGTTTTCACATTAGTCCCAAAACTAAATTTCTTTGCCAATTTGAAAGCACACTTACTGCTCTTTTTTTTTCGGGGCAAGTGTAAATCACTTTTACACACTGTCACATTATGAAACCACCATGTGTAACTACAACAAAAACAATTCCCATTTCTATTATTCATTTCTTAAGTTACCACATACATCCCCTCTCAAACTCTAAACTCACCTTTAAAATTAGTTAGTTGTGAAAGAAATGTGACACTCAAACAGCAGATTATCAGAGCCAGGATCTCTGTTGTGTTCACCTCTCTCCTCTCAGCAGAACCAGATAATGGCAAACTTTCCCTCTATTTTTCCACACATATACATGTAAGTTTCAAATCTCAGTGCTTCCCCCTTTTTTTCAAATGTAATCACACATTTCTATTGGTTGAAAACCAACCCTTTTCCAAAAGTACCCTGCCCCCAACTTGACTTCTGCCTAGTACCCTTCCCCCAACTTGACTTCTGCCTGCTACCATAGCAACAGCTCATGGAACACTGCTGTGTGCAGTTAGGTCAGAAGTTCGACACACAATGTTTCAATTCCACAGAGCAAGAGTGCTTGACTTTTCAAACCTTACAGCAAATCCATAGTACTGTTCTTTGGTTACACATTTTTTTGTACCAATACAAAACATGCTTCTATTAATTTTCACATACAGCCTAGTTTTTATTCTAGAATGGTATGAAACAGCCAATCAGTTCTTTTTGTTTTAAAAAATATGTATGCCTCCATTTCCAAACTGTCTTTCTTTTCATATTGCCATTCTACTGAAAGACACCTCCTGAGTGCATCCAGTTCTCCTTTAAAGATGTTCACAGTGTGGATTGTAGGGCACAGCTATGTCTTCTGGAGTGAAAAGTTTGCAGAGAAAACAGATATGGTGAGAGACCTTGCTTTGCCAAATGTAGACATTAAATGGATTGGTCAGAGAGGGTTAAAGTGGCACCAATTGATGCCATTGGTGAAATCCTTCATTCAAATCCAACACCCTGACCTCATAATAGTGCACTGTGGTGGCAATGACCTAGGCACTTTGACTGGGGTAGGTCTGGAAATGCTTATGAAGGACACCTTTGCACAACTGTTTACACTTTTCCCTAAAACTGCCTTTGTGTTTTCCAACATATGCCAAAGGCAAAAATGGAACTGGTCCAATCATTTCTGTCCACAGATTGACAAAGCAAGAAAGCACGTCAACAAATCTGTTTCTGCTTTCCTCCGTGACTATGGTATGGGTGCCATTTACCACAACAACTTGCGTTATGACATGCAAGACATTTATAGAGGAGATGGTGTGCACTTCAATGATGAAGGGAACAGAGTCTTCCTCTTGAACCTTAGACTCTGCATCGGTACTTACTTGTAGGTACCACTAACAAAATGACTTCATAAACACAACAGCTCTTTTTAGAGCTCCCTAATTTCTAAACTCTTAAATCTGCTTTTCATTTATCTATTTTTATTTTTTTACCGTACGCTTACCGTAAGCTTACCGTACGCGTACCCCGTGATTTTTTTTAAAATCAATAAATGTTTTTTTTGTACTTTTCTGTCCTTCTTTGACCCCCTTACAAATGTTAGGGGGTCTGTAACTCTCCTCATTGCCCCCTTTCCTTGTTTTCACTCTTTTTTTTCAGAGTGAAATACACAAAATGGCGGCCGCCGCTTCCTGGTTTCGGCCGATTCGAATGTTTACTAAGATCTAACAGCCAATCAGAATCGCGCTCGCGCACGCCGCCGTACGCTTACCGTAAGCGTACGGTAAGCGTACCGTAAGCGGGCTCAGATATATATATTGATTTAAAGGCTATTTTCTCAGAATCTACTGAACAGATTTACACCAAACCTACAAAAGGCACTTCCTTGACCTAGGGACTACCTCTCTGCCAAATTTTGAGTAATTCTGTTCAGCCGTACGGGCTGTAGCTCGTTCTAAAGGTCCTATGGAAAAATGCATGGGGAAAACGCGTTTTGGGACCCCCCTTTTATCTCAGCCCCCGCTTGACGGATCCCCCCGAGACTTTCAGGGTAGGAGCGGAGCGTAGCGCCCCACCTATTTTGAGAAATTCGCGAGGATTCGTCGACCGGCGCCAAAGTTATTCAAAATAGAATGTTGAGGTTTTCCTATGGAAACGTGGTCCTAACTATAACTACCTACTGGCGACCGCCAGTAGGTAATATATATATATATATATATATATATATATATATATATATATATATATGTATTTATAATTTTTATTATGCTTCTAACATTTTATAATTAAATTATTTATTAATATTAAGTTAATATATATAATTTTTGTAAATATGTATGTTTGATTTTTTAATATATTAGATTTATTATTTATCATTTTTTACTTTTTTAGATAATTCTATGTTTTTATTAATTATATTTATTATTTAATTAATTTTATATTATTTTTACGACATTTAAAAAAAACGATATTTTAAACAACGATATTTTATACAATGATATTTTGGTTCCGATATTTTTGCTACACACCTTTGTAGAGATAGGATGTCGATATTCTGTCCATAGATATTCTGTACTCGATATTCGTGTAGGTCGATATTCGTCCGTCGATATTCTGTTAGTGATCCTCTGTCCTGGGCTTTTTTTTCAATCTGAATCTTTTTGCAGTCAGCCTCGAGGCCTAAGCCACAGGTGTTTCTCGGCCTTCCTCTTTTCCTTTTCCCTTGATAGTTCCAAGTCAGGACTTGCTTGGTGGTGTTTGATATGGGCTTGCGGAGGGTCTGACCTAGCCAGTGCCAGCATCTTTTCATGATTTCTGCACGAGCACGGAGTTGCAAAGTCTGCTGTCATAGGTCATTTTTGCTGATGGTTTTTGCCCAGCGGATTTGGAGGATTTTCTTCACACAGGTGTTGATGAAGGTCTGGACTTTGTTGGTGGTGATCACTGTTGTCTTCCAAGTTTCTTCACCATACAGAAAGATCAATTTTATATTGGTGCATGATCTTGGTTTGCAGCCTTAGGTCCTTGGAGCTCCAGATCTTCTTTAGCTGAATGAAGGCAACCCTTGCTTTGCCGATTCTTGCCTTGACATCAGCGTCTGTGTTCCCTGCATGTCTATGACACTGCCCGGGTAGGTGGAGGCCTCAACCTCTTCTAGAGCATCGCCTGCAAGAGTGACTGCAGTTGTGCTGGTCTTGTTAGCCTTTAGGATCTTCGTTTTTCGGATGTAGATTTTGAGGCCAAGTTGTGCTGACGTGGCTGCCACATTGTTGGTCTTCTCTTGCATCAGCATCTGGGTACGAGAGAGTAGGGCCAGGTCATCTGCAAAATCCAGGTAATCTAGCTTGTCCAAGGTGTCCATTGGATCCCATTTCTTCTCCTTGCTGTGGATGTCTTCATGATACCATCTATGGCAAGCAGGAAGAGAAAAGATGGGAGCAAACAACCCTGGTGGACTGCAGTACTCACTTGAAAGGCTTCTGTGAGTTGTCCTCCATGGACTATCTTGCAGAACATTCCCTGATAAGAGTTCCTGATGATTCTTGCAAGTTTATCTGGCACACTGTAGTAGTGGAGGAGTTTCAAAGGGGCCCCTCTATCCACGTTGTTGAATGCCTTCTCATTGTCAATAAAGTTGATGGCGGTGGGGGAATTTAATTCCATCGACTGCTCTGTGATGATGTGCAGTGTTGCAAGTTTGTCTTTGCAGGATCTATCTTTGTGGAAGCCAGCTTGTGGGCCTTGCAACTGAATGTCGACTTGTTCCTTCTTTCTGTTCAGGATGATTCTGTTCAACACTTTGCCTGGGGTGATAGAATAGTTATCCCTCTGTAGTTTGCGCGGTTACTCGGGCCATCATTCTTGGGGATCTTGGTGAGATATCTCTCCTTCCAGTCTGATGGCACCTTTTACTCTTCCCAGATACTTCCAAACATGGGGTAGAGCATGAATACTGATGTTTCAATGTCTGCCTTCTGTTCCGCTGCAGGAATGTGATCGAGTCCTGCTGCCTTCCCATTTCACAGAAGTTTGATGGCTTGCCGTATTTCTTCCTTGGTTGGTTTGCTGCAGTCATCTGGCAAGTCCTTGTCAGTTTGCTGGCCAGAAGCATCCCTAGAAGTCTCACATCAATTTTTTATCACCCACTTACTATCTCTCACATCTTCTTTCTGTCTCTCTGTAATACCCTGTTCAAGAGAGCCATGGGGTACGCAGGGGTTACTGCCCCTTGATGTTTCATGATATATCCTATTTAGCAAAATGTGTTAATTGCAAATCGTTAAGCACTTGACCATCAGGGGTAGCAGTGGTGAGCATCATAGGCTTAACAGGGAGGCAGTGTGGTGGGGCCTTCAGCTCAGGATTCGATGATCACATGCAGTACAATAACTGAATGCCCATCCCAGTGCTTAGCTTTCAAGAAAGAAAGTGCTTTAAAGCACACTTGAAGGAAATACTACACACAGTGACCTGGGCGCTCATGGGTAGGGCTGTGCCCCTATATCCTATTTCTCCCTGATACTCCCAACCCCCTTGTAAACTCGGCAGTGCCCCGTGGGATCAGGGAACTAGCTTGATTGTATCTCAGGTGCAGATCTTCCCACTTGAAGGTATCTGCGCTCGCTCTGCCTCTCACAGTTCAATTCATTTTAGTTTCCATACAGTTAAGTTGCTCGGTTGTTACCACCCGTGGCGAACAGTCAGTCCTTTCTGCCAGTTCCCCAGCTTCATCTCAGCATGCCCACTCCTTCCCACATTTAAGAGGAGGAGCGCTCACCAACAGCTTAGTCTGGGTGTCCTCATTGGCTTTGGGTGACCAGCCGGCAGATGCAGCTTCAGTGATCCAGCATCTGCAGATCTCTGGTTGTTGGAAGAAATGGTCAAGCAGGTGGGGGTAGTGATCCCTATGGAAGGCTGGATCTCAATGCAAAATATTTATATGCTGTGCATGGAGGTTTTAGCAGGATCAGTGCGGCCACACACAGGCTGATCTCTTTCCTGCAGTGTGGCCACACATTGTCTGACTTCCTTCTGGCGGTGCGGCTAGGCACTGGCCAGTCTCCTTGTCAACCGTGCCACATAGGCTGATCTGGACAATAAGGCCACACACAGAGCAGTCTTCTGTTGGGTAATAAGGCAATGCAGAGGCCAGTTTTCTTCTGGGCAATATGGCCACAACCGGGCTGATAGTCTTCTGTGCAATAAGACAACACAAAGGCCGATTCAAACTCAGTTCACAGCCGCTACTGGAATTCGGCAATCTCAGGATGAACCATTACATTTCCCACCACAAACTACTCCTGGAGAGACTGTAAGCCTGAAGATACCAGAGAGTACAGGTCGCTCTTTGGAGTGCTCCTCTTCTTGAAGTTCAACCAGCACTGGGTCATGCGCTGCACCTTGCTGCTTCTAGAGAGTTCTTCCTCCTGTAGGGTTAGCAGACTCCTTCCCTCTTGTAGCAGGAAAGCCTGCTTCTGAGTTCTTCTGGACAAGTATACAGCTCTTCTATAAAGGGATCAAACACAGATAAGGTCCTCCCACCTCTGGGAGACTCAGGCAGATGCCAGCATGGTTGCACAGCATCCATCTGAGTACTCTGTACTGCACTCCTTTCCTTGGTAATAAAGGCCTCAGAAGAAGAACAACAGATGGGGTTGCACTTTTAAAAGAGATGTGTATCCACTTTTTGCACTTTCAGAGCCAGTTTGGGTTAGTACACTTCAAGTGTCCTTTACAGGCGGTTCCCCAGACATTGGCTTTGCTTAGAGTGATGCTTCTCACAGCACGGTTGTATCCAGCCTGGAGCATTCACAACAGCGGAACAAAGATGTATGAGGTTTCTCACCTGGCTGCCAAAAGCCAACTGGAAGTGTAATCAGGGAATAGGCAAAATGCTGTGCCTCACCTATGGTATCTCCTTCACCTTGCGCAACAAATTCTACAGTCCCACCCTTCAGTCCTACCACCCACATAATGGCAGCTCAGGAAGCATAATCTGAAGTTTCTTGCTCAGCCAAGTGCCTAATTTAATTTTTGAAGGAGACTTGTCTCCGCTTACTACACTTAAGTGTTTAGGATGCCTCCCTCCAGCTTTAAGAATGTCAGCAATACAATTCCCCTGCTTGGAAAAACATTCTCTCCTCTATCTTCTGCAAAAGCTCAGGTCAAGGTCAAGGGTATTCAAGATGGATCCCGCTGGCCTCCATGACTCTGGCTCACTCCATTACATGTACCACTCAGGCTTCATACACAAATGTGCACAACATAAAATTGGGATGTTAGCACTTGGATTTTGGTAAGCGCACAGAAGTGAAACTTTACATGAGTGGGCCAGTACGCCCCCATAATAGTGACAGAAATAAAAAAGGTCTGGTAACAACTATGGCTTCGGAAATAATGGTGTGCTGCCACCATTGCTCTATGTGCTAAAGCCTACACAGGGATAGTAGTCCACTGAGGATCCCAACACTCGCCAGTTCTGTTTCTCTCTTTTCCTCCCACTTTCTCACGCACTCCTTCCCTTCTCTCATTCTCTCTCTCACCACTTCATTCTCTCATACCCCCATCCTCGGATATTCCCTTTCTGCCTCACTAGTTTTCACACTAACCAGTTGTCACTAGGGGATAGGTATCCATGGCCGACCAGCATCACCTAATATTTCTAATTGCAAAGATTTTACCACAGGACTTACACCAATGCAATTTATATGTTGGTGTTTGTCTGTCACTCCCATTCTCACTGATTCCATCCCCCATTTCCTCACATACAATTATTAATATTTTTTTGCCCACTTCCATAGTTACTTTGGAAGAGTGTCTCTTTCTTCTTTTTGGTAGGATCTCAACCCAGATATGATCACGGACTTCTGCATCTACTTTTATTTTATTTTTACCGGGGTGCCCCTGTGCCCAGCTCTATTGCTTTTAGTACAGGGGTGCTTCCATATAACTACTCCTTAGGGACGGTACCTCCTATGCCTATCTGCTGTGCTGCAGCAAACAGTTTGACACGTGTTATTGCTGCATAGTTATTGTTGTCATAGCAGCACAGGTGTTGCTATGTCTGTGGCAGTGGACTCTGTAACAGGAAGGCAGCAACAGGTCGTGCTGCAGATATATAGCAAAATACTGGAAAATAATGTTGCCTTAAACTTTTACTGCTGAAGGTGTGTCCCATAACAAGGACCACTTGCAAATCGTGTTATAAAATACACTCAGATATGAATATTATCAAAATCTGCTATGGATAGCTCAGTAGAGCCCAAGTAGCTCTCTGGTTTTCCCCTGGAATGACTAGTTCATCCTAATTTCTTCCTTGTTTTCTGAAACTTGTGGTGTTGCTTTATTTTATGTACAGCTGGTGGACTATAAGACAGAGAATGCTGAGTAAAAAAAACGGAATAATCTACTCACTCCTGAGATTGAACAATTTGAGCCATGCCACATTCTCTCATGCCTTTTACCTAGTTCTGGCAGTAAGTATGAATCATTAAAAGTTTGTGTTACTGGGATCAAGGTTGGCTTGTTTTCAGGAGGGTTCACTACTCTTACATTCTGATGGATACTTGTAACTGACCAAAAATACGGGAGCAGAGGTGTGGATCTGTGCTGGAAGGCATGTAAGGAAAGGTATCGATGTCATGTGCTGGGGTGGCATCAGCGCAAAGCCACACAATGCCACCTAGAGGCACAAAGGAGCACTGCTATGAAAAAGATTCCAACTCCAGTCAGGAGCCTGGGATGTATTCTAAGGTTAGAAATCTGAGGTGAGATAGGATATCCACCAGAAAGAGGGCTACAAGTGGTAAGCAACTTGTTCCTCAGGGGCTTAGGTACTACTCCCGTGAATAAACTAGAACTAATTACCTATGTGACATTGACAATGCCTAATGCCAGTTCCTGCAAGGTAGCCAGAGGGCATGGATCCTCGAGGAGCCAGAATTATTGCTCACAGTTGCTGTTAATAGCTCCTACTCAATGGTGAGCCAAAACAGCTTCTAGTGAGACCAGCCCATGTGCTGGGAGGTAGGTACAGAGACCGTTCCCTGGGTAAAAAGATCACACTTGATGCCCTCATATAATCCCTCTCATATTTAATGGTGCAATAGATGGTAAGGTTCTAACTGAAGGCTTGAGAGGCAGGCACTGTAAGTGGTGTGCATGGATGGCTTCAGTCAATTCCCTCCCATCTTGTAGTATTCAATGTGAGAGGTTGTGTGTGGTGTCCACAGGCCTTGTCCCTCTTTCTCTTTGTCATGTATGACATTTATATGTGATCTCCGTTGGACCTCATCCGATCATACAGAGCAATGTCCTGCACGGAGAATACACATCTTGGTTTTAAACTGGACAAACTTCCTAAGCTATCTTAAAGAATATTCCCTGTTTTCAGGTGTAATATATTAGTAACAATTCTAAAAATGGAATGCACTTCTAACACAAATGACACCTATGAAAAGCATGATTGTAGCTGACGTGGGTTGCCCATATTTACAGACAGCTTGCTGGTCACCAGTGTCCTCTTCTAATACAGTCTCATGTCCAATGTGTTGGTCTGTCCATGGAATCCTACATCTACGACCACATGGTTGCTTGACTATGCTTGACTTATTTAGAAAAACAAGGAGGAGTGAGAAGCTAAATTGGGGCAACCCTCAGCCTCCCTTAAACTTAATCAGTACTCATTTTCCCCCTCTTGTGTACTGATTATGCTTGACTTATGTCCATGTCATTGTTTAAGGAACCAGGGTTAAGTCCCCTTTGTCTTGGTGGGGTCTACGAAGGGATTTATGGCGCACGCCTGTTGAAACAGAGACCACCCTGGCCAGGGTTCTCTTGTGGGTATGGTGGTGGTGAATTTTGTAAACCCTCTGCTCTCAGTCACCAATTCATGCACACCCATAGAAATCCTGCAAATGAATGAATGAATGGTTAATGGTGAACGTGTATCAACCATGTGGGAATGTCAGTGCAAAAATTGTAATCAGTGCCTCCATCTGTCAGAAGACTTTGTTTGAATTTTGAAAGAACACTCAAAAGCGAAACACAGTCAACATTCGAAATGGGGATGCCAAAACAGGAAACGACAACGATGCATTCATTTCTAAAGGGCATCTATGGGGCATATTATCAAGGGACATAACGCCGCTTTTTCGGCACATAGCGCCGAAAAAGCGGCGATTTTTGTATCGCACAATCATCAAGGCGGCGCTAACATGCATTAGCGCATGTTAGCTGCCGTTTCCGTGACGCTTTGCATCTTAGCGATATACATCACTAATTAGATGCAAAGTAGGCGTTTCTGCCAAGAAACAACATGACAGACATCGCAGTATTTACAACGCAGCCCAGGAACCGCAAAGCTATTAAGAAGGTCACGCAAACTGTGGTTATCGCCGGATTCTTACTCCTGCTGGAAAGTTGACTTAGCCATGTTTTGTATGGGAGGTGGATCGTCTGGTTACGTCCACACTCTCCTATTATCAAGCTTTTCATTAGCGTGTGAAATCATCGCCAGATTTCACACGCTAATGAGGATTATCGCCATCTATCGCTGGTTTGTACATCGCCTGTTAGCAGAGCGTTGTTAAAACGCCACTAACACGGCGATATAAACCAGCGATAGACGGCGATAATCAAATTCGCAGTAAGCGCGATTTGCGATATTTACCACTACCCGTTGATAATATGCCTCTAAGTTCTTCTGTTCATATAAATCAAACGTTTAATGTAAATTAACAGTGCCTGTACGGCCACAAGCAAGAGCATAGAGCATGTAATTAAAAAAAACTAAAAACTTAACTTGAAGATGGGTAAAAAAACGTTTGCTTGCAGATAATGACTTTTAAAGTGCAGTTTCAAAGAGCTACGACATTCTGTGAACACATGTACACATCCGAATGTCTGCACATAAGCTTAAGCATATGAGTAAAGTAAACAGTCCTAAAATTATAAACAAATGCATGATCCAGAGTTCGGATGAAAGGGGGAGATGTTGCTGCAGCTTCTTTAACTCTTGTGATTGTGCCTTTGAAATAAGTTCCCAGGCAATCTGTTGAATTTCTCTGTTCCAAATCCATGCTTTTATGGCCCAGCAAAAGATAATATGTCTTTTAAAAGACTTGTCTAGGGTACTTATCTAGGATGCTCTGGTATTGGGCAGGAACAATCATTACAAAGCCTAATTTGTGCCTCCAAATAACCCTTGTGAGTTTACTTCATGGCAACATGAGATTTAAGTAACTGAGTTTTTTCTCTGCCTTTGTTAGTCAACATTTCAGTAGCAAAGCATGTTTTAACCCCTTCGCTGCGGCGGGAATTCCGCCGCAGCGCTGGGGGGTGCGGGGGGGCAGCGCGGTGGCGCTGTGCTCATGACGGAGCCACTCCGTCATGAGCCACGGTTGAGCTGTGCTCATGACGGAGCGGTTCCGTCATGACTCCGCCCAGTTGCGTTGTCCCCCAGCACAGGCGGGGAAACAGCGCCGCGTGGGCGGAGCGGCCGCCAACGGTCGTGGCATGACAGAACCGCTCCGTCATGAGCACACAGCAACCGTGGCTCATGACGGAGCGGTTCCGTCATGAGCGGGGAAGGGGTTAAACTTTTATCTTTAACTGCCGCTGAAACGGAAAGGCTTGATGTTCATTATCTAGTTCAGCAAGCACTCTGCTCGACTACATCTTTAGAACTGTGGCTGCTGCTTAGCAGCTGTTGCTTATGTTATCGAGGGACACACATGCTGGCCACCCCACAGCCTCCTCAAAGCCAGATTTCGCTGTTGGAAAGACAGCTCTGAAATTCTTTCCCTGCATTTTGTGTCTTTGCTTTCCCCATGCATTTCAGTTAATGACCCCCTTCCTGACAAGGCAGCTACTGACCCTTCTTATGAATCTTTAGCAAGAATATATTATCTTTGCTTTTGGGTTTAGATAACTGAATATCTTTTCTTCTCATATTAAAGTGAAATCAACTCACTCTAGGCGTCTCAGCTCCAGTGCTAAGTTTGAGCTGGTGGTTTCTG
The DNA here is from genome assembly GCF_964204655.1 of Triturus cristatus. NCBI lineage: Eukaryota > Metazoa > Chordata > Amphibia > Caudata > Salamandridae > Triturus > Triturus cristatus. Next base: position 463,899,897 of record NC_140592.1, read on the forward strand.
GTGCTGGCACCGGTACTTAATTGACAACACTAGGGCTTGTACCAGTCTGCCACATGGTGGCGCTGTCTGTTTAATTTAAAGTTGAGCACCACAACAGTTGCTTAATAATTCTAAATACACTAACAATGACTATTGACTGCCACCCAAGCCATTCTTATAGCTTTGGGGTCTTGGAATAGGCTGAATTTTCACACTTGTAGGAGTGTGATGATTAGTAATTGTGTTGGTACTGCCATTGGCAGCACTAGCATGTGCAATGTGTGGTGTAAACCCAGTGGCCACTGACAAGGGCCTGGCACCTATTTTGTTTTACAAATTAAGCACTGTAGTCAGCTCTCAGAAGCTCTCAAGAGGCACCTAGTTCTTGCAGCTCCTAGAACGCATAGCATCTATCAACAACTCCAGCCACCTCTCAGCTACCAGTTCCAATTGCCTTTTTCACACACAAACATATTGTATTCAGTCAGCCTAGCAGCCAATCAGAACTCTCACAGAATCAGCACCACATATTCAATGGCGCATGTCCATCCAGCTTACAAAATATCTGTCTTGGAGCTGGTAATAAAACAAAACCACGTCTGGACTGGGAAAAGAGTCCAGTCCCTGTTAATACCGCTCGACTGGGCCTGGGTTGGGGGAGGGGGTCAGGAGCTAGTGCGTCAAGCACTGCTGCCGCTTTTGTTACAGAGGGCCGATATTGAAGCAGTTCTGCAAAGCCGACCCCCAGAGACAAAACCATCCCCCACGGGTCAATAAATGGCACCCACACTTCTGGCCCACCGGGAAAACGTCCGATGCCCGCTGCGGCCAATCCGGCCCTGGTCCAGTGGGGTAACGAAAGTGAAGGGGGGCCCCCCTGCATGGTACACGGAGGGGCCCCCGCACCGGATTTAATCCGAAGCTCTCAGTACTGTGCTGAGTACTGCGGGGGCTGCGGGGGCCCGTGTTATGCCCCTGCCCTGGTCAGAGCTATAGTCCCAGTTGTGGAGGAAATACATCCTTCCAGTACAATTTCTTATGCTTTGCTTAGTCAAACTCACAAGGATCCTACATGCTGAATGTTAGCAGTACACTTCAATATCCATGCAATGGGTTGGGTTTCTTTTGGAGAAGCAAAACATTTCCCCTTGGTAACGCCCACTTTAGGGAAGTGTTACTTTTTGCTACAAAGTCTAGTCTTGCTATTTTAGAAGATAAGGCTTGGCGTCAAAACCTATAGGTGTTTGAGCTCGACCGCCATGCCTTTGATGCTAAATAATGAAAAGTGATGCAATCCAGTGCAAGTTGCTTCCTGCACTAAGTAAAGTGCATCTTTCCAGCACAAAGTACCTTTTGCGCTGGAAAGTAAATACCAATGCCTCGCGCTGAGTCACTTTGTAACAGTGAAACGCATTAGTAAATCCGAATCACAGAGTAGCGCTCCCACAGCAAAAAGCCCTTGGACGCCTCCAACAGCTCTGAAAAAATATGTACACTACAATTATGTTTTAAAACCTTCAGCAATTATCCCTCTTCTAAGCACTTTCATTTTGATAGCTGTTAAAACCTAAATACATTGAGAGAATGTACTTTTTTCAGGCTCACACAATGAAGCCTAGTTGAGAGGTTGGAATTATGGCGCAGGTTTCCTGGATAGCAGTTATCTGATTATACACTATGCAGGGCTTAATTTGTAAAACAATAAGTGCCAGGGTCCTCGTCAGGAGGCCACTGCAGCTTGCACCACCCATTGTCCCTACCAGCGCTGCCAATGACAGTACCAACACAGCTACTGACCATCACCCTCCTACAAGTATGACAATTCAGATTATTCCACGCCCACAGAGCTATAAGAATGTCTTGGGCAGCAAGTATTAGTGATTTTTATTTATATTTTTATTAATAAACAACTGTGTCAGGCAGTGGAGTTGCTAGGTACTTGGCTGCCCATGGCGGTCCCTGTCGTTGCCGCCTCGAGGCTGCGCTGAAGTGCGGGGTGGGGGTGCTGGCGAGATGTAACAGCGGGGGGTGACCGCCGCCCCCAAAGCTCATGCAGCCCAGGGCAGACCGCCCCCCCCCCTTGCTGCGCCACTGGAGGAAACCCTTTGGAACTTAAGAGGTTGGAGAGCCACCCGACCCGTGGATACTGTAGTACCCGAGTTACCTATCCCAGAGGAGCCGGGTGCATAGGTCTGGAGTGGTGCCGGAAACTGCTGTTGTTCTCAATTGAGGGCTGTGAAGAAGTAATGCTGCCGTGAAGGTGAAAAGGGTGCAGTGGAATCCAAGCGTGGATTCTGGAAGGAAGGAACCTGAAAGCAGAGGGGACAGAGTCTGGGTCACTTCAGAGTGACCAGAGGCTCGGTAGTCGAATTCCAACCGTTGTCAGGTGCTTCAGGAGCGAGGAAGGGATGCTTGACTCTGCAGCCATGAGGACCAGGAGACGCCAACGACAACCAGGAGCCAGATGCAAGCTGTCCCGCGAAGGATGTCGAGTGCTGAGGGGTCGGTGTTCGGCTGGATCACCAACAAGCCTTGGACAAAAGCAACCCATGCAGGAAGGTCAAGCAGGTTACGGTGTGGACCAGCAAGGTCCAGGGGACTCACCAAGCAATGGAGAGTCAGGTCACATCTGGAGCAACCAGGGAAACCCAACAGAAATCAAGATGACCCTCAGGTGGACCCACAGGCTGAATGACCAAGAGTCGCGAGGGTACCTCAAGCAAGATTGCAAAGTACCAGCCCACGGAGTACTCCGTACGAGGAGGCCGGAGTTCTTTGGTGCAAATGCTGCTCAGGGTCAGGACTACACGTAGTCCAATGCACAAGCTCTGGAATCACCAACAAGCATATGCAACTGCAACATGGGCTCAGGTTATGCAGTCCCTACGAGGGATACTGGCCTCAAACTTGCTGAGAGGGCATATCAACCTCAGGGACCTTCGTAACCCACCTCCTGTGTTGCTGAAATCTTCATAGTCTGCAGCAGACTGGTCAGTTGTGGTATGGTGCCAGTGAATGCCGCCGAGTGACTCCTTCACCCCAAGGGAGATTCTTCAGTTGTCCTTAGTTCACCACTGGTCCTGCAAAGAGCCTATATGGAGCAACATCACAGACAAAGCTTTGGACAGAGAGGGAGATGAAGTCGGGCTCAGTCAAAGTCCAGCGAAGTCCAGAGTGTCCAGACGGTCGAAGGTCAGTGGTTTCTTCTTGTAGAATCTTGTCCACGTAAAATCTAAAGAGCTACAGTCAGGTAAGCCCTTTTGTACCCACAGGAGAGGGTTGGACAGATTTGGGGCACCCTCCTAGGGGAAAGTCAGGACAGAAGGGTGGTTTCACCCATATCCTTTGCCCAGTTTCGCGCCAGAGCAGGAGCCAACATCTCCCAGAACTGGTTTTAGCTGGACTATGCATAGGGACACCAAAGGTGCCCCAAGTGCAGACTTTCAGGCACTCTCAGAGTGCACCCACCCAACCCCAATACACTAAATCCTGTCTGGGATGCCTTTTGTGCTGCCTTCCTCTGCTCGAGCTTTACTCAGCAGCAGGAGGGCAAAAATGTGTCTCTGGTCGGCAGCATTCATTTTGTGCTGACTGGGTCGAGAAGGCTGGCACCGCATAGACCAGTGACCCCACGAAGCTCGCTTCAGAAGGGTGAAATCATACCTCCCACACCGGTTTCTGATGTGGAGGTATGATTGCAAGGTGTTTGCTACCAAACACGCTATGTTTCTATGCATCCGTTTTCGAGATAGCATTTACCGCGAGGTTATGATGCACCTCTACCTATATGTCCGGCTGAGTCAGACAACCCAGGAGAATGGTCTCTGAGGGCTGCAGAGGGGCTCTGCTAATGCAGGGGCACCCTCTCACGTAACACCCAGCACCCTGCCTTCAGGATTGTTAAGGCCTGCTATAGGGGTGACTTATGAGTTTTAAGTGTTGTGACCTATAGATACAGTGAACCTATATCTAAAGTAAGTAGTGCAAGCACCAGCTTACACAGGTTGCAGTAGCAGATATGTAGTTTCATTTTGCATGGCCTCTCATGGGTGGCATAATACATGCTTCAGCCCATGGGAGGCCTCTGGGGTACCTATGACCTGGGTACATGTGTACCATATACTAAGGACTGAGAAGGGTACCCCAGTATCCAATCTGGAGTGTACCAAAGTACACGTAACATTTTAATGGAGAAAGCAGATAGACTGGGGGCCTGATTAGCAGGATCCCAGTCAGACTAGTCAAAAACAGTGCAACATCACGCAAAACGTGGGGGTAACCATAAGAAGCAGATCCTACTTTCCTACAGACACCATATACTAATCTAACTAACTAATCCACATTTGTAAAGCGCAAACAATCACCTGTAATGGTCTCTAGGCGCTGGGGGCCGTTGGGAAGATTAAGCAAGATATTGACAAGAGTCACATGGTGCTGGGCTAATCTGCTGCCGGCGATTCAACCGTGATCCCCAGATTTTGGAGTCAGTCGCCCTGGCCGCGGCGCCACACCTCTTTCCATTCCTTTGTTTAAAAGGGTATTACAGCAGCTGTCATGAGAAGTCCTGTTCCTCCATGATATTTTCAAGGCAAAAACACACTGACATTTGATGCATTGCAGTTATAGTTTTATGTACATTTGTCCATTTTATTTATAGTTATTCATCGGGGAAAATGACCTGACTCAAATTATGCCTTAAAATAATCACTGAATTGTGAATTCTTCTTTATAGACTGATCCATTTTGCTTGACGATTAGCACAGGATGCAGCTCCTGTAAAACATTGTATTCACTGCAAAAAACAAATGCGCTGATTTACACCAGCTGCTTGTGTTTCACAGGAGGGTCTGAACTGTGTCTCTTGGCCTACAGTGGTCAGGGAGGCAGCAATGTAAACTCAAAGCAACGGATTGACATTTAGCCATTTCATGTTCTAAATGTTAGCATGAAGGCACTTACAGGCAAAACACCTCCAAAACTAAATAACCTGGTCAAAACTAGAAAACAATATGTACACAATTATGGTCTCAGATCCTCCCCACCACAATAAAAACCCTGTCTGCTGCTCCTAATACCCTCATTTAGCCACCCCCAAAATTTCAGCTACCCTAGGCATCTCCCCACAAATACGCCCAGAAGGGTCTTCAGACTAACCTACAATGCTATCAAAATAGTGCTGTTTTATCCCTAAACAAATACATGCCTTGTTCCACACCAAATGGCTTCACTGCCTCTCGTACCTTCAACAAAATTGCGCCACATTGCCTTGCTTTTTTACCGGCCACACTGAAAATAGCATTTGCAATGCAATCGGTCTTGCCTTTGGGATATTATATGTATTTAGCTATGCAGCACATTAGCCTGGGTGCTGAAATATCTACTGTTCTTTAAGATGGAGGGAAAGTAAGCACCAAACTGCGTTACACGCCAGGTATGGGAACACATGGAGTGAAATATTGCCTTTCAGCGGGAAACGGTATAGTCCAAAGCTCTGTTTTTAATCTAAAATCAGGGCCTTTGGTGGTCATATCTCTGAAAATACAAGATTTGAAAAAAATATTATTTTCTACAGGTGCTCGTGGAAGACAATTTCTATGGACTGGAATCTAGAGAATGCTAAAGTGATTCTGGTATTTTACTGACCTCTGCTGGTCGTTTTCTAGGCAGTTGACAGAAAAATTTAAAAAATAATGTCCCTCAGCAGAAAGCAATACTGGTATTTTACTGACCTCTACTTGTCGTTTTCTATCAAGACAGTTAAATAGAGGCAGTTGAACAAGCAGACAGCAATTCTGGTATTTTACTGACCTCTGCTGGTCGTTTTCTATCAAGACAGTTAAATAGAGGCAGTTGAACAGAAAATAAAGCTCCTAAGCGGAATCAGACAAGTCCTAGGGCTGATCCCCAGGGCCCATAAAGTACATACACATATAAGTATTACTAAAGTATATACAAGAGATCTCGAATGCTCGACCTAAAAATGATAAATGCCTTCTTTTGTATCCTCCCCTGGTGCCACCAATTGCCAGCATACAGCACACCAAACACAATAAATAACAGACTGCATATCTGGTGATGGGTTGCCGCTTGACCGCCTAGCCCGCAACCTTAGCAAGAAAAGTTGTATGTACTCTGAAAGCTAATGCTCTGACGCAGACAAACAAGAACATTTGATGTCACTGCTCACACCTGGACACTCTACCTGCTCCAGTGCTACAGTCATATTAAGGTCTAATTCCCTTAAAAGAACAAGCATTTGCAATGCAACTGGTCTCGCATTTGCGAGAGTTTGAGCTATTGCCATTGTAAATGACAATGCCTTTTATTTATGTGTTGTATTTAAAACAGATTAATAAAAGGCATTGTCATTTACAATGCCAATAGTGTAAACTCTCACAAATGCGAGACCTATTGCATTGCAAATGCCAGTGCCCGTCATATGAAAATAAAAAAAAGGGGTAAGAGTGTGTCCTTCCTGCAACAGCAGGTAGGACAAAGCTATTTGAGAAAATAGTGCTCAGGACTGTAATTAAAGCCTACCGAGTAACAACACTTGTAACAGAGGGTGTTGCAATGGGAGGTTATAAAATGAGACAAGGCAGTACTAAGGAGGGACTGCTAAGCCTATTGACCAATGAACAGCCACAGCTTACAGTGGACAATGACACAAGCCAATGATTAATATGGGTGGAGAGTGGGTGGAGCTTCAAGTCCCTACCTGAATACAGCATGCCTCGCAGAGCAGCGCATGCACTGCCCAGGCTCGACTTGACCTAAAAATTGATAGGGTAGCAACCTAACATCCTCTAAAAAAGAACAACATGCTTATGCATGTACTGGAAGATCACTACTATAAAAAAAAAAAGAACTTGCACGCCCCCTTTGTGATGCCTCATATGTCTAGGAGTTCTCTGTATCCCTTCTAGCTAAAAGGGTGCAGGAAATGTGTCAGCTACTTAACACTACCTTTGTTGCTTCAGACCTGTGTTGATGTCCCACGCCCACTCTGTTGTTCCCGAAGGAAAGTAATCGAGACACTGTAGTAGGAAGCAATATTGACTGTGTACTGCTACATATTGGGCAAGGGATCAGAAAGTGTGGGATCTCTAGTGGAAGGCCTGATCCAAGCATACTTTATCAGAGACAGGATAGTGTTTGGCACTCTGTGACGTCCCTGGAGATTGCCAAATGATTAGAAATTGATACAGGCAATATGCATAAATTTGCCTATGTGTACGTAGGCTGAACAAAGATTCGAGTTGACTCTGGTTGTTCATAATCTAATTTCCCTTTGCACCATTTAAATACACTTAGCTTGCTTCACCTCTTGTGATGATTAATAACTTTTCACCCGCTGATTCAGTTTTGACAGCCCTTCAGCTTAAGCTATTTTACCAAAGATGAGACAATTATACTGTATGATAATACCTGCTGGCCTGTGGAAGCATGCCTTTCTGAGTGGTAAACGAGATGAGGGGCAGCTAGCTTCAGACTAAACCCTCCCTATTCCTCAGCTCTGCTGGCCACTTAATGAAATGCAATGTTGGGATGATGAAGGAACAGCGCATCCCTGCCGTTAGCTCCCCAAAGCACTTTTCTGAACCTTTATTCACTTTTACCTGGGCGCATAAAAAAGTCAAATCCTTCTCTGCATAGAAGAGTATGAAGTAATAAAAGGAATACACCTTGAATCTCCTCTGTAATTGGTTCGCAAACTGGAGGTTGGGGTGGGCCTGCTGAAAAGGGGAAGTAGATTGTATGTCGCTCCTAGATCATTGCAAAATGCAACTGAAGCTTTATAAATATGTGATAGCGTCGTCGGGTCAATGTTCCGAGTATTTCTTTCTGACCACAGTGCTAGGGAGTCAACCCACAATAAATAAACAGGCCCGGGTGGTGGGGTCCATGGGGCCAAATTCGGGATGAAGGGGGGGCACATGGCCCCCTCCACCATTTGAAAAATGCTGAGCCCCGGAGGATGGGTTCCCCAGGGCCAAAATCGGCCAGGGAGGGGGGGCCCAGTTTTGTATATTAGTAATCTAAGGCCGGGCCCCAGGGGGTTGTGGTTCCCGGAGCTGATATCGGCCCTGGAAGGGGGGCCACATGGCCCCTTCCCTAATTGCAAATAGCCTCGGTCCTAGGCGATGGGGACCCAGGGTTTAAATCCATCCGGGGAGGGGGGTCACACTGCCCCCTCTCCTATTAGAACAAAAAAAAAAAGACTGCCCCAGGGCCGAAATCAGCCAGGCAAGGGGCCACGCATCACCCTCCCCCTTTCCAAAAAGGGCTGACCCTTGAAGATGGGATCCCCAGGGCCAAAATAAGCCCTGGAAAGGGTGGGGCACGCGTCCCCCCTCCGCCAATAAAAGTTTAAAAAAAGAAAAAACTGCCATAACAGGAAGTTGCAGAAGGCCCCTTCCCCTTTTTCCACCACTCTGCAAACATGCCTCCATGTGCACTATTGGTTGGGGGATGAAGTCCCCTTGGCTCCTGACTGTCCTTGAGGGTCCGTTGCCCCTCCTGTTACCTCCATAAGTCCCACTCAGCGGGATTGCTGAGAGGTGATTGGAGGTCCCACCCCCTTTCTCCACCACTCTGCAAATGTGCCTCCAGGTGCACTACTGGTTGGGGAATGAAGCACACTTGGATGTTGAGGGTCTTTGGGGGCCAGGAACCCCTCCTGATACCTCCAGCAAGTCCCACACAGCAGGATTGCCGAGAGGACATTGAAGGCCAACCCCCTTTTTCCACTACTCTGCAAACATGCCTACTAGCACACTACTGGTTGGGGGATGAAGTTCCCTTGGATACTGAGGGTCCTTGGGGGCCAGGAACCCCACCTGTTCCCTCCAGTAAGTCCAAAACAGCGAACTGCTGAGAGTTCTTCGGAGTCCGTGCCACCTTTTGCCATCACTCTACAAACATTTCTCCTGGTGCATTACTGGTTGGAGGATGAAGTCCCCTTGGATGCTGAGGCTCATCGGGGGCCAAGAATCCCTCCTGTTACCTCCAGTAAGTCCCACACAGGGAGATTTCTGAGAACTATTTGGAGGCCCCTCCTCCTTTCTCAACCACCTTGAAAATGTGCCTCTTGGAGCACTTCTAGTTGGGTAATTAAGTCCTCTTGGATGCTGAGGGCCCTTGGGGTCAAGAATCCCTCCTGTTACCACCAGTAAGTCACACACAGCGGGATTACAGTGAGCTGGTCGGAGGCCCTGCCTCCTTTCTCCACCACTATGCAAACATGACTACTAGTTAAAAAAACGTAGAAATTTACTTTAAAAAACCAAAGGTTACAGGGTCATTATAGTTAGGAAATAGAATAAAAAACAAAGGTTACAGGGATGTTATAGTTAGGAAATGGAAATGAAAAAAACATGGGAATTCACTAAAAAGACCAAAGGTTACAGGGACATTATATTTAGGCTTAGATTTCACTCCTACAAAACCATCGAAATTCAGCAGTTATAGTTACCTGAGCTAACTATAACTTGCACCCCCGCAATGCACTACTTATGACCTCGCATATTACATCACTCACGACATGGTCAGTGACATGGGTTGTGCTGTTCAGTGTTGATGAATTGGCATTTCCTGATTTTGGTGCAATGACACTTCAGTGCCACAAGGAAGTCAGGAGACTTTTGGGCCATTAAGCAATGACGGGTAGAGGAGGAGCGGAAAAAACAAAATTGAGCGGTCACACGTCAAGGTAGGCACATGTGAATTGGATAATTCTGTGTGTTCTCATTTGGGCATGACTTACCAGATAAAATGGCAGTGTAAAACAATCTTCATAAAAACAATCAAATATATTAGTGGATTATGATTAATCTTTTTGTCCAAATGCCCTTTTTGGTAAATATGTTATTTTTAATAGGCTTTCAAAGGGGAGGTGCTGCTCTAACTTCCTTTCCTTGCATTTTATGTCTCTTATCCCAGCCTCGCCCCTTCTGCTTTTTTAGGGTACATCCCTTTACCTTATTTCTTGACTTTCTGTACCTTCATTATATTTCCCTCTTCCCATCCTGCCTACTCCCTTCCTGCTCCTTAGATGTTTCATCCCCTTTTTTTCACCCTTCACTCACCTCTTCTCCCTCCCGTGATATCTCTTGAGCACTGTCTTTCCCATTCCTCCCTATCTGTGTCCCTTACCCGTCTACTTCCCTGTACCTAACCTCCTACCATTGTCCTTCAATGAACCTGGTGAGTATAGAAGACAGACTGCTACGATCCTGGGATAGGATCCAGAACGATATTCCTTCTACCATTTTAATCATGGGCGAGAGCTATGGAAGTTTCTAGATCAGCACACGATATAAGGAAGACAGTCAGAGGCCTTCAACCCAAATTGGGGATCTCCACTCGACCGTACCTCACAATGGTCAATGGAATGTAATAACAACGCCTCTCTAATCAACGCTAGAATAACCCACTGACAGTTGCACTAAGCACTTGCAACTTGTCTAATGAAATATTGGTCTGTAACCATAACGCCCGCCCGACTGCACAGACATAGTAAACTATGTCCACCCTACATTCTGCTTCTAACCACAAGGTGGAAGACAGTTAATTGAACTCTTATAACGGTCCTCCCAGTATACATTTATCGTTACATTTTCAACATTTCTTTTTCTCATTTCATTTGGCTTCTTAGGACCCCAAGGCCCACATTCCACAGCTTTAGCTTGATATGTTTTTTTTGCAGCATTTATTAGCTTCCGCCTTGTGTCCAGCAAGTCACACACAAATGTTAACAAGCATTGGCAAAGCCAATATGTATTGCCTATACAAGAGCTATTGGCTTTGGCAGTGTGGTTTTGCCATGGTGTACACCAACATGGCTTCTGTTCAGCATGGCTAAAGGTTTGTGGCGTGGAGAGTGTCCTAGAGTGGAGTGGGGCAGTACAGTGTCGTAGATTGGATTTGTTAGAGTAAACTCTTGTACAGTGGAGTAGAGTGTCGTAGAGTTGAGTAGAGGGGAGTAGACTTCAGTGGTTCAGTGGCAGAGAGTGTAGAAGAGTGCAGTGTCATAGAGTGGAGTGCCGTAGAGTGGAGTAGAGTAGAGTGAAGTGGAATAGGGTACAGTGGGGTGGATTGAGGTCGTAGGGTGGATTGAAGTGAGTGGACTGGATCGCATTGGAGTGGGGTGGGGTTGATGGAAATGGGAAGAGGTGGATTGAATTGGATTGGATTGGAGTAGGATAGATTGGATTGGGTTGGGTGAGGTGAGGTGAGGTGGACTGGATTGGATTGGAGTGGGCTGGATTGGATTAGAGTAGGGTGGTTTGGGGTGGGGGGAATTAGAGTGGGGTGGCGGGGTAGATTGGACTGGACTGGAGGTTGATTGGAATGGGTGGAGTGGAGTGGACTGGAGTCGGTGGATTGGATTGGAGTGTGGTGGGCTGGATGCATTGGATTAAGGGAGATGGACTGAAATGGGGTGGGGTGGATTGGACTGGGGTAGAACAGGGTGGATTGAGATAGAGTGGGAGTGGCGTGGATTGGACTGTAGTGGAGTGGGGTGGATTGGAGTGGGTGGACTGGATGAGGTGGATTAGATTGGAGTGGGGTGGGGTGGATTGCATTGGGGTGGGGTGGATTGGAGTAGGGTGGATTGCATTGGGGAGGGGTGGATTGGAGTAGGGTGGATTGCAGTGGGGTGGGATAGATTGGATTAGAGTGGGGTGGAGAAGAGTAGAGTGGTGGAATGATGTGAGTTGAATCAGATTGGGGTGGATTGGATTGGAGTGGGGTGGGGTCAATTGGAGTGGAGTAAATTGAATTGCAGTGGGGTGGATTGGATTGGATAGAGGTGGATTGTTTTGGGTTGGATTGGATTGAGATGGATTGGGGTGGGGTGGAGTGGAGTGGGGTGGGGTGGAGTGGTTTGGAGTGGGGTGGAGTGAGGTGGATTGGAGTGGTGTAGATTGGATGGATTTGGCTGGATTTGGGTGGATTGGAATGGAGTATGGTGGATCAGATTGGGGTGGTGTGAATTAGATTGGGATGATATGGCTTGTTGGAGTGGGATGGATTGGAGTGGGCGGATTGGAGTGAGGCAGATTGTTTTAGATTGGAGTTGGGCATTTTGTTTTGGAATATATTGGGATGGATTGTGGTGGGTTGGATTTGAGTGGGATGGATCGTTGAGGGAGTGGGGTGGATTTGAATGGGGTAAGGTGAAGTGGACTGTATTGGATTGGGCTGGATTGGGGTGGGTTGGATTGGAGTGTGGAGGATTGGATTGAAATGTTGTGGATTGGAGTGGGGTGAATTCGAATGGAGTGGGTGAATTGGGATATGGTGGCTTGGATTGGAGTGGGGCGAATTGAAGTAGGCTGTATTGGAGTGGGACAGATTAGAGTTGGGCGGATTGGATTGTGGCAGATCGTGTTGGATTGGAATGGGCAGATTGGAGTGGGCAGATTGTTTTAGATAAGAGTGGTGCAGATTGGAGTGGGGCAGATTCGAGTGGGGTATTCTGTTTTGGACTGGAGAGAGTTGGGCTGGAGTGGAGCGGACCGAAGTGGTGCAGACTGGAGTGGGGCAGATTGCAGTGAGGCAGATTGTTTTAGATTGGAGTGGGGCAGATTGTTTTGGATTGGAGTGGGGCAGATTGTTTTAGATTGGGTGGGGTGGGGGGATTGGAGTCTGGTGAATTGGAGTGGATTGGATAGGGGAAGTGGTTTGGATTGGAGAGGGGTGGATTGGATTGTTCTGGGGTGGACTGGATTGAGTGGGGCAGATTGGTGTGAGGTGGGGTGGATTGGTGTGGATTGGAGTGGGGCAGATTGGAGTGGGGTGGATTGGGGTGTACTGCATGATCATGTTATGCGTTAAAGCATCACTTCATAAATTACACATAAGAAAGTTGGTTTGCAATAACAATCCTTATCTTTTGGGAACAGTGCACACAATCAAAAACAATAGAAAACATGAGTGCAAAGTGAGAAAAGAAGACTTGGCAAAATAAAAGAAAATTACCATAGTAAATAAATCTTAGCAATTTTGTTTGTTCTGCTGGGTATGGTTTTGCCAGTCACACGCCTTCTGTTTGCAGGGCACTAAAAATCAAAAAGAACAAAATAGTACCTCAGTCACGTCCGAAGCAGCGGACGGGCACTGATTAAATTGCATCAATCAGTGCTTGGTTCCTGCTCCACAGAGAAAAACGAAAATTATGTCAGGCCTACATTGCCGAATTACGAGGCTATAAAGAAGAGTACCATGCAAGCCAACAAATGGTAAGCAATGGGCGGGTTCGCAGGCGAGACCCTAATAAGGGCTATAAAAAATGTGATCTATCCTAGTGGCACCCTGGTTAATTCCGCTATTGCTGGTGCTTCACAATGCCCATTGCCTCCAGCACATCCTGTCTAGCTCTGGTCAGGATGCCCATGACTAACCTCAAGTGCACTAAGAGGTTATCACTTCAAGAGGAGAAAAGTTTAGAAAAACAGGTGTGGGCCGGAAGGGAAATCCCTCCTTGCAGCTGAGTTTCAGCTCTATTAATCGCTGGAAGCCAAATAACACATTTTTCAATTCCCAGCCTTCTTCACCTCCTCCTTGGGTCCCAGCCTTCAAATTTGGAGCCAGGTTCTTATCATTTATTTAATATCCACAATTTGCTGCTGCTGTCTGTTTAATGTGCTGAGGGAAACATGAAAGCACATGAAGCAATGTGAGATACATTCTCTAGCTTATGTATGAGAGGAGTGAATACAGTGGGGGGGGGGGGGGCAGCATATCTTTCCCCTTCCTAAAGCTGCAACCTACTTTAAAGCCTTTTTAGGCGAGATTAATAGATTTATTTATTTAGGTGTTTTTAAGAGATGCATCATAACACCTTGATAGTTTAGAACAGATGCTCTGCAGGGGGATCTGAAGATAATGATCCCAAATGGTTGTATTCTCTGTCAGTGGTTAATGTGAAAACAAAAAATAAGTGCAGTGGTCAAAAGTTGTGGGAACTTTTTCAGGAGACCCCAGGCAGACAATGGTTGCTGAGCTCATATTGTCATAAAGCATTTTACCACTACCATCTTTGGGTTTAACCTTACTACTGAGCCCTAAACTGAGCACTAATTCCACTTGACCCTCTGGGTAGTGTAGACAAGTAGTCCATGGCTTACTCATGTAGGCAGTGTGGAGTGAAATCCATTACACCAACCAGCACATCTAAATAAGTTAATATCCAGCCAGTATGTAGTATTTTGAAAAAGAATAAGCACTTTACTTTATAGCACACACGCCATATTACTGTACATAAACGTTTTAGAAGCAACAAATTATAGTGGGTTTTAATATTACCCTTCAATCAATTATGATAAGGATGGACTTGGCACCTCCCTTAGGACATTCTTGTACGGAGCTCTTGGTGCCTTGTTTTTCCCCCGTTTGTAGTATTTGGGGGTTCCCTTGAGGGAATTTTACAGAGGGTAGTGGTTCTGTTTTAGCTTTTTATCTGTTCTCCTCCATCTAGTGTTTCAGTTCTTGCTCTGCTGTGGGGTCCCTTGTAGCAAAAAGTACCTTTGGGGTTGTCACTTTGTCTCTGACACAGTCCACATCTGTCTAGCTCAATGTTATTTGTGGACCACACTGCTTACGGGGTGTGCGCCACTGGGCCCCTGACCCCCCAGAGAGCAGTGGTCTCGCTCTGGGCCAGCCCATATGCGGTCAGAATCTGCAGCACCACATATAATTTGAGGTGGCAAGTGTATCTTGCTACTTAATTCCTGGTGTTGGCCTCTATGTCACAGCAACACTGCCTTGGACCGTTTTTAGGTCGAGCAGTCAAGACCTCTTTTATATACTTTAGTATATACTTATATGTGCATGTACTTTGTGGGCTCTGAGGATCAGCCCTAGGACTTGTCTGCATCTGCTTTGGGACTTTTTTTTCAGTTCAACTGCCTCTATTTAACTCTCTTGATAGAAAACGGCCAGCAGAGGTCAGTAAAATACCAGAATCACTTTAGAATTCTCTAGATTCCAGTCCATAAAAATTGTCTTCCACGAGCACCTGTAGACAATAATAGGGCTTGCATTTTCAGTGATATGACCATCGAAGCCCCTGATTTTAGATTAAAAACAGAGCTTTGAACTACACTATTTCCCGCTGAAAGGCAATATTTTTCTCCATGTGTTCCCATACCTGGCGTGTCACTCAGTTTGGGGCTCACTTTACCTCCATGTTAAAGAACAGTAGATCTTTCAGCACCCAGGCTAATGTGCTGCATAGCTAAATACATACACGGTTCCAAAGATAAGACCGATTGTATTGCAAATGCTTGTTTTAAGAACTGCAGACTGCGGTCCAATCACTTGTAGTGCCTTGTGGCTTCATGGTGCTTTGAAACTTAGGGGAACTAAGAGAAGACTTCATTTCCCAAGCACTCTCCATCCATGAGTGTAGGCAGTCGATCACTCTCCAGTGGCTCTTTTGGGACTTCAGGATTTCTCCTTCACATAGTGGAGAAAATTCTTTCCCAGTTCATAGCAGACATATTCATCCTGCCCTGGCTCCTTCACAGGACCTCATTTATTTTGAGAAGCATCTCTCTGGTGCAATAACACCTCCAATGTACTTCCCTAACAATTGGTTGGCTCTCTCCTTCAATGTAGTGTCCAGGCAGCCTCTCCTGCTGGTCAAAGCCCAGTTCCCAGGTTTCTGGTCCCAGACCTGTCAAGGGGAGTTGGAGGTGTATAGCCCTAGAACACAAAGGCTTTCCCAACACCCCTGGATTCACATTCAGGTTCAGAAATCTTGGGACACGGGCAGGAAACTTCTGCTTCATCTTTATACCGAAGTTGCAGGCAGTATTTGTGTATTACCACAGTCTACTCTGATACCCGTTATGGGCTGCTCTTCCCATTTGCTTATTCTACTCAAACTGATCCAGACACGTTTTGCCATAAAGGGTGAGCAGGATGGTGTAGTGAAGCTGGTAGTCTCCTTTCAGGCGAAACCCACAATATGGGCACAAAGTTAAGAGAAGCTGCTCTACTTAATAACCTGTGGGGGGATAGCCCTTCCAGAGAACAGTGGGCTAGTAAAAGGCAGAGGAAATCTCTCTCGCGTCAAAGGGTCCCTGTGTCCTTTTCTTACCTCACCTCAGTTTGCCCATTACAAATAATCCTTGAGGTGTTCGGGAGCCCTGTATTTCAAATTTTCTGTTTGGGCTTTCCCTCTAACCATCTGTCTGAGATACCACTAGAATGTAGGAGATACAAAATCTATCCCAGTCTAAATATATGCCCACCTGTGTCACACACACTTTCTTACATCCTTCTTTTCACACACTAAATAGTACTTGCATGCAACATCCATGTATCCGATGGAATGAGGAAGGACCTGGGTGCAGTTGATGCAGTGTTTTGGGCCTGCTGTCTTACCATTCATCCTACAGTGGGCCTTTTTACCCAACTGAGAGGTGAGGAGGGTTAACATTACAGAAATCAATTTCAATTAACAGTGTAACTCATTTGGCTACACAATAAAGACAGGAATCAGTAACTAAGGTTAAGAAGATTTATTTCAAATTAGCAACCAAATTAAGGTACATGAATCTCAGTACCATTCTATAAAGATGCAGAATAACAACTGGGAAACCCAACTTCCTAAAGAAGTTTAGGTGTACCAGTTTTACACAAACAAGGAGTTCAGTCACAGCAATGCCAAAGATTAACATGAAAATCTGGTGCTCAGGAAAGAGTTTTCAGTTCTACACATGAGAAAATGTAGAATCATCTAAGTTAAAGTCCAAACTAAGAGGAAGGTTCATGAGCCTAAGGAATCTCAAAATTCAGGCAACTTCAAAAAAATAGGAATATCTAGGGAAGTATGGGAAGGGAGAAATAAGAAGCATAGGATGGTGTCAGCATTGCAGAAGCTCGGTCAAGAGTCTTCATGTGTCAGGGGAACTGTCAGTATTAGCCTAAGCCACATTCAGCAAGAATCAAAGGGAATAAACATAGAGGTCTAAACCTCTCAAAGTCCAAGGAAAAGTGCTTTAGCACCAGACTTTGTACACTCCAGTTAGTCACACCAAAATCCTTCAGATACCACCCCTCTGTTCGCATCATCAGGGGTTCCATTTTCCTTCTCCATTCTCACGTTGTAAACTGAAACATCAGCAAGATATCCCACACTGAACATGGGAACAAAATCGTCCTGGCTCCACCAACCCATGTGAAAACATTGCTGAATAGGACTCTTCGATCACTCTCAGGCTCTCTATGTTCTTTCGTCAAGGTCTTCTTCTCAGGCTCTCTCTCTATTGCTAATACAGTATTGCATCTAGTCTGAAACTAAGAATGCTAAGAATGTGTGTGACTACTTGTAAGGGAAAGTCATGTTAGCAGAAATGGAAAACATTATTTTATGCAGAATGGAAAGGAAGCCTAGTAAGGGCAAGTAAAACTATTAAATCAATGGTGCACATTTAATATGCATGTGTAGGGGCGTGGCCTAATTGTCCATGTAATAGGACGTAGCTCTTGGAGCTTCCAAAACCTTTGGAGCCCTAAGGCCTTGTTGTCCTGCCTTCATATGCCCGTGGGATCTTGCCATTGGGAGAACAGGAGGCCAGCAACTGGAGGAGGTGATATTGGGGTCCATCGGCCCCAGAGATGATGAGCTGCATTGGATGAGGCCACGTTCACGTCGAGACCAGCAAAAAAATGACGCCCCGCTCAGGTTGGCGACTTTGCCTAATCCTAATGAGGATTATTGGTGCGTAGCTACGACCGCCGTCACAGGTTGAAGAGCCGACACTGGGGCTCTGTGCTGCTGAGATGGGGTCACACTCCCCATGGTAATAAAGAGCCTGTGGGTGCCCTATGTGCTGGTGACCATATACTGAATCCACCAACGAACAAAGGGAGTCGGGAGACTGTGCGGTACCGATACATGGCTTCTATCTAAAGAAGAGCCCTGTAGCTAAAAGATTAATAAATTTGGAGATTTTTTAATCCCAGAATCACGGTTGGAAATATTGCACATTTGCTCCCATCTTTTGATTTAAGGCCTACAAAGAGAGTCCTTTTTAATCCTTTGTAATTAGTTTGGATACAACAAAATATTGTATTGTTGTTTCATTTTGAGGAACCAGATCCCAGGAGATGAGCCAGATAAATCTTCACAATTGCTGATTTAAAACTTTGGGAGACACATTATTTCTCTTCCTGAAGAAGGTGGTTTGAACAATTGAATCCACCAAAACGCGTCGCGCTGCTGCAAAAATTGCACCAAATCGAATGGGTCCTGGTCAATAGCGGAATAGTATGCAATGATGGTTTGACAAAGGAATTTTTGTCGGATTGGTGCCATAAATGACAGAATTTGAATGTCTAAATATATTCTCCCATAATGTATTTTATATGCATAATTATAGGATTTTGTGTATGTCAATTTTCTTATTGAAAGCCAATTCACGGTATTATACTTGATGTGTTTCTATTTTATGAATTTTATATGATTTTTTAAATTGGAATTTAATGAATAAAACATTTCTACATTTGTATATTGGCTTTGGTGAACTGGTGATATTATCTGGTGAAAGAGGTATGTGGGGTATAATTTTCAGATAAAGTGTTTTGTACAATAACCAATAGAATTTTTGCTTTGACCTATGTGCTGGATGTCCAGGGACTTGGGATGCCATCCGCACCGAGACTGGCACCAGAGTGACACGAAGAAGTATCAAAGCCGACCGGCTCTGGGAGGAGGGCCCCTAACGGCCAGGGAAGATGACTAGCAAAGGTGTGTCTGCACCACCGATTAGCGATGGTTGGGTGGTCCATATCACCATCGTGGCCACTCGTTGAGGGAAGAGTCAGTGACCCCTAGATGGTGTTAAAGTACCAGTACTACAGTGAGGGAAAAAGTGTGGATGTTTGATACGTTACCTGGAGAGGCCGCCTGCAGCTGTGGCCAGCGGTGAGGGGCTGGAGGTGAGGAGGTGCACCAACAGAGACTTGCTTCGTCCCTTCCCCTCTTTCCCCAACCTGCCTTGATTGTGTGCACTGCAGCACAATAATGCAGACTGAGGAAGGCCAGGAGGCCACGAGAACGACTGGCCTCAGGACAATAGAGGGGCCCCTACGACTGCAGGGGTACATCCGCAGTTTGATGCTTTGCAGGTGGGGGCAATTGATGAAAAAGATGAGGGTTATGACCAGCATGGCCCCAGACAGAGTGAAAGCGGATGTCGAGTGAGAGCCAGCCTTGGGGGGATGAACTGATTGTAAAACACTGCACACCTCTGAAAGTCATGCTTAAAAGGTGAAGACCATCAGAGGAGAGAAACACATTGGAAACTTCATGGGGTACGCCACTACCCTTAATAAGAACTCAGAGGAGTGGCACAGAAGTACGCTTCAAGGCTGGAGAGCTAAACACATAACATCCCAGAAAGGAAAGCAGGTACGAAGGGCCTGATTACAACTTTGGGGCAGTGGCGACAGTGGAATGCTGCCTCCGCTGCACAAAAGCCGTGTAAGCACTGCCGACCGTATTACAAGTTGCAAATGGGCAACTTGTAATACGGTCAGCGGTTCTTTGGTCTTTCCCATGGCGGTGCCTTGAAAACAGGCAACGCAATTGGAATGGCCATAAAATTCCAGTACGACATGGTCACTGATGCCCATACTAAGCTGGCACTTGGGGGAAAACAGACAGGGGGCAAATGTTGTGCCCCCCCCTGAATGTATCTCCATGGTATGGGGGACATGGTGGCCATGTAGGACCCCCTTTGTTCTTGCACCGCCAGCTTTTTTATGACGGGGCTCCACCATGAAAAGGCTGGTGGTGCAAGAACTCAAAATATGCTTAGCGGAACTGCACCAGTCCCTGCTTAGAATTTTGCTTTGTGGCACTCCTGCGCCACTGCCAGGGACCGTTCCATGGCGCAACAGGTGGCCTACCTCTGATACAACTTTCTAAGTCGTAATTGGCAATACTGTAGACTGCCACTCCTGCCCCGACCGCAAGTCTGACGGCTGCAAGACCGCCAGACTCGTAATCGGGCCATAAGTCACATGGGCTACACTTACAACCAAGAAAGTACATCTACAGAAAATATGAATTGAAAATGTACCATATAATATTCTAATGCATGTTTTGGGAGAGCCACTAAAAAAGATGATGTTGTAATTGATGTATGGGAACACAACCAACCCCCCACCCCATTCTCAAACCTGGATGATGGCTAGGACCTTTGAAATGTGTTCCAAACCATTCACTCAGATACACACCATACATGGAAAATATCACAACACAAATATCATTTTTATATATGCCCTACTACCAAATAACCAAGGTAGCACTTACTATGTACTCTGAAACCACATTCAACATAAAACAAAAAACTACTACCCACAAAAAATAATCATAGACTTTAACCATGCCATGATTCAAACCATTTAAAAAATGTACCCCCACACAGCCCTACAAGGCTGTTACTGCCATTTCAATCAGAGCATATGGAGACACTTCCAACAATCTGCACTAAATGTAAAATATGCCATAAACAGCCAATTTGCCTTTGAAATAAAAAGCATGATACCACCAGTCTATGACCCTGTCACAGAGATAGCTAACCACTACAATTTACTAATAGAAATCCCTTTCTACCAACAAAACAAAGACAAGCTATGCCCCTAATAGATTATTTCGAAGACACTTGGGTTGGCAGACTGCATCGCTCCAGACACAAAAGCCAACCCAAAATCCAAATACCATGGTGGAATATCTATGACAGCACCTTGGCACAGGAAGCCAAAACAAACAACGCAGTGAAAAGATGACACAATGCCTTTGAATCCACACAAGGCAAAAACCAACCTACACTCTATAAATTATAGACGCATCCCAAAAGGAGCAAAGCCACTAAAAACTATTAATGAAGCAACCTGTAACCCAAATTGCACCTAAAATTACCAAACAAACCAAAAGTATGTATAACATGCTACAATTTAGAGTAAAACTTAAACAACTAGGGAGTGTATTACTTACAAATAAAAGCCAAAAGCATATTATAAAAGTGATACTACTAACCTACAAAATTCCCAAAAGAGTTTACCATAATCTTAACCAACATTACAAATTGTTTTTTCTATAAGTAATAAACATGATATTTTATAGCACCAGTTTAAACATTGAATAAAACACCAATGTTCAAAAAGGCTGAGATAATCAAATAATATACAAATTATTTAAAAGAAAATTGTAAACCTCACCAACCAGAAACCTCAAAGAACAAACTCCATCCATCACATATGATAAATACAAAACACAAACCACACATTTCCAAATAACTAGTACATCATATTTAGACAAGCACTAAAATATAACATTTCCGACCCAAAATAAATCAAATAAATGTAGCAAGGTGGTACAATTATGTGGCATGGCTGGCAGGCCTTACCATGTAATATTAACACAATACCCTAAAGTGGACGTTGGGTTCACACCAGTAATCCTCCTCTCAGTCCTGCTACAGTGGCAAAGAGAAGAAAGGCTTACTTAGAGGAACACGTGAAAAGCATTTTACAGTACCGATAAGTAATTGACACAACTCGAAAAAAATTCAACAACTATTTTAAAAAATATGGCTTTTTTAATATAAATGTTGACACCAAAATGAAATCAATCCAAGGTGGATAATTGGAGATATCAATTTTAAAGTGTTCAAGAAATCAATACTTTGCAAAGTTGTCAAACTTTACCTTTGCGGTCAATGGGGAAAATCTCAGGTGACACTCGGTCACTTGCTGGGTGAGTTCAGCAGAACCCACTGGGAGTTATGGTCTTGTGAGACCACAGACCAAGCTTCGGCAGTCAGAACAATTTGACCTTCCCCAGGGAGTCCGGGTGCAGAGGTGACTTGGTTGTCCTTGGTGCTGAATGAGAGCCATGGCAGCTGTCAAAAACAGTACTTGCAGGTTGCTTTCAGAGGAGCACCTTGAATAAAAAGCTTGGAGGGACCCCTGGGCCAGGAATCATCAGATAGAACAGCTTTACCTAGCTTGGGCATCTCTGGTGCAGAGGTGTGCTTGGTTGTCCGTGGTGCTGAATGGGACTGCAGGAGCTGGCTTTACCAGGCTTGCCAATGAAGCTATCTTTGGAATACAAGAACTCTACAACTTTGCCACAGGGGTGAAGGTGGATGATACAAAAGGTTCCCTCCATTCGGGGCGTCGAGTGAAGCAGTTAGTAGGTCGCCAGACCACCAACAAGCCTTGGTCCCAGCAAAGGCCACAACTGGGTCAATCTTCTTCCAGAGGCCCTGGGGACACTATGGAAGGCTGAGACTCGCTGAGGTTCAGGCGAACACTTCCCAGAAGGCACCTGTCCAGTTACTTTTGGGCTGGTCCACGACAAACCCCAGTGATCAGTCCTTTTTGGATCATGGAAGTGCGTTTTGTGCCTGCCCACTGCAGCAGACTACTACCTCTAGTCCTAGGGAGTCCTGGTGAAGTCTTTGGCTCGCAGAGGGGTTCACCTTTCTTTTGGAACCAGTCTCTGGTCCAGGACGAGTTGTAGTCCAGCGGGTGCAGAGGGGCTGCCACAGGTACAGTACTGCGTGCCTCTTCTTTGTGGTGTCCTGCCTTGTGCTGACACGGCTTCTTCTTTGTTTTTTTCTTCTTCAGAGCAGATCTGGCATTCTGGTGCCAGTAATGCCCCTTAAAGTCTTGATTTAGTGGGAATTTAGGGGTGTAAGAGCTAGTAGCCAATAGGCTACTAGTTCTGCGGCTAATCCGTCCCTCGGGTGATCTCATCCTAGGGGTGTATGTCACCAAACTACCAAGAACCCACTATTTCTGGGACTTTTTGAGATGGCATGAGCCATCCTCAGTTAAACAGACCCACTAGCCCAACCTAGAGGAGCGGCTCGTCTTTGGGGGGAGTACGCCTTCTGAATACCTAATTGCCTGCGTGCTCAAAAACATGAATGCCTGGGTCAGAAGGGCCTTTGTATCCACTGGGAGACAAGTCACTTACATATCAGAGGCAGTGAAACCTTTGATGTTCACTGCCCCGATAGGATGTTTACTAGCCATCCTCAGAGGGTGGAGGTATGACCTCCTTCCTGCCCAGGCCTTTTGTCTCATGTCCTCTGGGATTGATAACACTCACCAGCAGGAGGTCAGACTTCTCTTTTGGCAGCAAAGGACTCATAAAGCCTGCCAAGGCACAAAGTAACTCGGTATCTCAGTGTCCAGCCTCTAATGATGCCACCTGGGTGAATGACAGCTCACACGCGACACGAGAATCGTGTCAGGGGTGAAAAAGCACAGTGTTTGATACCACACCTGACTAAATGTTTTCGTTCAATATTGGAGCTGGTTATCTCGGTTTTGTCCGGTAAGCCAGCACACCTTAAATTATGGACTCCCGGTCCCTTACAGTAAACTTGGATGGCAAGCTTACTGTAGAGGCATATCTGTCTGTACATATAAGCAAACACAAGGAGATGATGGACGGAGTGCTGAAACTTTTCAATCACCCCCAGTCACAGATCTGGGTTGAGTCCATCATCCTTCTTTACCTCACTTCGCCACCTCAGTTCAGACCCAGCTATATGCAAATCAGTCTTGACCCTGTGCCTCATGGGAACAGTCCAGCCCGAATTGCCAAGCCAGGTCTGTGACTGGGGATGAGTGTCTGAAAAATGTCAGTGCTCCAGCCATCATCTTTTGCTTTGTACATATATGCATATAACATTAAGATAATGTGCCCCTGCTTCCTGTGCTTTAGGAGGCCCACTTTATGGGTGACTTACATACCTTAAGGCAGTGAGGTGACTGTCACACATGGTGTGTGCAGAGTCATACTTGAAGAGAGAAGCTGCTTGTGCAGGCTTTAGTAGCAACCCTGCAGACTTTATTTTTACTTGGGTCACTCACAGTGGTACAAATAGTGCTGCAGCCCTGGTGACCCCTTTAACACCCTTTCCATGGGTTTCACTGGTAACATATACTAGGGACTTACAAGGGGGGCTAAAGTATCTTTGCAATTGGGTAAACCAATTCACATTACCCTTTGAAGGAAAGAGCACTGACTGGTTAGCAGGTCCCAGTGCACTTTCAGTTAAAAAACCAAAGGATCTAAAGCAAAGAGTGGGGGAGGGGGGACCATCCAAAAAGTGCACTTTCCTACATGAAAATGACTTACTGTTCAGTAGATGCAGATCATCTTTCTCTGTATCCATGTAAACAGGTAAAAGATTTTCTAAAAAGCCCCCAAAAATAAAATGAATCAAACAGAGAACCCTCAAAGTAATCCAAAGTATCTAGGAACCATAAAAAAACTCAAAAAGCATTTAAAAACCCGAAGCTCTCCTGGAAGCCCAAATGAAAACAAAATTCAAAAGTTGGGTTTATTATAAACCAAAAGTGATTTCCTTAGAAAAACAGTAACTCTCAATGCCAATAGGAAATGCCCGTAGTCAAAAACCTATAAACTAACTAGACCACCCACCCGTCAAACATATTACATTTCAAAAATTACATATACATTACACTTAATCATCAACAAATAAGTAACACAGTATAAGATAACATAACAAAACATTAATAAACAGTGTACAAAAGCCCCAAAATATACATTACTGAAAAATATTACTATTAATACAATCAAGGGCCTGATTATGATGTTGGTCGGAAACTCTTCCGACCGACACCGTCTCGGATTCGGTTCTGAGCGACTCGCGATCGGCGGTTCTCCAGGACCGATTACGATGCTTCCGAACATTGTTTGGAAGGACTCCCATTGACTTCAATGGGAGCCTGTGTCCCAAACGAGAACACATGTTATAGAGAACAGTGGTCCCTATTCAGGAGTAATATAGTGTGATAGATAACCATACACTTAGAATAGAATGTATGTCTTTTGTCCAGCCGGACAAGAATTTATTTTCATAGTATTTTTCAAAAGTAGTATCAAATAAAACATTCAAATGACAAGTGGGCACAGCCGTGACCAACAGAATACAAGACAGAACAATGAAC
Organism: Triturus cristatus; assembly: GCF_964204655.1. Lineage (NCBI taxonomy): Eukaryota > Metazoa > Chordata > Amphibia > Caudata > Salamandridae > Triturus > Triturus cristatus. Next base: position 463,924,893 of record NC_140592.1, read on the forward strand.
ACAGAATTGGCCAAAAGGCAAGCCAAAATGGGTCTGTACAGTTGTTCTCAGTATAGACAGACACAAATTAATCATTTAACACCATTGCACAATGTGTTATAGCTTGAGTCTAGTGCATAGGGTGTTTGGGTGTCGACGACGTTTCAATGCCACATTAAATTTAGGGCATCATCTTCAGGACAAACAAATAATGCACTGCTGTCTTGATAATATATCACACCTTTTTTACAATTCTAAGGTGGCAGAGAGTCGACGGTTCATTATAGGCGCAGGAGCGCTCAACATCTGGACTTTGGGGGTTGCTGACACCAGCGGGATCAATTCTGTTGGAGCTCCATTGAAACTCCGAAGCAGATGCGGCGATACTGCCCACGCTCACTGAAGTAATCCGATCGTGCATTCTCTAACAGCTGGCACACTGCACCCAACAGGACTTTCTGCCATAAAGCAAACAGAATTGATCCCGCTGGTGTCAGCAACCCCCAAAGTCCAGATGTTGAGCGCTCCTGCGCCTATAATGAACCGTCGACTCTCTGCCACCTTAGAATTGTAAAAAAGGTGTGATATATTATCAAGACAGCAGTGCATTATTTGTTTGTCCTGAAGATGATGCCCTATATTTAATGTGGCATCGAAACGTCGTCGACACCCAAACACCCTATGCACTAGACTCAAGCTATAACACATTGTGCAATGGTGTTAAATGATTAATTTGTGTCTGTCTATACTGAGAACAACTGTACAGACCCATTTTGGCTTGCCTTTTGGCCAATTCTGTGTTCATTGTTCTGTCTTGTGTTCTGTTGGTCACGGCTGTGCCCACTTGTCTTTTGAATGTTTTATTTGATACTACTTTTGAAAAATACTATGAAAATAAATTCTTGTCCGGCTGGACAAAAGACATTCATTCTATTCTAAGTGTATGGTTATCTATCACACTGTATTACTCCTGAATAGGGACCACTGTTCTCTATAACATGAAATTGCCCAAGGTCCCTGTCTTAATTCCTTTGGGTTCCCTTGTTCTGTAAAACCGAACGAGAACACAGGCACCCCTGGGTAAAATGGGTGTCTGCAGAAACCTTGCACCCTGTCGCGGGCACCCCATGGTACCTGCCACACTGTGAATGGTTTTACAAGGGGGTCTCTTGGGTACCACCACGGACTGCAACCAGAGACATCAGGATGGAGGTGGCCCTGCTAGGTGCCGCCAAAGTCCGTTTCCGACAGCCTTTTCGTGTCGGACAGGCCGACTAGGAAAGGCTGTCAGAATCCGATATCATAATCGCTCGGTCTGAAACGCTGTCCGTACAGATGTACGAATCGGCTGATTCTCCGAGTGCTGGTCGGAACGGATTCAGAAAGATTGAACAGTTTCCCTTCCGATCACGAGCATCGTAATCGGTCAGTTGGATTGTTTCTGACTGAGTCGGTGGATGGGTTCTGACACGGTCTTGGAGAATCCGACTGTAGGTCAGAGGCTTTCCGCCCGACATCATAATGAGGCCCTATATATATAAAACCCCACAAACTACACTATAGATAACCTCTAGACGTACCCTACACCCCGCTTACCCTCGAAATTCCTAAAAAACATTTAAAGCATTCTTGCCTGTTCCAAAAAACAGCAGCCCCTTACCGCAACCTGAGTACGAAAAATAAAGTAAAAAGTACACAAATAGACTATAAAATAGAAGGTAGTAGTATTAAGAAAATGGCTGCTAAATTAAACAAAAAAGACTACCTCCCCATAGAAATGAAATGTTGAATAAGTGTATTAAAAATGTAAAAAACTATTAAACATGTAATACATGTCAAAAATGTTGTAACGTATGATTTAAAAAAAGTGTGAAGTATAAATTAAATAATAGTATAAAATATATACAACTATTTAATATATACTGAAAAACCGTATGTTAAAATAATGCTACAATTAAGTATATAAAACAATTTAGGAAATGTAAAAAAAAACAAGGTAACCCAAAATTGAAAACTTTATATTCATAATTAAAATGTAGACATAATAGATTATTCTTATCACTATTAATAATAAATACATTTTTAATGTATTACCATTCCTAATATGTTACCATAAAACATATCATACTCCCTAAAATTAACAATCATAAAAGCAAAAAGAATTAAATATGTTTTTTAATTAAATGTATTACATTTTAGAAAATATATTCCCAAAACCAGAATTTATTGGAATATTAAACCATTATAAAAATGTGATTGTTGATATTTTGTTAACACATTTTTCATAAATAAACCAATAATATATGAATGTAACACAAACTAAGAATGTATACATCATAATTAATACATATTTATATTATTTTCATATTATAATTATACAACCTTTCAAAAACATGTCAAATAAATGTCAATATAAAAATAAAAAGCGTCCCAAAAATGATGAAAATGAAAACATTCAAATATTTTGAATCTGATAAAACGTAACTTTTTAAAAACCAATTTAAAAACGTGTTTTCATTTTATTAAATTATTGTTTGATATATTTGTATTTTTCTTTAATGTGTTATAACTTTATTGTTTACTTTAAAATTTACAATTAATATTTTTTGTTTTAGTATAATGAAAATAGCTTCAAAATCATTATAAACTATTATTTATCACAATTATTAATGCAACAAAAGAAATGTAACTATTTTACAATAGTAAGTTGCATATCATTAAAATACTGAACATGAAATTCAAACTACATGTTCTACTTTTTAATAATCCCCCCTTCCTTAGCCCTAAAAACCCAAAGTCCGGCTGCTAAAAAAAACATAAATCCATTATTTTTAGACATAACACAATTTCATAATTAATACATTATCTTCCCAACAGCACAAATTACAAAATGATATTCTTATTTATGATATTCCTGTCGGCGATATTTTTGACATTCCAATATTCTTGAGATAATATTTTTGCTTAGCTTTATTGTTTTCAGATATTTTGTCCAAACACCTTAGAAATGCTGCAGAAATCATGCATTGAAGAATTATTTGCTATATTTTGGCTTTTTCAAATCCTATTTAATACATGGTTTGGAAAGTTCCTGGCTACGTCATAGCACTGAGAATTCAAAGTGAATTTGCACTGTTCACAAATCATGAATAAATCATCTTACTGAACAGAATTCTACCTAGCTATGTAAAATCTAGATTCTTTGTTATACAGAATCCTGTCAATTATGTGCTATGCAAAACCCCTGGAAGAGACATTGTATGTAGAAATCCTGACGAATTCATGTTGTGCAAAAATCTAACCATTAGCCTGTTATGAAGAAATCCTGGTGGCTAATCTTGTTTTTGCAAAATCCTGGTGATGTTATGATGCACCAAAATGCTGGCAAAGTTTTGGTAGGGAGAATTCTTAGCAAAATCATAAGAAAACATAAATACTGGCTACATTTTGTTGTGCAGAATACAGGCATAGGTCTGATATGTGTTATGCAAAAGGCAAGCTGATCAACGTATCCAACATTCCTGGTTAATTTATCTCACTGAGTAAATTCCAGGAAAATCATGGGTGAACATGCAGCATTTTTCTGAAAACAAATTTCTGAAATCTGGAAAGATTAAGGGCTTTATTATGAGTATGATGGTCCTCAAGCGGTGGTGGTTCTGTGCCGTCTGCTGGAGGACCGCCAAAATTGTGGTGCCCCCCGGACTATGAGTGTAATCCTGGACGGGCGGGCGGTGCACCGGCGGTCTGATGGCTGTGATCTGATTGGCTCATAGTGGAGCCTATCATGCACACAGCTGCTGTGAGAGCGCATACTCCATGTTCCTGCACGGTATGGCATGCATGCCACATCGTGCAGGAACTGGGGTGCAATACGACGGGGGCACATCATGTGCCCCCTGCATGCACCCCTAGGCCCAGGAGATGCAGTGGGTCCTGTTAGGGCCCCCATAATTGCATTGCTCCCACCCTTTTCATGGCAGGCTTACTGCCGTGAAAGGGGCGGTGGAAAGCTAACTCAGAATATGCTCGGTGGTGCCGCAGCAGCACTACCAGCATATTGTGGCTCCTGAGCGCTGCGCGAACGCAGTGGGATCCTGGATCCCTGGCGACTGCAGCGGTCCTGTGGCGTTCGTATTGCCACACTCGTAATACTGCGGGAGGGCCCGCAGGGTGGTAATGGTCAGACCACCACCGCGAAGATGGCATTCCTATTGACCGCTGTACTAGTAATAAGCCCCTAAGTAAACATGAAACAGAAATAATAGGTTTGAGGAATATAAGAAAATAAGTTGCACTGATGCACCACCCTATTTTGTAAGTAGTTTAAAGAAAAAGTCAAACTTGTGGTGAAAAGTTCACATTGGCAACTTTGTTGATGATTTCCCCAAATGTGAGAACGTTCGGTTTTGGATATATTTGATGTTCAATGAGAGGGTCTGCTCGAAATGTCCATTTTAACATGATGGATTATTGGAAGATGATTAAAAGGTATTGATGTGAGGGACAGTCCTTCCTAAACAGAAGAATGCGCGAAATGAGTTTGAGGACAAGAGTCAGCGAAACTTTATTGGTTATATTTGGAGTCTTAGTTTAGTTTGTTTCGAACAGTGTTCACAACTCACTATTGTCAGGCCTAATATTAATGCATATGACCTCACCCAGCACACCATGCTTCATTCAGCCCTGCAACAAATCGAATAATATACAAAAGGCCCCCAGGGAGAAGTCTCTCTATAAATGTTGGGTGTGTACACATCTGGTTTGGCTAAAATGGAAAGACGTCAATGTGTAGGATGAAATTAAGTGGGATGAGATAGCGTTGGCTTGTGCCAGCAAGGGTAAATGATGATCTCACTTTATGAGCTATGACTTCATCAGTGTCAAAGGCCACGGCCCCTTGTGCTCTTATAAGAGTAAGGGGTTGATTTGCAACATTTGGAATACTTCAATATGTTGCTTGCAATGGTGTGTGTGTGTGTTATCATCTGGTTTTAGGGAATGTATGGCGCCTTTAGGTTTATAGAACCACATTAAATTTAGCTCACCTGGTGAAGGGAAACAACATGAAACGGAAATGAAGAGATGGACCAGTGTATCTGTTGTAGAGAGTAGACTTTGTGCCAATGAGTGTCATAATCATCCCAGCGTGTATAAGCCAATCAATAAAGGCGGTCCTCACAATGTGAGATATTGAATATGATTCTAATTGTTGGCAGCAGCTCTGAAACATCCCCGAAGGTGGGTGAATATTAATTGAAAGACATAGCGTGAGGGAAACATATTTGAGGAAACCTCAAAAACTTATTTTGTGAGAAATACCTCACATTCAAGGGTGTAACTCAGGCTCCATAGTCCCTGGGGTGCAGAGGAGGCAACCTTTTAGGGGCCCCACAACCCTTCAAAGGGCCCCCATTCAGCCTAAGGCTTTCTGTGAAATATGGGAGGCTCAGGGGGTGCTCATCACTTTCTACAGGGTAGGTGCATAATTTTGGCCCTCATTACAAAGTTGGGGGGACCAACATCTAGGGCAGCAGTCCGACCGCCGGATTATGATACTGGTGGTCAGAGCGCAGTGGGCGGGGGGAGACCTCCACCTCTGACAGGCTCAAGGAGCCCGTCAGTGCAGCAGTCGGATCGTAATCCCTACAATGGGGGCAGTGCCTGCGCAGGCACTGCCATAGGGATTACAATGTCCATTTCTCACAGCCTTTTTATGGCAGTCCCACCCCCATGGAGAGGCTGTCAAAAAGGGACTCTGGGGTCCCTAGCAGGGCTGCCGTTCCCCATGGACCCCCATTATGTGGCCTGGGGTGCACATGTGGTGTCCGCCAAGCATCTATGCACCATGTGCTAGGCACCACATGGAACCTGGCACACGGTGCATGAATGTTTAAAAACATCCCTTTTTCTATTGCGGCTTGTGCTGCTGCCCTTTTCTAGGCCGTAGCACAAGCCGCAATAAAAAAGGGGTATTTCTGACTGCCTACATGGTGCTCACATCATTATCTGGTGGGTGGGACCTCCGACGACTTGTCGGGCAGCCCCAATACCGCGGCGATATCTGACCAACATCATAATGAGGCCCTTTATGTTTCGCCTCTGCACACATGCAGACAACAAAAAGGGTAACCACTATATTAACTGTGCCACTGCAGCATTGCCAACACCCCCACCAGTGCAGAACAGAAAAAATGCCTTTAATGGGAGCTATTGGGCAATGTTTCTGCTCTGATCTATTAACAAACATCTCTGGGAGTGGTTATACCAAAGATTGACTTTAAATACTGGTCATCTTCCGGTAATTGTCAGAGAGATTTCTGGCAGCTTTTGGCTGCAGGAGAAAGGTTTTGCAATTACTAGCAGAAACACTTGTTACGTTAGTCATTTCTCTACTACCAGCCAAAAATCTCGATACAGCAGAAAGGTTGCCAGGAACAGTATTTCCAACTCAACTCAATACGCTCCATTAGCGGGCTCTCTACATAACCAGACCCATAGCCAGTCCACACCCAACTTTCACAAAATTGTCGCGGTGATTTACAGTATGGGCACATTTTAAACTGTAAGAACCTGCTTTTAGAGTCCTTATATTGGATTCCAGAAATGGGTGTGGATTACTGCCACACAGACAGGGAAAGCAGTCATGTTGATTACACGTTGCTTCTGTGTTTTGAGCTGCCAACAAAATGGCAACATGTTAATGCGTTGGGCGGTCTCGCTTTCCAAGAAATGATGAAACACCGACACTAGCATTTCCATGCAGGGTGGTAGGAATCTGGTCTCTCAGGCAAGGCCACTGAAAGACCCCCATGTCAATTTGGTCTTGCTCAACATCAGAGCAGCTCTCTGATGTCATGGGGACACCAAAGTATACACTATTTTGACTGAGCATGGCTACCTTTCACTCTTACCTCAGGATATGTGGCGACTGACGATAGTGGGAGTGATATTCTAAGTCAGGGGCAAAGGCTTTTGCTGTGAGGAAATTGTTTATTGTCTCTCCTCAGTATCGGTTCATTCAGCCCCCATGAAGGGATCCTTTACCTCCAGCCTGTCTGAGACATATGCTATGAGCATTGCTGACGTGTGGTTTCCTGGTCGGCTGGTGGGTGGTGTCTCCTGTAGAAGATAGTGGTCTCATTTGTGTTGAGCTGGTGATGCCAATCTCAGCATTCCAGCTTCAAGTTCACTCCCTGTTGCCCATCCTAAAATGGTCTACTTGGTTGGTGGATGACTTATCCAGCCCCTCCTCTTTGTACAAGTGTAGGTTCTACTGCTTGGGTGATTGAAACTCGATCATCTATCACTGCCCGGGCTGTGGCTGTCTCCTTACGCAAAACTAGACACAAGCCTATAGTCTGAGGCAAACACACATCACACCTTCATCAATTTGAACAAATCTGACGGGAGACTCTGGGCTGAGAAGCATCTCGAAATCTAGCCAGTAGTAGGGACAACATTTTCTTTCAAGACCAAATTGTTACCCAAACTTTCAAATGTTGTCGCCTTCCTATTATGTTCCGGAATCTCATCGTGACCATCAGAGGATTATGTAAAAATGACCCCTTAACCAATTCTGAGCTCACTCCTTGGTTATCACATGGACACTGAATCGGCTTGTGCACCGTATGGGGCCTGAAAAACGAAGAAGAGTGGAAGCTCTGTGTGTTTGCTAGTCTCCCTCCAGCCTTAACCTATGCGTGAAAAGCCTGTGAAGTCACCTTCCTCCAGGCACGGTAAACAGACATAATATCGAATTAAAAATACAGACAGGACAGAATATCGAGTTTTTAATATAGAATGGACAGAATATCGAATTGCCAAAATATAGTGGTGAAGAATATCGAAAATCAGGTAAGAAATATCGATTTAAATAATATAGAAGTAAGTAATATCGACCGTCATAATATAGTTGTTAAACATATCGATTTTTTTTATAGTGTTTTAAGTGTTAGTATATGTGTTAAAAGTATGTATTAATTTTAGAATGTATGTTTGAATATTTTAAAAGTAATGAATTTTAGGTTATTTAATTTTTGTGTAATTTAATTCTGTAGCGGGTTGTGGGTTTATAGGGGATTAGGGTGGGAAGTAATTTAATTATAGTACATTAAATAATAATTTTTAGGAATTATTAATTAGTTTTAATTTAATTTTGTGTTTTATTTCTGTAGCGGGTTGTGGGTTTATAGGGGAATAGGTTGGGGAAGTAATGTAATTGTTATTAGGTAATTATTAATTGGTATTGAAAATTAATTGGTTGTTGATTAATTATTAATTGGTAAATAATTTTTATTAATTGGTAATTCATTTGTATTAATTGTTTAATTGATAATTATGTTAATTGTATTAATTTATTATTTGTAGCGGGTTGTGGGTTTATAGGGTAATATGGTAGGAAGTAATTTAATTGAAAAAAAATAATTATTGAAATAATTTTTGTATATTGATAATTATTGTATTATTAATTAATTATTAATTGGTATTAATTGTATTTATTATTTATTGTTATAGAAAATTAATTGGTTGTTAATTAATTATTAATAGGTAATTAATTAAAAAATAAATGATTGGTAATTATAATTAATTAATTATTAAATATTGTGTGATTGGTAATTAATTGTAAAACTTTTTTGGGTATTAAGAATTAATTTATTTTTAATAAAATATTAAAATATTATTTCGCCTACTATTGCACTCACTGGAGTGGGAATAGTAATTTTTACCCCTACACTATCCAACGCTTTCCCTACTATTGCACTCACTGGATTGGGAATAATACATTTTACCCTCCCGCTATCCAACGCTTTCCCCACTGTTGCACTCTCTGGAGTGGGAATAGTAATTTTTACCCCTACGCTATCCAACGCTTTCTCTACTGTTGCATTCTTTGGAGTGGGAATAGTAATTTTTACCCCTACGCCATCTGACGTTTTCCCTACTGTTGCACTCACTGGAGTGGGAATAGTACATTTTGCCCTCCCGCTATCCAACGCATTCCCTACTGTTACACTCTCTGGAGTGGGACTAGTAATTTTTACCCCTACACTATCCAACGCTTTCCCTACTGTTGCACTCTCTGGAGAGGGAATAGTAATTTTTACCCCTACTCTAGCCAATGCTTTCCCTACTGTTGCACTCTTTGGAGTGGGAATAGTAATTTTTACCCCTACGCTATCCAACGCTTTCCCTACTGTTGCACTCACTGCAGTGAGAATAGTAAATTTTACCCTCCCGCTATCCAACGCTTTCCCTACTGTTGCACTCTCTGGAGTGGGAATAGTAATTTTTACCCTTACGCTATCCAATGCTTTCCCTATTACTGCACTCTCTGGAGTGGGAATAGTAATGTTTACCCTCCCGCTATCCAACGCTTTCCCTACTGTTGCACTCTCTGGAGTGGGAATAGTAATTTTTACCCTCCCGCTATCCAACGCTTTCCCTACTATTGCACTTACTGGAGTGGTAATAGTAAATTTTACCCACCCGCTATCCTACAGAAAAAATATTGAATATTTTAAATTAATATTACGTTAATATATATGTATTCATTTTTTTTTTTACTTACATTAATTATTTATTAATGTTAAAGTTATTTAAGTATTTTTAAGTATGTTTCAGTTAATTATATGTATTATTTAATTAATTTTACATTACTTTTAAGACTTTTAAAAAATTCGATATTTTGACTAACTAACTTTTTACAACGATATTTTGGATTCTATATTTTTGTACTTACCTGTTTGGAGATAGGCATTCGATATTTTGGCATTCTATATTTTTTCCTCTATATTTTGGTAGGTCGATATTCTCCTTCTCGATATTTTGTCAGTGATCCTCCAGGGACAGGTAAAACGACGCAAGATCTACTTGCTTGGCAAGAAGCAGGGCAGCATCTACTAAGAGGAGAAGTGTTGGATTAGGGCAACATGGACAAGGCCAAGATGATGCTAAGGACCACTGTGAGGTTAGATGGGGCGGGATTCCAGAAACTATGCAAATTCCATAAGATTCACCCAGTGGAACAAATTCACAAAAAAGTAGCAAGTTCAATTTGCGAGTGAAATAGTTTTATTGGCAGATTTCATGGAGTTTGCATTTTGGCGAAATATGTCGCTCATCCCTTCCGCCAACTCTCCCAGGACTCCAAGGAAAGATCTCAGAAGCAACCACTGGTATTCCACCTCATCTGATCGACTGTCAATTGACACCGCAGACACATGCATCTGTTAATGCATCAAAACACACACACACACACACACACACAAACACAATGTAATCCACGGGTGTGTAAACACCAAAAGGACAAACTAAGCCTCAAAAATGCACAGAGACCTTTTGGAAGACATCTTAAGTACGAGTCGAAACGTCACGATCTTATCTAATAACAGTTCCTGAATGATGTAGTTACTGAGATGTTTAAATTATTGTAGACAGAACAAAATAACAAACTTAATTTATGTCTCTTGGCGTTTGATTTGTGCAGGTGGTTGCAGATGGTGGTTCTGGCACTCATTTTAGGGATCGGGCCTTTTTCTATCTTTTGACACAGAGCAGGAGAAACAAAAGGAGTGAATGCAGAAAGAAGGAGGAAAGGCAGGGAACCAGTGACAACGGAAGAAAGCAGGAATAGCAAAGAAGCTGCAAGAATGAGATAAAAAGACAGAGAGAGGAGATAAAAAAGAGACAGGCGATGGAATGACGTCAAGAGAGCCTTGGTCTTTGGGGCACCACTCCCTGGCATTTGGAAGTGACGCTGGTGGGCGCGTATGAAAAACTGCAGACTTGTGCTGTTTTTTTTCACATATTAGGAATTGCACCGGCGGGGCCATTGCCCTCCCAGAGCCCCGAAAACAACATGTCTGCCTCATTCGTTTCCGGACGTAATCAGTCGCTTTGGGTGTAGTGTGGAAATCGCCTCGAGCAATGGAAGGGATTTGTAATGTTAACATAACATTTCTCAGTAAATTGGACTCATTTAGATGCCGTAGATTTCAAGCAACAACACACCAGCAGCGAGCCGGGAGTGATTGATTGCAGGCTGCTTGCTTTGTTTGGGTCCGATTGCTAATGAAAATATAGTGACTGGCACCAGCCAGACAGAGCTCTGCAGCGTCGAGCCCAGGGAGAGGACAGCGCTAATATTAGCAACATGGCCGCCTTTGGTCTCTCAAGTGTTTTTTCTCTGGCAAGCCTTGCTCTGTGCGAGGACGTGGCCCAATGTACGCCTTTCCCTCGCCACGCTTCTGAACCAGGAGCCCCTCATGGGATAGGCCATATGGGTAGGTGCGTAACATTAGACCCCGCAGTCCCTGCGGTGTGGGGTCCCGAGCTCCTCGGGCCCCCTCCAGCAATGTGCAAGGGTGGCGGGGAGTGCTTAATTTGTAAAATATGAAGTCCAGGTGCTCAAATGTTTGTTGGAGGCCACACCCACTTTCCCCAGCTCCACCCACTTCCTCCACTGGCTCCAACCAGTTATTCTATTGGCTCTACCTACATCCTCAACTAATGCTGCTGAAAGCCAGATGTAATACCCGATCTGAATTTCATCATGGGGGCCTTCCTCAAGTAAGGTATTGATAGGAGGTTCCCCTGCCCCGCAATTTTTTGAAAAAGATTAAATCAAAAGTGCATTTAAAGCACAATTTTTGGAATAAATTAGCTAAAATGACTAAAGCATTGAAAAGGGACATGTGAAATATTCCAGTGCTCTATGTGCCGATGTGGGGAAAGGACAATACTGAGGTATGTGCAAAGGTGCTTTGTGTTGTCATTTTTTAGCAGAGTCTAATTGTGCGTCATGAGTTCAAAGACACAACTTTTATAGAGGATGTTTGCCAATAGGAGTCCGGCCAAGTGTCTGGATGGTGTGTGAAACGAGATGCGGCCATTCAGCTAGGCAGGGCCAATAGTGTGTAATACTCTCTGGCACAACTACTGTCTTGAAGCCCACAGCGCCCTTACAGTCTTCAGAACTAGGCACCAAATGTATTATGAGCAGGCAGCATTGTAGTAGCACTGCAGTGTGACCGGTCTGCTTCTTTGTGCTATCCTCAATGTATTACTTCAGCAGGGTGCAAAGAGACTGGTCCCTAGGACTTTAAAAATCCCGTATCCTCAGTGTTAATGAGGGAATCCTTACAAATGACCTTGAATTCAGAGACACAGACAGACCTGTAATTTTCATTCAGAAATTCTGATAAATGCAACTTCCCTGCAGGGACTTGTTTCTTCTTTACCTTATCCTGACAGGTTTATTCGCAAAGTGGTAGCTGCTCTCCACGGCCAGTGTCCTCTGCAGGGCCCAGGCCGTAGCTTCCATAGGTGCAGCAGAGGCAGTGGCCACTGGACCCAGAGACCTGGTTGCCATATTTTACAATTCATAATACAGCCATGGACCCATTTCCTTCTTTGCACTGGGGCCCATGGCACACTAGCTGTGTTACTAGTTCTCTGTCAGAATGTTTTACAATGGACAAGGCCATCCAGTGACCTTTCAGTGCTCTGCACCCCACCACACGAGCGCCCTGCAAGCAATGATATGTTTCTTTGCAAAAATAGAAGGATGAAGTATACATCTTTTTTCTCGACCCTTTTTTCAATGCAATCGCAAATAATTGTGGCATTGCAAGTCTCAAACGCATGCGCATCTCTGAGTGCCATTTTAACACATTGTGACTTGGGGTTTCACCCTCACCAGACACAAATATTGCACTTCATTTTACCCCCATCAGGAGACATCAGTGTGAAGAAAGGTCGGTAGTGAAGTAAATTCCTGAGTCACTCTGCACACACCAGTAGGGAAGTTGTGTTGGGCAGCGGCCAGGGCGACTGACTCCGGAACACAGGGGCTCATGGTTCGATCACCGGCGGCAGGTTAGCCCAGCACCATGTGACTCTGGGCAATAGCTAGCTTAATCTTCCCGATGGCCCCCAGCGCTGGGACACTTCTCCTGAGGTAGCTGAGCGCTTTACAAATGCTGGTTATTATTATTAGCACTGTGTCCATTTTCACCTGGTATTTAAAAAAAAGCCAAACTGTCCAGGCAGCGCAGAAATATCCAGTGATTGTACCAAAGGCAGGAGATACATAGCATTTCCTCTAAAGGACGGCCCCAACAAAGAGAAAAACACCATTGTTACAAACAACACAGCTCAAATAGGCCCGGACTCCCAGCACTGCCCACCTCAACAAACACGCACCACACAAACTTCCAGCCAACAGAACCCTCCATGGACATCCAACAGCAGATACTCGATTCTGACTTCATGCCATTCCCAATACGAGCTGCCACAAACTTCGGCAAAGAACCACAGACTGCTTACTACTTTAGCCTCTCTGATACATTACCCAATAATTACACAAAACATCATGCATGCAACCATTCAGTAGACACTGACACCAACTGCTTGATGGCGCCATCGCAACCATGCTCCATAACACACGTCATAGCACAAATTAAAATGTGGGCATGGATTTTGCACTGATGCACAACCGCTCAAAGAGTCATTTAAACATATTATCTGGCTTGATTTATGTATTTAAGATGTGTGGGAGAGCACCCCTCTTCATTCAAGATTGACATAAAAGATTCATTAAATTCTAATGTAGCTTAGTGTGCTGCACCCTCCTGTGTCTGCCTGACACGTAATATAAACTAAACTGAAGGCCTAGCTAATGGGTATAGCTGGGACAAGGCGTGCACAAATGTAAAAATGATTATATATGCCTAATTTCACTGTATATACAAATGGATTAATCAACAGACAACCATTGACATTTCAAAATCTTATATCTCTTTGCAAAAACGAATTTTTCAATACAATATTATCATCAAAAAATGAACAAAAGTAAATAGCCATTACAGCACAAATAATATTTATAATCATTCTTCATAACAATACAGATGATGACGTGCCATGAATCAGCGTGTCAAATAATATTCATTTTGCCCAATGCATTTCGGGACATTAGTCCCTTCTTCAAAGGCAGATCTAAAAAAGAAGAAGAATAAAAATAGTGGTAATCCAGCTTTGAACAAGTGTGTCAGAGTGGTTCGATCGAACCGGAAATAACCATAGAGAGGTCAGGTTAACTGCAAATCATGCAGGTCTTCCGCAATCTTTACGGCGTGAACGTAATTGTTACCATTTTGAATACAGATCATGCATGATGATCTAAATAACTACGTCATTATCGTTAGTGACCGTGAAATGTGTCATGCAAGAATTGGGAAAGTGCTTCAAATCAATGTGCTATTCCCTATAAGCAGCAAACTTCCGAAGACCACAAATGCGCAAAAAGCACCTCATGATGTAAACAAATGATACCTTGATAAACAACGTGAATACACAAGAATCAAAAAGAATATCTGTAACGTGAAAAAGTCCACACTTGTAATCACTAAATTAGACGGTAACCGACCGACCCATTATTTGGTATTCAGTCTCAAATTCTAATACATAACAATCCATACCTGGGGACACTCTAGAATACCCGATGTTTGGCGTTTCCTTCAATGCGAGCGGGGCAAATCTACCAAAATAGAATTCATGCATCAGCCCGATGTCAAATCTCAATAACCAGTTCCCTGTAAAAGTTTGCAACATATGCCCCAAAAAAAGTTAACCCTGCACTCAATTCCAGGTGTTAACGGGGAAGAGAACCCCCCCAAAAGTCGGCAGGGATATAGAAGAAAGGGCGTCTCATAAGAAAATATATTTTCCCCATGGAAAAAAAATACAAAGTCTGCATTTCAAAAAGACAGTAGTATTTTAGACATGGTAGAAATGCCTACCTGAGGCCTGCTGATGCACACTAACTGCACACAACACTCACCTGCTTCAGATGATAGTGCCGGACTGCCGCCAGTGCGTTATGCGTGCGTACCTCTTAAGATAAGGCAGGCCTGCAGCAAGGAATTTTAAAGAGGTTACGCACGCACGCTGCCGCAGCTGCACAGGATCAAATCCAGCCCAATCAGCAGCCCGCTCACTGGCCCTGACTGAAGGTATAGTTTTATTATTGGCTCTACGCTCACGCACTCAGCTCTTCACTGGGGACTCGGGAAACGGAGTGAGAGTGCGGATCTTGTTGTGAAGAGTCGTACTCATTATTTGTTTGTCACACACGCTGTGCGATCTAGACCCGGCCCTGATAAAAAAGTTCCGGTGCTAAGCACCGGAAAGCACCGGCACAAATTAAGCACTGGCGGCTGAGAGTTCCTGACTGGGTCCAAAGCATGGGGGCCCTCTCTATGTACTTTGCAGGGGGGGGCCCTCAAGTTTTGTTACGTCACAGGATATGAGGCCCGTGCTTCATTTGTAATCAAATGAGTGTGGGGGGGGGCAAAGTTTGTCTTCAGTCCGCCACCGGAGCTGCTGAATGGCGTGGTTACCAAATACCAATTCTGCCGAGCCTTGAATCCACCTTATGACTCTTTCTTTCTTCCACTCCCGTATACTTACCGCCTCTTACTGCATACATGCCATTTTTTAAGAGGAAAGTGAAAGATTTTCGAAAAATAATCAGGAGAATGTATTTCTCCCATTGACTTCTATTGTGGCCTGTATCGGGTCTATCGGCAAGCATGGGGCTTGCTTGTGTGCTGCTGCAGGATCGGATCTCAGAAATTAAGATATATCTTTTTTTCAAACCTGTCAGGAGCACAGAAAAATCTCTATGACAGGCAGAGAATGCGTGACAAAAATGATGTGCACATACAAGCAGGAGCAGGCTACTGTCAGTGCATGGTCTGAGTCACACAAGACCAGCCCCTGCCGTCTGAAGCCCTCCGAGGAAGCGGGTTTTTGCATGCAGGAATCGGGAGATGGCAGACTAGCCTTGAAATCGGGAGTCTCCCGCCTGAATGGGGAGGGATGGCATGTATGTTATTGCACTCCCGAATCTTTTTTTTATGACTTCGTAGGTCATTAGTTAATGTCATAATATGATAAATATAGGCACGATATCAGCTCCTTATGGCAGATAGGCAGACTGCAGGACTCTCAATATACAGTGCTCTAATGACTACTGACCCTGCAATAGCCACTTATGGCCAAAAGACAGACTGTAGTACTCCCAGGGGACACGAGGGACTGCCACACTGAGACTGGTACAGATGCGGCACCAGCTCATGTTGTCAGTAGAACAATAAAAAGGTCCTTTAGCGATATTAACCAATATCATATTCTCATGGGTATGTGCAAGCACCACCCAGTCCTAATAACAATTTATAAAGATACTTTATTAACCTCTTCTGTGCCCATGACGAGATAGTCTCGTCATGGAGCACGGTCGCGCTGTGCCCATGATGAGACTATCTCGTCATGAACCCCACCCACTAATGTAACGCCCGGCACAGGAGGGGGAAAGGGCGTGGCACAGAAGGGGTTAAATCCATAGTAATTGTGAATAACAGGGATGTTTTTTACTGAGGGGCTCTGTTCTATCAAATCGAAAACAAGTTCAAAGCTCGAATAGTCTGTGATGTCACTCCGAACTCCGAGGTGAAAAATACCCTCATTATTAACTTTTAACCCATCT
Organism: Triturus cristatus; assembly: GCF_964204655.1. Lineage (NCBI taxonomy): Eukaryota > Metazoa > Chordata > Amphibia > Caudata > Salamandridae > Triturus > Triturus cristatus. Next base: position 463,941,421 of record NC_140592.1, read on the forward strand.
ATAAATGCATCTATTAATGTGTGTTATGTATGGCCCCCCGCAGCACCTGTTCATGCTCACAGCTGCTACGCTTGGGGCAGAAGAGTAATGGGGGAGCCATGCATGACATGGCCTGTCCCCCTTGTTCCAAATAAAATAAAATAAATAATAGCTAGCCGCCTGCCACCCGCTGACACCACCCTCTGAGCCTTCTCTCCCCCTGCATGAATAAGCTGTGCTCTCCGCTCTCTTCTCTCCACCACTGCACTGACAAGCTTTCCAAGAGCCCCGTCAGAGCAGCCTGGTATTCCTTTATGATGTAGCAACAGTGGGAAACAGCTCTTGACCCTACGGCTGCTATGCCATTGCAATGAATAGCCAGATTTATAATGTGGTATTTATGATATCGGCTCGCAATGAGAATCGTAAAAAAAAAATGTAGATTGTTCGGTGGATCACTGTGAATAACAGGGTCCTTTTTACACCAAGGGGTCCTGAGTGCTCTGCACCGGTGCTGCTCAGGTCTACTCTCGGAGAGCCCAGCCAGAGCAACCTGGGATAACTTTACGGCATAACATCAGCAGTCAGCAAGTCCTGTTACCCACTATTGCTGTGTCATAGCAATGAATTACTTAGAATCCATTCATTCACGCGAATGGCTCTCCGTGAGACCCTGGCATAATCATCATCATCGCTCTTTTCGAGGCATCGTACCACACTTCTGCTATTTTCTAACCACTGTAAATCACAGTGGAGAAACTAGCCCCTCAAGCCTTGAGCTTTTATCAAATGGATTGCCCTTTCCAGGAAATCCAATCCATCCGGATAAATGCCCCCACTGTGGAACAAATTCCACCAGTCCTTTTTTCCAGGATCACGTAGATACCTGGCCTCACTTTAGCATGCCTGACTCCACCCTCTACCCCCTTGCATGAAGTTATTCACAATCTCTCTTTTTAGGTCTCGCCTGACCCAGTGCATGCGCTGGTCTGGCGAGACTTATTGAGAGGGCTCCAAAAAGTGCTACCAGGCCAGCCTAGAGCTACAGTGCATGTGCGCGGGCGCCGCTTTTACCGCGATTACTTGCACTTTCGCTGCAGCGCCGCTTTGATGTTTGATCGCGATCACTTTCACTTTCGCGGCCGCTTGGCATAGCCAATAGGTCTCGCTTTTGGGACCTTATAAGTATTTAGTTATGCAACTGTTGCATGGCTAAACACTTATAAGGTCCCAAAGGCGAGACCTATTGGCTATGCCAATGCTTGTTCTCATTGTGGAGGGCACACCCCAATCTTTTCTCTCCTTATCTGCTCTTCTCGTTTTGTATCCCCCAAGTGGGTTCCTCGCCTGTCTCTCATGTTCGTCTTATTTTTTTCATCCCTGCCCTCTTCCCTTGCCGATACCTTACAAGCGCCACCCTTAAGTAGACCCTAGTACTCCTACTCCTACCTATAGCATAGTACCTATGCCGGACACATTACCTAGTACTTCCACCCCTACTATACCTTTGAATCTCTATTCCTACCTATAACAAAGTATCCTTATACATTCATTATGCATCTCACCCTTATGCCTCTAAACACATACATTCTAGTTTCACTATTACCACAACTACTCATACCTTAATAACTACCCCTTACTAACAGTACCTCTGCCCTTGCCTCCACCCTAGTATCTCTAACCCAGCCTATCACCACTTCCTCTCCCTCTGTAGTACCTCCCCAAACAATATCCTTGTATCTCTACCCTTAACTATTCCCATAACGTGTCTTTCTTTTCTCCTCAACACCAATCCTGCTAATTTCTGCTCCCATTTTCTTGTGCTCTTTTCTTGCCCAGTCACCAAAATGCTGTTTATTATTGGTCAAGTTTCCGCGACTGTTTTAAGCAAATGCTTTTCCTCGTCTGGGAAATTAATCAAAATGGAGTTTCAGCAGCCTGGAGTTGGCAGCCAGTGTTGTGCAGTTTGGGGTTTTCTGCTAAATGACGTAGAGATGTTGCAAATGCCTAGAGACATGCTGGAGGTATTCATTCTCCACTCCTGTTGGCTCTTTCACGTGTGTCGCTAATGTTCTTATGCTGCATACTTTAGCATAGCCAACCCTGACCTATTGGCTTTGCCAATGCTTGTTGAATGTTTCCTGACGCTTTAATTTCAAGAAACAATAATAATGTCCAATGCCAAAAAATAAAAGCAAATGAGCGACAAACACCCAGTTCAAAACATAGATTTATTAACTGACGCAGAACAAACCATGTTTTTCTATGATCCCATTGTATTGTCTACTGCTTATTGAAGGTTTTTGTTGAAGTACAGCAAGAAATACGTTTTAATGCATGTCACAAGCGCGCCCTTAACACAGAAAGCTTGCTTTCAAGGGAGGGTTCATTGTAGGGAACTGGAACGTGTCCTTCTGGGTTATCAGGACAGATCTGTGCTCCAGAGAGCTAAACAAGAACAGAAAAATGTAATCAGCCTGGAATCGAGGACAGAGTGAAGATGGTGCCAAATCTTTAAACAAAGCTGACATGTGAAAAAAAAATTACAAAAAAAGAAAAAGGGCCAGGCTCAAGGGTTTTTCTGACAGTGTGTCTTGGTGGAGTGGTACCACGAAGAGAATTTGTAGGAAGTGTCGGATTGGGACATTTTTCGATTTCTTTTGAATCCATATTGAGAGCTTTTGTGTAATAATTTCTCACTTGTGGGAGTATTCAGCAGGCTAGTATAACTTTGAAATGACCTACAAAAGAAGTATTCCGCCACCACAAAAGAGGAAAATGGGCGCAGGCCAATTCATGCACATTTAAAAAAAAAAGAATTATAAGAACTAACTAAGCATGGGCGAACACTATTTTTAATTTTATGAAACATCGAAGCAAAAAAGGTAACCCACTTTTTTCGCATCCACAGGGGTTGGCGGCGGTTCGCCATTCTTGCACCCAGGGGCAGAAATGTTCATAAATTTAGCGAAATTCTGCAAACCATTACATTTCTACTAGGATAAAAAAAAATTGTAGATAAATTCCAGATCTGTCCTGTGAGTGAAATGTCTGTATGGGCGAATGTCTCTTTTGTATAGAATGTTTTACACATCTTTGACAGGAACATCAGCATCCTGCAGTCTCCAAAGGGTAATTGCCCCACCTTGAAAACACGCATTAGCAAAGCCAATATGCCTCTACTTGACCTTCAGCCTTTTGGCTTTGTCAATGCTAGTTGGTTTTGTCATGGTTTTGCAGAAGAATATTGTTGAAGAAAATGCTGGGCCCTCATCAATCTAAAAAATAGGCTAAAATCAAAAATATTTTTGGTCCCAAAATGCACACATTGCCAGAGTAATCCCTTACACTAAAGGGAACTTCTATGAGAATGGGCATGTCTCTTGTGAAAAGGCAGAATGCCATAATTCATAGTGATTTTAGCCAGCGGCCAAAGTGGGCTAACTCATTGCCCAATATTAAAGGCCGTAGTGGGCAGAAAAAAAATGAGAATGGCACAATAACATACCAATTGGATCAAGAGGACTTGCTAAAAGCCTCTATAACTATATTACACTTATAATTTTTGTAGTATCAAAAGGTCTTGGCTATCCCCAGACCTAACAAGCATTGGCAAAGCCAATAGGTTTCAGACGCCTCTGCAAGAGCTATTGGCTTTGCCAATGTGTTTTAGCCATGTTGTAAACATGGGTGGCTTCTGTTCAGCCTGGCTAAAGGTAAGTGGTGGTAAGGAGAGTGCAGTGGAGTGTTGTAAAGTGGAATGGCGTAGAATGGAGTATCGTGGAGTGGCATGGAGTGGCATAGGGTGGCGTAGAGTAGAGTGGAGTGGCGTAGAGTGGAGTAGAGTGGAGTGTTGTGATGTGGCATAGACTGTCATGGGTTGGCATAGAGTGAAGTGGAGTGTACTGGAGTGGTGTAGAGTGGCATAGAGTGGAGTAGATTAGAGTGGTGTAGAGTGTTGTGGGGGGAGTAGAGTGAAGTGGAGTAGACTGGAGTTGTGCAGCTTGGCATAGAGTGGAGTGGATTAGAGTGGTGTAGAGTGTTGTGGAGTATCATGGAAGGAGTAGAGTGGGGTAGAGTAGAGCAGAAGGGCATAGAGTGGAGTAGAGTGCCGTACAGTACAGTGTTGTAGAGTGGAGTAAAGTGTCATACGGTGGAGTGGCATTGAGTGTTGTAGAGTGGAGCAGCATAGAGTGGAGTAGAGTGTCATAGAGTATATTGGAATGGCATAGAGGGAGTTACGTAAATTGGAGTAGAGTGTTGTGACAAAGAGTGTAGTAGATTATCATAGAGTGAAGTGGAGTAGAGTGACATAGAATGGAGTGGCATAGAGTGTTGTGGGGTGGTGTAGAGTGTTGTGGAGTGGCACAGAGTGGAGTAGAGTTGCATGAAGCATGGCATAGAGTGGTATAGAGTGGCATAGAGTGGAGTGGCATGGAGTGTCACTGAGGGAGTTGAGTGGAGTGGAGTGGAGTGAAGGAGCGTAGAGTGTCGTACAGTGGAGTGGAGTAGAGTGTTGCAGAATGGAGTGGCATAGAGTGTTATAGAGTCTTGTGGAGTGCAGTGCAGTGGCATAGAGTATTGTGACATGTCATGGAGGGAGTAGAATGGAGAGGCATAGAGTGGAGAGGCGTAGAGTGGAGTAGACTTTTGTGAAGTGGCATAGAGTGGTGTAGAGTGGGGTAAAGTGGAATAGAGTATCATAGGGGAAGTTCTGTTGAGTGGAGCAGAGTGTTGTACTGTATAGTGGGATAGAGTGGAGCGGCATAGAGTGGAGTGGCATAGAGTGGAGTAGAGTGTCGTAGAGTGGAGTGGCATCGAGTGGAGTGTTGTGGAGGGGCCTAGAGTATAGTGGCATAGAGTGGAGTGGCATAGAGTGGAGTGTTGTAGAGTGTTGTGAGAGGTGTAGAGTAGAGTGGCATAGAGCGGAGTGGCATAGAGTGGCATAGAGTGGAGTGGCACAGTGTGGTATAGAGCGTCAGAGCGGAGTAGTGCGTCAGAGTAGAATGGATCAAAATGGTATGAAGTGGCATAGAGGGAGTTGCATAGGGTGGAGTAGAGTGACATAGGGTGGAGTAGAGTATTAAGTGGTCCCCGATATAACTTGAATATTTCATTGAGGATCAGATGTACCCAAGGATTTTGCTGTTATAAATTCTGCAATTTGACATGGTTTGCAACTGCAAAGGGACCATTTTTAATGTACCAAACTCCTTCTGCTATCCAGAAATGCTTTTCTGAACACAAACTTTGTTTTGCAACTCATTCTGAATTGCAATTAGGAGGGAGGGTGAAAGGGGTGCCCATCCACCCACCCCCATTTGTAAATCACAATGAAATGTATCAATGGTTTGAGACTGCAATTGCAATTGCAAACCATTGGATTACAAATTCATCAAAGAAAGTGGTAACAGATTCCCAAAGGGCAATCTGTACATGTCAGAACCATTAGTACATAGATCACATTGCAAAAAGAAAGGAAGGTCACGTAAAGTTGGTGCGTTACTTCCACCATTTGTGACCTGCCTTTACTTACATCTGCCTTCATCTTGGATTTTCTTTTGTACTGTGGGACTAACAGTATTGCTGTCCATCATCAAGACCCAGAGTGAAAGGTTTAGTGGATTCACAACTCACGCTTGACCTGGGACAGGTCCACTTATAAAATGGCGGCACTATTTTCATACGTCGTTAGGAAGCAGCCAATAGTGTTACAGCAAAAGAAGACCATCATTAATTGTTAGTGATGATGTCAGCTACCTGTGGCCTGGTTTGTTAGACTGGAGCTGTTGGCTGGGCAGCTGGGAAGTGTTCCAAAGCTGTGGCACAGTTCAACATACAGGGCCAGACTGGGAACAGCAACCAGCCTTGGCAGATTGCTGCTCGACCAGCCCTGGAAGAAGGAGGGGAGGGGGCTAAGCATCCCACTGTGGCCTGGTTTGTTAGACTGGAGCTGTTGGCTGGGCAGCTGGGAAGTGTTCCAAAGCTGTAGCACAGTTCAACATACAGGGCCAGACTGGGAACAGCAACCAGCCTTGGCAGATTGCTGCTCGACCAGCCCTGGAAGAAGGAGGGGAGGGGGCTAAGCATCCCGCTTTTGTTACAGGGGGGCCATAGTGCAGTACTGCTGAAAAACAGGCCCTCAGTGACAAAACCAGCCCTCACAGCCACAAAACCGACCCCACCCCTCCGGTCCAACGGGGAAACGCCCAGTGCCCGCTAAGGCCAGTCTGACCCGGTCAACATGTCGCGAGCCAAGAAAGTACCCTGGGCAAGTGTGTGCACAGCATGTCCAGTGACGACTCCAGTTTAGGAGGCCATTGTGATTTGTATGAAAGGGATCGGGGGGGGGGGGGTAGTAATCTATGTAGGGTTTGGGCAGTGAGTCAGAGAACTGTCAGATCAGAGTGTCACACCAGGCAATATCTGTGAGTTCAAGGAGATGGAAGGAGGCGAGCAATTAAACCTCAGCAGCGGCAGAGTATCAAGTCGGTGGCTAAAAGAAGTCACTACTCATTTGCAATAAAATATTAAGTGTGTGTGATAACCTACTTTTCATATTAAAGGCATATTCTGATTATTAGAATGCTACAGTAATTAAATTAATGACTGCTATTTCTAGGAAGGTGAGTATGACAAAAATACAGTTATTATACACCTTGGCACCTGCTACATATTATATAAATTTCATACTATGCATCTCTCTGTATATTTTTGTATATTTTGATATGCTACTGGTGAATAATATGTCATTCATAAATATGCAGTCAGTTAGAAAAATATGTGTGTGCAATATACAAAAGACATTAATAAACAGGACATGCAGCATGAAAGTTAGGGGTCAGTGGAATGTTTCATTACGCCTGCGGAATAGGCGGAATTTGGCGTCTCTTCGCGTTATTTCGTCAATGCAGAATTCTTGCTAATTTCCGCCAACCGCCACATGTGGCAGATTTTTTTCCCGTGAGGCTCCAGAAATGGGAGCTGGTGAGCGCGAGCAAGATTTGGTGGCCCCTAGTGTGATTTTCTAATGCGGGCATTTGTGAGCGGTTGTGATCAGGTGGCTGCTTCTCGAGTAGAATGCTGCCGCTCAAGTAGATTTTCTACTTGAGCTGCAGCAAAATCGGCTTGAATAGTTGCGCGCTCATATCCTCAGCATAGTGCAGTTCACGTTGATTTTTAGGCGCTGCTTTTTATGTAACTCCACGAGTTCTGACCACTCTTTATCATTATCATTTTTTTAAACTCAAATGCAATGAGAAAACTTCTGTAAGAGTAACATCCCAAGTGATGTACCTTATTCACAATACCAGAGACCTCAAGTGGTAAAAAGTCAAGCATGGGTAGCTTATCACTTCGTATTTTTTTCTTCTGCATTCTGAGAGTTGTAGTCCAGCATCTGGATCAGGGAAAAACAAACCTAGAACCTAGAAATGCAAAGAATAAAATTAAGACTTAATGACCTGCTCAAGCCTGGATTGAAACCAGGGATGGGGTGGGAATTTAAAACAGCCCTGGCAAAAATTATAAATTCAGCCCTCAAGTGCAGACCTGCTAATGCGCGCTACAACCATAGCAACTCTTTCAAGTTGTGGCTAGGATTGTGTAATTTGCTCTCCCACTCCTGGAGGTCGAAACCGGCCTCAAAGTGTAAAAAAATCAGCCTCCTGGGGCTTCTGCCTCCCGGGGGATTGCCCGCTTGCCCAGCTGACCAGTCCGGCCCTTATTGATAAGCAAACCCATAATGAGGGCCCTATAATTAACTCCTGAAGAACAAAAGATTGAAAGCTGTTTGTAAAAAACAACCTAAGCCAATAGAAAATACAGCTCTGCTAATTCGAGAGCCTACCGTCAACCGCAAACACACCTATTGTAGACTAGACAATTTTTTAGTGCAAGCCTACTACATATCAGAGGCAGATGACCGTACCCAAAATCCCTAGGGAAAAGATGATGCAAAATTTCCTCTGGAACCTCAAATGAGAGCATGAAACGGCATCCCCATATATGCCTCTGTTGGCTGGGAACCAAGCAATAGATTCCTAGTATGGCCCGTATTGGCTTCTAAACTGTCTTTTTTTTTGGGGGGGGGGGGTAGTTTTCTACAGTGCGAACTTGATCTGAAGATATTGGAGTGCTTGACATGCTCACCACTTGGATGTATGACGTTACAACGCACACTTTTACAACGCATGCACTTACAACGCATTTTTTACAACGCATAATCCATTACAACGCATGACATTACAACGCATGACACTACAACGCATGTTTAAAAACTACCTTTACAACGCATTACCATTACAACGCATAATACCTTTACAACGCATACCATTACAACGCATAATATTAAATTTCATTTAAGGTAAGTATTAGATAGTATAGGGGTAAAAGTTACTTTTCTAACTCCAGGGGGTGCAACAGTAGGGTAAGTGTTGGATAGTATAGGGGTAAAAATTACTATTCTAACTCCAGGGGGTGCAACAGTAGGGTAAGTGTTTGATAGTATAGGGGTAAAAATTACTATTCTAACTCCAGGGGGTGCAAAAGTGGGGTAAGTGTTGGATAGTATAGGGGTAAAAATTACTATTCTAACTCCAGGGGGTGCATCAGTAGGGTAAGTGTTGGATAGTATAGGGGTAAAAATTACTATTCTAACTCCAGGGGGTGCAACAGTAGGGTAAGTGTTGGATAGTATAGGGGTAAAAATTACTATTCTAACTCCAGGGGGTGCAACAGTAGGGTAAGTGTTGGATAGTATAGGGGTAAAAATTACTATTCTAACTCCAGGGGGTGCAACAGTAGGGTAAGTGTTGGATAGTATAGGGGTAAAAATTACTATTCTAACTCCAGGGGGTGCAACAGTAGGGTAAGTGTTGGATAGTATAGGGGTAAAAATTACTATTCTAACTCCAGGGGGTGCAACAGTAGGGTAAGTGTTGGATAGTATAGGGGTAAAAATTACTATTCTAACTCCAGGGGGTGCAACAGTAGGGTAAGTGTTGGATAGTGTAGTGTAATATTATGCGTTGTAATGGTATGCGTTGTAATGGTAGTATGCGTTGTAATGGAATGCGTTGTAAAGGTAGTTTTTAAAAATGCGTTGTAGTGTCATGCGTTGTAATGTCATGCGTTGTAATGGATTATGCGTTGTAAAAAATGCGTTGTAAAGGTAGTGCGTTGTAAAAGTTGCGTTGTAAAGGTTGTTCCCCTCACCAGTTACATTGCATGAGGACACATTCATTTTTTAATGTTTTGTGGGATGGGGAGATTAAGGGCCTGACTTTTGGTGTGGTGGATGGGGCAGCACGCCAATGCCGTGCCCCGCACCTCGAAGAGTTGCTGATAGCCGCCTGACAGATTACAAGTAAATTTGTAGTCGGTCGGTGGTGTGTTGGTCCTGCGGCGGTGCTGTTTAAAGGCTCATTGTGAGCACCACCCGGGACTCCCAGTGCACATTCCCGCAAGGGAAGTAATGCTCCATGTCGTGTATTCCTTCCTGTGCAGGAACTGATGGCTCAAAACTACATGGGGTCACAATATGTGCCCCCGCATGCACACCTATGCACAGGGGCAAGAAGGGGCCCTGTAGGGCCCCCTTTCTTTTCACGCCGCCAGCAGTTACATGGAGGAAGAACCTCAATGACACCACTGTCGGTGAGGAAAGTCGTAATATGCTTGGCGGTGTTTCAGGGCACCACCAAGCATATTGCCGCACTCAGACTGCTGCGGGACTGCTAGGAACCGCGATTCCCTGGCAGTTGCGGTGGTGGAATGGCGGTCCAACTGCCAAAGTCCTAATAAAAGGCAGTCGGACCGCCGGTGCGGTGGTGGCTGGACTGCCACCACCGCACCCTCCCCAGCCTGGCAGTCCTCGAACCCCCAGACTTGTAATCAGAGCCTCAGTGATTTGCCCAGAATCACAGCCTGTTGAGCCAATGCCGTGACTCAAACCACTCTTTGGGGAGGACCTAAAGCCAGGCGCAGCCGGCATGATTTGTGGGTGGGGGGCAGGGGGTCACGCGGGGAGGTGCATCGCACGGGAAGGGGGGTCACATTGGGGGGTTAATTTAATAATAGAAACAATTTAAACGTACTTTCCCGCCAGCCTGTTTCCACATCATCTCTGTTTCTCTCCTGCTCTCCTGCCGCCGGCAGGAACAGGAAGCAGGCAGCCAGGCTCTCAGTCCCACCTCTAAGCCAATCATAACGCTGCAAGCAGCATTGTTGTCGAGACGACACCCAGCCAGGGGCTAATGGCCTGGCCATGTTCTCAATGTAGGCTGCATTGCAGGGGGCCACCTGCCCGCCTGATGAGCCAAGCAGCACTGGGGCGAACCCCATCTGTGCTGCCCCTTCTGGTGATCTTCTTCCCGGATCACGTGACACATGGTCCCTTATACTCATGCTCCTTTCAGGGCAGAGCGTAGCAAGGCAAGCCCCCGGTTGTTCAGGTCCACAACCGCCCGAAGGACTAACGGGGCGCCAACGCGGTTTTCCAGTAACCTCCTATGAGCCTCCTGGGCTTTGGCTCTGGCACCCCTTTGGTGCCGCGCAGAGGTACCCTTCCGTACCCATTTGCTTCCAGATCGCCCTGTAACTCCGCCTGCAACGAAAAAGAACAACATTACAACATTCTATGCCTCCCCCACTGCTTCCACGCCGGGTAAGCGGTAGGGTGGGAGACGGCGTGTCCAGGGCGCGAAAGAGGAAGGCCAGTGGGTGAGGGAGGCCTATATACTCCCCCGTCCCTCGCGCCCCGGAAATGACTCGCCCTCAGCGCCGCAGCACCCTGGCTGCCAGAGTTGGGGTACTCCTCCCCGAGGGGTCCCCACACCGAGAAGAGGGGGGGGTGGGCTGGTGCCTTGCTGGCACTAGAGGCCAGCCCTCCTTAGGGCACACTGCGGGCGCCTCGAGCAGCTGCAGGTCTTGGTACTCCTCATACGACCACCCTTATGCCACCACATGCCCTTGGAATGTTGGGGCCTGTGAACAAAATCCAGCAGTAACCGTAACCAGCGTTGCTACATTGGGAAACGTGCACTTGACATCTCAGCCGCAGCCTGCGGTATTGGACGGCCAGTGCGTAAGATTGCAATCTTGCACTGTGCCTTAAGTGTTGCAGTCCATGCACTTCCATAAACAAAACTGTGCAGCATGCCCAATTTGTTTCTCTAGTACACAACACAGACCCTAAACTCTTTATGCCCTAATAGGGAAACAGGGTGCAACATAAGAAATTTAGAACACAGACCTCTACAAAACATAAGTATAGTCAGACGTCCTGTGTTTCGTTAAGTAAACACCCTAGAATACAGTTCTCTAGTCTTCACACAGACGGCCTACCAAGGGTAAGCTGTATACTACGTGTAATTTTCACCAAAATGACATGTATTACAGTTGGAAACACTGTGGACGTCCCTTTTAGCCAATATGCCTATTTTAACTTGGGGCTAGTATTCCATGCAAAGCTAGGCCGCGCTACTTTTTGTGACTTCAGTTCATATGGTTTTGTGTGGAATCATATGGCTATTTGCATTGTTCCAGCTTGTTTATGCCCACTTTCCATGAATTATTGGGGGGGTCATTTTTGGCGCGAATGTTGATTGCCATTTTTTTGTGTGTCATTTAGCATTGCTTTCCATCACATGAGCGCCTCCACAAAGTGACAATAACTCTCAGCCCTAGTTCCCCGCCCTTGGCATCCATTTAGTAAACAAGCACATTCTGGGAGTTTTAATTCAGATTCATTTCAATAGAAGCCAATGGGCTAGCACGTGGAATTACAATGGTTATTACATGTTCCAGGCCTGCAGAAGTCTGCTTCTGAGGGTTAGAGCTATTGGTTCATTTTGTCTATGCCCCTTGCCAAACATGGAGTGTACTATGTTCAGGGCTACTAACATTATGCAATTCTGCTGCTGCAGCGTTTTCCACATAACTATGGATTTTCTGCATTTGCCACATACTTCATCAATTGCTGCATAGATTGCAGATTTAAACAATAAAAGTTGTTTCTAGCTCAAACGTGACTGAATACGCAGTGATACGTCCTGCTACCATGCAGTGGAAAGCCCTTCACAGAAACTTTCAGTTGTTTATTGCTGTACAGAGGCGCAACTAGAGCCAAATTTCGGGGGGGGGGGGGCTGAGCAAAAATTTCGGGGGGGGGGCTGAACTTTAAGCAATTGGCAGAGTGGAGCTGCAGGGGCTCTTAGAAGGGTTGAAACAACAGCAAGGCCTCATTAACATGCAAATGGTCTTTTAAAGACCTGTGAAATGCTCGGGTGCGGCTGCTTTTTTGCCCGGGAAGGTGTCTCATCCCGGGCTGCCGCACACGAGGGGGGGGGGGGGGGGGGCTGAAGCCCTTTGAGTCCAATGGGTGTTGCGCGCCTGTTGCTGTATATGTGAGTTTTGCTGGTACCAGTGAGGTGAAACCTTTGCCTAGACAGTGTAAATGTGCAGAAATTACAAAAAAATGAAACAATCCTGTCATAAAATGTGCTGTATTATGCCACATAATTTGCCTTTTCTTGGCACATAATTTACTCAACCTTGCCATATAATTCCCCCAACCCGTGCTGCATAATTTCTATGGCCCTGATTATGTTATGTTCTTATTTATATAGCTCCTTGTGGGCCCAGGAAGTCACGTGCGCACCCCAACTTTCATTTGCTTAGTCGAAAGTGTTTTTGTTGTAGTTAGACCGAGATGGGAAAAGTGGAGTGTGGTGTCTGCGGCTATGAGACCGGGTCGATGTGCCGAGTGAGCTTCGTGACACAGCCGCTCGTGTGAAACACCATCTTTGTGTGGTGATTGTTGTTTAGAGGTTACTGTTGATCACTGTGTGGAGAATAGCGTCGCAAGGAAGCTGTATTGTACGCCCACAGCCCCACGGGAGTGCTGTCGAATAACTGAAGTTAGTGAGATGTTTGGAGTGATACGTATGTCCAAGTTCAAGCGTTTGGACTTCATTGACGTCATCTTGGCTTGTAGCGTCTTCTTCCCCTCCTACGTAGCTGTCCCGCGCTCTGTAGCTTCCCTTGGTTGAATGAGGGATCACACAAAAAAAAGCATTAAATAAAACAATGAAACTAAAAAAAGTGAATAAGCCCCTAAAGTTGGCCAGGCTGGGGATGGCGAGTCCCACCTCTGCTCCGCTGCCCCCACCCCTGTTTGCTGCATTGTGCTCGCGCTACAGTCGCCCCCCCGCCCCGCCAGAAGAGTTAACTTCCCCTGGTAATGGATGGCGTCCCTCATAAACATTGCTGTTGGAGTGCTGCCCGGAGCACGCTCTCTCTACTGCTTTCAATTAGCTCAACGGGCACTTGCTTCCAAGCCAGCTTTGTAACTTCTTTTTTTTCAGTTTTGAGGGAGTGATCGCATTACCTCGTTACAGCCTGACTGTCGTTGTTTCCCCCCCTCTAGTTTCTGTCAAAAGCTCTGGGACTTGCTTGCTTTTCAGTCACAAGCCATTCCGAGGGGGGAAAGGGGTTTTTGGGGTGGGGGGACGTGCGACCAGACGAGACGCCATGGACGCGGCACTCATTGTCGCTTTTCTCTCCTTCTGCCTCCTGTCGGTTGTCCCTCCAGCTGCCAACCAGAGCCACGGCGACAGGGTGAAGGTGATGTTCACGCCCATGGTCTGCAAGGTGCACTGCGAGGGGGGGCGCTGTGCCAACCACTGCGAGAGGGGCAACATGACCACCGTGTACAGCGGCGAGGGCACGGGCCACGGCGGCGCGGGATTCCGAGTCTGTAAGTACACTGCACTTTTTTTATTACTCATCAGATTTTGGCCAATGCTTAATTTGTATAAATAAATAAAATTGAGTGCAAGTGTCCTAAGTTTTCCTAAGGCACCCCACCTCCTTCGCTGCCAAACGCCAGGGTTGGCAATTCCCAGGCTGCTTAGTCTTGATTCCACCTCGTGCCTCTTTCTGCCATCACCCTACACTTCATGTCTCTATATATCTCACTTGCAAATTATTTTAGATCCTCACTTTTTCCCTTTGTCATTCTTTTACTCTCTTTCTAGTAATGACTCGTTCTCTATTTTCTTCCATTTCTCTCTTACTCTGGGTCAAAGTCTCATGATGAACAAGCATTGGCATAGCCAATAGGTCTCGCCTGTGCATTTCTCTCTTACTCTGGGTCAAAGTCTCACGATGAACAAGCATTGGCATAGCCAATAGGTCTTGCCTGTGGGACCTTATAAGTGTTTAGCCATGCAACAGTCGCATAACTAAATACATATAAGGTCCCAAAAGCGAGACCTATTGGCTATGCCAAGCGGCCGTGAAAGTGATCGGGATCGAACATCAAAGCGGCCGTGCGGCCGCGAAAGTGAAAGTAATCGCGGTAAAGCGCGGCGCGCACGCCCGCGCACATGCACTGTAGCTCTAGGCTGACCTGGTAGCACTTTTTGGAGCCCTCTCAATAAGTCTCCCCAGACCAGCGCATGCGCTGGGGTCAGGCGAGACCTAAAAACAAGTACCAGTCCCCAAAAATGAGTGTGGCTAACTACTCGTGGCAGCAGGTAGGATTACCAGGTAACTCCGGCCCTGAGGCATTCTGGGAGTTGTAGTCTTGGTTTACATCAATGCAAACTTTGGCTGAAGCGCAGATTACACTGGCTGGCAAGTGAATACCCACACACTGCATCAGTGTTTCCTACTTATATGTATGCTTGTAGGAGGAAAGAGGCCGTGAGCATTTGGACCAGGAGGCTGTGAGGATATCCCGCTAGCCCCGGTGAGGAGTGAACCATCTATCATAACCTTTCTGTAGCTTGAATAAAATAAGGCATTTAAGCCACACATCTATATCAGCAGTTCTGTCGCTTACACTGAAGAGGGCATTTGAACCATCTGCGAAAACTAGTGACTGCCGGACCACTTCTGGCCGAAAGGGCATCTACGTGAATGGGTGGGCAAGTGTCCGAATGATTGATGCTGTTTTAATGTATAGCCTGACGGGAGCAGAGGAATGTGGTTTATCGTTTTCACTGCACTACACTAATCATGTTTAACACCATAAACAAAGGCTGTTCGATCGTTCCATTTTCGAGAGAGGGGGAGTTCAAATGCTCTGTCGAGTGAAAAAAAAAGTAAAACAGTCCACTGTGAGGCAGAGTAGAAAAGAAACATTCCCCGTTTCCCATTTCTCCATTATCAAGGGCTCCTACGCGCTTCACTGCCCCTTATTATGGGGTTTTCACCCCACAGTCAAGTCAGAGGCAGAAGCTGGGGTCATGCAAACGTTCCACAGTAAAGTTCTATTTTTTTTAAATCTCCGTAATTCCAACCAGTGCACAGACACATGTGCTCTACTGTCATGCATTGTAAATAATTGCATTTATCTAGCGCTTCATAGCCATGAAGTGCTAATTTAAAGACACCTTCTCCTTAAAGGCCCATGGGGTTTCTATACCTGTTCTAAGTACACCGGCCTGCTAGGAAACACTCATATTATTCATATATTCTGTCACAATGCTGATAGTTATTTTGTTTATGTACATGTTTTCTTGCAAGTTTATGGTTGGTACGTTTAGGTGGCCAGCGTATTTTTTTTGTTCTTTTTATTTTTGTGGAATATCCTTGCAGTAAAAAACAAAAAAGTAAAAAAAAAAACGGAAAAATTAACCTTCAATTCACAGAACCCCTTTTTTTTTAAACAACATTTTTATTGTTTTTTGTATATTATATATAACACATTTCCATGTCACACATCATATAGTCGTAACCGCTTTAGGGTATACTACATCGTTAGTTATGTTGCTATCACATTTTATCCCTAGGACCATTACCTTGTACAGTAGCTAAATACATAAGACCCACTTAGAAAGTCCAGGATACTGGTACAGTCAATGAGTCTTGTAATATCACAAATGTCCATGGTCTTTCCGGTACGGTATCAAATCACAATTCTTTGGTTATGCTCATGAGTAATAGCTGTGTGGAATATTAGAAGAACTTTTCTGACAAAATGAAATTTTATTTGTATTACATGAAGTACTTATTCCTGGACAATATTTTTTTTAGACGATGTAACTTGTGTTAGTCCTGGACTCATCTGTATTGTATCTCTTTTATGACTTCATGAAGTCGAAATAAAGATCACTGATGAGATGAATAGTCCAACAAACATGTCCCCAACTCCCCCCTTACCTAGCCCCCCCCCCCGGTCTCATGTGCATTCATAAAATCATAGATATCTCATACTAAATGTTGTAGGCTCATAAAATTATACCTTTGTAGATAAAACCACTGCCTATGCCATATTATTCAGGGAATGGGTGTCCCCATGTGCATTCAGCCTCGGGAATCCAGAGGTTCCTGGTTAATGTCAACTGATTTTATGGCCTGAAGCATAACATCCCATTCTAGCGCTATTGGAGTCTTGCGTAAGCCTCTGAGTTCCTCTCTGCGCAAGGCTACACTCTCAGCACTGCCCCAGCGCAGCAGCTCACTGTGCCAGGTGAATATGGCGGGGGTTTCCCCGATTTCCATCGCATAGTGATGGCCCGTATAGCTAAAAAAAGCACCAGGGCTATAAAGCGATATTGTACTTTATGTTTAGACACTTGTTTATGCAGGCCTAATATGCATTCCTCTAGAGTGTTCAATATTTCATGGTGTACAGCTCCTCCAGTTATGTGCCTAACATTGTCTCAGTATCCCCGTACTTTCGGACAAGCCCATAGCATATGAAGCAGGTCCGCCCCTACTAACAAACATCTTGGGCAGTATTGCTGCATCTGTGGGAACATTCTATCCAATTTATGTGGAGTGAGGTAAGCCGGGTGTAGCACCATAGTCTGAATAAATTTAAACTTCGCATTTCTAGAGGTTTTTCTTGGATGTTAAACCACATTCGTCCATTCCTTATCTGTCAAGCTCCGGTCCATGTCCCCGCTCCATGCAGCCCGCAATGCGTCCAAAGCAACCATTGTATGTGAGCGTAGACCAGTGTAAAGCCACCTAATAAGGTGCCTGCCTCTGCCCATATAGTAGAGCATCTTGACCAGATCATGAGTGGGAGGTTCCTGTCTCTGTGGGGCCCAATGTGTTTTTATATATTGGAACAGTGCAGCATGTAACAAATATAAGTGTGCCCGTGCTCCTGTTTCAATAACAAAGGTATCATGATCAAGCAACGTCCCATCTCCAAATAGATCTGCCACTGTGCTAATCCCTGCATCCAACCAGGGTGTTAACTTGCGCTTAATGAGCCTGCCGTCCGTCAGTGGAATTCCTAACAGCGGGTTGTTACCCACGTATGCAGGGGGTGCATGTGCATATTGCAGCGCCGCTTTCCAGCACTGGAGCGCTGTGCATAGTAGTTGGGGGAGGTCTCTCGGTATCCTACTACCAGGCAGTAATAAGGTATGTAAGGTACCACGATCTATGTCCGCCTCCGTATATCCTAGCTCTTGTAAGTTACGCCCCGCCGTCCAATATGACAGCCATTGTAATTGGCATGCGTAGTAATACGCATGCAAGTCCGGAACGCCCAGGCCCCCCTTGCGTGTATCCACTTGCAATTTCTTCATACTAATACGTCGTCTACCAGTACCCCAGATAAGGTCAATAAGCAAAGTGTTCATCAGTGTAAACGTAGTGTATGGCACTATTAGTGGTAAGTTAGTGAAGTAATACATTAGCCGTGGTAGGACCACCATTTTGGCCAAGGCCACCCTACCCATGAAGGACAGCAGCAGCGCAGTCCAGAAAGTGATACTGGAATGCAAGGATCGAAGCGCTTGGTGCAAATTACCATCTAACATGTCTGTATGTGTCCGATATACCTGGATACCTAGATACTTGAATGTATGCGGGGCCACCTGGAGTCTAGTATCCCAAATTTGATGTCTGTGATTTCTGCGTGGTCTGTGAAGAAAAAGGCGTACGATTTCATAATATTAATGGCCAGGCCTGACAAGGTTTCAAAATGGTGAAATGTCTCATAGATTGGATCCAAGGGCATGCGGAGATCCTGGAAGTACAGAATAATATCATCAGCATATGCTGAAAAAAGGTGCGGCGTATGCCCTATCGGTATACTCCTGTCAAGGAGATCCTGACGCACTTTTATTGCCAGTGGTTCTAGGGCCAGTATGAAGATAAGAGGCGACAGGGGGCAACCCTGTGTAGTCCCCCTGTGTATGGAATATTCCTCTGAGATATGACTACCAGTTCGGGCACGCGCTGTGGGGGCATTATATGAGAGGCACATCCAGGCAATATATCCCTCTGGGATCCCAAATTTCGCCAGTGCCTGAAACATACAGTCCCATTTGATAGAGTCAAATGCTTGCCTCAGAACCAGAGAAATGCAACCCGCATGAGGATTCCGTTTCGGGGCTTCTGTCATTAGATAGTGAAGCTTTCGAATATTTAGCGATGTGCTGCGTGCCGGTAAAAAAACAGGTTTGGTCTATGTGGACTAGTTTGGACAGAGAGGGCAACAGCCTGTTGGCCAGCACCTTACTTAATATTTTATACCCCATAGTTAGTAACGACAACGGACGATAGCAGGCCATATCTGTGGGGTCCCTTCCTGCCTTCGGAAGTGATATAACCAGTGCCTGCGCCGTGGTGAGTGGTAAAGAGCCCTCTTCCAATGCAGTGTTATATAAAAGTGCTAGTTGGGGCACTAGGGAGTCTGCATACATAGTGTAAAATTCAATTGGAAGCCCATCCAGGCCAGGGGTTTTGTTACGCACGAGTCCCTTTATGGCAGCTCTGATCTCAAACTGGGTAATGGGCCCTGTTAGACCTTTCTGGGCTGCCGTTGTAAGTCGTGGGTATGTGAGGGTGGATAAGAAAGCCTCCGTTTGGGCTTCCGTACTGCAATTCGATGCACCGTACAGTGCGGCATAGTATTGTCAGAAAGCAGCGTTGACATCTCCCTGAGTATTGACATTGACACCGTCCAAGGTTTTAACCACATTTATAACCACCGCAGGGGGGGTATCACAGATTAATCTGGCAAGCAAAGTCCCAAACTTATCTGCCTCGGCGTGAGTTCACCTCGAATATGCCTGATAGTCAATAACCCGTAGCGACTCTAGAAGCTATGCATGTTTAATTCTGGCCTCCTGAAGTGGGCCCTTTTTGTCTTCATCAGTTATTGCGTCTTGTTCCAGCCTGCCAATATTATTTTCCACCTCCACTAGGGACTTATGAATTTCCTGCCTGGCTCCCACAGTCATACTGATTGTCCCCCGCCGAATCACCACTTTAAAAGCATCCCATTCAATTAGTCTGTTGGTTGCCGTATTGTTATTTTCTGCGAAATAATGCTCAATGGTCTCTAGCAGCTCGGTGAGGAATACTGAATGTTCCAATAACTGCGGCCACATACGTCACGTGGGAACCGGGGTGGGCACCCTTCCCCAGGTGATGACAATCTCCAATGGGTTATGATCCGAAAAAGTTTTCGGCAAATATGTGGCTTGAGGCACTTGCATTGCAATCCTGTTGGAGCAATATCTCCCATCTATCCTTGTGTGAAGTACATGTACGGGGAATAGAAAGAGTATTCTCTGTGTGCTGGGTGATGCATCCTCCAAACATCACATAGCTCCCATCCCTCTGCCCACCTGCCCAGCGCCTCAGCTTGTTAGAACACTCCTGCTCCGTGTAGGGGCGGGTGCGATCTGTCCAGTGACACATCCATTACCGCATTGAAATCACCTCCTAAAGTCCATGGATGTGATTCCCACCCTGCTAGTGCAATGTTTAACATATCCCAATACTTATCTTGGTCAAAATTTGGGGCATACACATTGCCTAATAATACAGGTTGACCATCTAGCGTTCCTTTCACGAATGTGTACCTCCCTTGCTTGTCTGCCCTCTATTCCAGGGCTATAAATGGCACTCCATGTCTCACTCAAATTGTGGTCCCCCTCACATAGCTGGAGTAAGAAGTGGAAAAAATTTGCCCCCTCCATTTCTTGCGAAGTTTCACCACTTCACTGTCCACCATATGAGACTCTTGCAGGTATACAATCTGTGCCTTGCGGCGCTGCAGTTGCGCGTGCACTCTGTGGCGTTTCTGCACTAAGCCCATACCCCGAATATTCCATGTTAATATGATGTATCTACCAGGTGTATGCATCGTGGCGCAGTCTGTATTCGCTGAAGAACCAGCGCAGTTCTCAATCTGAAGAGCCTGTCTGAGACCGTCCCTCCCCCCCAAAAACCCAATACTCGGTCCGGTCAATGAACTATACCGGACCATGTAACTCAACTGAACTAATAAGAACTCAATGGTTATGTAAAGCGTGTTCACCATGTGGGGGACATCGCTAGCGCTCCGCATGTGATGCAATCTTCGTCGCAACAATAATTATGAGCTACTACGGAAGCCTGGTCCTAATCAGCATGTCAATACTCGAAACAATCATACATACATTGTGAGCATCATTGTACAAAATAACACTGCGGTCGCAAGAGTAATATGTGCAAGGGTACATTCAGCCATAGAGATCATTGATTAATTGCGGGGTCGCAAAGGGAAACAGGGCCACACTGCCTTCAGAGTCCGAGTCGTGTGTTGCTTCTTCCTCAGAGGAGGTCTTGGCCCCCGGTCTTGTGGCATGCGTGAAGGTGGCTGCTGCGATAATCGCCTGTGATTTGTTCCGTTCTATCTGCTGCGAGGTGATATACTTCCGTGCAGGAGTCCGGCGCGATCTTCTGCTTCTACGACTAGTGGGTACATCAAGGCTGTTTCGACTCTTTGCTGTGAGTTGGGAGACAAATGTCGCAGCGTTGGTCAGATCCATCACCTCTAGCCAGTCCTCTACATCCCCCGGGTTCTCAAAAAAATAAACTTTCTGATCATGTAACATTTTTAACCGGGCAGGGAAGAGAAGTGCATATTTCAGGTTTGAGTCTCTAAGTTTCTTCTTAACCACTAGGAAGGAAGAACGCTGCCTCTGTACCAGAACTGTGTAGTCAGGATACCACGAAATTTTAGCATTCTCAAAATTTATCTGGGACAATTCATGAGCCTTTTGCAGGAGGATGTCTCCATCGCGAAAGTTCAACAACTTCACTCTGAGAGGTCTTGGGGGAGCCCCCGGTTTTGGTCGTCCGGTAGGTATTCTGTGCGCTCGTTCAATACAGTATTGCGTAGAAAGCCCCTCAGTCGTGACGTGGTCCCTGAACCACTGTTCCATATAGCGTGTTGCATCCTTCCCCTCGCTCCTTTCCAGCAGGCCAATGACGCAAATGTTGTTCCATCGAGCCCTGCCCTCTGCATCCTCCACATGGTCTAGCAGGGTGGAGACCTGGTCCTGTAATTGTTTGACATGGGTTTCACTCTGTGCCTGGCGTGGAATTATTCCTTCCAGTATCGCGGCATTGTCCTTCACCTTGTCCGCAAGCTTCACATGGTCCGCCCGAAGCAAAGTAAGGCCAGTAGTCATGGTCCCAATCTGTAGTTCTATTGCCTTCCTGGAGTCCCTTACCTCCTGTAGTATGAGATCCAGCTTGTCCACGGGAGCGGGTACAGCCGTAGGTGGGATACACCCAGACGTGAGCGTGACATCCGTGTGGTCTGCGGTATCCGGGACAGAGTCGGGGCCTCCCTGATCCTGTTGCTTCGCTCTATTCCGCTCCATCATACTGGTCGGGCCAGTGATATACAGAGTGATCAGAACTGGTAACGATCACCCAGCGACCCCCATAAGTGGTCAGCTAGTGCAATGGCCCCGCAAGCACCCCAGCCCTCCTTCAGCAATGTCGCACAGCGGTCATGCAATGTGTTTTACAGATCAATCTGGCTTGAGCCCCTGCCCGCCACGGCTCCACCACTGTCCCACTGGGCCAGGCCTCTATTGCGGTAGGGCAGCACAGCAGCGGGAGATCACAGGTTGTCCACACCACCAGCGCAGGGGCTATGATCCCACCAGCTTCAGCGTAAATGCACTTGTTGACGTTCCTCACCACTCACACATGGACTCCACAGCGTTAATTAGCGCAAATAGAAAAGGTGGCGGCAGTCGGGGGTCCGCTTGTCTGTTGGTCACTCCAGAGCGTGCCGCGATCTTTGCGTGGCCAGCTTCACCTACCTCAGCTGTGCTTATAGAGTCTCAGTGATGTACTACCTCCTCCTGCTTCCAGCGCTAGCTAAGATAGGCCACCGTTGCCTGGCTGCACAACATCCCAACAATCACGTCCAGGGGGGACAGGCCTCTTCACATCCCCGAGCTCGCGTGATCACTCTCCCCCGGTCACCGCTCCGCAAGCTCACCTTCTCCACGGGGTGCGTCCCATGGTTCTCGCAGCGTCACTCACTCAGAGTACACAGCCAGGCCTCAATACTGTTCGCTTGCCACATCAGTGCATAGAGGATCCGGCCCCGATCTCGCGCCCATATGATAAACCCGGGCCTCCTCACACAGGGCCTGCAGCATCCTTGTCTACGCAGTCAGGCCCGGGGGCGATATCTCCACAGCCGACTGCAATCCGCTCCAAGCAATAGGCACCGAGTCTTCGTGCCCCTTTCAGCCAATCGTCCCCGCATTCAGAGTCTCCATCCTGCAGTGTATTTTATGTTTATACCAGGATTCTGCGGCCCAGGTCCGGAGCTCGGCTAGAAGACGACCGCCATGCTTGGCTGCTAGCCACGCCCCCCTCCCCCAATTCACAGAACCCTTAATGCAGTTGGAGAAGGTGTTATGAGTCGTCAGAGGTATCCACAGCAGCAGTCTGTCATTGAGGGGAAGGGCACCACCCTCCACCTTTTTCCATTGCAGGAAGTATGTCTATCAGGCTGAGAAATAGAAGCCTGACAGACACTCTTCATATTTGGGTCAGGCATCCAGGTGCTGTACAAGTACTAAATGCATAGGTGCCTGGCTGCCTGAGCCAACATTTTTAGGGGAGATTTCACGGCCTTGGTGGGTGTGATCTCCTCAGTCCGGCAAAGTCTCCTGTGAGTCTTCCACTTATGGCGAGGGGATGTGTCACTGATAGACTCGGACCTAGGCGCTTCAGTTTTAACACCTTAAGTGCTCAGGGTGAGTGCCCATGAGTGACGCTTGTCACAGAGTGGGGTGGGGTGAGTAAATTTCACTGAGCCCCTTCCAGTCTGTTATGAGGTAAGGAAGTTCTGCCTCAGATTGGCTGACCTTTGACAAGGTCATCCAGTGAGAGGAGGTGGCGGGATCATTCTTCCATCCCTTACTTTAGGAAACAACTGAGGCTTCCCTGCTGCCACCCGAGATGCAGCCAGGTATGTTTTTTTATGTGTGTGTGTATGCATAAATGTTTGTGTGTTTGTGCATACATGCTATGAATGGGTATGTGCACGTGTATGTGCTGAGTGGGTGTATGTGTGTGAGGGGGAGTGTGTGTCCGCCCCACATCTGCTACACCTGACGGGCCACCGCTGGGTATCCGATGGGCAAGTCCTGAATTCCGAAGCTGGATCTGCTCCTCAGATGATGTATACATTGCTTGCTGTGTGACGTCACTCCAAATGGTCAATTTCTTTAAAGCCTCAGGAGGGGCTCAGTTCAAGATCCCAAAAGCTAGTTTAGAAATACTTTTATGAGCTGCATTTAGTTCTCAACTGGACCTCCTGGTAGACACTGCTGCACCAATGGCCAACATCCCTGTAGATCACCAAAATGTACCAGCAGTGAACGAGTTAAACACACTCCTTCTTGCAGGCACTTTGTATTGCAACTTATATTGTCATCACTTCTGCATGGGGTGCTAGAAGCCTGTAGATGCCCTCTAGGGCAAGATAAGGGTAACCCTCTCTCAAACTGGGGGAAATATCTACAAATTCACTACTTTTACGTGACTCCCTTCCACTCTGACATAGTACTTACTGAATTTAAGGCAACATCATCGGGGGGACCATTGAGTGGGATAAATATATACATCTGTTATTTAGCGCTAAACTGCCCCAAGGGGTAAACGTGTGCTTTACAAATACATACCTTATGCTACGCTAAGTTATGTTGTGTTAAACTATACTATACCAGAAGTATGCAGTGATACAGAGTGTGAAGTGACAGCTGGTGCTCAGAAGGTAGTAGACACATATCCCTTGTGTATAAAGGTGAACTTACGTTTATTTACAAAATAAAACAAGCATTATTGAAGCCAATAGGTCTAGCGTTGGGGGGTGCCTTGACATTTAATTTCTAAACTATTTTTTACTGCAAGCATATGCCATGCGAATAAAAAGAAGAAAATTTGCCACCACCTAAATGTGGCAGTCACAAGCTAACTATAAAAATTACACACTGATAACAAATTAATCATTTCACATACTTTTTATAGAGCAGTGACCCCTCAGCAAGCAGGTGTGCTTTTTAGATTTATAGTGCAACACAAGACAATATTGTACTTATTGACACAAATAGAAGGCACCTTTGTCTTTGAATTACTTTAGCCCAAAGACATAGTTTAAAAACACAAGTATGACAAAAATAAAGAATGGAAAGAAAAAAGTATTGGCAAAGTAAAGCTTTGGCCCACTAGCCGTGGTTCGGAACCGCACTTCTTTTTAGGTGGATATGCACTTGTGATCAGGCAAATGCTGCCACTCACACTGCAAGAGGTCCAATGGCTGATGTGAGCTGAGCCATTGCCCCAGCCTGTGAGCCATGCTGGATTGTTTGGTGGGCGGAATCAAATGTCAATGACAGTTGAACTGATCAACGGATGAAGACAGCCGACTCATCTGCCTCTTTTTTATATATCTATGTATTTACCTTTTATTATTTATTTTGTTAATTTTATGATGCTGGAGAGACAGCCTAAGCTTAAGGCCAGACCTAAAAATGAATGTCGTTAGCCACTAAAAGATGGAAGCCCAGTATTCAAATCTTCAGGAATCTGACCTAATCTTCTCGCTAACAGGGAACTCATATTTCTCATATATACCTTACAGCGCCCTATGCTGCAGCCACAAGCCGTGAGTAGTGTAGTGGACGTGTTGATACAGAGCTGAGCGATCATTTTTCTGATTCATTCTCATTTACAAAGCAGTTTTAGCTTGAGCATCTCTTTTTTTTCCTATGCCTCAGGCCACCAGTGTGCTAGAACTGCTTCTTTTCAATACTGTGTCTCTTTGGCCCTTCTTCACCATATCATCACCAGCCCAAATAATAACTTAATCACAAAACAAATGGTTAAACACAAAAAATAGAAGAAATCACAGCTATGATACCTCAAGCATGAAGCCGGCTGCATAGCCACAACGTGAATGAAGATAATACTATTGAACTTAAAACTGGACTGAATGGATTGTAATCGGAGAAGGAATGGTTATGAAAAAGTTAAAGGGAGACTAGAGTAAAGAGAAAGAAAGGAAATAGAGAAGGAAGAGGAAGAGAAGAAAACTTTAAACTGCGTAATAGATAAACAAAGTACTTCTAAAAAATCATGTATAAGCACATTTTATGATAAAAAGGACAATAAAACAAGTGGAGTATTAAGCAACACAATAGCCTACAAACAATGTGTTGGAACACATTAGGTAATTATATTGTATTGCTTGCATGCAAAAGCAAATATTGAGTCAGTGGTTCCCACAGTTCCTCACGTTTGGCCGATAAAGATGTCGAATGTAAATTATGGCGATCCTAACAATGGTTGTGACATACCAAGTTCCACCACTGTTGAAGAGTAATATTGTCTGTAGATTTCCAATTAGAGGTAATTGCTTGGAAGCCTATCGCAATCAACAGATCGACTAGTTTGCGAATCATTATATTATGAGGCCATAGATTACTCGACTCACCAAGAAACAAAACAGGTATGGAGAATGGAGTGTGGCCACCAATAATATCACCTATTCTTATCCATGCCTGCTCCCAAAATTGAGACAGCTTAGGACATAGGAACAACATATGACTGTAGGTACTGGGATTGGTATTACAACGCCAGCAAGTATCCTTTTTGAGCACTTTTAGTTTAAATAGATTTGCTAGAATGTGATAAAGTCTATTATAAAAGTAAATATAACGTTTGAGTGAGGTTGGCAGGATGTGCAGTAGAATGGATCCTCTCCCATATTTTCTGCCAAAGTGGTATAGACCTACTGGAAAGTAAATCAGATTCCCATAAAAGTTCTAGTTTTGATTTAAGTCTGTCTGACGGGAGTCTTTTTAGTGTTTTGTATATTAATGCAACTTTGGAAGGATTGATGATAGGGCTGGGGGGGACTGTCAACCACGTCCCTGAATGGAAGAGGTAGGAAGAGAGACCAGTGTGGGAGTGAGTAAAAATTCCAAAAGCTGATATTGTTTGAGACATTTCAGGGAAAGGTTGAAGGAAGAGGAGCGGGTATCAAATGGAATAATTGTACTGTTATGAAGAAGTAATTGAGAGGCTGTAAATAAACCATTGTTTAACCAATTTCGCCACAAGAATAATTTGCCATTTGCCACAAGCCTTTTGTTATACCAAATAGGACTTTAGACACATTGCTCATATAAGGGTGGATGGGCTGCTAAATAAGGTTTGAAAAGAGAACAGGTGTGTGATATAACTGTGAGTATCCAATATTTAGCAGTATGGGACATATGTACGATATGCATGTGAGAGAATGGAGAGATAAGGGCGAGCTCCAGCTGGTGCCACAATTTGGATTGAGAGACTGAAGAGTCCAGGAAACATCCTTGGCATTGTTAATACCAAAGGCTTTGTGATAAAGGAATAAATCAGGGAAATTGACCCCTCCTGAATATTTGGGTAATAAGGTGCTGTAAAGATATACAAGATGGTTCCCCATTCCATAAAAATCTAGATAAAAGATCATCAATAGCTATGAAATATTTTCCAGGGATTTTAATAGGTAGCATCATAAGATAGAAATTAATGATGGGAAGTGCCATCATTTTGATTGTGCCAAAGCAGCCCCACCATGACAGAAATAGAGGTGACCAGCACTGCGTAAGTTTTGCAAGAAGAACATCCATATTAAAATGAAGTGTGTCTCCGAGGTTCTTGCAATACAAAATCCCTAAGCTTTTGATCTTATCGGGGTTCCAGGAGAGGCACATACCAGGAAATGGGTTTTTTAAGCAGAACTTATTCAAAGGTATTACTTCGGTCATTTCTATATTAAGTTTATCACCAGACACCTTTGAATATGTATGTGACTCTTCAAAGAAGTGTGTAAGTGAAGATTCTGATTTGGAGATATAAGTAATAATGTCATCTGCTGATGCTGTAAATTTCAATTGTACATTATTTAGCTGAAAACCAGAAGAGGCATCAGAATGCTTCAGCGTATATAAGAAAGGCTCAAGTGCAAGAATGAACTGCAAGGGCGATAAAGGACAATCCTGCCTTGTACCTCTATTAAGAGGGAAGTATGAAGATTGTACTCCATTAAACAGTACAGAAGAACTAGGTGATGAATAATATATTAAAAAATTAGTTGGCGAAATCAAGGACTGAACCCTTTCAATAAAGAGCGTGCATAAGAAATTTCCAGCTAACACAATCAAAATCCTTTTCAGCATCCAAAGCTATTGTCGCGAGAGAGTGTTTAAGTTTCGGACCTTTACTGAGAATATTCAGAATGATCCACGAATGATCAACAATATTCCTATATTGTTTTACAAAACCTAACTGTTCAACATCAACTAGATCAGGCATGAAACCATTAAGTCTGAGGGTCAGTACTTTAGTGAAAACAGTCTGTATTTATCAATGATATGGGGTGGGTCTCCGTCTTTCTTCGGAATGAGATAGATCATAGCTTTTGTAAAGGAGTCTGAGGATTTATTCATTGACAGAAACTGAGTAATTAGTTTAAATAATCTATGGAAGAGTAATTTAGAAAAATGAAGGTAAAATTCAATCATGAACCCTCCTGGTCCCGGCTTTACCTATTGGGAGACGTTTGACTGCTGGAAACAATTCTTCCATCCGTAATGGGTTCTAGAGAGTAGCCAGATCAATCTGTGAGGACCAGCGCATTGAAGAGTGAAAGAAAAAGGACTTGAGAGAATCCCCAGAAGACATGGATTCAGGGGTATATAACGTTTGATAATAATCAACAAAACACTGAGCAATGGCAGTCTCCTAATCGCGAAATAGGTTAGTGCCAGATTGGTTGGTAATTGATTTCATGGAGGATTTTTCATTTCTACATCTTAGGTAATTAACTAAGAGGGAACCAGTTTTATTTCTACCTCCATAATAGCTAGCATTGATCTTGAGGAGAGTAGCATATACGTTCTCCATAGTTGATTTATTGAATTGAATCTTAGCTGCCACCAGCGTGTCTAAATAAGTTTTATTATTTAGACGTAAAGTATTTGTGTTCTGATCACTTGATTTTGTTTAGAATGGAAGCATATTTTTTTCCATCGCTTTTTGTTTGTGGGAAACCGAGTTAATAATGAATCCTCTGGAGGTAGCCTTATAGGCACCCCAAACAAAGTGAAAAGAGGTCCCTCCTAAATCATGAATCTCAAAATAATCAGGAACAAGCGCCTCATAAGAAGGGATGAAAACTTTATCGGAAAGTAGATGGTTATCAAACCTCCAGAGGGATCTAAGTGGGGTATCGCGAAGCGTGTCTAAATTGGTATAAACAGGGGCATGGTCTGAGATTTAAATTGAGCCTATCTCCCAACATACTAGGTATTGGGTAGAGTAGTGGGGCAGAGAAGAAGGAGACTTTTTGAAGAGAGGGGTGTGCTATTCTCCATGAATCTGAATGAGCATTGTGTGTGATAGCATGCTTGAATGCTTTGTGGGCATTATGTGGAAGAATGGAAGAAACTTTGTGGATGTGTGTCGGTCTAGAAAGGGGTCTATAATGTGATTGCAATCACCCCCCTCCCCCATATACCTTTTCAATGAGATGTTGACTAACCTTTTGAGAAATAATCTTTCAAAAGTGGGATCAGGATTAGAAGGACCACAAACATTGAGAATCGTAAAAAGGATACCATCGATTTTAAGTTGTACCAAACCCATCTACCCTCTTCATTATTCTCCTGGGTAACAAATGATATATTTAGACCTTGATAACATAGGATAGCCACCCTGTTATTAATGTGCACAGAGAGGAAGCGGTAGAGTTCACCCACCCATTGTATTTTAAGCTTGTTAATGTCCGCTTAGGTGAGGTGTGTTTTCTGAAGTAATGAAATTTGACTATATAATCTAGATAGGTGAGACAGTACACTTTGGCGTTTGATGGGGTTTTTCAAACTTTTTACGTTCCAAGTTGTTATTCTGAGTAGTATTCAAGAAAAAGTCATCAATAAACATCCAAGAAATACATAAGCTTAATAATAGTGTACGAAGGAAGTTCCAACTATGAAATCAAAGAGGGAAAAAGGAAGACAGAATGAGAGAAGAAAAAGATAAAGAAGAAAAGGGGCAAAATTACCCCAAAATAAGGAAAACATAAAGGCAACATAGGAAGAAAGAACCTTAGTTGCAATAATATTGTACATTAAAAAACAGAATATCATGAAAGATGACGAGGGTACAGAACACTTAAAAAAGATGGGACCAGACTTGGCTCCGACAAACAAGAAAGAGAACACAGCGAACATTAAAAGGAAAAACATCAGAAATAACCACTAGAAAGGGAACTCAGGCAAGAGAGGACAGTGTGATGTTTAAAGAATTGTTAGGAATGTAGAGTACAAGAGGATAAATAGCATACCAATAAACTTACCATGGACTACGGGGAGTGGGAGGTAGTGGGAGCGGCACTCAACAATAATGGAGCGGGAAGTACTATGACAGGAGACATACACTGTATAATACTCTGAGACTGAAAAGCAAGGTTAAAGAAACAGGTTATACAGTGTACATAATCTAAGAAAACTCAATAACCAAATTAAAAAGAACAATTTGTTAATCAAGGAGATAAACTAACTAGGCAAAAATAACATTCCTGTTTTTGCTGCAGCACCAATCTCCATATCCTCGAGGAGATATTTTCGAAGAAAGTCCTGCAATTTAGCTGGGTCCTCAAGGATGTAAGAGTTCTCCTTATCAGTGATTTTGAAAAAACACAGGTGAACAAGACCGTGTCTGATATTCATGGATTTTAGTTGTGTACGAAGTTCAAGGAAATGTTTCCTTCTTGTGGCTGTTACGTTGGATTGGTAAACAATTTTGATGGGGTTTTATCAACTATAGATATTAGAAGTTACAGCAGGATAAGTACAAAAACAGGTAATATTCTTCTGTTACATTTCAATTTTGATACATGAATGAAACCAGGGTTTTTTCCACTATCAGCACAAATAGTATGTAAAACTAACAGCAAGTAACAATAGACCGTGGATTTCAGCTTGCACAACATTATCCAGGCTATGAAGTAAATGCAGGAGTTGTATGCTGACGCTCTGTGCTAATACTGAAAAAAATGTTGTAGCAGGTGGCACCCATATTTCGACAATAGAATCCTGGTCGACGAGGAGTAGTCTTCAGGGAGAAGCGCAGTGTTCCTGGGCCTTCGCATGACCGTACCGAGAGGATTAAAGTCTGGCGGCCATCTTGTGCAGCGCTCGCAACGCCCTCCCTCGTTTCATATCTTTTAACTCACTCTTGCTGGTTCCTACTCGTTCTTACTTTTTCCTTCTCTAACTGTTGTACTATATGTCCCTTTTTCTCTTTTCTGCCTCTCTCCTGCTCTCAAAGTCTAATGATGAAAATTAAATCGGAGTCCTCAAAACTGAGTGTAGGTTCTCATCACCAACACAAGTTAAACACATGGTAACAGTTCTCTGTGAACGAGGCTTAGCTTTCATCAATGGAACAGGTGGAGTGGCACCTGGGACCATGGGAGTGATGGGCCCATTGCACCATTTCAAAGGTCCAGCGGTAGGGGAGCGAGAGGAAGCAAAACTGACACAATGTAGGTTGGCAAGCCAGGGAGGAAATGGGACCGTCTGCTGCCAATGGTGCTCAAAATGTTGGAAGCGAGGGCAAAATCAGATGTGCTTGTGGTGCATCTAGGAGTAAATGGTTTGACAACACTGGGAAGAAGGCACCAAAGAGCAAAGGAGATAGTCACAAAAGCAGACATGGCACTTCCAGCCTGCACATGGCTTTGATGACCTATAATGTTAGACATTGTCAGCAAGGAAAGCCTGGAAGCTGCTGTGGTAACTCAAGGGAGCTTCACATCCACTGTAGAGTCAAATGTCAGGGACAATTTGAGATCCGCCTCTCTGGGAGACAATGATTTACAGCAACTATTAATACATTATGGCTTTGTGGTGATTATTTATACTTCTTATTAGTGATTTATGTTTTATGTCATGATTTATGATTCCGTCCATCATTTCCTTTGGTTTTTGCTTTGTTCGCCATAAGTTGGCAGGGTATGCTCAGACGTGAGTCCCTTGCTCACTTTGCCACTGGATTCAAGCAAGCCTGGCTGAAGACGGCTGAAATGCCAGAAACCGGTCCTAGGAAGCTTGTTTCCGGTCCAGGGAAGACATGGCTTGGCAGTTCGGGCTGGACTGTTCCCATGAGGCACAGGGTCAGCCTGATTTGCATATGGCCATGTCTGAACTGGGGTGGCAGAGTGGGCTAAAGAACGGTGATGGATTAAACCCAGATCAGTTGACTGGGGGTGAGTGCTTGCAATGTTCAACACTCGGTCCATCATTTCCTTTGGTTTTTGCCATGATTTATGACTTAATCAGTAATTTATAGCTATTTGTGAACTAATAAACTGCGACCTGTTATCTGCAACCAAGAAACTTAATGAGAGTGGTTGGTTGGTGGGCTGTTGGCACATATGGACGTGTTAATTCCCAGTCCACAAAACTGATGTAGGTGCTCATCACAGACACAGGTTAAAGACAGGTGAACAGAACTTTATTAATAGAAACTGAACTATCATTAATGCAGTAGATAGAGTGGCACCAGGGACCAGGGATGTAAGAGGCCAATTTCCCCAAAACAGCTGTTTTTTTTCTACCTAACCCAGGGACGGGGAGCATTTTCTTGTTTGCTATGTCACTATAGCCTTATAACCCACTGTCGAGGGCTATACCAGTTGCTAAAGGCCCTGAACCAGAGTACGGCAAGGGTCTATAATGAGGCAGAGGGCCTTTAACAACCAGTAAAGCCAGAGCCAGAAGGGCTATAAGGCTAATAGAACATTCCACCCACTAAGGGTAGAATTTTCTAAATTAAAAAGGGAGAATCATGAAGACAAACAGTGGAATGTTAGCGCTCTGGCTTATACCAGCCATTATAAGCCTGGAGCTACTCCATTGTATTCAATGGAGCTCTCAACATTCCAATGTTTGAATATAGCCTTATAGCCCGCCATAGCGGGCTATACCGGCTAATAAAGGCCCGCTCCAGCGTTAAAGGCCAGAGCTAATGGCGAGGGACTTTAACAAGGGAGCGAGACTTTAATAGCCAGTATAGCCCAGCTATGAAGGGCTATAAGGCTATTAGAACATTCTGCCACTAGAGGTCAGAATGTTCTAACAAATTAAACAACGGCTTTAGGGAGCGCGAGGGGATTGAAATCCCTTTAGGCTCCCTGAAGCCTTTGTTCACAGCTGTGAACAAAATCATTGGAATGTTGGAGCTCCGGGCTTATACCAGCCATTATAAGCCCAGAGCTACTCCATTGTTTTCAATGGCGCTTCCAACATTACAATGTTCTAATGTAGCCTTATAGCCTTATAGCTGCAGAGGGCTATACCAGTTGTTAAGGGCCCTTGGACCAAGTTATAGGCCCAAACCGCAGGTGAGGGACTATAACGAGGGTGAGGGTCTTTAACAACAGGAATAGCCCGAGGCAGAAGGCCTATAAGGCTATTAGAACATTCTATCCACTAAGGGTACAATCTTCTAAAACAAAAAGGGAGAAACAGAAAGACAAACATTGGACTGTTGAAGCTCCCGGCTTATACCAGCCGTTATAAGTACTGAGTCTTAATATTTATTAACAATTTTAACCTGTATGCCACATTTATTTAGAGTATACAGATTTTCTTCATGCAATGGAACACTCCATTGTGACAACACACTGCAGCAAATCACAGGTTTCCTTTCAAAGTTAGGCAACAGGGCACTTTGTGTGCGACATGCTGTGTGGGCACGGCAACACAGATAAAAATGCATCCTGGATCAGCCACGGCCTGTGCATTTAAGAGCAGTGGGGCCGGGTCGGTGGGGGGGCAGAGGGGGATTTTGACAGACGACGACCAGGGAAAATTCATTATTTATTTAGTTTTCCCTCGTGGTTGTCTGTCGAATCCCCACCTACCCAACCTCACCGTTTTTACCTGCACAGGCCACTCCTGTCCTGTAAGAGATTGATGTGAGGTCATCAGGCATCGCCAGACATGCCTTTTCATCAAAGGGCGCTTACCTATTATCCACTGAAGCATTTGGCATTAAAACATCCTGGCTCAGTTCAGCCACCTGGCTCGACCAATCTGCGACCTCTCCGTGATCTAGTAGTTGAATAAGACCTTTATGTCTGAAAGCACATATGAGGATGCTCTAAAAGTGTTATACTGAAGTAGTGACACAGAGGCAGGTGACGATTCACGAAGGTTTATTCTCTCGAGCACAAAGTCGCAGGTCCCTCACGCCTCAGCCAGCAGTAACTGACAAACTGCCGAGGTCACGAGGAACACCAGGTAACATTGGGAGATAAGGAGGGGGGGGGGGGAGCCGACACGAGACCAGTTTATTGTGTGTGAAAAAGGCTGCTTTATTGAAACAGGTGCATATCACAATTTCATCCCTTGGCCACTACCTTACAAAACGAAACACCACACTATACAAGAATTTCCTGACCCCTTGTTCCTCCCCCCACCCCTACGATCCCCACATCAGGTCCCCCACCCCACAAAATACAACATAACATTCCATAACCATAATATAACCCAATCCTACACAATCTAGCCTTTCCAAGTCCCCTGACCGTAATCCCTACCTTCCCTTGTGCTACTGTAACTAACCAACCTCTAATCTAAACTTATCCTACCTTGTTACCCTTTCCCTGCTCCTGCTCACAAACTACCAACATATAACAACAAACTCCAGCCAATCCCGGCCAACTGTCAACCACCCCGCCACCCAGAAAAAGGTGGGAGTGAAGGCGGATACGCCGCCTCCCCCCTTTTTCTGCCCCCCCCAACCGTCCCTGTTTTGCCTACCGAAGGTAAACCCCCATCAACCGGGCCAACACCTCGCGCAACTCCAAAAGATACAGGTCCATGCCAAGCCGAGACAAGTGAACCCCATCGTCCCTAAACAAATGCGGCGTGTCGTAATGAATTTCCCTATGGGCAATCCTGCAAATCCCTAAGTGCCGGCAAAATCTCACCATCTCAGTGTTCAATTTACGTCTAGCTTTGTCAACTGGCCCAGGATTGACCGCACCCCTCCAAACTCTCCGGGGGACAAACTCCGTCCATACAATGGAGCACCCTGACCGTCGAGCCTTGATCAATGACAAGTCCCTCTTCATTGCCCGCATCAGCGCCAAACCCGTCTCCCTAACCATATCGTTTTCCCCCAGATGTACCACCAACACATCCGGGCACCTACCAGCCACCAAAAGCCCATTCAGCACCTATAACAGCTCCTGCCCCCGCATTCCGCCCCTAACCCGCCAACCAACCGAGAATAAATCTTTATTAAACCCCAAACTGTCCCCAAAGTAGCTTGAGCGGTCCTGGACCTGTGCCCGTTTTACAAACGAATGCCCCACAATCCAGATGGACATCTCTCTGGCGAGGGGCCCCATAACCGAACCTGCAAAGAGAAACGAGAATAAGAAACAAGAAACATACCAGGCAACATATTTCTTGTTTTTTTGTTTATATCACCGCTCCCCCAGCGTCGCTGCGCACATAACGCTGATAGCAATCCAAGGACCACCTGCCCAGCCTCATAATGTCCCCTCGCTCCCAGCCCCTAGAATGTGCCTCCGAAGCTGCCCCAATTCGAAAGGAATGTGTCCCAAAACCCCTCCCGTTGACCCCCAGTCGACCCAGCGCTTTTCTCAACACCGCTAACAGCTGTGACGCCTTGACGCACCGCCCATCCCCTTGAGCAAGGACCAAACCTCCCAATCCCCCTGACAAGGATCTCCACCGCAAACCCCACCGAAAAGGACAGACTGGCGACGTATGCCCCCTTTTCAAAGATACCCATTTCCCTTTGTCCTTCTGATCCGTTTTCGCCTTCCGAAGCCAAATATGGATCTCCTGTGTACCGAAGGAAACCTCCCCCAAGACAAACCCTTTTAGACCCCAACAACTCAGAAACCCTAAATGCCCCGAAAAACATCCACGACATGAGCGTGGAAAAAAGAGTTACTTCCCCTGCATCAAAACAAACCCCAGGCAACACACCCAGCACCCCTTCCAACAATTCCCAAGACAAAGGTCTCCGCACTCGAGTGGCTCGCCCACATTCCCGCGCCCAACCTTCCAAAATCCGTTCCCCAAGTTCCCCCGCGGAGGGGGCATAGCCCCACAACAATTTCCCGACGAAAGCAATTCCCGCCAGCTTGCCCACAATCGTGACCTTCAAAAGACCCTTCTCCACCAAGTCCAAGATAAACTGTATCACATCCTCCTGTCTAGCCACCCAAGAAGCCCGCCGCCGTGCCCCGGAACGTAAGAAATCCTCCCATGCCGCTCGATAGGCTGACCTCGTGGATTGCGCTGATGAGCCTAAAACCAGTTGCAACATCCTGTGTTGCCTACGTACCACAGCTGGTGCGGCATTCTGGTTGGGGAGGGGTCACGTCCGCGTCCTTGGCGAGCCCACAGAATCTTCCCCACTGTGAACGAGACAAAGCATCCGCAATGTCATTGTCCACACCTGGCACATGCACAGCACGAAAAGCAATATCATACTTCAAGCACCCCGACACGAAAAACCCTCAACAACTTCAGAACCTGTTCATCTCTAGCAGACTGTCGATTGACAATATGCACCACTGCCATGTTGTCAAACCTGAAACTGACCTTATTGTGAGCCAACAGAGCCCCCCACAGCGTGATGGCCACCACCAGGGGAAAAAATTCCAAAAAGGCAATACTCCTGCCACCATCCAACCATTCCGCTGGCCAGGGTTCGGCACACCACCTCCCCTGCCAATAAAGACCAAATCCAGTGCTCCCTGCTGCATCTGAAAAAATCTGTACGTTCCACACCATGTCCGCCTCCCTCATCAGTGGTATCCCGTTGAA
The DNA here is from genome assembly GCF_964204655.1 of Triturus cristatus. Lineage (NCBI taxonomy): Eukaryota > Metazoa > Chordata > Amphibia > Caudata > Salamandridae > Triturus > Triturus cristatus. The sequence goes on from NC_140592.1 coordinate 463,977,609, forward strand.
CTGGTGCAAGAACAACTGCCACATCCTCAAGTCTTCCCGCACCCCAGCTGACAGATGCACATGATGATGTGGGGCCTCTGTCCCGCCAGTGCCCGACCCAGCCGGCTACAGAACGTCCTCCCTACTCTGACCACCCTACAGGCGAAATTGAGATGGCCAAGCAGAACCTGTATGTCCTTAACCGTAACCTTTGGTTTTGCCAAAATGATTGCCAGCAGCTCCAACATGTCCAACTCAATTCCTAAAAAGGCAAGGGCCGTGCTGGGTCCCATCGTTTTCTCTGGGTCCAACGGCACACCCAGTTCCCTCATGATCTCATTGAAGCTGTCCAGAGCCTTCTGGCAGTCCGTGGAGTCTGAAGTGCCCACAAAAAAGAAGTCATCCAGGTAGTGCGTAACTCCTTGGTGACCTGTCCTTTCCGTAAAAAACCATTGTAGGAACGTGCTGAAACATTCAAAAAGTGCGCAAGACATGGAGCAGCCCATCGGCAATGCTTTGTCCACGTACCAGTGACCGCCGAATTGGATGCCCAAAAGATCCCAGTCATCAGGGTGAACTGGAAGCAGTCGTAAAGCTGACTTTATGTCGCTATTTGCCATCTGCGCTGTTGCGCCCGCAGTCACCACCAGTGACATGTCTACGTCAACAGAAGAGTAAGATACAGTGGCCTCTCGTTCGTCAATAAAATCATTGACCGACCCTCCTTCCGGCCAGGACATATGTTGAATAAGGCGAAAGTGACCCTGCTCTTTTTTAGGCACCACTCCAATGGGTGACACAATCAAATTTGGCAACGGCCATTCCTGAAAGGGGCCCGCCATGCGGTCTTCCCGTACCTCCTTGTCAAGTTTGTCTTGCACTACCTGAGAGTGCTCTCGTGCTGATGTCAGATTATCTGCCCAGCGTCTCACCCGTGGACCCTCGTATCCCAGTCTGAACCCCTCAAGAAACCCCAAACGTAACCGCTCCGCAGCCTCCCTCTCTGGATACCCCTGCAAGGCCGCCAGCGAGTTCCTCACTTTAACCGGAGTACGAGCCCTTTGGCCCAGGCCCCTTAGCCCCCCGCACCCCTCCCGACTGCTGCTGCTGCTGACCCCCTGCCTTAAAGACTCCCAACTGCCACTGCTGTGCTCCCTGCGACTGACCCTGGGCCCCCCAACAGTTGACCAGTGCATGTCGTTTCCCGCATCCGGAGCATTCGTGCCGAAAATGGCAGTACTCCCGGGTGCACAGACCCTTATTATAATCCCAGCAAGCCCCTTTTTCCCCTGCCTGTCCCCTGCCTGCTCCCCCCAACTCCCGCGGGTGGGGCCTCCTCGAAAGGGCCGATACATGAGCTGGAGCCCGCTGGTCGTGAAAATAGTTTTTCCAGACCCCGCTAGTCCCATCGTATGCCACAAATCTGTATCTAGCTCGCCCCACTTCGCCTCCGAGTCCCACGCCATGCGCGCCCGGAACTCCTCATCATACTGGGCCCAGGCATATCCACCCTCCGTAATCTGCGCCTTCCGTATGACATCCATGTATTTAAACATGGCCTCAGACCTCTCTGGGAATTTTTCACAATACACGCTAGCGTATATAAGGAACGCCGCTGTCCAGTTTTTCAATCGTCAACGGCAACTTAGGCAGTTTAGCCAACTCAAATTCCTCCTCATTCGAACCCTCCTTCGCCCGTACTTCCCTGTGAAGGAGCTTCAGCATTTCCACATATTCCCCTTTCCAAATCCGTTCTTTGGTAGCCAGCATCAAATGTGCGCCTAAGGGTTTAGTTACCCCCATGTAGGGCAAGCGTTTTATTTTCACTTCTTTGCTCTCTAATTTTGTCTCACCCTCTCCCGTCTGTGTCTCAACCGTCCCTTTCGTGTCCGTCAAGCTCTCCACCTCCTTGCCTTTACCTGAACCACCACCCTTACCTGAGTCCTCAGTGCCAACCGCCACATCCACCACATACACCCCCTTGCGCAACCTCCCCCCAACCCCCCCTTCTCTATCAGATCCACCAACACCCACGGATACCATCACCGGGCGCCCGAGCAAAGACCATTTACCTGGCACCAGAGACTCCATCCGTCGCTCCACCCTGTGTCCTGTCCGAGGGGCCGAGCCGGTCTCCCACCTCGATGTTCGACCCGTGGGCCTCGCCTGGCGTCGTGACACCTGTAAGACACTAGACACAGCATTACTCGGCCCCCCTGCCCTGTCCTCCTCCACATCTCGCACCTCTCCCTCTCAATACTATCCTCCTCATAATCAAGCTCCTCTTGCCACGCACCCCCAGCACTCCCTGCTGATGGAGCCGACTGAACCCTGCGCAAAAAACAGACATCCTCTTCAGTGCTGTTCCGTCGACGTTGTCCCCCGGGGCGCTGCGACCCCGTGGGTGTTGGGGCCGGCGAGCCCGTCCTGGGCCTACTTGTGCCAGCCACACTGGGATCCCCCGCCGGTACTGGGCACGCCGCCCGAGGCCCCACCCTCCCTTCTCCTTGGTGCCTATGGGCCGCACCCAGCCCTACCAAGTCAGGCACCCCGCGACGGTCAGGTTGTCAGTCCACTGCCTGAAACAGAAAGGAATGGTCTGGTGTGCTGGGCCCACCTCTCTTCTGCCTACCATCCCATCCTCGCTTACCTGCCCCTAACGTACTGGCTACCCAAACCCGACCCACTGCACGCAGATCAGCAACCTTCTCCTCGTCGTCTTCCCCTTCCTCCCCATCACTCCTATCCAAGCCCCCCACCCCAGACCCCCCCGAAAACTCGCCCCGGCCTCCTCGACCTCCGCCGCACCCCCCCCAGGCCATCCGCACCCCGCATTCCCGGAGCCCGCTGCGAGGCCTTCCCCCTGTCCCCCAGCTGTCCTGTAGCCCTCAACCCTCCCAAACACTTCCCCTACCTCAGGCGCCCCAGACACCCTTTCCGACCAGGACTCAAAAATGTCCAGGCCTGCCCAATCCCGCTCACTCCCATCTGATTCAATCAATAATGGAGAATCCCCCCCCACCACACCACACCCATCCTGCCCCGACGAAAGCCCCATGCCCCTACGGACTGTACCGCCCACCGCCCCATCTCCAGGTGCCTGCACCCCCTCCAACCCCCCAAGCTGCTGGTCCACCACCAAGGAGGCCTCAGGTACCCTCCTCACCCCTTCCCCAACAACTTGCAGCCCAGCTTGAGCCCCCCGCTGCCCTGCCACATCAGTTATTCTACTTGGGGCCGATCTCCTCGCAGAGGAGCGGCCCCTCTCAGCCTGAGACCTCGGGGGAGCCACGCGACGCGCTCCCCCTCCGAGGCTTACCTCCTGACTCCCGCTGAGGCCCCAGACACTTTCCCGTCCCCTCCCGCTTCCCTGCAGGCTTCCGGGCAGCGCTCCCCGTTACCGCGCTGCCCGGCTCCCCACCCGCTGCAGCATGAATGGGGGCCGCTCCGTATACATCACTGCGGCCCCCACCCAGCAAGGCAACGCTTACCCCTACCTCCTAGGCCACTCCCCTGACATATAAGCGGCCCCCAACGGATCGGCTACGTGGCGGGGAGACGCCCGACGCGCTCCCCCGCCCGGAAACTGTCCCGCGCCTTGCCGCCCCTCTCACCCTGCCCCCGTCCTCCATTATGATCGCTACCTCCCCGCTCTCCGGGGCCGCGCTCCTGACATACGCGCGGCCCCGTCCACTCACCTGCGAAACAGCAGCCCTCCGGGGGGCCGAGCAAGCCGCGACGGCGGCCGCCACCCCGGCCGACACGCGCCTCACAGGGCGCGCGGCCCTCGTCACGTCCGGGATCACTAAGTCCATCCTGCCAGCCTCACTAAGCAGCCTCAGGGCCTCCAGGACACGATAATCGCCACCAGACATGTTTAATTACGCCCAGAAAATCACCTACCACTGCTGCTACTAGGCCTGACAAAACCCGACAAAAAACCTGCCCTGCACAAGCGCTCCCAGCCACCAGGTCACCAAACCTAAAATGGTGGCTGGGTGAGCGTGAAAACCCGTTATATAAGTTTGGGCTATGTTTCTAAAATTGGGCTACATTTGGGCTATTCCCAATGTAGCCCAAATCAGGTAAAATGGCCACGAGCCGGCCACACCTCCCCCCCCGCAATCTGCCCGGGGGGCAGACCTCGCCGTGCTCGGCTGCCTCCCAAGCTCCCATTCGAACGTTAACACAGAAGCATTCCACAGAGGCGCGCGGCCTCAACGCAAGGGACATCATAACAAAACAAGCATTTACAATGCAATGGTCTCGGCATTGGTAAAGTTAGAGCTATTGGCATTGCTCATGACATTATTTTTGTTTATGTTTTTGTTTTTAAAACATTTAAAGAAACGGCATTGTCATGAGCAATGCCAATAGCTCTAACTTTAACAATGCCGAGACCGTTTGCATTCTGCACTAGCTTGAATCACACAATTCTAACATTTCCTACACACAGATTTCAAAACAATCCAGTCAAAATAGAATAAAAGGGATCCACCACAATATAGCTTCTCTAAACATCCTTCAAACTTCTGATTTTCTGCAACAAAATTAGATACATTGGACCAACTATGGATAGCCCCATTGATGGCAAAAAAATAACTGACGGAGCCAAACCTCTGCAATCCCCACTACAGGGACGAGTCAAACATGCTGCAAGGGACCAGAAGTTGAAGTGACAACATGCCTTCATGCCATTGAGCCGACATGCTTCAGAAAAAAAAAGTGCGCGCAACTGGTCAATCTCGAAAAGGGTGCTTGGAAGCAGGTATTAGAATTAGTTGAGGGAATCGCTTGAAGCTTCCTAATCTGTTTAAAAATAATGGCACTCCTTACAGAATGAGTATCACTAAAATCTACATTTTGTAAGCACGTGTTATCTAAAATTTTCCGCATTTTGTACCAGCCTAATATACTGTATGCAATGCAAGTTTCAAATACCTTAGTCACAGTACTTTCTGTTAAAGACTGAGACCCGTAGCACTAAACATACGCAAATCACTAATCTCCCCGCAACAACCTTTTTTCCCCCCACTGCAATTTCTGTGTTGGCTAAGCACCAGATCAAACTATACAGGGATCATGAAAGTACTGTGAAAAAAAAAAACCCGCACTTACACAAGTGCCCACTATTGTGTTTTACACAGGGAGCCTCAATCAAGGGACATCAAACAAGCATCTACTACACTTATCGGAATAGAAGTGATTTTCCATTTTTAACGTTCGGAAAGAACCGGTAGAAGACAGGAAGCGTTTAAAACGTGCATAGGTAACTTACAATGGCCTTCAGACGGACTCTTTGGAGGCCCCTATAAATGCGTTTCTTCTCAGCTACTTTAGGCTCCAGGCAAGTTACTTTGCAGTGGAGTGAGCTCATCACAAGATTCATACACCTACAGCATAACAGTGAACATATTGGCCTACTGAAAAGATGTTGCTTGTGGTTAAGGAACAGTTACTACATATGGCAACTCATACCTGTGCAACTGCCCGAAATCTGTAGCTGAAAGGAAATCGGGGAGTTTGCTATTTCAAAATTAGCACAGCATTTTTGATCTCCTGTTCTTGCACGTAATAGCAAGTGAGTTGGGGGTAGTTATGATTGTACTATACAATAAGGCTGCTTTGCGAGAACAAAGTTATTTTACGAAACCGCGCTTAATACGGCAACTTTACCTGAATATAGTAATAACAGGCAACCAACTCTGAAAGGGTGTAGTTTATAGTGAAAACGGTAATCAGAAAAAACATAAAATGACGGTCTAATACGCTATTAGTACAAACTTTCCAACTTAAGACACCATTGCACTTTCCACGAAAAAAGGAATACGTTGTAGGGCAGCGTCTAGTCAACGCCATGTGGTTACCGTGAATTATAGTAGCGAGGCATCCACACCCTCCCGCAGACAGTCATGCAAACCACGCTCAGCAGGTTGTACTGACACAGGCGATGTCTAAGGCGGGGAGCAAAACACCGCCACCAGCCGCAATCCGACGCCATCCTTAGCTATCAAAACATGATAAAAGAACAACTGCAGGGCCACAGCGATCTGCCAAATCAGGGGAACACTGTCCCAGTGTTATTAGAGGGCATTCTTCAACCAGAAGTTACCGTTTCAACATTAAACACGGCTCACCTTCCTCTTCTTGGAAATTTGGACCGCCATCTTGCACAGCGCCGCTGAAGGAAAGGAAGGGCTCTTCCGGGAGAGAGGCTGCAGAGTGAACCCGAGTGGAGAGGCACCCGGAGGTGGTGGGAGGGTGAGAAGATGCAGACATGGAAGGCAAGGTGAGAAAGACGGAAGGTGGGGGCCGAGGGAGGGTTCTAGACGGACGCCGGGACACCACCGCCTTTCTCCGAGGCCAAGCAGAAATGCCTCGGAGAAACGCAGCCTCGGTTTCGGATTCGGGGGCGTGTTTCTTTTTCTCTCCTCTTGCCATTGGCTGGAGGAGAGAAAAACACGCCCTGCGAAAAGCAACGAAAAAACACGCCCCCCGATCCGAAAAAGACGGGGCTTCAACGGAGTGACTGGACCTCTTCTCCAGTGGCTGGCCAGCATTTAAGAGGCCAGCCAATGGAGAACAGGATAGAAGAGGGGCGGGTGCAAGCCCCTCTTCTCAAAGTCACTCCAACTCATTAAATCTCGGAGCGAGACTGCGCAAGCGCAGCCTTTCGCAGCCGAGACCTAAAAAAAGGCATGTTGACATCAGGATTGATGTCAGGACCGTGAGTGGTAAAGCTTATATTCCCTTGGACAATTGAACGCAGTGCATCACGTTGCCACTCCATTAAGCTATGCCTTCTTTTCCTACCAGAAAACTTTAAGCAGGAATAGTTTTCCGCGAAAAAACGTGATTATACTTGATTTTTTTTTTTTAAAAGTACTTGAAGGAATTTTTTTAAGATCCTGCAAAACCCGCGAAATGTTTATTTGAATGGACTTTACTTCCGCATTGCCCATTTTTGCACATCTTAACTATTTTTTAAAGTCATTTTTTTCCTAAACTTCTTGAAATTTGTTCCGTTTCCCATGTAACTCGTTGAAGTGCGTCAACGCCAAGCCCACAGTCCGCAGAGCCCTGGGTCACAGTACGCTGCCGGTTATTCGTATTTTCGGAATAACAATCTTTATCTTTGCTCAGGTTGAACATCACCACTTTTGTTGTGGGAAATTGGGGGCATGCCCCCCCCCCCCCTAAAAATTCGGAAACCTGTTCGATCTCAAGCAGGCATGGCAGAGTTCCAGGAGGGACCCGCAGGGGAAGGAGCATTTGAGAGCTTGTTTGGTCGATTCAGAGGGTGGGGCTGGGGTCAGCGAGAGGAAGAGGGTCATTATTTATATATGGTCTTCTACGCTGGATTGTGTATCATTCTCATCTTTTGTTTGTAGTGTGCCTTAGATCTGAGCCCCTGAGAGGACTGGCTCCTCCCTTACTCACGAATGTTTACAATCCATAAGTGCTTCATCCTTGGCGGGCGGGTGGTCGAGCCCCCCGGGGCCCGGGTTTGTACATGATGCTTGCCTTGGTTTGCGCCGATGAACAGATGTTTGCAGCTGATGCCTGAAACCGCAGCGGCGTCAGCTGTTATGTTTCAGGCTTATCCGCGCCCACAAAGTTTAGTCCGGCATGAGCCTTGCTTTGCTGCTCAGCCCTTCTGCTTCGCATGAGGAATGAATAAAGCGGGGATGAGTGGGGTTTGTGCTGAAATATATTGCATGGATGTCCAATGTGGGTCCAAGTGGACATAACATTCAAGATGTTCACAATGTACATGATAAAGTATGACACCCTTTTGGGTGTGTGAGGGCATTCAGATCTGATCACTCTGATAACACCGACCAATCTCTCTCTGGTCAGCTTGCCAGATCTCCCTGACAACCGTCTCTCTTCGACATCCTCATTCCCTTGAAAAACTGCACCATTGTTTGTATACACTCTAAACAATACTAACCACTAAACCACACATTCAACAATACAAGTACATAAAAGAATCCTATTAAGGACACCCACAATACTGATGACCCACCCCAAACCATCGGAAACTGACGCAATTCTTGTGGCCGGGGCATGAAGGTACCTGCAGTTCCACAACTCTGCATGACCATCCAAATTGAAATATGGCACAAAGGAAATCTCAGTAACATAACATAATGTAATGTAACATAACGTAACATGGATAAGCGCATAGCAAGTCCTCAACTTCTTCTGTGCCGTGGAACGAATCACCCGCATGGCATCAAAAGCAGGTGCTTTTCTTACTGAACTTAAAGAGTTGGAATTGCCATAACAAACACCATCCATCTAGAAGAGTGGTTCAGGCCTTAATTTTTCTTCATCAAACATGTTTTTTTTTAAAGATTGTAAGAAAATAAGTCCTTCGATGTTGGCTTCTGGCTGAAAGTCATTGCTGACGTAGATTACCTAGTCAGCGGTGTGGAGCTGACATTATCGGTTTCCCAAGAAAGCACATTCCTATGAATTTTAAAATCAGCTATGCCCGCGTCACTTGATTATGACGCTGATGGGACTGTGGAATGGTTTAGAACACAGGAGCATCGCAGCCCACTGTGCCGGGTCGGACAGGCTGTAGCAGGCATCGGGTATTTTCCCGGGAGGCTGGAAGGGTGGGGGCTGGTTTTGGAGTGGTTGGGGGTCAGTTTTGATACTGGGGCCGGGTTTGCAGCGATGCTGCAATATTGCCCGCCTGTAACAAAAGCAGCAGTGATGGGGGCCGGTTTTTATTAAGCAGCAGTGCTTCACACATGCTCCCCCCTCCCCTTGGATTGGGGGCCGGTCCAATAAAATTGCCAGGGCAGCTTTGGGTTCCCAGTCTGGCCCGGCCACTGTGTGAATGCTAGTGTGCCACTGTCCACAGCTGTTTCATCCAGTTTGCTGTACGTGTTGAGTGTCGTCCTCTGTAGCATGTGTCTGCAACGTCATATGAAGTGTTCCATACTGAGAATGGAACCACTATGGGAATGCAAACTTCTCATGTGGTTTTATTTTATTTTAAGGAATTTGCTAGCGGGAGCGCAAAACTAGCCGTAAGGAGCATTGGAATACTTTACAGAAAGGAGGGTGCAATAGGGAGTGGTGATGGAATTTCTTACGAAGGACACAACTCAGCATATGCAAGTTGTTCTCCACTGGCCCTTAAATGAGGTGTTATGCCTCTCAGAAAGCTCAGCGCCCTCCTGACACTCTGCCTCAAGTACTACAGAAGAGAAGGGCTGATTCCTAGTAGTCATGAGTGTGGGAAGTAGACTGACGGAGTACTCTTTTACACACTCCTGAGCACTAAAAATGCTCAACTCCCTATTAGTGAAAGTGCAAAGAGGGCACACTCCAGTCTGAGAGAGCTAATTGTATACACACATTCCCTGTATACTCCATTTTATTCCCAGTTAAGATGTTTTGGGGCCAATTCACACAGGCTTGTTAGAGTACATCAAATAGTACTAGAGGGGACTACATTACAAACTCCAAAATGTATTGTGAATAGGCCTCAGAGTGTCATATGCCCTAAATTGCATGGCCATGTTCATTCCATCGCTTCACTGCCTTAACCTCTTCTATGCCCATGACGAGATAGTCTCGTCATGGAGCGCGGTTGCGCTGTGCCCATGACGAGACTATCTCGTCATGGACCCCGCCTGCTAATACAATGCCCGGCACAGGAGGGGGAAAGGGCGGGGCACTGAAGGGGTTAAATGATGAGGTTGTGTTAACCTCAGCATCATTGCTCAAATTATAATGATTCTTGGTATGACCTGGCAGCTGGGCACGGACTTATCCATCTTCCACTCATGCCGCATACTCAAATGGTAGCAATCCATCTTTTAAATATGACAGCTCTTGAAACAGAAATATAGAAGTGCAGGTACTCGTTATCCCAGAATACCTGTTTGCTATTAGGAAGTTCTAGAGCCTCCCATTTAAAAGTACCCCTCAGTGGTTTCCAATGTTTTTTCGTACGTGCTTTCGCAAAAAAATGTTTAGCAGCTTTTTTCTGCTACAAAACGGACTTTTTTCAGATTTTATCCTCTGCTTTTTAGTTCTTGCTGAGTCAGCGCGCATGCGCTGCTCGGAGAGACTGTAGTAAGGGCTTTAAAAAATGATACCGCCGGCTACAGCTTGCAGTGCATGTGCGTGGGCGCGCGCTTCAGCAGAGGCGCCATATGGTGTGATTACTGCTGCGCGCGCACATGCACTGCAAGCTGTGGCCGGCGGTAGCATTTTTAGCTTGCTAATCGCGGCACCGGTGCTTTACTTTTAACATTTAAAGTAAAGCGCCGGTGCCGCGATTATAGCAAAAGTAAAGAAATAGAAACAAACATCTATTTCTTTAATTTTGCTATAATCACGGCACCCGCGCTTTACGTTTAATGTTAAAAGTAAAGCACCGGTGCATGTGTCACGACAATATACCAAGGCCTATTAGCTTTGCCAATGTATGTTTATGTTGTGCACGTTTCTCTTTCTCTTTGTTCTTGCTTCGAGTGACTTTCTAATTTTGTGTTTTCAATTTCTTGGCTAGTTATTACACCTTTCTAATCGCTTTCCTTTTCCTACATTTACTCTCCTGTCATTCAATAGCAACCGTCTCACCCCTTTCATATGTTCTCTCTTTTTCCATGTTTAGTGGCTCCTCTGTGACTGTTTCCCTCTCTGATTCTTTTATTGCATTAAAGCGTGGTCTGCCATCTACCCCTTGTTTATTTGCTTTTTTTTCTCTTTTTATAAGTTAATAAAAAGTAATTACTGACGTGTTCTATACCCCATCGTACAATGATTGGCACATATTGTTGCTCCAGAATAGGTTTCCTCATTGTATTATGCACTGCTAACAACTCATTTTTGTTCAATTGTATGCATTTTTACCTAAGGCACTTTTCAACACAAGCGCTTTCAAAATTAAAATGACTGATGCATGCCTTAACACATGTACACTATTGATTCTTTCAAGCTACTGAGCACAACGTACACATCTGTACCACTCGCATATGTTAAAAGCAAATGCAGAACAAGGATTCATCTTTACAGAGGACTTTCTTCAATCAGAACAAGCATTGGCATAGCCAATAGGTCTCGCTTTTGGGACCTTATAAGTATTTAGTTATGCAACTGTTGCATGGCTAAACAGTTATAAGGTCGCAAAAGCGAGATCTATTGGCTATGCCAATGCTGTGTTTTTTAACTTCCTGAGGTTGACGGAAGTGAGGTTTTCCAGAATCCCAAGCCCTTCCTTGTTGCTCATGCGGTTTTGTAAATAAGGCTAAGTGTCCTTGTCCATGGTATGCAGATATGACTTTGTGCAAATTTTGCAGAATTCACATTTGCTGACAACAGGCAATAAAAAGGAAAACCACATGTGGTAATGTTGCTGCAGTCTGTGAATTAATGCCAGATTTCTCGGGCACGGGCAGTTCCGGTGTCTAGTGTAGGAAATTCACCTTTAAACGTGGTCCCCCCACATTTTTCACCTTTTGCTGAGCCCTATATTTTTGCTGGCTTTAGAACTCTGTGCACTTTACCCCGCTAACCAGCAATAAGGTGCCTGAGATCCCTCTTTAAACGTGGATACATTAGGATATTCCTAATTGCCATATTTAACTTGCTTGTAAATACCCAGTATATGGTACAACTTGTAACCCGGGCCAGCAAGATAAAGGCCACCAGTGGACTGCAGTTCGATTTGTCCAATTAAACCCTTTTAACAGGTTGAAACCTCCCTTTAAAATATTAATAAGTTACCCCTATGTATGCCTTGGAGCCCACAAAGCATGGTGCATGGTATATAAAAGTAGGACACGGAGACATTTAATATTTAATGTTAACATGTCCTTAAGGTGACTAGCATCCAAAAGCTTTTTTTTTTTACTGTGGCAGGCTAAGCTGTCATATGTAGAAAACCAGAGTACTACAATCCTACTACTATATCTTGAGAATGGGACTAACTAGAACACTTTTTAAACAACTATGTTCTAGAGTTATTAAAAATCCAATTTTTTTTTTAAATCTAAAGGAAAAGTCTCTTAGAAAATAACCCTTTTCCCTGCCAACGTTTTTGAAGACTAATTTTCATGTGCTCTCCAACCTCTCCTAGCAAGCTACAAAACAGGCCACTGTGATTGGAAGGTCAACCTTAATGGGCAAGAATGACTCATTTGAGCTCAGCAGAACAGTGGGGCCTGTGGGAATCCATTTTGACATTTCTTGACATCTGCTATAATGTCGAAACCTGCTTTACAGGTCTGCTGGGTTTACATATTACACTATAGGTACACTTGAAAAGAAGGAAACAGGATGCAGAGACAAAACTTGTGTATCCCCTTTCTAGTAGCTGGGAACCCCTGCTTTTGTCCTACTAGACTTCTGTAGCTGGGTTTTACATATAACATTTGGAGCATACTTGAAAGGAGGGGAACAAGATGCTAATGCAATTCTTACGTATCCAGTGTCTGGTTGATGAAGAATTCTGCTTTTGTACTACCAGACTTCTGCGTCTGGGTTTGTTGTGCTTACAGTGGTTGCCTTAAACTGGATTTTAGTGTTAGATGTAGGAGGACACTAGGATCACTATAGTATACTCCCACAAACACTCCCAGCCCTCAGAGCACATATTTATGGTGGACAATACCTTCTCCAGCTTGAAAAAGGGTAGGGCTTGCTTTGGTTACTTTTACCCCATTGCTTAGGATGTGCCTAGCTGGTTACATGAATTAATGTGGCATCTCCAGGAACACAATTCAAAACAAAGTCGGTCCTGAGGAAGAACAGAAGAGGACTGGGCCTGCTGTCTCTGACCTGAGTGGTGCTCTGAAGGACAGAGTCTGCTCCCTCTTGTACCCAGGACAAAGAAGTAGACTCCAAAAGTCATGAAACTGACTTACTGTTCAAGCTACAAGGACACAACAAGCCACAAGAGGCCTTTTTTGCAACTTCCCAGTTGGAAAGAGATGTCACCTGATCCCTGCAAAGATAAACCAAGGACTTTGTCACCAGCTGACACCAAAGACTAGGATGGATCTCACCGGGAACAATAGCACTGGCCCCCTCAAAAACCCTGAATACCAGTTTGGGGAAAACCCTGGACTCCACCCCCCTCCCTCAGGTGCTCTGTAAGACAGCTGGGAGGCTCTGTGCCCTGGGGAGTGTGGGCAGAACTGTGCTCCTATTCTAGCTATTGAAAAGGGGCTGCCCAAGAGGCACCCACCAAGAGCAGAGGAGCACCAAGGGCCAGGCAGAGGAGTTGGCTTGTGCAGGGAGCCAGAAAATCCTTCTCTCCCCACATAGTGCCCCCTAGAAGGCCTGTAGACCAGCTAAAATGGTCCTGGTGCCTAGGCTTGGCCACCAGGAGCAAATGAGCTCAAGATGAAGAGAAATCGACCAACAGGCCCACGATGTTCTTCTTTAAAAATGTGCTGTTTTAAAATAAAGAAATAAGCAGGCAGTGCTCAACTGTAATTTCTTCAATTATCCATGGAATGGGCCAAGGCACAGTGTTCGGCACATCCTTGTTGGGAATGTACCCTTTTGTGAGGTGCATGCATGGGGCCCCTTCCCCATGCTCTTACTTCGTGCCCCGGGGTTTCACAGCTCCCCTGTGGCAGGCACATTCTTTTCTACCTCTGGACACCATTCCCTTGTTCAGGGATTCATTCTCTGTATGCTTTGCCATTGCCCCCTGCCTATGTCTGGGGGCGGAGTGCCCAACCACACAGTGACACTCCCTCTGCAGGCGGGAACTGGAAATAAGCCTTTACTGCTGCGGTAGCAGCAACAGAAGTACCAGCTTAGCTGTGCCACACTCAAGGTGTGCCTGCAAGCGGGAAGCAAGTGAGGTAGCTAGGTATGGGTTTCCCATGCTGTTCCCACCATCCCTACCTGTACCTGGTTGCTCAGTAGGCACAGGCACCCAGGAATACCAAATTTACAAAAAGAAAACATGCTTATGGCACCTGCCACAGAGATAAGATGCAACCTGGAAGCAGCTTATATTATATTTATAAAAACATGCAAGGAGTGTTTGATAATTCCCTTCTTGGGCTTTAACTGCATATGGATCGGCTTCTTTGGTGCCCCAGAATGGGAAGGGGCACCAACAATGTGTGATAGATGTATTGTGGGGGCTACAGGAGGTGTAGCAGCCCTCCATTAATGCTTTTTTAAAAACTTGAAATATGTCTTCTGTGGCCTACAGAACATGTCCCCAGGAGTGGTTTGCTTAAGTTTCAAGCATTTCTTGGGTGGTAGCATTTGCTTCACAACTCCTGAGTTTGGGGATGCCTTGTGGTTGGTCTTATAGCTACAATCCGTGGTCTTTTGAGTCTAAAGAAATATTCCAACCTATGTTTATGATTATTCTGAGTTTAAATGCATTATTTGAAATTCATTACTGACAGGGTTTTGTTCAAGAATTATTCCCCACATGATTGCAAATTATTAAAAAAAGCAGATTTGGACCAATTCACATTTCGGTCATTTTTGATTACCCAACCCTACTACAAAGACCATAATCGCTATCTCTTTGATTTAGAGCATTCTTTTCCTTACCCATCCACCCCTCCCTTCTTAACTAGATCACATTACGCGTCATTGTGCTACAGTGGGGTTATATAAAATATAGATATTGTTTGATTGTGTTTCGTTGCATTATTCATCAGAATTACCATAATGGGTTTTATTTTTTCGCAATTAACTAGATATCAACAAATATCATCACTTATGGGCGCAGTGTCATCAGTGGTTATTTAAAGTGGTTTAAAGAGATTTTACAATAGCATAAATGTGTCTGGAAATCAATAAAAGAGGGAGAGAGTTTGATATTAATACCAAAATTAACTAAAGGTTTTGGGAATCTGTGTACAGTAACAAAGAGGGGTGTAAAAATGCCCGACTTAGCTTAAAATTTCCCTGATGTTGTTAAAATCTTATAACCAATGGCTTGCAAAGGTTAAACAAGTGGTTGAGGAAAGAAAACAAAAGTAGACTTATTGTGGAAAGAAATCCCCACAAAAACTGTACATTTAAGACACTGGATGGCATTTAAGTTTCATGTGGCCATGCCTTGAGATTTTGAAAATGCTCAGGAATATGAGTTACCCACAATTCACTTTGGATGGCAAGGACTTGAATCTGCACACAGAGATCATATAAATATAGATTGGCAATGAGCGGTGCGAGATGCAGTAGAGGTGATAGGGGGAAACCTTGAAGGACACTGCAAGTTGATGAAAGGATGCAGAAGAGTTTGTCAGAGTGAAATAAAGGGACATGAATTGAAGGCTATTGGAAAAAAGCAGAATGAGGTGTAAGTAAATCTAGGCAGTCATGGTTTCTAGCAGCCCCGGTTCTGTGAAGCACCAGTACTGGACTCAAAAAACTTAGATCCCTAAATTTGCTTCTACAAATTAAGCACTACAGAAACTTACAGAAATATGTATTAGTATCAACATGTTATGGTATTTTGAATCTGCACGCTCAACATATTTTCCAAATTGCCATTGTTACAGTTTATATGCCCCATCTTTGCATGCATTGCATGCAAACATGCATTAGACAGTTATAATCTTCTAATTGATGCCCACCCTGACATTCTTTTTATGACGAGCCCGGGATGAAGGAAGACTCTAGTCCAGATTTACAATTGACTCTCCCGGACACATATACCTGCATTCATGTAGACAGAGAAGAGAAATGTGATGGGGGGAGGAGGATAGTAATTGCTTTTCTAAAACATCTTAAGTGCTCAACATTTCAGGTTAAGGAGCTGAAGGATGCCAAAGCCTTGAGCTTCTCATTTTCCCCTTCTGCTCAACACTCTTTGTTGGGGGTTTTGATTTACCGTCCCCCAGGTTATGCAGGGGATTTTATAAACTCTCTTGACCAAGCCCTAACATCTAAGATCATTAACTATGCAAATTTCTTGGTATTAGGTGATTTTAATTTGCATATGGATAGGGGCGAAGACACACTGGTTAGATGTTTTCTTGAAACATTAACAGCACTAAATCTTTCTTTGACTCCCTCTGGCCCTACTGATGAGGCGGGACATACCATTGTGTTAATATGTTCTAATACACCTATTTTTATGGAAGCACCTAGGAAAGTTGTATGGTCCAACCACTTTATGTTACCGTTTTCTTGGCCTTTTCTAAATCACAAAATTGAGGGCAGAATATATGGCCCACTTCGTGCCTGGAACAAAATTGGGATTCCAAAGTTACTGGAAGTTCCTTGCTTCCTCTATGCCCTGTCTTTCGGGTCAAGTGGTAGAAGATAATGTAATGGTGGAAAAATGGCTGGCTGCCGCAGCCAATAGCATGGCCCTTGAAAAGATGCCTCCCCCAAAA
Organism: Triturus cristatus; assembly: GCF_964204655.1. NCBI lineage: Eukaryota > Metazoa > Chordata > Amphibia > Caudata > Salamandridae > Triturus > Triturus cristatus. The sequence goes on from NC_140592.1 coordinate 463,993,946, forward strand.
ATATGTTCCCTTTCAGCCAGCTGGTGTACTGCAGAGCTGGCCTTAGCAAGACGATCATGTAAAAGACTGAAACGAAGCTGGAGATTCTATTATAAAGCGGAAGACAAAGTAGTATATAAACAAGTGTTTTTCATTATATCATAACAATTTTAAACTGGCCAGAGGAGATTTTTACTCTAAATTGATTAATGATGATAAGAGCAGGCAGAAGGAAATTTTTAAGATTGTGTCACCTCTTTCTTAGGCGTAGGTTGAGTTTGCGGTGTTCCGCGGCAAAAAACTCTGCCTGTGCGGAGTTCTACGAAAGGCGGATTGCCTTGTGCGGTTTGCACTGATTTTTAGTGCCAGTTGGTTGTCCCGTCATGTAAAATCAGTGCGGACGGCATCACCAGCAGCGCACGAGGGTGCTGCTTCTTTCTGCCGCTCGATTAGAAGTTCTACTTGAGCTGAAGCTTCCTCAACTCAAACGGAAGGTTTCTCAATGCAAGCTGTAGCGAACGTCTGCGACCGCCCATGTTGAAAAATCTCCTGGGAAGCAGTCTGTAGTTGGATTTTCTTCACTCGCGCTCACCAACTTACCGTTGGCGAGCACGAGCGAGGAAAAAACTCTGCTCCTCTAAGCGGAGCAGAGTTTTTCAGAACTCTGCGAGCTCCGCGGTGTGTGTAGTGCAAAAAACTCTGCAAACTCCACAAACAGAGCGGAGTTCACTGCCCAGGCCTAATATTTCTGATCCTACTGTATTTGCTCCTCCATGTGAAGCAGATGCAAATTTGTGCAGTAAGCTTAGTAACTTTTTTGAAGAAAAAATTGTAAAGATTCAATTGAATCTTATATCATCGAATGATGTTAATACAGTGACATTAGCTGATAATTCAACCGCACCGGTGGGTAACCTTACATGTGTTTTTTACTTCTTTCAGAAGGTAAATTGAAAGAAGGCGTCCATAATTTCAAATCCAGCTCCCCTCTAGACCCTTTTCCCCCTCATATTTTGCATCAGATCATTGACACAATCTGTCCGGTGTATCTGGAGCTGTTCACTACCTCTCTATAATCTGGGTTAGTGCCTAAACCCTGGAAAAGGGCAAATGTGGTTTCCCTGTTAAAAAATCCAAATGCAGACACGGCACTGTTGTCTAATTTACGTACAATTTCTCTGCTCCCTCAAAAATTCCTGAGAAACTGACTGATCAACACTCAGCTCACTGATTTTTTTTAGACCTTTAATGTGTTACACCCCTGGCAATCCAGCTTTAGAGCCTGCCATAATAGGATTGCTGGAGATCTCTGAGTCAAAAAAGTGGAATCTGGACATTGGCTATAAGCATTGGCCCGGCTGGATCTCTTGGTGACGTTTTATACGGATTCACACAAGATATTATTACAGCGCCTCTCTTTAATTGGGGTAAATGGATCAGCCCTAAGGTGGCATAGCTCCTTCCTCGATTCCACAGAACAAGCAGTGTGGATGAGACCGTTTTATTCAGAGGTAACAACTTTACAATGTGGAGTCCTTCAGAGTTCTGCATAAAACCCTACCCTTTTTAATATGTATATGACTCCCCTTGCTTTCTTAGAGGAGTCTTTTGGTATTGAAATTATTTCATATGCAGACCATAAACAACTGCTGCTCTAATACAAAGGCAACTCGACGGAAGCTAAAAAGTCTTTTACAACATGCGTACATGGGGTGATAGACTGGCTTAGGGCTAACAACCTACAGTGTAATCCTGACAAAACTGAAATCCTCCTGTTTGGCCCTGACCTTTTGGCAGGATGGATAGGCTACTGGCCTGCAGACTGCCCATCCCTCTGCCTCCATCGACTCTTGCCAGGAATTTGCGGGTGTGATTTGATGATTTTTGCTCTGAAGACTCAGATTGCCTCAGTGGCTAAAGAGTGTTTCTGGATCTTGAGAATCCTAAAAAAATTCCGTTATTTTTACCTTGGAATGCCCAGAGAATTGTGGTTCAGTCTTTGATTTTATCTCGTTTAGACTATTCCAGCTCTCTTTATCTAGACCTTCCTGAATATTCAACTGGGGCAGAATACTGCGATCCGACTTTTGTTTAAACTCACAAAACGGGTGCCAGTGTCAGATTTTCAAAAGCAGTTGCAAAGGCTTTCTATAAGCAAAAGAATAATCTTTAAAGCTCTGACTATCACTCACCACGCTTTACATGATAAAGTTCCAAAGTATCTAACACCAGGATTCCAAAGCACTGCCCTTTGAAATCTCTACGGCCAAGGAACGCGCGACTCTTGTTCCGCATTTTAAGAAAAAGAGGCAAGGTGGTTCTTGCTTCTCTTTTCAAGTAGCTTCCTTTTCAACACAGGGCCCTACGTTGATGTCGGTCAGTTTCCAACTAACATCTACGGATTCACTTCCGACTGTCTAATTGCAATGTAAGCTGGTCATTCCGGCTGGATTCCGATGGGCTCAAGGAGCCCGTCAGCCAGTCAGAACCGGCACATACATAATCCCTATAGGACGGCGTTTCCACCAACAGGATTACGATGTTGGATTCCGACATGAAAAGACTGTCGAAAAGCATCTTTGGGGGGTCCTTGGGGTACCTGCCATGTGGTGCAGGGATTAACCCCTTCAGTGCCACGCCCTTTCCCCCTCCTCTGCCGGGCGTTGCACTAGTGGGTGGGGTTCATGATGAGATAGTCTCGTCATGGGCACAGCGCAACCGTGCTCCATGACGAGACTATCTCGTCATGGGCACTGAAGAGGTTAACAGAATCTCCCATTTCTATGGGAGCTCGTGCTAAGGAGGGTTTATGGCCATAGCACAAGCTCCCATAGAGAAATGGGAGTATGCGATGGCACCATAGGCCTAATTACAACGTCGGCAGAGTTTCCTCTGCCCGACATCGTCTCAGTCAAGGGACTGACCGACACCCGGTCAGCGGTACCGACCGACTAATTAGAATGTGACCGATCACTGTTCGGTCGCACTCCTATACTTTACTATTGGAGCATGCATTCCGGCTGAAATGCATGCTCTCATTCCTGCACCCCGTGGGGGCACCTCAAGGTGCCTGCCACAAGGTGCAGGAATCAACAGGGAGGCATTGTTGAGGGCCCCCATAGTCGAGTTCTGACAGCCTTTCTGTGTCGGAAAGGCCAGCACAGAAAGGCTGTGTCAACCCAACATCATAAGCCTCGGGCAGAAAGAGCCGCCCTTTGGGATTAATGGCCACTTTCCCGCTGGCAGACAGGCTCTCCATGCCCATCAGAAGCCAGTCGGAAAGCCTGTTCGCATTCCTTCCCGACCAACTTCATCATAATGGGTTGGTCGGAAAAGAATACGACTGCACCATAATTAGGCCCCATGTGCAGTCGCATTGTAATTGCGGTGTCGGGACCACCAACCGGAGGGCGTTTGGACCCGATATCGCGACGGTGTTGGTCAGAGGCAACCTCAACTGACATCGTAATGAGGCCCTAAGAAATACCTTGGATAAGGCTGCCTTCAGGAAACTGTTAAAAACTCACTTATTTAGCATCTAGTATTCCCTTGACCTGCTGTGCTGTGTTAGTGCCAGAACACTCTTGATCAGCTATGTGCTCTATAAGTGCAATCATTCGTTCATTCATTCTTTGAGTCCAGAACGATTTCCAAGGTATACTGAGTTAATCTAATAAGCCTTTAATAAGACTTTGGCCAACCAGGTGGAATTGCTTTGAGGATCTGCGGGGAGGAGTGGGCATCGTGTCTTTGGAAAGCAGAGGAGACTTGGAAGATATATGTGCACCCATTGCTTTAAAAGCAATCACACGTGCTCACGCCAAGATATTTCCAAGCTGGTTTCACTCACACCATTAAACTGTATTCCTTATGGACGTCCTGCTGTCGTTTTAGGAGCATCCTATGTGAGTTATGAAAGTATACCTTAACTCTTCCTCAATAAAACAGACAAGGCTTTGCCAGTCTGTTAGTCAGATACATTTTTATGCTCTAAGTTTATGACTGTTGAGCTTGCTTGTCTTGGGTATTAAAAAAAGCTACATGGCTCAAACAGTATTACCCCGGGGCCCAGTGAAAACAAAAAAGAATACACTCTCTGTGCTGTGTCTATATGTTAGGGGTCATTATCACTGCATGGCAGCTGCGGATCCAGGGTACTGAGAACGAGAAGATTTCTAATTTTTAATCTGAGTTAAGCCAAGTACATTGTACACAATTCGTATAATTTTGCATAATTTATTTTGCAAAAATAATGCATAATTCGCAAAATATTTTTAGCACTGAGGCTCATTTCTTGTATTGTGCATAGAAAAAAATGTTTCCTTGTAGAACCTCTTCCTTATGTCCTTCCTCCCTCTTGGCAAGAGAGCTACACTCACGCTCAATGTTCTATCATGCGGAACTGCAATGTTCAAATCTAGCCATATGTGGATTGGTGCACGGTCCAATATCCCACCACTCATATCACAATCTTCAATCAAATATATTAAAGGACTATAAATCAAGAAGTAGCTATCCCTGATTTCTGGGATGGGTAAGGCTCAACAGCTCGTGTAAGGCATGGCCAAAAGTTAGGTCCACCGGTAGACCTTAGTCTCAGTTTTATCCAGTGATCCAAAGCCATTTTGATCTGTCTAAGGTAGGGTTAGGAATAAGATTCCAGTCTTTGACCGACATAAGCATGGTAGATCAAACTCTTTAAATGGTAAAAATCGGATTTTTCTCCATGTGGTACATAGATGGAGCCAATAGTAAAAGTCAGGTTTAGAAGATACAGAAGCAAGAACAGGGTTTCCTGTTGTCGCCCTTTTTAGGTTGTGTATTCGAGACCTCTTGTATACACTTTAGTATATACTTATATGTTTATGTACTTTGTGGGCTCTGGAGATCAGTCCTAGGACTTGTATGCTTCCGCTTAGGGACTTTTTTTCTGTTCAAATGCCTCTATTTAACTTTCTTGAGAGAAAACGACCAGCAGAGGTCAGTAAAATACCAGAATCACTTTAGCATTCTCTAGATTCCAGTCCATAGAAATTCTCTTCCACGAGAAATCGTAGCCAATAGTATTTTTTTCAAATCTTGTATTTTCAGTGATATGACCACCGAAGACCCTGATTTTATATTAAAATCATAGCTTTGAACTATACCATTTCCTGCTGAAAAGTAATATTTCTCTCCATGTGTTCCCATACCTGGCGTGTCACACAGTTTTGTGCTTACTTTCCCACCATGTTAAAGAACAGTAGATGTTTCAGCACCCCGGCTAATGTGCTGCATAGCTAAATACATATAAGGTCCTAAAGGCGAGACTGATTGCAAATGCTAGTTATTCTTATTAGCGTTGGAACCATTAGTAACAGCAGCCAGCAAAACAGCAGCAGTGAAATGCATTTCTACAACAGCCGGAGATCTGAAGCTCAGATGCCAATGTTAGATGCTGATGGCATCCTTCCAACGACAGCAAATCTGCACCTCCCCCATTGCCGGCCATGATACTGTAACAACCAGGTTCCTGGATGTCTCCAGGTGCAAAGTCAATTGGGAAAGCAGTGAAGCCTTAGCAATGACAACGTCCACCTGGTAGAGGTCTCTACCTTCCCATTGGGTACACAAAACACATCACTATCCTGGCATAGTAGTCAGCAGAGATATAACAATATGATAAATGACAACACAGTGCCACTGCTTGGCAAGACTAGGAGTGGCTTTGTGAGCAGCAGGAAGACATTACAGTTGACACTGTGGGATGGAGCCCAAAGTATTGAAATGGTGGTCACCACACGATTTACTATGTGTTCAGCACGCACCCTCTCAGCATACACGACTCAATCATAACTAGCAATGCCAAAGAAATGAGCAATTTTTCGGGAATTGCGTAAAGATCCAGACTGAAAATGTCAAAACTGGATGTCTGAGTGCCTTCAGGTGGCCTACAATGTTCTACCATCAAATTGTACTGTAATGCTCATTAATTATCTCAGCAACACAAACAGATGATGGGCGGAATGCTGAACATATCAAACATTCACCCCCAGTCACAGATCTAGGTTAAATTCATTGTTTTTTTTCTCACCATGCCATCCCAGTTTGGACCCAGCCATATGCAAATCAGTCTTGACCCTGTGCCTCATGGGAACAGCTCAGCCCCAACTACTAAGCCACGTTCTCCCTGAATCTTTATATGCGTAAATTAAGAATGTGGAGTAAAACAATCCTCTCATACATGCATTGTACACAAAAAAACAATCGTTATTTTATTGCAGTATGCATTTTTTTTATTAGGACTGTAGGGCAACCCTGATCCTGACCTTAACATGGCCACCTTGTTTCTTTTTCACTTATACAGATCATGTCAGTATGAGTCCGGAATCACTTGTCTATCGGCGGGATCCGGCCCTAGCGCAATGCCACTCTCCTTGATATGTGGCTGTGACTCCTCTGCTGCCAGGATCTGTGCACTTTCAGCCATATTGTGCTCCTGCTGGGCGCTTGTGTACAAATCGTTGTACCTGGTTGGCAGCTACTCTAGTACAGCTCCATTGTACTCCCCCTGGTGCTTAAGTATGAATTACAGTACTTCGCTGGTGGCTTTTCCTTCCCTCGACCCAGGGCTCCTATGATGCTGCCAGTTTGCGGTAAAGTGGCCAGCCTGGTGACTACCCTGCTCTTGTTTCGCCTGGCGCTGTCAGGTGCTCCTGTTTTTGGTTTTTTTGGGCTCTGGCACCTGACACAGCTCTTCTACCATTACCACACCCACCAACAATACTCCACCATTATCATCACCACCACCATTAACACTGAGCCGTTATCACTACTGTCACTATCATTACCACCACCACAACCATTACCATGACCATTAGCACCATGATCAATGCCACCACCGTTACCAACACTATTACCACTATACCACCACCCTTCCCATCCACACTCGCCACCACCAACATTACCACCACCATTGCACCTACACCATTATCATCACCACATCCTTTACAATATGTACCACCACCATTACCAATATCAACACCATTACTAATATTACTGTCATATTACCATTAAAACCACCTTTAACAACACCATTGCTACGCCACCACGTTCAATGACACAGCCACCACCACCACCACCACCAAAGTAAATAAGTGTGGCTTGAGTGGGTATGCAAATATTGGTATGCTACATTTTTGTTTGCTTGTTAAAGGCTGAACTATTGGCTTGACCAGTGCTTCTTTTCTCAGCTTCCAATTAAATCGCAGATCCTTTCTTTGCTAATTTCTGGTGAAAGGAATGGAGTTTGGTTTCGGGTGGAGGTGCTTAAAAGAGGTGTTCCTGCTTGCTCCATCTGAGTGATAAATGCTTCTCTGGTTCCTAGGCACATGTTGGTGGCAGAAGGCTCTGTATAAAATAAGCTGGATGGCTCAGTGAGTTAATGCTCGCCACTGGTAAATGCAGTCGCCCTAAGGTCACTGGTTCGAATTCCCAGTGCTTCATTTTTGCAGGTGGTGTTCATCAGCACACAATTATAGGGACGCAACTTCTTCATCGCGATATGCCAAAGCAAGTCAGAGAAAGGCAGAAAAGAGAGGAGGAAGAAAAAGATAGGACACAAAGGGAGAAGACAGGAGGAAAAATAAACAGAAACAGTGTGAAAAAGAGACAAGAAAGAAGTATGGATAGGCAGCCTTGGTATTCAGCTACCCCATCATTCGGCTCCTCTGAAATACTTTCATTTTTATTTAGTTATATTTACTTATGAATTCCTGCGAATTGGAACACATCAGACGCAGCCTTCCAAAGTTCCGAGTACAGTAAATTATGTACTGTTAATTCTGCAATAGTAACACCTATCATTCAAAGCGCTTAGAAATGGCAGAAGTGAGTCGTGAGGCGCTATATTAATATGTTATTTTTAAGAGAGTGTGTGACCCAGAATGCAACCGTACTTTAATATAGTTGGTCGGTCCTGTGACTATATATATTTAGAGCCAACTGTTCACCGTACTTTGTAACATTTATGAAAGAATAAATCCAATTAGAATATAATCTATGCCGTGTATACATCACTGCACAGCACTTCATAAATAATAATGACCCTGTAATGCTCAGCACATGGCCCTTACAGCGCGCGCCACTTATGTTGTTTCCTAGAAACGGGAAGATACAGTTGCATGCTACGCATTACCTCAGCCCGCGAGGCGTGGCGCGCGTGGTTCGTGTAACTCACACTGACGGACACGCTCGCGCTAATGGTCTGTAACAGCTGTAAAATATCCGGTAATAACCAGCGCACGCAAACTTCTCTGTGGTAATTGTTAATTCCTGACGACCTCACATTGAGCTCAAACCCCCTGGGAAAGACCGTACGAGCGTTACAAGTGGTGCCCACCCAGACCCCCAAAATAAACATTGCGTGGCGTTTACCTCATCCGGTTACCACCGCCGACCGACCCTCCCGCCTGAATGAACGTCAGTTTCGGGAAATACTGGGGCAGATTTATGAGCCCCTTGCGCCACTTTTGCGTCACTTTTCCCATGTTAAAAGTGACGCAAAAGTGGCGCAAGGGGCTCATAAATCTGCCCCACTGTGAGGAGGGATTTTCGCAATGACGTTTACGGCAACGTTATGTAAACGAAGGAAACAGACACAGTGCGTCAAGAAAAGGCAAATTATGAGGCGTAATGCGGCACCTTTTGTGATAGTATTACTTCATTATTTTGTGCTTTTAAACATGGTAACACTTTTCTGTGAAAAGATTTTCTCTCCTTCGTACTAGTTTAACAACCAACTGTACGAATAAGCAACTGCAAGGTGAGCAGTCAACCTTTGTGAAGGTTGCTCCACCACAGTACACGAACATGTCAGCACGTTTTTAGTAACTTTTGATCTGTTTGAGCTAGAAGCAATTTTCTGTTAAAACCTGTAAATCGTGCACCAGATGATGGACTATGAGGCAAATACATCAAATCCATAAATATGCGGAAAACGCTGCTCCTGCAGAATCGCATAATTCTAGTGGCCCTTAATATACCGTAATTACCGTTATAACCTGCATTATGTTTAAAAAAGGCATTTTGTGACTGCATATTTATTTGTTGTCTTAAGCACCAGTTCCTCACTTCACCCCATGTGAAAAATTCTATTACGCTTGCATAACGGACGGAACTCACGCTATTCAATTATACCCAAATTACGCAGTCAAAAATAATGTAAACATGAAATTTCACACAGCTGGCTCCAGAGGGCTGGTTGTAGCAGAAAATGTCCTGAAGGTGACAGGTTTGAGCAGAAATTCTGGCTCAAGGGACGTTTACTCCGCAAACCCGTATTCATGCTTCTATATCGAGTGGCTGTTGGGCGCAAAATCTGCCCTCACTTTTAATTTTTACCCTAGATACACAATAGCGCATTTTATGTCATTTACAAGCAAATTCACATTATTATCCTGCCATTTTATTCCTTGGTTATATTAGATAAATGTAGAGTCCATGAGATACCCGTCACCCAGGTTACCAAAGCTCACCCAACTTCGTACCGCCTCAGTATGAAGAATAGTTTAGTTCTTTCTGGTGTCTTTGGCCATTGACAAATGCATGGTCCATAACAACATTACATTTATGTCATCCATGGTGGACAATGTAGTTATTTATTTAATTTGTTATAGCACTTGTATCCAGTGTATAATATAGAGAAGCCAAGGTTTTACCATAAACATAAATATATGGTGAGGACATCAGTTTCACTTAGGGTTTGGTTTCTGACTTGCGGTCAGTGTCTGCCTCTGGAGGCTGGTACTGTTAAGTAACTTTTCTATGAGAGGGTGTTGTCCATCAGCATCACATAGGGGTGTGCTATGTCCTCGTGGAGTGGATGTGTTCTGTCCTAATTCAGTTGAGTTATTTGGGAAATCTCTCCTTGAGGGGAGATGTTCCTGAGGTCAGATGTTAGGTGAGGCTCTCAGGTGGGTAACTAAGTGGTTCCAGAAGTGGAGGCCAGAGAAACAAAAGAGATAGGTGGCCAGGTGCTTGTATTGTTGAACTTTAATATTATGGCCTTCTTTAAGATGGTGACTTTCAGGCGTTACTTAGCGTCTGGAAGTCAGGCAAAGTGCTCCACTCCCACACCCAAATGCCTGCCAGCCTATGGCAGGGTCGAGCAACATACTCACAGAGTGACTGACAACACAGCGCCTACAACACGGCCTATCACAATGTGGTTGAGTCAATGCGTTGACTGGCTTTAATGCAGGCTCCACACTCTTAATCACTGTGTATATAAGTGCATGACCGTGGCAGATCTGCTGCAGCATGAATGAGCCCCACATTGGGGCCAGATGCAAAAAAAAAATGTCTTGTAGTAGGGGTCTAGGATTTTTTTGCGTGCATGCTTGTCTGTGTGTTTGTGCGCATATGTACCTGCATGTGTGCTTGTCTGTATGCATGTGTGTCAGTGCGAAAGAGGGAGTGTGCATGGTGTCTGTTGGGTTGACGGTGTGCCTCCCTCGTTTCTACCAACCTGAATACTGACATTTTAAGCATCTGGTGCCCCAGCTTGTGGGAACCATTTGTGGCACGACTGGGCGCACCCCTGACATAATAATGGCTCTGATATAACCATAACAATTCTTGGTATATTGTGGACACCCTTGGCATGTAAGTATCGTTCTATGGCACAATGCTGGCCCTGGCACAATATTAGTTATGTTCGGTATGTTGTGTATATCTTTGACTTTATTTGTGCCTGCTTCAGGCATAATCCATGGCCTAGTAAAATGTAAGTTATAACACACCGTGAACATTCGTGGTATGATAGTGCCCAGGTCTTGCACTAATGTACACCGTGGCATATAGGGTGATAATTCTTAACATGTTGTGCTAATGTTTGGGTAGAAAACTATTGCACTTCCAGAACATGTTTAAAGTTGATATTTGACTACCAATTCAACCTGAGTTGTGGAAACTTCTCAGTGCTATCGTTTGCTTTTAGTCTGAGTCTATTATACTGATATGGCTGTTGGAGGCATTTCATCGTCTATATTGATAATGCTGTTAAACACAGTATCCATCTTTCTGTCTGATTCCTTAACCTGTCAACGGGTATGACCTATCTGCAGTACAAACTTAAGGTCTCAGTAGCCTGTGCAGTAGCACTGCGGTATGAGCATTTATTTATTAACTTTATTACCATCTTATTTCTTCATCTCAGGAGGCAATTTTTCTGTGGGGTGATGCTCCTATGCCTTAACGGACGAGCCGCCTCAGCCTATATCACCTCACAGCAGGCAATTTTTTTTCTGGATGCAGTCCCGTGGTGTAGTTCCTTAATAGATAGGGGCGGCCCTGAAAATTACAAAAAAATCAATTTTTAGATTTTAAATACAGGGATATAAGTCTGCTGTTCCTTGCAGGACTCCGTCCCTGCATTCACTATGACTCACAAAATGGAATCCTGACTCATTCATACTAATAATGCAAGATTCTGCAGATCGCACCAAACACTCATTGTGCGTTGTAATAGATTTGTACATCTATCACACACAGCAACATTAGACCGGGTCAGAAGCCAGTTGATATGGAAAAAGCAGTGATTGTTTTATGACCCGACCAATTGCAAATCGTGCCCACAATAATGTGTCATACATATGCACAGGCATCAGATTCTAGGAATTGATGCGTTTATATTTTTGACTTTAGTACCTTAGTGTGTCCATGGTTCAAAACAGTGTGCCTCCACTTGTGTGGCGGTTGTATGACTTTACAACGCATTCCGTTGTAACGCATGCCTTTACCACGCATGCCTTACAACGCGAATGCCATCACCACGCATATCCTTTACCACGAAAATGCCTTTTACACGCATACTTTTACAACGATTTTCGTTGTTAAATTATGCATGTTAATGGCATTTTCATGTTAAAGGATATCACTAAAAACGTACCCTTTAAACTTACCCCTGTGCGACACCACCCCCTCATTCCCCCTTACCTCTCCTCTCCTCTATCTTCCTTTGTGACGTTGCATGTCGTTAAGAGGAAGCGGAAGTGTCCTTCCGTTTTCCCTAACAACGCCGATTGCCACCACGGGGAACAACCTTTACAACGCAACTTTTACAACGCACTACCATTACAACGAAACTGTTACAACGCGAGTGCATTGACAACGCAGGACATTACAACGCAAGTCTTTACATCGACTTGCACTAGATGGCGTGCTAACATTAAAAATAGTGTAGTTTACTATCCCAACACCTTCCCTACTGTTACGTGGACTGGAGTTGGAATAGTAAATTACTCTTTTTTAATGTTAGCACGCCATCTAGTGCAAGTCGATGTAAAGACTTGCGTTGTAATGTCCTGCGTTGTCAATGCACTCGCGTTGTAAAACTTTCGTTGTAACAGCATGCGTTGTAACAGCATGCGTTGTAACGTCATACATCCGCCTCCACATCTCTTTCTTTAAATGACGTAAACAGGTGCCTTTTTTTTATATTTTATTTTGGGGAGTGCCCCCCCAAGCCCCCTTTTTTAATCTCACGCTTTTTGGGGGCGGAGACCCCCCTTTTTTCTTTTATCTTTAGCACACATGCCTTTACTACGAATCTCGTAGTAAAGGTATGCGTGGTAAAGGCTTTTCGTTGTAACCACGCATGCGTTGTAATGCATGCGTGGTTATGGTCATGCGTGGAAACTGCCGCGTTGTAGTGGCCGTTTCCCCTGCGCCATCAAGTGGTGGCAAGTGACCAATTTGAACCTCTAAGTATGCTTAGCAATCCAAAGATGGTGCCTTACTGTAGGCTTAACCTGCCAGCCACAATATTGAACCTCCTTGCCCAGCATAAGCCCAGCAATCAGGTACTCACTGTGCCTAGCAACCAAAATGATATGTTTCAGAGTTTGGCTATTTAATAATGTGCCTTACAAATGTGCCAGCCTGCAGGCTCCACCCCCCCCCCCCCCCCCCACACACACACACACACAACAGGGGCAGAATAAAGTATACACAGCTGCATCACTTGAGATATTAAAGAATTACACTGGAGGTCCAAGAGCAGTGGCCAGAACGATTATTAAAATGTGGATTCTAACTTCCATTCGGACAGAGAAAAGTATTGGAGCCCAAAGCATGGGAGAGGAAATGGCCTATCCAGATGTGGCAGCAGTGCACATCTGGAAGGGTAATCAGGTGGGGATTGACTGGGAATCAGGCAGCTGTGGGAGACAGCAGATGGTCACAGAATTGCTGAACAGAGAATGAGGTGAGGCTGGCCTGCTGAGAATACGTTGGTTGGCAGTCATTAATCGGGAGTTTGCCGAATGATCGGAATTACAAGTTGTGTGATCATTATTACACCCTCACAGGTTTCCTTTAATAGATTCAGACAGGTCAAGCCTGCTGGAAGTGTGTTTGGGGGGTGAGGGGGGTAGGCTTGGAGAAAAGGCAATCCATGCAGAACTCAGACTCTTGCATGCCAATTCTGCATGTTATGCCTCATGTCTAGATTGAAAATTCAGGAAAGGAGGTATTGACCACACTTGGTAAACACATAAAACCTGGGGAAATGGTGTGTACCATGTTCCCACTTATCAGTAATGGCAAAATTCGGATCCTTGCACAGGCATGCATAAACTGTATGAGTTGTGTGATAATTACCACTCTCAGGCCCAGATTATGACTGCTTCGGTGAATGTTATATGTGCTTTAACTCTTGTTACATCACACATTAATGGCTTTTAGGAGTATGGTGGCAAACAATGCACCCTTACAATCTCCCCAGGTAAATATCCGTAGGTCAAACATGCCATTATTTACCAGGGGGGAAAGACCAAGAAAATACTGCGACAATCAGATTTTGGCGCGGTACGCACACAATTCTTCATATCATGCTCCATTTTTCTGAGTGAAACTCGTATTTGGAGTAAGTTATTGCATCCTGTAAATAACAATCTCCAGGGTACTCTTATTTACCAGATGTGATACGTAACAATCCAAATACTGTGGCTGTCATAATCAAGCCTCACAGCTTTCCCCTTAAACATTTCTGAAGGTTAAACCTGCTGACATTTATCTGGGCACAAGGCATGGAAAAAAGGCAAAACATGCACAATTTGGTGTTTTAAAAACAGATCTGGATTTTATGTTGAATTTTCATATTTTACACTTGTGATAGGAGGTATCAACCACATCAGGTAAAAACCTCACACTGGGGTAGTGGAATTTACCAGCTGCGGCAAATACCCAACCCTGTTGTGACTAACTTGTGAAAAGTGCCGAAGTGTGGTAAACACCCCAGCCTGTTCGGATCAGCTTGGAATCAGAGTTCAAATAAAATGGGAAAGCAGCCCGCGTCAGACCCATCCTCAAAACCTCAGCTGATCCACGAGAGATGGATAAGTGCAGACCTATACTGTTGCTCCCCTTTCTAGGAAAAGTTATGGGGACCCTGGCAATCGATAACTTATAGCTTTTCTAGAAACCCGCTATCTCTTAGATCTTTCCCATTCAGGGTTTCGGGCCTCTGGTAGTTCGGAAACAGCACTAATGCAGGTCCTAGACTCACGTAGACTTGTCTTGGAGGGGGTAACTCAGCCATGCTGGTGTTACTACACTTGTCTGTGGCATCCAACACAATCTCTCATCCAATTCTAATTAAAAGACTAGGGGAGATTGGTGCCGGGAGTAAAGCATTAGGCTGGCTAAAAACTTCCTGGCTGATCAAACTCACTCAGTACAGCTAAACCTTTCCAACTCCAGAACCATGGCATTAGACAAAGGGTTGCCACCAGGATCATAGTTGAGTCCCACCCTTTTTAACATTAATGTGGCCTCCCTAACCAAAATAATAAGATTTTGCGGATTGATGTAATTTCATATGCAGAGACGGGACACTATTTGAGGATAATGTGGAATAATCAGAGGGGACTGGTCCAGCTGCAGTGCATCTGTCATTAATTAATTCAGTCTGTTCATCTGTAGGACGTTGCATCTCTTTGGGAGTGCTGTGGAGTGCATGGATCAATGAGAGGAAACTTCAACAAAGGCAGTCCTCTCACTTTAAGGGTTCGGGCACGATTCACCGGCAAACATTTGATGCAAATCGCGCTTGCTCTAAAATGCAATTGCACAGGGGACCAAATTAGCGCGTGAACAGTTTGACACTCGAGCAATGGAAATATCGTTTTGAAAGTGCATGTTGCTCTGGATTCCAAGGCACGTCAATAGCGGATGCTATTAAAATAAAAAATACGTTCTGGGGCTCTCGGCAGGAGGCAGCTTGCACCAGCCCATTCTCCTGTTAGCGCCGCCTAAAACAGAACTAACTACTGATCATGAAAGTCGGGAGAGGATGGGGCGTAATGGCCAGAGCTGCCGACTTCCGAGCTAGGGAACCAGGTTTGAGTCTCAGCTCAGCATCCTGTGATTCTAGGCAAATCACTTAGGGGCTTATTTAGAAGCCCCTTGCGCCGGCGGTGCATTACGTTGCGTGACGCACAGGCGGCACAACCTGCTGCATGATATTTACAAGCACACGCAAATCCACCCTGCATGGCTTTAACTGTGCTTGTAAATATCGCCCCTTTTCACGCAACACGGCCTGTTAGGGGCGTGACATGGGTGTTGCTGTGGGTGTTCCCACGCAACACCCATGTCAACTAATGCATTTCCAGATTTACGAGCAATTGTAAACCTGAAAATGCGTCACAATGCTAGCCACCCTGTACCGAGGTGCAACAAGGAGAACTGTTTTCATTTCTCCTTGTTTTTTAGGTCTCGCCTGACCCAGCGCATGCGCTGGTCTGGCGAGACTTATTGTGAGGGCTTAATAAAATGCTACCATGGCCAGGCTAGAGCTACAGTGCATGTGCGCGGGCGCGCGCTTACGAGCAGAGGCGCCATATGGCGCATCGCTCGCCGCGCTCGATCACGATCACTTTCACTTTCGGCCAATGATTGTTTGAGTTCTCATGTTACAGATGACTGTGCTCGGGAGCGTGACCATTTCTTGATACATCCAGGCTGAAAGTGGTTGCTTTAGGTGCTCAATGTTAAAACGCACCCTCAACCCCCCCTTCCCTCCCCCCAGCCATCACGTGCTCCACACATTGAACAACTAGGTCAGTATCCCGGCTCTTACGTTGACCTTGTTTCCTGTAACTAAAAAGAGACCATGCTTCACAAACATCCTGTGCACAGGAAAAAGCTCCACCCGGGCTGCTCCACCCTGCCCCCGTCCCTCGAGCCCACATTAATCCGCTTCCCACTGGGTGATTCCAACGTGTCCAGAAGTAAGCACCCGGCCAGGCGGCAGACTCCCACACACACCGAGATCACCAAGCAGAAGAGAAGGCCTTTAGCGTCTCCCACAGCCACTTACAGCAAATTTTACTATCCCATTATTGAGCAGAGATACCACTCCTGGGCTTGATTTTTCTCTGTGACCAACATGCTTCCAATGTCACATGCCAGCATTTTATGTTACACGCCGCTCGTTTGTGTGTTTTGATACATTTTCCCTTTATTACTAAAATCCTTTCACCCCCATAATTGGACTCCGGACAATATATAATCCCCCAAACAAAGACTCCATTCATGCACTATCATTTTGTCAGCTATGGGACTTGTAATTTATAATTGCATTTTTCCGTAAAAAAACGTCATTTAACCAGTCACGTTCAGCATTGATGTATATTGTTTCCGAGCGACCCAACTTCGGGGCCTAAATCTTTTCAAAGTTGTTCCCCAATGTATAAAAGGTTATTTTTTGGGCACTCGTGTCCCACTACACCGTCTCCACCACCCCAAATTCGAGTATGTTTACCCTCAACCTCTAAGGCAGAGCAACGGGATGACCTTGCCTTTTGCTATCCCATTTCTCGCTAAGTTTAATCACTGTATGCTAATTTCCTTGCCTACTACGTGATTAATTAAAATCATATTTTCATAATCATTTGGCAGTGGCATTGTTTTAACATTATCCGATGCCTTGTGTGTCTGTAAATACAGCGTTGAGCAGGTGGAGGAAGCAGAACCGAGGACCTTTTTTGTGTTTGTGTGCCTGCGATTGGCATCATAACTGGCTTATTTACATTTCATCATTCGGAGGTTGATAAATGAGTTCTGTTGAGCTGCATAATATTAATACCCGCTGTTTAAAGGACAACAGAACTACAGGAGCCAGCGCTGGGTAAAAACAGTCGATACAGTATCTGTCTGTATGACCGATCTGTAGTGTGGTTTGTAAATGTTGATAATGTTTCCTGTCAGTTACACTCGGACTGCTTCAAGTCATGAACCAACCTGTCCAGATGTGAAACCCGTGGGCCTGAGCATTCGATGAATACTTTTGATAACCACAGTATGAAATGCTGCAGCCAGCCTATGAACAGCGCTTCCTGCACTCTGATTAAATATGCAAGATTAACAGCAAGAGTGCTGACTCGGTCCTGGCAGTCATTCCCACTGCTGCAATAAACACAGCCCCGATCAAGCTTCTTGGTAATAATGTTTCATCAGAAACGTTTTATAAAATTCTGATTGTCGCCCTTTGCAAATGATCTGAAATATGCTGGTTACCGTTATGTTTTTAGGTCTCGGCTGGCGTAGGCTGCGCAGACATGCGCAGTCTCTCTGGCGAGATTTAGTGTTAGCAGGGTATTTGCAGTAAGGGGCTTTAAGCCACGCCCCTCTGTTCCATTGGCTGTCGTCACCGTTTATGCTAAACGGTGGACAGCCATTGGAACAGAGGTGTCTATGACGTTTTTGCTTTGCTTTTCGAGCCCTCCCATTTGGACAGACTCGTTTGCTTTACTTTTATCGTAAAAGCTTGTTCCGATGTTGATGGCCACCATTTCGCGCCCTGCCTCCAGCACACACAGAAGGCGGCGGAGGGAAGGAGCAGACATGGTGCTTCCTCGCTGGGCACCAAGGAGCGACCCGTTCAGCTGCGGTGGCGCCAGTGTGAGCCCGTGTTCTAGGGCACAGAATGAGAAGGTCAGATCGGAACTTATTCCCGGAGCTGGCATTTAATGCTTTACTTTTCCAAGTTATATGCATTTATAAAGCGCCCTGCCTCCAGCACACACGGAAGGTGGAGGAGGGGAGGAGCAGACATCGCTGGACACCGAGGAGCGACCCGTTCAGGTGCGGCAGCGCCAGTGTGAGCCCGTGTTCTAGGGCACGGAATGAGAAGCTCCGATCGGTTCTCATTCCAAGAGCTGGCCTTTAACGCTTTACTTTTCAAATATATGTTTATAAAGTGCGGCACGCCAAGCTATGTATTCATGGTGGCCGCACACTTATCTCCCTATTCGGCGTTATTACAAGGATTTTTCCTGGCTCAGCGCGGCCCCCGCCGTTTCACAGAAGCTGGGTCTCCTCCTGCTGCTCTTGCGGGTGTGAGAGCTCCCCTGGTATTGCCTGTCACACCCTCTCCTCAGTCTCCACCTAAATGCTGGTTCCCCCTGCTTGCTTAGTTTGTAACCACAAAAATGCTAACTATTACAAACATGTAACTCCATGGGGGGTCCTTACACCGAGCCCGCATGTCAGCCATTGGTTCGTGTTTCACCAATTCACCTCAAGGTGGGTCCCTTTTGCAGTGTGGGGGCTAACGCACTCAATTTACTTATTTATTGAAGGACGTTTGTAAAGCGCTTACATGCCACCAAGCGGTGACTTCTGAGCGCTGTGAGGATTGGAAGCAAAGAGAAGAAAGGACGGAAAAGGCGGGGGGTTTAGATGATATTAGTAGATGGAAGGGAAGTTTAAACAGTCTATTATGCTGACTGGAAACAAGGAAAGAGTGAAACCCTTTGCACAGATCGCCTTGCAGATGGTGGGTGCAATACCCAGCAAGCGGGACCATTTACAGGTCTCTCCTGGACTGGCGGCGGTTTGTAGACTTCCTACGTCCCTCGATACAAGTTGCTGTGTTTCACTCGCTCTGGTAGCTCTGGATGAAGTAACGCACTCCGCACTTACAAGTGTTTTAGTGCCTGGAACTTTCGGGTGTGAAATCTTCAGGCCCGATAATCCATCCAAGAGACACGGCGACCACTCAGAGAGGCGCTGGGGCTGAAGCTTTGAACTCTGCTACCCACTATGTGCTACAGTCGGGCGTGCGACCAGTGAACTGGACACCCCCCACACCATCACCAGCAGACCGTAGACAATGTCAGCCTTTTGATTTCCACCAACATGGTGAAAATCTGCTCGGAAAATCAGACAGTAATTCAAGGTACAAGCAGTTATTTCTCATTTCAGGAATGCCCCCACCCCCGTACTCCCATGCCCTCGTCCTGTATCGCCTCTGCACATTGAGCCCCGGTACCTCAGTGAAGGTGGAGGATGCTCCGGGCCCACAGCCTGGGTTGGGATTGTGCAGTGCTTGTTGGTTTCCCAACAATCTTGCAGCTGACCTTTGGGGCTTTGCTAATGAGTGGTGGTTAGAGATTGCCATGACACTGGAGACCATGGTACGGCCAACTGATGGATGAAAGGAAGCCGCAGAACATATCCGAGGCCGGCCCTGGGGAGCAATGCTCGTTAATTAAAGACTCAGCAGGCGAGAGGGGGTGGCAACCAATGTGCCATTGCAGGTGTGCGTGTGTGTGTGTGTAGGAGGGGGGTCATGCGAGTGTGTGTGTACTTGTCTGCCTGTGTTTTTATGAACTGTGAATGTGTGCGCATCCATATGTGTTTTTCTGCATGCTTGTGTGTGCCAATGTGTATATAAACCTGTGTGGATGCGCGCGTTCATATATATGCATGTTTCTGTGTGTGTGTATAAGCACATGCTTGTGTTTGTATGTTTCCGTGTGCCTCCGCGTGTCTAAGCTTTTGTCTGTTTCCTGGTGTTTCTCTGCATTTGATCCCACCCACTACCCCCCCCGAGCTGTTATCTTTCAGAGTTGTTAGCTGATCAGCAGTGCTGGCTACCGTTTCCGACAATCATGAGTAAAAATCAACGAAAAATGCGCATTCATAAAATCGGAGAAAAAAAATCACATCACGTCAAATAAATTATCAAGAAACATCCATATAAAAATCTCACGGGCCAGAGATACACACAATCAGAAAAAATATCTTATGAACAGAGAAACAAAGGCAAAACAATGAAATAATAAGAGAGATGGTCAAGAGAAACAGACACAAAAAGAAAGAATCCAATGTAAAATCAGAGAAACAGTCACAAAGGAATCCAATAGAAAAGCACCGAATGAGTCACATAAAAGCACGCAGACCAGCTTACAAACACTTTCTAAATCAGGCACAATTCGGATACATCACATTTAACCCAGTCACTTCCGCCAACATGTCCCCGAAAGCGGGTCATCCAAGGCATACATTTACAACTGCGGACAGCTAGGCTGCTGCAGCAGGCGCAGTAACCCACTGAGCTATTTCACCTCCCATGGAGTTATGGCAGACAAAGCACTGAGTGTACACTAGTGTAAATGCAATAGGTTTCGCATTTAACCAATGTCATTCACAATGTCAATAGCTCAAAATAATGTCAGTGCGAGACCTATTGCATTGTAAATGCTTGGCATTAGTAAATCTTCAAGCCGAACGAATCCATCCTAGACAGAACGAGTTTGACTACAATTTGATCCAAACACCCCGCCGGCCAAATCCCCTCCGCCAATAATATATGTCGGCTGTGCAAATCCTCCTCTTCACACAAGCTGGAAAGCCACTCTCTGTAGGGTTAAGCTCCAGTTGACTTGTGCCATATCAGCTCCTCACTGGGGGGCCGTAAGGGAGTTGACATTTTTAATTAAGTTAAAGCCATTTGCTTTGCTAATGGTATTGTATAGCAAAGCAAATGGCTTTAACTTAATAAAAGGCGAGACCGATTGCATTTTTAATGCTTGTTTCTATATTTGCTCGACTTCTCTTGGCGTATTTATCATTTGCATTTCTTTTCTGTGCATAATGGCATTGAGCAGGAAAAGCACACCAACTTCTCTATGTAAAGTATATCTTCTGTAGATCAATTTTATTAATGTTAACTAAGTAGTGTGTGACAAACTGTCAGGATTTTCACAAGAAAGTGTGTGAAACACAACAATTAACATCTTTCACAAAGCAGGAAATATTTCCTCTAAAGCTTTGTAAAGATTACATAAAAATACAATGTGCAAGTTCACACGCCCTTGCTCTTATGCAGATCTCTTCCTATGCACTATAACAGCCTGCCAGTGAATTAAAATGCAGTGTGTTGAAGGTCACATTCAGGTCAGAAGTTTGATCAGCACGATGAAGTTCTATATGAAAAAGACAGCTATGTAGCCTAGTTAAATACAGAAATGGTCGACTGGGAGCACAGTACCAAAGCAGGTTACTTACTACTGGCAAAAGGGGTGGAGAAACACATCAAGCATGAGTAAACATGAGGGAAACAACAGACACAATGAGAGAGGGGGTACACTCATCTCACATCCGCACAGGAAACAAAAATCCATGCTCCTGACACATGGACAGGAAAGCGATACAGTCTAATGGGTCACACTTGTGACAAGTGGCGCTGTGTGTTATACACACATTTTAGGGGGTCTGACAGGAGATGAAATGTGAACTCCTCCCACAGACACACAAGAACGGACCACCGCTGCAGACTTAAAACCTGCACTGGTGTGCGATTTTCTGCCAGTTTACCCGCTAGATTACCTCGCAGAGTCTGAAGGCTCGAGCACAAAGGCATGTTTGACATCAGAGAGGATGCTGGGAGTCCATCGGCCTTTTTGGTTGATTTCCACGTGAAGGCGATCCATTTACAAGCTTTGGCATACCCAATAGGTCTCGCCTTTGGGACCTTATAAGTGTTTAGCCATGCAACAGTTGATGTTGTTGCCCCAAGGATATTGTGCTGCATAACTAAATACTTATAAGGTCCCAAAAGCGAGACCTATTGGCTATGCCAATGCTTGTTTCCTCTTTCAATGCGTGCTGCATTCTACAGCACGCATTGGAAGAGGAAATCAACTTAATTGATTGTTTTTGTGAAGGAAGGTGCCCCTTCCTGCACAAAAACAATCTATCCCAGACGCAGGCATCCTTGTACCATGGTGCTAGGGTGCCTGCGGCGGTACATGGCAGCAGTTTGTGCACCAGTGTAGGGGGAAGCACAGAGATGCTACATATTGATGTAAATAGGTTGCATGCCTGTGCTTCAAAACTAACACAGCGCGGCGCAGCAAAATGATTTGTGGCACTGCACTGCACTGCGTTAGTTTCTTATAAATAGGGCCCTTAAACTCTCCATAAATCAATGTGTACTTAATTGGTGCTCCTGAAAAGCAGCGGTGTTGATGATTAAGTGCATGTGCAGAGCACCGGACACCATTGGCTCAAATTAAGCACTGAGCAAATGTGTGTTATTTGCACCTATGAATCATGCCACGCTTCATCTGCCACAAATCATGGCAGCGGACAGATTATTATACAGCTTTTGGCTCAAACGGGGTTACCAGGCCCTTCATGCTCGGGGTGCAAGGGATTAATTCAAAGGAACAGATTTAGATATGGACTACATCAAAACTGTTCATTGATGTGAATGATAAGCTAATAATTATTCATGTATACTTTCCTGGTTCATGTGTATTTTAGTAATGTTGGAACTTTGATATTTGAATTAACCATTTGTAAATAATTATTCTTGTGGCATTGAGTGTGTCAGCGTCTAGAGATTAGATCATTGTAATCGGCGTTTTATGTGGCACTGAAGGCTGTGCAATTATGCTCATCAAGTCTAAATTTGGCGATATTCAACTTCACAAATATTGTCACCGTCAAAAACTCATACGGCCAAAGTGTCAGATTCTCTGCCAATTTTTTTTTTCCATTCAATACTTACTTTTTCATGAGCTGTTTCACCAGTTACTGATTTAAAAAAATAAACAAATAAATAAATAAAAACCAAACAAAATCCAACTGAACACATTGCAGATAATTCAGTGCTTAATTTGAGCCAGTGGTTTCCGGTGCTCAGCACCTACACTTAATTGGTTTCCGGTGCTCGGCACCGGCACCTTACTGTTCTAAGGATGGTGTTGTAAGTCTACCACATGATGGCACTGCTCCTTTAATTTAGAGACAAGCAGAACAACGGCTGTTTAGGAATACAATATACATTAAAATAGTGCTAATACCTGCTTCCCCAGCCATTCCTTTAGCTTTGGGTACCTGGAATAATCTGAACTGTTGCATTTACATGCAAGAGAGATGGTAAGTAGTTGTTTTGGCAGCGATGACAGGGGCGATGGGTGGTGCAAGCTGCAGTGGACTCCTGGTCAGAGCCCTGGCACTTAATATTTTACATATTAAGAACTGAGATAATTAGCACTAATACCACAGTATCTACCATAAGGCATGACATGAGCAACATCTTTACCAGAAAAGAGAAATGCACAAACTCCACCTTTGAAGGTATTTCGCATGAGAAATGGTTTCGCTGCAGGTTTTGTGAAATTTCGCCTTGTGAAAATGCATGGAATTTCACAGTTTGCTATTTCGCAACATTTCATCAAAATGTTAGTTGTTTCGTGCTGGCTAGTAAACAACCGCAAAGGTCTCCCTGTTTTGCATAATTCGGAAGCGAAGTTCCCAAAACTGAAGCTGTTTCGCTACCCCGTTTCGTGAAACAAACATAACAAGCATTGGCATAGCCAATAGGTCTCGCCTTCGGGACCTTATAAGTGTTTAGCCATGCAACAGTTGCATAACTAAATACGTATAAGGTCCCAAATGCGAGACCTATTGGCTATGCAAAGCGGCCGTGCTGCTGTGAAAGTGATCGCGATCAAGCATCAAAGCGCGAAAGTGAAAGTAATCGCGGTAAAAGCCGCGCGCGCCCGCGCACATGCACTGTAGCTCTAGGCTGGCCTGGTAGCACTTTTTGGAGCCCTCTCAATAAGTCTCGCCAGACCAGCGCATGCGCTGGGTCAGGCGAGACCTAAAAATGCTCAGATCTCCTCTTCATTGATACATTAGTCACTGTTGCCCTCTGTCAGGAGCAGGAAGGAGAATGATAACAGTTCACCAAGTCTTTTTGGCTGTTCTCAGATTCCACCCTAATTTTAAGTCTGTCATTAGCCATGACCTTTTGTTTTTACTAAAATTGTATGTACAATATACTTACATATGGAGATTTTAAACCAGCCCTATCCATCCATTGGTCTCTTATTGTGCCCGTCAAGCTTTGCTTCCACCTCCCGCAAAATACAGCATGGGGCAGTAGGACAGCCCACTTCATCCATTGACAACTTTACCGTGAGTGGCAGCGTTCACAAGGAGCACATGCTCAGCAAAGTAATTCTTTTCAGTGTCATCGACTATTATGTCAATATATTCTTTTGAGAACAAAAGGATATTTTAGCAATTTTTGTTTTTGCTTTTCATATTGGTGCAGACCCGACAGCTCCCCAACAACAAAAGTTTTCAAACCATGATAATGAAAACAAGCATTGACAAAGCAAAAAGACTTGCAACCAAGGCCGCCGTTGAGTTTTCCATTGCTTGTTTATATCTCTCTGTGTAATACCGCCACAGACTCCCAATGGGCCTGTTTTCGCTCTACTTCTATGTATACATGCCTGTGTTTATACAAAACTCACAAACATTTAAGATTTTGACAATTCAGAGGTTTTTTTTCTCTGTTTCTGTCTTATTGGTTAGAATTTTCCTCTTGATATGAAACTCAGATGTGATTTTAGGTCGATCCTGTGCAGAAACATGCACTGCTCTTCAAGGGATGCTGTATTAGAGTATGCATTGGAAGCAGCGCCCACTCTCCGCCCAATTTTTTCATTGGCTTGTGTCTTTCTCCTTTGTAAATGCAGGCTTCTGTTTCGGTAATCGGCTTGTTAGTCTCTCCTTAATACCGCCTTGTCTTCATTTGTAACCTCCCATGATGACTGGCATTTTTACTTCTGTTGTCACACCATCTGTGTTATTTAGTCTGCAAGCACTATTTCTTTAATGAGTTTTGTCCTACTGCTGGCAAGACGTGCTTTGCAGCAACATCCAGCGTGCCATGCACGCTTTCATTTTCCAAGCAGCCGGGACAATGGCGACTGCTTGTTTCCAGCCATAGGTCTTGCATTTGGGAGCGTTTGAGCTATTTGCATTGTAAATGACAATAGCTTAAACTCTCCCAAATGGACACCTATTGCCTTACAAATATTTTTTTGTGGGTTGTTTCCAAGCGCTCCATGCTGCGCTTGCACTTAATAGAGGCCACGCCCCTTTCTTTAGACAAGACTCGACTAAAGAAAGGGGTGTGGCCTCTGTTAAGTGCAAGCGTGCCATTGGGCGCTTGGAAACAAACAATATTTGCAATTCAATAGGTCTTGCATTTACGAGAATTTAAGCCATTGACATTTACAGTGCCAATAGCTCAAAGTCTGGTAAATGTGAGACCTATTGCATTGTAAATTCTTGTTTTCTGTGCAGGCAATCAGGGTCAGACACCAATTTATCTGAGAGATTTGATCGCAGTAGTCTGTCTTTGGCTGACTTCAAAAATAATGATACATGTTTTCCTGCAGAACTCTTGTTATGTTTAATAAGAGAATGTATGCCGGAAGTTAGATGAACTGACTTGCTTGTAATAATGGAATATCCTTCATTTTTGGAAAAATTGTAGACTCTGAATGTTGAGACTTGAAAGTCTGGAGAACTTTGACTGTTTTTCAGCAAGGGTTCCTGCCAGCCTGTGTGATTTCAGGAGAGTGTATACAAAATAACAGAGTGATAAAATTGTATAAAGAGTTTTTTTTCTTGTTCTCTCCCCTCCCCCACAAATTGTGGGAGTTATTCCGTGTCCCATTGGGTGTATTAGGTGAAACTTCTGTCATGAACACTGTGCCGGGATCAGGTTTTGTCCTCAATTCTTCTAGTTGTATAGCTAACAAAGCAATTCCAAAGGTCATATTACCACTGCTAATTTGGGCCGGTAGTTTCCGGTACTCGGGCACCCACACTTATTTGTCAGCACCAGTTCTAGTGACAGTCACTAGAACTGTGCCTAATTGTGAGATGAGCAACAGGGTTTCCTAAGTCAATACACATTTAAAAAAAACATTAACTTCCACTCATGCCATTATCTTAGCTTTGGATGGCCTAAAGGGCTGAATTGTCACACTTGTAGGAGTGCGATGCTTAGTGGGTCAAATTGGTCCTGCTATTGGCAGTGCTGGCAGGGGCAATGGGTGGTGCAGGCTGCAGTGGCCTCCTGAGAAGGGCCCTGGCACTTACTATTTTTACAACTTAATCACTGCGGATTTCTCCGAAAGCCTTTTTGACCCTCTTGGTTGCTGAGGACAAGCACTCCAGGCTTTGCCTAAAAGCATTACTGAGAGGTTTAATTGAGGCACAGTAAGGCACAATTAGCACTGATGAAATAAAGAGCGATGAGATTTTGTACACAAAGAAGCTTTAATATCTCTGCCTATATGTACAGTAAAATTGAAGGTCAAATAGCGAAAGTACAAAAATGGAAAGAGAAGCCACCACAATGGAAAAGTATGGAATGACACATACTACAGATCGTTTGTGGTCACTAAGGACCTCATTGGGAGTGGATCAGTAATTGGGCCGAATTTTCCCCACCCCCAGAGTTACCATTACTGGGCGTACGGAGAACTTTGGGGGTGGTATAAATCCAGCCCGTTACGAGTTGGACCCTGAGAATCCTTTAAAGAAATGAGAAATTTCTGGGGAATTGGTATTTCTGATGTCTGATTCCCCTGGTGGTCCCTCCTTTTGGCCGTACTTTCAATTTTACATTTTGGCTTCCTCCAGGTAAAAGCTAAGATACCCGCGGTGTTCCTGTGGATCCTATCCGTCTGATGAGGCAATCCTTTTGTGTTCACAGTCCGACTGGTCATGAACACTATAAACTGGCAGAAGAGGATGAAATACAGTGGCAATCAGAAATACACAGAAATGTGGCTTAGCACAAAAATTCAAGTCTCAGAGGTTCAGTGGCAAAAGTGAGAACACCGGGCAGATCTGGTTAGCTCCCTGGTTTAAGGTTAGTGGTTGCTGGTCCCTTGAAATGTGAATCTCTCACTAATTTGTTGGCCTAGGAATTCCAGGCAAGTGACTACTCATTCGGGGGAGAGGGAGGGAGAGGGATGGGAGCAACGTCACTGGCAAAGGAAGCAGATGGCTGTCTGAGCCAAGGAGATAAAGCGTATGACCCGCAAAACTCAAGGGCATGTACTTGGACCACTTAGGTCCAACTCATGGGCTTCTCAAGCAGTTGACGAAGAGGCCATTGAGTGCTGGGTTTGTCTGCAAAAACTCAAGGTCTGTGGCACAAAAATCATCAATAGAAGGTGATTCAGGTAGGGAGCATGCTCATTGAGCTCACTTGCACTTGTAGCTGCTGGTTGATAATGTGGCCCGCTTCTGATCAGGGGTAAGTTAAGCTAGGGCTTCTAGGTGCTGTGTCTGCATCTCTGGACTCCTTCGGCGCTCCCAGAGTTGCTAGGCAGGCAAGCTGGCAGCAAAGCAGGCCATCAGGGCCTCAGAAAAGTCGCGTCAGCCTGTTCGATGTCAGTGTTCAAATTATATGGTCAAATCCTAGCAATTGGGCAGTGGCCGCCACTAGTCAGTACCAGTACAGCCATAAAGTCTGAATTTCCAAACAACCGAGTTAGGACAGTGTTGAGCCACAGAGTGGTTCCTAGGAAGGTACTCCTTCTATTACTCCCAGAATTCACAGTGGGGAGGTAACTGATGCAAACCAGGCATCTGGGATTACATCTTGTGTATCTCCCTTAGACATTACCTGTAGAGAAAGGATGCAGGAGAGGAAGAAGGCAATTGAAACTGAGCTGTCTTTGTTGATTTTATGTGTGCAATTGGCATCCACCATCTTGTACTCACCATTTTACACCCACATTTTTTTGTAATCAACTGAGTATAGCCAGAACAATAGGTGCTCAGAAAGTTATTGTGAACCGTGCACACGCTCTAATGTTCACAGTTCAAGGTAGTGTTCGCAAAACCCATGCAAATAATGACTGCAAACTTTCACACTCCTTAAAAACATAGCAAGCATGAAAGAATCATTTGCCATATTTCATTTGGATTTATTTAGAAGGGAACACCATGGCTGGACTGAGAACAGGAACCACCCCTGGCAATCAGCTTGACCGGCCCCGGGTGGGGTGGAGGTGGTGGTGGTGGTGGTGGTAGGGAGGGTGTGCGAGTGGGAAACTCCTGCTGCAAAATCATCCCCCAGTAACAAAACCAGCCCTGGACTGTTCCCATGAGGAACAGATTCAAGGCTGATATGCATATGGCTGGGTCTAACCTGGGGTGTCATGGTGAGCAAAAGAATGAAGTCATCATATCATGACTGGGTGTGAATGTTTTATTTGCTCTGCATTCTGTCCATCATCTGTGTGTCTTTTACAAAACTGCCCTCCGCCCATCTGGCCCACCAGGAAAATGTCGGTGCCCGTTACAGCCAGTTCAGCCCTGGGGAGCACCAATAAGCATAAATCTGGGTGCAAACACTGCCTCTCAAAATTACTTCCACTGTCCGGGGCCAGGGATAAGGATTCCTCCCTCAAGTTTAAAAGGTGCTGAGGCCAATTGAGAGTCTCCTGACCTAAATGAGCACCAATGACATCCCTCCTAATGTGTCCTCAATGTAAAGTTTGAGGGGTCCCCTGGGATTAGGGACCACACAATCTCTGACAAAAAATGGAAAATGCAGGCAAATCTCAGGACAAAGATAAAAATGGCAGGAATGGGGAAACTGTGCAGAGAGCCCGGGCCTTCTTCGTCATAGTGGGACACTGTATGCCCAGTCGTGGCCGGCATGACTCGTAGGTGGGGGGCAGGTGAGGGGGTCGCACAGGTTCGTGGAAGTGGGGTAGGAGGGTTTAATTAAAATATTAAAAACATACCTTACCGGGTCCCACGCCGCCTCAGCTCCTAGCCGGGTCCCACGTTTTCCCAACAGGAAGCAGTCACAGGCAGCCTCCCTCCCCTAAGCCAATTACAATGCTGCAATGGCAGTGTTGTGATTGGTGGGGACAGCGCCCAGCTGGGCGCCTATGGGGAGGCCATTTTCTCTATGTAGGCATGCAGCCTACATAGAAGAATGGAGAGTGCGCATGACTGGTTTGGTCGGCGCCAGAGGGCCGACCAAACAGTCAGGGCCCACAGCATTGGGCAAGCCACCAGGCATACCCTTTTGCTCACTCCCCCCAACCCAAACAACCAGGCATA
Source organism: Triturus cristatus (assembly GCF_964204655.1). Lineage (NCBI taxonomy): Eukaryota > Metazoa > Chordata > Amphibia > Caudata > Salamandridae > Triturus > Triturus cristatus. The sequence goes on from NC_140592.1 coordinate 464,023,166, forward strand.
CCCTTATGCTTTCACACATACCATTTTATGTTTCTGATTCTCGCACTGCGAGAAAGCAGTGGGGGTGACACTCCTCTGCCCTAATGGAGGAGGCATCCCTGTGTATGCCATTACAATTTCAGATCGCATTGCTTGGCCTGAGCGGTGAGTGTAGCAGACAACAGCTTTTATGAACCTATCTCTAGTGGGTGCTTCTTGTTATAAGATACTATACAGTGGCCTATAGAGAGTTAGCATGGTTAGTCAGAGTGGGATCTGTAATAGGCTTCTCGGGCTGCATCATGGTCTCAGGTTACTGCAGGTAAATTACTTTGAAGGAAATAGGATCATCTTTAGGGTTATTCGATGCAGTGTGATAAAATCTCAGCACGCAACCAACACTGTGCGCATTTCAAAATAAGCGCTTGTCTGAAATATTGAATCACAAGCAATATGGAAAAATAGGCGTTTTTCTTCGCTTTTCTTCATGCAAATTTGGGGCCCGGAAAGTGCTCTCTACTGGATTGAAGTCCGGAACTGAGGCTAGCCATCACAGCAATACACTTAAGAAAAGTACAGCACATTAGGCTGCACAAGGAAGACATAGTGGTTAAGCTTTTAAACTATAAAGCTTTATTAAAAGTTAAAATCGTTTAAAATCAATCCATGAATGCATTAGTAGATATGAAGTTCAAATAAATCAAAGTCATATAAGTAAGAAGACTAACTATTAAAAAGTCCCCTCAAAATAAAGTTAATCACATCAATTCTCCCATAAAGAGCAGGGGCAACTCCTCTGCAATGGCGGATGAGTGTTACCCCACTGGCTCGGAGCTAGCAGCAAAAAAATGAAATTGTTTTTAATTATCGTTTTATTTTTAAGCCACTGGCTCAGCCATTGTGTGCAGGGAGAGGGAGGAGAAGTGCTACGTCAACTCCCTAAGTGCTCATCTGTGTTTGCCTGGCCGCCTCAGGCCGACCAAAACACACTGGCGCACTTAGGCTTCTCTAACCTGGCTGTATTGAACAGCCGGGTTAGAGAAAGCGCACAGACTCCCTGACCTGAGCGGAGCGTCTTTCCAGCCTGCTCAGGCCAATCTTCACTCTGCTCTGCAGTGCGTTGATTGGACAGGGATTCTGTGACGTATTCACAGTGTCTGCTAGGACAAGGAAGTTCCAGCACCGAGGCGCGACGCAGGAGGTGGCCTGCAGCAGGTAAATTTCACTTGCATTTTTTTTTATTATTATTATAGACAGTACCTCGTACCCCTCCCTCGCACCCCCTCCCGCTCTCCCCACCTGAACCCCCTCACCCCGCCCCAACACATTTTGTATGTGGCAGGCGCCACTGATAAAGAGAGAACTGTATTCTTTTTCTCAGGTCTGCTCTATTCAAAATCTGGAAAAGATCTGTTCGCTCATAACATTGCATTCGCTTAAATCACACAATTGTAACATTTACTGCACCTATAAATAGTTTCCCAAAAATTAATTTATTAGTTTAAAATTCAAGGATATAATCTAAAGCTCATTAGTTTCTCATACGTCCTCCACACTGCGGCTTCCCCAAGCATCCTTCAAACCTACTGCTATCTACAACAAAACGAGATACATTAGACCAGCGAGCGAGTCTGACCGCTACAAGGGGAGTTTGGGGGGTGGGGGTTGTGGGGGGGTGGGAGGTAGGGAATGGAGGTGTGAAGCTCTGGCTGGCCCCGGGAGGCTGGAAATGAAAGTGAGTGGATTATGCTTGTTTGCTGCTTATGTTACTGGGGGCCAATATTGCAGCATCTCTGCAAAACCAGTCCCCAGTAACAAAACCAGCCCCATCCTTCCAGCCATCCTGGGAAACGCCTGGTGCCTGGTACAACCAGTCCGGCCCTGCATTAGACCAGCCTGTACTTTGCAGATGTACTTTAGCACCTAATTATCTGGTTATCGTGTAAAGGAAAACATTTCACATGGGAAAGAAAGCAAAGACACATTGTTCTTTGTCAATTTGCACTTCAGCTTCACCTGGAAATAAAATAAATGTGTATATGAAACCAAATGGTTACTAGACGATAGCCATTTTGAAATGGAGGCCTACATTAGCTTTGGTCAATCTAACCATGAATAATGCACAGTTAATGCATTTGAGTGTTCACATGTTAATGCCAATATAACACAAACACACATAATAGAAAAAACATCCTCATAGGTGATAAGATCCTAGCTTTGATGACCAAACAAATCTCCATATTCGGCCAAAACTCCTTTCAGTGTTCAAAGTCGGTTTCTGGTGAGCTTTTATTGCACACTATGTGAATGTTTGCTTTCCCAACTTTCAAAGCGAAAACCTGGAAAATAGCACGAGTTCAGAGTTTGTGAATGGAAGAACTGAGGAAACCCTGTACAATTGCTGTGTCATATCTAATGCCAACGTCCGAAACTTGCAATGATGTGTTGTATTGGTGTTTACTGTATGCACAATTTGCACTCAGAATCGCCAAGTCCAAAAATAAGAGATGTGACTTCTGAGACATAATGTGAAGTCCGACCCTAACTGCCCCCCAGTGTCTCCTATGGTTTCAAGCATAGATGACTCGAAGCAAGGGCACAGAGATGTGTCCTATTGTTATAGTTGGTTGTATATCAGAGTATAATGGATAGAAATATTGTCAAACAAAAATCTCATGACCTGTATATAGTTTAAAAAATTGTATTCCATCGGTTGTAAATTTTCTGTTAGTAACTCCAGTGGGACTGTCTTTTTGTAAACAATATTTAACACACAATACTTACGTAAGGCAATTTTCTGAGTATGATATTCCAGTACTATGCTTTCAAATGGTTGTATGATGGAACTATGGAACTACATAGGGAAAAACTCTGCGTGCCTTTACTACACATTTTTTACCCCACATTATATATATGTGGCAAGACTTGCACCTTCAGAAAATAAATAATTGAATACAGCACATCTTTGTGGTCCGTCCCGTTCTTCCAGAAGTGGACGTGTGGCGGAATCTAGGAATATATATATATATATATATATATATATATATATATATATATATATATATATATATATACACACACACATACACACACACACACACACACACAATGTATTTGTGGAGGAAGACCCCCCAACTTACCTTAAATGTGTGGTAAAGGCATATGTTGTAAAAGCATATGTGTTCTAAAAACATGCGTAGTAAAAAATGTGTGGTAAAAACCTCGCTGTAAAGACTTTTTCCCCTTTCAAAAGCCATCTATAGTAAACCTCGATGAATCAAAAATCCATATCCTGCCAAACGAGCATGCTCCTAACTCCTGTATGTGATTTCTTTTTAACAACACAACACCCTTGCAAATACTTTCTGTTTCTTCTCTCCCTCCACTGCAAGGGCGGCTCTGTGGGTTCTTTAATGAGTTGAAGATCCCACCGCCCCTCCACACACATAATAACAGAGAGAAAACAGCAACATCCTTGAAAGTAAACAGACGCCAGGTCCATCTGGATCTGAAGTAGGAAAATATCATGCAAGCCCTTCCTTCTCTCTCTGGTCCACGCAGTTACAGCGGCACATTTTGGACCCAGTTCAAACGCAGTTTACAAAGCGCTTCTCAAAGGAAGTCTATAACCTCAGGAACGACAAGAGACATCTGTCCAGCTTCACAGAACTGCCTAAGTAAACTGCAGAGTGGCACTAAATGGCATCAAATGATTTAGTTTGTTTTAGGTTGAGTGCATGGACATCACATAAGAGTAGCTAGGGGTAGCAGTTGCATCCCCTCAGGTGCAGCCGGTGCAGATAAGATCGAGGTGGGGGGTGGTCGACAGATGACGGAATAGGGAAATTAAAAATAAAATAGAAAAACACTTACCTTGCGCTCGCCGCATTGCTGACTTGGCGGTTTTATTCATTTTTATTTTCCCATTTCCACCGTCTGCCGACTCCCCTTCCCCCCACACCAACACTCTTACCTGAATCCGCCATGCCTGCAACCCCTTCAAGGCATCGTTATCACAACGGGGTGTGATTGCTGCAAATGCCTTAACCATTGCAGTCCAATAAAACCAAACCCAAAAAGGAATGTGAAACACTGTCAATAATAACCACGAATGGGTCCCACAAATGTTCCGCGCCGCAATAAAAATGAAGCAAAAAACACCCCTTTCTAGCTAAAGGAAGTATCTTACCGCATACACAACTAACGTTGCCACAGCAATGCTTCGGGAACGACGTGGGACGTAGTTACGGCGGAAGAATATATGCACCAATCGAAACACCTCACAGAATCGGAACAATTTCCAAATGCTACAGACGCAGACGAAGTGAACGCCGAGAGGAAGAAAGCGTGTATTCATTACTTTAGAAGCAGCTAGGTATGAAAAACTACAATATAATGACTTAGTTTTTTTCACCACACCGAGGTGGCATGAAGAGGGAAATCTATATCAGCCAACACCGGTACCTATAACGAGCAAGATACAACTGCTAACGATTCAAAGTCTATACGAACACAGCTACTCACCGCTTTATTAAAACACGACCACAAGCGTTCTCCCTAGACATACAGGTGGTGGCCAAAGACTGCTTACGCACACATAGAACAGCACGTTAGAAACTCTTGTAAAAGTAAAACATTAAGAGTTTGGCAACTTCCCCATAACATTACTTGTTCTCGCTTGCATTTACAGAGAAATTAGCCACCAAAAGCGAGACCGGACCGGAACACATGCCAATACCTTTACCCCGAGAACTATCAGAACGGGTATGTAAAAACAATGCAGTCTCATTAAGCCCCAAATGAGCGAACAAGCCGTAAAGCTATCAGGGAACCCCATATTTCATAAATTCATTTTTCATTAAAGAAGATGACAGTTACATAAACTGTTAGTTCGTAAGGTTTCCACCAAAAAATATTTTTAAACAAAAACGTTTTTTACAAAGACATAAAAAGAGCACACATTAAAACTAGGTATATCATTGTTTTTACAGGAAAAAGATGTCCCATCAGAATCAGTGATAAGCCCTGACGAAGACCTTACCATTAAGATATAGGTCCAATACACCACAGGTCGAAACTCGTCGGCTAGAAAAAAGCAGAGCTTCAGATACATTTGGGATAAAAATAAGACACTAGCGCCCCTCAAAGAGCAGAAACAATAATCTAGTTACCGCTCTCTCTAGAACTATCTTGGAACAACTTTCTCTGACCCTGCTTAGGACCATAATAAGCAGCGCATGTTGAGGACCAAACAAGTTAAGGTCCCTACTACTTATCAAACCGGATATCTAAGTACTGTAGTGCAATATTTGTCTCATCTGTTTAAAGTACTTTATTTATGTATGTATGATATGCCACAAAGTTATGTGTTAAAATTGTGAAAAATGTAAAGAATTTCGCACGTTTTATGTAAAGGACATGTGTTTATTAAGATGAAGAAGTGTTCTCCTTGTTTCAAATAATCGTAGAACGTAAGAATTGCATCTAAACTCGCAGTCAATAAATAGGCCTGCTGAGAAAAGAAAAAAAGTGTGATTTATGGTGTCAGAGGTATTCTTGTGTTTAAAAAGATGCCTGCAACCCCTGGCTTGCTATGTGGAACCATCATTAATCGGCATATAAAAATTGGAGTGGTCCACAGATTTTTTTAGGAGCCCAACTCCGCGGTTGCCAAATACCTAGGCTGCCTTGTCTAAATTTCTCCTCATGCCTCTTTCTTCCAACACCCTACACTCCCGGTCTCTTTGTCTACCTCTTGTGTGTTTTTTTACCCCTGCTTACTCCCTTAGTCACTGCTTCATTACCTTTCTCTTCCTCCTCCTTTCTCCCTTTTCTCAGGGACGTAGCTTCCAGTGGTGCAGCAGGTGCAGTGCCCTGGGGCCCAGAGGCCTGAGGGGCCCACTGAACCCTGATTACTGCTGTATTTCATAGTTCAAACAGCAGTCAAGAGGTCCATTTCCTTCCTTGCACTATGGCACATGACACACTGGCTACACTACTGCTTTTTCTCAGTGTCATCTTGAAAATTTCTGGAGTCCGGGGCAAGACATATTTTGAAGGCACCAGTTAAGGACAACTTTGATATTTGTTACCCATTTTCTGCTAACTTTAAGCCTGCATGATGCCAAAAAAACTTCCAAAGATAGGGGTCACTCAAAAACAGTTGAAATACACACATATAATCTGAACAACCTGAAGCCAAACGCTGACATTGCAGCATACGACTTTCAGCCATTGCCGCCATCTAATCATGGAACTCATTTACAGCCCCCAAATCGCTCCAACCATGAGGTTTAGCCTTCACAATCATAAATAATCTAACTCAACACTTACTACACCATAACCTATTTACATCAGCTTCCAAAACTGACACACATTTGTCTCCTGATCTAAAGAGGCCCTCTAGACACCTCTGTGTCATGGAATCTTGGCCCATGGACTTACTTTCCCCTTTTCTAATGACCCACTCCTTGATAACTACAAAATAATATTGGAAAATGGCATGGGGGCAAAGAGGGAGGCATTTCCATGTGCCATAAGAACCTATTCTTATTGTCGAAGTTAGCACCTTCAGTTAATATCGAAAGCATGTGGGTTCAATTGAACCATAACTACAGTCCATTAAGAGTTGTGCTTACATGCTATTCACCGAGCAAAGAGTGTTCAGGGACATGTGCCTTCTTATTCTAGGTGAATTGCCGGTGTCTCCTATGCAGAGTCGTAGAGGGGGGTGTTATACCCCCCACCCCCCAATAAATGTATTCTCTGATGAATAGTTGGGTACAGGTGATTTCAGTCGGTTGTGGTGAAGAGCCTGTCGGATTTCACCCAATAGTTTTGCATGCACACACTGACAAAAAATCAGACATACTCTCTCTCTTTTCTGTTTTGAAAATCCTCAAAATGGTGGTTATTTTACAACATGTTTTGCTTCTATCAGTTAGTACTCCTATCAATCTACATTTCTCTCCCTTTCCACTGTCCCTTAAGTCCCTCTCATGCAGGTTGCTTGTCATAAAATGTAATATAACAATATATGCCAGCGTGATTGTTGGGACATCTGAAGCTCACACCCCCATAATCTTACTGACCGAGCTGTGCCCCTGCTCCTATGATGAAAGTCTGACTATTTGAACGATACCAGGTCCTTGTTCCCAAAGGGGGCCCTTTACACCAACAGTTAGGGTTCATTAAGTCTTCAATATGAACAATTTAGTATATTAGGGGGACATGTTATATATGTATCTATCCATGACATTTTTGCGTGTTCTATCTTATTTACACTTTTGTCATTGGCGATTTTTCATTGAATACCTTCTCTTCGGAAGGGCAATATTTATATTTGGTCTCTCTTTGATCAGTGCTCATAAGTGCAATGACCCGGCAATATGGCAGAAACATATTGACCAATTAGGACATCTGGGATCAATGTTTTCCTTACAAGTCCATTGTAATTTTTAACCTTACCACAGATAGAGATTACAATGAATAAACTACTTCAACACTATCCTCAGGTAATTTTAAACCTATCACCTAGCCATTTTTAAACAGCTCTCTCCACACACCACAGTACAATCCTGATTCAGAAAGCTAACCTACGCTTCTGGTTAATTTACGCTTTTGAGTAAGTTTACTACTTTTGGCTATTCACAATATCCAAGTGTCTACACTTCTGAGTAATTTACACCTTTGAGTAAGTTTGCTACTTTTGGCTATTCACAAATTCCGATTGTAAGTCACTACTTAAAAAATAATATAAAAAAATATAATTTCATGTTCAAAATGAACAATACTACATGATTATTATGTAAATATAAAATATTTTAATATGGTATTTTGAATATAAAAATTAATGTAACAACTCTTTTTATTAAAATTTATCTAAATGTATTTTAATTAATTCATACAACTCTTTTAATTATCAATGCATAGTATTGTTTCCTTTCGGTGGGAATGTATTTTTTAATTCAAACATCAAAACATTATTTTAATGTAATTTAATATGTTCCAGTTATTTAAAGATCTCTTTAAGTTAATAGTGCTGCAGCATAGTTTTATTTAGTTCTGCATTAAAAAAAGATATAAAATGAATTTACATTAATATTTAATAGAAAAATATTTTATATATATATTTTGGATTTAAATGAACTTTTTTTTATTGTTCCCTTTACCTTACTATGTGGAGATCTCCCTAAAAAGGCATTTACACAGATTTTTCAATACTGTAGTAAGCTTTCCCCTAGTGGAAATGTAAGTTGACCAATAACAAATGGTTTCCACTGGACAGGTCATCCAACTGCCTATGTCAGGTAAAAAAAAACACACAAGAGAAATTCTACTGGTTTAGTAAAAATACTAACTGAAACCAATTGGCACAAGAGACCAGTTATAAGATACAACTGGAATTCACTAGAAATTCTCCATAGCGTATCTATAGATTGCTAACCACAGTATGTCAGTAAATAGGGCCAACAGGATCCCATTAAAAACAGTCAAAAGGAATGTCCATCAAGGTTTAGGAAGGAATGAACTAGAAATATATTCTCACCTATTGGTGGCCGCTCAATCCTTGCCCAACCCAGGCCAGTTAGGTAGAGCCTGGATCAAAAATGTGCTGTGGGGTCTTGACCCATACCTCCTGATATCAATCCTGGCGTCCATCTTGACCAAACTGTGCGACTCTCAGCAATGTTTATTCAGTGTGCCTCCTTTTATACTGTGATCATCACATTTGAGAGCTCCATTAAATAATTCAGTTCATGATGCACACTGTACAAATGTCTCTCTTTTATAGGGATTAATAGACCATAATGTTGCTCCATCTATAAAAAGATTTACGGCACAAGACAACTAACTTGCCCCTTTAATCGCTGATAAAAGCATTGTAAGAGTTGAAGGGGTTTGGTTCACTATCAATTCTAATAAAGGCCACTCAGCAGTGATAACATGTAATGTGCTAAAGTGTAACCGGCCAAAATGTTAAAGAAGACACTTTTTTTTATTTATAAATTTGTACTCTGGGCTAAGTGGCAGTCAGTGTCACATGCAGATCTGGAGGTCTTGGGTGAGATAAAGCTGGTTCAGAATCCTATTGTAGGATCAAAAACAGGCAGGGCTGCTGCAGGGAATGATGGACCTGTCACTACCACTACCCTATTGGCGCTTGCCAGCAAGGTTGAAAAATCTTGGATACGCTGCATGCCAGCACAAGGGCTGCGCACGCCCAAGCACTGTCAGGTGTAAGTGCAGTTTATCTGCCTCACAGGTTGGAAACAACATGTTTCATTGTGTGCCCTAGAATTACAGTGACCTGTGCCGTGAAACATGCCTCGCCTGCGACTTGATGCCTGTAGACAGCCTTGCCCAGAGCATGGGGCTTCTTCAAGGAGTAGGGCCTGGGGCAAAATGCCCCAACTGCCACCCTCCTGCTGGTATTGTCCCACTCCATACGGCACACCTGAAAACTTTGTGCAAGGGACAATCTGCTACATGTTAGCAATACCTCAGAGGGCGTGGATTGATGAATTGATGGATGAATGTGACCGAGTGACAATATGCTGCTCCTTAGATACTCAGTGTAGATCTTTTCTAAATTGTATAGTTAGTTCAGAGTATTATTTCAGCTTTAACACTGACAGTGGCGAACTGTAGGAAACAAAAATGCAGGTGCAGCATTGGCAGGGTTTGCAATAATAACCATCATTGATAATTTGTCTTTTTTTTTAAATAGTCTTGATCCTTGTGTGGGAGCTTGAGCTCTGGAATGATTGCCAGGTCTTTGGGTCCAACTGGCTGAAGTAGCTCAATTCATTTATAGAGTTGCCAAGTGACACATGATTTATATTAACCGCAAGAGATCGACTCTCCAGGACCATGAAACCGGATAGTGCGGGCTTTATCTAATAAGCAGATGTCAGTCCACATGTTTGATTGGCTATTTTATTCCAAATCTCAAGGAAGCCAGGCTTCATGTTCATCTGTGACTTGATGAAAAGCAGTACTTAGGGGCCAGCGTGATATATAGATATGAAATGACTACTCACGGCTTTGCTGTGTCATGTACATGAAACGCGAATTGTAATTCATAAGTCTTTTTGAGCCCCATTGATTGGGTTCTTGCATATAATATGTACACTGTCATTACTTCAAGTACAATAACTATTTTATTTGAGGAACCTACATTAACTACTTTAAACTAACTGTATATTACTTGGTTGCGGTGGCCACTGTGTAGTTATAGTTAGATTAGAGTTTCCATAGGAAGAGTGTTTTTAGTTTTGCTAATAATTTTGACGAATCTGCACAAAACTTTGCAAAAAATAGTTGATCAGCATCGGCTACTGTATGTAAATGCGACTTTAATCTTTTGTGTTTTTGTGTGAATTTATGGTTTTTTTCGATTAGTCTACATTCAGGATGTGTAACTCGTTACTCTGTGGGTAACGCATGCCATATGCAGTACAGGATTGGACAGAAGACCTAGGGCCTCATGTAGGTAGCTAAATACCGGTCGGTAACGGACGAAATTCGGTAAATATCCCGTTACCGACCGGTATTTAGCTATTTGAGATGTAGGAGGCATAATTCAGGATTCGGTAAATTACCGAATCGGTAAAATACCGAATCGGTAAATACCGAATCCTGAATGTAGGGCGCACTCTAAAGAGTGAAAATTAGTTTTAAGAATTCGTTATTTACCACCAAATATAGGTTGGTGATAAATAACGAATACCTTGCAAAAAGTAATTTTTGCAGATTTAAGAGTGCCATGTGGCAGACATACATGCCCTTAGTGCATGTATGTGCGCCACATGTGCACACATGCAAGATTCAGGGGTGCAACAGGGTGTCAATGTGACACCCTGCCACCCTTGAAAATGCTCCCCCCATTACCGAATCGGTATTTACCGAATCGGTAATGGTGACTGGCTTCCCATTGATACCTATAGGCCTCCAGGCCCATAGGAATCAATGGGAAGGTATGCCTCATTACCGAATCGGTAAATACCGATTCATAATTACCGAATTTTTCAGATTCGGTAAAATTTACCGAATTATTACCTACATCACATTTACCGATTCATAAATACCGAATCGGTAAAATTTGGTATTCATGAATCGGTAAATGTGATGCTACCTACATATGGCCCTTAGTCTCTGAATAGACCTTGTGTCTTACTTTATGAAATTATCCAACCTGACCCCATCTACACACAACCTCCACATATGAGAAGAGACTAGATGCATAGTTTTATTTTTGAGTATTTTTTGTGTTGTTTTTCACTCTTTTTTATTTGAGGTTTTTGTATATTTTTTGCTATTTACAGTTTAGAACTACTTTGTTTTGACCTATTTATCTTTTTAAATGCTATTTTTAGATTTTTTACAAATTTCTTTTGTTTTTCAAGTGTTTGTTTTCTGTGTGGAGATGTTCTACCATGGTCATTGAAAATATTATTTTCTTAGATTCCCCAGAGGTCAGTACTTTGAGGCAATGCCTGCATTATATTTTTACATGCTCTATCCTCTAGTCACTTTCCTCCCATTGTTCATGCAGCACTTCTTGTGGAGACGCCTGTCGTATTTCTACTGCGCAATTCTTCTGTATCTCAGCATGGGCTATGATGTTGAGATGCGTAGTCCTCAGATGCTTCAACATCCCATTGTTTCCCGTTGAATAGTGTCAAGTCTGTCCTCTATGCACACCTGGTTGCGCAAAGTACACATATCCGCCAGCGCACATTTTCTTTTCTTTTGCCAGCTGGAACACCATTGATTCTTTCTCAGGTCTTGGTTGTTGTGGGGCTGCAGAAGTGGATGGATAACAATAATGTCATAATCTTCTGATACTGCACCTGTGATAGGCCTGGTTGATAGTGTACTTGGTATCTCTTTGTTAGCAGTTTTGTCTATGCCCATGATGTACTGTGCAAACACAAGGAGATGATGGACAGTGCACGGAAGCGTTTCAGACACTCAACCCCAGTCACAGATCTGGGTTGAATCCATTATCGTTCTTTAGCTCACTTCGACACCCCAGTTCAGACCCAGCCATATGCAAATCAGTCTTGACTCTGTTTCACATGGGAACAGTCCAGCCCGAACTGCCAAGCTAGGTTTTACCTGGGCTGGAAACAAGCATCCTGGGAACGGTTTAGGGGTAGCACCTCTCATCAGCCAGACTAGCTTGAATCCAGTGGCAAAGTGAGCAAAGGAACCACGTCTGGGCATACCTTGCCAACTTTGGGCAAACAAAACAAACACAAAGAGATGATGGACGGAGCGCTGAAACTTTGCAGACACTCAATTCCCCAATCACAGATCTGGGTTGAATCCATCATCGTTCTTTAGCTCACTTCACCACCCCAGTTCTGTGATTACATTTACACTCAAATGCCTCTCATAAGCACCAATCTGGTAATGGTAGTCAGGAAAATCATTTAAGGTTATTTCTAAAGAATAGGGGCTTATTTTTTGAGTAGTGTTCCATAAATGGCTAATCTAATGACTGCTTTCATGTTTATTTTTATTGTTGTCCTCTATCTCCGCATTACTCCTGTCTCTTCCATGGACTCTTTATTTCCTGAGTCCCACGGGAGTACCATTCCACACTAAGGAATCCTACCATTCTTAAGACCCCATCCAACTTGTTTCTCTAGAGATAAGAACAACCCCAAAAGGGTTGTTTATGGATATGGACTCTCACACACCCCTCTCACACACCCCATTGGTGTCATATTCATTATCGGGTCTCATCCTGGTCCTTGTAAATCAGGGTGGGCTCAACCATATTCTAAGGAGCTCTTTGAATATTATTCCTAATGGAGTCTGAAAGATTAAAAAATACATCTTGTTCACCCCAGTTTCCCTTTATTCTTGGGTGCCTTTGGTATGTTTTAAAAACTGTATTTATGTGGGTGTCCTTATGGAGGTTTCCACCCTTCCACCCTAACTTCTTGTCAACATGTTTCAGCTCTCTGAATGGCCTGTCTAAAAGTCCCAGGCTTTCCTTAGGACTAACCCTATAATGATGCCCCATATTAATATTGGTTGGTTTTATTTCACATTTTTGCATGTTCAAGTCTCCTAATGTCAGTCAGTGGATACACATATACCACAAAACATATATTTAGGCAAGCCTACTTGTCTGTCTCAAAGTTTTCTGGCCTGTATTATTCCCCCGATTGGTGTATATTAGCACCTTATATAGGTTGGTGGAAGCGCGTGCATGTTGTCACACTCACTCCAAGGGTACCATGCCACCATGTTGCCTATTTAGGTCACTGATTCTCCCATGTTAGGAATACCTCAGGATGTGAAATATCTTTTTAAAGGTGTATTTACTATGAAGGGCTCATTTTATTTGACATTTGAGCCCAGAGGTTTTCTCTTGCAGTTTTTAGTACGAGTTCTGTGTTTTTAGGAGGCGCTGTACCGTAGTGCCTGAGAATGGTACAGCGGTACCTATAAATCACAGTAAGAGCACATCTGATTGGTTGAAATGACTGAATTGATGCATTTTCTGAAGTTCCCGCAATTTTACCCTCACTATGGCTTTCTGAACAAGGCTATCTGACCATTTTGTATAAATCCCTGAGCTACTTTTTGGAGACTTCCATTTTTTGGGGGTGTTTAACCCTCAAAAAAGCATGTCATGTGGAGGAGAGGAGACACTAAAGCAAGAGACTTAGGAGTAGCTTGAGGACCATGCCAGAATCCATCGTTTGGCAATTATTTTCCTCTTCCCATTGGGGGAAGAATATGTCCACAAAAGTGGGGGTCACTTGAAAATTGTGCCACAAAGAGCTTAGCCGGGGTATTGTCAAAAAATAATCATGTGAAACATCAGGCATAAGAAAGCATCTCAACGCGTGAACGCGTGGCACTGCAACCAATACAATGCTGTGAAAAGGAAACAGGAGGAGGAAGAAAAGGCTTCTTCTTCAGCAACACAACCATTGCTCCCACCTGGAGACTCCATGCCATCTGACATGGGTGCAACACAGAGGGAATTTAATCCTCATTACTCCCACATCAGGATTTATTGCACCAAGTGCAACATCATTCTTGCACTTTAACTGCACGGTTCTTTTTATACAAGCTCAGAAGCCCTGTTTTATCTTTTTTTAAGTTGAGACCCCCCTCCCCCCCAAAAATTTGAAACTCCCCATAAGTTTTAAAACCACCACTATTGGTTGAAGAATAGAAAATAAAGTTCTATTCTCTCTCAAGGTTAAATCTTAATGTAAAACTGTATTAGTATGGGGCCAGTTTATAGTTTGGCGGACAGAGTGTACTCATGTAAACAATATTATAAAGAGGCCGCAGTCAGACGGGAAACAGCCTTTACAACGCGACTGTTACCATGAATGCCTTTACCACGCATGTGTTACAATGCATGCACCTTTACCACTCATTTTTTTACAACGCAATTGCCTTTACCACACATGTCTTTACAGCAAGTTAATGTTGTAAAGGTATGCATGGTAAGGGCATATGCGTGGTAAAAGTGCCAGCATGTGGTAAGGCCATATGCGTGGTAATGCCGCTGGCAGGGTTAAGGCTATCGGCATCACTAGAGGACGGAGAGACCCTTCCGCTTACTCTTTACGACCAGTGCTGCGCTCAAAGAGATGCCTCGTCATCGTTGTTAGTGAGTTAAAAAGGACTGGGCCTGGGGTGGAGGGGGTACTGTTTTAGGATGTGGGGGTATGGTCGTAGGGCTTTAAGGTATTTTAAAAAAGGGCTAAAAGGGTCATGCAGGTGTCCTGTTTTAGGGTTTATGGGACGGGTATTTTTAAAATGGGCTGTGGTGGTGGGGTCACGCAGGGTTACAATGCATGCACCTTTACCACTCATTTTTTTACAACGCAAATGCCTTTACCACACATGTCTTTACAGCAAGTTAATGTTGTAAAGGGTATGCATGGTAAGGGCATATGCGTGGTAAAAGTGCCAGCGTGTGGTAAGGCCATATGCGTGGTAATGCCGCTGGCAGGGTTAAGGCTATCGGCATCACTAGAGGACGGAGAGACCCTTCTGCTTACTCTTTACGACAGTGCTGCGCTCAAAGACATGTCTCGTCATCGTTGTTAGTGAGTTAAAAAGGATTGGGCCTGGGGTGGAGGGGGTACTGTTTTAGGACGTGGGGGTATGGTTTTAGGCCTTTAAGGTATTTTAAAAAGGGCTAAGGGGGTCATGCAAGTGTCCTGCTTTAGGGTTCATGGGACGGGTATTTTTAAAATGGGCCGGGGTGGTGGGGTCACTCAGGGATACTGCTTTAGGGCTTAGGGCAGGGGACAGGTATTATTTAGAAGGGCTACAGGGGTGCGAACTGAGGTCTGCTTTTAGGGCTCAGGCATTTGTAAAAAGGGCTGGGGGTCAGGAGGGATTACGACAGGGACCCATTTTAGGACTCAGGGCAGGGGTCAGGGAAAAACGTTACAATGCATATGCTTTTAACATTCATGCTTTTACAATGAAATTCATTGTAAAAGCATGCGTGGTAAAGGCATATTCGTTGTTAGAAAGTGTGTGGTAAAGGTTATGCGTGGTAAAGCCATTCGCGTTGTAACACACAGGTGGTAAAGGCATGCGTTTGAAATGGAATGCATTGTTCGATCCTAATACCCAACCAGACAATATCTAGTGGGAGACAAATCTAGACAGAGGGGCACTAAAGGGTCTGGCAAAAGGGAAGACCCCACAGGGGGAAGGGCTCCTGGCTGAATTTTACCCTGTGTATAGTTAACCCTTGCTCATAAATTGCAGAAAATGTATGAGTCGGTCCAAGAGATTTGGATATTGCCACAGATGACCAGAGAGGCATTTACTGTAGTGGTACTGAACCTGGGTAGGAGTCACTACAGACTAAGGCATTCCGTCCTCTCACAATGCTCAATCTTGATTACAAGGTATTGGCCAAGGTACTGGCCAACAGGTCAACACCGTTGATGGTGATCCTGGTTGGCCTTAAACAGACAGGTTTAAATTGATACCTGATATTTGCACAGCTACGAATATTAGATGCTTTCCCTGCATACTGAGGGTCTGACCACACACAAATGCATGATTAGCTGCAATGTTGATAGACATGGAGAAGGCATTTGACTCACTAAACTGGGAGTTTTTGTTCTGGGTACTGACAAGAAGGGGCATCAGGGCAGAAATACTACAATGGATGCGATTACTGTAGAACATGCCAACGGCTAGGGTGAGAATGGGTAGGGTGGTCTCAGAGTGGTGGGGATGTGGGATGGGGCACATGACAGGCTTGCCTACTTTCCACCTTCTGTTTACGCTGGCTGTGAAGATCCTATCAGTGCGAGCCAGGCAAGACACAAATAGATGGGAGATAACAGTTGGTCAGGATGTTCACATCATCTCATTATATGCAGATGATACCCTTCTTTATTTGAGAGATGTGCCTTTCGATATTGATAAGATCTTGCAGATGCTGAGGGAATTTGAGTGACTGTCTGGGGAGAAGCTAAACCCAGATAAAACTAGTTTATACCCACTACAGGAACCGAGCAGCACATCTCCTGAACCTGATGCACTCTCTGACCTTTGATATGAGAGGGTGGCGTTTAGGTATCTTGAGGTGAACGTGGACAGAACAGATGATGATTTTATAGATGGAAACACACAAGGTTGTTGACTGGGATCTCAGACTCCATGGGTATTTGGTAGAAATGCCCCATGTCGCCACAAGGCAGGATAGTGTTAACTAAAATGGTTGTCTTAACAATATTGCTGTATCTATTTGCAAGAATGCCAGTTGGGTTACCCAAGAGGTTGTTTAGAAAAATCTATGGAATATTAGCTGATCTGATATGGGGTGCACAACGACATAGATGCGCCTAAAGAAACTAAAGCTTCCCACAGTGGATGGTGGGTTTGGAGTACCAGATGTAGAGCTGTATTACATTGCAGTGCAATTACAGTGGGTTCCCAGAAGGGACTGCAAACGTGAAGCTGAAATATACAATGTATGAGTGTGAAAGTGGTCACGATGGAGACCATATTTAAGCAGGGAATAGACACACTAAGTAAATGACACAGTGTCAGTAGCGAGATACAGCATGAGCAAAATGCTGACCCACACTAAAACTAAAATCCTGTATGTCTTGCAGTAATCTAAATAGACACTGCCAGTCTTTTTACACTCTCTACAGTGCTTAATTTGTAAAAGAAAAAAAAGATGCCACCACAGCTTGCACCACGTATTACCTCTGCCAGCCTTGCCAATGACATACATCCATAACTATCACACGACTACAAGTCTGACAATTCAGACTGTTCTAGGCCCCCAAAGCTATTAGAATGGCTTGGGCAGCAGGTATTAGTTGTTTTTAATGTATATTGAATTATGAAAACAACTGTTGATCTGCTTATCTCTAAATCACACAAACAGCGCCACTATGTGGCAGCTGTCATAAGTGCCGGTGCTGACAATTAAGTGCCGGTGCTGAGCACTGGAAACCACTGGATCAAATTAAGCACTGCACTCTTACCAGCACAGTGGATGTTAGTGCATGGACAGATATAGGTATCAAGATGATTGGTGAATTTACCTATCAAACTGTAAGGGAAGCCACTGAAATAGAAGTGCAACATTTCCTATCCTTTAATGCAATATAGGAGGTTGTGCAGAACAGTTGGAGCTCCAGGATTGATCTACCGACAGTGCATGTGGCACTGGAAACTGTCCTCACTCTGGGTACATCGCGTAGAGCAGTGACATGGATCTATAGAGGATTCGCGGAATTGACAAAAAGCACACTTAGTGGTGCTTCGAGTGGTCAAGGAAGAAAATATAGGTGAAGAGTTATCGGATAGGGAATGAAAGAGGAAAATTGCTTACCCAAGTAAAGATGTGCGAAACACTTGATTTAAGTGACTGGAACTTAATAACCTGCATCGAACGTATCTAACACCGGCTAGACTCCGTAGGATTTTTAGCGATTCTCAGTTACATGTCCGAGGTGTAAGGCAAATGGTGCAGACCTTCTGTGCATGTTCTGGTCATGCCCAATCCTCAGATTGTATTGAGCCAAGATTTTTTCCGATATACATGAGACCACTCAACTGAGACCTGAGATAGTCCCTAAAATATCCATGTTGGGCCTTCTGCCTAGGTCGAAAAGACTGAAGACCGCATGCAAATTGGCTGATCTGGCCCTGTTGTTGGGCAAGCAACAGAGAGCAGTTTGGTGGAAGAGCGCTGCTGCTCCTCCAATCATGAGATGCTGATCTGAACTGCTTAAGTGGGCGACAGTGGAAATCACTTCGATGGACCTACTGGCCACTGATGCCAAATCTAGGCAGCGATGGGACAATCGGAAAAATAATTAAATACACAAAAAGGATGATCCCAGACCGCTGTAAGGTGATGTAGTGTAATGATGATAATGAGTTGTAGAGATAGTGGCCCTCCTGTATGTGAAGAGGCTGGCAATGCCATGATATGAGTCTCAATCAATAGGAATGCGCCGCATTCTTAAGTTGAAATACAACGGACATAAACGCCTATTTATAGATTGTAATGAAGTGTGTCGCTGCCTAGTACTGTAGTGATTCTCCTGACTGTACCCAACGAATTGTGAGCTATAAAAAGATATTCAACGGGTTAGCGTTAAAGATTAGACAGAGAATCAAAGTCTAGAAAAAAGATAACAGGGAAGTAAAAAGTAACAAAGTGAAGCTCTGCCCATAGCAAGTGCATGAGTCGCAGAGGCGTAGCTAGAGCATGTGGCGCCCGGGGCTATCCTTCAGATTGCCGCCCCTGGGGAGGGGGGGTTGCTGGGGAAAAAGGACGGCGAGCACTCGAAAGAGGTCCGAGAGACACGTAGTATCGCTGCTAATAATTAGCTCGATCATGCAAGTTTCATGCACATACATGACACCATCCAAGGCTACACAGTTGAATGGACCGGTGACTGGCAGTGACTGGCAGTACAAAAGAGAACACACAGACTGCATGATCTATCTGGGGACTCAGAAAAACCGCATGTGATATCCATCAGAGAGCTGCATGAACAATTACCTGGTAATCCCCTCAGCACAATGCAAACATGCACATACATAACACTGTTCAGGGATCCATCATCTACAGCTGACATTAAATGACCATTCATCATGGTCCCCTCATTAAAGCATTGCACTTTGTGATCTGCATGGTACATGTTCTTTGCAGCAGGCACATTAACCCTCTGTGCTACCTTTACAGGAGTCAACCCCTCCACTAGACAAAACTCTGATCTCTCTCTAGGAAGAACATTAATCACCGAAGTTATCATGACATTTTTATTGTTTCTGAAAATTGCTGGAGGCCAGGAAGGAGGCAGCAAGTTTTTTTTAAACCATAATATACTTGCAAACACTACGCACCCACCTGAAATAGGTACCCAGTGCGGGCACACCGTTCGCATTGCCCTAACCTGCTCAAGGTTCATGTGACCTCAGTGACAGAGTCACAGCGACTGGATCACTGTTGCTCTAGTGTGTGCTGCTTCGTAGGCCTGCTCGCAAGACTGGAGATGAACTTCAGTATGGATTGTGGTGGACAGGCCTTCAAGGTTAACCCACAATTGACACCACTAGGATACACCTGCTTGTGCTAAGACATCAAGCCTTCTAAGGTCTAGCATGGGAATGTGCTCCCTCAGTAGAGTGGTCTGGTGGACTGGTCATGAAGGCTGAACCTGGTTCCCCAGTTCCAAATACGACACCTCTGGCCATAGTGCCACATCCTCTCCCCCACTGAACACCATACTGCCCCACTGAGAGAAACTCGCACTGCCTTCAGCTACAACCTAATTGTGCCCGCTATAAAAACTTGGATGTGGCTCAATTCAAATAATGCACTTGATAAGAGTAATATGCTGCCTAAAAAAAATGTAAAAGCAACCACTTATAGGGAATGCAAGATAAAGTAAAGCATGTGAAATGTAAGCAGAAACAACATGGTTACCTTAACCCCTTCGCCGCAGGGGTAATTCCCCCACGGCGCGGGGGGACACGCGGTGCCGCAGTGCTCATGACGAGCCCAGCTCGTCATGAGCACAGCTCCACTGTGCCTCATGATGAGCTGGGCTCGTCATGAGCATGCAAGCGGTTAACGATCTCTCACTCACTATTCAGAAATCAGCGAGTGGTTTTACCTGAAAAGTTAAGGACATGACTAGAGGGCCCTGAAGGGAACCGTTTCAATGTCCATTGCTTATATCCTTACAAAACGTAAGCATTATGGTTTAAAAAGACCACATCCATAAACACATTTTGTTTTCCAATCCATCCATCAACCAGGTATTGCAGTACCTCCTGGAATGGTACACTTCCCCACCTGGGGACACCAATGCTGTTCAAAGAAAGATGAGAAAACAAAAGTAGCCCTTCACTGGCAAACTCTGTAAAGTGAGGCAGCGGCTGATGTATTTGGATGTGAATAAAACCAAACTGGCCACTTTGCAACCACTCTGTCTTGCTTTATTTAGTTATGTATTTATTTTTCATATTTTAAACCTTCTATTTCTCTCCATCCCGCTGCACTTTGGAATAGAAAAATGTCAGAAAAAGGGCATTTCCCACAAGAGTGTTTTTCTTTTTTGGCTCCATTTCACAGGGAAGCAACTAAATGAAAGAAGGAAAGAGAGGTTGTAAACCGTTTCTTCAAGTCACGGTTTTCAGTAAGTGAGGAGCAAGACAGAAAGAGAGGGAATAATAGGAAGAGGGGGGACAGCTGCCAGCACAAACAAGCATTGGCATAGCCAATAGGTCTCGCCTTTGGGACCTTATAAGTGTTTAGCCATGCAACAGTTGCATAACTAAATACTTATAAGGTCCCAAAAGCGAGACCTATTGGCTATGCCAAGTGGCTGTGTGGCCGCGAAAGTGATCGTGATCAAACATCAAAGCGGCGAAAGTAATCGCGGTCAAGCGCGGCACGCGCGCCCGCGCACATGCACTGTACCTCTAGGCTGGCCTGGTAGCACTTTTTGGAGCCCTCTCAATAAGTCTCGCCAGACCAGCACATGCGCTGGGTCAGGCGAGACCTAAAAAGAAGAGGACATTGCCCGAGTCCTATTCCTTCTCTGCCCATCCCCGAACGTCCACGAAAGCAAGCCGAGCCTTATCTGAATGCCTTTGTCCTCCCCCAAAATAGTGCCGCCTGGGGCGGACCGCCCCCACCGTCCTACCCTAGCTACGCCACTGATCAGTCGCTTCACCTGGAGGTCGCTAGTCCATAACCTATGCTACCAGAATCCTCCAATTATTATGTTTGAATGCCCACCTATTGCAATCCATACATTTCTTGAAAATGTCTCTGTGGAATACAAAGCAGTGCAGACTAAGCCATAAAACTTCCACATGGTTTAGTGTCACTTCCGCTATTGGGCATTGAGCGTCCCCTAAGATTCAAAGAAAGTGATTCTAGTAGAAAACTGTAGCCACCGCAATTTCGGCACATACCATTTCTGCAGCCTTCCGGTATGGTTGCAAATAAAGATGCATCTCCAAAGAATTCAACCTGGTGAACAATTGCAAGTTGGAGACAAGAATAGGGAGAGAATGTGCCCTAGGCTAGGGCGGTTGACCTCGAAGCTGGGGAACCAGGTTCGAGTCTCGGCAGGGACGCTCAACATTCTTTGATACTGGGCAAATCACCTACATCTCCCCGTGCCTAACAAAAACAAGCATTGGCATAGCCAATAGGTCTCGCCTTTGGGACCTTATAAGTGTTTAGCCATGCAACAGTTGCATAACTAAATACTTATAAGGTCCCAAAAGCGAGACCTATTGGCTATGCAAAGCGGCAGTGCGGCTGCGAAAGTGAAAGTGATTGCGTTCGTGATCACGATCAAACATCAAAGCGGCCGTGGGGATGCTAAAGTGAATGTAATCGGGGTAAAGCTCGGCGCGCGCGCACATGCACTGTGGCTCTAGGCTGGCCTGGTAGCACTTTTTGGAGCCCTCTCAATAAGTCTCGCCAGACCAGCGCATGCGCTGGGTCAGGCGAGACCTAATGAATGTGTCCATCGGTAACGCAACTGGTGCTCATGTAAAGCGCTCTGATACCTTGGGGTCTAGTTCGCGCTATATAAAACAAAAAAGAATCACAACAAAAGTTCCGAAGTAAAGACAACAGATCATGAAAGAAAACCAAAAGATTTTCACTTGACTTGTTGGAAACCATCTATCAGATGGACGGACCGTATTGCGCAAACCTGTACATGGTTGCTACGCTTCAGGACTCCAAGCGATGTGAAGAAGCCTGGTTCCAATTAGCTTTATTACGGCCTAAGTACAGCATTTTGAACAGCACTCAGCACCTTAACACCTGTTTTTTTTCATCTAAAAAGGCGTTTTTATAACACTAAGCACTTTCATTATTTGTAAAGGTTTTTATTAACCTTACAATAAATATGACTGACTGACACTTGACCAAGAACCCTTTCTTTCAGTCTAAAACATTTGCAACGGGGATCAGCTAACTTAATGCCTCAAGTGTACCTACTAAACACAAATGCATAAAATATAATGAAAATTAAAATTAAAGACCGGTAATTCCATCCAACATAAGGAAATGTCCAGACCCAGTTGGGGCCAACAGTAAACAGCATCGGCATTTAAACTCTAGAAGGAAGGAGGTTATTCACTTGGCAGGAAGGCTCTCCCTGCGGCTTGCATCAAGCTCATTCTGTTTACCACATATTTGTGTCAGTAGCTGATAGAAATTGGAACAAAGTTCCTTTGGAAAGCAAGGAAGAATGCTAACATCTGCTCGTACAAAGACATGCCAATGTTCTTGAGTGACTAATTTCCTGAGCTAACATACATGATTGCCCCACTCCTGAGGGATGCTGTCAAGATTAGAGGACATGACAGGATACCCATGTCAGCCCCCCTCAGAGAGACAGAATGGTCCCATCTTTAATGAAAACCAACATTTCACTGGGACCGAATGTGCAGGATGGCCTCGGGACACTTCCACCTGCGCAAGTGATGTCCACGACAAAAGAAAGAACATGGGATAGTTGCAGCCGGAAAAGAATCCGGGCACAATAAAAACAGACCCAACTGGAATATCTGGCGGCGATGATGCATGCTGGGAACAAAACACATTTATAGCAAGAAACCATCATTAACCCCTTTGCTGCGGCGGGAATTCCGCCGCAGCGCTGGGGGGGGTTGGGGGGCAGCGCGGTGGCGCTGTGCTCATGACGGAGCCACTCCGTCATAAGCCACGGTTGAGCTGTGCTCATGACGGAGTGGTTCCGTCATGACTCCGCCCAGTTGCATTGACCCCCCGCACAGGTGGGGAAACAGCGCCGCGTGGGCGGAGCGGCCGCCAACGGTCGCGGCATGACGGAACCACTCCGTCATGAGCACACGGCAACCGTGGCTCATGACGGAATGTCTCCGTCATGAGCAGGGGAGGGGTTAAATGACACAGGGCCACTTTATATGCCTCCACTTCTCAGAGGGCCAGTGCTTAATTTGAGCAGGTGGTTGCGGTTGATGGAATCAGAGACTTTTATTTCATCATTAGCCTTTGACCTGGAGCAAGACGGAGAAAGTCAGAAAAGGAAGAAAGGAGAAAGACAAAGATAGGAAAAAAGTGATAAACGGAGAAGCAGGCATGAAAAGAAGCTGGAGGAGTGGACTATATTGCAGGGTGGTGGAAATCAGCCGTCGCCTATTCACCCACTGTACCTTCTCCATGTGCAGTACTCAAAGAATGCTCACTGCACATGGAGAAGGTACAGTGGGTGAATTGGCACATTGAAGCAAAGAACATGTTAATGTCATGCTGTAGTAAGATATACAATTGTCATTATTGTTTTTATTGTCATTTCACAGTGACCCCGAAGAAGGGCACCTGATTGCCCAAAATGCATTGTTTTTTTAAATAGAAGCACTGCCTTGGATGAATTGTTGCATTGGTCGTGTTCCTTTTTGAGGTCCGGATGGTCACGATTGGATCATAAGAAGTTTGGAAAATGGCAAATAATTCTGCGTGTGGTTGGAACTAACACAGTTCAATCAAAAAAGAAATGTTGAGAAAATGGTTTACAAAGATTAAGTGAGGAAAAAGGACTGTGAATAGAACTGCCATGATGGCGCATTTAGCAGTGCAACTGGCAGGGGCGTAGATGACGCCCCATCTCTACAATTATATTTACCTGGTGTCGTTTGGGCAAAGCCACTCATGCCGGTTTGCACGCACTCTTGGACTAAAGGATAATGTTTGGATAAATACACAAAATCGGTGTGCATCCCAACCCTCGTAATTGATGAGTCCCACATAAGAGCCATTAGGCTAAAGTATGGTATATTTAAGACTTTTTTAACCCGGTACCATGTCTCTGCCAGGCCCCTCAAGATCTTTAGCCTAACTGTTTTGAAGTATTTAGGGTCTGCGTATTTGAACATGAAACCACAGTCACCCCCTGGCTCTTGCCTCGACATTACTCCCAGTAGTCTCCCAATCTCAGAAAGAGTGGGTGTATTCAGCAACATTTTCCCGTTCTTTAATAAAAAAGCCCACAAATAAAATAACAAGTCTGGTCATGCTAGACCCCCTTTCTCCACCCTCCTTCGCAGTTTCTTCGAGGCTATTCTGGGTACTTTACTTGACCAAATGAAGCTGTTGATTTGGCTTTGCAGCTTTTTGAGCCAGTCTTTTTCAAAAAGAAGGGAAATCGTATCAAACAAAAAAGTTAATTTCGGGAGGATCATCATTTGAACTAAGTTTACCCGACCCAATAAGGTGAGCTGAAGATGCACCCAAATTTTTAGGAGCCCACTGACATCTTTTTTAATCTTCTCAAAATTAACTTTAGGTAATTTTGTAATATCCTGTGGTATCATGACTCCCAAATATCTCATTATACCCCTAGTAGCTACCTTTCCTACTTCCAGGTTCCAAGACATAACCTCAGTCTTGCTCCTATTTATTGCATAGCTCAAGATGTTTCCTAAATCTGCCGTCAATGCTTTAATACGACTCAGAGTATTTTGTAGGTTAGTTATATAAATAAGGATGTCATCTGCATATAGACCCAATTTCTTGCTCCAACCGTCATATTGAAAAGGTGTAATCCCTGGATCCTCCCTAATTTTCCTGGCTAGGGGCTCTATATATAAAATAAATAGGAGTGGCGATAGGGGATATCCCTGTCTCGTCCCTCTACTGATAGACACAGGATCTGCCAGGGAGCCAATAATCAAAACTCTAGCTTTTGGTGCTTTATAAAAGCCCGCTAGTGCTCTACAGAAATTTCACCCCAGATTTAATGTCTTTGCCACTGCCTGCAAGTAGACCCAATTAACCCGATCAAAAGCTTTAGTGGCATCTAAAGCTATTACCCCAAGTGGGAGCTCATAAGCGGACGCTAGGTCTATTGAGCCTATCAGTGAGTAAGTCTGCTCTTTCAGAGACCTACCGCATATGAACCCTTTTTGATCTATATGAACCAAATCCACCTTAGGCCCATTTAGCCTATCGGCCAATATCTTTGCGAAGATCTTGTAATCACAATTTGCACACACACGGGCCTCATGTATGTAGATCGCAAATAGTGGCTGCGAATTACACACATATTTTTTGAGACACTGCCTGCCCCAATAACAATTGATGAACTGGTGCAAGAGACAATGGATGATGCCATGCTACAAGCAGTCAAAAGCACAATGCAGCAGTAGAGGTGGAGACGTAAACAACAGCCATCCAATAAGTGATGGAGTAAGAAAGGAGGAAATGCTGCCATTCAAACAAATACAAGAAAAGCTGTTGGAAACTGAATAAGGAATTCTACTAAGAGAAAGAAGGCTAGTAATACCAAAACGCTACAGCAGCAGACCGTAAGTCTGGCCCATGAGTCCCACAGGGGCATAGTGGCAACCAAAAAAGATGCTAAGGTAAAAAGTATGGTTCCCAGGTCTTGATCACTGGGTGAAAGACATGATCATGAACTGTCACTTATGCCAGATAATGGGAAGGCCAGCAAAGACAGAACCACCCCGCATGTCTCACCTCCTCAAGGCCGCGTGGATGACACTGGCAGCTGACTTCTATGGGCCGCTGGACACCAGAGGCTACCTGCTAATACGCATGGTTCCCCATAGTATGACAAGTGTCATCAACATCGGCAACATCCACATTACCAATACTAGATGACATATTTGCAGCATGGACCACCCCGCAGACACTGAAGGTAGACAATAGACCACCATTTTCAGGAGAAGAATTTTGCAGGTTCTTGGTGTACCTGGGAATACATCACAGGAAAATATCACCTCTCTGGCCACAAGCAAACGGTATGGTAGAAAGATTCATGGGCAACATTAAAAAGGCTGTCCAGTGTGCCAAATTGCCACAGATCTCAGTGGGCCAAGCACTCTGCCAAATACCGGGAGACTATCACAACACACCCCAGTGTTCCACAGGAAGATGCCCAGCAGAACTGGTGCTAGGGAGAACAAGCTGAAGAGATTGCCTCAACTGGAGGCAAAACAGCCACCTGAACACAGCAACATTGCTGAAAGCGATCAAGAGGCAAAGAGAGAGATGAAACAGTACGCCGACACACAACGTCATGCCACCGCATCTGAACTGAAGCAAGGTCATCTAGTGCTTGAGCGCCAATGGCAATCAAGGAAGTCGGACAGCCCCTTATCAAGTGAACCATTAACAATAACAAATGTGAAAGGGTCCATGATAACAGTGGCATCCAGACCTTACCACATACATCACCACACTGCAAAGGATTCAGAACATCAGATGATGAGGAAGGAGAGACAGCGCCAAGGAAAAAAGCAACGATAATAAAAGACGAAGCTGAAGATGGTGTGGAAGGGGTGCCTCACTGCAGTAAATGACTGGACAGAGCAGGAGCTACAAGGGAGATACCGGAAAAGGAACCAGAAGTGTGCTGCCCAAAGACAGTGAGAAGAAAACCAAAAAGGCTCATTGAGGAACTATAGCGATGGGACAGAAAGTTGCCAACGTCAGAGACAAGCAGACAACCACCACCGCTGTTGTCAGGACGATGGGTGTGTTTTAGTTCGTGATTGTGTTTTCTTCTTCTTTGTTTCTTTTCTTGTCTTGTTTTTCTTTTCTGCTCTCTTCTACTTTCTTTATTGCGCTCATGGGTTCCTGTCCTCTCACCAGTTTCTCAGCATTGTTTTCTTTTCCACAAAGCTGGAGATGTCGGAGTGATGTGCAGGTGGGCTATAGGACCCTGCACAGGACCCAAGTGGAGGGAGTGACCCACCAGACACCACTTCCGGTCAGCGAAGGGGAACAAGGCATTGCAGCAGATTCCCAAGATGAGGAACGTAGTGCCTGCATGCACTATGAGGCAGAGATACAATAAAGAACTCGTGCTATACCTACCTGTGTCCATGGGTGCTCCTTTGGTGCTGGGGGCAAAGAGGGACACAGCCGCATCCAGGAGGAAAGTCCTGAACCCCTTAAAAAGATGTTCCATGGAGTGTGACTGCTCTCAAAGACACAATGATAAGTTCAAAAGAAAGTCATGTGCAACATATAGTTATTTGAGAAAGTTAAAACTGTAATGTACTGCTGTCAGATAGGTAAGTGGAGGGTTTCAACTGAAGACACCTAGCGGAAACCCTGTGATCCTACACCTTCAAGCCTATCTTCCCATGTGAAAGCCCACAAGGTGGCACCACCTGAAGCTCTGATACATCTGAAACTTCACTAGCCCGAGTGGAGAGCCTCCCTTGAAGCGGGGGCGTAACAGAGGCCTGCACAGTCCATGCAGTGTGGGAGGGCCCCCGGGTTTCTTGTTTTGAAGGGAGCCCTCTCACCCTCTAAGTCACGGGTAATCGCAAGTATTTTCCTAGGGGCCGCCAAGTTTGGTCTGTGATGTGACAGAGGGCTGCATTGATGCCAGCAGAGTGGTGGTCCGGGGGGTGGGGGTAAGGTGGGTATAGGGGAAGCAAAGCATACACATCTAGTGGATGAATTGCACAATGTGAAACCAGAAAATCTGGGATTAATCCCAACATCCCCACTTTACCACCTTGTGTGATTCTAGGCAATTGTTTAGTTCCACTTTTCCTCCTTTTTCCTCTTTCTCACATACAAGAGTAGCTCTACATACATGACTTCAGGATGTGTGTTGTACAAAACCTTCTGTGTTTGATTTTAATAAAGTATAATATTGTTCATGTACAATAGGAACCCAGGCCACCCCAAGAGTGCACAAAACAACTGACTCTCCTCTTAGTTCACCATTGGTATTGTTGTCAGTGTGTGGGGGAATAATAAATGCTTCTAAATTCATATTTGAAAACTATCACTCAACAAAAAACCTTCTCAATGCACAGATATAATCTGATGTACTAACGTGAAATGGTTCTGCATGTCATTGAAATTCATATTGTTTGAAGTTTGAGGGACCTTAACATATTTTTACACTTTTGCTGTAGGATGACTTTGAAAATGAAGGTGTTCCTTAAGTTAAGTGGTGCAGGACTACCTAATACCTTCCTTTCTTTAACTTCAATTAACCTTTGAATATAGGCTTGACTGTTTATTCAACATTTTTTTTAATGTTAGTTCTGAGTCAAGTGAACAGCCCAGTGCTACTGTTGGTTAGAGAGCCGCATGTAAAGGTCCAGAGGGCCGCATGTGGTGCCCGGGCTGTACTTTGAGTATCACTGCTCTAAGCGATGCCATTGCATGCCTTGCACAATGTGTGCAATGGCTTGGAATAAGAAATAGTTAAACGCTTGGGAAAGCAACTCTCCTTTCCCTGAGCAGGCCCCTGCAGTATAGGGGGGCCAAACTATTTAAGGGGCCCCATTGAGCCTAAGACCAATCAATATCTGTGCAATCTGGTGGACCATCGGGCCCCTCATCGCATTCTGCAGGGGGCCCCCCATTATTTTGCGTTACGCCACTGCCCTGAAGAGTTGTCTCTAAGACTGAAGGACTGCGTGTGGTAGTCAATGAGTGTTTTGAGGTTGAATTGGTTATATGTCTGAGCACTAATTAGGGGAAGGATATAGTCAGGGCTTAATTTGAGCTGGTGGTTTCGGGTGCAGAGCACCAGAACTTAATTGTCAACACTGGCACTTATGACAGTCTGCACTGTTTATCTAAATTAGTGATTAGCACAAAAACAGTTGTTTATTTGTTAAATAATCATTAAAAATGACTAATATTTGCAGCCCAAGCCTATATTGCACTTTGGGGTCTGGAATAGTCTGAAATGTCATACTTGTAGGGTGTGTTGATTAGTAGTTGTGTTGATTCTGTCACTGGCGGCACATACAGCGGCAATGACTAGTGCAAGCTGCAGTTGCCTCTTGACGAGGGCCCCGGCATTTATATTTTCTACAAATTAAGCACTGGACAATCACAACCGACATTAATCACGGGTGGGGGCAGGGGGTTGCACGGGGAGGGTCACGCAGGGAGGGGGATTGGGGGGTAAATTTAATAACTAATTTAAAAAACGTACCTGTCCGCCAGCCAGGTCCTGCGTTTTCTCAGCTAATTCTCCTCCCTCTGGCAGGAACAGGAAATAGGCAGCCTCTCTCCCCTAAGCCAATCACAATGCTGCAATGGCAGTGTTGTGATTGGTAGGGACGCTGCCCAGCAAGGGGCTTACGGGGAGGCTGTTTTCTCCATGTAGGCTGCATTGCAGCCTGCATGGAGAAAGGGCAAAGTGCACATGACTGGTTTGGGAGGCCCCAGAGGGACGACCAAACATTCATTGCACCCTCAGGAGTGGGAACACCACACCACTCCTCCTCTGCCCAGCCCTGCTCGCAGAAAAGCCCCGCCCACCCAATAGCAACCAAACCCCTCTGCTTTCTCGAAGTGCGAGAAGCAGAAACATAATATGTTAGTTAATATCATTTTCTGTTTCTGCTTCTCGCACCTCTAGAAAACAGTGGGGCAACGCTCCTTTGCCCTAGTGGAGGAGCCGCCCGGCACTGGATATAGTGAGCCTCCCAGCTCGTGCCTATATGACAGGTTTGTCTGACATAGTAGAGTCGATGGAAAGAGATCTGGAGCGTAGGAACTCTGTCCTTACGATAGTTACCCACATCTCCTGTGTCCTTGCTCTGCAGTCAGTATGGCCCCCCACAGCTCCCTGCTGTCCCTCACATGAGACCATCTTTATAAACATAGAAGACGATTGCTGGAAGCCAACCACTGTACGTTTTCTCAAGTATATGACCTTTTTTAAATTTGAAATCAACAAATGAAACGTGTTTGTAGTTTCCTATCTGAAAGGCCATGGGACGCGGGAGCTGAAAGGCCCAGTTTAAACCCTGTCTTCGCCTGCTTGAGGTGATTTACTGCTGTGGTTTGGGGCTGGCAAAACAATGCACCCAAGTAAGGACTCAAGAGTGCAGCTCCTTAAACTGTGGCCCGGCATCTAAGGAGTCCACTCAGCCAATTCCAGAAGACCAATCAGTGTGCCCCAATAAAGAGCCGCCACCAACTCCAAGACACGCATTTACACAGGAGCGGAATTACCTGTTGCCAACTTGGCTTAAGCCGCACACTGGGGATGAACATTCCCCAATGTGTGTTTTAGCTCTCAACAGAGTCAAAACTCTACTTAAGTTGATATATGGCTGTCCGCTACTCGCCAGATGAACCCAGACAACTTTCTGAAACTCATGCTGTCTTCCCTTTTTAAATGTCATCCCGTACAGTCCGTTGCCATTTTAGAAGGATGTCTCAAAATGTCGTCCGTTTTCTCGGTATGTCTCCTCACAAAATTCTGTTTACTTTTCTCGTGGTCTGACCTCCATGCTCAGAGATTCAAACAACTGATTGGGTTCACATGAAATTCTATTTAAAGAAGAGGTTGGACACCCATTGACCTGCTTTGCCCCCGACTAGTTTTTTTCTACTCTTTACCTCGCCCCACTCCCAATCCAGTGGCCATATGTTTCTCTACCTTCTTACACTGCCAATCTTATATCTGCTCCACACAGCCCTACCCACAGTTGCTCCCCAACAATCATTCCCATTGTCCTCTTTGTTCACTGTTTCTGCAGACGGGTCCAGGTTTGGATTGACATGGAGTCATGGTGAGCCATTTTAAGATGGGCTGCCATGCAGTTTGAGGAAGTGCTTACTTCAGCTGATGGCATTCCAGTCTTCTCAAACAGGCAGCTTTCATAAGCTCTTAATCCGCAACCAAGTTCCCAGGGGCGACTCAGGTCCGTCATGGCGCCTGAAAACTGTATATAATGCAATGCCTGTGTTACTTCCTTCTGTACATAGCCTTCACCAGACCAGTGTTCAACGTTGGCCCACAAGAGCTCTGACCACTGTAATTAAGTAAATGGTTTCCATACTTTTGCGGCAATCCTGAAGAGGTGGCGAGGCTCAGGCCTTTGGAATCGCATACCAGCGTTTGAAAACTGCCCTCTCCACCATGTTTCTCTTGCAGATATTGTAAGATTTCTCTGAGGGAGTAGAGATTTTGGCAAAGTCCTACAGGTTTGGAAGACCCAACAAGCATCCATCTTGGATTGCCACCCTTTGGCGCCACCAGCTATGCAAACACAAGTATTAATATTGTACACTGCAGACCCACTATATGTTTTGCTCATGTAATGTCAAACAACCAATGAAATGCTAAAATGGTGGAGGGGCGTAGCTTCCGGTGGCACACTTGACGATGAGATATAAATATTTTAGAAACTAGCTTTGTGAAAAATCGAATTGCCTTCAGGTTGGGGAGGGAAGGGGTGCTCCCCACCTGAGCCCCTTGCTTTCAGAAATAAATATGAACCACCTGGGCGTGCCAATTACTGAAATATGTTCTCCTATTAAATGACCTTCATAAGTGAATTTTAGCAGCCAGGCTTTACCTAGAATGGAAGATGAGGCAAGACCCCATGCTCACAAAGGCCAAGGAGAACCCAATGTCATTTTACTCTGGAGCAAAAATATCAAAAGCAGCAGTATCTGCAGATGAGGATGGGAAGGTTCACTACGGGAAGGTATAGGTTGATGACGCTGGCGTCTATGGTTTGCATTCACGTTGACTCATCATTATTGAAAAAGATAAAGTTAGAGGTAGCCCAGATGATATCCTATGACCGCAGATACTTCAAAATCATTGCAATTTATTTTATTATGATTGTGATGATGATGATGAAGTTGATGGTGATGACTATTGTTATTATTATGAAAGACACTATTCTTCTTTTTATTATTATTATTATTAATGCAATCGTTTTGTTGCAATAATTGTATATATGGTATAGTTATTCTTATTAGTGATATTAACGTTGTCATGTTATTGTTATTATGTATACTATTGTTATGAAGATGATGATGATGATGATTATCATTATTGTTATTGCCGGTTTTGTATATATAGCCAATACCTCTAAAAAGTCTCTTGGAGCATTAATAGTAGGTGATGTTTTAGAAGGTCCTTATTGTTATGCTGAGTAATGAATAGGCACTTCTTGCTGGCTGTGTGTGCTGGGGGGGTCTCACGCAGGGAGGAGTAGGTGACATGAGGAGTAGGTGAACTTGGCTTGAAATGAAAGGGCGCCTCGAGAGTAAGGTCTGCGCATGAGTGTCATCGAGTCTGCTTTTGCCGAAGGTTCAGAAATAATAGAATGGAGAAGGAGGCATGATGGGTCCTGTTGTAACATTTGTAGACATGACCATCAAAAACAGCCCAAATTCCATCTCTCTCCCTCTCTCTCTCTTTCCCCCTCTCCCTCGTTCTCTATCTCTCTCTCGCTCTCCCCCTCTCCCTCGCTCTCTATCTCTCTCTCTCTCTCTCTCTCTCCCCCTCTCCCTCGCTCTCTATCTCTCTCTCTCTCTCTCCCTCTCCCTCGCTCTCTATCTCTCTCTCTCCCTCCCTCTCTTTCTCTCTCTCCCTCGCTCTCTATCTCTCTCTCTCTCTCCCTCGCTCACTATCTCTCTCTCTCTCCCTCGCTCTCTATCTCTCTCTCTCCCTCTCTATCTCTCTCTCTCTCTCTCTCCCTCGCTCTCTATCTCTCTCTCTCTCTCTCCCTCTCTATCTCTCTCTATCTCTCTCTCGCTCTCTCCCTCGCTCTCTATCTCTCTCTCTCCCTCTCTATCTCTCTCTCTCTCTCTCCCTCGCTCTCTATCTCCCTCCCTCTCTCTCTCCCTCTCTATCTCTCTCTCCCTTGCTCTCTCACTCCCCCTCTACATCTCTTTCTCTCTCCCTCTCTGTTCCCCCACCCCTTCCCCCTGTTATGTCTGCTTCCATACACCCCAGGACTCTGGAGAGAGTGAGGAGAGAGGCAGCGACCCGTGAGGTTCAAAAGTCAGCCTCCAGTGGCTTGAGCTTCCCAGAGAAACGCCCGATGGAATACATGACCTAGCCGTCCTTGGATGGAGAACTGTGCAGCAAAAGAAACCTTTGCAGTCTGTACACAACACAATAAACAATACTGATCAGCATGAACAATTAAAAAAAAAAAAGAAACATAAAATCCCTGAGTTATTTAACCGAGATCAGAGATGGTCCAACAGGATCGATCACCGTGTCAGTCGGAACCAGTTGCGCACTGCTTCTCTGAATAGGTACTAGATCGCGTGCTGCACCACGGTGGAGTTCCTGCATATGGTATTTCCCTGGGATGCTGAAAGCGTGGGACAGCAGGGATGCAGGGTTTGTGCTCCCTGCACAATGTCGATGTGGTAGATGTTAGGGTGGCACAGTGGTTGCCTATACCACCTGAACCCCAACCCTACAAATACATTGCAGCCTGAGCATTAAGGGGTCAAGGGAATGGTGGAACACCCTATCTCCGGCAAGAGACAAGTGAGCAGACGCTAATAGTTGCTGGTATCTGAGGCAAAAATGCGAGATGGGGAAATACAGGTCGGCGTCCGTGTAAGTTACGTCCTTAGTATCATTTCAGAAACTAAGACCTTTGCCAGAGTGGCTGAACTTTTCCATCCAAAGGATCCAGGACAGTGGATCCCCCACAGAGCTCTGCCCAGAACATTTCAATGATAGATCACCTTTCTTTCAGTCTTTCTCAATGATAGCCAAACGATGCAGGTTGAAATGGAGGGCAGCATACTTGGATAGATAGTGACACAGCAGTGACTGCTCCTCCATTGGGCCACATGAGATGATGGCCTGTGCATCACAATCTGTCCATAACCTTGCATATGCATTGAATAAATGTGACACAAGGATGAGGACAGAGACCCTCTGGCAAAACCAGCAGCACCCCGTGTCAACATCAGTCCTTTTGCCAGTAGTCAGGATGAGAAAATGTCCCTTCTTGGGCACTGGCAGAAATCCAACCGTCCATAGGTCTCTGCCTCTCATAGGCTGAGACTCATGCTATGCCCTCTTTTCTTAGGTTTCACACTAATGTCACGTGATGTGCATCACAACATCAGGTGGTCAACACTAGCCTCTGGTGACAGGCAGCTAAGAATTCATTAATGTGTGGCAATGATACTTGGGGATGTGAGAAAGCATCTATGCATTTACTGCAATAGCAAATGTGAGTACTTAATAAAAATAACAAAACGATAATTAGGGATCAATCTAGTGTATCTAAACCAGCCTTACTACTTGCGGAAGTGGAGCAAAAATTAGTCAGTTTACCAAACATTTTAAAATTGTTATTTGATGGAGTAATGTGTGAATTTTCATAAAATTGTATGTTGATGTTTGAGGAGAATTTGTGTGGCTCCAAAATAAAATTAAAGATGATATTTCATTAATGGTTCATTTTGAGTTTAAGACAATTGCTGATGTCATTTTTCTAGTGCCAGAGGTTGCTGACTGCTGTGGCTGTTACCGATTCATTAAGATGGAATTTATTCATTAGCTATAGATTTTTATGTCTGAGGCCTGAGGTCTGTATGTGTAAGATTTGTGTAACGTAAGGGATATCTCAGTTGTCAAAACCAGTAAGGTATCTGTTACTGGCTTTTCCCCTCCAAGTAAATTTCCAGCCATATGCTATGCTGAGAATATACTTGAAAGGAGTAGTGTGTGAAGTAGATGTCTGTTGGAGATATGTGTAGACAGGATGCTACATACACTTTGAAAAATGATAAGCGGCCGTACTAGATTGCATTCGCAGACTAATTGAACTGTGACACACCTGTAGCTTTCTAGGTATTTTGTTATGAAAATTGTGTTGGCACATGCATGGTTCACCTAATTTGTCAAAGTGTTCTTGCTTGCTTTGGTGCGAACAAAAATATCAACGGGTCACAATTTGTTACAAGAATATTGAGGGGCAAAATATTCAAACGTAACTCCACATATACATACCATAGTCATATGTATATATACTCATAAGTTTAGGTCTCCTATTTAATTAGGGATACCAGATACAATATATTTGCCAAGTCGTCTAAAAGGATGAGTTGGCTCTATTTAGATTTAGGAAAAAAGACAAAGAGTATGTGCGAATAGTTGTTGTAAAAATCAGAAATGACCCTTGGAAGCGTGAAACATCTGGGACCCACCTCTGCGTTGCACTACTTCACAGACAATAGACTCAGAATAGGTTGTGCAGCAAGTTTGAAAGAACATACTGTAGGTGTCTGCTTGGCTCCTCCCTGCCTAATGCGACTGTATATACACAGTTTTGTAGTCCTCTTAGCTTTTGATTTATGATTCCCAAATACTGCAAAATTATTGCGCTTGCTTGTTTTCATGGTCACAGCTATGGCAAAATGATATACTCAGTAGCCATCTAAGGTTTCCCAGTATGGGGACAACAAATTCCACCTACAAGTATCAGGTGTGGTCCAAATGTCAGGTATGTGTGATGTTGTATATGATTTTACCAAGAGCTTTTCATGTTTAACTGTTTCCCTCCTCTCTGGACATACATAAAATATTTGGTACCATTTACCTAGCACTATTACCTTTGAGGGACCACGAGCTAAAAGGCCTCTTTATATATAATAAAAAGCAGCAACGCCCAGCAATTGTATAAAGATCCAATACCACTGTGAATAAATAAAAAAGCATGCACAAAACCTTCTATAAACAATCTAATCATTGAGATCAGAATGTAATAAACAAAGGCTGAAAAAGTTTATGGTGTTTGGATTACTGACTTAAGTGCTAAGCTTGAATTTTAGGTTTGTTGACATGTCATTTGCTGTTTAGCTCCATAGAGACCATTATAGTTTTTCTCAGGAGTACGTCACCGTAGCTGGCAAATGCCAGAGTTGCTGAATACCAAGGCTGCCTTGTCTTGATTCCACATCACGCCCCTTTCTTCCACCGCCCTGCACTCCCTGTCTCTTTACAATTTTTGCAGGTTATTTTTCATCCTTAATACCACAATTTGCCACTGTTTTCCTATATTTCTCTTCCTCCTTCTTCCTCCCTTAGTGGACACCAAAAATGAGTGCCCACTACCTGCAACTACCCGCAACAATTAATTACTGTGTCTTATTCCCATGAGAGCCGCTTCTGAAACTGAGTATGTGATCCATGAAGTGTTGCTTTGAACTCTTCCCACCTATTTGGTAGAAAGTAGTGAATTAACTTCCTTAGTGGACTTCCAAAGAAGAGGGTCCACAAACAACTAGTTCTCCAGCAGGGGAATAGGAAACTTAATGATGCAAGCAGCTCTTACTTTATATCCGCTTCCGGTAGAGGTGAGCCTAAGACACATTTGCTTTCTGAATTTCACAGACAAAGAACATAATAAACGTATTCTCTGCCCCTGCAGTGTGCATGATAGGCTGGTGCCTCGAAAAGGTTAGGCTTGAGATTGGGCGCCCAAAAAATAGTGTCCCTGATTCATTTTGCATCTGTTCTCATCACAATGCAAATAGAATTGGGAGCAGCGAAGGCTGTCTTGTGTCTCCCAATCATAATGACTGTTTCAAAGCTAGTCCTGTTGGCTACACCTGTAGATGTGGCTTGTGGAAATAATCTGTACGTGAGCACCACATGCGTTTTTTGGTGGGATTGGTGAGGGGAACAGTAGACCCAATACAATATGGTTCGAAGAACTCCTTCCTTCAGCAATTTCCTGATTGCCACTTTCTAGATGCTGGGGTAATTCACTATATCTTCCCTATTTTTTTAAAAATCAATTTAGATTGATTTTCCAGAATCAAACACATTGCCGACATTGCTTCAACAAATAGAGAAATAGTTCTCAATCGTAGTTAGCCGATAAGGTCCAAGATAAAAGGGGTTAACAATAAAGAAAAGGGCAAATTCTCCACCTTCCCCTGCTTGCCACCACCCTTCCAGAGTCAAAGGTCGCACCTCATGCACCCATGACTTTATCGAAAAACATTGCGCTTAGCATAGTTACATTGATATGGAGGGAAATGACAATTCAGAAGCATATCTTCATTTTATCATTACTGTTGTAACTTTATCTCAGATGAAGACAGTCGTAGAAAAGATATAAGACGTTAAATAGAGAAAGAAAGACCCTCCGTGGCTGGCCTTCCACCAGATAGTTCATCAGGGGCTCCCAATATGTAGTGTGTTCACTATCCAAATCCATGGTGCTGCGCGTTGGTCTCTTCATCTCCTCAATGGTCTAAAGGCCAGAATGCCACTGGGTGATATATGGAGGTTGCTCTTTCCTCCACGCATTAGTAATAGTGACCTTCGCTGTGCCTAGGCAGCTCCGCATTATGAACTTGTCCTACTTAGTTTGGTAGTGCAATTCTTGACTACTTGCTCCCAAAAGTACATATGAAAACATTTCAGTTAAGGGGTAACCAGTATACACCTTCCTCCAAAAACCCTTTATCTTGGGGCAGGACCACCAATATCTAGTAAATCGCTTCTCATCCCACATTCTCTCCAGAAGAGTAGACTGGGCAGCGGGTAGTATTAGTGCAGTTAAAAGGATGTATATACCAGTCGTAGAGAAGCTTGTAGTGGCCTCCTTGCCTAAAATGCTTTGGGAATATCTATCCACATCTCTCCATATGGGTGTCCATCGTCGCTCATTATATGTATATCCAGTGACGGTGTCCCACTTTTGTAAGTATGGATGGGCTGTAGGTAACCAGGCACTCAGAAGTAATTGGTATAGTGTAGATATTACCCCTCAATTCCCGGTCATGGGTTAAACAAAGTGTTCCATCGGGGTTAGTTCCCATGTTGCAGCTGCCCTTATAGTAGAATGTGCAACCCAATGTCGTAGATAGGCATATCTCAATCTGTCTGTCTCATTGAGATAAAATTTCTGCTTACAATTGGTAAACGACATATTTACATTATTATTATACATATCTTGGATCATAAGACAATCGCCTCGTCTTCAGGCATCGAATAGTCCAGAGCAAGGGCGGCCGTGAATTCTGGGTTGATGTGGATAAGGGTATATGGGGAGGGGCATGGGGTTGGATTAAATGTCCTATTAGCTTCATCCTAGACTGTCAGTGGAGTGGTTGTTGGGGTGCTAAGCTAGAGGTCGTGTGAACTAGCAGGTTTTGGCTCCCAAACCAGATCCCACATGTACAGGCCTGCAACAGCCCTGTCCATATTAACCAGGCCTTTTCTGGTTCCATTACACTCCAGTGTGTCAGCAGCTGGAGCTGGGATGCCATGTGCTGCATGTGTGCATTGCCACCCCTTCCTCTCTCTATCGGTCTGCATAAGATGACATATGCTACACGTGGTTACACCTGCCCCCAAACATATTTCAAAAAGGGGCTCCTCAGTATGCGAAAGAATGATTATCGGTAGGGCCTGGAACAAGTGATCAGTCTTGGCACTATGCTCATTTTACGGTTGATGATAAGGCCCAACCACGACACCGAGAGGGTATCCCATTTTCATAGCTCTTCTTTCATTTCGTACATTAGTCGGACGAAGTTGATCTTACATAGATCTGAAAGGGATTCCAAAATTTTAACCCCCAAATAGGTAAGAGATCTTGGAGTAGAGTAACCTCCTCGAGAGGGAGAGTTCGATTCAATACTTCAGATTTGTTTGTGTTAACTTTAAATCCTGACACCTGGTAGAGTCGTTCAAGATGATGTTGGAGTATAGCTAGAATTCCCTTTTTGTGTCTTTTCAACCAGGTGCAATACCCTCCTGAGGTTGTCATGAGTCCGGCAATTTGTAATGAATCCAGATTGATCTGGGTGCATACATCCTGGAAGGATATCTTCCAAACAGATCACCAGGATTTTAATGAAGAGCCTAACATCCACATTTAATTATAATAGTGCCATGGGTCACTAAGAGGCGCATCTCTCTGGAACCTCCCCTGTTTATAGATCAGGGGAAACAGAGCTTCACTCATTGCTTGCATGAACAATTTCGTGGTTAGAAAACAATTGTATTCCATTGTTAAGTAAGGGCTCAATATCGCCCAATGGCTTTATTAAAATCATCCCTTGTACCCTTTGGGTCATGGGACCTTGTTGGATTCCAGATTGATAGCCATCCGGACCTCATTTTCGTAGGCTCATCCAAAGAGGACCGTTCTGATGAGGAAATTTGTGGGAGCCCAAAGGTGGTCAGATATTCACTCGGCGTGTCTGCATTGGGTTGCTCTCTAGTATATTACTGAGTATAATAAGATTGAAAGGCCAAGAGTTTATCTTCCTCTTTAGAAAGTTTAGCGCCATCATCCAAATTTATGGCCTTTACGTTCTGGCTTTTTTGTTTTATGAAAGCAGACAAGCCTATCTTATTGCCCCATATGTAATGTGTATGTTTCAGCTTAAGAAATGTATTCAACAAATCTCTGGAGTCCGCAAAACGCTGGACCGGGAAATAATCCAGGCCGAACACCTTATTTCCGACCTGGATAAGCCGGCGGTAATTGAAGCTTCCAAACGGGCCGTGCTTTCAGATGCTAAGACTCACCATTCCACAGTTTTTGATCAGGTGCACTGCTTTAACTGTAAAGTATAAAAGGCTAAAATGCACTGGGAGGCCGATAAATTGGGTAGGCTCCTAGCTTGGCTGGCACACCAGGGCTCCCATTCCAGGTCCATCCTCAAGATCACCTTGCCCAACAGGGGCCACCCTTAGTACCCAGCAGACTATCCTGGAAGCCTTTTTTACATACTATTCCACAGTCTAATCTACGACCCCATGCCCCTTGGGAACAGAGATTGCCTCCTTTCTTTCCAGGTGCTCCCTCCCAACACTCACTCTAATCTGTTGGTGAGAAATTAGATGAGCCTTTAACCCTCAAGGAGATCAGACAGGCTATTCGTACACTAGCCAGGGCTAAGACACCTGGCCCTGATGGTCTTCTAGTTGAGTGCTATAGTACTTTTTGTACCCTCCTTGCCCCTCGCCTGGCTGAGGTCTACGAGAAGGCCTTAAATACTAGAAGTCTTCCCCCTACCCTGTGTGAATCCGTCCTGATGTCGCTCCCAAAGCTTGACCATGATCCAACCCTTCTTACATCCTATCAACCCATAGTCATACTGGGCACATATTTTAATTCTGGGAAAGATCCTCACAGACCACTATGCCCAACTCCTACCAGACTTTGTCCACCCTGATCAAAATAGCCTTGTCCCTGGATGGAACACCTCTCTTCATATACAGTGCCTTTTCCACTTAATGGACCAGGTTCCCTGTCACTTCCCCTATGCTGTTTGTCTTATTCTCGATTTGGGGGAAGAATTCAATACCCTGGAAGGGGATTTCCAAGTACTGTCCACACTCGATGTGGGTGATCGCCTACAGTCCTATACATGATTACACCGAACTAGAGATCGCCTGGGTCACTTGGTCTCCCAGGCATTTCCTCTGGAGAGGGTCACCAGACAGGGCTGTCCCCTCTCCCCACTGCTCTTTACACTCACAGTTAAGCCTCTGGCTTCCCGACTCCTGTCGGAGGGAGACAGCATGGGGCATTCCCCTTGGAGGGTTGACTCAGGCAGTTTCTCTCTATGCGGATGATCTGCTACTTAACATCCGATATTTTCGCACGGACCTTTCCTCTAATTACACCATGGTGTGCTCCTTCATGCACATTTCCAGATTACAGGTAAATTGGGCACAATTCTGTGTATTTCTGTTGGGAAATGTACCGCCCCCCATCGAGGTTCGATTGGGAGGACACCAGCTGGAGAGGAAAGGTGATGCAGTTCACTATCTAGAGATCCGCTAAAGCCACTCTCCTGTGGATCTTTTTGAGGGAAACATCCACAGGCCCTATATGGCTGCCAAAACCCCAGGTCCAGTTCTGGAAATCACTCCTACTGGTTCCCACAAGCAAAATCACCCTTTCTAAAATTATAATGCTCTCTGGCCTCCTATATCATTTTACTAATCTTCAAATTATTCCCCTTCATGGTTGCTTTCATTATCTGAATGATCTACTGCAAGCACTTATCTGGAATAATAAGCATCACCGCATAGCCTTACCGCAATTGCAGCTACCCATGGAGAGGGGTGGTCTGGGCGCACCTTCATTTGAGGTTTACTATCTAGCGGTCCAGCTTCAATGGGTCTGTTGGTGGATGCCAGACCGCAACCAGGCAGAACTCCAGGTGGCCACAGGCTCCTTCACCATCCCTGAACTCCAGGGCTTTCTTTCTTTCTGGCAGCCTCCCTTGGTTAGCATTTGCAACAGAGAAACTGCTGCAGATCGGCGTATATAAATTCTCCCTGCTTCCACGGACAGAGTAAATCTACAGTCATACGCACAATCACACATCATACGCTAGGGCCCATCACACTAAATTCACACTATTACTCTATCCACACTGAATATTGGAGAGAAAACCTAAACCAATCTGCATCTACAATGAGGTCAATGCGACCTTAATGACATTGTCCTGAGTCATGATTTTAAACATAAGAAATACATTTGATACTCAATAAATAACAAGAAATAAACACCGACACTAGAATTCAAACAAATGCTTGTTTATCTAAATTAATTCAAATAGAAAGTCAATCATTAGCAAAATTGTTATTCTCATAGTTACCTATTCTAGCTAAAGGGTCAGGACAGGTCTCTCGGTAAAGTCTCTTGAGCGCCGTCCTCAGCATAGGAAGTCCAAAACGCGATGACCACAAGGGACGCGATGAAT
This sequence comes from Triturus cristatus, assembly GCF_964204655.1. Lineage (NCBI taxonomy): Eukaryota > Metazoa > Chordata > Amphibia > Caudata > Salamandridae > Triturus > Triturus cristatus. The sequence continues at coordinate 464,065,185 of NC_140592.1, forward strand.
GTAATGAGCGCAAAGGAAAGAACACGGACCCTCTCTAGTCTAACATATTTATAGGGAAAATAACAAATTAAAAGTTACAAACAAATGTTGAATATCCGTTGAGCCACTGAGCAGAGCGAGCAGGAAAGGAAGTCACTCGGTTACATTTAGAAAACCTCCGCTCAGGAAAAATCACAAAAATAAAAAACACGGAAGAAGGAAACTCAAGTTTGCAAATGTTTCTTTCGTAAATGCTCTTCCTTGATATCTTAGCAGAGCCACCGCAGACTGGTCATTGTTCATTGTGGCTTTATCCTTCTCCAAGGACAGTTGGAATAATTCCCAGAGCTGCTGTCCTCACGGAAAACTTTCTACCCAGGCAGAGGCTGTGGTCAGGTGACTCTCGACCATGTTCAGCAAAGCCTCTCATCAAAATTCGATCACTCGAGTGCAGGCTGTAAATGGCAGCCATCTTGTTTTAGGCCAAAACGGACCATCTTAATTAAAAGAAACACAAAACAAAGTTACCACATCATAATGATTGTACAGTGTTAAACCCCACTAATACCCTTATGTGTATGTATTTATCTAGCCTTCTGCAACGCAATAAAGTATTAGCACACGTTATTTTAAATGCACAAACACAAAACAAATAGCACTTTTACAACACATATTTAATAAAACCGCACATTATTATTAAGCAACATATATGCATCCCACGTGTAGTTTCTCTTATTAGTAATGTTGGTTAATCCGAACAAAAACAAACTATTAATTAATGTTTTAAAATTAGTAATTTAAATCATAACATACAGACGAAACTGGAGCTTAAAACTCGATAAATTTTCAACAGAAAACTCTGCTCCAGCAATGCCTGGTGAGCATTGCACAGAAATGGGCTAGACGGATGCTAGCCCTTAGCTGACACATAGTACAATCCATATGCCTTACCCCTGCAAGTTCTCTGTTCTTTTCTGGCTCCCACACAGCCCAAGATCGTCTGCCCTGGCATGATAGCTCTCTAACAACAGCAGGTGGGTGACTTTTTTCACAATCGCCTGCTTCTTCCCATGGACCACCTAGTCGATGATTCCAGACTTCCTAGGGGTCAATTTTACAGTATCACCAGATACGACATGTCCTTCTTAGCCAATGGTCCGTAATAGACACTTAACCTCTCACACATGCAATCCACTCAGACGTTATTCACTATGTGGACGAGACGCTGCCTTATTATGAGACTTTACAGAGCAACACAGGAGCTCTGTTTACCTCCATATATGAGACAAACTGGATACGGATATCAGCGGGCACTCCACGATCCTGAATGGCCTAAAGCCCTCGAATTTCCGCTCAAAGTCTCCCGTAACAACTGATTTCAGAGCACACAGTCCGCTATACTCCACAGGGCATACCTTACACCACATCAGCTAAACTGTTTTCTTTCCTCATGGCCCGCCTGAGCTGCCCACGCTTTCAGAAGTTCTTGGCTGATCTCCAACACATGCTCTGGTCCTGACCCACTCTCTCACAATACTGATAAGCTATTCACACTACACTATGCAAGGTAACTCAACTTCCAGACATTACCACTAGGGAAGCCTGTTCCTTTGGTATCTTTAAACGCAAGAAGCAAATAGTGATCAGGGCGCATTTTGCGAGCCTAGCTTTACTCCTAGCTATGCTCGTTATTCCCTTAATCGGCGTTCCTCTCGTCTCCTGGGTTGGTGTTGTAGCATTGTGCTGTGCACCGATGGGAATGGCCCGAGGGTGAAGCACTGTGCCTTCTGGAGGTTTGGCGCATTCATAGGCAGCCCATCTTGCATTGTGGGATTCCCTTCTTAAAGATTTCCTCACCCTCACTAAGGATGATACGCTATCTCCATGAGCCATGCGCTTTGCCCCCCCACACCCTCTGCTGTGCCTCCCTCTTCCGTGGCCGAGCCCCAGTGATGCGCCGTCCATCTGCTCCAATGAACCCCTTGTTCCGCGTAACCCTGTCTCTGTTCGCGTGGTCCGGCCCATTGACCCTTTGTACATAGACATCATCTTCATCCTATCTCCAACAACGCTCTGGTCTCAGACTCTCCCCTGTTCCCTGTCCACCTCCTTTGTATCAGTCTTGACACGAGCTATGTTTTGTGGACATTCTTTTCTGCTGCACCATACATCTTGCTCAGTCAAATTGTTTGTTGCCATCTGTTGTTAAACTCAATAAAAATACTTAAAAAAAAAAAAAGATTCCAATCACTGGTATGGTCTTTGTAAGGCTGTCAAGATATCTCAGCCAGTTGAGTGCTCACTCCTGAGATTTGCTAGTCATCAGCAGGTTGAAGGTTATAATCTTGACAAGATTGACTAGCCATGTCTTCCTTTTGAGGTACATAACACGTTTGACAATTGGAACTTGATAGTACTATTTGGAAACAAAAAAGTGAAGCAGTATATAAACAGCAGGGGCCTGGTTCACTAAGGGGCTCGGTACTCGTGGCGGAGGTCCCGCACTCGGGCAGAATCTCTGCAATGAGAAATCTCTTTGCGGAGATTCCTCGCTGAGTGCGGGGAGGTCCCCACGACTGCGGGGCTTGAGCCACGAGTGTGGAGGCCCTTTGTGAATCAGGTCCCAGGTTGGTACTATTGTCATTCAAGCGCATCGGTAGTGCATCTTCGAGACTCAGAGCTGCCAACGTGGGTTTAAATCGCTCTAGGATAAGCAGGAACCACAGCAGATCTGTGCTGCCGGCACTGCAGTTATCCTTCACTGTGCTCTAACTGTATGTTTACCAGTCTCTTGGCAGGCAGAGGACAGGCCCTCCACAGCACCAGAAGGACTTTGGAGAGAAAGCAAGAAGGAAGTTAGAAGGAATGTACTGCATCACTCTGTCAATGAGTTTGACCACATGTATGTTCAACATCTTGTGGTGTTTCTTTCCTCCGCTGGAACGTGGTCTGAGAGAAACAAAGATATATTACGTCATAGGGTGGGAAGCATGCCTGTCTAGCAGCCATTTTGTCCTTTCACAGCCCTGTACCTTTGACCTCTTCTAGCTAACACTCAAGCAGATTCATGAATTTTAAATACACATGGATGAGCTTAGTCTATGTGAAATAACATCAGTCAACATGTCCTAGCCTTCAGGGGCGGCTCCTCGACAATGGCGGAGGAGCGTCACCCCACTGGCTCAGAGCCAGCAGATTGAAAAAAATGATGTTCTATCATTGTTTTATTTTTCACCTGCTGGCTGAGCCTGCATGCGTACGGAGGGGCGGGGCCGAGGCCATGGGAGGAGGCAGGAGGAGTGGCAGATGTGCACGTCTAAGTGCGCATGTGTGCTTGGTAATCCGTTTTAGGCCGGCCAAACACACATGTGCACTTAGGTTTTTCTAACCGGACGGCATTGTACAGCTGGGCGGAGAACCAGCACAGACTCCTGTGCCTGAGTGGAGCATCAAATGAGCCTGCTCATGCCCATCCCACCTCTGCTCTCATAGCATGAGCACAGCACGGGGATTGTACATGGAGTATGTGATGCTGCCCCAATGTCTGTTGGGACAAGGAAGAACACTGAGGCGCGATGCGGAAGGCGGCTGACAGCTTCAAGCAAGTTCCTTTTTTAAATTATTACTACCCCCCACACTCCCCTTCCTGCTCTCCCCCTGCGCCCCCTTCACCTGCCCACCACTTTTTGTTTGTGGCAGCTGCCACTACTAGGCTTCCTTGGGGTTCTGATCACCTCTCTCTCAGCCCCTTTCATTGTCCATTGAGCCTGCACTCAGGTGCTGCTTTTTGGACATTTTTCAGTTTGGCCCAGATTACCTTTGAAATGGCAACCACAAGCCCGGTGGGCACAGGTTGAAGCCAACACCCAAGAGGAGATTGAGTCTACGATGGTTTTGGTTCAGTCTTCGATCACTCGGAGAGAGTGGAACAAAGAGGAGTAGTCAATCGACAGGCGCGGATTCAAGAAGCTGAGGAGCATGTCGGATTGCGACACAGGCTCAGTCTGGTTGTTCTCTTTGTCACTGTGCGTAGATTATCTTCCAAAACACACCCTACTTTTCCATTTTCTGTATGCGATAGTCTGTTTACTGCTTATCCTTCGGCATCATCATCTGTGAGCCAATTGTGCGATCTATTCCACCTGTGTCCCTTACTTGGCCTCGGCTTCGAATTCCAAAATTTGAATTTGGCATTTGCACAGGCTTTTTTGGGAGCTTTCTGTATTCTCTCCAGTGTCCTAGCGCGCGTAGGGTTTGGGGATGGTTGCGCCACAGAGCAGAAAATTGAACCTACTGGCTGATGGTACTGTTGTGCAATTAAGGACAGTGAAACTCTTGCGTTCCTCAAAGTGGTACTTTCATTTTTTTCCAATAAAGGAATGATGTGCTTATCCACCATTTCCTGGGTTTACAAAAATGCATTTGGCGAGGCAAAGTGGGATTTTCAGATATATGCCTTTGTATTGTCAACAAGTAATTCTAATTGGCTCTAAGTTTTACTCCAACTAAGAATAGAGAAGAAGCCATCGCAAGATAAGCAGGGAAATGAGATAATGGGATTAGAGACAATAGGTCCCCGAACACCTACAGCCATAGATGTCTGTAGGCCAGACATAAAAATCAATTGTTGTTTGATGTCCTCATCCCTTCTACATTTGTCTTCATATTTGCAGTTCCCAGCTACAGCGTTGTGCTCTTTGCCACCCACTGCTGGTAGTGACATATGACAACAACTAGACCTCTTCTTATGAATGCACCAACGACAATCGTTGTCCTTGATTCTGCCCAGTGTATTTGGTGCATGTAGGAAGCTGGCTCTTTATGCAATATATCAATAATTTGATATACTGTGTAAAGAGTCCAGGGGTTCCCTTATGAGTGGACAGGGAATTGGCTTGCTATGCAATCCAAAAGTGCTCTATTAGAGGGTAGTGTGATCGAGCAGCCTTCGGCTTAACACAGAGGAGTTCAAGACATTTGCAAACACAGACAATGATTAATTACTGACAGCACGACTCAAGAAGGAGATCCACACCAATATTTAAATATAGCAAGTACCTTTATATATGTTTAGGCCTCAGAGAAAAATCATTCAGGTAAGTCCGTTTTTAAATTTAAATTCTTTTCACTTTAAAAACTGAACACTGTGCAATTTCCGAGTTCTGCAATGTTATCCAATGGAAGGAAGAACATGTTCTGCAAACAGATACAGTACATTGACTTTTAGCGCCAATCTCCAAGAGTGAAGGTGGGTGATGGGCAAGGTTCAAGGCAACACCAACAGTACACCACCAGCGGCACAAGGGCAGCGTGCAAATCAGCGTTGGGAGCCCAATGTGTTTCAATGGGGATTGGTCATTGTAAAAAGAGGTTGCAGGCTATGACTAGGAAGCCAGTTGGGATGAACCAGCAATGGGCTCCGGCCTTGCGATGCTTGGGGAAGGAGGTACACCTATGGTCTCCTTCTCCAAGGACCAAGGACGACGGGTGTAGTGGTGCCCTTAAGTATCTAGTTTTTCCTTACCGGAGCAGTCGCAGCTGAGGGGGCGTGTGTACAGAGGCTGCATGTGACATCGGGAAGTCCAGGACGGGTGAAAACATGGTGGACTGGAGTTCTGGAGTGCTGGGCAACCTTGTTGACACCAGTGACCCACTTCATCTCGGCTCGGAGGCGACGGGTGCAGTGGTGGCTTCGGGTGTCGCGTTTTGGCAGTACCGGAGGCCTCATAGCCATCTCTTTTAGAGATTCTGTAGAACAGGTCCGCTGTTCCTAGGAGGTCTTGACTCTATTTCAAAGACAGGCAGTCCTCCCAAGTTTCTGGAGTCACAGCTGCAGGACAAGTCAAATATGGCGCCGTTTTCGACGAGGGATGCAGACAGGCCGTCAGGGTTGATACCAGGTCAGCTGCTGCTTCTCTCTTCTCAGCTTTTGCGACTCTTAGGTAGACTACGGCAGAGTTTGCGCACATAACTCTGCGAAGTGACCAAAAAACTCAGACGCACTACGTGGAGTTCCGCAAGCGGTGGAGTGTGTTAGGTCACATCTTTTGTGCTGAATTTTAGCGCCAGGTATTTTCCTGCACTGGAAAATCAGTGTGAATGGCACCATGTGCAGTGCAAGAGGGTACAGCTTCTTTCTGCAGCTCGAGTAGATGTTCTACTCGACCGGCAGCTTCCTCATCGAGAACGGAAAAATCTCAACGTGGGTGGTTGTGGTGATCCACGACTGCTCGCATTGAGAAATCTCGCAGGGAGATGGTCTGTAGTAGGATTTTCCTTGCTTGTCAACTTAAAGTTGGTGAGTGCGAGCCAGGAAAAAACGTTGCTGCACTACGTGGAGGACGTTTTTTTGAACTCTGCACACTTCACGGAGCATTGAGTGGGAAAAACTCAGCAAACTCTTTGAGCGGGGAGGAATTTAACGCCCTGGCCTACTCTTAAGTGTCCTCTTTCTTTATAGGCAATCAGGATCTGGTGCCAGGGACTCCCCTAAATACTGAATTTAGGGGGCGTTAGGGGAGTGTAGGGTAGTAGTCATTAGGCTATTGACCCCTGAGGTCACTACTCTCCTCACATGACCACTTCCTGTGGGAAGTGGGCATGACCCTGTCCCAGAATTCCTAAGTATGCCATCACTAGGGGTGGTACTAGACTGGAGGTGGCATGCCTACCTATCTAACTAATGTTCCCACCTGTCCAGGTGTCAAGCAGACTCTGAACAGGGGGGTGGCTTCCTCTCCTTTGAGGGGAGCCAGATTTGCATTCCAAAGTAGGCAGCTCCTGTGGGAGGGGGTGTTACACCCTCTCCCTGGACAGGCTTTTGTTCTGAGTCTCCTGAGGGTAAAGGCTCTCACCTTAGGAGGTCAGAAATGTGTCCCGGGTGGAAGACTGGCAGAAACCAGTCAGCAAGAACACCACAGGTTGGTAGGTTTTCAGGGAGCACCTCTAAAAGGCTTTCTGTGTGCATGTATTGGTAAATCCATCACTGGCATCAGTGTGGGTTTACCAATACAAGATGTTTGATACCAAACATCTCTATTTTCAGTGAAGCTATGATGTAGCTGGATAACTTGTTTTACCAGTGTCCAGCACATGTTTTAAAATGGCTTCCCTGGTCACCTGTACTGGCAGTAATAGGACTGACCAGCACAGGGGTATATCTGCTCATGCAGGTATACCCTCACCTGTAATATAGAGCACCCTGCCTTAGGGCTGTTGGGTCTGCTGTAGGGGTGACTTACAAATATTCCAAGTAGTGGTAGGGGACATGGCACACAGGGATGTGTGGCTTATTGTGTTTTCACTTTTGTCTGCAGAAATACGTGCAGCCTGCATTGGCAGTCTTACATGTGCTTGGTGAGGGGTTTCTTAGGGTGGCACAATTCACGCTGCTAACCTTAGGGACCCTATTTAGCACCTCAGGCCCTAGGTACTAGAGGTACCATTAACTAGGAACTCAAAGAGGGTACTAAAGGTTTTGCCAGTTTGGGGAACAATTGTGCAGTTTTTAGGGAAAGAACACTTGAACTGGGGACCTGGTTAGCAGGAACCTAGTACTCTTCAGTCAAAGTTGTATCAATTACCAGGCAAAACGTATGGGGGTACTGCAAAATAAAAACAGTTTCCTATAGTGGAGTGAAGGTAAGTTGCTCCACGGTGTCTTACTTTGGTTAAATGTCAATGTTGTAGCAAAGTAGAAAAAAGTCCCTGGGGTCTGTACTGCTACTTTACATCATAGTTAATAGCCAGGAGAGTGCCAAGTTAAAATAAAAATAGATCAATCGGAAATGTCCAAAATGACAATTATGTTTTTTAGTATGTTCTACTTATCAGTCACTTTTATGACTTCCAGTGGGAAAATATTATTTTCCTTAATGTTCTATTTAAGCACCATGTGGCCACTAGATTTGCTTTTGGTAACACGAAATCTGAGCACATTGCCCTTTTCTAACCTCACTACACTGGCTTTTATTGAAGCTTGAGCACAATTCAAGAGGGTCAGCATCACTCAGAAAGTCCTTCAGACGGCCACTCCCTACCATGTGACAGAGACAGAGACATTGAAAATACCAGGCACCAGTGGGGGTAGGGATATACACAGTCTATTCTCTTTGAGCCTTCCACATTCAAACAAGAATATGAAGCAATCTTTCTCTGCTAGCCCCTTAAGAATATGGAATTCACTCTCTCCAGGTCTTTTTTACCACAAGGTTTAAAAATTAAGTTAAAATCCTCCTATTCTAGAGAGATTGTAACTGTAACAAATGGCCTGTTTGTAACTATGACCAATATGAGCAATTTGTCCTTTTTGTTGTTAGCTTGTTAAGACCCAATGCCTTAATGGCGATTGCTCCTTCCTTGTAATTACTTGCCTAATGTACTTTGCCAACCATGCATTGTAACCTGCTCTTGTCCTACTTACTCTCACACTGGATGTGATTGGTTTCATTATTTTTGTCATTGTCTTGTGTAAAGTCCTCCTAATGTGATGTAAAATTCTCTAACATCCTATAGAGATTGTCATAAATAATTGCTGTTTAGGTCCCCCTAAGTAACAAATTTGCAGAATGGAACACCTGTGCTATACCATCAACTATATTACATTTTGGTGTATCCTAAGTGGCATGGAGGAGGAACGCCACACCGGTTAGGACAGATCTTACTTTTTTTAAGTTCGACCTGTTGCCAAGGACTAGAATGATACATTTGAAATCCTAGGACTAGCTCAGATCTACTAAATGTTCTGTAGGTAGTGCAGCATTGGAGCATAGTGCTGTGGTTCACCGCCACCCCATGCTTCCCTGCAGCATGCTCTCCCAACACTTGACGTGCGCTTTGAAGACCTGCACAGCGACAAGTACACTCAACACTACCTCAGGGCTTCCCCTCAGAGGCCAATGTGTATAGTGCCCCAGCAGAGACACTGGCAGCACAACTGCTGTTACACCTGTGCCTCTGCAGATGCATCCTGGCCTTCCTTTAAAGGAGCTGCAGGGACCTCTACTTCAATGTGAACAATATTTGATTACATCTCTCTGTAGGGGACAGTTTTGGGGTTTCATGGTCTATCCATCCTAAGTGCTCTAAGAGTGTACCACCTCTGGGCTGGTGTTCTGTTCACTCCACAACCTCCCTCAAGGCTTCTTTGCTTGTTCACCTCTGTCTATAATATGGGAAAGGTGCATGGGAAAAGGCATTCCTTCATTTGCATAATGTCATACCTGTAAACATATCATTTAAGGAACACCCAATTTACATTGTGTAGGTGCCAATTCTGTTCCTGCATCATGAATATTACAGAAAGGGTTATACAAATGTTTATGGCTCATTCTGTAGTTTGACAGTGACCCAGGAGATCAAACTGGGACCCAAAGGCCTATTCCTCTCTGGGGCACTTTTACTAATACAGCTACATCCTCGGACGTCATCTTTGCTCCTCTTTCCTAGTGTTGTGAGGTTAGTAGGCCCTGTGTACAAACACTTCCATTCTACATGTTCACATTTAAAGTTGTCATCTTTTTAAATGGTCACTTCTAGCACCTATTTGCGTGGATGCCCTTATGAGATAGTGTACTCAGAAATGGTTTGCTTATAATTACATTTCCTCGTAGGCACATTATCATACCTTAGAACATTCTGTCCAAGGACTGGATGCACTGCGCAAATTAGCCTTGTTTGTTTATGTCTGTTCAGCAACAGCTCTGGGTGAATAGAATCAACAATGACAACTGGAGCAGAACTCAGGCACAGTACAAATGGGTTCAGTTTTATTAAATAAACTGCACCAAGCCTTTGTTTAGACAGTGGAGCATTTTGATGGATTGTCGCGGTCACCCCGTTCCTGAATTCTAGCTCTGCTGAATTCCATCACTATCCTCAGAGGGACAGCAGCTTGCTCTACCAAGACTGGCTACCAGATGACCTACATATGCAGGTAAATGCAGAGTTAGACCACTCTAAGGTATTCTGGAAGACTTGTACACTCTGTGCTTGTTAGGATACGCAGCACTGGGTAGGAGTACAATTATATGTATTAATATAGTCAGTGTAAGTGCACAAAGGTTGAATTTTTATCTTTTTGCACCATTCTCGTAATGCTGGTTACTATGCTCTGCTTTATTCTACTCATTATTACTGCACACATATTTTAATCAAGAATCCAATTCTTCAATAAATGTTTGAAATGCCAATTTGTGTATTCTTTGTGTCTCCCTTTGGGCATGCCTAAGTTAACAACGAAAGGGTGGATCTGTTTCCACAATTTCCTTGGGGAATCAGGGTCATCATGTTCTGAGGTTGCAGACTCCATCCAGTAAGGTTTAGGGATCCAGATGGTGCACTGTGAGCTAGTCAGGAACATATTCTGATGGTATGAGTGGAATCAGTTCCCCATAGTTTTGACACTTATGTTGCCCAAGCATACAGACTTACTGAATTAGTAGGAACCATCAGACACTAGAGTTTTCAGCAGAATGACTTGGTGTGGCAGTGATGACAAGAGTGTTGTGTTGGGGAAGGGGTGGGGGTTACTATGGACAGAAGTATGTATATTAAATGTACTGCGTGCACTTCACACCCGAAAATACTACAATGAAAATACTTAGTTACGATTTGCAACGACAAAAGTAGAATATATTCTTTTGCCAAAAATATTGATACCAACTTTGGTGTCCCAATCCATTTCAACTGAGCTTAAGATTAGTGTCTCCATATTAACATGAAAATGGATTGAGTAAATGGAGTACAAAGGAGAAAAAGTATTGTTAGGAATGACATGTTACAACGGCAACAATGATCTCTCCACAATGAATAACAAACCTACTTCTGATTCTGAAAAAGTGGAGGGGCCCTACAGCATGTCTGACTGTAGTAACTATTTTGTTTTTTCTTCTGGTGTGCATTTTACTACTCTTTCACCTGACATAATGGCCCCTATACAAGTTGTGTGCTCATGAATTCTACTGAGGCTAGCTTGTTTCATAGGCAAGCGGCACCTACATAATTGTTTGCTTTCATTCATTTAATTCAATTTGGAAAGTGGGCAAAAATAGAAAAGAGCAAATGGATATCACATCACATATTACCAGGTTTATCAGAGCTTAGTGCGAGGCCGGAGACCAAAAACTTAATTTAGGCCCACCTGGATTGCTATACTGCTTTGGCCAGGTGCAATAAGCTGCACCTGTATATGAGTGATACATATATATATACACACACATATGCACGCACACACACACACACACCCATACACACAAACACACACACACACACCCATACACACACACACACACACACACACAAACTCACACACACACACACACACACACACACACACACACACACACACACACACACACACACACATCACTGCTGCAAGAGTTTGCCCTTTGTGGGAAGCACTCCCAACGCCACCATATATTGCAAACCTTTATTGGTATAAGTAGTACACAGCACTCCAATAGCATAGGTAGTTCAAAACGTCCTTTCAGCCTGACGTGTTTCGAAGTATGAATCCTCTTTTTCAAAGGCACAGACGAGATGAAAGTGTGCACGCCATGTAACTGCTCCTTAATTTATGCAGATTAGCCCGCCCTGAATGGGCCGCTTGTACCTAAAAGAGCGAGGCATGCTGGGCCATGCAGTCCGTGGCCGATCGTGAGTCAATCCTGCACCATTAACCACCGCACATTCCAAGCCCACAGATGAGCCTCAGAGCACCAGTCCCACTCTAAATCCATCGTGGCGTCTCCCAAAGCAATCCAGTAATTACCAGTTTGCAGGTCCCCAAAGTCAATGAGGTGGTGCATTACCGGTGGCTGGGCCGCCGCCAAATATCACTGCTGCAAGAGGTTGCCCTTCGTGGGAAGCACTCCAATGCCACCATAGGTTGCAAACCTTTATTGGTATAAGTGGTACACAGCACTCCAATAGCATAGGTAGTTCAAAACGTCCTTTCAGCCTGACGCGTTTCGAAGTATGAAACCTCTTTTTCAACGGCACAGACGAGATGAAAGTGTGCACGCCATGGAACTGCTCCTTAATTTATACAGATTAGCCCGCCCTGAATGGGTCGCTCGTACCTAATAGAGCCAGGCATGCTGGGTCATGCAGTCCGTGGCCTATCGTGAGTCAATCCTGCACCATTAACCACACAGGGTTAATAAATATATGTGGGATTCATGGGGGACTTAATAGGGATGTCATAGTTAGAAACTGTCATAGTTAGAAATTAGCATTTAAAAAACCATTGAAATTCACTGAAAAAAACATAGGTTTCAGGTATGTTATAGTTAGAAATTAGCATTTATAAAACCTTAGAAATTCACTGAAAAAACCATAGGTTTCAGGGACGTTATAGTTAGCTGGACATTTCACTCTTACAAAACCATAGAAATTCCACCGTTATGGTTAGTTCAGCTAACAATAACTCGCGCTCCCGCAATGGTTTTTTCAGTGAATATATGTATGTAAGTGTGTATACATGCATTCACCACAGGGTAGTTATCGTTAGGAACACATTTCCATAGGAAACAGAATTTTTGGTTTGCTAATAACTTTGACGCTATTTGACAAATCTTCACAAAACTTTGCCAAGAAAGAATTCTCATCCACCTCAGCTTCTTCCTGGAAAGTTTTGGGATATCTGTCAAGTAGTGGTCTCATTATGTACCCCATTGTTTAGGACTGCTTATTACATTTGTATCACTAATGAATTAAAAAACACCAACCAAACAAAAGTATTTTGCAATTTATTACAATGCAAACTCCTCCAAAAGTAGAACTCCATGGAGTCTCTCTCTGAAAGATAATATTATGGGAGAAGAGCAAATCACTTTTTAGGTCTTTGTCTAATAAATCCCATGCATTTCCCCTAGATCTCAGTCTAATAAATGTGCCTATTAAGTGCAATACATTTTGCCTATATATTTTCTCCACTAAAGTACAACTCAGTCAAAAAGTCTAGCATGGCCGTGGACTGATTTGATGAGACCACTGGTGTTCAAGTAGAAAATGTCTCTCAGCAACAAATCTTCAACTTGAACAAGTCTTCTTCATGCAGGAGTCAAGTAAAATTATGTGTATAAAGCAAAGTTTAGTGATTACTCGAGATTACTCCAGCATAACAAAATTTTGACAAGGTCAACAAAACCCGTGCACACAAACAATATTACAATAGGCAAAGTAAATGCATGAAAACAGAATTGAGCCAAATCCAACGAAGATGTCTAGTCTTCTTTAATAAGTTGTGAACAAAGGAGCCAGCCGACACGTGTTTCATCAGAGAGACAAAGGTCTCTGAATCTTCAGGGCTGTTAGCTCTAATTCCAGAACAGCATAATCCCTATACCGGTGATAGTTCCAACCCGGTAGGGCATTAATCGGTCAAATGCAGAAGTCTCTTACTGGCGTGATTCTCCTATGGCATTCTCATTGATTTAAGACTACTTTGTTCACCTGACGATATACGTATTTACCGCCTCATTTGTCTGTGTTCTGGGAGTGGTTACCGATTTTACATTCATGCCATCAGTGGCTTGCCACTGGCAGCTCTTTATGTTCGCGCTTTATAGAGACTTCTGCATTTGACCGATTAATGCCCTACCGGGTTGGAACTATCACCAGTGTAGGGATTATGCTGTTCTGGAATTAGAGCTAACAGCCCTGAAGATTCAGAGACATTTGTCTCTCTTGGCAAACCCCAAAACAGAATCCAGCCATGTATTACGGTCGAAAGTTGTCTTAATGAAAAGTTCCGGGTAAGACACGTGTGGTGTGTCTAACAGACCCGCTAGAAATTGGTGGAATCGAGGCGTCCTGGCGGCCCCACTACAATCCTGGAGTCATTTTGACAAGGACATTTTGATAAGACCTTCAGCAATTCACCACAGCCAACTATGAAGTTTACATTCTAAACCAATAATTCAAAACATTTCACTCAATTCATTCTCTTATTCTAAGTGCATTGAACCCTAAGAGGGCGAAAAACTCCATATATGTATTCCTCTTGCACTGTACCGCTGCCGTTATAGTCACAGCTTGTCCCACCAGGATATTGACCTTCAGCAGAACCTTCTGTGTGGAATTCCAAAATTCCTCAGGTATACCTTAATTGATTATGGCAGTCAGTCTTCTTGGAATCCTGTCACCACTCCACCCCATCATAAGTGAGATCCTCCGTACCTCTGACAGAACATCAGATATATGGTGTATCCTCTGTATCATGCCCCAAATGAAACTTTCACCTTATGATGGCTCACCAAGAGATGTGGGAGACAACTTTAGATTAATCTGTTGGTGGCTTCTGGGCATTCCAACACTAATGTCTGTGTCACCACTTTCTGCGGGAGTTTGTAACTCCTCCCATTTGACCTGTTGTCCTTTTCCCCTGTCGCGAGTCCACTCCACTCAGAGCTGACGAAGTCATGCTGCATGTCTCTATAGTCCTGCCAGCTGCGCAATTCAATGACAAGCTATGTGCAGAAGTACAGCATTGCCTAATCACTGCAGCTTTCCAGCTACTCAGTATCCCCTATGCTTTCACGTTTTATCCCTTTGGTCTGTGGTGCTAGAAAAGGTTGTGGGTCCCAACCATGTGAAATCTGCATGCACCACTTTTGTTCTGCCTCCGCAGTCTGTGGGATAGCAGAAGGGAGGTCTTCTTCAGTTTGAAAAATCTAAATCTCTTGTTTCACACACTTCCTTTTCATGTGAGCGTGGTTTGTAAACAACCTCAGCACCTGACGCCTCCATCACAACCGAGGGTGGAGCTTGTGCCAGAACACAGTGGGATCCTACATTATTTCTTAATACTCAGTCGCGGCCGGCGCAGGTAAGCATGGTGTGGTGGTGGAGCGGGGTGGGATGGGGTGAAGTCGACAGGCAACTGAATATGTTTTATTTATTTATTTAATTTGACCTATTCCTTTGTCTGTCGAGTGCCCCCAGCCCCACCCCGACTCACCCACCTGCGCTTGCCTGTGGCGGCCGCCGCTGTTAATACTAATATCCATAGTGACCTGGAAGCTCCATTTTGATCATCAAGGTTGTTTAGCTCTCCTGAAGCTGCACACCCCTTCAACATTCACCAACCATTCACAGCATGGAGGTCATCAACAGTCGAATTTCCAAATAAGCTTGTGCAGTAACCCACTTACTGCATTTCACCCACACAACGCCTGCCCTAAAGATAGCTGGACTGTGCGAAATAGAAAATCACACACCAGGGAGAACTTAAATGCATGCAGCAGAAGCACACACAGATTGGGAAAGACATATTGCCATGACATGACCTGATCAAAGCGAACAGGACGACTTGTAATAACAGGTAAATGCGGCGGGCAGTGGGGCGGGGTGGGAAGGGGGGAAGTCGATAGACGACGGAATGCATATAATTAAATAAATAAATAATAATACCTATTACGTCATCTGTCGGCTTTGCCCCGCCATGCCCTGCCCCGCCCCACCGTGCTTACCTTTGCCGGCCACTGCTGGGCGCCAGAATACCGAATCTTTAACACTGGGCTACCCTAATATCATAGCAAAAATATCAGTGACCAATAGAACAACAAGGTAAGGATATACAGGCAAAAATAGATTTGCTATACTTAACTCTACCCATTTATACGTATGCATATAACGTCAAGATACGTATATGTGGAGTTAAGAACAGTACTTTTATAAGCCCTCCTTCTTGATATTTTGGTCGCCCAATTTTTGTTTGCTACTAGTGTGGAAGCATGATATTAAAATCTCAATATTCCGACATAAACCAACTGTACTTGGACAACATAATTACAACGCGCTAATTAACTATTATCTGTGTTTAAAGTTTTCTGCTTTTTGTACAGTCGTATCCTGCTTCGAAGATACATTTATTTTCAGCTATTCACATTTGATTTGTACCTGAGTAAGCTGCTTCAATCCACCCTTCGAGAGTAAGCCTTGGCTGCTCGTTACCAATTCTTGTTACAGGAAATGTCCAGTTGCCCCTGAGTTCCCAAGGCCCTGGACAAGTGTCCTCCCACTGGTGGCGGGAGTAGATTTGAATGAATAGTGAATATCAAACAATAACTCCAATACACTTTAACAGTACACAATAACATCGATTTTGCCCACTGTTTTGAGGAAGCTGAGTGAGAATATGTGACCACAGAGGAGGTAAGGCAAACTTGCAATTGTAATTGGATTTATATAGCTCTTACTACCCCTTACGAGGCATCTAAGTGTTTTTTCAGCGAGTAGCACACTACTCCGGAACTCACAAAGGATTAGTGGTGAATTAGTTAGTCTTTTATTTGGATTGAAAAGGATAGTGGAGGGATAGAAGAGGAAAAGGGTTTGCATTTATATAGTGCTTGCTACCTCTGATGAGGTGTTGAAGCACTTTTTGCGGGGTAACATGCTACTCGAGAACCCAAAGAGGATTAGTGGGGAATTAGAATAGGGGAATATGTAATTAATTTGAGCGGTGGACATGTGAGTTTGTTATTTGTTTTGAAAAAGGATAGTGGAGCGACAGAAGAGGGAAGGGTTTGCATATGTATATAGCGCTTGCTGTCAATGATGAGGTGTTGAAGCACTGTCGGCGGGTAGCATGCTACTCCGGAACCCAAACAGTATTACTGGGCAATTAATATAGGGAAATATGAAATTAATTTGAGCAGTTGACAAGTTAGTCTGTTATTTGGATTGAAAAGGATAGTGGAGGGATAGAAGAGGAAAAGGTCTAGAAAGCTTTTTTCTTTTGTTTCAGCCCATAACAGTAGTAGGACGTTTGGGGTGAGTAAAGGGGAGGTGGAGAGAGGAAAAGTCAAAGGAAAGGAATTAGAAAAGCTCGTTTGGGAGATCTGAATAGTAAAAGAGGTATGAGGTGATGGAAGATGAGGTAGAGGAGGGAAGAGTCTAGAGAGGGTTATTTTTTGGGATCATAGTAGTAGAATGGGGTTTGGAATGATTGGGAGAGTGGGGGTGGAGGATATATTAAGAAAGGTATGGGTGAGAAATCGGGAAGTGCATTGAAATGCATGAGGTGTGTTGAATATGTGCTACCACAGGAAGAGTTGGTAGTGAAGATATTTGAAATGGCAGACCTGAAATCGATGCTGATCCAGCCAACTCTGCCCCCTTCAACTGTGTTGACTGTTTTGCCCACTAGCTCCACCCATGATACCACTGCAGTCTTTGCTTCCATAGAGAACTCCAAGCTTGTAAACAGAAGCTAGAGTTAGATCTGCAGAGAGCTAGAGAGGTCAGAGAGTCTCGGATAGAGACAATAAACTAGAAGATGTTGACTAGTGGGGGAGAAGTTAAGGAGAGGAAACAAGGCAAATGGAGAAGAGCATGGAGTCTTGTAGTGGTATTTGTCCGACTGCCATTGACAACAGTACTGTCAGTTCTGGTACACCTTATGTTCACCATTCTAATCACAGCCTGAAGCCCAGATTCTTGACATTGATTCAGCTTTCAGCAGTATCGGAATCTTAAAGTTCCAGGGACAACAAGCCCAGTAGCGTAGCAAGGGCTCCGTGTGTCCAAATACACAAGGAACAAGCATTTTCAATGCAATTGGTCTCGCCTCTGAGACCTTATATGTATTTAGCTATGCAGCACATTACCTGGGTGCTGAAACAGCTGCTGTTCTTTAACATAGAGGGAAAGTAAGCACCAAACTGCGTGACACACCAGGTATGGGAACACACAGAGAGAAATATTGCCTTTCAGCTGGAAATGGTGTAGTCCAAAGCTCTGTTTTTAAAATAAAATCAGGACCTTTGGTGGTCATACCACTGAAAATACAAGATTTGAAAAAAATATTATTGTCTACGGGTGCTCGTGGAAGACAATTTCTATGGACTGGAACCAAGAGAATGCTAAAGTGATTATGGTATTTTACTGACCTCTGCTGGTCGTTTTCTATCAAGAAAGTTAAATAGAGGCAGTTGCCAGAAAGAGAAAAAAAAAGAAAGTCTCTCAGCAGAAAGCAATTCTGGTATTTTACTGACCTCTGCTGGTCGTTTTCTATCAAATCAGATAAATAGAGGCAGTTGAACAGAAAAAAAGTCCCTAAGCGGAAGCAGACAAGTCCTAGGGCTGATCTCCAGAGCCCACATAGTACATACATATATAGGTATATAATAAGTATATACTAAAGTATATACAAGAGGTCTCGAATGCTCGACCTAAAAAGGAACTCTTGCTGCTTTTTTTTTAGTTGAAGAAAGTCATGATCGGGTACAGTGAGCCACTCACATCCAACAGTTTGGTGGCAGTTGACCTGCTGCTTTACCGATTGCTATGCCCCTGCATCAGCCATGGGAGAATCTCCCGGCTTAGGGTGATAAGTCATGAGGACTTAAGCTAAGTAGGGAAGAAGGGAGGAACCAATGATGACCTTGCAGTAAAGACCGAGGTAGGCAATGATGAATAATGACTTAGGACCTGATTTAGAGTTTGTAGCACGGTAATTACTTCTTCAGGGCAACACAGTAAAGTACCCTGTCGCCTTAATAGAGTATCTGTACTCCAAATTTAGAGATGCATGCTGGCCCAGCAAACAATTGCACAGTGGCGGTTGCCTCGGAATGGGGGTGGTGAGGTGGAGGAATCAAAAAATAAACCTTTGCCACAGCCGCACACCTCTCCTCCCTCCTTACTTGACACTGGCAGCACCGGATGCAGCCAGCTCCCAGACTATCCCAGCCAATCACGACGCTGCATCAGCAGAGTCATGATTGGTCTAAGCGGCCTGTTTGGCTGCTAAGGCAGTGCCTGGGAGCCTGGGAATTTTCTCCACAGCCAGGTAGAGGACATGCTAAGTGCGTATGACTGCTTGACCGGCCCAAGCGGGCCTGCCAAACAGTCATGCGCACTTAGGGAGTGTCAACCACTCCTCACTCTGCTCTGGCGAGCTCATCCCCGCCCCGGTTCATGTACCACACAGAAAAATAAAATGACAATAACGTCTTGTTATTATCATTTTATTTTGATTTTTGCACAATGCTCAAAGAGCAGTGGGGCGGCGCTCCTCCGCCTTAGCAGAGGAGCCACCACTGCAATTGCTATGAGAAATCTCAGAAATTACACAAGATTATGCTGGTGTGAATGAAATTTCGTCCACGCCTAGTTGTAGTCTGTCAATCCTGACCCCAAAAAAATTGTTTTAGGTCAAACCTGATCTTTCAATACCAGGGCAGTGAAAGGTGTTGCGAATGGAGTGCCTGCATTATAGAAATGTCCTCCCCCACATTCCAGAACACTTGATTTATATAAATGCTCACCACCCCTTCAGTATCCCGGGAAGGAACAGTACATCTTGCTTCGAGTGCAGGAGGCGTAGAAATCTGACTAGGCCGCTTTGGGCGATTAGAGGCGATGATAGTCTCTTACGTCCCTGATTTGTGGTTTGTCGTTGCCGTTCTGCGCATAATTGTGATGCATTGGCGTGGGTTCCTGCCAGCATAAATACAGTTAAGTCACTCAAGTATTCCACGTGAAGGAACCCCGCGGAGAGGTTCGCCAGCTGCACACAGATGTTGACAAAACAGCGAGTTCCTCCGTTCACCTCCTCCGGGGCCGCAGTGAAGTCATTAACAGAGACAGCGGATGCGCCCGCCATTCACTGGGGGCTCGTAAAACGCTAACAGACTGCCCAGCCTGGGAAAAACAGATTTAGGAGGAACGAGGGAAGTGAACGGATGGAAAGGGCCCATTCAACAAATTCAGAAAACAAGCATCGGCAGAGCCAGTAGTTCTGGGTTTAATGTGCTAGCACATGCAGAGATGGAACATTAGAGCGAGACACACAGGAGGGAGAAGAAAGAAATGGCTACTGGCAAGTCATTTAGATAGTGTGTAACTCTTGTTCACCGAATCACAGCTGAGGACCTTAATAGTTTTGATTTCGCCAGTGCGACCACTAACTGTGCTGGCCACTCCTCCTTTCATTCTCCCCAGGGCCGGCTTTAGCATTGGTGGTGCCCTGTGCGACAATGTTGGTTGGTGCCCCCCCATTGACCACCTCCGCCACAGATTTCCTCACTACCACCATTTGACAGTGCTCCTCAAGTCTCCATAACCACTGTCTCTTAGATTCATTTAGTTTTATAGCGCCACTCATACCAGTTTAAGGTGTCAGAACACTTTACTTCACACACGCATTGCATAGAGACAATCATACATGTTGTCGTGTCCTTAGCCCCCACAGACTCACGGGAGACAGGTAAGGATCTGTGATTCTTCATTGTTATAGAATGTATTGCGCTACCCACACTCACGTCTACCCACGCTCCTTCGTCCCTCTGCAATCTCTCCTCCCACACCCTTGACCGGATTTGGTGTCCCCACGGTCCACTGCAGGGTCCTAGTGCCCTGCCCCAGGTCACTACACATGTGTAAATGAGTGTATACGAAATGTTACATAAGACAAAGGCCTACAAGGTGTAGGAGTCAAATGTCATCCATTCTGGTAGGCAGTATAGTTTGAGTCCTTCATCTGGAAAAACACAAATTCAGAATTTAAAATGTTACACTAATGTTAGGGGTTGTCTGTAATTGGAAGAATTGAATTCTACATAAATGATCCCTTTTTGCAATATTAGGATGAGGAAAGACTGGCAAAGACACACACATAGCTCTTGCACATGCCTTGCAGTGTGCATGCAGCTCTTTGATGACAGTTAATATATTAGGATTTTAACTTATACAAGTAACAACAGGATCTCTCTGACAAAGCGATAACCCATTGACCAATTTATATTTTATGCACTTTGTGATATGAATGGGACACGTTAAGTGCAGCAGACATGTTAACCCTCTGCACTACGAGTCAATTTCTTAGACAAAGCTCCTGTCTCTCTCCAGGAAGAACATTAATCAAATGAGTTATCTTGACATTTTTATTGCTGGAATTAGGAACACGGCATCAGCTGCTTCGAAAACAATAAACATGGCGCCCCCTCCCCAAGCCAGCACCTGGTGCGATGGCACCGATCGCATCGCCCTAGAGCCGGCCCTGTCTCTCACATGACTAACACTCCACAGGAACACGGCCTATGGGAAGCCGACGTACCCGCTAGACATTCTCAAAAAGGACTTTGACCTGTGATGCACAGTGGTTAATTTGCAAAAAAATAAGTACTGGGGATCTCGTCAGGAGGCAGGTTGCCCCGGCCCATTTCTCCGGTTGGAGCTGCCTAAAACAGAACCAACTATTCACCATGAAAGTGGGGAGAGGGATGTGGTGTAATGGCCAGAGCTGCTGACTACAGAGCTGGGAAACCAGGTTCCAGTCTCGGCATCAGCTCAACATCCTGTGATTCTTGGCAAATCACTTAATCTCTGTTGCCTACCATAAATGAATGTGTCCTTAACTGGTGCTCATGAAAAGTGCAGGTGTTAATGATTAAGTGTTGGTGCTGAGCACCAGAAACCACTGGCCCAAATTAAGCACTGGTGGCGCACCAGACTAGTTTAAGTTTTAGTTGTATTGTTTTTTTTCCTTAAAGGTTAATATTTAAAACCTGTTAGTAAGTTTGTTGGCTTCAACTGTTCCACAGCAAGGCTAATTGTGCCTGGCTGCATCCGGATAAGCCATGAGACAGATTTGGTGCAAGTCCCAACCAAACCACATAACTATGCTTTGAAAGCACTTCACATCTAATGGCCACCAATGGCTCTACTTGCATCTGATGAAAGTTAGCCCTAGAGAGATACCAACCGCGTCACCCAGGGGAAGCAAACTGGGCCGCACTCACAGTGCTAGCCAAGTGCAACTCAACTTTCTTGCCCCCTCCCAATCTACAAGGTGAAAACAGTAAGGGCCTCATAAGCCCTGCAGTGGGATTTTGGTGTGGTAATACAGCATAGGGGGACACTACTCATGTATGGTGCAGTATTTCCCAGGAGCACGATTGCTGACTGAATTCTAGGTGTGGTGGTCAGTATGAGGCATAACGAGGAGAATAAGACTTAGAGCACCCAAATACGGCACTCGTTGCTACTTCCTGACCTTTTACCCATGAAAATGTTGCCAGTTTTTTCATGGTGCAATTTGCATGCTGAAAGCAAATTTTGAAATGCAAAGTTGAGATACTATTTGCTTTGCACTAATTTGCATCACAGGGGCAACCCCTGGGTGCTACTTGGGCATTCCTGTGTGACCACCCATGGTTTCTGATGATTGGGAAATCAGAAATCTTGGGGAGAGGAGTTGGCCTAACGGCTAGGGCGGTCAACCTCAAATCTAGGGGACCGGGTTCGAGTCTCGGCAAGGCCACGCAATATCCTGTGATTTTGGGTAAATCACAATCTCCCCATGCCTAACGAAAATGAATGTGTCCTCATGTAATGCAACTGGTGCTCGTGTAAACGCTCTGATATCCGATGCCTTCGGGTCAAGTTCGCACTATATAAAACTCCATAAATAAAATAAAATAAAATAAAGCCCGAGCTACTCACATTTGTAGACAGGTCTTTTCACCCCAAATATTATGCATGCTCAAGGCGGGCATAAAGTCGGGGAGATTTTCTTTTTCTTCCTACCTTTTGTTAAGGACTTGTAGGAGGCACTTTTGTAAATATATATCTTTCTGCGATATTTGGGAATCTGTGCAGTGCTTTCCATGACTATCCTTGTAGATACTGGGGCTGTAAATGTACTGGGAATGTAGCTATGTGAAGTGCAGCAGATGCATTGCACCGGGGCTCATCAGTGTGAGGGCCCCCTACTTCAATTAAAGCTGCCTGTTACTACCTTGGTTTCCTTGCTTGCATTAAGTAGTAATATATATATGTTTATTTAGGCCATACTCTGTTAACCTGTAAAATATTATATATCACATTTAACAATAAAAACAGATTAAAGCACATAAAATTGATCTAGCAGTAAAAAAGTACCCACTGTGCAGATTACATCTAAGAAGTGCATATCTTATACGAATCTTACTGCATCAACCCTTGCCTTTATTCCATATTTCACAAGCACAGGTCTCAAAAATTGTCTATTTATTCTTAATAAGTGAAGACAATCCATCCTCCCAATTCAATTTATTATTAAAAGGCATTCCTATATATTTGTATGAGGTTTCTTCAACCTTCATTTTTCCCATATAAGTAAATGATTTACAATGTTTCTCTAATGTCAAAATGTTTTTCCCCACAAATTGATTGTGAGATTGTTGGCCTGAGAGTATTTATTGAATGCAGAGAGTTTGCTTTGCAAGCCAACATTGGTCAAATCCAAAATAATCAAGTCGTCTGCATATAGTAAGAATGGCAAATGTCTCCCTCCCCCATCTTTAGGGAGCACATACTTTGTAGAATCAGGGGGAGATCAGCAAGATAGAGTGCGAACAAGGTGGGTGCTAGTGCATACCTTTGCCTTACACCATTCTTTACTGATATTCTTCGAGATAATGTACCATTTTTTCAAATTCTGTCTTTGCCACTTCCCATGTTGTAATTTCATGAGCATCGCTAAACGATTTCTTGGTATATTCACAGCTTTTAATGTATCTGAAAGGAGTACATGGTTAACTGAGTAGAAGGTGGAATGGAAGTCTACAAAGCACCAGAACAGGCTGATTCGAGTTACAATAGCTTTCTGACCTATGGCCCACAGGCTGTAGCAATAATCAATTGTCGAGTGCACGTCTTTGAACCCTCCTTGCTCCCCTGGCACAAGATCATCACGCTTTATCCAGTCTTTCATATATTGCGATAGTAAATTGCTTGTGTTAAGGCCTTTGAGACCCTTGCTGCACCACCACAAAAGGACAAAGGGGGTCTTGGACTGGGGAGGTGAGGCTGGGAATGCAGTAACTTTGTTGTCAACGCCCCTCCCCCCCCTTGTTATTCTGTAATTGGGTTGGGGTCCAACCAGGACAGCCACGGCGGTATTTGTACTCGGTAATATTTCATGCTTAAGGGAAACTCAGGTAGTCACCATTCCACAACAGACCAATGTGAAAAAGGAGATCAAGTGCTTCTGGGGTGAGTGGGTGGTTTTTTGGGATGTCCAGTTAGGACTACTTATGCATACTTGCAGAAGCGTCCGAGGGTGGCATCAGCTTCACTATTAGTCCCTGCTACAGGTGTTTCCTTGAAATAAATACCAGTTTGCCCATGTTATGCACAAATTCTTTGTAGCAGTGGACATCCAGGACACCTTCTGCACACATTCCTTGAGGATAGGTGCAGCAGCGTCTGCAATGGGAGCAGGCCTTAACACAGAAGCAGTTAAGATTGGCAGGAGGAAGTCGGAATGCTGCAAACGTTGTGTGCGGCTCACTATGTCATAGGCACAGGAGCTTCTCCCTGGCCTACTGAAGTAACAATTATTTTTTCCTTCCTGTTTATTTTGCATTAGGGCACTTGGCTACTGCTAGTGTGTAGGTCATTAGTCTTACCTTCTTGTGGCATGCACAGTTAACATTCAGCCAAAGTTGTTTCTCCAAGCGGACAGCAGATGCAGGTCTTCAATTTCACAGGGGCGGTAGGGGCGGTCTTCGTCTGGAAGGTTTACGCGGGGTCGTCAAGAAGGTTGCAACCTGGGGCTATCGCTCCTGGCACCCATCATTCTGCGGATCGGCGGTAATGATGTGGCGACAGGGGGCAGAAGGACCCTGTTCAAGGATCTGCTGGTGGGAATCGCCTGGGTTGACTAAGGGATTCCATATTTAACCACAGCATGATTTCACGGGGACGAGGTCCATTTGTCTGCCCAGGGTAACAAGCTCTTTGTGAAAAGTTGGTTGCTTTCTTTTGTGATGCAACATTTTCTCACGTTGCTAGGTGGTCATATTTGGGGGAGACATGGTTGGTTGGGGAACCAACCATTCCTGTGGCGGTTAAGGAGTCATGTTTTGACCACGAAACGGGTTGCCGACGTGGGGCATCACAGATCTAAGTGCAGGTGGATTCAAGAGGTTGTTGGTTTTTGAATACCCCGGGGCAGGGGTGACACGGTCATTGATGAAGGGCTGGGGGCATCTGTTACCGCAATTGTCCCTGGCCCTAGGGGGTACCCCGTGAAACGCCCCGTGGGAGTGGGGAGGTTGGTGGCTGTGTCAGGGGACCAAGGTATGGTCCGGTTACCCAGGCTCATCCCCCCGATTGGGTGCCAGGGGGTGTCCCTTTAATGGGTTGCTCTGGCATCATTCTTTTGGGGGGGCCAGCTGCCTTGATAGCCCTAGCTCCCTCTATCTTGAGGGAGTGGAGAGTTCGCCTTCTAAATGATGCCATTAGGAACCGAGAGGTGGTCAGTCATGACTCCTAAGGGAGTGTGAGAATATGCAAGCACGAGATCAGATGTACTAGTAAAAGGTTTGCTGTATTAAACTGTATGAATTTTTTGTAAATATATGAAAATGTTATGCAATATGAAGAGAACTGTTGAATTTTAATGTCGTGTTTATGGAGTGTAATAAAAACAGCCAGAGAATGGGTACATTCTCAAGACGCAAATCTGGTTGTCTGTTGTGGTTTCATATGAAGTGTGCAGCTGTAATGTTGTTCTGGTATGGGAGGGCAATTTTCCATCTTTCATCTTCAGCACACCAGTCTTGTGATGGTCCCTCACCTGTGGACAAAGGGGCCATAGCCCCCCTCGCAGGCCCCGGAGACAGGTGCGGGCCGGTATGGACCGGTTGATGGCGGCGGCCCAATGGTGGCGGCAGGTTTAAATCTTCGGGTGTTGGTTTCCTGCGCCTGGCAGCGATTGGTTACCTGGGGGGGGGGGGGCAGCAGGGCTGCCTGGGCGGCTTGCAGGGGCGGCAGGACAGCTTAAAAGGCTGTAGATCAGCCTGATGAGCACCTTGCTGCCTGCCTGCCTGCCCCTGAGGATTCCCGGTGCACGCTGCCCCCACCGCGAGAGAGACTTCGTTTACCCACCCTCCCATCCCTTTAGCTTCTACATATAGTTGGGAGGCAGTTTAAGAGTCATGTTTTGACCACAAAACGGGTTGCCAATGTGAGGAATCACAGGTCTAAGTGCAGGCAGATTCAAGAGGCTGTTGCTTTTTAATACCCCGGGGCAGGGGTGACACGGTCATTGGTGAAGGGCTGGGGGCATCTGTTACAGTAATTGTCCCTGGCCCTAGGGGCTACCCTGTGATACGCCCCGTGGGATTGGGGGGGATTGTGGCTGCGCCAGGGGACCAAGGTATGGTCCGGTTGCCCAGGTTCATCCCCCCGATTGGGTGCCAGGGGGTGTCCCTTTAATGGGTTGCTCTGGCATTATTCTTTTGGGGGGGCCAGCTGCCTTGATAGCCCTAGCTCCCTCTATCTTGAGGGAGTGGAGAGTTCGCCTTCTAAACGATGCCATTAGGAACCGAGAGGTGGTCAGTCATGACTCCTAAGGGAGTGTGAGAATAAGCGAGCAGGAGATCAGATGTACTAATAAAAAGTTTGTTGTATTAAACTGTATGAATTTTTTGTAAATATATGAAAATGTTATTCAATATGAAGAGAACTGTTGAATTTTAATGTCGTGTTTATGGAGTGTAATAAATACGGCCAGAGAATGGGTACATTCTCAAAACGCAATCTGGTTGTCTGCTGTGGTTTCATATGATGTGTGCAGCTGTAATGTTGTTCTGGTATGGGGAGGGCAATTCTCGGTCTTCCACCTTCAGCACACCGGTCTCTTGAAGGTCCCTCACCTGTGCACATGAATTGTTTTCAAATAGGGCTTACTACCACGGATACATTAGTGGTAGAACTATTTTCCGACAGTTAAATCGTTTGAGGTGGGGTGGTGATTGGACTATATGGAGATCTGCCTAGGATCAATCAGCTTGGCCAAGTAGAGGAGTTGTGATTAAAACCTGTGTCCATTAACTCAGCAAGTGCTCACCAGACTTTCTAGGAAATCATTCCTGGTGAACGGCATCACTGGAGTCCTGTGGGGATAACGGATGGTGCATCTTGACCTGTCCGCTAAAATGAATCTCGGATGCTGCTGTATGGGAAGTAGCAGCCCGTCATGCATTTTGTCCAATCGTAACTGTCCTTTCAATGTGCCCCCAGTTGGGAGATAAAGCGATGAAGCCATTTGCTTCCTGCCCTCTTCTGTGACGCCGCTGCTACTGTGAGTTGTTCCCTGTTCATGGCTAGGGCTCTGGAGTTCCCTACCTTCTTGTAGGCCCTTTCTTTCTCCGGTTATAAATTTCACCTTGCTCTGGGCCTCCAAATGCTACTGTGGTAAAAGCTTCTGAGTGCGCTGAGTGC
Organism: Triturus cristatus; assembly: GCF_964204655.1. NCBI lineage: Eukaryota > Metazoa > Chordata > Amphibia > Caudata > Salamandridae > Triturus > Triturus cristatus. The sequence goes on from NC_140592.1 coordinate 464,092,389, forward strand.
TGCTGGCTTCCGCAGTTTCTGCAGGGACAATCCATATACTCTACTGTCACAACCACTAGGCCAGGGCAAGACTGCCGCCTGAGGCTGCTGTGAGTGTGGTGAGTTGACATTTGACTTGAGAGGGGACATGCATGGGTTTTTGGGCTGAGTGTCCAGGCAGTCCCACCCATCACTTGGATACCTCAAATTTCCATTAGGTGAGTGGACTAGATGGATAGACATTCAACCGCATATTTTTGCTTGGAATGCTGGTATAATTTGCCACACTATATAATATGTCTTGGAAAACACTTTCACTGGCTGCTAGGGTGACGGTATACCTAGATCACAGCATTCCACCTGCAGTTGCAGCAAACCTGAAATGTCACCACATGATTTGAATTTCTGTGTCTCTGTATCCTAAGCAGTAAAGTTATGTATGTTTACTTCTCCACTGCTTTTCCCCAACCTGCATGCTCCATGTGGCCAGTTTCACCACAACCATTCCTCCTTGCCTTAGTGTATACATGCATATATTTATTTTATCATTTTTGATCCCAACTCCCTGCAATATACATTTCTTTGGAAATATTTCCTCCTCCTCCAGTTATCTCATTATGGTTGTTCCTACAATCTGCAATAAATCCTTTTGAAACTCTTTGCCAGGCTGCTCCCCAGACACAGCCTTTGAGTACTGATGCCCCTCACAGCAGAAAAGTCTCCATCCAGGAGCCCCCAAATGATTGGCAAAAGAAGTATGAGATATCAGCACATCCCTGTCATCAGCCCAACATAAGTGCAAATAAGAAAGACAAAGGCTGGGCCCCACCAAAAGGTAGCCCTTCACCTTGCACCATTAGACTCTGCACTACCACCCCTGAAATGTAACAAAGGACAGTGCCTTAGGAAGCCTTATCAGCAGCCCTTTCCTAACAAAGGCTGCTATTAATTTTTTTAGGGAGCTCCTCGCCTCAGTGTCTGGATCTCCATCCACCAGAATGGACGCAATACACTCCCTCTGTCTGTGGAATCTGGCCTCGCCCCCCATCTTGTAGCATGTCTAACAAGAGGCATCCTAAACGGATCACAATGTGCTTATAATTAATACTGGGAGCCAAACCTTGAGGATGAACATCAGGAGACATTTACTCCAGCATTTGCAGAATTTTCTTTCAGTGTTTGCAACCAGCCATTACTTTAACTTCCAACCCCTGAGCTGATCAGCTTTCCTTACTGAAATAGTGATCTAGTGGTAACTTAGCAGTGAGCAGACTGTTCACCTTGCTCTGGCTTCTAATAAAGCATGGGTACACAAACATTTTCCAAGGGCCCACAAGTTTGGTCTGTGATGTGACCGAGGGCCGCATTGATGCCGGGGTGGAGTTTGGGCGTGGGGAGTTAGCGTTAAGGCGGGTGTCGGTGAAGTGAAGCATAATTACATAGCGCTCTGATGCCTCCGGGTCTAGCCAGCGCTATATAAAACTCTTCGAATAAATAAATAAATAATGTGAAACCAGAAAAACCCAGCCCTCCCACTGTTTTAAATAACCCCAGCCTTCCAACTTTTTTAAATTATGTGAGGTTAGGCAATTGTTTTATTTCACTTTCCCCTACTTTTTCTTCATTATCGCCAATAAGACAACCTCAACATAAATGACTCAAGGAAGTGCGTTGTACAAAACCTTCTACTGTGTTTGATTTAATAAACTATAATGTTGTTCATTTATAATAGGATCCCAGGTCACCGAAAGAGTGCACATGACAACTGATTTGCCTCTTTAGTTCACCATTGACATTATTGTCAGGGTAGAGGGAAGAATGAATGTTTATAAATTCACGCTTGAAAACCACCACTTTAAAAATAATACTTGTCAATGCACTGATATAATCTGATAAACTAAGACTCAAAGGTTATGCAGATTAATTAAATACACTTTTTGAATTTTGAAGAGACTGTCATTTTTTAACACTTTTGCTGTATGATGGCTTTAAAAATAAAGATGTTCTTCAAATTGAGCAGGGCAGGACTCCCTAGTTACTTCCGTTCTTTAACACAAATTAACATTCAAATAAATGTTTTCCCATTTATTAAGCATCTTTTTATTGCTAGTGCTGTGATGAGTAAACAGCTGCTGTTAGCCAGGTGGCCACGGGAAACATTGTTTGCAACGCACGCGTTACAACGCATGTCATCACAACAAATGTTTTACAACGCGAAATCCATTACAACGCATGTCATTACATCGCATAATCCATTACAACGCATTCCTCAAAGTAACCCCCCAGCGGAGTTAGAATAGTAATTGCGTTGTAATGGATTATGCGTTTTAATGACATGCGTTGTAACGACATGCGTTGTAATGGATTTTTTTATGTAAAAAAATTGTTGTAATGACACGCGTTGTAACACCTGCGTTGTAAAATGTCTTATTCGATGGCCACATGTAAAGGTCAGGAGGGCCACATGCAGCCGCCCTGCTGTACTTTGAGTATCAGTGTACTAAAGTATCTAATATAGAACTATATTTAGATGCAAATAATGTTGTTTCTTTCTAAGTGCTGCATCAAATTACATTGTATCCCTAAAAATGTCCTCTATAGTCTTAAAATCACACATGAAAAACTGATCTTTTCTTATAACTTTTGATGGTCACCTCCCCTCTTTTCTTTCATATGGCTCTCTTCATCCTTTCCTTCCGCTGCACGCCTCTACAACCTTCTCTAGGCCACATGCATGATTATCATAATCTCTATAAATATATCTCTGCAAATTGCCCACAACTTATTTAAAAGATCGCAACTTCTCCTTTTTTGGAACACTACCAAATCTCCTTTAGATCATCTATTAACTGCATCAACACCGGCATGAACTTACATAAACCCCTTACCTCAATAATGGTCACATCTAACTCCTATTACATTAATCTATCATAAGGAAACTGAAGCGAATGCATGAAATGGTTTGCTTGAACATGCAGGAGTAATCCCAATTAATAACAATAAACAAAAACTGTTAGAAATGGGGTCTCTAGTTGGCAGTGGTTTGCACCCTGTCCAAGTAGGGACCCTCACTCTAGTCAGGGTAAGGGAGTCACACATCTAAGATACCCCCTGCTCCCCCCCTTGGTAGCTTGGCACAAGTAGTCATGCTTATCTCAGAAGCAATGTGTAAAGCATTTCTACATACACACATAGTAACACAGTAACAACACTACAAAATGAGTCCACACCAGTTTAGAAAATTAGCCAATATTTACCTGAATAAAACAAGTCCAAAATGACACAAATTCAACATATACAAGTAAAGATATCACTTTTCAAAGGTTAAATAAATTCAATCCATAGAAATCAATGGATGCATTTCTTTTAGCACAAAGTACTTTGGATACGTCAAAACTCAAAGACGATACAAGGCGCAGGGGAGATGAGGCGCTGGAATAACAAAGTGCTGTGTCGGTTCCTTACTCATAAGCAGGGGAGGTGATGAGTCGGTTCTTTACTGGAAGGGGAGGTGATGCATCGCTCTCGGGACACGCGTCCTGAGTTCCTTATTGCTGGGCAACTTCAATGAAGAAATCGTCGCCCAGGGATGATGCATTGAAAATCCAGACATGCGGCGTTGATTCCACAGCCGCAAAGCAAGCACTGTGTTGGAGTTGAAGCAGTGTGTCACAGACTTAGGTGATGTGGTGCTCGAAACTCATTCTGTGGCGGTTCTTCTGATGCGCTGCAATGGAAAGCTGGGGCTTACGATGAAAGCCGTGGTCGATGCGCTGCTCGGCACAATCAGTGTTGCGGGCTCACTGGTAGCATTTGATTTCTAGGCCCTGGGCACATCTGGTGCACTTTATTAGGGACTTACTAGTAAATCAAATATGCCAGTCATGTATAAACCAATAACCAATACAATTTAGACAGACAGCATATGCACTTTAGCACTGGTTAGCAGTGGTAAAGTTCCTAGAGTGCTAAAACCAGCAAACCTTAATCAGAAAAATACGAGAGGCAGGCAAAATTTTGGGAGATAACCCTGCAAAAAGGGACAGGTCCAACAATAACACTGGGATAACCACTAACCTTGGGATCTGGAGCCCTGTGCAGCGTAAGGCACTTTAACACCTTGTCCGGGGTAGTAAGCACTATATAGATGTAAATACACAGGTGTAAAGTAGTTCATGCAGTTCCATGAAAACACTAGAGTGGAACCAAAATGATACATCTAAACAGCAAGTAGCGCTAGATAAGAGGGAGGAGATGTAGCTTAATAGCCAGAACTACTGACCTTGGAACTGCAGAACTAGGATTGAGCCCCAGTTTAGGCTGAGCATTCTGCAATTCTGTGAAATCTCCCTATGCCCCCAAAAACCTAATTGTGTAGTGTAATCTGATTCTCATGTAAAGTGCTCCAATGCCCTTGGCCAAGGTTGTACTATATATATATATGTATATACACACACATACACACACACACATGCACACGCATGCACGCACAAATGCACACACACACTCACACACCCTCACCCACACACACACACAACCCCCCACATACTCCTTGTCTGAACCAAGACAGGACTGACAAAGCCTCAAGCCAATGGCTGAAGGAGGCTTTTTGAAGAATGCATATGGTTGAAGGGACAGCCCTCAAACTCCTTCTATGTATTTTATAAGCAATAGTGTTTTTTAAGATTTTAAATGAATAACCTTGACATAAAAAAACAAGCAAGGCCTTCTTCCCTTTGCTCATAGGGGCAGCAAGAGTGCTATGGACCCTAATCCAAACAATCAACCCCCCTCCGCATCTGGACAGTCAAAGTTAATAAATCGTACATATTAAAGAGAGCAATATGTGATCACTATAATTGGGGTGGAGTAACCCATCCCCTCCTCCTACACCCCCTCCTTCTCCCTGAGCCCCAGTGCCTCTGCACTTGCTTCACTAATGAGGACATTGGAGACATAGGGATGTATGTCGTTACAACGCACACTTTTACAACGCATGCACTTACAACGCATTTTTTACAACGCAACATCCACTACAACGCATTCCATTACATAGCATGACACTACAACGCATGTTTAAAAACTACCTTTACAACGCATTCCATTATATCGCATACTACCTTTACAACTCATACCATTACAACGCATAGTATAGGGGTAAAAATTACTATTCTAACTCCAGGGGGTGCAACAGTAGGGTAAGTGTTGGATTGCGTTGTAATGGTATGCGTTGTAAAGGTAGTATGCGATGTAATGGAATGCGTTGTAAAGGTAGTTTTTAAACATGCGTTGTAGTGTCATGCTATGTATTGGAATGCGTTGTAGTGGATGTTGCGTTGTAAAAATGTCATTGTAAGTGTAGTGCGTTGTAATAGTTTCGTTGTAAAGGTTGTTCACCGAGACATAGTGTCCTAAAGATGTGCCCCATCCATGCTACCAGCCACACACAGGAAATATATTGTGATTGTTGGCCGCTGGGTTTCTTCCTAGTCACTGATTGCATAGCTGTACAATGGTGGCTGAGTGGTAGGAATAACACTGGGAATTTCCTAACAGGTTTGTGATATTCAAGAAGCAACCTGACATGGGAAGGTTATACAATGCAACAGCCTTACTAGAAATTCATGTGAACGTTCCATTTTGGGCTTTCTGTAAATTGCTTGCACACTAACTGATGGCATCAGGTGTCGATTTTGAAAAACAATATTGACAGGCTCCTCTGTTTTGTTTTGTAGTTCTCTGTCCCCTGCTGTGCAAGAACGGTGGAGTCTGCATCAAGAAGGACCAGTGCCTTTGTCCCCCCACCTTCACAGGGAAGTTTTGCCAAATTCCTGTGACATCATCAGAGAGCAGCAGGACCGGAAGGGCACCCGTCTTGAGGACGTCAGACTCTGGCCTGGAACACTCAATGACCAAGACCGTCTACACGCTCCCCCTCTCCAATCACCAGCCGGAGCACACCGGTAAGAACCCTCTGGCAAAAAGAGCAAATGGCTCAAAGCATTCACTGTACAGGCATGGACATACATGCACCAAAATGCCAATGATAGCGGAAGTGATATCACATGCCCTTTGACCTTCACTTTCACCCACACACCTTCTTTCACATACACACGCATTCACACTGATACACACTCCCTCAAGTAAACAAACACTAACCTGCAAGCATGCATACAACATACTTTTAATTTAAAAAAAAAAAATATTACATCAAATGCCAGGGAGGGTCATATTCCAGCTAACTGTACTCCATTTTTAGGTTGAGCCTCGGCAGCGCATGCGCTGCTCTGCGAGGCATGCTGTATTGGAGAATGCACTTGAAGCCCGACCACTCTCCTCCCATATTTGTCATTGACTTGTGTCATTGTCTTTCGTAAATTCTGGCTTCTGATTCGTAAATTGGGTTGTTAGTCCCTCCTTAATGCCACCTCGAATCAGTTCCCCCTAGTAAGAATTGTGAGAACTTTTCCACCTATGAAATGTAAAAGTTTTGTCTGACACAAACTTTGTAAAATTCTAAAGTTTCATAGGAGTAACAAAGCTTTTTCTTTTCCGAATAACAGATATTTATTAACGTATGGATAATGTAATTTAATATGTAATATGTAAAGTAATATGTAAAACATAGGCACAACACAGAAAATGGTGCCGAGATACAACCAAAAACAGTACCATGGCACAGCGCTGAAATCAAAATCACGAGTTTATAGTCCATGTAATCCCGTGACCTTGAGAAACAGTGTCACCAGTAATCTCTGGAATTCTTTTGTCTCAGTTCTTTCCTGTAGACCATATTCCCCAATGGTTTACGGTGTAATCCAGATTGTTGCTGTGCATACTGTTTGCCTTGGTGTTTCAGCAGGCCTGGGTTCAAGAAGGCGACAGCAGTCCTGAGTTCAAGAAGGGGACAGATTAGTGTGTTTAAGCACAGGTACGCCAATAATCTTTCGAATCACAAAACCACATTTCCATTGGGCTTTCAAATCAACATAAATGAAGGTTCCTCCGGCAAAATCAGGTGAAGTTGGGAACCTTCACACATCGTCTTGAAGGGTGATGATTCCCGACTTCGCAGGTTACGGCTAAACTCACCTCCTTAAGGCTAAACTCACCTCCTTCACCATGTTTCGATGTTTGAGGTAATTAAATGTCTCTATCACATCCTTCTAATTGTTCATAACATTTATACCTCACATAATTGGTTTCTGGTGCAAATCTTTCTCTATCTTGGGATCTCATCATGGCTGTCATTAGTCTGGCGTTATCCTTAGGGAACTGTGACTTCAAGTTCTGGACACCGTATTGCGGGTTAGGCACTACCAATAATTTGTAAATCGTTAACCATATTCTTGTGTTAATTAAATTTCAACCTTGCACCCAAACATGTGCCTGCTTCTTAGTGCTGTCACACTAATTGGAATATTTAAGGTCAATGTATTAGTTGTTCCCAGGATCCTTTTCGAGTGCGATTGCCACCATTATCTACCAATTACTTCTTAAGCTTACTACCCCTACTGGGGTATATGACATCAGCCAGGACTCTCCAGCAATCTCTGTCCCGGGCTTGTTTGTCAATCTGACTCCAGGTGTAACCCATCTCCTTGCAGTTAAACTCGAGGCCTCAATCCCCAGTGTTTCTTGGCCTTCCTCTTTTCCTTCTTTCTTGAGGGTTCCAGGTGATGGCTTGCTTGGTTGTGTTTGATGTTGGCTTGTGGAGGGTGTGACCTATCCAGCCCCATTGTCTTTTCATGATGTCTTCATGAGCAGGGAGATGGAAAGTCTGTTGCCATAGGTCGTTGCTGCTGATGGTGTTTCGCCAGCGGATTTGGAGGATTTTCCTCAGACAGGTGTTGATGAAGGTCTGGACTTTCTTGGTGGTGGCCACTGTTGTCCTCCAAGTTTCTGCTCCATACAGAAGGACCAATTTTCTGTTGGTATTAAAAAGCCTGATCTTGGTCTGCAGATTAGGTCCTTGGAGTTCTTGATCTTCTTTCATTGATTGAAAGCAGCCCTTGATTTTCCAATTCTTGCCTTGACGTCGGCGTCTGTGCCGCCCTTCTTGTCTGTGACACTGCCCAGTTAGGTGAAGGCCTCAGCCAGTGCATCTCCTGCAAGAATGACTTTCAGGATCTTGGTATTTCCACTGTGGATGTTGAGGCCAAGTTGTGCTGATGTGGCTGCCACTTTGTTGGTCTTCTCTTGCATCTGCAGATGGGTATGGCAGAGGAGGGCCAGGTTGTCAGCAAAGTCCAGGTCATTGAGCTGCTTCCAAGATGCCCACCCTCACACCTTAATCCTCCAGTTTACTCCAACACACATACATGACTTTACAAACTGGGAACATTGCATCCCAATTGCTAAGTCTCTGAACACTGAGTTTTAGTGAATCCCTTCTTATTTGTTTCACTCACTTCAGATTTTTGTCTTTGTTGAAGATTCAATGATCATCTCCTAAAAATGCAGGTTCCATGACATGTCCATCAACACGGTAGAAGACACTAATAGCGACCTCATTTTAAATTCTTCTCTATGTTAATGAACAAGGCAATGAATAAGACAAGGCCTAACACTGATCCTTGTTACCGCCCCCTTCCCAGAGTGAATTGTGTTGACCAACTTCCTAAGTCTGCTGTGTGTCATTTGCTGCTAATTCTGCTTACAACCCTTCAAATCACACTCAAGCCACTGGGTTGATCACTTATGACTTCTGGATTCTGTTTAATGTGTTCTCACTTCAAAACACTCCGGGGAAGACGAGAGGAGCAATGCAGGTGGACTGAGACTAAAAGTATTAGACTGAATCTAATCTATAAGCTTCATGGAAGAGGCGAAGCTTGAAGCATTTACACTATTTCTGTAGTCCATCTCAAAACCAATGGCCAAGGAGATCAACAAGGAGGAGCCTTGCAAGTGTAAGGATAGAGCTCAATGTTTCTGATGACCTAAATTAAGTATCAGTAATCAATTTTTGGGAGCCAACTACAGGGTACTGGTCAGGTCAGAAGGAAGTACCAATTATAAAAGCTAGATGGAAGAAGAGGTGTGGAGGGTTGGTTGATGTGGCTTAAACAGAGGATTACAACTAGTGGAGGGAGAGGCATGATCAGTATTATACAAGTCATAGATAAGGAGCGCAGCAAATGTTTGCACTCTTTGGAGTTTTTGTAAATTTCTGGTACAAAGACCTTTGTTGATGCCGCTGAAATAGTCAGCATTAGAAATGGCCAGAACAAGTGTGACAGCTGTATGCTGTTGCTCCTGCAGGTCACTGAGACTCATTTGGATGTAATGAAGATGATGGAAGATATTTTTGGTTAAGTTGTTCATTTGTGGAAAGAATGAGAAATAGCTGCTAGATTTCTGAGTTAAGCATAGGAGTTACCCCAAGCTAGTAGCGAGACAGATCGTAGCACCTGTGTTTGCTATTGCTGTATTGCAATTTATGATTTTCTTCCATCAAGGTTAAGTAAAATTTGGCTTATTCACTGATGTACATTTGGAAGGAAGTCTTTGACAGCATTGCAATTGAAACTCTAGTTTAAATCCTTAAATAGATCTGCATGCAATCAGGGATCCGATGATATCCTTTATTATAGTTTCTGATGCTGCTCTGTTAAGGGACGTGAGGGGCATTAAAATAAGCTGGAAAAAGAGATGGAGGCTTGTGCCAAGCCACAGCGCATCCAGTGGCGATTGAGAGAAAATGGGCATGTTTTAAATTTTATTTGTGATTGGATAAGAGCGGCTGAAACCAGTGCAGAGTGGTCCTCTCAATTCTACAGCACGTCTTCAGCTGGGAGATAAAGATGCTGTGGACCATGATGATGAAAGCCGCAGATATTTCATTCAGGACACAAAGTCTGATGGGCAGCTCTTCGCTGATGTTTATTAGATGGCTTCATTAGTTTGAGAGGGTCTGAAACTAGACTGGAAATCATTGAGAAGATGATCTGTGTCAAGGTGAAGGAGAGGTCCGAAGTGAAGTTCAACTGTCTTTGGGACAGATATTAAGATGGAGATTGTTCCACAGTTATCCAGGGTTGCTAGATTGTCATTTTTTTAATTGTGAGTTACGTTTTGAGGGGCCAACCTTGAGGTTAAAGAAGCATTGATGAGAATAATGGTTTTTGCATTGTAGACTTCCTACAGAGAGGCCGAGAGTTTAAATTGAAAGACGTTTTCATGGCACTGTCTTCTGTCTTTTGAGACTTGATTGATCTTATTCACTATGTGCAGTTCATTATGCAGCGGCACGGGTAGGTCTCCCCGCAACGTAAGGCAACTTTTGCACCTTACTCCACGGCATACGCTGACGGAGCCCATCATCGATAAGGAGAGGGCTGTGAACAGGATTTACGTATAATAACGGATTCTGGACATTTATTGTCAAGCAAACCTGACCCAGGTAACATATAGGATTACGGGCTGTCTTTTCCCGAACCCTATTTTCATCTATTCCTTGGTCCTGACGAAGCGCTCCTGGATCCAATAGGGACCATCTAACAGCGCGAAACATGTAGACCTTTTTCACATTCACTTTTGTTAATACACAACACGGGTTGAGAATAGTGGGACTCTATTTGGTCTTGTTTCCCCTCTCATAGCAGCACTACCGTGCATCTCCATCCCCGTGAACTTTTTAGTCTGTACCAGGGACCTTTTTGATTAAATATTTTTAGGTCCCTGTCTCATTTTAAACCTGCACTCACCAGCACTCCCCTACCCACACACCCTCACTCACAAATGCGGCAACTCCTTAAAAGAACTCCGCCAGAGAGCCCCTAACCAAGGGCCCGTGAGGGACTGCAGCGCCACCCCCACGAGGAGCAACCTTGCCCAATGATGATGCTATACATCCGCAAGGGTGTGTGAGGGCACTAGATACCACATTAAGGAGTACTTTTTCCTTACTCTGCACACTCACTCGATCATTGGAGACATTCCCCACTATTTACAGCTTATCTGCTGGCTGTAATCTCCCCCTCCACTTTGTAGGAACTGTAACCATCCGTTGGAATAATCTAATTCTAAATACATTTATTTTGCCCGTTCCTATGGCAAAGAGTGAAGAAATAAAGTGTCCCCTAAAACACAAGTTGGCAAGTGGGCTTGTGATTTCCATTAAGGTCCCTGATCCCAGTATCTGCAGGTTTCTACTAGACCCAATTGCGACAATGAGGCAGCGTAGGCTCCTCAATCATCAGGAAGTATACACTAATCCCAATGCCTGAGCTAGGCGACATCTTAAGTAGAATTTAGCACCCTACTCTCCACATTTCACATTTTGCAGGAGATCTAATATGTTCCATTACTGCGCTTCATCTCCTCCTTAACTATTCAGTACTCTTTATCACATCCATCCCCTTCATTTCTTTTGACCTGGAAGTGGTCAGTAAGCTAATTAAAATATGTGTTAGACTTGTCTGCTAAAATCTCACTCTGATGAAACCATGCAGTTGTGGATTCAATCATTCTGTGACTTCAAGCTATTCTATCACTCTTCCTTTCAGAAGTGTTTCCATTCATCTATCCAGCAATAATGCCCTCAGTATGAGGACCCTTGAAATTCTGGTAAGTGCAGAAACTCCTCTTAACACCCCATTTCCTTCAATTTTACTTAGTTAAACTTTGAAAGGTCAACTCAAATTAAATTGAAGGACCAATTATGTTGAGGACCAGTCTTGCTGTGGCATTCTGAACGTTCTGTAGTATCCTGAGGCATTTCTGGGTGATGCCTGAATAGCGTGCGTTGCTGTAGTCGAGTCTGTTGCTGATGAGTGTGTGGGTGACCGTTTTTCTGGGCTCAGTGAGGATCCATCTGAAGGTCTTTTAAAGCAGGTGAAAGGTGTGGAAGCAAGATGAGGAGACGGCGTTGATCTGTCTGTTCAACGTGAGCGAGGAGTGCAGTATGATGCTGAGGTTGTCTATGGTCCATGGGTTTTGGGGGGGGGTGGTCCCTAACACGGCGGGTACCAGACTCTTCCCAGGGAGAGGTGTTAGGCCACAGGATGAGGACAATGGTCTTATCCGAATTGAGCTTGAGGCAGCTGTCTCTCATCCAGGTGGCAACGGCCTTCATCCCGTTGTGGAAGTTGTTTCAGGTGATTGTGGGCTCGTTGTTGAGGGAGAGGATCAGCTGGGTGTCATCGGCATAGAAGACAATGTTGAGTCTGTGGTTCCTGCGTATGTTTGCGTGCGGGGCCATGTAGACATTGAAGAGGGTGGGGATCAGGGAGAAGCCCTGGGGGACTCCGTAGTCGATCTCCGTGAGATCAGAGAGGAGCCCTGGGGGACTTCGTAGCCGATCTCCATGTGTTCTGAGAGGAACAGAGGTAGTCTGACTCGCTGTGTTCTACTGGTGAGGAAGGAATGGATCCAGTCCAGGGCTTTGTCGTGAATGCCTTGGACTCTTGAGGTCTGTTGGTTCGGCGGATGGTTTCTTCAGCAGGAGGTCAATCTCGCATGCATCCAGTCATCTGGAAAGGTGGCAGTCTCAATGGAACAGTTGATTGTGTGGCGTAGTTCAGGGGCGGTGGTGGTGGTGGCTGTATGGAAGATGCAATGCGAGCAGGGGTCCGAGGGGGCTCCAGAGTGAATGCTTTTCATGATTTGAGGGTGTTGTCCGTGGTGAGTGGGGTCCAATTGAGGAGGATCCGTTGCAGGTGTTGTCGTCGCCTCTGGTGGTGGCGGGGGTGATTGGTGGGTCTTGGGTGTCAAAGCTGTCGTAGACCTGCTTGATCTTGTGGTGGGAGAAAGTGCCGAGTTTGTTGCAGAGGTCTTAGGAGGATGGGACTTCTGTTGTCTCACTGTTGGGTTTGGCGAAATCCTTGACAATGGCGAAGAGTTTGTTGCTGTTGCGTGCGTTGGTGTTGATTCTTTCTGGATGGCCGTTTTCCCTGTGGTTTTGAGGAGGATGTTTGGGCCTCTGGGGTTTTGTTGTTCCTCGTCTACAGTTGCGTCTGGACTCATGGAGGGCAACAGTGAACCAACTGGCTTTCTTGGAGTGTTGCTTGCCGTCCGTTTTCTTGAGAGGTGTCAGTGCATTGGCACAGTTGGAAATCCATAGGTGGAGGTTGTGTACTGATGTATTGGAGTCTATGAATGTCGGTGGTATAGTTGTGTTGAGGTAGGTGGTGAGATGTTCTTCGGTGGGTTTGGTGAAGGTGAAGTGGACGCCGTGATGGTCAGTCCAGAGGAGTTCTTAGGTGATGTTTTCACTGGTGGAGAAGACAGGGTCGAGTGTATGTCCTGCTGCTTGAGTCTGAGAGGTGACTAACTGCTTGAGTCCGATGTTGGCGAGGTTCTCCAGAAGGGATTCAGTGTTCTGGTCATTGGCTTTGTCCAGGTGGAAATTGAGGTCACTGAGTAGGATGTAATCGGTATATGCGAGAGCCTGAGGTCTGATGAAGTCGATGATGGCATCGTTAATGGGCCAACTGGGGCCAGGATGCTTGTAGATGAGGGTGCCATGGAGGGTGGTGTTGGGGTTGATCTAGACCTGGAAGTGGAGATGTTCCATGGTTGTCATTGGGTCGTCCAAATGGGTGGTCAAGCGGAGTTTTTTTGTGGACGATGGCGATGCCTGATTCTGGTCGGATGGTGTGGTCCTTGTGGGTAATCTTGTAGCCATCGGGGATGGGGGTGGCAATGTCTGGTCCCAAGCTGGGGTTCGCCCAGGTTTCCATGAGGAAGGCGGTGCCGGGGGATATGGAGTCAACGAGGTCCCAGATTTCCATGGTGTGTTTGTGGATGGAGCACGTGTTGAGGAGGATGCAGCTGAGCCGGTCTAGTGTGCTGTGAGTCAGCCGGACGGCGGGAGGAGCTGGAGCATGGAGGTGGGTGAAGGTGCAGCCGCAGTTTCGGCAGGAGAAAGGTCCTTGGGTGTCCTTTGGTGACAAGAGGTGGCTGGCAGCATGGCATCTGGTATTGAGGGTAAGGAGGGTGCTGGTGTTGTATCGGTGGATGATTCAAGAACCAGGGTCCGTGGCACTGGGCATGGTCCAGGCACGGACGGGGCAGATTGGTGTGCCTTCAGTGCACCAGCGGCAATCCTGCGGCGTAGCCACACAGCGGCCACCATTAAGTAGTGTGAGGTAGAGGGCTGTACAGCTAGGGGGCAGAAAGCAAGAAGTACAGCAGCGGAAGGGGGCGGGCTGCTGGGGTCGAACAGTGGCAGGGGTGCGATGCGAAAAAAAGAGAGTGAAATGTGAAAAAGTATGAAAAAAAGGGGGGAAAGAGAAAGGTAAAAGAGAAAAGTAAAAGAAAAAAGTGAAAAAAGTTCAGAAAAGAAAAAGAGGCAGGAGCCCAAGGATAGAAGGCAGACTAGCAGCAAAGCAAAGATGCTCCTACTAGCCCACCAGGGATGAGGCACAGGCAGGAGCCTGTGGGTGGAGGAAGGCATCGCACCACCAACCAGCAAGGGTCAGTGGACCTGAAAGGGGCAGCAGCTGTAGGAGAGTAGGGTCTGCAATCCTATGATCACCCAGATTTTTTGCTTTTGCTTCATTGGTTTACGACTTTCTCCGGCTGTGGGCCTGCCAATCAGACCCACAGCCTAGCTGTTCTCTCTCGAAATTAACACACATGTACGTTAGGTGCATCCACTAATTGGAACTGGGCCGCCTTGTCAGTCCCTGTCTCAGCATACCACAGGTATCCAGGGCATCGGTGTACCCAGGGCCTACCAGGGGCTGAAGCATGTATTATGCCACCCCTGGAATGGCCGCCCAAATCTGACACAACTGGCTGCACGACAGCTGGGGCCACGTGGTGTAATCACCCGTTGCTGTAGGTGTAGTATTCCTACACCTAAACCCTAAAATGGACACATGGATTCCTATCAGTCACTCCTATAGCAGGCCTTATCAATCCTGAAGGCAGAGTGCAGGGAATCATGTGGGACGGTGCTCTGGCGCGAGCTGAGCCCGTCGACGGCTTGCGGAACCAAGTCCTAATAGCCGTTCCATGGTGACGCGGGCCAACTACTTTTAATGCATTATAATCCTTGCGGTTATTTGCTAACTTTGGCATTGCATCACCTACACATGTCGAGTAAGGTGTCATACGAATGGGAATACGAACCCCTCGCCAGCCCCGGCGACGGGGTTAGCATTCCCCCCTTTTAGAGGGACACGACATGGAAGTAACCTTGAACCCCGGTTAAAGTTGACTCAAGCCTCAGCATCACAAAATGGATGCTGCCACCAGACACAAGTCTGACCTCCTGCTGCTGGGGGACCTTCCAGCAAAGGGAGCTTGGACAAAGGGTTTCCTGTCGAGGGCGGTGTTAGCACCATCCCAGACAGGGTTTGTGTATCCCGGGTAGGCAGGGCTGAAAGGAAGGTGATTGCCAGTGGCATCCCGGTGCTCACTGTGCATAGCCCGGCTCAAACCAGTTTCGGGGGCACACCAGCCCCTGAGCTGGCGCGAAGCCGGACAAAGGATAGGGGTGTAACCACCCCCCTCCTGGCTCCACCCATAGGTAGAACCTAGTCACGGGCCAGCCCCTTTTCTTAGAATAAAGGTAGGAGCGAGTCCCCTTCCCAAATTGGATAATCAGATAATCGGATACCTCCGAATCACGAACCACTTTCCACGAAAGGAACTCTTGACTATTTCTGAAGACTCTCCCTTGTGGCTAAGGAGTAGCCACCCTGCACCAGCAGGCACCACCTAAGCGCTTGCGGTTTGCTGTAAGTCTCTCCTACGGATCAAGACTGCCCAGCTCGACGAGACCCGAGTTCCCTGCCATCTCTGACCTTTTACCTCCCTCATCAGCTCAGCTGAGAGTCGTAGGTGTGACGAGACCTGCGGGACCGGCTATCTTCAGAACCTGCACGACGCTTATCTAGCACGCCCACCGAGGGACCCTCGAGTGAGTGCACCTAGGGTTTGAGAAGCCCTAACCCTGAGCAGCTCCAGCATCGAAGTCTGTCTCCCCAGCATCCACGAGATCTGCGTGGGGGCCCTTCCGCTCCTTGCTGTTCACCGCGTTGTCCGACCACTTGCCGACCGGCTTGTGGCCCTCTTCACGACGCACCACGTTTTGTTTCATCACTAGTCTGGTTGCTCCAGACTGGCTCTTGCTCCCCTTCAACAGAGGAGTACCCCGGACCCTCCAGGTCCACTCCCGACGCCATCTTGACTCCCCCGCTTGGGTGGCCACTGCCAAGATCCGCTGCCCCTTCCTGGGCCCAGCATCATCGACAGCAGACACCTTCGTGGGACAGCTCGCCCTCCATCCTGGTCGCCGCCGCGCCTCCTGGTCCGAGGAACAGCCGAGTCCGACGTCACCCACTCACCTGGTCGAGGTGACTTCCGCCGGTACCCTCCTGGTACCCACACGATCGCTGGCTAGCGGTTGAGAACTGAGTCCCCTCTGCTTTCAGGTTTTCCTTCACCACCGATCCAGGCTTGGATCGCTCTGAACATCGTCACTGGTCGCCTGCCAGCAACTTCTTCTTTCAGGCTCCCGAGACTACACGAGGACTCCCGACATCTTGACGAACTTCACGCAGCCGCAGCCTCCGGGCTAGGTAACTCGAGCATCTTGGTGCTCCATCGCAGGTTCGCTCTACAAGTGTCCAGTTCCTTTTTCGTTTAGTCCCACTGATCGGGTCACTCCGGGATCAGTATCTCCAGACTCTAACCATTCGCATTTCACTGTTAGTGTAGGTGGTTTCTCGTGCCCCTCGGGCATTTGTGTAAATTGTGCAACTGAAGTATTTTCCTAAGAGTTTTGTAGTGTGCTTAGCTCCCTGACTCATAAAGAGCCAGGGTAGTCCTGTTATAAATAAATATCCTTTTAGTTTCATAACAACTTGTGTGGTGTCCTTTCACTTGGTGTTCAAGGGGTATATGTGATGGTAAACAGCTGGCTTAACACGCCCTCTAGAGTTTAGCCTAAGACTGCTCGTATCCACGCTACTAGGATAGCTGGTCTAAAAGGTTGACTTACAACCAATCATCAATAAGGGTCGTTTGGAATGATACACAGTGATCACTAGAATAGTGAGCACTACATATCAGGCCAACTTCTCACATTGGTGAGCAGCGGTTGGGATTTGAGCTTGCTGTTGTTTTACCACACACGTATCCTAAGAATATCGCAGTGAAAGATCACATAAGTACCCAGGTACATATAACTTAACTTAGAATACTCCGAGTTCTACTGAACCGGCTGTTGTAGTGTAACAGGGCTTAGCACACCCTGACTACAACTCTTAGCAAGGGATCAGTAGGTAAACCCATAGTGTAGGTAGGTGCAACACTTACACCTCACTAGAAAAGCATGTCGGTCCACGGAGAGTCTGCAGGGACTCCCCTAGTGGTCAGTGACCCTCCACAGGTCGTGTCACGGTATGCAACTCTTAGCTTCAAGGAGATGAGACAACTGTGTGCCTCCAGGAAGCTAAACCAGGGTTCTAACCCTACCATCGCAATACTGATAGGTCTCTTAGAGGCGTACGATGCTAGGAGGTCCTCTAACCCAGGTCCCCCCAGTGCAGATGGGAACATGCCTCCCTTAGAGGGAACCCTCGGTGACCCGGACCTCGACCCTCACACAGAGGAGGAGGACGAGGACGAGTTATCGGGAGACGAGGCAGACAAAGGTCCAGCGGTAGTCGGCAGGCTTACAAGGACCAACTTAAGCAGGCATGAGAATGGAACTGGGGGAGCCCCGGGCCCACGCTCAAGCAGGCTTAACCTTGGGAACGGACGAGCTAGGTCTCTCTCCAGAGGCTCTGGCAGATCGGTTCATACACATGTCTCTCAGGCATCCTCTCAGAGAGGAATGACTTCCCCTCAGAGGAGGGAGCATGAAGCGAAGATGCGGGAGGTCAATCTGAGGATCGAGCGGGAAGAACTTGCCCTCGCCAAAGAAAGACTTGCCTTGGCCCGAGAACAGAAATTAAGTGGGTTAGATCCCACTGGTGGCAGCATTCTCCTTAGAGAGAAAGACAGGGGTATAGACACTAGACACCTGAGTAAAATCGTGCCCCCCTTTAAACAAGGGGACGACATCCACAAGTGGATAACTGCCTTGGAGAGGGCCTGCACTGTCCAGTGCGTCCCCCCAAGTCAGTGGGCAGCTATACTGTGGCTTTCCTTTGAAGGTAAAGGAAGGGACAAGCTCCTCACTACAAGAGCTGAGGATGCTAACAACTACCAGGTCCTGAAGAACACACTGATTGATGGGTTCGGCTTAACCACGGAACAGTACCGGGTGCTGTTCCGGGACACCCAGAAAATTCAGTCTCAGGATTGGGCTGACTTTGTCGATTGTGCCACTAAGGCTTTGGAAGGCTGGTTGCTGGGTAGCAAGGTTACTGATTACACAGGATTGTACAATCTTATCATGCGAGAACAGATTTTAAACAACTGTCAGAACCAATTGTTGCATCAGCACCTTGTCGACTCGGATCTGACCTCTCCCCAAGAATTGGGAAAGAAGGCGGACAGATGGGTCAGAACAAGGGTCAAGCAGAACCAGAATCAGAACCAGGGTGGTCAGAAGAAAGCAGACCAAAAGGGTAACAAGAACGAACAAAATGACCAGAAGTCTTCGACAGGTCCCCAACAAACCAAAGAGGGTGGGGGTCAGGCTTCACAGAAGAAGAAGACTCAAGAAGGCCAGTCAAAAAGGTGGTGCCAATACTGTAAAAGTAAGACTCACTGGTTTAGTGAGTGCACCAAGAAAGGAGGGCAAACTCCTGCCACTGCAGCCCCTAAGGCACCTGCGCCCCCTAGTACAGTCAGCAGTGGTAGTGCGCCTCCCAAGGCATTAGTTGGGTTAACCTTGGGAACCGAGGGGAGTGACGACTTAGTCGGCACGCTCACTCAGGCCGTCCTTGTCTGTACAGGGGATATGGATATGTCCCCTGACGCCAGTCCCAATACTTTGGGCAAATACAGACAGACACCTTTGATAAATGGAAGAGTGGCTCAGGCCTACAGGGACACGTGTGCCAGTGTCACCATGGTGACGCCTAACTTCGTGGACCCTGGACAGATCATGCTAGGTACCAGTTACCTAGTGACCAATGCCAGCAACGTCACTACCAATCACAGTATGGCCGTTGTTGATTTCTCCTGGGGAGGGGTAAGTGGCCCGAAAAAGGTTGTGGTTAGTTCAGACCTCCCCGTAGAATGTCTGTTGGGCAATGATTTGGAAACGTCACAATGGTCAGAGGTGGAGCAGAGGACTCACATGGAGATGTTAGGCTTGCCAGCACATGTCCTTGCTGTGACCAGGTCACAGGCCAAAAGATGCCCCACTGAACAGGTGCTGATCCTGGAAGAACGGACCAGGCACCTTCCAAGAAGAGGAGCAGTAAGGGTAAGGCTTCGCCTTCCCCCTTGCCCCAGGTCGTGGATCAAGTCTCCGAGGAGGCTGACCTTAAAGAACTGAGGGAAACTGAGCCGCAAGAGCTTGAACCTGGTCAGGTTGAGTTTCTGGGCTCAGGGGGACCCTCCAGGGAAGACCTGGGGAAGGCACAGTTAGACTGCCCCTCCCTTGAACCCCTCAGACAGCAGGCCGCTGCTGAGGCTGCAGGGAACGCCACAGGTACCCACAAAGTGTACTGGGACGATGGACTCCTGTACTCCGAGGCAAGAGACCCCAAACCTGGTGCGACCAGGAGGTTGGTCATCCCCTTGTCTCTGAGAGGTTTCCTTCTCACCTTGGCCCACGAGATTCCCCTTGCAGGTCACTTAGGCCAGAATAAGACTTGGGACAGAATTGTTCCACACTTTCACTGGCCCCACATGTCCGAAGATACGAAGGAGTTTTGCCGCTCCTGTGTCACTTGCCAAGCCAGTGGTAAGTCAGGTGGCACGACAAAGGCCCCCCTCATACCACTACCAGTGGTGGGGGTACCCTTTGAACGAGTGGGGATCGACATTGTCGGACCAATGGAACCCCAGACAGCATCAGGGCACAAGTTCATACTGGTGGTGGTGGACCACGCCACCAGGTATCCTGAAGCTATTCCCCTTAGGACCACTACAGCACCTGTGGTGGCACGGGCCCTGCTTGGAGTGTTCTCCAGAGTGGGCTTCCCTAAGGAGGTCGTCTCAGACAGAGGTGCAAACTTCATGTCGGGATATCTGACTGCTATGTGGAAGGAATGTGGTGTCAACTACAAGTTCACCACACCCTATCACCCACAATGCAATGGGCTGGTTGAGAGATTCAACCGGACCCTAAAAGGGATGATTCACGGACTACCTGAAAAGCTTCGGCGGAGATGGGATGTCCTGATACCCTGCCTCTTGTTCGCCTACAGAGAGGTCCCGCAGAAGGGGGTTGGCTACAGCCCTTTCGAGCTTCTGTTCGGACATCCTGTAAGGGGACCCCTTTGTTTGGTAAAGGAAGGATGGGAGAGACCTCTCAGAAAGCCGGCATCAAACATTGTGGACTATGTGCTCGGTCTCCGCTCGCGGATGGCGGAGTACATGGAAAAGGCGTCTAAAAACCTGGAGGCGAGCCAAGAATTACAGAAAGCTTGGCACGACCAAAAGGCTGTCCTGACTGTGTACCAGCCTGGACAGAAGGTGTGGGTGCTGGAGCCAGTGGCCCCAGCAGCACTCAAAGACAAATGGTCTGGGCCCCACACGATCATTGAGCAAAAGGGAGAGGTTACCTACTTGGTAGACCTGGGAACTCCCCGGAGCCCCCACAGGGTGCTCCATGTAAACAGGCTCAAGGCATATGTCGACAGGGAGGGCATGGGCTTGCTCATGGCCACAGATGAGGGACAGGAGGAGGAGAGTGACCCTCTCCCAGACCTGCTCTCTCAGAACCCTGACGATGGATCAGTAGATGGTGTTGTCTTTTGTGGTAGCCTCTCTGGACATCAACAAGAGGATTGTAAACAGGTTCTTCAATCCTTTCGACATATGTTCTCTCTGACACCCAGTCAGACCAAGTGGTGTACCCACGAGGTCGACACTGGGGACAGTCTGCCCGTAAAGAGTAAAATCTATCGGCAACCTGATCATGTCAGAGACTGCATCAAGACAGAGGTGCAGAAAATGTTGGAGCTGGGAGTCATTGAACCCTCGGACAGCCCCTGGGCTAGTCCCGTAGTGCTCGTGCCGAAACCTCACACCCAGGGCGGTAAGAAAGAGATGAGGTTTTGCGTGGACTACAGAGGTCTCAATGCGGTCACTAAGACCGACGCCCACCCGATACCAAGAGCAGACGAACTTATCGACCGGTTGGCCTCGGCCAACTACTTAAGTACGTTTGACCTGACAGCTGGGTATTGGCAAATCAGGTTAGCTGAGGAGGCCAAGCCCAAAACAGCATTTTCTACCCCGGGTGGGCATTATCAGTTCGTGGTAATGCCCTTTGGTTTGAAAAATGCACCTGCCACCTTCCAAAGGCTGGTGAATCGAGTTCTCACTGGGTTGGACGACTTCTGTGCGGCGTATCTGGACGATATCGCTGTCTTTAGCTCCACCTGGGAGGATCACCTGGTCCACCTGAGGAAAGTGTTAGAGGCCCTGCAGAAGGCAGGCCTCACTATCAAGGCCACCAAGTGCCAGATAGGGCAGACACAGGTTGTATACCTGGGCCACCTTGTAGGTGGAGGCCAGGTTCAACCATTGGAGAGCAAAATACAGGCCATCCAGGACTGGGCTTCTCCAACCACCCAGACTCAGGTTCGAGCTTTCTTGGGCCTGACTGGTTATTACCGGAAATTTGTCAGAAATTATGGATCCATTGTGACCCCGCTAAACGACCTGACAAGTAAAAAGATGCCAAAAAAAGTTCAGTGGACAGCAAGCTGTCAGAAGGCATTCGATGACCTAAAGCAGGCCATGTGCACAGCACCTATCCTAAAGAGTCCAGACTACTCCAAACCATTCATTGTCCAAACAGACGCTTCGGAGCTGGGTGTGGGAGCTGTTCTATCGCAACTGAATTTTGATGGTCATGACCAGCCCATAGCTTTTATTAGCAGGAGGCTGACCCCCAGAGAGAAGAATTGGTCAGCTATTGAGAGGGAGGCCTTTGCTGTGGTTTGGGCCCTGAAGAAGTTGAGGCCATACTTGTTTGGCACTCACTTCAAGATTCAGACCGACCATAAGCCCCTCTTGTGGCTAAATCAAATGAAGGGTGAAAACCCCAAACTACTTAGGTGGTCCATTTCCCTACAGGGGATGGACTTCACAGTGGAGCATAGACCTGGCACTGATCATGGCAATGCAGATGGGCTCTCCAGGTATTTCCACTTAGAGCAAGAAGACTCACCTGGTCAAGGTTAGCTTATTGTCCCAAAGTTTGGGGGGGGGTCATGTAGGAGAGTAGGGTCTGCAATCCTATGATCACCCAGATTTTTTGCTTTTGCTTCATTGGTTTACGACTTTCTCCGGCTGTGGGCCTGCCAATCAGACCCACAGCCTAGCTGTTCTCTCTCGAAATTAACACACATGTACGTTAGGTGCATCCACTAATTGGAACTGGGCCGCCTTGTCAGTCCCTGTCTCAGCATACCACAGGTATCCAGGGCATCGGTGTACCCAGGGCCTACCAGGGGCTGAAGCATGTATTATGCCACCCCTGGAATGGCCGCCCAAATCTGACACAACTGGCTGCACGACAGCTGGGGCCACGTGGTGTAATCACCCGTTGCTGTAGGTGTAGTATTCCTACACCTAAACCCTAAAATGGACACATGGATTCCTATCAGTCACTCCTATAGCAGGCCTTATCAATCCTGAAGGCAGAGTGCAGGGAATCATGTGGGACGGTGCTCTGGCGCGAGCTGAGCCCGTCGACGGCTTGCGGAACCAAGTCCTAATAGCCGTTCCATGGTGACGCGGGCCAACTACTTTTAATGCATTATAATCCTTGCGGTTATTTGCTAACTTTGGCATTGCATCACCTACACATGTCGAGTAAGGTGTCATACGAATGGGAATATGAACCCCTCGCCAGCCCCGGCGACGGGGTTAGCATTCCCCCCTTTTATAGGGACACGACATGGAAGTAACCTTGAACCCCGGTTAAAGTTGACTCAAGCCTCAGCATCACAAAATGGATGCTGCCACCAGACACAAGTCTGACCTCCTGCTGCTGGGGGACCTTCCAGCAAAGGGAGCTTGGACAAAGGGTTTCCTGTCGAGGGCGGTGTTAGCACCATCCCAGACAGGGTTTGTGTATCCCGGGTAGGCAGGGCTGAAAGGAAGGTGATTGCCAGTGGCACCCCGGTGCTCACTGTGCATAGCCCGGCTCAAACCAGTTTCGGGGGCACACCAGCCCCTGAGCTGGCGCGAAGCCGGACAAAGGATAGGGGTGTAACCACCCCCCTCCTGGCTCCACCCATAGGTAGAACCTAGTCACGGGCCAGCCCCTTTTCTTAGAATAAAGGTAGGAGCGAGTCCCCTTCCCAAATTGGATAATCAGATAATCGGATACCTCCGAATCACGAACCACTTTCCACGAAAGGAACTCTTGACTATTTCTGAAGACTCTCCCTTGTGGCTAAGGAGTAGCCACCCTGCACCAGCAGGCACCACCTAAGCGCTTGCGGTTTGCTGTAAGTCTCTCCTACGGATCAAGACTGCCCAGCTCGACGAGACCCGAGTTCCCTGCCATCTCTGACCTTTTACCTCCCTCATCAGCTCAGCTGAGAGTCGTAGGTGTGACGAGACCTGCGGGACCGGCTATCTTCAGAACCTGCACGACGCTTATCTAGCACGCCCACCGAGGGACCCTCGAGTGAGTGCACCTAGGGTTTGAGAAGCCCTAACCCTGAGCAGCTCCAGCATCGAAGTCTGTCTCCCCAGCATCCACGAGATCTGCGTGGGGGCCCTTCCGCTCCTTGCTGTTCACCGCGTTGTCCGACCACTTGCCGACCGGCTTGTGGCCCTCTTCACGACGCACCACGTTTTGTTTCATCACTAGTCTGGTTGCTCCAGACTGGCTCTTGCTCCCCTTCAACAGAGGAGTACCCCGGACCCTCCAGGTCCACTCCCGACGCCATCTTGACTCCCCCGCTTGGGTGGCCACTGCCAAGATCCGCTGCCCCTTCCTGGGCCCAGCATCATCGACAGCAGACACCTTCGTGGGACAGCTCGCCCTCCATCCTGGTCGCCGCCGCGCCTCCTGGTCCGAGGAACAGCCGAGTCCGACGTCACCCACTCACCTGGTCGAGGTGACTTCCGCCGGTACCCTCCTGGTACCCACACGATCGCTGGCTAGCGGTTGAGAACTGAGTCCCCTCTGCTTTCAGGTTTTCCTTCACCACCGATCCAGGCTTGGATCGCTCTGAACATCGTCACTGGTCGCCTGCCAGCAACTTCTTCTTTCAGGCTCCCGAGACTACACGAGGACTCCCGACATCTTGACGAACTTCACGCAGCCGCAGCCTCCGGGCTAGGTAACTCGAGCATCTCGGTGCTCCATCGCAGGTTCGCTCTACAAGTGTCCAGTTCCTTTTTCGTTTAGTCCCACTGATCGGGTCACTCCGGGATCAGTATCTCCAGACTCTAACCATTCGCATTTCACTGTTAGTGTAGGTGGTTTCTCGTGCCCCTCGGGCATTTGTGTAAATTGTGCAACTGAAGTATTTTCCTAAGAGTTTTGTAGTGTGCTTAGCTCCCTGACTCATAAAGAGCCAGGGTAGTCCTGTTATAAATAAATATCCTTTTAGTTTCATAACAACTTGTGTGGTGTCCTTTCACTTGGTGTTCAAGGGGTATATGTGATGGTAAACAGCTGGCTTAACACGCCCTCTAGAGTTTAGCCTAAGACTGCTCGTATCCACGCTACTAGGATAGCTGGTCTAAAAGGTTGACTTACAACCAATCATCAATAAGGGTCGTTTGGAATGATACACAGTGATCACTAGAATAGTGAGCACTACATATCAGGCCAACTTCTCAGAGCAGCTACCAGGAGGAGCAGCGCAGGGAGGAAGGCAGATCAATGACAAGGTCAAGCTCCCACAAGTTTTTTAAGGATTAGTCATTTTAGGTCTTGCTTGCGACAGCGCAAGTGCTGCATGTGCTCTTGCTTGCAAGAGACATTGTTTACAAGAAGAGGCTAGCAGCCTGCCGATTGCTTTACATTAGCTGGCTTCATTGTCACTCTTAAATGCTGCCTTATAAGTTGCCCTTGGTGGAGTTCGGGTAGTGACCCAAAAACTCTGCAGCGCTCCGCAGAGTTCCACACACAGTGGAGTGAGTTAGGTCACGCCCTTCACGCCGATATTTAGTGCAAGGTGTTTGTCCAGCCTGAACAGCACCGTGCACAGCATAAGAGGGTGCTGCTTCTTTCTGTCATTCGAGTAGATGTTCCACTTGAGCGGCAGCTTCCTCAACGCAAATGGAAGGTTTCTCAACATTCGCGGTAGCGCCCATCCGTGACTGCCCGCATTGAGAAATCTCGCCTGGAGGTGGTCTGGAGTAAGATTTTCCTTGCTCGCCAACTCAACGTTGGCGAGCGTTAGTGAGGAAAAATCTCCGTTCCACCGAACTCCGCATGCTACATGGCACTCCACGTGCTATGTGGAGCCCATAGTGGGAAAAACTCTGCAAACTCCGGAAACAGAGCAGAATTTCACGTTGAGGCCGACTATTAATTGCCCATCATGTCTAACTTCAGTTCCTCTTCTTTCAACTGGGGGCATGGACCAAGCTTCAGCTTATTTGCTGTCCTTCTGCTGATTGTGTTGTGATTGAGCCACTACTTTTATATTTTCTTCTTCTCTGTCGTACTTGTTCAAACTCTTGCCATTGGTTGCAATGTTTTACTATGCCACATTAACCCTGGGCGAGACACTACGCTTCGCCCACGTAGTGTACGTAGCGCTGCCTGCTTCGCAGTTTTCGAAGTAGGTGAAGCAGGCTAGCGCTGCGCACACCCAGGGCGAAACGTAGCTGCCTGCCGCTGCCACCCGCCTCCCGCCCGCCCTCCTTTTAAATCAAACCCCCGGATTTACAATAAATAGTAAATTAAAGAAACTTACCTGAAACGCGGCGTCTCCGGGGCTCCCTCTTCCATTTCAAACTTCTTCTGACTAATGCGCATGTGCGGACGCCCGCGCATGCGCATTTCTCGCAAGAAATGCGCATGCACGGGCGTCCGCGCATGCGCATTAGTCAGAAGAAGTTTGAAATGGAAGAGGGAGCCCCGGAGACGCCGCGTTTCAGGTAAGTTTCTTTAATTTACTATTTATTGTAAATCCGGGGGTTTTATTTAAAAGGAGGGCGGGCGGGAGGCGGGTGGCGCGTAGTGGGGCTACGCGAAGCACGTAGTGTGCGTAGATTTGGGCACACTACGTGCTGCTTCACGTAGCCCCACTACGCCCACTACGCCCACCCATATGCCACATGCACTTCAAATAAGCCCTTTTCTCTTTTGAAGTGGATGTTTATTGTGGCAACAGATATTATCTACTTATATTGTGACAACAGATGTTATTTGCTTCCAAATGTATTTTCACTATAACATGGCATGGGTGCAATTGCTTTCTTTATGTGATAGGATTTCTTGCCAAATATCATATTTTTGTTTATGTTTTTCACACAAGGTTAGATTAACAGATTTGCTCAGAATCACAGGAGTGTTGTGCCGAAACCTAATAAGCATTGGCAAAGTCAATAGTTCTTCCCTTTCAATCAATCAACCAGGATTTGTAGAGCGCAGCTGCTTCACCCGTGAGGGTCTCGAGGTGCTATTGGATAATGCTGCTAGTTCTCTTATTGGTTGAGCTCCAAGTTTTGAGGTCCTTCCTGGAGCGATGGCAAGACTCTGACACGAAGGGGTATGTAATTCCAGGTCTTGGTCTCCTAATGGGAGAATGAGTGGCCTCCGCTGTTGTTCCGGCAGATGCAACAGGTGGCAGCTAGGGCGAGTGATCCAGATCTCAGTTTCCTGGTGGGCTGCTGAAAGGTCATGCATTGGTTGGGTAACCTGGTCCTTCATTGTGTAATGCCCTGTATGCATGGGTGAGTAGCTTGTACTGGCATCTCTCTATGACTCGTAGCCAGTGGAGTTTCCTGAGGTGAGGGGTTGTGTGCATACATCCTGGCAGGTCGATGATGAGCCTGGCCACTGTGTTCTGGGTCGTCTGGCGTTTAATCATGAGTTGGGCTGTTATTCCTACGAAGAGGAATTTGCTGTAGTTGAGTCTGCTGGTGACAAGAGCCTGCGTGACAGATCGCTTGGTGTTGGTTGGGAGCCATCTGAAAAACTTCCTGAGCATGCAGAGAATGAGGAAGCAGGCAGTGGAGACTGCGCTAACATACTTCTTCCTGGATAGCTGGTTGTCAAGGATAATGCAGAGGTTGCGGATGTGTTCGGTGGGTACCGGGGTAGGGCCTAGCTCCGAATGCCACCATACGTTGTTCCAGTGTGTGACCTTGCCTTTCCTTAAGATGAGTACTACTGTCTTGTCGGTGTTGTTGTTCATTCATTCGGCAACATATTTCATGCATCTTTGGAACTTATCTTTGATTTTTCTGGGATTGTTAGTCAGAGAGAGGATGATTTGGGTGTCATCTGCTCTGCCATTGCCTTTTGGTCATGTTATACAGCATGGGCATTGTCAATTTTGGCAATGGTTTGTAGCCATGGTGCATAGCAACATGTCTGCTGTGTAGCATGGCTATAAAAATATTAATCAAAAAAAGAACTATGATGCATCCAGTGCTAAAGCTCTTGAAAAAGGTGTGTGAGCCCTGGCTGCATCATAGCACTATTTAAAATTCCTTTTAGCCACACTGCAAAGTATCCGCACTGCTGTACAGCATGGTTACAAAACATTGCCAAAGCCAGTAGCTCTCATAGTTGAGACCTGTTGGCTTTGCCAGTGCTTGTTTTGTTTCCACTTCTGGCACCCACTAAGTGACCTATACCATAATGCATTTCTCTTTAAGTGTATTTATGCATTTTCGCGTTACAAACGTGTCCAATATACGTCCAGGCTGACCCTAGGCATGCTACATTTTCTGAAAGTCCACATCTGATAAAGATAATCTAAATCAAGGGTGTTCAAATTGTCAGTGGTTATTTCGTAAATCTGGCAAAGTCCTGGCATCCCGAGCCTCTATTTGCACACCTCTGGCCTACCATAAAACCTTTATTCAAAATCAATCCAGAAGAATCTGAAATACTTGAAAGTTAATCATGGGTATCACAAAAGTATACTCTCACATTCGGTGTTTTTTTTAACCCTGGGCGTTATACTACGCTTCGCCCACGTAGTATACGTAGCGCTGCCTGCTTCGCAGTTTTCAAAGTAGGCGAAGCAGGCAGCGCTACACACACGTCAGGGCGAAGCGTAGGTGCCTGCCACCCGCCACACGCCTCCCGCCCACCCTCCTTTTAAAATAATATAATGCATGATAAAATAATTAAAAGTAAAGACTTACCTGCAGCGCGGCGTCTCCGGGGCTCCCTCTTCCTCGTTTCCAACTTCTTGTGACAAATGCGCATGCGCGGACGCCCGCGCATTTCTCACAAGAAATGCACATGCGTGGGCATCCGCGCATGCGGATTTATCACAAGAAGTTGGAAACGAGGAAGAGGGAGCCCCGGAGACGCCGCGCTGCAGGTAAGTCTTTACTTTTAATTATTTTATCATGCATTATATTATTTTAAAAGGAGGGTGGGCGGGAGGCGGGCGGCGCGTAGTGGGGCTATGCGGAGCGTGCGAGAGTGCGTAGATTTGGGCACACTAAACGCTGCTCCACGTAGCCCCACTACGCCCACTACGCCCAGGCCTGGTTTTTTTTAGCTATATGTCGGTTAACACCTGTCGTGGCCCGACTCACCCTCACTGTAAAATGGGGTCAGCGTACAAATCACATTTTAATGAACTGTTTTGCCAGGGCGTGCAGTTAGTTGGCTCTGTAAAAATAGAACAGGTTTGAAGCAGAAAAAAGGCTATCCGCACGTCACTCCTATGCAGCTGGTCTGTTGGCGCACGCGACGCCCAGCTGTGCTCGAGAGCTTTACCTCTGCGGCTGACATTCCGCTGCCAAACCACCCCGGAGGGACTTTTCCCAAACTTCAGTCAGACAAACAGCATTTTATTGCTCAAACGTAACCTTGCGCACTATCGGAGATGTAACGGACGGCTCCGCGGCCCCTTTAAGTCAGTGCCCAACACCTGTAAAAGAGCAAAGTTACATTTGTACCTCCAAAAGTGACCGGCGTCAAGTTTGAAGAATGGATACAGGTTTTCTGATAGTTTTTTTACAGTATTGACATCGACGTTTTTCTCCACTTCTCTTGTGTAATACGGTTCCCTCAGAACGCGCTTACTTCAGGGACTTACAAGTAAAGGTTGTATTGTCGTGTATATTGCGCGAAATTAAGCCAGAGAACAATGGAGCGTTGTACATTCGAGTGGTGATTTGCATTTCTGAATTACACAGACATATTTAACATTTTTTACATTTTTGGGTAGGCTGTATGTCAAATTATCGACTGCTAAATATCGTGACACCACGCCTTTGCCAAAATATTGACAACCAAAATTTCCAGGAGGTAGCGTATATACTGGCAAGTATAGGTTCAATATTCTTAACACACATCTATATACATTGGCAATATTTAGATCGTCAATCTACGTAGATGTGAAGTTCATCATAGTAAGTCTATAATTATCTATAAATATAATTTCCTCAATATTCTGGAACCATATTTTTAGGCACAGGGATGTTCAGTGATATATTCTAAATAGTGCGATTTACAGTCACTTGTCACCAGCATGATTCGAACGCAGGGGCAGACTTACTAAGGGGCATATTAAGAAGGAACGGGGAAAATTAACGCTAAGGGCGCTCAGCGTTAATATTTTTAACGCCCGCTATCGCTGGATAATATCGCCTGGTTATCACGTTATTAACAACGCTAACCGCCTAGGTGATAAAAAATCCGGCGATAGCGGCATTTTGGGAGGTTATCGCTGGTAATACAGCAATAAAACTACAAGGATAGGTGTTGGACCCGGCCTCGTGGCGTGGTCCTTAACCCCTGGATTGTGCCCGTTCCCCGCCCCGGCCGTCACGGGCCACCCGTCTGAACTGCACCAAGGCCCTTCACCCGGAGCTGCACGTGGTCGCATACTCCTCGTGGCTCCGCCATCTTGTTGGCCTCCACGTCACGCCGTGCACCAGCCGGCGCGACCCCGCTCAACCCGGCCTCGGCCCCAGCGAAGCCCCGACATCGAGGCACCACGAACTAGCCAGGGGGTGCCGCAGGAACCATTCATCGCCCCGGCGGAGGACAGTATCGATGGGACCCCCAACTGTCCTCCCCTCTCGAGGTGTGATCGCCCTGCAACTCCCATGGGCCTGGCGCCTCTCCTGCTGGGCGTCTGGCCACCTCCACCCGGCCACTCCGCCCCCTCGGGCGCATAGGTCCGGACATCAAAGGGCTCCAGACCTATATCTGGGGCGACCCCACCACAGCTCGGCAGTTGTATCCCGGAGTCGAGAGCCCTGCTGATTGAATCGCGGCTGACCCTAC
The DNA here is from genome assembly GCF_964204655.1 of Triturus cristatus. Taxonomy (NCBI): domain Eukaryota; kingdom Metazoa; phylum Chordata; class Amphibia; order Caudata; family Salamandridae; genus Triturus; species Triturus cristatus. The sequence goes on from NC_140592.1 coordinate 464,122,861, forward strand.
GGAGAAGAACTCTTGTCGGAACCATCACGAGCCCTGCTGACTGCGTCGCGGCTCCTTCTTGTGAACCCTTTCTGAACCACCTGGAACATCGGAGCCCTGCTGACGCTGTCGCGGCCCAACCTCGCTGAAACCTCCCTCGGAGCCCTGCTGACGACGTCGCGGCTCGAGCTGAGCAGAAACCATCTTGAGAGCCCTGCTGATTGAATCGCGGCTCTCCACGAACTGTACGCCAGAGCCCTGCTGACGCCGTCGCGGCTCGACCCCTCCGAGATCGGAGGTCCTCCAGCTTGAGGATAAGAACTGGGCCCCGGGTACCCTCGTACCGCACTCCTGCCAAAGACTGTCCCGCTACCCCTACCCTTCCAAAGAGACACTGAGACTTTTGGTGGATCCCTCGATCCCTTCGTGTAAATATTGACCTCGTAACCTTTTGATTGCTGATAAAGAATTGCTTGTCACCAGACAACCTCCTTGAGTCCTGTGTGGTGGTGTTACTGTGCTAGTGCGTGATAGGAGAAGGATCTCTCAGGAGACTTCTCGGCAGCGCTCGGCTACTTCGTGCCGTGAGAGGGCCCCCCTTGGTGGTCTCACCGACTCCTCGGGGTCCGCCTTCCAACATTTGGTGGCCAGCGACGGGATCCGAGCCGAACGCAGTACGTACCAGCCAGTACCCACTAGCTACCCATCCAAACGAACAGTAATCATGAGCAGCCAGGAAAACAACGCGACAATGGAGTTCCAGCCCGAACGGCTGGAAGAATATACGCACAAAGAGTTAAAACAGTTCTGCAAAGACAAAGGCATTGCAACCACCAGCCTAGGTACCAAAGAAGAGATGCAGAAAGCTCTGAGGGCATGGTTGGAGGCCGGGGCAGGCCCCTCCCAGGAAGAAGGGCCCTTGCCCCTGACGGAGACCGCAGCAACCGCACTGACTCCGGCAACCGGAGGAAGAAAGAGCCTAGAAACCGGCCTCTCCGAAGAAGAAATACGAGAGCGGGAAAAGGTCCGGAGCCACGAGCTAGAGCTCGCCCGACTGCGGCTGGACGGCGAACTCCAGCTGGCAGAAAAGAAACTGGCCCTCGAGCAGCTACGCCTTCAAGAAGAGATAGAAGAGAAGAGACGACACAGGGAGTTGGAGGAAAAGAAACTAACTCTTGAGCACGAGCGCAGTCTCAAGGAACTCGAGATCAAGGCCAAGAACGGAGGGACCGACACCCCCAGTACTAGAGACACTCTACCGCCTTCCGAGGCCAAGGTACATATCCCGAAAGAGGTCGTCAAGGAGTATTACAAGAATGACGACATCCAACAATGGTTTAAGGCCTACGAGGTGGCCATGACCTCCCATCGGGTGCCCCGAAAAGACTGGGGCGCAGGCCTGTGGGGGCGATTCCTGAGTGAAGGACGGGACACGCTGCTCCAGCTACCGGAGGAGGTGATGACCTCCTACGATCACATGAAGGAGGCCCTGCTCACCCGCTACGGGCTAACAGCGGAAATGTACCGCCAGCGGTTCAGAGACTGCAAGAAAATCCCGGGTACCACATGGGTGGAGTATGTGGACTTTTTCAGTCGGGCCCTAGAAGGGTGGATCAAAGGAAGCAAAGTAACCACCTACGGGCAGCTGGTCGACCTCATCGTGTGGGAACATCTTTCCAACAATTGCTTCGTGGAACTGAGACAGCACCTCCTCGACAGCAAAATGACCGACCCGCGAAAACTTGCCGTCGAGGCCGATCGATGGGTCAACTCCCGGGTCCCCCGGAGCTCAATGGGGGAGTACCAGAGGAACCCCAACGGACCCCCACGCCAGCGCGGTGGGGGGGGAGGGCCGAACAGGAACCGAGACCCTCCCGCCGGGGCCCCCAGGAGCCCCCCTCGAGGGCCACCGCAGTCACATCTCTCCCCGAGCCTAGCCCGAAGGGTGGGCCCGGCCCGACCCGGACCACGGCCACCAGTGACCTGCTATGGCTGCCAACAAACCGGACACTTTGCCAGCGATCCGGCCTGCCCTCTGAACCGAAGAAACGGGGCCGGGGGGCCCCCGCCCCGGCAGCTGACAGCCGCCGCCTTGGGGGGAGGAGAAGAGGAAGAGGAGGCCCTCGACCGAGAGAACACTGAGTGGGAGCCGGCAGCCATGTCCCTGGTCTGCCTGGGTAGCCGAGAGATGGTACCCTGCGCCCCCATCCCAACCAACACCCAGAAGTACCGGCAGCAGGTCACGGTCAACGGGCAACGGGCCGAAGCCCATCGCGACACGGGCGCCAGCATCACCGCTGTCCGCTGCCACCTGGTGACCCCTGAACAGATTCTACCGAATGTGCTGTGCCCCGTACGGACGGCCGACAACAGTGAAAGCCTATGCCAGATGGCCCTGGTCCCCTTCGAGTGGGGAGGGGTGACGGGCCTGCTGAAGGTGACAGTGCGCGACGACGCCCCGGTCGACTGTCTCCTGGGGAACGACTTGGAAAGTTCCCCCTGGGCTCAAGTAGAGCGACGAGAGCACCTCCGAATGTTGGGACTGGCTGATTGGGCCTGCGCCATCACCCGGTCCATGACCGCCCAGGCCCCCCGCTCATCCTCGACCTCCGGGACCACCCAACCCGAGGGGCTCACACCCCCTCCCACCAGCAGCGAGGAGGAGGCGGACACCGACCCTGGGCCCAGCGAATCCTCCCCCGAAGAGGTGGCTTCTCCGAGCGTCCTACCAGAGCTGACGCAATGGCAACACGAAGGGGGCCCCACCCGAGAGCAGTTCCAGCAAGAGCAACAGTCCTGTCCCTCTCTCGAAGGGGTCCGACAACAGGCGACCGCGCAAGCCAACGGTGACCAGACCGGCACCCACTGGATCTACTGGGCCGAGGGCCTGTTGTACAGTGAACAGAAAGTAGCAGAACTCGGGGCCAGCCGCGTGTTGGTGGTCCCCCTCCGCTTCCGGGAGTTCCTTCTCAACCTGGCCCATGATGTGCCCCTCGCCGGACACTTGGGGCAAGACAAAACGTACAGTCGTCTGGTGACCCACTTCTACTGGCCCCGGATGCGGAGAGATGTGGACAACCACTGCCGGTCCTGCCAGACCTGCCAGGCCAGCGGAAAGACGGGGGGTCGGGTCAAGGCCCCCCTCCAGCCCTTTCCCGCCGTCAGCACCCCGTTCGAACGGGTCGGAATCGATATTGTGGGACCCCTGGACCCCCAAACTGCCCTGGGCCACCGCTTCATCCTGGTCCTCGTGGACCACGCCACCAGGTACCCGGAGGCGGTCCCGCTAAGAACTATAACGGCCCCTGTGGTAGGCCGGGCCTTGATGGGAATCTTCTCCCGAGTGGGATTCCCCAGCGAAGTGGTGAGCGACCGCGGCACGAACTTTATCTCCAGGTACATGCGGTCTCTGTGGCAACAGTGCGGGGTCACCTACAAGTTCACGACCCCCTATCACCCTCAGGGGAACGGACTGGTTGAGCGGTTCAACCGAACCTTAAAAGGGATGATCCAGGGCCTGGAAGAACCCCTCAGGCGGAAATGGGATGTCCTGCTGCCCTGCCTCCTGTTTGCCTATCGGGAGGTCCCGCAGAAGTCCCTGGGGTTCAGCCCGTTTGAACTATTGTATGGACACCCGGTCCGCGGACCGCTCAGCCTGGTCAAGGAGGGCTGGGAGATGACACCCCGAGGCGCCCCTCCTGACGTCTACCGATACCTCCTGACCCTCCGAAACCAGACCCGCAAGTTCCGAGCCATGGCCGAAGCCAACCTCGAGGCCAGCCAGGAGGACATGAAGCGGTGGGACGATCGCAACACCTCTACTGTAGAATTCGAGCCAGGTCAGAAAGTATGGGTCATGGCCCCGGTCGAACCCGGCGCCCTCCAGGACAAGTGGACCGGGCCCTTCAAGGTGGCGGAGAAGAAAAGTCCCGTCACATACCTGGTCGATCTGGAGTCCCCCCGGAACCCCCTCCGGGTCCTACATGCTAACAGGCTAAAACCCCACTTCGCCCGGACCGAACTGAGCCTGCTGCTGGCGACCGACGAGGGGGGCGAGGACGACTCCGAGCCCTTGCCCGACCTCTTGCAGTCCAATGTCCATGATGGATCGATCGAAGGGGTCCAACTCGCCTCGTCCCTGACCCCGGAACAGCGCAACGACTGCCAGCAATTACTGCGGGACTACGCAGCCCTCTTCTCTCTCACCCCGGGGGTGACCCACTGGTGCGTCCACGACGTCGACACCGGGGAGAGCCCCCCCATACGACACAGAGCCTACCGGGTGCCTGACCGAGTGCGGGCCTGCATCCAGGCCGAAGTAGCAAAGATGCTGGCCCTGGGGGTCATCGAGCCTTCCGACAGCCCGTGGGCCAGCCCTGTCGTCCTGGTGCCCAAGGCCGCAGCTCCCGGTCACCCCCCGGAGTTGCGATTCTGCGTGGACTACCGAGCCCTGAATACAGTAACCAAGACAGACGCACACCCGATACCCCGGGCCGACAAACTCATCGACCGCCTAGGGGCCGCTCGCTACTTGAGCACGCTGGACCTCACCGCCGGGTACTGGCAAATCCAGCTCACCCCCGGCGCACAAGAAAGATCCGCCTTTTCGACTCCGGATGGGCATTACCACTTTCGGGTGATGCCCTTCGGAATGAAGAACGCCCCGGCCACCTTCCAGAGACTGGTGAACAAGGTTTTGGCCGGGCTTGAGGCCTTCAGCGCGGCCTACTTAGATGACATTGCCGTGTACAGCAACCACTGGGCCGAGCACCTCCGTCACCTGAGGGCCGTCCTGGCCGCCCTCCAGCAGGCCGGGCTCACAATCAAGGCCAGCAAATGCCAAATCGTCCACGGATCCGTGACCTACCTGGGCCATCAAGTGGGGAGCGGGCAGGTGGCCCCCCTCCAAGCGAAGATAGAGGCCATCAAGACCTGGGAACCCCCCACTACCCAGACCGCTGTCCGGGCCTTCCTGGGCCTCACCGGATACTACCGGCGGTTTATCCGGGACTATGGGAGCATTGTTGGCCCCCTCACAGAGTTAACGTCCAAAAAGCAGCCCAAGAAGGTACACTGGACACCCCGCTGCCAAACAGCCTTCGACACCCTAAAAACAGCCATGTGTACTGCTCCGGTGCTGCAGGCCCCGGACTACCAGAAGGAGTTCGTAGTACAGACGGACGCCTCCGAGTATGGGATCGGGGCCGTCCTATCCCAAACCGACGAAAAGGGGCTCGACCGGCCAGTGGCCTTCATCAGCCGACGACTACTGCCCCGAGAGCAACGCTGGAGCACTATTGAGCGCGAGGCCTTCGCTGTGGTGTGGGCCCTCAAGAAGCTCCGGCCCTACCTCTTTGGCGCCCACTTCCGGGTCCAGACCGACCACCGGCCCTTGCAATGGTTAATGCGAATGCGGGGCGAGAACCCCAAGCTGCTGCGATGGTCCATCTCGCTACAAGGGATGGACTTTGACGTCGAACACCGGCCCGGCAATGACCACGCCAACGCCGACGGCCTGTCCCGCTTCTTCCGCCTTGACGAGGAGAATCCCCAAGGAGATGGGTGACTCTCCATGCCTTCGGCTGGGGGGGACGCCTGTTGGACCCGGCCTCGTGGCGTGGTCCTTAACCCCCTGGATTGTGCCCGTTCCCCGCCCCGGCCGTCACGGGCCACCCGTCTGAACTGCACCAAGGCCCTTCACCCGGAGCTGCACGTGGTCGCATACTCCTCGTGGCTCCGCCATCTTGTTGGCCTCCACGTCACGCCGTGCACCAGCCGGCGCGACCCCGCTCAACCCGGCCTCGGCCCCAGCGAAGCCCCGACATCGAGGCACCACGAACTAGCCAGGGGGTGCCGCAGGAACCATTCATCGCCCCCGGCGGAGGACAGTATCGATGGGACCCCCAACTGTCCTCCCCTCTCGAGGTGTGATCGCCCTGCAACTCCCATGGGCCTGGCGCCTCTCCTGCTGGGCGTCTGGCCACCTCCACCCGGCCACTCCGCCCCCTCGGGCGCATAGGTCCGGACATCAAAGGGCTCCAGACCTATATCTGGGGCGACCCCACCACAGCTCGGCAGTTGTATCCCGGAGTCGAGAGCCCTGCTGATTGAATCGCGGCTGACCCTACGGAGAAGAACTCTTGTCGGAACCATCACGAGCCCTGCTGACTGCGTCACGGCTCCTTCTTGTGAACCCTTTCTGAACCACCTGGAACATCGGAGCCCTGCTGACGCTGTCGCGGCCCAACCTCGCTGAAACCTCCCTCGGAGCCCTGCTGACGACGTCGCGTCTCGAGCTGAGCAGAAACCATCTTGAGAGCCCTGCTGATTGAATCGCGGCTCTCCACGAACTGTACGCCAGAGCCCTGCTGACGCCGTCGCGGCTCGACCCCTCCGAGATCGGAGGTCCTCCAGCTTGAGGATAAGAACTGGGCCCCGGGTACCCTCGTACCGCACTCCTGCCAAAGACTGTCCCGCTACCCCTACCCTTCCAAAGAGACACTGAGACTTTTGGTGGATCCCTCGATCCCTTCGTGTAAATATTGACCTCGTAACCTTTTGATTGCTGATAAAGAATTGCTTGTCACCAGACAACCTCCTTGAGTCCTGTGTGGTGGTGTTACTGTGCTAGTGCGTGATAGGAGAAGGATCTCTCAGGAGACTTCTCGGCAGCGCTCGGCTACTTCGTGCCGTGAGAGGGCCCCCCTTGGTGGTCTCACCGACTCCTCGGGGTCCGCCTTCCAACAATAGGGATATCCTTGTTGATAGCCCATGGTGGATTTAGCCATGTAATCCACCTCCCATTGGATTACATGGCTAAATCTGAAAATTAGCAGATGTAAAAAAGCAGCATTAACCGTGGTTAGCGCTGCTTTTTTTTGTCTCTAACAGGGTTAGCGTGAGGCTTGATAATAGGAGAAATGTCGCTTAGCGAGATTTCTCCTATTATTTTGCTCTGGAACGCCCACTTTGCATCCCATTAGACAGACCCCCCAGGATATAGCGGCATGGATTAGCAAATTTAGCGGCACAAATATGGAAATTTAGCGGCACAAATAGGGAAATTTTGCGGCAATTTTGCGGCATTTTAGTTTGCAGTTTTTCCTACAACAAACACAGATATCTTCGTTTTTTAAAGTATTTAACAAGCTAAAGCTATGTATATTTGGTGTATTTACAATGTAGACACTTTGTTTGGCTTAAAGGCTACATATATGTGTTTAAAAACAAAATGATGCCCCTGAGGCCCCGCCGCGTGCCCCGTGTGCGGCGGGCCCAAAAAGAATGCCACCTGGGCCCGCCGCACACCGGGCATGTTGCGGGCCCAACATTTGTTTAGAAAACAATATATGCTCCTCAGGTGTTGGGGGAGGGGGGGAAGCATCTCCAGTAAGTCGAAGAGCCAGGTCTTGAGGGTCTTCCTGAAGATGTGCAGTGTGGGGGCGCATCTTGCAAGAAGAGCTTGTTTTGGGTGTTAGTTGATAGTTGGATCTACCGGCTTCATGTTTTTTGCTAAAAACAATGGTATTGGCATGTCATTGGAGGTTTCTGATGTTGCCATTATTTGGGTTGAAGAAGCTTCTTTGGCTTCTTTGGCTTTTAAAGCCAAAAAAGCGGAGATAAAGCCCTTGTTAATATGCCCCTAACATTTTACTCAACACAGCAGAGCAAGGCAACTTGCTGCGCTGCGTTGCGTGAAAGGGAGAGAGGAGAAGTGTGCCATATCTATTGCTCTCTCCTAGCACTGGCACACTGTGTGCTGCATGCGCCTATGCAGGCACCCTTATGGCATGCTGCAAGGATGCCTGCATTACAGGCAGGATTGTTTTTGTGCAGGAAAAGGACACCTTCCTGCACAAAACCAATCCTAGGATGCAATTTCCTCTTTCTATGTTTGATCCAGAATGCATCACGCATAGAAAGAGGAAGTTTTGAGGAGAAATAAAGATATTTCTCCTTGTTACGCCTCTGTCTCGTAGGCGAACCATTTCGGCACAAACCCAGGTATACAAATCTTTTTGTATTTTGTATCTTTTTGTAAATCTGTTTGTGTGTCTAAATACAAGGATTAATTTTCTCCACCCATGTAACAGTAACAATTTGAACCGCGCAAAGCCACGCAAATTTACTTTGCATGGCTTAGAAAATGCCAAAATTGATTTTGTATTGGGGCTGTGCCTCAAAAATTATGCCAAAACGTAATACATCTGTGCCCAGTTTCTTCAGGTTTTCAAGTCAGCTACTTGACTACTAGACCACATCTCTTCCATTGCTAGTCTGAGGCCCGGATTGAATGTGCTATGCTTTGGCTGAACGAGTGCAGTCCCGCAAAGGGGAAGAGTGATAGCAGATTCTACTAGATAATAATCTGATTGTGACATGTTACAAGCTAAATCTATGGTCTGAAAAGCACAGTTGGTATGTTTTCCTAAAAAGTAGTGATTTGCTTGTGTGGACGTGTTTTCCAAAATCAAAGGGTACTGCTCCCCAGCGAGCTTTCACTGTCAGTCAGTTGTCTTGCAAAGCTAACACAGACCTTAATGCATTCAAGGAAAATGGCTTATCCTCCACCTGGACTTGCCATTCCGCCACTCTGGCATTCTTAGGTTAGTTGCAAGCTAGTGGGTGACTTTAAGAGCCGCATGGACTGCCATGACCCCATAGCCACTCTAAAGACTTTGTCTCCTGCAGTGTGGGACTGGTTTGAAAACAAAATTCCAGGGCTGATAGTCCAATCTGCTTGCTTGGTAGTAAACAACAGGCATACTTGGGTTTCAGTGTGCCCTTCACACTGTTAGGCTTGGTGCACTGCACCTGCTCTACTAGTGTTTCTTATGCTTGAATTTGGCTGGCGTATTTTAGCTGTTCATTGCACAAGAGAAAATTGTTCCCAGTATTGTTAATCATGCACGGATAGTCTAGTGTAGAAGCCCATATTGGAACTACCAACTAACATGGCGCCACTGCATGTCGCACGATATTAGCTCCTTTCGCGCGTTCACCCTTTGCAGAGCCAATATTAAAAGGAGGCAAGCAATATGAGTTGGCAACCGCTGCAGAGAGTGAGTTTCCAACTCAATTTGTGAACATTGAGCATAGCTGATGTCCAGGGGTGTACGCAAAATGAAGGGGCCCACCTGCAGAATATGACAAGGGGCCCCTTGAGTGACCAATATCGCCGAGATATTCATTGGCCTTGGACTGAATGGGGCTCCTCTTGAAGGGCTGCCCCCCCTGCACCGCTTGGGCAGCTGGTGCCTGTGTTACGCCCCTGCTGATATCCATCAGGGTTCTGCAACCTCCCCAGGACATCAGTTGCAACTGTAAAAGCCTGTGTTTTTTTTTTTTAGGATTAGCCTGCATGAACAGATGCGCTGCTGCTTGCAAGATATTTTGTCAGTTTAAAGTCCACCTGTTGCTCACCATTGGTTGGCTTCATCGTCACTTTAGTTTTCTCGCTTTTGTTTTGTCAGTTCATGTTGGCTTCACCTCCTCTTTGTATGTTTCTGGAGCATGGACCAAGTACTGGTTACTTTCTTTGTGAGTGTCCTTCCACTGCTCACGCTTTCTGACCTGGTCTACATTTTTCTTATACTTGTAGCACTCACTAAGGGGACATGTGTTTCTAGATCGTCTTCCTTCTGGCCCTGCACTATGCTGCTGCTTTCACCCACTCTCTTCCCCTGCTCGTGCTTTTTCCTTTTTAGTCTTCTATCTTCTCCCCTTCCAACCTTCTGTTTTTCTCTGTGTTGTTTTGTGCTCCTCCCAACCTCCTGTCCCTATCTATTGCATGCTCCCTCCCATTCCTCCTTATGCTGCTTGCACATCCTAGCTTTCAATGTTGTTGCATGCTCCCTCCCGCCGTCTAGTCAGTCCATGTTGTTGCATTCTCCCTCCCATCCCTCCTTGCTGTTGCGTGCTCCCTCCCATCACTCTGTGTTGTTGCATGCTCCCTCCCACTCTCCTGTCCCTCCATTTTGTTGCATACTCCCTCCCACCCTCCCGCTGCTGTGGAGCATGGCTGAAGGTAAAAAAAAATCCTATGATGTGGCCAGAGATGACAGTGTCATAGCACTTTTATTTTACTTTCAGCCATGCTAGAAAAAGAGCACCTTTTTTCTAGAAAAGTATGAATATTGCATTATACTGCGAAAAATAATTTTTATATTTAAAAATGGGATATGTAAAAATAAATGCAGTAAACGCATAATAGAAACTTTCTTCTATTCCTGTTGTAATACTATTGTTGTGAAAGTTATGGGCTACACTTCCCCCATAGGGACCACTCTATTGTTAATAATTGTCCAGCCCAGGTCCGTGGGATAGTGGGTTGCCCACCTTTTTTCAAGACATTTTATGACAGCACTGAATATAAATGGTATAACTTGAAGAGACAGGGAATACGATTTTTCCACAGTGGAATGAATTACCTTGTTATTCAGAGTCAAGAGTTACATCATGGAGTAAGGAACATGTTACTAAAACCGTAAGCATCTCTTCTTGGCATGCAGTGTTGTAGATTCACATGTTCCTGCCATCTAGTGTTGGGCTCAGTAGTGTGCAAGTTATTTCTCTTCAAAGAAGTATTTTCAAGTCACAAGGTTCTTGCACTCCTCCTATCACTGTTAATGCACATGGGTCTCGGCTCTATTGTTTGATTTTTTTGCATGAAGGGTGAGGACTAGATGGAGCATATAGATACAGAAAAGATGACCATGCATAAGAAAGATTTAGGATGAAACTAAAGAATGTCCTCAACATCTGAAGATGTCAAGACAGATGGGTGGGTGCATGTGAATCTACAGCACTACATGCCATGAACAGATCCTTACAGGATAAGTAACATTTTCTGTTTGTGGCTTGTGTAGCTGTATATTCATATATTGTGCATAGACTGTAAAGAAGTTCTCCCAGAAGTGATGGCTAGCCTCAGGATGTTACAGAGGCTTGGAAAAGTTTAAGAAGTGCTGCCTGACCAACATTGTTGTGCTAAAAATTTCACACAGTAATGTTTTGTAAACATGTGGGGGGTAAGCCAGGTAGCCACTTTACAAATGCAGAGTATGGGAATATTACCCAAGAAAGCCATAGAAGCTCCATTTTTGCAGGTTGAGTGGGGTTTTGGAGGGACCAACACGGGACGTTTTGCTTTATCATAATAGGTCTGTATGTATTTCACCAGCCATAGTGAAATTCCTAATTTAGATACTGCCTGCCGCTTGTGCAGCCTGGAGAAGGAGACAACATTTTCTGTGTCTTACTAAAGACCTTCAGTCTGTCAGTGTGTGCTTTCTTGACATCCAATGTGTGAAGAGCTACTTCTGCTACTGATTCTGGATGTGGGAAGAACACTGGGAGCTCAAAGGTTTGATTGAGGTGGAAACTAGAGACCATCTTAGGAAGGAATTTACGGCTTGTCCTGTGGAGCAACCTATGCATTTGGAAGAAAGGTTCTGCCAGGGTAAGCGCCTGTATCTCACTAATACACCAAAGGGAAGTGATCACTGCCGGAAAAGCCACTTTCCAGTAAAGGAACTGCAAAGGATAAGAGTGAAGTTGTTCAAAAGGAGGGCCTGTTAATCTAGTAAAAGCAATGTTCAGGTTCAACATAGGAGTTGGTGGCATGCGTGGTGGGATAATCTTTTTGTGCCCCTCTTTGGAGGCTTTGATAACAGGCACCCTGAAAAGCGAAGTGTGCTGTCTGTTTTTTAGCTAAGCAGTAGCAGCAGCCAAATGAAGTCTTCTAGCAGTAGAAGCAAGATATGACAATTGCAAATGCATCAGGCAACAATGTCTTGGACGGTTGCTTTCAGATCAATGCTTTTAGGGAGACAGTAGTCTACAAACGATTCCACATGGCTGCATAGCATGGTCTGGTAGTATGAATTAATGAATGAATATAGGTTTTATAAAGCGCGAACTTAGCCCAGGGGCATCAAAGCGCTGCAGAAAGGGATCAGAGATGTCCAAAGGTAAGAGACTTACAGATTCAAGCTGGTGAATAGCCAGGTCTTTAAGGCCTTACGGAACGAGGAGTGAGTTTCCAGAGCCGAAATTGAAGGAGGAAGGGAATTCCACAAGTTGGCTGCAGCCAGCGAAAAAGCCCTCCCCCCATCTGGATTTCCTGAACCCGGGAGCTGACACCAGATTCTTGCTGGCAGATCTTAGCTGCTTGCCGGGGACAGTTTTTTAATGCCTTCAGACCCCATATCATACCAAGCACAGGGCTTTACACACAATTCTCTGACTCAATGGAAGAGAAGTGTGGCTCACTGGTTAGAGGAGGCATACCCTGAAGCAGAGGTCAGACCCGGGACCAGGGTTCAATTCCCGACGCGGCAGGGTCTGAGTCCAAGTGTCCACGGACTCGATAATTCTCACTTTGGTGCCTACTCGAATCATGGGTTCACACTCTGCAACTCTGGGCAATAGCTTGCTTAATCTCCACTATGGCCCCCCCTGCGGCGGGATGCCTGGCTTTCACCTTGGGGATGCCCAGTATGGGTTATCTCACAGGGAAAAAGCCAGGACAGGTTCCCAATGCAAGCGCTGAGATGCCCAAGGGTAAGTCGAGCGCTATATAAGAACACACATACATACATTCTGATGGTGGCCGATACAGAGTGAAATTTGGGGAGGCCCATCACCAGCCTGGCAGTGGCATTCTGCACAATTTGAAGTTGATGTAGGAACCCCTTATTTATCCCTACATTAAGGGCATTGCTGTAATCTAATCTAGATAGCACAAGGGCCAACACTGCCTGTTTCCGCAAGGGGAGGGATAGAAATTGAAAGATCTTTTTGAGAATCCTTATCATCCCGAAGCAGGTAGAAACTGTTCTATTTATTTGGGGGCCCAGAGAAAGGGAGGTGTCCACTTTGATGCCTAGATTTTTGGCACTGAGGCCAGGATGAGGGCAATATCCAAGCGTATCAGGCCACCAGGCCTCAGACCAAATCTCCTGTTTGTCTCCGAATATTAAGATCTCAGTCTTATCCCCATTGAGTCTTAGATAGTTTTCCACCATCCATGAAACCACCGCCTGCATGCAGTTTTTAAAGTTTGCTGCTGACGCTTCGACACTCTCAGTGATGCTAATCATGATTTGAGTGTCATCAGCGTAGGATAACACTCCTAGACCGAAAGATCTTCCAACCCTGGCAAGCGGGGCTACATAAATATTAAAAAGGGTAGGACTCAATGAAGATCCCTGGGGGACTCCACAGAACAAGTGTTTAGGAGCGGAGAAGAATTGGCCCATCTTAACTCTTTGTGCCCGCAAATCTACAGGGAGAGATGGTATCGAAGGCTGCCATCAGGTCCAGAAGGATCAGTAGGGTGGTATGACCAGCTTCAATCTGTTGTCGAATGTTGTTGAAAACAACGGTTAACGCCATCTCGGTACTGTGCTCACTTCTGAACCCATGCTGCGAGCCATCGAGCAACTGATGATCCTCCAAATAAGTACTAAGATTGAGGTTCAGTTGTTTCTCCAAGATTTATTTGCTGGGACAGGCAATAGGGAAATGGGTCGGTAGTTCTTTAGTTCCGCAGGGTCCAGAGAGGGCTTCTTTAAAAGAGGTTTAACCACTGCAGTTTTCCACGCAGTGGGATACTGGCGAGAGGTAATGACAGCATCAAGGATTGAAATCAAAGGTGGGGCAATAGCATCCATTCCCAGTTTCAAGATCTTCAAGGGGAAGGGCTCCAGGGGGGAACCAGACCTAATTCCACTTAACATCCGCTCAGTGTCCCCTTGAAGTATAGGAGGAAAGGAGCACAAACGGCAATCCTTCAGAGAAACTGCCAGGGGATCTGATGGAAGATCCAGCTTTGATCCTCCAGCATTGGACCTCTCCAAAAGGGATTATATGTCCTAATTTTGGCATAGAAAAAAAATTCCATTTTATCACACAGATCCTGGGAAACCTCAGTGTTAGCAGTGGCCGTGGGAGCTAGGAGAGTATTATTCACAGTGCAAAGTTCCCTAGGGGATTTTATGGATTCCATCATCTTAGAATAATAAAAGACCTTTTCCTCATTATTAAACCTGCAGGCCTCTTGAAGAATGGCCATGCATTCTGCAGTCCGATTAAAGTAGATTCTAGGACCTCAGGAGAGTATTAATCACAGCGCAAAGTTCCCTAGGGGATTTTATGGATTCCATCATCTTAGAATAATAAAAGACCTTTTCCTCATTATTAAACCTGCAGGCCTCTTGAAGAATGGCCATGCATTCTGCAGTCCGAGTAAAGTAGATTCTAGGACCTCGGGAGCCAAAACACAAGTTTTAGCTGTTTGGGGTTGGGATATCTGAGAGTGCCTTGATTTGGGAAGAAAAGATCTGGCTTGTTGGGCATCTCCTTATGAAGCACTAGAGAGAGGTTGATACGTGTGGTGCACCAGGACTGGCTAGCCCACATTGGGTCTATTAGAATGAGGGTGAGGGGTTTTTGCTGTAACCTCCAAACCACAGATAGAAGTAGTGGCAGAGGCAAAAAAGAATAAGGAAATATCGATTAACAGTTCATAATAGTGCATTGCACATGGACTATGGCTGTGGATACCTGGAGGCAAAGTTTGGGTATTTTGTGTTTTCGGTGGTGGCAAACAGGTATGTCTATGCGGGGTATAGTTCTCACGCGTGGACTTGTTGATGCACCCTGCTGAGCAGGTCTGCAAAGTCGTTGTCCCTCCCGGGGATGTATTGTATGAGGAGATGGACTGTGTGATGGAATTTCCCACCACTAAATGCCCCGGGCTAGGGCCAAAAACTGAAGGGAGTGTGTGCCGCTCTGTTTCTGCAGGTAAAACATGGTAGTTGTGTTGTCCTTCCAGACAATAATTTCCTAGTGTTGAATGAGGGGAAGGAAGGCCCTGAGGGCTAACTGGATCATCAACAATTTCAGGTAAGTGATATGGAAATCCCATTGATCCAGTGTCTACATACTTTGTATGGTCAGGTCTTGTAAGTGTGTCACAGAAGCCATTCAGTGAGGTGTCCGCAGTGATGGTAACTTGGGAAATGTGGTCCAGTAAGGACAGTCCCTGCAACAGGTTGTTGGTATTCCACTACTACAGCGAGGGATGAGTACGGCCCCAAATCAAGACTAGATCCTCCCACTGACCCTCTGCTTGCGACTATTGTGCTGCTAAGAATTTCTGCAGTGGACACGTATGCAACCTGGCATGTGTGACTCTGGCTATACAGGCCATCAAGCCTAGGAGGCACATGATCTTTCTGACCATTACCGGGTGATCTGACTGAAAAAGAGGTAGTGCCGTTTATAATGCTTGCACCCTTAATGGGCGGGGGAATGCCTTCTCTACTCAGGCATCGAGTATGGCCCAGAGGAAAGGTTGTACTTGCAGGGGCTGGAGATGGGAATTGGTTGCATTAATGGTGAAGCCTAGGCTGTGCAATGGTGTCTTGAGTGTGCGTCAGCATTTGCTGCTGTTTGGTGCTTTTGATCAGCCTTTCGTTCAGATAAGGAAAGTCATGGAAGCCTCTCCTTCTGAAATGAGCTTCTACCCCCAAAAGACACTGTGTAAACACCCTGGGAGCTATGGTTACTCCAAACAGCAGCACTTTGAATTGATAAAGCTGACCAGTTACCACAAACCAGAGGAACCTTCGAGGGGCAGGGTGGATGTGTGTGTAAAAAATAAGTATCTTTCAGGTCGAGAGCGGTCATGAAATCTACCTGCTGTAGCAGTGAAATGGCATCTTGGATTGTCACCATGCGAAAGTGCTCTGACAGGATGTACTTTTTGAAGAGTCTGAGGATGGGCCTTAGGCACCCGTCTTTCTTGGGAATCAGGAAGTATGAGTACACCCCTTTGCTGCAGTGTGGGGTATCACAGGTTCTATATCCCCTTTGCTGAGTAGTGTCTGCATCTCCACTTGGAGCATGCTCTGATGTCCCAGGGAGAGCCTGTGTGCATGGGGAGGGCTGTTTGGTGGTCTTTGTGTGAGCGCTAGGAAGTACCATTGCGCTATAATATCTAGAACCCAGTAATCCTAGGCGATCTCTGCTTAGTGGCCAAATGTGAAGATTCTTTTGCATAAATGTATGAACATTAACGTTACATCTCCATATTACCTCAATTGGAATATCCTGTATTGTCCTTATCACTGCATGTTTTCCTTCGTGATTTGCATTTGGGTTTCACCAGTCCTATACTGGCGAAAACCATTCGATGATAGCCTTTTCCATAATCTGACGCATAAATGCTGCATCACGAATGCAGTGTGATTCTATCACTCTAAATCAGCAGAAGGGCAAAAAGGGTGCATTCAGAACAATGCTGATTGTGCCATGACAACCAGGGCCATGCTTGGATCGCAAACCAGCCCTGGCAATTACGTCTGACCAGTGGAGAGGTGTGGTGCAGCGGCCAGGGCAGCTGACTTTGGAGCACAGGGTTCATGGTTCGATCCCCAGCTCCAGAAGCAGCTGAGCTCAGCCCCATGTGACTCTGGGCAATAGCTCACTTAATTTCCACGATGGCTTCCAGTGCCTTGAGACCCGTAAGGGTGAGTAGTTTGCGCTTTACAAATACGGATTTAGATTTATTTAGACCGGCCACCGGGGAGGGGGGCGTATGTAATTGCCAGGGCTGGAACACTGCTGCTGCACTTCTGTTACAAGGGGCCGATTTTGCACTGCTGCAAAGCCGGCCCCCAGCAACAAAAATGGCTCCCACTGGTACAAAACCGGCCCCCACCCTACTAGCCCACCGGTAAAATGCCTGGTGCCCGCTAAGGCCAGGCCGACCCTGAAAACTACATCTTACAGCTGCACACTACAAGACATCTCTACTAATAATTGTACACAGCAGTGCCTGCCTAGGGGTATGATAATGCACACTTGGAGGTTTTGAATGTATTGTGCACAGTAAGAGGCTTCCATATTGCACCATGAGGGCATATATTGTATGCTTATACTAGAGATTACCCCAAAGCATGCACACTATGGGTTTTAATGCAGACTAGATTGCTTCAGCTCTTCATTCTTCTGAAGTGGATACACTGAGTATCACCGAGCTGAGTAATCTTAACATATCTAGCATGTATAAAGAATTCAGTTTGTGATGGGTGCCATGTGGCAGCCACCAATTATGTTATATGCTGGTGCAAGCTTGCAGTGGAAATCCACTCAAAAGGTGTCACTGATTAATATACGGAGACAGACTGCAAAGCAAGGTATGAAGAATTTTGAAACCCTCCTATTTTTTGTGGGTTTTGTAAGTTCGGTCCAGGGAAGTACAAAAATGTTACTATAGAAAAATATTTGTTTTTTTCAGGAGTGCTTTTATGTTTTTTGATGCCATGCTCCCAAATGTGCACGTTGCTCATCACTTGCCTGTTAGTTTTGACCCAAAGCTCAGCAGCAGATACAACAGGTGCATGGACCATGAGGGACTTCTGCAACCCAAGACGGGCCCATAATACCCTTGCTATGCCACTGCTAGAAGTAGTAAAGTTACTATAAATTGTAAGAGTAAATTTACATGTATAGATTTGCTCATGCATTTATTTTGTGTTTATTCTATTTCAGGAGCCGCCTCCATAGTCAAAGTCCATGTCCAGCATCCTCCAGAGGCCTCTGTGAAGATCCACCAGGTGGAACGAGTGGCCGGGCTCGAGGAGCAACCCAGCCCCGGTAGAGATCTATCAAGGAATTCCCTGACTGCGAGCAGGAGAACTCTTTACAGTGTACAGGCCCAGAGCAGCTCTAACAACAATGGATACACAGAATCCTCTGGTTTTGGCTACTGCTTCCGTCAGCTGAACAATGGACAGGTACATTAATTTCTCCCTGACCATACATGGCCACCTATTTCAGTTACCTCTTCGTTCCTTAGAGGCCTTTGTCATGTCTAGTTCCACAGAGTTCATCCTTGTCATTAATACGTTTTTAAGAGAGACGCCGTCGCCTGCAAGCTTATTGTGCTTATCTGGCCCTTTGGTTTGGGTTTGTAGGTCGAGCCTGAGCAGCGCGAGCGCTGCTCTAAGAAGGCATACTGTGTTCGAGTCTGGACTTAAAGCCCCGCCCACTCTACACCCATATTTGTAATTGGCTTGTGTTATTGTCCTTCGTAAATGCTGGCTTCTGATTCGTCAATGGGCTTGTTAATCCCTCCCTAGTACCGCCTTGTCTTCATTTGTAACCTCCCATGAAGACTGGTCCTTTTACTTCATTGTTACATGGTACCTCTGTAAGCACTATTTTCTTTAAAGAGTTTCACCTACTGCCGGCACCACATGAGTTCCTGCAATGTGCTTTCACCTTCCAAGAAGCCTTGGACAATGGCGGCTGCTTCTTTGAAATGCAATAGGTCTCGCATTTACAAGAGTTTGAACTATTAGCATTGTAAACAACAATGCCATTTATATATCTGTTAGTTATCAAAACCGATAAAAGGCATTGTCATTTACAATGCCAATAGCTTAAACTCTTGCATATGCGAGACCTATTGCATTGCAAATGCTTGTTTAACTCATGCGTTAAGCCCCACCTGACTAGCAAGGAGGCACCATTATTCACACAGTGTGGGGGACGCTGCTGTGGTGGCCTGTGGGGTGACGTAGTGACGGTGGACGTAAGGGAGCGGGAGGGGCTGCAGTACCCCCCTGAATAAGCTTGAAGGCGTTGAGGAGAATGAGCAAAAAAGAAGCCTTTGCATTTGGGTTTGTGTTATAGCAGTTCCTCTTTGTTCAATGACAGTGATTGAATGTCAGGCGTCATCTTCGGACAAATTGCTGCTTATTCTTTTAACATGGAGATTTTGTTTACTTATCCCTTCTTTGACGATAAAGTGAGAGAATTGTGTAATATGATCCTACTGACAATCATGCTAAAGGAAAACAACTACATTCAAGTACATGCAAATTAACTTTATAAGAATATCAAAGGGTAGCAACTTCAAGGAAAGAACACATAAAGCAAATTACTTTTTTTAAAATTTGAAATGTAAGGGAACCAAAGATTGAAACAAACCGAGGCACTCTACGTATGCGATGGACAAATGGTAAATATGTCTGAAAACCTGATTTCTACACAAAGTATTGTTGCATGAATTATACGTTCACCAATAAAATCCCAAGCATGATGTAGTTGTACTGAATCAATGACAAGGTAAAGCCACCTCACAACATGCAACAAGCAATGACAAAGCCAATAGGTCAGGTCTTGGCAAGTCAGTGTGCTAATCTTTTTAAAAAAATGTATTGCAAGTTTGTCACAAAAAAAAAAAAGGAAATGTCCGACCACTTACACTGAGCCAGTATCTGCTCGCAATAAATAATTTAGTTTTGAGAAACGTTCAGTGATGTGGCTAATTTACTAATTATATTTTTAACTAAAAAGCCTTTTAGTTGCACCATGCATTTGGTTTTTATTGTTTGTAAAGGAGACACGATTGAATCAAAACCTAGCCAAGCAGTCATATTGTTGTCAACTACAATGTTACAATGTGACTTAAACACTTTATAGAAGCAACTATAGAAAGATGGAAAATAAATCACCCTCTAAATGGGCACCCAGAGTTGAGGCAAAATAGTTAATAACAAGGATTTAAAGTTAATGTAAAACAATAATATAAAAGCACGCTTTGTCATTGAAGAGAAAGGAACTATTTTTAGGGGGATGTGAACAATGTGCAAAGGATTTGTGCAGTCACTCAACATTAAGGCAGCCAATGGGTAAAGAGCATGGAGTGAAGGATAATGTGAATGGCAATTTAACAAACCAATGGAAGCAGCTTATTGACCCAAAGTCTCTCTGTGTATGTAGAGTTGTATGAATTTTCTGGAAAAACAATAGTCAGGTGAGACAGCTTAAGGTGTCTCAAAGGCCAAACTTAACAAGCATTGGCAAAGCCAACAGGTCTCACCTTTATAATGCAAATGCCAAGATACTGGCTTTGTCAGTGTTTGTTTGCTACAAAACTGGCCCGTTTTTTTGTCAGCTATGTTTTACTCAGAAAACTGATCGGAATTCAAAGGGTCAGAGGGTGTCAGAATAATAAAAAAACACACTT
Organism: Triturus cristatus; assembly: GCF_964204655.1. Taxonomy (NCBI): domain Eukaryota; kingdom Metazoa; phylum Chordata; class Amphibia; order Caudata; family Salamandridae; genus Triturus; species Triturus cristatus. Next base: position 464,142,887 of record NC_140592.1, read on the forward strand.
GCCAAAGAGTAGTTTACATTCAACAGGACTGAAAACAAGTTCAGTCATTCAGTCCTCAGCAAAAGCCTAGGCAAAGGATTTATGGGCCTCCAGAAGAAGAGACAGCTCCTTTTCAGTCATGCTAAGAACGCCTTTTCCCCCAAACACCAGCTAAGCAAATGCAGCAGCAAGAGCCCCCAAACCCCAGCACCATAAAACCCCTTGTATGCCAAGGCCTGAGCTTTCATGCAATATGTGGATTTCAGGAGATAAAATAATAACCCTTAATGTCTGCCCTATTGTGATACCCTAGCAAAAATGTATACTTTGCTAGGCTTTTACAAACAAATTGGGGTGGGGGGGGGGGGAGCACCGCTAACTGCACGGGTGGGTATTTGAGCGAAAGCTGTACACAGGGAGAGAGCAAGTAAACATATACATTCACATAGAGAGCTGAATGAAAATGGAAAAAATAGTTCCCTGAATGTGAGCAGGCGAAAGATACAAGTCATGAAAACAAAAGGACCGCAAAAACAACTATGCTCAAGGGTAAAGACAAACACATGAAGAGGAAGGAAAGACATTTAATAAACAAATTAGAGTAAATAAAAATCCAATCTGACACTTTGACGAATGGAATGGTGGCAAACCCCGAAAACTAGGCAACCTTTATCAAAATGGAGAGCTACTCACATGGGAGGAAGCGTGGGGAAGGGGGGGGGGTTTCAGACTCACTCAACTTCTTCATTGAGTGGGATGTGGGGCAGTGAGGGACAAAGCAGCGCGGGAGAAAACGAGACTAGAGACGCTGTACTCAATCAGGGTACTCCGAAAAGTAATCACATGGCTGCAATTGGCAATATCAGGCACCGTTCTCAAAGTGAAACTTAGTTGCATCATCGAATAAGAGAGTGACCTTGGAAGAGAGATACCTGAAGAAGAGTGGTGTAAAATCTGGAGAGCCGCTACATCTTCCATTCGCAAAACACATAAAGGGAATGCATACAAGCTCCTCACTATGTGCTACCTTTCCTGATGTGACTCCACTCAATGTTCGGTAGCCCTGAGACTTGACGGAAGAGCTGCATCCTGAGGGGCACCTTTTTTCACATGTGGTGGTCTTGCACATTCAATCTTATTGGTCCACCATTCTTTTTTTTTTTTTGGAAAAACTTTATTGTGCAGAGAGTCAAAATTACAGACACGGGCCTACAGCCACCAGGGCCGGCCGCTAGTTTGTGCCAGTCAATTACATAGCGTCGCAGAGCAGCAACTGATCTCCAAAGGCACAGCAGGAATATAGAATTATTCTCGGCAACTCAAAAGTTAGACAGGATACAGACATTTTAAAATTTTGAAGAGAACTAAAAAAAAAAAACAAAAAACAAAACTCAAGGCGAGAAACAATCTAAATGGTGCCGAGCGCCGACGGGGGGACCCCACCATACCAGATAAAGAATCAGGAGGTCAATAAAGTCAACCCGGGGGGGGAGGGGAGGCAGCGGGGAAGTCAGAACCATCCACATAACAAGTACAGTATTCCGGGAACCCCAGGATCAGGGGGACAGAGGAATGTCAGAAGTATCTTCAAAAGGGGGCGTACAAATGTTACCTCGGTAGGCGTTCCATTGACCCCAAATTTTACCCCACGCCCCAGGCTTGCCCCGAACCAGATATACCGTCTTCTCTCTGAACATACACCAATCCATGTTCTCCTTCCACACTGACACGGTGGGAGGCCGTCGGGAACCCCAAAGCTGCGCGATATCCCTCTTTGCAATCATGTTCCCAAGTGCCGCCCACCGGGCCTGGGCAACGTTGTAGTCATTAGGCTCCCATACATTCAGCAGACATCGACGAGCCTCAGGCAACAGAGCGACCCCAGTGACATCCTCCATCACTGCATGCACACGGCGCCAATAAGCCTCGACCTCGCGACACTCCCAAAGAATATGAAGGAAGGTGGCACTCAATCCACAGCCGCGCTTACATAGCCCATCCGAAGAAAAACCCATCACAACCAACCGAGGACCCGTCACATACACACGGTGAAGAATTTTTAGCTGGACAAGACAGAGATGGGCCGGAATGGCGACCTCCTTCGGGGAGGACAGTGCAGACTGCCAGTCCTCGTCGTCCAACTCCAACCCGTCTCCGGCCCAGGCCTCCCGAAGATGCACAAGGAGGTCTGCCCGATTATTAATTAACTTCTTATAAATTAAGGAAATCGTACTATCGGGCAGATGACCATCAAGTATACGGTCCTCGAGTGGGGAAGCCGCGGGGATCGTGGTACCCGCCCCAAAGGCCGACAGCAGAGCGTGGCGAACCTGTACGTACCTGAAGAACTCCCTCTCACTCAACTCATACTCACTCTGAAGCACCGCAAAGGATTTGACCGCACCTTTCACCCAGAGGTCACCCACTCTGCTGATGCCAATCATATCCCAGTTCTCAAAGCATTTCGTTGTCCAGAGGCATCCCAATCCGTCCGACGCAAACAAGGGGGTCGCTCGTGTCAGGCGCTCATTCCAACCCATGGCAACATTAGCATCCCTCCACACACGTACTGCAATCTTAGTGGGTCCCGTTAGGTTCCTCCCAGTCGCCCGAGAATAGAGTGCTCTGTTGAAGTCGCCACCAGGCAACTGATATTTATCCATCTCGAAAGCCGGTGCGTAAGTAGCATGGTTAATAGCGGACAGCTGGGAGGCCCAGTAATACCTCCTGATATCCGGGAGCGCGATGCCCCCGTCGTACCAGGGGAGAGTCAATTTTATGAGAGAGCTATACGAGCGCGACCATCCCAAATCAGTCTCCTCTGCAAACCCTCTACCTCCCGGAAATAAGCTGCTGGAATAATGTCAAAGGAGTTCTGGAGTGCATAGAGAAATCGAGGCAGTGACATCATTTTAAAAAGTGCCGCTCGACCGAGTGGCGACAACGGCAACCTACGCCAGCGGGCCACATCCAACTTCAAGCGCCGGAGAGGAGGAAGGAGATTATGCTCATGGCGGACCGCCGGGTCCAACGATACATAGACCCCCAAGTAATTGAAACCGGATTGCGAAATTTGGATGGGAAACCTATTCGGCAGGGGGGGAAGGCCACCGGAAATGACATATACACAAGATTTGGACCAATTAATAGTCAACCCGGAGTTTTTCCTGAAAGAAGTGAGGACATCAAAAAGGACATTAAGGGATTCACGCGGGGAGGTGAGGTACAAGAGAATATCGTCGGCGTACAACGAGACTCGGTCCTCAAAGCCAGGGGCCCACTGAATACCCCTTATCGACGGTTCCCATCGGAGCCAGGCTGCGAGCGGTTCTAAAGCAAGAGCAAAGAGCAGGGGGGACAACGGACACCCCTGCCTAGTGCCCCTCCCGAGAGCGAAGGGCTGGGACACCCTCCCATTGACAACAACCTGAGCTAGCGGATCCGTATATAAAAGTCTCACCCAACTGATAAATCCCGCCCCGAAACCGAACTTCGCCAGTGCGACCCAGAGGTATGGCCATTCGATCGTGTCAAAGGCCATCGTGGCGTCCAACGAAGCCAAGATGGCCGGCTCGGAAAGAAACTCCACCCTGGCGAGAACGCCATGCAAACGCCGCAGGTTGAGAGCAGTGTTCCGGTGGGGAATGAAACCGGACTGATCCGGATGAATCAAGTCACAGATAACAGCGAGTAAGCGATTAGCGAGGACCTTGGCAAGAATCTTCGGTTCAGCGTTTAATAGGGAAATGGACCTGTATGAGGCACAACGATCACGAGGCTTGCCCTCCTTAGGAATCACAACTATGGTAGCCAGACGTTGGTCACTAGGGAGGGAACCGAGCTCACGCGACTCCAAAAACATATCGGGGAGAAACGGCGCCACTTTATCAGCGCATAATTTGTACAATTCAATGGGCAAGCCATTGGGGCCCATAGCCTTACCAGTACGAAGGGAACGAATCGCGGCCGCGATCTCGTCGGCTGACAACGACGCATCCATGCATTCTCGATCCTCTTCAGACAGGCAAGGCAGCGCAATATCCCTCAACAGGGAACAAGAGTCAGCCACATCTCTGTCGGACACCGGGGAGTAGATCACACGAAAATAGTCAGCAAAACACTCCACTATCTCGCCAGGGTCAGTCACACGCACCCCATCGGGGTTCTGAAGCACAGGGACCACGCGATTCACTCTCTCCTTCTTATCAAGCCAAGCAATCAGTTTACCCGCCTTATCCCCGACATCATACAGTCTACCTTGCTGTTCCCTGTACAATGTCTTGGCGGCATCAGTGACAAGGGATTTGTATTCAAACTGTTTCAAGCTAAGGGCATGAAGCCCCTCATGAGTAACACCCGAGTCTAGCTCAGCCTCCAACTCCAGTATTTCAGCCTCAAGCCCCGCGACCTCCCCATTCCTAGCTTTCTTGGTCTCAGCTATTAAAGAGAGGGCCTGGCCCCGTATGACCGTTTTAAAGGCTTCCCACAAGGACACTGAGGACAATACAGACCCCTCATTCTCCAAGAAGTAGTGGTCGAGCGACTTCAGGAGGCTATCGCGAGTCTTAGGGCTACGGAGATGCCAAGGGTTAATGGGGGCGATCCGCCCCGCGGCCTGCATCCCCGTATCGAACTGCAGTCACACAGGGGAGTGATCTGAGATGCCCCGGGCCAAGTGTCGAACCTCACCAATGTGGGTGGCCTGGGCCGCGGGCATAAGGAAGTAATCAAGCCTGGAGAGACTCCCATGCGCCCCGGAGTGGAAGGTGTACTGACACTGCGTCGGGTGCATCAACCTCCAACAATCCACCAGCCCAAAAGTGTCCAGGAACCCACCAAGCCATGATTGGGAAACGGGAAGGGCCCTGGGGGTATGACGATCCAGGTCGCCGGATAGCACAGAATTAAAGTCACCACCCATGAAGAGAGAACTATCCGGGAGTTCCAGCAACATCCGACCAACATCAGAGAAAGCGGAGGTCTGGAGGCCCGGGGGGACATATATCGTGTCTAAAGAAAGGGTCCTACCCTCCCACCTCCCAGTTAGGGCGGCATAACGCCCTCTGTCGTCAAGGATGACGTTGTCAATCTCTAGTGGGAGGGAAGACCGAACAAGAATACCAACCCCCCTGGAACCGGTGGTGAACCCGGAGTGTGCAACCAGTCGGTATCCCCACCTATTCATAGCATGACACACATTGCCAACCAAATGCGTTTCCTGCAGGAGTACAACATCAGGCGCCAGACGACGCAAATATTGTAGTACAACACCCCGTTTGATACGATCCCCCAATCCATTGACGTTCCAAGTTAGCAACCTCAACCCACTACCCCCCATCCCCACAAAAGTAGCAGGAGTCTCCCCACAGAAAGCAGGACACCGGAAACAAAGAAAGAACAAATATGCCGCCTTGAGAGACAAAAAAAACACCCCCATACACAAACACCCCCACCAAAACCCGTTACAACTCCCCCCTCCCTGCACCCCTGCAAACTGTAAAACCACCCCAAAATGCAGTGTGCCTGTCGCCCTAACAATCCCATTCTACAAAAAGACCCCGGAGGAGGAGGAAGGCCGGCCACCACCCGCCACCCGGACGAGAGCTACTATAGAACAAAATATACAAGAGAGGTAGAACCCAACTGAGTAATGTCCGAGTATCAAGGTTAGGGACCGAAAAGTCAATTCTGTAGAGGCTCACCACCCTCGTCACCACCAGAGTGCCCCGCTCGATCGCCCCGACCAGGCAGGGAATCCAACCAGTCACTCACATTGTCCGGTCGTTCAAAAAAGAAGGTCCGCTCCTCATGTTCCACTCGAAGCCTGGCAGGGAAGAGCATCGCATACTTCAAGCCCAGGTCCCGAAGACGTCGCTTAACCCCCTGAAAGCCCATCCTCTGTCTCTGAACGAGTTGAGTGAAGTCCGGGAAAAAATTGACTGAGGAGTTTTCGAATTTCACCGGGCCGTGCACCCTCGAGGCCTGCAAGATCGCATCTCGGTCCCTGAAATGGAAAAGCTTGGCGATGATAGGCCTCGGGGGAGCGCCAGGCCTAGGCTTACCGCCCGGGACACGATGTGCACGATCCACAGCAAAAAACTTGCTAAGTCCAGACGGGGCAAGATGGGTGAGGATTAGCTCTTCGATCAGGAGGTCAACAGAACGAGTCTCGGGATTCTCCGGAACACCTATGACGCGGATGTTGTTGCGTCTTGCCAGGTTCTCAAAATCATCCAACCGATGGGACATCAAGTCGTTTGCCGATTTCAGGGCGCCAAGGTCTGTTCGGAGTTCCGACACATCGGCCGTGAGGCTGGAGGTCGTCAAATCCAATGACTTCACCTTCTCGTTAGTTTTGGACAGGTCAGCCCTGATTAAAGTGACATCGATGGCGACCGTGTCAAGTTTACGAGCCAGGGCCTCATACTGCTGGCCGATGGTCTCCTTCATACCGGTAATGGCGCCCATAATGTCCTGCAGGGACAAGTCGACAGGGACAGATGGGCCGTCTCTAGCATCCTCCAGGGCAGTGCTGGAGGGCCCCGGGGATCCCTTGGCTTGAGTGTAGCGGTCCATGACATTTGTCTGGAACTGTGCCCCGCGAAGAGACGTCTTGGTCTTCCGCTTCTCGGGTTCACCCCTGCCCGTCATGGTGGAAGATGCACCCCGGAGGGGCCCGCAGGACCGAGTGAAAATGGCCGCCGGTCGGCCGGGCACCAACCGGCCGAGAAGCTGGGCCGTGGGGTCTGGAGAAAATCACGACTTGACTCAGTACTCCGTAGGGAGAAAGCAGTGATGACACCAGACTGGACTGGTCCCCGGCAGAGCGGAACAGACCCTCAATCAGACCGTGCCAGAAACCAAAAGCGAAACTGAAAGTGGGGGACGCCCACTGGTGAGGTCCCAATGCCGTTGTTGTTCAACTACGTCCCGGATCCACAGCTCACCAAGTCCCCGGCACTGCCCCGAGATGGGCCTCAAAAGTTCAAAATGCTGTAATATCGGTCCCCCAAGTCCGATTCAAATTCTGAAAGGAGTTATGGACTCAGTCTAGGTTCACCTTCAAAAGCCCGTCCAAGAAATCAGGATATCATCAGGATAAATTGCGAGGAGTGGCGAGGGTCCGGGGAGCCCTGTGCTCACGCGACCATCTTGGATGCGCGCTAAGCTCCTCCCCTGGTCCACCATTCTTGTCACATTAGGGCAATGCTAGGGATTACTCTCCCACTACATCCTCTAACGCTGCTACAAGGTGACCCTGGAGAGACCAGTGTCTAACCACTGACTATCCCTACGGGGCAAGCGTATTACTCACCTGCTGGTGGCAGCCCGAATAGTTCTCACACAATTTTGGAAACAGCCCACCATTTTGCGACTGTCTGTTTCGTGGGGGTAGGTGTGGTCCATCTACACACTTGAGCGGTTGACTGCATTGAAACGAGACTTGATGGACGAATTTGGGGCCACCCGGCTCCCGTTTTGAACTTGCATGAAATGCGACAGACAATTGGCAACAGACCCCGGTCAAGTACCCAAACTCATTCGCAAAGCTAGTCTCCATATCATGGATTCGAGCTCCACACCTCCACCGAGATAGACAATGATGACTGATAACTGTGATGCACTTTACCCCCGCAAGCAGGCATAACGTACAAAATAAGATAATGGAAGTACCAAGTGCCAAAATTTGTTGCACAATGTTATTTTGTATTGTGAAAAAATCATAAATTAAATGATAACAAAAAAAACCAATTTGAAATTGTCTGTAGGCTAGACCTAAAATGATGCTTCATTAAATGAGAAGGAAAATATGAGGGCAGCGTAAAGTTTCAGTTTCGCTGGTCTAATTCCTCATAATTTCTGTAGTGTCATGTTACACTTGCTGCTTGAAATTTAACCATGTAGTGTAATTACATGATGGGGGCAGCAAAAAATGAGAGCGAGTGCACAGGAATAACAAGAACGGCACTTGTGTTTTATGCTCTGTTTTTTCAAGCTAGAATGCATTTCATGTTAAAATATGGCACAAAATGTTGGTTTGGTATTTCATCTGATTATACATAATTGTGTGTATTTTTTCTGAAATTGATGTAAAGAATTAAGGCAACCATACTAGAATTGATAATTAACATCAATTTGACTGGTCGTGTTCTATGCGCGTTTCGGCACACACAGGTGCCTTCATCAGGAGGAAGGCCACAGTTGGAACATAGGAAGATTCTATTGTAGGTAATTATAGTAACCAGTTGTTCTCTACTCTGCTGTATAAACAGTAGCGCTCATAGAATGTATGTCTAGACCTCACTTATCGAAGTCTTTAGCTAAGTTAGAGAAGCTAGAATCATGTCTGTTGAAAATTAATTCAAGGATGGTATGATTGTGCTGTATGTCAATCTCTGGATTCTTAATAATTCATCACGACAGATGAAGATAAGCTGTCTCTATATAGGATGAGGTACTGGGGATATTCGTGTCATCTTTTATTCCATGATTTATGCTAATTAGATGCAATTACATGAGCTGAAATAGTGTCAGAATGAGGGTTTATTTTTTAACGACGTGGAGCCTTCGGATTTTTGGTTCCTATGCACGGTAGCTCCCGTGCATAGGAACCCTACACCCGGAGTCTGGAGGTCAGTCCTTCCCGAGACCGAGCCGGTTTCGGTCGGAGGCAAAACCTACCGACATCGTAATAAGCCCCTTAAAGGTGAGAGATTAATTCTAACAAAAGCGTTGTACCTCCTAATTTGGCAGAAATACCAATGGTAAAAGACTGTTGCTGATTCACAGTTTCATCTGGTGAGATTTTGCTTTTTAAATATTATTTGCTCATACAAAAATTAGTGCTTTTTCCATGTGAGTAAATATGCTTAGAAGGGCCTACATTCTTGGGTTGGTACACCAGCTAAAAGTGGGGAACATCTACAAAGCAGATGTTTTAGCTGTTTACAAACCTTTCACAGGTCGTTCCCACCATAATGTAAGGGTCTGATGTACCAGAGGTTTTCCTGATCGCTAAACCGCAGGTTTTTCGAATGCAAACCCCAGATCCCAATGTACGAAAGTGAAACTAACAGTCACAAATGATTCCTTGTGAAACATTCGGAAAGGAGGATGGTAAATGGCTGCTAATTGCGAAGAAATAAATCAGCAAGTGCTACTGTTAGGAACCACTAAATGATTACAGATCTTTGGAAGTAGCTCGTATTCAGTTTAAAGTGGAAAAAATATTACAACAAAGTAAACTCTTTAAAAGGCATAATGTGATTTTATGTGCTAAATTACTTTAATGGACTATTTTAATCAAGCCATTAAACACAAAATTCCAAATAACATTAATAATAAGAATCGTAAACTAATAAGAAAGGTTATATTTATTAACTATATTGAAATAAAAAATCTTAAGGATAGTGCATAGTTTGCGACGGAGTGGAGAAATACTAGAATGAGGGGCTGTGGTGTTGGGAGGGGAAGGTGAGGGTTGTAAAAGGGGAGATTGAAGGATTGCCTCCGAAAAGTGGTAAAAATCTGGAAAAAGGACAAAGAAGGAGGCTCAGGTGTTGTTTTCAGGGCCTGAAAAGTTGGCAGCAGGGCCAGGGAGTTCCCTTTGCACAAAACGCAGAAATGACGCCAAGAATGAAAAATAGTTTGTTGGGAAGTTGTGGTAGTTTGTGTAATATTAAAGCATACTTACTATTAATAAAACATTTAGGGTATTGGATCTTTATTTTCTTGATGTGGTAATGGTTTTCTTTATTTTATCATGCCTCACTTTCACAAAGATCCAGGGTTTTCCAAGGGAGGATAATTGTATTTCTTTTAATATTGTACTCTTGAATGCTGCAGATTTATTCAGTGTATTGCACATACTGTATTTACATAATACATCATTATTTTTGGACCAATGGCGTTCTTTTCTTTAACTTTTTGAGACATTACGTGGTTTGCACAGCAGATGTATTAATCCACAGAACTACTCTAATATTTATTGACAGCTGCTGGGAATAAGGCATCTCCAGTTGATTCAATCCTTTTTAGGTCGAAGCCTACCAGACAGCTCAGCTGTCCGGTTTATTAAAGACGTCTTGGGGACATTCTGAAAGTTTCCCTGAGAATGTATTACGCCCACTGCTTCCCATTGTTTGTTGTAACTGACAGTTGTTTTCTTTCTATTTGGTGGCTTTATTTGTTTTAGGGTGTCCAGTTTCAGTTAGTCCCTCCCATGGAGCTTAGCCTGTTTAACACTGCTCCTTGTATTCTTCCATGAGTGCTTGCTTTCTGTAAACAGACCTTTACATTTTGTTCTTGTCACATTTGCACTGCATTCAAAGACAGAGGTCAAATGTCAGGTTATGTATTCTGTAGGGAGCTTGGTGTTTACTTTACTTTCTCTGACTATAAACTGAGGATTTATGTGACAGTCTTACTGGCTACTAGGGTTGTGAAAGGAAAGGCTTTTTTTTCAAGCACACAACAACATTTAAATGTCTATAAATGAACTGTGCAAATATTTCAGAATATATCAAAATTAGGAAAGCACAAATGAAGCACATATTTTGTAATCCTGAAGTGTGGTAAAAAAAAAAATATGAATGCGATCAAAACAAATCAGTGCACTACGTGTTGCCATCTCTATATATTAACTGGTTGGGGGCTGTATGGGTCTTTCAGTAAAACTATAAGTCTATGCAAATGTAATGGTCATTTCAATTGAAAATGTGTTGACTTTAATGACAGTGTGCCACCACACCATGCATACTTCTCACAACGTTTCTCCACTCTACACCACTCCACTCTTCAATGCGCTACTCCACTTTTTGCCACTCTGTGCCTCTTCACTATATGCCACTCTATGCCACTCTATGCCACTCTCCTTCATTTTACACCACTCTATTTCACTCTATGCCCCTCCATTCTATGCCCCTCCCCTCTAGGCCATTCCACTCTAAGCCACTCCACTGTATGCCACTCCACTCTGATACTTTAGTCAATTCTGCGCTACTCCACTTCACTCTACTCCACTCCACGGCACTCCAATCTATGACACTTTACTCCACTCTATGCCATGCCACACCCCTCCACTCTACACCCCTCCACTGTATGCTGACCACACTACTCCACCACAGGCTACTCCACTCCCCATTGCTCTGCTTCACTCTGTGCCACTCTACGCCACTCTACCTCACTCTGTGTAACTCCCTCTATGCCATTTAACATCACTCCACTCTGCTCCATGCCACTCTACTCTACACCACGCCACTCTATGACACTCTACTCTACGGCACTCTACTCCATTCAGTGTCACTCCACTCTACTCCACTCTACCACACTCTACTCCACTCTACAACACTACCTCACACTTTGTCACTCCACTCTACTCCACCCTGCTCTACGACACTCCACTCTACACTAACTTCACTCTACAGTACTCCATTCTGCAACACTCCATTCTACAACACTCTACTCTGAGACTCCACTCTACAATACTCCACTCTATATGCCACTCCACTCTACTCCACTGTACGTCACTCCATTTTATGCCACTCTATGCTGCCACACTCTACAAAACTCTAAGCCACTCCACTCAACGGCACTCTACTCCACTCTACTCCCCTCCACTCTACACCCTTCCACTCTATGACACTCTACTCCCTCCACGACACACCACAACACTCTTCACCACTGCACTCTATGCCATTCCACAACACTCCAATCCACACCCCGTCACTCCACTTCACTCTATACCACTCCACACCACTCTGCTCCGCACCACTCTATGCCAGATCACGAGTCTCCATGACACTCCACTCTCCTGTATGCCACTAACTTTTAGCCATACTGAACTGCAGCCATGCTGGAATACAACATGGCTAAAACAGATTGGAAGAGCCATACCTCTTGCATAGGTGAGACTTAATGGGTTTGCCAATGCTTGTTTTAGATAGCCTGTGTTCTTGTCATAAGCAACTTGCTATAGAGAGCGCTATGCACCAACCCCTGTTCACAAACCAGTACAAGCTATTTGCACACTATTGTTTTGACAGATTCTCCTGCTTGGACATTTGTGAGAGACACTTCTAAACAGGTATATTTTGCAGATATGGTGGTAAAGAGGGATCATTTCTTAAACCCGCGGACTGAGAGACAGTGCTCCCTTTGCACTGTCCTTCACAATCCTCACAACCTCACCAAAAGAGGTGTGAACCACATTGCAATCCTCTTTCCCCATATGGTGATTAACAGAGTTCCTGTCAGGTATGACAATTGGTGAATTATTCTACACTCACTCACCTTATTTTTTAAGAACCAGGCCCAGCAATGTTAACAGGGGAGGTCATCCCACATGCCTGGGAGTAGCTATTAGTAGAACAGGTACCAGTGACTCTGGGGCCCAGAGGTGTGAGGTGTCCAATTCACATCAATTATGATGGTCTTTTTATGATGCATCTCTGGGAAGCGGAGGGTGCCACTTGCATTTGACCACATCACACTCTTGCTACTCTGCTGTAATCAGGCCTGCCACTCTACCCAAAGCTTATTATTTTTCATTTTTTTTACCTCAACAACCGAGGCCTTCACCCAGTTAATTTCCACTTAGAGCGTGAAGCGCCAAAGGCTCGTAGTAAGGGATTCTCAACCGCATAAAAATCAATGCTTAATTTGGAAATAAAATAAATAAATAAATAAATAAATGCAGGGGGCCATAGTTTTTCTTAGTACCCTACAGCCCTTGTTACCTTTCTTCCTCCACCCTACACTTCTTGTCTCCATATCTCATCCTTGCAGCAGTACTAAATTTGTAAAACAAAGTAAGTGCCAAGGCCCTTCTCGGAAGGCCACTGCAGCCTGCACCACGCATTGCCCCTGCCAGCGCTGCCAATAGCAGTACCAATTGAACTACTAACCATCGCACTTGTAAAAGTGTGACAATTCAGCCTTTTCTAGGCTATCCAAAGCTGTAATAATGGCATGAGTGGCAGGTAATGTTCTTTTTTAATGTGTATTGACTTAGGAACCCTTTTGCTCATCTCAAAATTAGGCCGTCAGTGCCACCATGTGGTGGACTGTCATTAGAGCCGGTGCTAACAATTAAGTGCCGGTGCCGAGCACCGGAAACCACCAGCTCAAATGAAGCACTGTCTTGCAGGTTCTTTTTAGGTTTAAAATGTTTTTATTATTATTGCAATGCATAGAAACAAACAATACGACACATCGTGAGTATACGAGTACAGCGGCGAAGTCCAATGCCGGGCTGGAGGCCCTGTAGCGAACATTCTAATAATACGGCAGTCCGCTGTGACCCTCGATGATGAACAGTGCCGTAACAATCGAAAACAGTTCCCCCCCCTCCCGAACCATCCTCCCCCACCCCTAATTCCCATATCCCCACCCCAACCCCTGCCCTCCCCCCGTCCAGTGCGTAGGTCTGATCCACTCCGTCTCCCCCTCCCTGTCTCTCCCAGAGGGACTCCACCCCATTACCAATTAAGAGGCAGATTCCTCCAGGGCCGTAAGCCGCAGGAGGCGAAGATATCTCGGGCAGGTCAGTTCCCTAAATTCAGTAACCAGCAGGGACTGAAACGGCTGCCAGAGATCATTGAACTGCTCTATATCCCCTGCCAGTGTAAGCGACAATTTCTCCATCCCCAACACATGCCATAATCTGTGAAGCCAGCCCGTGACAGTGGGGAGTGTCTTGGAGCGCCAGTGCGCGAGGATGTTCTGCATCGCCGATCCCAGTGCAATAGCTATCTGTCTACCCCTGCGGGATTTCAAGGGATACATCAACCCGTTCGGGAGGCCCAGTAATATGTATGCAGGGAAGCGCGGCAGCTCAGTGGCAAAATGGGAGTCGATATCGTCTATCACCTCCTTCCAATAAGAGTCGAGGAGCGGACAGCCCCACAGGATGTGTAGCAGCGTGCCCACCCGCCCGCATCCCCTCCAGCAGTTAGAATCCTTGCTATGATCCATGTCGTGTATGCGCTCCGGGGTGTAGTACCAGTACGTCGAGACTTTGGTGAACGTGTCAGTGAGTCCCATATGGTACGCCGAGTGCCTGGCCCTATATGCCACCTGCTCCCATTCCCTATGGCTCAGCGACCTGCCCAGTTCCCTCTCCCAGCGCTCCCGTCCCGGATTATAGAAGTGGGAGGAGGGTGGTTGTAACAGCTTGTAGAGATCGGTGATCAGCTTCGCGTCGGACGTGCGAGTCAGAAGCCATCGCTCATACGGGAGAAGTCTCCTGTCAGCCGTCTCTCGCACCTGTGGATGCAGCGCCCAGTGGCGAGCCTGTAGGTAGTGCAACCTCTCGGTCTCCGGGAGCGCATACTCCTGTCTGAAGTGCACGAAGGGGATAACCCCTTCCGGGTCATACATATGACACAGGCCCCGACACCCCGCCTCCCGCCAGAGAGCGAAGGCCCCCTTCTCCAGTCCCGGGGTGAAGTCCGGATTATCCAGCAAGGGTGTGAGAGGTGAAGGGAATGTTGTCAGGCCGTGCACAGCGTTGGTAGCATCCCAGACCCGTAGGGGTACTCGCGTGACGAAGGAGGCATATAGATTCGCCGGGCGGTGAGCCCTTCGAAGGAACGGCACCTCTTGCAAGGGCCTGCCCGCCACCGCTTGATCCTGAAAAAGCCAGTGCTTGTCAGATTCCCACCTACTCCACTCCACCAAGTAACGTAACTGCAGTGCCTGAAAGTACCTGCGGAGGTCCGGGATCCCCAGCACCCCGGCCTCCGGCATGAGCATAGAGAGCGCCCTTTTCATCCTGGGCTTCTTGCCCCGCCATATGAAATGCGCCAGGTCCGACTGCGTCTGCTGGATCCAGCCCGTAGGTGGCTGCAATGGTAACGCCCTAAACAAATACAAAATCTGGGGCAAAACAGTCATTTTGATGGCAGCTATTCTGCCCAGCCATGACAAGGCGCTGCGATCCCACCGGCCTATCTCCTCTCGAATCTTCCTGCCCAAAGCGGCATAATTAGCCGCCACCATAGCCGGCAAGGTGGGAGCCAGCTGAATCCCGAGATAAGGCACCAACTCTTTCGACCAGAGCATCGGGAAGAGGTCCTGCAACGAAGTCCTAGTAGCTGGCTTGAGCGACACGTCCAACGCCACTGACTTCCCCACGTTCATTTTGAATCCCGAAACCGCGGCAAAGGAGTCCAACTCCTCGATACACGCCGGAAGGGCAGTGAGCGGATCATCCAGCGACAGTATGACGTCATCCGCGTACAGGCTAATGGCATGAGTGAAGCCTCCGAACCGCACCCCCCTCACTGCTGGGTTGTGACGCACCCGTTGGGCGAAAGGCTCCATGTACAGGGCGAAGAGCAAGGGCGACAGCGGGCAACCCTGCCTCGTGCCCCTCTCGATGGCAAAACTTCTGGAGCTGGAGCCATTCACCCGTACCGCTGCCGTCGGAGATTTGTAGCAATTGAAAATCCATGATCGGAATCTGTCCCCTATCCCCACCTTCCGCAGGACCTGCTCCAAAAAAGGCCAGTGGACGCGGTCAAACGCCTTTTCCGCGTCCACCGAAAGCATCATTCTCTCCCCTGGGATCCGTGATGCTTTTTCTAAGAGGTGAACTATCCGCTTGGTGTTGTCTACCGTCTGCCGTCCCGGGACAAAGCCCGCCTGGTCTGGGTCTATAAGGCCCGGTAGGTGGGGAGCCAACCGGGCCGCTAGGATCCCAGTGTACAGCTTAAGATCCACGTTCAAAAGTGAGATCGGCCTGTAGGAACTACATTGCGTCCGGTCCTTCCCCGGTTTGGGGATGACCGTGATAGAGGCTTGCAGCAGGTCTGGTGGGATGGCCCCGGGAGGAGTGAAGGAGTTGAAGAGGCGCGTGAGAAGCGGGGCCAGCGTCACACAGAACGTTTTGTAGAAAAGGGATGTGTAGCCATCCGGCCCCGGGGCCTTCCCGTGTTTAAGTCGGGCGATGGCGGAGATCACTTCCTCAACTCGTATATCCCTGTCCAGGTGCTCCGCCTGCAAAGGCATCAAGGAGGGGAGGGCAATCGAGTCCAAATAGGCCGCCGTCACCGATGCATCCGGGGGGTCCCCCGTATAGAGGTCCGCATAAAATCCCCGGAAAGCCTCAGCTATATGGGTGTCCTCCGTAACCATCGACCCCGTGGAGTCGGAGACCTCCTTCACTAACTGTTGTTGTCGAGCCGCACTAAGCCTGTTCGCCAGCAGCCGGCCACATCTATCCCCTCCCGTGTAGTAGGCATGGCGTAAGCGCAAAGCCGTGTACTCCGCGCGGTCCATGTCCAGGGCCGCCAAGAGCTTTCTGGCCTCCTTTAGCTGCCGCCATACCCGGGGAGCCCCTGTCCTGCGGTGCACCTGTTCCAGTTCGCGGACCCGCTGGGTGAGCTCCTCCCTCTTGTGCCGCCGCTCCTTGTTGTCGGCTGAGGAAAGAGCTATAAACTCCCCCCGTATCACCGCCTTCATGGCCGCCCACTGTGTCGCTTGCGAAGTGTTGGAATCCGCATTATGGGACAGGTAGTCCTGAATGGCATGCGTCACTTGCGTGACTACTGCCTTCCTATGCAGCAATGTGTCCCGCAGGCGCCAAACCCGCGGTGGACCCGAGATCGGCGGCAGTCGAAGCTCGACGGTGACCGGTGCGTGATCAGACAGGGATACCACCCCCATCTCTGTCGCGGTAGCTATCGCACATACCGGCGCGGTGACCAAAAAGAGATCCAGGCGCGCGTAGGTCTTATGTGCGTGGGAGTAGTATGAATAGTCTCTATCAGTAGGATGCATGCGGCGCCAGAGGTCGTGGAGGTCCAGCTCCGCCAGCTGTGTCTTACACCCGGCCGAGAATTCCCCCTCCTGCGGAGAGCGAAGCGCGGATCTGTCTAGGGCCGAGTCAAAGACCATATTGAGGTCACCCCCGAGGATAATGTGCCTGTCCTGTGAGGCAGTGACATCTTCCAAAGCTGCCCGTAAGAAGCGTTCTTGTTGTTCGTTTGGGCTATATACAGATCCCACTGTGAAGTGGATACCCCCCACCCTGAACCTATAGGCTAACAGTCTCCCTTTCTGTTCGGATTGTTTGTGCAAGATCTCTCCCCTGAACTGCCTGGCCACCAAAATCGCCACCCCCGCCGTCTTAGCATTGCCAGAAGAGAAGAGTTGAGTCGGGAATTTGTGGGATCGGAGCCTGTGGCAGTCCCGAGGCAACAAGTGAGTCTCCTGGAGGAGGCAGATGTCTGCTCGGGTGCTTTCTAGTAGGGATAACACAGCGCGCTGCTTAACCGGGTTGTTGAGGCCCCGAACATTAAGTGTCACGAGCTTAAGAGTGGTAGGCGGCATAGGGAAGGATAGGTGAAGTAGCGCAAAGCCTCCGCAGGCGCGGAGTCCGTCTCAAGAGCGCCGCCAATGCGGCCGTAATCCCTGTGGTGCACTGGACGTTCCCCCCTCCCCTCCCGAGCCCCCCCCCACACTCCCACTCAACCCCCCAACCACTCCCTTCCCCTCCCTCAACCCCACAACCTAAACGAACCCCCCCGAACCCCAACAAGCAACCCCTTTGACAACAGTCGAACAACCCCAACCCCCACTCTTCCCTCCCTCCCTCCCCCGTCCTCCAACCCCAATGAACCATAGTCCCAGCCGAGTCCCACGAGGGACTAGTCTGTGGTGAGTAACTTAAGTGGACGTCCAGCCACCGTCTCCACCCCGCTACCCCCTCCCCCCCCAGAGCCCCCAAACCTGCAAAGTGAAGTAAGCTGTGATGATCTCCCCCCGGAGTGTTCTTACGCCGTCAATGCGACGTCACCAGCGGCAGTGTCTCTGGCCACCTCGAGCACCGCGCCGGCCATGCCAGCCCTGATGGTGGGTGAGTCCGGCCTCTCGGTGCGGCCAGAAGAGTTCCGCCCCGTCACCCGCTGCCAGCCGTCTCTGGTAACGCGCCTCCGGTGCGGCGTAGCCGTATCTTCCTCCGTCTCAGGAATGCCCAATACCCCGCAGGTCTCCCGCAGGGAGCGTAGTTGGTGCAAAGTGCCATTCCACCGAAAGATGAGTCGGAAGGGGTGCCCCCAGGCGTAGGGCGTGCTGTGCTCCCTCAGAAAGTCTGTGGCAATCCTGAAAGCTTTGCGTTTCTGAAGCGTTATGGCAGATAAGTCCTGATATAAAGCTACTGGGTGTCCTCGAAAGGTCAGGGATGACTTCTTCCTTGCCTCAGCCAAGATTCGCTCCTTGAGTGGAAAGTCCGGTAGAAAGGCCAGAATATCCGGCGGTGGTGCCGACGTGCGTCTCGGTGGGCCCACCCTATGCGCTCTGTCAATCCGGATGGGGAAGTCCGTCGCCTCTCCCAAGATCTCCCTGAACAGGTTCTGTAGGTAGCTGGTCACATCAGACCCCTCGTCCGCGCACGGAACTCCCCGGACCCGAATGTTGTTCCGCCGGGATCTGTTTTCAAGGTCCTCATTATGGGCTTGCAGGTCGAGCTGCTGGTCTCGGAGGCGCAGCACCTCCTGCTGCAACTGCTCAATGTCCTCGTCCCTCCTCTGACCAGCACCCTCCACGGAAGCCACTCGCTCTCCCAGGCCGTCTACCTCTCTGCGCACCTCTCGCATCTCCCCAGCGACCTCCTGTTTCAGCGTTTGAAAGTCATCCCTAAGGGAGCTGAAGAGTGACTCCATGAAGGCTCTAGTCACCGGCGGCTCTCTCTCGTCCGTCTCCTGCGCACCCCCGGAGGAGCCCGGCGACGGTTGCCCCTTATCCACCCTCTGGTGGTTCCTGCTGAGCATCTCCGGGAGAGTGCGGTCCCCCTTCTTGCTGCTTCTGCTGCCCGCCATTGGTAGGGGGCGGCCGGCTCCTCCCGTGTCTCGGGTGCTCCACCCGCCCGCCGGCGTCGCTAGGCCACGGGGCTCGCTCCACGCTTATTCGGTCTCCCGTCCTCCTGCTGCGTCGGTTGGTCGGGCGGCACCAGCCCACCACCGCCAGGGCCCCGCCGAGCCCACACCTCACCTCTCGGGCCCGTTGACGTGACACACCGCAGGAGGGTCTCCTCAGCCTGCTCCTCTCTCGGGCCTTCAGCCCCGGTGCTGCTGCCTCTCACCCCTGGGTGGCAGCGCGAGTCCGTGGGGCCTACTTTCTCTCTCTGCAGCCCTTCCAAGGGAACAGCGCCGGCCGGGGGGGGGGGGGAAACCGTCTCTAAGCAATACAGGGGCGACTCCCCCAGGCAGATGCGTGCTGGGCCCTTGGCCAGGCCGCCGGGTGCACCTCGACCTCTTCTCCTGCCGCGCTCGCCCCCACGCTCCTCCGCACTCCTCACTGGGCCCTGTACCGCTCTGCCGCTCTTCCTCTGACGTCAGGCGGCTAGCGGGGCCATCCGTCGTGTCCCCCGCGGAGCCCAGGACCGGCTGCCGCCCAGGCTATCTCGCCAGAGTACCTCCGCACCGGGGCCTCCGACACGGGGCTCCGCTGTCGCTCTCCACCTCGTTGTCCGCCTGTAGGCCGCGCCCCCGGCTCCGCGCCGTGTAGTGGCTCCGGGCCCCGGCCTCGGCTCCGCCTCCCGCCGTCTTCAGTCGACCTCTCCCCGTGAGGGTCTTCTGGCAGTCCCGTTCCCGGTTTCTCCGTCAATCGCGGTAGGTTCTCGCCGGCTCAGGGGGTGCTTGGGCTCCGCACCGTGGTCCGCGTCGGCAGGATCCGGCTCTCGGCCCCTCCCTGCTGCTCCGTCCCGCGCTTGCCTTCCGCGGCCTCCTGCGATATCGTTCGGGGTCTCGCTGAGACCCAACGCCGGGTCTCTGGTAGTCCCCTTCTTTCCCCTCGATCTCCCAGCAGATATGGGGGAGATACTGCTAAAATTCTCGGTCCAAGGGCCTGGGGATTCAGGAGCTCACGGAGAGTGCGACCGCTCACTCCGCCATCTTGGCCACGCCCCTGCAGCAGGTTCTTTTTAAACCCTGTCGTCTCCCCTTGCCATAAATTTTCATTATTTCTCTCCCTCGCTCTTTCTTCTGTTTCTGCCTTTCTCTCTTGCACGGCATCAAAATCTTCTTATTACTTGCCCTATCACTGAAATCACTCAAGGTGTCATGCTGCCTGCCAGCTTAAATGGGTGTAAGAAGGGAGGCCTTCAAGGAAAGAGCACACCTCCCCCCACCTCCACCAATTGCCTACTGTCCTGGCAAACTACTTCAGAACCTATTTGCTTCATTTTGTTCCCACTGCCTTTTTCTCCATAGGGTTTACTTTAGGGAGAGGTGTGGCACAGCGGCCAGAGGCTGATTCCGGAGCGCTGGGCTCATGGTTCGATCGCCGGAGGCAGCTCAGCTCAGCACCATGTGACTCTGGGCAATTGCTGACTTAATCTCCCCGACAGCCCCAGCGCATTGAAACCCTTAAGGGGGTGATATGTCCGTGCTTTACAAATAGGAATTATTATCATTATTAAAGATGATAGAAGTTTTTTCTCATGAGATCGTGGTTTAAAATATCAAATAGTCAGGCCACTCCTCAAACATCGAATGTGGGAGTGTGACTCTGCCGCCATACCTAGGCTGTTTTTGCCCAAATATAGAATTCTAGCACCACGTTTTCGTTCTGGCATAAGAAGGACCATTTGGAGGGCCGGATCCAAGGAGACACAGCTGGAAACTTAGGTTTTTTAGGGAAAAAGCAGGAGCGGCCCCTGCAGGTAAGAGCGGTCAATATTTTGGTTCTCGATAGTTAAGCCTCTGTATTTTGGCCCAACAATATTTATGTCATGCTGCCCATTTTGGAACTGTACCCCAAAATTTGGACGGGTAATAACTTAGCACCTACTATAAAAGAGCCGATTTCAGGCATTCATCTTAAGAAGGACATCGCAGAGGTATTGTAGATGCTAAATTTCAGTTCTTTAGCTGGCCGCCGCGCCATACCCCAAGGGGGAGAGGTGTGGTGCAGAGGCCATAGTGGGTGACTCTGGAGTGTGGGGCTCACAATTTGATCCCCAGCGCTGGCAGCAGTGGTGTAATGAAAGTTGAAGGGGCCCCCCAGCAAGGTACACAGAGGGGTCCACGCTCCGGATTTAATCCAGAGCTATCAGGCCTGAGTACTGTGCTGAGAGGCCCACTGCAGCCCGGGGCCCCATGCACCGCAGGGGCTGCGGGGGCCGGTGTTATGCCCCTGGCCGGCAGCAGCTCAGCTCAGCATCATGTGACTCTGGGCAATAGCTCACTTAATCACCTTGAAACCTTAAGGGGTGATATGTTTGCACTTTACAAGTATGGATTATTATTGTTATTTAGCTTTGCATCTCCGAAATCCTAGCACACAGCAGGGCGGTGTTTACTGTAGGCCTGGAATATCCCCTGTGGAGATGCAGAAGTATTTATTGATTCTCCTCCGGAAGGACACTGACATCTTGAAAAACAGGCCCATGCCAATGTTTTGTTTTCACTCCAGTGTTCATTTCGTTAAAATGTTCTCCACAGTTGATTCATTTACCATGCTTCCCAGCAGGTGGTCTCCGTGCATTTCCCCGGAGGCTGCAATACCGTACATGCTAGGCACCGTGACGGACCATATGACGTAGTGATAAATGTCCTCTTACAAACAAGGGGCTGCAGAAGATCACAAGAAAGGTCTTGAGGGACCTGGAAGACTGTCAGATACTGAGCAATGGTAAAACAGTACTTTTTAGTTCAACTTTTAGTTCAACTTCTATGGCCCTGGAAAAACAGTCAGGCCCCGGGAGAGCTTGGTTTCAGAGTGAAAGAAAGTGGAAAGGCTGTAGGACTCGTTTTATGTCCTTTGCTAATTCTGATTCGGACACAAGGGGTAGTTTGTACCAGTGCTTAATTTGTAAAAAAACATAGGTGCCAGGGCCCTCGTCAGGAGGCCACCCCAGCTTGCACCACCCATTGCCACTGCCAGCGCTGCCCATGACAGTACATACACAACTACTAGCCATCACACTGCGATAAGTGTGACAATTCAGACGCGTCCAGGCACGCAGAGCGATAAGAATGTCTTGGGAGGCAGGTATTAGTAGTTTTACTATCTATTTGATTAATAAACAAGCATTGCCATAGCCAATAGGTCGAGCCTTTGGGATCTTATAAGTGTTTAGCAATGCAGTACATTATCCCCCACTGGCTGGGAGGATCGACGAAGTGAGCTGAGCGATGGGCCCTGCGAGAAATGGCATGGATGAGAGCGGTGTGTTCGCGGGGAAATATCAAGACGAGAAAGGCCCTGGGCTCAGCGTGAAAGGATGAGAGCGGTGTGTTGTCAGTGACATTTCAGGATGCGCAGAGCAGTGGAATCAGCGTGTAAGGAAAGGGGACTGGGTGAGAGGGATTGGCTTTTGTGTGAAAAGTGAAAGGAGAGAGAAGCTGCCCGGTGAAGCGGAGAGCAGTGGGATCTGGGTGAACGGGCAATGGAGAGCGACGGGCTCTTGGTGACAAGTGAAAGGAGAGTGGATGGGGAGGGTGAAGGGCTGTGAGTGAAAGGAAAGAGAATGAATGTAAGTATGGAAGGAAGATAATTTGAGGAGTACGATGGATTCGGTGAAAGGACGGACAAGGACGTGGAGTTGGTTCGGTATGAGGAGAGTGCGGCATTGGGCTGTGAGGGTGAAAGGGGCTTTGCTGGCCTGTGCTGCTGGTGTTAGGGGCTGAAGGCAGTGACGATGCTCCTCACGAGGACAGGACTGCCGAAGGACAGCAAGCCATGAAATGGGCAGTGTGCAAGGGAGGGTGTGGAGGTTGGAGAGTACGCGGTGGGTGAGGAGGGAGGCTACGTTATTGAAAGAGAGAGTGAAAGGGCCTTTGCTGGCCTGTGCTGCTTGTGTTAGAGGCTGTTTGCGATGGGAGGGCTGCTAAAGGACACACGGCCGTGAGGTGGGCATTGCATGCGTGCTGCGCTAGGCTTGACCTCAAAAACTTTGTTGTGCTTATCTCCATATTACTCAAACAGCGCCACCATGTGGCAGGTGTCATAAGTGCTGGTATTGGCAATTAAGTGCCTGTGCCGAGCACCGGAAACCACCGGCTCAAACTAAGGACTGGTTTGGTCCTAAATGGGATTACAATAGATGCAGTAATACCACAATTTTCCCTGTCACAAATTTCACCACAAAAAAACATGGCAAAATTGGTGACGTGAAAACGCCACACATTCTGAGTTTTGAAACTTAAAATAGGAGAATGCATGCACTACAATGAGCTTATCCCTCATTCAATGCTGCCCAACTTAGAAAAAGCAGAACTATCCCTCCTGGTAAATATCACACCCCACAATAACGGTATGCACAGAACCAAATAACAGGACACTCATAATGAAGGACTAAGTCTCAAGAGGCATAAACCTCACTGAAAAGCAATCCAGTGGTGGACATTCTTGTTTCTGCCAGTAGGCTCCTGATCAGGGCTAGTCAGTTGTACGTGGATGAGTATGCTTTGCTATGAAGAAGCTGATGTAAAGATTGCTGAAAATTGTGCTCAAGCCTAAGTTAGCGAGAGGCAGACGAGATGAAGTTTGATATCCCTAATTTGCAGCACATTTTCGGATTCAATGGTGTATTTGACATTGTGACTTCGCTGAATGTTCTGTGCTATTAAAACAAATCCCTGAAACTGCTACAAAATGTCCACAAACTCATAGAACCGCTTTATAAGTTTCCTGGTTTTATGGTCGATAATAATTGCAGATTATAACAAGCATTGGTAAATGCCTTAGGTTTTGCCTATGTGATTAATAATATTTTTTTCAGTTGTAGGTTGTACTTGATGAGTAGTTGTACAATTTAAGTTACAGAAAGTCTGTTAAAGTGTTATGACTTGTTTATGCACAAAAAGGTATTATATTGTGCTGTTACTAGTGGTATAGTGTTGGCAAGTAATACCACATTTTGAAACATGAGATGAAAGAGGGAAATAATAGAATTAATTGATATTATATGTTTAGAGGAGTTCTGACAACTTTTGGGCCCGGTGCCACTGCACCTGCTGCACCATTCAAATCACACCCCTAGTGCCTGTAAGATAACTGTATTTGTTACTGCCTGTTTGATAGTAAAATATAGTAATATTTGGTGTTTAAAGGAATTATGACAACTTTTGGCCTGGGTGCCACTGCACCTGCTGCACCATTCAAATCATGACCCTATTGCCTGTAAGGTAACTGCACTTGTGACTGCCTGTTTACTAATAACATATTGCATTATTTGGTATTTAGAGGGGTTCCTAAAGCTTTGGGCCCTGGTGTCACTGCACCTGCTGCACCATTGAAATCAGGACCTTAGTACATTTGCTTTACACAACTAAGGGCCTCATTACGATATTTGTCAGAAAGCATTCCGACCGACTTGGGAAGTCTGATCGACCAATTACAATGTTTCCAAACACCGTTTGGTTGGACTCCCATTGACTTCAATGGAAGCCTCTGTTCTGACCGACTACACAGGCTCCTATTGAAGAAAGGAATGGGTGGACAAAATTGTGCATCCTGTGGCAGTACACCCCATGGTGCCTGCCACACTGTGCATGGTATTGAAGAGGGGTCCCATGGGTACCCCTACGGGCCCCATTCGGAAGGCTCCGGGTGAAGGGGGGCCCGCTACGGCCTCCCAAAGTCGGATTCTGACAGTTGATTCGTGTCGGAACAACCGATTCGGAAAGGCTGTCCGAATCTGACATCGTAATACGTCGGTCGGAAACTCGGTCCGTAGACCTGTACAAGTCGTCTCCAAACGACTCGATTCCTCTGAATGCTGTTCAGAACCGATTCGGAACCGAGTCGTAAAGTACGAACGGTTTCCGACTATCGTAATCAGTCGGTTGGAAGGATTTCTGAATCAGTCGTAAAGACTGGTTCCGAATTGGACTCGGATGAACCGAATGTCATTCAGCGCCTTTCCGAATGACATCGTAATTGGCCCCCTAAGTAATAAAAAGCAAGCATCGCAGCATACTGGTAGAAGCTGTCTGCCTTTTAAGTGGGAAGAGATCTTATCTTGACAGTGAATGGGGCTTAAACAGTGTGAACAGCTTTTGTAGAAGTATCATAAATGCGTTCAGGCAGGAGAAGTTAACGAAAAAAGTCCCACGCAAATGAGCACAGTAATTTGGCTATGGGAACTGATAAGAGCCCCCTTTTAAGTACAAGAGATTTCACAAGCACAGCACAAGCACTATGCAGGCAAAACCTAAAATCTGACACCAGAGTCTACTGAATTTATTGTGTGTGATAAATATCGCCTTTTACAACTTTTGTCCTTAGAATGGGGCATATCATTTGGATTTTGGTACTTAATGCATCAAAATGAGTATATCCTGATATCTATGAGCGTTTTTTCTCTATAAGTACCAGCAGATTTGACTTACCAAAATGTATGAGTGATGCAGATTTTATCATATCCAGTATGTAATGGGTGTGATAAAATCTGCAAAAGTCATAATTTACAGTAACCTTATTGGACCACTCATAAAGAGGGCCAAATACGGTCAGGGCTGAACAGACTTGGGAACTTGCAGTAAAAAAACAGTAGCATGAAAAACATGTGGTGCAAGCAACAGCCACTCACTTTTTGGCCATTTCCTTGATTCCCTCTTGCTCACTGTAAAATTATGCCACAAATTGCGCAAATTTTTGCAATACACTTTGATGGCATAATTTAGGGAATTTCAGATAATAAGCATAACACAAAATATCACAAACTATGTGAATTACATGACATAATTACAATTTCGCCCAGTGCATACAGGTGTGTTCAAACCTCTAAAGGGGCAGTTTAGATATGTGACTCTAAAGAAAGACATTTTGGAGTAGTGTTCGTAAAGCCGGAGAGGTTGGACTTTTGCACAAATACTAAAGTTAGCAGTTCTCACCTAGACACGTTCGGGTGTGTTCCACCACAATATCGACTACAAATTGTGGCCAAAATATCAAGGCCTAAATATTGAGGGCAAAATATTGTGAAAGTATATATATGAAAGTATAAGTTTACTATTCTTCAATTCAATATATGTACCTTGATGATACATATATCGTCAAGGTACATAGATGTGGGGTTAAGAATAGTAAATCTACTCTAATCTAGATATTTTGGTTGTCAATATTTAGGACTCGATATATTGGCCCCACCTTATTTTTGTCATCAATGTGACACAATCAGCGCCAAGAGACCTTTGGTGAATGTGCGCTTTTATAAAAATTCCCTATAACATAACATAACATAACATAACATAACATAACATAACATAATAACAATTTTGGAAATGTACTCCTAAATTTGGAACAATGGCAGCTTAGCACCTACTATAATAAGGATCGGCAATGCCAATAGGTCTCGCCTATGCAAGAGCTATTGGCTTTGCCAATATGTTTTAGCAAGGTTGTACACCAGAATGGCTGCTGTTCCGCATGGCTAAAAGTTAGCTTGGTAAAGGACAGCGGTTTGGAGTGGAGTGTCATAAAGTGGAGTAGAGTGAAGTGTCATGGAGTGCCATAGAGTGGCACAGAGTGGAGTACAGTAGAGTTGAGTGGCATGTAGAGGAGTGAAGTGGGGTGTCATGGAGTAGGGTGTCATGGACTGCCATAGAGTGGAGTAAAGTAGAGTTGAGTGGCACGTAGAGGAGTGAAGTGGAGTGTCATGGAGTAGGGTACAGTCTTCTGGAGTGACGTGGAGGGAGTAGAGTGTTGTAGAGTGGAAGGGTGTAGAGTTTAGTGGCATAGAGTGGAGCACAGTGTCGGAGTTGAATAGAGTGTCATAGAATGGAGTGGCATAGTGTGTCTTGAATTGTTGAAGAGCAGAGTGGAATGGCATAGAGGGTGTTATGTAGAGTGGAATAGAGTGTTGTAGAGTAGAGTGGTGTACAGTGGAGTAGATTGTCATACAGTGGTGTCACATAGAGTGGACTGGATTAGATTGGAGTAATGTGACATAGAACAGAGTGGAGTAAAGTGCCATGGAATGGCATAGAGGGAGTTGTGTAGAGCATCATACAGTGAAGTAGAGTTGTAGAATGGTACAATGGTGCAGAGTAAAATAGAGTGGTGTAGAGTGCAGTAATATAGAGCACAACAGTGTAGAGTGACATAGGGTGCAGTAGAGTAGAGTGCAGTGGCATGGAGAAGAAAGTTGTATAGTATAGTGGCGTAAAGTGCAGTAGTATAAAGTAGTTGGCATAGATACAGTGGCATTGGGTGCATTTGCTTGGAGTAAAGTGGTGTACAGTGAATTGGCAGAGAGTGCAGTGGTTTAAAGTAGGGTGGCATAGCGTAGTGTAGAGTACAGTACTGTATAGTGGCACAGTATAAAGTGAAGTGGTGTAGAGTGCAATGGAAAAGAGTGCAGTGGTAAAGAGTAGATTGTTTCAGAGTGGAGTGAAGTAGCTTAGAGTGGAGTAGTGCAGGGTAGTTTGTGTCAGAACCACACATGCCATTACAACTCGACCATTTAAACACAAATGTCTTTACCGCACATTTTTTTCCCACTCATATACCTTTCCATGCATGCCATAACAAGAAAAATACCCAGGTAAGTATATCATATGTATGTACGCATGTGCGTGTATGTATGTATATATATATATAAATGAATCTGTGTGTATGTATATATGTATGCATGCTATGACCCTGTTGAAGGCTACGGGTTAGTAACAGTCTTCAATAAAACCAGAGGTAACGTCACATGCAGATCCGATTAAGTGGTGAATATATTGGAGTGCCCATGGAAAAAAATGTATGTGGGTAGCACCACATTACCTGTACCTAAATAAATCTTACAACATCTTCGAGCTATTAGCAACAATGAAAGAAGCAAGCCCTTTTCACGACATTTGAAAACATACATCAAAGTGATCCGGCAGGCTTAACATACAGTACTTTTACATTTTACTTTCCATGTCAATATCATTGTCAATGTTTATGGGTCATGATTTAGTTCATTAAAACCATTACATGTTGTAAAAACGTACTGTTTAACTTGTGCACACTCAATTGAGAATGAGAACATTTCTAGAACTACAATCAATTCAATACATAGACTAGTGCTTGGTTAAAATGCAGCTGCCTGAGCTTATCCGCCGTCTAGATTTACTCTAGCACAAAAATACAATTATCCAAAACTGGGGCACTGCATTAAAAGGGCTAATTATACCGATGCTTCACATTTACAAAGTGCTGGCGCCTAAAATCATCAAGTCGGTAAATCAGATGCACTTTGGGGTCGTTAAATTAATAAAAACTGTAAATATTTTACACGTGCAACAGTTACGAGAGGGGCCATCAAGTCCAGTCCAGAGCAGCAAACGTTTGAACAATGGTACATTGACTCTAAACAGATTAGGTGACGGCCAAAACGCCCAGAGAGTCAGGCTACTTTTTGCAGGACTAAAACCAGCTAATGTAAACTCAAGCAGAACAAGAGAGTGCAACTGTGATAGTTGGTGGCCTTAAATGGAGACAGGATTTAACGATTTTCATTAGAGAAGCCCCAGTGCCCTGAGATGGATGTTGCCAGATTTCTTGAATTAGTAGTCAGTTTTACGTTTTTGGGTACTCTGCAGAGATTGGGAGGGATCGGAGCAGTGGTAAAAGACACCTCTTAGAACTTTAACAAATTTTCCGCACCTTGATAAGGAGGTTGCATCAGATTGGGAAAAGCATTTGGGGGATGCCTACACACAAGTGCGGACGCTCTTCGTGAAAAATATTGGTTTTAATAGGGCCCTCCTCGCATCGTCAAGGGCAGGGCTGCAGCACAGAAGAGGGAACCATGATTCCTGCCTCAAGTTGCATAACCTGCTGCCCCATCTTTTTCTGAGTTGGCCCATGCAGAATTAGAGGGGCATATTTACAAGCTGGTGATAAAAAATTACCGCAGCTTTTGCGGCCATTTTCGGCCGAAAAGCAGCGATAATTTTATCGCCTAATTAGCAAGGCCGCGCTAACGCGTGAAACCTTGCTTTAGCGTCGGGATTCCTAACGCCCAGCTTTGCATCTCTAATGAGATGCAAAGTGGGCTTTCCTGACCTGACATGACAGGAGAAATGTCGCTAAGCGACATTTCTCCTATCATCAAGCCCCACGCTATGAAGCATAGTGGCAGGAAAAGTAGCGATAACCCCTGTTATCGCTACTTTCCTTACGCCTGCTTCAGGACTGACTTAGCCATGATATCCTATGGAAGGTGGATATCATGGCTAAGTTTGGGAGTCCCTATCAGCAAGCTTACGCCACACTACGTGAGATTATCGTTTCCAGCGATAATCTCACGTTAGGCAGTTAGCGTTAGGATTTTTATCGCTGAGGAGATAAGCGTTGCTAATAGCACGCTATCTCAGCGATAAGAATCCACGTTACCCGGTGATAATTATCCTCACGCTAAGAGCGCTGAGCGATAATTATCGCCGGTTGTTGCTCATATGCCCCTAAGTCTGCTGTTGATAGGCCAAGCAGACGCATATACATAATGACACTGCACACCCTGCTGTGGATTGCAACTGAACGGGTTGGGTGCGGTCTCCCAACCAGATAAAATTAATTTAGGGGGCGTAAAATCTCAGAGGACCTTAGAGAAGTGGAGTCTTGCTGGAATGAAGCTAGCCGTAACAGCCTGTTGATAACCTGTTTCCACATCAAACAGGGGATGGAGTCAGGAGTAAGC
The DNA here is from genome assembly GCF_964204655.1 of Triturus cristatus. NCBI lineage: Eukaryota > Metazoa > Chordata > Amphibia > Caudata > Salamandridae > Triturus > Triturus cristatus. The sequence goes on from NC_140592.1 coordinate 464,172,492, forward strand.
CCTGCTGGTTCAATTGCCCTCTGTAGTTGCCTGTTCCATGGGTTCCTTGGGTTCTCAAAAAGAACTCTGAGGCAGGCCTTGAGGGAATTCTCTGGCGCTTTCACTGTCCTTATATAAAATTGCTAGAAGGCCGACTCACAGTTTAGGGTTTGATTTAACAGGCCAAATTCCATCCGAGTTCTTGACCTGCGGAGGGATATCCATGTGATAAAACCTAGCACACAGCAGAGCAATGCCTACTGTCAGGCTGGATAGCCCCTGTGGTGATGCAGAAGTATTTCATCTTCTCCGGAAGGGCACTGACATCTTGAAAAGCAAACCATTGCCAATATTTTGTTTTCACTCTAGTGCTGTTTTCGTTCAAACTTTCTCTGCATTTGATTTGTTTACCATGCTTCCCAGCAGGTGGTCTCCTTGCATTTCCCCAGAGGCTGCATTACCGTACATGCTAGGCACCGTGACAGAGCATTTGACGCTGTAATAAATGGCTTCTTACGTAACACGTGGCTGCAGAAGAACAAGATGAAGGTCTCGAGGGACTTGAAAGACCCTCAAATACTGAGCAGTGTTAAAACTGTATTTTGGAATTCAACCTCTATTACACAGGAAACACAGCCGGGGCAAGTGTGGGTCGGTGTCAGAGGGAAACAAAGTAAAAAAGCATTTGCAATGCAATCGGTCTCGCCTTTGGGATCTTATATGTATTTAGCTATGTAGCACATTAGCCTGGGTGGTGAAACATCTACTGCTCTTTAACGTGGAGGGAAAGTAAGCACCAAACTGCGTGACGTCAGGTATGGGAACACATGGAGAAAAATATTGCCTTTCAGCGGGAAATGGTATAGTCCAAAGCTCTGTTTTTACTAAAACATCAGGGCCTTCGGTGGTCATATCACTGAAAATACAAGATTTGAAAAAAAATATTGTCGACAGGTGCTCGTGGAAGACAATTACTATGGACTGGAATCTAGAGAATCCTAAAGTGAATCTGGTATTTTACTGACCTCTGCTGGTCGTTTTCTTTTTTTTTTTTTTTCTATTTTGAACCATGTACTAAAATGCACTATTATTTTATTGCTGAGTGAACAACTCGTACAGGATAGTGCAGGGAAATTGAGAGCTTTACATGAAATAGCAGTGTGCAAGCCGAGAACGCCATTACACTGAAAAACTTATTATACAGTGCCTTTTGTAGTAATTTGGTAACAGCACTAGTTAGCATTCTAATGCTGTTGCCTTACAACGCCTTGTGGAAGTGCAGACCAGGCACATTTACACACGATCATTTTGATGACATACATTAATGAATCAAGAATTAAAAATACAGTGAGAAGGAATTCACCACATTGAACCCCTAGGCAAATTTAGAACACAAGTGAGATGCATGCAATAAATTGAGAAACACCTTTTGTTACAAAAAGTGTGGACATGTGGACTTTTTTATTAGCTAAGTACAATATAGTGTATGCTTTACACAGTCTATTTTGCTTTAGGATACAGAAAGGACAGTGGTGATAAAGTGGTGTTCCTAATCCCCCATGCAGGACAAAACTTTTCGCTTTGCCATATAATATTTTCAAAAGGATGTGCAGCATGAACATAGCTAACCAATTTAAGAAGCCTGTTTCTTTATTTATAGCAGTCCTATTAGTTTGGTATCAGTGTATTATGAACGCAAGACAAGAGTGCCACACAATTTGTAACGTAATTTGTCTTTATCACATAATATGCTGCATATTGCACATATTTAAAAATAATTTAGTTACTCTGCAGCATAATTCTGTCATATACTGCCTCCTAATGTCATTGGCCCTGCAAGTAGGCAAAGGCATACATTTAAGAAATGAATGTTGGAGGTGAAATGATCATCTGTTAATACTTTTGACAGAGTGTCAAACGGTAGTGAACATTAGTGAGAGCGGGAGGGGTATGTCCTGTGCTGTTTCAAGGTCACTTAACGCATGTCGGATAGTTCACTTTTAGGTCTAGCCTACAGACTGTTTGCGAAAAGCCTCTATTGAACCATATCAAAAGCTTAACAGTGGTCTGAGAGGCATTGGTCGGCTATATTTTCACTATGATTTGCTTTTTTTTTTTTATTTTTTTTTTTTATTTTATACTTTCAACGATGCACATTTAATACATTCATTTAATCATTAGCGCAACATAATCCTTTATATATTATCATCAAAAATCAAAAAATAATCGAAGTAAACAAGACAACCCTGTCCAATCCCTAGATCAAGTACTACCAACTTACCCTATCCCATCCCGCCACCGCGCTAAGGGCTCCCAAATTCTTATACCTAGAGCTCTCCCCGCTCTACCTTTTCTTGCATATATGGGTTTTTCCAAATTAAATGTGGTAATTAAATTTGCTAACCATACTTGCATGGACGAAGGGGATTTATCTAGCCAAGCCCTGGCTAGGATTAATGTATATACCGCCATCGCCACAAAGACAAATTCCCTCTCTACATTACTACTTCCATCATGACCTATCCCTAACAAAATCCGCGAGGGAGATAAGGAGATCTGTAACCCTACAGCCCTATCCATAAAAACCTCTATGTCACTAATTAAAGTATGTAATTGTGGACATGTGGCCAACATGTGAAGTAAATCTGCATCTAATGCGCTGCATCGAGGGCAGCTTATCCCAGTTGTACCCCCCCATTTAGCAATTCTAGCAGGCGTATGGTATAGGGAAAATAAGGTCTTATAGTGTTGAGATTGTAGGGGAGCTGAGCATAAAATATTACAACCCAGATCCAACGATTCCTGAAAGTCCTCTATTTCTCCTCCAAGCTTCTCAGCCCACTTGCGCCTATGTTTGTCCAGATCATCCGCTTTAGTTTTGACTAATAGCGCGTAGGCTGACCTAATATTATGATAGCCGCCCGTAATTAAAATCTCCAGAAAGTCGTTTATGTTATAACCTGCTGAGCCGCCTTGTTTATCACCCAAAAAGCTTCTGAGTTGTAGATACTTGAAAAAATCTCTCCTATTTAAATCATATTTGTTTACAAGTACCTCAAACTGTACCACTCCCTCAACATCTCTTAAATCCCCAACTTGGTTAATTCCTTTTCGATTCCATTCAGCCATAACTGTATCCGAGAAAATTTCTAAGGGAAACAACTTATTATTATATAGTTTAAGATATCTATTATATCGACCAAGTCCCGTCTTCCTCATAAAAGCCTTCCATACATTTAAGGCCGCGTTTAGAGTCTTAAATTGCTTCCTTCTAAGATAGCCAAAATCAGTAAAATATAAAAAACAATTTTCTGTCTCTTGTCCCAACAAGATTGCATAGACATCCGTAGATGCAGAAGTAATTTTCTGAAGCATCCCCCCTCCTCCGATTAAGCCCTGCATATATTGAAGGGCAGTTGCCAAATAATATAGTCTAAAGTTCGGGGCTCCCCAGCCCCCTCTGTCTCTCGGTAAAGTCATAAATTTATACGCCCTACGAGTTTTCCCGTGGGCCCATATAAACTTGTTGAGAGTAGCTTCCAATATATTAAACCATTTGGCTTCAAAAATTAACGGGATTGCTCTAAATAAGTAAAGAAATTTTGGCAATATACTCATTTTTAGCACGTTAGTGCAACCTACTAGAGAGAGATGTAAGTTATTAATTCTGATTAAATCCATTTTTACTTTCTCAAGCAGAGGGGTTATATTGCTCTCAACAAGGGTATCTAAATTTGCAGATATTACTATGCCTAAATAAGTAGCCAAAGTAGTCACCCTAGAATCTGTGCAAGAAATAACATTATTCGTAACTATCTGGGTCTTAGATCTATTTAGATTGTATCCTGAAATTTGTCCAAACTTGCTAGCTTCCCTTTCAACCTCTATAATAGCTAAATCTGGATTCGGGGTGAGTATAGCGACGTCGTCCGCGTACGCCAGGATTTTAATTGCACAACCGTTTAAAACCATTGGTGAAATCTCTCTATTTCTATCCAATCTCCGTAGAAAAGGCTCCAAAAATAATGCAAATAGTAGGGGGGATGAGGGACAGCCCTGTCTCGTTCCCCTAAAAATTGCAACTGGGTCTGAATATCCTCTATTTACCCTAATTTTAGCTGTTGGACATTCATATAAGGCTCGAATAGCTGTTATAAAGCCTTCTCCAATACCACTCCATCTTAGAACTGTCCACAGGAAACCCCAGGCGACTCTGTCGAAAGCCTTTTCGGCGTCTAAGAACAGCGCTGCCACAGGGTCGCCCAAGGACTCCGCGGCATCGAACATTGTAATGACCGTCCTGACATGCTGAGTAGTTCCCTTGCCTGGTATGAAGCCGTGCTGGGATGAACTTACCAGCTGCTCTATATTACCTGCTAGCCTCGTTGCCAGCATTTTTGAATAAAGTTTTATGTCGGCATTCATAAGAGTAATGGGTCTATATGAACCCGGGAGTGTCGGAGGTTTACCTTTTTTGGGGATAACTATAATATCCGCCGCTCCCCAAGACATGGGAGGAGAGCCCCCTTGTTGTGTATATCATGATGTTAAACATATCCTCACCTAAAGTGTCTTGGAATACTTTATAGAATTCCACCGGGATTTGGTCTGGCCCTGCCGCTTTCCCCGAGGGGAGACTCCTGATTGCTCCCTTAAACTCATCTATATGGAAAGGAGCATCCAGCCCCGCTTTATCCTGTGCGGACAAAGAGGGAGCTAGGATGTCCCTAAGATAGCAATCCACCTCTTCCTCTGTTAGGGTGCTCCCTTCCTCACGAGTATAGAGTTTGACATAAAACTCCCGAAACACTTCCCGGATAAGATCAGAGTCTGTGACTAGGTTTCCCTGGCTATCATGGATTTCCTTAATATCAGCCATGGCTGTATGCTGCCTAGTTCTAACGGCAAGGATATGCCCAACCTTCTCGCTCAGCTCGTAAGAATCTTGTTTATGCGCCAGGTATTTTTCAGCGGCTTTCACGGAGATGCCCTCAGTAGCATCCCCTTTAAGGGCAGTTATGTTGACTAAAAAGGGCTCGAGTGGAAAACCCTGAGCTATAGCTCTAGCAAGATTTTCTTCTGCTGCCAGCAATCCACATCTTATATCCTCCAGGTGTCTTCGGTCTCTTTTATGTTTAGCCAATACATAACTCAGGGTTTCTCCCCTCACTCCCGCCTTAAAACAATCCCAAACCACACCGGGGGGGGGGGGCGGTGTGCTTCTATTAATATCCCAGAAAAGCGTTATCCAACATTTCATATGCTTCTGATATGCCCTATCGCTTAATAATGTACGCTCAAAAGTCCACTGGGACTTTCTAACATTTATATGCGTAGTATTTAATGTTAAAACAAGAGGACTATGATCTGAGAGAATTCTAGGCTGTTTCTCTATTTTTGTATGAGAAATTAGGGAGTTAGAAACTAAAAAGTAATCCAGCCTAACTAAAATTTTATGCGGAGCCGAAAAGTAGGTACTACCATCTGTAAGGGGATGTAGCTTAATCCACGGATCAACAAGGGAGTTGTGTTGGGCCATACTAGCCAGTGCTCTGAATGTCTTCCTCTTTCTCCCTAAATACCTCCCCCCGGATTCTGTAAAGGAACTCGTTGGATCATGGATGTTAAAATCTCCACAAAGTATGATGGGTTCTGGCCACTGCGCTAGTTCCAGGTCCATAAACTGCCAGACATCTGGATCTTCTTCCGTGGAGCCATATATTGTAACTAATGTAATCTTTACCTCTTTTATACTCATTTCCGCAATGACCCATCTCCCCCATTGGTCCTCGCTTTTTCGATATATCACCACCTCACTTTTTCTCCCTAGTATTGCTACCCCCCTAGTTCTAGTCCCCTGTTTGCTAGCCGCTAAAACATCAAAACTAAGTTGTTTTAAAATGTAGATCTGTGTTGCTTCAATATGAGTTTCTTAGAGGCAAACCAAATCCAGTTTCAAGGATCTCAGCAACCCTGCTACTTTCACTCTCTTCCCTAAAGAACCCCCCACTGACCCCCCCCCACCCAGGCCCTCTCCCCTCCCTTCCCTTGATCCCCACCCCCACCCACCCCTGCACAGGCAAATAGGTCAATCGGACCTATGCGTAGCCGGTTTCAGGCTGCTAGAGTCGCATCCCTCTCCCATCTTCATCTCAAGCACTGTACTGCAGTCAACTAGTGCCCCCAATTTATGAGAAAAAAAAACTTCTGTCCCCTTTAGCTACAATAGTGATACATTCCCTCCCTGCAAATCTTAGTTTTTCAGATCGTCCATGAACTGCTGAGCTTTAATCTCGGAAAAAAACATCCTAACTCTTCCCTGAGTGATTACTTTCAGTTTGGCAGGGAACAGTAAATAAGCCTCTGAGCCTAGCTCCTGAAATTTTGAAATCATCTGCCTCAGCCTCCATCTCCGTTCAACAGTAACATGGCAAAAATCTGGTATTGCAAAAAAGGATATGCCTTCGAACTATCTCTTATTAGTAGGTCTAGCTTTCTCAATGATTTCCTGTCTAAGAAGGAAATTTCCGAAATAGACTAAAATCGCTCGCGGGAAAGATGCCTTACTTCCACCATCTGCCCCAAAATTCTTTTTGAGTATAAGAGGAAACCTATGCGCTCTCTGAATCTCCCTGTCCCACTGCCACTGAGACTCTGGGAAAGCTCCTCTAAATAAATTGACAACAAAGCGCATTATGTCCTGCCCTTCAATCCCCTCTGCCACACCCAAAATTCGGACATTGTTCTGCCTTTGGCGGTTTTCCAAATCCTCCAGTTTCCATTGCAAGTCCTCTGTGGCTTTTACTTGATCTGTTCTAAAAGTCTGCCAATTTCCAAGATCGTCTTCTAGCTTACTCGTGCGGTCCTCCACCTCCGCAACTCTGCCAACCAGATCATCATAGAGCTTATTAGTTTTCCTCAATGAGACTTGTATTTTTTTTGCGTCTTGCCTTGCTTTCCGGCTTGCAACCCTAGCTTCTGCTTGCATCTGCTTAAGCATATTGAGCAAGACGTTGCCAGGTACATTCTGACTCGGTGAACCAGCGAGTTCCTCCTCCTGATATGTTTGGGAAGTTCCTAAATAATCCCAGGTTAATCCTCTCTCCGTGCCTCCCAATGAGCCAGCCTGTTGACTACTTGGTTTTAATTTTACCCGTCTTTTCCTTAAGGTCGAATCATTTCCTGTACCTAAACCATTGTCTCCCCCAGACGAGCTGGAGTCCGACAGTGCACCTTCCCCTGCTCCCTCCACCTCCTCTTCTTCCTCTGTGCTCTCCTCTGCGCTCATCTCGCTATGTTGCAAAGAGAGGGAATCCGAGTCTTCATTAAGGGAAAAAAAATTCTCACCATCAACTTCACCGACACTGCTTTTCTCCATTATCTCAACCTCCTTATAACCAAGCCGTCCTACCTCTATTGCCGGGTCGATAGGCTTTTCAGCTGTAGGCATGAAACCCTTGGTCTTTTGTAATGTTTCAGGAACTTTAGGAGCTCCTAGCTCTGACTCAAGCAACATAATTGCCTCCATCATCTCCGCATTCACACTCTGCTTCACTGGTGGAATAGTTTTACTTGCTTGGGACTCCTCAGTATTCTCGATGAGCTCGGAGGTCAGTACCGAATCTGACTGAAGCGAAGGCTGCTTCTGTATCCCGGCATTGTTGCTAGACTGCAGGGACTGTGCTTGACGTGCTTCCCGCGTCCTCGAGGACGCCTCCAGGGATGCTGAGATCGCCGCAGTTTCTCTCTCTGACGGATTCGCTTCGTGTTGCCACGGGTTGAGCGGAGAACACTTCCGATAAGGTAGGCTGTCTGAGGGGGGTCTCTCTGGCTTTTACCTTAAGTTCTCCCGATCTAACCATCTTTCCAACCCCATCCTCATGCTGTATAAGCCTCTGGTTCTGTGCTTCGGTGAGTCCCTCTGACCGGCTACATGAACTCGTGGGAGTGATCACTATAGCCTTCTCTGCCCTCCGTGTCTCAATCCTCTTAAGCCGTTGTGTAGTCATTGTCTTCCGGATTGCACCTAAGTCCTTTGCGACCGCCGGCGTCTCTTCATTTAAATCATCCGAGGGAGGATTTTTGCCAGTCTGCCGCTGCTCCTTAGGCTTCTCCTTTGCTTTATCCACCTTAGCAGGACGCGGAGGCATTTTGTATAACCTTATGTAGCGCTGTGTCAGGATACTCCACGTACTCCCGCGGGCTCTCCAAGCACTCTCCAAAGCCTCCTTCAGGCGAACCAACTCAGGTAATCTTGGCACTCTAGTAGAAGGTCGAGCCAGCGCCTGTAGATTTGTACACCAAATGCGAGTTCAGGCCATCGGGGGGACTAAGTTACACAAACCAGTGCATAATATCAGCGCACTAGGTTGCTACCATTGGGAGAGGTTTTGATAGCGACTACTCAGCCCAGCCCGTCCGCGGCCATCTTGCCCTCTGCTGGTCATTTTCTATCAAGAAAATTAAATAGAGGCAGTTGCCAGAAAAATTAAAAAAAGAAAGTCCCTCAGCAGAGAGCAATTCTGGTATTATACTGACCTCTACAGGTCATTTTCATCAAGACAGTTAAATAGAGGCTTTTGAACAGAAAAAAAGTCCCTAAGTGGAAGCAGACAAGTCCTAGGGCAGATCTCCAGACCCCACAAAGTACATACACATATAAGTATATACTAAAGTATATACAAGAGGTCTCGAATGCTCGACCTAAAAAGCTATATTAGCCTTATGTCTTGTACTTTGCTAACCCTTATGCAGCCTCTCGTGGTAGTTTGTGCCTGAATACGATTACAATTAGTGCAGAAATACAATACGTTTCCCCCTCACAAATTTCGCCAGATGAAACCTGGCAAAATTTGTAAGGTGAGAATACCGCACAGTCTGAGTTTTGAAGCTGGTAACAGGACAAAACATATGTTATTATGATGTTGTCCCTCACTACATGCTGCTCAACTCAGAATGAGGAGAAATACCACACCTGGTAAATACCGCTCCCCATAGTATCGGTAGTTACCACTCCAAATAACAGATAATGAAGGGCTAAGTTTCGAGAGGCATAAACCTCAATGAAGAGCTATCCAGTGGTGGATAATCTTGTTTCTACAAGTAGGTTCCTAAGCAGGACTGAGGGTATGATTACAAGTTTAGCGGTGTGGGAGTGGGCCGCCACACCACGCCATGCCCCGCTCCCAAACTACCAAACTCGACCATCACCGCCAGATTAGGAGTTTTCTACTGGTCTGGCAGATGGTGCTCTGGTGGTCCCAGCGGTGAGCCTTAAAAGGCACCGCAATGGAATGCCAAAGCCCACTCCTGCACGGCATGGACTGGTGCAGTCAATGCCGTGAGGAACTGGAGTGCATGCACACAGAGGGGCACATGTGCAGCCCATGGCCCTGAGGCAACAGGGGGCCCTGCAGGGCCCCCTTAGTTTCCTCACCGCCGTAGTTTTCATGGGAGGTCCACCGCAATGAAAATTGTGGAGGTCAGCCAACTTCTAATATGCTTGGTGATGCCGCAGCGGTCCTGACAGAATATTGCTGCCCTAGACTGCCGCCCCACCACTGGGGGATCATAGATCCACGTCGGTTGCGGCGGTTCCATGGTGGTCCGACCGCTGAAGTTGTAATACGGTGGTCGGACCGCTGGTGCGGCAGTGGCCGCCATGCCACTGAGGGTTTAACGGACATATGGACTGCCAAACACGTGATTAGGTCCTAAGATTTCAAAGCGCCAGTCATGGCGATAAGTGAAGTTATGATTGGTGACAATTCAGCTCTATGGGGAAGGTTGTAGTCTGGAATATCGTGGGAGGAATATCAAAGGGTCACAATATTTTGACCAAAATATTGAAAATTTAAATATTGATGCGATAAGACAACATAGGAAGCTATAGATTTGGTATTCTTAACTCCACATCTGTGAACCTTGAAGACATATATATCGTCCCGGTTCATAGATATGGAGTTAGGTATAGAAAGTCTTACATATTTACCTGTCGATATTTTGCTCCTTGATATTGTGATCATGATATTGTGACCATTCAATATTCCTTCCACGATATTCCAGATACACACTACGGAGAAAAATATGCTGTACTTTAAAGAAGCTGGTCTAAAGCTGAAGACCAATTGAAAATTGTGCTCAAGCTTGAACGAGTGAGAGGCAGACGAGATGGAACCTGAAATCCCTAATTTGCAGTACATTATAGGTTTCAATGGTTTATCCAACAATGTGACATTTCTGATTGTTCTGGTCTTTATCCAACAATGTGACATTTCTGCTTGTTCTGGTCTGTGAAGTGTAATATTTTTGATAGCCGTTCGGTCTTTTCAATGAGGTTCAAAATCCCTGCAAACTGTTCGATATATATCTCCCAAATACAAAGGTCCACATTATGAGTGGCCTCGTTTTATGGCAAAACCTGTCATCCCAGTGTAAGGAATATGCGGTGTGCGATAAATATCACTTATTACGAGTTTAACACTTAAAAGCGGGCATATAGTGTGGATTTTGGTACTTACCGCCCACAAATCAGTATGATGGGTTTATTGTGCCTTATAAATAGCAGGTTTGACTTGACAACATGTAAGTGGGGATGCAATGTTGTCAATGGGTGTGATAAAATCAGCAAATTCATAATTCTGATATGAAGGGTAACAACAGTTTCGTTGTTATTGGACCGTTCATAACGGGCAAAGAATGCCAGGGCTGAACAGACCTCCACTGGGATTTTTCTGGTGGGTCTGTGAGATTGTGCTGCTGTGTGCACATGAAGTGAGTGCAGTGACATTAGGACACCAGAAGACGTATTATATAAAGTGGCCCAGGGGCTCAACGGGTGTTTGCTCCTGCTTTGCTCGCCCTCGGGCACTTTGGTATCACAGAAGGGGCCACAGGTGCTTGTGCGGCCCCTTCCATAATACCAATAGCACTGGCGCACATTAAGCGCGAGCGCTATCTTCAAGTGGGCGGTCCCTCATTTTCATGGGAGCGTATCCCTTGCAAATGAGGGAATCTTTTTGCGTCAGCACAGTAATACCGACGTGGGTGCAGAGGCAAAGAAGCCCTCAGGAGGCACATTCACAGTGCGCCACCAAAAAGGAGGCACACTGATCGTGAACCTCCTGAGATCAGCCCTCTGCAGGGGGTCAAGGGGGTCGTCCTATGGACCCCCCAGACATTCGCCTGCAAGGGGGTCTTTATTCCCCTTTAAAAGTGCACAGTGAAGCATGGAGCGGCTTCAAAGCACCCCCAGGGCAGCACGAGTTCGTGGCTGCCCTGGGGGTAGCGCATTCCCTATAATGCGGCTCATTTTCCTTCATTGTACCTTTTTAAAGGTGCACCCAGAGCAATGAAGGAAAATGTGCTGCATGTGTAATGCGGCCCCTGATCTTTGAATTCCCTTCTAAGTGTACACAAGTAACTATTCCACATTTACATACATTGATTATATTGATTTATCATTTATCTTTTTTTTTGTGTAGTTTTATATAGCGGGAACTCGACCGAAGGTATCAGAGTGCATTACATGAGCACCAGTTGTACATACAAAGAACAGTGGATATGCTATAAGGACCTGCACATCAACCCTGGTTCTAGAACATAATTTTAGCACAGTTAGTATGGCAACAATATAGGGTGCTGAACAGTGTTAGATACTTATCCACCACAAGTATCCCAGATATTGGGATCACCATTAACTCCCAATACACAATATCAAAACCAAAAACACTGTAGCACACCACACCAGATTGTAGATCTAGTGTAACCAAGTTCATTTGATTCACGTCGAATTGGTAACAATTGACTTTTATTCCATGTTCATAAAAATATAGTCATTTTCAATTCACAGCCAGCCGACGCGCGTTTCGCCCAATGGGCTTCATCAAGGCTCCAATACGAAACAATACTACTTCTAAAGAATCTTTTCACAGATCCAAGTCCATCGAGAATAAATCATAACACTTCTTATCAGTTCTGGATGTTTATGTTTAATCTGTGGTCCAATAAGTCACAAGTCAAATAATTATAGAAAGAATCTTTAACATCATAAGTACACTGAAGAAGTCACATTAACAACCATGATAAGTCCAAGAGTTTCTGTCAGTAGCAGTCCACAAGTGAGCACCAGTTGTATTACAGACAAACAAATACATTTTTAGGCACGAGGAGATTAAGGGATTTGCCCAGAATCCCCTATGCTCATCGTGGTGGGTAGATATAGCGTTAATAAGTTAATTTGTACTTATCTATATACTTATCTTGATGATGTAGAGGAAATCAATATTCTGGAGTGAATATTTTTCTCTGCCAATATAAAGAAAGTTGATACTTTGACAAACTAGCTGTGGGTAGCTTCATGGTGTACTGTGCGAATGATCAGAGTTGTGCTCTTGAACACGTATGTGTCCTTATTCCTGCCTTGGTCACAACGCTTCACAGTCAGATGGGGAAGTAGAGCGAACCATCAACCCACATCCTATGCTGGATACAGCAGCCAAGACAGAAGCTCTCAAAATCTAAGGTAGAGTCCGTGTCTTGAGGCATTGAGGTCCGCAAGTCATTTTATGGTCTTTCACCATTGAAACAAAGACTTTAAGAAAACAAGTATTTGCAATGCAATAGGTCTCGCATTGACGAGAGTTTGAGCTATTGGCATTGTAAATGACAATGCCTTTTATTTATGTGTTGTTTTTAAAACAGATAAATAAAAGGCATTGTCATTTACAATGCCAATAGTTTAAACTCTCGCAAATGCAAGACCTATTGGCTTGCAAATGCCAGTGCTTGTGCTATAATTTTTTTTTTTTAAGTATGAGGAAAGAGCGTGTCCTGCCTGCTCTCCTGCCTGCAACAGCAGGACAGCAGGCAGGACACGCTCTCTCCTAATGTTTTTTTCTTTTTTTTTTTATAGCACAGGTGCTGGCATTTGCACTATTTTCTCAAACAGCTTTGTCCTGCCTGCCTGCAACAGCAGGCAGGACAAAGCAATTTGAGAAAATAGTGCTTGGAGGCTGTAATTAAAGCCTACCAAGTAACAACACGCGTAGCAGGGAGTGTTGCAATGGGAGGTTAGAAAATGAGACAAGGCGGTACTAAGGAGTGAATACTAAGTCTTTTGACCAATGACCAGCCACAGTTTACAGTGGACAATGAGACAAGCAATAAAAAATATGGGCGGAGAGTGGGCGGATCTTCAAGTCCCCACCAGAATACAGCATGCCTCGCAGAGCAGCACATGCGCTGCCCAGGCTCGACCTAAACGAGCTGCAGTATTCCAAGGCCAGTACTAGTGCCCCTTTACGGATTACTGGTCATCCCAGTTGGGCCTACTACAGGAGTTACCAGGCCCATTGGTATTACGAGTCAGGCAGTAAATCCGCAGACCGGGCAGTTTTGCCCAGGGGCTCTGGCAGCTGAAAGCAGTCCATGGGCCGTATTACACATTATCACTGTTTGCACCCCATTATGGTGTATGCGCTGCCCCCAGGGCAGACGCGAACTCGCGCCGCCCCCAGGGCAGCGCATTCATGTGAGAACACGGAGCAGCCGTGGCATGGTTTCACAGTGCAGGCGGCACCCGCCTGCACTTTCAAAAGGGTTTAGAGTTCCCCTCGCACTGCACCCGCCTGCAAGGGGATGTCTGGGCAGTCCATGGGACAACCTTTACCCTCTGCAGAGGACTGCTGTCAGGAGGCGCACTGACAGTGCGCCACCTTTTAAATGGCTCACTGTCAGTGCGCCTCCTGTGGCCTTCTTTGACTCTGGGCCCGCGTCTGTAATAAGGCACGGGCACAGAGTCAAAGGAATTCCTCTATTTGCATAGAGCACGCCCCTATGCAAATGAGGGAACACCCTCTGTTGATATCACTGGCGCCTTAAAGCACCAGCGCTATCAGTATTATAGAAGGAGATGCACAAGCGTCCTTCTATAACACCAAAGTGCCCCGGGGGCATGCAAAGCGGGTGCAAACGCCCGTTGCGCCCCCGGGGCACATCTGTAATACGGCTCCTGATCCCCAAATGAAAAAGCAGTCTAGAATGCTTTAGATAAAACAGTTCTATCTGTGAGAGGTCCATGGACAAGCATCTTCTGGAACTGGGACACCTGTTGACTGAGGATCAGACATCACTTAATTTTTAAGATAATAACCGGCCGGGCTCTCGTCAGAAGGCCACAGCAGTTTGCACCACACATTGCCCCTGCCACGTGGCCAATGATAGTAACAACACAACTACTAACCATCAAACTCATACAAGTGTGACAATTCTGACTGTTTCAGGCCTGCAAAGCTATAAGAATGGCTTCGGTGGCAGGAATGTTTATCAAATTAATAATTACCTATTGTTGTGGTCATCTCTAAATTAGCCAGACAGCACCACCTTATGGCAGACTGTCAGAAGAGACGGTGTTGACTATTAACTGCCGTGCCGAGCACCGGAAACCACCGGCTCAAATTAAGCACTGGGTTTCAGAGTGTATAGACTCTATACACTATAGAGGCTACAATCTCTCCCTTGGCCTCTCCCCTCAATGACCGGATATCTGGATTCCCAGGCACTTCCTCGAGGCTTGCTCATTCGGTCTTCTTGTTTTTATTGCAGTGCGCTTCACCTCTACCTGGTCTCAGGACGCAGGAGATCTGCTGTCGAAGTTCGGGGATCGCTTGGGGGGTCCATGACTGCTTGCCCTGCGCTGGGTACCAAGGTAAGCACTTTCCTCCACCAATTGTTGGCCTTATGGTGTATCTCTTTTAATATGTTTACTTTGTTTTATGCTGCCAACGCGCAGAGGTACAGGAACACCAGAGTGGTTTAAACAATACATGAAAATATAGACATTTATTAACATGTGCAAGGTTTATATAATTGTACTTGGTTTATACAGAAATAAACAATTATAAGGGTTAAACTAAAATTTACTTGGTTTAATAGAGCAAGGCGAGGGAGGGCTGTTTCAACAGGCGAGTGTTGAGCTATTTTGGTGCAGTAGGTGCAGTGGCACCAGGGCCTAAAGTTCTGAGAGGCCTGCTGAACCCCAATTATTTTACTATCCAATCAGGGACAGAGCACCTGCTTTCCATGCATTTGGGCCCACGGAGCCCATCCTACGCCACCGCTGGTATTTCGATTGTGCTTCTAGGATAGGTTTCAATGTGCTTATATACATCTATATGATTCTCACATTTTTTATTTTCTTAAATACATTTCTACTGATATTTTTGCAAGCCTAACTATGCCGTCACCTCAAAAAACAGGGACTGCATCCATCGTTAACTCATACCGAGCTGTAGTCATGTTGCCTCAAATTGGGAGCCTAACACTGACTGAAAATAAAATAAGCACTGACAAAGTCAATTGGTCTCGCCTTTTGGCTTTGCCAATGCCCATCTATCGGCTATGTTCATTGCCAATGCTGCACAGCATTTGTATAAAAAAAAATGCATGATGTGTATGCACTTGTGTAGCTATGCGATGCATGTTTCATAAAGCTGTGACCGCTGCTACATGATAAGATTTAAACATGCATGAGTCAACAGGCGAGCACTTGCATATGTCAAAATGCAGTATCCATTATGTTTCGTTCTTTTTATTTACAGTTGCATGATGGAGCATGAAAAATAATAGAGAGGCCCAGCAACAAATTGCAGTTTCCGGGCCCTTCAAAAAAGATAATTTTCTGGTTTTAGAAAAGAACAATGGGGAGGAGTGGAAGAGCAATAGATGAGTGGGCGGGGGTTGGGGGAAAGAAGGTCAACACCACTTATCAATGGGGTGGGTGGTAGCTGAAGACAACTGAGAAGTGGGGAGAGTATTAAAAATTAGAAAGAAGCAGATGGAGGAAGCAATAAAAGGGCTGCGTGGAGGGGAGAACAACATAGAGGGCAGTGGCCTAATTGACAGGGGAAGCAGTACACAAGGGAAAGAGCAGGGAAACACAGGCACTCTCATGCAATGCTGCAACAAAAAGAAACAAGCATTGGCATAGCCAATAGGTCTAGCTTTTCGGACCTTCTACGTATTTAGTTATGCAGCACAATATCCTTGGTGCAACCACATCAACTGTTGCGTGGCTAAACACTTATAAGGTCCCAAAGGCGAGACCTATTGGCTATGCCAATGCTTGGTGTGGTTGTGTGTGGTTGTGCATGTGGTTGTGTGTGTATGTGTGGTTGTGTGTGTGTGTGGTTGTGTGTGTGTGTGGTTGTGTGTGTGTGTGGTTGTGTGTGTGTGGTTGTGTTTGTGGGTGCGGTTGTGGATGCGGTTGTGGATGTGTGTGGATGTGTGGTTGGGTGTGGTTGTGTGTGAGGTTGTGTGTGTGGTTGTGTGTGTGTGGTTGTGTGTGGTTATGTGTGTGTGTGGTTGTGTGTGCGGTTGAGTGGTTGTGTGTGGTTGTGTGTGTGTGTGTGGTTGTGGTTGTGTGTGTGGTTGTGTGTGGTTGTCTTTGTGTGTGGGTGGTTGTGTGTGTGTGGTTGGGTGTGGTTGTGGTTGTGTGTGGTTGTGGTTGTGTGTGTAGTTGTGGGTGTGGTTGTGGGTGTGGTTGTGTGTGTGGTTGTTTGTGTGGATGTGTGTGTGTGGTTGTGTTTGTGGTTGTGTGTTTGGTTGTGTGTGTGGTTGGGTGTGGTTGTGTGTGTGGTTGTGTGTGTGTGTGGTTGTGTGTGGTTGTGCGTGTGGTTGTGGGTGTGGTTGTGTGTGGTTGTGTGTGTGGTTGTGTGGTTGTTGTGTGTGTGGTTGTGGGTGTAGTTGTGTGTGTGGTTGTGTGTGGTTGGTTGTGTGGTTGTGTGTGTGTGTGTGGTTGTGTGTGTGTGTGCTTCACACCGTTTTACTGCCACTTCTAATCGCAGGAAATAATCATCAATGCACCAGATACTGCTCACAACCTAGAATTGTGTTCTGAATCGAAGGGGTTTGTAAGCAACTTACAAAATACAATACAATTCGTATTTTATCATATGCTTAGGAGACCCACGTGAAACCCTAGAACATCGTTCTGCGCAGGAAGGAATAGTCCACGAACTCAACTTTCGAATTTCATATAACTGTTCGTTTAACGCTTAGTGTATGTATTGCGCAGATTACTTAAATGGAATATGTAAATCTAACCTTGTGCAATGAGGTAACTGGTGCTCATATAAAGCACTTCAAAGCCCTTGGCCCGATGAAGCGCTATATAAAATAGCAAATAAACACCTATGTGCATTTCCAAGCATGTCTGCTTGATGTCCGTCACTTATTATAAATTAGGCCACCATCTTGTCGCAGCAGTAGCAGTGTGCAATATATATGCATAATACGTTTAAGGACAGTTTTATTCAAGGTGAATGCATTTTTTTGGCTTTAAGTCACTACAAACGACCGAAAAGCCATAGAGAAACATTAAAATACATGTACTGCGTCGGAGAAAAAGTTCAATGTCATTATTTTATTTACGATTTGTATTATGTTCACGTTAAAAGAAAGTTTATAGTAAATCGGAAGCTTATGCACGTTGATATTTTGCCAACTTCAATGGTTATATGCCGTAAAAGTATATTACCTGGTCGTCTAAAAAAGGCTTTCCGCTTCTGCTTCAAGTATTGCCCGTTGTCTAATAGATAGTGAGGCAGAATATCTAGTGCCTTTTTTATTTCTACCATATGTACACGGGGCGGGCTAGTGTCTGAAGTGGCGCGAAAGTCTGACGGGAAGATAGCAACAGACAAATTGAAGAGCAAAGTGACTTCTGCCTTCAAGATGCATGGCTTGGTCCTGCGAGCGGGAGTGTCATCTGAATGATAGGGCAGGGGTAAAGCGGCATGTGTGCGAGTGAGCGGATATGAGTAAAGTCGAGTTTGAGGTTGAATTCGGAACATCATACATACTGGAATCCTACATAATCTGAGTCTTGTGGCTTCTATTGACTGAGTACATCGCGGGCGAAAGTGAAAGTGATCGCGGGCGCTTAATGAGCATGACGAGGTTTGCCATATGGTGCCTCTGCTCCTAAGCGCGTGCCGGGAACACATGCATTGTAGCTCTAGGCTGGCCATGGTAGCACTTTTTTGAGCCCTCACAAAAAGTCTCGCCAGACCAGTGCATGCGCTAGGTCAGGCGAGACCTAAAAAAGTAGTCCCCGAAACAGAAGTAGTGGAAGGACTCCCCTCATCCAATTAGAATGAAAATGGATGAAAAACAGCTGCCTACAACTAAACACCAACAAAACAAAAGTACTCATCATGGGCCCAAACCCCGATGCCTGGAGCGACACCTGGTGGCCCCCCGCCCTCGGAAATCTGCCAACCTCCACGGACCACGCAAGCAACCTGGGAATCATCCTGGACTCCGAGCTCAAAAGTTACCGCCAGATCAACTCTGTCTCGTCTTCCTGCTTCCACACCCTCCGCCTCCTTCATAAGACCTTCAAATGGATCCCCCTCCAACACAAAAAGACTGTCACTCACACCCTGGTCACCAGCAGATTCGACTAAGGCAACGCACTCTACGCTGGAATAAACAAAAACCTCAACTGCAAGCTACAGAACATCCATAACACCGAAGAATAGAGCAGGCTTCTCCAACGAGTAGCCTGTGTGCTACTGGTAGCTCTCCAGTGTGCGGCCAACTGAACTAAATTTGAATCTTTTGCTTGCTAAAACTGAAAAGCATGTATTTGAGATGAAAACTGGTGTATTTTTAGACCAAATAAGTTGGTATTTGGGGGAAATTGTTCAATTTCCAATGTATTTTTAATGCTGATATTTGAGTTATGAAAATGTAACGGTGTTGGTGACCACTTATAACTAATATTACACCTCTAATCATATTAGTAGCTCGGGGGGATTTTCATTGAACATAAGTAGCTCTCCTTACAGAAAGAGTTGAAGACCCCTGGAATAGAGGCAAACCATTGAATAAGAATCAGGTAAATGAAAAAGACAAGAGAGCCTTTGAATCGTGAGCAAGGTGCTGACCCAAAGTTCACTAAGGCCCTCATTAGCAGTCAGGGGGAGGAGAATTACAGCATGGAATTGTACTCCATCTAAGTAGCTTATCCAATTCCTGTTGTTTAGTGTGAGGGAGAATTAGACATGATTTTACCATGTGGTAATTCCACGCAAGAAAATCACATGAGCTTTGGTTCCAGAATTCAAGCCTCGTTCCACTGTTTGTCTAAAAGAGGGGTCATATAATATCCCCCTGTCATAAATTACCTTATTCTCCCCTCCCTATACCCCACAGCCCTCTCTTTTTACCCCACCTCTCTCAGAGGTCTCTGCATACAGTTACCAGCTGCTCGGAGCAGGGGGTAAATGTATGTGTTATACCGGAGGGAATTAAGAATCCGATTAGGTTTTACAATAGGAAAAATCGGTGCCACACAGTTGCTCCCCATTTTATTGGTGACTTGTAATTGCATAGTACTGGAGTGGATTTACTGCACAGTAACAGTACATTTGTGTGCTAATTTACTGTGCTCCAGTACTGTGAAACCCAGAATGAGGGCCTTCAAGGATATATATATTTTTTTTTAACAACAATTTTTATTTCGTCAATTGTCACAAACAATGCAGAGCTCTGTAACCCAGAGACAACCTGCTACATATTACCCAAAGCATGTTGCGTTGACGTTTAACATAAACAGTATACAGAAACTGAAATTATAAGGAAACATAACCCCCCTGCACTGTCTTTGCGCACCACCAATATTAGCACACAGTCGCCCGCACATGAACATCACCATTCACAGGACCCAACGAGCCCAGAGCCACAACTCCTGCCCAGCTTATCCCTCAAGTGCCACATCCCTCTCAACAGGGGGCTCCAGATCTAAGCTCCGATACACTGCCCACCTCTTCTAGATCTTATAATGCTTCATCGGGCACCCACATGCCTGAAAAATGGGAGCCTCCAGACCCATATTAAAGTCCAACCCATTTTTCCACGCCCAAAGCGGAGGTGGAGCTCCAGCCTTCCACTTATGTGCAATGTCCCATTTAGCCAGCGTAAAGCCCAGCATCATCAAATGGCGCTTATAAATATTCCCCCCCACCACTTCCATTACATGTAACAACACTTTTGGGGAGTAAGGGAGCTCCCACCCCAAGACCTCCGCAAGGCAGGCCAAAACTCTTCGCCAGAACCTTTCTATCACCGTGCATTGCCAAATTGTGTGAAAGAGAGTACCATCCTCTGAGCCGCAACGCAGACACACCAGGGTCTCTATCAAGCCAGCCCTCCACAGCCAAACGCGAGTATAATACACACGGTGGAGGTAGTTAAATTGGATCAACCGGAGACGCATGGCTATTGCTGCTCCACAAGGGGATGCAAGCGCTTCCGTCCAGTCCTCCTCATCCAAGGGACCCAGGTCATCTTCCCACCTCCCTCTAAGTTTATTTAATGTGGTGGGACTATTTGTCACCAGGGTTTGGTATATTTTAGAGATTTTAGGGTCTTGCAGATCCCCCATAAATACTTTGGCTTCAACGGGACTAAACTCTGGAAGAGACTCCAACTCCGCCACACTGGGGAGAATGGCATGTCTGAACTGCAGGTATTTGAAAAATTGTGTTTTCGGCATCTGATATTCTCACTGAAGATACTGAAACGATTTGAGAACTGTGCCTCCCATAACATCCCCCAGGGTAGAGATCCAGATAGTACCCCAATACGGAACCCCCCAGACCAGCCAGTTGCGGCAGCCTGCCATTAGGCCACAGGGGAGTCTCCCGTGTCAGCCTGCCCCCCACCCCATCCCGCGCAGGGCCTGCCTCCACAACTGGAAAACTACACTTGTGGCAGATGGCAGAGTCTTGTGAATAGAGGCCGAGTACAGGACCGTGTGTAAGGAATAGGATCCTATCCGGTACCGTTCAACTGCATATGCCCAGATCCGAGAGGTCACCATACCACCATTCATTCAAAATCAGTAATTGCGAGGCCACATAATAGGATTGAACATCCGAGGTGGCCAATCAGAGCCAATCAGGGCTTAACAGGGAATGGATAATTTTGCAGCTGATACAGCAACCGCAGCAACAAAACCATTTTAAAGAGGGCCGACCGACCTGTAAGAGAGAGGGGCATACGAGACCAGGCCGGCAATTCGTTGCGCAGCCGTACCCAGATCGGTGCCACATTGCGGTCCTAGGACTCGCCTGCTGAACTGGATAAAAAGACTCCCAAATATTTCATGCCAACTGTGGTGACCTGCACCGCAGAGGCCCAGGTGCCCAGTTTCACTGGACGCCCCAGCGTCCACAACACAGACTTACCCGCGTTCATGAACAAGCTGGAAGTCTCTCCGAATATTTCCATGATACGCAGCAATCTGGGGCCCGTCCTGTTAACGTCAGTCAAAAAGAAAAGAACATCGTCCGCGTAGAGCGCGATATGGTCCGATAGTCCCGGCGCCCACTCGAAGCCCGCCACTTGTGCCTCTATTCGCACCCAAGCTGCCAATGGCTCCATTGCGAGGACGAATAAAAAGGGCGACAGCCCAATCAGAAAAGTGAAGGATACAACCCGGACCGATGCCGTGAGTTGCATATAAAGACGTTTTAAATAGGCCAAAAAGCGTAGGCCCAGATTCAAATTATCCAGGAGTGCAAAAAGACACAACCAACTAAGGGAATCGAAAGCTCTATCCATATCCGCCAACAGAAGCGCCGCTGGGACATCCAGTCTCCGAATCATGTCTATGGCAATGTGCGCCAGTCGAATGTTGTGCCGTGTAGCCCGTTGGGGCATGAAGCCCGCCTGGTCCATATGGACCAGTGAAGTGATATGGGAGCGAAGGCGAGTGGCCAGCGCCTTGGCCGGGATCTTGGCCTCGATATTCAACAGCGAAATAGGGCGGTATGAAGAATGCTGGTCCGGAGGGCGGCCTGGCTTTTGAAAACGACCACCTCGGCATGTCTCCAGTCCCGTGGCAGGCACCCACACTCACGTGCCTCCTCCACCACCTGTAGAAGATGGGGTCCCAGTTGTGAGAAGTATCTCTTAAAGAACTCACAGGGGAATCCTTTGGGCCCTGGGGCCTTCCCGGGGCTCAGGTCATCTAATGCCGTATCCAGTTCCTCCACCGTAAGTGGAAGATCTAAGGCCTCTCGAGCCTCATCAGAGAGAGACCGGGGCGGAAGATCCAAAAGAAAACGGCGGACCATGTCCTCTGACAGGGACTCCTGTGGGGCATACAAATTGGCATAGTAATGCGCGAAGCTCTCAGCAAGAACTAAAGGTTCACTCAATGTCCCCCCATCCGGCCCCAGAAGCCCAGGTAGAACCAGGAAACTCACCGCCCCCTGACATAGTCGATGGAGCACTTTACTGGACTTATCGCCCCACTGATAGAGCCTACTGCAGGACGCCAGACACGCCAATCGGGCCTCATCCAGCAACAAGTCCACGTGCGATTGCCTCGCCACTAGCAGTTTTCGAATCGCCACTGCCCCAACCTCCTCTCTACCTGCGCGTTCCAATTCCAACAGATGAGTCTCCGAGTGCACAAGGTCTCTTTTTTGGAGCGCCTTGCCGCGGAGCAGACGGAAATGTCCACACCCCGAATGGTCGACTTCATCGCTTCTCACAGCGACGCAGCAGTCGTCACCGAGCCCACATTGTTATCTAGATAGTGTTCAATGGCCTGCCCGAAATGAACCCTGTACTGGTCATCTTGCAGATGCCAGGGGGAGAGACACCAACGAAAGGACGGCCTCGCAGGGCCGAGTCATAACCTAAGTGCGACATGGGAGTGGTCCGACAGGCCCCTGGGGAGGATCTCCGCATCCGACACTCTCCCAACTGCTGCAGCTGGTATGAAGACATAGTCTAGCCGTGAAAACGATTCATGGACCGCTGAAAAATAAGTGTATCCCTGCTCCTCTGCATGCTGTTGTTGCCAGGAGTCCACCCAGCCAAGACCCCACACCAAAGAGGATAATTAAGTTGGTCGGCCCGCAGTTGGTGTTCCCCCTCGGCGCCATCTATCTTGAACCCCATCCATCACATCATTCCACTCGCCACCCACTACCGCCACCCCATCCGGAACATCCGCCCACAAAGTCATAATGCGTTCAGCCAACGTCCAGGACAGGGGGGGAGGGGCGTAGACACTACCCAGCACCACCGGTTTCTCATAGATAGATCCTTGGATAAAAACATACCTCCCCTGGGTGTCTGCCCACTTCTTAGAGTGAACATATGGAACCCTACGATGGATGAGAAGTGCCACCCCTCGAGAACCCCTTGTGAACCCAGAGTGGAAAACTAGGGGATATCCCTATCTCTGTAAGCAAATGGCCTTGGTCCCCAGTAGGTGTGTCTCCTGCAGCATAAGAATATCCGCCTGGTAACGCTTGGCCTGGTGAAGTATCGCCCCCCTCTTGACTTTATCTAGCGCCCCCCTGACATTCCAACTCACGATCCGAAGGGACCCGGCATTAGGCCGTGGGCTAACTACAGGAGTGGACATTCAGAAAAACATTATATGCAATGGGCAGGACCTGCGGTGACATGTAGACACTTGGCGGCACATAGCATCAATATGACAGTGCAGTGAAATAAAAACAATCCCCCAAAACGTGAGCAGAAGTGGCAAGAGGTGCAATGAGCAGGAACTGCAGTGACATGGAAGCGTGCGGCGGAATATAAGAGCAATAAGACAGTGCAGTGAAATCAAAACAATTCCCCAAAAGGTAAGGATTGAAACAAAAAACTTCGGTAAAAAACCTGCACCAATAAACAAGAACATCCCCATCAACCCCAACCCTCCAGCCCAATACCTCAAAACCGCTGAAGTATCTGTCGCGGCTTTTTCGGCATGGTGACCCCAATGGGTGTCCCCGGCCTACCTCCACCAATGGATCTCCAAAAGCCCATCCATGATTCACGGGCTGACCCCCGAACCAAGAAAGCCCAACGGGGGATAGTAGTCTAACCTATGCTTCGACAACCTAAGCGCATGTGTATGTATAGTTGTCCACTGGGAAAGTTCCAGGAAGGGTATGAGGCCGGCCTCCCCAAGCGGGGCACCGATGCTGATCTGCTGGCGTCACTGTGAGACGGCGAGCGTTGTCTGGATCTCGAGCGCCTATTCCCCTTAACTTTAATTTTAGGAGGCTTGTGGGCGGAGTCGCTCACTGATAAGTCGGACTCCAGTCTTGGCGGTGTATGTGAACGTACCCTTACTGTCTCATCCGTCCATTGGAAGACATCCTCAGGGGAATCAAAGAACAGTGTACGTGACTGATATACCACCCTCAGCTTAGTGGGATACAGAAGAGCATACGGCAGCTTTAATTCCCGCAAGTGGGCCTTCGCCTCCATAAAGGACTGGCGCTTCTGCTGGACCAGGCGAGTGTAGTCTGGCAATATGAGGATAGAAGCACTGTCAAAATGCAGGGGTTCCTTAAGGCAGTCCTGTTTCAGGATTGCGTCCCAATTGTGATAATTGAGGATTTTTGCAATTACTGGTCGGGTTCGAGCTCCCGGTGGTGGCTTCTGCATAAGGGCCCGATGCGCCCTCTCAATGATAAAGCAGTTTGACATGGACTCTGGGAGAAGCCAACTGACAAGCCACGTGGTCAAGAACTGCTCCATATCTCCCCCTCACAGCCCTCCGGGAACCCCACGAAGCGCAGGTTATTTTTCTGTGCCCTCCCTTCCGCATCTTCAACCCGGGAAGCCAGGCCCCTAGTGAGAGTCTCCAACGAGGCCACCTTCTTCTGCAGGGTATGAACCGAGTCTTCTACACCAGAGATCCTGTTTTCAGCTTCTGTGATGCGCTCCTTGGCCTTGCGCAGGTCCTGGCGCAGGAGTAAGACCTCAGAGCCCACCTCCCCAATTTTGGTTTCAAGGGTCGTTCGAGACTGTGTTACAGCTGCCAGAAGAGCCACGTTGTCTGGGATTCCTTTCTGCGCACCCCCCTGTTCCGCCGTTGAGGTCGCGGGGCCAGTAAAGCGGTCTATGGAGCCCTCCTTGGCCAAACTCCCCAATTGCTTATCCTGTGTCATGGCGGTGCTGGTGCTCCCATCTCGGGGGAGAGACGTCCACTCCAAAGTTTGCACAGCACGGCAAATGAGACCCCAACCAGTCCGCCCCTACAAGAGAGAGGTATGTCCCCGCCACACGGGAGCAGGTCCCAGGTCCACCAGCTGTCCCCCCCCAGCCGGGCTCCACAGGATGTCGTAGGAGCCCCCGCCTACACACTTCGAATGCGGCCCGACCTGACCGCCGAATCTGGGTAGGAGGGAGAGGAGCCCCCGAAAAGGGCAGAGGGCCACTGCCTCAACAGGGACAGCTCTGTGACACAAGGCCAAGAGGACCCCAGCACAACACCCAAAGCAGCTCACACACCCCCCACTGCGTCCGCGGTCCAATCTGACCACCGAAACAGGTGGGGGGAGGGGGAGAGAAATGCGAGAGACAATCCAAGGCCAGCGACCCCCAGAACAGGAGCCGGCCGAGAGCACATGGACGCCCCTGGTGTGCGCCACCACACAATGCCGCAACTCTCTCACCTCCTGAGCGTGGCTTGATGTGACCACCGATGCGGGGCAGGGCGGCAGGGGTGAGGTCCGCCACTGCTGGAGTGGTCCGGCCAGGGGCCCACCAGACGCAACGGGCCCGCAAGGCTTGGGGGGGCAAAGTCCAGTGAGGATGTAAAGAGAGGGGGGAGGGCATACCACAAGGTCACCAGGCTGCCTCTCCCCCTCCGTAATGGCCCCCAGCACAGCGCTCACCGCTGCACCCCAGCCAGCAGGAATTCCACGCCGGGGCTCGATGTTGGCTCCAAGGGGCAAGAGTCCAAAGCACCTCCAATACGGAGGCCGGCCGAGCACACGCAGCTGCACTTAAGGTGCGTCGCAGTCCAACACTGCCGCTCTCCCCCCCTCCCCCCCGCGTGGCACGAACCGACCACCAGTGCGGGGGCAGGGCGTAATACGTACACTCTCCTCTCTTTTACCGATGGGGCATGTCTGCTTCCCAGGATAGTTACGCCTGTCCCTTACCCCTGACAACAGGTGCCCGTGGTAAAGAGTAGAGCACAGGTGATGGACACAGATGGGGGAATGGGAATGTCTGTGATAAAGTGTGGCTAGTGTGGTGGGGGAGCCTCAGTGGTGGACAGAGACTGTCGTTGCCAGACAGGGAGAGTGCCCCCACAGGCAGACGGCATGTGTGCGGCAGACAGGGCGAACTATCCGGGAAAGCAGACACGCCCTATCCATGATAGAGAGGAGAGTGTTCATCACAGAGCGTGTGTCCGCAGTAGACAGGGAGAGTAAACCGAGCAGGCACGGTGCTCGTCCGTAACAGAGAAAGCGTCCCTGGTGGTGAGGGAGCGTGTAGGGTCTGACGGGGATCATGTCCAGGGCAAAGTGTGTCCATGGTAGACCGTGAGAGTGTCTGTGGTAGAAAGGGAGTGAGAGGGTCCGTGGTGGTGAGTGTGTTCGTAGTATGGAGGGGGTAAGATGGTCAGGGTGAAGAGTGTGTTCGATGTATGGATGAGGTGGGGTGGGGTAGTCTGTGGTGAAGCAGGGCCGGCTTTAGCGCTGGTGACGCCCAGTGCGAGAATAATGTTTGGTGCCCTCACACCGCACGACCGCCTCCTCGGATTCTGTCACTACCATCAGGCATAAGTGCGTCTCATCTCTCCAATCATAAGTTATTGGTAAACACAGTGCCAACCCCATGAGGTTGGTGCCCCCTCCACAGGTCGGCACCCAGTGCGGCTGCACCAGTCGCACTGCCCAAAAGCAGGGCCTGTGGTGAAGCGTGTGTCCATGAAAGAGAGTCCTTGCAGGCAGGGTACTCCAAGTAGGAAGAGAGTGCCCTTCGAAGGGTGTATAGCCCGGAAGGGAGCGCTCTTGGGACACATCGAGACAGCCCGGGCCGATCATGAGGGAGGGCCTCGGTCATTAGAGTGCCCCACGCTCGTGGGGGAAGGCCATGAAGCAGCGCGCCTGCACCTCGTTGAGGGCACGACATACCCAAAAGACACCCAGCCACAGAATGCAAGGTCCAGGGCAGGTGGTTGTGCCCCCAGAAAAGAGAGTGTTCGGAACAAGCGGGCGCCCCGGAGTGAGTCTAGGGCTCTACCTGCTCGAGCGCTACTGGAAGGAATCGTGACTCGCTGCAATAAAATGACACTTCATACGAGAGGGCTCCTTACGTGAAGGCGGTGTCCCATACGCACAGACAGTACCCTGTGTGTACTGAAGGGCTCCCATGCACGTCCCTCTACTCACTCACTCACTCACTGTGCAGCTGTACATAGCGCGTTGTGTACATAGTAACCGGATCCACGAGTACTGCAGCTGCCGCCCTGCGCGCCACTGCTTGCTCCCGAGGCAAAACACCGTGGGAGTGAACATTTCAAAAGAGGTGGGACATGCACCCACCTTTATCCATTTGCATGCTTTCATTCTTGAAAGACGCATGCAAAAGTCAATCCAATGTGTGGGAGGAGTCAGACCCACACATGCTAGATACAAGAAGCCTCGCAGAGCAGCGCATGCGTGCTGCTAGGCTCGACCTAAAAATGTGACATGTCATGGAGTTTGACCTTCAAGAGCATCTCTCAGAGTTTGAAGGAATAAGCATGCCTATCAGGAATATATGTAAACCACTGCCCTCTGCATATCTACACAATGATTTGTCCACAGACCGTGGCGAATGGGACAGGTGGTGTCCATGGGTCAGTTGAACGCATCAGAAGGGTCACTTGTTGGAGGCAGTGGTCTCTGGGTGCAGGCTACGGCAAGTACGGTGAAAAGGTGGGTGTGCAAATGGAACAAAAGTGATTTATCAGTGGTGGTATTTTGGTGAGTAAGGGTGTTTTTGGGGTTTGTTTGTGTGCTTGTGCATGAAGGGTGGGCGTCAAGGTAGAGCTGAGTGCATGTTATGTTATGTTAATAGTTTTTATAAGGCGCACAGCTGCCCCAGCTAAGGGGTGTCCCGGTGCCTGATCAGGTACCACAACACAACAAATCGATACTAGTAAGGGAAAAGGAGGGAATCAGTCAGCGATTGGGAACAAAAAAGTTTTTATGGCGCGCCTAAAGGAAGTAAGACTGTTCAGGGCTCGTATATGGACAGGAAGAGAATTCCATAATCCTGCTGCTAATACTCAAAAGGAGCGCCCTCCCATCCTACTCAGTCTAAACCGTGTATTGACCGCCAGATGGAGAAATTCCGATCTAAGAGACCGCGTAGGAACATAGGAGGAAACAAGCTTAGCGAGGGCTGGAGGAGAGGAAAGCTTCAAGATTTTAAATGTCAGGCAAAGAGCCTTAAATTTAATTCTCTGTCTGACCGGCAGCCAGTGAAGGGAGGTCAAAACTGCAGAGACAGAGCACTGTCTAGGGAAGCCAACAATGGCACGCGCCGCGGCATTCTGCACCCTTTGCAATCTAGTAGCCTCCGCCTGATTCACTCCGAGCAGCAGCGCACTCCCATAGTCCAGCCGAGAAAGAATGGAGGCTTGGACCACCAGTTGCCGAGTAGGGGGGTCGAAGAATTTGAGGACCGGTCTCAGTCCTCGCAGAATACCATAACAGGTAGCTGCAACCTTCTTCGTGTGGCTGGTAAAAGAGAGTGTAGGATCCAGCCAAACCCCCAAGTTCTTAACTTCGGCAGCTGGGATGGGAGTCACCCCCAATTCTGGAGGCCACCACTGGTCTCCCCAGAGCTCCGCCTGCTTACCTAAGATCAGGACCTCGGTTTTTTGGGCATTTAACTGCAAACAGTTGGTTCGCATCCAATTTGCCACGGCTATGAGTCCTGCACGAAATCTGGGAGCGTTCACCTCGGGGGCACCGCTGAGTGTCACCGCCAGCTGCGTGTCGTCAGCATACGATGTCATGGTTAGGCCACATTGTCTGACGACAGCAGCCAGCGGTTTCACATATAGGTTGAATAAATTGGGGCTCAACGCAGAGCCCTGCGGAACCCCCAGCCCCAGTGGATGGAAAGAGGACTGACAAGGTGGAATAGCCACTTTAAAAAAACGGTCCGAAAGTAAAGAGCGAAACCATTGGAGAGCAGTCCCCTCAATTCCCACTCCCTCCAAACGCCGGATCAGAATGTCGTGAGACACCGTGTCAAACGCGGCGCTCAGATCTAACAGGAGGAGCGCCGCTGTCTGCCCAGCATCCAGCACCGTTCGCAAGTGCTCGGTCATAAAGAGCAGTGCAGTTTCGGTGCTGTGTTGTGCACGAAAACCATTCTGGCTCTGGTCAAGAATGTTATTTCGAGAAAGGTGGGCAGACAAGATGGAGTTCACGTGTGCCTCAGTAACCTTGGCGGTCCAGGGCAGGAGGGAGATGGGACGGTATTTTTCTGGCAATAGGGGGTCAAGGTTAGGCTTCTTTAAAATAGGGCTGACCACTGCCTGCTTCCAGTGAGAAGGGACCACGCCCGATGTGAGCAATAGATTGATCAAATCCAGTAAAGGCTCACGACATAGAGGAGGAAGAAGTCTGAACAGCTCTGGCTTCAGCGGATCTAATGGAGAACCGGATTTAATTTTGAGGCTCAGAGTGTCGAAAACCTCGTCAGACATTACTGGCAGGAAGGACAAGGTTTCGTGAACCGTAGCCATCACACCAGTTTGCTCAGCACCGGGCACAGATGACGTAAATCCTCGGTAGATCGCCTGCACTTTCTCCACGAAAAAGGATGCCAAACTTTCACAATGAGAGTCCGTGCGGATTTCCACCGAGGTGGCCCGTTTCCCCATAAGGTCTTTAAGAACCTTAAAAATTAATGGCTATGCATAGGGGGGATGTTTGATGGGGGGAATATGTGTGGGTGCAAGTTGGGCCTCATCAAATGCTTGTCATCCATGATCTTCCTTCAATGATCCTGCCAACTGTTGCACTTATCAGAAAAAGTGGGCAAACGCAGTAAGGGTTTATATAGGTGGCAAGTTTTAGAAGTACAAGTTGTTGAAGAAATCATCAAGCGGGGTGATTTGCATCAGGTGACAGAGTAGCGTTGTTGGAATGTGTATGATCTGCGTGGTTGATGAAGGTGTGGGATGTCATACTTGTTATTCACATAGGGGGTGATCTGCAGACAGAAGCATAGTGGCTAAGCTCCCTGTAAGTGTGGCACAAGCAGAAGTCCAGAGGTAGATAATGTTCACTACAGTAGTATCATGGCTGGAGCACGATGAGGTGATTTGAAGCTCAGTTCAAGCATCGTGTTGTTGCCTCTGGGTTGGCCATGGTCATTGGTTTCAGCACTATTAGGTGGCAGTTAACGGATTAAGATACTGAGGTTTAACACTTTAAAGCTGGAATTGTGCTTCGGGTGACTGTAGTTTGTTTTTCCTCCCTCTCTGGGCATGATTGCTATTTAAGCGCCACCTCCACTACTTAATTTATGCCGGTGGTTTCCGGTGCTCGGTACCGGCACTTATTTGTCAGCACCGGCACTTATGACAGCTGCCAAATGGTGGCGCTGTTTGTGTGATTTAGAGACGAGCAGAACAACACTTGTTTTTTTCATTCAATATGCATTAAAACCAGTGCTTTGAATGGAAAAAGAGAAGTGCCGGTACTCACCAAATTGATTGGGGTGAGCCTGGGAGGGGCGTGTCTGGGGGCGTGGCTTAGAGGCAGCATTGTACACTATCAGCATTTTCTTCTTCAATGTAAAGTGCCCCAGTGCCCTTGGCCAAGTTCTGCTCATAGCTGCAGGGTGTAATTGGTGTTTGTTGTAATTACTTATAGCATGAACTTAGCCCGAGGGCATTAACGTGAGAAGCAGAAGTTTTAAGCGAAAGCAGACTTTTTTTGTTATTGTACAAGGAGATTTCAGTGACTTACCCTGGATCACAGGATGTTGAGCCCACGCTGGGATTTCACCTGTGCCATAAAAACAAAAAGTATGCGTTCAAGTAGAACTTGAGCTTCTGATGTAAAGCACTTTAATGCCCTCCTGCCAAGTGTTCGCTATATATAACAGCAAAAATGGACCAATGTGCACTGCACACACGAGCCGAACTTGGCCGAAGGGCGTTAGGCACTCTGACAGACAATGGCGAGTGTATTCCAGCGCTGCAACCTTTCCCTATAATTGACAGCGCTACAGTTCTAATGTCAAGAGCTCTAGCTGTCAAACCACACGTGACTTCCTGTCCTGTCGCGCTGTCAGGGTGTGAGCAGGGCTGGCCTGTAGCGTGGGCAAGCTGGTCCGAGGCCCAGGGCGCCAGTATTCCGAGGGGCGCACGGAGCTGTGCGCATTAAGGCAATACCAGCAGCAGAACCCCTGTCACCTTGCAACCGCCTTGTTCATGTCCCTGCCTCTGTCTCACTTGCCATATTAAAGTTGTTTTAATCCTTCATGATCATACTTTTGGGCACTGTTTTAACACCTCATTGCCCCTTTCATCGCGCTCCTTTCACCGTCTCACCCCTGCTGACACACACACCAACAGACCCATCACCCTAAGCTATCGGTGATGTAGGTGAGCTGGGGAGGTCCCGAGGCGTTTGGGTTCAGGGAGCAGTCACTGCTCATCCAGGGACTGACCAGTGAACTCAAAAAGGACCCACTGCTGCCTCATTTCAGTCTCTCCGCCAAATGCACTATCTTAACAAAAGCCAGCTCTGAGTGTAGGGCTGCAGCCGCAACCTAGCGCCGGAATACACTCGCCATTAACCTCTTCAGTGCCCATGACGAGATAGTCTCGTCATGGAGCACGGTTGCGCTGTGCCCATGACGAGACTATCTCGTCATGAACCCCACCCACTAGTGCAACGCCCGGCACAGGAGGGGGAAAGGGCGTGGCATTGAAGGGGTTAACTGTCACGCACCCATAACCCAGAGACTGACCACAGCATGCCACTAGGAGTACCGATACTCTCTTAACACAAGGAGAAGTCCCAGTACTCAATGGGAGAACACGGAGAAGTGCCGGTACTCAGTACCGGTGAGTACCGGCCCATTTAAAGCACTGATTAAAACCAACTAATATCTGTTGCCCAAGCCATTCATATAGCTTTGGGGGCCACGAACAGCCTGCATTGTCACACTTGTTGCAGTGTGATGGTTACTAGTTGTGTAGGGACTGTCATTGGCAGCGCTGGCAGTGGCAATGAGTGGTGCAAGCTGGGGTGACCTGCTGAGCAGGGTCCTGGTACTTATTTATGTTTTTTACAAATTAAGCACTGACCACCTCTGTATCTGTGGCTGCCTACTTGTGAATAAAGACCAGAGCAAGGAGCCCAACTGGCAGAATGTGAGTATTTATTTTGCGAAACTGTAAAGTGAACATAAGTAAATTGGGTTCCTGTACCCGAAGAACCAGACGGAGGCTTAATGGAGCTGTACAAAATTAAAGGAAATAATGTTGAATGAAAGTGGGAATAAATTACTAAAGAGTGCAGATTAATTGAGTGAAATGCGTTTTGGAGTATCGCAAGTGCAAACTGAGCACAGGGACTTATGTCTCATGGGAAAGTTACTCGAGATACCCCCTGGAGACAGTTTCAAGGAGTCTCCTACAACACAGTCTGCTTGAACCAGTCTTCCGCAAGACATTTTAGGCTCAAACCAGTCTCTCAGCAAACGAGTGGGTGAAATTTCAGGCTCACATAAATTCAGATTTTTTTTAAAAAAAATTATATGAAGCGAAACTGAGGGAATTGCTCAAGTTACAAAAGTGTAGCAGAAATGTAACACGAGTCGAATGATACATTTAAAAATGTATGCCGGACCAGACACACTGTAGATCGGGACATGGGCTATCTCCTGTACAGGGTATCATATGACAAAGTGCCCATGGGGCGGGTGTCCTTGAGAAGGGCTACTCTCTGAAACAGGAAGTGTCGTAGTTCTGCTTCCTGTTTACCTGTGTGCATTCCGTGCTCCTTGTGGGTTCCAGATTCCATGAGGCGCTGGTGTTAAACTCCAGTAGATGGTTGCTGCCTGGCAGTGCTGGACAGCAGTGGCTGCCATCTTATGCCAGTTTTCTACATTACACTTCTTATTTGTGCCTGCCTTCTGCTGGTTCCATTCTATGTTGATCCTAACTCTCTTCTTTTCCGGTATAGCTCCGGAAGCACACCATTTAACAAGAGATTACGACCATAAACCATAACCTGCTGTACATAGCCCAGCTGCTTTGAAACATCAGCTAACCTATGTTTAATTATATGTGCTTTGGCCCCCCAGGAGAGCCGGTGGCCCCGACCTTTCCTGGTTCTGTTTTAAGACTCCCTAAAAGTAGAACAAGAAGCTAAATGAATGTCCTCCCCCTGCAAGCCCCAGAGGCCTGCAGAGCTCAAGTAACATACAGCTCCAGTAGGGTCATTCCTGGTCTCTACAGACACTACCTCCAATCCTGAACTGTCCATCTACAAATCATTGATTTCAAGTGTGTTAATCTAATTAGCTCAGTGGAAGCAAAACAAGACTACAA
This sequence comes from Triturus cristatus, assembly GCF_964204655.1. NCBI lineage: Eukaryota > Metazoa > Chordata > Amphibia > Caudata > Salamandridae > Triturus > Triturus cristatus. Next base: position 464,205,883 of record NC_140592.1, read on the forward strand.
CACCCAGGGTGCATTAGGCTGTTACACGAAAGTCCGGGGGCATAATGACCTGGAGTTAGGTGGTCATCCTAAGCTGCTGGCATGGCAAATGAGTACCTTGCCACCTTAGCATGTGAAAATGCTGCTTACATCACCCACAACAATGGTTAATTTATTCAAATTAAGTGCCATGGTCTAAGGTATTTCACTGGAGTCCACTGCAGCTGGCACCAACCAGTTCCTTCCACTGCTCCCGAATGCCAGAGCCAGCATTACCTATGTTCTAGTTTTATCGATTAAAATAAAAAGTGCATTAAATAGTTAAACTCTGTACGGGTGACCTCTGCTAAAAATAGACACATAGCGTCACCATGTGGTGAACTTTCATAAATATGTGCAGGTAGTGTGAAATCGATGCCAGCGAATACTGCCACAAATTAAGCACTTTTAAATAACACAGTGATACTCAGAGTCTCATGCAGCCCTCCTGACCTTTACGTGTGGCTCCCAGGTCAACAGCAGCACTGCGCTGCTGTGTACCTGACTCAGCAGCACTAACATTAAACATATGTTAAATTAACATCAAGCATATTTCTAAAGGTTACTTGCCGTTAACCAAAAGAAGTGACTAGGGTGTCCTGAACCGCTTAACATTCTGAACGCCCTCATTAATAAAGACATCTTGCATCAAACATGTAAAAATATGATAAAGTCTCTTCAAAATTCAAAAAGTGGATTTCATTAACACGCAGAAGCATTTCATCTTAGTACAGCAGATTATACCAGTGCATTGAGAAGTATTTTTTTTAAGTGATAGCTTTCAAAGATGAATTCAGAAGCATACATGCTTCTCTCACACCCTGACACAATGCCAATAGTGAACTAAGAGGCAAGTCAGTTGTTATGTGCAGCCTTTGGATGGCGGGGGATGCTATTATACATGAACAACATTATAGTTTGTTAAATCAAACACAAGTGAAGTTTGTGTACAGTGCACATCCAGAAGTTGTATTTTGAGGTCCTCTTATATATGATAATGAAGAAAAAAGGAGAAGTGAAATAAAACAATTGTCTAGGTTCACATAATTTGATAAAGGGTGAAGCTGGGATTGGTATCAGGTTTTCAGGTCTTGTTCCACATTTTGCAATTTAATTCAGCCACTAGATGTACATGCTTCGCTTCCCCTACACCCACCTTACAACCCCCCTCCAGGCCATCACCCTCCTGCTGACAGCAATGCGGCCCAAGGCCACACCACTGTTCAAATTTTTGGCCCCTGGGAAAATGTTTGCGAGTACCCATGTCATAACATATTTTTTAAAAACGTGTGTCTCGTGTTCTTAAGGTGTGAGAAATGTGTGTACCTTTCTACGTTGGCCTCGAGAACTCTGAACCCATTTCTGGCTTAACAAGTAGGAACACTGCCTCTGTAAACATTCCCTGCGACATAGCTGTAATGAGGCATAACATACCGATGGAGTGTTTACCACGCCAAATTTTGCATGTTTACCTTTTCACTGGCAGTTTACCTCAATACAATTTTCCTGAAGAAATCTGTCAGAGGAAAATGTTGGGGTGCAATATCAGACATGCCAACTCACACGGTGCCACTGTGTGTCACACAATTTTGGCTCCCTTCACACGGCCATCTGGTGAAGAGCCGAAACCACACGGTGGCTGCCAAGGCGAGCTAGAAACCACTGCAGAGAGTGGATTTCTGGTTCCTCTTTTGAGGCTGAAAGCAGGCAATGTTCATTAAAGGCAGCAGCGGCCCGTGCAGGTAGGAGCGGTGGGGCGGTGGGGACGGGTGGGCGCAGGATTTCGACTGACGATGACGAGGGAAAACAAATTATTTCTTTCATTTTCCCTCGTCGTCGTCTGTCGAAATCGCCCCACTTGGCCCCACCACTCTTACCTGCACGGCTGCGACTGATTAAGGAGTGTGAAAACACCCCAGGCCATCACCAGCAGCCTCAACAGACTTTTGAACTCGTCGTTTTTGGTGGAAGGAGGTGGATGGGGACAGAAGGCCCTCTCGAATGTTCGGGCATAAAGCCCCACCCCCTCCAAGGCCACGCCCCCTCACCACACAGCTGCTTTTGTTCTCAAACACACACTGGCTTGAGGGGAGTGTCTGCATTCACTGGTTCAGAAGAAGTGTCACTCTTTACTCCATGCAGTCAGTTTGAAACACTGCTTTGAACAACATAATCCACCATTGAGATTTGTGTAGTGCAGTTGCATGGGTTTGTGGAAAGTTTCAAGGACTGACCCCTTTATGGCGCCTTCCACTGAATACTGCTGACCTAGCAGACAGCAGTTCACGAGGCACTATAGGACACTCAGTTTCCCAGGTCCTTGTGGGATGTGATGAACCAGTCTGGGATTTTTCTTTGGATAATGGGACTTGTAGTCTTGTTTACTAAATTGTAAAATTGGACTACAAGTCCCAGAATGGAAAGAAAAAAATCCTGGACTGGACTAGCACATCACGCATGGACCTGCTAAACCTGGCAGCTTTGGACACTATTGTGAGAGTGCATGGACCCTCTGATAGGCTCACACATCAACACAAGACAATGGCTGGGAACTCTCTTGCTTAGGGGCATACCATCAAGGGCTGGTGACATAATTATAGCTCCCGTTTTGTTCACGCCTCGCTTTGCATCTCTAATGAGATGCAAAGGAGGCGTGCATAACAAAACACCATGGGAAAATATCGCTACTCCAGCTTCGTGATATCATCAAGGAGGGGTAGCGATATTTTTTGAATCCCGTTAACTATGCCTTAACGCAGGAATTTAACATCTGTTAAATTCCTGACTAAGGCATAGCTAACATGGGAGGTGGATTATGGTGATACGACCACAGGGTCGTATCACCAAGGCTATCTCTGTTTTGGGTGCAACATCGCTGGATTTTCAGTGATGTTGGCCCATTTTTGCGCTAACCCTGGAATATTTATCACCTAGGTTATACATGTTGTAAATAACGCACTAACCAGGCGATAAATAACAGCGATAGACGGCGATAACTATGAAAGCGCTAAGCGCGCTTTGCGATATTTATCGCCGTCTGTTGCTAATATGCCCCTTAGTTTCTAATGGTCTACTCATAAGGGTTGGTGTAAGGTTGTGAGACTCAACCCCACTCTGGAGACTCTCTCTAGAGTTAACCATAACCAGCAAAATTACACCACCCACCTGAACCATCCAACAAGGCTACAAGCCGTGGAAATGTTGAATGCGGCACCACACCAAAACTTTATGACATTCTGCAAAAACAATTTAGACTGCGTTTTCTGCTTGAAAGGACAGTATGAATCATTTCCTGCGTGAACGCCCACTCCCCCACCCGTTTGATTTGTAAGGAGATCTCTCCAGCTCTTGCTGTGTAGGGTAAGATACCATACTGCAGCCTTCTAAACAACAATACAGTTTTTTTAACCCCTTCAGTGCCCATGACGAGATAGTCTCGTCATGGAGCGCGGTTGCGCTGTGCCCATGACGAGACTATCTCGTCATGAACCCCGCCCGCTAATGAAACGCCCGGCACAGGGCGTGGAAAGGGCGGGGCACTGAAGAGGTTAAGCCTAAAAGACATCAAGGCTAACTTAAAATCCACTGTAGGCCGTAAAGGCCCTTTCACCTCAAAAGCACGACAGGTACTTAGCTATCATTGGTGCAGCAGGTGCAGTGGCACTGGGTCCCAGGGCCCTGAGAGGTCCATTGAACCCTGATAATTGCTGTATTTTACTACGCCAACAACAGTAAGTGGGCCCTCTTACTTGCTTGCTCCAAGACCGATTGTATCCTTGCTACACTCGTGGAACACGGAGAGGGTCCTATTGGAAGGTCCCTTTTGATACTGATTCAGTCGGTTATAGGAGTGAATGGCTGAATCAGTTGCAGGAAGTGCGTAGGTGTGTGAGTTTGACCAGGAGACTCCACTGCTACAAGTAGGCGGAGCACCATGGTGAAATGATGGGGGACTGTGCACCGGCCATGCCGCTTCACCCACTAATCCCTCAAGGTCCCACTTGTAAACCCTATTAACCCCACCCCGTGTGGTTACTGAGCCCCTCGTAATCAGCACCTCTGGGGTGCGGAGTCTTGAGGGGGTTTATAATGGGGACCTTGCAATGCAACCCACAGTGCCAGCTTCTCATGGAAAGACAGCGGTGCTAGGAACAGAGACAATGGTGCTGGGAGTAGAGACCGCGGTGCTGGGAGTAGAGACCGCGGTGCTGGGAATAGAGACCGCGGTGCTGGGAATAGAGACTGCGGTGCTGGGAATAGAGACCGCGGTGTATGGAATAGAGACTGCGGTGTACGGAATAGAGACTGCGGTGTATGGAATAGAGACTGCGGTGTAAGGAAAAGAGACTGCAGTGCTGGTAATAGAGACTGCGGCGTATGGAATAGAGACTGCGGTGCTGGGAATAGAGACTGCGGTGTATGGAATAGAGACTGCGGTGCTGGGAATAGAGACTGCAGTGTATGGAATAGAGATTGCGGTGCTGGGAATAGAGACTGCGTTGCTGGGAATCGAGACCGCAGTGTACGGAATAGAGACTGCGGTGTAAGGAAAAGAGACTACGGAGCTGGGAATAGAGACTGTGGTTCTGGGAATAGAGACTGCGACTGCGGTGTATGGAATAGAGACTGTGGTGTATGGAATAGAGACTGCGGTGTAAGGAAAAGAGACTGCAGTGTAAGGAAAAGAGACTGCAGTGCTGGTAATAGAGACTGCGGTGTATGGAATAGAGACTGCGGTGCTGGGAATAGAGACTGCGGTGTATGGAATAGAGACTGCGGTGCTGGGAATAGAGACTGTGGTGATGGGAATAGAGACCGCGGTGTACGGAATAGAGACTGCGGTGTAAGGAAAAGAGACTACGGAGCTGGGAATAGAGACTGCGGTGCTGGGAATAGAGACTGCGGTGCTGGGAATAGAGACTGCGGTGCTGGGAATAGAGACTGCGGTGCTAGGAATAGAGACTGCGGTGTACGGAACAGAGACTGTGGTGTAAGGAAAAGAGACTACAGAGCTGGGAATAGAGACTGCAGTGCTGGGAATAGAGACTGCGGTGCTAGGAATAGAGACTGCGGAGAACGGAATAGAGACTGCGGTGTAAGGAAAAGAGACTACAGAGCTGGGAATAGAGACTGCGGTGCTAGGAATGGAGACAGCGGTCCTGGGAATCGAGACTGTGGTGCTGGGAATAGAGACTGCGGTGCTGGGAATAGAGACTGCAGTGCTGGGAATAGAGACTGCAGTGTAAGAAAAAGAGACTACAGAGCTGGGAATAGAGACTGCAGTGCTGGGAATAGAGACCGTGGTGTACGGAATAGAGATTGCGGTGTAAGGAAAAGAGACTACGGAGCTGGGAATAGAGACTGCGGTGCTGGGAATAGAGACTGTGGTGTACGGAATAGAGACTGCAGTATACGGAATAGAGACTGCGGTGTAAGGAAAAGAGACTACAGAGCTGGGAATAGAGACTGCGGTGCTGGGAATGGAGACAGCGGTCCTGGGAATCGAGACTGTGGTGCTGGGAATAGAGACTGCGGTGCTGGGTGTTACAGTTAGCGCTCTAGCGTTAGACGCTAGAGCGCAAGAGGAAACTACGCAACGCGTACGCCACGTTCGTGGCGTACGCCACTGTATAAAATAAAGGGGCGCGGCCTGCTGAGGCAGTCGGGCGCCGAGACCCAGGCACAGAGTGTAGTGTCAGTCATTGCTGCTGCGAGCGCATGCAACGAGGGCCTTCACCGGCGCTAGCGGCCCCACAACACTGGCGACGAGTACGGAGATCGACCCCGTGTGCCCCAGCTGAGATACGCGCCCCGCGGCAGTCCCGCGCGCGCGCACGTGGTCCTGACGGTGTCTGCCACGACCAATGGTGAGTGCACGTGTGCACCGAACAAGGCCCATTTCGGCAGATGAACATTCCTGCCACTGAACTGAGTGAAGCTGTTTCCCTGCTGTGCGCTGGCTGGGCCCTGAAGCCCTCTGTCCCAGTTACCTGCTGTGCCCTGGCTGGGCCCTGACGCCCTCTGTCAATCCCGGGTGTGGGAATCTCTTGCTACTGCGGCCTCCTCTGTCTGCTCCCGCCTCTCCTGCTGTGCTGTGCCCCAGGGAGCCATGGGTGATGATGAGCGCCCCGCCCAGGCAGTGCCACTGCACCCCGCATCCGGCGTCCTGCCGCCGTTCAGTGAAGCTGCTGACCCTGCCACTGTCGCCCCACGCTGGCAAACGTGGATTGGCCGACTCGACAATTATTTCGCGGGCACCAGGGAGACGGATGGCACCGTGAAGAGGTCCCTACTACTCCACTATGCAGGGGAAGAAGTATATCTCCTATTCAAGCATCTCCCCAACACCGGGAACGCAGACAATTATGACGCGGCCGTGAGGGCCCTCAATGCACATTTCGACCCCCAGCTGAACCCGGATTTTGAACACTTCAAATTGCGCCAAGCGAGGCAAAGGGAAGGGGAGTCGGTGGATGCATTCCACGCTCGACTGAGGGTGCTGGCAGACACGCACCTCGTCGGTGATAGAGCCAAGGAAGAGATCAGAGCACAGATAATATGCGGCATACGCAGCAAAAAGTTGCGAACACTCATTCTCCGCCAACCGAACATCCCGATGGCGGACATTCTAGTGCTGGCACGGTCCCATGATCTATCCGACGCCCGCGCAGAGGAGATAGAGATGGCGCTCACACGAGGCGCCGGGTCAGGAGTAACAGTCAAAACGGAGCGGGCCGACGCAGTACAGACGCGTGAAGCCTCCCGCCGACCGGCGGCAAAGAAGCCTGCAGCCCCGTGTGGGTACTGCGGGTATGACGAGCACGGAGGCCGGACGTGCCCTGCGAAAGGAAAGGCATGTGACAACTGCGGCGTGATGAACCACTTTGCGTCTGTTTGCCGCAAACGATCCACGCAGCGGGACCGGAGGGGAAAGAGGCCAGAGAAGGCCATGGTGAGACAGCTATCCCAGCTGTCGTTGTCCTCCCCCACCAACCCAGGGCGCAAGCAAGCACAGGCCCTGCGGGAAGATGCAATGGACTCCGATGATGACGAGGGGGAAACATACCTGATTTCATTCACCAGAGCCCTCAAGAGCTCGAGAAGACCACAACCGAGGTGCGACGTCCTAGTCGCTGGATCCCGGATAAACGCAGTGATCGACACAGGGGCGTCAGTCACCGTGATGGGAGTGCAACAATACAATCGCCTCCGACCCAAGCCCGAGCTCCGACTGTCAAAAGCCCAGATCTATGCCTACGGAAGTGACACACCGCTGCCCCTGGCAGGAAAGATGACGGTGCCGGTGAAGTCGGATGACGCAGAGATAACGATGGACATACATGTGATCAATCAGGAGGCAGACACCCTCCTCAGCGGGCACGCAGCCGAAGACCTAGGGCTGATCGCATTCCTCCGGAAGGTACAAGAGTCCCAGACGACTACCCTGCTGGACCAGTTTCCGGAGTTGTTCACTGGTCTGGGGAACATCCGACGACCACCAGTCAAGCTCCACATTGACCGTTCAGTCACACCCACAGCGTTAAAACACAGGAGGATTCCCTTCCACCTACGCCCGCTGGTAGAGGAGGAGCTGAGGAGGCTGGAGGAGCAAGGCGTCATAGAGACAGTAACCGGACCCACCCCCTGGGTATCACCCATGGTGATAGCGGAAAAGCCCCGGCAACCAGGCAAGATTCGGGTGTGCATCGACATGAGGCTGCCCAACAAGGCCATCAAAAGGGAGAGACACATCACACCCACGATGGATGACATAATCGCAGACCTTAACGGAGCCCGGTGGTTCTCCAAACTGGACCTCAATGCGGGGTGCCATCAACTAACGCTGGCCGAAGAGAGCAGATATATCACTACCTTCAGCACGCACCTGGGGCTACGCAGGTACCGACGCCTTAACTTTGGCATCTCTTCGGCGGCCGAAATATTTCAGAACACTATCAGAGACATCTTGCAGGGGCTACCAGGAGTACTAAACGTCAGTGATGACATACTGATACACGCCACAACGGTGGATGAACACTACCGACGGGTCCGGTCCACACTGACGAGGCTGAGAGAGTTTGGGGTCACGTTGCACAAGGAGAAGTGCCAGTTCTTTCAGCAAAGCATCGAGTTCTTCGGATACACGTTTACCAACCATGGCATTCAAGTGGACCCGAGGAAATCCCAGGCTATCAAGAACGCCCCAGCACCGACTTCTGCGTCGGAGGTCCGCAGTTTTCTCGGGATGGCCACGTACTGTGGGCGGTTCATCCCAAACTTGGCTACCACGGCTGAACCTCTCAGACGCCTCACGAAGACAGACACCCTGTGGCGCTGGGGGCAAGAAGAAGAGGATGCCTTCCATGCTATCAAGACCACGCTGCTGGACCAAGCCACTCTGGTCTACTTTGATCCGACCAGGAAGACCGAACTGCTTGTCGACGCCAGCCCGGTGGGACTGGGCGCAGTCCTTACGCAAGAGCAAGAACCAGGGAGATGGGCCACCCTGGCCTACGCCAGCAAGGCACTCACCCCAACTGAACAGAGGTATTCTCAGATTGAAAGTGAAGCACTAGCCATCCGATGGGGCTGCCGGCATTTCCACCTCTATGTCTGCGGGCACCCTTTTACTGTGGTGATAGACCACCAACCATTGGTGCCCCTGTTCAAGGGGACAGCGCCCCACCCCCCCCCCCGAGGATCGAAAGGTGGGCCATTGGACTACAACAATACCAGATGGAGGTGACATATCGGCCAGGTGCGAAAAACCCGGCGGACTTTCTGTCACGACACCCGGAAAGTGGGGTGACGTCCCCGATCGGGAAAGAAGAGGAAGATGAAACCGAAGCACACCTTGACCTCCTAGCTGCTCTGACCTGCCCTCGGATACTGACAATCCAGGAAATCATACGTGCCGGGGAGCACGACGCCGTGCTGGCAAGGACACGGGGAGCTCTTCAAAAAGGGTCATGGGCTGATTTCCTACACACCGCCAACTCGTGGGCAGACGAGGAGAAGAAGGACTTGCAGCAGATGTGGCGAGTGCGGAATGAACTAAGTATGACCCGCGATGGTGTCGTCCTGCGAGGGTCTAGGATCGTCATGCCGACCGCATTACGCCATCAAGCCACGATCATTGCTCACGACGGCCATCAAGGGACGGAGAAGATGAAGACCAGGATGAGGGCGAAGATATGGTTCCCGGGGCTGGATGGCATGGTGGACGAGATGGTAAGTAGCTGCTCCGCGTGCCAGGTGACGAGCGGCCCGGAGCCTCCGGCCCCCATCGTGACAGAAGAACCAGGAAGGTACCCATGGGATAAGATTAGTATAGACTTCGGAAGCCTCCCAAACGGAAAAGTGTCGCTGGTGGTCATTGACAACTTCTCGAAATATCCCATAGTGGAAGATCTACCGTCCACAGCCTTCATGTTTGTGGGACCAGTGCTGGAGAAAATATTTGCCATGTTTGGGCGCCCCTCGGAGCTGAAGAGCGACAACGGGCCACCCTTCCACGGTCACGAGTTCCGGGAGTTCCTCCAGCACCAGGGAGTACAACACCGGCGAATCACTCCTCAGTGGCCACAAGCCAACGGAGAAGTAGAACGATTCATGAGGACCCTGAATAAAGTGATTTGAATAGCCGGCGTGGAGCAACTAGACCCCGAAAGGGAAATCCAGCGATTCCTGGGAGAGTATCGGAGCACGCCCCACTGCTCCACCAAACAAGCCCCGTGGTCTCTCATGCTCAATGGCCCCCGCCGCGATGGGCTACCCACAGTCCCTGGGTGGGCACCCCCACCGTTCGAAGCGGAGCAGGTTTTTCAACGACGAGCACACCGCAACCGGCAAGTGAGCCGGGCCAGAGGCAGTCGAGACCGCGACATCAGACCAGGGGACAGCGTCCTCGTGAAGGATAGAAGGCCGGGAGGAAAATTCAGACCCCGGTATGAACCAGGTAGTTGGACTGTGGCACAGAGGCGGGGTACAATGGTCACAGCGGAAAGAGGGGTGGAGTCGACCACCAGGAACATCTCGTGGTTCAAACGCATTCCGGAGGCCACTGACCGCGGCCAGAGGGGGCTGAACAGAGGGGAGGAAGAGATCTCAACCCCAGAGCTGGGACCAGGACTGACGCCCAGCGGAGCCAGCAGCGCCCCAGAGCAGAGCCCTCAGGCCCCGACGGAAGGTGAAGCCCCGAATAGCCACCCAACCAGTTCCGGCACTCGCGCCACTGCCAGGTATGGTCTGAGAGAGAACCCCACGCCAAGCAGCCGCCTTAAAGACTTTGCCTGCCAAGCCAGTGAGTGACTGTTATGGACTTTTGTTTATTTTGTTATCCAAGTTGGGGAGGGATGTTACAGTTAGCGCTCTAGCGTTAGACGCTAGAGCGCAAGAGGAAACTACGCAACGCGTACGCCACGTTCGTGGCGTACGCCACTGTATAAAATAAAGGGGCGCGGCCTGCTGAGGCAGTCGGGCGCCGAGACCCAGGCACAGAGTGTGGTGTCAGTCATTGCTGCTGCGAGCGCATGCAACGAGGGCCTTCACCGGCGCTAGCGGCCCCACAACACTGGGAATAGAGACTGCGGTGCTGGGAATAGAGACTGCGGTGCTGGGAATAGAGACTGTGGTGCTGGGAATAGAGACTGAGGTGCTGGGAATGGAGACAGCGGTGCTGGGAATAGAGACTGGGTGCTGGGAATAGAGACGGCGGTGCTGGGACTAGAGACGGCGGTGCTAGGACTAGAGACGGCGGTGCTAGGACTAGAGACCGCGGTGCTGGGAATAGAGACCGCGGTGCTGGGAATAGAGACCGCGGTGCTGGGAATAGAGACTGCGGTGTACGGAATAGAGACTGCAGTATACGGAATAGAGACTGCGGTGTAAGGAAAAGAGACTACAGAGCTGGGAATAGAGACTGCGGTGCTGGGAATCGAGACTTTGGTGCTGGGAATAGAGACTGAGGTGCTGGGAATGGAGACAGCGGTGCTAGGACTAGAGACCGCGGTGCTGGGAATAAAGACGGCGGTGCTCGGACTAGAGACGGCGGTGCTGCGAATAGAGACGGCGGTGCTCGGACTAGAGACGGCGGTGCTCGGACTAGGCCGTGACACTCAGAGCTTCCACCGAAGTGTGTTTACACAGTTACAAGCCCGAACCTTTTCAAATTGCAAACCAGCCCGTTTCTGTAAAGAACGTTAGCGACTCTAAACATTCAGGGGAGTTTTATGACCTGTTTCCCAGGACTGTACACATTTTGCTGAGCTAATCCCGGGGGCTGTGACCTGGCACAAGCTCAAGCCGGCTCTATACGCTGTATGGAGAATTCTTTAATAAACAATGTTTCGCCCATATTTCATCCTATATTTCTCACTGCAGAATGGTCATTTGTTATACTGGACTGAATAGATACAAATGTTATGTATTGCCATATAAAACACAAGCAGAAAGAAGAGTTGGTATTGTTCGTGCCCCAACTCTGTGGTATTATTAGGGACGGAAACCCCAGCTTTTTACCATCCTCCTGAATTCCAGGTGGTTATCAGTGTCTCTTATACTTCCGGGGGGTAAGTTCATAATATTGCAACTAATAGAGACGGAGGACCCAGCTATAGCTTCAGGCGTAGGGTTCTAGAGGGTGTGTCTGTGTGTGTTTGATAGAGAGAATGGATGTGCATCCAGTGCTTTATTTGAGCCGGTGGTTGCTGGTGGGAGCCTCTGGCTCTCATTTTGGGGACCCGCACTTATTTTTCCTCACCTGACGTTTCCCGAGAGCAAGCGAGGGAAAACACTCGTGGAAAGACATAGGAGGAGAAAGACGGAAACCCATCTCAAAGGGAGAAAGCAGTAAACGGCAACAGTAGGATAAAGGGGCAGGAAGTCTTTGGTGGTGAATTAAAGAGGACACAGCCTTTACAACATGGGTTAAGCCACGCATGCCGTTTACCCACAAGCGCAACCACGCTTGCCTTAACCACATATATGCCTTAACCACACATTTTTTTCTTTTTGCTGTTTCATATAGCGCAAACTCGACCTGATGGTATCAGAGTGCTGTACATGAGCACAGTGGCGTAGCTAGGGGGGGGGGGGGGGGCGGTGGACGCGGTCCGTCCCAGGCACCACTATTTTGGGGGCGGTGGTGGCCAGTGGTTGCGCGACCCTGGTGGCACACGGCAGCAGCGTTTATTGTCACACACTGACATACACGTCACTGACCCTGCCAGCGCCCACACCACACGCGCAACTGTGAGTCTGTCACTGAGGAACCCTGTCTGCACATGTGACATGCAGTAACTGCCTGCAAGCGCACCGGCTGCAGTGCACGCATGCACCACCTAGCATAGTGGTGGTGGTGCGGTGCGCGGCGTAACCTTGTATGTGGTTCCCAGGGACGTCAATAGCGCACAAAAGCGCTACGAATGACGGCCCTGGGCATCATGTTTTGGACAGCCCCTGCACAGTGCTGTTAAAATGCAGCAGTAACGCGAGCCACCACCATGCGCTGACAAGCATGTGTTCTATGTTAATGCAAGTCACGTTTTACATGCATGGCACTAGAGTAGCCATAGTCACTCAGAATGCAGGGTGCAAAGGAAAGGAAAGGAAACCAGCTGCCTTTACAAAGGTTTCTTACTTCCTCTCACCAAAGGCCACCAAGAACCGGTCATGCTTTCTAAGTGTGACACTGTATGTTAGGGCCACTTACACACGAAGGCGGGACCTTAAAACTTTAAAGTGACATCTGATTCCTGGACATGTTCCTCTTACAGCTTTGCAATGGTTTGCAACGAGACAAGGGTTTGACTGCCCTTGGACACCCACTACAAGTGAGCTGCTGTGAGGGCAAGCCTGACCCAGGCCGGAGACAATGGCTCTACAGCGAGCAACTCCGGCATCAATAATCTCCCAAGAACAAAAAGCCAACAGCAAGCTGGACAGGGGACGCAGTGTGCATGAAAGGGAAAGTGTCCAGTTTAGATTTGTGAGCCATCACCGAGAGAGTCGCAGCCACGATTGCGAATAAACACAGCACAGATCTGAAATCATGTTGGTTAGCAAGCATCTGACAGTCATACAACACAATCATGAACTTTTGAAAGTCCTGAGGAGTGCTCAAAAGCAGAAACAAATTGTGATGAGTTATTATTAGCCTCAATTTAGGAAGGTGTAATAGCATCTATTCAGACCAACACATTGCCACTGCATATAGGACTCTGGTCATATTTTTGGTTAAATATGCTGGAGGTTTCAAACAAGTCAACCTTGATGCCTCTGTACTTATATATTATTATTGAAAAAAGAAAAATTGATGGACAGAATGCAGAACAATGTCATACATTCACCTCAGTACAGAGATCTGAGCCTAAAGCCTTCGGTTTTTTGCTCCCTATGCCATTCTAGTTTGAACCCAGCCATATGCAAATCAGTCTTGATTTGCACATGACCAAGTCTAAACTGGGGTTGTATGGTGAGGAAAAGAATGATGGATTTAACCCTGATCTCTTGACTGGGGGTGAATGTTTTGATTTGTTCTGCATTCCGTCCATCAATCGTATGTCTTCGTACTGCCGGTGTATTCAACTGTGTAGCCTTGGCCTGTGTCATGTATGTGCATGTAACTTGCATGATCGAGGTAACTATTAGCAGCGATATCATGTGTCTCTAGGACCTCTTTCAAGTGCTCGCCGTTATTTTTACCCAGCATCCCCCCACTCCCGCTACCTGCCATGGGCGGCAATCTGAGGGATAGACCTGGGCGCCAGAAGCGCTAGCTACGCCACTGCATGAGCACCAGTTGCGTTATAGACAGACACATTTTATTTTCAGGCCCTGGGACATTAAGTGATTTGTCCTGAATCACAGGATGTTTGAGCCCCCCCCAGACTCGAACCTGGTTCCCTAGCTTCAAGTTGGCTTCCTAAGCCGTTAAGCAACACCCTCTCCCACATATGGCTGGTTAAGGTAAATATGCTGACTAGAGGCCGGAATGGGCAGGCCCAGGACCAGAAAGGATCAAGAGAGGACGTGGTGAGGTAAGTGGGGCTGGGGCAGGGTTTTGGGAGGGTGGGGGTAGTTTTTAGGGCTTAGGAGGGGTTGGGGTGTTTTTTAGGGCTTGGGTCGGGTACTCTTTAGGGCTTGAGGGGGTCGGGGTAGTTTTTAGGGCTCAGGGGAGGCTCGGGTGTAAACTTTACCACAAATATCCCTTTACCAGTTATGCCTTTACCACGAAATTGCGTGATAAAGACATGCGTGGTAAAAGCATGCGTGATTAAGGAATACATTGTTGAGACGCATTCGTGGTTAGGGCAGCGTTTTAGAGGCACACATGGTTTAGCCATGCGTGCCTCTATCATGCAACTGAAATAAAGAGGCATGAGGTGGTTTCAAGACTATGTGGACATTTATTAGCGCTGGCTGAGGGCTTCTGAGCACAGCTGTGGGCATGTGCACTCATTTATTTAATTATTTTTACAAATTATCCACTGTATGTATGTGTAGGTGGGTGTACGTATGTTTATGTACGTGTGTTATGGCTAGAGCAACTACCTTCCTCCAGGTCATTACAGACATTGTTTCCAGTCCTGGACTTTTGTATTATATTTTAAAGCATTCTGGGTGTTGTAGTATTGTTTTTCTTCCTATAAATTAGTAAGACCAACACACCTGAAATCAGTGATTTGTAGATGAAAACTTCAGAACTGGAGAGGGTGACCTAATGGCATGCAGAGACGTGGTCCAGAATAAATATAGGCGCAGATCTGAACACAGTCAACTCTACCTACACTCACCTGATGTCACCATCAGCCTTCTATGGACCATGGGGTTTTTATTTAATTTCTGCAGAAGTCCATGATGCTGATGTGAACGTTTTTGCGGGAAGAGCTGCTGGCTTTGATTTTCTTCAGTCACGTGTGATTAGTTAAAATAATTTATATAGTGGACATCAGTACTGGCAATTGTGTTGTTGTTAGAGGCTTTGATCAGAGGGCGTATAAAACAGGGATTAGGGGCTAGGCTCTGAGTCTACGCCCACCTGAATGTTTGCACACTAATCCTGGGCTGTCTTAAAAGCAATATAGGCCCCCGGGTTAAGCAGTGCACTGGTCCCTGCCTACACAACCACTCACAGGAATAAGAATGTTTAACAGAAGATTAGTGTTAAATTCGTCTCTGTATGAGGGCCCTATGCTTGCGGGCCTCCCCAGGCAACTGCCCAGCATACCCATGCGTTATGACGGTAATGCACTAACCTAGGTACTGGTGTGAAAGTGCTCTCTGAGGAGAATATCTAAAAGCGGGTGCCACTACATTGTAACGAACAGTTAAGTGTGATCTGTGCCAGTAGTTGTATCATGTTTGCATACCGAAATGAAGACCTGTTTTTTACCCAGCCACACCTTGCATCCTGGGACTCTGGGGTCAGCTGTAGGCCCTCCAGATGGTTTTACTCCAGTGTAAACTTCTAAAATTCCCGACTGTTGCATAGCTTTTTGTTTTTCACCTGCCTATGCTTGACACACAATTTTAGTTCATTGGAGCGAAAAACATTTAATGAGCACTGTGAAATCAAGGTCTAGATGTACTAATGCCTTGCACTGGGTTTGCTTCACAAAAGTGATGCAAACCTGATGCAAAGTGTTAGAGTTGGATTTCCTGTCCAACGCCAATCAGGATTTGTGTTGGGCAGTACCACAAAGTAAAGATGGGCTATGCACTACTTTGCTCTACTTTGCGTCAAGGAGGCATTCCATGGGTGGTACATGGGTGTTCCCATGCAACCACATATGGGTTTTGATGCAGATTCCTGTCTCCATTCAGAATTGCACCAAAATCCTATTTATTTATGCATTTTTATATAGCGCAAACTATACCCAAAAGTGTCAGAATGCTTTACGAAAGAAAGAATGGTAGTAAGTACAAAAATCTGCTACAGATACAAGTGGTTTGAGTTAAATATACACAAGATGAAAATTCACTCAAGATTATATTTTAAGAAGCGATTAGGGTTAGACAAATATATATCACATATTTACAGTCCGTGATCTTCTCGCCATTCTTCAACCAGCCTTCAGGGTTCTGCTGCACTCACGAGCAGTGATCTAGGGCCTGGAGGGATCCCCGAAGCTGATGATGGCCGTAGGGGTAGAAGGCCGGGTGGTTGTGGTCGGATGCAGTATGCTGGATCCCCAGGCTGATTTTGAGCTTGTGCTTGGCTCCAGGTGAGGGAAGGGGGAAGACGCTCAGGGCAGGCGGATCCGTGCCAGAAAGTCAGGTCTCCCGCCGGGCTCAAGCACCTACAGTCAGAGCAGCCGGCCGGGGCTGGCAGACTTGCTCCGCCAACTGTCTCGATAGCAGGCAATCTGGGAATCCGTGGCTACCAACACTTTTCCACGCCTTCAGGGTCCTCCGTGGGCTCCACCGCAGTTCGGACTTTCACCGCAGGGTGAACCAGTGGGTGTCAACCCACGTCACTTAGGCTGCAAAGGATGAATGGCCTCCTCGAGAGAAGCATGATGAGAAGTGAAAACATTTCTCCTGATTTTTCCAACTTTGCATGCATGCTGCATTACACAGTACACAATCAAAGTGGGAAAAGTGTTGAAGGATAGCTTTTTTTTACAGCAGGTTCTCCTTCCTGAACAAAAAGAACGCTCACACCCTGGCGCTATATGCTAGGGTGTGTGTTGTGACTGTATTTAACATACATTGAGCAGGTATCTCAAATGGCTTTTGTACCCGAACATACCTCCCATACTATTTTCATGCATCCTGCCAAATAAAATTCACATAATACAAATCATTTTGGGTGAAATTACACATATTATATGTGACAAAAGGGACACCATTTTCCCTAGTTCTACCCTGCAGTTGAATAGAAAAAGCACTTTTAGGCGCAAAACGCAAGGTGGAAAGGCAAAAACACCAGGCTGTTTGAATTTGTCGCCCATGCCATAATGCCACATAGCACCTGTGCAAAGTCGAAATTTTACTTTACTTTATTTGCTCAGCATAAACCGTTATACAATAGAAGATGCATTAGTAAGAGTGCTTTGAAACAACCTTTTTTTAAATTTTTTTAAAAATATTTTTTATTTGAGCAGATTCGAGAGATACAAAAGAACACATATTGCGAGATTCGAGATAACAAAGCGTACAATAGAGTTTTGAGGATGATCAGATAATAAAGTCAGCGTATTGTAGATTCTACTTTCGTTCGTTTGAGGCATTAACATAAGAGACAAAAAGAAAAAAAAAGAAAAAAGAAGAAGGTTCTTTGAGGTAGGGGAAGTCAAAGCAAAAGAGTTGTATATGTAGACCTTATGCATTAACTTGGAGATATATTTAGGTCCTTTGCTGCTCATACCAATTTGCTATTGGTGTCCAAATTTGCTCCCCATATGACCGTGATTTTTTCCCTCTAGTTCTGTAGATAGCAAGTTCTAGTTTGTATATTGCTAATAGTCTGTTAAGCCATCCCTGGAAAGTTGGAGCGTCAGAATCTTTCCATCTTGCTGCAAGAATAATTCTATAAACAGCAGTGCCTATGTAAATGGCGGGAATTTCTAAATTGCTAAGACCTAGGGACACATCATACCCTAGCAAAAACAGAGTGGTTGATGTTTTTATTTCATATCCAAAAATTTCGGCCCAGTACTCTGTAATGCTTTTTTTGATCTGATCCAATTTGGGGCATTCCGAGAACATATGTAGAACATATGTTGAGCGGTGTGTAATACAGATTATATATAGTTTTGTATATTTGGGCCTTAAGGTTGGAAGCAAGTAGGACTTTGGAAGATAAATGTAGAGTCATATCTATATCAACATTGGCGTTATTCAATTCATTAACCCACCGAGTTTCTGTATATTCAAGGTCATCGGGGTGATTTCTTATGAAGATATCGTATATATTGCTGATTCTGGTTGATTGTTTACCTATAAGATCTAGAAGTGGTATGGGCTTAAGATCCATATATAGTTCAGTATGTCTAAGAGTTTTATAAATTTGAATACATTTTAAGTAGTCTGAAGGATGGATTTGATATTTGACGTATATTCTGTCAAATGTTGTTTTGCCATCACTATCTAGCAAGTCGCCAATAGTTATAATACCTAAATTCTCCCAACGTCTGGTAATGTTATCGTTAAGGTAGTGTGGTATTACTGCGCTATGCCATAGAGGTGTGTATTTGGTATACTTTGAGATTTTCAGTGTTTTAATGATTCTATTCCAGATTTTATAGGCGTCTGTAATAGCTTTAAATTTTATCTTTTTAAAGTAAGAAGGTTCTACTTGTTTCAATAACAGGCCTCTGGCTTGGCTACCCATCATTAGCTCGTAAATTGATGGTAAGGATGGTAGGGATTGACCTTGGTCGTTATTATTGTTGGGACAAGATGTAAGTAAAACCGTCATTTGTTGTAAGATGGTTGCCCATAGGTAGTATGTTAAATTAGGAATTGCTAAGCCCCCTCCAGAGGAAGGTAATGTTAACTTAGTAAGGGCTCTCCTGATCTTCCCGTAATTCCAGATAAACGAGGATATTGCTCGGTCTAATGTTTTCATTGTATCGTTGCGAGTAAGAAGGGGGATAGCTCGAAACAAATATAAAATCTTTGGTAGAATCGTCATTTTAACATAGTTTCCTCTACCGATTATGGAAAGATGAAGGTTATTTACTCTGAGTAGGTCTGTTTTTATTTTTTTAATTAGAGGGTCATAATTAAGCTGATTAATTTCATTAATTTTTGGCGAGATGTTGACTCCTAGGTATTTTGCATTACTAACTTTATATTGGCTTAATAAAGGGTGTATTATCGGTACATATAACCATGGTTTTGTCTTGATTTAATGAATAGCCTGAGTATAGTCCAAAAAATTGTGTGATTTCTTCAATTTCAATTATAGCCTGTGTGGGATTAGTTGTTACAACCGCTATGTCATCGGCGTAGGCAAGAACTTTGGTGCTATAAATGCCTGCTTTGATGGGTTTAATCACAGGTGATGTTATTAGTTTGAGAATTAGTGGATTGATATATAAAGCAAATAATAATGGAGAGCACGGGCAGCCTTGTCGCGTACCTCTCTGAATGTTTAAATTTCCAGACTCGCACCCACCGGTCATTACTCTTGCAATGTGGTCAACATAAAGGGCTTTAATGGATTTTATGAATACCGGTCCGATGTTGTTAGTGGCTAATATTTCCCAGAGAAACTGCCAAGAGACCCGGTCAAAGGCTTTCTCAGCGTCTAAAAGGATCATCGACATCTGGCCGCCCTCTATCCCCATGATGTCAAAGAGGGTGATAACTCTGCGGGTATGATCTGTGGTACTCTTGCTTGGTATGAAGCCATGTTGCCAGGGAGAGACCAGATGTTCGATGATCCTGTTCAAGCGATTAGCAAAAATCTTGGCGTATGTTTTTGAATCTGAGTTGATCAATGATATTGGGCGGTATGAGGTTGTTAATTCTGGCGGTTTATCTTTTTTTCTAAAAATGGCTATATTCGTTTGTTTCCAAGATTCGGGGGGTTTGCCATGCCATTGTATCCCGAGAAAAAGATCATGCAAAAACGGGATGATTAGGTTACCCAGAATTTTATAGAGGTCTAGGGGGATTTTATCTGGTCCAGCTGCTTTTCCTAGCGCTAATTCGGCTACAGCTAGCTCTACTTCTGTTATGGAAATTTCTTTATCAAGTTCTTTTTTTGTGTCTTCGTCTATAGTTCTAGCCAAATTTGTCTCTCTAATCCAGTTATCTAAGAACTTCTTGGTATCGGCAGTTATCCGCTTATCTTCATTCTGATATAGTTTTTGGTAATAGTCATGAAAACATGAGGCTATATCCTCTTGGGTAGTATGTTTCCGCCCGCCATATTCAATGGTTTTGATGGAATTACGAGACTTTGATTGCCGAGTTCTGAGGGCAAGGTGTCTTCCTACATTCTCTCCAGTCTCATAGATTTTGTTTCGATTTGCTTGGAGAATTTCAGCTACTTTTTGCGTTAGGTCGTTATTAATCTCGGCTTTAAGCACTAAGATCTTACTAAGGGTGTCTTCAGCCTGAGCCCCATGATGTAACTGGTTAGCGTGTAGATGTTCTAAATCTATAAGCCTATTTGTTAGTTGTGTATGTATATTTTCTCGTTCTCTTTTGCGGCTAGCTACAAAAGTAGCAGTCTCGCCCCTTAATGCGGCCTTGAAGCTATCCCATACATTATACCGAGATGCACTATATTGGTTGATGTCAAAAAATTCTTTGGTCCATTGTCTGATATGAGTTATGTATTCTTGATTAACAAGAAGTTTACGATCAAATGTCCATTGTGGATAAACTTTCTTGGAGCTGGGGGCCTCAAATATTATACAGAGTGCATTATGATCTGATATTGTCTTAGGGGATTTAAATATAAGAGCATTTAGAGCAATGTCCATGGTTGTAAATATATAATCTATACGTACATATTTTCTATGAGGATAGGAAAAGTATGTATATCCAGGATCTATTCTGTTCTTGAGAGGCCATATGTCTTGAAGATTATAGCTGAGAATCAGATTTTGCACTGCCCTGAATACTCTGGGTGGAGGCAAGATGGCGGCGTCAGGCTAGACGCCGGTAGCAGCGTTCGACCACCTCTACGGGGGATGTAGCTAAGAAACCATAATTATCGTAACGGAAGAATGAATTTTTAGTGCTAATACTTTGACCGAACTATGCAGCCTCTTGAACTTGTTGAACCCGCCGAATCTGTAATTGTACCAACCGGGTATGTGATCCTGAAAACGCCGCTCTCACTGCTCGCTTCAATCATCGGATACGCTGCACTACGGATACTGGCTGGTAACCGCCCCTCTCCACGTTCTCCAGGTACACAGCCTTCCTTCTCACCGTTGTACCCTGAGAGCAGTACAGAGCACGTTGAACAAGCCAAACGAACCGCCACCCAGGGTGCAATGGCCCCAAAGAACGCGGCTGCCGTTGCAGCGGCCAAGACAAGAGCAGCGCGCCAAGCCCTCCGCGAACAAGACGCGACTAGCAGGTATCCTCCCTGTGGTTCAACAAAAAAAACGCCGGCTTTGAGAGGTCCGACTCTCAGCAAAATTTCCTCTGGCTCTGCCCCTGTCTTGACAGTCCCTACTGTGATCTCATTGATGCAGCACGCCGCTAGCCAGAGACCTCACGGTAACCCAGCACAGCAACTCTTGTCGAAGGAGCAACTTGCTGCCACTGCCGAAGCAACCGCTACACCAGTAGCCGGCATTGAGCCAGAGAAATCGGATGGATCGGATGGATCGACGTTCACCACAGAACAGACGGAGGTAGCGCACAACCCGAATCCACCGGAATACATAGAGAGGCAAGAGGCTGCTCTCACTCCTGATGGGTCTGACACTACGACTAATGCGGTAAGACAAACGGTTCACTCTGCTTTTGCCTCTGCCTCTGTTTCCCGTGCTAGTGCTTCCCAAGGGGGGGGGGGGTGAGAGATACTGCTACAAATGCCATAGAGACATTAGACCCCCCAGAGACTTTGGCGCAAACTCTAGATATTATCGCTGGGCCAAGCGGTTCAATTGGGCCTGCCAGCGCCCACAGCAATAGCAACAAGGATTACAGCTATATACCTGTGCTGATTAAGGAGCTGCATACAAACACAAATACAAATATTACCCCCCTAAGCACGGGTTTAACTACTGATTCAAATCAAGTCTTATCGCAGTGCAATAATACGCTCCAAATAACGACTGAGGGGAAGTTGATTGAGAAGGAGGCTGCAGATTCAACCTGGAATGAAGGCGCAAAAATATCCAGTAGCGCAATAAACGACCACCCAACTCACCCCATCGAGACATTGGAAGCTGATAAGGACATTACTGATTTTTATTCCTTTTCAGAGGATATCAGCCTGTCAGGTGTTACAGATGATGAGATTGATGAAGCTGAGAATGATCTTGACTCGAATATAAGCACAGAATCAGATCCTAATCCCCCTAAAGAAAAACGAGATAGAAGGCGGACGATACTCAAAAAGAAAAGGGGAGACCATCAAGAAGCAAATGAACTGACATGGGACTATAGTCCGACTGTTTTGACCTTAAATCAAAATCAGAATTTGAACACAACGCCTCAAGCTTCATCTTCGAACCAAGTCCCTGACAGCGAACAGTCTGGCTCTTCTGGGGCTTCTGGGGCTACACTGACTCAAGTTATGGAAACAGTACTACAAGCTATTGCATCTCATCGGGAAGAGACATCAAAAGATAGTCGTAAGGCACGAGTTGCACTACAGAAAGTTCAAGGCGTAGTTCGCAAGCTGTCAAAAACGATGGGCGCTTTCACTGAAAGATTAAATGATATAGAAGACCGGATTGTGCTGAATGAAACCGAAGCTGCTACAACAAATGAGCGAGTGGGTGCACATGAAGCTGAACTTCAGGATATCAGATGGAAACTGGAAGACTATGAAAACCGGCTTCGAAGAAATAACCTCCGCATCCTTGGCGTGCCTGAAAAAGCAGAAGGAGAAGACTGTCGATCTTTTGTTATACAGCTGCTACGTGATACCCTCCCCGAACTTGCCACCTGGGATTGGAACAATGAGATACAGCGAGCCCATAGAGTTCCCCTAACCTTTAAACCCACAGCAGCTGTAGGCAAATACCCACGTGCAATCCTAGTCTATTTCGGGAATTTTTTGCTTCGACAAGCTATATCTGATAAAGCTACGCCGGATAAACATCGTAGTAAGGATTCTATCTCATATTTCGTACGCCCTGACTTTTGCCACTTCACAGTCGAAAGAAGGTGGCGACTCAGACAGCTTATTAAACCCTTTCAAGAAAAGAAAGCAGTGGTATACCTGAACAATCTGGCCAAACTAAAAGTAATTTACGGTCGACAAATAAAGTTCTTCACTTCTGAAATCAAGGCCAAAGAATACCTAGAGAGCTTAAAATGAATCATCAAACTGTATACTACGCTACAATAGCCTATGTCATAGAGAATCACTAGATTTTTTTTTTTCTCAAACCTCTTCGTTATGACTATTACCCTCCCCTCATAATTCTTCTGTTTTTCCTTTTTTTTTTCCCTCTTCGGGTTGCATGCTTCGATAGTTTTGGTCAGACAATGCTAATCCATCATCATAGACTCTTATGGAGTCTTGTTGCCTTTTTTGGGGGGGTGGGGGGTGCCCAGGGGCTGGGGACTGGGGAGGGCGGCGGGTTGGCGTATGGGTGGGGAAGGAGGGAAGGGAGGGGAGGGGGGCAAAAATGCATTGTAAAATGAGCAGACGAAAGAATACTAAAGGAACATTGAGAGACAGCCAAACTCTATTTATGATCTACGAATACTGTCTAAAACATAGAACAATAAAATGGGGAAGCTAAAATTAGGATGCTGGAATGTGGCCGGACTCAACGATAAGGGAAAGAGGGCTCAATTTACTCAATTAATGATTCAAAACGCATGGGATATTATATGTGTACAGGAAACCCATATTCCTATAGGAGAGATAAATCAAATAAAAATTCCAGGCTTTAATACATTGGTCAAAACTACACAAACCTCTAAAACGAGGGGAGTTACAATTTTAGCAAAAACAAGACTGGGTACCTCAACTCGTAAAAAAGCTGACCCCCATGGTAGATGGGCCATTGTTCAACTCAATATAGGAATTACTATTTGTTCTATCTATGGCCCTAATCTCGATGATCCTATGCTATTCATTGAACTAGAATTAGAACTAGCATCATGGGCAGGTACTTTAATCTTATGTGGTGACCTAAATCTAACGATAGGCCAACTACAATTCAATCAATCAACCCAATACACCCACAATGGCTGAAACAACCTTTTAAGTGTTCTATCAGGCAATGTGCTAAAAATGTTCACCAAGTAATTTCCCACAACACTCTTATTCCTTTTGCCCAGATACTATTTCAGTTGTACATGTCATAAAAAACATTAGGAAGTGTAACCCAAGCTATAAAAATTGTGAATTATTTTAATCGGCATTGACATAGTCACTCTCAAGCGGCACCACATAAATGGCATCATTAAAAGGAAAAAATGCTATTTGCTAAACTTAATAAATGCCAACACTGACCATTGTTAGCCAAAATGTGATATACTAATACAGGTCCTGGGAATGACAGGACCTCGTCCACATAATATAACAAGTTTGCTCCTTAGGTGCTGTCTTCACAGGCAAACTGTGTTTGAGGCGCATTAGCAAACTCATTTATGTTTTCTGATAGATATAACTCAAAGGCATACCTTACTGTGTGTATTTTTGTCTTTAGAAAGAGTTGATAAAAATGTGGACCCATCCGTTAAAGTTAGGCACGTAATCATAAACTAGCGGTTAGACCTGTCAGCCTTAGGGTGGTCTTCCCTTAAACCTTTGGCTTCATATTCCTCTTTTGTTGATCTCATTTTCACTGACTTTAGGGCTCTGCTAACCAGTGTTAACTCCTTAACATATGGTAACATTGGCTTATCCACAATTGGAATTTTTTATTTACTTATAAGTCCCTAGTAAAGTCGTACTCCATGTGCCCAGGGCCTGTAAATTAAATGCTACTATTGGGTCTGTAGCACAGATTGTGCCATCCACTTAAGTAGCCCTTTTAAACATGTCTCAGGCCTGCCATTGCAGCCTGTAGGTACGGTTTTAACTTCAATTTCAACCTTACAAAATAAACCTTTTGCTAGGTCCAAACCTTCCATTTTAATACAAAGAAGTCACCTCTTGGGTAGGCCCTGGACAGCCAAATGGGCATGGTGCGGTGCGTTTAAAAAGTAGGCGATGTACCTTTAAGTTTTACATGTCCCAATAGTGAAAAACTCTTAAATTATTTTTTCACTATTGCAAGGACTACTTCTCGCATAGGATAACAACATTAGAGATACCTTATTACATTTCACAAGCTCTAACTTCCAAATGGGAACAGGTAAAAACAGTTCATGTTTGGTGTCTTTTTTTAGCTTTAAAAAAAAACGAGTTTATTTAGAATATAATAGAATACAAATTTAAAAAACAATACAGTGCAGGTGAAAAAGGTCTAAATATAAATTTCTGAGAAATACATGTCATTTGTAAAAGAGAAAAAATTATACCTGGAGTAAAACAAGAACAGTTTGGTTAGAAAGTCATAAGAGAATAAGTACAATATATATAAAATGTCATACAGAATTAAGTTAGCAAGCAGGATAATTAATTTACTAAATGGAGATAGGAGGAATATCAATGAGGTTGATGAACTTCCTGTTGAGCGGGTGTGCGAGTAAAGGAACGTTATGCACTATCATCTAAAAACTGTGTAACAGAATCCCACAAAATTTGGTGTTTTAGAGCCAAAGACATAGGAGAGACGCACTTTGTGCCCAGTCTGTGATTATAGCATACCGCATACCACCAAGCCTGAAATAATAATTTAGTCGAGTCTTTCCAATGCTTTGTGATCGGTTGGAAGGCCACTGCCAATAGCCGATCTAAAATCCGAGTATCACATGAGGTTGATCGCTAAGCTTCAGAAATACTTCCCAGAAAAATTGAAGAGAAGGAAAAAGAAACTGTAGTGTGAAATATTTAATTAATTTGAGGCCAAACTTGTGTCCAAAAGTGTAAAACAGAAGGGCATGTAAAAAGTAGATGTTTTAAATCTGCCTGTGGGAGGGAGCAAGTCCAACAAGTGTCTGCCGTAGTAGGGTGTATTGTGTGCAGTGGAGAGGGAGTTAGTTAAAGTATGTTATATATAAAGAAAAGGGACTGTGTAGTATTCGCTGTTCTAGATGATTTCCTAATTTTAATCCAAATTTTTGCTTATAACAGAATTGGCCAGTTGATCTCAAAGTCAGATTCCCAGGCTAATTCCCCTTTTGATGTGGTCCTGTTGGAGTCGGGAGAAAGTAAATAGGAGTAAATGGTGGATGCTCTAGGGGAAGAATGTAACAGAGTAGATCAAAGGTTAGTAGATGTGTGGTGTCTTTGGAAGTGTAATTAAAAGCTCTCTTTTATGGTGAAGTCAGAATTTTGTGTCCAATTCTGAAAATGAAACTTTTAGAAAGTTGTAATTTTCCTGCCTCAGCCATTTGGTGCATGGCCAATTGATGTAGTTGGCAGTTGGACTTTGTGTAATTTTCCTAGACACCCACACACACTAGAGAGCTTAGGTGTGCCTGGATGGACTATCACTGGCAGGGTAGGAGAGTTGTATGAAAGAACCATGCATGCCTAAACCACTAGTGTCTTAACAACACAGTCTAAACAATGACTGCGGCGTTACCACGCATTCCTTTAGCACACAAGTTGTTACAGCAACTTGCTTTAAAGAAGCGCTGGACTTTGGAATAGTATAATTTACTATTCCAACTCCAGTCTGTGTATCAGTAGGGAAGGTGTTGGACTTAAAATCCAACACCAGTCCAACATCACGTTCCCTAAAGCAAGTTATTGTAATGATTTGCGTGCTAAAGGAACGTGTGGTGTAGACTTTGTTGTAAAGGCACTGCATGGGTTTGACTGCATGGTAAAAGATGTTTCCCAGTGGGCAGGAAGAGTTAGGCACAGACCCACTGTTACCTGAATAGACTGTGTCTGACCTTAACACAATGGATTGCATACACCTGTAGGTAGTCTGAAGCCAGGAAAGGGGAGGCAGGAAACCTGTTCACTTCAAAGTGGAACCTTTAGAAGCTTCTCCCTTTTCAGTGGAGGCACCAGATATATATGGATCTCAGACACCAATTCCTCAGTATGCTCCTGGACCTGCGGATAATGCAGAAGAAGCACTGTTATGCTGCTTTGCTGCCAGAAAGACTACCACTCTGCTGCCCTGCTACTCTTCTGCCCTACTTTCTGCTGCCATGCTTGCTGAGAAGGAAGATTGGATCTGGTCCGTTATCCCAGGCTGAAGTGACGTCAAGGACAGTCAGCTGACCTCCTGCTCTGAGCTACAGGGACTCAGCGCCGGGACACCCCCGTTGGGGGTAGCCGCGCGCTTAACAAATTTCTTAATAATATATAACAAGCTCCAGAGTCTCCCTTCAACTGCCCAGCTGACCTACTCCCTGGACCTGCAATTGGACTTGCAACTGGGTCTGCTACTGGACCTGGAAAAGGACCTGCCTGAGCCCTGCTGGCCTTTGCGGGCATTTGCTGGAGTGAGTTCCTGACCCTTAAGTGGCATCCCACAGGTCTTAGAGGTTTTGGGCTCTTTGCGAACTGGCCTGTTGGTGCCAAAATCTTGAGCTTGTGCCCATCGCCAATACAAAGTTCCGGCTAACCAACTCTTCATGCTACATTATCGACTGTCACATTGCCCGCCAATGCGAAGCTCCAGCCACGACCATCCAAGATACTCACAGGATATTTTGTGCTACAGAAATGACCATCTGCGAAGCCCAGCCGGTCCTTTGCACTACTCTGCGGCCATCCACAATGCTCTCCCTGCTCCTCGTGGGGCCTTCTACCTTGGTGCTGGACTGAGATGGCAAATCTTTTAGTGGGACTAACCTGGCCCCTGTATCTGAATTATACTCCATTACAGTCGGCCTGACTTTCTCCTGGCCTCGCTTGACCAGATAGCTGCGGTTGGCGCTTTGTGGGCTTTGGCGCTATTTCCACATAAATCTTTTGATTTGCATAGCTTCGATTCTACTAATGGGATTTTTGTCATTTTGATGTCAAATTATTTATTAAAGTCTACTCTATTATTCTACATTAGTGCAGGATTTTTCTTGTGTTGCGTTTTCACTTTATTACAGTTTGAAGTGTTGTATACATACTTCCACCTTGCTTCTAAGTGAAGCCTGACTGCTCTGTGCCAAGCAACCAGTGGGATGAGCACAGGTTAAGTTGGGGTTCGCTTGTGACTTCACCCTAACAAAGGATAGTGGTTTGCTGCTTGAGTAGGGTTTTATCCCTTCAAACAGTAACCCAATTTCTTACAACAACCGATTGAGTATTTCACTTTCATCACAGAGATCCTGTCAGACAGTTGCAGATTGTTAATTGTGGCTGTTGCTCCTCTTCTGGGGGGGGGGGGGCAGTGAAGGCTCCACCAACCTGATGGGCACAGTGGATTCCCAGATCAGCAGCTTAATGAGTTAGCTTGCCAAACAGAACATGTTTACATAGGCAGAATCCTTTTAATATTTTATTGTTAGGTGGCAGGAAAGCAAAGGATTCTCATTTTACCCTTTTTTGGTCTCAGAAAAGATCCTAGATGGATACCTTTTGGGATATAATTCTGTGTTGGAAGGCCCAGCAGTGGTAATACCCTAAGTAATATAGATGTAACTTCTGGGAGTCTCATTAGAGCAATCCCCTGTGCTGATGCACCGCCTTTCTACTGTACAACCAGTCACCCTGTCGTACCAGTGCCCATCAAGGCAGTATGTGTGAGGGTCGACTTATCATCATTCATTTGTGCGTCTCTGCAAGAGTTAAAAGTAAAGGAATAGAACCTCGCCCTTCATGTCATAGTCAACATGTTTCAGAGACTATGAAAGCATGCTTAGGGTCAAACACCTCAATAAGGCCACTTCCTGTCCACCTACTACACCTTAGTTACAATTTGTCAATTTGGTGTTTGATCATTTCCTTCCTCATCTCTGCATTAAGCTGGACAGACTTAAACATTCTTTCACCATAAAGGACCAAAATAAAAACAGTAGATATGTAATACAATTACGCTTCATATTACATGCTATATCGTTTGTCAGCAGCACTTCTACCACTTTTTCTTGTTGTATTGAACTTATTTTCAAGTTATAGTGAATAATTCGATGGACATCATCGTTGATGACTTCATACCTCCCAAACCGTGAGATAACAGTTTTGGGGTTGCTTGTGTTCCCATTGAGCTGGGGTCTGACCTGGCAGTTCAAGCAGGACTATTGTCTTCGGAGAAGAATCAGCACTAATTGGACCCTCTCTGTAGAGGAACTTTAAGCAAATAAATGATGGACAGGATTGTGGCCCAGAGTATTTATCAATTACTGAAATTAATTCAAGGATTTCAGGCATCACATGTTTGCTTCTCTAATTTGAGACCCTCAGCAGTAATGCCCTCGCATGATTCCCAAAGCTCCTGGTGCCATACAACAAAAGTTGCACCTAACTGATGAGACCCAACAAGGCTAAAAACTATCTGGGTTTGCTTGCATTTCTGTGCATAGTGAACATGGCAGAGAAGTTGGATTTTTTTTTTGTGGACAATCCAAGAAAGATTTCCATACGGTTAGCTAAATCAGTAGTGGCATAGTGAGAAGAAAACAATGGACTGGAATGTAGTTGAGAGTATTTACTATTGACTGAAATTAATTCAAGAGTTACATCCATCGGCTTTTTGGTTTTCTGACAATATTATTTGAAGCAGTTGAAAGACTTTTCCCCTGTTCCATGGAAATCGAGTGAAGGGTTTGGAAGACCAGTTTGACATGGACAGAGTTCCTTGGTCCCATTAACAATTTTATAGACCACATGCAGTTTTACTTATTTGATTTTATGACATTCCTATGTACTAACAATGCGATAATCCAGTTGTATTTACCACTATGGTTCTTAGATGTGATCAATAGGAGTATTTTCTTTGAGCGGATTAAGAACACAGCCACCAGACTTGTTCTCTAACTGTCTTCTCGTCCCACCACCCACTTACGTATTATTCATTGACTGCCTGTCCACAAGAGTTAGCTCTGCAAGCTTCTTATGCATAAAAAGCACATCACAAATTGACCCTTCCTACCTTGGCAGTCGCATACACTTCTATGTTGCTACAAGACTACTGCGCTCCACATTTCACTTGCCAGCCTCTCATCCAATGTGCTTGTGCAAGATGGCGATCATTTTCCTACATGGCTCCCAATGCTTGGAATAAGCTTCCCCTCTATACTCAATCCGCTGGATCTCTCTCAGAATTTTGGAGGAAACGTAAAACCTGGCTTTTCTATCTAGCTTAGTTTCAAACGTTCAGACAATTGTTTTTGTTCCAAACCAGGATACCCTTGCTGGTGAGATGCGCGAGTTACAAACACAAATAACATAGTGTAATGCAACGTAACATAATGTGACATGACTTGTCATGACATGGCATGCCATTACAGCCCTTTAAACTCAAAGTGGATTGATGAATCGAGCAGCAACTCAAGCTGTAACCTTTATTGGTGTTAGTTAATAATTATAGGAGGCAGACAGAAGAAAGGGGTGTGCCCCCTTGAAATATCATGCAGAAGAAGAGGATCGGTTTTTGAGAGGCATCCAAAATACAGTGATGTTTGCTCAAATAATACAAGAACTGACATACATCACAGCTTTGTCGATCTGCTTTGTATTTATGTTGTAAATGTAAGACCTGCCATCATTCCTCTTCTCAGATATCCCTCCTCCTGTTGTCAAGGGAGCCCATCTCTAAACAGGAACACAAAAGTCAAAGGCCAGTTTGTGTTCTAGAGATGATGCATTTTACAGGAGGGAGCAATGGCGTCTTCCAGAGACTCCCCCAGCATCCTGTTGAGTGGGACTTGCCAGGTGAACATCTGTCCAACTTTATGTTCTTCAGAGACCTGCCGGCAGGAAGAAGACCCTCTTACTCTTCCTGAGCAGGGTGAAGTACAACCCTTCTGCCAAAGCATAATGCCAAGAACTATTTATACAGTTTTTCTCCCTTTCTTTTTGTATTACTTCTGTTTCGTACTTTAGTGGTTCAGAAAATTGTGAAAACGAAGCGCTAGAAAAAGCTCAGTTTTTCATGCAGCTGGAGACCATGTGCAGGGTGAAAGTAATCTTCCTGTCTAAAGTAATGTAAGGAAACTCTGAATGGAGAACCTTTGGAGAGTGCAAGGATCTCATATCTACCAACCCTTCATTTAAGGCCAGTCCGAATAAGGCATCAACATGGGTGAATGAAATGGCTACTTGGAATGAAGGATTCTGCTGGTTGACACTAACACACTAAGAGTTATCCCCAGCTATCATGGGGCTATCATTCAGGTCACACACTCAGGGGATCAGACTGAATTCAAGAACTACAGTGACACAACCTTAATTGCAGTTTGATAAAAGTGTTTTAATAAACAAATTGAACTTCAGCAGTGGAGGCTGGTGAACTTAGAAAGTGGTGGGGCGTAAATAGCAGCCAGTGATACAACTCCCTTCCCGTTCGTTCGACCCATGGTCAGCAATTGTTCTTCATCTTACCACCCTGGAAACCTTGTAAAAGCAGGCCCTACTGGTTCTTTTCACAGTAAACTTTTCATGTTAATTAACCAGAAATATTGAAGTTATGAAGGCACAGTAGACAACATGTTATTATAGTTTTGTGTTATTCCAGGCAGGACGTACCCTTCGTCCGAGGACTGTACCCTCTGTAAGTAATATTTGAAAAGATGTTTATCAAAATGTCCCCAAAAATATTTTTAAGAGTCATATGTGTTACAGACAATTAAGAAATGTTATTATGTAAAGTCACACGGCCTATCAGTTTGCAAACTATATAACATGTTTTACTCTGCTAATGTTATCTGTTCTGTATCATGCCGCAAATAAATATGCATTTTGAGTCAGATTAATGCATTTAGGTATCAGGTAATGAGTTATGAGCAAGAAAGACGCAGATAATCTAATAAACGGTTAAAATGTGTCCTGTGTTGGTCTCTGGACCCCTACGAACCTCCATAGGAAACCAACCAGACCACCTAATTAATGTATCGATCCACGACCCAAGACACTGCAAATACGAACAAGGGGACTCGGAAACTAGCTAGACTACCTAGAGTTGAGCTTAAACAATCGACAGTTGACATGTCGGATGCTAATGTCTTAAGCCAAGAATGTATACCTATCTTTATTCCTGTCCTATCCCCTTTCTCTTCCTCATTTCTAGCTTTTCTATCCTTTCCTCCTGCACCTACTTCTCTATCAAAATTCTAGCCAGCAAGGGGTTAACCGCATAAACAGGAAAGTACTAAAGTTCTGTGTCAATCGTGGTTAACCATGCAACAGCATTTGTGACTGTATGCACTTTTATAAAAAATAAATAATAAGAATACAAAATAAAAAAAACACACACATCTTATAATTGACCCCTTCATATTCATTTTCTGCCTTCTAAAAGTCTGACACACTGCAGGATGGATTTTACAGCCATCATTTACAGTAGGGGTGGGCGGAATTTGCGAAATCCACTTTCGCAAATTATCGCAAAAATGTTTAAAATTATCGCAAACAAGCGGAAATATCGCGAAGATGCGGAATTTTTTTTCCCGCATGTTCGCGAGATTTTCTGCATGGTTGCGGGTTGCCAACTTACCCATGTGGTTGCTCGCGGGCGCGGCCATCTTGTTTTGAGTTGTCTCGCGGTGCATGATCGCGAGAAGAAAGACGTGATCGCGCGACGCATGACGTCACTGCGGGCGCGAACTGTCGGGAGACAGCGCAAATGGCTAAAAGCAATCCAACATCTCACGGAGAACGCGACCGGATCAAGAAAACTTGTCGGCGAACGCAGGGATTCAGGTAAGGCGATCGCGCGCGTGCGAGAATGTATTATTTTACAGCGCGAGCAAGAAACAAATTATCGCCAAGCTGTGGAAAGCGGAAATTTTGACATTTTCGCGCTCTCCGCGGAACGCGAAAATGTCAAATTATCGCAATTACCGCGAACAGAACAACATTTTTGCCCAGGCCTAATTTACAGTAAGGAATGCAATCGTCAGGAAACGGCAGAAGTACCATCACTAAGCTCTTGGCTTGAAGACACACAACCTCTAAAAGAAGAACAGAGGAACTCCCCTTGCAATCGCCCCGCAGACAAGGATTGTGGGGGCAAGGATGGCTACTTGGGGTGCAAATACTGCACTCGGTCCACAAGTATGCTGTGTCTGGCACTTCCGTAATAGGGTAAAACTAGTGATAATTATAAGCGCATTAGAGAGAACTCTTCAAGGTGCCTGGCATGGATGTAAGCTTTCGATTCCCAGTTAAAATAAATCAATGCCCAACACGGCTGCTCTTCAGCTTGGCTGCCTAGGGGGCTCTACGCTTTCACATATGCCCTGTCATAAACTGCACTTGTTTTCTGTGTTGCAAAATTTGCACTACAATGGATAAAAAACAACGGCGGAACAACTGCAACTAATTTTTTCTTTTTTTGGAAAGTCGTTTCTGTTCAGAGATGTTCTGTTCCCATATAAAGCGCCCCTTCCCAGCCCCCGCTCTCCAATTCTCCGCTCTCCTTTCCAGGACCCGGTGATTACAATTACAAGCTAGAGACTGCTCAGCCACTTTAAAGTTAGAAAGTTGGCTGGAACAGAAGACGAGAGAAGACTACCTTGCAGAAGGATTCCTTGCTAGATAGGAATTCCTCCAACTTTTAGTTTTCTTTTTGCTTCTGGCCCCATAAGCTCTCTAACTGGAAAGAGTCTCAACATCTTTTGAAGAGGTCCCTCGGATTTGATTGGACACAAATGAGGCTGGAGTTCTTTCACTATCCCCACCTAGGCCTCACCACACTCTGACATAGTTCCTGCCTCAGCTAGACCCTTTAAGATAAAATGAATGCCGAAGAAACCCGAAATAGTAGATCAAAGCCCCATTGGGATTTCGCCTCTTCCCTGTCCACCGGTGCTTAATTTGAGCCGGTCTCCCCAAAGCCTGGTCTCTCTCGCTGCCGAAAGGCGACAATATTTCTTTGTGGCCCACTGGATTCAAAGAAGACAAGTGTCAAGGGTGCCTCGGCATAAGTGACATGAGGAAGTGTGAATGAAAACAGTTCCCTGTGTGCACAAGGGGCTCTGTAATAGGATTAAGCTGTCTGCACAGCCGGGTCTGCTGAAAGGCTGAAAAGTGAAACTTGTTAAAGTCATCTTAGCAGCAAACATGATGAAAATCAATTAAGAATACCAATTGCATTTTAATTCATTACTTAAGATACTATAATACTTATATGCTGCCAGTTGCCTAGCTAGAGTTAATTTTCAGCAAACCGCATACCTTTAAAACCTGGCTTGCTACCTATAGCCACTCATTTACGGCATAGCATCTAATCTCGTGTTACATTTTTTTTTAAACTGTATGTGTGAGGACAACTTTCCTTTCAGATTGGAAAACCAAACAACTGTTCCTAAAGTTACACCGCTTGGTTATGGCCGGCGTGCATAATTTTAAAAATCTGGCATTTTAAAAACAAGATGGGTTTGTGCTCACTTTTGATGTACGGGCACTAAACACAAAGAATGTAGTCTACCTATGTACATGGATGACATTTAGTGGTCGCCAAGGGTCGCAGCGGCAAATCCTCACTTGTCTCTTGCGACCCCTGGCACTAAATTTGCAAACCTGTGCCACAGACGGGTAAAAATTGGTGCAGAGAACGCAAGGACTGCTCGCCCATTATAGGTGTTGTGGCTCCACTCTCCTTTTCAGCCCATTTGTCTTATGCTAAAAGCGAATAAAAGTATTCTGTTCACTGTTAGCATAATAAACAAGCATTTGCAATGCAATAGGTCTCGCATTTGCGAGCGTTTGAAGTATTGGAATTGTAAATATCAATGCCTTTTATTTATGTATTTGAAAAACCTGCAAGCAGTGTGATGCCACAGCCATTACTCTTGGACAGATTACGCCCTTGTTCCAAGGTATTTGATTTATGATGTGGATATTGATGTTGGCCCCAAGATGATATGTGATCCAATTATATACCGTATACTTACGAATTTTATTATTACATGAAGAGAATCTAGGCTCCAAATGTATAAAGTTTTTTGGGGAGGGATACTTTTACAATGGGCTATGGTTGGCTTGGTCAGATCAGAATATGAAGTCTTTGAGAAAACTGAAGTAGTCCCACCTCCAAATCAGTTTTAGCAAGAGGCTCAAGTCTGTGTGCTAAAACCTACGTTAGCAGTTGTTACACAATAACTCTTATATTACAGGTGGATGCACTTTGCGTAATTTGGGGGAATTTTAAAACAGCTTTTGAGGGGGACCACAATACAGACTGGGTGGCACGCTATTTTTTCATCCCACTTAAAGCCCTGCTTGGGAAGACACAACCCAGCACCTCCTGTCTAGTTAGTTCTGCAAGGGAGTAGTTGACGTGGGAATAGTTATAGATCTCCATCCGATACCCTTCCAGCTCCAAAAATATCTAGTTAGGTAAGGCAATTGTTAAAGAATGTGTAATAGGTCGTTGGTGCATTCCGAAGTCTACAACTTGTGGTAAATCTGTGAATGCATCAAAATCCATGGATGTTGCATAGGCACACCCACGCAATGCCCATGGAAACACCTCCCTGGCGCAGAGTAATGCAACACATTGATTTGTGCTGCATTGCATTACTCGAGATTTATGAACCACTTAGGCCATGCAAGAGGGATGCAGGGGTCTTGTAAATATGTGCCTTAGTATTTTTTATAGGGATTCTATTTATTGCACTTCAATAAATAAATGCTAGCGGTAAAGAGAAATGCTCAGGTGTTTGAAAGGTTTGTAAACATTGGTACCCACGTGTAGGAGGTTTCGTTGAACCGTATTCCTATTAGTGATGACTAATTGAAAAAAAGCGGGATAAAATAGTTATTGAAGAAGGTATATTTATTCTACTTAGGGGAAAACCCAGATGAAAAGCTCTATAGGTAGGTTTTGTAGACATTCCTGCACCTGAGACAGTGATGTCATCTGTTTTGTGCCTGATGTGGAAAACCACTTTAAAGCGTAAGATTGGAAACGAGACATGCACACCAACACTTAAACCTCTAGCCGGGGGAATTCTGCCAATTACGTCATGTAAGCGGACACTGATCCTGACTCAAAGCATGCCTGAGAGGTACAGCTAATGGCTTCCTTTCTGCACAGCGGCACAATCCCGAGTTGCAGTGTAATTGTTGGTAGCTCAGTGTGCTGGTAACACGCTATAGTTGCTGTTTTTACTTTGCAGGTAGGAGGTCGGACCTCCAGCACGACCGAGAAACCCTATCTTTTGTATGACCCTGATAAAAGGAGTACCATTGAGGTGGATAAAATAGACGATTTGTTAATCGCGAGTCATAGTTCTGCCTGAATTGTCTGCTACACACATTGTCAATGTTGTGAAAAAGAAAGGTGATATCTGCGCAGTTAGGGTCATGACCTTACTGATTCCGAGAGCTCCAGCAGTATTAGCAGCGCACAATTTGGGCACGCCTGTCAAAGAAAAAAAGTCTCGGTTGGTTAATGTGCCTGCTGCAAAGTACTGACTGCAGAGCTCAGATCTGAATCCCCGCAAAATTCAGCATTCTAGAGCATTCTGTGTTGACAGAGCAGACCGTATTAAGCTGGGCAAACGAAACGCTGGATTTATTTTAAAGTATGTGGGGATTGCAAAACGGCTGGAGCAAGCACTAGACAAAACAAATAAAAAAACAAGCGCGTCAGCCTTGTAGTGTGAGCGTGTGGTGGGAGCGTGTGAGGCAGAGAGGAGACACCATGCGCGTGCACATTGCCTGTCCGTGCGCGCACATGGTTTGTCTCCCTTTGCCTACCAAACCCACAACAATAGTCTCGCCAAGGCGAATGCAGCGGATGCGCTGCGTTCGCTAGGCGAGACCTAAAAATAAAATGACAAAAATATACACAACTCCTCCGAAGAGGATGTAACATGGAAAATCACATTGTATATGTTCTACTCTCAGGATTTGTCAGAGATAGAAACCAGCACCAAAACCTGTATCCATCTACTAAGGCATCAGATCTAACATTTTTCCAGTAATGACACAATCAAGCCCATAGCCAGTGTTGTTGGGTTGTCGAAACAACCAATTTAGGCCTGCTGTATGAAACATAAGCTTCCATACAAGCAAGTGATAAAATTCGAAATATGTTCACAATTACAGCTGCAAAAGAATCCAAAAGTGCTCTTAAGATACCCTAGCAGGGAATATCGTGAACGTTTTATCAAGGGTAATTTTAGAACTACATGGGAAGCGGTAGAGTACCACTTTAGCAGAGTGACTAATAAAAAAGGCTTTTGTACTGTTTAATATATGAATACGAAAAAAGTGTCTGGTCCACCCAGCTGCTGTTTGCCAGTGTAATAATTACATTTGGATATCTCAATCTGTGGGATATATTAACAGAAAGATCATGTACAGAGAATCATGAACGGATGTGGTTCCTTAACATTTTGTGATCGGTAGTATATATAGACCCAGTCACAGGTTATAATAGTCTGTGCAACGGCTTTTGAGAAGTATATAATAAAGTTTAGCTTACAGTAACTGATTCTACAAGCTGATATGGCTGGTACTAAAAAAGAGCCTTTCCACAGAAGAGGAGGTAGGGAAAATGTGCTCATAATCTCCAAGAATGTTTTGAAAGGACAGTGTTGAGCTCACCTGAAGCATAGGCTCTTCTAATTGGAGGGAATATTTTTTATAGCCCTCCGACAAATCCTTAATCACCAGAATTGTGAAGCTGATGTAAGAGAAACTTTTGTCTTCAGGCTGTAATAGTAGAAACATGCTCCTCACAGAACATCAGAAAAGAACTGCAAGCTCATTATGTGGAGGAGATACAGTGGCACTGCTTCCACTTCACATGGGTTGTTCCTTGCTATCAATATAAACAATAGTAGCAGAATTCTCTTACATTATAAGGCACAAGACAAACTTCTTTTTTTTTTTTTATCTCTCAGTATCTCGATTATGCCGTGGGGCAAGTCAAATTTCCCATTTGTTAGGGATTCATGAGCAAAACTAAAGAATGGGAGGCTATGATGGAACACCTGCCTGGGAGGCTGAAGAGGAGACCCGAAATAGCCCAGCAGTCTTATCTGTGCCCGCTTTGGCATTCTGAGAGTCGTACTGTATTTCAGTCTTATCTTGATGAGTAATCGAAATTCCATCATGCTGATCTAGCACCAGAGTTCTCATTTTCTTGGGTCCCTAAGTTTTGACAACTGCTGGAGCCTGTCGCCCGTTAACCACACCATACACCCTATAACGTCTTGTATGAAACTGCAATTTAAAAACAAATTAAACCAAGTATGATAGATAGACTAACCTGAAGCCAAGTCCAAATACGAGGCTGACATGGATGTACTGCATGCATTAATAACGTGTCAACTCTGAGGCAAAAGGAGGGGTACAAATGGGCCTATCATGTTACATTTCGACTAGAATAGAGTGAAGTAGTCTGAAAACATTAGTCAAGCAGCCCTGCCTGAACATCATTTACACCGAGATCCTATTCCACAAAATAAACAGGAGAAGAAGTCTAAAGCAAGAATTGGGTAGCATGAGTGTTGGAAAGTGGGTTATTGGTAGGGGCAAATGTAGGTCTGCCACTGGCAATAAGGCCACTAACACATGGTAGGACCCAGCATAGGTCTTGGAAAATTATTCCTATGCTCAACTCCTGGTAACGTGGCTGCGAGGAGACAGGCTTAACTTCAAACACAGGTATGTAAAGCATTTAAAAACACCATTTCAGTAACTAATTAAGACACAACACAAAATTAAAATCTGACACCAATTTATAAAAATAGGTAATATTTTTATATTTTAAATGACACCAAAACGAAAAAATCCACTGTAGGTAACCAGGGATATGAATTAATAAAGATTGGTCACTTTCTAGGGGTTAGAAACCAACAGTGCCCCTTTTAGTCAATTTGTTTTCTCTGACAGGGACACACCTTTAGAAACTGTTTTGGAGAATATCTCACCACTTTGTTGTGCCGCCTTCTCCAGCAGGTGGGTGCAGTTAGAACTCCTTCCTGAAGTTCTGCTTGCGGGTCCCAATGTATCCAACACACAGTCCAAGGTTCTGGAATCTCCAAGAGGGTCCTTGAAAGTGTGAAACTTCAATTCCGCAATCCACTTGAACAAAACCCTTACACATCTACTGGTACTCCAGGCTGGGAATTCTTTGTGGGGCTGTCCAGGTGAGCTCTGTTAATCTGTAGCTTGCAGGGAGTTCCTCTCTTGAGTCCTTTGGCCGCAAGGTAATCCACAGGGCTGCAGTTTCACTTGGTGCAGTCTTCAGAGGTCAGGCCTTAGAGTTCCTGGCACAGCAACATCTTTTCAGCAGGGCACTTCTTGCTTCATTCAGTTTCAAGCAGCAGATCTGGAGGGCTCTGCCCCTCTCAGATACTCACTCAAAATTCTCTGGGTCAAGCACCAAGTCACTTCT
The DNA here is from genome assembly GCF_964204655.1 of Triturus cristatus. Lineage (NCBI taxonomy): Eukaryota > Metazoa > Chordata > Amphibia > Caudata > Salamandridae > Triturus > Triturus cristatus. The sequence goes on from NC_140592.1 coordinate 464,245,089, forward strand.
GACCAATGAGAGCAGGGCAACTCCTCATAGTTATGACCACATCCTGTAGAGTGTGGCATTATTTTGTCCCAGAGTGCATCATTCTTCCAAATCCATAATGGCTGATTTTCCAGCAAGGAGGTAAGAGCTGGCTAAACACACACCCTGGGATGGCTTTTTTCCATGGACTCTCCCCCTACCATCTGCACATACCTTCCTTAAGCCTAGCCCTGACTCCGGCTAGTCCTCTCATATCAAAATGTATTAATCAATAACTTCCTACCATGTTAACCTATGGGCCATGGGGTTTGCATTGGGGAAAATGACGTGGGCCAGTTTTCTAGCACCAGCGCTTATGAAAACATATTTTATACGTATTTCCCTAATCTCTGCAGGACCCCCACCCCCTGTGCAACTAAGGGAGACTTTAGCGGTTATGTATCTGCAGAAATATTGCAGATCCTCCTTACCCAGTTCTTCTAGCATCAAAGTCGAATTTGAGCAGCTCTTTAATACAATGTCGGGAGTGAAATGTAAATTGTCACTTTACCCAGGCATATAAACACTCATTTTATAAGTGCGTAGCTTATAGATAACTGACCCCCCCACACCTGGGATACAGAGGGGTGACCCTGCGGGTCCCTAATATGCAAAAACATTGTAGGCTTTTCATTTTTAAGTGCCCCTACCCCCAAAGTCGAGTTTGGCCACAATGTAAGGTTTAAAAGCAGTCCTAGCAACCAGTGCTGCTTTTAAACTGACCTCAGGCTTCAGCACTGCACACATGCTGGTGCAGAAAATCTTCTGGCCTCTAAACTGCCATGCCCCAGGATACTGGGGACTTATAGGTAGTTTCAATCCCCTGCCCTATTAAATACTAGGGGCTTATGGGGTAGGTCATGCCAATTACAGGGGTACCCCACCATACCATAGTGTACCCTAGGGTATGTTGTGTGTCTTAACTGTATTCTAATGTGTTCCTTTTAGCTTGGCACTGGCCCTGGGCCTGGTTAAACAGAGCCCAGGGTCAGTCAGAGTCAGTTACCACCAGTTCCAGGCAGCAAAAAGTTGGGGGGTGCCCAGGGTACAGGATGACTTTGCAACAATGAGGCAATCAAATCTATTGTCAGCTTGGTTGGGTTTCTTTTATATAATACGTAGCTACAGTAGTAGTGACAGCTTGTCTTTCAACATACAGAGATAGTGAACTTCATTTTGCTGGCTTTACACCATGTGCAGCCCTGCAGCCATAAATCTGAAAGTAGCGAGGGTGATGTGGGCAACGTGGCTCTTCAGGAGCACAGTTTATCTCTGCTCAGAGATGGCACTCAATTACAACTTCATAAGAGGCTCATTAGATTAGTAAAATAATGCAATGTGAGGACAGGTTTTATAAACAAGAGAGGTTGACAAATCTGAAAACAAGAGAGAGTAGAAAGGGAGTGGTGCGCGCCTGGCCGTCGTGCGACGCAAAAGTGAAAGTGATCGCGATCAAGTGCGCGGCGAGCGATGCGCTTAATGAGCATGAGGAATGCCATATGGCACCTCTGCTCAAGCGCGCGCCCGCGCACATGCACTGCAAGCTGTAGCCGGCGGTAGCATTTTTTGAAGCCCTTACTTAAAGTCTCGCCAGACCAGCGCAAGCGCTGGGTCAGGCGAGACCTAAAAATGAAGTAGCAGTAATTGGAAACGGGGCCTTCTCTTTTAGCTTTGGGAAGTAAAATGACATTCTTTTAAAAGTATGTTGTGTGCATGCAGGTGAGAGAGAAACCGTGTGTATGTGTGATCATATGTGTGAGTGGAAAAGTGAGTGAGTGACAGGCAGTGAGAATGAGTGAGGTTGAGGGGCAGATTTATCAAGACTTTGGGCCGGTACAAAGCAATCAATCAATCAATCAATTTGTAAAGCGCGCTACTCACCCGTAGGGTCTCAAGGCGCTGGGGGGAGGGGGATCCGGTACTGCTCGAAGTGCCAGGTCTTGAGCTGTTTCCTGTAGGCGAGATGGTCCTGGGTCAGTCGTAGGTGGGTGGGGAGGGAGTTCCATGTCTTGGCCGCCAGGTAGGAGAAGGATCTTCCTCCGGCGGTGGTCTTGCGGATGCGCGGGATGGTGGCAAGGGCGAGGCTGGCGGAGCGGAGGTGGCGGGTGGGTGTGTAGAATGTGAGGCGGTTGTTGAGGTATGTGGGTCCCATGTCGTGGAGAGCCTTGTGTGCGTGGGTGAGGAGTCTGAACGTGATCCTCTTGCTGATGGGGAGCCAGTGCAGGTCTCTCAGCTGGGGAGAGATGTGGCTGAAGCGGGGGGTGTCCAGGATAAGTCGTGCAGAGGCGTTCTGTATGCGCAGGAGTCTTTTCTGTAGTTTGGCTGTGGTTCCAGCGTAGAGGGTGTTTCCGTAGTCCAGTCGGCTGGTGACGAGGGCCTGGGTGACCGTCTTCCTGGTGTCGGTGGGGATCCACCGGAAGATCTTTTGGAGCATGCGCAGGGTGTTGAAGCAGGATGACGAGACGGCGTTGACTTGCTTGGTCATCGTGAGGGAGGAGTCCAGGATGAAGCCCAGGTTGCGAGCATGGTCCATTGGCTTTGGAGCGGAGCCCAGGGCAGGGGGCCACCAGAAGTCGTCCCAGGCGGAGGGGGATGTTCCCAGGATGAGGACTTCCGTTTTATCTGAGTTCAGTTTCAGCCGGCTGAGCTTCATCCATTCCGCGACATCTTTCATTCCTTCCTGGAGGTTGGCTCTGGCTGTGGCGGGGTCATTGGTGAGGGAGAGGATCAGCTGGGTGTCGTCGGCGTAGGAGATGATGTTGAGGTTGTGTTGGCGTGCGATGGCTGCGAGGGGGCTCATGTAGACGTTGAAGAGGGTGGGGCTGAGCGAGGATCCTTGTGGGACGCCGCAGATGACTTCAGTGGCCACGGACCGGAACGGGGGAAGGCGGACTCTCTGGGTTCTGCCGGCGAGGAACGAGATGATCCATTCCAAGGCCTTTCCTTGGATTCCGATGTTGCTGAGGCGCTGTATCAGGGTGCGGTGGCATACGGTGTCGAAGGCTGCCGAGAGGTCCAGGAGGATGAGGGCAGCTGTTTCCCCGTTGTCGAGCAGGGACCTGATGTCGTCGGAGGCTGCGATGAGGGCGGTCTCGGTGCTGTGGTTTGCTCGGAAGCCGGACTGCGAGGGGTCGAGGGATCCGTTGGTCTTGAGGAAGGCGGAGAGTTGTTTGTTGATGATCTTCTCGATGACTTTGGCCGGAAAGGGGAGGAGCGAGATGGGGCGGAAGTTCTTGATGTCCGTGGGGTCCGCGGTGGGTTTCTTCAGGAGGGTGCTGAGCTCGGCGTGTTTCCAGCTCTCTGGGAAGGTGGCGGATGCGAAGGAGCTGTTGATGATGTTCCGGAGTTGGGGTGCGATGATGGAGTCGGCTTTGTTGAAGATGTGGTGTGGGCAGGGGTCGGTTGGGGAGCCGGAGTGGATGGTGTTCATCGTGTGGGTGGTATCTTCGGTGCTGACCATCGTCCAGGTGCGGAGGGTGGTGGTGGGGGGTGCCCGATCGGTGGTAGGGTGCACGGTCTGTGCGCCGAAACTGTTGTGTATGTTGGCAATCTTGCGGTGAAAGAACAAGGCGAGTGAGTCGCAGAGGTCCTGCGAGGGTGTGATGTTGTTGTTGCAGGTGCTGGGGCTGGAGAGCTCTTTGACGATGCTGAAGAGTTCCTTGCTGTTGTGGGAGTTGTTGTCCAGTCGTTCTTTGAATGTGGTTCTTTTGGTGGTGCGGATCAGTTGGTGGTGTTTGCGGGTGGCGTTCTTGAGGGCTGTCATGTTTTCTGTAGTCTGGTCATGGCGCCAGGCTTTCTCGAGGGTACGGCAGGTTTTTTTTGAGTTTTTGAGGTCGTTGGTGAACCAGGAGGCTTTCTTGCTGCCGTGTCTGCTGGGGGGGTTCTTCAGTGGTGCGAGGTCATCGGTGCAGTTGGTGAGCCACTGTGTGAGGTTGCGGGCTGCTTCGTTGGGTTCCGTCGTGTTGGTGGGGGGGTTCTGGCTGAGGGAGGTGGTGAGCTGGTCGGCGGTGATCTTGCTCCAGCTTCTGTGGGGAACCTGTTGAGGGTGGTTGTGGGTCGTGGTTCTCCTGAAGTTGAAGTGGACGCAGCTGTGGTCTGTCCAGTGCAGTCCGGTGGAGTGGCTGAAGGAGATGTGCTTGCTGGAGGAGAAGATGGGGTCAAGCGTGTGGCCGGCGATGTGGGTGGGGGTGTTCACCAGTTGCTTGAGTCCGAGGTTGGCGAGGTTGTCCAGCAGGGTGGCGGTGTTGCTATCATTGTTGTTCTCCAGGTGGAAGTTGAGGTCTCCTAGGAGGATGTAGTCTGAGGAGGTAAGGGCGTGCGGGCTGACGAAGTCTGCGATGGCTTCGCTGAATTGTGTGCGTGGTCCCGGGGGTCTGTAGACGAGGGTGCCTCTGAGGGTGGTCTTGGGGTCGGTGTGTATCTGGAAGTGAAGGTGTTCGGCGGCGGTGAGGGTGTCGTCAGAGTTCGTCGTGATTCGGGTGGTGTTTCTGTGGACGATGGCGATGCCTCCTCCGGCTTGGTTGACGCGGTCCTTCCGGGCGATCTTGTAGCCATCCGGGATGGCTATGGCGATGTCGGGAGCTGAGGAGGCGTTCATCCATGTTTCTCTGAGGAAGGCGACGTCTGGTGATGTTGTGTCGAGAAGGTTCCAGAGTTCGACGGCGTGCCTGTGGATGGAGCGGGTGTTGAGCAAGATGCACTTGAGGTGGGCATTGCTGGAGCCTGGCTTGGTGGGTGCGGTGCAGGATCTGGTGCAGGTGAAGTAGCAGGCGTGGCAGGTGAATGCTCCGTGGGTGCGTTTCGGGTTGGCTTGGTAGCAGGCTGGCTGTCGGCCAGTGTTGAGGGCATGGAGGGTGGCGGCGTCGTATCTCTGTCGGGTTGGCTGGCTCCGGCGGGGTCCAGGGGTTCTGGCGCTGGGCGCGGTCCAGGCGTAGACGGGCTTGCCTTTGGCACGCCTTCTTCACGCAATCGGCGCGCCCGCTGCGCGTGGCCGCTGCACGTACGCGCGGTCCCCGCCATATATGGCAAAGTGGGAGGGAGGAGCAGCTGGGAGGCGGGAGTGGGGCGGCGAATGGGGAGCGGGTGCCAAGAGAAGGGGGTGGGGCCACAGGAGAGCAGCGGTGGGGAGTGGAAAGAGTGGGAAGACGGAGCGGGAGAGCGAGGGCAAGCCTGGGCAAGCCTGGAGAGCAGGGGCCTTAAGGAGAGGCGGCAGCAAGAGAGGCCAAGAAGGCAGCAGCAGCAGAATCTGGGCACAAGGGGGCCGTGCGGAGTGGAGTGACCGGGTCAAGGCCACATAAAGGGATGTCAACTGGTACAAAGTCTTGAGTGTCAGTGAGTATGAGTGAGTCAGTGAGTGAGGTAAAGATTGTCTGCAAGAAAGTGAGAGTATATGGGTAAGAATGATAAAGAGTGAGGGAGTGTGAGTGAGAATGAGTGATAGTTCGAGTGAACGTAAAAAAGGCAAGTGAGCGATGACACACAATATGCTATTTCTGGCATATGGCAACACCCACAGCAACATGCTGTCAATGGCATACTGGATATAATTCTGGGCATAGGGACACCTATGGAAAACCGCTGGTGCTGAGACACTGGAGGAAATTCTTGAAATGGGGGCACCCCAGGAAAAATGTTAGCGCTGTTCCCTTGAAAATAAGTTTTGCATAAGGGAGTACAACTGCGGTATTTGGGAGAGGGACACACATGACAAAATGCTGGCCCTGGCATACTAGAGATGATTTTTGACTTAATGGTCACCCATGGTTTATGGATGGCGCTAATGTCAAAATTCTTTCACTGGCATATTGTAAGTAAGTTACGGACTAAAGGGGCACCCGTGGCTTATGGGGAGCACCCATGAAAATATCCTGGACCTAGCACAAAGAAGGTCATTTCTGACACATAAGGTCACCCCAACCACATTTTGGAAAACTCTTGGGGAGCGACAGGTTAAAATTGCTTGCCACCCCATGAAGGACTTGAATATTTAATCAAGCCTTTTTCAGAGCTGCGGCTTTTTAGCAAATCTATATAAAATCCCCAAACTGTGCTTTAAAATACACGATCTTATCCCATTTTTTCAAACTTTTCTTGAGGGGGAGATTAGTACCATTTTGGTCAGTAATATAGTACATATTCCAATATATGGTGTACAACAATCATTACATGTGGGCTTAACTACTATAGGTTTATTTAGATCTCTTTTTTCAGTCCCTATGATTTATCAACACATTTCTCATTGCAATATACACTAGGGGCATTGTTAAATCATGAGAGTTTGTGGTATAAATAATTTAGTATGCCAGGGCTGTTCTTTGTTTTATGGCACTATATCCTCTTCAGATGAGCAAATAATGTTTCTTGTAATAATAAGATAAACGAGTAATGTTCCTGTAGCATATCAAGTCATCACCCTACGCAGGTAGTATCTAATAGAGACATTTGTCTTTGTGGTACTGCATTAATCATGCATTTGTTATGGAACTACAGTAGTGTCAATTATTGACATGTCATCAGGGTTAAGATCATGTGACATTACTTCCCAGGAAGATCGTGGGTCAAAGGTCCTATGATGCCACTTCTTGTGATGAAATTATGGTCAAAGGTGCGTGATGTCATTTCAGCTATCCCTGTCATTTTGGTGAATCGATGTCCATGCCCATGTAAAGTTATGAACCGCTTCCTAAGCGGTAATCTGAAACACTTGTTGCTATAGGATGATGCCCTCTTAGTGTTCCATGCTTTATTATAGGGGCCCATTTCTAGCACTTAAGAGCATCCTGATATCATGCAGCATATTGTTTACATTCCTTTTAGCTGTATTGTTTAGAAAGGGTAGAGAATGTCAGAGGAGGCAGATGTGTGTGTAAAGAGAAACCATGGGGGATTAAAATTGTGCAGGCTGCTTAAGACTGGTGCCTCAGTGGAATAATGCATCCACTGTTGGGGTCTGTGTTTGACCTCATGGTCACAGGTTCAAATCCTGGCAGATCCAATCTGAGGTTGATAAAATGGGTACCATTGAGTTGGATAACAATAAACATCTGTTATTCAGCGCCAAGGTACCCTTGAGTGAACGTGTGCCTTACAGTGTAACGCTATTTAATAAAGTTTAGTCGTCTTTCTCCAACCACAAGGAGGTGTGAATAGGGTCGGAACTTAAACATGATGTATACGTTTTATTATATATGATCCAAACCACATGGACATGCTAGTGGATTTGGATCCTTAAACTCTGTAATTCTGCCCCAAGGAAATGTACATGCTTATCCAGGGTGAGAAAGATTTGCTGCTAAGATCATGCTATTGACAGGTCTGGACTGGCCATAGTAGGTATCAGGTGTTTCCCCGGGAGGCTGGAAGTGAGGGGACCAATTTTGCAGCAGTGGAGGCCGTTTTTTAGGTCTCGCCTGAGGCAGCGCATGCGCTGCTATGATAGACATTTGGTAAACGGGCTTTAAAAAGTCCGACCACAGCTTTTTGGCTGGCATAGAGTGTGTGGTTATGCGCACAATGACGAGCAGAGGCGCCATCTGGCTTTCCTCTCTCATCATGGTGCACGCACATCGCACACCACTCGCCAGCCTGCTTTCACTTTTGCCGTCGCGCGCCTCCCTGTCTTGCTCCCCTCTCCCCCTCTCCCACCACAGAGTGTCTTTTAGCACGCGCACACAACTCCCGGGCTTGGTCCCGGTCCACCTCACTACAGAACCCAATAGCACTTCCAGTTTCCCTCCTAGAGCCTGACCGCACATTCCCGATTCTCCCTAAAAACCCTGACAGTAATTCAAGCGCATTGTCTCCAGACCCTGACTACAACTCTAAGGTCCTCCCACTAGATCCTTGCAGCACAACCCGGGCCCTCTCTCCCCAGACAGTGTCAAGAGGTTTTGAGCCCACTCTCTAGTCCCCGACAGCAGCTCCCAGGCCCTCTCTCCTAAGATCCCTAAAGGTGATCCGGCTGGGTTCTCTCTCCAGACACCGACACCAGTCGCTGATCATCTCTCTTCTAGTCATCACAACAGCTTTGCGCCTAACCCGTCCGAGTAGCTGGTTGCAGGTACGTTGACAGTGTCAAGGACATACGTCTCACCCCTGTCCATCACGACTACCAGACCCTGTTACCAAAGCACACTTCCCCATCCGCTTAGCTCAACACCGCTACTACCACCAGCTGGCCCAGGTTGCCCTCTCCGTTAACAAGTCTAAGTCACATCGCTTCTCCGATCTCTGTTGACAGTGTTAGCCTCCCTCCGATCTTGCCTCCCACCGCCCTAATCCCGGCATCCCCCCTCCTTCGGTACCATGGCTCCCCTCCACTGACAGCCTCGAAATCTCCGCCTCGCAATATGGCACTTGCGCAAGCCACGTCCTAACCGAAAGCGGCGCGATACAGAGCGTAGCACAGCGAGGGTTCCGAGGGCGCGGCGGGCTGATGTGGAGGCTCCAACACCAGGGCCACAAACATAGATGAAGGACCGTGGCCCAAGTCAACGACGAGTCCCAGCTCAACGTTGTCCTACTGTATCCATGGCAATCATAAACACTCTCTTCTGATTACAGACAGGGCCTGGCCTGGTCTTTCTTTCTGTCTGTCTATCATCTATATTTCTTTCTTTCTCAGTTTTGTGGACCGTGACTCTGGCCTAATGGCACCAGAACGCTTCCTAAGAGAACAGGGCGACAATTACGGATAACTCCCTGAAACAAGAGTTAAGCTTTAAAATCCGCCAGAGTATATAATAGCAGTCAAGTCAATGACGAGGATTCGAAGAGGGGATCATTCCATTATTTGAAGTGTCTCTGATGTAAAAGGATTTTCAGTTGTTTTTTAAGGCGGTAAGACTGGAGGTTGTGTGCTGAGCTGGTGAAGGGAGTTCCGGATCCTTGTCACACTGCAAGAGAAAGCATGGTGTATATATAGAGTTCTTGCTAGAATGTCAGTGGTTCTAGAAGGGGGGGTTCAGCATTCTTTGATCCTCGTTGAGTGCCAGAGACTTTCAGTTTTTTAGCCAAATAGGAGGCTCTAGCCTTGTGAAGCAGTGTTGCCAAATGTTCCGCCTGTTTGTGTGGTATTTTAATGTTTGACGTTTGTCTATGTGTGACATTTTTATGCCATGCATACCACCTTGAGTGACGGTTAATTGCAAATGCAATTTTATCCCAGGAGTAGAGGTGGTGATTATGTTTTAACTTTCTTTACTAACTTCACAGCAGCCAAGAAAACAAGCATTGGCATAGCCAATAGGTCTCGCCTTTGGGACCTTATAATTGTTTAGCTATGCAAAAGTTGATGTTGTTGCACCAAGGATATTGTGCTGGATAACTAAACACTTATAAGGTCCCAAAGGCGAGACCTATTGGCTATGCCAATGCTTGTTGTTACTGGGGGCCAGTTTTGCAGTGGTTCAGCTATATCTGCTCCAGTAGTAAAAGCAGAAGGGGGCTGGTCTGTCAACATTGCAAGGTCTGCTTTGGGTTCCCACTCTGGCCCCCAGTATTGATAAAATTGTATTAGCATGAGTAATGTGAAATACACACTTATCCTCTGGCCTATCCATGACCTGACAGAGGACACTCCTCAGGAATGTAGCACGTATTGTGTTTGTGATTTAGTTTACACAAGCTCTCTTCCAAGTTCCAATGCATTCTTTGGATTCAAAGGTCAAAATATCCAAATGTTCAAAGTATAGACAGCTTACCTCTGTGAGCCAGCCACTCCAGCTAATACCTTTGAGTCTCTCTGTGAATTTAGAAGCGAGTCAATGAACTTTTTATGTCAATGCTGTGCTTCACCAAGTGAAGATATAGAATGTAAGGCATCCTGTTGATGGTGGACCCATATTCCATGGTTTCTATTCATTGGAAGATGCGTAGTTAAAAGAACATGTGTATTTTCTAGTCTGACTTGTGGTTAATTCTATGGATTTGTTTATAATATTGCCGTAAATGTTAAAAAGAGTTTAGAAATGAGTAGGGTGGAGTCTGACCAACAAACAAGATGGCCGACTGCCTCTAGGGCTCTGCTGCACTGGGCAGCTTGAGGAGGTCTCTTTGCCGAGCGGCGAGCCCCTTGTGGGTCATTGGCCTGTATAGGAAGCAGCAGGGGTGGCACCGGCATTTGGCCTTGTGCTGTGACTGTGGACACGTTGCGCTTGATGGAGGAGGGCCGAGACACCTGGCGGTGGACAGAGCACCAGGGTGACATCCTATCTTTCTTCTTCTTTCCCTGCACCCATCAGTCCTGGATTGGGGACAGACTGGGGGCCTGCGCAGGTGTGCAAGTGCGGCACGAGGGGGAGGCCGCATGGCCATCAGAGGATTAGGGGAGGTGGCCAGCCCGAACGGAGGAACCTAGGGCCTGGTTCTTTGCACACCTTGCCCAACAACAAGCGATGAGGGGGCCCGCGACCAGCCTTGAGAGATTCTGGGAGGCAGTCGACCTCTCCTGGGGTGACCCCCTTCCCTCCCACATGCTTCCTTTAGTCTGGACCATCAGGGGGCCTGGACTGCAACCTGGGCTGCTGGGCTGAGGCCTGGCTATGTGCTGACTGGCTGGCCCCTGGTCTCCTCACCTCCTGTCATCAGCCTGGGGACCCCACTGTCACAGACGGGGGAGCACTTGGCTCGGTCGCGACAGGTGACTCCCTCCATTTTTGATCTGCCTGACTGCAGTCTTCAGCTTTCTACCAGGGTGTGGTTATCCCACTCCCCCTCCACAGGCTAACCACGGACACCATCTGCACACCCTGCAGGGGTGGCCAGCCTCATAGGGTGTTGAAAATTGCGTGCCTCATCGGAGGCCCCTCAATCGGCTGCGACTCCCATGCCTCAACACCTGCCCTCCGCTCTCCTCCAGCCTGCTCTCTACCATCTCCTCAGCTGAAAGAGCTTGCAGGGTGCACGCGGGGGCGGCGCGAGCTTCTGGAAATTGGTCACTTGACACTGTTGTGAGGACACCAAGTGGGGCATGGAGGTGAGTGGCGCGCCCCTCTCAATCTGTTATATACCTCATTTGATCTCCTGTCCTGCACCTGCCAGTTTTCCGCCCAGGCAGGGCCACCTCACCGGATGTTGAGGTCCTTCCCTGTCCCACAGAGAGATGCTGTGCTCTTCTTTTGCCCGTGGAGGCAGCGATGACCTCTGGGAAGCCATCCCGGCAGTTGATCTTCAACAAGGCTGTTTCCCAGAGCAGGTCCGCACCTGCCCCATCTGGGGCATCCCCGGACCATACGATGGACCTACTGCAGGAAATCACAGCAGCGTGTTGCTGCCTGGAGAGCATGGATACTAAGATGTCCAATCTTGTGGTGGAATCGAAATCCATTCAAGTGAGCATCGCTGGTTTCCATGACAGAATGGAGGGAATGGAGAAGGGCTTGTGGGCAGTGGAGGAGAGACTCAACCGTGCCCTGGACAGGGACTGAGAAATCTGGTATATCTGTAACAAGATTATTGACCTGGAAGAGCGGAGCCACAGGGATAATGCCCACTTCTTTGGTTTTTAAAAATCAACAGAAGGGAACGATAACCACTGCTTTCTCAGAGATCTTCTCCGCACACTCACAGGGCTTGCCTTCACCTCCCATTGGAGATGCAGAGGACCAAAGTATTGGGCTGCAAAGAATGGTGGCACTGGACAGGGCGTAGTCCCTCATAGCATGTTTTCCCCGCCATTAGCAAGTATGACAACTCTTGACTGCAGCCCACTCCCATAGACCGTATGATTGGGATGGCCATAAGATCCACGTTTCAGCAGACTTCTCTTGGGAGACTAATGAAAAGAGGAAGTCCTTCCTGCCCCTCAAGCCTTATCTGCGTAAATGTGACATAAATTTTGCTCTCTTTGAGCCCGCGTGGATGTGGATCATGAAGGACAGCAAATCCAAGGAATTCCACGACCCAGAGGTGGTGCGATCTTTCTTGGAGGGCAGCACCAATCTGTGTACAAAAATTGCTTTCTTCTGCCGAGGACCGGTGTCCCGGGGGGGGGGGATTGGGCGAGACTTCAGGACAGATCGAACAGGTTGCAAAATGGCAGGGACAAAGTTATTCGAGAAGTGGTGGAGCTCATGCAGGATGGAGGGTATGACATCTGGCCTGGCGTTGGACTGAGACGTACCCTGCTTTGGACTGTTGACTCCTAGTGTCCTTAATGTCCGTTTTGATGGCAGGTGAGTATTGCCTTAATGCCTGTCTACTTTCCCATTGTTTGCTGATTCTTGTTGCAATGCTCGTTGTTGCTGGATTGGGGCGTAGCTGGTTACCCGCCCCATCCCGCCATAATACTAATTTTCCTCAGTTCCTGAGTCCTCATGCTCTCAGGTAAATTTTTCCATCCTTTTTTCTTTACTCTTCAGGGGTGCCCTCCTGGTCTGCGATCTCCCCTCCTGGTTTCTCCTCCATTTGTGTGGGGTTTCTGAAAAGTCTGTGATGTCCCTCCTTGATTAATGTCCCTTCCCGTTCGGCTCTGTGCCGGGTGCCCCTGGGGGCCTGTCCCGCCAACACCAGCTCTTAGCACCTATGTGCCTGGCCCTTGTTGGCCCTTGTTGGGGGATATCTCCCATACTCCTCACTCTTACACTCCTCTGCATTACAATTTCTCGCCACGACCTGCCCCAATTGACTGTCCTCTGTTTTCTTCCTTCCTCCGCATGTGCAGGAGCCTCCTGGTCTCCAAGGACACACAGGTTTGGACCAGCGGACTAAAGTTTTACCTGAGTGCCGGGCGACTTCTCGTCTGTCTGCCTTTGGGCCCCCTCCTCTTCCCCTTTACCTTACCCCAGAACTAGGCTCCCCCTCTCCCAGACCTCTATTTTTTCCTTGTCCATCCTTCCCCCAAGACCTCCTGCCCTCTCCCACTGTTCCCTGCCTGCCCACCTCTTCCTCTTCTTATTTGTCCTCCCCTATGGACCAGTCAGGCTTGCCTAGCATAACTTCCGGGCCAGCACTATCTTTTTGTAGAAAGCCCTCCTTCCCCTTTTCCTTCCTCATTTAGGCCTATTCCAGCTGCAGTTTTTCAGGACACCCTTCTCCTTGCCTTAGTGTCTCCACTTCTCGATGGCCAGTGCTGCAATGCACCAACCAAATACTCTGAATACTATCTCGTGGAATGCAAATGGCCTCACACACTTCATCAAACACAAAGGGGTGCACACCTTAACTTGAGGCATGTTAACATGGCCCTGCTTCAGGAAGCCCACCTCTTGCCTACTGATGCGGAGAAACTTCGAAGCGGCTGGGTGGCGAAGCTTATTTGTAGCAACTGCCCACCCTTGCCAGCTGACGAGACTATGACGCCATGTTAATGTGGCATGGCATTATACGTAAGTCACTCCCGCATATGGTGCTTCAGACATTGGCCAACCCTGAGAGACAGTATGTATTTGTCAAGTTGCAACTTTTGTGTGGTGTTTCTTTACATGCTGACCAGGCTGAAGCGTTCCTTTTTCTTGCTGCTTAATCGCCTGTTAACCAAAATTGATGCTACTCACTTGCTTATAGGGGTAGACTGGAATTTGTCCCTGGGTGCCATCCTGGATTGTACCGGCCCTATCAATGTGGGTAACAGAGCGGACTGGGCTCTTCTGGAGGATGTTGCCACAGATCATGGTCTTGTTGACTCTTGGCACCTCTCGCATCCCGCCAATCAGGAATTCACTGTCCTCTTGCCAGGGCACTTCACCTAATCAAAACTGGACTACTTTCTAGTCTCCCAGCCAATGGTTGCCCTATCGTGGTATGCTCATATCCTCGAGGGCACGCTATCAGACCATTCTCTGATCCTCTTTTTGGCAGATCTTGGACTCATGAACCTAGGACACAAGCAGTGGCGCCTCAACATTTCCCGTTACAGGTCACTCCAGGGCAACATTCAGCTTTGGTCCTCTGTCACCATCTACTTGTACCATAATTGGAGATTTATATCGCATGGTGGCGAAAAATCCTTGACCCGTTTTTGGAACACAAGACTTGATTGCCACAAGTGCTCCCACCACCACCTCTCACTGTGTGGTAAAACACAGGCTGTCAAGTTGGTGACCCTTCTGAGGTTCATCTACATTCTTGGAATGTTCCCAGTGCTCATTCCCCACACGCACTTATGGTCGGTGAACAGGGGTATCAAGTCCTTCATTTGAGGAAAGGCGAGACCCCGACTGGCCATAGGCAAGCTTATAGCTCACTGTTCATGTGGTGGTCTGGGCATCCCCTCATTGAGCACTAATCTATGGTCTTGCACCTGCGCAGCTTGCCTACATGCACTCACAGACCCAGGACCCTCCACTGCGGGTTACGATTGAGCGCAACATTTTGAGTTTCCCGAGGGGGATGCTCCCGCTGTACAGGTACTACGCCTCCACGGCTGGTTGAGCAAATTCTATGATTCAGGCCATGCCTAAGACCTGGGTGTGAGCTCATAGGTTCATATCAGTGGATGCACACTTACATGATCAGATGCTCTTATGGGGCAATACCGGCATCCGCATTGGAGGTAACCTGTTTAATTGGGTCCTCTGGCATGATGTGGGGATCTTATCCCTATCTCATGTGCTTACCCAGGGGACAGTTAAATCCTCTGAAACGGTCCATGAGGAGTTCCATCTACTGCACACCAGCAGTGGAAGCACATGCAGCTGTGTCACTGCTTAGCAAGACGTTTGGGTCCGCAGCCATGGGCTGTTCCATCCTCTTCAGCGGTATCTTAGCTTAAGGTGTGGTAGAACTGCTGGACATGGAGCTGGGGAGGCCAAAATGAAGTTCTGCCTATTCAAGATGCTGCACGATTGGCACTGGGCCCCGGGGAAGCTTAGAACGGCGGGCTTGCTACCCCACTCGAACTTTTGGCATTGTGACAACACAAGCTGTGACATGGAGCATATTCTGTGTGATTCTCCTGCGATCTGCCCCTTCTGGTGGGCTGTCAGCTCTATGTTGCACGAGATGCTGACAATCTCCTTGACGCTCACGTGCCCCCTGATCATGCTTCACGACAAGGTGGACTCCCATGTGCTGTCCTGTCATGAATGTCGGCTGCTTCATATGACACTCGTGACAGCAAAAAATTGTGTTCTGACTTTCCCCACTCCCATCCTCATATTAGAAGTGGATTATCGAAATGTATAAGAGAGCCTCGTACAAGCGTCGCATTAACAATTTGCAAGACAAAGCAGAAACCTTACTTCACACCTGACCATCCTTCTTACAAGGGAACAACCACTGATCGCTGTTAGGGCATCTAGCCATGATCCTGGGTATCCGTAATCCCCAAGCTTCATTTCTGGCTCGGCTGACAACCCTGAGGGGTGGCATCTGCCCTGAGCCGTACTACTTTTGCTACCCCCCCCTCTCTCCCGGAACCCGCAAGGCCCATGGTGGGTCTCCTTCCATCTCCCCAACCCTCCCATTCCCCTCCCCCTTGTCTCTCTCCTCTCTGTGTTCCTGCCCCCCCCCCCCCGGGGTCAAGACTCTTCCCCTTGTATCCTGTTCTGGCCGCTTGGCACCCAGGCCCCGGTTCATGTGGTGATGGCTATGTGTTATGTCCTGGACGTAATCTGTGTGTTTCCTTCTACCCACTGGTTCATGCAGGACACCACTGTACAGTGCCCAATGTTGTTTTGGCTTTGTGCCCCTCAGTAAATAAATAAATAAATAAATAACTGCAAAACAAAAAGTTAAAATGAGTACACTGTTTCTTTTATGAAATTAGGAAAAGTACACAGTGACCATCCAAGTGATCCTTACAAATGTTCTGAAGTGGTATTCCCTAATTATTTCAACATACAAATTAGAAGATATCGACAGTGGTTAAGGAGGATGCACACAACACTCAATGCCGTATTTAGGTTAGTCATTTCAAACTTATTGCCTTATTTAGAGTGTGGAGTACGGTTTTACTTCATTTATTTATTTATTTATTTATTGGTTTATATAGCGCTGGAATCAACTCCAATTGGAGTATCTCTGCGCTTTTCAGGAGCCGGTAAGACAAAGATAAGAAGAGAAGGAGCTAGATCTCATTTCTAAACAGCACACAGTTTTCAGGAGTTTCCTGAAAGTGAGGTGTTCTTTACACTGTCTCAGAGATAGTCAGAGATAGATTTGTCATGAAGGTGACAAAGTAAAATACTTCATCGCCTTGATGGAGTACCCGTGCTTAGCATTTCCAGATGTCTTGTGGCCCTGCAGACATCTCTAGTCATTGGCAGGAACCGCCATCACACATGTTTTTTTTTTTTTTAATGATTTTTATTGAGTTTTCAAAGCAGTGCACCACAAAACCAATACTACATACAATAGCATCGTATAGGAGACCCAACCATTGATGGACATGTCAGGAGAAATCGGTTCATCCATGCTTCCTCCCTAGTTCCCCCGCCCACCACCCTCTCTACCCCCACCCCCGCCCTGTCAGTGTGCCCGCAGCAACCCCTCCTCAACCTCTACATGTAGAGCCCCGCGGTCCAAGAAATCCTAACTCAAAACAAGCAGAAGAGCACATTCATTGTTCTCAAGAAACAAGAGGCCCCGCCTTGATGCCCATCTACGCCCCATGCTCCCACCATGCCCACTCGACAGTTCTCAATATAGAGTGCAGAGGCTGAGTCCTCCATGAGTGTACCTAATTGGCCCCGTCCTGCACGGTCTCTCCAGTAGCCCCGGAGGGCCCCACCCCAGGCTCTACACTCCGGTCCATGTCTACAGGATCCCTATCCCCCTCAGTCAACTCCTCCAAAGAACGAAGCACTTCTACCAGAGCCCCCCACGACCGCACCGCATCCAGCGCCTTGTCATTAGATGCTCGCCTGGCCAGCTGTAGACGAAGAGTCCCTTCGCTCCCCTCCCAGGACAAGAAACTCACCTTCCATCTCCGAAAGCTCGGACCGGCCCTAGCCTTCCAATGCATAGTGAGCTCTCTCTTCGCCATTATCAAGCCCAAATCGTAAAACTTGCTCGTAATTTTGGTACTGGGGGTGTGCCGAAACCATAACAAAAAGCAAGTCCCCATCTCCACTTCCAGCTCGCGCTCAGTCACTTGATTCAGACACTCCACCACATCCACCCAATAAGAGCCCAGTCCCAGGCAGGACTAAAACATATGACTAAAATCAGCACCTTCCATTCTGCACCGGGGGCACGGCGATTGCGAGCCTCCGAAGTACCGCAAGATTTTGACCGGAGTTAAGTAAGCCCTGTGGAGAGTATAAAATTGGACCAATTGAAATCTAGCGTTACGCGTGCCCTTCCAGGCCCGCCGTAACAGCTGTGCCCACGTCGTCTCAGGAATGGGCCTACCAAGATCCCCCTCCCATTTACCCCGCAAGGCATCCATAGGTGACAACCTCTCCGTGGACAGCCGCCTATAGAGACAAGTGATGGCCCTGAATGTACCCGCCGCCATAGTGACATATTGACACCCCAAAGAAGTTGGGGGTTCCGACAGCCCCATCTTCCATTGTTTCTGAATCCCTGACACCAAGGCGGCGTGCAAAAGATAATCCCCCCTCGGTAGGTCAAACGCCCCCTGCAATTCCTGGAATGACAACAAGACGCCATCCCTGTATAAGTCCCCAATCATGTGGACCCCGCACTCTTCCCAGCCAGCCAACTCCGACCAATGCCCTCCATGGGGGAGGGCCGTGCACATGCCCAAGGGAATCTCCGGGGCATACGGCACGCGAAGCCTGCCCGCTTCTGACTACGAATCCAACACAGCCGAAGTGTGCGCTCCTCGAGGGTAAGCTGGTCCAGCCTGAGCCTCTGCCGAAGCACGATAAATGTCAACACATGTCGCTGGATAACCCTACTCTGCGGGCCCTCAGGGCCTCGAAACTCACGCGCCACGGCCTGCGTCAGCCACTGCAGCTGTGCCGCCAATTAGTACCATTCAAAATCTGGGGCCGCCAGCCCCCCCTCCTCCCTCGGTCTCATCAGAGTGGACAGCGCCACCCGCCGCCTCCCAGCTCCCCAAAAAAACCCTGTCATCAATATCCGGAGCGTCTTAAAAATGGTGACCGGGATCCATATCGGCAAAGTACGGAAAAAGTAGAGCAGCCGCTGCAGCGCTATCATCTTCAGCAACGCTACCCGTCCAGCTACCGAAAGAGGAAGAGTGCGCCAGAACACAATACTACCCTTGAGCCCCCTCAGCGCGCCACTCACATTCCCCTCAAAAAGGTGCCATCACACCTGTCATTGGTAATATGTTGAATATTTGATGGGCAGCTTGGTTAAACATGGCCGCTGTACGTCAAAAGTTATCATGTTTCTACTTTTTTTAAACAAAATCCAAAGTGGGATATTATTTACAAAAAAGTAAAAATGAATGACCTCTGCACCGTAGAAATTGACTCCTGTGTTGTGGGGGCCTTATTTTTTTTTTATTGTCCTTCACCGGCAGGTTTTACTTGGTGGGTACGAAGTGCAAAAAAATCCTGTATAACACCGTCCACTCTAAAATGAGCGGACGATGTGATATGTAAATCTCCGATGGTGAGGAGTATGCCAGCGACAGAGCTGGAGTAGGATCCATCGCTGACATACTTAAGGTCCGCCTGCCTGTAAATCCTGAGGGTGGACTGAGGGTTTGGTGGAGAGGATACTCAAACTTGCGATGGAATACCCTCTTCTCCAAACTCTAAATGAAGTTGTTAGGGATTTTGGTCCTAGAAGTGTTTCCATAAAGCACATAACTTTCTGATGTTTAAATCTCAACATATATCACAAAGTGATATCCACTGGTTTGTTGGTGTATAAAGCAATATTTTGTTATGAAGTGTACATGTAGTATGAGGTTACGCTTGTTTATTTGTTAACACGTGAGGATAAGGTTTAAAAAGGAGAGCTCAAGCCTGTTTGTGAAATGGAGGTGCTCTGTAAAAAATGTTATATTAGATCCTCAACAAGCACTATTTGTGGTATACGTGGGGCTTAATGTGTCATCTGATTCAACTCAATCGCACTGTCGGGTCTGTGAGATGTGTTTTAAGACAAAACACCTACTGCTGGTTTTACACACAACATGCAATACTTATGACCTCACAATATTTATTCCAATAAATAACAACACCTAAAAGCAAAATTTAATTAAGAACAACTCAATCCAATAAATAGTACTGCATTTATAGTCATCCCTTTCAAAGTAGTAGGGATAATGTGATATGTAAGTCATCTGTAAGATTATTTGAAACTTTTGTAACTGCATCTGTCGCATTAAGGGAAAGGTCATGAGCATTGCATTTTTTAGTATGAGTCATGGTTTGCATGGCTGTTGTACGAGTAATGGATTTTGGTGTTCACCATAACATGTAGATTTTTGTGTTTTATTCAGTTTCAAATTGGAACCGTTAATGGAATTTTAATGTTTTTTTAATTTATTTATTTCTGATTTTTTAAAATACACATTGAGGTGTTATAACTACTTCTTTTCATTTAACCTTTGTTTTTAAATATATATCACTCTTTTTATATGTCTGTAGAGTAAACCTCTGGCTACAAAATTAAAAATTGAGTAGTTTAGGAGCTATGGGAGTCAGGCCATATGTTATGTTTACAAACACAGACCTCGTCTAGACATCCCTATCTGCTCAGATATAAATAAGTGCCTTTGCGCACAGCTGTATAGAAAAATAGAACTGCGCCCTGCTGATCCATTAAGCATATCAGCAAGGAAGGGCCAGAGGGAATAAATAACAAGTGTCTAGTGGTGCTTAGATTTAAAGGGCAGCTCCCATAAGCTCTCAGGTCACTTAGTTCAGTTATAAATTAAGTTCTATAAACAGCTGAGAACACCCACGAGTCCCGTTAAAACCAGGCCCCTCCAGCACTGGGGCCCAGCGTGGCAGGGCACTACACCCCCCCCCGCCCCCTCCCCTCTCAAAACAACCCAAGCCCCTCACTTATCACATGCACTGATGTTTCCCTCCAGCCAGCCGTCTCAAATGTACAAGGGTTTACAAAAAGAAAAGCACAAGCAAGACAAATGGACCGCTCGAGTGCCACATTCATCTCGGCATTGGCCCCTTTCAACATAGAACACAGTATTGTGGGGCCAGATGAGGAGCATTTTGGGACTCAATGAAAATGTGGCCTAAAAGTATGTTTAAGGGCAAAAAGAATGCGCTATTTTGAGAAATTGACTATTTTTGGGGCCCGGCAAGGAACAATGGGTCGCCTCTGCCAAGCCGGTATTGAACTCCAGCTTGAAGGTCGATGTGTGCGCCCCGTTTTGAGAGGCAGAGAGCAGCGGTACAGAGCAGTCGCTCTGGCTTGGCCTACAGTCGCATTTGAGGGGCCACAACTGTGGCTTTCCGTAGGCTGTTTTTAATAGGGAAGCACACGCACAGCCACGCCCCATGGACATGATTCCCCAATGTCAGTGCTGGAAACACCACAATCCAAACTGACAAAAGTTTAGACTTACTCAGAGGAAACTGACACCAAAGTTATAATATTGGTATTATGTTTTTAAGTAAGCATCGATCAAGGCAAACGTTTTGGGGTTTGTTAGTGAAAAGATTCATTATTACTCATAGGTTCATCATTGACAGTAGCCGTGCAAGTGTCCCACACACAGCAGTGGTACAAGAGGGCAGCAGCAGAACATTCCCCCACACCAATCAATCAATCAATCAGTACATTTATAGAGCGCAATACTCACCCGCGAGGGTTTCAAGGCGCTGAGGGTGGGGGGGGGGGGGGGGTGCGGCTACTGCTCGAACAGCCAGGTCTTGAGGTGTCTCCTGAAGGTGAGAAGGGTCAGTCAGAGGTGGGTGGGGAGGGAGTTCCAGGTCTTGGCGGCGAGGTAGGAGGAAGATCTGCCGCCTGATGTTGTTCTTCTGGTGCGTGGTATGGTGGCGAGGGTGAGGCTGGCTGAGCGGAGTTGGCGAGTCGGGCGTAGAACGAGAGGCGTTTGTTGAGGTATTTGGGTCCGGCGTTGTGGAGCGCTTTGTGTGCGTGGGTGAGGAGCTTGAACGTGATCCTCTTGTTGACGGGGAGCCAGTGCAGGTATCTCAGGTGGGCGGTGATGTGGCTGTGGCGGGGGATGTCCAGGATGAGGCGTGCGGAGGCATTCTGTATGCGTTGCAGTCTTTACCCACCCACACCCAGTGCTTTAAATGGAAATATAGAAGTGCAGGTACTTACTATTTAGAGTTCCGATTTGCTCCTAAGAAGTGCTGGTACTCCACCATTACATGTAATGCAGTAGTTCTGAGAAGTGCAGGCACTCTCCCTTTCAAATGAAGTGAGTGCAGGTACTCAGTGCTGGACAGTACCTGCCCACTTAAAGCTCTGCCCACACCCACAGAACAAGTGCAGCACAGGCAGCAGGGTAAGAAGTCCTACTAACAATTAGCTAGCTTGCAAGCTTCCTCCCCACACAAAGAGTGGGCACACTACATACAGCAGCAGTGCAAGTTTTATTATGTGCACAGTATAGGTAGTATTGTAGTTAGGATGACATAGGCCCTGTTTCAGGAAAGGAAAATGGCACCTCTGACTGCTTGGAGTGGGGGAAAGTTAGTCAAATAAAGCACTGTTTAGGTTCAGTGGGTGCCTTAGGGCTCTGGCCTAGTGACTCTGCACATGCTATACAAATGTTAGCTATGCCTCTGAATATACATACAGCGACAGCAGTTCATGCTTCACTTGCATGCAAAACTGGGGCATCATGGACAGCAGGAAGGAAAACTTCCCTCGCGCGCACACTGCATAGATTCAAGCTTCGTTTGGGCCCAGGCACAGCAAGCACAGCAGAAGTGACGTATTATTAGCAAACACAAATTCAAGGGCCCCTCTGTTGACTGTAGCTGTGCAACACACACACATACTCACACGCATGCACACACAGAGTGCAGTGCAGACAGACGCAGTGGGAGATTCCCTCAGGCATCGCATGGTAGGCAGCAGTAATACAAGCTTCTGTCACGTGCATCACTTATTATAAGACTGACTCACAGGGCCGGCTTTAGGGCAGTGCGACAGGTGCGGCCGCACTGGGCGCTGACCTGTGGAGGGGGGCGCTGACCTCAGGGGAGGGCGCTGTGTTTAGCAATAACTTATGATTGGAGAGATGAGGGGCACTTTTGCCCGGTGGTAGTGAGAGAATCAGAGTGGGCGGTCATGGGTTGAGGGCTGTGGGGGCACCAAAAATGATTGTCGCACTGGGCACCACCATCGGTAAAGCCAGCCCTGCTAAAGGTATGAGGCCTGTGGTATCACAGGGAATCCAAGTACAAGATTCTGGAGCTGATGCTGGCCTTCTACCCTGTGCATATATTGTGGTACGTGCTGCTGGTAATCTGGGACAGTGGGGCATGACAGGTCACTCACTGGTAGGCATTTTGCTCTAGATAAGATAGATATGTATTGAGGAAAAGAGGGATGATCGTTGGTGTTTGGGGAACACTTAACCAAAAGATAAATGATGATGAACAGAATTCAGGATGTATGACAATCTGGACTCTGTAATGTAAAACCTAATCCGATTAAGGACTGTTCCCTGGATTCCGGCAGGGCTTAATATTTGGGCCAATAGTTGGTGGGGCACAGTGTCAAGGCTGATGAAAAGTCAAGTAGGAGTAGAAGGTAGGATGGCTGCTCCATCAGAATCAACCGTGCCTTTGATGCCGTGCCAGATTGTGATCATTGCAGATTGAGTGCCTCTTCCAGGCCAGAATCCTGTTTACCACTGTGAGAGGATGTTGCTTCGTTTAAGAAAAGCGAGGCCAAAAAAGAGAGAGGCATCATTTCAGTAAGCTAACTTAGACATGCTCTGTTGGAATATTTGTCAATCAATCAATTAATCAATCAGGGGTTTAAAGCACGCTACTCACCCGTGAAGGTCTCAAGTTGGTGGCGGTGTCGAGGGGGGTGGCTCCGGTTCAGCTGAAGAGCCAGGTCTTGAGGCTCTTCCTGAAGGTGTGCTGAGTAGGGGAGCTGATTGGCTGTCATTGGCTGGTTGGTCTGGTCAAGTCCTCGCTCCTTTTGCATGGGCTTGATGTAAGAGGCTTTCAGGTTGCTGAGGAGCTCTCCATACAATAGGGAAGAGTTAATGATTGTTCTGGGGGCAGAAGAGGATGCTGCAAGAGTGTTTTGAATAGGTTAGATGGCATAGTTCAGCTGGTGAGCCTCTGATATTGATAGTATTGTTTAGTTCTTCGGTCTCTTTAATCAATAGAGGTTAAAAGATTTGAGTTCAGATTGCGTCTTAGTTCTAAGAGGAGGTTGCGAGGTTGGGAACGGGAGGTGGTCACTGTCCAATTTGTAGAGAATGTGTAATTCACATTTTTTACCTTTTTAAGCAAAATGTTCTGCCAAGGATCTGCTGAGTTACTGAGTGTGGTTCGTGCAGTTTGAAGTGTAGTCTATGTTAAGGAACTCAGCAAAGATTTTGAAGAATATGTTAGTTGGGTATAGTGCATCTTAGATGATATCTGACTTGTAAGAGCTCCTGGCTTTCCTGGTGGCTGTTTTGTATATTTTGTGAAGTTCTGCTTCAAGGTTAGCGTGTGTCTAGATCATTCCTATGAATATCCAAAATGAAGATCACCAGCCTGACAACCCTAGAGTGGTGACTACATTTTGAAGAAATAATAAACAGTGTAATAAACTTTTTCGACAGAAAGCTAACGATTTTTGTGAAAAACTATACCAAACCCAGGATGGAATACTGCGTCTGCTATATAAAATTAACGTTTTTACAATTTCTAAAATGTTAGGAAATGTCAGAACAACTATTTTAAATTTAGGTGCAAAAACAATAAAGTAAGGAAAATGTCTCCCAGTATTCTTTTTTCTGTTTCTACCAGTACCCAAGAAGGTAGTCACTGCAATGGGTTGGTAGAAACAATCTATGTATGTATGTTTATATGTATGTATGTGGTATTTCTATAGCACCAACCTAGCCGGAAGGCAACTGAGCACTATAACTGGTTAAACACAAGCATAAATTCAGCAAGTGATATGAGAGAAAGGAGATTTTTGGACTGTTAGTGCACTGTGATGCAGTGTTCTTTGAAGAGTTGCATCTTTAATTCTTTCCTAAATTGGAGCCGGTTTTGGCAGTCTTGATGGATACGGGGATGTTGTTCCAGATCCAGGTGCATAGATGGGAAAGGCCTGCTGCCCTATGTTTTTCTTTTTCACACTTGCTATTCTTCAGTCTTACGGTGTCCTGGGTGTGCGTGTGCTGAGAACCAACAGAGATAGTGAGCTTATCTGCAAGATAAGTAAGGGTGCTGGTTGCAATGGTTTGATCACCAATTGCCCGGGACACCATCAGACTCCAGAACATGAAGTGTAAAAAAGAAAAAAAAAAGACTGCAGGACATTTCCATCTATGCATTTTCATATACATCAATATAGCAGAGGAAGACTCCGCAGTGAATATCTGGTTTGTGAACCTTTAGTTTAAAGTACAATGAGTACTACACATACACGGTCTCACTAATGAGTTTCATCCCACAAAACATGAACCACCACTGCTTTCACTTTTGCTTTGTAAGAGACCAAATGGAAAGCTCTAATGAACACAAGAAATTAAAACAAACGTGTTCACATTGAGATCAGGAAGAAGTAGTAAAATGGAAAGTGGTGAAAATGAACCCATCTTTTTCTCTAACTCCCACTTTGTGAGCTCAAAGCCCAAATCCCTTAGAAAGTATTTCATTTTAGTCCTCCTTCCCACAGATTTCTATCATTGTCAGATTCTATGAGGTTGGACGGATGGCTTTGTGAAATCCCTGGAAATTGTGGGCACTTTTTAGGGTTAGGCAAGAGTTAAGAGATATACATAAGTGTGTGCTATGGAGTTGGGTAACAGTAACCTATGTTATCACAGAACTTGCATATTTCTCTTTATGAGATTCTAATATAGCGTATATATAATGTAGTGGGCTATACTGGCCATTAAAGGGCCACTCCGGCGTGGGGAGGGCCTTTAACAATGGAGCGGGACTTTAATGCCGGTGTAGTCCAACTACGGAGGGCTATAAGGCTATTAGAACATTCCACTACTAGAGGGCAGAATGTTCTAACAAATAAAACAAAGACCTCATGGAACCTGAGGGTATTGGAATCCCCGGGGGCACTGTGAGGCCTTTGTTCACAGCAGCAGCTGTGAAGGACAACATTGGGAAAGTTGACGCTCCAGGCTTCTGTCAGCCATATGAAGCCCGGAGCACTCCATTGTCTTCAATGGAGCTCCTAACATTCCAATGTTCTAATATTACATTGCTATCAATATCCTGGAATAAAATTAATACTTTTAGTACTGAAGACATTCCTCTTATTTTCATGGAGAATGTACCCTAAGAGGTGGCATATATGTTCTATCTAAAAAGTTAAGATGCAACCACTGTCACTCTCCTTGCCAGTTAGCCATGGGCTTGAGGAATTAGCCCATTACCAACCAATCCTCTTGTCATAGGCCATCACATGGGAGTGAAGACTATTAAGAGGGAGTTAAAATTAAATGTTTTTAAGATGGATGCTTCAGTTTGTATGTTCCACATGACTTGCAGACATTTAAGGCTGTGTACCAAATACATTTGTTGCAACCTGAAAATGACCATGGATATGGGAACCTATGCTTTTGAGGATACTTTGATGTGAATAATGTTGAAGAGGTTCCAACATACACTATGATTGTGACTAGGCACTTTTGTCTTATCTCCCATTGCCGAATGGCGTGACCCCGTGAAGGATGGAAGTGTTGCATGTATGATGCAAAGACCAATAAACAGGACCACTTGTGCCAATATCAGTCCTTTATGGGATGAGTACAGTCACCACTTGGCAGATTTTGACTATGATATTTACTGAGAGAGTGAGGGAGAACCTTGTACTCTCTGAATCAGTGAGGACAATGGATGCACGCTGCATCCTGGGCAAGTGGGTTGGAGATAAACATTGGATCA
The DNA here is from genome assembly GCF_964204655.1 of Triturus cristatus. Taxonomy (NCBI): domain Eukaryota; kingdom Metazoa; phylum Chordata; class Amphibia; order Caudata; family Salamandridae; genus Triturus; species Triturus cristatus. Next base: position 464,271,023 of record NC_140592.1, read on the forward strand.
TGGCTTTGGTCTATGGATTCCAATGGTAGAATACATTGTAGGTCTGATCATGCTTCCCATGCTAACTGTTTAATTGGCCCATGCATAGAGGGTCTTATCAGCCAAGACTATCCTTTGCAATACATGCTTTCCAGTGGATTGGATTAGAGCACGTTGGCCATCATCTTCAGTTAAACTGCAGGGTTCATTCAATTGCTAACATTCGACAGACAAGAGAAGGTTTGAGAAACAGGAAAGCACATAAATAACAAGGGGTTCACTCCTTTACATTCACAGATTGGCTACTTCTGTCCGTATAAAGTATATTTTCTAGTGGTTATCTCTCCTTCGTCCTCACTGTTTCTCTCTCCCTGTGCCTCTCTGGTGCTGCCTTCGGTGTCTCTCTTTTCCATTCCATTTCCCATCATTTATAGGGTGTGACGTTGCAGCTGCACTGTTTTCTGCGCTGATTTTTTTTTTTTACAGTTTAAAGATCCCTTATGTAAAGAATGGTGTGCCGGCTTTAGGATTGTAGCTGGGTTTACATTTCCAAAAAAAGGAAGAAGCAGGCTAAAATGCTCCTTACACCCAATGAACTTTGAACTGATGAGAATTTACGGGGCGTGCCTGTGTGCATCTGTGCCCTCCCTCTTTTCAACATTGACAGCTAACTCCTGTAGAATCTGACAAGCAATCATGCAATATTACAAGATGTCCTCCATGAAAACTGAAGCATATTAATGAAATATAACAATGTTTTTTTCGACAGGAAATATCGCCGTAGGAAGAAGCGATCTGCAGTGCCCCAAGGGCTATGAACAAATAAATGGATCTTGTGTAGGTGAGTTTTGTATTTAAAAGCACTTGTTAACCTACCATCTCCATTTCTGTCCAGCGATTGTTTTGCTTTGGCTATAGCTATCCATATAACATATTTTATTGAATTCAGCTAGACACACACTAGACTTTGAATCCTACAGTGTAACTGAAAGTCGGCACCGAATGAAAAATAGTGATTGTTTATTTGTTTAACCAATTGGCACATTAACATAAACAAGTTTTGGCACGACAGAAACGTAGAAATACAGTAGGGTCGTCTTCATGACAAAATCTTATTACCCCACTGGTTGTGCCTCATGTCAGTATGCCTCATTCCACTTTTGGTAGATTGTTAGAAATTTGGTTTTTGGTCGGCTATAGTATGCACTTAAGCCAGGCAGAACCCACCCCTCTAGGCAGGGTAAGGGAGTTACACACCCAAGATAACCCCTGCTCACCCCCTTGGTAGCTTGGCACAAGCAGTCAGACTTATCCCAGAGGCAATGTGTAAAGCCTTTGCGCAACGCTCTCATGACACCTGCACTGTGCCCATTCCCGGACGGCATGCACTCTTAAATATATGTATTACCAATCACAGCCAACAGTCGTTGTAATTTTTGTGGTCGTTGTTGGCCGCAGTTTATCATTTATTACATACTTACACATTGGTAAACTCCCCTGGACATACTTTTTGTGGCCAGGGTCATAAATCATCATCATGAACCATTCTAAATTGGGTATCATACATCATTTGTTGCTCATCATAAATCATGGGTCATAAATCATTGGGGTATCTTAAATCACTATGTCACAATCAGTCATAAATTTGTAGTCATAAATCATTCTGCATGATTGTCATAAATCATCAGCCATGAATCATTTGTTGGTCACTTGCTTGTCATCGCTCATTTGCATATCATAGAGTCGTAAATCACCCTAACAATTCGTAGATTGTTCTGTTGGTTTCCACGCCCCTTTGCATGTAAGGGGTAGCCTCTCCCCAGAGTTAGACCCCAACTCGCTACCTTGCTAGTCTGTTTTGTGCCCTGCCATCTGGCGGGGGCTGGGCTGCAAGGCCGTCTCCATTTGCTACCCCTTTTTGTCAGGCCTACTCACCCTGCCGTAAGGCATCCCAACGTGAGCAGCCCTCCTTCTATACACCGCCCTGTCGGTGTGCTTCCATAACCAAACCAATGTACCCTTTGCTTTCGCCACGCCGCCAGGGAGGCACCGGTCTTGCTGCGGTTTCCCCCAGTGTGGTCAGTTTTCATCTCTTGTCGTTTGTTATGTGCAGCCCGCTAAAGACATCTGCCCCCACAGGTTGCTCCAGTGCACGCACATCCCTTCCTCCGATAAGTGGATCCTGTTGCGCCCAGAGAGCTCCGGGCGGCCTGGGTGGGTGAGGCCATGTCTAATGCTCTCCCAGCTGTTGGTCTTGCAAAATTTGCTTACAGCGATATTCAATTTCCTTTCTGAGTTTTCTACTGCCTTATGCGACTCTGCCACACGCCACATCAGCCTGCTAATCAGGTCAGCTCTATTTTCCCTTCCAACTGTAATTGAACCAAGCGCTGCATTAGCCTTAATGTGTCAGGGCACCTGGCTGTCCCTCTGTTGATTGCCTGCATAACTCCTTTGTTATCAGATCAGAGAGTTAGCTTCATGTCCCTCAATTCTTTCTTCCAGAACATCAGGGCAACTATAATGGGGAATAGCTCTAGAAATGTGATGCTGTCGGTGACTCCCTGCTTCCGCCAGCGGTCCGGCCATAGCCCAGCACACCACTTGGCCCCTAGCAGTGCCTAGAAACCTGAGCTGCCTGATGCGTCTGTGAACAGGGCGCTCTGTCTGGCCGACACCCAGTCCTCTCTTTTAATCGGCCACTGAATCCGCTAGAAATGTGTACCGGATGATGAGATCGTGTTTGACCCCTGCCACCAGCCTAACATGATGGTGTTTGTGTGTGAGCCCTACAGTTAACTGAGTAAAACAGTCCCTACCGGTGGGGATGACTCTGGCCCCACGAAGTTAAGCTTTCCAATAAGCTGCTGCAACTAGCGGAGAGTTGCCTTCTCCCTATCACTTAAGTTTCTAATGTCATCCCTGAATTCCCTTAGTTTATTCTCAGGAAGTCTGGACGGACCTGCAACTGAGTCCAGCTGAAACCCTAAAAATGTGAGCCGGGTGGAGGGGCCTACTGTTTTATCTGCTGCCAAGGGGACTCCCAGCTTCCCTGCTTGTTGTTGGAATTCTGCCAAGGTCACCCCACAAGTCGCTGACCCCGCTGGGCCTACAAACAAAAAGTCAGTGTGGTAGTGCAGTTTGCCCCCCGTCGGATGCCGGTTATGCAAAGCCCATTCCAAAAAGGTGATAAATTGCTCAAAATATACACAGGACACTGCACATCCCATTAGCATTGCCTCATCAAAATAAGTGCCCCCCTATTGAAATCCCAGCAGGTGAAACCTTCACGGGTGGACTGGGAGGAGCCAGAATGCGGATTCAATGTCGGCGTTGGCCATGAGGGCACCCTGGCCTGCCGCTCTTACCAGGTCAATGGCATTATCTACTGTCGCGTAGCCCACCGGGCACACCTCCGAGCTAATGCCATTGTTGACGGACTCCCCCTCTGGAAAGGAGAGGTGGTGGATGAGTCTGAACTGGCCAGCTTCCTTCTTGGGCACTACCCCCAATGGAGATATCACCAGTACCTTTGGTACCAGGGGGGGCAGGGGGCCTTCGACCCTACCTAGTGCTATTTCTTTGTCAATTTTTTGCCTCACTATCTCTGGATGCTGCAACGCTGATTTCATGTTTTTGGCGTAGCCTGTGTGCAAGGGGCCTTCACATGGTATGACAAACCCCTCTTCAAAACCTTTCACTAGCATCCTTGCGCTCTCTTTGTTATGGTATTTGTTAGCTAGCCGCTTGAGTTGGTGCGTGTTATAGGGGGATGTTTCTAGCTGGTAGCTATTCAAGTCCTTTAGTCCCACTGCCGCCCCTGTGACAGTATTAGTGCTTCTCTCTCACTTTTTTCTCCCCTTGCGTCTGCACCCAGCTGCTGGGTGCCCTCCCCCCATAGGGAATATATGTGCTGAAACTTACAAGCGGCCCCCCATGTGCACTCATTGGCCTCGTATTTCCAGCAGATGGCTGGAGGCCTGCTGGTAGGTGTGGGTTTCCAATTATTATATGTCTTGGGCCTGTAAAATGACCTCCCTTTGCCTTTGTGAAAGGAAGCCCTCACTTTTTCTTGCCCATGTTTTAACCTCTTCAGCCAACATCATTATATGTATGAAACCAGACACGTCTTCCTTGTTCCATTCCATCTCAGGGTGGGTCTGCATTTTCAACCTGAAACCTTTATCATATTCTAACCATGCATCCCCTGGGAACTGCCTGTGCGCCCCCTGGATAATGGCCTCATACAGCCACAGATCCGCTGCTTTCTGTAGAAATTTCTCAACGATAATGCAGGACATAATCCTGAGGGCATCCAACCAATTATCTCCTTTCTTTCCTTTTGCCCCTCCCTCCTGTCCGCATCCTTTTTATCACACATCGTTAAGTCTAGCCCATCTAATTGTATCTCTAACAATGAGAAGATATCTATGAACTCCATTCTCCATATCCTCTCCTTCACCGCTAAAGGGATGAGGCTTGCCAACCCGGTGGCTCTCGTGACCAAGGATGCGGGGCCTGGTGGCCTGGTGTATGCCTCAGGGGGTGACCTGTTCTATCTTGGTTGCTTGCTCCGTTTGCACTACTCCAAGCCTCAATGCAGGATGCTGACCCACCCCCTAGTTCCAGCACCTGGGTGCTGTGATTGCCTGACCCAGTCGGCTGGCTCCGCAGACGTTCGTGGCGTGTACTACCCGGGTCAATAAGATGTCATGGCAGCCCTAAGACCCCCCCTTGCGGTGCAGTGCCTGCAGCCCCCAGCCCCTGTGCGCCCTGGCTACTCAATAACAATGGCACAAATTCCTTCGGGCATTCTTGCACAATCACACCAATATGCTGACCACTTGTTGCATTGTCCATTCCGCTCAGTCCTGATGCTGCTGGGATGGCTATAGGCGGCAGGTCGTGTCCCCTGGCATCCTTCTTGGCCTCAGGCTTCCTTGGTGCTGGGGCTCTAAGCCTCTTCCTGGTCACTGAACGAACAGAGGGCTCCGTTGATTGGTCGGCTCCTTTCTCTGCTTCCCCCTCTATGTGCATCTGCAGCCACCCAGTCCCTTGTGCTTCAGATGCTGACCTGATTTGCCCCAATAATTCGCTAAGTTCGGCTGGTTGTTCCCCCTTGTTGAGGTTCGCCATTGTAGCCTACTTCCCTTTGACCTGCGTGCTGTTGTCTCTTGACACGCGGCGGGGTGCTGCCGCCCTTTATATGCACCAACGGGGATTATTCCTTCAAATCAGTAATTCAGTGCTGTGGTTTGCTTATGCTTTTTTATCCAAGTGGTCACCTTTTCTTTTAAAAGATTTCTCTGCTTTGACTACACTTGGTAGAACGTAGTTTCTAAAGGAATAGCGTGAACGATCCCTCAGGAGCCAGATGCTGGTTAACCAAGCACCCCGGATTTGAATTTGTAAAAGGGCCGCCGAGGTTATCTTATGAAAAATTACCACCCAGGGATAAGAGAAGACTGGGCTGCAATCCGAAATTGTAACTGCGGGGTGCACTCAGCGGTACAGTGTAGTCACTCGTCCTCGCGTCAACTACTCATAGGCCTGTTTGGTCCAGACCACACCTAGGTAGGGGAAACCGCTCAGGCTGCAGCCGATTGAGCCTCCCACTCGCTGCTTCTCTGGCTCCGCTGCTCTGAGACGCCGGTCTGCTCTAAAATACAGGAGCGGGAAGGATGACAACAGTCTCTCTCTCCCCCCGTCAGGAGTGCTGAATGTAGGTGGATGACCAGCCCTCCTGCCTGTTGCTGTCCTTGGCCCCCCCTCTGCTCTGAAATGCCTAGAGGAATCCGGATGCTGGCACTGGGGCTGGCCCTGCTACCGCAGTCTGCTGCAGGGGAAGCTAGGGGAGCGATCCTGGCACCAGCGTGCAGCATTTCCCGCTAAAGTCGAGGGGCAGGGGAGGGGGGGGGGGGTGCAGAAACAAGGCAGCAATTTTCCAACTAATTATCCCGTCCCGCGACCAGACGCCACAACCCTCAGAAAGAAGCAGGAACAGCAACAGAACATGCAGCAATAGTCCGCGCCACCGCCCGGTAAGGAAATCTTGAAAACCTTTGGAGCGCCACTCCTCAGCTCCACGATGCAGTAGTGAGCTGCAATACGGGGAGCGGCGACTTATATCCCCCCTTTCAATTCCCCCGGTAGATCTCGGGCGGTGGTGGGCCCCTGATTGGGAGATTTTGAACCGTCATCTGTCCCCCCTACTGGCCTGGTGACCTGGCGCCTCTCAGGCGTGAGTTTGCTGTGCGGGAAGCGCCCCCCTCTGCTTCGGGGCACCTCCCGGTGGCGTAAACCGGTTTCTTGCAGAGCTCTGGCGTCCGTTATGGCGCGAGGCCCTCATCGGGGGCGGCCTCTGCTACACACCAGCTCTAGCTGGTGTGTTTATTGTGTCACTGCTACACCACTGACATAATAAACACACCACAAAAGAGACTCCACAAAGTATTATATAAAAATACGTTCCTGTATTGCATATAAACGTAGACCAAAACCACATAAACCAGTAATCACTTTGTCAACTAGGCAATTGTCGAAACATCACAGTTAATGCAATAAGATAAAGACGTATATGTTGCACATGTCATGAATACAACATCACTGCGCATACAAGGCAAATCCTGAAATAATGCTCATTATCCTGACACTGCAAGGTAAAAACAACACATATCATAATATCAGGACATGAAATGCAGCAATTAGGTTACAGGGAGAAAATACATGAATCACCAGGTATCAACATCAGTACTAGTTAACACCATAAACACAGCAGCAACAATAACATCATATAGGCCGGAACCCCTGTGCTCTTATTAGCAGGGTTATGGCTGTAATCCTTGTGAGTCTGGTTGCATAAGAACAGATGAGTTGCTAATTTAACACTGAGACCACAGGAGCACCTATGTGCCTTCTAACAGGGATACAGTAATTTTTGTCGCTTCCCTAAACCCTGAAGCAGGGTCTCCTTCAGGCTTCTCCCCATGTGGTGACAAACAGATAAACGCCCCAAGGTATGTAAAACAGAGTGATGGGGGAAGGCACAAACTCGGATACTCACTCTTCACTTGTAATGTGCTCAAATGCAGCTGCCCGCGAGCGTGCAGTGCACCTTTCCAACACACAGTACCTTTTGGCTTCAGTAAGGAGAGGCAATGGAGTGGTGGGATAGACTCCGCCACCTGTCAGGACCCTCAGCTACCATGAAGCGGAGATCGCTATTCTCAGCCGGGCTCCTCCCACTGGGAGCACCGAACCACCTGCGAAGGAAGCGTAGGACAAGCACACAACTCCTCCTAGGTTGAGTTGGTTTTCTCTGCCCAGTAGATAGCCTACAGGGTTATGGTGATCCTTGTCAGCCCGGAAAAGTGCCTGCACCAGAGGCGGCCCTTCAGCTCGCGCCTCCACACAGGTGACTTTCCTCAAACCAACAGCTTCCACCTAGAATGGGTCTAATGGACAGGGGGGATTAAACGGCCGATCACAGGGTCTGCAACTTGAGCGTTGGTGCCCCTGTGTGGCCCTTTTCCCCCAGGCACTGCACATCGAGTTCCCCCTTTCTAATAGGGGGTGGGCACAGTAAAAGTAATAGACAGGCTGCTCTCATGGAGCCAGGAACAGCACTTCCCCACACGCTGGTTTAAGACTGCAGTGCTCACCTCGCACTAACTTTGCCAAAAGGTTAGAGACACCGGAGAAATACACAGCGCTCCCAGCACACGTTGAGTGAAAACACAAGAGTCTCCAACAGTGCTCACCATGTGCTGTACTGGCAGGGACAAGGGGCATAAACCATCTCTCCTTGGAGAACACTTGGGGGCACAGGAGGAAGCAGGTAGGCAGACCAGCACATCAGGGCCCTTGTGCAAAATTACAGTCCTTCTAGTAGCCCAGCAGGCCACAGGTCAGCACAACAAGCAAGTCAGTCCAATAACAGTTCTTACTGGCAGCATATCAGTTCCATCTGACAATATGCAGTCTTTAAAGCCAGCAGCATCTGGCTACAAGTCCACACAGTGTCTACAACCATGGGGTTAGAGCCCCTGTACTGACACTCAAAATGTCTTGTAAACAAGTCCTTTGTGTGAGGGCAGGGCCCAGCCTTTACAAATGTAGGTGTGCCCCACTTCCCTCTCTCCCATCCAGGAAGACCATTCAGTGTGCATATGAATGCAGATGCAACCCTGTTACACCCAACCCTTCCTGTGTGATGGCTTTCTGGAAAGTATTCACAAAGCCCAGCTGTCACTCTACCGTAGATGTGGATTGGAGTCAGGCTGCAAAACACAAGAGGCGTACGCACAGTGAAATGCCCACTTTCTAAAAGTCTATCTAGAGAAAAAGGGCAACCTAATATTCCCACGGGGCTTTGGTAGACAGTAATAGAATTGATAAGAATGCCTGCAAGGAATTTATTTACGTAAATGTATTTGATCGATTTGTATGCAATTCAATGTGTCATATTTTAACATCATCAATTCAATTGAAAGTTATTTAAAGAAATATTCAGGTAAACATAATAATTTGAGAGGAAAAAGAACAATTCTAAAGCAGGTGTATAGATTAATAATTTTGTATTGAATAAATATATATTTATATATACAATAGGGGATCACAAAAGAATCAATCTCAACATACATTGACAACGTTTTTTCTTGAATGACATCTATCTTAAGGGATCACATGCCAATGTAAAAAATTCCCAAATCCCATATTCAGTATTTGAACCTGTCCAGCATGTAGAACTGGGCTACAAATAACACATTTGACCAAAACATTTAAAGAAAATTGGACAGTGCGTCGACATTTTGGTCTTTGTAGCTATAAATCAACAAGACCATTTTTAGCACTGTGGATATTTCAAGATGATGGAAGACTCCTCTCTGAGGTCCCAAAATTGGCAGTTGTATGTTGGACTCAGAGGACTTGCTCTGATAGGAGCCACTAAATCTATCATCATGACTAATTGTGCTATCAATGAAGATTGAGGAGTCCCTTGTGTCAATATCATAGAGACACGGACGATTTATTTGAATTGTTTGGTGGATGACACCAAACGTTAAATAGGGCAAAAAATCACTGATGTCAGGGTACAACATTAATGTCTCCCAACGGGTTGTGGCTTCCCCGTGGCGTTGGACATGAATTAGATGTGTCTTAAGATGGCCTCATTGATTTACAGCGACATAGACCAAAACGTTGCTGCACTGTCCAATTTCTTCTAAAAGTTTTTGTCAAATGGGCTATTTGTAGCCTAGTACTACTAAATGGGCAGTTTCAAATACTGAATATAGGATTTGGACATTCTATACATTGGCATATGGTCCCTTAAGATATATGTAGTTCAGCAAAAACTATTGTCAATGTATGTTGAGATAGTTACACCTATTGTATATATAAACATATTTTATTTTCAAATCACCATTATTAATCTACACACCTGCTTTAGAATTGTTCTTTTCCTCTCTAAATAATTATGTTTACTTGATTTTTTCTTAAAATAACTTTCAATTCAATTGTTGCTGTCAAATTATGACATATTGAATTGCATACAAACTGGTCAAACACATTTATGTGAATAAATTCCTTGCGGGAATTCTTCCTTTCTAAAAGTGACATTTCTACCATAGTAATGAAAAATCTACTTACATCAATAAGCAGGATATGTCACCACTATTCAAAACATACCAAACATGGCAACGCTACTCCTTTCAGATCAGAAATGACCACTTTTAAGCATATAAGGGAATTCCCAATGCTAACCTATGAGAGGAGCAGCACTCTCAGTGATGAGAAACCAAATAGGCTCTTTGTCAGTACCGGGACATGCCACACAATAAAGGCACATGTCCTACCTTTTACCTACACAGCACCCTGCCAATAGTGCTTCCTTGGGCCGACCTTAGGGGTGACGTATATGTTGAAAAAGGGTAGTTTCAGGCTCGGCAAGTAACTTCAAATGCCAAGTCAATGCGGCAGCAAACTGCGCACACAGGCACTGCAGTGGAAGGCCTGGGACAGGTCTGAAAGGTTACTGCTGTGGATGTTGCTAGCAGCACTGCTGTTTGATTAGTAGCATTTTATTTACAGCCCCGGGATATATGGAATACCACTGTACAAGACACTTACAGGTAAATTAAATATGCCAAACAGGTGTAGACCAATCATACCATGTTTAAAGGAGAGAGCAAATGTACTTTAGCACTGAATAACAGTGGTAAAGTGCCCAGAGTCCTAAAGCCAACAAAACAGGTCAGATAAAATAGAGGAGGAAGGCAAAATTGTTAGGGATAACCCTTTAAAAAGGACCAGGTCCAACACAGATCTCCTGTGAAATTTGCAAAAGGCATCATATCACTCCATAACATCTCTTCTAATGCAACATCCCTTTCGGCTTCCTTTTAGGTCTCACTTTGAGACAAAATTGTTTTGAACTTGGAGGCTACCCACTACTTACCACTGGTCAGCTTCATTGTCACTCTCATTTGCCTGCTTCTTATTAGTCAGCAGCCTTAGACAGACGCTTAAGAATTTTGCAATCTAACGATTGGCAAACTAATCGCTATATTGGCAGTTTTGTAAAAAAAAAGCCTGCACTCAAAGAATGTGACGCCTCCTTTTATTGGCCCAACGTTGACCGCTGAGCCAAAGAAAAAAGGAGGGGAGGGTCAGCAGGCAGGCAAAGTTTCTGTTTATTCTCTTGCCTGCTACTGCATTACATCCCCATGCTTGGTGGAGCCTGGAGCGATCCTGCTGCAGAAAGAAAAAGAAAACGAGAAGACTAATGTTGCTAGCACTGGGACACCAAAGTTCAGGTACGTTTTTTCCCTGCCCAGCAAGATGCAGTTGCTCTGCAATATATATATATTTTTTTAAAGAATTTGGGCCCTCTACCCATGGATATGCGGGGGACATTTAAAAAAAAAAGAAAGAATTCTGGCCTGCAGCCCATGGACATGTGATGGGACATGGTGTTGGGAATGTTGGGAATATTATTTTTTTCTAACGGAAAGATTTTGGGCCCGCCGCCCATGGGCATGCGGTGGGATCTGCTGGGAGCAATTTATACATTTTTAAAAAAAAGTAAGAATTTGGGTTTGTCACTTGTGTGCATGCTCCAGGATCTGCTGGGTGCAATATTTTTTTAAACAAGGAAGAATTCTGACCCGTTGCTCATGAGTATGCAGCTAGACCAGCTGGGGAGGGAAACATTTTTTAAAAAAGGAAATAATTTGGACCGCAGCCCATGTGCATGCCGCCAAACCCTCTGGGGGCAGTACTTTTTTTATATACAGGAAGAATTTGGCCCGCTGCCTGTAGGCATACATCGGGAACCACTGGGGCAATTTTTTTTTTTTAAAGGGCCTGCTTCCTCACCAAATGCACTCCACCTCACCATTACCCCACCCAAGGTACTCACCCCACCATCTTCCCAACACCACCCAAGGCACTTGATCCCACCACCATCCGAGTACACTTCACACCACCATCATCTGACCAAATGCAAACCGCCTCACATCCCCCAATCAAGGCACTCCACCCCACCATTGCTCCACCACCACCCCACCCCCAATCAAGACACCGCACCCCACCCCAAAAACAGGCACTGTACTCCACCCAAGGCACCAGCCACATTCCTGTTATTATGCTGCTAAATTTGCTAATTTATGTTGCAATATCCTGGCGGCCGCTTAGGCTTCCCTCCTTTTGTGGGTTTCTCTCTCCCATAGAGCATGGATCCATTACTTGTGTCCTTTCACAGCTCATCTTCTAGTCGCTACTTTTTTATTGGGGTTTGAGCAGTCCACCAGAGTGCATACCTTGTGAATGTCTGACGTTTTTTCCCCAACTCGTATTGTCGCTTGCCTCACTCGCACTTCTTCTGTTGATGCCCATGTTGTTGCTTATCCTCAGACTATCCCTTGCACTCTCACATTGTCTGGGTGATTATAGAAGCCCTTCCGTCCCTCCGTTCTGCCCCAACCCCCTTCCACCCTCTGTTCTTCATAGTGCCCCCCGACTCCCCATCCCTTCCTCCTTGTTACCTACCGACCTGCCCTCCCTCTGCAATAAACAAAAAACAAAGCGTTATGACATGGCCAGAGCTTACCGCGTCATAAGGCTTTGAAAAAAAAGAAGAATCAGCCAAGCTCCACAGCACAGTCAGAAATGTTATCAGCTCGGGAAAGTAGCAGTGGGTTTGCATCCAGAGCTCCACTCCTGTTATTTAGCGGATGTTTAGTAATGTGCTGCTCTCCGAAACGTGCAGGGTCTGACAGTGTGAATAAATAGGTGTCAGGGCCCTCGTCTGGAGGCCACTGTAGCTTGCACTACCCATTGCCCTTCCAGCGCTGACATTGACAATACCAACACAACTATTAACCATCACAGTCCCACAAACGGGACCAATAAGACTATTCCAGGCCCCCAAAGCTATAACAATGGCTTGAGCAGCAGGTATTAGTCATTTTTTTAAATGTATATAACATTAAAAAACAGCTGTTGTTGCACTTATTTGTAAATTAGACAAACAGTGCCACCATGTGGCAGACTGTTCTAAGTTCTGGTGTTGCAATTAAGTGCCGGTGCTGAGCACCGGGAACCACTGGCTCAAATTAAGCACTGCGCTGAGCGTTTCAAAAACATTTTCAGATGTTTATCTATCCAGTACAAAAATATAATTCTAGTCTATGTTACCATAAAAAAAATACTCCAAAAAGGCATGCAACACCTCTGCACCTACACATTATGCAAGCCATGCAATGCCTCATTTACGGCTCTATATTTCGGCTGATATTGTTTCTTTAAATGTTTTCAGCCTATTCGTAGCCTTGACCCAGCTACTGAACTTTACCCCAATGAAAGTGAGGCAATCCTAGTGACGTAGACGTTGTCACCGTGGGCCCTTTTCTAAGAGGTGTCTGTATAGAGCAGGACGTCTCTATAAATGTATATCGCCCTATTTCCCCATCAGAAAAATATTTAATGAAGAGTGAAAGCGGGGAAAAAGCTGGAGACCATGCATAATCTGTGAGCAAAGAGAAATAAACAGACTGGAAGGGTTTGTGGAAGGGGTTGTGCCTTTATTGACTGTCACTACTTGCAGCATCGTTTCATAAATGTGCAGTGTCTTAATACAAAAGTAATGTGTTTGCACACCCTACCTAGAATAAAGCTGCAGCACGCTTTGCAAACACAACAAATCAGAGCGAGGAATTAAACAAAAACCCTCGCTCCTGAGGCAACATTAAATATTGAGGTGAAATTGTTGAACTGGGAACCAGTCTTTCAATATTGATGCCTTTTGCAATGATGAAATGTTCAAAGAAAAGGTTATTATCAAATAGAGGTAAAATAGACTTCCATTAGGTATTATCAGTATCCTTTTTGAAAACTGTAAATTCTTTAATTTTTGTCTTTCCATGATTTTGTTTGTTAATTTTTTGTGTTGTATTTGAAGCGCAGGCACATCTGAAAGAGCCACTTCCGATTGTAACTACTATTAGCGCAACGTTTTTAAGCCATGTTGTCCAGCAGCGTGGCTGGTGTGCTGCATGGTTGAACGTGTAAAAAACAGGAAGTGCTATGATGTTTCCAGCATTGACCGCATCATGGCATTTTTTAAAATGTACTTTTAATCGTGCTGCCCAGCAGCTGTGCTGCTGTACAACATGGCTAACAAAAAATAGACAAAGCCCACAGTTCTTAAATAGGTGAGACGTATTGGATTTGCCAATGCTTGTTTATCATTGGCTTGGCAGCACAGCGGTCTGCAATGCTTATTGTTACCAATGCTTTAAAATACACTGAGATGGATTTAGCTCCACCCTGAGGAGTACTAACTACCCTCTCACCTGATTCTACTGGCTCTGTGGGGTATTTTCGCACCTCCGATGGAGTGTTCACATAGCAAAATATGAGGGACTATTTTTTCTTACAGATGCAATGTACACAGAAACCAATCATTCTCTTGTTTTGGGTTTAAGCGTAGCAGGCTTTTTATTGTTTGTTTTCTTTTGAGCCTGCCACCCCCTTTCCAAGGCTTCCTTGTCAGCCAATCCATTCCAGGAATGTGTTTACAAGCTGTATTCAGCGCGCAGAGCTACAGTGTGAGTACATCACTGTGCCAAGTGCTCATGAAATCAAGTTGCCATTTCCAAAAATAACAATCTGTGTTTTCTTGTTGTCTTTGTGTTCTCCCAAAATCCGGTATTAAGAATGATATATATGTAGAAAACATTATCCTGCATTATAAAATTGATTATTCTAAACCATTTATGTTATATTGTAAACTTTATTAATTTCAAGTTATCTCAATTAATATTGTATCCTGGTTAACAAAGACCAGAAAGCAACGTGTTAGTCAAGACAGTGACAGTTAGGAAAGTCAGTTAAGATTTTATAAGAAACTCCAGAAAACTTTCCAGTAAAATATATCAGTTTCCCTCTGACATTTCAAGTTCAACTGATATCGGAGGCAATTTTTTTTAATTGGTGAGCAATCCGGGACTGTCATCGCTATTCAACCATCTACACTGAAACATGGCATGATAAGCTATTCCACTCTTTAGCCTAGACAAGTCCCATCAGAGCACCTACCTTATGAAGAAATGTAACTTGTTTCAATAGGAACGGCTTATAAATAGGTTTCCATTATTGCATAATAAACATATATTACCAGTGAATTTCATGTACTATTCCACAAGAAGCTGGTGCGAGTGCTCAATGATCCACCCCTTATAAACCATAGAACCAGTGCTTAAGTTGAGCTGGTGGTTTCCGAGGTTCAGCACTGGCACTTAATTGTCAACATTGGGACTTATGACAGTCTCCCACATGGTGGCGCTGTTTGTCCAATTTTGTGATGAACACAACAGTTGTTTATTAATTCTATGTACAGTAAAAATGACTAATACCTGCCACCCAAAGCCATAAAAATAGCTTGGGTGGCAGGTATCAGTCATTCTTAATGTATAAAAAGTCTGAATTATCAGTAGTAGCGCAATGGATGGGGCAAGCTGCTGTGGTTTCCTGACAAGGACCATGGCATTAATTTCTTTACAAATTAAGTACTGCTTAGTATCCTTTGTTTAGGTTTTGTTTACTTTTTTGAGTAACATTTAGGAGGAAGAATGACCTAAGAAGGACTACGGCGAAAATAGTAAAAACCAAAAAAGAGGGCTGTGTTAGGTCAAGAAGTAGACCACTTACTACCTTGTGCTCTAAACGCTCTGTTGTAAATTTTGTTCCACCTGGAGCATCTTCAGCAGAGCAGCCAGTTATTTTCACACTGCAGGTTTACCATTGGTCTTCTGTCCCACATACA
Source organism: Triturus cristatus (assembly GCF_964204655.1). Taxonomy (NCBI): domain Eukaryota; kingdom Metazoa; phylum Chordata; class Amphibia; order Caudata; family Salamandridae; genus Triturus; species Triturus cristatus. The sequence goes on from NC_140592.1 coordinate 464,286,330, forward strand.
TCCTCACCTGAACCAATCCAAGGTCTTGGTGAAGAGCGGGGAAGTTGAGGTTAATATTAATGTCTTATCAGTGTATGCTTAGGATACCCATGACTAGTTACAGTTCCAGACAGATTTGGTCAAATCTTGCACTTTATATTTCTCAGACCTAGCTTCATCATAACTGTTACTCTGTATGACTTCAATCCCACTTGCATGAACAAACAAATCCATCCATATCATACTTTCTAGTGCCAAAAATCAAAGCTCACAGGTAAGGAGACTGTTAGTAACCCAACGATCAACTGTTCTTCATGCAAGGGATTTCCTTCTCTTTGTTCGGGCCGATGCAGTAGAACATGTACCTTTTTGTGATAAGACATCCCGCCTTCCTTCCTCTCTTCAAAGTTTGAAAAAAGATGGTGGCCACTGAAGTTATGTCTTAGTTGTTTCCGTCAGACAGAGAAAACAATTTCTTTTACACTCCAACATGTTTGATTGTGACCATCTTGCTTAAGGCAAAATTACCAAATCATGTTGAAAACTCTTACATTTAATCAAAATCTCTCAGTAGAAATCGGAAATCATCATGAGGTTGGTCACCAATTGTGGTATGTTTTCCACATCCTATTATTTTCCTGGCATGTGTTCGCATGAGTTATTCATGCAGAATAGCACCAAATCAGCTGCAATGATTAGCTGTGAATGCTAAAAAACACAAAAGGTACGCAGGGTGGTTTCTTTGAATACTTCTTGAGCTTAGATATAACCTCTCCCGATGTCCAGATGTCAATCAATCAAGGACTTTTAAAGCGCAGCTACTCACCCTTGAGGGTCTGAAGGTGCTGGGGGGTTCTGGGAGGGCTGCGGCTGCAGTTCAGTCGAAGAGCCAGGTTTTAAGTTGAGGTCCTTCCTGAATTGCGGCAGTGATGTTGATTGCCTGAGATGCAATGGCAGGGAGTTCCAGGTCTTCGCAGCGAGGTGGGAGAAGGATCTTCCTCCAGCTGTGATCTTGTGGATCTGTGGGACGGCGGCCAGGGCAGTTGGGCAGAGCTGAGATGTCTGGTGGGGGTGTATAAGGAGAGGCGGTGGTTGAGGTATGCAGATCCAGAGTTGTGGAGGGCTTTGTAGGCATGCATGAGAAGCTTGAATGTGATTCTCCTGTTGACAGGTAGCCAGTGATGGTCTCTCAGGTGGTCGGTGATATGGTTGCAGCATAGGATGTTCAGAATGAGTCTGGCGGAGGTATTCTGGATGGTCTGCATTTTTTTGGGAGTTTCTAATTGGTGCAGGATTAGAGTGCATTGCTGTAGTTGAGTCTGCTGCTGACGAGCGCATGGGTGACCATTTCCCTGGATTGGTGGGGATCCACTTGAAGATCTTGTGAAGGCCACAGAGCATGTGGAAGCAGGTAGACATGGCTGTGTTGATTTGTGAATGTGAATTCTGACTTGTGATTGGTGGTATTTCTCCATCGCAATACTTTCTGTTGTCACTTCCCATTCTACAACTAGTCAGAACAGGCGCAGTTATTCAAGTACGTCCCAAAAATGTTTGCTGTTTGTGGTTCTACACTTAGTCTTAGGCTTCAATTTTTCAAAATCCCAATCACTAAAGGCCAAGGGATCTCTCTCTGTTTTTGTCATTGAAATCCTCCTTGGTGCGTCTGATCTCAACTAGCTGAATGTAGAGTCCTGGTTAGATGGTGGTGGAGTACTATTTTTTCAAGCTTCATTTTATTTTTGTTAGGTAAGCCTTGGGCATTTGACTGAGCATTTTATAATTATTTTTTTATTCCACCAAGTCAGGGAAGTGAGTTACAGAGCATTTTACGCATTCAGGAGTCTTAAGGTTCAGAAACAACGTTGCCTACTGCCAGTGCAATCGCTTTAGTCTTTCAATGAATTGTTACATGTTCATGGTGAGATTACATTACAAACATTCAGACATAGAATCCATAGTCTTGTAGTGAGGTCCACCCAATAGTTAATCTGAACAGTTAGAAGGACTTTTCAGAGCATGGCCAACAGGAATTCAAACCCGTGTCCTTGGTGTTGATTTTTGCCTGCAAGGTGAGATCTTCTTAAAATTTGATAGCCAGATTTTTTACTTTCTGCAGTACAGCCTATGGATGTTTCCAGATGTGTGGGTATGTTGAAGTAACTTTTTTATGACTTTGACACTTTCAGAATTAGTATCTCAGATTGATATCAATTACTGCTGAAGAAGTTGTCATTTGCCAATGTTTGTAAAGCATTGTAATGCCTTTGGACCAAGTCTTCACTATATAAAAACTGCAAAAATAAATAAATAAATACAATTATTCTAAATATATACCACAAGCTGACCCTAAAACTTTCACTGACTGTAACATAACCCTGTTCCTTGATGTAACCATAATAATTTTCCTGAACCAAACCTAACAATTTTTGCTCTTTATATAGCGTAAACTTGACCAGAAGGTATCAGCAGTAGCAGCCGGCACAGGTAAGAGCGGTGAGGCAGCAGGACAAGGGCGGGGTCGGGTAAGTCAACATTTGACAGGAGAAGTAAAATGAAATAGAAAAATAAATAAAACCACTTACCTTGCGCTCGCGGCATTGCCAAGTCGGCAATGCAGCGAGCGCAAGATAAGTTGTTTTCTATTATTTTCTATTTAATTTTTTTTCACCCATCATATTTCGACTTACCTGACCCCCATCCCGGCCTGCCCCATCACACTAACCTGTGCTGCCGTCACTGGGTATTAAAGCCCGTTACATGAGCAGCGCTTTCATTACAGACGGACACATTTATTATTAGTAGGCACGGGGAGAGTAAGTGATTTTCCCAAAATCACAGGATGTTTGAGCCTCCTGTCAGCCTTGAATCTAGGTCCCCAGCTTCAAAGTTGGCTGCTGTTGCCATCATGTCTCATCCAAATATTATATCCCTTATCATAATAGAGGGACCGATTTAGAGCTTGGTGGATGGGTTACTCGTCGCAAACATGGAGGATATCTCATCTGCTTAATTACAAGGGACTTTTATTCTCTGACACATGTAATAATGTGAATGGGATATTCGTCACGTTTGCCACAGAGTACCTGTCCACCAAATTCTATATCAGATCCTTTGACTGTAACCACATCTATCATACCTTGACTGTAACCACAGCTATCATACCTTTGGCTATCACTGCAACTATCATACCTTTGGCTGTAGCCACAACTATCATACCTTTGACTGTTGCCAAAAGTATCATACCTTTGACTGTAGCCACAACTATCATACCTTTAACTGTAAGCACAACTATCATACCTTTGACTGTAACAACAACAACTATCATACCTTTGACTGTAACAACAACTATCATACCTTTGACTGTAACAACAACTATCATACCTTTGACTGTAGCCACAACTATCACATCTTTGACTGTAACCGCAACTATCATACCTTTGACTCTACCACAATTATCATATATTTGACTGTAACCACAACTACCTTACCTTTGACAGTAGCCACAGCTATTATACCTTTGACTGTAGCCACAACAATCATACCTTTGACTTTGTCCACGACTATCATACCTTTGACTGTAGCCACAACAATCATACCTTTGACTTTATCCATGACTATCATACCTTTGACTGTAGCCACAACTATCATACCTTTGACTGTAACAACAACAACTATCATACCTTTGACTGTAACAACAACAACTATCATACCTTTGACTGTAACAACAACTATCATACCTTTGACTGTAACAACAACTATCATACCTTTGACTGTAGCCACAACTATCACATCTTTGACTGTAACCGCAACTATCATACTTTTGACTCTACCACAATTATCATATATTTGACTGTAACCACAACTACCTTACCTTTGACAGTAGCCACAGCTATTATACCTTTGACTGTAGCCACAACAATCATACCTTTGACTTTGTCCACGACTATCATACCTTTGACTGTAGCCACAACAATCATACCTTTGACTTTATCCACGACTATCATACCTTTGACTGTAGCCACAACTATCATACCTTTGACTGTATCCACGACTATCATACCTTTGACTGTAGCCACAACTATCATACCTTTGACTGTATCCACGACTATCATACCTTTGACTGTAGCCACAACTATCATACCTTTGACTGTATCCACGACTATCATACCTTTGACTGTAGCCACAACTATCATACCTTTGACTGTATCCACGACTATCATACCTTTGACTGTAGCCACAACTATCATACCTTTGACTGTATCCACGACTATCGTACCTTTGACTGTAGCCACAACTATCATACCTTTGACTGTAGCCACGACTATCATACCTTTGACTGTATCCACGACTATCATACATTTGACTCTACCACAACTATCATACCTGTGACTGTCAATACAACTCTGTCTCTAAACCGCAAGCTAACTGTAAACTAGAGTCTAACCTGTGCCTTTTTCTGCTTAATGCGATTAAATGTATTTTCTGCCTCTTTGTTGTTTAAGGAAATTGGTTTGCACTAAAATATTTTCAGTAAAATGTACTACAGTGAAATTACATGAGGTCACTGAATAATACTGCCCACTATATGCCAAACTCTTACCTTCCCACATGCACTAACCCAGGGACGTCATTGAGGCCCCTCCACACCACCGGGCCACATCATGTCCCCTATTCAAAGGGATTTGTTATCTTCTAGATCCTTGGTACACAGGGGCAGCTCACCACATTCTGAAGGAGGCACACACCATCAACCTGCAGAAAGAACTAACTCTGCAGTACTGTGCATTCTTGACACATTGTATTCCTTTTCACACAATGCGCAACTGTGTCTTACAGTGTAGGCTTGCATGGTGACAGCCCTTGGATTAGAGCTGTCCTGAACACAATTCCTTTCTGTGGCAATCTCTAGCGCCCAATGAAGCTCCCTAGGCCCCACCACTTGATGCTGCTGATACCCATTCCAAAATACACTTCACAAGCTGCGAAAAGCCCCAAATAATAGAGTTTAAGTGGTAGCATCTTTGTACGGCATCCACCGACGCACTAGTCAACCCACTTTGTTGCATGTCAGTTCTCATGTCCCCGGATTACAGCAATAAATTGGAAAAGTTTCCATAACTTTGTCAATAATAATCTGAGGGCATTTTGACAGCTGCATGATATATATCCATTGACAAGCTTGGAGGCTCTCCCACCTCTTGTCTCAGCCCACCTTATCTTAATGTCTGAGGTCCTAGCTTCAGCTCTCCTCTGCAACTTATCTCCTAGACGTTGCTGGCTTCTTATCTAAGTATTTTGCTGCTTCACTCGGATGTGGTCATTTTTGACAGACTGGGACAAATGGGCTGTCCTTGGGAGCTGGTGTGGGCCTCCTTGCCTGGCTTTTGTATATGCTGGATAGTATGCTGCCTGTATGAATTCAATGAGTCTAATTGGATGTTACAAACCCCCCCACCCCCACAACTGCTTAACAGAGTGTGACAAAGAGACTCAGGTTTCTACCAACAGATTGTAAAGTGTGTCTCTAAAGCTAATGCAGGTGCCAGGAAAAGAAACAGACCCCTCTTATCAGCTAGAACAGGCTTCTGCTATTAAGAGGTCCTACTTTCTGAGTGATGGGGTTAAGAAAGGCGGGGCCTGAGGTTTATCAGTAAATGATTAACCGAGAGGAGGTGCACAAGGTCCACTTTGTCTCCAGGGGATGCACTGTAGTTTAACAATTTTCATTTCTCTTTTTAGCGTGCCACCTGTGTGGATTTGAGAAAGGCACATGACTGCAGAGTTGTGAGATGTGCCTGGGTCTTATGCCATTAGGACCACTGTGAGTCTTTGGCCACTGGAACAGGAAGTGACATTATATCCTTGAGAGTGTTCTGAATCTTGTACTCTTTATTAGATCTGTATTTCTGGAGCAGTGCTTAATTTGTAAAATACTTAAGTACCAAGGCCCTCGTCAGCAGGTCACCCCTGCTTGCACCACCCATTGCCACTGCTGCCAATGAGAGAACTGCCTCAACTACTAACCATCACACTGCGACAAGTGTGACAATGCAGACTGTTCGTGGCCCCAAGGCTATATGAATGACTTGGGCAATAGATATTAGTTGGCTTTAATGCATATTGAATAAAAAAAAGCAAGTGTTGTTCTGCTCGTCTTTAAATTGCACAAACAGCACCACCATCTGGCAGCTGTCATAAGTGCCAGTGTTGACAAATAAGAGCCGGTGTTGAGCACCGGAAACCACCGTCTCAAATTAAGCAGTGCTCTGGAGGTAGTAGTTCCCTATATATGTTTGCTTTTTCCCCACAGTTTTTGCTGATACTCTTTTTGTGGCCTTAGGACTCTGGGCACTCTCCCACTGTAATGCAATGTGAAAGCACGCTCACCCTTCCTACCCATGCTAAGAAGTGGTGCTTACCTGATTGGTTTAGGTGCTGTGCCTGTGAGTACCCTGTCAAGAGGTATACCCAGGGCAGGTACTGCACTGGCTACTAGTGGGCCTCAGGGACTTCAAACATGTCTCAAGGCTGCCATTGCAGGCCTGTGTGTGCGCATTTACACTTATGCTCAGGTTGGCCTTTCTAAACCATTGGCAAAGCTAGAGTGCCTTTCACTAAAGCACCCCTTGGGTGAGCCCTGAGGGGTGGAGCTAGTGATAGGTGAAAGGCAGGGCAGTTACAAAGGTGTGTTCCATACCCAGGTAGCGAAGAACCCCCATGTGTGCTTTACCTGCCTATGAGGTTTGCTCTCCCCATAGGTTAGCATGGGGAAGTGGCTGAGATTACTTTAAGGTGCAGTGGTGGCTTACAGTGAAGCAGCCTCATAGTGTTTACTATCATTGGAATCACAATGACAAATCCTCCCTTGTGGTAAAGGTGGATTTGTCATTAATAGCTTAGAAATGCTACTTCTAGAAAAGAAAATGGACATTTCTCTGCGCTAAACTCTTTTGTGTTTGCTTTTTAGTTTGACTCCAGTCCACACTGGAGGCTTGGGGAGCATATCTGTGCATTCCTGAGAGACAGCCATAAATATTGGATATGCAACTGGAACCACAGAACTCTTCAATTTGAGGACTTGGCTGGAAAGAGGTTTTGACACTTGGCCTCTGGGAAGCCAGATCATGGCCCTACTAAAGTTTAAGATCTGCATTCCACGGCCCCATGACAGACAGGGCTGAAATTTAGGGGAGACATCTGTGGTTCAAAGGGGAACCTTCTAAAACCACCCCCTTACTACAAAGGCACACCACAGTATAACTACTGGTGCCATACTTCAGCAGGGCAGAGATACACTTACAGTGACGTAGGACCAGACATTCTGGACTGCGTAGTACACACAGCCAGAGGAATCTGTTGTGCACAAGGAGGAGTCTGCCATTGGAAGGGACTGCGCACCATTGCTGAATAGTGTCTGGCCTGGGATGACTACCTGCTGCTGTGTGGCACCCAGAGGTGTGCTCTCCAAGGGCTTGTTGACTTGCCCCCTGTTCTTTGTGGAGGTCGCAGGGACATCAGAGACCTCCCGTGAAGGGACCTGCACCGTTTACTTGTTTCACCTCAAGAGCGGTGCCCTCTCAAGTGCCTACTTCATCTGCTGCATCCTGACTGCGGCACGGTATGAGTGTGAGACCAAGTATAGTACCTGCAGACTGCATTGCCTTGTGCAAAGCCAAAAAACATGCCCACATCTAAGGAGTGTGGCCCCTGCATCGTGAGACCTCAGCATGCTCATGCATCTAGTTGGTGGTAAGTGGATTCACTAGTTGCGTGACTCAGGGTGGCCCGCTTCATCATTCATACCACATTTCTCTCATGCTCATTGCGTGCGATGTCCGATTCACAGGTTTCAACCCTCAGAGGGAGGGCACATCTGTAGTAGTGCCTCATTCGACCTCATTCGGTATTACTGAACTTGCGACTGTGTGTGTGGGTCTGGATTGACTGGTGCCACTAATATCATCGCACACTAGATGTTGTGCCTCATTCCAGTGGACATACAGTGAGCCTGACTGTTTATTGATGTAACCAGATTGTCTGGTGCGATCGTATCATCATGCACCAGAGGTTGTGCCTCATTCCAGGGAGGTACAGCGAAACCGACCGTGGGTTGATTGTGACCGGATTTTCTGGTGTGACTTGTATCATCGTGCACCAGACATTGTGCCACATTCCAGGGAGGTACGGAGAATGAAATCATGAGTTGATTGGAACTAGATTGTCTGGTGCGACTCGGATCATCATATACCAGACTTTGTGCCTCATTTCCAGGGAGGTGTGGTGAGCCTAACTTTTGGCTCATTGTGATCGGAATTTACTGGTGCGACTCATATCATCGCGCACCAGAGGTTGTGCCTTATTTCCAGGGAGGTACCCGACTTGTGGTTCATTGTGAATGAATTGTCTGGTGCAGCTCGGATCAACGCACACCAAACATTGTGTATCACTTACTGTAGGGTGCGGGGACAGCTGCACCCCCATTCACTGAGTGCAGCAAATCAACTGCCCTCTCCTCACCCAGCCCAACGACTTTGTGTTACCAGGTAGTATCGCCCGGATCTGGCCTTGGTGGTGAGAGTAAGTGACTTGGCTGTGGCACACTTCAGAGCGATCAGAAGAGGGTCGAGGGACTGCATGACCCCTCCCCCCCACCTGTGCTTCACAGAACTGGGCTGGTACAGAAGGCCAATTGAGGGACCTCTTGATTTGACTGGGACAGCCTCTAGGCCGTTTCTTCTCCGCATACAATGGGTAAACTTCCGGAGTGGTGGCCAAACCCCCATTTGTCGACTGTTGACTGGTTTCCCTGACAGTTACTCCAGCCTTCTCCCATGGGACACTGACTAGGTGACTCCGGCCTTACACCGATATAATGAGTGGTGTTTGATTTTTTATACTTTAATCTGTTGGCAGAGTAGTAGAGGTGGGTAACTGAGAGGTGTGGGAGGGGTTGAGCCACGGGGTTTGCATTCATATGATCAACTGACCTTCCAGATATCATTTGCACCGCGTTATGGTGCAAAATGCGTGTGTGTACGAATGTGCGTCATACGGACTTGCCGACATCCTGTGCACCGCGTTACAGCGCTGTATGACTGTGGGAGAGTATGCGGCATGATCACAGCCTGCCAATAGTTCCACTGCATAGTGTTGTTTTAATTTGTTGTCTCATTACCTAACAAATACTCTGCTTTGACATTGGTTTTACCCGTGCAGCCTTGGCCCTCGGTGCTGCTGAAAAGTGTTAGAAATTCCTGTGTGTACACATTCCTGATATCATTGTGACCTGGATTGCACCAGGGTGGGCCCAGATCTGACAATGTATCGCATTGCATAAGGGTGCTGGGGTAGAATAGGATTTTTCCCAAGTGTGCATATTACTGATTTCATTTTAACACTGTTTGGCTTAGTACTGCTAGTAATGTTTCCAAGTGTGATTTATGGCCAGAAATACATGATGTGCATATTGTGTTAATTAATGTGTGTTGAATACAATCTTTATTTACATACACCTCGTGTGAAGTCCCTTTTGTGATGCTCAGTGAATGTACTGTATGACAGTGTTGTGGCAATGCTTGACACATTGCCTCTGTTATAAGCCTGACTGCTCAGTGCCAAGGTACCCAAGGGAGAGTGAGTGTAATCACCAAACCCTGTCAGGAGTGGTAGGTTCTGCCTGTCTTGGGCACCGCCTAAGCCAACCAGAAAGTACCAGTTCCAACACTCTTGGAGAAAGAAGTAACCTCTAAATACAGAGCCTTCTGTTTTTTTTGTTACCATTGGAACAGGAAGTGACATCTGACTAACTGAGACTTCTATGACCTTTTACCATTGGTACATGAAGTGACTCCAGAGGTCTAAAGCAATTTCTTCTGTTTTTTACCTCCCTTTCTTGTAGATATCGATGAGTGTCTGGAGCCTGGGCTGTGTCAGAACGGAGACTGCACCAACACAAGAGGAAGCTACAGCTGCCTCTGCAAGACGGGGTACCTGCTGGACTCCTCCCGGAGCAGCTGCATTTGTAAGTGTCCTACATGCCTATTTGAGGGTGGGGGGGCACTCCATCTCTGAGTAAGAACCAAGAGGCAGGACGGACTATTGTTACAAATGGTAAACGATTACAGTTTCAGAAATACTCCCACATACGTGTGTTATTTTAAATGGTCGCAGAGCCGGACCCTGCCACATCTGCATATTAGTTTGGAAAGGGCAAGAACCATATTTTGCCGCATCAGAGTGCACTCAGGATTTCAGAACATGTTATACAACCTGAATTGATCATTATGAACCATGAAGAACAAGTTACTTCCTTCGGTAATGCTTTTCTGGTGGATAGTATCTACCTTTTGATTCCTCCCCTTTTGAATATCCCCAAGTGCAGTCTTCCACGAAAGCTGCTGCTTGGGGATATTCAAAAGGCGAGGAATCCGCAGATATATGTATCCATCTGAGTGCCTAGTTACTTGTGTCAATGTGCAATAATACAGTGGGTTTAGTCAATCATATCTCATTGGACTGGCATTTGTAACTTGAAATTAGGTATGACCTGTTCAATTGTGATTCAAAGCACTGGGCCTCCATGATACGGATTGGTTATATTTAATTTTGTTACCAGTTCCTACTAATTACAGATCATCTCATCTAAACCCCACTTTTGGCAATACCAGAACTAAGTGATGCAAATGACCTGTCTTTGTTACCACAGTAATTCAAGGTTTATATTTACTTTGAAGAACAATTCCACAATAGTTTCCAAAAGTACCCAACATTACAACAAGCTGAAATATAAAGTCAGGTGTTAAAGAAGATGCAAAAAGAACAACTGATGGACAGAATGTTGAGCAATGTCAAACATTCACCCCAGTACAGAGATCTGAGCCTAAAACCATCGTTTCTTTGCTCCCCATTCCATTCCAGTTTGAACCCTGCCATATGCAAATCAGTCTTGACCCTGTTCCCCATGGGAACTGTCCAGCCCGAACTGCCAGGCCAGGTCCTCCCTGGACTGGAAAAAAGCATCCTGGGAGTAAAGGGAGGTGTAAAGAAAGAACATCAATAAAAAAGCAACACAGTGATTGAAATCCTATAAGCACAGTAGTAGCTGAGCTGAAGCTGGGGTGTCCACTGCAGGTCCAGGAGGGCTGGATAGATTCCATATTTTCAGAATAACTACCACCTATGCTTAATGAATTCAGTTGAGATTTATTGCTGGAAAATATAACACATCAATATGTCAAAAATCTAGCATTGATCTGTCCCTTCAGGAACTATGTTGAATTACCTTGAGGTAGAACATCAGACCAGGGCCTTGAAGCCTTATAATGCTTATGAGAAAGGCAAACTATACAGGCCACAGGGTCGCCTTGTGCCATACTTTCATATGTATGTATAAAATATGGAGAGCAGATCTTTAGTGATTGAGGAACCAATGTGATCTGATACCTCTTTGATGGAGGCAGTGGGGTGGGCGGTTCTTATTTCACTTTTCTGCAGGTATCATTTCACAAGAAAACCATGATCTCAGCTTCCACTCTGGACAGTAGTATCAGCCTTGTGAGCTTTTGCACAGATGAAACTCATAGGTTGTTCAGCCTTCATGTTTATCTGGTGCCTCCACTGCAAACTCCAGACACACTGCTGAGTACGATCAGTCCAGGAGCTTTTTTTCAGTAGATCAGTTAAGGACTTCATATGCCATTGTCAATTTTAGGGCTTTATTTAGAGTTTGGCAGATGGTATACTCCTTGACGACTGAGGTGAGTGCCCCATCCTCAATATTACAAGCACATTATAGCCACTGGCACTTGTACCCCCCCCCCCCCCCCAGCGCCTTAACACCCTAACGGGTGGGTAGTCATGCTTTACGATGATTGATTGATTGATATTACAGCAGATGAGATATCCTCCACCTTTTAACAGAGTGGCCGTTCCACCAAATTCTCAATATGGCCTTTAGTACTTCAATAAACACACCATGCAATCAAAACATACCAGCAGGATCTTAGACTTTGGCCTAACAACAGCTGAACTGTTCGATCCCTTTAACTATTGAACTTGTGGGAGTCCCAACTCTAAAAATCCACAGGGAGTCAGGGCACCAGCATTTGAAATATAAAAAAAATATAAAAATAATAATATATATAATAAAAATATGACACAAAGGTGTTGTCTTGAAGAGACATGTGTTATATCTGTGGGCTTACTCAACTCCTCAACTGTGCGGCTTTTTTCTGCACTGTCAGATGGTATTGGAGCACTTGTTCCGTCCTCTATTTTGCCATAGTGCTAACACCAGCCCATAGTATTGGAGCGCATTTAGTGCTCACCAGTTACATTACAAAATGATACATTAATTGTCATGGGCTGCAGGAGTCGGTAGTGATTTGCCCAGAATCACAAATTGTTCCGCCGAATACGAGATTTGAGCCTGGTCCCCCAGTTACCCGGTTATCAGTTCTGGCCGTTACGCCACATCCTTGTTTCACTTCAATGCTCCTCAACTGTGGGGCTTATTTACAAGCTCTTTGCGCTGCCGGTGCGGCACTTTTTGTGATGCACCAGCGGCGCCATCTGCTGCCCCATATTTACAAGGACACATAAAGCCACCCTGCGTGGCTTTTTGTGTCCTTGTAAATATGGCCCCTTTACACACAACACTTTGTGTGAAAGGAGCATGCCCTGGGTTTTGCTGTTGGTGTTCCCACGCAACACTCATGGCTTTTGCCACATTTCCAGATTTACAAGAAATCATAAACCTGGGAATGCATCAGACTACTATGCAACCCCAGGGAAGGCATAGGGAGGCGCAACGAGGAGACATTTTTAATTTCTCCTCATTTGTTCCTCTTTCACATAGAACGAGGAAATCACCTCTTGTGATTGTCTAAGTGCAGGAAGGTGTTCCTTCCTGAACATAAACAATCATTTAAAAAACAAAAAAAAGACGTTTTCAACTTCGATGTGTGCTGAATTAAGCTGCACACATAGAAGTTGCAAAACGCCATTTCAGATTGTTTATATGCAGGAAGAGACACCTCAATCCCATTGCCCTCAATGCAGGCACCCGTGCACTATGGTGCAAGGATTACTGCATCGGCGCATGGCAGCAAATTGTGTGCCAGCGCAAAAGAGAGCAAAGGAATCCGTCAGATCGTTGTAGATATGAAGCATCCCTGTGCTTTGGAATTAACGCAAAACGGTGCAGCCAAATGGCTTGCGGCAGCGCACTTAATTAATTCTTTGTAAATGAAGCCCTGCGTCTCACTATCTCTTGCACATTTGGTCAGCAAGTCCCCATCAACACCAAACAAGCAATGGCAAAGCCAATAGATCTCTGCAAAGCCCAAGCTATTGGCCTTGTCAATGGGAATGCATTTTAGCCATGTTGTCTTGAAGCACATCTGCTGTTCAGCATGGCTGATAGCCACTGAAAAAAGTGTGATGATGCAGCCATTGCAGGCTATGTCATAGAGCTTTTTTTATTTTTCCTTTAATAATTGTATTAAATTTTAACTTGTCACATGCAGGATAGCATCAATACACATTCCAATACAGAAAAAGAATAAGGAATTGACAATTTCCATGCACAGCGTTTCAATCCAACATTACAGTTCTGTGGCCCCCTTTTTTGAAATTTCCATACACAATTCTCCTTGATATGCATTCCAGGCACCCCATTTTTTGTCCCACTTTTTAGGACAGCCCCTAGATTTGTAAACCTCTTTTTCAACCACCATACATTTGTCCATTTCTGCCACCCATGCTATTGTCAGTGGTCGGTCTGCTGCCCCCCATTTCATAGCAATTGCCCTTTTCACCAATGTGTAACCCAGGGTGGCTAATTGTTGCTCTATGTCTGTTCGGTCGGTTGCGTCCCATACATTCAGAATTCCCATTAAAGGTGTTAGAGTGAATTGTTTCCCTAGCCCATCTTGTAGCTTCTCTGTGGCCCTCTCCCATAGGAGTCGGATCTGGGGGCAGTCCCATAGTATATGATAAAATGTGGCCATTAGGTTATATCCACGCAGACAGAATGCGTCTTGGACCCAGATACGTCCCATTGCGGGGATTGGTATATATGGCCCCGAGATACCCCTCTCGTCCCGTATGATATCTTTCCAGCCTCTATGCTGGGTTCGTCGGGATACTGTACAGCCATTGATTAATCGCTACTGATTGTGATGCCCAATAATAGAGCCGTTTGTCTGGGAGTGCGATGCCCCCGTCGTACCGCCCCTTCATCAATTTCCCTAAAGCGATTCGTGGTGTACTTCCATCCCACAATAGTGTTCGGACCTCCGCCTCGACGCTATTAAAATAGGAGTCTGGGACATGGTATGGGCAATTCTGGAGTAGCTAAAGTAATTGTGGTAGTGCCAGCATTTTAAATAGGGCCGCTCGACCTAATAGTGACAGTGGCAGCGACCTCCAATGTTTGACATCATTACGAAGTCTATTTAAAGAGACTACTAAGTTCTTGTCATAAAAAGTTTTAGGGTCTGGAGTAATGAAAATCCCCAAATAGTGGAATCCTTCGCAGGTCACCTCAATGTCACATCCCCTGGGTAGCCTAGATGTGGGGCCATGGAGGACAAAAAGCATTGATTTTGCCCAATTAATAGCATATCCCGAGTATTTGCCGAAGTTTGTGAATATGTTCAGTAATCTATGTATCGAGGCATAGGGGGATGCTAAGTAGATCAGGATATCGTCTGCCTACAATGAAATCCTGTCCTCAGTGTCTGCCTCCCATTTAGGCCTCTGAGAGTCACATCTCGTCTCACCCATGACGCCAATGGTTCCAACACTAGGGCGAAAAGTAGTGGGGACGGGGGCAGCCCTGTCTGGTCCCTCTGTGCAGCTTAAACGTCCGTGACGTGTGATTATTCACCCTCACCTGACCTCGCAACTCAGTGTAAAGCAGCCTAACCCAATTTATGAACCACGGGCCAAACCCCAAGCGAGCAAGCACTTCGAAGAGATAGGGCCACTCTATGGAATCAAATGCCATGGAGGCATCCAACGGCATAATTACCACGTCCTCTTCCACACATTGCTGATGTGCCAAAACATTATGTACCCAGAAATTGTTCAGTGTCGTGTTCCATCCCGGCACAAAGTCGGATTGATCGGCGTGAACAAATGAAGTGGGGACAGCATTGAGACGAGACGCTAGCAGTTTCGCTAGAATTTTGGCCTCCGCATTTATCAAGGAGATTGGCCTATAAAAGCTACATCTATCCACTGGTTTCCCAGGTTTACGGATTAACACTATGGAAGCCAATCTTTGATCTTCAGGCAGTAGTCCCTACTCTAGGCTTTCTGTATACATGTGTTTAAGGTGGGGTGCTATCCGTAAGGCCATCGCTTTTAGGAACTCAATTGGAATCCCGTTGGGCCCCATTGCCTTCCCTGATTGGACGCTAAATATGGCTTTGCAAATTTCGTCATCCGTGATGTCGGGGTCCAAGTCAGCTCTGTCTGTCTCAGACAATAAGGGCAGATTTATATCTACCAACAGCTGTCGAGAGTCCTCCGACGTATAGGTGGTGGAAGATGTATACACCTTCTCCAGATAATCCACCAACGCTTCCGCTATTTCTTGGGGGTCAGAGACCTGTGTATTCCCGCCGGTGGATAGTTCAGATACCCACCGCTCTCCCTGTTCCCTTTTCTCTAGCCAGGCAAGCATTTTTCCCGCTCTATCTCCCATTTTGTACACCTTGTGACGTGTATAGAATAATCGTGCCTGGGCTTTTTCTCGCGCCAGAGCTTTATACTCGAGTTGTTTAATGGTTAAGCAGTGTGCAGTGGCCTAGCTGGGTGAGGAATTATGTTGCGTCTCCAACTGTTGGAGTTCACTTTCTGCCTGTAATATTTGCTCATTATGGTGTCGGATATAACCTATCTTTTGTGCCAGTGCGTGCCCTTTTAGTACCACTTTGTAAGCTTCCCAAATGGTCTGCGCTGAGTCTACTGATCCCAGATTTTCAGTAAAATAACAGTCTGTCTGCTCAGTGAGCTCTTCCTTTATGTCTGGGATCGTTAGAAGCCATGGATTAATAACTATGGAGCTGCACTGCTTTTGTTGGTAAAAGTTGCGCTCAATCCATACTGGGGAGTGATCTGAGATCCCTCTTGGGAGCTTGCGACGATTGTGGAAATGGCCAATGTCTGCTAAGTGCGTAAGGAAGTATTTGATACAGGACATACTATTATGTGCATTAGAGTAGTGGGTGTAGTACGAGTCTGTACGACATGTGTGGTTGCAGCGAGCGCCATATTTCTGTCAGTCTCATGGCTTGAGGAAACTCCACCATTTGAGTGCTGAGTCGGGTGGGGGATCGTCGGGGAAACCTATCCAGTGCATCGTCCATGGTCATGTTAAAGTCAGCTCCCAGTATTAGGGTACCATCGGGGAGATCAATCAGGATCTTGCCTAAATCGCTGAGTGCTTCCTTCCCCAGCGCTGGTGGGAGATACACTGATACCACATTTATCGGTATCCCCAGGTGGCCTCCATCACCGCGAATCTTCCCTGCGGATCCACCCACGTATGAGTGGGCGTGAGAGCCAGGCTCTTGTGCACTAGGATACCCATCCCCCTGGAACCAGATGTAAACCCTGCATGAATCAGTAATTTATACCCTCACCTGCTGAGAGCCCTGCAATTGTTACCCACAAGGTGAGTTTCTTGTAGCAATACTAAGTCCGGCACCTGTCTCTTGAGGTATTGCGACACCACTCCCCGCTTTATTTTGTCTCCCAATCCGTTTACATTCCACGTCAAAATGGACAGTTTTGTGATTATAGGGCTACCCATGCTGAATCGTTAGTAGGACTAGCGGAGTACACGCTGAGGCCACCAAAAGGGTGAATGATTCCTTCAATGAGTGAGCAGCTGTCTGCATTAACCTGGACCGGCCATATGTTGCGGAGCATTCAGTGAACTTCAGCAGTCTATACCGCGTCAATTTAGGAAGGACACATTTTTCCAAAACTAGTGTACAACACTGTGCATCGTGACATTTAACATTAAAACTAAACAAAGAAGTCCCCCAACCCCCTTACTCTACCCCCTCTCTGCTCTCCTGCCGGTGGATTTCAAACTACCCACCCCGCAACAAGGCAGAGAGCCTGTCGCCCACCCCCCAATATGCGCGGTGCTTGGTGTACAACCCTCCCACCCTCTCCGTGAATTAAGGATGGAAACATATTACACATTATGTCATTTAGATCTATGCTAGTCCCATCTTAAGCTTTAACCATCTGAGCAACAGTCCTGTCTGGGTTAACATTGGCCATCATACCTCGTCAGCGACGGGTCTGTGAAGAATACCCCAGTACCTTGTCAGGTGTCTTACCCTGTACCCAGGGGCCTCAGTTGTCTCCCAGGTTACAATGCTTAGAGTTCACAATGCTCCACCTTGTCAGCCCTTCGAGGTCAAGTTCAGTTCTTCCTGAGTTGGATCATCCCGTGGTGTGTCACCATTTGTTGGAAAACGAGGCAGCATCTGTGAGGCCTGCACAAATAACATGACTACATTTGTCCTTCACTGGGAACCAAACACCCAATTGTAGCGCCTGACTCTCAGAGGGTAGCGTTGCAGAGCAGTCTGAGGCTTACTCAAGGGAGGTGGTGTGGGCTAGTAATCGCCATTTGCAGGGGCACAAGAATAACACTCAATAATTGATTGTCCAGTCTGCACTTTGCTTTATAAAAGTAAGAGTACAGTTATTAAACACACACACCACTCAATACTATGCACCAATTTACAAATAAAAATAAGCTGTTGGAATTACTTTGTGACATTGCATAACATCTCCACCCCTCCCGCAGGGGGGGTGGGGTCTAGTACCACCACTCCCATGTATGCACATCAACTTGCCCCCAATGCAGTTAGTTGAACATAACCTGGAGCGAGGGCCCTGCGCACTGGCACCATCCCACTGGCGACCCACCCCATTACCTCAACAAGCATTAAAAAGGGGTAAACCTGCCTTGGTGACACATGACCCTGACTGAGCATCTCCTACTGACCATAAAGTATGCACCTCTATATCTTAAGGGCTAGCAGTCTGGGATCTTCACCTAAGCGCAGCAGCAAGAATCCATGTTTACGCACACTTTAGAATGACAGTACTCATCACCTTGGTTGATCATTTGAATGCATTACAATTACAGCCCCTAAGGGCATCACAGATGAAATCACAGGATTGCGCATATACAGCCAGACACCCTAGCAAGACTGTCTGGCAACATAGCCCCACTTGGCTTATGAAATCTCCTTACACATGTGACTTACAGTCCCTTCAAAAGAAGTACTCCTGGCAACTACAATTCTCCTGCAGTGCGCCTCTTCACTTTAAAAGGAATCACAGGTAAAAGCATGGGATTACGTAAATACAGCCAGACCCCCTAGCAGGAAGGTCCAGCAACATAACTCCATTTAGCTTAACATCACCTTACACATGTGACTTACAGTCCCTTCAAAAGAAATACTCCTGGCAACTACACTTCTCCTGCAGTGCGCCTCTTCACTTTAAAAGGAATCACAGTTAAAAGCATGGGATTACGTAAATACAGCCAGACCCCCTAGCAGGAAGGTCCAGCAACATAACTCCATTTAGCTTAACATCACCTTACACATGTACTTCACTTTACACATGTAACTTTCAGTCCACCTAAAAAGAAATAACCAATAGTAAATGCATTTTGGTGCAATTACACCACTTCACCTCCAGGGGATGCCCTTCTCCAGACATCCCCAACTCAGCCCTTCACTCCATGATGCACTTCATAGTACACCCTCAGCTGTAGAACATAAGTTCCAGCCTAGAAGGTGTTAAAGGCTGGCTGAGCCCTGGAGGGGTTATTCTTTCAGATGCCCCGTGAAACTTAGGGGTGGACTGTTCTTCTTTATGCTGAGGGAGACTGCGGTGCTCCTGCAGCCCTCCTGCACCCCTTTTCGCACATGAGGGTGACCTCCTCCTCTGGGGGCCACCAGGCATCAAAATGGCAGATTTCTTCGTGCTGGGGGGGGGGGACCGTGCTCCTCCAGCCGCTCTCCCAGCACCTTTTCACAAGTGAGGGTGACCCCCCTCCTCTGGGGGCCACAAAGCACCAAAATGGCAGATTTGGCATTATGGGGCGCTTCATGCTCCTCTTTACCAGCCCCCGCCACTGGGAACACTCTCCTCCGCCCTCAGGGTCTCTGATTCAGCAAGGTGCTGTCTTCACTGGCTCCCTGCGCCAGCCTCTCGCCAGGCTCTCCTTCTGGGACTCTCCTCTCCCTGCGCAGAGGCCCCTGCTTCTGTGCACCAGTCCTAGGCTCTTCTTCTGGTGCTGATAGGGTCCTGGGGGCAGTCAGGGGGTCTCTCCTTCCAACTGCCCATTGCGCCAGGCTCCAGCACCTTCACCCTCAGCAGACCACACCCCAGAGAGAGCTTCTCTTCCTGTGCAAGCACTTTTTAAAAGTTGAGTAGGGGGCTGGCAAGAAGTCTCTGTTGGTCCTATCAAACAGTGACACATCACGTCCCTGCCCCTGCTCCCTCCTTCTTGTCCAGCCTCTGAGCTTGTTCAAAATGGCGTCGTCCAGGGTTTCTGCCACATGTCTCGGAAGCTCCTTCCCCCCAAGCTGCCTTCCCTCCTTGGTGCAGCCTGGTACCTAGCACCCAGCGACAGCAGTTGATGGATTGGCCTGTAGCCCCACCCATCTTCTCTTCGTGGAGAGGAGGCCCTCACTTGTGGAAGAAAGGTTATCAATCCATCCAGCTGAGGTCAGCCCTCAGCCTGGGTCTGGTCATGGCTGGCTCAGAGAAATATGACAGTTCTGGATGACCCAAAAGCAGTACAAATATGACTTTGGACTCTGCAGAATACTTCTTTTCACATTTGCTACAGTGACCTTAAGTGCGTGTCTGGAATCTGTAGGCCTAATTGAAGTTAATCTAGCCCCTGGCTCCACATTCCCATAGGGGAATAAGGAAGTGAAAACATAGTAAAACACACTGTCTTTCACTGGCATGTCTCTTCCATCCTGAGTTCACTGTGGGTGAGTCCCAACTTATGAGGCTCTCCCAACCGTAAAAGCTCAACAATGAGGTGCTCAAAATGCGAAAAATCCGGGCGGCCCATAGTGTCAGAGCCACCTTCTAACACCATTGTTCAGTCTGCTACCTCGGATTCTGTCGTTTCTATCGCCATTTGGCCTCCTGACTCTTCGCCAACCCTCCAGCCATTCCCAAGTCTCTTCTGGAGATGAGAAGAAACAAGTTTTGCCCTTGAATTCAACCCGGAGCTTCGCTGGGAAGAGCATAGAGTATTTTATTTCTTTGTCTCGTAGGGCTTTCTTGACTGTAATGAAGCTGCATCTTTGAGCTTGTATTTGGTGGTGAAGTCCGGGAAGAAGGTGATTGTGCTATTTTCCAGTTTCAATGGTGGGCGGGCTCGTGCCGTTTGAAGTATATCATCATGGTCGCGAAAGTTGAACACTCATGCTATAATTGGGCTCGGAGGGGCTCCCGGCTTTGGTCTACCCCTGGGGACCCGATGGGCGTGCTCAATGGGAAAGTAACTGGACAGGCGCTTCGGCTGGAGCTTGGTCAGCATCAGGTCCTCGACGAAGAGCTCTGCAGCCAGCCCCTCCGCCCTCTCCGGGACTCCCAGGATGCATATGTTATTCCTGCGTGCTCTCCCTTCATAGTCGTCGAGGAGTCCTTCCATTTTCCCCTGCTGGTCACAGAGTTGGGCCACTTGTTGCTTAAGGAGAGCCGTGTCTGATGTTGATGTCTCAGTAGCTTCCTCCACGTCTTTCACTCTGGCGTCCATTTTCCTCAAGTCGGCCCTGATGAGGGAAACCTCAATGTTAATGGAGTCAATGCGATTCTCCAGCGAGGTCCTCACCCCAGCTATGGCTTCCATGACATTGTGGAGGGTGAGATCTGGTTGAGCGGTCTGTGATTGAGGATCTTTTGTCCCCCCCTTGGTGGTAGCGTCGTCCTCTTCACATGTCTTGCCCCAGGCAAATTTAGCTAATGTCTTTTTTTGGCCTGCGTTTTGGGTCCCCTGCTATTATTGCGCAGGGATAAGTGCCATCTTCTCAGTTGTGCAGAACCCTATCCCAGTACTCACCGCCGCCTGCGCTGGGGGAGGGGGAGAATTCCCGCCTCTGCCGGCCTGTTGGGTTTCCTGGTAGGGTAGTGGCTCTGACTTCAGGGGGGCGAGTATCGATAAGGTGTAGCACCGGATCGCCGTGTTTTAGGTGAGAGGTGAGGGGGGAGCCCTCGACCTCACCACAAAGCCCCTACAATCCTTTCTGAGTAAGCGCAATATTGTTGATGGCAAGATTTATAGTGAGGCACTGGAGGGTCGTTGGGCCCCAAGTTTCCTTGATTTCCGGCCTCTGTGGGCCCCCGCAGATCGAGGAACGTGCTGCCTTGTGCTCTTCGTTGCCCCCTATGTGCGCAATTCTTCCCGTATCTGTCCTGGGCTGCAGACGGTTAATGTGGGGCCTTTACCTGGCAATGTCGATGTCCCAGCCTCGTGCCCCCTACGGCTCCCACCACTCCGCCAGTGCCGCCGACCTACCGGTCTACGAGGCAGCGAGTTATTTCAGTCGCGTAATCTGCTGAGTCGGTTGGCTCCTCTAACAGGATGAGGATGGCTATCTGAGGGGGCTCCTTTCTCTGGCGCCACGATCTGCTAGGCCGCCAAGCTGGGGCCAAGTGTGTCTTTCCTGCCGTATTGCCACCACCGCCGACGACTCTCAGGCTTCCCCACTGCTGGTGAGGACCACCTCCAAGCCCCTCTATGTCCGCCGTCGAGCTACGGAATCAGCATTCAGCTGATCCAGGGCCTCCTAACAGCTCTCGCTTCCGCCGCAGCCATGTGCGCTCACCTCAGTGGCGTCATAAAGCTTTTTTGTGTTAGCAGGGGAAAGGACAATACACTCAACATGGGGGGTGAAACAGACTTCCTACAGAGTATGACAACCCATCCCACCTGTTACTGTTCAGAGAACAACTCAAGGATCACCTGCCAACACCCAACTTATCAACGTGTGATGCAGCTACTCAAGATTCACTTGTTTGCCCAACCCCTTACTTATTGATCATAAGCCCAAAAGTTAAGACCTACTTTTTCCTCCAACCTGCTATCCTGCGGAAAGAATCCAAGTTGTCTTCCCCAAATTCCTGTAAATCGATGAAGACAAAACCAACCAGTCACAAACATAACCTTCCATGCTGTAGGAAGCTGGCTCCATATATACTATACCAAAGTAAGGTATAGTGTCCCCAGAGGTTTTACAGAGGCTAAAGTGGATAATACTATCTCTCTCTTTTGTGGTAGCATGAAAGCAGCTAGACTTATCAGAGGGCAGTGCTAAGCATTTGTTGTACACTCACAGGCAAGAAAGGATTACACACACCTCAATGCCTAAACCTGGGACCAACGGTTTGTAAAAATATTACTTTTAGTATATTTATTTTATAGAACCAAAGATACTTTGTTGCAGTGAAATACATTTTGCAATTTCACTGTTTTTCAATGTAAAAAGTGGACATTTTTCCGTCAGTACAATGTTATCTTATGGGAGGAAACATAAACAGCAATATGCAAGTAAGTAAATGATATACGATACTGAGCTTTTGGATGAAGAATCAGTACCCGGCAAGGTTCAGGTAAGTGACCTCGCTGCACCACCAGTGTTACTGGGGCGGCCGGGTGCAGAGGTCAAACTCTGGTTCTGGTGCCAGTGTTATCTAATGGAGAAAGGGAGCAATCAAAGTGGTACTACTTACAAGTAAGTAGAACGTTTTGATAACCCAGTTTCTGGGAATTAAGGTAAGCATGGAGGCGGGGTCACAAGACAGCACCAAATGTACACCCTCAGCGGCACAGAGGCTGCCGGGTGCAGCGTGCCAACATAGCGTTGGGTGCCCAATGCAAACAATTGGAGAATCTTGGTATCTGAAAAAGGCTACAGGCTCAGGCCAGGAAAATGGACGAATGACACCTACATCTGCACAGGTAAGTTGGGGTGTGCTGGAGCATCAGGGTACTGTCAGCAAATCTCCCCAAGGCCCAGAGCCTCCGAGTTCAGGGGTGTTATTGGAGTTGGCAGTCAGCTAACAAGTGTGGTCGCTTTTGGGGAGGGTCATTCTGCAGGGGCTGCAGATCTGGAGTCCGGCAGGGGACCATCCCACGAGGGGCTCTTGCTCAGGATAACTGGGAAACATCTTCTGGACTGGTGGGCATCTCGGACTTGGGCAGTGGGATTTGGGTGCAGAGGAGGTCGACTTCGCGGTTCCACAGGCATAGCTTTGGTCTTTAAACTTGGTTTTCTTCTGGACAGGTCCACTATACACAGAGCCGGAGTCTCTTTAGAAGGCAGGCAGTCCTCTGAAAGGTTCTGGAGATCGCTGGGCTTTGGAACAAGTCATTCTTCTGTAGCAGTGTCTTTGAGTTCTGCAGATAGGCCAGTAGGGCTGGGGCCAAGTCAGTTGATTTCTTCAGTCTTTGCTGTTGCACAGCTCTTCTTTGTCCTCTTCTTCATAGGTCATTGGTAATCTGAGGATTAAGGTTCAGGGGTGCCCCTAACTTCTCAATTTAGGGGCGTTACAGGGTTTGGAAGGAAGTAGCCAATGGACTTCTTACCTTTATGGTGCTTACACTCTTTGTATGTCCTCTTCCTCTGGTGAGGGGGCATACCCCTAAACCTATTGGCTAGAGTCCTCTAAAACAGTATGGAGTATTGTGACATGAGGGGTCACTTAAGCTCAGGGCACCTTAGGGGTGGCCCTTGCTCAGAAGGAACACACCTCTCCTGCTTACTAATTTTCCTGCCAACCTTGCAGCCAAAAGTGGGGCTTGGTTAGGGAGGTGGACATCTCCACTAGCTGGAGAGGCCCTGCTCTGCATAACCAAGGATGGGAAACCTTTGAGGCTCCCTGCCTTTCAATGCTGTTCCTGCTTGGGGGTAGGTGTGAAGCACCTCCACCCAGAGCATGCTTTGTTTCTGACCCACAAGAGGAAAAGATCCCACCTCGGGATCAGAAACATATCTAGAGGTGCAGGTTGGTGCAGACCAGTCAGGCACACACTAGTTGGTTGTTAAGTTTTCGGGGGGCACTATTGAGGTGCCCTCTGAGTGCATTCATTAATGAATCCAGCACTGGCAGTGGTGTGGGCTCTTATTCTGAGATGTTTGGTACCAAATATGTTACGACAGAGCTAAATCTGGTGAGGGAGATTGTGCTCCCTGTGTGACAACCCCTGATATATTATCCCTTCCTTGCTGCCTTCCCGAGTCACCCGGGGAATCCACCCTTTCCCGCCTCCTTTCTCCTCTTCCTGCTGTTCTCCTAATTTTGCGGCCCACTGTTCTACCTCAATGGCCTTTGGATGTTGGAGAGAGTATTCGTTACCGGATAAATTAATAAAAATATCTGAATCCTAAAAGATCATGGGCTCTGCAAATATTTAAATTTTAACATTGTTAAAATAATATGTCATCAGTACAAGTAAAGTTCAAAGTGGTGTACGTCAATTGAAGCACTGTTTACAAGGAGAATTAACCAAATTAAAAAGAAAGCCTGGACCTCATTATTTCTAGCAGAATGAAATATGCCACCAAATACTGATATATATTTTTTAAACCAAGATATTATAGTTGCACCAAGGATGAGCAAAGTGCATTCAAGTTGATTAGTGCAATGATAAATGTTAGCCTTAAATGTCAAATAGTCAATGTATTAAGAGTTATCAGCTTGGAAAGTTTAACCCCTGACACAGAGTTGTATTTTGATTATGGATTATGCAGAAGTGGTCCATGAGCCATAATGAATGAACCTGGATCCCACTGAGCAGTCTAAGAAGGTAGCACTGTTGGGGGATATTGCACTAGCTGATAAGACCAGTGTAAGCTATTTACATTTAACTAGAGAACCTCAATCCCTGTACTCTCAATCCAGCACATCAAAACAGCAGTCCCTTGTACATGCCGACAATATATATTATGTATCTTAGACAGTAATAAAAAACACTCTTGTTCCTCTGTTTGAACAGTCACTTCAGTTTAATCCTGAGATCCTTAGCCAACACGTGTTCTGTCGCGCTTAATTGATGTATGCCACGACTTCTTCAGGCCTCTAATCGCTTTGTATGGATCCTCAGTTCCAGGAGTATTTCCGACCCGTAATGGGTTCTAGTACTCCAGAGGTATTTGCACAGTAAAGGTAAACAGTGATTACTGTGTCCAAGATTTAGTGTATTCCAGAATTCTTTTCTGAAGTGTGGATCTTGTGTGTATAAGTCATAAATCCATCATGAAGAATGACGACGTGGTATAGTAAAACCACTCTTTGGGGGCTAAGTGAGTCTCTCTTACCCAAAACTAAGTCTTTGCTGGCGTAAACGCAAACCCTCTATTCAGTAGCAGTGCTGCCTCCGGCGTGTGCAAGGGACTGTTGTTTTGGTTTATCAGTGGTTATCCACACATTGGGGAAGAGGGTGGCTCTCCCCACCCTAATGCACCGCAATCATAATTGTACACTAGTACATACTCACTGCGTATTTCCCCGGAGCCCCATTACTCTACAAAATCCACCCACCAAGACGTCCCACAATCCAGCACACCGTCATGCACTGATCACTGACCACCAGCCCTTGTACAGGGAATACTATTCTCCTCTGCCTCAGTGTTGCCTTTATCTAATTGTCTTCTGTGGGTCTCCTTTACCCATTTGGTGGATTTCTCCATCCCCATTTTTTTCTCTCTCTTTTAGAAAATCTTAATTCTTTTCAGAAGCCTTCTTCCCTTTCCAGTCTTTGTCTTTCACTGGCTCTCTCTTTTACTTTTTCATTCTCTTTGTGGGTTCCCGTTCTCTATGGGGTTCATCCACCCGTTTTCCTATTTGGGATTTCATACCCTATCTTTATGGAGCTCTTTCTTTCTTTATCTTTTTTTCAGCAATTGTTTTATCACCTCTCTCTGGGCTTTTTCTCCACTCATTTTGCCTCCCTGGGGCCTGTACTATTGCTCTCTAAGGCCCTTTTTCTTTATTAGTCTCACAGAAGCTTTTCTTTTCAAATCGCTCTTGATCTGTTACAAGGGATTCTTTTCACTCTCTCCTAGGTTGTCTAAACTTACCTATCTCCCTTTGCGCCTTTGCATCCCCTCTCTTAGTTTATCTTCTGACACGGACTCACTCAACACAATCTACAATCTCTGGCTTCTTTAATTTTCTCTGCACAACATATGTTGATGATGCTCAACAGAAAGAAAACGTATTGTTTTTCAGTGATCCTTAAAAAACTCAAAATTCATATGTTCTCTCTCATGGCTTATCTTTCTTTCTTCTTCCCCTTCAAGGGGCGTTGTTTGCTCTTATGGGTCTTTTTAACGTTTTATGTGGCTCTCTGTGTTTCTCAGGCTCCCTAATATACTTTTTATTTAGGGATCTCTCGCCTTTTGATCTGGTACTCTTTCATACGCCAGAGTGTATTTTTCCTCTGTGCAAATAATACATTTTCCATAGCTCCAAGGCTATCCTCTCTCTCAAATGCACTCATTTGCGCTCTTCAAAGAATACTTTTTCCCCCTCTGATTATATATTCATATGTAGCGGTGCTTCAAGGTCTTTCAGGTTGGTGGTCTTATATTGTCTCTGTTACTCTATCACTGGATACTTATTTCCCTCTCCTTTGGTCTTTGGACCTCTCTATTAACCCTCTTCACCTCAAGACATCTCTTATAATAACGTGTTTTTAAATAGTGCTTTGTTCAGCTTTTCTAGTCTCTATGGCATTACTGTACAAATGTACCAACCTCAAAACAATGAACTTAGGACTTGGCCTAGTTGAGATTCGAATTCATGAACAACAGATAACA
Organism: Triturus cristatus; assembly: GCF_964204655.1. Taxonomy (NCBI): domain Eukaryota; kingdom Metazoa; phylum Chordata; class Amphibia; order Caudata; family Salamandridae; genus Triturus; species Triturus cristatus. Next base: position 464,313,206 of record NC_140592.1, read on the forward strand.
AAACGTACCTTTTGGTCTCACTGTATCTTCACTCTCACTTTCTCTCACTTTCTCTCTCTCTCTCTCTCTCTCTCTCTCTCAGTCTTCTTCATTTCTTGGTTCTCTCATCTCCGTCTCTCTCTGCCTCACTTACTCTCATTCTTTTCCTTTATCTCCTTCTCGTTATCTTGCTCCCCCTCTGTTTCTATCTCGTTTTTTCTCCCTCTCTCATACTTTACCCCTTAAGCCCTGCTTCTTTTGTCACCTTATTTTTTCTCTGGCTTCTCACATTTGTTTCCCCTCACATTCTTTCACTTTTCAATCACATTTTTCCCTTCCCCTTTTCCTGCTCTAACTTATGTGCCCTCAGCTCTTATTTCATCTTCCACTGTCTCCCTTTTACTTCTTTATGTGTAGAGGTCTCACTTTGCACTTGAAATTGAAACTATCAAATAAGGTTGTAGTCACATACTGATGTAATATGTTACATAACTCAATGGCTGCATCACCTCATGGATAGGCAGCATTCTAATATAACACCGGATACAGGTTTTAACAACAAATTGTCATCAGGAAAATACAAATTGCAGCATCTGTGCCTCGAAGTTCAAATATGACGCAGGCGCTTTGTGTGCTTGGGGTCTCTGCAGGGCCTACCATGGAGCTCAGGTCAAGGCACCTTTCTTCAGCACAAATGCTGCCCCCAAATGGACAGCTGTAAATCTAAGCACATTTATAACATTGTGTCCATGAGCCCTGGGATTCCCCACAAAATGGAGAAGACATTGCACCCCAGGAGGGACTCTACGTACAGAAAACAAACTTTAACTTGATGCCAAGTAAATGTGTATGTTTCTAAAACAAGAACAGAAACACTCACCTTAGTTCTTCCTGGGAATCACTTTGTCTTCATTCAAAGTGTTTATTTCAACTGTCCACTACTTGTTCATGTTGACAAGTTCTTCTAGTTTTTAGAGATAAAACTATATATATAGTAATTGGGCTTGGAAGTGGCGAGCAGCACGCATTGCACGTGCCGAAAGTGCTTGCGCTGCCTTCTCAGCACCTCCTCTAAGCTGTCTTGATACTGAATTGCTCTGTCAGTGGATTGCTGATGCAGCAGTCACTCACTTATAAAGCACCACAACTCCTGACAAGCACCCAGGCAACCATCAAAACACAGCCTCTCAGAAATAATCTACAAATTAAACCATTGCTCATCTCTAAATGCCTATCTGCGGCCAGTCTATAGCTTCTCGACCTGCCCCAATCTTTCCCTTCTATTTTCTCTCCAACAAGTAGAAACAGAGAGAGGATAGGCAGGACAGATATGAGGGAAAAAACTGATCTGACTTGCCAGGTTTCCCAGAACCATGCGTGATGTGTCTCCCCCTACACACACACACACACACAATCTTTTCTGGAGCCTGGCGTGCCCTGTTCTAAGAGTAACAAGATACCTTGTTACTTTGTTTCTTTTCAGTCCTGGGTCAGTGCGAGCAGCTCAGAGCAGGCTGCACACTACCTCTGCTTTAGAACAAGACACAAGCAGCTCTGCACAGACAAGCTGACGGGGCTTTATTTATGCCAGGGCTCGGCACCATCACATATTTCTAAACACCGCACATTTTTATTCACTACATGGTGCTGCTTTGTGTGTATTTTATAGTAGAATTCATTAGTGGGGGATTTACTATTCTAATATATCTTTGAAAAACTGCTAAAACTAGCACGTAGGTACTGCTGACACTGTTTTTTGGTAGCAGTGGCAGGAGCTGTGGCTGATGCCACCTGCACTGGATTACAGAGAAATACTTTTAGCACTCACACCTAATTTTTTTACAAATCAAGCAGTGGGGTCCCTCTTCACATACTGAAGACTTGGGAGGGCCCTTGCACTGCAGGGATGTTCGTTACGCCTTGCTTACCAAACACATTCCAACGATGAATTGTTTCAATAAATATCAGCAGGTCAAACCTGTCAATATTTATTAAGGAAAAATGTGCCGTATAATACTGGAACATGCAGATTTTGATGTGGTAAGCAGCAAAATCCACATGTTAGTCCTCCAAAACTCATAATTAGCGGGTATTTATTGCACCAGTTAAATTCCGACTCAGCAAAGTCAGATTTTACCAGGTGCGATAAGGAGGATACTAATAATTGGGCCTCTTGTTATAAGGGCCTAAGAAGCAATCACCTACATAGTGAATGGTTGTGGGGAAAACCTGGCATGAATCCAACGGTTCTGGTACCACATGAAATACATCATAGCAGGACATATACGCAGAGAAACAGAAGAGCATAAAGTGTAGTGTGCTTGTTTAGCTCAACAAGCCCGCATGGAGTAGCATAGCTGTTCCTCTTACAATAGCATAACAGATAGTTATTCAAACACAGTTCATGTCAGTAATGATGATGGGTTTTCCCATCTGACATCACAGCTGTTTACAAAATAGCATGCAAACTTAGGGCCTGATTAAGAGTTTGGCAGGAGGGCGGTCAGCCCGCTCCGGCGGTGGTCGGGAACACGCTGCCATGCCGGCGGCATCCCAACTGCCGCATCACAACATCACTGTGTGGCTGGCCATATATGGGCGGTGCAGCCACGGCAGTGACATGCTTTGGCTCTAGGAGAGAGCCTGAAGCCAATGCCGGCTACACTACTGCACCGCCTGCAAGTTGGGTGCACTATTTCCATACCCCATGTCGTACATTACAAACAGTGCACACACCGATAGTGCAGGCATGGGGGGGCACAACATGGGTCCAGGCCACTTATTCGCCTTGGTGTTCTCGCCATTAAAAGGTCTGCGGAAAGGCAAGTCATAATTTCCACAGTGGTGCCAATGCCGCACTGCCAGCATTGACCACCGCTGTCCCCACTGACACTGGAGCTCGGATCTTGGCGGTGGCTGCCGTCTGGAGGAGGTCTCTCCGCGCACATTCCAATCCAGTGGTCATACCGCTAGGTATGCGGCCGGCCAGACTGCCAAAAAGCGCCAGGTTCAGAATCAGAGCCTAAGTTCCAAATGATTCACCGCATTGAAAAGCACTATGATAACACGCAACGGTGGTGGAGACGCTGCCGCACTATTTGAAGCCTGCCTTACTTTTAAAACTTTTTGACATATAACCTTGGCATAAAACTATACAATCGGTATGAAATCAGGAAATCACATTTCATGTGCCTAAATCGTCCAGTACTCCCCTCATGGATCCTCATTTAGAGAGAGTTGAAAAGAGTCAAAAGTCATGGTAAATAATAAAAATATGCAATAAGAAGATCGCTGCACAGATAATGCGATGTTGCTATTTAAACTAACTTGTTTTTGAGGCATGACAACTGTGGCGATATCATTTTGCTGCTCTGCAGAGCTGTGCCTGTTAGTTTAATCAAAAAACTGATGTTAATTTTGCAGATTTTCCCACTTGCAGCTAATTTGTGTGGATTTGATGATAATCTGTCTAACAACGCCTTTACACTTATGGAATTACAACTTACTTTCTAACATCTCTGAGAGAGGGCTTTTTTTTTTTTTTTTACTTTTCAAAAACCTTTATTTGCTGCAATCACACGGACATGGTACACTACTTACATGAAAGCAGAGCATTGTGCACGTTAGTTGCTGCTTACACACGGTAATGGTACACCGAGTGCAGGATTTCATAACATCTTGGCTCACATGGCAAGTCCCAAGGCACAATGAAAACGCAGACAACCCCACTCTGTAGGCACAAGTGACCTGAACAGCATGATAAAGTGGAGGGGAGCAAGGGAAAGGCACGGGAGGTAGTGAAAGCCCTAAGAGAGGGGATGCCGGCCCGGCCAGAGGGGGGGAGGACCCAAGGAAGAGCAGTTACTGACCAGCACCGGCGGCCGCTGCGGGCGCGGAGTGCCGGCGGGGAGTGTGGGAGAAGCAACGCAGCTAGGCCGGGGTCGGGAGTGAAGGTATGTGACGAGGGGGCCCCATATGTCAGGCGGACGTGACCTTGCGGGCATACGCTCCCAAAACTCGGAGAGGAGGGTCTGACATCTCGAGGCGTCCTCTAACCAGTGAGAGAACTTGGGCACTGGTCTACGTCCCCAACACATAGCCACCCTGCGCTGCGCGAGGACCAGCAGCAACATCTCTGAGAGAGGGCCTTGATGTATATTAGTGAAATTATTTCAAAACTAGAACTTTACCCTTGTGCAGAATGTAAGATGGTAACATTTCGCACCTGCAAGAAAACCTTACAAGATAACAAATTTCATAATAGGTACAGTTTTTCAGATTCGATCCCTGGTGTTACTTTTTCATCATTTCGGATTACAACCGTACCAAACTGAAGAAGACGGTTTTAAATTTTCTGCACCCATATTTGTATCAGCAAAGGTTTTTGTCGTATCACTTTTTAAGAGGAATGATGGTTTCGTGACGTGCTTAGAGAGGCAGCCATGTTGTTACAGCTTTGGTTACACAAATGGTAAGAATCAACACAATCTGAAGGTCATTTGGTACACTTAAAATACATGGCACAGGCTTACATTAAACCACATTTTTAATAAATTTCGTGAATTTCGTATTATAGCTGGTCAGTTACATGGCTAAAGACATCAGAACTGGACTTTAATAAGCCAATTAGAGACACATTTTTATACTTGGTTGCAGGCGCCCATGTATTATATAATTCACGTATATTTCAAAATGAGTGTCACGTTCCATTTGGAAGGTGGTACAACGGGTGTACAAATCCACCTTCCCAGGAGGGGAGGATGTAGTTTCTTGGTTGGCCGCAGATCGGTAAACCTCTGCAGAATCGGTCAGGGGTCTTTCATTATAATGAGGAAATCCATGCTTCACAAGGAACCATGAAATAGTTTCCATATTTCATGGTTCCACGTGAAATATCGTTTATTATATACCGGCACTGCTAGATTTAAAAAAACATCATAAGTGAAGTGAACATTACATTTGGAATGGGGAAGCAGTGCAGTCGCGAGGTCTCTTGACATGCGCAGTAATCAGTTGGAATATTGTCACGGATGTTCAGTCCATCTGGATGCACTGATTTGAAATGGCACATCCATGCTGGAGACACCCCTTGCCCTCCCTCCATCTTTTAATTTACTTCTGGAAACAAATAATTTTTTGTATAATTGCTATAATTTATTTATTTTAGGGGGAAGCCCATTGCCCCATTTCCCTGGTCCTTACCCTTTTTTGTTCCTTTAATCCTTCTCTTTATTAAACCATTGACACTGCATACTTACTTGCCCCCTTTCTGTTTGTTATGCCTCCAGACGCTTTTGTTTTTTTGTTTTATCTCAATGGTTTTAATTTATATTTTTGTGATATAGTCTTGAATCTCAGATAAAGTGTCATTACCATCCGAACAGAGAACTCTGCCCACTGTAGGATTCAAGCTTTGTTTTTCTTAAGTTACTGACACAGGAACCCAAAACTATGGCAACCAGTAAACTGCAGATGCAGTTGCCTTTTATGAGTCATGATTTCCAGTTTACAGCTTTCTGAACGTCAAACCTTGTCAAAGGCCAAATGCTTCACATATTTCTGAAAGAGCAAGAATACAACCGCCCATTATTCCCACCGTCATAACAGATTTTCAAGGCAACCTTCAGTTTTTAAAATGATATTAAAGGGACCATGCAGTATAAAGAACAAACTGTTCTCTTTACACAGTGCTCCATCTCTCAAAATCACCAATAATAGGCATTCTAGATTGTTGTTTGGTTTGGTAAAGAATTGTTGCATTGCCTTTGATATGTGTGCTACTTTATGGCCAGAAAAACTCAGAATGTAATTTTTTCATGCCCCTAAAGTCGAACCATTTGGCGGCATGCTACTATGCAGAGCCAACGCTGTGATTGGTACACAATGAAAGTTGTGTTTGTTCCCCAGGCCCAATGAGACTAGAGCACATAGAAAAAGCCTGTCCTATTTTAATATTCTTTCTTCTTCCTCCTGCAGCCCAGCACGTGATCTCAGAAGCCAAAGGTCCATGCTACAGGATCTTGCGGGACGGTGGATGTTCTCTCCCCATCCTGAGGAACATCACCAAGCAGATCTGCTGCTGCAGCCGCGTTGGGAAAGCCTGGGGCAAGGGCTGTGAGCGGTGTCCGGCTCACGGATCAGGTAAAGTGACATCATCTTTCTGTTGTTGTGAAAGGATGTTGGTGTGTCCTCCACTACCTTTAGATAGACTTTAGGCGCGAGTGTGGGAGGCCTCGACAACTTCCACATGCAGTAGCCTAGAGATATGGTGCACCAAACAGGGCTATTGCAGCACCAGCTACTATACCGTGTATGGACTATCCTACCTAATGCACAGGAGAGACCAACGACTGGTTAGCTAATAACCTAAAATACTGGGTCTTCTATACGCAGAAACCTATCACCAAAAAGCTCTAATGCAAACCATTTTGTGTCGCACCCAGAGTCTAATATTTCATCCGAAAATGCACCACAGTTGTTTGGTCGTATCTTTCGATGGTCACCATGCATGTCTCCTGCAAGGGCATGTCACAGATCCCTCTTTCGCAGACGCTAAGTAACTGCACATTTCATATTCATTATTTTTTTTATGTTGTTTTTTGTATACAGCCTAAACATATGGAACATACAAAAATACATCATGATAGTATCAAATACTCATATGTAGTCACAGTTGTCAATCAAAAATGATATTAGAGGCTGTATCAGGATTCGTCATTGAATTTAGGGCAAATCCAAAAAGCCTGCTGGGGCAGGACCAAAAACTGAGGAGGAAAAAGAGGTCTCAGCACTAACTAAAGGAATTTCACCCCCCCTCCCCCCAGGATGGTACTTCGAAACAAAGGATGAAGAGGGGGTGGGATCCATAGGGCAGTAGACTATATATCTAAAGGCCACTAGAGGGCGTCTCAGGGAAAATGTACAATTGTCAGGGGTGGGGGGCATGAGATGGTTCTTAACAGAGCCCGTGGGGCACGGAGGGAGGCAGGAGGACGTTCAAGTTGTGGTGTATATCAGTAGAAATATCAATGCTGGGATGATGTACCTTCAGGGTGGCCTATTATCGTCTTTTGAGTGCTCAGTGAAGTCATAGAGTATTGAATCCCAGTATGTTATGTTATGTTATGTTAATAGCATTTATTACGCGCACAGCTGCCCCAGCTAAGGGGCGTCCTGGCGCGCGACAAGGTACAACACAACCAACACAAGACCACGAGTACAGGGAACAGATTAAAACAAGAAAGTTTTTAAGGATTTCCGGAATAACAAAAGATCGTTAATTGTACGGAGCTGAAGTGGGAGCGAATTCCATAACGCTGCAGCCTTCGTCCGAAAAGAGCGCCCACCAGCTCGGCAAAGCCTGAACCTCGGGACTACTGCAAGCACTTGCTCCGAAGATCTTAATGAACGGGTTGGTACATAGCCGGACATGAGATTCGAAAGAATCTGGGGAGCGGATCTTTTCAAAATTTTAAAAGCCAAACATAAAACTTTAAAATGAATTCGCGACTTGATCGGCAGCCAATGCAATGCTCGAAGAGTGCTGGAGGCCGAGCAAGACCTAGGCAAGCCGACAATTGCTCTGGCAGCGGCATTTTGAACGCGTTGAAGCCGAACAATTTCTGCCTGATTGCTCCCTAACAGGAGTGAACTGGCATAGTCCAGGCGAGATAGAACTGTTGCCTGCACTACCATCTGTCTGGTAGAGGGATCGAAAAACTTAAGGACAGGCCTTAAGCCCCGAAGGACTCCAAAGCAGCACGCCGCGGTTTTCTTGGTGTGCCCCACAAAACTGAGAGTAGAATCCAGCCACACTCCCAGATTTCTCAACTCCATAACCGGAGTTGGAGCCACACCAAGTTCCGGCGGCCACCATCTGTCACCCCAGAGATCCCTACCCTTTCCGACGATCATGACCTCGGTCTTCTTTGCGTTAAGCTGGAGACAGTTGGCAGTCATCCAGCTTGCCACCTCCCTTAGCCCATTCTGGAACTTGGGGGCATCCACATCGGCATCCCCACTGATGGTAACCGCCAGCTGAGTGTCGTCAGCATATGAGACCATGTACATGCCCCATAGCTTGACGACATCAGCCAGCGGTCTCACATAGAGATTGAATAAAGTGGGACTCAGTGAGGAACCTTGCGGTACTCCCAAGTCCAGAGGATGGAATTTGGACTGATAGGGAGGTATGGCAACGCAGAAGGACCGGTCATCGAGAAAGGAACGGAACCACTGAAGGGCTAGCCCCGTAACGCCAATCTCTTCCAGGCGGTGCAGAAGGATACGGTGCAAGACCGTATCGAAGGCGGCGCTCAGATCTAACAACACTAGCGCCGCCGTCTGTCCCTGATCCAGCACCGACCGGAGATGTTCAACCATGGCGAGAAGGGCAGTCTCCGTGCTATGCCCAGCTCGGAACCCGTTCTGGGTCACGTCCAGAATGTTAGCTTGAGTGAGATGGTCAGTAAGTGCCTGATTAACATGGGCTTCCATCAGCTTGGCTGGCCATGGGAGCAAGGAAATAGGCCGATAGTTCTCCGGTCTTAAAGCGTCCAAGTCTGGCTTCTTCAAAATAGGAGAAACCACAGCACGCTTCCATTTGGTTGGGACCGTGCCCGTAGCCAATGAAGTATTAATCAAGGAACAAACTGTAGAACGACCCACAAAAGACTGGTTCCTAAACAGGGCAGGACATACCGGATCCAAAGGCGAACCAGACTTGACCTTCTGAGCCAGAATATCAAAAGCCTCGGATAAGAGTTGCGGAAGAGATGCCAGCATGGGACAGGCAGGAGCAACCACCGCGGTCTTCTGAGAGGGCCCAGTACCAGGAAAGGCACGGTAGATGTTCTGCACTTTTTCCAGAAAAAAAGATGCTAGGGCTTCACAGTGCGTGGTAGAGGCCATACCTGGAGAAGTGGAGCGCTTAGACAGCAGATCCTTAAGAGCTTTAAAAATAGTCTTGGATGGATTAGGGCTATTACGAAATTCCAGAGAGTAGAACGCCGCGCGAGCCCTACAAATGGCACGATGGTAGATCTTAATAGAGGCCAAGTACAGCGCTTTCTTCGCCGTATCGTAAGATCTCCGCCATTCTCTCTCGGCACGCCTGCAATTCCCTTTCAGTGCGCATAGCGCACTGTCATACCAGGGGTTAGACTTTCTAGGACTGATCTTACTAGTCAGTATGGGAATCAAAAAGTCCAGCGCCCTGGTAATCCAATTACAGAACTGATCATAGCCCAATTCAACATCACTCGAAAGTTCAAGCGGATCAGCAGTTAGAGCGAGATGAAGATCCTCTAACCTAAGCTTGCTCCAATGTCTTCTAGGGATAGATCGGGCTAAAGGAGTTGGAATAATATCAGGTAATAAAACCCGAATATCCACTAGAAAATGATCCGTCCATCCGAGGGGCGACACGGAGCGAATTGAGGCTTCCGTTAAATTTGTGAAAAAAGGGTCCAATATATGCCCTCCTGAGTGAGTTGGTTGGGAGACTCTTTGAGACAATTGAAGGGCCTCAAGATCCGCGAGAAAGTTACATACAGCCGGGGTCCTCTGGTTATCAAAATGGAGATTCAGATCTCCCAGTATAGAGAAATTAGCGCACCCAATTGCCAGAGCACTGACGGCGTCAGGGAAAGCCTCCCTAAATGCGACATCATTACCTGGGGGGCGATAGACCACCAGCCCCGAGATCGAATACTGGGGGCTAATCCCAATCTTAAAAGATGCACTCTCGCACCCAGCAATATGCACGGCATTCCAAATGCAGGAAAAATTAGATTTCACTGCGAGTGCTATACCCCCCCCTCTAGTAGGGCGATTGAGGGTAAAGATAGAATATTCCGATGGAAAGGCAAGATTGATTATTGCTGCATCGTCCTCCTGCAGCCAAGTTTCGGTGATGGCGAGGATGTCCGGGGACTCATCATGCAAAAGGTCAAAGATGTTTTGATGATGTGATACCAATGACCTAGCATTTAAGCTAAATATCCGAAGAACGTTGGGCGAGCTAACACTCGTACTAGAAAATATAGCAGCAGCAGCCGTCTGGCGAGTAGTAGCCGGAGAGGTCAGGGCGAAACCTTTACAGGCACAGCAAAACGGGCCGCGTAAAGGGTGGATAACCTGGTTACATTTAGTGATGGTCAGACCAATGGACCGTAGCGTCTCATTAGAATATGTAATCATTTTACTACCTTAGCTAACAATACGAACGCACTCACCTGCAAAGCCCCGCACGCCCTGCACATCCCTAGCGCGGACGAGCGCAGACGGGCAGGACTCAGGCACGACTCCGGCTAAGCGACGGTGTCCCACTGCGTGGTACCGCTGCGCGGGAGGAAGCGGCTTTAAATAGGCGTCCCGCGAGGCAAACCGGAGCGCTGTAGCGCTCAAAATGGCGCCCGCCACAAAAATCCACTGCCCAAGCCAAAATGGCGTCCACCCCGGGAATCCCCGTGACCCGGACCCACCAAAGCGGCGGTGATGAAACCAGATTACATGCGGTGAGAGGGGGGGGGAGTTTAGCAGCCCACTAACAACCCTGAGCACCAGTTTAAAATCAGGGGATAAAAATTAAACAGCAAAACAAATACAAAACAGGGATGATTAAAATTCGATCACTAACAGCAGCGCGAGCGTCGTGATGCTTGTAAAAAAGTACCTTGTCTGGCAGTCCATAAAGAGAAATCCGCCTTAAATAGGCGTCCCGCGAGGCAAACCCGAGCGCTGTAGCGCTCAAAATGGCGCCCGCCACAAAAATCCACTGCCCAAGCCAAAATGGCGTCCACCCCGGGAATCCCCGTGACACGGACCCACCAAAGCGGCGGTGATGAAACCAGATTACATGCGGTGAGAGGGGGGGGAGTTTAGCAGCCCACTAACAACCCTGAGCACCAGTTTAAAATCAGGGGATAAAAATTAAACAGCAAAACAAATACAAAACAGGGATGATTAAAATTCGATCACTAACAGCAGCGCGAGCGTCGTGATGCTTGTAAAAAAGTACCTTGTCTGGCAGTCCATAAAGAGAAATCCGCCTTAAATAGGCGTCCCGCGAGGCAAACCCGAGCGCTGTAGCGCTCAAAATGGCGCCCGCCACAAAAATCCACTGCCCAAGCCAAAATGGCGTCCACCCCGGGAATCCCCGTGACCCGGACCCACCAAAGCGGCGGTGATGAAACCAGATTACATGCGGTGAGAGGGGGGGGGAGTTTAGCAGCCCACTAACAACCCTGAGCACCAGTTTAAAATCAGGGGATAAAAATTAAACAGCAAAACAAATACAAAACAGGGATGATTAAAATTCGATCACTAACAACAGCGCGAGCGTCGTGATGCTTGTAAAAAAGTACCTTGTCTGGCAGTCCATAAAGAGAAATCCGCCTTAAATAGGCGTCCCGCGAGGCAAACCCGAGCGCTGTAGCGCTCAAAATGGCGCCCGCCACAAAAATCCACTGCCCAAGCCAAAATGGCGTCCACCCCGGGAATCCCCGTGACCCGGACCCACCAAAGCGGCGGTGATGAAACCAGATTACATGCGGTGAGAGGGGGGGGGAGTTTAGCAGCTCACTAACAACCCTGAGCACCAGTTTAAAATCAGGGGATAAAAATTAAACAGCAAAACAAATACAAAACAGGGATGATTAAAATTCGATCACTAACAGCAGCGCGAGCGTCGTGATGCTTGTAAAAAAGTACCTTGTCTGCTGCTAAGGATTGTTTACACAAGCCTCTCTTTCCTTCCCTCTGAAAAGTTACACGTTCTGCCTGTGCCCAACTCATGGCCGAGTCTCCCCTCCAGTGTGTGACCGTGAGGGAAACGAGAAACTTTCATCTCATCACAATCACCTGTTAGGCTAGTATGAGAGCTAAGTCATTGAATTTGGCGGTGTCTTTTTTGGGTTTGGGAAAAATCTCTAATAGGCTATTTGCCTCTGTAGAGACATCAGGGATCTCTCTGTTGCCGTCTCGATGTCAGCTAGTACCACCCGCTAACACGTCTAGAATATGTAGAATATATCTGACGGGGAGGCCTTGCATCTAGGACAGGCACCAACTAGGCCAGGAATTATTAGATGCAGTCTGTGATGGATAAGTACACTTTGTGGAGTTTATAGATTGGGATATATATTAGTTTAAAGCAATTGTTTCTGGATACTTTGTAGCGGTATTCCAGGACCTGTTGCCAATTGGGGGTCACTGAAGGTCTGCCCCAGTGTCGCCTCCCAGGTACTCCGAGGTGCTGTAAGACTCCAAAATGGGCTGACTGAAACAATCTAGATAGCTACTTAATTAATCGCCAGCCATGACGATGTCTAAGTAGGATTGGGTTTGTGTCCCGCTCAGAATCCCTAACTCTCCAATGTATGGTTAGCGCTCTTTTAATGGAATAAGAACCTACACCACTGTAGGCCAGTCCCATCGCGCAGATCCTCAAAACTAAGCAGGACTCCCTCAGAAAACAAGTCTCCAGCTGCATTAATTTCCACTGCTTGGCATGTCATTAGTTGTCCAGTCCCAATTTATGGGGATCACTCTAAGTGGCAATATCGGGGACCATGCCTTCACACCAGTAGTGCGAGGGAAACTACATTTTAGGCAATTGTGGGCAGTACTAAGGAGCATTTGGTGGTGTCCAGCCCACCATTACATAGGACCTTGAAGCTGCACTGCAAGGTAATATTTCGGAAAATCCGGTGCATCCAAGCCACCTCTGGATGTTGGAGATGGCAGCTCTCGTCTCCTTTCCCCATTTAAGGTCTATCAATGAGGTATCTAGTTCTAGGAGTGTTTTGAGGGGATAAGCTTTGGGAGGTTGGCAAAAAAATACTGGAGCACCACCAATCAATAAAATTGACAGTTCGATCCTGCCAGCAACATATGGGAGAGGAATGTCCAAAAGAGTACCTCTGACTGAAGGGACAGAGGTTCCCCTTCAGAAGATCCAACTGTTCACGAAATAGCTGTATTCCCAGATATTTAAAGATCTTGGGAGGCCATGTCAGTAGTCCCACACCCAAATTTATTACCTGCTCTGGGAGAGGGGGGATACCAGTGACTCAACATAATTAATCCTAAGTCCTGATAGGGCGCCAAATTCATGGAGGGTGAGCTCCAGGGCACCATAGCTATTATAGATATCACAAACATAGAGGAGCATGTTGTCCATGTATAGGGAAATGGCATGCATATGTAATCCATTGGGCAAAAACCAATCTGGGCCCTGCAATCTGATCTTGATTGCGAAGGGTTCAAGGGTCAGGACAAATAGTAGGGGGCAGTGGGCAGCCCTGTCTTGTGCCCCTGGTCACTGGGAAGGAGTCGAACATATGCTGCCCATTCTTGACTCTTGCTCTGGGGTTGGTGTGTATTAGCTGAATCCACCACAGGAACATCGAATCAAATCCAAAGCAGCGCAGAACTTTAAAAATGTATTTCCAGCTAAGTGTACTAAATGCTTGAGCCAGGTTCAGAGATATGTATGCGGAATAGGATCTAGTTCGGGCGGCCTTTCTCACTATGGAATAAAAACTGTCTGATGTTTAGAGATGTGTTGCATCTACGAATAAACTCATTCTGCCCTGGGTGTTTCAAGTCCTCCATTAGGGGTAGGAGTTGATCAGTGATAATTTGATTCAGAATTGTGCATTTCTAGGTGTAGGACTTGGCATTTTCGGCTAAAGTTCCCTAAACTTTTTGCTTTCCCCCTTGACCGTTTTCCTGACATAGAGTTGCCAATTTAGATGCTTTGGGTACTTTGCCACTGCAAATCAGTGTCAAAGTACACGGATCCCCTATGTAAAGTGTAGCGGTAATTGGTTGGCCATGATTAGTATGTTGGCCTGACTAGTAAAGTCCCTAGTGATGTCTACTGTGTGTGTAGGGGCTAGTAATGAAAACGCATGCAGAGAGGGAAACTCAGGCCTTCAGTGTAGGGTCTGCGTGCTAAGTTAGCCTGTTGTCCTGACAAGTGCAACCACTTGTCAGGCCTTACTTTCCCTTTTGCATACACATGGGGCACCCCTGTGGTTGGTCCCAGGTAATCCCTGGGCAGAGTGCAGTGTAGGTAAAAGGCAGGACATCTACTGAGGTGTGTGTTATGTCCTGACAGTGAAAAACACTCCATCTCGTTTTCACTGGTGAAAGGCCACTCTGCCCATAGGACAGAATGGGGGAGGCTGGGTATTGTGTCTTGGTAGCCTAGTTTCCTGTAAGTTTATATTGGAGAGGTGAAGTTTAGTATGTATGAACTCACAGTGTCATAACTAAGGGTGGGCGGCAAATTCCGTTCCGCTCGCGGAACTTGCGAAATTTCATCATTTTCACGTTCCGGAATTCGGGGGCATGAGGGTAGAGGTATTGCACAAAAAAGTGGCAGCTTCCTGGATAAATATGCAGGGCAGGGTTCATTCTGGCACGATGCTCCTGTCACAAAAATTAAACCTCATCAGGAAGCACTTACAGATATAAATAAAGCAGATGCCCGAGTTGAAGCTCAAATTCTGTAACGCATTAATCAGCCCAAAAATTCATGAGCGAGGTTTTGGCTAAGCAGATGTGCCTTCTCTTCATTTCCACCCTGAAAAGATAGCTGTAATCCTTGCTGGAGGTCTTCGCATCCTTGAGTTTCTCAAGCGCAATCCTCATGTAGAATTCGTGAGCGTGGCTAAGCAGATGTGCCTTCTCTCCATTCCGCGTGTTCGTGGAGATTTTTTGCCGTTTCGCGGAATTCTGCGAAAGGCAACTTCGCAAATTCCGCCCACCCCTAGTCATAACACATCTTTCTGTGAAAGTGGTTTTGTCACTGTGTGTTCAGAAAACACTCTTTTAGAAAGTGGCTGAGTTTTATGCGTTAAGTATTTTTGTGTGTCTCTGCTGAATGTGGATTGACTTTCTGGATCTGTGAGGTGAGAGGAGCTGGGAGAGGTCTTGACCCAGCGAGGGGCTGAGATGGCACCAGGCTGCCCTGCATCTGTAGAGTAGGGGGAGGAGAAGCCCGGGAGGTAAAAATGCCTGGGCTAGTGCCATAAACCAATTAACCCAACTCCAGCTGAGGGATTAAGGATCCAGACCCCCAGTATCAAAGGGAGAAAGGTGACACTGGGAGGGAGACACCCAGAACTGATTAAGGGAGGGGTTAGGGACCTCTGAGCACAAAGAACGTCAAAGACATGAAGGGGTATAACTAAGAGAACTGAAACCCCTACAATTTGCTGTAGTTTTTAATGGTGAAATGGACAGGTCGAGTCTGCAAAGGCTTTGGCCTCTTTCGTGATCAAGAAGAACCTCTGCCAATGAAGGAGTTGCTGAAGAGACTGCTGGATAGGACTGACCCTTGCTTCGTGATCTGGGGCTGGCCTGCAGTTTGAAGCTTTTATGAAGGTAGAGACTGAAGGGACATTGCAGTTGGTGTTGTCCCCCCCTTCTTGAACAGGACTGTGCTTTGTGCTATGTCCTGAACTCCAAGGGCCCGAGGTGAGCTGGCTCCCTCTTTGGAAACACAGGAACATAAAAGTTTCTGGAGAAGTCCCAAGCAACGCGGTGTGCACGTGCTTTTGCAGCTTGAGACCCTCAGAAGTTGTGTCATGTGATCGTGGGCACATAGGAGTAAACAGTTGCGGGTGTGCAAGGAGCGTGTTGGGATGTAGCCAGGGCGTTGGTGAAGAGCGCCTGGTCGATGTGTGCACCGAGCAAGGAAGTGAAACTCGGACGCGCAAGGAGCGTGTCGTGGTGCAGCCAAGGCGTTGGTGAACAGCACCTGTTCATTGTGTGCGTCGGAAGAAGAGAGGAGACTCGGACGCGCATCGTGCATGCCGTGGTGCAGCCGAGGCGTTGGTGAGGAGCGCCTGGTCGTTGTGTGCACCGGGAGAAGAAGTGAGTCTCGGATGCGCATGATGCGTGTCGTGGTGAAGCCGAGGGATGGTTGAAGAGCGTCTGGTCGTTGTGTGCACACCGAGAGAAGAAGTGAGTCTCGGACGCCCAGGGTGCGTGTCGTGGTGCAAGCTGAGGTGTTGGTGAAGAGCGCCTAGTCGTCGTGTACACCGGGAGAAGAGGTGAGACTCGGACGTGCAGGGTGCGTGTCGTGGTGAAAGCAGAGGCATTGGTGAAGACCGCCTGATCATCGTGTGCACCAGGAGAAGAGGTGAGACTCGGACACGCAGGGTGCGTGTCAAGGTGCAAGCCGAGGCGTTGGTGAAGAGCACCTGGTCATCGTGGGCACCAGAGAAGAGGCGAGTCTCGGACCCACAGAATGCGTGTTACGGTGCAACCCCAGGCGCTGGTGAGGAGTGCCTGGGTGGTGTGTGCACTGAAATCGAAGTAGGTCTCCACAGTGCTGAGGGCAGGTCTCGGTGTCTACTGAGACTGATGGAAAGAGGGCCAGGTCATCAGACCCTCGGAGTGAAACAGTAGCGGCCCGTACCAGCAGCCCGGAGGAGCTGAGCCGCGGGTCCGAGCTCGCCGTGCCCATTTGATGGAGTTCTGGATCAAGGCCCAAGTCGCTGAAGGAGGAGAGGAAAGTGGGCTCGCGCCCCCCCAAGTAACGTGGATCACCACCTGGGGTGGGGTGTGGGCCCGGAGGGACACTCTCTCGGCCTCTCGCTTCTGTCAGCTGAGTGAGCCGGTTGCTTCGTCTCGGATCTAGGCCTGTGCTGGCCCAAGGAAGGGCAGAACTGAGGCGGAGTGAGAAGCGGTACTTTTGTGTTATCATTGATCCGTGATTGGGGGCAACTGTTAACGGAGCACCTAAACTCTCGTATAACACTTTGCATTACTGCTGCTAATGAACTATCGAACTGTCGTATTTCGCCTGACCTTATTTGTGCCTGTCGAACTACATGCTGGGTGCGCTACGCACTGCGTTATTTTTCCCTTGCAGAGTACATGATTGTAACGTGGCGCAGTGCATTACTTCTTCATCGCACAGTCCAGGATTGTTACATGGCACCTTGCACTGTTTTTCCATTGCACAAGTACATGATTGTAGCGTGATGCATTGCTTTGTTTGTCCTTGCACAGGGCATGCAGATAATGATACGTATTGCATTATTCCTTCTGTTGCAAAGTACATGATTGTGGCGCTACATATGGCATTGCTTCTCTAGTGCACAGTACGGGGGTAACAATGCAGTATTTCTTTTCTTTTGCAACACGTGTGATTCTAAAAATACTACCTGCCTAACCTTTTGGGAACGGTTAGGAGTAAACTTAACTGTTGGTTAGAAGCGGTGGTTGGGATTAGAACCTACCAATCCACTGGAAGGAATACTACCCATTATTATTTGTTGGTTTTGTATCGTGTGGTCAGATCGTATATCTTCTTATATAAAGATTATACTCGTTTTATAAAAACTCATGTGGAGTCTATTTGTGGTGACAGCAGTGGGTTGCCGTGAGTGTGGTTGCACATACTGTAGACTCGTGCCTTTGAGATAAGCCTGGCTGCTCGTGCCAAGCTACTAAGGGGTGAGCAGGGCTATCTCAGATGGTGTCCTTACTTAGCCTAACGTTGAAACGAGGGGTCCGGATCTCGCACCTGGCAACAGCAGGGTGGGACAGGGTTTCCCGCCTCCAGCATTTGGTGGCGGCGGGGAGGGACAAGGACCCCCACTTCCAACACTAGGGCAACAGAATTATTGGGCTATATGAGGAAAGTGCCTCTGGGTCTCACTCCAGCATCGATATGGGGACAACTAATGCCTTCCTGGTAGACAGCGGGAGGATGCCCAGATTCCTTAGCAGTATCATCTAAATGGTGTAGTTTAGAGATTAGATGGGATTCATATGTGACAATAAATTCTATTGGTAGACCATCAGACTCAGAGGTCTGGCTCTTAGGTAGGTAATGTATTGCATTCCGGATTTCTTGTCCAGAAATTGATTGCTCGCGGATATCTGTGTACGTGTTGGGTATCTGGGGTAGGGTTGTCTCTTCTTGGAATCTTCTGAATTGATCTTTCATAGAGACTCCTCTGTTCTCATAAAGGAAGGCATAATATGCACAGAACATATAGTTAATCTCCAAGTATTCTATTATAGTCTCTGATGGACTCTATGGGATGCCAGAGTCTTACAGGCCATGAGCAATGCCAACAGCCTGTCAGGTTTATCAGCCTCCCTATGGGCTTTAGCTGTGTAGTAGGACCAGTCTATACATCTCAGGTGTTCCATCAAAGTCACACGATGGTCGCTGTCCTGGAGCAAATTCTCATGTGAGTCCTCAGCTTCCACTGCTGCCTCTAGTCGGGACAAAGACTTTTCTACCTTGCATAAATCTGACTCTGGCTCATGTTGTGTTCCCACCACGTTTTAATGCATGTGAGAGGCACCTGGAAGCGGTTGTCTTGCCGACAATCTGTGGGCATACTCCACCACATACAATGATGAAAATGTCTTGGGGCATACTGCCTCTCTGAGTCAGGTTTTGAGGAAGGCTGTGGTGTTGGGGCCTCTGTGCTCTTTGGTGTGCCCATAATCTGTAGATTATTTCTGCAGGTTTGGCTCATCACGTCGTCTGCCGTGTTTACTAGTTATCGAACACAGGACGTCATATCATTTATTTGGGATGTATGTTCAGCGGTGGAAGGGAGGAGTTCCTTGATGAGTGTCTCATTTATCATGACTGCCTCCTTAAGTTTGAGTTGATCTTCGAGCGGCAGACCCAAGTCAGGGCTACCATATCTATTTTTTAGTTCCAGGGTGAATCTTGTGTTGATTATCACTGCTAGGATGAGATCCAATTTGTCTAGGTTATCAGATTTTGACTTCGCCAATTGAGAGAGGGGGGTCTCAGAAGGATCCCTCTAATGCCTATAATCCCTTCCCGTGCCCTCTTGTGTGTGGGCATTCAGTTTCAGCACTGAGTTGGTTCTCACAGAGTGGTTTATAGGGTTTGCTGAAAATAGATTGTCCCCGAGGTATCTCATACCCAGGGACCATGAGCTTGCTTTTGGGCCACAGACCTACAGGAATTATTTGGCAATCATGCTACATATTTGATGTGTGGCACACTATACATGTAAAGGCAAATATAGACCATTTTATGGGCACTAATCATTTAAATATTGTCACACTGTAACAAGGTATTGATACAAAACAGATGATGGTACTTTAGAGAATGCACGTCTATTTGTCACATGTCCAAATTAAGTACTGAAATTATATTCATCTGATGCCCTCCAAAGAATTATTAATTTTCTGCAGGAACAAACACCTTTGCTGTGCAGAAAACTGTGTCACCTTGCCCATTTTTGACTTTTTGGCCAACCTTGTGCTCTTCCTCCAGTGGACTCACCATGTTTGAGCACCGTGTAGGTATCTTAGCTGGTTAGCCACAGTCTATGCTTACCAATAAGGGAAAATGGCACTCATCCTCACCCCACTTCATAGGAGCACTTGCGATTAGTGGCAGCTGAATTTATAGGCGGGAGCACAGGTCGTTATGCTGCATATTCTCAGTGCACTTATGTCACCATGCAGGATCTGTTCACTCCCCAATTACTGTGGTCTTTTATATGTCCCATGACTGCGTGCTGTGTGGCTGTGTTCACTTGAGGAGCTTGTGCAATATGAACGGTGACTAGTGTGAGCACACATTGCATGCCAAAAAGGATAGTGGTTTTATGTGGCAGGCTAAAGACCCTTCTTGGTTCCTTGTCCTTGGAGCAACACATCTGGGGCCCTATTATGTAAAGGGTGCACTTTTTTGCGCCCGGTGCACGTTAAAACAAGTGTGCCAGGCTCAAACAGGGAAAGTGTGCCCTATTACTTGAAATGCGCTTCCCCCAGGACAGCTGTGAACTACTGCTGAACTGTGGGCAGATCATTCCTGTGAAAAACAGAGATGCTGCTTTGAAGCCGCTCCGTGTTTTCGCAGTGCAGCAGGCAACCCACCTGCACTTTTAAAGGGGATTAGAGATCCTCTTGCACCTGTCTGCAAGGGGATGTCTAGGGGTCTGTGGGAGCCCTTTTCTCTCCCTCAGAGGGCTGCCATCAAGGGGCACACTGACAGTGCACCACCTTTTGGACTGTGCACTGTCAGTGCACCTCCTGGGAGCTTCTTTGCCTCTGCGCCCGTGTCTGTATTACGATACAGGCACAGAGGCAAAGGGATTCCCTCATGTGCATGGGAAATGCCCCCATGCAAATGAAGGAACTCCCCCTGAAGATAGCGCTGGAGCTTTACGTGTAGCAGCGGTATCGGTATTTCAGAAGGGGCTGCACAAGCGTCTGCTTTTAGCACAAAATGTTGTCTTTCAGTATCACCCATGGCTTTTTTTCATGCAGGAGCATAATCTGCATTGAAAAGTGATGTAATTTTGGCAGGATATTGGTTCTATCAGAGAGAGTTTCAAAGCAAGACATGTTCTGCCAGAACCAGTCCCCCACGGGTGAAAACTATGCAAAATTGTATAATGCAAATTTTCAAGATATTTCACACATTTTACATAACATGAATTTTGTGAAATTAGTAACAGGCTTAGTGGGCATTGATTTTATTGTGGGTTGTTACTATGGAATCCTGAGTACCAAACCTTCAGCCATCTTGATATTTCTGTTTGATTGCGCTGCCTGAAGAGAACTAGATACACAGAGGCAGTGTTGGCCATCCAATTGGCGTATAATTAGTTTGTGTAAAATATATAAATATTTCACTCAGCATAACACAAACTTGCATGTGGACTTCTCTGGCACATTAACAATGCTCTGTGCCTGTGTTTCTCGAAACATCATATATAATGGGTTGACTTTTGTATCTTCAAACAATGAATGAGACCTTTTTGTGTAATGAAAAGGTATATGTAGCTGAAACAAAATATGCCACTGACTTTGCATCTTGAAATATTATACATTGCTTTTTTGTACCTTGGAACAATGTATCCAGCCAGCACATGTTTCGCTTTGAAGAGCTGATTTAGGGCATTTACTTTAGATGTGTTTCATTATGTGGGCTTTAACCTCTTCTGTGCCCATGACGAGATAGTCTCGTCATGGAGCACGGTCGCGCTGTGCCCATGACGAGACTATCTCGTCATGAACCCCACCCACTAATGCAACGCCCGGCACAGGAGAGGGAAAGGGCGTGGCACTGAAGGGGTTAAGATTGTTTTTTTAGCTTCTTCCCGTGGAAAGTTTATCATGATTATTAAACATCTGTCAGCTTTGGTTTGAAACCTATCCATGGACATCAGTGTAGAGTTTTAAGTTGCTAGAATTATTAATTTTCCATTTCATCACACCAATCACCCTCCCTTCATAGGTGTGTCAGTTGAATAGATGTAAGTGTCTCAGTTGTTGGTATAGTATGAATCATGAAGAAAAAATGACCTATTTTACAGGAAATATAAAAATCATAAAATCTGCTTTGCTAATCACTCCAGCTATTACACCGGGTCACTGCAGCTTCACAATTTTAATATACATGAAACATCGCAATTCCAAAGGAGACAACCCATTAACCATTTTGGTTGCTTTCATCATTCAATACTCATCAGCTGTCAGCCAAACATAGATACACAACTGACCATCTAATATTCTTTGGACCCGTGCACTGGATATAAAATAAGAACCAGTTTTCAAGATTTCCTCTTTCCAGAGAAGATTAATGAAAGTCTTCTTCTCAGAAGGAAATTAAAGTCTGAAACAGTTGTCAACCTTGCAGTCTTTAAAGGCAGAGGAAAGTGAGATCATTTGTAAGCCTTTAATCCCTCAGTGATAAATGTAATGGGTATCAGTGTTGAGTCTTAGTACATTGGCGGAAGCAAAAAGAAGGACATTCTTCAGAACTTCTTTTTGCATGTGGACATAAAAGAGGGGCCAATTAGGAGCCTTTAATGCTTTCGATGGAGAGAAAGCAAGAGTTATTTTCAATATTTTATCATTCCACAGGAAATAAAGAGGTCCAATATTCAGAGATACAGTTGTCAATCTTACTTCCCTTTGAAGCAGAAGGAGGGACGACGCGTTCCTGGGTTTACAACTTTCTGTGATAAATCCAGTGGGTACCAGTTGCAAGAGAGGCAGTTTTCATCCCTTCAAGGGACATTTACTAAGAACTATCTTTCTACTGGTTATTCCTCAGGGAAGGGATAAAAATAATGAGTTGTTTTCCTTTCCTAGATAAAGGATCTAAGAACCAGTTGTCTTTGTTTCATTTTCTTTGAAATAAAAAGAGAGGGGTCCTCCTCTCCAAAGGAACAGGACACCAAGATATGACACTTCTGTCAAAAGCAAAGATCCCTTTGGGCACCTTTTAATAAAGCATATAAATATTCTCAATAACTTGTAGTTCCCTGCCACTGGAATGTGGAGTCGGCTGGGAGACTTTTTATATCCCGGTATCGTTTGTACTACTATTGAAGCTGATTAGCCCACCAGTAGACATACATAGAACACAGGAAATCATTTGCCATAACTCCAGTGGCAGTGGCAGGGCACTACAAGTTATTGAGAAAAGGAAACTATTAGAGGTTGCCGAATCCTGTGTACTACTATTTTTTAACAAACAAAAACGGAAGGAAGAAAGCTCAAGGGTGGAAGCACTTGCGATACCCCTATTGATCGTGTGTGGGTGGTCTGAAGGTGTCTTAACCACGCGGATATAGGAAGAAAACAAGAGTTATATTTCACCCTCCCCTGATCATTGATAGCTATGACAACGGAAACTTGGGGGGGATATTGATTTATCACATTAAGCCTGAAGAAGGTGGTGAATTGAGTCGTACCACTGAAACGCGTCTCTTGTTCTGCTTGTCCTGTGTTCATCTAGCACCTAAGTATCTTTCAAGGGTCAACAACAACAAAGAAAAAGAAAAAGTGTTGATCTTTATACATTATATAGTCTAACTTGATGTGCTAATTGGACAAGATTTATGTTTATGTCCCCAATCAATGATTGTTGTTTTTAAATATGTTTATGTTTGTTTTTATTATTTGATGCATAATAATGATGTGCATTTGATGGCAATAGCATCTCCTTGTGAGAAAATTATACATTTTAATAATTAAATTTTTTATATCACTTTTGTTGGTTCCGATTGCATGCTGGTGATGTGGATAGTGTATGCGTAATGGTTGAGAATATTTGTATGCTTTATTAAAAGGTGCCCAAAGGGATCTTTGATTTTGACAGATTTGTTTCATTTTCTGACAGTCCAACCATTGCTCGTTACCTTGAACTAAGTGAAAATGAGATGGCATAATTGTGCTACGCAAAGTCCAAAAACATATTAGTATTACTTGTACCACACAAATAGAGCAACTTATATCAGTTAACGGTCTCAAGGGGCCCATCACCTCCACTATCCTTTTATAATCTAAATACAACTCACAGGTCCACCACTCAAATTAATGTAGTATTTCCCTATACTAATTCACCACTAATCCTTTTTGGGTTCCGGAGTAGCATACTCCTAGCCACAAAGCACTCTGATGCATGGTAAGGGGTAGTGAGCGCTATGTAAATGCAATTGCCCCCTGGCCTATGGAGAGCTGCAAAGAAGAATGATGATGAAGAGGAAAATAAAGCATCCATAAAACAAGAGGCTTTCAGCTGTCTCTTGCAGGTTTCTAGGGAGAGGATATTTCAGGATGTTGCAGCCATGACTGAGCGACAAACTTCTGACCAAAGACACATATTCCACAGGCCAATACACATTCCTGCCTTCTCTTCTGAATGCTTTCTGGAGATAACACTGGCAGGATAAGTGGCATATAATGTGATTCAGTAGAGTAGGTGTGTATTTATAGTGGCACTCATGACTAATGTTTTACACCTGTCAGAAAGAAAGACAGGCATGGCAAAGATCACTGTATTGGGAAAGGCTACTTTTAACACCTGCTCTGATATGAGGTGCTCGAGTCACATCAGCCATCGAAATGATTGTAGGATTCTTCACTTTAATTGAAATTTGGAGCACTTCTCCAAATTACGGGTAGGGATGCAGGCGAGGATGATGTTCCAGTAGGATGTCTACCTTTGAGCCCAAACCGATAAGCATTGTTTTATTTCCTTAGAGATTGAGCTGGTTGGGAGATATCCAGTCCTGGACTTCAGTCCGCAAAGATATTTGAAATAGGCAAGATTTTAATGTAAATAAAACACATAACTCATCAAGTTGAGTATGATATAATGGGGGTTTCGCTTGGTTTCTTAAAGCATTGTCAGATAGTCTGATTGACTTGCTTCCATTGGCTTGATTGCCTTGATTGGATTCTCTGGATATGTTTCTCCCTTTTCCCTTTCTACTTCTCTATTTAGGTACCTGTTTTTTGCAGTTTTACCTTTCTACTTTAAGCCATTTTTGTTTTTGTATGGTCTGTCATTGAACGGGTCAATCAAATATAAAATCAAATTGATTGACCAAAGGCATAAAGCTCTAAGATACAGATTATTCATGGCAAAATCAATCAAAATGGATCCTGAGAGTATTGAGCAGAGTGATTCTGAACACCATTGTGTGTGAGTTTCAAAACCAAGTATTCACAGAACGGCAGTGTGTGAAGGATCACTGCTGAGGTGAACCATGAATAACACAGTCTAAAAATGCCCCACCCTGAAGCTATTTTGAGATGGGAAATTTAGTTCATGGAGGGACTTCAAGGCAGGAAGTGAAGCATCCTATGTCTCTTGTGTTCCAAGACGACTACAGTTCCAATGACCACACAGTCTTCAGAAGCAGCTGCAAAGAACAGAGCCTTCCCCGGGGACAGGCAGGGACATCAAAGGAGGGTGGATTCATGAACTGACCACAGTCCTCCCGACCACAACTCCCCAAGCTCCCACTCACACAAGCTGGCCAACCAGTGCAGATTATAGCCAGGCGCCCTAGAGACATTCAACAGAAAGGCATTTATCAGGAGAGATTTGTACGGAGACAAGTAGTCTTCGATGGTCCAAAAAAAAACTTGTGCCATAATGTTTTTCTGAAATAATTCTGCTAAATCAATCGAGAGATTAAAGGCATGTCGACGGATAATCCACTGATCCAGAAAAGGGCTGTGAACTAGGATCAAGTGTCCACACTTTGCCAAGAAAATTACGATTTACTTGGATGGACATGCACTTGGGAAAATAAAGACTGGAAAATTTATGGTGGGAAGGAACCTGATGTGGACAAGAGCTGGCAAAGAACTTACTTTGAGCGCACTTAGAATTTCTTCGGAACATTAAAAAATTCAGTCATCACGAATTTATCCATCCGCCCCCACTTGCATTGGGACTGCCTTATTTCTTTTTTTCGTGTTCATTGAATGTATTGTAATTAGAAGAGAAGGTATACAATAGAGGTAAAATGTGGCGTTGTAGGGTATGGTACTGGACTATCAAGTTTTAAATATAATTCTGCAAAACTATAGCAGCAAAAATATAAACACCCAAAATAAACAACTTTATAGTTGACATGTTCCGTAACAACGTAACGTTTTGAACACTAAAAATCTATCAACATCCAGCAGTCTGTCCCCTGGAAATACGTTATAGCAAATGTACCAGCCAAATAACAATGTTTGGCCTTCGATACTGAAGACCATTCAATCAATGGTCAAAGCTTTGGTATAAGCCGCAGCCCGCGCAGGTAAGAGCGGTGGGGTGGTGGGGTCGGGTGTGGGGGGTATGATTTCAACGCACGATGACGAGAGAAAATATAAAAAATTGTTACTTTTTTCTTGTCATCATCCATTGAAATCTTACCTGCACAGGCCACAGCTGCTTGATATACTGCTCAGTCAAAATCGACGTGCAAATTGAGGTATTAAACACCATAGCAGCTCATGTGGCCAGAATTGACTGCAAAATTGCTGACCTGAATAAGCTAATCAAATGAGCTCAAGATGAAACAATGGAACTTACCCTTAGATGCATGTGCTCCTCAGTCTTGGAGAAGCTGAGCACACTGCCTGAGTTCCTGGGAGAGATAATTGAGGACTTGAAGGCGATTAACAAGCCAAAAGCAAACGTGGAACTATCCTCATGGGTCGTAGGCAAAGCTCTAAGCAGGGACACCTTGGTAGTCAAGCAAATATAAACCACAGCGAATGTGCCTGCACAGCCCCCCCATCAGAATGCTGGTCCAGCTCAATCAGAACCACAAGAATGGTAAGTCCACTGAAAGAAGGCAAGGCAGCGAGGACAAAGGCTGAGACTGAGAACGGAAGAACGGAATCACTTCAGGGGTAGCCATCAAAAGGGACGGGCTTATGCAAAATCAGTTATCCACTAAAGAAGAAGCCCACCCCACTGCCATAGTAGGAAACAAATAAAAATCTAAAAGAAGCCAAAAATGGAAATCACAAAACAAAAACCTACCCGAAACAAAGTGGCTATGGAACGATGCCGTCTTTAAAAAGCATTGTCCCAGAACAGAAGGACACAGCACATACCCTTTGCCATCAATTGAGGCATCCTGAGAAAATCAACTGCTTAACCCATCAAGCCCAGCCAGGGAGTCCCAAAGGGTCCACACTAGGGATCCTGCATTACTCATGAATCACGCCCCAGAGATACACATATCAAACCACCCCGCAGGTGGCCCTCTAGAAATCACAGTCCCCATCTAGACCCATATTGTGATCAGGGCAGGACACCAGCAACCCTCAGCCAGGGCCTAGGTTCCTCAGCCGAAGCTAATTCTGAAACAGCAACCTCCCCCCCAACCAAACCCTATAACAGCAAATCCTAAAAGTAGTGTCTCCTTAAAAATGATGGTCCTAAACATCATGGCACGGGATGGACTCTCGAAAACAACCTATGACCAAGAGTCGTCACGCATGAAACAGCAGGAAAAATAATTAACAAGTAACCTCTTGGCACACGAAGTAACATAGAATCTCCTATGCTAGATTCTGTTCACATCCTCCACAGGCAACCACCTTCAAGCAGATCCACCTATTACAATTTCTCCCAAGGTTCATCTGCCCCAACAGCGACGAGGCCTATGGAGCCATAACCTAGTTGATGCTGGCAGAGAGGAAGACATCAGGGAATCCCCCAAAAGCGCTACCAAGCGTATCTCTGTTCCACCCAAAATATCGCTCCATGGGAAATTAAGATATTTTAAACTGAGGGAACATAATGAGACGGCTAAGGCAGATTCCCACACTAGCAGGGGTCCCTTCAACAGGAAATTGAGTCTGTCCAGTTCATCAGTCCAGCACCAGGGCACGTCTGTGACTCACCAAGGTCACTTGAAGATCCACTGAAACAGCTCAGAAAGTCCTCAACGCGAGCGAGCAATTTATAAACTGGTGGATCGTTGTGGAAACATTTCTTGAACCAGGGTATCTGCACCCTTTGAGGAGGCTCAAAGACGTTCAGAGAACTCAATACTCCTACTTACGCCCTACTAGGTCCTCAGGAACGCAAAAGGGACATCACCATTGAAAGCAAATAAAGACAAAAGCCCGAACCCAACACTCAGCCAATAATTCAACGTAGAGGGGAGACCTCTAGGAATGAATGGGGGTGTATCATGGGAACAGTCAACCGACAGCTACCTTTTGAAATGAACTGATGCCAAATAGGCCGGATCGGATCAGAGGACACCCAAACTAAGACTCTGCTCATAGAACATTCATGGCCTGATATGCAAGTTGGAATACCCGTAATTGCTAAGATACCTCCAAACCTTTGCAGTTATAACCCTGCAGGAAACCTGGGCTCTGGAGTCATTCTTAATCCTGGGCTTCTCTTTACCTTGATCCTTCCTGTCATGGATGCAAAATTTGACCGAAGCAAAGTTGGTCTAGGAATATACCTGTCAACAGCAATTAAAGTGAGGAGCAAGGAACTCACAACAGATTCTGAAAAGCTCCAAATATTGCATCTAACATACCAAAATAGTGGGAAGGAACAGGCAGTGACACTAATAAACAACTATGCACCACCTACATGCAAGGACTGTGGGCAGTTATACAAAAAATTAACTGAAATCACCCTAAAAGTAGGGGGATCACATACAAGTTCACAGCTAATAGTGTTGTACGATTTCAACATGAAACTGCTCAGCCAATCTATAAGAAATGAAGTCATAAAGGACCAGGACCACCAATGGGAAATCCCTAAAGAAGCTCAAATAAACCTTGAAAGGAGGGACCCAATGGGCCAAATGTTGCTCAGCAAACTAAACGATCTTGGGTTTTGGGTTCTAAATGGTCGCTTCAACTGGGACATCCCTCCAGCCTTCTCATTTGACTCAACAATTGGAAATTCACTAATAGATTATACTCTTGTAACCATTCCCCACTATACTTGGTCCTCTCCTTTAAAATGGGACTAAGTTCTGAAAGCGTTCACAGTCACCAGGAGCTGGAACTTGCCTTTAATCCGACCGAGAACAAACACACAACAGAACCTGCAGGGTCCATTTACTCAATAGGTCTAAAACGTGTCCAATGTTCCTCTAAACAATAGGGACGTTGGCACACGAAGCCACATATCACCTGCTAAATTCGCAACAACACAAGTGCTCAGTTAGAGAACAATGGAAGGCATTCATTGATACCTTTACGAAACAGTTTGCCACGAAAGTAAACCTAGTTAGGGTCCAATTCGAACCTACTGGGATAAACTTATCTGGGACCTAAAGCACCACAACCTGGGCTGTCTACTTATATGCCCACTCCAACTCACAAATCGGCCCAAACGCAACCTTGCAAAAATCAGGGGGTGACCACTCAGTGGGAATTGACATACTAGCAGAGTCGATGTCGGTTACAGGCAGCACGTCCATCATCGCTGCAATTGAGGTACTCCGGCAGATAGCAAAGGGACGCATCGCAGGAGCATCAGGCCCAAATGGTATCTCTGAGGCTGTCTATTATACAGACCCGATAAAATGGGCTGAAGCAATGGCGCCACTTTTTAATCAGGTTTTAACAGGAGCAATGATCCCAGCCTCATGGAGAGGCGCCTATCTTCAAAAGAGGCAGCAAACTTGAGCCAGGGGACTACAGGTTAATAGACCTTACAATGAGCTGAAATACTTTGCCAGGGTCCTATTTGAACATCTCAGTGATTGGTCCAACTCTAACTCCATTTTTCCTCCCAACCAAGCAGGCTTCATAAGGAAAACCGGAACGACAAACACAATGGCTCTTCCACCCATCTTCGATTGATTCAAAATTTCAAACCTTCCTCTCTACCTCTGCTTCATCGATTATGAAGTCACCTTTGATTGTGTTATTCTCAAAAGACTCTGGGAAAAACTAAAGAGCTGGTGTATCCCCTCACTTCTTTTGGAAACAATTGAAAACCTATATTCCAATAATTGGGTTAGAATCAAGCTTGGGAGCGGAACCAATCTATCAAGGGCCATTCCAACATCAAGTGGTCTCAAACAGGAAAGTATCTTGGCACTGACTTTATCTAATCTATTTCTGGCAGACCTTCCCCCAGATTTCTCCTCTGTAAACTCACACACTAGGGTCTTCTCAAGTGTCAAACCTCCTTTATGCCGATGACCTGGTGCTACTTAGCTGAACCAGGGTTGGCATGCAGCACCTCCTGGGAGCAACCCAAGCATACTCCTCGGCGAATGGGATGAAAATAAACAGGAAAAAAAACAAAATTATGATCCTTGCTAGGAGCACCTTAAAAGGAAAGGCCAGCTTGTGCCTCAATGGGCATAAGATTGAGGAAACAAAAGATTACAAATACCTCGGCCTCTTATTCAATAACAATGGCTCATTAAAACCGCATAAGGAGGAAATCAAAAGGCAAGAGCTTGCCTTCCTGGCATGGCTCTCAATCATGTTTAAGAACCAAAATGTGCAATCATTCAGCCCAATATTAGAAATCGACAAAGCAAAAGTGGTCCAACCCCGGCATATGGCTGCGAGAGTCTCCGGGGTCGAGACACAACAACTCCAGGACACCACGATAGTACGACTATACAGGCAAGTCTTTCAGTTCCTCCATCACACATCACCAGCCCATATTAGACTGGAGTTTGGGATAACAAAACAGTCTCATGCCAGGCGGGCAGAATTTGCCATCTTCTGCCACAAGCTTAAAACCTCTGAGGAAAACACAATCAACCATCATCTATGGGAGAAAAGCTCTAAAAGAAATCAGGCTCACCAGCACAAGACTACCTTGATAAAACAATTGTCCTGTTAGAGGTGGCAGAACTATGGCCGGCAGCAGCGAGCCGTGATACTTTCAAAAGAATTGTTAACCAAACTCCCAAAATAACTTCCTCATTGGAAGACAAGGCAAACCTAGGAAAGCACTCCCACGCCTAGTCTATAGTAAACAGTTAAAAGACCCTAAGACCACAGCACTATCTGGGTGAAGTTTTAAACTGTAGGATAAACTCGACCTACCGCTTTGTCATCTTGCCGTCTCACTCACATAACAGGCCTTGGCTGAGGGCAGAAGGGGAAATGACTTGTCGACTATGTGGCTTCGTGACTGAAGACCTGGTGCACACAATCTGCCTCTGCAATTACACCTTAGGCATACGTCAACAACGGCTGTGCCCTCTTTGGAACCAGTTTGTGGTGCGCTCCTGTAGACAAGCCATTTTGGCCTGACTCAACTCAGCAGACCAGAGAATAATCTCCCACACTGTAAATTGACTCCAAGGAGCAGAGCAGGCCCTGAATAAGGCAAAAGCCATCTAACAGCCTCTTGCACACAGATCAAATCACACCCTCTCTTGCAAAATGAATCTGTGGACACTGAACATTTTAGTTGTACCTTAACGTATTTAACTACAACTTTCTCTTTACAACTTGCTTCCTACTCAGGTGAATAACTTTTTTTCTGTTCCCCTTTGCACTTGCACTTTGCCTACTGCTTTAAATCTATTTTGCACCAGGACTTTTGCACATTGAACTGATTTTAATTAATCTAACAATAAAGGTTGACTTGACTAGTTATCTCAAGTAAATATGACGCATGCCCCTCGCACCCCCGCAATACATAGTTTTCTCATCAATAATTTCATTGCAAATGTTGCAGTGATATTATCAATAATGTCACAGAAGATGTCATAAGTGATGTAATATGTGGAGTAATTGGCAGTGAATGGTGAGGACCCGAATTATAGTCACCTTAGGGGACGAGTCATAGTTACTTGAGATAAATATAACTGGTGAATTTCTGTGGTTTTTAGAGTTTAAAACATTGCATTGTTAGTGAGCATTCCACCTAAATATACTGTTACTTTAACATTTGTTTTTTTCAGTGAATCTTTAGTTTTTTCTAACTTAAAGTAATAATTTCTTACCATACATAAATGCAACCTCCCTCTGCTGTACACGGCCTTCTGCTGTGCATAGCGGGAGGTTGGTTGCAAGGTCTGGCCAGCGGCTTACTTCTCATGCTCAGAG
Organism: Triturus cristatus; assembly: GCF_964204655.1. Lineage (NCBI taxonomy): Eukaryota > Metazoa > Chordata > Amphibia > Caudata > Salamandridae > Triturus > Triturus cristatus. The sequence goes on from NC_140592.1 coordinate 464,344,529, forward strand.
AACCCCCTCAAGGGCAGCCAACCACAAGCTGCGCAGGCCCTTCAGTCATGCGTGGTAGGGGGTGGGCCACAGGGCCTGGCCTGCGGCCCTGTGACCAAGCCCCAGCATGTAGCCAACCCCACACTGTGCATGGCCTCGGGAAGGTGCTGTGTACCCCATCCCCTTAAAAATTACTTTTGGCCCTGGGGGATAGTTTCTCCGGGGCTGAATATGGCTTGGGGATGGGGGGCATGCTTCCTTTCCCTTATAAAATACGTTGTGCCCTGGGGATGGGGTAAATTGGGCCAAATACAGCCTAAGGAGGTGGCCACATGCTCCTCAAAAAAATAAAGCTGCTTCATCCCCCCAGGCCCTGGCCCACAATTGAGCGGTTTAAAAAAGAAGTGCGGGAGCCCGTACTTCTTTTTTTATTTAATTTTCTGTAGATTTACAGATCCTTGCTGAATTTGCAGATCCTCTGTGAATTTATGGCAAATTTTAAAAAATGTTTTTGTCCCCGGGAGGGGTCTTTCTGGGACCCCAACACCAAACTTAGGGGGCCAGGGTATCCCAACCCAGCTCCCTTATGCATTTTATTTATTTTGTTTAGGTCTCTGGACTGAGTCCTGAGTTCTAAGATGGCTGCCACCACTTTCTTGTTGATGTGGTGGTAGCCAATCAGATCTAAGCAGGAGATCTGTCAGAAATGCAGAAGCTCCGCGTCCCAGATATTCAACTTTTTTTGAGCATTAATTTCTCAAAAACTACTGATCGGATTTGCACCAAATTACAATAAGTACTCTTTCTGGACCGAGATGTAGCTTTCTGCCATATATGGTGTAAACCCTTTGCGCGGTTTAAGTTGTAGCGGTATTTAAAGCTCCTTGGAAAATGAATGGTGAAAACGTGTTTTGGTCCCTCCCTCTTTTTCTCAGTCCTTATCTGATCAGTTGACTCCGTAAATATAACTTGTCACTTTTTTGCTGAGTGGGTGGTTTTACTGCATTTTATCATTTTTTTTGTTGCTCAGTAGCTTCGAAGTTGGGTTTTTATTATTTTAAATGTTTTAGTGAAACAATTGAATAATACATTTAAAGGTTAAGAGGCTGAATATAAAATTATGCCCGCATAATAATTCTTAGGATTTGAATGCTGTTAGCAATGCCATTCTGAGTGGTGAGAACATCCTCTCCTGCCGGCAAGGAGCAGTTATTGTCCCTTTTTAGGTCTCACCTTGCTATCACGTAAGCGATCGCAAAGCGAGACTATAGGGGCTTTTAAAAGTGCTCCCAAAAAGCGGATTGCATGGCTAGCACGCGCACAATCACGCGCATCGTGCCGCCATGCAATCCGCTTTTTGGGAGCACTTCAAAGGGTCCGCTCCCCCGCCTGGAATGCGCTCCCCCGCCCCCAGGCGCGCGCGCGCCACGCTCTGCCGGGCTTGTCTTGTTTACTATGGGATATGCTTCACTCGCAGGCACGCACATACGTTTTGGGGCGCCATGTGCCCACTTTTGTACTTATACACATGACATGCTTATTTACAGTGTGGCGCCCGCTTTTGTATTTATACATGACATGCCTATTTTCTTTTTCAGGGTGTTTAAATGACTTTGAACAATTCAGTGAGGCGGCCATTTCACGAGCTCTGAGCATTCAGCTCCAAAGCTCCATCTCCCCGTAAGGTGCCCTCCCTCCCACCACCAAAAACAGGCTATTTAAATCCCCTTCCACCCCCGGCCTAAGGGGTTCTAACGATCGCCTTTGTAATTTTATTTTTTGTTTTGATTCCCACTGTTTATTTCATTTTATTGGTGCTGATCAATATCTTGTTTTGTAGGCATGGCAGAGCTGAGACTCAAAACCGGTTCCCAAGTACAAAAGTCGGCAGCTCTGTACTTTGCACCACGTCCTCTTAGATCGCTTACTTCTTTAACTTGTAAAGTGTGGCCTGGCTCAGCTTATAGATCACCTCCGTGGGTGTGTGCAGCCCAGACTGGCTTTGTGTTTTACACAGACCGTCCGCTCTTCTGTGTAACACAGCCTTGTTTTTTTTGTAGGTTTGTTTACTTTCCTTTACGGCGCAGCGGTATGTGCTATAATGTTTCAAAAATTTTTTATTTGTTTACTTTTCTTCGGGCGAGTGGGTATTGCAAACTCTTTTCCACTCCCTCCTGTCTTCAACGCGGCACCCAATTTATAAACGTTGTGCTAAAATTAGTTTTAAAAAAAATAGTTTACTTTCATTTAGGCGGTGCGGGTATTGCAAAGACTTTGCCGCTCCCTTCTGTCTTGTTTTTACAACTTTGCGCTGCTCCCACTTTATGAGGGTCGCGCTATAACTTTTTCATATGCTCTGAGTTTGTTCCCCCTTCCCCTGTGCAGACGCTTCCTCTATGCCCATTGTTCTCCCTCCCTCTCCCATCCATTCCCTTCCTGTGGCTTTTTTTCTCGACGAGGTTTCCACTTTGTGTCTTGCAGAGCGGCAGGTACATTTCAATAAATACCATCTATACCCAGACCATTAGCAGCCAGGCAGAAACGTTTTTACGTGCCCTGATAAACCAGGGCTGCTTGTTTGTTTATTGTCTAAACACTGTAGCATGCCTTTTCTGTGTGCTGAGGGCAATTACAAGAAAACGCGATGTATTCTTTGGCTTCGTTATACAACAGCTGGATGGATTTACATATTGTGCACTACGTTACAGGATTCACAGCCTCATGTGTGTTACATTAGACCTTGTGCCTAAAAGGAGGTGAGATGCTTTTTAAAGACCAATACAAGAGCACTATTCATCTAATGTCATCAGTGTCATAAGAAACCTTTTAAGGCATAGGTTAAATGAGCAACTGCCCCTCTGCCCCCATCGAAGCACCCTCCCCCATCTCAAGCACTCTCCCTCCCTCTCTCTACTCACTTCTACCCTTCACTGTTTTTAGGTCGAGCCTAGATTGCAGCGCATGTGCGGCTCGCTTTAGGACCCCTTTTACTCTGCTGTCATTGAAATCCATGCACCAGGCTCACACAGCCGTCATAGCACAAAAACGGTACTGCCCCGGTACATAACACCCGCCCTCCATGTATGTTGCCCTTTATGCCTAGTACTTCCACAATAAACGCACTACATCTACCACACTTGTTCAACATCGCTACCCCCAAGGGCCGTCACTCCTCGATGTTTACTTCGACTATCTAGTAACATCAGCACCTCTAACTCCCCCCACCACCCCGTTCTGCCATCTCACCTGAAGTTTTTGTTGCAAGTGTTGTTGGGCTTCACGGACAGAGTTTAGGTTGAATTGTACACTCCATCAGTCAGCTACCGGAGTATCATCAGTGGTCCGTGGTGGTGGTATCTCGTCAAAATAGGAAGAGTTAATCTCTGTGCACCACATTTGGAAATGTAGAAACCATCAGAATTTCCTACTTATAGCCATTAAAACAACCATTTGCAATACAATAGGTCTCGTATTTGCGAGAATTTAAGCTATTGGCAATATAAATGACAATACCTTTTTATTTATGTGTTTAAGTGCATGTTTACACACTGCTTGCAGGTTTTCAAAACACGAAAATAAAAGACATTGTCATTTACCATGCCAATAGCTCAAACTCTTGCAAATGCGAGACCTATTGCATTGCAATTGCTTGTTATAAGAAGGGGAGTGATGCAGAGGAGTTTGCCAGCTCTACACATTCATTCACACAACACTCATTTGGGCCCATATACATTCATACACTCAAGGAGCTAGTAAATATCCACTGGTCATCAATTTTATTTACCCTAGGAAACCTTTACACCAGTATTCTTACCATTCCTGTCTCCTGAGTAAATGAACAATTCGAAAGATCTAGCAGTAGATTAGAATAGGGAGGGAAATACAATAATGCATTTAACTTTTATTTGAAAGAACCACAGACTCAGAAGGAGTTTTAAAAGTGTATCTGAATTAATAATCTCGTGAGTCAAATCAGAATACATATGGATATCAGAATACATATGGATATACCAGAATTCTCCTTCAGGAAAATAGTACAGTTAGCTTATAATCAGTTTGCATTAATAAATTCTTGCAATGACAGCACCTGAGGAGAGAAAGAACAGAGAGCAAGTACGGAGCATTAACCCTACAGTTTTATTTACCTAGAATGGTGTGAGGACCTCGAGATCAGAGAGTCAAGGATTCAGGATCAGTTCAGTACTGGGAAGGTGACCTCTTCTAGTGTAACGCCAGTGTTACACCCCTCTCTGGTGCTACTCTCTCCGGCTCGGCCGGACCCCTTCCTAGATGTGCCTCCTCGGTTGTTCCACGATTTTTCCCTAGTGTTGGATTCTTCAGTCAGATTGTAGCAAAATCGGGCAGCATCTCAGCATAGCATCGGCATCTCAGCATCAAGTGTGTCTAACTAACTAGAACTTACCTCTGTTATACCAATTCAAATGTATGATTCACCCTCAAATGTTTCAATTCCATGTTCACCCACAATTTTTGATTGGGCCAAGCAGTGGGGAGAGGACATCACACCATAAGTGCAATAATTTTCTTTAGTCTATTGTCTAGCTCCCTGCCCCTTAATTTTAATACCCGCAAGCTTTATTCCCACAAGCATTTCATATGTGGATCGATAAGTCTATATTACAATGTTGCTTCTTCTTCCTCTCGTAGGGTCAAGAGTTGGTTTTCCCATGTCCTTGCTGGGCTTAGGATTTGGCAGCCATTCAATGTGGTCCTTAGTTTCAGGACAAGCAGATGTTGCGCAGGCGTAGTTGCCATAAGGAGACAGAGACGCGGTCACCCTCCAAGGCCCAAATACGAACTATTAATAAAGTCACAGAAGAACATGTTAGAATACAAAATTAAATGAATTCACTGTATACCACTTACTTGTACTCTAACCCCATTTACTTAATAAATCTTTTGCATTAATGGCTTAGTAAAACCTGCATAGGTTAGTTTCGGCACAGCATGTGCGTTAGTGCGTTACTTTAAAGCGGCCATATCAGAAGCTATTGCGTAGCTGCAAAGTTTCCCCCCCCCAAGCGACAGAAAACGTCATACTACGTAGATGTAGTAGACGCATGCGCAGAAGAGTTCCCGCGTTTTAGCGGCCATTTTAGGACCCTCGAGTTATTCATTAGTGAACCACATAGGAAAGCTTCCCCTAGATACAAATGTAAAATGTGGTGCACTGTTAGTACTCACAGACAGGTGGATTATAATGTTACAGGTTATTCGAGAGCAAGTTTCTTTTTATGCGAAACCTTGCTCCATCAATCCCCTCTCTGATATCATTTTATGCCATCACTAAATTCTATTAAATCAGATGCCAACTTTAGCATTCTGCCATTTCTATGTCTTCAAATATTTTATTCCTTCCTTTATCTTTCCTAAATTTGGATCCTTTCATTCTTTTGCAGTTATTTCCCTTCAATTCTTCAAGTGTATTTCTTCTAATTTTCTTTTCCTACCCTTCTCATTCACTTCGTACCTTTTTCTTTTCCCACTGCATTTGCAGCAACACATTATCATCAAAACTAGCAAAGTTATGCCCATGATTGGCAATAATATCTGACCTAAGATACTTTTACCTGAATTAGAAAACCAACTACTGATGGTGGAAAAACTATTTGTTATTTTCTTCCATACACTGTCAACCTCCAGTGGTTTCAGTTCTTCTTCCAAATGTGTAATATTCTTAATATATGTTCCAATCTCTACACTTTTGTCAGGGATATATGTGCAACAATGTTGCGCTTTCAGCATTTTACAGACTCCATCCTCTTTTGCCAATAAGATATCAAGGGCAAGTCGATTTTGCAGAACCATAGATCTAACAGCAACTAATTCTGTATTGCTCAGTAAAAATCCTCCAGCAGTGTCAGTAGATAACTGATCAACTACTGTTGACAATTGACAGATTTTTCGAGAATTTAGCAGAACCCCCACTGAAGGTATTAATGCACCAAATATATCACCTACTATTTCCGAAAAACTAGCTCTTTTATATCTTGTTAGTCCACTATTGTCAATATTGCTTCCAGTGATTCTTTTAACTTGTTAGACTTTAGGGAATACTATTCTGAAATAGCAACTCCCATACCAGTGATCAGGCAACCTAAAATAGGCTTTGTTTCCACAAATATAATACATTCCAGGAAATACTGGATCAGTTCCTCCTTTTAGTCCACAACCCCCAATTACTAGAAAATTAAATTCACATTCACTGGAACCAATAAATACGTTGTTATATTCTGTTTTAAGACTATGGAGACAGAATTTCCCTTTCTTTTCAAAATCCAGAGACATAGCAGCATGAGTCTTGCCATTTACTAAAAGGTCTTCCCTTTCAACCCATTTAGGTATCTGAGGTTTTGGTTCAGAAGCCCTCCTTTGGAAATCCTGTCTTCTGTTTTCTACTAAATTCAAAAATAACTTTTCTTCTTCATGCAATTTACAGGTTAAGTTGCGTTTATGTGTGTCAGCTATATCTATTGTCTTCATTGTTAGGAAATATTCACCCATGAATTGTGTCTCTAGTACTATGGAGAGGGTTCATGCTCTTTCGCATGGGAACTTCTGAAAATATTACATCTACATTTGAATAATAATACTGCAGTTTACCAGTTCTATAGAATAAACTAGCCAGTACACTACATGAAATACCATCTGTCAAGGGTAAATGATGATAAGTTACCCCTTCAGCTACTGAGTTTGGCAATTGCATGCAAACATAACAATCACTAACTTCCATAGTTTCTACATAATGTACTAAGAGATTTGCAAATACATTTCAATCAGTTTCATTCTTATCTACAGTGTGGTGTAAGTCTAACTCATCTGGTGCTTTTAAGTCTACTCTATCTTCTTTAATGTTTGCTACTTCTGTATGTGCATTAGTACTATTCTGTTTGTCAGTAACCACCAGGTAAGGAATAGCTCTTGCTAATATTATCCATATTACAAGGACTAATCTTAAACTACATATACAGATTTTACAACCCTTCTTTATACAGCTTTGTTTTGGGTTTCCAGTAACTTTTTCATCAGACATTTTTTTCCAAGAAGATTTGTCTCTTCTTTAATTCAGAACCTGGTATGAGATAACACCTTATGCGTCTTCTCTCTTTCAAGTTGGTCTCACTTCTTCCTCAATTTGTTCAACATTCAGCTCTTCATCACTTTCTTCATTTAATTCGAGATTTTCAAAGTCTTCAAGAATAACATATGTCCATTCAGGACCTTTGAACTTGTTATTCAATGTCTTCAATCTTTGACTCCTTCGCTTTGGTATTACTTTGGAAGGTCCAGATTGACTAGTTACTTCATTTACTAGATCAGGTTCTTCACTGATTGTCTTAAGACGGTATCTCAGTCTCTTGATAATTCTTGGCCAATTATCACCATTTCGACTTTTCTTAAACTTCACTGCACTGCCAGGTTATTCAAGACTCCTTTTATTTTCTTTAGATTTTGGCACAACTTGATCAGCTTCGTCTTCTGATTTCCTCTCTGTCTGACCTTGTCCAGGGCTTATTAATTTGGCCTGTTCTGCCTGGATGGGTTCATCTACCTCAATCTGACCCTGTTCAGGATTAGTAATGTCTGGTTTTTCTTCTGTATCCTGAACTTTTGTTTCTATGCCTATCTGGTCCTGTTCAGGTCTTTTTACCTCTTTACCTTCTTCTGCCTGAACGTTTTCTCTAAGTCCTAACTGTCCCTCCTCAGACCCCGGAATGGGGCTTTGAGTTTCTTCTGTCTGAGTATATTGCTCTCTCCTTAGCTGTTCCTGCTCAGGCTCCCTAACAGTTTTTACCTACTTTCCTGAGCGAGTTCTTCTATACCTGTCTGGTCCTTACTCTTTTCCTGTCTATCTAAATGTGTTTGACTCCTAGTTCTTATAAGTACTTCAGGTAAGTCCACCACTGGGATCCAGTCGTCCTGATAAGTGCTCGTTGATCTTGGGCAGCTACCTCAGGATCTTCTATAGTAAGTTCTTCAGCTGCACAACATTCAGCACCATCAATTTCTTGTTACAATTGTAACTCTTCTTTTTCAGGAGCTGGTACCCTTTTGGTATGACTTGCATGGATCCAATTAGGCAACCCTGCACACTTTACAGCTGTTGAGGTAGTCAATATAACTTGATGCGGTTTATCCCACCTTGGTGCTAGGTACGATTCTCGAGTGTGATTCTTCACAACAACCCAGTCACCGGGATTCAGATCATGCGAGTGGCTCAGCTGTCTATTGAAAGCGTCATCCCCAACCTGATGAGAGATAGAACGCACTCTGTCAGCCAACTCTTTGCAATACTCCAAGACCAAGTCATCAGTTATATTCAACAGCTTGTGTCCTGGTACACATGCTTGTCTCATTGCTCTTCCCATGAGTATTTCATGGGGACTCAATCCAGTATTTTTGACTGAAATACTTCTGAGTCCCATCAGAACAAGAGGCAAAGCATAAGGCCATTCCAGTGGGGTGGATGCACACACCTTTCCGAGTCTTGACTTGATTGTGCCATTCAATTGTTCTGCCACTCCAGAAGCCTCTGGACGGTAAGCACAGTGCAATTTTTATTCGACTTTAAATGCTTCACAAATTAGTCAAATTATTTCATTATTAAAATGAGACCCTCTATCTGACTCAATCTTAACTGGAAAACCAAATCCACTGTCAAGCTGTCATTTCTTCGGGTCAGGTATGCTTCCACTTACTTTGAAAATAACAAACTATGACAAGTACATATTTCAACCCTCAACAAGCAGGCAGTTGAATGAAATCTAACTGAAGTCTCACAAAAGGACCCTCTGCCTTTCCAATCTTTCCCATGCAGACCACAGTTTTCCTGACAGGGTTCATGTCCTTAGTTTCAGGACAAGCAGATGTCGCGCAGGCGTAGTTGCCACAAGGAGACAGAGATGCGGTCACCCTCCAAGGCCCAAATATGGACTATTAATAAAGTCAGAGAAGAACATGTTAGAATACAAAAATATATGAATTCACTGTATACCACTTACTTGCACTCTAACCCTATTTACTTAATAAATCTTTTTCATTAATAGCTTAGTAAAATTTGCATAGGCTAGTTTCAGCACAGCATGTGCGTTAGTGCGTTACTCTAAAGCGGCCATCTTAGAAGTTATTGCGCAGCTGCAAAGTTTTCCCCCCAAGCGACTGAAAACGTCATACTACATAGATGTAGTAGACGCATGCGCAGAAGAGTTCCCGCGTTTTAACGGCCATTTTAGGACACTCTGGTTATTCATTAGTGAAGCACATAGGAAAGCTTCCCCTAGACACAAATGTAAAATATGGTGCACTGTTAGTACTCACAGACAGGTGGATTATAATGTTACAGGTTATTCGAGAGGATTACATACGAGCAAGATTCTTTTTATGTGAAACCTTGCTCCATCAGGAGGAGGGACGTTGTTTCCACCTATAGACACATTTGTCTAATTGACATTAGCCCAAAATATATGTGCTAGGCAGGTTTTAATTAGACTAAAAACCTGGATAACTGAGCATTACATCCTTGAGACATGCCAGGCAGGGTTTAGGGCAAAGATCAGTACGTTGGACCAGGTATTTCGCTTCAGTGCATTGTGCTGAAAGTATGTTGCCCTGAGGTGGGACCATCTGTATGTTGTCTTCATTGATTTGAGGGCACCATTCGACCTGGTGCCCATGGAGAACCTCAGGGTTGTGTTGGAGGAATATGGTATTCCGGTGAACCTCATTGGAATTTTTAAAACCTTACACTTGGAATCCTATGCCCAAGTCAGGTGGAATGCAGGAGGGGATCTTACATCCAAGATACGCATCAGTTGTGGTGTCAGACAAGGGTGCATGCTAGCACACACCCTCTTTAGCTTAAATATAAATGGAACAGTAGAATTGGTTGCAAAATGCAACCATAACACACCAAAATCAGTGGGTACGAGTCTTCCCATTTTATTGTTTGCTGATGACATACTTTTGATATCCGGCACCTCGCTTGGATTCCAGTTGCTGATTGACCACTTTTCATCTTTCTTACGTATGAGGGTCCCTGAGATAAACCCAACAAAATCAAAATTCATGACACTAAATCTGCACAGCTCATTTAGGGACAAAATTAGATAGAGGGGGCATCCTTGGAGTGAGTGATGTCATTTGATTACATGGGAGTAAGACTGTCTGACAATATGTCCTGAGCACCACAGTTAAGGAAAAGTCAAACTATTCTGCTCCAAAAGACCATGGTCATAGGGAAGAATTATAAGGCAACCTCCAGTGGAGCAGTAACCCCAGATCTGGAAGTATACAGGGTCACAACCCTGTCAGGGGCAGTGTATGGTGCAGAGCTTTGTGGGTGGACAGACATGTCTTCGCTCATTGTTGCTGAAAATCAGTTCATTATGTCCCTTTTTAATCTTCCAAGAAACACCCCTCTGACCCCACTTCGATTTGATTTAGGATTAAAATGAATTGATTTTGTGATTTTTATACAGATTTAATGTATTGGGTATGGGTCTGGAACACTCCGGAACTTGAGATTTATAGGAAAATCCTAGAGGAGATTATTAGATAGGACAAGAGAGTTCATACCACTTGGTTAAGAAAGATAAAAGCATTGTGTGAGTCTCGTAAGATGGAAGGGGTGTGGCTATATCTTGATAAAATGGCAACAGGTACTGCTGTAACATTGAAACAAGCCTATTGGGAATGTAAGCTGGAACAAATTTGGAAAAATAAAAAAAGTTGGGTGCTTAACCAAGAAGTTCTTGACTTACAACAGTAGCCTGTGCTCTGAGCCCTTTCTGGATAGAATACGTCCAGCCCAGGCTAAAACTTTGTATGTAAAGTTTAGAATTGGCATTTTGCCATTCAATTCTTTTACTTTTATATGGGACAAAAATAACCCCTAAGTGTTCCTTCTGTCTGCAGCCAGAGGCCACCTTTTGTTTTTTTGTCCCACCTATGTTATACTCCACAAGAAATGGACGATTCCAGTATGCAAGTCGTTAGGCATTGCCCATTACTGGGAAGCATCCCGAATTTTCAAATGTGATACAAAAGAGCTAATTGTGTTTAGTGTGTCTAGATTCTTATTATGGGCATGGAGAGTTAGATCTACCAAGCTAAAAGTGACATCCGAGTGGAAGGTTTATTTTTGTATTATGTGTTATTAACCTTAAGGTGCACTTGCTCTTCAAAAGACCACTGAGGATTAATTGTTATTTAATGAGCTTGACAGTGAAGGGGGATAGTAGGATCATAGGATTTAAATATTGTGTGGCTCAAACATTCTGTTTTTAATATAATGTGTATATGATGAGTTTGAACTATGTTTAGACTTATTTTTAGTAGTATTGGCTTTCTCATTTTAACATGGTAGTACATTGCTTGCTTGTTGTATGAACGTTTATGGTTGTGCAGGCAGAAATAAAGTATTGAATTGAATTGAATTCTTAGGATTACCTTCCCTGGGGCATGCGAACACATCCTACACAAAATATTAATCACACATATTTCTTACTGCATGCCCCTCCCAGAAGGCAATCTTAAGGATTACCATGATCCTTTCGGGTGTGGGCTGACAGAGAGCATTTCCCTTATTTGGGGCTCAATGGGCTCTATTGCCACCATTCATCCCCACCAGACTTTGTGGAAATTGGGTGGCGAGTACCACCACCCAATCTTAGAAGGTGGATGTTTGGCAGGCTGCTGGGAGTTCAGAGGTTGGGAAACGGCCACCTGTTTGCCAGTGTTCCTGCCTCCACCTCTGCCTTGTACTTGGTTGCTGGGAGGAGGAACGTGGTTTCTTGGTACAGCGAGGCTGCTGACTCCCTCCACCAAGATTGATGCATTGGCCTTGGGTCTTGATTTAGAGGGGGTCCCGGTAACGGAAAGGTGCCTGCTTTCCGAAGGGAGGAAGAGCAGCATCCACTGGAGAATTTCCCTACTCCACAGACTTAGCTGGGTGAATAATATATCTCAGTGCTGGATTCTCCTCCAGATTAAGCACTACCTCCGGAAATAATGGGATTATCCATTACCATCCAACTCTAAATCAAGTCCTAAGTGTCCCTGAACTTCCCACGGTTTAACGGTTTCCCAGATTCCTTTTGCCCGTATCTCGCTACAACCCACACATTTATCCCCCACCACCTGCCCAGAACTAAAACGGCATAAAGGAGTGCTGCGTATGTTATCAACAAATGATGTTTCCTCATATTGATTTTATTTCTAAGAGCTTGGGGTGTCCTGAGTGCTTGCAGCTGCAAGGTGAGCACACAGTTTTGTTTTTAGGAAAGAGCACATGGATACGCAGCTAATTAAGTCTAGTTCATTCACAGAAGAAGAATTTAAAGGTACCAGAAAGGAGTATAAGACATAATAGCAATATTTTCAGAGGAGATGGGGTTAGGTATGTACAGTGGGCACTATTTATGTATCACCTTCAGACCTTTAGTTCAGCATTTTAATACAGGTTGTTCACCATCCGATGGTGCTGCAGCAGAAGACAATGGAGTTCTGGGTCACTGCAAAATCAATTCGCCGAGGCACCAATATTTAGGGGCTTATTTATCATGTGGCATGCTACACTCCATTCTATTGATGTACTCTTCTACCAAGTGGACTACAGTCCGCCAATTTTTAGAGCTCTCCACCAGACGTCAGATATCTCTGTGCCTTCACAGGAGTGCCCGCACATGGCAGCTCAGCTATATGCACAGTAGCTATGTTGTGTGGGCACCATGTTCAGTGAACTCCCACACCAAAGTTCTTTGTGTTTCAAAATCAAACTCCCAAAATTTGACTTTATTTTTGAACAATAAATAATAAATGATCCCGACCTACTGAGAACTTTCTCCTAGTGTGTGAGGTTATTTAACGTATTTCGCGTTCTAGATCACCAGGCTTTCCCAGGTGGTCCCAGAAGGAAACAAGCATTAGAATGCAATAGGTTTTGCATTTGCAAGAGTTAGAGCTATTAGTGTCATAAATGTAAATGTTTTTTACTCATATTTTATGGAGTGGAGTGGATGTATGTGCTGTGTAGTGGAATTATGTGGCATAGTGTGCAGTGGAAGTATTTGAATAGTAATTATGTAGTATTGAGTGTACTGGAATTATGTGGAGTGGGATTCTGTGTTATGGAGAGTACTCATGTGGTATGGTATTTTGTGTTGAGTTGTATGCAATGGAGTTTAATTATGTGGTGTGCTGCTGAATTTTGTTGCACGTGTGGAATTCTGTTGTGTGGATTGGATGTGTGTTGTGTAATTGTATTGTTGAGTTGAATTATGTTGTTTGGTGTCAAATTATGTGGTGTGGATTGGAAATGTGTGGATTTGAATTGTGTGGCATGGAACTGTGTGGATAACTTTGCCTTTTTAGTGACGGAAAAAAACTAAATAGGTAGGAGCTAAGCTCCAGATCTGTGTCTTTGGGTGTTAAAAAAACAGACAAACAAGTACATCTTATTACAGAGCTCCCATGTTTCCTGGATCCCATGCATGGGTGGCTCTTCTAGGCCAGGCATTTTTAGGTCTCGGCTAGCGTTGGCTGCGCTTGCGCAGTCTCGCTCGCGAGAGATAATGACTTGGGAGAAGAGGGGCTTGAACCCGCCCCTCTTCTACCCTGTTCTCCATTGGCTGGCCTAGTAAATGCTGGCCAGCCATTGGAGAAGAGGTCCCGTCACTCCAATCATGCCCCGTCCTTTTCGGATCGGGAGGCGTGTTTTTTGCGAAAAGTCTCAGGGAGGAGACAACAGCAAAACACGCCCCCGAATCCGAAAAGGACGCTCCCTTTCTCCGAGGCATTTCTGCTGTGCCTCGGAGAAAGGCGGTGGTGTCTTTCGGTGCCCTCGTGTTTTTTTAGGACTCGCCGTCGCACTTGTGCTCAGTGTTTCTTCCAGTATTTCCCCTGCATACATGAATATTCACAAGATCAGAGGGGCGGCGCCCTGGCCACATTTCAGTCGCGCACTTCAGAAGTGCTCTTGCAACTCTGAACTTGTTGAATCAACTGTTCCGGGGCATGCGGGCCGGCAGCAGACCGGCGGAGCCGGTTCCGCGGCCGCTAATCCCTTCCTGTTGTGGTTGCAGCACTCACTGGGGCGTGATGCCTCCATGGTATCCTCTCAGCCCAGGCTGGCTCTGGAGCACAACAGACATGGGGCTTGGGGGGTGCCTGGTAACCCCACACAAACACCACTTCACTCCAAGCCGGATAATTTGCCCTTGATCCGCAGTCAGAGGCGGCCAGTTGGCCCTTTGAAGATGGCGATAAGAGCACGGGACGGGACAGCGGGAGCTGAAATGGAAAATAGCCGGGCCGTCTCGCCACAGTAAAGTGTATGTGGGTACATGGGAGAGTTTAACCCGGAAGCATTGCCATGCGAGGTTCTGAGGAGACCTATTCTGCCCGTGTCAGTCGTGAGTAGCTCACCCAAGGTCTGGCCGTCTTTCCATTCTGGCTCTAAACGTGCATTTTAAAGATAAAACTAAAAGATGTGCCAACGTGCATCTAAACACGTCTAAGTACGAGCTCCTCACACCGGCCCGTCAGAAGGAATTCCGAGAAGGCGGTCTCCTCTTTGGGTCCATTCACCCTTCTTCATCCAAAACTCGGGCACCTCTAACCCCAAAAAAAGATCGCCTTTCTAAAATAACAAGGTAAACACATTATAGAGTGCGCAAAATGAAACAGAACCCACGTTCACTATCGTGTTAAGGGTGTAGTTTCTAGTTCCCAGGTTGCATTCTGGTACATGTAGTTTTATCTCCCAGACCCCATAAGTGCAAAACACACAATTTGTCCGGCTTCTCAGAGGCGCGTGGGCGGTGTGTGATGCAGAGGTGTTTCTCGCTCGAGGAATGTCCGTGTTCTCATCCTGACCACACTGATGGAGCACAGTGTGCCCGTGACTGTTGAAACCGAGAGAGGTGTCCCTTTCTTTGGTAAATCTCGATAACAGTTATTAGACCAAGTCTGATCCAAACTTTTTTTTTAAAATAAATGTGACCAGAAACACCCCAGCAGGTGTTCGAATTTCGTCTGCGCAGCACGGCGGGCAACCCCGAGATCTGCTGTGCAGGTTTGTGAAAAGAGAAGGCCGGCACCCTCGCTCTACTAGGCTCCCACTGCGCCGATACATCGAGGTGGGGGAGGGGGGAAGAGGGCCTGTCCCGCTGTGCGCCCCGCCAACCGCAGCAATTAACAGCAGTGTCCCTCTTGACACCAATGATGCAGGCTAGACTGATTTTACTCCCTTTTACTTGCCTCAGGTGCTGTCCTACAACCCACCTACCCCTTCCCGCCCCTCCTATCTCCCTCCCCCACACATATCAACAGCGCCATTCGCACCAGCAACAACTCGGCACTAGCGTGACAAAGCTACTGCTGTGAGTGACTCAATCCCACCCGTGAGGGTCTCAAGGCGCTCGGGGATATTTTGGGAAAGTGCCGAGAAGTTTGTGCTCAGAAGTCAGTCAGTGCTTTGATGTGTGACTGAACTGTGAATTATTTTATTCACCAGCTGCAGCCATGGTGCCAATTTTCTTTCCGCCCAGGGCGCTACATTTCTTCCCGCCCAGGGTGTTATCGGAGAGCAAAGGCCGACTATGACCGTCACCGCACATTATGCCGTTCTGTGCGAAGAGCTAATAGTCAGGAAAACTTAAAAAAAGAAGCAAATGGAAAAATTGCACACCCACGCCTGACCCGTTCTGTTTCCGCGGTGCTGTCCGTGAAGTGCTGCACCGCGCTCTTCAACTTACTTTGCGGAAAAATAGCGGTTCGCGAAGTAGCTGGTCTGGTGTAACACGGCTTCTTAATGAACAGAAACAAGCACTCCGTGACTCGCATTGTAGGTTTAACACTCCCATTTGGCAACACAGGCTTCTCCCTTCTGTGAGGTGCTGGGGTGAAGGAAGAGGCATAAGGAAGGAAGTGTCCTGTCAGGGGGAAGCATTACATCCCCCCGCCGACCCCCCAAACCCTCTCACACCAACACTACCGCCACCAAAGATGGAGTGGTCGGGTAGGGCTGGAGGTCCAGGCCTGGCTGCGGTTGCAGCCGAACCCTAAAATTATTTCACCAGGTGCTTATATCGGCCTATAAGATAGGGTCAGTGCTCCTACACCTGAGAACACATGGTGTTAACACACCGGATCATTCATGACGGGGTGGAGTGGAGTTCCATATGGGAGTTCCGCCCCCTTCTGACCCCCCCCCCCCCCCCCCTCTTGTAAGGAGGGCCCATGAGTCTGGCTGGGCGATGCCCTTATAGAACCATCTCTATACAGATCCCCTCCACCTTCCGTCAAGTGAAAACTCCAGGCCATATCCTGTGTGCAGCCAAGGCTAGACCCACCCCAGAATTTCAGTACATCCCACTGAGATACATGTACATAAAGGGAATCTACATGAGATTCGTTGGTTGCCCTGAAAATCTGACATGGATCCACCATTATGGGTCCAGCCTGAGCATCACATTAAGGCCCTGGGTGAAGGCATCGGGTGACTCGCCTCCTCTTTCAATATGTTCTTCATTCATATTTCATTATTTCTGATACCTCAATATTAAGTTTCTTAAGACTGGCAGATACCACAAAAAACTTTTTAGGAAGGAGAGTTTCGTTATACAATTCCTGAAAACAATGTGAACAAGCATTTACAATGAAACGGTCTCGGCATTGTTAAAGTTAGAGCTATTGGCATTGCTCATGACAATGCCGTTTCTTTAAATGTTTTAAAAAAAAAAAAACATAAACAAAAATAATGTCATGAGCAATGCCAATAGCTCTAACTTTACCAATGCCGAGACCATTGCATTGTAAATGCTTGTTTTTCTTTGCATTTTGGGAACGGGAGAGGAAGATGGCTCGGGAATCTACCAATCACCTCACACATCTGCATTGATCTAAAGGTTAGAGTTTGAACCCAGGCAAGGCAAACTCCCTCTTCTGAGATCAGTAAAACGAGTCACAATAAACCGTTATTAACAGAGCTTAGGAGCAGAAGAAGTTGATAGAAACATATTGTAATTGGTATAATTACAATAATTGATTAAATAATGATTGAATAATGAGTTAATCGAACCTACAAATGAAGCTAATCAAACATAGACCTAGGAAACAGGAGATCCCTGTTATTTTTACATTTAATAATCTCCAGTAATACTAAAGAGACATTAGTGCCCCTCAGAATAAACAGCGGGGGATTTTGTTTCCACAACAGCGCTGAGATGCCCCAGGGTGATTTGTGCGCTGTCTGATAAGGCTGCACATCACGTTTGGGAAACATGAATATTGATTCATGATTTCTTCTTTGACTTTCTTGTCTTGTTGGTGTGTTCTTTAGTTTCAAGCTCCGTATGTTAAGTGAGGTTGGTCCAATTAGTAACATATAAACTGAGTTTTCTGCAGAAAGGAACGACAGGCATGTTTAATCAATGTGTGCATATGCGATTTAACTCTTGGAAGACAGTAAGTAGAAACGATATCAGTGCAGAACTGGCATTGATTTCCACTGAGGTGTGGTCGGGGGTTGGAGAGGGGCATGGTAGCTGACCAGAAACCATTGGTGAGCACAGGTCTGGGCTAAGTCTCCATGGAGGGGTGCATTTTGGTATTACTGCAATTATTATTAAGTTATGGGGTTTTGTACAAGACGGTGTTGCCCAATGGCTGTTGACGGCGAATTTCACCCACTCACTGACATGCTACTAGGGTAAGAAGTCCAAATGGCTCCATGTCATTTGGCACCACATGTCTTGTCTTTTTGTTTTATTTACAAATACTTACAGTTCTAATTGTAAGGTTTAATGGCATCACTGAGAATCCCCTGGTTCATGAATTAATGGCTGATCTTCTACTTAACACTTGTTTCGCCGTGCTTCCTATACTGTGGCAGAGTCAATAAAATGTGTTGGTACCTCCCCTTCCAACTCCAACCCCCGAATAAATGTAGTCATTTTATCGACCTCAGAGGGATAAAAGTCTGCGTGACGGGGTTTGATTGGGAGCAAAAATAGGCATGGACACCCCAGAAAGTCATTCAAAGATTTTAAAAAGTCATCTGCTATTTGTATGGTCGTGGTTTACATACCAGAAACCTTAGCAGAGAGGACAGCCAGCCAGATAGAGCAGAAGGTGGCAGTGGAACACCACATGTAGGGGCATATCATCAAGGCCATGCGATAATTATCGCTTAGCGCTCTTAGCGCTCTTAGCGCGAGGATAATTATCGCCAGCCAACTCAGAATTTTATCGCGGAGATAGCGTGCTATCAGCAACGCTTATCTCCAAAGCGATAAAATTCAGAGCACAAGCTGCCAATTGTGCGATTATCGCTGGAAATACAGCAATAATCGCACAAGTTTTGGTGAAAGCTTGCTGATAGGGCAAGGTATACTTAGCCATGATATTCACCTTACATAGGATATCATGGCTAAGTCAGTCTTGAAGCAGGCGTAAGGAAAGAAGCGAAAACAGAGGTTATCGCTACTTTGCTTGTCGCTCTACAGGTTAGCGTGCCCATTGATAATTGGAGAAATGTCGCTTAGTGACATTTCTCCATTTATGTCAGGGCAGGAACGCCCACTTTGCATCTCATTAGAGATGCAAAGATGGGTTTTGGGGGAAAGGGCGATAATGCAAGGATTCACGCGATAGCGTGACCTCGCTGATTAGGCGATAAAATTATCGCCGCTTTCCGTCCGAAAACGGACGCTAAAGCGGCGATAATTTTATCTCCGGGGCTTGATGATATACCCCGTAGTCTTTAGTGCAAGATGCAGCCATCAGGGCCCTCTGACCCAGCTCTGATTTCTCCTGCAACTAGAGATGGAGAGTCTGGCAGAGTAGGGGTTTTCTGCTTCTATTGTTTTAATGACAGGAATCCATCCCCAGTGAAGCAGGGGCAGCAAACCCCTCCACGCCACTGCACTGTCGGCTCCAAAGGAATAGTAGGAAGGGAAACAAGATATTAACTAAATGTAAAACAAAGGATACTAGACACAGAAGTTGTTAGCCTTTATGGTCCGTCACTGCAGAGTGGGAGGAATGGAGAGAGCGTCACAAAGGAGATGAAGAGGACAGCCCCGGGAAGCAGACTTTTTCACCGCAAGTCACTTTAAGCGAGTGAAAAATAAATTACAAAAGTTGCAGCCAAACGCCAGACGCCTATGCCCAGTAGGAGAGAGGCTGTCGTATATCCTCCAGAGCTGCCGACTTTGGAACTGGGGTACCGGGTTTGAGTCTCGGCATTGGTAAAACATGCCTACAAAAAAATAGAATAGAAATATATGACGATCATTACTAAAACAAGGGAAAAAAGAAACAAAATGAGGAATGCCAATAAGTAAGCCAAACAAAACATTTACACATGAGGGAAGCCATCAGATAAGCTTGTGAACTGTGAGTTTTGTCAATGGAGAGTGGGAGGGAGGGCAAGAGCGTCACAATGGAGACGTGGAGGACAGCCCCGGGAAGCAGGCTTTGCCGCCGGCAGCTCAGTTCAATTGAGAAAAAATAAATTATGAAAGTTGCAGCCAAACACGCTGACGCCTATGCCCAGCAGGAGAGAGGCTGTGGCATATCCTCCAGAGCTGCCAACTTTGGAACTGGGGAACCGGGTTCGTGTCTCGGTGTCGGAAGAAGTATACCTTAAAAGAAAAATAGAACATAAATAAACAACGATCATTACTAAAACAATGGCAAAAGGAATCAAAATGAGGAATGCCGATAAATAAGTCAAACAAATCATTTACACGTTTGGGAAGCCATCAGATAAGCACGTGAACTGTGTGTTTAAAAACTAGAATTACCACTGCCAATAACAAATTGATTAAGAAAACACAAGCTAAAGCAAACTAAAAAAAGAGTGCAACTAAACAAAACAAATAGGCAAGGAAGCAATAATACATGTAGCAGGGCTAGTTTGGGGTGTCAACAAAACAGGAAAAGGATGGACAATTGAAAAGGATTCACCAAACAAAACAAAGGAAATTCGACAAGCATACGAAAGAACAAATGAAAAGTGATGGGTGAGCCGAATAACCACAAAATAGATACAGAATGTCTCAAAGAGACATCGCATGCGCTGCCTAGGCGAGACCTAAAAACAATGTCAAACCATCTGCGCTCAATGGAGTGGGCAGTATCTAATAAAGCAGAGAAACACAAGTGTGGCAGATTGGGTATTCTGCCACGCAAGTCAGCCCTAAGTGTCCTGCAAATGAATAGAGGCTAGATTCAGAAAGGTTTTTGCCCACTTAGATGCAAAACAAATTCAGATTGTGAATGCATAATCCTAATTACAATCTGTTGAATCAGTATTCACAGATTTTCCTTTTTTTTGTTTACAAAATGCATTTTTGGACACAGAAAATCCAAGAGCATGATGGATTTTTTATTATCAGATGAAGGAGGAATGTATGCGTTTCTTAGCCTGCAATTGTAGTTGACCAGTATTCAGTCACCTATTTCGGGTAATTTCCCACCCTGAAAATGTTAGCAAAGTTGCTATTTTCGAAGGTTCAATTAAGTGCCTTTCCAGAGCGGGGATATGAGGTGATTGGTCCCACCATGCTCTGTGGGGGTGCAGTGGAGGGTGTTTCTGCACAAAAGGAATAATCCAATAACGAAGGTAAAAAAGTGAAATTTTCAAAAACACGTTTAAGTAAAATGAGCATGCAGAACTTTTTGTCACCTCCTGTAATATCTGCATGCATACATTTGATGAAAATGTGTATTTACGAATGAAGCACCATTCCTCACCAAACATTGGAGAACACCCTTCCCTTACACCCCTATCAAACATGGAGTTGCTCTCTCCCCATTCATCTTAGAATAAGTCTTCCTCCAGTCTTTAGTGTGAAGAAATGTTAGTTTGCTTCTGCAATGGAAAATAAATGCATGGGGTACGTAATAACCAAAAGCTTTCAAGTTTGTAGTTTATGTACACTTGCACATTGCCCCTACTAGAAGGACCCAAATACACTTCCTTTCTTTTGTATATTCGAAATCAGAAAATGTAACATACTGATTGTGTTGTATTGGTATTTATATATCGCTTTCTATAACCTTTTTACTTTGAAAAAGTATCTGGCAATTCTGATTTTGCGGATCAAAACTTTGACTATATATCCTAAAAGTGATGTTTTACACATCTCATTTCAACTTGGGTACACAAAAGCATATGTGATCTGTTTTCTTTTTCAAATCCCTTGAATGTCAGAAGTTTCTTTAAACATAGGAACAATCATAAAGAAACACATTTCTGACTTTTTATAGAGTCCCGTAGTGAATCACATCGATGCAGGGGGATATAGTTACTCCTTATCTGGCCCTTTGATAACCTTTGGGTGAAGCTCTGATGTGACGTCCATGACCATTTTTGTTATTTTTTATTTTTTTATTTTCTAAGATAACTTTTATAATAGGTGTTATTCTTTGGATGAAAACATCTATGTCTAACTTTCAGAGTATGACCTTTAAGTGACATACTTACACAACTGTACATTGTATAATCTGCCAAATTCCATGTTCCATAGGTACTTTAACCACATTGGATGTAGGGAAATAGACAAATAACTGGTAAATCATGTGAAGAGGTTTTTAGCTTGATTGAGAGTTTGTCGGATGGGCTATGTTGGTCACAAATGTGATGGGTATACCTTCTGCATTATTACAAGTGCCATAAGATATAATGCACTTGTAATAATAGGGACAGGAAATCTGTCATTTTAGTAATGGAGCACCCATCCACCAAAGCATAAATCAGGCCCTATAAGTCATAACCTAGAGTGGAAGATCTTTTCCATTGATTGTTTCATACTGTAATTTTCCAGATGACTTCAAAGAAATCTGCCCCGCCGGGCCTGGTTACCACTACTCTGCTGCCGACCTGAAGTTCAACACACGTTTCCTTGGCCATGATTCTCCAAGGGTCCCCATCCATCGTCCGGTGGCACCCCGCCATCCCACGCAAGCATCACCTGCCAAGGATGTCACAGGTAAAGGCATAATGGGCAAGTATCAGAGGGCTATGAAATCACAGTTGGCATGACCAAACCAGTTCTTGGGTTTTTGTTAGTGGGACCATTAGTTCATTGATTGTTTTTAAAGTTGGGGAAATTGAAATTTTAAGAATGCGATAAAAGTTGAATTATAAGAAGAAGAAAAAGTTAAAATATAAAGGAATCTGGAATTTTTGCTAATTTTGTGAAATGTTGGAAACGTTTTCTTGTACAAAGTTTGTGATTGTTTTTAAAACTGAAAAATTTTTAAATTTTAAGATACTTGAAATGTTTTTTTTCTTTTTAAATGGTGATTCTAAATCCTGTAAAAGTAGTTTTGGGGGAAATTATGCCTTAAAACCCTAGCTTTGGTGGGAGAATTATCAGTAATAAATGCATTTTGCGGGACAAATGCTCACATGAAACCTTTTTTCCATGCATTTTAACTACAGGAGAAATAATTTTGCAAATTCCACAAAATTCAAAACTTCATTTTCCAAATTTGCCAAATTTACTGGGAAAATTTTAATTCCTTTAATTTTTTCCTTAATGGAGGCCACTGTAATGGTTGCTTTGTCATTTTCACAAAAAATTGCCTGCTGGTGAAGATTCCTGAAACAGTAAGGATTTGCAGGTTAATTTTCCTCTAAAAAATGTTTTGGCCAAAATTATACTTCTAAAATTGAGCTTATGCAAGGGAGATTTCCAGTGATAGATATTGTGCATGATTTTATTATGTGATCTTCATTAAAACTTTGCCAACAATTGTGATCTGTGAAAAATATGACGAGGGTTGTCTATGAAAATCTTCACAACTTTGTAAATGTAAAACATTTTTATCCATGCGACACATAAGTACAATACATTAAAATAAGCCAAATATTTCAATATTATTTAAAGTTATAGCCAGGGTATTTTTATATTCTGTATTGATATAATAAGAACCGAGAGCCATCATCAGTTACAACCAAAAATGTATCGCAAGTCAGGTGAGGGCAGACCAGAGTATACACCTCAGTATCATAACAGTCAGTGCAACCTATAACATTGTGTTAACATGGTACCAGTGTAATTAAAATTGAGGACTGGTTTTTGTAGGGTATTTGGTACTTCATCTTTAAACACAGCTTTCATGAATGTACAATGCAAAGGTCACAGAGTCAATTTCTCAGATGAGATGTCCAATAAACTCAATTCCACAGACTATCTAGCCAAGCCACCATCCACCACTCTTCAACTCTTTGTTGAGACCCATTTATTTAGTTCATACACACACTTATTCCCACTGGGGCCTGGACTCAAGTTCCAGCCAATGGATCTGAACATTTGTGCTGGTGTCAGGCCCACATATATACATTTGGCAGTCAACCGACCCTGCTTTTTATCTGGAAACAATCCTGGTAATTCCAGTTTAGGGGATGGCTCCAGTGCAGAGCCAGCCAATTCACATGTCGCATCTTGGACAGTGCTGATCAATATGTGGGATCATGCAATTCTGAAATCTGCTAGGTTTGCTTGGAGCATTTTCATTTGTATTATTTTAGTTTTTTTAAGGCACAGAAACAATCAAGATACAATTGATCATAAGCATGTTAGGTACATAGACTCCAATAACTTACAATTGAGTCATGCATACATTTTTTCCAAACTGTATCAACAGTTAGACTACGTAGAACCAGCATAGTCACTTGATCTAGAGGGAGAAAAAAATTCAACTCCGATTTTTTAATGGCGATTCAGTGCAGGCATGAATCAGTTACTCCATTGAACGGTACCTTCTTTCGTAATAAATCTGCGGAACGGAGCTCAAATGTTTAATGCCTGTCTGAATTTTCTCTAAAAATTGATGTTAATTTCTCCATTGCATATATATTCCACAACTTTGTCCACCACAGCGCCACCGGCAGGGATGTATGACGTTACAACGCACACTTTTACAACGCATGCACTTACAACGCATTTTTTACAACGCATAATCCATTACAACGCATGACATTACAACGCATGACACTACAACGCATTTTTAAAAAATACCTTTACAACGCATTACCATTACAACGCATACTACCTTTACAACGCATACCATTACAACGCATAATATTAAATTACATTTAAGGTAAGTATTAGATAGTATAGGGGTAAAAATTACTATTCTAACTCCAGGGGGTGCAACAGTAGGGTAAGTGTTGGATAGTGTAGGGGTAAAAATTACTATTCTAACTCCAGGGGGTGCAACAGTAGGGTAAGTGTTGGATAGTATAGGGGTAAAAATTACTATTCTAACTCCAGGGGGTGCATCAGTAGGGTAAGTGTTGGATAGTATAGGGGTAAAAATTACTATTCTAACTCCAGGGGGTGCAACAGTAGGGTAAGTGTTGGATAGTATAGGGGTAAAAATTACTATTCTAACTCCAGGGGGTGCAACAGTAGGGTAAGTGTTGGATAGTATAGGGGTAAAAATTACTATTCTAACTCCAGGGGGTGCATCAGTAGGGTAAGTGTTGGATAGTATAGGGGTAAAAATTACTATTCTAACTCCAGGGGGTGCAACAGTAGGGTAAGTGTTGGATAGTATAGGGGTAAAAATTACTATTCTAACTCCAGGGGGTGCATCAGTAGGGTAAGTGTTGGATAGTATAGGGGTAAAAATTACTATTCTAACTCCAGGGGGTGCATCAGTAGGGTAAGTGTTGGATAGTATAGGGGTAAAAATTACTATTCTAACTCCAGGGGGTGCATCAGTAGGGTAAGTGTTGGATAGTATAGGGGTAAAAATTACTATTCTAACTCCAGGGGGTGCATCAGTAGGGTAAGTGTTGGATAGTATAGTGTAATATTATGCGTTGTAATGGTATGCGTTGTAATGGTAGTATGCGTTGTAATGGAATGCGTTGTAAAGGTAGTTTTTAAAAATGCGTTGTAGTGTCATGCGTTGTAATGTCATGCGTTGTAATGGATTATGCGTTGTAAAAAATGCGTTGTAATGGTAGTGCGTTGTAAAAGTTGCGTTGTAAAGGTTGTTCCCCCACCGGCAGCGATTCCACAACTTCCACATGCGGGCTACATCAAGCCTGGCTGCCAAGAGCAAAAGTGTTATGATGAACTTTCTAGTTGGAGTAGTAAAGGGGTAGGAACTATCTTCTCCTGTGTGGACCACTAAGATTACAAGAAGGTCTTGTTCAAGCTTGATATTAGTGATCTCTTTTAAGTGGGATACAATTTCTTCCAAGTACAACTTTATATTAGAAGAAGACAAATACATGTGCAACAGTTTGCTAATCTCATTGCAACCTTTCCCATCATTTTTATGAGCCACTGGGCATGCCTTTAATCTGATTTGGGTTGCAACACCATCTTGTCAACATCTTATAAGCATTTTCTTGATAATGGGAACATAGAGGAGACTTGGCTGCCAGCAACTACATCATACTCACGGCTTGGGGCTTTCTATAGGCTGACATAATATGAATGTAGTACGGTTAAAGTAATGTTTGTAATGACTTTAGTACGACAAACTGAAAGTTTAAATCATAGTGTATGCATGAGTCATCTGAGGTGCAACAAGTGGTAACACACTCAAACACATCAAATATGTCGAAGACATGAAAGTGAAAATTGTGAAGAAAAAGTGAAAAAGTGCAATGATGAAAAGCGCTGGAAATTATACAATATAGTTAAAACATAGTACCATATGGAGTAGATGAAAAGTTCAATATGGCCCATCCATCACTAGGATGGCGCAGTCTGTATGTCGTCCTGTCTCTACATTACCTTACAGATGGCCAGCATATGGGCAACGGTTTCAAATCTCTAACTTGTTCACAGTAAAAAATAATGAATCCACCATCAACCATCTCGAGATGGGAATGGAACCCAGTTTTAAAGCCGCTTCCCAATGAAACATTATGATCATATGTGTTAGCATGGAAGCAACCATTCTCCGGAGTGGTATCCATTTTTTGGAACCCTCTACCTATTAACTTAAGACACAACCAAGGTATTCTATCTTTCAGGAAAGGCTTCAAGACGTACCTCTTCAAATCTTACCTCTGCAGTTATTAAACAAGTTTCTCAGCTTCCCACACAGACCACCACCTTCAACACTGCTCTCACTGTTTTCTTACTATCATGTCATAAAAGACTTCATGAATCAGTTTCAGTGGGTAATGTTGTTGACCACACCCTTTTCCATACCACTAACCATTCCCCACCTCACCTCTCATCCGTTATCTCGTTTTTTTGGTGTTCTTCGACGTACAATGCAACTGTTTAGTTCTCTTTAAAGTGTCATAATACCTGTCTGGTATATATATAAATTTCAAATAAAAAACTAAAAAAATTGTGGGATTGTCACCCACCTTCCTAATAACCAATTTTGAAATTGTATCAAGCATGAAAGAAATGTTGGATTCCTAGAAGAAAAGCTTGTTGACTCCCCTCTACTGGAAAGTGGTAGGAGATTAGCTGAGTAGATGCAGAGCAACGTAATTTGTGGAGAACGTCCGTGAGAACGTGCAGGAATGGCTGGAAGAAAGCACCACTGTATCCCAATCAAAGATGGCATCTTAACAAGATCGTTCATGACAGATGACGTTTTGGTTTTCAAGCCGATTGGAAAAGGGTTTTCCAACATGAAGGCTGTGGCCGCTGCACAGAGCATTCCATGATTTCATTGCCCCTTTCTACGTCAATAAAATCTGGAGAGTGTAGTAGTTTACTTCAAAACAAACAAAATAAGTATGAAGAAGCACAGGTCGAGGTGTGAAGCCCTTAAATACTTGCACTCAAAAGTAAAATGTTTTTGGGAAGAGTTCATCTAGAGAGAATAAATATTTTTATTCAAAACGCCAAAAAAATCACGGTATTCAAAAATAGCCAATAGCAAAAGACCAGGGCATTGATTCTGAGTCTGGTGGAGCAAAATGACAGCACAGAATTTTGCTCCACCTGATTCAGAGTGGGTAGGTTTTACACACCTCAGGGCATATTTACAACAAAGTGACGGAGTGTGGCGTTAGCCTTCCTGGCTTAACGCCGTACTCTGACACTTCAGAAATGCAGGGCTGCAACATATTTAAAACAATGTCGACTAAAGACAATGGGGAGCAGCAGACTTGCATCATTTTTGTTTTGCTTGCACTTTCAGGAATGAACTAGAAAGGAAAGAGCTGAGGCCAGACAGAAGTTAGCCTTGTCAGAGAACAGACAGAGTATTCTAGATAAAACAGACTCACTGTGCTGTATCCACTTTTTCTGCCAAGACCCAAAGGGACTGGGCCAATAGTTGTCACAATGTTTTGCCTAACGTTTATAACTTTATGTTATCAGCAAATTACTACTTGCTTTTAAGTGATGACATTTGCTGGCTGTTTTTTTTTTAAGTTGGAATTTATTGATAACATTTTCTGAATGGTGTTAACACATTTTTACTATCCAATTCCTATTTCTTTTTTTTACAACCCATAAAGCTTGCATATCCTTGCAAAGACGTGGTCTTATCTGTTAAAACAATGTAAATAATATTCCTGTATTTGATCAGGCCCATCTTTGGTTTAGTGGAAAGCTGATAGGCATTACCAAATGATGTGATCACTTCGAATTTCTCTTTAACTTCTTATCAACCAATCACTGCTTGCAGACAGAGCTACATACAACTTGAACCTAGCCATTCCACTGTTTTTGAAGATAGAAATGTAAAGTTCCTTTTAGGAAAGATTGCCTTGTTTGTTGTCATCATTTTGGAGGATATTGTCCCACAGGAAATATTTTTGCAGTTTTGTTTCAAAATGTTACTGAAAATTGACAACACCATTGTCTTTTCAAATCTGCTCCAGAATGTACTTTGATGCTGGATTTTTTCGGAATATTTAGTGGAAAATATGTTAATTGAGGCATAACACTACAATTCCTTCAGACAAATAGGTGACTTTAATGACTACTGAGCTATTCATTTGGGTATTGGTTTACTATAGACTATTAATCCAATGCGCTTTACATAACATGAAACTAGATTGTTCAATACACATGAATAAAGTAATCTGCAAAGGTACCCCAAGGTTACATCCCATTTAGCTATGGCCCAAAAAATGTAATTTCCTAAAGACATGGAGAATAGGGAAAGAATAATGCAAGCGGAAGATCATTCCAAAGATAGGGAGCAAGCGGTATAAAGGAACGAAAACATGAAGAGACACACAAAGTTAGAGGTAGTAAAATCAGAGGTTAAACCCCAGAAGGCAAAGAGCAGACTGAAGTACATAAAGAACTCTGGGGACACTGATAAGGTGGGGCAAAAATTGGGAAACATTTAAAGATTATTAAATGATAGAATTTGAACTGAGATGAAACTAGTAGCCAATTAGGTTGAGCTCAATAGGCTATGATGTGAGTACAGTAGTAGAGAAAAGAGAAGTCCGTTGTGAATAAAGTGAAGTAGAGTAAGCAGATATTTTAGAAGGGCTGCATCAAGAGAGGAACAGTAGGTAATTCAGGAAAGAGCCAGCGACTGAAGCAAACGTTTAAGCAAAGAATGTAAAATAAAACGTAAATGTTCAGATGTTATACAGGTGTAACTGGCAGAACTTCACAACCCAAAACAGTTGAACAGAGAAATTCAGTGATGAGTCAAAAATAATGCCAAGATTCCTAGCTAAAGAAGAACATGAAATGAAAGTAGTGGAGAAGTAAATAGGAGAAGGAACAGCTATAGCTGTAGAGGCAAGAAAAAAAGAATCTTGTTTTTCTTATTGCTAAGTTTCAGAAAGTGCAATGACATCCAGCTTTCAATGGCAGCTAGAGAAAGAATTAAACCCGCACAATGAAACTTACAGAATGGTGTATAATGTGAAGATCTGAGGATTAAGAACTGAGCCTTGAGGGCTACCATAAAGAGCAAGATAAGGAGAGGATACAACCCTTTTCAAAGGAATAAAGAAGAAAAGACCCAAAATAAGGAGTTAAACCAGTGAAGAACAGTTCAATGTTTAGATGTAGAATGTGTAATAATAGAATGGGCCACTGTGCTCAAGCAGCAGAGAGGTCAATGGGAATGAGAATAGGGGACTGTGTTTTGGGCAAGCATTAAGTTGTGCTGGAGACAGACAGTAAGAAGCGTGACAGGGAGTAGATCAGATTGAACGGGTCATAGAGGTTCATTAGACAGAAGGAAAGAAAAGAAAAGAGGATACATTCTAATATACTAGAGAGAAAAGGAATAAGAGACATGGGCCAGAAATTAGAGAGGGGTCATTAGTGTCTAAAAAAGGCTTTACAGGTACTGGTAGGATAACAGCAGATTTAAAAGATGAGGTCCCTGAGGCAAGAGATGAGTTAGAGACACAAACCAGGTGAGGTAAGGGAGAAGGAAGATTGATTTAACAAATGGGGTACGTAATGGGTCCCTAGGAGTTACAGCGGATCTTGCCCTATACAGATAGGGGTGAGCATCCGGTTCAGATACTCGTTAGACCTCTGCCAGTCTGGAAGGCTGAGTGGGAGGAGAAAGTTCATGAAAGAATGAACATATTCAGGGGAAAATGAAGGTAGAATTGTCAGAGAGGATTGGAAAGTTGCATGGATATTGGAAACATTTGATGTGCAATACGAGGTCAGCATTGTGAGAAGAAAAAGAAGAGGAGTCATGAGAAGGAAGGAGGAGACAGTAGAGGGTTATGTGTTCCAAATAAGAAACAAGGATCATGGGATTGCGTAGTAAGTTTTAAAATATACGCTTAATATGTAGAGCCTTGTTACCAAAAGTTCCATCCACTGACAGTTGCATTATGGGTGGTGAGATGTTAATATGTAGGAAGATAAAATGATCAGTCTGTTTCTTCCTGTGTGAGCTTCCTGTTAAGACCAGTTCAATCAATATAACTCTTTATCTGCCAATCGCCCTCTGTTGTCTCTTCCTTACCACATTTGAATATCATGTTCTTATCAAAACGCAATACTGTAGGGAATTATATGAGCTCCCATTGATATGCTAAAACTGAATTCCTTCTTCGTTAAAATGGCATGCTGTCTCATAATGCATGTTTGCGTATATCCTACCAGTCTTTAAGTCAGTCAATCATCTCTTTATTCGATCCATTTAAAATACAAATCATAAAAGTAGAAAAAAATTAAAAGTAATCACTTTGAGTCAAAGTTCTTTAAGTCAGACTACTGAAGGCTTGACCATTGTAAAAAGACAATTAATTACACTAACATACAAAATATTTGAAGACATACATATTTGGGGCCTAGGTAAATATTGTTTTATATGTTCATCACTTCTGCTCTGTTTTTAGAATTACTCACCAGCCTTCAACAAACACTGATGAGACTTTATAGGCTAAATCTTTATCAAAGTTAGAAATTGTGTCTTATAATGCGTACAGTACTCTACTTTTCACAGTAAAGATAGTGAATCAATGTTAAAGCTGCATTGTCTGTGACAACATAAAACTAAAATTAATACGATAGCATGCGACCTTGAGACTTTATAACTGCAAATGTTAGGCATTTGTTCAATCCAGTTTTTGTATTCAAAATCTATTCCAAGTGTTCTTTTTTTTAATCTAGCAAGATTTACATTTTCAGCAGTGTTAAAAGTTGAGTTTAAACAAATCTTAGAACAATTGACAATATTCTAAAAAGTTTTCATTGTGAGGAGAGAAACAGGGGAGAGTCCAATATCTTGAGGATAATGTTACATTCTACTAGTCAGATGAAAGAGTCCTCTTTGGACTCAACAGATACTATCCATCCATCCATCTATCTATCTATCTATCTATCTATCTATCTATCTATCTATCTATCTATCTATCTATCTATCTATCTATCTATCTATCTATCTATCTATCTATCTATCTATCTATCTATCTATCTATCTATCTATCTATCTATCTATCTATCTATCTATCTATCTATCTATCTATCTATCTATCTATCTGTCTGTCTATCTGTCTGTCTGTCTGTCTGTCTGTCTGTCTGTCTGTCTGTCTGTCTGTCTGTCTGTCTGTCTGTCTGTCTGTCTGTCTGTCTATCTATCTATTCAAAGAGTGTATTATGTGAGGTGATAAACGGTGTGAACAGTCTTCTTTCAAGACTTGCTGATTTGCATCTTATGGAAATCTCACCTAATGTTCCTGCAGTGCATGAAGAAAGAAGACCAGGGAGACCTGTGGTCCCAGAGGAGAGAAGGCCAATAAGGCCAGCTACGCCAGTTGTCATTGAGGAAAGGACAGGAGATGCTGCAGGGGACTTGTGGCCAGTTAGGCCACCCATCTCTGAGGACAGACGGCCTGTGCAGCCAGTTGTCCCAGAGGAGAGACGGCCTGTAAGACCCGCTGTGTCTGAGGACAGAAGACCCTTAATCCCAGCTGTGTTGTCCCCTACGGCCCGTTCACCATTGATTACACCTGCACCAGGTAAGACCGATGGAAAGTACATTCATATGAATGAAATGGGAGGGGCTAAATCCAGCATGTTTCATAAATAAATGTTTCAACTGAAGCTTGTTGTAGCAGAAGATGAGAAGGGATGTCTGATAGTATCATATTAAATTTTGTTTGACTTTCTCATGAAGTGTAATGGTAATTGTCTGAATACCTGTGATAGCTTTATCTGAATATTGGATTCATTGTGAATCTGCACCGGTTAGATTTCCATACTTGGAGGTAGTCTTTTTGCAAGGACTTTCTTGGGGCATCTTGGATGGTTTTCATAATTTGTTCATTTTAAGGAGTCCTATTAATGTTTCATTAGCTACTTTCAGAAAAGGGGTTTTGTTATATATTTAGGTGTGCATCACTTGGCCAGGTGCTTTCTTGGAGTGAAATGCCTTTTATATATTTGTTATAGAAGCACATCTAGCAGATATTGCCTTTGGACTTTAAAAAGGGACATTGGCCTCATTGCCAGTATTATGGTCCTTTTTATACCCTATGGTTACCATCTGGCACGGCGAAGCAGACATTTTCGCTGAACACTCAAGCCAATGTCCCCCTGAATGGTGGTTGTTATCCCATTAGCGATTTAAACCTTATGTTATATATGTTTTGACTTTGATGCCGTTTGGGGCAATGCCATCTAGTGACATAGCCATACCGCTTAGCTTATTTACCTTCTTATTTAGTTTACTTTTCCCCCTGACAGTTACCACTACTTTGTTTGCCATTGTATGATGTACCATTACCTTGTGGAACGGTTAAAAGAAAGAAACCTTTACAACGCAGTCATTACATCGCACTACATTCAAAACGCAGTCATTACATCGCAACATCTTTTACAACGCATGTCACTACAACGCAGCCATTACATTGCGTGTCACTACAACGCATGTTACTACAACGCAGGCATTACATCGCATGTCATTACAACGCATACCATTACAACACATAGTACCCCTACACTATCCAACACTTACCCTACTGTTGCCCCCCCCTGGAGTTAGAATAGTAATTTTTACCCCTACACTGTCCAACACTTACCTTAAATGCAATGTAATGGTATGCGCTGTAATGGTATGCGTTGTAAATGTATAATGCGATGTATTGGAATGCGTTGTAAATTTAGTTTTTAAAAATTAGTTGTAGTGGCATGCGATGTAAATGTATGCATTGTAAAGGATGTTGCGATGTAAAAACTGCATTGTAAAGGCATGCGTTGTAAATGTATGCGTTGTAATGTCATACATTCGTTAGGAACTAGTGACAAGATCTAAGCCATGATAAGGTGCTAGAAGCGAGGCAAAGGCAATCCACTGGTTAAAAATGGATTGATTCTGTGGGTATTGTTGAGATGTATCTGCCAGTGTTAAGGATAGTGACTTAATGTACAAGAGGTATTGACAAAGATTCAGCAATATCAAACTTGTGGGTGGTGAACGGATTCACTGGTTGTTGGACCCAAGAGGCCCGCTTTGTTGATTGCAACAAGCCAACAGCATTCTCATTGCCTGCAGTGCCTGATTCACAGGTTGCAACCCTCTGAGGTGGGTGCATTACTGTAGTAGTGCCTCATTCTACCTTTTGAAGCATTGCTGAACTTGCGCCTGTGTGTGTGACCGGAACTGTATGGTGCAACCAATATCGATGTGCACAGGCTGTAGTGTCTTATTTCTAGGAAGGCACAGAATTTGCAACTCTTTGTTGTGTGTATGACCAGCGTTGTCTGGTGCAGTCAACATCAACATGCACCGGACATTTTGCCTCATTTCCAAGGAGGCACGAATTTTGCAACTCATCCTTGTGTGTGACCAGAATGGTCTGGTGTGACCCGTATCATTGCACACCTGATGTTGTGCCAGGATTGCCTGGGTGGGACTCTGATCAATATGTACCTTCTGAGAGCCCCCCCGCTTCATTCTCCATTCAGCTATTGTTCCCTACTTGGCAATCAGAGTGGCGGATCATCTGCACTCTCTTCACCCCGACATCCCAGACGACATTGTGTTGTCAGGTAGTATTACCCTGCTCAGGCCTTACCGGGCTGGAGTAATGCTTCTGGGAATGATCGCACATGGGTCAAGTGATTGTGTGACCTCCCCCCTGTGCTTCGCAGAACTGGGCTGGTGCCGGAAAGCTATTGGCGCGTTCGTCTAGTACCCTCGGCACGTGTCTGCTCTACACCCTGTGGGTGCACTTCTCGAATGGCTGCCAAACACCTTATGACAACTGCCTCCTAATTGACATTGCGGCCTACCACCGCCTGCTTCCTGGGACCCTAACTAAGAGTGACATCGGCCACATGCGGCCTAGTGTCCAGCCAGGAAGTGGGGATGGGATATCTCCAATATGTGGGTGCAGGATAGTATGTGTGAGTTGGAGGGTGGAGGGAGGCTTGGGGCCACGGGGTCTGCAGTGTGTAACCAATTGCGAAACTGCTGTAGGTTAATGGATTTACACAGTATTTTAGGAATGCTTTCTTTACATGTTTAGCAGTATTAAAACTATGGGCCGGCCCTCTGCAAAGAACCCCTTAAGAAAGTTTATGAAGTGACTAAAGTTGTCAATTCAATTCAATTCAGCTTTATTCGATTAAAAAACATTAATCATAAAAGCAAAAGCACAATGCATAAAAAGACAATAAACATAGTTACATTAACAGCTGATTCCTTGATTTAAAAATGAATTTTAAAAAAGCGGTGACGGAAGCTACAACATAAGGTGAATCTAGCATTTGGAGGGCTAATAGTGCAGGGCGACACTGCCTAATTCCAAAGGATTTCAAAACTGGCAGAATCCATCTTTTCCTGGGAATGGTATAAAATTGTCATCTGGCTTTCAGCACCAGTGAGTTGTGGTGTCCAGGCTGTACTGCTAGAGCTGGAACGATTCCCATCGAGTCAGACTCATTGCTGTACAAAGCAGAGATATCCGCTCTTGCAACCAACACTACAGAAGGCCCATACAAGGAAAACACTTTACATAGCCTGCACCAAATAAATTATCCCACACACCACTTAACCAAAATAACACCCCCAGAATAAACTCCCATGCATAGCTTATCTTCATTTGAAAACGTCTCAGAAAATAATAAACAGCAATGAAAAATTCAACATTGTAAATCGAAACTTTTCTGAGCTTGATTTCTGTAAACTAAAGGATTAGTCAAATATGTAAGCTGATTTCAACACGCTAACTTCATGTACATACTCTAGGTTTGTCGTTTTTTTTTCTTTCCAATCCCTATTTCCAGTCCGTTTTTTAGCTATAGGAATTTATACAATATATTTTGATAATGTAATTCTCTTGTGTAAGAAAATATCGAAAACGTTTTTCTAATTTCCATCATCTCAAGATCCAATAAAGATATTTGTTAAAAGAAAACACTCACAGATTTAATTAATACATTAAGAGATGTCATTCCAATCCCTCCAACTCATAACACAGAATCAAAGCCACATACTTTGCATGTATTTATCTCCAACAACGCAATTCACAACCTACCCCTCACATAGCTTAACGTATTTGGACATCCACATGATACATTCCATACGTACAAACCTAAAAGATCAAACATGAACACATACTTCACACATATAGACTAGGACGGACGTGTTAGACAGTACACCTAAGATGCAGCAACACATTACCTGAGCCATCTAGATGATAATATGATTCCAAAGTGTCGGCCCGATTTAGGGGCAGATTACGAGTCTAGCGATCCACGAACCACCAGACTCATGGGGGGGGGGGCAGCAGTCTCCCGACCACCCTATTACGATTAGGGAGGTCGGACCGACATTGCCTCACCGCAGCCGCCAGGGTACCCTCATTCCCTGGCAGTGTTGCTGCGGTCCCGCCAAGCATATTACGAGTTTTCTCACCACCGGCGGTGTCATGGAGAGTTCCTACTCCATGAACACTGTGGCGGAGAGGAAACAAAGGGGACCCAGCAGGGTCCCCTGCGCCACCTCCGCATCGTGATGCATGCAAGGGGGCACAACATGTGTCCCCTTGTGTACATACACCCCAGTTCCTGCACAGCATGAACTTTTCAGAACATGCCGAGCAGGAACCGTTTTGGGCATTCCCATTGTGGTGCCCATTTGCTGCGGCACTGCCATGGTAATGCCAAAAACCAGCCCGCCAGACAGGGCGAAACTGCTTATCTGGCAGGTGGTCTGACCACGGCTTTGGTGATGTTGCGGCAAGGTGGACCCGGCGCCACACTGCCAAAGTTGTAATCAGGCCTTTAGAGTTTGGCAGTCAAGGTATTCCGTCACAAATGCGAAGGAGTACACTACCTGCCAAACCCTCAATCCGCCCTCCTCATTTAGAGACAGGCAGACCTTAAGTATTCGATGGGGATTCGATGGAGCCCCATTTGTCTCTCTGAACAGAACGCTTCCAACGGAGAAGGGGGCATCGGCGGGAGGACAATACACCACCCGCCCTCTGGTGTAATGCCTTTTTTTATCTGTCACCATCACGAAAAACCTGGCATTGAGGGACAGAATAAAACTACCATGCACCCCACACTCAGGGAGAAGCTTTCCAGAGTGTAGGGGTCTTTAGGTTTTTGTCTTTCAAAAACAAATTTCTGTTTTCTTAGTTTGTTTTAAAAACAAAACAAAAATAAGTTAAATGTTTGGTGGACAGACATCAAAACCCACAGTGGTCACCCACCAAATCTTTTCTACATTGAAAGGGACCCCCCATGACGACTTTTTCTTTGAATGTACATAGATGCCTTCTGGGCCAGTGTTCATTTCAAAATGTGGCCATCAGTTGTCCGTCAGAATGGCAGAGATAATGTCCTCCACCATCCTAACGGACAAACTACTGTCCACCAATCCCTAAAGCAGGTCCTGTCCGGCAGAAAATAACTTGCCGGACCATGGACAGCCATGACTGACCCAAGCAAACACAAAATGACTCGACCACACAATAGTCCTCGATCAAACCATATGGAATCTTCACATTTAGTAAGAACCACACAACGCACATTCAGTGCATGCACCTCAATCCAGCATTCTTCACTCCCACAAAATGCTCAATGTTTACATCACACCACGCAAAATAATGTTTTCTTCTGACTCTTGTCAACAAGAAAGTTCAAAATCATGCGAAAGTGAACTTTTCAGCTAGTGGGTGCAACAGACGAGTGCTATAGAAAAGCAAATAGCATAACATAATGAGAAGCCAAGGGGCATGATGTATAAAGCCCAGGGGCAGAAAAGCAATTCCTGTGTTTGCACATTGATTGCTTTGCAACCTAGTGTTCATTTTGTGCAGCAACGGATGTACTGAGCCTTCACGGGGTAAAGTGGTGAGGCTTTGCAGGACCCTGCCCCAGGAGGCAGGATTCTGTTTGCATATCGTAACTAAAGGGATGGGAAGGAAGTGAAGGAAGCTTGCAGGGGCGAGCAGACTTCTGTCCCTGCATTTCAGATCTCAAATAGCATAACATAATGAGAAGCCAAGGGGCATGATGTATAAAGCCCAGGGGCAGAAAAGCAATTCCTGTGTTTGCACATTGATTGCTTTGCAACCTAGTGCTCGTTTTGTGCAGAAACTAATGTACTGAGCCTTCACGGGGTACAGTGGTGCGGCTTTGCAGGACCCTGCCCCAGGAGGCAGGATTCTGTTTGCATATCGTAACTAACTAAAGGGATGGGAATTAAGTGAAGGAAGCTTGCAGGGGCGAGCAGACTTCTGTCCCTGCATTTCAGATCTCAAATAGCATAACATAATGAGAAGCCAAGGGGCATGATGTATAAAGCCCAGGGGCAGAAAAGCAATTCCTGTGTTTGCACATTGATTGCTTTGCAACCTAGTGCTCGTTTTGTGCAGCAACGGATGTACTAAGCCTTCACGGGGTAAAGTGGTAGGGCTTTGCAGGACCCTGCCCCAGGAGGCAGGATTCTGTTTGCATATTGTAACTAAAGGGATGGGAATGAAGTGAAGGAAGCTTGCAGGGGCGAGCAGACTTCTGTCCCTGTATTTCAGATCTCAAAATGCCAATTTCTTTTTGTTTCTGGCTGTAATCATGATGACCTCTTAAAGGGGTATGTTTTGCAATGAGAAACAAGCACTGTCAAAGCCAGGAGGTCTTGTGTTGGCAAGCACAATGCATTTACTATTTAAATTGTATTTCTTTTTTCGTTTACATATGTGATATGCAAATGAAATTGCCAAGCTTGAAATTTACAAAACTGATTGAAGTGGCCCAGCAGCCCATGCACACCAGCCAGGGTGCTGAAGTACACTACTTTTCAAGAGGCTATGCCCCTGTAATCGGGCAAAATGCAGTCACTCAAAGAGCTAGATAGGCAATGGATGAAGTGGGCTACCCACTGCCCTATGTTGTATGCGGTGGTGGGTGGAAGCAAAGTGTGAATGACACTTGAACAGACCAATTAAGGAAGAAGGCCGACCGAAAGCACCTGTATGTACGGATATTGTGTAATTCATTTTTGGGGAAAACATGATGAAGGGGAGACAACTGAAGCCATCTCTTGTCCAGTTCTAAAAAAAATACTGGTATCTGAAAGCCATTGCAAGGAGCATATGCTTTCAGATGCGCCCCCGCCCCCCGCCCCCCGCCCCCCTCCCTTCACCCTAAAAAATGGCTGGTGCTTAAATTCACAAAATGGGAAGCTGTCCTCAGACCGCGCCCACTATGTAATTAATGCCACCCATTTCCATTTGCTGGTATCCAGTAAGTAGTTTACGTCCACAGACGCAGTTCACAACCAACATTAGGAATGAGGAATTCCCATTTCACATGAACCACTGTTTGTTATCTATTCATAATAATGCGTTCCAAAGTAAGCGTACACGGCGACTTGCAAACACACTTGCAAATCACAGTGTGACATTTTGTGAGGGCTCCAAAAAGTGCTACCAGGCCAGCCTAGAGATACAGTGCATGTGCGCGGGCGCCCGCGTCGCGCTTTACCGCGATTACTTTCTCTTTCGCGGCCGCTTTGATGTTCTCCGTGAGGCTTCAATAGCAGCAGTTAAAACAAGCATTGGCATAGCCAATAGGTCTCGCTTTTGGGACCTTATAAGTGTTTAGTTATGCAACTGTTGCATGGCTAAACACTTATAAGGTCCCAAAGGCGAGACCTATTGGTTATGCCAATGCTTGTTTTTATTTGCTCCACAATATTCCACCAGTTTCTAGATGAATCCATGCAGCGTCTCCTTTTAGGATTCTGTGTAATGGGAGAAAGGGCTGGAATGAGGGCCTGATATGGAGTCACCGGTCTAATGATGTCATTCTGCCTGCTCCAGTCCACACGTGTATCTGTCTCATCTCCCTGCATCTTTTATGTCCGTGACCGTTTGTCTTGGGTTTCCCCCGTGCAGGAAGGTGCACAACCTGTTACTCAGGAGGGACCCGCCCCCTACCCCCGTCCATCAGCCCACAGAGCCGCGAGCCCTTTGTGGGACAGAGGAAAGTGCCGTCTGGCTTGTGAGGGCAGGGGTCACGCCGGGGCCTTTCTCTTTCACGCCAGGTGACGTCTTTCTGTGTGTCCTGCGGACTGCCAACGTCCAGTAACCCCACACTTCCTGTCTCTCCTGCTTTGTTTCAGAGACCAACGTCTGCGAGCTGAACCCCCAGATCTGCGGCCCGGGCCGGTGCGTGCCCCGCCAGGGGAGCTACACGTGCGTCTGCAACAACGGATTCTGGCTGAGCACCCAGGGCACCCACTGCATTGGTAAGGCGGACATATTCTCTGGGCTTGGTTGCAGGCCTGTGACTGGGCCCCCCTTTTCACCCAACACGCTATTTAGAGGATACTTACAGAGGTATAACTGAGCACCTTCCGTGAAGAAACATAAACTTGCTAGCCAATTTGCGATTACAAGAGTAGGGTTCGCTCAGTTGGTAGGCTAGCAGGGCTGGGGTAGAGTCACTGGTATGTCAAACAGCCCAACGTCTTTCTTCTGCCTGTCCCCAGACCATGCAGCCTTTCACAACACTGTGGCCTCTCGCTCAGTTCCCTTATTTATCTAGAATGCAGGCCAGAGGCGCAACTAGAGCCAAATTTCGGGGGGGGGGGGGGGGGGGGGCTGAGCAAAAATTTCGGGGGGGGGGGGGCTGAACTTGAAGCAATCGGCAGAGTGGAGCTGCAGGGGCTCTTCGATGGGGTGAAACAACAGCAAGGCCTCATTAACATGCAAATGGTCTTTTAAAGACCTGTGAAGTGCTCGGGTGCGGCTGCTTTTTTGCCCGGGAAGGTGTCTCATCCCGGGCTGCCACACACGACGGGGGGAGGGGGCTGAAGTCCTTTGAGTCCAATGGGTGTTGCGCGCCTGATGCAGGCAACGCCAGGCAGGGACTTCGCGTTTCTCCGCGAATTTGCATTTACATGGAGGGGAATAAACCAAGCGGGCATGTGAAGGAACGGGAATCCAAGACTTTGTTTTCGTGGAAAAACTGTCCTGATGTGTGCCTGTGTGAGGGGTTGGTTGGTGGAAGGATAAATGTTCAAAGCAAACATGATTTTTAGATAAATTGATAAATAAATACATTTGTATTTTAGAGCATCCAACAAAAATAAAGGGTGTCAACCTTTTATTATCCACTGGCAACATTACCCAGGGGTTGGTTCCCACTTCCTGGTGAATCAGCTAACTCTAACCCTCGCGGGGTTTCACTATCCGAGATAATCACTGGGATGTGAGGGGAAAAGGGGC
This sequence comes from Triturus cristatus, assembly GCF_964204655.1. Lineage (NCBI taxonomy): Eukaryota > Metazoa > Chordata > Amphibia > Caudata > Salamandridae > Triturus > Triturus cristatus. Next base: position 464,384,670 of record NC_140592.1, read on the forward strand.
CTTCTACAGAGGGTCTCAGATCAGGGAGTTGCCAGGATTATTAAGGAAACAGCCCCATCCACCACATGCCTCCATGCAATCTCCTTACTCAAGGCAATAACAGCAGCGTGAAGGAAAAAGCTTCATCCCGAAGCCTCCCAACTCATAGGAACTGGAGGGACGTGAGAGAAAACCAGGCCTGGAGCCTCAGTCTCCAGAAAATAAAGGCATCTCCCAGAGTCTCACTTTCCAGGCAAAATCACTGGGGTGTTTGTGCAGTCACCGGCACACCGGCACAAATTAGGCAGTGACCACAGACAGGTACTAAATTAACCCCATGCGTTTTGTGCCTGTCATTTGCAAGGATCCTTCATTAAAAGGAATATTTTCCATATGCTCACTGGATGCAACAGGGGAAGTGACAGTGTAGGACCTCTCTATAGCACAACCAGGCAGTGAGTGCCCCAGGGGCTGGTCTGACAGATCAGGATGTGGCTCAGTTTTTTTGCAGTTTGTGGGCCTGTTTTATGGCCAGGTGGGATGCTGACATGATTTCCCTGATATTGCCCCAGGCGCGACCTGCAGCAAACACAAATGCAGGCAGTCTCCCATACCTTGCAAAATATAATAGGGCACGTCTTTTAAAACTAGCCTGATTTACAAAGGCGGGCCACTTTTTGAGATATCTGGTTCGCTAATAGGGGGCACTTTTATTTTGGTGAACAGGTCTATTTTTTGTCCCAGTCCGACCCTGGAAAGAGAGGGCGGCTTTAAGTGGGATGAAAAAACTGGAGGGTCTCTCAAAGGGGCGTGGTCAATGTAATTAAGGGCGTGGCTTACAAACACATAAGCTAAAAATCTGTGTTTAGCATAGTGTGCCGCCAGAGTTGTATTTTGCTGTTTCTGTCATTGCATCTAGATATATGATACAAGTAACATACCTACAACAAGTCAGGACTATTGGCTTTGTCAATGATTGTTAGTTGCATAAGATAAATAAGCAGCAACTATGGCTTTTATATAATATTGGAAAAGCTTTCACTTAAAGCCCTGGTGACACCACGACAATGTTGCTGATCCTCAGGGCCGGACTGGCCGTAGGGGGCACCGGGTGTTTCCCCAGTCGGCCGCCAGGGTGGGGTCCGGTTTTGGCCCCCTGAGGGCCGTTTTTGTTACCGGGGGTGGGGAAAATCGGCCCACTGTAACAAAATCGGCCAAAACAGGCCCTAACAAACCGCTCGGCTGCACCCCCCCCACCCCCAGGGGGGCTCGGCTGAGCAGTTTGCCAGGGCCAGTTTCGGTTTCTGGCCGTGCTGCTCCTGAGTTTCTAAAAGAGAAGGGAAATCCAGAGAGAAAATTTCTCTCTGTAAAGGATTTCCCTTACCCTGCAACGCTCGCCTTGCATGACGTCATGCCGTAACTTCTCCACAAGTGAAAAGTGAGCAGTGTCAGCACGCGCACATGGATGTGCCTGCTGTCACTGCAGTCTGGAAAAAAACGGACCACCTGTGCCAGGGCACAAAACAGAGCCCGATAGACACCCGTTTCGAGGCCCCCTTAAAAAAACTGCTGGTGCTCAGACCCGGTCCACTTAAAGCCCTATGCCTAGCTTGCCTTGCCCATGGGTGGGCCCAGCATCAATCCAGATATATTCTCACTCGCTGGCGTGCCTGCAAGCTGACTCTTTTTAAGAAAGTGACACCCTCTCCCTCGCATGAATTCCTTTGCTCATTAGTTCTCTCTCTGTCTTCTGCTGTGTGAATCAGAGATTGAGACATTCTGGAATGACACTTCATTCTCTACTCCTTGGTGGGCTGGAGAGATCCACCCCTCTCTCAGTATGTAGGTGTAGTATGCAAGGGGGCAGGATTTCGGAGCCACAGGAAAATGTTTTACAGTTTGTTTGCTCGCCTTAACCTAGCATTCTTTTGCCATTAGTTGTAATCTGCTGCCCTCTTGTGGTTATTGTTTTGGTAGTTTACTGCCTTAACGTTAATGTAGCAGCACCGACTCTGTTTCTATAATGGGTTTCAGTCTTGTTTCGCCAGTGTCCCCCCTTACTCTTCCGGCTTTTAAAGAGGCAGCCCCCATACTAACGTTAAAGTGTGCAGCCCGGAATATCCTTTGTTCCTGGCACACCAAGTGAGAACGAAATATTCAAAGCCTACCAGTGCTTAATTTGAAAAACAATAAGTGCCAGAGCCCTCGTCAGGAGGCCGCTTCAGTTTGCACCATCCATTGCCCCTGCCAGTCCTGTTAACGACAATACCAACTCAACTAGTAACCATCACACTCTAACAAGTGTGCCAATTCAGACTATGTCACGCCTTTAAAGCTATAAGAATGGCAGTTTTTAGTCAGTGTTAGTGCATATTAATTTAATAAACAGCTATTGTGCTCATCCCAAATTAGGCAGACGGCGCCACCATGTGGCAGACTGTCATAAGAGCCTGTACAGGTATTTAAGGGCCGGTGCTGAGCCCTGGAAACCACCGGCTGAAATTAAGCGCTGTTGATGGTAGAAAACAATACAGGTATGAGGGTGTGCAGTTCCTAAAGATGTAAAAGGCAGTACTATAGTTCCAAGGAAAGGAATGTGCACAAATAGGAGCACGGGCCCTCACACACCCAAAAGGGTGTCATGCTTCATCATTGGGCTAATTCCTCGTCAGGCCAGCGCTGCAATGCCCGATAGGCACCCACAGGGGTATCTTTGCCAGAGGTCTTTTAGTAGCCCTGTGGTGAAGTGAGGGTGTGTAGGCTTTGTGATATGTGTAGGGTGGTGTAAAGTGTAATTTAAAATAGGTGTTGTGATACTCAGGGCCAGAACTATTTAATGATTGAGCTCACTAGCCTAATTAAAAGAATGATGTGCTAATTATGGAAATAATTAGCCTAATTGGCACTGTGAATTTAGTGATGCAAAACATCAGGTCAACATGTTTCTCGCCTCATTTTGTCGCGAGGATTAGGTTGCGATTTTTCAGGACCTAACATCAAAAGATCGACACTACACTAATGACCTAGTGCAGTGCCAGATGTGTGGGAATAGAATATTTGAATCTCCAGTAACACACTAAATGAACGGTAATATTATAAATTTCTGTTTTGAAAGTCAGTCATTAATAAACAATAATTGACCTGTTCACGCGGTGAAAATACTGTTTGGATACCTATTCTAGTTGTCAAAATATATTAGACATTTTGTGAAGCAAGTGGTTGCACCATCTATGCTATATGTAGGTATTATTCACCAATAAAAAACATTTTCAACAAAAAGATTGTCTCCATAACCCAAATTTTGAGTCTCTATCACCCCTAAGTGATGGAAAAAAAGTGTGGGAAATGGAGTGATGGTGCCTCACGGTAGCACCACCATGGAGGATAAAGCAGGAAGGTACTCGCCTGCTACCTCAGATATCATCATCAGCTACCACCACTCCAGAACATGAAAAGGTGTTGGAGAAAAGGAATGGGTAACAACCCACAAGACAAAGTGCTAGGGTGTGTGAAAGAAAAAGCTTGCTGTGACAACTATATACAACTGTGAGCTAGTACACACTGGCTTGCTATTTTATTCTTGTGCTGTGTGTCTGCTCAAATAAAAATGCCGACATGTTTCATTGCCTTAGGGAAAACTCACAGCAATTTCTTCAGGGCATGGGGTATTGTCAATCCACCCTGCACCGTCACTTGTCTTATTAAAAACTCTGTTAGAGACACAAAAAAGAAGACAAACAACACACAGCATAATTAGTTGGTCACTGATTAAAAAGAGAACCAAAGTGGTATATACTGTATCTTAGACCACTTCTCCTTCAAAGCATTTACCGGGAAAATGCCCAACGGGGGCATACCTTCACCCTGGAGCGTGTGTATGTGTCACTCTGATCACTCCTTCAAGGCTCCTTCTGACAACTCCTATAGTGAGTCTGTAATACATAACGGGGATCATGAGGGATGTAATTATCACAATATTATCATTATCTACTCCGAGAGGAGTTGTTCTGAAATGATTCTATTGTCCCACTCTAAATGTGAGTCCGAGCTTCCCAGATGTGCTCTTTTGTAAATGGTAGCACCCAGCATATGGTCAGAAGGATCCTTACGATGTAAACTGACCGTTACTCCCCCTTATGATAACCCAGCTAATGAGCCCTCTGTCCCAGTCACTCGCTCTGGCTCTAGTAGAGTACTAGACACTGAGTGCCCTTTCCTGTTGCTATAGTCTAACTTCAGGTTCGTTCACAGGGCGCAGCTCACCGTAAATGTGTCCGTGTCCGGTGTCAACTCGGCTCCATTTTGCCAGTGGGGTCTGTTTCGTCTCTATGAGCAAACGCCTCGTCCCACGTGATCGGGCTAGAGCATACCCGCCCATCTAGGGAAATCTAGTTGTTTAACCCTGTTACCATCGCCGCCATCTTTGACTGACAAAGTGCTCAGTATATTCTTCAATTTATATCCAGAGTTGTCGTTCCCAGAAAGATTAAAACAGTATAACCACCAAATGTTACATCCAGCTATACAGATGTTGTTAAACTTTAACGCTTCTTACGCCACTGGAGTTTTATCAAGCGTAATCTTTGAAAGATATTTGGGAAATTTATTGCGGATTTCAAACGTCGGACTTCAGACTCACTCGCTAAGGAACTTCTACATTGTGGTTGATTGCATATTCGGATGTCTGGGCCTTCAGAGAAAGTTAGAAATGGTACACTAACTGTTACTCTATAATCACACTACTACGGCAGCGGGGGAAATTTATTGCATCTTTTATGCATACACATCCCACTGTGTGGAGACTGCTGGTGGAGCCTCTACAGCGGTGAGGGAACATCTCTTATCCCATTATGCAGACGCTCAAGCTGCCTGTATGATGGGTGTACATAGGCTTGATGGAAACCCCTAGGTTGCAGACCCGTTTACTACATTCAGAGTCCCCTAACTTTATTAACACATCCTGTATAAACAACCAGAGCCCATAACACTAATGGGTTGGAACTATCACTTGTCCTCGTTACCAGTGGGTGCAAATCATGTGCGCCATCCTAAAAGGAAGGATAAAGCAGCGAAATGGACTATAGGGTTACTTTATTCCATTCAATAAGATCGTTCAGTCCAGTTTGATCTGTACCCTCCTGAAAGTCAGTCAACCTGGAACACAGAAAAAACAAACAACACAAATAACTTAGGACTTACATAAAACAATATTCATTTTTTGTTAAAAACCAAACAGCACACGTGTTGAATCATATCTGCATGCCGCCAATTTCTGATAAATCATAACACCGCCATTCAATACATGGGCATGCTTAATAGCGAAGTAACATAGACTTGGGGTTCTGTTTTGGAAGCACGTATCCCATTCGGGTATTGCATCAAGCCTCATGAAAACAAGCAGAGGAGACGAGACTCTCACTATGCATCCTAAATAGATGAGACAAGCAGCAAGTTTTGTCAGTGCATAGTGCGTCTTACTGTTGTTTTGTATGCTTCGGTAAGAGCCCTCATAATTACCCGGGCGTGTCGGAGCATCCGCTGCAAGAGCTACCCCGGGTCTGCTATCTTCAAGAGAGTCGAGTGAGGGGAGGCAAGGTGTTTATAAATACAGCATCGACATGCACAAGTTCAAGTTCAAGTTCAAGTTTATTTTATTTGTTTTGGTACTCTACTGAGGACCACAAATTTTATACGATAAAATTCAGTTACATATACTTTTAGAATTTCATATTAATACAAAGCTAAAAAAGGTTTTTAAAAATTTATAAAAGTTATAACAAACTAGTTCATTAGGAGGAAATTTGCATACTGTGATCAAATCCTTTACGGTGGTGATACGGCAGTTAATGTATATAGGATACAGATGTTTTGTCCCAGCTGCCACTACTTTTGGGTTAGGGCATATGAATAAAAGATGTTCTACATCCTGCTCCCCTCCGAGGCAGAAGTTACATAATGAAGATCCATTTGGGTGCCATCTTGATGTTGTGGTTAGCACTGGTAAAATGCCGAGCCTTAATAGGATAATTGATCTCCTTGCTCTGTGCAAGTTCGACATGCACAAGTTCGACGGCAGCCGCGGATGGTTCATTAGAACACTAACTCTTATCCCCATTTTTAGAGTACTGAGTCTTCGAATGTAGGTAAAGGAAGTATTATCCATACTCTCTTACATTGGTACATCATAGGCAGTTATTAATTTATCTTAAACTCACTTTTGGGCAAAGCATAATAATAAAAGAGGTTGTAGCGGCCTCTTTCTATACTTTACTGCTGTTCCCTGCAGACTAAACGGACCGCACGAATAAGTGTCATTCAGTTGGGGAAGTGGTTTTAAATAATGGAAATAACCCATGGGCATATGTGGCACTGATGTTCTCTTGATTTTGCAATTCAGATTGACAGACACTGTTAAACTTATATTGGGATTCATTAGCGTTACTGGTATTATCGATGACCAGCATCGCTTTGGTCCATATGTGATACCAACATGTAAAACCTGAAGGGTGTACTACATGTTTAATTCCACCTGGGAGACCTAGTGTGTCAGGCATAAGCTCCCTCTCAGAACCTCTTTTGAAATTTTGTGATCATTTTTTAAATTTCCTGGTCCAAAAAATCCCTCCTTTGTACAGGATACAAGAGATATACTGAACCTCATTGAGGCAAGTAGAAATGAGAGACCACAGATTGATTTTCCTGTCACTCTTGATGTGGAGGCATTGTATACAAATGTACCCCAGGCAGCAACCTTGGAGGTGGTTGAAAATGTTCTGCGTCCACACACTGGACCTCACCCACTCCTATAGGTTTCATTATGGAGTGCGCCTTCCCAGCCTTAACAGAAAGTTTCTTCCAGTTTGGGGAAAAGCTATTTCATCAAACACAAGGGACTTCAATTGGCAGCACATTTGTCTCTGGTATGCCTATACCTGGTACATTTTGAGGAGGAGCATATCTTGAACTCGAACAATCCCTAACAGGAGAGTATATTCTATCCGATGTCGATATATCAACAATATCCTGATCTTTTTACCCTTCACGGTCAACACTTCTGATACAGGATTGCAATTTTTGGATCTCACAATCCAATTGACAGGTGGTAGGCTGCATATGAAGATATTTTAAAAGCCTACTGGTAGCCATAGCTTGCTTTTATATGACAGCCACCACCTTAAGGCCCTCCCATAGGGGCAAATCCTGCGACTTCGCCGGAATTGTAGTGGGATAAGGGTCTACAAAGAACAAGCCAAGGAGCTAGCAGACCACTTTAAGACACTTCACTATCCCACTAAATGTATTTAAACTGTGCAAAAACGCTCACAAAATAACAATAGGGAAGCCCTACTAGTATCCAGGGACAGGCCCAAATCTGACATCTTCACGTGTTACCACTTTTACCCCTGAATACAACACAATTCAGAAAACCATCAGAAAGCTTTTGAAGATTTTGCGGGCTGGTAACCTGGCGCTATCCCTCCCCAGGTTTGCGTTTAAAAGAACGGTCAATCTCAAGGACATGCTTGTCCATACTAGACCTCAAAAACTTGCTGGTACTATACAAAAACTACTATGGAACCTGCCTCTGGTAGTGGGCCACTACCCACGTGGGCAGTGTATGTGGTCTAACAGAAGCTACCAAAACCATTCAGCTAAATGACGCTTCCACATGGTCACAGAACAAACACACTAACTGTAATTTAACCCCGTCGCCGCGGCAGGAATTCCGCCGCGGCGCTGGGGGGTTTGGGGGCAGCGCGGTGGCGCTGTGCTCGTGACGGAACCACTCCGTCACGAGCCACGGTTGAGCTGTGCTCATGACGGAGTGGTTCCGTCACGTCTCCGCCCACTGCGCTAATCGCCCGCACAGGCGGGGAATTAGCGCCGCGTGGGCGGAGCGGCCGCCAACGGCCGTAGCATAACGGAACCACTCCGTCATGAGCACAGCGCAACCGTGGCTCCTGACGGAGTGGTTCCGTCATGAGCGGGGAAGGGGTTAAAAAACTTTATTTACATGGTCATGTGCCCATGCAAAATGATATATATAGGCATGATGACAAGGGCAGTGAAGTTGAGGATCACTGTTACTGCAGCAATAAACGATGCAAAAAAATAACCACAAAAATGAGCACACACTTTGGAACCGCAGGCTATCTGCGGATGACCTGAAATGGACTGTATTGGAATCCCACCAGCACATGAGTCAAGAGATCCTTTTTAAAAAAGATCAACATTGGATCTTTCAGCTGTCTACACATACAATTGGCCTGAATGATGACATTACTGGATGGAATTAAACATGTAGTACACCCGTCAGGTTTTATTTGTTGGTATCACATATGGAACAAAGTGATGCTGGTCATGGATAATAACAGTAACAATAGTGAATCCCATTATACATTTTAATAGTGTCTATCAATCTTAGTTGCAATATTAAGACAACATCAGTGCCACATATGCCCATAGGTTATTTCCATTATTAGCTACCACTTCCCCAACTGAATGTCACTTATTCATGTGGGCCATTCAGCCTGCACAGAACAGATATTAACTACTAGTAAGAGGCTTCTGCCACCTCTTTCAGTATTATACTTTGACCAAAAGTGAGTTTACAGATAAATTAATAAATGCACACGATGTACCAATGTAAGGGGGTATGATAGTACCTCCGTTACTTCCTTTACCTCCGTGCGAAGCCTCAGTTCTCTCAAAATGGTGACCGGGGTTAGCGTTCTACTGAACCACCCGCAGCCGCTGTCGAATGCATGCTTGTCAAGACACGATTGGCACTGACAAACATTGCTGCTTGCCTCATCTATTTAGGGCATTATTGAGTGTTTCCTCTGCTCGTTCCCATGAGGCTTGATGCATTACCCGAATGGGGTAAGTGCTTCCAAAAAAGAATTCCAAGCCTATGTTACTACGCTATTAAGTGTGCTCATGTTTGAATGGAGGTGTTAGTGTTTATCACAAATTGATGGCATGTAGATGTGATTCAACACGCGTGCTGCTTGGTTTTGAACACAAAATGTATATTGTCTTATGTAAGTCCTAAGTTATTTGTGCTGTTTTTGTTTTCTGTGTTCCAGGTTGATTTACTTTCAAAACAGAACGGTATAATATTACCGTTCATTTAGTGTGTTACTGGTGATTCAAATAGTCTATTCCTACACATCTGGCACTAGGTCATTAGTGTAGTGTAGATCTTTTCATAATAGGTCCTGAAGAATCACCACCTGATCCTGATAACAATTTGAGATGAGAAACATGTTGACCTGATGTTTTAAATCACAAAATTCACAATGCCGATTGGGCTAATTACTTCCTAAATTAGCACATCATTCTTTTAATTAGGTTAGTGAGCTCAATCATTAAATAGTTCTGACACTGAGTATCACAACACCTATTTTAAATCACACATTACATCACCCTGCATATATCACAAAAGCTCACACACCGTCACTTTACCTTATGGCTACTAAAAGATCTCCTGCAAAGAGCCCCCTACTGGCATTGGAGCGCCAGTATTGGGCATTGGAGCGCCGGCCTGATGAAGAGCTAGCCCAATGATGAAGCATGACACCCTTTAGGTGTGTGAGGGCCCGTGCTCCTATTGGTGCACATTCCTTTTCCTGGAACTGAAGTACTGTATTTTATGTCTTTCGGAACTGCACAGCTTTATACCTGTTTAGCATTTATTTAGGAGCATGTGTGCTGGACCTGAAAAGCTCCTGGTTCTTCTTATATAGATATAGTAGAAAGCAGACGAAGTAGAAATATCTTTAGAGAAAGTGACTAAGAATTTGAAACATGGTCAGAATAAACAGCGACGACACCTTAAAAAAACAATAGCAGTATTAGAATGGTCCTGAACTACAAAATATGAAGTTAAGTCCAAACAATTTTTGAACCCAGGCAAGGCTTTTTCAGGCATGCTTCTTTTTAAAGAATGCCTGTGTTGTTGCTACTTCCTTTTCGACATTATGCCTTGTTTGCTAAAAAAGATTGTATTGTAATTGCATTTCAATAGCTCTTGCTACCCTTGATAAGTCATTGAATTGCATGGTGCTCCAGAACCGAAGGTGCGTAGTTTATTCAGGAGTTATTGTCGGTTATTGGGATTGGTCTCGTACTGTTGCGCAAACCATTCCCTGCATTTACTCCAGTTTCAATGTGGTAGATGTTGATCGTTAGTTGGATGGGTTATGTGATTTCATGCAAGTGGTTGCTGTAATAAAAAAGAGCTAAATGACATTAGGTGTTGTCAGGTTGCAGGGGTATGACTTGTTAAAGGAGAGGTTGTGATATTTGAAATGATGTGTGGCAATTTCCAGGAATAAATAAATGGGAATTAGGGCAAATACTTCTGTGACATAGAGTAGGCTGTGCTTAGAGAAAGGAGGCCGGCAGAGGATGGAAATTAAGGAGAGGTTCATTTAGAACACAAGTTTAGGCAGCAATTGGAAGTCTTAAGTCCAGGTCAGTTTTTATGGGAATACGGAAGGGGTTATTTTGCGATTGCATGCAATTTGAGGATGCATAACTTTATAAAGAAACAACACAATTTACATGTGCAATAGTGCTATGTTACTAACTTGTGATCAACACTAGAATCAGGCAAACAGTCTACCCATTGAAAGGCTACCGGCAGACCAATATTTTAGGGAGAACGGCTGGTCACCTCAAGGGATGGAAGCATAAATAATGGCTAAACACATTTAAAGGGCAAAATTGTAAGGGTTAGACTGTGTTGAAAAGCAGCAGTAACTGCAGGATCAAAGCAATGTGTGAGAGTATTTGGGGTAACTAATGTATTCATTGAAAAGGAGATTCTGCAACTGCTGGAGTGGATGTCTCTTAATGTGCATCCTTAATGTTGGGCTGACCGTATTAATCACAAAAATGAGGTGTGATCCCTCTTGGATTCTCCTAGTTGTTCCATAGAACAAGATGGGGGGGACAGGTGCTTCCCAAACAGTGAAAGTGTACCGTCTGCATTCCAGTGGCTGGTGGGTGGAGCCAGACAATGACGTGAGGAGGATGAAGGCAGGGCTACTTTTAGCAATTCAATAAACCTTCTTAGCAAGGGGCTGCTGATTAGTTCTTCCTGAGCACTGTCAGTTGGTGGATGATTTGAGTGATGGGTGGGACTGCAGACTGTTGTTAAAAATGGCGAAGTTTGCTGACCAGGCCATCCCTTTATATGTCCCTGCTTCAGGAAGATCAGAGGACCAATCCAGCACATGGTGACTTAAGAATCGTCGCTGTTTAACTGGTAGCATAGGCCTGGCCGTCTTCTTAAAAATGATGATTGACAGGTGGAGAAATATTACCCATTCATGCGGTCCCATCAGATGCCTGCTGATCTCATCTTCTTTGTGTTTTGTGGACCTGGAAGATGTGCTGCTAGCAGAGAGATGTCCCGCCGGAAGGCCCAGTACAAGATCTGCTGACATTCCCATGACAACTCTCTGGATTTTGCTCCTTGTTGATGTAATCCATGTTAGTTGCGTTGCCCCTTAGGATGACTTCCTTTTTCATACAGATGGAAGAAACTTTTTCACAGCTAGATGGGTAACTCTCGAACCCCAGCATATGGATATAATAAAGTTTCTCTGCGGCAGACCATTCCCTGGAGCTTAAAGATCTCCTGTGTGAGCTTCCCAGCCCTCTAGCAATGGATCATTTGCAATAGAGATGGAGGCTTGAAGTTTCCTGAGTGGAGGTTGCTTCATCATGTTTGCTCTGTTGCACCACCACCACGGCCGGACTGAGAACGCAAACCAGCCCTAGCAATTAAGTTGGACCGGCCAGGCAACAGGGGAGCTGCTTTTGAGAAACAATGCTACTACTTTTGTTATATTGTTACTGGTGCAAAACCGGCCCCCAGTAACAAAGAACAGCCCCCACCGCTCCAAACCCCCCCCTACAATTTTGGCCCACAGGAAAAACGCCTGGTGCCTGCTACGGCCAGTCCGACCCTGACCACCACTTGACGGACTGAAGGGTTGAGTTGTTCAGTATGATTTTCTGATCCCAGTCTACTCTCTTCTGACACAATTGGCTTCTAGGCACCCTTGCAGCAGATGCATAAGCAGTCTGGCATTGGGAACAAGAAAATTTAAGAGGTCATGCTGCCCTGAAGAGATGACACCTTCTTGGCAGATAGAGCTGTTGTTTTAGGTTAAGAGAAGGAACATACATAAGGGATGACAGTGTTTCCCTTGAAAGAGATCTTTGTTCAGTAGTGTGTTGATTGTGACTCCTAAATATCTAACCACCTGAACTGGTTGGAGAATTAATTTAGATGAATTGATTTGAAGGGCCAAATCATGGAGTAGTGGTAGAATGTTGACACTCTCCAGACATCCAAATACGGGTAGATGAGAATTGCCCTATTCATCAGAAGGGCCACTACCACTGTCATGTATTTTGAGACAATTCTCGGTGCTGGCTTCAGGCCAAGGGACAGGATTTGAAACTGATAATGAGAATGTGCCACAGAGGAATTTGTGATGAGTCTTGAAGACTGGGACATGCAAGCAGGCAACGTGTATGACTATGTAGTATCCTGGATATGTAGTTCTCCTGTTGCTTTCTCCCTAGCTGCTCAGCCAGTGTGAATGTGCTGCATTGAATGTTGGTGTGGTGATGATGAGTGGAATGTTTGGGTGCCTGGGAGGTGAAGTGTGACAGCTGGAGTATGGGCTGAGCAGCAGGGAGAAAGCAACAGGATAAATACATATACAGGATACTACAGACTATTGATGCAAACAGTCTCCTTCCTGATGCCTGTGATATTGTATGTGCAGGATGAGCTCTCAGTATGGGGGGTTTATGGAATGACCCTGTCTTATGATGTTGATGGTAGAGGGTTATCGATGCGACAGGCTTTGTTCGGGAGGCCTTGGCAGGAGCTCTAGAGAATGTGACTTATTTAGGCACGGTCCATCTCGCATTAGTCATTGCTGTACTTACTGTCATGGCGTATTAAAACTGCAATAAAGTTTGTTTACAAAAAAAAAAAAAAAGATGGGGGAACATTTGGTGTACAGCTGCCAATCAAAACATTTCCCTCTTCCCTCATTTATTTGCATGCCTGAGAGCCAGCAAAGCACAGAATTCCAGTTTCTGACTACTTTTCTGAACCAAGTAGTAACATGAATAAATCCCCTTCACTGTTCGAGACTTGGGGCCATTTTCAATTGCTCTTTGTTTAGTGGGCTTTACTTACAGTGTCAGGCATTCAAGCGCATCTTTGGTGGTGCACAAGGCTATGAAGCACTAAATCTGATATTGTAGTCAGATGGGACACAACTCCGCACCTAATTGTCACTTGGTATGTTCTGCCAAGAGGGAAAATAATTGGTGACATTCCCTCCCATGAGCGCAGTGACCGATGGCGGCAGAGAGAAGCAGTCATTGGTTTGCGAGGCGGCTTTTTGAGAACCCCTGTTCTTTAGAGACTTCTGTTGAAAATATAGAATTTTTTAAGTAGGTGTTCTCTCCACTGAAGTTGTTGCTGTCTCTTCTAAAAGGGGATATGGGAATGCGGTTGACCTTTCCCATGACCTTGAAACTGGACTTCTAGGAAATTCTTTCTCTTTTTCAATCCCACTGATTTGTCCTTCTCAGTTCTCATTTGTTGGAGCTCGTAATCTGCATGTGAGCCAAACAGAGAATTTCAAATAAAAGACATGTCCAATTTTTTTTGTCGAGCTTGAGGAAACTGCGGTGAGTCTAAGCCATGAACTGCATCTGATCGACACTTCATGACTTTGCTGCCAAATCCACAGAATCTTTGGCCACACTGATTGTTGAGATGCATGTAAATACATTGGGTAAGTTGTTTCTTCTGTCTAAGTGAACTCCTTGTTTCCAGTGGCTTTGCCCTCGGGAGCTCTGGTTCTCTGGGTCAGTGCCAGTAAACCCGGCTCTCCAGGAAACCTGTTTGTCTCTTTAAGTTCTTATCTGCTGTCACTCCACAGGCTTCTCAGAAGGAACCTCCTCAGTGCTGAGGGGGATAGGGAGTGACCATTGGGCCAGGGTTCCTCTTCACATCACTTACCATTGTAGGTAGGAAAAAGGAAAAGACTGGAGGACATCAGCTTTGCTCTATTTATCTCTGTCCACATCACACCTACTGCATCCTGTGAGAAATTTGTGTAATTTGCTTTTGGGTAATTATGCAAAATTCCGCAAAATTGACTGAAATTAGGCAAAATGCAAAACTGGCATGTCGCCTTATCTTGGACATGATGATGCATTTTGTGCTAAAATATCAATCCAACTGCTGTGAGCAACAGCTGCTCACGCTCTGGTCATTCATGTTTTTCGCTTGCTCCATTGCTAAAGTATTGTTGTGAATGTGGCAGAATTATACCATGTGGTGTAATGTCAGAAATTTTGTGTTACAATCTTAACGAGATTTTCACTAAATTACACTAGATTACAAAAGAGATCTTGTGCTCTTTCTCCGGCACCAGAAAGAGCAGTCTCCCACCACTGATGACATAAGGACAGACATGCCGTAAAGGATAGAGGGCTGGAGAGTGAGAGTTGCGGGGATGAGGTATTGCACATAAGGTTGGACCTAAGCATATGAAACTTTAATTGTCGTATAACGTAATGCCTGTGCAAGTTTGCTTGTGCAAGTTTTATGGTCATGTCTGCAATCCCGCGGCGGCTGTATTTTAGAGCAGTTGCCACCCCAAGACGGCAGGTAAGAGCGGGAGGAGGGTGCCGCCCCAAAAACGTTTTTCAGGGTGAAAAGACACTTAATGTCACCCACGCTACACTATCATCGCATTGTGGTGAACTCGCGTCAGTGGACTTTTAAAATAAAATAGAAATGTCCCAGAGAGATAGCAAGGCGAAGTTGAAGTCATGCTACATTTATTTTATGTGGGCCTAAGAACTAGAGGGCTTACCAGGCTGTAATAACAGATGAAGCTTTACAGGGCATATCAGATTGGCATGGTCATAGCATGGCAGTATCTGGGCATGAAGGGCTGTGTTTATGCATATATGCGATTGGGCACATGTGGCTGTACTGGGACATCTAAGGCTGTGCCTCAGACCATTGCCCTTTATCTGATTTTAATGTAGCTGTATCTGGGCATAAGAAGAACTATCCGACCTGTAATTTACGGGTGCACAGCCCATTGTGGCTGAGCATCTGGCATATTGTGGCTGCACTGCTGAGGCATTGGTACCAAGTAGAAAATCTCCTGGAAAAAATAATATTTTGGACAGAAGACACAATAGTGGAAATTTAACCTATTGTGCCACGAAATAACTAATCCACACATCGTCATTACAATACTTTAAAATACAGAGAAAAAAAAACTCTTTCCCAAGAAATACCCTTTAAGAGTCAACCAAAATTACCTCCCTGACCAGATCCTAGGAATTTTTGACTACGCAAAATGGTAAAAATGAAGCCTGGTCCAACCCCGTTCTGCACTGTATGATGGAAAAATGGTGATTGCCTTAAAGGCAATTGCGAAATACAAAATGAGACAGTTCAACACTACGCAGTTTCAAGTAGAATGGAGGTAATAATATATGCTAAAATTCTAGCGCTGCACTTAGAAGCGCTTATTTCTAGATTGATTCGTAACTCCCAATCTGGTTTTGTCAAAAGCAGACAGGCTAGTGACTACGTTTGCATATTTTGTCACTTCATGAGAAAGCACCCCTTTCCGCCTCCCTGGCAGCTGCCATTGCCCTCGATGCTGAAAAATCACCCGACAAAGCCTCTTGGCCTTACCTAGAAGCGGGACTGGAAAGGTATGGATTCTGTAACACTTTTATTAAAATTACCCTGTTCCTCTATGCAAGAATCAACATTAATAGTGACCTCTCTGACTCATTTCCTCCCCAGCAAGGTACACGACAGGGCTGTCCCCGTCCCCCTTATTGTTCCTCATAGCGATCGACCCCCTGTTTCAACTACTCAATACCGCAAGCAAGATTAAACGTTTTTCTTTCTGACTTTCCCAAATCAAAACAGTTGCCAATGCCAATGACATTCATTTTCACTAAAGATGTTGAATGTTCCATCCCTCCAATCACGAGATATCATAAACAAACACTCCAAATTTTGAGGCTTCACCCTGATCAAAGAGAAAACCAAGGTTCTCCCTCTCAATCCGCTCTTGTCTCCAACTTTTATCGAGGCAACACATCTTCGCTGGCTGCCTAAACACATTAAAAATATAGGTATTTGGTTCTGGAATAACTTACCTAACTCAATTACTCTCATCAACCAACAAACCATAACTAAAACCAGAGACCCTTTCACATCTTGGTCTCCTAAACATATATCCTGGTGGGGTAGATTAGATGCTCTAAAATCGATGATCACCCCTATTATCAACTTTGTATCTAGCATGCTCCCAATACCCCTCTCGCATTTCTTCTTTTCTACAATTTTCATAATAACCCTTGAGTTCCTATGGGGTATAGAAGGGCAGACTATCACTTAAGAAACTCTGCCTAGACTTTTGCAATAGTAGTTGCCGGTCTCTAAAATGGTTTAATTACCAGGCATCATTTCAGGCTGCTGATCAAATGGAAGATCTACTCTCCTTTTCCACTCCTGGAGACTCTAACCATGGATTTATACAACATATTACACTCTGAGTGGATCTTACGTGACACATCTCTAGAACTTAAACTGGTTGATAAAAATGTATTGCACCCTATATACTCTTCTACTTGGCTATCCCTTTGGTGTAACAAAAAACTGAAAACACTGAACTCACCAACCCTGGATCCATATCGGGTGAAAAAAGGATTATTCCTAGCTAAGGAACTTTGTGACAATGCCAAACCACTCTGCTTTGCCTCTTGACAGACCACCCACTTATTATCAAATATAGACTTTTATGAGTTCCTGAAACTGAAAGCGAGACTGATCAAACTAGGCCCACTTCTACACATACCTTAGTGCCACTTCTTACAGTATGGCTGGCTACATGCCACACTGAAGCTAACATTTACAAATTTCTACAAATATGTACTAGTAAAGCGTGACTCCCATCCAATCTAAATGGGCACCTTACTTTCAAAACATGGGACGTGCTCTTCTGCCCCATCCCTAGACACCTGGAGAAGGATCTGCTCAGATGTATTGGCGCATAAGATTGCTCCCTCCCTCATGCAAACCAAAATGTTTGCTATGCATCTACTACATTGGACACTGACCAAATATATAAATTAAATCTCACTGAATCTAATCCATTCTGGACATGAAGGAAGCCCCTGGGGATCTGGAACACATGTTATTTAGATGCAAACATCTAATCCCATTCTAAGATAAGATCACAACCCAACTCAACAACTTCTTCAATGTAAACTTAGTTCTGGATTTCCCAACCATGCTTTTGGGACCCTATGCTGCCCCCACAGTATTTCCCTATTAGACAAGGACCTTCATTTATTAGACCTTTATTAAAGATCACAATCAAGGTTATATTTCTAGATTAGAAAGCTGCTAACCAGGTATCTTACCAAATATGGTGGGCTTGCGTCACTTACCTGTGAAACACACACAAAACCGTAAACAAATTACCTGGCCTCCGTAGTATCTCTCAGGCTATATGGGGGTCACTGGATACCTTTACTCGTAATCCAGGACCACACGATACTGCAGGGCCGTTTTGCTATATAATCTATTGTGATGTACCCCCCCCCCCTTACCATCGTTCCAGATCTTTGGTACGGTTTCATTTGCCTATAATAGACAAACATTCTGTTTAGTGGTTGGGATTGTTATTGCTGTTATTTATACTGTCTGGTTGTATCAGAGGGTTATAATACTGTACTGACCTTTAATACCGTACTAAGTTGCCTCTCTTTGATATTACTTGTGATTGGCTACAGTTGTAGTCTGCTCTTGAATATTTGTACCAAAGAGCTTGATGCAAACATTACTTTTGTCTCCCATTCTTGTTTCTTACAAACTCTTAATAAAGATTTAATCAAATCAAAAATCAAAGGAAACAATAAGGGCACAGGACATTCTTAATGCTTAGTTTAAAAACGTTGCAGGGGCCCAACACATTTCTTTAGAGCCCGCATCCAAGTTAAAAAACCAAGGGTACCTGGTCTTCATTCTACCTCATGCCTCTTTCTTCCACCACACCACGCTTTGTTCTCTTCTTGTCACTCTTCCAGGCTCTTCTTCGGCACTGGTTTCTTTGTTTCTCACTGTTTTCTTATCTTTCTGTTCCTCGTTCTCCATCTGTTGCCCTTCTCTACCTTGCTCTGCATTAAAGCCTGATATTAAAAATATGTCTGTACCCACCACCTGCAAGCACTGGCAGAAATTAAGCGATAGACATAGGGGAGAGGGGATCCAAGTAAGCAGTAAATCTTTATAATTGAATAAAATGATACGATAGAAAATATGAAATAAATTATAAATTTGGCTCCCAGTATTCACTTTGTACTGATTTTTTTTTACAGATAAATACAGACAGAAAAACATGTATTTTCCTGTCTGCATATATTTTTAAATATGTAAAAAGACACAAAATAGGTCTTCTTTTGAATAATTCACAACTGTCAATCATGTAGGTCATGGTCAGTAGATGTGCTACTTAATAGGTACATGATTTACTAATGAAGCTTAAATAACTGCAGATGTACCACTGTTTAAGCTGTTCTACAATCAAAATGGTTTCAGATTACTACATTGTAGTGTATATGACTAGTCTAAAACTTGTTGGCCGTTCAAATGTGAGCCTACAGTTATCAGTTATAAAAATGTGGAAATAACCGATTGCAGCTTCGTTTTTAAATTAAACACAAAATACAAATATGGATAAATACAAATACAATGAGCAAAAAATAAATATGGATGAATACATATATAAATAAAAAAATAAATACCATTAAACCATAAAGTTGGCCATTTTTATTCTGTTTTTTAGGCTTGTTTATAAATGCAGTATTATCAGCTGTTGTATTGTGGATATACATCCAGTGTATTTTTACAGCATTCACTAAGTGGATGGTAATTACAGTTGCCTTTGTTCTCCTTTGAAACATTTTTGGTAGTTTGTTAATCTTAAACGCATTCTAGTTTCTTCTGAATGACGGCATTTGCTTTGATGAGAGCGTGGTCAAAGGTAACACGACAAACCCAATACCAGTCAATTTTAGGAGTGGTAATAACCTTATGAAAAGCTCTTCGAGTGGAAGTAAGAACCAGACCTTTGGTCATTTTGTTCAGACAATTCCTTATGCTGTCTATGCACAGTTTTGGAGCTGTTGTTTCAATGGAATGTGCTTCAAGCTTTCACTAATACATGAGCACTATATAAAACAGCCCCCTCCCCCCAAAAAAAATCATGGATTTACTGTAATGACCCGTGTAGCCATTTTTTGTGTGATATTTTTGGGGCAAAACGGTTTTTAATGCCACTTCTACTTTCATTGGCATTGTGGTGAACTGGGGTCAGTGGGCTTGAAAATATAAATACCACAGAGAGTTGCCACGGTAAAGATAAAGACGTTGTAAATGTATTTTATGTGGGACAAAGAACTAGAGGTAGGAGAGATGCTGAAGGTTTGAGGCTGGCTCCAGCCCGGCTCTGACTCGGCTCTTAGGTCTTCTGTGTTCCTCGAGCCAATAGTGAGTTGAGAAGCCATAGAGACTCCCTGCCTGACTTCCCCCTTCACCAGGGGTCATCAAACTGGGGGGTGGGCCCCCCGTGGGGCCTTGAGTGATCTCAGCGGGGGTGCAAGTCTCTGCCTAAGTGAAGCATCATGCTTTGTTTTAAGTGTTAAAAACATGAGCAGCAGTAAGCCACCTTGTAATGGGCCATCGCTAAAAACTTTTGACATTTATATCATGACTGGGAGTTTGTGTAAAAAGGGATAACAGAGCTTAACTGCAATGCTTAAATATGTTTTGACATATTTAATCTTTGCTAATTTAGAAGAAGAATTTTGAAAACAATTGAGGGGGGCCCGAGGATTTGTTTTTCAGGGGGGCGCCACCTTAAAAAATTTGAAGACCACTGCGCTAAGCTCAATTCATTTTCCAAGCCCCTCCAAGTACAGCAGAGGAAGGGCTGGTCAGTGCTGCTACCTACTCAACTGCTCGCAATCTCAGCCGACCTCCTGGAAAACATGAGCAAAATCGGCCTCAAGCAACTCGTCATCAACCCTACCCACATTGCAGGACACATGCTCGACTCCGTTTTTACGCCCAGCAACAGAGTCAAGTATAACCATGTCTCACAGCTCACCTGGACCAACCACTACAGCATCCACTTTGCCATCCCAGGACCTACCAAGACTGGCACTATGCCCCCCAACTCCACGTGCAGAAACTGGAAAAAGATCAAATACCAATGGAACAACTCTCTCAACTCTCACCTCCCAGACAGAACATCCAACCCAGTACAGGCTGCGAAGAACTTCTCCCAGTGGACCACAGAATGCGCCAACACAATTGCTCCCACCAGGCCAGACAAATCTAGAGAACCTGCTAGAAGAGCCAGCTGGTTCACCACAGAGCTGAATCCACCAAATGCAACTGGTGGCAACTAGAAAGGAAGTGGTGCACCAGCAAAGACACAGGAGAATATACCACCTTCAAAACAGCACGCAACCAGTACCACCGCCTCCTGAAAGAAAATTTAGAAGAATTCCTTACCAGACTGCATGGAAGCCAGCACAAACCACAGCAAGGAGCTCTTCCCCGCCAAGAATAACATCACCCCCTCCCAAGAACTGTGTGGCACCCTGGCGGACTTCTTCCACAAGATCTCAGTCATCTACAAAAACGTCAAAGCTCAACCCTCCGCTGCCAACAGTATCAACCTGCTAGTATCCAAGAACACAAACCCCAAACACCTGCTCACCTATTGGTACCCTCTCACAACTCAAGCCACAATAGCCATCATGACCTCCGTGCACTTGGGGACACCCACTGACCCCTGTCCCCATCACATCTTCAACCTCGGGAACAAGACAATCGGTGAAAAAGCTCAAGAAAGTCCTGAACACCTCCATCACCTCAGCCTCCTCCCTTGAGCACTGGAAACATGCTGAAGTAAGGACCCCCCTGAAGAACCCATCTGCCAAACCAGCACAACCTAAGAACTACCAGCACATCTCCCTGCTCCTCTTTCCAGCGAAAGCTCTTGAGAAGGGAATCAACCAGCACCTCACTGTGCACTTGGAACACAAAAACCTCCTAGAACCCTCTCAATCCAGATTCTGAGACAACCGCAGCACCGAGACAGCCCTGATTACAGCCACCGATGACATAAGGGCTCTTCTGGACCACGGCGAAACAGCAGCGCTCATTCTCCTGGATCTGTCAGCCGCCTTCAACACCATCTACCATCACATCTTGATCAACAGACTACACCACATTGGAATCCAGGAAGACACCCTCAAATGGATCGCCTCATACCTCACCAGAAAAGTAGAGGACTCAAGACCTTACTGTTCAAATGAACAGTGCAAAAACAACAGTTGATGAACAGAATGCAGAACAATGTCACACAGTCATCCCAGTACAGAGATCTGGGCCTAAATCCATCGTTTGTTTGCTCACATGGCTTGGCAGTTCGGACTGGACTGTTCCCATGAGGCACAGGGTCAGACTGATTTGCACATGGCCATGTCTGAACTGGGGTGGCGGAGTGAACTAAAGAATGATGATGGATTAAACCCAGATCAGTTGACTGGGGGTGAGTGCTTGCAATGTTCAACACTCCGTCCATCATCCCCTTTGGTTTTGCTTTGTTCGCCCTAAGTTGGCAGGGTATGCCCAGACCTGGGTCCCTTACTCACTTTGCCACCGGATTCAAGCTAGCCTTGCTGATGACGGCTGATTAGCCAGGAACCGGTCCCAGGATGCTTGTTTCCGGTCCAGGGAAGACATGGCTTGGCAGTTCGGGCTGGACTGTTCCCATGAGGCACAAGGTCAGACTGATTTGCATATGGCCATGTCTGAACTGGGGTGGCGGAGTGAGTTAAAGAATAATGATGGATTGAACCCAGATAAGTTAATCGGGGTGAGTGCTTGCAATGTTCAACACTCCGTCCATCATCCCCTTTGCTTTTTCTTTGTTCGCCCTAAGTTGGCAGGGTATGCCCAGACGTGGGTCCCTTGCTCACTTTGCCACTGGATTCAAGCTCGCCTGGCTGATGACAGCTGATTAGCCAGAAACCGGTCCCAGGTTGCTTGTTTCCGGTCCGGGGAAGACATGGCTTGGCAGTTCGGGCTGGACTGTTCCCATGAGGCACAGGGTCAGACTGATTTGCATATGGCCATGTCTGATCTGGGGTGGCGGAGTGAGCTAAAGTATGATGATGGATTAAACCTAGATCAGTTGACTGGGGGTGAGTGCTTGCAATGTTCAACACTCCGTCTATCATCCCTTTGGTTTTGCTTTGTTCGAATGAACAGATCTTCATGAAGCAGCTAACTTCTCCAGCAACTTGAAACCCTCAGGGGTGATTTGCTGCACTTTATAAATCACTGA
Organism: Triturus cristatus; assembly: GCF_964204655.1. Lineage (NCBI taxonomy): Eukaryota > Metazoa > Chordata > Amphibia > Caudata > Salamandridae > Triturus > Triturus cristatus. Next base: position 464,407,166 of record NC_140592.1, read on the forward strand.
TTGAATGATTTCAAAATGCAAAAAGACCATAACACTGGTGAGGCCCCCCACTCTGTTGCTCCCATAGTGGCTTGGAGAATGACTTGATAGTGTGCAGAGGAGAAACTAAAAAAAGAAAGAACTTAGTCCAAGTGGGCACACAAGTTTGTAGGCGAGAGGGAGCAAGTGATAGCAGAAAAACAGAAGGGGAAAGAAAAGAAAGAAAGGGATAAAGCAAGAAGATAAGAGAGAGATATGTATGAATGTATATGGTATTTCTATAGCTCAAACCTAGCCGAAAGTTCAACAGAGTGCTGTATCAGATCAAAGGCAAGCATAAAGTCAATGAGTAATCGGAGAGCATTGTGATGTAGTGTTCTTTAAAGAAGAGAGTCTTCAACTCTTTCCTAAATTGTAGCAGAGTTAGGGCAGTCCTGATGGATACAGGAATGTTGTTCCAGATCCCGGGTACTTAGTTTGTATTCTCCAGGCTTTAAAACGGAGACCCTAATGATATACATTAATTGTTGCTAAAGGCGCATTGCTATACTGAACTATTCTGCCACCTTCACTGGACTCTCAAAGGTACCTCTCATAAAATATGATAAACTTTACACAGCAAAAGCAATAATCTGTTTTAGAGGTCACTAAATCTCTTTAGTCCCTGTAGAATGTATCTGTGCTCACAATAATCACAGAAAAAAGCACATCCGGTGCAAACACTGTTTTTAATGATATGTATTGGTGTGAAAAAGTTACTAATTTGGAAAGGGAAACCAAAAAAGCCTTTTACATGCTGAACTTAGTAAGAGACGTGGCGTTCATAGGGGTAGAACTATGACAAAAAACAGAAACAAATAAATAAAAAGAGTGGACATAAATGTGCCAAATGTTAATTCATATAAATTCAAAGCGGTGAATGTTGGATGTAAAAGAGCAAGATGTAAAAAACGAGCAAAGGTGAAAAACTCTTTATGATAAAAATTACTTATAATGTAGAACCCTTTAGCCACTCAGACGCTATATTTACAGATAACATGTCTTATTGGAATCGCAGGAGAATAAAAGTATGAATAAATTCCACAGGTTTCCAACTTGTAAGTTGCAAGCTACAACCTGGTCCAGGATCGACCAAACTATAGGGTCTTGTAAAGTAATTTCACATTTGCAAAGCGCAAACTTATCACCCAAAGGGTATCCAGACCATGGGGGCTGTCGGGGAGATTAATTGAGCTACTGCCCAGAGTCACATGGTGCTGAGCTGAGCTGACGTTGGGAATCGAATCATGAGCCCCCTGCCCCGCAGTCAGCTACTCTGGCCTCTGCGCCACACATTTTTAACTACTGTGGAGGGCATGCTGTGTTTGCATGTATCTGTTTGATTGAGGAAGACTTGTGTCAATCTCCCGGAGCTGCTAACATTTTGGGTATTTTATCAAGTGCATGCCTGATCTCACTATGTCCTCATTCCTTATTGTTCAGATGTTGACGAGTGCCGACAAAGCCCGCGTCCCTGCCTCAATGGACGCTGCGAGAACACAGTGGGCGGTTACCGCTGCGTATGTGCAGTAGGATTCAGGGCAAATTCCCAGGGAACAGAGTGCTCTGGTAAGTATCCAGATTTACAAGGGCAAATAACCCACATGAGGTAAACTACAGTGTGGAATTTATGTGACAGAAACTGTGGCTATAGGAGGATTCACTGAAGTGCTAGAATGCGGTGAAGTGAAGAACAAAAGTATTGCTGTATGGATCTCTTACGCAAATATTTATCTGGCAAATTTATTCGTGAATACTTTCCAGGATCTGCAAACTGCAAGTAAATGTGTATTAAACTGAAGCAATTTTCGAAATAAGTAAAAATTTCTGTACAGATTCAGGGAGTGTAAAAAAGATATTTTTTTCAGATTTTTTTGCAGCAGATCTTTAAGCTTGACGGTAGAATAATGCTTGGTCTTCCATTAATAGTTTAGCCTGTAGCACTGTTGATTATGTGTGGTGCTGTCCAGGCTATTCTAAGGCTACCATCGCAGACCTGAGTCTGGCAGCTTGTGGTACAATATATGTTGATGGTGTTCTAATGGATGTGTATGGCTGTGTAACATTATTTATTTGGTGCAAGTTGATCGATGGACAGTTGTGCAAAGGATTAATCGGAATCTTGTGATATAATTTGATATAATTAGAAGGTGATGTTGGTTTTTGATAAATTGTGCCTGTATGACTTCACTAATTACTTATCTGGTTCTTGTATGCAAGTTTTGCAGGTTGTCAGAGACAGTCTGAGATTGATAATGTTAGTTGTATGAGGTGACAGAACTGCCATTAGTGCCAACCAAGAATGTGGTGTGTCTGAGCTGTCTTGGATGCATGTGAGTTGTTCTGTATAATGTTTTCTTTTGAGGGCTCTATGTCGTGTGTCCTGACCGCTAGTACTTTTAAGAGTCTCATTTTAGCCAACAGTGCGGCGTCTCTGAGCTGTGCTGGACGTAGGCAAGTTGTTCTGTTTTCTATGTTCTATTGGTTGTTTTTTGTCTATCCTATCTTAGTACATACTGTTAGAAGTCTTTAGGTAAACAACTGACGGGGCCATTCATACAAAGTGTGACGGCCTAGCAGGTTTTTGGAGGCCCTAGCATCTGTCCACCTGGTGGGGTGCTTGCTACCTCATTTACAAATTCCCACCTACCTTCTGGGGATCTCTGTGTTCAAAGTGCTTCTGTCACATTGTAAGATGCACTTTCGTCACTGCTCAATGCTGACCAGGCTGTCATGTTGTTTTAGCCCAATCAGCACTTTAGAAAGAAGAAGCAGAGGTTTGTTTTGGAAGAGTAAAATAACAGTTAATAGTTAATAACCACTTTTTGCTATCCCTACCAGAGCCCTCTGTCCTACTGATGGAATAAGTCAGTTACGGTCACTGGCTCACCATCAATAGTGTTGACCAGTGCCAATGTGACCCGGCTGCCATGTAGCTGATGGGCCCACAGGCAGGAGTGGTCAAGGTAGCTGAGACTCTGCTGACAGTCCCTCCACCTTTACATGGGGTGGAGTGACCATGAGTTTGGCTGGGCTGTCACTCATGAGAACTCTAAATAACCCCCTACATTTTTTTATTATGGCTGTACCAGATGTGTGATTATTCAATCTAATCAACCTCTGAACCCCCAGGTAAAGCACTGCCTCTGGAGAAGAACCACATTTGCACTTTATTCAAGTGGAGAGTTAGAAAGTCTGCTCTCCTTAAATTGACTTGTGTCTTGTGTGTCAGCGTACAAACAAGACAACATAGCATTGGACAGTATAGACTGTATTTGCCTAGGTTATCTGGTTTGGATAGGCAGACTTTAGGGCAGTGGTGCTGAAAAAACTTTCAGAGTGGAAGTGGCAACAATATTACATCACTGAACTCCTAGGAATTCCGAAAACTCCAAGCATGATGCGACGAGTGAGTGTTGCAAATGAGCCACGCCCATTCAGCAAAAGGGTGGGTAGGGTGTAGTATGTAGCTAGTGTTACATTTTGAAGCACACTGTCTCAAAATTAACTACAGCATGGTGTGGTAGCGCACTGTCATTCATAGACAGCACATTTTCCATTGAATGATATTGCACAGATAGGCAGTTTTACTGATAAAATATAGTAGTGTACAAACGATAATGTGTGGACATAAAATTTTGTTGTGTGGTAGAAAATAACAACATCCTACACCTTTCCTTTCACACCAGCAAGATTAATCCATAGTTCACTTTGCAATATCCTCACACTTTATATTTAGAGAAAGAAAAGTAAACACCAATCTCCTTGCTCGTATAAGGAAGGTGCACTAGAATAAAGTCAGTGAGCTCCAAGTGTATTCAAAATATCGTTTATTATAGTTGAAGTTAAAAATTGGACCAGGATTAAAATTGTTAAGCCCTGACGAAGTTCCAGCTGTGGAACGAAATGCGTTGGCTGATATAATAAAATATATTTTGGATACACTTGGAGCTCACGGACTTTATTCTGGTGCACCTTCCTTCTTATACGAATTTGCTTATCTGGTTTCCAGTGGAGTGGAAGTGCAGCAAGTTCCTGAAGCTGTTGCACAGACTCTCTAACCTTTTTTCTCACTTTGGAACTAATGTGCTAAACCGTGGTCAGCCGCATTCTGTCCGTTTTGTACCAATCTCCTTGCTAAAAGAATTAGCAGTAATTTGTCAGAAGAATAGTGTGACATTTAATCTCTGCCTTTGAGCGCACATCAAATGTGACAAGATAGAAAGAACATTTAAAGTCATCTTTAATGCTCATTCAGCTTCGGAAATCAGCCATAGTTATTGTGGGGGTGATGCAGCATCCTCAGCAGCCCTACTTCCAGCGCCTATTCTTTAAGTTCTAGCCAACACTAAATTGGCAACCATGCGTGCCTCTGTCATACAACCCTTCGGAAGACCCTACCTATTTAGGACAGTAAGTAAATGCTTTATTGTATAGTTAATAAAAACCATTACAAAATATAAATACGACAATATACTAAGACACAAAGAATTTACACTACTGTAAACATGATAAAAGAGAAAAATGAAGATAAGAACGGGTGACTTGCAACCGTAAGAAATAATATATTCCAAGATCAACAGTTTGCTAATAATTTTTGCTTTTTCTCAAAAAGTTCAATGGATTTGATTGTCCTACAAATGAATTGTGGGTCTACTGTACATAAAGTTTTTATGACAGCGGACCGACATGTACGTGTTCCATACTCCTTGAACTTGGTTTTCAACCAATTCCGACGTTCCTGTATAAGAGCCGGGCATATACAAATCAGGTGGACAAAATCTTGTTTTGCTGCGCCACATAAACCGCACCCTTCACTTTCTTGGGACTTCCACTTTGGCTGATCGGCATTAGTTGGCAGGTTGCCCAACCTTATATTAATGAATTTACGTTTAATAAAAGGCGAAAATGCGAGGTCCAAGAAAATTTAGGACAGATATGGCTTGAAAGCCTCAGAACCAAGCAGCCAGAATGTCCCTGAGCCTGCACCAGTACAGCAGCACGGACCCTGCCTTGAGAGCCCTCCACTGGCTCCCAGTAGACACCACTGCAAAGGCCGAGGGTTTTTTCAGGGCTTTAAGTGGGCCGGGTCCACAGTTCTAAAAAGCAAGTGCTGAGATGGGTCCCTATCAGGCTCTCCATTTTTGCCCTCACCCTCGGGGTGAAAACAAATCCTGACTTTGCAACAGTGCCACCCTTCACTGCCTTTGATGTAACTTCAAAGAGACTCGTTATAGTTATTTCTCAGAAATCCTTCCCTTCTATCCCTCCACTATCCTCTTCAATCCAACTAACTGACTAACATATACACCGCTCAAATTAATTTCACATTTCACTATATTAATTCACCACTAATCCTTTATGGGTTCAGGAGTAGTGTGCTACTCGCCAAAAAAGCACTTCAACACCTCATCAGGAGTAACAAGCGCTCTCTAAATACAAACCTTGTTTCCTCTTCTATCCCTTCGCTATCCTTCTCAATCCGAATACCTAACTAACCTATCCACCACTCAAATTACTTTCATATTTCACTAAATTAGTTTAACACTAATCCTTTAAGGGTTTCGGATAGCGTGCTACTCGCTGAAAAGCGATTTGATGCCTCGTCAGGGGTAGTAAGCACTATATAAATGCAATTACAATTACAATAATTGTTCTTCCTGGGACCATCATGCAGGGTTTATTGACTGCTTCTGAAATACAATAAACGCAGCAAATGCCAGCCAGGCTCAATCCCATGGGATGGTGCCCTGCCAACATTACATTTTTGCCAAAAGTGCTCCTACTTGCTCACTGAGAGTGCTTTCAGTAAAACCCGTGGGATCTAAAAATTCACTGGAAAGATCAACACCTTCCATATTTCTGAGTGAGGTTTGTGTGTTAGAATGTATGAAGTAATTCCGATAACTCAGATTTATAAACATGCTTCACAATGTCCTGCAGTGAGCTTCCTCTTCTCAGTGTCCCTTTCTGTGCACATCCAGTTGTGTTCTATAGCCTGTCTGTAATTCTACTGGGTGGACAGGCTGCTGCTACAGAGAGCTCACACTGCTGCTCTCTCAATGCACCGATATGGCTCTGCGGGTGGGAGGCTGGGGTTGATGGCGTTCTTCCTCCAGTGCTGAACTCAGGCCAGAGGGAGGGAAAGTGAGGAAGAAGGTGCACACACATACATACAGACACACTCAGCATATGCACACTGTTAACACACACCACTTCACACTTACTTATTCACACAAACTGGCACACTCAAACACACTAAAAATAACACCTCACCTATATAATAATTTTATAATATAATTATAAACCCACAGACACAGAAATATATAATTAATAATAAATACATTTAACAAATACATACACTGTAAATATGCACTGTTCAAATACACCCACACACAGCACTCATGCACAGACGATTTCTGGGCTTGAAGTGCTTTTAAAGTGCTCAGTGCTGCTAGCATTTCTTTACACTGTCTGTTTGCAGTGTACCTCTGCTCCATACTTCTCTTAGCAGTTGTTTCATATTCCCTCATGAATAAACAGGACCAGTTGTGTTTTAAAACTACATATTTTGTTCATTAACCCGTTGCATGCTCATGACGAGCTCAGCTCATCATGATTCACAGTGGAGCTGTGCTCATGACGAGCTGAGCTCATCATAACGGCCGCGGCCCGCCCACGCGTGAATAATTCCCAGCCTGTGCGGGAGAATTAATCAGTCGGCGGGGTCGTGACGAGCTCAGCTCGTCATGAGCACAGCTCCACTGTGAGTCATGACGGGCTGATCTCGTCACGAGCTCAGCGCCGCCATGCCCCCCCACGCCGCGGGGGAATTACCCCCGCAGGCAAGGGGTTAACGTATTCTTTAGTTATACTAGAAAAAAGTTTGTGTGTGTAAACCACATTCTCCATTTTTAGAATGTCTTCTCTTAAGCTCATCTTGTTTCGCCAAACTGCAGAAGAGGTGTTTACAAATGTGCATCTTATTTTCGAAGAAGGAAAACAATATTTAGGATGTGACATGAGAACCAATCCAACTCTCCACTTCAGAAATTGACTTTTAAATGTCAAAAAATTGTGGCAAGACATTGATCCATACGTGTTTTAAATATGAACTATTTTGCAACTTCTCCTGGCATTCTTTGGGAGCATCACTATGCCCCACCCCTTTTTTGTAAGTTTGGATTTAGTCACTAATAAACAATAACCCATGAATTTCCCTCAGCCCAGCCCTAACTTTGTTAGTGTGTATCCTGCTCCTGTTCTGGGTCCAAACACATGAGGTTTCGGCTCACAATAAAACAAAACAAGGTGATGGGTATAATGTTTGCAAAAGCCTTAGCCACTGGCAATAATCCAGTCACATTCCAGTCCATCGTGTTTACCCTCTACACCACTCTAGACAGGGAGCAAAATTATGCAACATAGGGGGAGATTTACTAAGACTTTGTGCCGTGTATGTGTCATAAAGGTGACGCAAATCTGCGCAAAATCTTTTTTTCCAAATTTACTTTCCAGTGTTAAACTTGTTTAGCTCTGGAAATAATGGAAATGTAATGTGGAGCTGCGCATAGCACTTCTTTGCATCACTTTGCGCCATGGGGGCGTAACAAGGGTCCTATGACTAAACATATTTAATGATTCAGAAAAGTGTTCCTGAATTGCTAAATGTGTTTCGAAATAGATACCGATTTGGTATTTGGAAGGGATGTGTTGTAGGCGTCTCTTCCAAAAAACTAAATTGGCAGGCTATGTATCAATGTTTTGCGACCAAAATCTGGTCATAAACCATTGATATTTGACCGACAGCTCAAACATCAAGTATTTTGTTGAAGAAGAGAAGGAGGAGTCAGTGGTCCATTTGGACCACTGCTCTATCTAAAACAAACAAAAATAACTTTATAAATGCATTTCATTTTCCTTCAAGAGAAAGGGACTGAATTAAAAAATATATTGTTTATTTAAAAACAATCACAGACATGGTGATCTGCTGACCCCAGCAGGCCACCATCCCAGTGTTGACCGCAATTCGTGGTGGGTTGCAATTTGCGACTTACATCAATAAAATACAAGCGATAGGTCGAATTACAACCCATTACAATTTGCTATTTTTCAAACTGAACCTCTAGTATATACATCGGTTCACTAAATACCTCAAAAAAGCAGAAAAATTAATGATCACATATTGAGGCCAGTATTTTACGACCAGTGTTTAGTACATTTGAACCTTAGTTTCTGTTTATATTTCACTTTTTATTTAATCTTAGCCTCCCTGTGTGTTATATATTTCATGCAGAATATGACTCTTATGTAGTGCATACTTTGATCTGAGTCACCTCCAAGTGATTATACCAAACCATGATTGATGGATCTATAGTGGAAGCTGATAATAGTTTGAGGTTTTTGAAGTGCTTGTCAGAGGGTCAGAAATATGTTCCAAGGGGTATGGAGGTGTTTATTTGGTATGATCCTTTTGGCATGAATCTTGAGTGCCTCCCCTGCAAAGAGGAGCTCCTCCAATGATGAGAAGCAGTAGCTTGTGTTTGCCATTGTCTCGTGGTGAAAGCTTACGTAAGGCGACTCCTATTATATGTAATTGAGATAATTGAATCTAGTGCGATATTCATGTTTTTTTACCGTAAACACCCCAGTCTTTTTGAACCAGATGACAACACTTGTTAGTCCCCAAACAGCCATGCCCCTTTTAGAGGCCCACTCACTTTTTCCATCCCATCTTAAGCCCTGTGTTCCATCCCCGCTAATCTTCTAAGGTTGTCCAAACCGATACAGTGAAAGCAGTGTTCAACTGGTAAAACAATATGTCGGTGCAGATAATTTTTTCTTAGGTCAGTGATCAGTGTGTCCTTGGCAGGGAGAGACTCAGAGCAGGGCAACATGTTTTTGTGTATCAGAAATGCAGGCATGGAATTCTGGATAAAAAAGGCATGCAAATTCAAATGTTATTAACTTTTTGATCCATCCCACCACAGCATACAGCAGGGGGATATGATTCAGCCCAACCCAGCCCAGTTCAGCCATTGGCTCTCCTGTACTGAAAGTGACAGTATTTTTATGACCAGATGTACACATCCACCTAAAAAGAAGTGCGTGGGCTGGTGGGCCAATACTTTACTTTGCCAGTATTTTAATTTCTATTTTTTATCCTTTTTTAAAGTCATCATTGTTTGTGGGCCTGATTCACAAAGAGCCTCTGCACTCGGAGTGGAGGTTTTGCAGTCGTGGCAGGATCTCCGCAGTAATGGAGGGATCTCTACGATGGGAAACTGCAGTGTGGAGATCTCGCCACATGTGCAGAGCACCCGCTACGACTGTGAAGCCTCCACCCTGAGCACGTAGTCTGTTCGTGAATCAGGGCCTGGGTGTTTAAACTATGACTTCTGTTTACAGTAATCCCAAAACAATAGTAAACATTTCCTTTGCTTCAATAATAAGCGTATTTCCTGTGATCTACATTAAAATAAAAGTTAGTTTATATGACTGATTAAGTAAACCTTCTCGCTAGGAAGCACCCTACCCTGTTTGATTAATATTATATTCAATATTTTTTTCTTAATTCAAGTTTTCTTTTGCAAACATGTTGCTGCCATGTTTAGGAACGGGCATGTTATTTTTTGTTATTTTTATGTAAAAAAAAAATTTGAACCATCGTGCCAAGACCCGACGTATTAGCTTTGTCAATGATTTCTTTTTGTGTTTTTGAGAGAGTAAGGCCGACTGGCCCTCTCCTCGGTCCCTTCCCACCTGATATTGTTAGGGTAAAAATTATGTTAGTTTTGCTTTGGCACTCTCAGGATTTCTTTAACTTCAATGGAAATTATTGGGAAATTTAATTTCTCTCCGTCTTTTTCTTCTCAGTCTTTTGCATTTCCAAATATTGGCTTGTATGAGACAGGGGCTGATTCAGAAAAGAAAATCATTGAGCTCTTCTTCTATACCAGAAAAATAAATCATACTGATTTACTCAGCAAGAAAAACACTTGTGAACCCTAGCCCTTTGAGCAGTTTTCTTAAAAAGAAGCCTTCTTTGCATTTCAGATATTGACGAGTGTGCTGGATCTCAACCTCCGTGTGGTAACGGACGATGTGAAAATACCGCAGGTAGCTTCCGCTGCCTCTGCTCAGTGGGATTTGTCCTGAACCCTCAAGGCACCAGCTGTATAGGTAATGTTGCCTCTTATACTTCAAATGACACACACTCAGTACGGCTCCCAGATGCCTGACTCACAAATCTTTTTAGGAGATTATTATATAAAAACAGATTTAAGCCAGTATGAAAGTGGAGCCACACATTCAGTTTTGGGTGCAAACTCTGGGTAGCTTCGAAAACAAGATTGTACTTTGGGTGCAAATTGTAGGTGTTTGGTGCCAAGGTTTGTGGCAGGTGAGACCTGCCATGAATTGAAGGAGCTAATAGCGTACATCTGGTGTCTCCTACCAGTGGATCGGGAGCTACCAGTAGCTTGCAGACACCTTCAGAGTTGCTTGCAGCCTTGAGTTCATTTTTAAATAAGACCAGTGTTACATTTGCGTTTTTAAACTTATTGGAAGGCTATGTGTATTTTACATTATTACCATCAGACTGCAAATAGCAGGTACTGATAATGAGCAGTGCTCAGCCAGATTTATGACCCAGGCTGGGCACAGAGGTGAAGAACTGAAGCTCTGAGGTATTTAACTCTTAAATACAAGACCTTATCAACTCAATGTCGGAGCATGAGAACAAAATGATGTTTCTGAATGCTTTCAAATGGAAGAAAATGAAAATGAAAAGTAACCTTATGGATTAAGTTAACTCTTCATTTGAATGTTCTCCCATTTCAAAGTGTCACTTTTACAAACAGCAGGCCTCTTACTCCCTGTGGCCAGTAGGCACTGTGCCATATTTATAACTGAAAAACACAGTCATTTTTTTAATGGAATAAATTTAAAGTGAAGAAAAATATTTCTATGAAACATTAGGTCTTAATTTCTTTCTCCACTTTTAATTAAGCCAATTGCGTCTTAATGTTTTACGAAGCATGTTTATTCACTTTCAGTTCCTCCCATTTAAACAAATGGCTTCATTTTTCTGTTATAAGTATGGCACCATGTCTGCAGGTCCCTGGGAGCAAGATGCCTGGTGTTTGTAAACGTGACACTTGTAAATAAGAGAAAATTAAAATTATGTTTTCTGGAATCCATATAAACATAAAGGTCATTCTTCAGTTACATTATCTCCCATTTCAAAGTGCATATTTTACACACAGCAGGTACCATCCTCACAGTGGCTGGTAGACATGGTGCCCTATAAATAAGTGAAAAATACAGCCATTATTTTAAGGGGAGAAATTTAAAGTGCAGGAAAATGTTCCATATTTTGAATATTTTTGCCGAACAGTTTTTTGCACTTTAAATTTCTCCCATTTAAAAAAATGGTTGTATGTTTGTGTTATGCATGTAACTGTGCCACATATGGCGAAAGGTATGTCCTGTGCCACAAGTACGTATGACACACGCTCTCAGTCACCTATACATATATATTACATTCATACACACATACATGTTCATACATTCCCAAAGACCACGCTCTCACTGACACATGTGGCAGCCCTCTCATAGTATTTTGTTCAAACCATAGTATCTAGCTCTATGGACGTTAGGCTTAAAGTCAAGGAAGCTGAGCATGGGGGTGTCTGGTAAGAATGTCCAAGTTGCTTAGCCGTCAGTTGCTCACAATGATTTCCACTGATCAGAAGTAGCTCTCACTATAGAAAGGGCTGTAGACTCCTGGCATACATGAACCATTTCCCCATATCAGAATGGGAAATAAAATAAACTAGCGCCATGTTATTTCCCATTTCAAGATGCCAGATTTGCAACTAGGTAAAAATTGTGCACTCTTTAATCTACACAACCTGCATTAAAGCATATTAGCTTATGCACAATTGGCACCCACAAACTTTGGTCCAATCATAATGTGCACTTGCAGTCAGCACAATAGTCATGTCTGATGCAGGCATGGTATACCAGAGCATAATAAAAAAAATGCTGCAGTAGAACATATTTTAATGATAATGTGGTTGGAGGGCTTAGGGATTGGACTTGGAAGTCTACGTAAGCATGTGCTAAAGGGAAAACACATTAGCTAGAAGTTGAGGCCTGTGTCAATGTAAAAGCAAAGGAGTTTGGTGCTGCCAAGTAATAGTGGAGGAATATCATCCAGTTTCATGAAGCCAATTCTGAATCACATATGCGTGCCAGCACTGGTGATATCTCTTACTTGGACAAGTTCAACTTGATGTGTGTATGTTCAGTCTTGAATTTTTGCTAGGGACTTCTTCCACCAGGCAATGTCAGTACCCAATTAGACTGTCAGTTAAAGGTGGGCCAACTGCAAAAGTTTGAATGCTGAAGTCCTCATCTGCCAGTAGGACTACCAAGCACTCCCAATACATGTTGAAAATCACTGGCATAAAGATGGAGCCTTGGAGACCTCACATGATACAATGTTACCATGTCCAATCTTGATCTCTCTTACCTACTAATCAACAGCCTCTTGCTTAATCTCTTACAAGTAGTGTTTCACAACCTAGAAATGTTTTGCCATTGCTCATTGGGTGGTCTGAAATTGATGTGAAGTCACCTTATGCCAAACCCCCAAGGACTGGTGTCATGATAGGCCTTATGGGGCAGGAGTTATGTCTGTTTGGGAGGATACTAATAGAGACACAGGGTCTCAGTTTTTCTTAGCATATGAACTACAGTTTCCATACAACCTGTTCATTATAGAAACAGAAAGAAAAGTCTATGCATATTTGCACTGTTTTTGTTCAGCCTTGCATTTCTATATATTCTGTGTGTATTTGATTGCACCACCTTCCCTCATGTCAGCTTTTCTTCATCATGTGATTTGTTTAGGTATAACAGGGGCTAGAGGAGAAAGGAATCTTTCAGGAACATTATTTGTATGTGAAAACGTGGGTTACATGCCAAAAACCATTCTGTCTGTAGGCGAGGGGCAGAGAAGGAAATCCCATTGGAATAGAACCTCTGCCATTTACACCTCTGAGCAGAACGTGTATCACAAGACTAAATTCCTAACCACAATGATGCCCCAAAGTGTGTATGAAGTTTTACACTGGGTGTGCCCCTAGGTTGATGAAGCTCAGATATGATTTGGGAGAGTGGAACCTGTTTAGCCAATTATTCACAGGTGCCTGAAAAAGTCTGTTGCAGTTAGCTACTGAGATATCTGTGCCTGGTTGAAAACGCACTGCTCAAAAGTACTGGTCAACCATTAGTTTGTGAAGGTATAATAAATATTCTGATATGGAGAAATACGGCATGCGCAAAGCTAAGAAACAATTGAAATCTGGAGTACAGTTTGTATTTATTTAGTAATTAAAAAATTAAAGAACTAAGGGCCTGATTAGGTTCGGAAACGGGACAGCCTGACTAGCTGTCAGCGGTCTCGCACCCTGAATCACGATGCCACCGCCTTTAAGGCAGTCGCAGAGTGTATATTTTGAATTGTGGCGGGTGCTCCAGGCTGCAGCACATGACACAGTACAAAATATGCACCCCGGGCATAGCCGTGCACTATGTGGCAGGCACCATGCGGTGCCTCAACATGGTGAAGGGATATGTTGGGGGGCACCAAAGGTGCACCCCAGGGGCCATGTTGGAGGGCCAGGGAGGAAGGGGGGCCAGGTAAGGCCCCTAATGTCCCTTTCCGCCTGCCTTTTCATGGTGGGTCAACCACCATGAAAAGGCAGGCAGTAGCATTTCATGTTAAGGCCCTGGCCACATATAGTGTAATTGTCAGTAAATCAAAAATGCCAGTCTTGGAAAAGCCAAATGCCATTACATTTTAGACGCAGAGCACATGCTCTTTACTACTGGTCAGCAATGCAAAAGTGCATGGATTAGTAAAGTCAGCAAAAACGAAGTTCAGCACACTGACAAAACAAGAGGTCAGAAGGCAAAAGGCAAAAGTTCAAGGAAAACCATACCAAAAGATACCAGGTCTAACAATAGTGTTTAATGTGAAAAAATGGAGGGGGGGGGGGCTAAGATTTTTTTCGGAGTCCATCTATGGTGCTGCCAAATGTATGGGCTCTCTAGTCTTGAATCTACCACATACCTTGCTCTTCCACCTCTCTGCACTTCCTATCTCTTTATCTCACTCTTGCATGTTCGTTTTGATCCCTGCTTTCTCACTTTGTCACTGTTTTCCTATCTTTCTCTTCCTCTTTCTTTCAGCTTTTACTGCCTTTGTCTCTCTTGCTCCAGGTCAAATTATGATGATGAGGAAATCTTAGTCCCCATAAATGAGTGCCGGTGCTCACCACCTACACCCACTGTCACAAATTATTCACAGGGTACTGGTAAAGAAGTACTCTAAACATGTCTCATAGCAGACATTTCGCTTCTACTCTGCCAGGTGAGGTGCTCAGAGAGGAAGAGTAGGACTCACCGAGGCATTAACTAAATAACTGTGTTCACTGGCCTTGCACTTTGGTAACACTGAAGGCACAGTATAAGGTCCTGCCACTTAATGGTCAAGAATCTTAGGCCTGGGCGTAGTTTGCGAAGTAGCACTTCGCGAAGCTACGCAAAGTGAAGTTCGCACTACGCGAGCTACACGTAGCACTTCGCGAACTGCGTGGTACCTTGTTCGCACTGTGCCAGATGTCGTTTTCAATGATTGCACAGTGCGGACAAGCAACCGGCACTGTGCAATCATTGAAAATGGCATCTTGCACAGTGCGAGCTGTAGTTTTCTGCTGCTCGAGTAGATTTTTACTCGAGCTTCAGCTTTCTCAACGCGAACTGGTAGTTTCTCATCGCGAGCGGTCGCGAGCATACGCGACCACTCTCAATGAGAAACCTGACCTCCTCGCGTTGGGAATCTCGCCGGGAGGTTTATTTTCCATGCTCGCCATTGCCAACTTGCAGTTGCTGATCGCGAACAAGGAAAAAGTCTCGCCGGGATGTCATTTTGCTTGCTCGCGGTCGCCAACTTGACGTTGAGGACCGCGAGCAAGCAAAAAATGACCGCAGCACTACGCAACACTACGCTACGCGTGTTCGCACTGTGCTACGTGCAGTTCGCGTAGTGCGAAGTAGCGCGAACTTCGCAAACTACGCGAGCGCAGCGTAGTGCTTTGCCCAGGCTTAGTCAAGATTCAAGAAGGTTGAAAAGGGATCTGGTTTAATAAGGGACATTTTAAATGTTAGACCCCAAAGATGGGAAATTGCCGATGGAAAATCAATAACTCATCTACTGAAACACACGATCTAGGACCTTATGGTAATGTTAAGTTACACCAGTGTTGAGAAAGACAATGCAGGACAATAGACAAAACAGCAGGAACAAGATTTTTACTTTTTGACATACTTGCATACACATAGACCTAAATATATTTAGGTAGACATGCATGCTATTACATCTGACCTCTAACTTAGAGGCCAATTTTCCTTGTAATGCAAGGACGATGCACGATTGTCTTAAGTTTTCTCGAGGGTCTTCTTTTTGAACGCTACCTTTGTTTCTTTATCAGATGTAGATGAGTGCCGCCAGCCTTCCCGCCGCTCTTGTCTCAACGGCCGGTGTGAAAACACAGTTGGAAGCTTCCTGTGTGTATGTTCTGCAGGATTTAAGTCAAATACTCAGGGAACCGAATGCCATGGTAAGCAGAGTGGGGCTGTTGTGTACCTATAAATATATATCTCCACTCATCAATACACAGAGATGAGCAGGTATTCAACCAAAATATTAATTTAAAAATATCTTCTCACCATAATGTCATGGTTAAAATATTGCGACCACAGCAATATTGTGGACCAAAATATGGAAGGTAAGTATATCCTTTTTTTAAGTGTTTTAGTATAAAATCAAAGTTTAAAGTATTGTTTAATTTAATACTGTTTTTTATTATTGTGTTTTATTTTATTGCATTTTTTTTTGTTTTAAATGTTATTGTTAAACGTATTTCTTAAAAAAAAAATACTATTGTACTATATGTTGTTTGGGTCATTAAATCAATTGAGGTCATTGGGTGGGTGGTGTTTTTTAAAATGTATATATTAATTATTGTTACCTAATTGGTAATTATGTGCTTAATTGCTTACTACATTTTTAAATTCTGAATGATATTTTAATTACTGATCGTGAGATTTGTTGCGGTATTGGGTAGGTTGGGTTTTTGGGTTGCTAGAAATCCGTTTGTTTAAGTTTTATTATGAAATAAAAATAGACATGATTCCAGAGTCAAATCCGTTATGCTAGTACGATGAGCTAGGGACAGCTGGTGTGGAACAGATTACAAGTACGGGTAAGCAATAGGTGCACGTGTCACTGAACATCTAACAAAAAATCAAAGAAGGCAACAAGTACCAGGTCATAATGCACCTTCAGGAGGAGCAAGCCCACATTACTTCATCGGAGAGGTGGGAATTGGAACCCTAGTACGGGATGAGCAGGGACTGTAGATCTAGTATATTAGTTACAGTTACGTTAAAGAGTATGTCCCTCATTCAAAGGTTGTAGCTCTTTGAGCTTAGGTGGGGTAAAGCAAGTATGGTCAATTCGGGAGAGATAATTAATGGCTTCCAGATATGCATGAATTTTTTATCAGTGGGAGCCAGTTTGTGGGATAACTGCTCCATTTGAAACAAAGGAGATGATGGATAGAGCACTGAAACTTTTCAGACACTCACCCCAGTCACAGATCTGGGTTGAATCCATCATCGATCTTTAGCTCACTTCGCCCCCCCAGTTCAGACACAGCTATAAGCAAATCAGCCTTGACCCTGTGCCTCATGGGAACAGTCCTGCCCGAACTGCCAAGTCAAGTCTTCCCTGGACCAGAAACAAGCATCCTGGCGAAGCTAGCTTGCATCCATTGGCAAAGTGAGCAAGGGAGCCACATTTGGGCATACCCAGCCAACTCCATTGCCAGCACATGCCAACGATGCATGAACCAGAGTGCTATAGGAGGTGCTATGGGCTTCTTCCAAGCATAGGTATTAGCTGTTTCGCAGCACCTAGAATATGGTTAATAAGGCGCCAGTTTGCATGTGTCATAGCCTCAAGCGTAAGGGGCCTTATGCCTAATATGACAGTGAGGCATGGACGCAGGGATTGGGAATCCGACAGTGCATTCTATTTGCCCAAGACCTCCTCTCAGTCTGTGGTGATAAGGGAGCGGGACCATCAAATGTGGTGCAGGTCGCTTGGCACCGATCTACATTGCCAGCAGGTAGCAGAGGTCGTGGGTAAGATTGCATGAAGATGTGTTGGAGTGTAGTGCCATTCTATAATTATTTTAAAAGCTGTTTTTTGTTGAGGAATTCTTTTGTATATCTTGGGGATGTTGCACCATAGTATCTCCCATTATTTTTGCGAGCTACCTTCGGAGGTGCTAGAGTGCCATTGTGAATGTGTGTAGGACGGCGCTGAGTGTTGCAGGACTTGGTAAGTGTTGAATATAAGCCCTCTGGATCCATCAAAGGCCCTGGCTCATTTCTCAAATGGTGTGAAAGTCCATGTGGCTTCTTGGGCATTGACGGGGTGAAGGCCCCAACGCCGCAGTTGACACTATTGTAGACAGGATGATTCAGGAACCTTAAAATCTAGTTTGCATTACTCAGAGGGCTTAATGTCGTCACCTACAAAGAGATCGTACAGGGTTCTACATTTTCCAAATTCCCAACTGTGGAATATGAGGGGTTGTAGGGCTTGGGTGAAATTAGGGTTCCGAGCAATCAGCTATTGGGTGACGAAATGGTAGTAAGGCCCCTCTTGAGCGCTAATTTATCCCAGATCTCAAGAACCATTCTGGTTGGAGTAGCAATATATGCGCTCCTAGGGGGCGTGTTTGGGGAGCCAGGCTAAGTCACACAAAGAACGACAGACCACTGCACCGTCCATATGAAAACAGTGTTAATCACTTCAATGAATAACCCATTCAGAGATAAAACGGAGATGCGCCGCCCTGTAGTATTCGAGTAAGGTAGGGCAGGGCAACCCCCCCATTCCTAGGAGGCATCAGCAAAGTATTGGAGACCCTGGGTTTGTTTACCTCCACAGATGAAAGTGTGAATGTCCCGTTGTAAGCGCATGATGGCTACGGAGGAAATGACTGGGGGCAGTTTGGAAAAGGTAGAGTATTTTGGGGAGGATATTTTTTTAATAACATTAATTTGACCCAGGCAGGAGTTATGTTGTGACTTCCAGTGACGGAAATCTTGTAAGATGGACCGCTGGTTCTCCTGCCAGTTAGTGTGTGTCCAAGATTGAAATGGAGGAGTTATGTTAAAGCCTAGATACCGTATTGAGCTAGATGCCTCTTGGAAGGATTGCTCTGTTTTGTTCTATCTATTGTTTACTGTACCAAAAAAGAGAAACTGCCTGAAACCCAAGAGAAAAAGGGGTCTTTGTTTATAACCTGCCTTGCTCATATGTACATCCCTCCATAGATATGAAGGACAAAAGCAGACAACAGTTATAGTAAACAAACCAAGACGTATGAAGACGTACAGCCAAATACCAAGCATATTTACTACAAACACACTTATACACAGAAGTAACCATGCATACACCTGAATGGTTACACTAGAAAAAAACCTCTAGTTCACAGACACACCTTTCCAGTCAATCACAGCAAGGGTGCCAAACCGAGGGGCATATTTACAAGGGCTTTTTCTCCGCCTTTTTGGCTTAAAAAGCCAAAAAAGCGGAGATAAAACTATCACCCTATTTGCAAGTGGGTGCTAACATGCATAATCGCATGTTAGCACCATTTTCCCCAACGCCTCCTTTTGCATCTCTAATGAGATGCAAAGTGGGCGTCACTGGGAGTACCCCGGATGGACTACCTTGCAAATATCGCTGATGATCACATCGCGATATTTACAAGGCTGCCCCAGCATTTTAGCACACGTTAGTTTTTGCTAAAATGCAGACTTACCTATCCCTAACATTGGGGTGGATTATGCTGATACGACCCTGTGGGTCGTATCAGCAAGGTTATCGCCGTTTTGCAGGGAACATCGATGGAAAACCAGCGATGTTCCCTGCAAAAAGGCAATAACCTCGCTATCTCTGGAATTTTTTTCGCCCTGGAGAAACGCCTTGTCAATAACGCGCTACCAGGGCGATAAATTCCAGAGATAGCCTGCGATAACAAAATTGTCGCTAAGCACGCCCAGCGATAATTATCACTGGCCGTTGATAATATGCCCCCAAATGAGAAAGAGAAGTGAATTACTGAGAAACACTCAAACCTTAGCCCATATCTGTCCCAGTGGACCTCCTTTGTTGTTGTATTTGTAGTTATTGAGACTATATGCAGCTTCACCAGTGGTGCTTGATGCACGATAGATAACAGGCACCTCGTCTCGGTAATAAGTCACAGATAAAAAAGTAGTGAAGGGAGAAAAATACACATCTTACATTCCTCGTACCTAAAACGACCCCAGTTCTTGGCCTGCAGACAAGAACATTTGTGTTCTGAAATTGATCAGCCCTGCATGCTGAGCAGATATAGTGACTTAACAATAGTTCTGAAGATGTGGTTCAGGGGGAGTCGGTTGCAGTCCCTTAGCATCAGTGGTCCGGCGCCGCCCTTTGCTGTGGGCCGCTCCCACTGAGGATCATGCTTTGGCAGTAGGTGCAAAGGGAGATAAAATGTCCACCCTCAGTCCACTCCTCCAGTGCGAAAAAGAACATGAAATGTATTTTTTATACGTTCTGCCCTCATAAAACCAAGGGCCATTGCAATGCACTAGTCCCTAAGGATGGGATCCTGCCCAGTTCTCACAGATCCAGAGGCTTGGAATGTTGTGTGGGGCAAAGATCAAGTTAAATGAGTTAAAAAAGATACTTGCGATTTAATAACAATCTTTTGAATGTGTTCTGATCCCAACTGCTTTGCACACTGCACGGTCAAGATAATGCATTTTGCTGATCAAAAAGTGCTTGCTACAGTATACCGGTATGCAGCAGTGGCTTCTCCGCCAAGGCGGAGGAGCGTCACCCTTCTGCTGTAAGAGCAGTGCAAAGAAAAAATAAACTGATTATAAAGGAACATTATTATCATTTTATTTTTAGTATTGATATTGTAGTTGCAGCCCGGTTGGGTTAGGGTGGGGCGGGGCGGTGCTCGGTGACCCAGAGAAAGGAGGAGTGGTTGCTGCACCTTAAGTGCACATGGCAGTTTGGCTAGCCATCTTAGACCGGCCAAACTGTCATGCGCACTTAGCATGTTCTCCACCAGCTGTATTGCACAGCCTGGGTGGAGAACATGCATAGCTTCCCACTCACTTTCTGAGAGCTGAACCACGGCACTCAGATCAATCGCAACGCTGCTGTCATGCTGGTGACAGCAACATCGTGGTTGGCTAGGGGAGTCTTGGAGCCTGGGTGCCTCCTGTTTCCTGTGTCGGAGGAGAGTCAACGGCTGGCGACTGGCGACCAGCAGATAAGTAATCTTTTTTTTTTCTAATCCCCCACCTCCCCCCACCACCGTTCCCTACCAGCCCCTACTGACGGTAAAAAATGAGGCCATGCAACCTGACTAAAGTGCATTTTTCAAAGTTTTTTGCAAATTACCATGAAGTTCAACTTTATGGTAATTTGCGCCCCCTATTAGCAAAATCGCTATTCTCAAGTGGTTTTTGCATTGCATTTAAGGAATCTCAATTTGCGATATCTTGAATGCAATCGCAATTTGAAAAATCGAAATTAATTGCGATTTTTTAAAGTGCGAGTCGCACATTGTTTCATGCATCGCCAAAGCTAATTTTGCGATCGCAAACGGACGATTTTTGCGATTCGCACCGTTTGCGATCGCAAAAAGCTTTGATGCATGTGCCTGATAGTGCTTACTACCACTGGTGAGGCATTGAAGCACTTTGCGGTGGGTATGGGGATATTCCAAAACCCAATGTAAATTGTTAATCTAGTTGTTATGTTGGTTTTGGGGATTAGACTTGTGATCTCAAGGAAACCATTCCTTGCATTTCCTCCAGTTTCCACGTGGCAGATGAAATAAATAGGAGTTAGGGGCAGTCCTTAGTGGGGACTATGTGAATTCATGAAAATGGCTAGTGGAATAGATCAATGGGCTAGAGGAAATTAGGTGTTGTTAGGTTGTAGGAAAATGGTTTTCAGGAAGGAGAGATTGTGATCTGTGAGGTATGGCCAATTTGCTGGAATGCTATAGTAGAGAGTAAGGCAGAGAGTCATGCAACAGAGGAGGCTACACTCAGAGAGAGAAGACATGCACAGGATGGAGGAGAAGGAGATACACATTTAAGAGAAAGAAGGAGAGATCAATCAATGGTTCTAAGTCCAGTTCAATTTTTCATGCAAGGTTTTAGGAATAGAGAAGAAGTTTTTTTTTATTATAGTATGAAATGTGGAGATGAAAAACTAGAAAGAAACAACATGATTTGCATGTGAGCTAGCTTACTCCACTGTAGCAGTTTTGCACAATGTCCATGTCCCCTCATCCAAACGATAGCAGATTACACTGAGTTATGTAAAGTAACGTAGACAAATGCTTGGCCACAACGAAAACTTAAATGTAAGCTTGCAGAAAGCACACACATGAACATCTAACAAAGAGAATAAAAATGCAATGTATTACTCACTAAATAAGGTCGTGTATAGTCATCCAGATGTCTTTAAAGCAAAGCACACAAAAGGTACTTGGCATGCATTCAAAAAATCGCCTCAGTCAAATAAACAGAAATATATTATTAGTCATGTCAAATAGGGGCTAAAAAGACTTAAGTGCCCTTTGCCAAATGTCACACAGTCACCGAAAAAGCACAATTCCAAGCAGTGGAGCTAACGGAAACTTTCTCTATCTTCAATTCCATTTAAAAAGTTTCAGATATTAATTATATGTGTTTCACTATGTGAAAATAAATATTGTCTAGACTTATGGCATGCACTAAGCAAACAGAATATCTCCAGCGTGGGAACACTGCTCACAAACGATTGCTATTTGCTGCCTATGTGCATAGCTGGTGAGGCATGTTTTTGACATTTACAAACATCTGCATTTGAGGGGGTCATTACAATGTCAGGTGGATCACCGCTGACAGGCCGTCGGATGCGGTCCGCCCAACAGTCAGGGACACAGTCCTACCGCCGCATTACCATGCCGGTGGTCAGAATAGAAACTGGGGGGACGATCCCATTGGGGCAGTGGTTGTAATCATATTCCCTTAATGGGAGCAGTGCCGAGCAGGCACCGCCATCGGGATCATGATTACCATTTCCCACATCCTTTTCATGGCGGTCCCACCACCATGGAAAAGCTGTTGGAAACGGCATCTGGGTGCCCCAAACAGGGTCCAACTCCATTGTGGGCCACTGAAAAGTGGGTCTGGGGGCACCTGTAGTGCCCCCACACACAGCCAGACACCATGTGCAACGCACCACATGGTGCATGGCACACGGTGCATGAATGTGCACATATTGTCCTTTTCCATTGCGGCATGGGCTGCAGCCCTTTACCTGGGCGGCACCACAAGCTGCAATGGAAAAGGACAGTGTCCGACCATCACACCAGTGGTCCTATCATAATTTGGTGGTTGGAATGACCGCCTGCATGTCAGGCAGTCTTCCGACCGCCGTGATGTCAGGCGGTGGTGCCGCCGCCCGGTATCATAATCAGGCCCTGAATTGTGTGGGTAGGTTCGCTAATTTGGGACCTTGTAGTTTAATTACACACCTACAGAAAAGTGCTTCATTAGTCTGATGTTATTTACTCTACACAAGAAACACTGAAGCACAAGAGAACAAATGATACAATTCACGATAGAAAGTTGTCTCCCCAAGAAAAGAAAACTTTAATTTGAAGTCTACTTTTACTCTTCTCACAGGGTGAGGGGGTGAGTACAGGGTTGGCAAAGGGTCTCAAAGGCTGACAGTGGGCTGCAGAGAGCTGTCCCGGAAAGAAGAAGAGAGCGGCCACATGAGGGCAGGGAAAAACAATGTGTGTTTTTTGAGACCAAAAATATTTGTTTAAGCCAGTGCTCTTTTATATTGACGAGGGGCCAGCAGCTTCCACGAGAATTAAGTTTTGCAAAAACAAAGCAAGCACTGACAAAATCAAAAGACGGGCAGGCACTGCCAGACCTATTGGTTTTGCCAATGCTTGTTGATAAATTGCATTGCAGACTGCTCCGCTAGAAGACACTGAGCAATAGTTGCTACCCCATATTTCCGAGCTGCGGTATACAGAGCTCATATACTGGCTCACACAGTTAGAGAGGTCGTCTAATTTGTTCAAACAGAAGGACTCCTCCTGAAAAAGGGCACACCACCCCCCTTGCATGGCTGTGCAGCCGTATGGAATCATAACAATATAATGGCGAAGGCTGAATATGTCCTTTACTTTTTTTCTCCATTCACTTGTGAGAGTAAATGGGCTGTCAGTTCAACCGAAATCATGTAGGAGCGTGTCAACCCACTTCATTCTGCCTGCAGAGCAGCAGGGCCCAGGACTCAAATCACCTAAACGACCACAAACCCACTCTTTTTTGTGATTGCTACCTCGGGATTGTTTGCTTCAATGTACACTAATGACCTCAATGCAATGACATAAGGAAAGAGAACACTTAAATATATGTTGCACAAATACCAACAGGGGGTAGATAACGTGCCTTACAAACCAAACACACAGGCCTACAACAAGTCCCACAAATAGTACAAAAAAGATTTTGGTAGTCTAGGCAGCTATCTTAAATTTACTTAAGATAGTACCAGCTATTTTTAGAGAGTCTACGAGTTACCACTTTGGCAAGTAATTGTAATGCTGACACAAAATAGACGTTTTTTTAACTTTAAAAATTGTCTCTTGGACTATTCTCAGACGACTGATGAAGATATGCTGGTTGTAGTCAATCCAACCAGGGCAGAGTAAAAATATTAGACAATCCTGTTCTTTTATAAATCAGTGCCCCCTCATTCGAAGGTTAAGGTACATGTGTTCAGGTCATGAATTGCAAATTGAAATGGTCTTACTCCTTTAATCTTAATACATTTACTACAAAATTGGATACCTACGTGTGTGGAGACTTCTGCCACCGCAGAGGAAATGTCCACACAGGAAAGATAGGCAGGGAGCTCCAGCCGTAGGCTTTTGAATTCCATTGGGTAATATATGAATAGTGCTACTGATGAACTACTTTATGTACTGCAGAATGGTGTTTTTTGGCCAGGCCCTAATATCACCGACTCTCAAATGGCATACGTCCTCTGTCTACAAGGAAAAAAAACAGTAGAGAAAAAGGTAAGAATGCAAACAAAATACTGAAGATCTCCCAATTTCTTCCTTTAGATATAGATGAATGCCGCCAAAGCCCACGCCCTTGCGGGTCTGGGCGCTGCGAGAACACAGCTGGTAGCTTCCGGTGCGTGTGCCCCGCTGGGTTTAGACTCAACATTCAGGAAGCAGAGTGTGTCGGTAAGACGCAAAGTATGGTTTCCTACCCATGGAATACTGAAAATTGTATCTAACATCTGGAATGGGCTAATTGAAATGTGCATGTGTGTTAATTAAGTAGTAAGAAATAACTCTGGGACCGCAGGGTTAGTGGGTTTTAATTGTCCTTGGGCATTGGACAATATGGGACCGATTCACAAAAGTAATCTGAGACAAAATCCTAACTTTACGACTTTCAATATTCACAGAAGGCATTTACGAGTACTAAAGTTAGGATTTTGTCTCAATCAATCTTAAGTTTTGGTCTTAAAGATTTTGTCTCAGATTACTTTTGTGAATCAGGCCCTATAGGTTTGACGTTAAAGGATTTAGCTAGCATTTTATAGACTTTTTAACAATATGCCACCTTCATCCACTGGTCCATCTATGGATTTAAATTTAAAAAAATTTGAATGCTCTTCGTATGCGACCTTGTGTTGTACTTTATAGAAGCCATCATGGAAGGAGTCCTCCCACAGCAGCACCCAGTTCTTTCTCGTTGACCAGCTATAATTCAGCAAACTCATTAACTTGCATGAAGAGCACCTCCTCTATCCAGAGGTTATTTTCTTTTAATACTATATAACAGGTTATTATTGTGTCATTTTCTAGTCTTGTAACTAGATTGGTTATGGAGCAAGGGTGGCTACCTGCAGACTTTTCTTGCCATCACGGACCCAGTTTGCATTGGCTATAGTTCCCAGAATGCATTGGTCTTCCACAGCAAAGTGCAGAACCAGGTTGTGTGGTCACCCTACCAGTGACCTCCTGCAATTCTCTTTCACATGCAAACATCTATTAAGGAAAAGCTATGTTTTAGAAAATTTCCATCTTTTTATCGAGTAATCGAATGAATTTTTCAGCTCTTTTACCTTGACTATACATTCTGCGCATTTTATCATCATTTCAGTGTGGCTACTCATCGTTAAATCTCATTTGTGAATTCTGTATGTACAGTGTGCAGATGGCTTGTTCTATAAGTGCCCGTGGCCGCAAAGTTATAAGCTTTTGCTTAGGAAATGGGGTGGGAAGTGACAAATTTAGTAATTTCTGGTTGTTGTGCAATACAGAGATGCCTTGGACTGGTATGTGCTTTGGTAAACTGTGTATAGGAAATAATAAATGGTGGAGAAGAAACATTGAAGCTACATGGAGAGCGAGACCATCTTCAAAGTTCTCTAACCTAGACCCGCGATAGATTAGCTTCCAACTATCACTACTTTCAGTATAAACAACACACAACAGCCCCACACCACTGCTTACTCATCTACGCTTAAAGTGCTTGGAGGTACCACAAAATGGCTCGTGGGACTCTGTGGACCTTCTGACTTGGTGAATTTGGCCATCTCTGATGTAAATATGGTGTCAATTCTGAGTGATGTTCCAATTATGTACCAGAAAACTATACCTGGAAATAGGAATACTATTGTTAAGAGTCTGCCAGGGACTTGTGATAACGGAGACAATGGGGGAATACCTGTAACAGAGCTGCCTATGATCACACAGGGTGTCTGAGGACTGGGGGGGGGGGCAGGTCCAGTGAGCAAGCCCTGCAAAAGACAACAAAGAAAAGTAAGCTTATAAAGAACAGTCACTCAAGATGGAAGTCAGAATCAAGAGTGAATAACGTTCACGGCGGTCCAGACATACAGAGAGGGCGATTGGACTTTTGCGGCAATGCAGGACCACAGTATTCAGCAGGGTTAATTAAAATATGCAAAAAGGCCAATTAAAAAGAGCGAGGGGTAGCTGAAAGGAGCACGGTTAAAATTTGCTTTGGGTCTACCACTAAGTGGCACCATGCATGGATCTCTAATAAAAACCATTGATGCCTTTGAGCTAGAAATATATTATTGTTGAAATCTTCTAATTTGCAGCACATGGTGAATTATGTTACAGAGTGGTAAATCCATAATTGGCTCAGTAAATTCCTTGCGCATATTTGTTTTTGTTTTTTTAGAGTTTTATATAGCACGAACTAGACCCGAGAAATCGGGTATCAGAGCACTTTACATGAGCACCAGTTTCGTTACAGAAGGACATATTCATTTTTGTTAGGCACGGGGAGATTAAGTGATTTGCCTAGGATCACAGGATGTTTTACTGTCGTTACGATGACTGCAAAAAATCTGCAGCTAAGACATACATACAAGACTTTGTGGATCTGATAACTTTAGTGATGCTTTAAAAAGTAACATAAATACAATGTGCACAGTGGGCAAGAAACACCACCTAGATTTCGAGTTGGCCCACAAATCCCTGTGCTAACATATGTAAGTGCAAGGCATTAACTGCAGTGGCTAATTTCTAAAAAAAAAAAGTGCTGGGGCTCTCATCAGGAGGTAGCTTCCCAGCCTATTTCTCCTGTTAGCGCTGCCTAAAACAGAACCAAGTACAAACCATGAAATTGGGGAGAGGATGTGGCATAATGGCCAGAGCTGCCAACTTCGGAACTGGGGAAACAGGTCCTAGTCTCGTCTCGACTCAACATCCTGTGATTCTGGGCAAATCACTTAATCCCCCCATAAATAGATGTGTCCTTAACTGGTGTTGATGAAAAGCACTGGTATTGTTGCACTTGAAACCACCAGCTCAAATTAAGCATTGATTATCTGCAAGGGTTTAAGATATTGGTTGCAACTGCTGGGCAACGGCACCCTTTTTTGGGCTCATGGACTTGTGAGCTTTTGAACAGCTAGAACGAGAGGCAAAAAGGGTGAACTTTGGTGAGAGGTAACGATATGAAAAAGTGACGTAAGGAGAAAAGGATAAAACAGAACCTACAAGTGTGAGGTAAAGAGACAGGAAGCGTTGTGGTGGAAGAAAGAGGCAGGATGTGGCATCAACTTAGAATGCCATGGCATATAGAGATTCTAGCATTTGACAGTGCCAGTGCCAGTACCAGGCTCTTTAGATACATGTTGGCTCCCCGTAACATATGTTTTTTTATTTTCCTAAACAAATAAAACACTTCTACACTCTGTTTATTGATCTGTTGCCCTAGATCATGGGTACTCACAAACATTTTCCCGGGGGACGCAAAGTTTGGTCTATGGTGTGACTGAGGGCTGCACTGATGCCAACAGGGGGTGTGACGTGGGTGTAGGGGAAACAAAGCATGTATATCTAGTGCTTGTCTTTACAAATGAAGATGTTCCTAAAGTTAAGTGCCTGGTAACTTCCTTTCATTAACTGCAATTAACCTTTAAATAAGTGTTTGCTGTATATATAACTTTTTTTTCATGTTAGGTGTGAGTCGAGTAAATGGCAGCCAAGAGCTGTTGCTGCCCAGGGGGCAGCATGTAACGTCAGGAGGGCCGCATGCGGCCCCCGGGCCGTACTTTGAATATCACTGCTCTAGATAAAGGTTCAGTATCATCATCAAACGTAATTGTTAACTGGTCTGATTTACAGCTGAGTGGAGACAGAAAATATTCAGATTTTCTGGTGGAAATGCTTAATCCTGAGGGGAATCCACTGGTGGGATTTTTTCTCACACTAGAATAATTTAGTGAATGACATTTTCCAGTGATTTCTCCACTGGAATTGGCACTAAAGCAGCACACATGAAATTGACAGAATGGCCTTTTAGGATTGTTTATGTGCATGAAGGGACACTATCCTACACATTAACAATCCTCCCCTGAACGCAGGCACCCTTGCACTATGGTAAACTTAGCGCCATTGCAGGGGGAATCGCGAGGCTGCACCTCATTCTTGTAAATATGGTGCAGCCTTCCATTTCAGAAGTGGAGGAGAGAGGTGTTAAGCCAGGAAGGCTAACTCCTCTCTCCTCCTCTTCCTTGTACATATCCCCCTCAGAACCTTGTCTTTGCCTTGACAAAAATAGCTCTTATATTCTTCCAAAAAGAAGGTATGCTCCACCTAGGAGGAGGCAGTGTCTAGGGCTCAGAGGGAGCTCACTGAGTGGTCAATTACACAAAAACTCGTGTGAGAGTGAATATTGGTGTCTGTCAAGATGGCTAAATAAAAGGACTCTGACCTCTCTGGACAGGTCACAGAATTATCCCGAAATCAGGGCCATTTTTTGCATGACAAAATAAATAAAATAGAGGAGACATGTTGATGTCAAGACCCCGTCTACTTCATGAATTTTGTCACAACGTAGATATTATGGTTTACCTGTGAAATTTTCTGATGTGAAAGAAGTTTCTCTTTGTGAAATATTCAAGTTTGTAAACATTCCAAAGCTTGCGGTTGACGCATCCTCAACAAAAAATGCTATTAAAATAATTGTCAAACAAAATTTTTTGTAAAATATTTCCTATACCAAGAGTGCATTTTTGCTGTTTTTTTATAACTTGAAAATTTCCTTTGTTGATTTTTTCCCACAAATGCTGCAGATGAACTTTGCTCATACCTAGTTGTAAGCTATGATAAAAAAAAGTGCAATGAGATCAGCGCAGGGCTTCGCCTTTAGCAGAACCAAAAATATAAGGCATTATATTGGGCATGAACACATGTGAAAGAAGGGATTGCCCTAAAAGTTCAAAAACCAAGAAGATATTCTTGGGGTTCAAAAGGCAGTGCTGCTGAATATCAAGGCTGCCTAGTTTTGGGTCCACCTCATGCCTCTTTGTTTCCAACCCCCTACTCTTCTCTTTAGCTTTGCTTGCTTTTTTTGTCCCCAATTCCTCCTTTTTCCACCGTTTCTTTTATCTTTCTATTCCTCCTTCTTTCTCTCTTTTCTGCCTTTTCTCTCTCTACCTGAGGGTCAAAGTCTGATGGTGACAAATAAATCCCAGTCCCCAAAAATGAGTAGCGCTGCCCACCAATGGGAGCCACTGGTGCAAATTAAGTACAAATGGTTGATTGGCTAGCAGGAACTTGCAACTTTAACTCTGATCTGCCAGTTGTGTGCTTGTTCATAACTCATTGAGTTGGTAGTGACGTGACCGCTCTTCAATAAATATATATTTCAGATATCAACGAGTGTGAAAGTCCTGTGACCTGTGGCGGCCAGGAGTGTGTCAACACTGTGGGGTCCTTCCAGTGTCGCTCTTGTAGACCCGGATACAGGCTCCAGAACAGGCGCTGCATAGGTACAAGTGATATGTACATGGCTGCATGACAGAATGTCTTGAGTATTTAGGTGTTTGTGGTGACGTGACACTAGAGCTCTGGAGATTCAGGATCAATGTCTGGAGAGAGTCCAGAATTGTAGACCCATTCTAGAAGGAAGTTATTTGTACTGTTACAATCACAATATGTTTATGCCTGGGCACATTTTGATTCAGGCACCAACAGTTTAATTGTGCTGGTGAAATTCATGAAATTCTTCTATTTTACCAAATGCAAAATTTGTGAAATTTGATGAGATTGTGCTTCATTTTTGGCACCAGGAAACTGTTGCACATGGAGAATTACAGTGGTGACACCGGCAAGTCATAGTTTGCATACTGCTGCCTTATTTCATATAATGTTCCCAAAGTTTAGCAAAAAATTATGCAATATTATACTCCAGGCACCCATGTCTTCAAAGGAGGGCTTTCCCTAATAAGCCATGTTGAAATTGTTTCCAATGGTAATCTTGTTTGGCACTAAAATAGTATGCAATTTGCCAATAGTACAACTTTGCTTCACATTTGTTTTTCCTGGGATGATTTATCGCAGATGAGTGTCTGAGTAAGTATGTGAAGATGTTGTGTCAGGAGGGTAAGGAACGTGCCTTCCTTAAGTGCTTTTGATGTGATCGATTTTCAACAAGAACTGAGACAAATTCAAGAAAACATGGCCTATATCAGGTCCCAAATGCGTGACACTCTTCCACGTTGAAAAGTATTCCTGATATGGAATGGTTCAATGAGACTGTGGAGGTAAGAGGCAGAGTGCATCATCATCATCATCTACAAAATATAGAGTGAAAATAAGGATCACTGACAGAATATCTGTAACCAAAATATTGTTTGGACAGAATATTGTGTCAGAAATATTGAGGACCAAAATATTGAGAAAATAAGTGCAATAAGGTAAGTATAGATTTACTGTTCTTAGCTCCACATGCATGTGCCTTGAAGATATATATATTACCATGGTACATATATGTGGAGTTGTATATGGTAAAACTTTACTTACCTATCAAAACTTACCTTCATTATATTGTTGTACTGGATATTCTTGACACTATATTTTGTCCACACTATATTTTCTTCCCGATATTTTGTCTAAACACTGAAAATAAAGAAACTATAAAAATAAAAAGTTTATTAACAGGGTGATGAGGCAGGTGTGCTTGAGACAGGGTTTAGAGGTGTAATTGGGTGCTTCAATTGCTCAAAGGTAGTTGTTGGTAGTATTTGGTAGGCTGAGAGAGAGCCTCATTTGAACCCCATACCACTCTGATTCCAACCTATTGTCTCTATCCTCAGTTGTTAATCTGTGATTCACAATGTGCCTCTCGCATCCACTTTTACATATAAGGTGCCCGATGTAGCCTCGGATTCTCCTATTATTATTTATGTTGGACTCTTTGACCCAAAACAAGATGATTTGTGCTTTTTGTTAGTGGAGTATAGGTTTGAAGCTTTTGAATTCAGTGTTTTTGACTATGGACCTCATTTAAAGTTTGGAGATTTCTGCCTGGTGTCTACCAGTGTGGCAGAGGTCATTACCTCCACCACCCTGACAAACTGCCTCCTGCTATGTTTAGAGATCTCCCCTGGACTTGATGGAATAGATGTGCCATCAAAGAAGATGTCACCACAGCAGTCTCTCAAGTCACTGAAAGTCTAATGACCCTGACATCCTAGGACTGTTCTTCAACGTTGTGGGGGTCATTTTCTTTTTTTCTATCAGGTCACTCACCATTCCCTAGTGGCCTCGAACAGAAAAGAAATACATTGGACCTCCCGCTTAAATAGGGGTGATAGTCTTTTGTACTCACATCGACGGCCCCGATTCCAGCAGGCCACCTGCCCAACCAGGGGGGACACCGGCAGTGAAACCATGATGGTCCACCTGATTCTAAATAGAGAGGGTGGGCTGTGAGTTTGAGGGCAGTATACAGCAGCACATGAGTACCCTGTCCACTAAACTCTAAATAAGGACCTAAGTACCTTTTTAGTAGTTGACATTATTAATGTTCATATTATTACAATTACTTTTAGAAAGTAGATAATTCCAGGAAGACAGTGTCTGTATTGTGGAACTAGCCTAGCCATAAATCTGAAGTCTGTGCAATTTGGTCCTCCTGCAGTACACCACAGACATCAGTACTATTTTGTCTTCCCACAGCCTGCCCAGTGGCTTATAACCAACTAGCCCATCTCACCCCCACAACCAAATTCATAGGAGCCTACTCCTTGCCCACATCCAGGGGCAATCAGTGTACATGTTTTGCTAACATATTTATCAGCAACCATCCTCTTCTCTAACCCTATGTGCAGCAGACTTTCTTTCTCCACTGCGCATTCATCTTCAATTATTCCTCATCCCTCAAGTTATGTGATCGCCTTCTCCATGTGCGTGACCATCGAGTCCGCATTGTCTACCTCCACTGACACTCCAGTATCTCCATAGCTTTGTTGACATCTCACCATATGGTGAAATGTCCATAAAAATACAGTGTGGCTCCCACACCTCACATACAATTCAGTGACCTGAAACCATTATTTTGTAGGTCTTTCAGCATCTACCTGCCCTTTCCTGTTTGTACTGTGCTGTTCCCCAAAAGCACTTCCCCCTTACAAACAGAGTCTTCAGAAATCAAGCCCTGAGGTTTATTGGAATCTGGTTGCATTATGTCAAATTCAATATACATCTGAATCTCCCTTGCATAAAGATAGCACTCCCTGCCCGAAACTCACACATCAAATATATTACAGAGTGGTGGTAGTTACCCTGTAGTTATTTTTAGGTTTACCAGATATAGGAATTCCTCAAATTTTTGCTCTTTTGACTAATCTCCACAAAACTTTGTGGACACTTTTTCAACATTGGCGGCCAATGTAAAGTTTTGTGGTGTATCATCAAGGGGGTGCAAAGAGAAGAGGCGGTCCTAAAACGCATTTTTCCACCAATGCATTTTGCACAGACTTTGCACTCAGGTGTAGCAGGAAAACGGGCCGTCAGATTTCAATGATATTTGGCACGCTTCTAGGATATGGTGTATAGATGTGACTTTTTGCAGTAGAGGTAAGTAGGGTAAGTTTTTTTAAACTTATAAAACACTAAAACTTAGGGCTATCACAGACTGCTGTATACCACAGTAATTATGCAGTACTTGCCGGTGACAAGGCAGTATACGATTGGCTAATGGCTGTCTTTACAAAAGTAAAACATGGCCATGTTGTTTTTACCACATTATGGCTGTGTTCTGGGTTAGAACCTAGGATAAAGGTAAGTAGTACATTTGATATTTTTCCTCACCTATTACAATTTTATTAAAGTGGTAATAGATAGGAAAAATAATTTCTATATTTCTATGTGTTATTTGAAAACAGCTAACGGAGTACCACTGTACTACTTAGAAAGAACCATGGTACTTAAAAAAAATTGAAAAAGTAATTAAATATGTAAAAAAAATTAAAGTACACTATGCTGCACTATATTTCACAAGTATAGTGTACTGCAGTGTATTTTCATTTAAAATATTTACTTTTAAAAAAGATGAACGAAGTACAGCAGTACTACCTAGAAAGTACTGCACTAGTTATAAAAATGTAAAATAAATGTAATTTGTAAAATAGATTATACTGTTCTACACTATAATTCACAAATATAGTGGAGAACAGTGTATTTTGGGTTTTTTACATATTTACTTTTGTATTTTTCTTGTAACTGCTCCAGTACTTTGTAGGTACTAGCGTTGTCCTGTAAACATTTAAAAAAATATATAGAAAAAATAAATACATTTCTCTACCTATTACCCCTTTAAAACGTGGAAATAGGTAGGGAACAGCAATAAAAACAAAAATAAAACATACTAATTATCTATATTTAAAGCTGTAATCCAGAACACATCCAAAGTGTAGTGAAAACTACATGGCTGCATTTTACTTTTGTAAAGGTATCCATCAGCCAATGATATACTGCCTTGTAATCGACATGTACCACAATATACCGTGAAGTAATTGCAGTATACTATGGCACAATACATAGCTAAGTGTTTTGTGACTTATAACTTGACACTACTTTAACAATTTAGAGCTACTACCAAAAACAACACTACACTCTATGCCACTACACTCTACATCACACTTCCCTACGCCATTCCACTTGATGCTATTTCACTTTACGCTCATCCACCCTATGCTATTCCATTGTATGGTACTCCAATCTACGGCACTCCAGTCTACGGCAATCCTCTTTATGCCACTCCACAGTACACCATTCCACTCTATGCCACTCCGCTCTACGCTATTCTACTCTACCCCACTTTATGCCACTACATTCTATGCAAATTCATGCTACGCTATTCCACCCTACTGCACCCCACGCTACGGCACTCCACTGCAACAACACTGTACGCTATTCCACTCTATGCTACTCTTCGCTGTTCCAGTGTACTCCATTCCACTGTATGCCACACCACTGTATGCCACTCCACTCTACGTCACTCCACTCAGTGCGATGCCACTTTATGCCACTCCTCTCTACACCACTCCAGTCTAATCCATTCCACTCTCTGGCACTCCTCTCTATGCCTTTCCATTTTATGCTTCTGCACCAGTGCATTCTCTGCTACTCCATGCCACTCCACTCTACACAATTCCACTCTACTCCACTGTATGTCACTTCACTCTACGCCACTCAACTCTATGCCACTGCACTGAATGGCATTCTACTGTATGCCACTTCACTCAATGCCACTCCACTCTAAGCTATTCCACTGTATGTCACTCAACTCTACAGCACTCTATGCCACTCTATGCTATTCCAATCTGTGCCACTCCACTCTACCCTATTCTACTCCACTCCACTCTGGGCACTCCACTCTACGTCACTCCACTCTATGCCACTCCAACCTGCGCTATTCCACTCTATGCCACTATACTCTATGCCACCCCATTCTATGCCACTCCAGGCTACTCTATTCCGTTCTATGCCACTCCATTGATCGCCACAACACTCAACGCTATTCCATTCTACGCCACTCCACTCCCCCCTCTTTGCCACTCAACTCTATGCCACTCTGCTTTACACCACTCTGCCATACGCCACTCCAATTTGTGCCACTCCATTCTACGCTGTTCCACTGTACGCCACTGGAATCTATGCCACTCCACACTACTCCACTCCATTCTAAGCCACTCCACGGTACAATATTCCACTCTGCACCACTCCGCTCTATGCCACCCAAATGTACATCTTGACACTATGCTATTACACTCTACACCACTCGACTCTACATCATTCCACTCTGTGCCACTTGACTTTACACCACTCCACTCTCTGCCATTCCACTCTACGTTTTCCACTGTACACCGCACCTCTCCATTCCACGCTACACTATTCCACTTTACACCACTCCATGCTACACTATTTCACTTTACACCACTCCACTCTATGCTATGATGCTGTATGCTATTCCACTCTATACCATTTCACTCTACGCCACTCCACTCTACGCCCCTCCACTCCACACCACTCCTGCTCTGTATCTCTTCACTCTATGCTGTTCCACTCAAAGCTATTCCACTCTACGCCACTCCACTCTATGCCACACCTCTCTATGCTACTCCTCTCTAAGGCACTCCACTCTGTGCTATTCCACTCTAGGTCACTCCACTCTACACGTCTCCACTCTATGCTATTGCACTCAACTCTATGCCACTTTATGGCACTCCACTGTACACTATTCCAGTGTAACCCACTACACTATATAGCACTCCACTCTATGGCACTCCACTCTATGCCACTGCGTTGTACCCCAGTCTATTATACGCTACTCCACTCTTTGACACCCCACTGCACACCACTCCATTCTATGTAACTGCCCAATACATATTGCACTTTATGACACCCCATTCAGTGCTATGACATTGTACTCCTCTCCACCCTACGCCACTCCACTCAATGCCTCTGCACTCCACTCTATGCCTCTACACTTCATGTCACTCCAGTCTACACTATTCCACTCTACATTTCTCCCCTCTACGACACTCCACTCTACAGCACCCCTCTCTATGCCACTCCACTCTGCGCTATTCATCTTTGCGCTAATCCACTCAACACTACTCTACTATACAGCACTCCACTCCATGCCACTCAACTCTTCACGGAATATGCAATGTTACATCGCATGCGATTACAAAGCGGTCATTACAATGACCGTGTTGTTACAAAGCAAACCATTACATCGCAAGTCGTTTCTACGACTTGCTGTAGGGGGCACGCTAGACCTAGGAATAGTAGAATTTACTATTCTAACTCCAGCGTGTGCAACAGTAGGGAAGGTGTTGGAATAGTAAATTATACTATTCCTTAGTGTAGAGCGCACCCTACAGCAAGTCGTAGAAACGACTTGTGATGTAATGGCTTGCATTGTACAACATTGTCGTTGTAACAACCACGTTGTAATTGCAGGCGTTATAGCGCATGCGATGCAAACTGTGTTTCCCCTCTACACAACAACACTGTACGCTATTCTACTGTATGCCACTGCACCCTGCACAACTCAACTCTATGCCACTTCACTCTGTACGACTCCAACTATGCCACTCCACTCTGTGCCAATCCACTCTGTGTCACTTCACTGTACACTATACCACTCCACGTCACTTAACTCTACACCACTGCATGCTACTCAATTCCACTTTACACCACTCCACTCTATGCCACTCCACTGTACGCCACAACACTGTATGTTACTCCACTCTATGCCACTCTACTGTACAGGATTGTACTCTACACCACTCCACCATCTGCAATTCCACTCTATGCCACACCACTCTATGCCACTCCACTGCATTTTATTCTACTCCATTCTATGCCACTGCACTCTATATCACTCCTTCGTGAGTCACTCCTATATACGCTTTTCACTCCATGCCACTCCACTGTATGCCACTCGATTCTTTGGCACTCCACACAACCCCACTCTGCACTATTCCAGTGTATGCCACTACACTTTAAAGCACTCTACACCACTCTACTCTATGCCACTCTACTGTACACCACTCCATTCTATGCCATGCCACTCAACAACACTTCACTGTATGCCACTCTATGCTAATCCATTCTACTCCACTTCACTCTACACCACTCCGCTGTAGGCCACTCCACCATACTCTATGCCACTCCACTCCACTCTGTGCCACTACGCTCTATGCCACTTCACTCTACAGAACTCCACTCTATAGAAACCAATCTTAAACTACTCAAACATTAGAAATTATAAGGTAATAATTATACCTTTAATTTCTAATTTACACACCGCCTTCAGATTATTTAACTCGTGCATCTCCATACACAGCATTGCTAACTCTCTTACAACATACATGAACTATAACTCGCCCTGCTATCATGCACACTATTCTCATAGAAGATGTAACTGGAGATGTGATGAGTGTTGTTCTGAATGATTTAATGTAGCATAAGTGATGTAATTTGCCGGCGTATAAGCTGTGCATGGGGAAGGCACAAGTTATAGTTCATGGAATGTGTGGTTAGCAAGTTGATAACACTGTTACAGATGTGCTCAATTTATAGTAGTTTGAAGACAGTGCGTACATTAGAAATTGAAGGTATAAGTATAACTTTATAATTTCTAATGTTTGAGTAGTTTAAATCTGGTTTGTATACAAAGAATAAATAAAGTTATAGTAATTTGAAAGTGGTGTGGGTGTGTAAATGATAAATTTAAGGTATAACTCTAAATGTAGAATTTCTAATGTTTGGGTAGTTTTAAGTTTATATTCTATGGAAAGAATAAATAAAATGTTCCTAACTAAATATATTTATATATAGATATATATATATATATTGATTTGAACCACTCCCGACTCCTTCTCCAGTAATCGGACTCCGACTCAGGGGTAAACTTCACCATTAAGCTTTTAGTTTTTTTATTAATCCGCTTGACGCGTTTCGGCACACCTGCCTTTTTCACAATGGGAAGTTACATAAAATCACTCGTTTATAAACAGAGGGTAGAAAGTCACATGGTGATTAGTTAATAGATATGGTAGACAGACTAAAACATATATATGTGTGCGTAACATCACTTTGTTTTGCTGTGACCATTTCGTTGTTCCAGTAGTTAAAACATCACTACCAGACCACCATAAATACAATATAAATATATTGACTTTGCTAAAATTGGCTGTTTATAGGCTCCATACCAAAAATTACTCAAGATAGACTTCTCACTATTATATCATAGCTAAAAGTTCATTTCCAAATTTTCATTGCTTATTCTTGATAACATCTCAATATAGCAGATACTTTCCAATGTCTTTCAAGGTATGTTAAGCCTCATAACATCCAGTCCAATTTTAATGCCGGTCACAGTGTTCATTTGCTTCAAAATATCGGGCTAGTGCCCCCTGATTAAGTCAAATCCGGTCTTTACCTCTGCCGATAGATCAAAATGATGTATATTTAATACTGTATCAAAAATATATAAATAATATCTTAATATCTAACAAAGTGCATGTGCATTACAGTACAAAAGATATCATGTGCAGATTTGCTGAAAACTTTACAGTACCTTTGATCTCATGTGCAAAATAGCAATTGAAGTGCAAGTTATTTATCAATCAGATACATCAAAAAAGTGCTTATGCTAATGGTAAATTCATTTCCAATCATTTAGGGCCATATGTAGGAAGCTAAATACCGGTCGGTAACGGCTGAAATTCGGTAAAAAACCCGTTACCGACCGGTATTTAGATAGTTGAGATGTAGGGGGCATTTGTCAGGATTCGGTATTTACCGAATCGGTAAAATTACCGAATCGGTAAAAATACCGAATGGTAAATTTACCGATTCGGTAAAATTACCGAATCCTCAATGTAGGGAGCACTCTCAAGAGTGAAAATTACTATTTAAAATTCGGTATTTACCACCAATAATAGGTTGGTGTTAAATACCGAATACATTGCAAAAAGCAATATTTTGCTGACATTAGAGTGCAATGTGCCAGACATACATGCCCTTAGGGCATGTATGTGCGCCACATGTGCACACATGCTAGAATCAGGGGTGCAACAGGGTGTCAAT
Organism: Triturus cristatus; assembly: GCF_964204655.1. Lineage (NCBI taxonomy): Eukaryota > Metazoa > Chordata > Amphibia > Caudata > Salamandridae > Triturus > Triturus cristatus. The sequence continues at coordinate 464,445,874 of NC_140592.1, forward strand.
GTGACACCCTGCCACCCTTGTATTTTCTCCCCCCATTACCGAATCGGTATTTACCGAATCGGTAATGGTGACTGGCTTCCCATTGATACCTATGGGCCTTCCAGCCCATAGGAATCAATGGGAAGTATGCCCCATTACCGAATCGGTAAATACCGATTCGGTAATTACTGAATTTCTCCGAATCGGTAATATTTACCGAATTATTACCTACATACAATTTACCACTTCTTAAATACCGAATCGGTAACATTCGGTATTTATGAAGTGATAAATTGAATGCTACCTACATAAGGCCCTTAGTGCAGATGTTACTAATGAAATAAATAAATAAGATAAATAAAATGCTATTGCATACAATATCTTTCATATAATTTCATAAATAGCATACATGCACCAAACACTCAAGTAGTTGCCTCTTTTTGATAAAAGTTAATGGTTGATTACTTAATTCAATGCCAATCATTGCTAGTTTAACACTTCCTCAGACTCCATGGATTAAACTTAATCACACTGATGTATATTTATTATTTAGTCTTCTTACTTCCTCTGAATTTAAAATCAACATTTTATTTAAAATCGAATGAAAATGGAATATTGTATTGATTTATATTAAATATACATGTAAATCCTCTTCTCTATTCAGTCCATTTGGAATTTTGGTGTTAAACAAGAGTATATACTTTGATTCTAATTTACTGAGTTTTCTTTCTCTGTCACCGCCTCTCATGTTTTTTGGGACTTGATCTATTGCAAAATAAACAAGATCATTCATATTCCCCTTGTGTTCTTTATTAATGTGGCGAGCCACCACATAATTCTTATCATTATTCCTAATTGCCCTTAGATGTTGTAATATGCGGATATGAACCCTGTGGATAGTACTTCCTACATACATTTTTGGACAAGAACATTTTAAAACGTAGACAACATATTCACTTTTGCAGCTTAGTGGAATTCTTATCTTCCATGGGCTATTAAGTAGGGTTGTTATAACCTGTTGTTCATTTTTACCGTGTCCACAGGCCTTACATTTGTGACATTTGTGAAAGCCAGGGGTAGTCTGCAGCCAACTGCCTCCCCCTTTCCTTACTTCAGGATTTATCTGAAATAAATCTTCTCTCATTTATTTGGCCTTATTGAAAGTTATCATCGGCCTTCTTGACACATTGCCCTGTAGAACCGGATCCAGTTTGACTAGGTACCAATGTCTACATAAGCTAGCCCTTACTTTCGCCTGGTAGGCATTGTACCCTGTGATCATTATTATCTGATCTTGTGTTTGTTTTTTCTTTTCTATAACTTTCATTTCATCAGGTTTCAACAATGTTTCTCTTTGTATGTTGTCTACTTTTCTTTTTGCTTGTTTCAGTATTTTTGGAGCATATCCTCTTTGTAAAAATCTCACATTCAAAGCACATTGAGTATCATTTAGGGCATCCTTATCACTGCAATTACGTTTCATTCTCAAATTTTCAGCATAAGGAATGCTCATTTTCAGTCTAGATGGATGAAAGCTCTCCGCGTGCAAAATTGTATTTCCTGCGGTTGGCTTTCAGTATGTGCGTGTTTGGATTCTTCCTTGTGAGATATATACCTCTAAATCTAAATATGTAACACTTCTCTCGCTTATGTGTTCAGTAAATTTTAGATTAAGGTTATTCTTATTGATGTTGTTAATAAACTCCTTAGTTTGTTCATTAGACCCATTCCATATAATAAATAGATCGTCAATTAACCTGATCCATTTGACTATATGGTTTTTCCAGTCACTGCCATGATCAACTTTGAGCACCTGCTCCTCCCACCAGCCCATATGCCAATTAGCATATCCGGGGGTGAAGCAGGTGCCCATCGCTGTTCCCTGTAGTTGCCTGTAGGTGTCTCCTCCAAATAAAAAATGGTTATTGCTGAGGCATAGTCTGCACATTTCAATCAGCATATTTGCATGTTGATAAAGGTTAATAGATCTCTGGTTTAGGAAATGTCTAACTGCCCTTATGCCATCTTCCTGGGAAATGCTGGTATACAGGCTTACAACATCTAATGTAGTTAGAAGATATGACTCATCCCATACTATGTCAGCTATTGTATTCAAAAAATCTCTTGTATCTTGAATATAGGCAGGTAATGTCTTTACATATGTCTGTAGGAAAGCATCAAGATATCTGGAGGTCGGTTCGAATAAACTACCCATGGCCGAAATTATAGGACGCCCTGGTGGTCTTTCTTTGTGCCTGTGAATTTTTGGGATTAAATATAGAGTTGGTAGTACCGGATTGTCTACCTTTAAAAAGGAATATTCTGCTTTGCTAATTAATCCCAATTCTCTCCACCTAGTTAAATCCTTCACATATTTGTGTTTAATTTCTAATAAATTACTCTGGGGGACTTTTAGATAACACTCTTTGTCTCTTAGTTGTATCATGGCTTCCATATTATATGCTTCTAAAGACCACAGAACAAGGTTCCCACCCTTGTCTGCCTGTCTTACCACAATGTCCTGCCTGTTCTGTATCTTTACAATCATAGCCTGATACTGTTTCTCAAACATGCTCTCATTTAAAAAAAAATCATTACTGGATTGTATCGATAACTGCTTCAAATCTTTTATAACAAGTTCAGCATACATATCTATCGCATCTTTGGGGGTATTTGGAGTAAATGTCGATTTTGTTTTGAAGTCTGTGACTGGTCTATCAAACACATCTAGACAAAATAAGCCATCTGTTTGACTAATAGAGTCCACTCCATCCAACCCTTCCGCCTCTCTCATTAATTGTTGACATGCAAACTGTACCTCCATATCTCCCACTTCCAAGTTTCCAGGGTCTTCATTCCTCATTCCAATGATATCTCTACGAGTATTGCTCTTCATACTGAAATATTTTTTAATTTTTAATTTTCTTATATATTTGAAAAAATCAATGCGCATCTGTGTATAATTAAAGTTGGTGCGCTTACAAAATGAAAATCCCAGTGATAAGATATATGTGCTTTTATGACCTAAACTGTCGAATAAAGCTTGATTGATTGATTGATATATTATGCTTCAAACGTGAGTTTAATGTCACGGAAAAAGAATCACACAACGTGTTTCGAAGCGTCTGCTTCTTTTTCACGGGTAGTGGGCAAATGAAAACAATAAAGTTAAATACAAATCATGTGACACTCAAAATCATAAAAAGGGAAAACAGATTGCATATGTGATGTCTCAGAGATCATTTGTAAATAAGGCTAATAATAATTTTTAGCATTTATAATATCTTAGTTCATTCTGGACAGAAAAGTCATATACATAGCGGTATGTTTGGCAAGTGTGTTGACAAACGAAAATTATCGCTGCTATACGCGGGTATGGCCTGTTTTGCGCAGGCGCCTAGCGACTCAGCAGCAGACGCATGCGCGGTATTATGTTATATCTACCGCGTATAGCAGCGATAATTTTTATTAGCCTTATTTACAAATGATCTCTGAGACATCGCGTATGCAATCTGTTTTCACTTTTTGATTTTGAGTGTCACATGATTTGTATTTAACTTTATTGTTTTCATTTGCCCACTACCCGTGAACAAGAAACGGACGCTTCGAAACGCGTTGGGTGATTCTTTTTCTGTGACATTAAACTCACGTTTGAAGCATATATGGGCTAAGGCGTTGTCTTTGTGATGTGGTATAGGCGACTGTTTCGTTGGGATTTATCGGGGTTGGCGCCCCTACCACGGCCCGCCGTTGCAAGCGGCACGGATCCTTCACCATTTCTCGTGTTGGATATATATATATATATAAGCATACGCACACATATAAAACCCTTGACCCATCTGAATGAATTCAGCACCAATCCATTGCTATTTGGTCCGCTGTCTCTCTACTTCCATGGGTATCAAAACTCCAGGTCATGTGTATCTTGGCTTTGCCTTTCTGTTCTTCGGATATCTAGCTCTTTTACTGCTCTAGCCCCAATGTTTGCTTGATCCTGAGCCTTACCCCAACTGTACGGGCATCCAGTCCAAATCTCCAGACACCTGGTACATGTGTCACTCATCCCTAGCTCAGTGAACAACCAGTTTCATACCTCCAATCCATAGGAACCTACATGTACATGTGTCACTCACCTCTGGCTCAGTGAACAACCAGTTTCATACCTCCATTATATAGGAACCTACATGTACATGTGTCACTCACCCCTAGCTCAGTGACCAACCAGTTTCATACCTCCATACGTAGGAACCTAGCATTCACCCTCCTGGTACATGGGCCTCTGCCCCTCACCTCTTCAAGCCCCTGAACTGCTGCCTCACCCACTCAGGTCAGTGTAAATATTCCACTTGCAATCTAAGGCAAATGACCATGCTTAAAGCTCATGGGTTGCTTTCGCTCAGCCTAGATCCAGGGGAACTTAATCCTCACATTCTGAATCCTCTTAAAGCCATTTCCCCTCATCAGGTTGCAGATCATTTTTGGTCTCTCTTAATGACTCAACTACATTTTCAATGCCTTGACAAAGTTTCTTATCCTTTTCAGATATCAACGAGTGTCAGAACCAGGCAGTTTGCGGTTCCAGCGGGAGATGCATCAACACTGACGGATCATACCGGTGCGACTGTAAGGCAGGTTACCAGCTCAGCAGCGACGGAGTAAACTGTATAGGTCAGTCTGGCATCTCCATGGAAAATGCTTGTAGTCAGCAATGCGATCTAATCCAGTTAGGGCATATTGCGAACAGCGCCCTTCGTTTCTATTCCATGGCAAGTATTGTCGGTTATTCTCTGCCAGTGTGCCTATACTTTTCTTGACCCCGGTTCATGCAATGATGCTTGTGTTCATCAATCAATCAATCAGGGTTGGTAACGCGCAACTACTCACCCATGAGGGTCTCAAGGCGCTGGGGGGATGGGGGACAGCTCCGTTGAGTGCAGGGGTCACCCGAAAAGCCAGGTCTTGAGGTCCTTCCTGAACTATGGCAATGGGGGAGATTGCCAGAGGTGGAGGGGGTCGGTGCTCTGCCAGAGGTGGAGGGGGAGGGTGTTGGATAAATTAAGTGTCTCACACCAAATGACTCTCATATACCAGCCCTGAGCCAACTTGTGTCTGAAACCAATACTCTGAAAGAATACAGAAGTACAAGGCATCATCCCATCTCGACAGGAAACATTTGTAAGGAGACATGTTATTAGAGCTACTTGGTAAAATATAAGATTTGAAGTTACAGGTTTTATCAGCAATAGACCTTTCCTACCACAAAATCAGAATTAAAAAGAAATTCAACTAACGGGAAACACAACTGAGCTAATCAGCGACCAAACACTACAAATTATGAAAAGTTCAGGCACATACCTTAGAAGATACACTGATGAAGGTTGGAGCCTCAGACAAGGGCATAGCTATTATTAGTGCAGCAGGTGTAGTAGTACCAGGGAAAATGGATATGAGGAGCCCACTGTATAACAATGGCAAGAGTTCCAGATTCCTTGTTTGTTTCAGGCTCCATGATTCCATTGCTGATAGCAGTCAGCCATGTATCATTCGTCAGAGCCTTCAGAAGGTGAGATATATCCTTCCATGTTTCCAAGGCAGGCAATGAAACTTGGGTACACAGCACAGGATGATTGGAACTGCATTGCAATGAACATATCTTCCACCTGCTTAATGAAAAATGTATGTTTCCTATGCCTCTCGCAGATATCAACGAGTGCCTGGAGAATGAATACTGCTCGCCTCAGGGGGAGTGTCTTAATACTGAGGGCTCCTACACCTGTATCTGTGCAGAGGGCTATACCACCACCCCGGACGGGACCAACTGCGTAGGTGAGCCCTGGCACCACTTTGCATTTGGTTGCCATGTGTAGTGAAATTCTCACGAGAGTAAGGAAATTGTATCATTCATAGGTTAGCAGTCCACTTTCTACACAGTAAGTAAGTGGTAGCTGGTGAGGTGGACGTCCATTCCTAGCAGTTAAATTATGTTTGCCTCCAATTGTCTCCTTATTTTGGGCAAATACAATTCTGCCTTTTTCTGCCCCAGTGCCTCAGTGAGGTGTTCACAAATACTGACATGTATTTCTCAGGGCTGAAAAGGGTAATGCCATGCTAGTTACTTATCGTGAAGTCTAAAGTTGTGTGTATTACTGAACTGAAAGTCACAAGGGTCAGTTCACAAAGGCATCTAAGAGTGTGTAAAAGAGTACTCCTATGTTAATTTTTACTGACTCTTGCATGTTTTTGTGAAATTTATAACATGGGTATAAAATGGTAATATTTGGGTCATATTCATGAGCAAATAGTACAATTAGAAAGGACTGTGCCCCTCTTTGCATTTTTACTTATAGGGAGTTGGAGGTTTTGGGGTTAATTCACAAAGTAGTGTAAGAGTATGTAAAATACTAGTTTAGTTTATTAATAGGTTGAAAATATGTAAAAGACTATTTCTATAGTACTTCTTCCTATATTCATGAAAGCTTTTGTGAATCAGCAACTTCCAAAAAAGTAGTTCTCCATGTGCTCAACTGCAACTCAACAGAGACTCCTCTGAGCACACGCTTGTGCAAGTGAAATGCAATGTAGAATGATAGATTTCTTTGTATGTTACTAGATGAGAGTCTTATTTGTGGCACCATCAATTTGTAGATATAGATCATAAAAAATATGATCTTCTAGATCAATAGGAAGGTGAGATTTGCTCAGTCCAAAAAACATCAGGGCTGGGACATGTGTGCAAACAACAGGGAACAAAAACCCCTAACATCTGAGAGCTGCAAAGTCATCTATAATTTTTTCCCTGATTTTTGTATATTCATTTCTCTGCTTTGGAAGACAAAGACGAGTGCCGGCAAGGAGGAGTCTGTAGGGGGGGTCGCTGCTCTAACACAGAGGGGTCGTTCGACTGTTCCTGCCAAACAGGTTTCAAGGCCAGTGAGGACAAAGCTGCCTGCGTGGGTGAGTTCCTGTACCTCTCATCTACACCTGTATATACAGTGCTTAATTTGTGAAATATTAAGTGCCAGGACTCTGACCATGAGGCCACTGCAGCTTGCACCACCCATCGCCCTTGTTATCGCTGCCAAAACAACTACTAACCATCTGTCTCGCATGTAAATGGGACAGTTCAGATTATTCCAGGTCCCCAAAGCTAAAGGAATAGGTGGGGAGGCAAGTATTAGCAATTTTAATGTATATTGTAGTCCCAAATTACCGTTATTCTACTCATCTCTAAATTAGATAAGCAGCGCCACCATGTGGTGGACTGCTCTAAGTATGGTGTTGACAATTAGGTGCCGGTGCCAAGCACCGGAAACCAATTATGTGCCGGTGCTGAGCACCGGAAAGCCCCGGCGCAAATTAAGCACTGTGTATATATGATCTGATATGTTCTTTATTGGTGATCACAATGGCATAGGCATTGCTTTACAGTTTCCTTAGGGAATTTAGTCAAAAGAACAGGCTGCCAAAGTAGAGAGTGGGAAGGGAAAAGGGTTTTCACAAATGCACCATAACATGCGATTTGGAAATGTGGGTGTGTATTATCAAAGTTAAAGGAGAAACTTAATTGGTAGCTAAAAAGAGAATACAGACCATTTTTAAAGTTCTTTACCACACTGTCCTCTCTAACACAGTTTACACTAGCCAGTCTCTGCTGCATTATGCATACCTACCTCTTCCTTCCCAAACTCAGTGGATGCCTCTTCCAAATCTCAAAGAAGGGTTGCTCTCCTATACTCCCTATCCTCTGTTGTTATTCCCCTTCCACTGTTCATTGTTTTTTTTCTCCATCACAGCCTTTTCACAATTAACCCTCTCCTCAATTTCTCCTTTGCACAGAGGTAGAATCCAGTGTGCATTAATTTATAGCGATATTACTTATTCTCTGCCACTGCAACTTAACATGAGCAGCCTCCAACATGGAGTCAATTCAGGCTCACTGGGAGCGGCATCTGCTAGTGCGGCTTGCTCTTTAGTATAGGGCCGGATTTAGCGCTGGTAGCACCCTGTGCAGCAATGTTTGTTGGCGCCCCCCAATAACCACCTACGTTACGTATTCCCTACCACCCTTTAACATTGCACTTCAAGTCTCCATACCACTCTATCTCAGATGCGTTTAATTTGTTTTATAGCGCCGTTGCCACGCATACTAGTATAGGGTGTCACAGCACTTTACACAGAATACACAGAGACAGTAAAGCATAGGTGTGTAGATTAGTGTATAGGAAATGTTACATAAAACAGAGGACTACAAGGTACAGGCGTCACATCATCCATTCTGGTAGACAGTCTTGTTTAATAGTGCTCGGTCTGGAGAAGCACAAACTCTGAATTTAAAACTTAGCACCATGATTGGGGGTTCTTTTTTAATAATCAGAATTGATTTCTGTCCAAATCAACCCTTTTTCCAACATTAGGATAATGAAAGACAGGATAATATCATAACGCTCTAATCTATACCTTGCAGTTTTTATGCAGCTCTTTGGTGACAGTTATTAGCTCACTGTTCTATGTTAGAATTATAATTTATGAACTGCAAGTCACAAAAGGATCTCTCTGGACAAAAACCCACTGACCTATTTGTATTATATGCGCTTTCTGATCTGAATGGTACACGTTCTTTGCAGCAGGCACATTAACCCTCTGCGCTACTTTACCACGAGTCAAAACTTCCACTAGACAAAACTCTGATATCTCTCTAAGAAGAACACTAATCACTGGAGTTATTTTGACGTTTATATTGATCCCTGCAAATTTCTGGAGGCCAGGAATGTGGATGCAGGTTCTTTTAAAACCACACAATACTTCCAAATATGACGCCCCACCTGAAGTCAGCGCCAGGTGCGGTTGCACCCATCGCACCGCCCTAGTGCCGGCCCTGCTTTAGTACACCTAGTATTGCCCTTGCTGCCCCTGGCTCCAGGTGTCAGGAGGGCAGCAGCGGAAACAGAAAGAAAGGAGGGCTCTTAGTGGGGTTTCCACTTCTTGCCCATGTCCCAACTCCTCATCAAGTAATGGTAGACTAATTAGGGGCTAATGATCGCACAAGAAGTCAAGCATCTGATGTCATTGGAAGTCAAAGTGTGCATGATGTCACTTCTCCTACTGCTGGCATATCGGCAAATTGACATCCAAGCCTTCCAGTCTACTATTGAGGTCTTCTCTTCTTTGAGACTACAAAGAATGTGGTAAACTAAAACCTGGTGAAAAGGTGTCATTACATCAATTTCTGAGTCTGTAGAGTACGGTCATGTCTCCATTATACTACAAATATGGGGAGGATGTACTCACAGGAGGTAAGCCTTCACCTATCTAGTGTGACATGCTCTAGCAAGGGGCTTTTTCATGTATCACTGGGAAGAACCTGTGATGGGTCATTCCTTCACCACTGTCCTCTGTGTCTGCTTGGCCCCTAAGTCTATAGATTGTTACAATGCCCAGGTAATATAATCTGAGGACTTGTCTCTAGTATATTTCCTGTCAAATGTGGATACCTCAGAAAAAACATTCAGAATTAGTTAGGATAGACCAATGTATGTTTTTTTATTGATACCCCCTTTCACATATATACAAACTTGAGAATTTGCCTTCTGAACCTATCTAGGTAACATGTTTCAGTGCCTGTCATGTGCCCTGTCGGTCAAAAGCATTCTTCAGGACTATAAGTGAGCCAGACCCTGATAGTAAGAGACTGTGGAAATTACTACATGGGTGCGAGTTAATTCTAGATAAATGATACAAAAGGGTAGTCATCTCCTTTTGGGTGGGATTCTTCAAATTAAAGAGGCATTCACCGCATATTGTTATCAGCCTAGAAAGGCAGAAAAGGCAAGGCTTAGCGTCTTCCAACAGAAGAGAGAAATCAGCTCCTTAAAGACGCCTCCCTCTGGAGTGGGTTTCCTACAGCTCTTGCACTTGTTGAGCACAACCCGCCTATCTGGCTCATCTCTCTTCCAAAGAACTTCATCTTCTTCTGTTAACTCACAGATGTGTCCAACTATAACCACACTCTATTTCATCTTTTGTCCTTTGCACTTTCCCTTTTCTCTTCTGTGATCCCTTAAAACTTCTTGCTTGGATGTTTAATTTCCTTTTCATAGCTCTCATTTTCTTGCTGCCTTTTCTCCCTAGCCGTAGTTTATAGTGTGCTTTTACTTTCATGCTCACTAACTCTAGTAAACAATCTCCCCCAACCAATTTTTGCCTTTAACTTTCTCCTTCTGAGTTTTTCTTCTATCTTCTTTTCCCCCTAAGTTGCTTGTTCTTTAAACTTCTTTAACCATGTATATATTTGTTGCCTTATACCCTTTTCATCCTCCCATGTTTCTGATCGAATGCACGGGAACAACAGAATGAAAGCAGCTGTTGCTCTGGGTGCTTAGGTTTTTTGCACCATTTGTTTCACACGAAATGAGTCCTTGCATCAAAAATTGATACAAGGTCGCATTTTACACTGAAATATAGCACAAAATTAAGGATTTTGCATACTCTACTCTTATTCCTTCAGTCTATCATATGCTTGCTTTAATTTAAATTAGCCCTTCTCCCTCCACATGTTTTTTACTTATTCAACTTTCTCCTTTCCATGTGTTTGCTACCATAGCTGCATCTATGTTTTGTCTCTTATTCCTTACTTTCAATCCCATTGGAGAGAGCTTCCTGTCCCTAAGAACACATCTTCCACTCCCTCTTGTGTTTGTTCTCACATTTCTCTTCTCCACTGGGTCCAGGGGAAGGGGGTGGGACGTTCTTTCTGTTATGGGTTTAAAGAGTTAATTTTCCTATTCTCAGGTAAAAAGACACTGCACCATGGACACATGCTTGTCCCTGCACAAAAGGGAATTGGCTGTGCTTTTCCCCACACATTCCTGTTGTATTCATGCTCGCATGCCACTGTATTACTGTTTGAAAGTGTATCTGCTGTAATGTGCCTGTCAATAAAAATTGTTTAAAAGTGATCTCTTCTCCACAATGATTTTATATTTTACCTCTTTGCATGTATTTGTTCTGTAATTCATCTTTGTCCTTGCACATGTCTGTACTTGTATACATTTTGTCCTGTACATGTGTTCTCTTAAACTAATTACCCTCTAATCGATGTACTCTTATACCTCTTCTGGCTTGCATGTTTGTAATCTTACTACTCCTCTTCCTTCATTCTGTTTGTTCTTTAATTCTCCTTCTGCCTTCTTTTTTTATTCTGTCATTTCACACATCTTTAATAACTTGTTTTGCCTCCATAAATTGTGTTAGTCTTTTTGAGCTTTTTTTTCTTGAATTTTTTTCAAGTTCCCATCTCTGTTCTTTCAGCTTAGTCTTATCCCTACCATGTGTGGTCTCTAGCCACACCCTTTCATATTAGTTTTCAGTGTCTTCTAATTAATTTTTTTCTCCGAGCCCTCCACCTTGATATCCTTTCGAAGGGCTAGGCTGTCTAAATGATACTGTATTTTGCTCAGTGTTAATATCTTTGATGAATATACTGACACCAGACCATGAATCCCTTTTTGTAGATGTCGACGAGTGTCTGGATTCTGCTGTTTCTCCTTGTGGAACGCAACGCTGTGAGAACACGCCAGGCTCTTTTAAATGTATCTCACGCTGTGATAGCGGATACAGAACAACTGCTTCAGGGGGCTGTGTAGGTAAGCGTGATGATTGTATCACTTCTCACCTTGGAATGAGGCTATTTGTAAGGAATGCATGTGCAATGGTGTGCTTGAGATAGACCTTTTTGGGTGCTCCCACCACACTGTTGCTCAAGATGAGAGGACATGTGATGTAGATCAGTAGCGGCTGGTGTCAGGGACATGTGGGGCATGGCAGGTAGAGGGCCGCTTGGGGGGGCAGCGCGGGGGGCTGTGATAATAATAAAAAACGTATCTGCTGGTCTTCTGCTCGCCGGCCTTTCCCTTCTCCTCCTCTGGGCACTGGCTGAAGCTCCCAGCTTCCCCTGTAGTCAATCCTGATGCTCCTCTCACCATGAAATCAGCATAGGGATTGGGCGGAGCGCACTGCTTTTGCTGTCCATCGGGAGCTGGGACCTTGTGCCTGCTGATCCCTCCACCCAGCAACACAGCTGGGTTTGAGAGATGTCAGTGCACATGACGGTTTGCCGGCCCGAGACGGCCGGCCAAACCATCATACTCACTGACAGCAGGGCCCACCACTCCTCCTCCCCCCGTTGCAGTGCTGTGGCCCCACCCCCAAGGCTCAGCCGCAGGACGAAAAATAAAATGTTCTGCCTTTAGATCATTGCGTTTTTCATTTGCCTCTGCGATCAGTGGAGCAACGGTAGTCTGCCATAGCAGAGAAACCACAGCTGATCTAGAGTCTTCTCTCAAAGACTGTCCCAGGTACAGTCCTCTGATGTTTCTCCCAGAGACCCGATGTGGTTTCCATATGATCGCACTGTTTATTCTGTTGTACACTTCAGAAAACTCAGGGAGCCCTCTCAACACCCTGCAGAGCACAAATGGAACTAGGGCTGACAGCCCAGATGCCTTCTGGAAGGAGTTGACACCTGCACTTAATTAATAGGTAAGCACCAGAAAGTCCAGCCCTAGGGAAACATACGTAGGGAAAAACACATTAATCAGACAATATCTGGACCCTGTAATAAGTAGGAGTAATAAGATACAGTAGGGTACATACAAGAACTGACAAGTATCATACTTGAAACGTTCACCATCCATTAAGCAGTGGGACTGCTTGCCTTCCGGATGGCGCTGCGGGCCAGTGCCCTGTTCAAACGCAGAGGAACCTGGTGGGAGACTTGAATGGGAAGAAGCTATCAAGAACAATAGTACATCCAAAAGGAGCACCTCCTGGGGGGGGGGAGGAAGCTGAAGCGTAAACATTGAAATAAAAAAGGTGCAGATGGGGGAGAAGCTGAATGCACCTCAGAGTGAAAGCGAGAGATTTGTGGCACATGGATGTCAGACACTGCATTGTAGTCAGAAGAAAGCTTAAAATACATTACTACCACTGTTGACCCAGAAGTGAGCATTGAGGCCGCCATTTTGAATTATATTATAAGGTGAGCCCCGGCTGTAGACACTGGCAGGTACCATCTTTGCTGATCCTGAGATGCCACCACTAGACCAGCTGCCTAAAATGCCAGTGCCCTTGAAATTACCTTCCCTTGCCACCTTCTTGACACTCCAACTCCAGGACAGTGCTCCGTGCCCCCTGCACCCAATGTGATAAGGTACTGTGCACCCTCAGTGGCCCAGATATGTTGAGGAATTGATATTGCCTGAATGTCTTCTTCAGAAGTGTCTCTCTGTGGGTCTGGGGAACAGGGAATTAAACAAATAATATCTGGCATTCAGATCCAACATACATAAAAGGTTTAAGGAGTCATCCTCCACCATAATCATCTAGTAATAAAGGTGGGATTTTTTAGAACAATATATGTGCTCTAAAAGAGAAAATAATCGTATATAATGAGCCATATTTAGTATGTACAGAATCCTCACCTGCTCTTAGGATCCTTTATAGTGTTGCTCCCTCATAAATAGTAATTCACAGAAGAGTGTGGTCCAATGCGGCAGCCCTTTACCAAAGGTACAGCCCTACAGAAGGATGCATTGGTCCCAATGTACTGAATATCAGACAAGGGGATGATGCCCTAGTGGAGGAGGGAAACTAGAGTATTTAAACTCAGGCCTCAGTGGAAAAACTCTGAGGAAAATAGGGGCAATTTAAAACCAATTGGCTGCCAAGTGAGTCCAGGGCACTGACAATGTTGTCACTGAAATTGCATTCATATTCTTGCCGGGAGAATCTTGAGAAAAATGTCCCCACTGACCTCTCAGGGAACTCATAATATTGTGGGTTCATAGTGGCTAGGCTGGCAGATGTTTTGCCTTCAAAGCCCTAGCTAAACTTATAATAAGCCCTGAACTGATTCTGTTCTTGAAACTAGGTGCAAAGTGATTTGTCAAAGGTTGCATATTGTAATATTCAGTGGGAGTCTGGGGGTATAGTGCTGTAGAGCAGTGAAATTTAGGCCATAATGATTTGGTGCAACTTTCTTTAAGAAGAAACTGAGCTGGAGGCCCATCTGGCTGCAATTTTGCAAAATTCCACAGACAGCCAATAATGCTGGTTCTCTGGATCCCACACACTCTTCTTCATATTTGAGCCTAAGGTAGATATTTGTGAGGACTCTGATCTGATGCCTCGATTTTCTTTGAACTACACTTAGGGCACCTGCTTAACCCCTTCCATGCTCATGACGGAACGGTTCCGTCATGAGCGTCGGTTGAGCTGTGCTCATGACGGAACCGTTCCGTCATGAGCCCGCCCGCGCAAGAAACGGTCAGCACCGCGGCGGAATTCGCGCCGCATGGAAGGGGTTAAGGTATCAGCACCAACCCCTTAAAGTCACACTGTAGCTGAGATTCAATGTTACGAGCTACTTGGCCACAGGGAATACTTCTAGAGGCTAAAATATATTTATTTTTAGAGGCTATATCCAGAAGTTATTTTGAGACACAAACTTATGGTGAAAAAGTGATTTCTCAAGGATTTCCGTACAGAACTGGAATTTGACAACAATAGAGGGCTTGATTCACAAAGGGACTTGCGACTCGTAAAGTTACAAGTGCAGAGACTCCGCACTCGTAACTTTACATATCATAAGTCCCTTAGTGTATTGCGCCCAATCTGCATGGAAGTGCAGAAATAATAATGCCACAAGGCCAAACAAATCTGGTAAAGCAGGTTCTCTGACCCACTAAACTTACTCATAGCAACTGAGCAATGCACTTCCTGCCAAGATGATGCTCATATTTAGTATTACTGAAAAAAAAAAAATGATGGCTGGAATGCTTGAATTAATATCAGCCATGGGTACTTACTTAGTGCCACATCCCAGGCCATTGTGTTTTTTTTGTCCACCTCAAACTGGAACCAGCCATACGCCAATAAGTGTTGGTTGTGCTTTAATAGCCCCAGCTGCCTGGCCAGGTCCCCTCTGAGCGAGCACACCAGCAGCTCCTGGCCAGTTTTCCCCTATTTGGACCTCATCAGCAGAGTGCAGCTGGAGTTTCTATGGCACAATGAGCATTGCACTCACGTTGAACATTGTGCCAATCTTTTTTTTGCTTTCTTCACACTTAATCCTAAACAGGTTATCAGGCTTGAGACAAATGGTGGCCCTTGAAGATTTGAAGACTGTACAAGTGGATAATTCATCATGACCAGTTTAGGAATGGTCTTGATCCTTCCTGCAGAAATCTAGAAGAGGTTTCTGGAAATTGTTGCACCCTTTAGAAGATTCATCCAATTTTCCTTCCTAGTGCCTGGCACATCTAAGAAGACATTTAGATAGTGTCTTAGTGCCTCATGCAAATTTTGGAATCATCACTGCATCACCGTACCCCTGAATCAAAGAATTGTGAAAAGAAATGGAAGAAAATCCATTGGTGTTCGGTTAGGTTTCTTCCTGCTCAAACTTCCCATCTGACCTGCAGTGTGGAGAATTGGGGGAGTGGAAGAAGCAGAGGGCATTGTGAACACAGTGATCAGGCAGGCACAGATGAAAAAGTAATTTTCAACTTTCTTTTCACAAGTCCAACTTTCGACAAAAGGAGGAGTGAGGTGGAGGAAGGAATTACCTTTAATTTTAACAATCATATTCTCTACAGATTGTGTGCAAACCCCTGTATAGTGATCAAAAGCTGTGGGTCTTAGCGTAGTCCTCTCATCAGGGGCAGCTCCTCCGCTAAGATGGAGAAGCGTCACCCCACTGCTCTGAGAGCAGAAGAAAATAAAAATAACATGATAATAACTTTGTTATTATCATTATATTTTTCTTTGGTACAGGGCTTGTTTAGGGCAGGGCTGGGGTCGGAGCCTGGGAGGAGTGGTAAGTGCACATTCTCAAAGTGCGTAGGCACTTAGCATTTTCCCCACCAGGCTGCATTACATAGCCTGGTGGGGAACATGCCCACGACCCCAGTCCCCATCAGAACATCGAACCATGGAGCTCAGATCAATTACAACGCAGCATTGTGACTCGCTTAGGGGAGCCAATCACAATGCTGCATTGCAGCTTTGTGATTGGATCAGGAGAGCCTGGGTGTTGCCTGGTTCCGTACTTGCCAGGCAGAGAAGGAACAATGGAGAGATGGCGTGTGTGGAAAAAGGTAAGTGTTTTATTTTTTGGTTGCTTTTTATTTCAAAACCCCCACATGCCCCAACACCCCCACCCCCTGCCAGGCACCACTGCCTCACACGTGGCTCGGCACCTACCAGATGGCAATAAGCTAGAAAGAGGAACACCGTGCATGACCTATGGATCTTGCCATGATGGCAATAAAAAGACAGCCACGCCCATGAGTGCAATGTCTCAGCGCACACTGGAATTCTTCATGTCATATGTACCTGTCGCAAATGCACTAGAGTGGAGTTAGCAGCTGGTGAGTCTAAGCACTGTTCTTGTTGCAAAAAAGAAAACTGATGGTGCAGCCACTTGTTCTCTCTTACTCCAATAACTTCTCTATGAAGCTACAATGTGCATAAGGTATTCCTCACTCTGCATAATACAAGTTTGGAGGATGACTACTATGAACAACCATTTTGCTTCATAGTGAAACCCAACTAGGATAACTGACACAATGAAAAAATGAGACAAGAGTATGGGGAATCCACTGACATTTGATGTGCGATGGACGGCATTTGTATATGCTCATCCTGGACCAGAAAGTGGGGGTGAGGAAGCAAACAAGACAAGTGTGCTGCTTATCCATACTGAGGCAGAGCATTCTCACTAATGGTCGTTTAAATCAGTGTGTTCTCACAACAGTCAATTGAGGAGCAGCCTATGGAAAGATTTGACATGGTGTCAATATCAGTCAAGGGATCAGCTTGAGAAACCTATCTCATGCTGAAAAAAACCTCAGAAGTTCAAAGAGAAGTTCATTCGAGACTACTCTGGAGACAATCTGTCTCATACAGTAGTGGATCTACTCAAGCTGAGAAGTACTTAGTATGTGGAAAATTCAACCATTTTAGGGAAGAGCTTTGCATGTGATGGCATAAACAGATAATTAAAAAGTCTGCTATTAATAGATAAGAGCATAAGAAAATAAAAAGGATCAATGACTTTAAGGCATCCATGGTGGATGAGTCATTGGTGAGGGATGCACATGTGATCTTTTTTTAGTCCAAACAGCTTATCGCATCTCATGTGTCGAATCACCATTCTGTGCTAAGAGGAAAATGCGGTCAAAGTTACAATGGCTGCCTTACATGCAGTGCTTAATTTGTAAAACAATAAGTGCCAGGGCCCTCGTCAGAAGGCCACTGCAGTTTGCACCCTTCATTGCCTCTGCCAGTAGTGCCAATGACAATACCAACTCAACTAGTAACCATCACACTCTAACAAGTGTGCCAATTCACACTATTCTACGCCCCTAAAGCTATAAAAATGAATTGGGTGAGAGTTATTAGTAATTGCTAATGTATACTAAATTAATAAACAACTGTAGATGTGCTCATCCCTAATTAGGAAGACAGCGCCACCATGTGGCATACTGTCATAAGAGACGGTGCTGACATTTAAGTTCCAGTGCTGAACACCGAACACCACCGGCTCAAATTTATCACTGCTTAGGCATCACATTAGCAGAACAGTTTTTCAGTTGAAACAATGACTCCTCATAGTGGATAAAAAGCCAAAAATCTATGCCTCCAGCCAGGGACATTCCACCACCCAAAAGAGTACAGTGATGAAGAAGAGCAACTAAGGTATTTGTTATCAAAGAAGGAACAGGACACTTTCCTTTTTTAACATGGAAGCTTGCTGTGTGGACAAGGAAATCTCCAGAATTTCCCTTTTGCTGGTGGATGCCTTCTCACCAAAGGGATGATAAAACTGAGATTACCCGTGTGCCTGGATATGCACTGATGATGGAGCTCTCTCCCACTCCTCTAGGTTGTGTGAATCCCAGTCAACAGTACATGTGCTGGTGGGACAATCGTAAGAAATTTCTGCCGCCCCACTACTAATCTTCCACCGCAGTAGGAAATATCAGAAACAGGTGGTAAATGCCGCCATCTCATTCTGACACAGTGGTGATTTAGTGGGCCACTGGTGGTGGTGGAGTTAGAGAAAACACTATCTGCCTTTATCTGAACCTGAACCACTGCCCTGAAGTTGGCAGCATGATCTTAGTGGAGGACTGTAGTTGCCTTCGTCCGCTGATGTCTAAATAGAGTTTGAGTGCCAAAAGTTGTGAAAGAGAAAACATCATTGCAATGAAGAATTCAGCTAACTGTTCTGATGCATGGAATGCCTGGGAAAATGTGCAGATACACACAGACCTGTCCAAACGTTCCTTTAATCCCATTTAACATCTACTAACAGGCTGAAAAAGATGTATGGCTCATCAAAGCTATATTGTCATGAGCTACTTCCATCTGTATAGATCTACCAGTTCATTGTTTGGGTTCCACTTTTTGTTGGTTGGTAGCAGGTCAGCAAAAATAAAAACGAGCTGGTGTCAGCAGAGCATTGGTATTCACAAATTGAATATTGAGCAATGGCCAATGTTTTAAGGCTGCTGGCCATCCCCTAAATATTTTTGTGTACATCTGTTCAAGGTCACCACAT
Organism: Triturus cristatus; assembly: GCF_964204655.1. Classification (NCBI taxonomy): domain Eukaryota; kingdom Metazoa; phylum Chordata; class Amphibia; order Caudata; family Salamandridae; genus Triturus; species Triturus cristatus. The sequence goes on from NC_140592.1 coordinate 464,464,475, forward strand.
ACCACAACCCTCTAATGTTCTTATTCCATGGGTTAGCCCTGCATCTGTCTTAGGCCAAAGACCATTAGTCTATATGGAATGATAAACACCACTGCAGAAGACGCATGTCAATAGACAATAATTTAGACACATCGGAAGAATGGGTGAGAGAATTCCCTGGAGAAAAATGAGAGCCAAACTCCAGTGGTGGAAAAAGAGGTGGTAGCACTGTAAAATCTTCTGGTCACTCAGACGAAGGCCTACTACTCATGGACCATAATTTTATAATCACTCACCCTTTGCATGGGTCAGCTGGTGCATTTGGGACAACAGGGAAAGATGACCATAAGGAGCTGGCTTTGTGAACGATCCAGGTTTTCAGGGGCTGGCACCCTAATAAAATATGATGTGCCAGGCTAAAGAGCCAGGAGGTTGGCTTGCACCTAACATATTCAAAAACCTTGTGAAAACTCTGGGAATAGTAAGAAACCATTTATGTGAGACGCATGACAGGACATGTTTAAAGGTAGTTATCGAAGAGCATTTACAATACCAGGAACTGAAGATATGTCATAGCATGTCAGGTTTAGCAGTTATAGCCAAAAAGGAGAAGACCAGGCTATTCATATAATACCAATGAGATGAAAATAAGAAATCAACCCCTGTTTTAAGGGTGTGATTTTTTGGAGTAACAGGAGAGCTTCAATGTGAACCATTGCAGTCAAGACCCTCTGTGTCATCGAGGTAATGATAAAGTTGACACATTTTTGTGGACACTCAAGAAGCTCAACAGAAAGGTTAAAGAACAAAGATGTGATCTGGAATAGAGCATCTCTCTCGCTGTCTCTCTCTCTCTCTCTCTCTCTCTCTCTCTCTATCTCTCTCTCTCTCTTTCTCTACCACGCACACACACACACTCACAGGTAGCTTAGTCACAAGTACCATGCCTAATCATCCAAAAATATAAACAGGACCTAAAAGAGGTAGGAGCTACATAAAGGGCAACATTAGGAAGGTGATCATCAAGACAGGTAAAAGTCCTAATGGGGTGAATTAGAACTAGGTAATTCCTGGTGCTCCTAAGGTTTTATGTAGTTGTGTTAGAATACAAAGTACAATCTATTGCAGAGCTCAAAGGGACGGGAATCACCCTTACCCTCCAAACATAAGACCCTGGGGTGGTTACTGAATTATGATAGCTGTCTTTGGCACTCGCATGCATCTGGTGTGACAGAGAAACTACACTGGTTAAACAACACAGAAGAAAAATGCGTCGTTCTTTTTCAATCTTTGTCTTTAATTCTTTCGGCCCAGCCAACATGTGTTTCATCGATAGGGGGATACCCCACGACTTCTTCAGGGCTGTATGGCGTGTCATTATCTAAATATCCTCCACCTCTCTGCTGGTTCTACTTCCAACCCTGCTGGTCAAAATATTGTAGTCCACTTGTAATGAGTATGGGACTCTCCATTGTGGCAACCTATTAGAGGGCATAAAGTCCGACCGAGTTAGGCCCCAGTAAGTTCAGTATAAAATGCCCCACAGTATTGTCAGTTCCTGTAGCGAGTACACTCCCACGTGAATTGGTTCCTTAAATGTCCTGTTGAGCGTACCCGGAAAAGGCTACGGGACATTTAAGGTACCAGTGCACGTGGAAGTGTACTCGCTCCAGGGAACTTACGATACTGTGGGGCATTTTATACTGAACTTACTGGGACCTAACTCAGTCGGACTTTATGCCCTCTAATAGGTTGCCACAACAGAGAGTCCTATGCTCATTACAAGTGGACTACAATATTTTGACCAGCTGGGTCGGGAGTAGAACCGGCAGACAGGTGGAGGATATCGAGATAATAACACACCATACAGCCTTGAAGAAGTCGTGGGGTTTCCCTTTATCAGGGTCAGACTGGGAACCAATATCGTCCCTGGCAAACAGCTCGGCTGGCTCCCTGGGGGGCGGAAGGGTGCAGCCGAGCTGTTTGCAAGGCCCGTTCGGCTGATTTTGTTACAGGGGGCCGATATTGCCGTCCCCCAGTAACAAAAACGGCCCCCCAGTGGCCCAAAACCAGCCCCCACCCTGACGGCCCATCGGGGAAATGCCCAATGCCCACTACAGAAACTGGGGGTCTAGTAACAAAACAGCACGAAAGTGATGGACAAGAAGGAGCCCAGGTGCACTAAGCCAAAACTAACCATGAGCAGAGCATGGATAACCATCAATAGTACTCAACAAGTCGAGCAAATAGTGAGAGAAAGGTGGCTCTCATGATCATTAGTATCATTTGGTGATCCAACTATTGGCAGAGATATATCCCTTGATCATGGGGATTGTCTCGCAAGATTGAAGCTCTGTTGCTCAAGCTGGCTAGTAAATTTTGACCAGCAACACACCAGGTGTGAAGGATACGGAAAGAGGAAAATATCTTATGAAGTGCAGTGCAAGAAAAAGAATTAGTGAAAGCTAAAAAAGGTTATGTAGAAGGGATAGTTCACAATATTCCAAGCAATCTACACACCTTGATTAAAAGGGTGTAACAAGGTTATAGCAGTGCTGACAAGTAACTGCTATGTTAAGGTCAACATGTTTCAGCCAGCAGGGTTTTCCTACCTCCGGCTTTCGTCAGGACCTATGTTGCTCAAACACAAGCTACTGCAAAAAGGCACATTAATAAGTGTGAAATATGACTAACATATATAAGGTTGAAAAAAAGAGGTAAATACAACCTTCAGTAATCTAAATCCTCTAGATCATAGGGTGTAGTCATCACCTAGAAAATAAAGCAATTAATGCACCATGTGCAACCATCCAAATCAATCAAAAACATGCTGTAGAATAAGGCAAGAGTCATACTTTGCATTAATGATAAAGCATGTGAACATTGCTTACCCCACGTAATCTGGGATTATACCTCACCTACCCGGGCACCATGCTCGTGTGTAAGAGGCCCCGCTCTATATCAAGGGTGACAAAAATCACAACGAAAACAACATTTTTACTAAGTTTTGCACTTTTTTACTGTTTGTTATGATTTTAAATATTATGTAATTTTTTTTGTTATTTTAAAAGAAATTATTTGGAATACTTTCAAGTATTTTTAGTTCAAGAGAGGTCTTCTCGTATTGCGTGATGTGGTGCTGGCTGAACATCCAGAGTAAAGTTACATCACTGTTCTCTATCAATCGGGACTCCTCCCCCTGCAACCACTGTGAATCGCCAGGTTATCCTCAATCATTGTTTCATAAACTAGGTCTCAAAGATGACGGCCGCGCTCAGATGTCAGTCACCAAACTTTAACTGTAATATTTACACGGACTCATGGGGCCCGTTATTAAAAGCTCCACGCTCGACCAGACACGTGTCAGCATTCCCCAAAAAACTACGTGTATTTCAAAGTTAATATCGGCCAAATCAGGAGCGCTTACCTGTCCGTCGTTACCCCGAGGCTGAACGAGCTGGATGGGAGGCAGCGACGGACGTGGTACGGGCGCTTAAAAAGTAGCGTCCAACTCAGCTGAAGCCCATTGACACTCTAGGACACGCCCCTAAAGGTGACTCGCCGTTACGTTGACGTAGCGTCTGACAACAACTACAAAATGACGTCATCCTCTCTGGGAACTGTAGTTTATCGATGTCGGCATGTGTAGCATGTGTGGGGAGTATCTATATATATGTAAAACGCTACATACAAAACAAGACAGTATCTAATGGGTAAATACTAGATCGTAGCTGTAATACGCTGTACCCATTGGCCAATCAAAAACCCTCGATTCACTCAGGGCACCCATCACGTCGTTAACTCCTGAGAACTACAAAATGATGTCGACAGACTTGGGAAATGTAGTTCCGTCGATGTCTGAGTGTGCAGACAGAAAAGAATCGAGCAAAAGAGATGATAGCTCCCAAGGTATCCTGTCCGCATTTGTCTGTTTGGAACTGTGTGGAAAGTATAGTTCCATAGGCGTCACTGTATGTCTAATATTGCGATGTTTATGGTTTCAAAGTGAATCGTGATTGGATGGATAGAGTCACATATCACAATTGCAGTAAGCTGACAAGTTCAGCTGCACCTACGACTAATGTATCTTGAGCATCTGAGAACAAGATACTGTTAGATATTAGTGTAGAAGGGACAGGATAAGTTTCTGTGGGGGTGCATCTACCCATGAACTGATGTTGATATTATAATAGTCCATTTCTACTGTAAACAGGTCGTTGTACCAGTAGTAAGAGACTTAGTTAGTAATATATCACTAGACTGGTCTGTAAATCGTTTGTCGCGACACCGACATGTACAATCAAATGTCTGGGAAAGAATATTATATCTCCAGACAACTCCTGGTTCAGTCAATGGAGAAACCCTTCATGATGATGCTCATAAATCTCCTAGATCTTATTGTGAGCCCAATATCTACAAATTAGTCCAGGGTATGTCATCATTTAGACCGTGACTATCACTTTGGAGCTTGTGTACCCATTTCTGTTCTTTAATGAACAAGTATCTGGAGATGTCACTCGTATGTAGAGGTATAGTAGGTTTCTCTAGTACTGTCCAATAAAAGTCTTCTGCAGCATGATTGGCCTCTGCAAAATGTCTAGTGAGTCTTGTGGTGAGTTTTTTGCACCTGAACGTGCTCTTGTGTTCAAGCATGCGTGCCCTCACTTTACGAGTGGTCATCCCTACATATCGGGTTTGGCATGGGCATGTGAGAAGATAGATGAGGTTACTACTATTGCAATTGGTGAACTGCGTTTGAATCCAAGGCCTATTGGAACCTATGTCAATAGTCGTAGTGTGAGTAGTTTGTGGGCAAACAGAGCACGCCCCACAAGGATGATGTCCAGTAACTGGCGGTAAATCCCAAAGTCTACCCACTGGCCTTGCAAGGCCCGCCTGAGGGCCTGTGTGTACCAGTCTGTCTCTCAGGTTGCCTGATCTTTTAAAGGCGAACAGCGGCAGGGCAATTTTATCCTCACAACTATTAAGGATCCGCCAGTGTTTTTTAATACTCTTCTTGATTTTATTAGAAAGGGTACTGAATGTGTTGACAAACGTCAACCGTTCGAGTGGCGGTTTGGGCACAGGTGGGTCTAACAAGGCTTCCCGGTTGTTATTAGAAGCTCTCTTGTAAGAACGTCTGACCAATTTGTGTGGATAAAGTCTCTCTTTTAATTGTTCTGTCAAGTGGTTAGAGTGTTTGACAAACCCCTCTGTGGTGGAGCAATTCCTTCGAACCCTCAGAAACTGACCATAGAGCAGATTGTCCCTGAGAGCTTTCGGATGCTGGCTGTCATATCGTAAGAGTGAGTTGCGAGCCATGGGTTTCCGGTATAGTTCGCCCGCAAGGCCCTGTGATGTCACAAAGATGGATAAATCCAAAAAGGACAGGCGCATCTTATCACTCTCTACTGTGAATTTCAAATAGTCATTGCGTGTATTTAACCATTGATGAAATAAGTCAATGGAATCTTGATCTCCCCGCCACACCATCAGAACATCGTCAATATATCGCTTCCATAAGCGAATAGATGCAAGGAAAGGGTTGGTGGGGGCCAATACATGTTCTTGCTCAAAGGAATGGACATAAAGATTCACTAAGCTGGGCGCGAAGACGCTGCCCATGCTGGTCCACGAGATCTGCAAGTAGATGGTACTCTCAAACTTAAAAAAGTTTTCTTTCATCGCTATTTGAGCCAAAGACATGATACAATGGACAGGTGTGATGGATTGTAACTCTGTAGTTTCCAAGATAGAGCGTACTGTATCCAATGTCTCATTCTGGGGGATAGATGTATACAGAGACTCGACGTCAAAGGAGACTAAAAAATCTGTCTCAGCATCGAACTCAATTTGTGGCAGCAGTCTCAGGACATCTTTGGTGTCCTGCAGGTACGTGGGCATCCTTTGGACGATTGGTCTTAGAAAGAAATCCACAAAAGTGGATAAAGGTTCCAAGAGGAAACCTTGGCCTGAGATAATTGGTCTCCCTGGGGGTGGTCGAGTGGGCTTGTGCACTTTAGGTAGGACGTAGAAGTACGGGATAACAGGAAACTTGGTTTGTAAGAACTGAGCTTCTCGATTAGTTATCCAACCTTCCATCAGAGCCTCATCGATGTGTTGCCCAATGATACGTTGCAATCGTTCAGTGGGATCCTGCGTCAGCACAGTATAGGAGTTCTGGTCACTTAGCTGTCGAAGGCATTCTGCCCTATAGTCGGTGGTATCCAAAATAACAATGGAGCCGCCCTTATCAGCAGGTTTGATGGTAATCTCATTGTCTTTAGCCAAGGTGGTAAGTGCCTTCTGCTCACAGCGTGGTAGGTTGTTGAACCTGGGTTGCTTTTGTTTGAACATGGCAGTGACCTCACAGACCACCGCTTTTTCAAAGGTCAAGACCTGGGGTGTAACCAGGTGCAGAGGAGGATTAAAAGTAGATTTAGGTCTAAAACCCGTATTCTGCTCATGATCAGGAGTGTCCATAAGGGATTTATCCCTGAAGAAATGGTGGAGCCTAAGTTTCTTGAAGAATTGTGCTAGTTCGCATTGAATGCGAAAAGAGTCGCCTCCAGAGGTGGTAACAAAACCAAGACCCCTGTTGAGAACGGACTGTTCCGCCTGGGTTAAAGTCTGTTTACTTAGATTGACTACTAAGTCTAGTTTGGGTTGTTCTCCGACGGAGCCGAGTTTTTCTTTGTGTTGCTCCGAGTCCCTGAGTGTGGGCCTGACGCTCGGTCCCAGTGAACCTGGGCCTGCGCATTTCTTCTTCTGCCTCTGGGTCTCGAAGGGCCATACCCTAAAAAAGACTGATTGTCATATTCAGCTTGGAATTGATTCATAGGTGGCTGGTATGGTTGAGGTGGGAAGCCCCATGGAGTGGGAGGCCACCACTGTTGAAATGGCGGTGTGTTGTACCCCTTTTGGTTATAGGGTCTAGGGTATCTACCCCTACCTCTAAACCTGGGTTTCTGGACATTAGGTCCATCGGTGTCACTAGAGGTATCCTCAGAACTCGAACCCGAATAGGTTAAACCATATCTCTTACCATTTCTCCTAAACTCAGGAGGTGAATAGTTATCGCTTGTGTAGGGATACACTTTCTCATGCTTAAACTTTGCCAGGTCTTTCTTAAACTTTTCGATTTTGGCAAGTAAGATGGAATCTTTAAACTCTTTGTTATTTTTATTGGATTCATCCAAGTTCTTCTTGAACAAGGTTGCAGTGATGGTAACCTTGATTTGTGCTTCCAATGTCTGGATCTCTACCAAGATGGAATCTGCGACTCTCTTCGCTGTACTGATAATTAGAATCAGCCAGTCGCGTGTACAGCGCCAGGCTATAAGGGACCAGTCTTTCAAAAATACCCTATCTTCTAAAAACAACCTGGGGGCATTGGTTACTATCAGCCCTGGAGGAGCGCAATTAGCTCTTAAGTACTCGGCCATAATGGCACCATGGATAGAGGATCGTGAATGTGATTTTTTCAGAATTAGAACTCGGCCCCACTCATTGCCTGTATCTAACAGGGGGGCACTGGGTCCTTCAAGAATACTTGGGGTATTATCCAGAATAGATTGATAAATTGTGTCATCGTATGCTAGGCCGCTAAATTCAGCCATGATTGATTAATAGGAATGTCTGGCAATGAATGTGTGCAGGGCGGAAAAGAAAGGAAAGAAGGAGAAATCATTTTGTGGTTAAAGAAATCCACAGTCTAACCAATACTAGCCTACCCAGAAGTAGGTGTAGTCTTAGTCGCGACCCGCAGCTAAAAGCTGCTCAAGAACATCAATAAATCTGGTGAACAGTGGGTCTAAGGGAAAACAATATTTATAGACCTGCCCAAGTTCCAATCCCCTAATACTAAACTGAACACAAAAACAGAAACTGGGGGTCTAGTAACAAAACAGCACGAAAGTGATGGACAAGAAGGAGCCCAGGTGCACTAAGCCAAAACTAACCATGAGCAGAGCATGGATAACCATCAATAGTACTCAACAAGTCGAGCAAATAGTGAGAGAAAGGTGGCTCTCATGATCATTAATATCATTTGGTGATCCAACTATTGGCAGAGATATATCCCTTGATCATGGGGATTGTCTCGCAAGATTGAAGCTCTGTTGCTCAAGCTGGCTAGTAAATTTTGACCAGCAATACACCAGGTGTGAAGGATACGGAAAGAGGAAAATATCCTATGAAGTGCAGTGCAAGAAAAAGAATTAGTGAAAGCTAAAAAAGGTTATGTAGAAGGGATAGTTCACAATATTCCAAGCAATCTACACAGTCATATTTCACACTTATTAATGTGCCTTTTTGCAGTAGCTTGTGTTTGTGCAACATAGGTCCTGACGAAAGCCGGAGGTAGGAAAACCCTGCTGGCTGAAACATGTTGACCTTAACATAGCAGTTACTTGTCAGCACTGCTATAACCTTGTTACACCCTTTTAATCAAGGTGTGTAGATTGCTTGGAATATTGTGAACTATCCCTTCTACATAACCTTTTTTAGCTTTCACTAATTCTTTTTCTTGCACTGCACTTCATAGGATATTTTCCTCTTTCCGTATCCTTCACACCTGGTGTGTTGCTGGTCAAAATTTACTAGCCAGCTTGAGCAACAGAGCTTCAATCTTGCGAGACATTCCCCATGATCAAGGGATATATCTCTGCCAATAGTTGGATCACCAAATGATATTAATGATCATGAGAGCCACCTTTCTCTCACTATTTGCTCGACTTGTTGAGTACTATTGATGGTTATCCATGCTCTGCTCATGGTTAGTTTTGGCTTAGTGCACCTGGGCTCCTTCTTGTCCATCACTTTTGTGCTGTTTTGTTACTAGACCCCCAGTTTCTGTTTTTGTGTTCAGTTTAGTATTAGGGGATTGGAACTTGGGCAGGTCTATAAATATTGTTTTCCCTTAGACCCACTGTTCACCAGATTTATCAATGCCCACTACAGCCAGTCCAGCCCTGCCCTTTATCTACGAAACACGTGTTGGCTTAACCGAAATAATTAGAGACAGATTGAAAAAGAAAGACACATTTTTCTTCTGTTTTGTTTAACCATTGTAATTTCTCTGTCACACCAGATGCGTCTGTGAGCCAAAGACTGCTATCATCGCCCAGAAAGTTGTCTGATTATCTGGCACACAGGAGTGTGATCAAGTGCTGTTCTGCAATTGCTACAGGAGGGATAATTTCTAGATTTTTCTTAGAATAGGCATCTGTTACCAAGGGAATAGACATCATGGAAACCTCTGCTAGGGGTGATACTTCGATTCTAGAGGTTATCTCAAAAATTGAAAAGTATTAAGCAAGAGACATCCCTGAACCCAATGAATACAATGCATCTCTGGACCTTAATTAATTAATTTGTACATGTATATGGTGTGGCATATCACCCGGGAGGGTATCCAGGCGCTCTACATGGACTAAGGCACAAACCTGAATCCCCAGCTCCCGAGTCAGTAGCTCTGGCCGCTGCGCCACAAAGTCAAATTTGAAAAGAAGAGTTAATTGTAATAAATAAAATGACTCAAAAATTGCAAAATTCCAATCAATAGAACCAGACATATAAGTTTTAAAAGCTTTAGGTGAAAATAGCTGCAAGAAGCACAAGGCGCCGCTCACGGTTATCTGGTTGTGCTGGACTAGCGGATAGTTACAAGTTTGGGCTGACCGCAATGGATTGTGATTCGAGTACAGGGTCTACTTTAGTCCCTTTGAAGAGTTACCTTCTCAAGTCCAGCACAAAGAGTGCCATTCACATTGGAGAGGGCAGCGAGGAGGAGATTGTTACTGCGAGGAGCAGGTGGGCATCGTAGATGGTCTCTGCTGTAGTGCAAAGAGTAGGTTGGAGATTTGTATTGGAGGTCGATGTGGGCTGTTACTGTCAGTACGAAGAGCAGGTCCTGATGGAGCTTGCATTGGCGGTCATTGCGGGCTGTCGATTCTCGGAGAGGTCACTTCAGTATCTTTACCTTTTCTTCAGGAGGAGTACTCTATGATGGCAGCCTAGGGTCCAGGATCTGAGGGGCACTTCTTAGGGATCAGGAATCACTCCAGCAGAGGCCAGCAGCAGGGCTCAGGCAGATCCAGGCAGGTCTAGGCAGGCCCAGTTGGTGCTGGTCATGTGGGCAGTTGCAGGGCACGTCTCTGGAACCTTGTTGTGACCCTGAAGCTCAAACCGGAGGTCAGACAACTGTCTTTTGGAGTCACTTCTGCAGAGCTTGAGTTAAAGGCATGCAGGTTCAACCTTTTCCTTCTTCAGGCTGCAAGGTAGTCCTTCTTTTGAATCATTCACAGGCCCATGATGAGAGTTTCTGAAGGTCTCACTTTTAAACCTGGTGGCAGCCTTTGTGTGGGGGAATTCCATGGCCTTACCCTAAAAGACGTTCTGGTCAGTTCTTTGCCCTTCCCCTGGATTTTTCTCCAAAATGTGACAAAGGCAAGAGCAGGCCTGGTGTCCGGTTCATTTCTGTGTGCTACAGGCAGGGTCCTTTGAAGTGTAATCTTGGCAGAGCACACCTCCTTCACACCATCCTGTCAGGAAGACTCTCTTCCTTCACAGCTAGGCCTCTGTCATCTCAATGTCTGGAAGCAATACACAACCAACAACCAGGGAGCTAATCACAGTCATGTGGCTCAGGACACAGACATAAAGGCACATTTGACTTAGGCAGAAAAATACCATCTTTCTAAGAGTGCTAAATTCATAATGTTAACTTAACATCTGACTACTATTAAAGAGGAATTTATATCACAATTAATTTGAGTGGAAATAGTATTTCTCTAACTGGTCCCAAACTGAAGGTAGCATGTATTAATTGAAAACAAGTACCCAAGTGTTAGTCTATGAGTGAAATAGCCTCACAGCAGTGAAAAACGGCTTTAGGAGATTTTCACTGCCAGGACATGTGAAACGTAAGTACACATGTCTTACTTTTTAAATACCATGCACCCTTCCCAAAGAGCCTTTAGGGCCTATCTAAGGGGTGACTTATAAGTATTAAAATGGAAGGTTTAGGCCTGCAAAAGGTTTATTCTGCCACATCGAAATGGCAGGTTAAGACATAAGACTAAACTACAGGCTTCAGTGGAAGACCTGAGACATGTTTTTAAAATCTACATGAGAAGGTGCCACAATGAGTGCTGCAGCCAACTTGTAGAATTTAATTTACACGTTCCAAGTACATGTAATGCCCCTTACTAGGGACTTGTAAATAAAGTATATGTGCCATTTAGGTGTAGGCCCGTTTTACCATGTTTTAAGGAGAGAGCACAATAATTTAGTGCACAGAGTCCTAATGCCAACAAAAATAAGTTTGGCAAAACCGGGAAGTGAAGGGAAAGAATCTGGGAAAACATGATGCCAAGGATGTCATGTCTAACAGTGAACATACGAGGAATTCACCCTTCTTGTGGTGAAGAGTCCTTCCAGATTCAATCAGGCACTGGTGAGTGGCAGAGAGGCAACAGTGGTGTTCTTGCTTGGTTGTTACATATATCAGGATGTTATCACTGGCCCCCTTGGGATGTCATTACCTCCCTGACTGCAATTAAGAGAACCACTGTTGCTAACTATACCTCATGGTTTAGCCTTGATGAAATGAAATGTGACTTGTAAGGCGTGCAGTTGCTCCATGTAGTGTCCCGGCGCTGAGTTTTCAGTCATCCCCAAGGTGCAGTGAGATCAACTAATCTTGTTGGAGGAACCAAGCCATCAGCATTTTCTTAAACAAGGCTGTGGCAACTACAGAGCGTAGCTCAAAAAGAAGTTTGTTCCAAGCCACTGATCCGAGGTAGGAGAAGGTTCTTCCATCCATTCTCATTCAACAAACCTTAGGGATCCTTGCAAGAAGGCAGTGGGCACTGGGTACTGCAAATTATTGGAGGAGGCAGAGAAACTAATTCTGACCCTAAGCTAGCCTGCACCTGAATGGTGCAGTGCTCTAAGAACCAGGACTAATGTTTTGAAGAGAATTCTCTTCTTTTTATCGAAATCCAGTGGAGAGCACGCAAGTGACGAGACATGTGTGTTCTTGGGAGCAGGTTAAGTAGAATGGAGGCTGCCATATTTTGGACCACTTGAAACTTTTTAAGCAGATAGTCTGGGATATACTTAGATATAAGGCATTGCCAAAGTCCAGCCTTGATGTTATGAGTGCCTGGATGACCACTTTCTTGCAGACAAGGAGAGAAAATGTAAAAAAAAATTTACTGTACAAAGAAGCCCAAAGCATGTTCCTATCAGAGACATAGGGCCTGATTTAGATCTCGGCAGGTGGGTTACTTTGTCACAACAGTGACAAATATCCCATCTGCCGAAATATAAATCCCATAGGATATAATGGGATTTATATTTTGGTGGATAGGATATCCGTCACCATTGTGACAGAGTAATTCATCCGTCGAGCTCTAAATCAGGCCCATAATCTGTGGCTGAAAAGAGAGAGAATTGTCAATTTAATGCCCAAGTTCTTGACTGTTCCCCCTGGGACCTGGGGGTGGGGTGTCTTTAGGACACAGAGTATGCCAATTGGGGATTTGGGCCAAAGAATATTATTTCGGACTTGTCTGCATCTCATTTTAACTGATGGGAGGTCATCCAGTAAAAAACAGAAGGCAGGTTTTAATGGGCTTTCCTGCAATCTCCCCCCCTTCCCAAATGTGGACAGCAACTGGGTGTCATCAGTGTATGTAACCACCTTAGCCCCCAAGGCCTCTGTCAACTGTGCTAAAGTGCTGAGGTACGCGTTAAGCAGAGTGAGGCGCAGAGCAGGGCCCAGCAGCACTCTCACTGTCAGATCGTATGCTCTGGAAGAGTATGGGGTAATCCACACTTGCTGCCCTCTTGCCTCAAAAAGGGTGCTAGCCTGTTCACCAATCCACCCATTCCAATGGATTGGAGGCGTGCTAGGAATATAGAGTGAGGGACCGTATCGAAGACCGCTGCCAAATCAACATAATCAGGATGACCTTCCCCCAACGTCTAATGTATCTCTAATATATCCAGTGACCTTAATCAGTGCTGTCTCAGAGGTTTTGCCTACAGCCAGAATGGCTAAGATGGAGCAGCTCATTGGTTTTGAGATACTGAGTGAGCTGTTAATTAACAGATTTTTTCCAGTTCCTGAGACAATGCTGGCAGTGAGTCGCAACCCAATGTAGCTTGAAATAGTAGTATCTTCCACTGTGGTGTGGGCCAGTTCCTGACTTGATAACAAAGATGCAGGCTCTTGTCTGTCTTGTACCAGGCTCCCGAGGCTCTAATAAATCTGTATAGTGGAATGGTCCAAGTACTACCATTGGCATAGATTCTGGTTCAGGCCTCAGCCAGTTTGGATTTTATATATAAATATTTGTACTGTCTGCAGACGTTTACATTAGCAATTGCTCATGTGTCCGTGTGTGTAGGTATTTCCACTCTATAGACTTTCATGTTGCATTTGAGGTGAGGCTGCCTCTATTTCCAGATTTATCTTATCCCTCCAATGATGTGCATGTGCTGGTGAAATGTTTGCTCTTCCGCACACTGGGCAGCTCCTATCAGGTGCAGGTAGTAGTGCAGGAGGACAGTCTGTTAACTTGTTGTTTTAGGCTGGCCTTGGGCATAACAATGCACATTTACATTTGCTGGTATACTTTCTACACATCCCTGTGGTTCATCAATGACAACTTTGTTTGTAAACAATGTGTTTACGTGAGCAGACCATTCATGGCATAACTCAAACGGCCTTCCCAGTGTCAGACTATACTAAAGTTTGATGCCAGATCGAGCTAGGATTTCTTGTCATGGTTTTGATAAGCAACAGCAGACTATGATCTGGGCCTTTCCTTCTAATTCTGAATCAGTCATGTTTAACAATTTCACTTGCTCTCATTGTCTGGCATAGGACATTTCCAATGATTTATGTTGGTCATAGCTCATCTACTACAAAATAAACTTTTCATAGTCTACGTTCACTGAGAGTACAAAGTGTGTATTTAGTGATCCTACTGCAGGTCTTCACTGGAGTCTAGGAACTAATTTAAGTATTTCAGAAGAAGTGATCAGTTGAGTGGGCTTTTTCATTCTTGTTTCACATGATAATGTTCAGCAGTTCCATCCACAGTTTAAACCTAGACGCATTTTATTTTGTATTGAACATAGCAACATCACATTCAAACATGCAAATACAGGGTTGTGGCAGCCACAATCCTTATATGTCTGTGTGATGGCTTTTGAAGGTTAGATACTTTTTTCTTTCTTTTATTTTATTATTCCTCAGCCACTCCCTGGATCCATCTTACTTTGTCAGTTAACAAGTAATGTGGATAAATTGTTCCTTGTAGGACGATTTACCACTAACAAGCTGTTGTCTGACCTAATTCCTGACATCTTCCCCTTCACCCCCATCACTGAAGAATAGCCCCCACCCCAAGGAACATTGTGTGGTCCTGCTTTCAACAGGGGTTGTCTGGAATATCTTTACCAACCCAGGAGCATGGACAAACTTCTCAGGTTCCCGTGATCTTCCTGAAAAGTCATATCCTTTACAGACCACCAGACACTGTAATAGACCTCAAAACTTACACTTTTATCTACCTCGTATTCAGATGGCCCATCCATAATGATTAGTGGAGATTTATTGAGAATATCTGCAAAAGTGAGAGATTTGAACCACAGGTTAAATATGCTGGCAAGATGGGAGTGCTAACTGTAAGGCTGCCTTTCCTATTTGTCTAAAAACAGGGAAAGTTCCTGCAAATCAATTAGTGGATTTGGAGTGAGGCACAGGGATGGTTAGGTTCCAACCTCATACTCAAGAGTCGGTCTGTGATGGAGATCTGCAAAAGCCATATCATCAGCTTTGGCCTTCAGTAAATGCTGATGAGCAATTCACTGCACTGCATGGAGGTTTTGTAGCAGTTAGGTTGCGGAAGGGACTGTGGAAAAGGACATTTTCTAAGGAATGATCTGTGGATGGAATCCATAGAAACAGAAAAAGGGGATCTTCAAAGGGAGGAGTGCAAGGAGTTGTTATATGAGAATTCAGCTATTGCCATCCATCGGTACGAAACACTGGGATGATCCATCAAAAAGCAACACAGATGTTGTGCCAAGGATTGCTTTTAATGTTCAGCTTGACCATTAGTCTGCAGATGGTAACTTATGGACTTGAAGTGCTTGGTACCAACCCGTTTCATGAATTTTGTTCAAAAGAGGGATGCAGACTGTGATCTTATGTCTGTAACAATAATTTCTGCTAGACAATGAAGACAAAAGATGTGTATAGTAAAAATGCTTGCCAGTTCTTTCGTTGAAGATAGTTTTTTCAAAGTAATGAAATATCCCATCTTGGTGAAATAGTTTATGATCACTAATACTGTTGTGTTTCTTTATGATGGAGGTAGTTCCACACTAATTTCCATGGCAATCATATCCCAAGGCATATGTAGAGTAGGCAGAGGTTGTATCTATTCTGCAGTGGAGCAGTGATAACCTTTAGATATAGCACATATAGCACAGTTCATAATATAGTTCCCGATAGTCTTCCTGATAGTCTTCCTGATTCCAGGCCACCAAAAGTCTGCCATGGTGCTCAAGAGCCATGCTACTATTTCAGACACCTTAGTTGCATAATCTTACTGGGAAGGCATAGGGCTTCATCGTGATACAGCAAACCTTTGCGAGCCCATTGTCATAATGGCTCTTTTTCAATACATTGGGGTGCAATAATATAATTCCGAACCTGTTTGAAGTAATCATGGAAGGTGATTGTATGTGAGGCAGAAAGTACTAAAATATATTGGACTTTTTCTCTGTTCTACAATTCAGAGTCTTTTTGCCAAGACAGGGCATCTGATGGGTTGAAATGCAATCATGTAAGTGAAGCAAGATAAGAGCAGATTCAATCTGGCAAGAATATAAGTCACACTTTCATGATGATGATGACATATAACAAGCTCTTATGACCAATCCAGACAGTAATTAGATTCCAAACTCCTTCCACGTAAAGGTTCCAATGAAAAAAGACATATTTGATCTTTAGGAGATCTCTATAGTAGACTGCATAGTTTGTAAGTGTTTGGGAGTAGAATTCCACTAGATTTGGTGTGAAACACAGGGATGGTTAGGTTCCAACCTCATACTCAAGAGTCGTTCTGTGATGGAGATCTGCAAAAGCCTTATCATCAGCTTTGGCCTTCAGTAAATGCTGATGAGTAACTCACTGTATGGCATGGAGGTTTTGTAGCAGCTAGGTTGCGGAAGGGACTGCGGAAAAGGACATTTTCTAAGGAATGATCTGTGGATGGAATCCATAGAAACAGAAAAAGGGGATCTTCAAAAGGGAGGAGTGCAAGGAGTTGTTATATGAGAATTCAGCTATTGCCATCCATCGGTACGAAACACTGGGATGATCCATCAAAAAGAAACAATAGATATTGTGCCAAGGATTGCTTTCAATGTTCAGCTTGATGAGGTTCATGTTTCAGGATCCCTTTCTGATAGTACAGCTCTTATGGCAAAAGAGGAGGCATTTGACCCAACTACAGACGCAGAAAGTCATTGGGATGTCTTAAAACTGGAGCGGAGTTAAAGATTGTCTTGAATAAGTTATAGCCTTGCTCCTGTTCCTCCCCACACTTGATCTTCACTATCTTCTTGGTTAAAGAACTGTTGGCTGGATAATGGTTGAAAAGTTCTGTATGAATTGTCTATAAAAGGTAGCAAAACCAATAAACCTCTGAACTTCCTTGATGTTTCTCGGAGGAGGACAATATAATACTGCTTTTACCCTAGTAGAGTCCATTCCTTTTCTCTGTTCAGAGATCAAAGCTGAGGAAGGCGATGAAAGAAAGTTTGAAGAGACATTTCTCAGCATTGGCATATAGGGAATGCTTTCTTAATCTTGATAACTTTTCCTGAATCTGAAATTGATGCTCTTTTAAAGAAGGAGTATATCAAAATGTCATCAAGATGTATCACACTGTACACATCCAAAATGTCTCTGAAAATGATGTTGGCAAAATGCTGAAAGTTGCAAGAGCATTACGAAGGCTGAAAAGCATTACCAGGTTCTCAAAATGTACATAACTGGTATTGAAATGCTATCTTCCATTCACCCCTGTATCATGTACTCCTCTAAAATCCAACTTAGAGAATAATTTGTAAGACTTGGCTAAATACAGCAGTAAAGATTTGAGAAGCAAGAGATTTTGATTTCTTACAGCAATTGCATTCAATTCTTTATAGTCTACCTGTAGCTGGTATTTACCTTTCGCCTTTGTCACAGAGAAGTTTGGCTTCCCTGCTGGAGATGTGGAATATTAAATGAAACCTTTATCAATGTTTGCCTGAATGTATTGAGGTAGTATTTCTTATTTATTCACCATCAGTGGCTAAATCTTCTCATGTGGAATGGATTTGACACATAATAAATACATTTGATAGTCGTACTCTCAATTCGGTGAAAGAGTGTCAATTCTTTTTACGCTAAAAACAACTATAAATTCATGATACTGTGGGAGAACAACTTCCTCATTCTTTATTTTTTAACTTCTGTTTATTAAATGAACAAACCTGACAGCATGATAGTCAACAATATACTCCATACATTTGCATCATTACACAGTTCGTTGTTCTGCTTTCTTATTCGTGTTTTGTTAAATAACTGATGCATACTAGACAAGATCAGCTTATCAAGGCAAGGCAAAGTACATTTCAGTGTCTTATCGTACCTAAACACCTTCCCTTACTCCTGCAAATTGCTAACTAGTCGACACCCAATCTTCTGTATTGTATCCAGCCTCCCCATATTTTGTCCCACTTTATTGGGCACCCCCTCCTTTGGAACACCACTTTCTCTGTGCTACAGTACCAGTCTAAGTCTTCCTGCCATTTCGTCACACTTGGTGGCTGGCTTGCCCCCCATTCCCTTGCTATATTGGCAACTATGCTTGCTTTTGTAAGCCATATTTTAGAATATTTAGGACAAGTTACCTCACTCATTACACAAAGAATATGCCATTTGGCCTCGCACGGGAGTTCTAGCACGATTAGATCTGACATGACATGTACTACTTACTTCCAAAACTGCTGTATTATAGGACATGACCACAATAAATGAATTAATGTGCCTGCCTCCCCACATTCCCATGTGCACTGGTCGGTTTCACTGTGCCTGATCCAGTGCAGAAGCACCTTGGAGGTGTATGATCTGTGCAATATTCGCAACTGTATTAGCCGGAATCTTGCCCTTATCGCCACCTCCCTCGGGCTCTGTATTGCCTCCGTCCAATCATCATCGTCCAACATCTCTCAGTCTCTTGTCCAGGCCTCCCTCAGAACCATCAATGGGTCAGGGGAGTTGTTCATTATCTTTTTAATAAACCAATGAGATAGCCTTTTTCCTGCATGGGGTCCATGAGCAGCCTGTCTTCAAGTGGGGAGTATTCTGCTATTTGTTCCCCATCTGCTTCGTCAGTGCATGTTGTAACTGCAGGTATCTTAGGAACTCCTTATCAGACATCTGATACTCTATTTTGAGGTCCTCAAAGGTTATCAATATACCCCCTCTCCAGATATCTCCCAATTAGTCTATGCCAATGGTCTGCTATTTTTGGAATCCTATTAGTTGGCCCCCCTCCTGTAGGTGGTCCCCGACCCATAGTGGTGCCCGTTCAGTCAACCTGCCCTTCCAACCCAGGAACACGGCGGCCGACCTCCAGGCTTGTATTGTCACCCTAGTATGTGGGGGTAGTGTGCCATTCACGCCTCGCCCCTACAGCACAGCTAGTTAGCCACCTTCCCCCGAATAGTGACGATCCATTCTATAGGCAGTTTCCTCTCTTCCAGCGAACACCCACTCATTAATGATTGTGAGTTGCGCTGCCCAGTAGTATTGTTTAGTATCAGAAATTGCCAGCCTTCCCTCATAAACACTGCGCTGCAACTTGTGTAGGGCAATTCTAGCCGGTCCCCCATCCCATAAAAGTAGTCTCAGCTCAGAATCCACTTGTTTAAAAAAGCTAGGAGGTATCTTACATGGCGTGTTCTGTAGAACATGCAGGAATCGTGGCAATGCCCTCATTTTGAACAGGGCTGCGCGCCCCAGTAGGGACAGTGGGACTTTCCTCCAATTGACTATGTCCCTGTGCATTCCATCCAGTTGGGGGAGCAAGTTCTCTTCTAAGAAGTGGTCTTTTCCTCTGGATATTATAATACCTATGTATTTGAACTCCTCTTTTATTTCTAAGACGCGAGCACCTGAGGGTAAGCACGGTGCAGTGCCAGACAATACATATAGTAAAGACTTGTTCCAGTTTATTCTGTACCCAGAATAGGTTCCGAACAGGTGGAATATATGGATGACTTGGCCAATCGAGGATGCAGGGTTAGTGACATATAGTAGTATGTCATCAGCATAAAAGGATATCTTGTCGTCCCAGTCACTGCCCCCACTTATTCCTCAGATAAATGGGTCCATTCCAACCTATGCTGCCAGCGGCTCCAATGCCAGTGCAAACAACATGGGCGAGAGAGGGCAGCCTTGCTTTGTGCCCTTATTCAACTGTATTACCCTCGAAGTAGCCCCATTCAGTCGTATTCCAGTGGGCCCGCATACTGCAACTGTACCCACGCACAAAAACTAGGTCCAAATCCGAACCTTTCCAATACTGCCAGCAGGTATGGCCATTCTATATTGTCAAATGCCATGCATGCGTCAAGCGACAGTAGCGCCATGTCTCCACACGAGCCGGCCCTAGTAGCAAGCAGCACCCCATACACTTCCTCATTCTTCTGTACTTGTGGGGTGATTTATAAGGACTTTGGGCTTCATAGTATGTGAAATCAAAGGTGATCTCTTGTGTATTCTATTCTATATGAGGATTATGTTTTCTGCACCATGTAGTGACAAGGATGATGTAAAAGGATGGTACATTGATTACAGTGAAGTGAATCTCGTCCACATGTTTCTTCAACAGAGCTATCAGTAATGCAAGCATTTCAAAACGTACTGCTTTCATCTTTCTCTTTGATAGGAATCTGGTGTGGCACTTAAAAGTGATTTCACCATAAATTAACCAGATGTTTTGGAATACTGAGGCAAGCACCATCATGGGTCCTTTAGAGGTAGCAATCGTTTCTTGAACAAAATAATCCGCTCAATAATTAAAGGACGCTTCCATAATTCATGAGCCCATGCCGCGTCCAGTGTTCATGCATGAGCTAGGTCATTTCCATGTAACTGAGGTCAGGCGCTCAGAAAATGTCCAGTTTTTCTGCAGTAGAAACACAAACCTATCTTGCTGTATTGTTCCTTTTCTGTAGTTGATAAGGTATTTTGTAATTCTCAAATTTGCATGGGCTTGTCGGCCTGAGGCATATTACCACCGCCATCTGGGACTTTCTTAAACAGGAACTTTGAAGATAAGTGTGGCGCTTGGATCTCTGCAGTCATTCCTCGGAATCTATTTGCAGCTTAAGGTTTATTAAGGTTACTGGAGTTGTTGGTTGATCTACCACTAATGACCAGGCATCTTTGAGATTGTTTCAGGTAACTTGATAAAATACTGCAGAGGCAGATTCATCCATCCATGCCGCCTCAGATGCCAGATGTTAAAAATGTGTGACATAATTCAATCAAATTCTGATTTCCCTATTAGACCGTTAATAGTCCAGAATGGGCAGATTGGGTAGTGTGCTTCTAATTGAAGATGGTGGTAAATTGAGCCTGGAATTGGGTCCAGCTGAACAACAGTGGACCACAATTAAAAATAAATGATGTAGCTCACATCAAGGTGTCTTTCGAAGGTATGAGAGTACAAACATTATTTTGGTGGTGTCATTATTAAAATCAGAGATTTTGTTAAAAAAGTGCAACTCACGTTGGGTCATAAAGTTTTGGGATTACTGAGCATCCACTCTAAGTTCTTTGGCAGGGCAAAAACCAAATTAGGGTAACAATCGCACTTCGATCAACTTCTGGATGGCCAACCACCTTCCTGTTCGTAGGATTATCATCACATGGCAAGGTGGTAATAGGGCCAGAACTAGATGTTAATTGGTTCACACAGCTAAGGAGAAGATTCCTGCACCATCATCTGACTGGGGCTTTTGAACTGGTCCATATCTGGCCTGGCAAACTGTCAGCATTATGTGTTGAGACCTGCTGAAAGCCCCTGTCATCCTACATACTGGTAAATAGAGAGTTATGAATCACCGGACACAACAACCGGGTTAGAAACATGGAAAAGGGAAAAGAAAGAAATCCGGGACTGGAGAGCACTCTTTGAGACTTCCTCTGTTTCAAGGGATGGCCCTACTCTGCTTGATTGTGATGAATGTTGGGTAGATTGAACCAGCAGATCCAGCAGCGAGTCATAATATGATGAGCCTGGAGCTGACCGGGAAACCAAAAAAGGCCAGAGGATGCTGCTGGACACGTACGTAAAGATTCTACAAGAAATTGGGCTTAACAGGACAACAACCAGGATAACAAACTAAGGGGCATATTAGCAAGGGCTGGCGATATAATTATCACTGCTTTAGCATTCGTTTTCGGGCGATAAGCGGCGATAATTATATCGCAATATCATCAAGGACATGCTAGCGTGTGTTTCTTTGATGTAGAGCCCATTTTTTACGCAGCTTCGCCTTGCATCGCTAATGAGATGCAAAGAAGGCGTGGCTGTGAAAAGAACACATGAAAATATCGCAAAGGCAGCTTCGCGATATTAACAAGGAGGTGCAGCGAGAAAAAAAATCAAGCTACCTCTGCCTTAACGCTGGAATTTAACGTCTGTTAAATTACAGACTAAGGCATACTAATAATGGTAGGTGGATTATGCTGATACGACCACAGGGTCATATCAGCAATGTTATCGCTGTTTTCCATGGAATATCACTGGAAAACCAGTGATGTTCCATGGTAAACACCGCTATCGCTGAAATATTATCGCCATAGCGCTATGTATTGTTGATATAGCGTTATCATGGCGATAATTTTCAGCGATAGCCGGCGATAATATTTCTGCCGCTATGAGGGGCCAGCGATAATTATCGCTGGCCCTTGTTAATATGCCCCTAAGGAGGATAGTAGGAAGCAACTGAAGGAACTGGATGGGGAAAAAAACAACAATGAGGGACGCCAAAACAGGTGCAAACTATAGCAAGAGTTGCAAAAGTCAATGCAGCCACACAACCTGTTAGGTCTCAGGAAGTCTAAATAGGGCACTACCATAGCTGACCTAGAATGAACTTAACCCGGGATGTGAGGGAGCGTGTATTCCTAATAGTTAACAGCCTAGAGTTCCCACCTGTCTAAGATTCCAAAGGCCCATTCTCCAGTGCCTCCATCCCCTTTGTGCCTGTCGCCTGACCTGATTTCTCACACGATAACACCAACAATGTCAAATCCATGGAGTGTATATTTGGCACCTCCCAGGTTCCTGAAAAAATAGAAAAATTAGCAAAAAATGCAAGGCAATGATCTCTAACGTTCTTTAAAGACCTTTAATGTTCTAAGGCAGAAAACATCTTATTTCCCTTCCCATCAATTGCAGTTGACTAAACAGTTCCTTTTACCCCACAAGTTTGAGCCTGTCTCCCAAGGGACAGCCTCATTTTTTCTCAGTAACAAACTTAAAATCTCTTATTTTTAACATCCAGAGTACTGTAGTTCTTATTTGACATGGTTGTTAATGTGGGTGATCTGTTTTCAGAGATGTTTCATTGCACAAATCTGCAATATATTGGTGTTCCCTCTCATTCAATCATTTGTTTATTCATTCCTTTGTTCATTCATTCATTTATTTATTCATTCATTCATTCATTCATTTACTGTTATGGGATCAAATAAGACTCCCTCCTCAAGGTCACATCTTCACGCAAAACTCCTCTCTCAATGTCTCATGCACTTGTGTCATAGTTTATTAAAGAAGTACATCAGACACTGTATGTTGTATCAGAGGATTAGAGAAGTCACACTTCCCCCACTGCTCTATCACAGTAACACAACATACACTCAATGGAAGATTCGCTGCAGACACCTCACACTTTCTCACTTGATTAAAATGTGCACCTCTTGTTCTATCACAGGTCCTTGAGCCCCCTCAATCCCTATCGCTGGTACACAATAGACGCCTTACACTCATTCAAAAGATGACACTAGACATCTCATTCATAAGTGAGAACAAGAGAATTTTTTCAAAAATATCTTCTCAGTTCCACCCCTCCATTTCATTTTCACCATGTTACCATGCTTAGCTCTCCCATCTTGTTTGCAGACCTCAATGAATGCACAAACCACACTCTGTGTGGTGAGCATGCTGTGTGTCAGAACCTGGCTGGCTCCTACCGCTGCTTCTGCAACTGGGGCTATGAGATGGCCAGCGATGGACAGCGCTGCGTGGGTACGTCCAGTCCAGCTGCCTCCTCCTATCTCTTCCTGACCTCCCAGGGGCCTTTGTCATCTTGGGTCCTCCTCGTCTCATACTTGGAATTACTAAAGTTGTGGTTCCTGAATCTCATTTTCTCAGTCTGAATGCTTTAGCATTTCGTATGGCTTCCAGCTCTTCCTATTCTGTGCTTTTATTGTTGAGGCTGTCCCCATAATGACCAGCAAGCAATTCAATGTATCTTTTGAAAAAACATTTTCCCGTTTTTGAGGGCTTTAAAATGTGTCCTGTGGATCTTCTCAAATCTCTGATCAGCTAGGAATGATGTTCTTCTCTAGAATCAAATCAGGAGATCCAATAGCCCTTAAATGATAATGGTGACCAACTAGATTTCAGTTGGTTTATTAAAAATATCTAATACAATAACCCATAGTATGTGGTTGTTCCCTCATTGACCTGCTAATCCCAGGACTTAAACAGTTCCAACTATATGACTGTTTCCACTGGAAATATAATTTTCTTATATTCTTGGTCACTCCTGTGTCTGTTTTTGACAACAGCAGGAACAGTGTTCTGAAAACCACAGATTGTATTGGTAGAAACCAGGGATAATTCGAGAAATTTGCATTGGTATAGGACTAAATGTCAACCAGTTGGCCAACTCAAAAAACATTTGCACTGGCCAATCAGTTTTTTATTAGTTGGTCTCACAAATTTTCACTGTACAATTCCTGTGACACATTTATGTAATTTTGGCATTGGTCCCACAGGAAGTTCAAGTTCTAGCAGGTTTTCCTTACCCCTTTCAAATTTAGGCATTGAAATACAGAATGGCTCATGGTCTACTGAAATAACACACTTGTGATGAGAGATGACCGGGAACAAAGCAATTGTGAAGTAAGACCTGGGTAAAACTAAGAGCCTGAGTACGATGTTGAGCAGGAAGCCTCCAACCAGCTATCCGAGGCTTTCTGCCTGACATTGTAGGTTTCAAGCCAACCGTCATTTTAGAATGACGGTGGTCGGAGTGAAACCTGCGAGGGGATGCTCTTCCTACTGGCTCAAGCAGCCCATTGGAGGGTCGGAAGCCACCACAAGCCCCTAATAATGGTGGAGCCAAGCTCAGATCCTCCGTCGGGATTGTCATGGCACTTTCAGAAAACTTTTTATGTCGGCCTTTCTGACATGGAAAGGCTGTAGAAAAGTGTCTTTGGGGACCCCTAGCAGGGCCCCTTTCCTCCTGGGCCCTCCTCTATGGGGCCTGGGGGCACCTACAGTGCCTTCCCTAAGAATCCCTGCACCGTGTGTCAGGCACATGCCCATAGGGTGGTCGCCTCCAAATCCGGCGGTCGGAACTGCCGACCTATGGCCAGTCGGTTCCTGGCATCCACCCGACATTGTAATGAGGTCCTTAATGTCTGTAGAAAGTTTTATTTCAAAACATACCGAAAATGTTGCATATCCTATGAATGCAAGTTATGCCAGAGATGGGTCACAAACAAGAAGGAAGCATCTTTGATTCAATGCATTTTGTTTGTCGATAAGGACAGATTCTTTTGAGATTGTTAGTAAGGTTGATTCAACCAGGTGTCATTCTCAATTTCTTGTCCTTCTCTTGTGAGGCTATACTCTTTTCCCAACATACTCTCCGGCTTCGAGCACTGCTGTGCCAATAAAATCCCTTTTTAATCAATTCATCGCTGGAAAGATGTCTTTTAAAAAAAAATAGCTGTAGCTGCATTCAGCTCACTGAAGAAGACCTGGAACAATATATGAACGGTTGTAGTCCTGAATGTCGACTGCAAAAATTCCATACTAACAAAATAACGAGGTCAAAATGTTAACTACAAAAATGTTGTGAACACTATACTTATTATTAAACTACTAAAAATATTGATTCTAACATATCATCATACAAAAATCTAAAATACAATAATTTTGAAATTTAAGATTAACATTAGACTTAACAAAAATATTGAAAACCGAAATATAGTGTAAGAAATATCAATAAAACAGCTTAAGAAAATTAAATATATTGAATATTTAACTTAAAAAGGAGGGATCAATAAACTTTTTATTTTACAGTAAGTTTAGTAACATGTATCTAAAAATAAAATGAAATACCTACACAAAGCCGTTTTACATATTTGAAATTTAGCATGAATTTTTAGAAATCTATTAAAATCTAAATATCTTTCTAAATTAATTTTAATTTTTAATAAATGAAACTATGTACATAAACACTTACCTTAAAGTAACAACAGGCAAATACATATTTATAAAAACTAAAATATCTAAAAGCAAAAGTCATAGAACAATGAAAAGATCCAAAATAAACATAAAACAATATGCAATACATAATCATCCATTAAAATCATGCAAATATATATTAAACAATAAACCTTGCTTGTGGCAATCACATATACCATTCTAACTGAAGTCCAATGAATATTGAAGTAAATGTGCATATTTAGAGAGCCAGATGTGCTATTTTTACTCTAAGACAGCTAACCATGGGGAAAGTTCATATATTTAGTGTGTGGATTTAGTGTTTCTTCAGTCCAACCAAAGGTGGGCAAAGTGCATCTAATTAGGGTGGGGGTCAGGTTTACTATTTTAACTGCAGGCCAACTAACATTGAGAAAGTGCATCTATTTTGTGGGGTGGAAGGTAGATGTACTATTCTTACTCAATTCAACTAACAATGGAGAAAATGCATATATTCATGGGATCAATGTTACTATTGTAACTCCAGTCCAACTAACACTGGGGAAAGATATTTGGGGGATTGTGGGGGTGGTTGGGTTAACTATTCTGACTCCAGTCCAATTAAAGTTGGAGAAATTGGATCTATATGGGGACACACACGCTATTGTAACACCAGTCCAAATAACATTGGTGAAATTACATATATTTGAGGGGGTCAGATTTAGTATTCTAACTCCAGTATAACTAACATTTGGTAAAGTGTATATATTTGTGGGGTCAGATTACTGTTCAACTAAACTGGGAAAATACATCTAATAGGGTGGGCCAGATTTACAATTCTAGCTCCAGGCCAATTAACATTTGGAAAGTACATGCATCTGAGAGGGAGGGATCAGATTTACTTTTCAAACTCCAGTTTAACAAAACCTAAGAACATTGAATCTATTTAGGGGTAAGATGTACTTTTATATAAGCGTTACAACAAACAAATGATGGACGGAATGCTGACAATGCAGACATTCTCCCCCAGTCAAGAGATCTGGGTTAAATCCATCGTTCTTTTGCCCACTACGCCACCCCAGTTTAGACATGGTCATATGCAAATCAGTCTTGACCCTGTGCCTCATGGGAACAGTCCAGCCCGAACTGCCAAGCCATGTCTTCCCTGGACCGGAATCAAGCATCCTAGGACCGGTTTCTGGCTATCAGCCGTCATTAGCCAGGATAGCTTGACTCCAGTGGCGTAGTGAGCACGGGTCCCACGTCTGGGAATACCCATCCCACTTAGGGCGAAAAGCGTTACAACAAACAAATGATGGACGGAATGCTGACAATGCAGACATTCTCCCCCAGTCAAGAGATCTGGGTTAAATCCATCGTTCTTTTGCCCACTACGCCACCCCAGTTTAGACATGGTCATATGCAAATCAGTCTTGACCCTGTGCCTCATGGGAACAGTCCGGCCCGAACTGCCAAGCCATGTCTTCCCTGGACCGGAATCAAGCATCCTAGGACCGGTTTCTGGCTATCAGCCGTCATCAGCCAGGATAGCTTGACTCCAGTGGCGTAGTGAGCACGGGTCCCACGTCTGGGAATACCCATCCCACTTAGGGCGAAAAGCGTTACAACAAACAAATGATGGACGGAATGCTGACAATGCAGACATTCTCCCCCAGTCAAGAGATCTGGGGTAAATCCATCGTTCTTTTGCCCACTACGCCACCCCAGTTTAGACATGGTCATATGCAAATCAGTCTTGACCCTGTGCCTCATGGGAACAGTCCAGCCCGAACTGCCAAGCCATGTCTTCCCTGGACCGGAATCAAGCATCCTAGGACCGGTTTCTGGCTATCAGCCGTCATCAGCCAGGATAGCTTGACTCCAGTGGCGTAGTGAGCACGGGTCACACGTCTGGGAATACCCATCCCACTTAGGGCGAAAAGCGTTACAACAAACAAATGATGGACGGAATGCTGACAATGCAGACATTCTCCCCCAGTCAAGAGATCTGGGTTAAATCCATCGTTCTTTTGCCCACTACGCCACCCCAGTTTAGACATGGTCATATGCAAATCAGTCTTGACCCTGTGCCTCATGGGAACAGTCCAGCCCGAACTGCCAAGCCATGTCTTCCCTGGACCGGAATCAAGCATCCTAGGACCGTTTCTGGCTATCAGCCGTCATCAGCCAGGATAGCTTGACTCCAGTACTTTTATATGATGCAGGTCCAACTAAAATTAGGGAAAGTGCATATATTTCGGAGGGTCAAACTTATCATTCTAACTTCAGTCCTCCTAACAATGGAGAAAGTGTATATAACTGGGGGTCAAAATTGCTATTTTAACTCCAGTAGAACATTGCATAAGTGGATGTTATTAGGGTCATACTTAATTTTTTCATTTCAAATTCTTCAAACATTAGGATAAGTGCATATTTATGTGGGGCATTTTTACCATTCTAATTTGAGTCCAACAAAAATTGGAGTAAGTGCATACAATTGGAAGGTTGTCACATTTACTATTCTATTTTTGCCATCTCAAGGGGCCCCTACCAACAAAATTTAAAGATGTCGACTGGCCGAATGGACATCTCTCTAAATTGACAGCAACTGCTGCCATGGTTGTTCCAGTCAATTTAGAGAAATTTGACAGACAGTACTGTCAGCAATGCCGACTGACCTTTAAACTTTTAAAAGGTTTTCTGTTTTTTAAAAACAAAAAGCTAATAACCCCAACACCTGGGGAGTTTTTTCCCAGGGTGTGAGGGTACTTTTGGGGTTTTCCTGGCCCTTACTGCCAGGTTTTTTCATGTTGGTGATGGACAGGAAAAAAATGCATTACCCCATCCACCCTAAGTAGGGTGGAAATTGTAATACCCTTCCTCTGATGGCTCATATTCTTTCAAGCCATCCAAGGAACTATTCCATCAATAAGAGTTCCATCAACGGAATACTTAAGGTCCACCCATTTCCAACTGAGGCAGTAAGACAAGGGGTTTGTCTGGCAGCGATGGGGTTCCTTGTTCCCACTTAAAACCAGGCTCCACATTTCTAAAAACACTGCTTATTTTTTGATAGTCAATTTTATTGATTTTTGAAAAAGAAATGTACAAATTTACAAAAGAAAGAGAAATTAACATTGCAGCACAGATGATTATCATAGTTAGCTGAGAACACTACTTATTTAAGACCTGTTTTAAAAAATTTACATTACAAATTCCAAACCCAATCCTACACTCATTTTTAATTTCCAAGTGATTGTAAAATATATGTTAAATATTTAAAAAGGCGATATGTCACATAGCTATATAAGAATGATTTATACACATTTGGAAATAAAAGAAAATTGAAACAGTACGACATCAAAAAATGTAAGTTATTTGTAATTATTAATTTAATATATTTAGAAATATAAATAAAATATTTAATATTTTAGGTTAGCCTAAAAACAATATTATTAAATATATTTTAAAATATTTTATGATAATAACAGCTTATTATTACCTCATATTTTATTTACACACTACCCATCTTATCCTCTAATGAATCCCACGACCTCATAAATAAAACAATAATTAAAACATGATACAATAAATATGTATACAAATGGAATATTCACTATTAACATACATAATTAATGAAAGCATCCAAAACCAAACAAAATAAGAATTTTCTTAATAAAACACTAATCATGCAATATCCTAATAAAACCCAACAATCAGTAAAATATTTTCACATAATTTTTATAGTGTATTTTATACAATTAATAACAAAATAAACTTTAACAAAAAACCTAAATACTATACGAAAAACTATAGTAAATACGTAAAATCAGTATTTTAAACTATGATAAAGTTTGGGAAAAAATGCTTCCCTCAATGTTCCAATATTTTTGTAGTTATAATATTTTGACCTCAATATCATGCACCATCGGCATTCAGGATCTGCGCTGTATAAAGTAATTAAGCGATTTTCCACATTCAAAGTCTTCCTTTTTCCCATCTTTTCTGCAGATATTGATGAGTGTGAGGAGTACGGGGTCTCCCTCTGTGGTCTGAGGGCTTGCGAAAACACTATAGGATCTTACAATTGTGTAACCAACTGTGATCCTGGCTACCAATTAACCCCTGCAGGGGAATGTGCAGGTAGGTTTCTAGTGCCATACTTCATAACTCCTAATTGTATCACACATCTCCCAATATCCTTGCATCTGCACAACCAGCCAATTCTCTTCAGATAGCCTTTAACCCATAGAAAGCAAACAAGAGCTTTCCTGCAAAACGTCTTCCCTGTGAACATTTCTTCTTCCTTCATGCTGTCAGTAGCAGACAGAAGCTTTAGAATGACTCACTGTTCTGACAATCAGAGCACAGGCCACAACTAAGACACCGCCAAGTGACATATACTAGTCATTCAATGCAATTACTTCACATGTATATTCTATATATCGTCCAATTTCTGTAGGGAGGTTGTATACCATTCTTTTGAGGACGTATGAAGGTCACGTCCTAGGTCCATTGCACCTAGTTCTAATCAGAATATTATAGACACCATAATGACTAGGGCAGGGTATTGTTGCTCTGACCTTTTTTCTTGCGCTGTTATGAGATTTTTTTTGCTTGGTGGTATTACAGCGAGCACTCTAGGAAATAAATAAAGGAACATTTCACTAGTCCCTAGGAAAAATGACAGTAGGACATGTGAGGCAATAACAAGCCTATAACAGGACTATGAGTAACAGCAGAAACAGGATCATCTTCAAATGTGTATCCTAAATGAAGCACCCACTTTAGATGCAGAATGAACACATTTAACCGTAGACTCCAAATATCCTTAAGATGGTGCTCTTACTCACTGCCGGCAGCCTTTTTCCTTCCCAGGGAAGTTTTTGAAGTTGCTGGAGTTGAAATGCCTTTAATAGTATTTGGCAGAGATTACCACCTGCTAGCAGCCATTTTCGAGCCTGAAGACTTCCTCTTCTGTATGCTGTAGAGGATGTTTTGGCAGTCAGGACTTTTAATATGAAAATATGTGTTGGAGATGGTGGAGCATGGACCGTGCCAAACTATGCTATATACAACAGATTCAAAGAGTTTATGAGTTGGACAGGGCCTGAATTGTGTGCCGAAAGGATAGTCACTCATGTGGTGTCAAGGGCAGGGTTACATTCCGACTGGCATAAAAAACAAAAAGCGCTGGTTATAAACCATAACCTCTCACAAAAACAATTCCTATGTGGACATGCCATCGACTGGATCATATTCCTCCATTTCATTGTCATCTTCCTCATGTTACCTAAAGGATAAATGACAGTATCAGGAGAAGTCTAGAGTTCCTGGCCCTACAACCCCCAAGTCCTTGTTCCATTTAATACAATTAGTTACACTGTTCAGTATAATGTGATTGCTTCGCCTGTGGTGCGGTGACTGCCATCGACAGAGGTGTGATTCACCTCAGGGGAAAAACTTTGAGGCTGCAGTTCCACTGGGCTACCATCATCTGAACCTACTTGAAACTAGTCACTATGGTGAGTATACATTGCCAATACCTACATTATAAGTCTCCCTGGCAAGCTGGAGGTATTATCTGGGCACATCATGGGAACATGCATGCTGTTCTGAGAAGGACTGCCATGGCAACAAAAATGGCTTATTTTTGGGAGTGTCAGCAATGCCCAAGGATTGGTCAGGTTGCAGAGCTGATGATGACTACACTGTGAGATTTGTCAGTCTTCTGCCACCCTATTAATAGGGCAGAGAAGCATAGAGGAAGGTGGATGGCAATTCTGGCCTCTGTGATATTTCAGGTCTTTATTGCCAGAAATCCATTTGCCACCCTCCTCTAATTAAGAGCTATGTTCAGTCACTTTATTCCCAGCACAGATCATTGTATCCACTAATACATGAGCTATTGCTTCTTATGTAAAGAAGCATTTTGATTGACACTCAAGTGTGGGGGCAGTGAGGATTCTCCACTTCAATATCTATGTATGTTAAAACGATGCAAGTGGAGGGTATGTGGTTTTGTGAGCATAATATTGAATCAACGAAAAGATTTGTGCAAGTTTATGATATTCTTGACTGATCCTTTAAAGTCAATACTGATATTTGCCCCTACACCTTTAAACTGAATACTTCTTGTTGTATTTCAGACATCAACGAGTGCCAGAACAGATCCATCTGTGGTGAGCACGCCATGTGCCAGAACCTGGTGGGCTCGTTCCAGTGTCTGTGTGACCAGGGATATGAAAGAGCACAAGACGGTCGTCAGTGTATAGGTAGGTTGCTTGGAGGAGTTCAGTCAGATAATGGATGTTAAAGGGCTACAGTCATTTGGAAAACACAGATTTTTCAAGTAAAAACAATAATAATTAGTAAAGCATGTCATGTCTGGACCAGTACTGACTTGATACAATGCAAATAAAATGGAACTAAATTATTGGCCATAATCGCCAACTCTTTGTTCCACACATTCCTTGCACCTGAATCCAAGACCTCAAAAGTGATGACTGCATGGACCAACAGCGAAGGTCAATGAGTTCTTATAAGTGTTGAGGGATCAGATGCGCCCAAACCACAAGAGCCTTGTCTGCCAGCATTGTGAGCGAATAGTTTCTAGGGATGCAAAGGCTAAAGGGCCAGATTTAAAGTATAACATGGTGATTGTTACTATGGCAACTGGGGCTTATCCAACCAGGTGATTACCTCTGCAATAGAGCAAGCCACCTCAGGGCAAAAACTATGGTGGCAATTCCACCAGGCGAGTGAGACATGGTGGAACTTCAGTCACCATATGTGACTAATGGAAACGGACCCCAAAAGTGGGAGTGCGTTGCCATCCACTGCATGGCCAGCCACCACATTGCAATTGTCCCCAAGACACTGGGAGTTTTCGCTGAGCACATCTTTGATACTTGCGCCTACATTGTTATGAGAAAAGACCACAATTTGATCAAAATTGGCACTTGATCAGTCATCTCAAATCAAGCATCTGATCCACCATTGTTTCCTATGTCACCAATTCCGGATGATTGACTCAGTTGCATAGTCAATGAAACTTCCACCATGGGTGTTATCTGCCTTCGACCACCCTCTTAATAGCGCGAGGCACACAGGGGTGGCTAATTGAATGTCTGGCATTTGTTGACAGAAGTTGCCTTGTAGTACTTATCTAAATGATGATCCTATATGCAGCTATTTATTTGCCAAGCATTATAGCGCATCTACCAAGAACACTGATTAAATGAGTCTCAAAAGTGTCCAATCTGCATGTACCACTAGTTATATTTTGTTAGGGATATTTACTAAAGGAACAACTGGAGTATCACAGGGAGATTGTGGGCTTCCTTTTAGTCAATATGTATGCCTAGTAGAATGAAATAAGGGGCAAGTGGAGTGGTTCTCTGAGCATTCGTAGTATTTAATCGATAAGATGTAGCCAAGACTGATATTCTTGCCTATGGCTTCAAATTTAATGCCGCTATACACCTCTACTTCTTCAAAGCATATGCCTCATCTTCAATTGCAGACATCAATGAGTGCCAGAACCGATCGCTCTGCGGTGAGCACTCCATGTGCCAGAATCTAGTGGGCTCTTTCCAGTGTCTGTGCGACCAGGGATATGAGGGGACGCAAGATGGGCGGCAGTGTGTAGGTAGGTTGCTTGAGAGTATCCAGTCAGATGATGCTTCAGTTGTCAAATTCATTTGAAACACTGTGATGTTTTTATTGATCAGAGTCAAGACTTCAAACTACCAGTAATAAATACAGTGTTACGTTTACGCTATTCTCTCCATACAATGCAAATATACATTTAAGTAACCACAGGACACAATGGCCAGATGGTCAGAAGCGCAACTCATTTGAACTATTAGTACTATAAACAAATCAGTATTTGAAGTAAAAGTGCTAAATGAGTACCATTTGCAGTGCAGAATTTGTAAAAAATAAAATATGCCAGGGCCCTTGTCAGGAGGACACTGCAGCTTGCATCACCCATTGCCCCTTCCATTTCTGCTGATGACAGTACAAACATGGCTACTAACCATCACACTGTACGATTGTGCTAATTCAGACTTTTCCAGGCCACCAAAGCTATAAGAATGGCCTGGGCAGAAGGTATTGGTCATTTTAATGTATATTGAAGTAATAAACATCAGTTGTAGTGCTTATCTGTAAATTATTCAAACAGCGCCACCATGTGGCATACTGTCATTATTGCCGGTGATGACAATCAAGTGCCAGTACTGAGCACCGGAAATCACCGACTCAACTTAACCACACTGCCTTTGAGTTAGTAAAGCAGGTGTGCTGTGTGCTAATCAATGATTAAAACAGCACTTTGGATTTTAACTGGTTGTTTGTAGCTGCAAAGTGTTTTATACTTAAACTTTTTTCAAGTTTTCTGAAAAACCACAAGCGTATTCTAATTTGAGTTGATATAAAAAAAAATCAAGAAAATCTTGGATTTTCTTTTCACTGGGAGAATTGACTCACAAAAAATAAAAAATGTTTGCTAGAAAAATTCTAGTGCAATGAACTTTTATAGAGTGTACATGCTCTGAGTTTATTTGGCCAGGTGATCTACTGTTGTGTAAACAGACTAACCCTTTCTGCAGTTGTCTCGCCCTGTGGTGCATCAGCAAAGGGTATAGATAAAGTTGTATCTGGGACACAAGGCAGTCCTAAGCACCAGTGTTAATCAGCAACATGTGTGTGCTTATGTTTTTGGGGCCTCGCTGCACACCGATGTAGAATACAACAACCTGTAGACGAGGTGGGACTGATCTCATCCACGCTCGACACCATTCTCTGCCCTGCTCATTGCAGACAGTGCAAGTTAATTGGCCACTGCTGGAAGGCGTGGATCCTCATCGCCCCTCTCTTCTCAGTGATGCTGCAGACACAGGCTCAAGACATACAAGAGCACTGCTGACTAACCCGTAGCGCAAGCGGCACAGGAATCCAGCAGAACTTTAATCCACAAAATCTCCACGATAGAACCACCTCCTAGCCATCAGTGATACTGATCATCCTTATGCCAAAAGGTTTTTAGTTACACCTGTTCCCAGCTGCTGTTTTTACGTGACAGTCTAGATATTCTCAGACAATTCCATGGGAGTACTGAATATTCAAGACACCATCAGTCTTGTTGCCTGATGATGCTGCAATGTTACAACCATTTGATATGCTCTCTGCCCCCTCCTCCATTGCTGCACTGTGGTTTGAACATGGGTCTCAAGGTTTGAGAGCTACCTTGCGGCGACAATAGATAATGGCCAAACTGTGAAGCAAGCATTGCTCCTACACTTGGGTGGTGATGAACTTCACACGTTGTTCCATAAACTGGTGGATGGAGGTTAAGATAATGACTATGACTCCACACTCACCATACTGCAGGCCAGATTTATGAAGGTCAGGCATCGCCCTTGCACCACCCACTGGGGCCAATGAGTGACGCAAACCCTAAGTGAGATTTATCAAGCCACGCAAAGCTTCCTTGAGTGGCCCTGCTTGGCTTGATAAATCTAGAGCGGCGAAAGGCAGCGCACTTTGCTGCCTTGTGTTACTCTGCGGCAGGGAGGTGTTCCATGGGGGAAGCGGGGTGTTTATCGATTTTGGGGCATTCCCAGATTCACCATTAGTGGTAGAGCTGGAAATGCATACAAATGTTACACCTCTCCAAGTGAGGCATAACGCGAAAAAATATATTTATATCTCTGTTTTTTCCTCTTTCTACATGAGTTGCATTCTGCAGCACACGTAGAAAGAGGAAATTGTCTCTCAGGATTGTTTTTGTGCTCAAAAGTGTCCCTTCCTGCACAAAAACAATCCTGCCTACAATGCAGGCAGCCTTGCACCATAATGTAAGGATGACTGTGCTAGTGCTAGGCAGCCAAAAGTGCGCCAGTGCTAGCAAAGGGAAGGAATGCACTGTATAATGGGAAATACAGTGCATTCCTGCTGTTTCTCTTTCACTCAGAACAGCAAGGTGGCTTGCTGCATTGCGCTGCATGAAAGAATGATAAATTTGCCCCTGAATGTGCCGTACAGCTCCCAAGCTAACACACACAATGAATGATTTATCTTATGCCCGACACGCAAGGCTCAAGAGAAACAACCAACAACTGCTATACCCATCCCCAAGGGCTAGCCAGCATGTGTGGCTTCACAAACACAGAGAAAGAAATTAGAGTGCAGATCATCCAAGTGTATGCTCGGACAAGCTCAAGAGATGTGGCAAGACAAGATGCCCCTGCCAGCAAAGCTGATGCTCTTGAGATCATAAGAGCTGTCTGAAGCCTGAGCTGCTCACATAGAGGCATCGTTAGTCCATGAAAGCTCAGTCTCCCAATCCTGTAGCAGAAGTGAGTGGAACAGTAAGAAAGCTTTCAGTAAAGAAAAACGGTAGAATCTGTGGATACTGTAGGAACCCTGCTCAGGACAGAGGGAAGACATGCTGGGTGTGTGACAAAACTAATCACATTGCCAAAGTCTGCTGGTTTTCCAAGCACATCAAGGTCCCTAAACACCAGCAGAACTGACCACACAAAAAGCTGTGAAGCACCTTGAGTTGAAGCCTAAAACCATCCCAAATGTAGAGACAGACAGCAAGCCGGTGAGTGAACAAGAGCACTTCTTCCTCATTTCAGCTGTCTGGAACAATGGCACACTGAAGAACCACACTCAACCTTGCTGCCATCCACACATTCCAGGTTCCAAAATCAACTGGCTCATTGACAAAGGTGGCGAGTGTGCATCATGGCATGATGTGAATATGAAATGCTACACACTCGGGCCAAAAATCGAGAGCATGTCTGTAACACATGGATTCCCCATGAAACCTGAATGGATAGTGAACCTATTCAGGAGATCTGTCAATAACTCAAATAAATGAATGTCAGACATCATAAAAAACTGCATTATGCCCTCAGGCTAACAGAGAGGGCAGATTAATGTGCATGCTAAACATAGTGACCCACATAGCAGAACTAGAGGAAGATGACCTCGCGTGGGTTCTGTAGAAGTTCCTGGGAGAATACCTTACCACATGCGCATCTTTTGAATGGTAGGCCACCTCTTGTTATGTAATCCTATGAGGATCCCAGATGCTTTTGATGCAGCTAGTGCCATTATAAGAAGAAACATATTACACCAACTAGTAAGCCACAGGACGAAGCCGAAATGCAAAGATATACAAGTGGGAAACATTTTAAAGGTGAGTGACAGGGCAGGCATGTTCAAGCCTTTATTTGAGCCTATACCATGGGCAGTAACCCAAGTAAGGGGAACCCATGGAGTTGGCGGTCCGAAGAGTCACTGACATAATTCGTAATGTGTCATGATTCAAGAAGCTGCGAGAAAACCCACCAATGATTGAGATGCCATCCCTGTGGCATCCCAGCGTCTTGACAGGAGGAGAGACCAGGGTTTCCCATTTTAATTTTAATCTTTGGGATTAATTTAAGTGGGGCTCCAACACCCCATTCCCTACCAGCCACCACTGCAAAACTCTAAATGAAGGCCTAATTATTCTCGATGCATAAAGAGACATGCAATCCATGTTTTATGCATTATTACTATTGAAAGCCAGTTCATGTTTACTTCATTAGCATTTACAAATTGGTAATGAAAGCAGCAGGTCGTGCTGTATATTGAGTGATATTTAAAACATCTACCAATAAAGGCATGAACAGAAAAATCTCTAGAGTTTCTACCACAATCCTCAAAACGTCTTTGTTGAGGCATATGATGGAGGAGCCAGTTCTAACTTTGGAGAGAAACTGGAGAGTTCTGTGAAAAGGATAGAAAGCAACCAACTTTAAAAAATATATCTCCAGACGAGGAAATGTGTCTTGATCCAGCTATCAGGCAGTAAAACGTTCAGCGACACAGGAGTGGGGGTGGGTGACAGAGCTTACAAACACAACTTCTCAGGCTTATTTCTCTTAGGTTTCCAAAGTGCCAGAGTTGTCCGCTATTTCATGTTGTCCTGTAAGAGGACTTGTTTTGAGACAAAACAGCCCCCCAAGAGTCCATTTTCCAATTATATATCTCTCATGACTCTACTCAACACGGTATCCATTGTCGGGCATACACAAAAATGTGACAGGAGGCCAGCTCACCCTTGAGGCCCCATAGCGTCTGGTTCCCTAGCTTGGATACCTTCCAGGGGTGTGTGTTTGTGTGCGCTTTAAGAGGACTTCCCATTATGGAGACCAAAGGGACATACACTTCATAATATCACATTCTACCACAACTATGTGATGAACCCAGTACTGGATCATGAGGGTCTGACAACATGGGTTGCAGTTTTCTTTCTTGGACAGAGCTGAAACTTGCACTGTGGGGAGCTTCAAGTAGGTAGTTCTTTATGTTTCAGATGTAACTGCCACTTCATGTGCTTCAAGTGTGTAGCTCTGGGTGCATCTTGGTGTCCAGGGTACAGCCTAGTAATTTGGAATATAAATTTAGCATTGGGGAAGTCAAATCAACCAATAAGTGAGCCACTGTACATTGCTGCATAGTGTCTCATAGATTTGGAGAGGGACAAGTGTAAGCATTCTGTCTGATTCCAGGTGAGTTATGATGAAAGTGATGTCATGTTCTGTTTTGATTTTAAGGTAAGTTGAGAATTATCTGCATATATGTATGCAGAATGTCCATTTTTGGTTAGATCCCAGAATGTTTCGGTGCATACTCCAAAGGCAAGAGTGATCCTTGGGAGACGTTGAAGGTCATGTTAGAAGGTGAATTCCAATGTTCACTTATTGACAGAAAGTTGATATTTTTGAACCACTGGGACCCAGACTCCACCCAGACAGAAATATTGACTATTTCCATTGGTATGATGGTGTTTAGAAATTGGATTGTCTTTAGGGAAGATAACATTCCTTAGAGTTCATCAAAAGAGATAGAGGGGTTGACTTTTTGCAGTTTAGCATGGTACGCGTTCAAATGCAGTTGTTAAGATTTCTTACTTGATTTTATGTGTTTTATTTGAAACAAGACAACACATTCTTGATATTTGTAAGGGGTGTGGAGCTGCCAGCAAAGTAGTAAGATTGGAGGTCTGTCCTACAGCTTTGATGAGCTTCATGAGATGGCTGCTTGCCATGCCCATGTGGGTTGTGAAAATAAGCAGCTTTCGCCTCTCTTATGTGCATTTTCACTACTTTTTCACAGCTCATAGGCTGTTCAGAATCTCTTTGAATACATCTTGAATGCAATTCCTTTCCTGCATCAGTAACCCTTTCTATTGACTGCAGCTGAGGCTCAACGAGCCGATTTCTTCCTTTGTTTTTAAATTTGTCAGTGTTAGTGGGACCGGTTAATTGAAAATTCTCATCCCTGGGGCGTGGGTGTGCGTTAAGATGTCCTTTGTGTGAAAGCCTTCAACAGGCACAACTAGATAGGGTGTTTTTAAGGTATTTTGCTATTAGGTATCTTGGAAACTAAATAATTCATATTTCAGACCAAAGTTTCTTTGCAGTTTGTGTTACCTGTGGTTCTTGTGAATCCAAAATTAAGTGTAAAGTGATGCCGTAGATAGTCTGGCCGGTGAACCAAAGTTGCATTCAGGCACCCAAGAGAGAAGGATTTAATGGTGAACAGGTTCACTGTTGAGCCTTTGTAATATTTTGGTTCAGTGCAGTTGTGGAGAAGGTTATTACTTTGAAGGAACCGTGTCGTTACAACGCACACTTTTACAACGCATGCACTTACAACGCATTTTTTACAACGCACAATCCATTACAACGCATGACATTAAAACGCAGGACACTACAACGCATTTTTAAAAACTACCTTTACAACGCATTTCCATTACAACGCATACCACCTTTACAACGCATACCATTACAACGCATAATATTAAATTGCATTTAAGGTAAGTATTAGATAGTATAGGGGTAAAAATTACTATTCTAACTCCAGGGGGTGCAACAGTAGGGTAAGTGTTGGATAGTGTAGGGTTAAAAATTACTATTCTAACTCCAGGGGGTGCAACAGTAGGGTAAATGTTGGATAGTATAGGGGTAAAAATTACTATTCTAACTCCAAGGGGTGCAACAGTAGGGTAAGTGTTGGATAGTATAGGGGTAAAAATTACTATTCTAACTCCAGGGGGTGCAACAGTAGGGTAAGTGTTGGATAGTATAGGGGTAAAAATTACTATTCTAACTCCAGGGGGTGCAACAGTAGGGTAAGTGTTGGATAGTATAGGGGTAAAAATTACTATTCTAACTCCAGGGGGTGCAACAGTAGGGTAAGTGTTGGATAGTATAGGGGTAAAAATTACTATTCTAACTCCAGGGGGTGCAACAGTAGGGTAAGTGTTGGATAGTATAGGGGTAAAAATTACTATTCTAACTCCAGGGGGTGCAACAGTAGGGTAAGTGTTGGATAGTATAGGGGTAAAAATTACTATTCTAACTCCAGGGGGTGCAACAGTAGGGTAAGTGTTGGATAGTATAGGGGTAAAAATTACTATTCTAACTCCAGGGGGTGCAACAGTAGGGTAAGTGTTGGATAGTATAGGGGTAAAAATTACTATTCTAACTCCAGGGGGTGCAACAGTAGGGAAAGTGTTGGATAGTATAGGGGTAAAAATTACTATTCTAACTCCAGGGGGTGCAACAGTAGGGTAAGTGTTGGATAGTATAGGGGTAAAAATTACTATTCTAACTCCAGGGGGTGCAATAGTAGGGTAAGTGTTGGATAGTATAGGGGTAAAAATTACTATATTATGCGTTGTAATGGTATGCGTTGTAATGGTAGTATGCGTTGTAATGGAATGCGTTGTAAAGGTAGTTTTTAAAAATGCGTTGTAGTGTCATGCGTTGTAATGTCATGCGTTGTAATGGATTGTGCGTTGTAAAAAATGCGTTGTAAGTGTAGTGCGTTGTAAAAGTTGCGTTGTAAAGGTTGTTCCCCGTGTGAAAGTTAAGACTGTCACTTACCCCCCCTTCTCAGGTCTATAATTCTTTATCTGGTCTACTTATTTTACATAAGCAATAGTGCAGTGCTGTGAGTGAAATAACAGGAATGGGCATCTCTCTTTCTTAGTTTCCATGGATAAGTTCCCCCAGTTCTTGAAGAACCTAATAGCCTCTATTGGAAGATTTGTCTGCAAAGTACAACATTCAGATACTTAATAAGTGAAATAAAGTGATCTCTACTAGTGCCTCCATTCTATTCAATTACTGCTAATCTCCATAAGAGAGAAGCAAACGTTCACACATAAACTACCAAGTAAATGCATCTGGCATAAATATATTACTAGTCATAAGAATCATGCAAGTATAATCTAGAATAAACTAAAAACGCAACATTTAATTCTAAAGTAAATTTAGATATTGTTGTTCTTTAGTACCGAAATTAATAAACCTACATTTAGGAACGTAACCTATAGTTTGTTAAAATGATAAACCTCTGTTTCATTGAATTAAAGAAGATAAGCTGCGTTTGCCTCTATAATGAAGATGCTATTTAATTTTAAAACATCCTTGGCTTTCAGCTTCAAGTTGTTTTTTTGATTGTAAAAATAAAATCCTGGATCAGTTGATGCAGCTAATCAATGTCTCAGTTTTAGGTGGTTTCTTGCTGTGATGTGCACATGCAACACAATAACCAATTATTGATTTATATTGTTAGGAAGACCAATACTAGTTATCTGCCTTGTACCCTCAGATGCTATTCACCTTTCTGTCAGTGTGGTTTTCTATGGGACTGGATTAACAGCACATGAGGTGGTTGTGAAAGTTTGCTTTGCTCATGTTGTCAGCTGTAGAAATATTACAGAGCATGATTAAAACTATGAGATAGGAATGACCTGGTTTGGCTTGTTGTTGGATGCTTGTTGGTGTTGGGAGGTGGAGATGTGAACAGTAGCTTCAAAAGTGTTTATGAGTTGGTTATGGCAAGTGGATGATATTTGAAGTGGTTCAAATTACTGGGCTAAATGCAAAGGTTTCTTTTTACGAAGCTGTGCAAATAGTCTTGAAATTGGTGAAGTTGGATTTGAATGTTTAAAAATAGTTTGGACTCGTATTATGATTTAACCATTGTCATTAAAGTTACTAGTTGGGGAGGCATTATTATCTTCCGATAGCTTGTAGCAAGTCATGTACCCAAGATTTTCACAACTCTGGGTACACCTCCTGGTAGGCTTCAAACCAGCCTAAAGTTAATGCTGTGGAAGATTAGGTTTGTCAATATCATGCCATTGCTAATGCTTTCAAACTATCCCCAATTATGGTTTTAGGATAGTGCCTGTGGGAATCTTTGTTGAAATTGTTCCTGTTGTTCTTTAGAGATGCACAGAAAGACAATTAAGTGCAGGTGGAGGACTTGAAGATGTTTGTTTTTGGGGGAGGGGGTCTCTTAGGGACTTCAAAGTGAGTTGGGTCTGTTATTAGAAGATTCATAGGATGGCTGGCCAAACTGACATGCACACTTATAAGTGCCCACCACTCCTCCTATATGCCATGGCCCGGTCCCACCTCACCCCACCCAATACTCATTGCGATGTCAGACAGCGATAAATAAAATGATAATAACATCATGTTACTATCATTTGATTTATCATCTGCTGGCTTTGAGCAGTGGAGCGATGCTCCTCCACCATTAGGGAAGAGCCGCACTTGAGCCCAAACCATGGCATCTACAACACCCCCCCAGAAGTCACTGTAGGACAGTGGAGTTTGGCATCCCTACTCTCATCTACCTACTTTACGTCAAGGGGTCAATCCTTATTCGATCTACAACCACCATATCCTCGATGTCCAGGACCCCTACCATCAGTCGATCGATTATTCTAAGCTGTACCTCTCACACCACAGTCCATATAGTATGATGTTTGCGGGAGGTAACCCCTGCTCAAGTAAATCTGTTTCCCTGCCCGACAGCTCCATTTTCTTTGGTGTATAAAAGTGAGAGAACTGCAAGCATACAAGAGCTGCATCCTGATGAATTGGTGATGCAGCCTAATCAGAGGGTCCAAAGCCTGACATTCACCAAGAATAACACCATAATTCCCACCCTTGATTGAACTGTACCATAATTGTTACAGATTTTTGTGCAAGAAATGAGAGGGCTAATTTGTTCAAATGCTTAATTGATGTATGAACGGGTTGATATTAGTTAGAAGACGAGTATCATCATCAATCGATAGCATGAATAAAGTTATCAAATTGAAAAGAAAAGAAAAAAATGAAAACAAAATAGGTAGCCGTGCCAGATCCATGGGATCAATCAATCCACCAGGATTTGTGTAGTTCTGCTAATCATCCGCAATTGTATCCAGGCGCTAGGATTCCGCTGCTGAAGGTGGGATCATTTAAACAGCCAGGCTTGAGTCCCTATCTGAAATCTGGGAGGGAGGGTGAGGCTTGGAGGTGCTAGGAGAGGTCGTTCCAGGACATATCGTGAGGTAGGAGAAGGAGCGTCCTCCACTGTTGCTATGGTGGAGTGATAACGGCAAACAAGAAAACAATGATGAAAATGATTTAGAAATGTGTTATTAGTTTCCCAGTGTTTTACAAGATAAATATGAAGCATACACTTCATAATATCACATTCTACCACAACTATGTGATGAACCCAGTACTGGATCATGAGGGTCTGACAACATGAGTTGCAGTTTTCTTTCTTGGACAGAGCTGAAACTTGCACTGTGGGGAGCTTCAAGTAGGTAGTTCTTTATGTTTCAGATGTAACTGCCACTTCATGTGCTTCAAGTGTGTAGCTCTGGGTGTATCTTGGTGTCCAGGGTACAGCCTAGTAATTTGGAATATAAATTTAGCATTGGGGAAGTCAAATCAACCAATAAGTGAGCCACTGTACATTGCTGCATAGTGTCTCATAGATTTGGAGAGGGACAAGTGTAAGCATTCTGTCTGATTCCAGGTGAGTTATGATGAAAGTGATGTCATGTTCTGTTTTGATTTTAAGGTAAGTTGAGAATTAAAAATTTGCGAACATTCGTGACAAGAATTTTCAATTCTATTAAGGACAACGGAGGCGAGGATTATGCTTCTCAATCTTTACTAGGAAGCTCACAGCAGCCAATAAAAACAGAGATAAAAACCACGTGACAACCATAGAGTCTTGTCCATATAAGGTCCCTGTCAGCACATAGAGTCCTCTTTCTTTGTAACAGTACATAAGTCCATGCACGACCTGTTCCTGAGGATCACCGATAGCTAGGGTCTTCTCCCATCAACGAACTGTGCGCCCAACGGGGCCGAACGTCTCACTGGATCCCGGTCCAGACAACTTGCTTGAGAGCGAAACAATAAACTGCGAAGCGTTCCATCGCCGATAAACCATAATCAGGGCTACTTGCTGTCATTTCCTGAAAGAAAGGAAACACCCCGTAAAGACCGTTTGAGGTTGTGAAAACAACAGCAGTACATCACGAGCAATTTGGGTGGGAAAAAATACACAGCAATGCAATATATAGCATGATCCAATACATACAGCATCATAATCTTGAATGCGAATATGCAATCTATAGCAGTACATTAGACAATGTATCTCTGGGTGGGATAATCCTCGCCTCCGTTGTCCTTAATAGAATTGAAAATTCTTGTCACGAATGTTCGCAAATTTTTAATTCTATGTCAGGACCGGAGGCTCCGATTATGCTTGTTCAAAGCTGAGCCACCACAATTGAAGCAACATTGACAATCGGCTTATAGTAAAACGTTTTTAAAGTATTCTCCGTAGACCAGTCAGCCGCACTCATGATATCTGCTAGGCTGACACCCGTTACAAATGCTTTGGAAGCCATGGCTCCACGCGCAGAGTGTGCCCCAAACTTGGAGATATCAATCCCTGCTTCGCCCATGAGCCAGCGCATCCACCGCGATAAGG
Organism: Triturus cristatus; assembly: GCF_964204655.1. NCBI lineage: Eukaryota > Metazoa > Chordata > Amphibia > Caudata > Salamandridae > Triturus > Triturus cristatus. Next base: position 464,508,922 of record NC_140592.1, read on the forward strand.
TAGCTGGAGTCACTGGGCGAAAAGGCTTCTGCAAAGCAATAAGTAATTGCCCCTGCATATTAGTACGAAATTCCTCAGTACTCACCTCGTAATCCTTAATACATTGCACCACACACAGTTTAGGGTTATTAGGAAAAACCGGGTACGTGACTGAAGTAGTGTTAAACTTCGTTCTCCTGGACAAAGTGAAGGACACCCCCTCAGGGGTAAATCTACGCCCCGCTAAATCAAGTGCTCGGACGTCAGAAACCCGTTTGCAAGAAACGAGACACAAGAGCATAGTCAGCTTGGCCGAGAGTTGTTTACGAGACAAGAACCTATTGGATGGCCAGGATTCCAGGAATCGGAGGACAAGAGAAACATCCCACAGTTGAGAGTACTTTGGGCAAGGGGGTTTCACCATCCTGACTCCCCTCAGTAATTTACATACTAAAGGATGTTCCCCAATGGGCTTACCTTCTACAGGTAAATGTCCCGCCGATATGGCGGACCGAAAGTTGTTGACCGTCCTGTACGCCAACCCAGAGGACGCCATAGAAGCCAAAAAGTTGACCACTAAAGACACATGTGCCTTAGCGGGATCCACGTCCCGTTGAGAGCACCAATCACACCACCTTTTCCAAGATGAGGAGTATCGCTTGTGGGTATTGGCCGACCAAGCTTCTTTGATGAAGTTACTAGCTTCTCGTGAAAGGCCCGGGACACTACACCTGTCCCTGAAACCCGCCAAGCAACGAGAGGAAGCTGGCCCGACGCCACCAAAGGATGGGGATTCTGAAGAGGGTCCAGCAATAGGTTCTGCAACTGGGGAAGAAGGATCGGGATCGCGCAACTCATGTCCAGTAACACCGGAAACCAAGCTTGAGCCCTCCATAGAGGAGTGATCAAAATGAGCTCCGCCCGAAAGGCTCTTGCTCGCGCTAGAACCCGTGGGATCATGAGAAACGGGGGAAACGCGTAGCAGAGGGACCTCGGCCATTCTTGCAGGAATGCATCTGTGGCTAACGCCTCCGGGTCCGGCCTCCAACTGAAAAACTGGGGAACCTGACTGTTCAGTCGGGACGCAAAAAGGTCTATCTGGCAAGGGCCCCAAAGATGGGTCAGGCGCCGAAACACCGTGGGCAACAGCCTCCAGTCGCTGGAGTCCTGTAGATGGCGGGAATTCCAATCGGCCACTTGGTTGTTGGAACCGGGCAGGTATTCCGCAACCACCGAAATTCTGTTCTGCAGACAGAAGTGCCAGAAGTCCTTGGCGATCTCCGCCAACATTCGCGACCTGGTACCGCCCAGCTTGTTGACGTAGCGTACCGCCGAGATATTGTCCATCCGAAGGAGTATACAACAATCTGCTTTCTGCGGCGAAAGACATCTGATCGCAAAAGAACCAGCCAACAGTTCCAGGCAGTTGATATGCAATAGAAGTTCTTCCGGCGACCAGCGACCACCCGTGGACAACGTGCCGCACCGGGCTCCCCAACCCCACCGGCTGGCATCTGATTCGATCACCACATCCGGGGTCGATCCGAATAGCGCCCGGCCGTTCCAGGCCTCCATGTGGTTTAACCACCAATCCATCTCCAGTCTCGCCTCCTCTGAGAGAGGTATCTGTTCTGAGTAACTGAGACCTTTCCAGAGATGGCGGATCTTGAGCCTCTGAAGGGCCCGATAATGAAGGGGGCCCGGGAAGATCGCTTGGATGGAAGAAGCCAGGAGCCCCACTATGCGGGCTAAAGATCTCAAGGACGTCGTCTGCCTGCGCAGGGTGGACCGCAACTCTTTCTTGATTGCCCTGACCTTTGGCATTGGCAGTAAGAGTTGACACGTCACTGAATTGATCGTAAACCCCAGAAATTCGATGGACTGAGAGGGGGTTAACACTGATTTCTGCGGGTTGACAATGAACCCCAAGCCTTGCAATAGGTTGATCGCCCAATTGAGGTGCGTTTGGACCGTTTGAGGGGAGGCCGCCAAAACAATTATGTCGTCCAGGTATATAATGAGGCGGACTCCCCGAGCCCTGAGAGTTTCCACCACTGGTCTCAGGAGCTTCGTGAAGCACCACGGTGCTGATGACAGACCGAACGGGAGGACCTTGTACTCGTAGCATACCTTTCCCCAGACAAACTGCAGGAACCTCCTGTGAGGGGGAAAAATGGGAATGGAGAGGTACGCGTCTTTCAGGTCCAAACGGACCATCCAGTCTCCTTCCTGGAGAAGGTCGCGCAGTAGATGGATCCCTTCCATCTTGAAGTGTCTGTAAACAATCCAAAAGTTGAATTCTTTGAGGTTTAACACCAAGCGGGAACCGCCCCCTTTCTTGTCTACGAGAAAGACAGTGCTCACGAAACCGTGAGGATGGACCTCGGAGGGCGCAATTGCGCCATTCTGCAGCAAGGAATTGATTTCTGCCGTGATAAAGTTCTGATCTTGTCGGGAAAAATACAGAGGGGGGGGGGCGGGAGTGTTGCAAAGGGGAGGCGTACATCTCCAGCCTGTACCCCTGTACCGTCTGCAACACCCATGCATCTTGTGAAATTTCGCGCCATTTGTCTAGAAAACATGCCACTCTGCCCCCCAATGTCACCTCCGAGAAGGGAATGAGGCTCACCTGAATTTCCGGCATCATGCTGGTTGTTGGAGTTTCCTCCAAATCTGCCACCTTTGCGGAACCTGTTTCTGGAACGTCGCGAGGGGTAAAAGTTGGAGGTGTTGGCTGAGTTGTCCTGATAACCTCCTCTTTGTTGACCACGTTGGGTGCCTTGGTTATATCCCCGGCCGAACGAGCGCCCCCGGAAGCGTCCGGCCCTGCCAAAAACCGGGCGGAAATCCCGCTTCAACGACCCCTGGGCCTTGTCAAGCCCACTAAATGTGGCTACAAACTTGGTCAGCTCCTTGAGAAAAGGCTGACCAAACAGGAGGCCTTGGGCTAGCGGACCCGATTCAGACGTAGATAATTCGGCCAGTCTGGGGTCCAACTTTAGGAGAATGGACCTGCGTCGTTCCGTTGACAATGCACAATTAGCATTGCCTAACTGGCACACTGCCCGCTGTGCCCAGCCAATTAACTCATCAGGGCTAATTGCAATGGAGGATTCTTTGGCCTTAAAGCCGATCTCGAGAATCTTGGTCAGGGGGCCTATGACGTCCAGTAGTTTATCCTGGCAGGATCGCCAGGACCTGTCCAAACCTTTCTTAGGGTCTTTCGAATACTTTTTTAAGTACGTCAACATGGACGGGTCTACCTCTGGGGTAGCCGCCACCTTATCTGCCAGTTCCGGCCGAGGGCATTCCGACCGCAGTCGTGCCCGTACGTCCGTGTCAAACGCTTGACGTAGATGGGTCTGAACATATTCCGCCACCTCTTGCGGTGGTAGCCAGGAAGATGAGTTAGGGTGGATAATGTCCGCTGGCTCGAACGTGAGCACCTTAGGTGATGTGGACGGACCAGAATGCTTTTCCTTCCTTGCTTTCTTGGAAGGGCAAGGAGATTTTTCCTTGTCCGTGGTAGGGTCAGGTGTGGTGTCTTGACCATCATCCTCTTGGGAGATCTCAGTAATTGTCGCCTCTCTAGGAGAAGAACGCTCTTGCTCCGCCATCGATCGTGCAAGCTTAGCGAAATCTGCAGCATGGGGATTCACTCTTCCCTTACCCCCAGGTGTAGGACGGGAAGCTGAGGATGGAACCCAGCCTTGTTTCTTTGCGTAAGAGCAAAGATGGCGCTTCAATGGCGCAATCGCCCTCACCAACGCGGAATTGACTGAATGCTGCACACCTGCGTCCAATGCCTCAACGAGGTCATATTCCATAGACCCTGAAGGGTCTTCATCATCATAATAATAATAATCTTCCTCATAGTATTCAGACATAGTTGCCACAGTGAGCAATTAACGACCCTGAGGATTACTTGTGATGTCCGTCAAATTCACAATCAATAGCCCCACACAGGAGATCAGGGGGAGTGGTAACCCCAGGCAAGCCCCCAATACAGTCACCAATGGTGACACCAAATGATAATGTTTAGATGTGGAGGGAGGGAGGGCTTGCACAACAAAACCCCACTCTAGGCAAAGCCTATGCTGAATTATACAGCCCCACTGACTGTAGAAACAGAAGGGCGTCTGGGGAGCCAAAACGAGCCTTTTCCGCCGAAAAACGGCACAAATACGGGTCTTAAGCAGTCAAAACACACTGCTCCGGTGTTCAATTCAAGCCCGACTGATTTTCGCGGGCAAAATGGCCGCCGCGCATGCGCGCTGGCTCAGGCTCTTATAGACAGTAAAAGAGGACTGCGCGTCAGACAGACGCGCGTCCTCGCTCCCCTAATCCTCCCGCTCCACGAACCCGAATGACGTGAGGAGACAAGCTCACCGACGGGTTACACGGAAAACGCTCGCAGCGCTTCAGACTTCCTTAGTGGAAAGGCAACCGGCACACAACCTCGACGAGGTGAAGACCTCCGTCCTCACAACTCGCGCTAACCGCGATCGCGCATCAAAGGCAGCGCCTCATATAATAAACAACAGCCACAGCATATAAACTGTCAATAAACCAACAATTAATACAAATGAAGATCGCGCATCAAAGGCAGCGCTTCATATAATAAACAACAGCTACAGCGTATAAACGTTCAATAAACCAACAATTAATACCAATGAAGTAATACCACACTGTAAGAGAATAATATGCATAAGGTACTTAACTGGCTGCGGAGCAGCAAAGAAAGAGAACTCTATGTGCTGACAGGGACCCTATATGGACAAGACTCTATGGTTGTCACGTGGTTTTTATCTCTGTTTTTATTGGCTGCTGTGAGCTTCCTAGTAAAGATTGAGAAGCATAATCGGAGCCTCCGGTCCTGACATAGAATTATCTGCATATATGTATGCAGAATGTCCATTTTTGGTTAGATCCCAGAATGTTTCGGTGCATACTCCAAAGGCAAGAGTGATCCTTGGGAGACGTTGAAGGTCATGTTAGAAGGTGAATTCCAATGTTCACTTATTGACAGAAAGTTGATAATTTTGAACCACTGGGACCCAGACTCCACCCAGACAGAAATATTGACTATTTCCATTGGTATGATGGTGTTTAGAAATTGGATTGTCTTTAGGGAAGATAACATTCCTTAGAGTTCATCAAAAGAGATAGAGGGGTTGACTTTTTGCAGTTTAGCATGGTACGCGTGCAAATGCAGTTGTTAAGATTTCTTACTTGATTTTATGTGTTTTACTTGAAACAAGACAACACATTCTTGATATTTGTAAGGGGTGTGGAGCTGCCAGCAAAGTAGTAAGATTGGAGGTCTGTCCTACAGCTTTGATGAGCTTCATGAGATGGCTGCTTGCCATGCCCATGTGGGTTGTGAAAATAAGCAGCTTTCGCCTCTCTTATGTGCATTTTCACTACTTTTTCACAGCTCATAGGCTGTTCAGAATCTCTTTGAATACATCTTGAATGCAATTCCTTTCCTGCATCAGTAACCCTTTCTATTGACTGCAGCTGAGGCTCAACGAGCCGATTTCTTCCTTTGTTTTTAAATTTGTCAGTGTTAGTGGGACCGGTTAATTGAAAATTCTCATCCCTGGGGCGTGTTTGTGCGTTAAGATGTCCTTTGTGTGAAAGCCTTCAACAGGCACAACTAGATAGGGTGTTTTTAAGGTATTTTGCTATTAGGTATCTTGGAAACTAAATAATTCATATTTCAGACCAAAGTTTCTTTGCAGTTTGTGTTACCTGTGGTTCTTGTGAATCCAAAATTAAGTGTAAAGTGATGCCGTAGATAGTCTGGCCGGTGAACCAAAGTTGCATTCAGGCACCCAAGAGAGAAGGATTTAATGGTGAACAGGTTCACTGTTGAGCCTTTGTAATATTTTGGTTCAGTGCAGTTGTGGAGAAGGTTATTACTTTGAAGGAACCGTGTGAAAGTTAAGACTGTCACTTACCCCCCCTTCTCAGGTCTATGATTCTTTATCTGGTCTACTTATTTTACATAAGCAATAGTGCAGTGCTGTGAGTGAAATAACAGGAATGGGCATCTCTCTTTCTTAGTTTCCATGGATAAGTTCCCCCAGTTCTTGAAGAACCTAATAGCCTCTATTGGAAGATTTGTCTGCAAAGTACAACATTCAGATACTTAATAAGTGAAATAAAGTGATCTCTACTAGTGCCTCCATTCTATTCAATTACTGCTAATCTCCATAAGAGAGAAGCAAACGTTCACACATAAACTACCAAGTAAATGCATCTGGCATAAATATATTACTAGTCATAAGAATCATGCAAGTATAATCTAGCATAAACTAAAAACGCAACATTTAATTCTAAAGTAAATTTAGATATTGTTGTTCTTTAGTACCGAAATTAATAAACCTACATTTAGGAACGTAACCTATTGTTTGTTAAAATGATAAACCTCTGTTTCATTGAATTAAAGAAGATAAGCTGCGTTTGCCTCTATAATGAAGATGCTATTTAATTTTAAAACATCCTTGGCTTTCAGCTTCAAGTTGTTTTTTTGATTGTAAAAATAAAATCCTGGATCAGTTGATGCAGCTAATCAATGTCTCAGTTTTAGGTGGTTTCTTGCTGTGATGTGCACATGCAACACAATAACCAATTATTGATTCATATTGTTAGGAAGACCAATACTAGTTATCTGCCTTGTACCCTCAGATGCTATTCACCTTTCTGTCAGTGTGGTTTTCTATGGGACTGGATTAACAGCACATGAGGTGGTTGTGAAAGTTTGCTTTGCTCATGTTGTCAGCTGTAGAAATATTACAGAGCATGATTAAAACTATGAGATAGGAATGACCTGGTTTGGCTTGTTGTTGGATGCTTGTTGGTGTTGGGAGGTGGAGATGTGAACAGTAGCTTCAAAAGTGTTTATGAGTTGGTTATGGCAAGTGGATGATATTTGAAGTGGTTCAATTTACTGGGCTAAATGCAAAGGTTTCTTTTTACGAAGCTGTGCAAATAGTCTTGAAATTGGTGAAGTTGGATTTGAATGTTTAAAAATAGTTTGGACTCGTATTATGATTTAACCATTGTCATTAAAGTTACTAGTTGGGGAGGCATTATTATCTTCCGATAGCTTGTAGCAAGTCATGTACCCAAGATTTTCACAACTCTGGGTAAACCTCCTGGTAGGCTTCAAACCAGCCTAAAGTTAATGCTGTGGAAGATTAGGTTTGTCAATATCATGCCATTGCTAATGCTTTCAAACTATCCCCAATTATGGTTTTAGGATAGTGCCTGTGGGAATCTTTGTTGAAATTGTTCCTGTTGTTCTTTAGAGATGCACAGAAAGACAATTAAGTGCAGGTGGAGGACTTGAAGATGTTTGTTTTTGGGGGAGGGGGTCTCTTAGGGACTTCAAAGTGAGTTGGGTCTGTTATTAGAAGATTCATAGGATGGCTGGCCAAACTGACATGCGCACTTATAAGTGCCCACCACTCCTCCTATATGCCATGGCCCGGTCCCACCTCACCCCACCCAATACTCATTGCGATGTCAGACAGCGATAAATAAAATGATAATAACATCATGTTACTATCATTTGATTTATCATCTGCTGGCTTTGAGCAGTGGAGCGATGCTCCTCCACCATTAGGGAAGAGCCGCACTTGAGCCCAAACCATGGCATCTACAACACCCCCCCAGAAGTCACTGTAGGACAGTGGAGTTTGGCATCCCTACTCTCATCTACCTACTTTACGTCAAGGGGTCAATCCTTATTCGATCTACAACCACCATATCCTCGATGTCCAGGACCCCTACCATCAGTCGATCGATTATTCTAAGCTGTACCTCTCACACCACAGTCCATATAGTATGATGTTTGCGGGAGGTAACCCCTGCTCAAGTAAATCTGTTTCCCTGCCCGACAGCTCCATTTTCTTTGGTGTATAAAAGTGAGAGAACTGCAAGCATACAAGAGCTGCATCCTGATGAATTGGTGATGCAGCCTAATCAGAGGGTCCAAAGCCTGACATTCACCAAGAATAACACCATAATTCCCACCCTTGATTGAACTGTACCATAATTGTTACAGATTTTTGTGCAAGAAATGAGAGGGCTAATTTGTTCAAATGCTTAATTGATGTATGAACGGGTTGATATTAGTTAGAAGACGAGTATCATCATCAATCGATAGCATGAATAAAGTTATCAAATTGAAAAGAAAAGAAAAAAATGAAAACAAAATAGGTAGCCGTGCCAGATCCATGGGATCAATCAATCAACCAGGATTTGTGTAGTTCTGCTAATCATCCGCAATTGTATCCAGGCGCTAGGATTCCGCTGCTGAAGGTGGGATCATTTAAACAGCCAGGCTTGAGTCCCTATCTGAAATCTGGGAGGGAGGGTGAGGCTTGGAGGTGCTAGGAGAGGTCGTTCCAGGACATATCGTGAGGTAGGAGAAGGAGCGTCCTCCACTGTTGCTATGGTGGAGTGATAACGGCAAACAAGAAAACAATGATGAAAATGATTTAGAAATGTGTTATTAGTTTCCCAGTGTTTTACAAGATAAATATGAAGCATAATATTTGTTTCCACACAAGAGTTTGATTATGGAGCCTGTGCATTTTCTGAGTTGTTTTGGCCTTGTTACCAGTAGTGGCTGGGGGGAAGGAGGGGGACGTGAGGGACAAATTAAAATTAAAAAAAATCAACTTACCTCTTCCGCCGGCCGCGTCTCTGTGAGCGCTGTCGATCGGCACTCAGATGGGGACTGTGGTCCTTGGCATGTTCTCCATCAGGGCGTGTAATCAAGCCTGGTGGGGATCATGCAAAGTGTGCATGACTGTGTGGCTGGGCCAAGACAGCCGGCCAAGCAGTCATGAGCACTTGGAGTGCGCAAACCACTCCTCCCCCTGTGCCTCCAGCCCAGCCCCACCCTAACCCAGCCCCAAATCTGCAAAAAATAAAATTATAATAACTACATTATTATAATTTTATTTTTCCTGCTCAAAGAGCAGTGGAGAGACGCTCCTCTGCCTTAGCGAAGGAGCCGCCCTTGTTTGTCACAGTGATTATTTCACTCTTCCTATATTAGGAGGGTTCAGATAATCAAGGCTACGTTGGAGTTAAGGTATTGACTGCACTGGGATTATAGACTTTTTTATGTTTTAATAATCTTTTTATTGAACAAAAGAACAAAATCACAGCGGTACAATCAGTCATTAGACATCAGTTAGCCGCAAAGTACGTACATTATTGCTGAAGTACATCAATATTGAACATAGTTTACTGTCTTATCACAGTCCCTTCTTCGGCTACCGGTTTTGCAACCCCTCCTCCCTCCTGCAAAGTTCGACTGTGGGGGACAGGCATATCTCTCCTCTGTGTTTATTCCATGCCGTCCATTTTCGATCCCATTTTTTGGGGCACCCTCTGTTCTTGAATACGTCCTTCTCTGCTATCATAGCTCATTCCATATTGATTACCCATCCCTGTAGCAGTGGAGATTCCCCATTTCCCCATTTCTGTGCTATATTTCGGGGATTACAGACTTTTATGAATTGCTAGAAGAAAGAATTTAATTATGTCAATATTTTTAAAAAGTAAATGCCATTCTGCTGGGTTACATAGAACAAATAATATAGTTACTCTTCCCTAGCAATCACAATGCTGTTATCCATGCAAGTGCATTTCATTTATATGAACAAATCACAATCAAAAATAAATTGGGTGGTAAGCACTGCACGCGTCTTTGTCTTTTTTTCCCCCAGATATGAACGAGTGTCAGACCTTGCATGGCGTCTGTGGCATGGCTCTTTGTGAGAACGTGGAGGGCTCCTTCCTCTGTATCTGCCCTATCAGCAACGAGGAGTTTGACCCCATGACTGGGAAGTGCATCAGGCCCACCAGAGCAGGTAATCTAACACAGCTCCTTAATTTCCGTTATCAAAGAACTAACTAAACCTTTCAGTATTATAAAGGCTTTGCATAGATGATCTTGTGCTAAAACTTTATATCGTGGGTGATTTGTGGAGAAAACAAATTGTGATGAAGGTGAGACTTTTTGCAAGTTTGTCACAGTGCAAGCTACAAGTTTTTATGATGGGATGAACTTTGGGCCAGCTGTACATAGCTACTTTTCAATTGTAGAAGCCTGAGAATCGAAAATCTCAGAGTTTGCAGCTGCAAAAATAAGACCTACTAACTCACACGGTACCACAGTCACGCGATTTCGGCTCCTTTTACACGGTCACCCAGTGAGGGGGCAAAATCACATGGTGGCAGGGAAAATGAGCTGAATAGCACTGTAAACAGCGGATTTCCAGCTCGGTTTTGGAGGCAGTAAGCATCCAATGTCAATTAATGGGTGTGAATACATCCCAGGACATTGGCGACAGCCTCAATGACCCCAACTCACCCAGTCACAGCTACCAGGGAGCATGAAATGGGCATTCCCTTCACCCTACTATTCAGTATGTATCAATGGATACTGACCACAATTATGGTTGCAACTGTAGATCGGCTGCCAATACGTCAAAGGAAGTGGTCAATAGTTTTAAAAGGGGGGGAAGTCATCTTGTGGGACACCTTCCCTTTCATAAATGTTGTTGGCAGCCTGGTGGGGTGTAGGCAGTGGCCTCAGAGGACCACTTCTTGCTCCCCCTAAAGTTTTCCTATGAAGATGTTTTTAGTTTTTTTAAAAGCAGCACTGGTACCATTAATCGTGACAGGCTGCTTTATGCAGGGGTGGCGGTCTACTGTACTTTACAGACCACCATCCCTATGCCTGCAGCCAATCACATTATGCCTAATTAATATTCATTAGGCAGATCACTATGTGACCAGAGGTTTTGAGATACGACCTACTAATACTTAAGTAGCATCGCAAAATTAATGACTGGTCGCAAAAAATCGATGAGCAAATCGTGACCACTTTTTGTGACCAGTCTTTTAGTGCATGTGGCCATTACTGCCTGCTCTCAAAAGTACTCACGTTAAGTTCTACATTTTCAGCTTAGCAGTAGCCTTAAAATGTAGGGTTCACCTGCGTATTTCAATGAGAGGGGACTAAAAAGATAAGACTCTCTAGCACTCGGTGGAAGTGGACGTCAATCCACATTATGTTCTCTCTGCTCTATAATCCCATAGCTACAGCTCAACTTTGCAACTATTCAGTGTGAATCTTTGTTCTATTGGAGGGATAGCTCTCTTCCCTACATTTCTTACTTTGTCTTTCTGTAGAACACCAAATGTCTACAACTACTGTGAGGCTGCACGTAAATTCACCCATCAATAATTTGTTTTATGTAGCACAACAGACCACCAGATATGTCACCTAAGTGTTGCAGCAAGAGTACAAACGCGGAGAACAGAAGAGTTTTCAGAACCTTCCTGAACAACAGGAGTTCCTAAAAAATGTTAAGTCCTTGGAAAGGGCATTCCGAGCAGAACATATTGTTAACTCTTATAGGTGGATTTGGAAGTCTTTTATCTTAAGATCCCAGTGTTCTGTGTAAAATGCTGGAGGCAAAATGTGCCTAAAAGTTCAGTGGATTGTCGTGAACCGCTTCATGAGTTAGTGACACCATCTTGAATTTAATGTACGACCTCATCTAAAGATAGTGAAGTTAACAAGCAACAGGTGAAATATGAGTTTTTTGGGAAAATTCAAAACTGCTTTTTCCACTGAATTTTGCAGAACCTGGGGACTGATATACAAAACAATTTAATGGTTGCAAACACTCAAATTTGCTAAACCATAGGCTGTACAACTGCTAAAAAGCTTTTCTGTATTTACTAAGCACATTTACAGATTTGGAAAATTGTTTCTGGATTGGTAAATGGGTTTAAAAATCCATTGCTAATACTCCATTGACAAGGGGCAGGATGTGGACACTTTTTCCAGATTATGATTCCCATCTTGCTGTTTCAATGGTTGCAAGCCTAATTCCGGCCGCAAACCATTGTTCACTTACCGACTCCCAAGTTGGTGTGGTAACTGATTTGCAAAAGGGAAGGGTTTCCCTTTGGACTGGTTTCACTTTGTGAATGCTGAGATAGGGTTCAGGAAGAGCACACAGTTCTATTCAGAAAAATAATAATTTTTTTAAACACAGCCCCATTTGATTGAAGTAAAATGGGTTGCATTTAAAGAAAAACATTTCTTTATTTAAACAGGACGACAGACCTGGTGGTTTGCTGACCCTTGCAGGCCACCATCCCTGAGATTGTGGCCAATCACATCGGGTCGCAGATTGCTACATGTCTAATTACTGTTAATTAGGCAGGTCGTTCTACAACCCCTGCAATTCTGTATTTTGTGAACCAACCTATTTGTATATAGTCGGTTAGTAATATTCTATTAATTTCTCAAAAAGGCGGTGCGCAAACTGTGACCACTTTTTGTGAATTAAATAAAAAGGCATCAGGTCCACTGATTTATTTTATGTCGACCTAATTTAATTCCAGCTGTAATCACAATCCAGAAACCTTTCACCTATTTTTGGCATTATCTCTGCTGCTCTATCTTACTTATGCAGAGGAAACCTTGTTTTTCTTAACATTTTCAGGTGGAACTGAGATGTAGAATCAATGTTGTTAGCATGCTTGTCCATTTCCATCCTGTAGTGTCGCCCTTGTATTATAGATGACGCAGACACTATGTTCAGTTGAGGATCTTTATTTCCCTGCTTCGTTCGTCTACCTGACCCTACTCTACTCTGCCCTTTCGTCGCTCCTCTTCCGCCGCCCCTCGCTCTCCTCCCATATCCTCTTCTGATGTGCTGGTCCTAGCGCCCAGCACATGTCACAACATTACATCTCCCCCCTTCTTAAACACTTTTAACTGTGTTACTTGTATCCATGCATGTCAGAGGTACAATGTAATATGAACTAATATAGTTACAGTTCTTCAATTAGACGAGCTGTTCTTCTATGAGTTTGTTGTGGCCGGAGATGACCATTCCGATCCACCTGTTCTCTTTCGTCAGGAGGCATGGACGTTAGACGATCACTTACTGACCCAGATGCCTTTCCTGGTTCTACACTGATGGGCGCAGTCAACGCTTCTCGGATGTTGGGCGTGCATTTCTGAAAATGCGTCACGTTCTTCGTGATCCTCTTGTTCTCCGCCTCAGCCGTAATCATGGTTCCCTTTTGTTTTGTCACCAGGATTGGGCAGGCTTGATATCGACAGTCCGCTTTTCTCTGTTGTTCTTGTTTCGCCAATACCCAGTCCCCTTCATGGATAGATGGCTGTGCAGCTTTTTTCCGTCGGTCTGCATATTCCTTCATCTTCTCCTTTTTCAGTTTGTCTGTGGCTGCTAATTCTTCGTGCTCAGAGTCTTGAGACAAACCACTAGTTGCATCTTCCCAAGCTGGTATTCTGGTGCGCACAGTGCGACCCAACATTAAGGTTGCTGGACACTTGCCTGTGCTCATGTGCGGTGTGGTTCGGTAGGCACGTAATACTTCATTTAGAGCTACTTGTACCTCACGCTTTGAAAGTTCTGCGTGCTGTATTGTCTTCTTTAAAGTGGCCATAAATCTTTCTACCATTCCATTGGCCTGGGGCCACAGAGGCGTGATCTTCCGGTGTTTGAAATTGAAATGTCTGGCAAATTCAGCGAAGTCTTGTCATTGAAGGGAGGGCCGTTATCTGTTTTTACGACCTTCGGTATGCCCCATGCTGCGAATACCTCATCAAGTACCGGTATAACAGTGGCCGCTTTGGTGGACACTATGAGATGCGCAATAGGGAAGCGTGAGTATTTGTCCATGATGACTAGGACATACTTGCTGGATTGTAGCGGTCCAAAGAAATCCACTGCAACATGATGCCACACACCATCCGGCAGATCGGACATCTGAAGCGGCGCAGGGGGATCCTCTCGACTTACTAGCTGACATTGTGGACAGTCCTTCAGTGTAAGTTCCACCATTTGATCCAGCATAGGGAACCAGACCCGTTCCAGGAGCGCTCGTTTCGTGGCTACGATGCCTCTGTGTCCTTCATGTGCTAGGTTGACGACTCCTTGACGCAGCTGTTTCGGAATGATAATCCGCTTGTCCCTTAGTATGAGGCCGTCAGCTGTGATGGACAGTTCCTCCCTCACGTGTTTGAAAGAAGCCAGTTCCTGCTTGTCGATCCGTCCACTCTGCCCTACTTCTTCCAAATGCCTCCAGCTGTTTACCCGAATGCGATGTTTTACATCTTGAAGTGTAACATCTTCATTTGTAGCTTCCAGTATGGCCTCTAAGGGAACTGCAGGCAATTTTGCTTGAGCTACTACGAAGTGAATGTACTCCTCAGCCAGTGATGGTTTGGATTTGGACATTGCCTTGGGATGTCGTGACATGTAGTCAGCGGGGTTTGCAGCTTTTCCTGGATTGTGGATTATGGTATACATGTATTCCTGAAGGCGGATGCCCCAGCGCTCTATTCTGGGTGGCATTTTGGCTCGGGGATTTCCGAAGATGGTTATCAGGGCCTGGTGATCCGTGATAAGAGTGAATTGCTTCCCATAGATGAAAATGTGGAAATGCTCGCAGGCCCAGACTACCGCCAGGCTTTCCTTTTCTGGCTGGGAGTAGGCTCTCTCTGTGTCCGTGAGGCTCCTACTGGCATATGCGACAATATACCGTTGATCACTCTCATTGTCATATTGAGCTAATATCGCCCCTAATCCTACGGGACTTGCATCTACCGGGATTTCGGTTTTTCTTCTCGGATTGAAGTATGCCAGATTGTTGGCAGATTCAACCGCAGTTTTGATTTCACGAAATGCTTGATCACATCTTTTGGTCCATTGAAATGGGTGTCGTTGTTTGGTCAGCTTTCTCAGAGGGTAACTAATGGTGGCATAGTCCTTGTCATATCGTGCAGAGTAGCTTGCCATGCCTAGGAAGGAACGTACATCCCCCGCATCTCGCGGCCTGGGAGTGTCATTTAGCGCAGCGATTTTTTCTGGATCTGGTTTCATCCCTGCGCCTGAGAAGATGTGTCCAAAGAATTTCAAAGTGGACTTATGGAATTCACATTTGTCCTTGTTTAAAGTCAGATTGGCCTCCAATAGAGCATGGCAAACTTGGTCCAGCGCTGTGTCGTGTTCTTGCATGGTTGCACCATATACCAGGATGTCGTCACTGTAATTTAGGGTGTTGGGAATGTGATGGAATACCTTTCTGATGGCCTCCTGGAATATCTCAGCGGCCGAGGAGACCCCGAAGCTGAGCCTTTTGTATCTAAATAGACCTTGGTGAGTCGAGAAGGTGGTAATATATCTCGATTTTTCATGAAGTTCCAATTGATGATAGCCCTTGTTGAGATCTAATTTGGAAAATATTTGCGCACCATTGAGTGACGCAATCATGTCGCTGATATGGGGTCCCCGGGTGTCTTTCTTGTTCGATGGCGGTGTTGGGTACCCTCATATCAACACAGAGGCGCACTTTGCCAGGAGAGCCCTTCTTAGGCACGACGACCACCGGAGAGACCCAGGGCGTGGGTCCTGATGTTCTCTCAATAATGTCAGCTTGGAGAAGATCTTGTAGTTCCTCCTCTAAGGACAGTTGCAAATGAAATGGAATTTTCCGGTGGTGTTGCGCTATGGGAGTCACTTGTTCGTTTATGTGCAGTCGAACTTGGCAGTGAGTCATCTTTCCAAGGCCGGTGAATACATTTGGAAACTTGTGGACTATGTCCGGTTCATCATCTACTTTATACAAAATGTCCACTAGTCGAAGTCGTTCTGCCGTGGGCAAACTGAGAAGACAATCTGCTTCTGGACCATCAATTACATGTATGTGAGCCGGAATAGTTCTCTCCTTGTAGGTAAGATTAGTCGGGAATTGTCCTAAACACGGAAGAGGTTTCTTCGGCATCCAGGTGTACACTCGCACGTTGGCTTTATGCAAGTGTGGTGATGGATTCATTTTCTTGTATTCTGCAACTGAAATGTAGTTGAGAGACGCTCCACTATCCAGGACAAACTTAGCCCAGTGTGTGTCCATTTTAATATCTAGTTGCAGATATTTCTTTAGCCGGTCTGGGTCCGCAACCATGCAGACGTACTCATCACTGTCCTGAGATATTGGTGACAGTGACCTTGACTCACGAGATGGCGATCGACGAGATCGATATGTCCCATGAGACTGACGACTGGACTGTGAAGACCCAGTGGAGGAATCTCTGTAGTCCCACACTGCTTTAGCATGGTGGCGAGTGTTAGGCTGTCTGGATTGTCTGTAATTGTCTCTGTGGGTGTCTTTGCGAGAGGTTCCGCAAACATTTTCATAGTGGTTATCCCGACCACACTTCCTGCATTTTTGGCCTAAGGCAGGGCATGTCTCCGTGTGAGGGAAGTCATATCCACAGCGATAAAATTTAAGTTGGCGCGCCTGTCGCTTATCAGTCCGGCTTGAACTGCCACGCCGGCGATTTGCATAATGTGACTGAACTTTGGATCTAGAAGATCTTTGCTTTGTAGGGGAGGACCTGTTGGTGGTACAGGATTGGAGCCGAAATGCTTGCTCACGTTTTTCACCTCTTCCAGCCTCCATTTTCTTGGCATGTTCTTCTGCCTGATCATGTACTCGCGTCATTTCCTCGATCTCAATCAGACGTCTACGTAACGACTCAGACTGACATCCTTCTATGATTCGCAGGCGAAGTGCGTCTTCCGTCGAGAAAGAATCAAATTCACAGTAGCGGGCCAAACGTCGGAGTCGCGTGATGAAAGTGTTCATGGGTTCATCTTTTTCTTGCGAAGCCAAATTGAATATGTACCTTTCATAGTCAACATTCCGTTTGTGAAGAAATTTTCTGTTTAGTGCGTCACGCACATTGACATAGGACGAAGCATCCGCGGCCGGAAGCTCCTTTATAATCTGACCAACGTCTTTCCCTAATAAATTGCGTAATGCAATCAGTTGTTGCTCTTCCTCGGTTACACGAGACCTCTTCATGAAGTCTTCGAAGTCTTCTAGCCACTCCTGCCAGCGAAGGCCTATACCTCCCCCCGATATGAGGGCCAGGGGTTCCGGTGGGCGTAGAAAGGAGACTCCGAGTCCGGGTCCAGCCATGTGCCCGGTGGATGTAGAGGAGTCCGGCCTGGTGCTGGTGCTGGCGCCGGCAGAGGCATGACCTTGTCATGACGTTGGCGATCCCGACATGGCATATGAAACTGGTGAGGCAGATGCTGTGCGAAATGTGCAAGTCACAGGGGTCCTCCAAGCGCTTGCCGCTCAAGCCAGACTGGCACCGTCACCGCCCCTCTTTAGTGTCTCTAATGTGTAGGATCAGTTTGAAGGCGCCTATGGCGCAACAAACAGTCCACCAGCCACTGGACAGAAATGACTGGTCCCTCGCACTACTGAATATTTAGGGTATGCACCTAGATGTGCATGCAGTCCCATACGTTCGTTACTGGGCCTTGAAATTCACTTATATGCATCAGAAATCATCTTCCATGGCCATTTGCCAATGCTTGTTTCCACTTACAGCAAACGCCTGACCTTAAAATGGCCGCCGGGTCCTCTGCGCAGGGGATTGGGTGAGGCACCTGACTTTAAGATGGCCGCCGGTAAGATCTCACTCCTCGCGAGATTTAGGCCTTATTCCTGGGAGGGCAGCCATGCAGTCATTCACGGGCAGCATAAGTTCGGGACAGCAGCCTCCCCACCACACGCGACCGGGGTGGGTTCCCGGATCGTGACAAAACAGCAGGCAATTCGCCACACGCGACCGGGGTGGGCTCCCGGATCGCGCGTATACCGGCAGGCTCTTCTCCACACGCGACCGGGGTGGGCTCCCGGATCGCGATCCGACCAGCGACCTCACCGGGACAGCTGCACGCGGCTGGGGTGGCCTCCAAGAGCGCACAACCCAGATTCCACAGAGCCTGCAGCTCCGAGGCAGTGGAGCGAAGCGGCGCGACAGCAGGCACAACAGGAAGCAGGTAAGCGTTGAATGAATGAATGAATGAATGAATGACTAATACTTATAGAGCGCATGGCTACCAAAGGCCTCCCAGCGCTAGAGACCAGCCGTCAGACAATCACGCAATCAGACAGTTCTGGAGAACAGCGCGGTCTTCAGTTGTTTACGAAAGATGAGGTGATTGGTATCAAGTCGGATGTGATCCGGAAGCTGATTCCACCCTCTAGCCGCACTGAGGGAGAAAAGACGTCCCCCACTCCGGGCTCGATGTACTCTGGGGATTATAGCTAGATGTTTTTTCTCAGAGCGGAGGGATCTGCTTGGAAGGTACGGGAGAATAATAGATCGAAGGACCGGTGGGGCCTTAGCAGAGAGTACCTTGTGGACAACCATAAGGCCTTAAACTGAATTCTCTCAGCCACTGGGAGCCAATGCAGGGATTTATTGTGAGATCTGGCCGATTCCTGCCTATGAACCTGCAGCAGCAATCGAGCTGCACAATATTGAATTGTTTGTAGTTTTTTTATGGTTATAGATGGAGACCCTAAGTAAAGCACATTGGCATAATCAAGCCTCGAAAGAATCAGGGCTTGCACCAAGAGCTTCCTGGCAACAAAAGGCAGAAGTGGAAGAACTTTCCTGATCATTTTCAGGAAACCATAACAGGTACCTGCCACCCTGCATGCCTGTTCCTTAAGATTTAAACTATGATCCAGCCACACCCCAATACTTTTTATTTGAGTTTTGGGGGCAGGTAAAGTCCCCAAAGATTGCGGCCAAAGCGTATTGATGTCCATATTGCTAGTTTTACACAAGAACATCACCTCAGTCTTGGCCGCATTCAATTTTAAGAAGGAATTGTCCATCCAAACAGAGATCCCCTCCAAGCAGCTGGCCAAGTTGCTCCTAGTATTATCCAAGCTATTCAGGGATGCAATCAGCTGAGTATCATCAGCATACGTAATGATATTAACCCCAAAGGGTTTTACCACCTCAGCCAATGGGCGCAGATAGACATTAAAAAGCATGGGGCTCAACGAGGAGCCCTGCGGCACTCTGCATTGTAGAGGTATTCTTTCAGAGCTGGTACTACCCTCAAAGACTTGAAAGCACCTGGCTGTCAGGAAAGATTCCAGCCAGTGAGCATAGTTCCTGACACCCCCACCTCTCTAAGTCTTGGGATCAGAAGTTGGTGGTTAACAGTGTCGAATGCCGAACTAAGATCGAGCAATATAATAGCTGCGGATCCGCCACTGTCTACGATTTTCCTAGCTTCTTCGACCACAGCTAGCAAGGCTGTCTCTGTGCCTTGTTGGGGTCTAAAACCCGTTTGAGAAGGGTGGAGACGTTGCACCCAGGTTGTGGTCACCTTCGTCACCAGTTGTAGTGTCGCCCTTGTATTATAGAGGACGCAGACACTATGTTCAGTTGAGGATCTTTATTTCCCTGCTTCCTTCGTCTACCTGACCCTACTCTACTCTGCCCTTTCGTCGCTCCTCCTCTTCCGCCGCCCCTCGCTCTCCTCCCATATCCTCTTCTCATGTGCTGGTCCTAGCTCCCAGCACATGTCACAACATTACACATCCAAGAGTTGAACATGAGGCCTAATATTTTAACCTTATTTTAGAAAGCAAGATATGAATTCCCAACCAATAAAGAGGTGTGCTTTGCAGTGTTTTTCTTTAGGCAATGGCATGCCCCATTAAGAAGAAATTTTACTTTGGCTGACTTATGACACAGCTACTTCCTGTCCTTTCAAAACAGAATTTTATCAGACAGCTCAAGGACTCGCTTATGGTTTTCAATCAGGTTTTGGGAAAGAAGCAACACAACATGTGTGTTGTCCACATGGATTTGGCGGCCCTCTTCATGTTCTCTCAAGACGTGATGTGAAGGCTGATCTTATAAATTCAATAATGAAGGAGACAGGCAAGATCCCATATTCCTTCATTACCACCTCTGGACATTGATTCCAGCTACCCATTGCTTAATTTGTAAAATAAGCCCAAAGTTTTTCTCAGAAGCCCACTGTGAGAAGTTGGCCTGGTATATGATGCTCACTAGTTAAAGTGATCACCTTGTACCATGCCAAGCAACCCTTATGGTGTGGTTGTAAGTCAACCTTTTCGGACTAGCTGCCCTAGTGGTAGCGTAGGCTAAGCAGTCTTTGAGGCTAAACTCGTGAAACGTGTTAAGCCAGCTGTTTTACCAAATGCAACCCCCTTTTATACCAATGAAAGGACACCACACAGATATATATTCAAAATATATATGTATTTATTTCTCAAAGTAACCCCTAGTCTCTTTATGAGCACAGGAGCACAAATCGTCAAACAAGATTACAGTAGAATACACAGAAGTTGCACTTTATATGGATAGGCCCTGGTGGCCACTCGAACCATATACTAAAATAGTGGTATAAGTACCACGAACAGAAAAGGGAAAAGGCCTAGGGCCTCTAGAATCGCTGGGCCTACAAGGAGCTAACTTCAGTTAGTGACCAGGAGGTCCACGGGTGGCGTGTGCAGAGCAAATAGTCACACGCGTGCTCCCATAGGTTTCAATGGGTGCGTAAAAAGTACAAAGTTACTGCAAAGAGGATCTTCCGGATGGACTAGGAACTCAAGATTTGGAACACAGGCACTAGAGATGTAATACTACACTTGGGCACAGGTGTGCCAGCTTTACCTCACCCACAGGAAGCGGGTGCATAGGCCTCGAAGTGCGTCGGGTTTCTTCTATCTGTTCCGTGGAGCTTGAAGGCAAAGATGCTGCAGGCGGTCGGTCCGGGAGAGATGCAGTGGATCCAAGAGTGGATCGGAGATGTTGAAGACCTGTAAGCAGAGGGGACAGTGTTCACAGTCACTAGCCAGTGACCAGCGTGGCACCAGGTGGGTACCAGGCAATGTCGGGTGCAAACAGGAAGAAAGGTGTAGCTTGTCTCTGCAGCCACGTGGTCCCTGGAGGTCGACGACGTCCAGGAGTCGGTTCACAAGCTGTCCCACGCAGGCTCTCGCTGTCGGCGGTGTCGGCGACTTGATCGAAGCAAACAAGCCTTGGCAAAAGCAATTGTTGTAGGAGATGAAATAAGCTGATGGTTCTGACCAGCCAGGTCAGAGGGACTGCTCCTTTGGAGGGGAGCAAGGGCCAGTCTGGAGCAACCAGACCAGTGGTGTATTTCGTAAAGTTCGTCGCCAAGATGGCTACTAGCCAGCGGCCAGCAACCGGGTAGGCGCGTCGAGTGGCAAAATGCAGAAGGGCCCCACGCAGATCGTGGAGATGCTGGAGGGCTCACCTTTGGTGCAGATGCTGCTCGAGGGTTGGGCTTCTCAGATCCCAAAGCACAACTTGGAGGGAGCCTCGGTTGTTGCACTTGTCAGCTTGTCGTGGTCGTTCTAAGATGGCTGGCTCCACGTGTCTCGGTGCCTCCACGGGTCTCCTCTTTTCAGGGACTGTGGATCGGGCGGTGAGAGGTCTGGAGGTCCAGGTCTTGTCAGTCTCTGGGCTCCGGCTCCGGCGGGAGGCGGCGGCAAAGCAGACGTTGATTCGCTGGATGGTGCTTGCGTTAGCAAGGTGGTCACTCCCTGACCACAGGGGAGATTGGCTTCAGTCCTCTGTGCAGCAGAGCGTCGAAGTTCCCGTCTTCTTCTTAGTGTTAAGTTGATTCCAGGATGTCTGAAGTCTTAGGACACAGCTCCTACCTTTAAGCGGATTCTAGGGGCCGGACTACCTGCTAGGTCCCTCCCTATGGGTGGGACCAGGAAGGGGGGTGGTTACACCCCCAATCCTTTGTCCAGCTCGCCCCAGGCCCGGGACTGGTGTGCCCCAGGACCGGTTTGAACTGGCATATGCACCGAGGCTCCTTGTGAGCCACAGGCATGTCTGGTTTCTTTCAAGCCCTACCTGACCAATACACAAAATCCTGTCTGGGGTGGTGCACGCACCTCCCCTGGCAGGAAACCCTTTGTCCACACCTCCCAAGCTGGAAGGACTCCCAGCAGCAGGAGGGCAGACTTGTGTCTGTGGTGGCAGCATCCATTTTGTGGAGCTGAGGCTATGTCTGATTTTACCCGGGTTTCAGGTACTGTACATGTCGTGTCCCTCTAGAAGGGTGGAATGCTAACCCCGTCGCCAGAATTGGCGAGGGGTTAGTATTCCAATTCGTATGACACCTTACTCGACATGTTTTGATAAAGCCAAACCAAAGATAGCATTTAACCGCGAGGTTCATAATGCACTTAAGAGTATATGGTATGACGATATCTGGAAACAGTAGAAGGAAGTTGTTCCGACCACTGCAGACAGGCTCAGCTCATGCCAGAGCACCATCTCACATGGAACCAAGCACTCTGCCTTCAGGATTGTTAAGGCCTGCCATAGGAGTGACTTATAGGTTACCAGGTGTCCCATTTAAGGTTAGGTATAGGTATACTACACCTTAGTAAGAGGTGATTACACCAACTTACCCCAGCTAAGTGATCAGCCAGTTGTGTCAAATTGTTAGGCCAAGCCTGGGGTGGCATAATACATGCTTCAGCCCCTGGCAGGCCTTGGGTACACCAATGCCCTGGGTACCTAGTGTACACTGGTACAGGGGCTGACAGGGTGATCCAACCAATTGGGTATGTACCTAGGGTACATGGAGTCCATTTTAAAGAGAGAACAGCCAGGCTGAGATCCTGAATAGCAGGATCTCAGGCCAACTAAGTCGAAAAACCAGCTAGACACTAGGCAAAAATTTGGGGGTAACCATAGTCAGATATCCACCTTCCTACACAACCCCCCCCAAACGAAGGGAGATAAGGCTGACCTTGACCAGGTAAGCCTATATTGCCCAAGTGGCCATATAAGGAGGAACCAGCACTGGCATGGTTACCCCCTGTCTCATGGTCCACTAAGCAATCCCTCACCCTAAGGGTATCAGAGGGTCTCCACCATAGGGAATCTCTACCTTTGGTGTGTCTTGGCAAAGTAAAAGGCTGGTGTTGAGATGGAGTACTGAAGTGAGTGTCCTCAAAGTGAGGCCTCACCTTCCTCCAATCCCCCTCCACCATGGATGCCTTTCTTTCCTTAACTGAGTTGCACTGTGCTCTCAGGGTCAGCCTCTGGCTACCTAAAGCTGGAGGCTGGGTCCCTTTTGTGGGCTTACTGGAGGGACAGGTCAGGTCTGGGGCCCTAAGGTCCCATGTTTGCCTGTACCCAACAGAATCCCTCTGGGGGAGGTCCCTAACTACCTGTAAAGGAGATCCCTCAGGAATGTTTTTACCCATCACCTGACTAGGGCTACTAGCCAGGCAATCCTCATTCTTTTGATGGGGGGGTTCTTGTGGACAGGGGCCCTCTTGGGGTCCACTGGCCTCCCTGACCTCTGCAGCCCTGGGCTGACTGAGGCAGGGTAGAGAGAGGCAGGCTACCTGCACCAGACTGGGTCCCACCTTGGAAGGGGCCACTGACATCAGAGGCTCTGCCAGGCCAGGCCTGGCTACCTCTGGGGCAGTTCCTTCACAAGGGGTGAGGTCAGCTCCCTGAGGAGGCTGACTTTTTCCTAATGTCTGGGGAGAGGGAGACTTTTCTTCCTCCCCACTACTCTCTGTTTGTGTGGAGGGATCCATAGTTTCAGGCTTCACTACACCTATGTCAGTCTGAGTATAGGCTGAGACCATTACAGCCTTGCCAACCTTTTCAGGGGGGCACTCAGTTTGTGTTTGAGCTGTGACTGTCACAGCTCTGCCAGTCTCTACAGGGAAGTCTGTCTGTGCCTGGGCTGTGGCTACCACTGCCCTTCCAACCTTTCCAGGGAGGAAATCTATTTGGACAGGGGTTGTGAATGGCACAACCCCACTACCCTTATGTGAAAGGCCTACCATTTTAGAATGGGTGTCTTGTTCAACTCCAGCCCAAGCTGAGAGTTCCAAGTCATTCCCCAGTAAGCAGTCTACAGGCAAGGTTGGGGACACTGCCACCCTTTTAGGGCCAGTGACACCTCCCCAGCTGAGACATACCTCTGCCATGGGATGACTGTTCTGTTTGCCATCAATGTTGGTCACCTGGTAGGAGAAACCAGGCAAAAGCTGCTCAGAGGGAACTAGCCAATGGGCCACCATTGTGATGCTAGCTCCAGTGTCTCTGTAGGCCTCAGCTTTTGTACCATTGATGTAGGGCTCCTGTCTGTACCTACCCAAAGTGTTGGGACAGGCAGTGAAGTTGGCAAACCCCATGCCACCATCACAGACAAGAGTATCTGCTGCAGGGGAATTGGCTAAGCCAGGGTCCCCCTGTGTTCCCCAAGTAAACCCACCCAAATTTGTGGGGGCACTCCCACCACCTGGGGGATTACTGCTGACAGTAATAGGTGGTGTGACAGGAGTAATTGGAGGAACAGTTTTGTTTGTAGCCCTTGGGCAACTGCTGTCAGTTTTCCAATGCCCAGGAGTTTTACACTCATGGCAGTAAGGCTTTTTACCTGTGGTAGAGGAGGGAGCTTGGGACCCACCACCCTGTGTGGAGTTTTGGGGCCCTGAGGAAGATTTCTCGTTTGCCTTATCCCCTCCCTTCTCTTGAGGTTTGGTGGTATCTTTCTTTTGGTCACCACCCTGATTCTTAGGCCTGATCCTGGTCCTGACCCATTTATCTGCCCTCTTTCCCAATTCTTGGGGAGAGGTCAAATCTGAGTCTACCAGGTGTTGATGGAGGAGCTGGTTTTGACAGTTACTTAAAATCTGTTCTCTCATCATCAAATTGTACAATCCTGTATAATCAGATACCTTACTTCCCAGCAACCAACCCTCCAAAGCCTTAGTGGCACATTCAACATATTCACACCAGTCCTGAGTCTGTGTCTTTTGGGTGTCTCTGAACATTAACCTGTACTGTTCAGTGGTTAAGCCTAACCCATCAACCAGAACACTCTTCAGGACTCTGTAGTTTCTGACATCCTCTTCTCTAACAGTGAGGAGTCTGTCTCTGCCTCTTCCTTCAAAGGAGAGCCAGAGGATTGCTGCCCACTGGTCTTCAGGAACCTGCTGTACTTTGCAGGCTCTCTCAAGAGCAGTTATCCATTTGTGGATGTCATCCCCACTTTTGTAGGGGGGCACAACCTTAGACAGGTTCCTATTATCAAAGACCCTATCTTTGTCCTTAGGGACAATGCTGCCACCAGTGGGTATAGACCCACTCTCTCTAGGTTGCCTAGCCTTCCTCAGTTTTTCTTCCATCAGGGCTACTTCTAGCTCCTGCTTCCTGATCCTCAGCTGGGCTTCCTGCATTCTGGCCTCGTGTTCCCTCCTCTGAGGGTTGGTCATCCTTTTCCTGGAGTGACCTTGAGAGCCTCTAGAGCCATGAGAAGCATTGGAGTCACCTGAGCGATTCCTTTGCCTCCCAAGCCCTGTGTTAAGTCCACTGGGGAGATCCAATGGGGTAAACCCATTGTCAGTCCCCAATAGCCTTAGTTTAGCTGGGCCAAGTATAATACTTGGCACTGGGCTAGTTCTCCCTTCATCATCACTACTTTCTGTATCCTCACCACTTTCCTCCCCTGTAGTATGATTCTCATCTAAGGGATGGCTATTGGAACTGGGTACCTCTGTAGCATCTTCAGAAGGGGGGCCTCCTGTTCCTGACCCTAAGGGGGCTAACTGGGAAGCTTTCCTGAGTTCTCTCTGATTCTCATCATTCTGTAAGAGTTCTCTGAGCTCAGCAGAGGTAGGGTTCTTGGGCTGTTTAAGGCCTCTAAGAGTTGCCAAATGCCTGAGCTCATTCTGATTAAGGGTAGCAAAGCTGGATGGTGCCCTCTGGGGGTCACTCTCAACAGAGATGGGTACAGTGGACCCCTCTGCCCCGGCCATTGCTCTTAAGTGTGGGTGGATGTGTTGCAATCTACCTACACTTGTGTTTACCTACTAAACCTATCTAGTAGTTGTAGTCAGGGTGTGCTACTCCCTTTGCTCTACAACAACTAAGTTCAGTAGAACTTATGTATATCTAATCTTGTTTTATATGTACCTACAGGTACCTATGTGATCTTTCAATTGGTAACCAAGAGATTACAATGGTAAAAGCCAGCAAGCTCAAATCCAACCGCTGCTCACCAATGTGAGAAGTTGGCCTGGTATATGATGCTCACTAGTTAAAGTGATCACCTTGTACCATGCCAAGCAACCCTTATGGTGTGGTTGTAAGTCAACCTTTTCGGACTAGCTGCCCTAGTGGTAGCGTAGGCTAAGCAGTCTTTGAGGCTAAACTCGTGAAACGTGTTAAGCCAGCTGTTTTACCAAATGCAACCCCCTTTTATACCAATGAAAGGACACCACACAGATATATATTCAAAATATAAATGTATTTATTTCTCAAAGTAACCCCTAGTCTCTTTATGAGCACAGGAGCACAAATCGTCAAACAAGATTACAGTAGAATACACAGAAGTTGCACTTTATATGGATAGGCCCTGGTGGCCACTCGAACCATATACTAAAATAGTGGTATAAGTACCACGAACAGAAAAGGGAAAAGGCCTAGGGCCTCTAGAATCGCTGGGCCTACAAGGAGCTAACTTCAGTTAGTGACCAGGAGGTCCACGGGTGGCGTGTGCAGAGCAAATAGTCACACGCGTGCTCCCATAGGTTTCAATGGGTGCGTAAAAAGTACAAAGTTACTGCAAAGAGGATCTTCCGGATGGACTAGGAACTCAAGATTTGGAACACAGGCACTAGAGATGTAATACTACACTTGGGCACAGGTGTGCCAGCTTTACCTCACCCACAGGAAGCGGGTGCATAGGCCTCGAAGTGCGTCGGGTTTCTTCTATCTGTTCCGTGGAGGTTGAAGGCAAAGATGCTGCAGGCGGTCGGTCCGGGAGAGATGCAGTGGATCCAAGAGTGGATCGGAGAGGTTGAAGACCTGTAAGCAGAGGGGACAGTGTTCACAGTCACTAGCCAGTGACCAGCGTGGCACCAGGTGGGTACCAGGCAATGTCGGGTGCAAACAGGAAGAAAGGTGTAGCTTGTCTCTGCAGCCACGTGGTCCCTGGAGGTGGACGACGTCCAGGAGTCGGTTCACGAGCTGTCCCACGCAGGCTCTCGCTGTCGGCGGTGTCGGCGACTTGATCGAAGCAAACAAGCCTTGGCAAAAGCAATTGTTGTAGGAGATGAAATAAGCTGATGGTTCTGACCAGCCAGGTCAGAGGGACTGCTCCTTTGGAGGGGAGCAAGGGCCAGTCTGGAGCAACCAGACCAGTGGTGTATTTCGTAAAGTTCGTCGCCAAGATGGCTACTAGCCAGCGGCCAGCAACCGGGTAGGCGCGTCGAGTGGCAAAATGCAGAAGGGCCCCACGCAGATCGTGGAGATGCTGGAGGGCTCACCTTTGGTGCAGATGCTGCTCGAGGGTTGGGCTTCTCAGATCCCAAAGCACAACTTGGAGGGAGCCTCGGTTGTTGCACTTGTCAGCTTGTCGTGGTCGTTCCAAGATGGCTGGCTCCACGTGTCTCGGTGCCTCCACGGGTCTCCTCTTTTCAGGGACTGTGGATCGGGCGGTGAGAGGTCTGGAGGTCCAGGTCTTGTCAGTCTCTGGGCTCGGGCTCCGGCGGGAGGCGGCGGCAAATCAGACATTGATTCGCTGGATGGTGCTTGCGTTAGCAAGGTGGTCACTCCTTGACCACAGGGGAGATTGGCTTCAGTCCTCTGTGCAGCAGAGCGTCGAAGTTCCCGTCTTCTTCTTAGTGTTAAGTTGATTCCAGGATGTCTGAAGTCTTAGGACACAGCTCCTACCTTTAAGCGGATTCTAGGGGCCGGACTACCTGCTAGGTCCCTCCCTATGGGTGGGACCAGGAAGGGGGGTGGTTACACCCCCAATCCTTTGTCCAGCACGCCCCAGGCCCGGGACTGGTGTGCCCCAGGACCGGTTTGAACTGGCATATGCACCGAGGCTCCTTGTGAGCCACAGGCATGTCTGGTTTCTTTCAAGCCCTACCTGACCAATACACAAAATCCTGTCTGGGGTGGTGCACGCACCTCCCCTGGCAGGAAACCCTTTGTCCACACCTCCCAAGCTGGAAGGACTCCCAGCAGCAGGAGGGCAGACTTGTGTCTGTGGTGGCAGCATCCATTTTGTGGAGCTGAGGCTATGTCTGATTTTACCCGGGTTTCAGGTACTGTACATGTCGTGTCCCTCTAGAAGGGTGGAATGCTAACCCCGTTGCCAGAATTGGCGAGGGGTTAGTATTCCAATTCGTATGACACCTTACTCGACATGTTTTGATAAAGCCAAACCAAAGATAGCATTTAACCGCGAGGTTCATAATGCACTTAAGAGTATATGGTATGACGATATCTGGAAACAGTAGAAGGAAGTTGTTCCGACCACTGCAGACAGGCTCAGCTCATGCCAGAGCACCATCTCACATGGAACCAAGCACTCTGCCTTCAGGATTGTTAAGGCCTGCCATAGGAGTGACTTATAGGTTACCAGGTGTCCCATTTAAGGTTAGGTATAGGTATACTACACCTTAGTAAGAGGTGATTACACCAACTTACCCCAGCTAAGTGATCAGCCAGTTGTGTCAAATTGTTAGGCCAAGCCTGGGGTGGCATAATACATGCTTCAGCCCCTGGCAGGCCTTGGGTACACCAATGCCCTGGGTACCTAGTGTACACTGGTACAGGGGCTGACAGGGTGATCCAACCAATTGGGTATGTACCTAGGGTACATGGAGTCCATTTTAAAGAGAGAACAGCCAGGCTGAGATCCTGAATAGCAGGATCTCAGGCCAACTAAGTCGAAAAACCAGCTAGACACTAGGCAAAAATTTGGGGGTAACCATAGTCAGATATCCACCTTCCTACACCCACATCTGGTGCTAACGAATGTCGGGATAGTCAAACACCAAGGCTGCATAGTCTAGAATCCATCTCATGTCTCTTTCTTTCCCCACCATGCATTTGCAGCCCCTTTACTTCACTTTTGCAGGTTCTTTTATTATCCCTGCTTTCACTGTTTGATACTGTTGTTTCACCTTTCTCCCCTCTTCCTTTCTTCCATGTGTATTTTTCTGTCTATTGCTTTGAGCCAAAGTCTGATGAGGAAAAGTAAATATTCTCAGACATCTATGCAGGTGGACCTCGCCAGCATCAAATCAAGCACAGCAGCCACCATCTGGCCTTCTATTTAAAGGAAAAGGATTCAAGCCATTCACTGCCAACCTATGACACCCCAACACGTTTCTAACCCTAGTCAAAGGGGTGCTGTGGTCCAGGGTGCCGCATGCTGCTGACAGGCTTAACAGCATTAGCAGGGCTGGCCACCAGTGTCCATGATGTGGAGAATACATGTTTTTGTGCACGGAAAGGCAGTTTCCATAGTTTGAAAGCAGTAAAAAATGTAATGGTTGTTAATTAATAAATCATTTATTTGCACAAAGTTCTGTACCTCCTTCAGTATTCAACATATGCAGATGAAGAAAAAAGCTAAATAACATAATATCTTCCCTCTCCAATCACAGCTCGTCCATTACCTCCAAGCCGCCCAGGCCCTCCCAGAACCGACTCCACAGTGGTGTCCATCGGTGGGCTGAAGGAATGCTACTACAACTTGGACGACACCAAGGTCTGCGAGAACATCCTGGCCAGGAACATCAGCTGGGAGCACTGCTGCTGCAGCATCGGAGAGGGATGGGGCACCAACTGCAAGGTCCAGCCATGCCCAAAACCTGACACAGGTAGGAAAAAGCCAAGTAGGGCCAGCAGCCTACTATCATGGTCATTCTTTACCCGCTTCTCTACCAGGATAAAATATACCCCAGACAAAATATAGCACTTGATATAGCAAACCATTGTGCCTTTGCCCCTAAATAGTACCTAAACGCTAAAAAAAGCGGGTTTTGGGTCAGTTCCTTGCTCATGACGGGTTGGTTTCGTTGACTATTTCAGTTGCCTGCTCTTGATTAGTTGGCTCTCCTCCCTGCCACTGTGTTTGTCATTCCCAGGAGCATTTCGGTCTCCTAGTGTTCTAATTTGATGAGTTTTACCCTTCCCAGATGGGCTTCTTTTTAATTTTGTATTGAGCACTCATTATACTGCATGTTTCCTTGTTCTCTCCTCTTCTTCTCCCTGTGCCTAGCGTGCAGGTGTATGCTCAGTTTTCATTTCTCCCTTTTTTAACAATGCTCCTTTCCCTCTTCCTCTCCCGTGTTAAATTATTTTAATTTATTTTTTATTTATTATGATGGCTCAGCTGATGGAAAGTTCTCCTGAACTGCACGTTTCATTTTTCACACTTTATGTGCACTTCTTTTAAATGTTTTTTAACATTTCAGTTAACGGTTCAAACATAGACCATCCCCCCATGTTACATCAGTAAATAAAAAATGGCCACCATGCTTCATGACGCATGTGCATGCACCCGTCAAAATGAAAGAGCATGTAAGCATCCCAACCAAGGCCGGACTGGCCGTAGCGGGCACCGGGAATTTTCCCAGTGGGCTGGAAGAGTGGGGACGATTTTGGACCAGCGATAGACGTTTTTGATACAAGGGACTGGTATTGCAGCAGTGCTGCAATATCGGCCCTTGTACCAAAAGTAGCAGCAGTGTTTCCCACAAGCAACCCCCTTCCCACTCCACAGCAGGTCCGACTTACTTGCCAGGGCGGGTTTGCGTTCCCAGTCCGGCCCTGATCACAACACGCGTACATGCACATTTCACGTGTTTATGTCGTGATGTACATGCTCATGCTTGACAAAGCACAGATGATCAACAATTTATATTTCGTCTTAGCTAGAAAACACATTGCAAGACTTTGGGTGCCTATTTCTTGAGCCATTGGCAAAGCCAGCACACTCCACATCCTGTGATCAATGTGAAATCTACAAAGGTCTAATTTTTTTATTTGATTTGTTTTAGATGAATATCTCTCCCTGTGCCCTGGTGGCCCGGGATACTTGTCAGGCAGCCACGGATACAAAGGTGAGTCTTCCTGTAGACATTAGCAAATAGCAGAAATACACTAATTCAGAAGGCTCTCACAGTACACCCATAGTCGCATTATTTGGTGAGATTTCCACTGGGTTCTACAGTAATACATTTCCACATAAAATATGAATTTTACAATCGAGTCATGACATGGTGTAGGTTATGTAAAACACTGTATGCTCAAGTATTATTTAACCAGTTAAATGTGGTTCCTTCTTTCATGGACTTTAATTCACCAAAATGCCTGGGGTTGTGAAAGCAATGACCTGATCATTGGCCCCCAATACTCTCACAAGTTTTAACACCTTTGCATATACCTGCAGACAAACCACTTCTAAACAAAACACTGAGCATACACAAATTTGACAGTGAAACCCTGTAGCAACTAGCACTTAACCCGCTATCCCCAAAGTAATCAAAGAGGGAAATATCTCAAATGTATGTGCACACGGTCTAACCACTGTCAAGGGGCGGTCCTCAACTGGACTTGACAATGTTTAACATAAAGAGCAATCGGTGCACCACCACATAACCAATTAAACAAAGTATGAGGTCTGTGTCCAGAGTTGTATTCTCCAAATCTTCCTTTTTAGTATAAATCACAATTGACTAGAGTGTGACATGTGTATCCAGCTGCCGCTGTTGTTTGCCACCTGAAGGGGGGGACTACATTCCCCAGAAGGCCGCGCTCTTCCTGGAGGGTGGAGCGCGCCCGCTGCCTCGCGCATTTAAGCACGCCAACCAGAGGCAGGGCAGGGCCAACCCCCTTGGCTGTTGTGACTCATGTTTTAGTATTACCAGCGGGTAAGATTTTAACCATCTTTTGTGCCCCTTCTTATTGTTATAGCACCTAGCCTCTCCTATCGAGAAACTATTGCCCAAACAAGTTGCCCGTACCGTGAACTGTGGAGTTCAAAGGAGCAGCAGACTGCGTCGACATTCCAATTAATCATTGCAGGCTGATGTGACATAGTGCCACTCGTTTGACTTTGTAAAACCATACCGCTTACCAATAATTGAGATATTAACGGCGTGAACGGTGTCCAAGGCCTATCGAGCAGTTGAGTTGACGAGGCCACGAACGGGCTGGTTATGCCAAAGTGGGGGTGGTCCCGGGGTTGCTAGCATCCTGTATTTGCTTCTGACTTTTGGCTTTCTGTTAAGTTCTTAGCTGATCGCAGGTGCTACACGCTAGGCGAGGGACGCTGAGAACCTGTGTGGAGTAAGTTGGGGTGCTAGATTGGCAGTAGGCAATAAAATGGGGAAGAGGACAGGTCCAGCTAGAGCCACAATCACAAGTGCATCCTCACTGCCCCCCACATCAATAGACAACATGTTACAGAGGGCCATAGGGGTGGTGGATGCCGAAATTAAGCTAACGGAAAGGCGGTTAGCACTCACTCCTGAATCATTTATTCCACCGTCTGATTTGATCATGCTGCAAAACACGCCCCAAACCCAGTTAGACGTTCATCCCCCGCCATCTTCCTTGGTTGTTCTTCACAAGAAAGCACTGCGCAAGAGTAGAAATACCACTAGTATTCCCAAGAACAGAAAGCGCAAACAAACATCTGAGGTTGGATCCAAAAAGAAGAAATTTTGCGAGGGCAATACAGTCATCCCAGAGGGGGGTGAACAGCGAGAACAAATCCCAGGTAGACTGCCAACTGCTAGTACAGACACAACTTATCCGTTGTGGGCTCTGAATCTAATGACAGATCTGCAGAACAACCTGAGGGCCATCATCATAGAAGAATTGGCCCCCCTTATTAGTCGTTTAGATAAACTGGAAAAAGCGTTGGCAGCAGGGGAAGCTAAATTAATTGACTCACAAAATCCCTCCACCAGCAAGTCTAGAAGAGGGATCGATAGAGGTTGTCAACGGATAGTGTGGGTTTAACACCTCCACATGGGTTGGAGATGCATGCTCATGAGGTTCCCTCCACTAGCCACAAGATAGGGGAACAAAGTGCTCACATGCATCAGAGAGGCAGGAGTGCTAGCCTCGAGTCCAGAGCTAATAACAGATCATCCCCTCCCAGGCATCAAGACAAACCTAGCCCTCAAGACCAAGTCACCAATAGAAAAGTGAGTAGGCAACCAGTACAAGAATATAGTGAGGGCAGGCATGCTTGTCCAAGTTTAAAGCTGCCTAATATAAATCTTCCTCCTGCCTGCTCCCCGATGTAGCTATACTGACAGGTGTCCCGCCAATCGAACCCAATGCAAAGGAAACCCAACTTGAGTTGAGAAATAAATGCCTTTTCTGGCTCGCAAGAGATAAGCATTTTGATTATGCCAGAGCAGTGTAGATTATAATGGTTCAAAGATTAGGGTGGGTGAGAAATCGTCGAAAAAGCGAATCTGGTGAGTGTGTAGTTATCAATTTCAAAAACCCTAACACTGTTACCAGTCTATTTAAAACCACCCTCAACTGTTCCAACATGAATGAGCCTGCGTCCCTTGGACTTCTTCTATCCACAACATCAAACATCCCTAAGAAGCTGTGTACCACCATTAATTCCAGTAAAGGGCTTGGGGCCCTTACTTGAGGGAAGTTGGGCTGCCTATAATAGGCCCCCCCCATTTAATATCCCGGTGAATAATAGATATGACATTCTGGAGGAGGTAGATTAACTGGGGGACGGACCATTTAAGGGTGGGAACTCAGAAACGGTAGGATACGACCTCATGGGCAGAGTGGGGTGTGGCCTGAAACGAACAACTAGGGGTAGTAGATTAGGCCTCCCTCAGTGAACTGCTCCATCAGGAGTCAGGACACAATCAAGTGGGGTCCCTGATGTCATATCCCTCGCTTCACTGGGTGACGCAAGCAGAGAAGGTGAACTGAGTAGAGTACTAGATAGGTATTGTGTGGTCCACTCAGGTGATTCTCCATCCCCCAGTGCTAGTGTTTTTGAGGTTGTGAGTGGGGAAAGAGGGCAAGGCAGTGGAATGAGGATACTATCATGGAATCTGGCAGGTCTTAAAAACAATCTGCCCTGCACCGAATGGGGTGATTTTGTCGATAAATATGATATCTGTATCTTCCAGGAGACCTGGACGAGGGAAGACTTCCAGCGGGTGGGTTTCGCCTCATTCAACAATTTGGCAACCATGGGGGGTAGGGGGAGACCCTCTGGTAGCCTATCCATCTGGGTGGGCACCCACCTCGGCTGCAGAGCGGAGCAGATAACACCCACAAATGACATTCAGTGTGTCTTGCTCTCCTTTCCCACAAAGACAAAAATTGCCCTAAGTAATGTGTATTCTCGTCCTGTTAACAACAGCCAGGAATCTGCCACCATTGACCATCTGGGACATTTTATTCCAACTCTGGATCCTGGGATATGGCTGATTGTAGGGGGTGATGTTAATTGCCATTTTGAACACCTTACCGATCCAAATCACTTCGTCCCCACGGAAGAAGATCTTTATTGGTCTATACCAGACCCCCAGACCACTGTCATTAAAGTATGGTCACCATTGGTAATGCAGCTCAACTCACTCACTTTAGCTCTATCGTTAAGGGTATATAATGGGCGTACTAAATCCGACTGGCCGGGACAGCTCACATTCAACAGAGCAGGCCAAGCCTCTCTACTCGACTACATCATGGTGGAAGCAAGACTTTGGGAAAAGGTCCTTGACTTTTATATCACGCAGAGGCAGGATAGTGACCATAATGCCCTGATTTTGATTTTAAAACCATGGGACCTTGGTATTTCTTAATCTCCTTCCGCCCCTACAAATCTGACCAGTGCAATAACAGTAACAAATAATAGAAGAAACGTCAGATGGGGCCACATACTACAGTCTCCCCTCAAGCTGGCCAAAGGTTATCAGCTAGCAATTCCAATGATAACCAAAATGTGGGAGGTAGCACAGGTGGAGGGTCCCATTTTTGATCTAGACAAGGCAGGGAAAATACACGCAGAGCTAACCTCGAAACTGGCGGATGTATTCTTCCCGGTTGTGGGTACGAGGGAAAGTAACGGAAACAAATGCTCTTGGTGCAATGATAATTGTCGTAAGGCCAAGCAGGACCTCCTGGATGCGGTGAAGGCGAGGGATAGGCCACAAATTAAACTTTCTAGGGTCAGGTATAAATGGACCATCCAGCAGGAAAAAAAACCTGGGAATTAGAGAGGTGGGAAACTCTCAGGATTGCCTTGAACGATAAAGATCTGACAACCTTTTTGGCAATAGTGAGCTCGGGCGACAGGGAAGGGAGATCGGCCATTGAACCCAATATAGCACCTGAAGCCTGGGAGACCCACTTCGGGTCATTTTACTGCATTAGAGAAGGTGGGCCCGATAACACAGTCACTCCCAGCATGGCACCGGGGTTCCACCAGGCGGGGGACTTGAAGATTACTATGACCGAAGTGGGAAACGCTATTAATAAGCTTCATCGTAACAAAGCGTCAGGTTTAGACAAATTACCGGGGGACCTCTTTCGGGAAGAATCCAAAATATGGGTTCCATATTTGTGTGTCCTATTCAATGCCATCTTGAAGGGCATGGATCCCACTGACACCTAGCGCGGGCCTGGGATAGTTCCCATATTTAAAAAAGGCTGTCCTCCTTCACCCTCCAACTATAGGCCGAAACTCTTCGGCCGGGTGCTTCTGGACCGTCTTCAGGGTTGGCTGGAAGAAGAACAAATATTAAGTCCTTACCAGGCCGGCTTCAGAACAAATATGTCAACCGTAGACCAGATATTCAGATTACTACTACTCTTCTGGAAAACGGTGACTTTAGAGGGTGGCAGCCTCTACCTAATATTTGTTGACCTGAAGTCGGCTTTTGACCTTGTACCCCGGGAAAAACTCTGGAAGGTGCTGAGCGACCTCGGCATTCCTCCCTACCTTCTTAATGTTATAGAGAGGCTCCACTCAGAAAATGTTGCACAAGTATGATGCGGAAAATATGGGGAACTCACTTCCCATTTCCCTGTCCAACATGGGGTACGGCAGAGATGAGTTTTAGCTCCTACTTTATTTTGTCTTTTTATCAATGGGTTTATTTACCATCTTAAAAAAATAAAGGACAATGACGCCCCCAAGTTAGTCTCCGGGATGGTCCCTGCGCTGATTTTCGCCGATGACACCCTGCTACTTTCAAAAACACCAATGGGTATTCAGGTCATCCTTGATGGTTTTGCCAATTTTTGTAAGTTGCAACGCCCCCAACACGACTCATCAAAATCCTTCACTACATGGCATTCCTTTGGAAAGAGTGAAGATATTTTATTATCTGGGTGTTACCCTGTCAGAGTACTTTGAATGGGGGCCACAGTTGGCCAAAGCAAGACTCAGGCTAACCGAGACAGTGGGCGGTATAATGAAATTGCACAGAACTTCAGTTTTTAAACCAGCTGCCCCGTGTTGGAAATTTACAAAGCACAAGCAAGTGGTGCCACATTATATGGTGCGGAGTTGTGGGGGCATTGCTCTACCACTAACTTGACGAAGGTGGTGAACAATTTCATGAGGCAGCTTTTAGGCCTACCCTGTACCCTTACACCCCTCCGCATGGACCTGGATATTAGGCCCCTTGATGAAGAGATAGCCCTGAGACCTTTTACATTCTGGCGGCGGTTATGGGTGACCCCGAAGCTGTCCATCTACAGAGCTGAGCTAAATGAACTCTTGTCCATCTGTGCCACCAAGAAAATTCCCTGGCTTTGCCACATAAGGGACCTTGCCTTTAAGTTAGGCAAGTCGGACCTCTGGAGGACACCTGAGACATCATGTGCTACGATTTCCAGGTTGGAACTAGTTAAACACTATAGACTAGCTAATTTAATCTCCATACAAGAACATTCCTCATGTGGTTGTTTGACAGCAGAGTTTCTGCTAGTAAAAGATGTATACAGCAAGGAACATTTCCTGGCTTTCATTCAACCCCCATTGGCCAGGAAATTGTATGTGCAACTCAGACTAGGGACCCTTCCAATATTTGCGTATACCAGCAAATGGGTGAAAGAGCAAACGGGTGAATGTTCTGCATGTAATTATAAGGAAGAGTCTGAATTACATGTTCTGCTCCTCTGCCCTGCCTATTTGCTGCCGCCAAGCATTGGTTAATCCAATTATGCAAGAATTTGGGCTTTGTGCGCTGCGTAGAGGCCTACAGAGTTTTAAAGTATGACACTCATCCACCAATTTTCTTTGCTGTATCACGGTTTTTAAATTGCATGTGGCATATCCGGCGGGCCTTTTTAAAGTAGATCCCATGGGGAAAAACGAATGCATTGAATTTGCGCAGGTATATTAACTGTGTACCCATGTTCTCGGTCTATTGCCTTAGTCCTATATTTTTATCTTTGTAAAATTTTTAGATTGCAGCTTATCCTCGGATGGTTGCTTTTATTGAGTTTTTAATGGGTTGAAGACTGTATCAAGTATACATTTATATCCCTGCTGAGACTCTTATTCCCTGTGTGTTCATTGGACAATCTCTGTACCAGAAGATGATTTTGAGCTATCCAAATCTTTAATTACAGGTGTATATAATCTGTTTTATTGTAAATTGTACTTTTATGGCCCTAGCGGCTGAAATAAAGTTATTGAATGGAATGGATCTAAGGTGTGCTTCTATCATTTCACTACTATCTCAAGTGAAGAGATTTTAATCTCTCTGGTAGAAAGTAGACCCTCGAGCTCGCTTTCTGATCCATGCCATGTATCTTAAATGAAATTACGGTGTCCTGCCCTGATAATCAATATACCTAGCATTTTCAACAGCACTTTATCCAAGGGCTCTGTACCCTTTGGAATGGAAGAAAGCAACTGTAAAGCCGCTCAAGAAACCTTGCTTGGACCCGAAGGATCTAAAGTTCTGTGTACTGCCAATATCCTTGCTGTCTTAATGAAGTGACTACTGTAGATAGTCGCAGGATTTAATTGAGTCTAATAACATATTAGACCCATTTCAAGTGGGTCTAAAACTGGCTTAAGCAAGGAATCAGTACAGCTCACAGTCTTGGTGGATCTAAGATGTATGGTGGGTGGCAGAGGTGTTGGGGCTCTGATTTTGCTGTATCTGTTTGAATCTTTCAACACCATCAATCAAGCCATCCTTACCACAAGATTTTCAGAGTTTAGGATATGTCAGGACAGGTTCTGAAGTGGCTGTCATCGTACAACTCCAGCAGACTGGAGCCTTTCTCCCTAAATCAGGAATCCTCTCTGCCCAGGAAGGTTAGCTCTGGTTTCCTGCAGGGATTGATCTCATATATGATCTGCATGAGCCGACAGGGTCCAAATTCTACAAGAACATTGATAACACCCAGTTGCCATTTGAACTATCAACCGTAGACCAAAGTAACGGTAATGAGGGAGAGATTGCATTTTTCTGATGGTGGTGGAAGGTGGCAGCATTTTTTAAGTAAAATACAGCAAAGACAGAGCAACTACTCACTAAACATAACATAACCAAATGGGGGATGGCACATTGCCAACATCAAATTCCACTCCACCCCTCCAGCAACAGCAGTACATAATCTGGACAGTTTACTAGATAACTACCTTTCCTTCCAAGCCAGATGTCTAAGTGTTTACCAAAATAAACATTTCAGAGGATTTTGCATTCAAACCCCCTCCAACTCCTTCCACCTCCCACTCCACGGTGTCCTGTTTCTTAATGCTCGAGTTCAGTGAAGGTTGGATTCCGAAGATGCAGTCTATCTGGGCATCCTGGAGAAACAAGTCAACAGTCTTCAGTTAGCCTCAATGTGACTGCTAGGCTCATATCTGACTGCATATGTGATAACATTAGACCAATCGTTGGAGAATTACTTTGGCTCTCAGTACGACAGAGAATTACCCTGAAAACTGTGGCAATTACACATCTACATCTGGACACAAAAATACCTTGCAGCCAAACTCAGGTAAACGAAGTCGACCGGCCATTTGTGCTCAATAAATTTATATTCTCTACCTGCTAGATCACCCCAAGGCAAGAACTGCCATCTTTGGGGAAAAAAAGTTTCCATTGCATCCTGCACTATGCAGAACTCTTTCCCCATCTTTCTGATAGTAAAACACTCAGTAGTGGCTTTCTGAAGAGAGACTAAAAACATGAGTTTTTATTTAGTAATTAATTGCTAAAGAGTATGTTATGTTTTTATTCTTTGAGGTCCTTCTTTAGTAAACGTCTTTTAGACGGCCGCCTTC
The DNA here is from genome assembly GCF_964204655.1 of Triturus cristatus. Taxonomy (NCBI): domain Eukaryota; kingdom Metazoa; phylum Chordata; class Amphibia; order Caudata; family Salamandridae; genus Triturus; species Triturus cristatus. The sequence continues at coordinate 464,547,963 of NC_140592.1, forward strand.
TTCCATCTCATTAAACTTTACTTCATGGTGTTATGTCTAGTCAGTGGCAAGAAGAGTCAACTTCAGCATGCTTCATAAATAAAAATGTACATAAACATAAGAATAACAAGTACAAAATTACCCTGGGTTGTGAGAGGAAAACCCAGATTAGGAACATGATACTCCTTGAAAATATAGTCATGTGTTCAGAAGTATAACACATGTCGCGCCTGCCCCATTGGTGTACCTGGTTTCCTTCTACCTAAGGGCCCCAGCTGGTAGTCTCTCCTTGGACACCAGAGGGTTAGCATCCTACTGCCTCTATAACTGTGGCCCACAACACTGACACTAATCCAGAGCTACATATTGAATTAAAACTGAGTGCAGGTTTATGGTTGATCAGTTACACTGTAGAAGGTGAAACGTTCCCAGAAATGCCTCAACATATTTTGATACATGGGGACATCATCATTTGGTATTAGGCGACTGTACTGGTTAATAGAAAAAACAGAAACAAACTCTAGACAGATGGGGGTCAGCCTAAAAGGCATTATTGTGAAATTCTTGCTATGTTGTATCCATAAAGGCCATGTGTACGGAGGAACTCACTTACTGGAAACTACATTGGAAACACAGACAGTGGTGTCCTCGGGTACATGTGGGAGTTTGTGGACAAAATGGTGTCAATTATTTTTACACCATTTTTACATATTGACCTATGTGACCTGCACACTACTTGAGATTAGGATTAGTGCCCCATTATGATTTTGTGGTAAAGAAGAGCTCTACAATTGGTGAAAACATCAGCCTCTTTACTGGCCTCGCTAACACTACAACGTTTCTTGTCTTTATTCTGTCTAAGGATAGAGTGAATAGACTATGGAACACGATCCTCCTCTCTAACCTTTTTTGTATGTCTCTAGATATAGTAAATGCACATATTATCAATGGGCATAGAAAACAGACTATTATATGATATTTGTGATAGAAGGTTCAATTTTTCAGTTGACCTTGCAAATCCATGTGATTCATTGAATATCCTAAGAATATTTGACCATCCCTTTGGGTCAATTATTTATAGATCGGCATAGGCTTAGCCATCCACGTGTCCCTTTTTCCACAAACGATATATTGTGCCAGCCCAGTGCAAATGGTAATTGTGCTTTGGCATGTCCTTGAGTTAAACCCTAACATAGAAAGAAGACCTTGGTGCATAGTTCATAATTTACAGGAGCTCAAATTGGCAGTCAAAAATATTTAATTTGCTGACAGGCATGAGAACCCATTGAAAGCTTATGATGCATGCTTCCCATCAAGGTGTATGGGAGATTTTCCGAGTAATGTATTCAGCTTTCTACACCTGATTTGCCACCCTGCTCAAGATGAAAATCATGTCACCAAGTCTGGGGACATGTAGATAGGTGAATTTCTTAGGGCAGCATCTACATGCTTTTACACACTATTAAACTGTAGTATGTATCCATCTGTCTTTATCTTCTCGCTTACAGATGCTGATGAGTGTGCTCTTTTTGGCACTCAAGTGTGCAAGGGTGGTGTCTGCTTGAACACAATTCCCGGGTATTCGTGCTATTGCTCCAATGGGTATTATTATGATGTACATCGCTTGGAGTGTATTGGTAAGTGCTGCGACCAGCTCTTCTTTTCTATTTGTATTTGACATTTTTTCCTTGAATTTCATACATATTGATGAAAGAAGATCATTATAAAATATGTTGTCATATTCTATAAAGTTTTCCTCACAAATATGTCTCACAGTCACACAGTACTTACAAAAATCAATTTTTTTAAATCACAGCCACATTATATTGGATATAATATATATATTAGGCAATCCAAGCCTATATCTATATATCTATATATATATTCACTGAAAAAACCATAGGTTTCACACATGTTATAGTTAGCTGGACATTTCACTCGTGAAAAACCATTGAAATTCCCCCGTTATAGTTAGTGCAGGCAACTATAACTCACGCGACCGCAATCCTCTGCTGATGCTAATACTGTATTTAGACACTTATTTGCCCATGTCTTCTTCCATTAAATTTTAGCTATACATATATTACAAATATTTTTTTTTCATAAAGACACATATGTCATCAGCAGAGGATTGCGGTCGCGTGAGTTATAGTTGCCTGCACTAACTATAACAGGGAAATTTCAATGGTTTTTCACGAGTGAAATGTCCAGCTAACTATAACATGTGTGAAACCTATGGTTTTTTCAGTGAATTTGCAAGGTTTTTTAAATGCTAATTCCTAACTATAACGTGTGTGAAACCTATGGTTTTTTCAGTGAATTTGTACGTTTTTTTAAATGCTAAGTTACTTTACGCCGTTCGTGGCGTGCGCGCCCACTTCACGCAGTTCGTTCCGTGCGCGCACGGTGCGCTTCGCGCACCGTGAGCAAATTTAAATTGATCTCACTATCATTTAAAGGTGGCACAATGTACAACCTTAAGTAGATCCTCCGCCTCAAAAGGATGCAGCGTGCATCCGTAATGATCGAGGAACGGACCTCACCTCGCCTGGATCCTGGCTCAGGACTAGGAGGCCCCGCTCTATCCGTCGTTGCCTCGTTGTGGCTGCAGAGTCAGGAGAGGCGGAGGATCTACTTAAGGTTGTACATTGTGCCACCTATAACTGATAGTGAGATAAATTAAAATTTTCTTTTTTCCTTTTCTCCACTATACATTTTATTCTTCACACGTTTGCAGTAGCGAAAATCTAACAACAAGGGTCCTGAAGAAAGCCGCAGGGATAAATGGATCTCATTAGGCTGAAACATGTCGACCTCTCTATATAGCAGTTATTTGTTTAACACTGCTTTTTGCACTGTTGTTTTATTTAGAATGTGAGACACATATTAAACTAGTAGTGTTTTCTCACAATTCTATTTTAACACACCACTCTAATTTTCTTTTGTCAGCACTGCACTCCTTTCGATTGCTCTATCATCTTACTATGGTTGGTCTTCTCGCTCCAATCCGTTGACAATCTTGGACCACCCCTGAGTGAAATCACTCCCAATTAGATGCTCTCTATGATCAAGAGAAGCATCTTATCCTGGATTGGATGACCAGATGATAAGATTGATCACACAGACAATTGATGGGTATCCAAAACTTCGCTCTGAGGTCCTCATAGATTGCATTTGGATGTCTCTTTCTTTTTCTTCTACTCCCTTTTTTCTTCTACTCCCTCCTCTGCTATGTGGGACTAACTAGCCCTCTATTTCATATTTCTGCTCAATTTGCAGGATTTTGTTAGACCCCCAGTTCCTTTATTTGTTTTTCAAGAATATATATCTAGCAGAGGGGCTGAGACAACTTGCAGATGTGAATTGTTACTGTATCTCTGACAAGAATGAAATAGCCAAGTTGAATTTGAGATTTGGTGAGATGCTAGTCGAGTGGAGAGAAAGAGGATTATTGGAGTGGGAAGAGTATAACTATTTGAAATGTCCACATCCAAAGATCCCCATTTTATAGCTACTGCCCAAGCTTCATAAAGATCTGGTTAATCCCCCAGGGAGACCTATTGTCTCTTCCATGGGGGCATTATTAGAAAATACAGCAAGATTTACTGACCACTATCTTAGACTCTTTGTGGTTGGGTTACCTGTCTATCTCAGTGATACTACTCACTTTCTGACTGTTATTGATGGCATACACTGGGAAGACAATTACACGCTGGTCACCTTAGACGTAAGTAGTCTATATACTAGTATTGAACATCAGCTAGGATTACAGGCTATTAGACACTTCCTTAAAACAAGATCAATCTCCCTGTTCTTTCATTCCGAAATGACTTTAAATATGATTGAATTTTGTTTAACTAACAATTTTTTCATTTTTGATGATGTCATCTACCGGCAGTCACAGGGCACAGCTATGGGCACCTGCTTCGCCCCCAGCTATGCAAATTTATTCATGGTTGGTGGGAGGAGCAGGTGGCCGCACAGCTGGACGAATATGAGAGCTGTATTGTCCTGTGGCTGCAGTACATTGATGACATCTTTTTCATTTGGAATGGAGACAAAGAATCAGCTAGTGCGTTTGTTAAGAAGCTCAATGTTAATATATACAATCTTACCTTTACTGAGCATATTAGCAAGACTATGATTGAGTTTTTGGATGTGCTAGTTGAAATAAAAGGTCAAACCTTACAAACTAAACTGTTCCGCAATAAAACTGCAGGGAATAGTATTCTAAGTGCATCTAGTTATCATCCCCGCAATCTGGTTTACAGTATCCCGTATGGAGAGTTGTTGCGTGCTAAACACAACTGTACCACTGAAGCTAGTTACAAAGTTGAAAAACAGATCATGTGTCAACGCTTCCGTGAGAGGGGGTACAGCTGTAAAACCATAGCAGAAGCTAGCAGAAGAGTTGAAGAGGTTACCAAGAACCAGCTATTACGTCCAGTGAGACGTGATGCTGAGTCTGAAACTCTGAGATTTATTACCACATACTCGGGTCAGGCACAGGATGTGCGTCACATATTAAGCAGACACTGGCATGTTCGTCTGACAGATGAAAATTTGAAGAAAAATCTTAACGATCACCCTCAGATTACTTTAAAAAAAAGTCGCTCATTACGAGATGAGTTGAGTCATAATTTGGTTACCAGCAGTATGAGGGTTACAAATGTGAGTTTCCCAGCAATAGTATAGATTGTACCAAACTCTCAATCTCCAGCTCCAATAGCGAATTTGTGATTAAAAATCACTAACTTGTAACACCACTTATAGTATTTATGCTCTTATTTGCCCTTGTAATAAGTTATACATAGGCAGCACCATACATCGTGCCAAAACAAGAGTGCTGGAACATGTCCGTGCTATTCGGCATATAACAGGCAGTACCCGGTAGCACGCCATTTTTACGACCACCATTATCAAAATGAAATGTTACTCAGAATGGTGGTACTGGATGCTGTGTTCAACAGTGTGAGAGGTGGTAATCATGAACTCTGACTACGTCAACTTGAGTCAAGATATGTTATTGATTTTGAAACCATGACACCAAGTGGTTTGAACTCAAGTGAAGAATTGGACTTACACTTACAACATTGACTGCTTTGTGTAATCATAAACAATGTATTCTTTGTTGCTAGTCTTTTTCCCTCCCTTTTTATTTTTACAATATTTTAATATTGACATTATATTTTTCACTTTTAGGTGAGGGGACTTTTTTTGTTTTTGACTTTTGGCAGCCACTTGATTGACAGCTCAATCTAAAAATGTAATTTGTATATCTGTTGGAATTCTTACCCACTGGGGCAGTACTGTTGGTGCAATCCATGGAGGGATAACTTTACGACCGGATCAACGTTGTTAAGGATTAGTTGAGAGAAGACTGTGTAATTCATGCCCACTGGGGCAACAGTCGGTCTTTCTTTTGGTGCAGATTAGCGCCGCTTTGATTATTTTTTCATGCTTTTATATTATACTGACATGTATTGGCATTTATTATATAAGCATCTGTATTGTGCACTTTCTTTATTCATGAATTTGTCACCATTAGCTCCTGTTAGAGTTGGTGTATTAGATTTATCACCATAATCATGTTTTACTGATCTATCAGCAAGATTAACATTTTGCGACATTCCAACACCATTTTACGATGATTTGTGATGTATTGTGCATTATTTATTGTAATAAGATGATGAATTTTTCATCATGCTAAGATGGCTGCCATTGTTGGGAACTGATGTAGATACTTTGGTTGGGATTAAGTCTTTTTTCTATTTTCAAAGCACTGTTTATAATGGCTGATAAGAGAATTGCTTGCTATGGGCGTGATCAAGGCGAAAGTTGAAACGCGTTGTTTGGAGCCATTAAAATAACTTTATTTGCAACATACAAGAGCATTCGAGCATTTTTCTGCTACAACGGAGAAAGCTGTTGTGCATATATATGTGTGTGTGTGTGTGTGTGTGCATATGTGTATATATGTATGTGTATATATATATATATGTATATATGTGTGTGTGTGTGTGTGTGTGTGTATATATATATATATATTCACTGAAAAAACCATAGGTTTCAGGCACGTTTTAGTTAGGAATTAGCATTTAAAAAACCTTAGAAATTCACTGAAAAAACCATAGGTTTCAGGGGCGTTATAGTTAGCTGGACTTTTCACTCGTACAAAACCACTGAAATTCCCCCGTTATAGTTAGTTCAGCTAACTATAACCCGCGCGCCCTCAATGCACTGCTGATGACGTCACATATTACATCACTCATGACATGGTCAGTGATATCACTGATGACATCACTGATGACATCTCAAATGACATCACTGATGACATCATCCAGTGAATGTGTGTTTTTCTGAAAATTACATATGTTTTATATATGTATATCTCAAGGTCGATGGAAGAATAAATGGGTATATAAGTGTCTAAATGGATAATTTGTTTTTGAAAAATGTATTGTATAACTGACTGATTAAGTGTATCTTAGTGAATACATGGCTTAGTGAGTAATGTTTAAATATGTAAATATCTGTATCAGTCTCTCACTTTGTGTATGAGTGGCTGCATGGGTTGGTAAGTAGCTACATGAGTGTTTATATAGGTTATTAGTTGGTTTTTTGAGTATCAGTATGAGTGTCTGTATGGTTCGGTGGGGGGTATTACGTAGTGCATAGGTGCATGAATGAGTGACTCACTGTTTGTATGTGTTGAAAACAGCATGTGTGCAGGACTGTATGGGTGGATGAGTGTGTGCATGGGTGTGTTAGTGAGTGAATGACTGTCTCAATAGTGTCTTTATGAGTAACTACATATGTTGTAAACTGGTATATGTGACTATTGGTGTATATAAGTGAGTATATGTGAGAGTGAGAGATTGAAAGAGTTCCTGTATGAATAAGTATGTGTTTCTATAAGTGATTGTTGAAACGACTAAGTATGTGTAAGTTACTGGAGAAGTAAGTGTGGTGGTATGTGTATAACTGTATATGCAAGTAAATGGATGTTTGATTCTTTATTAGCATGAGTGACTATATGTGTGAGTAACTCTATGGATGAGTGGCGTTGTGTAACAGGATGTATAGGTGTATGAGTACATATGATGAGTCAGTACATGTATGAGTGACTGTATAGGACTGTTGATGAATGAGTGGATGTGTATGTGGATCTTAGAATTACTGAATAGGTTGTTGTAACTGATATTGGTATGTCCATTGTTTTGAAACTTTAACTTTCTATTTTTGAATGTGTGTATCAAAGGTTATATTAGGGGGAGAGGAGGTCTGCCTCTCAATCACAAGGATGATGTCATCAGTGATGTCATTTGAGATGTCATCAGTGATGTCATGAGTGATGTCACTGACCATGTCATGAGTGATGTAATATGTGACATCATCAGCAGTGCATTGCGGGCGCGCGAGTTATAGTTAGCTGAACTTACTATAACGGGGGAATTTCAATGGTTTTGTACGAGTGAAAAGTCCAGCTAACTATAACGCCCCTGAAACCTATGGTTTTTTCAGTGAATTTCTAAGGGTTTTTAAATGCTAATTCCTAACTATAACGTGCCTGAAACCTATGGTTTTTTCCGTGAATTTCAAAGGTTTTTTAAATTCTAATTTCTAACTATGCCTACAGAGATAGGACATGTGAAGAAAGAAGAAAAAACGCACAGAAAGAAAAAAAAGAAATGCAGAAAGAAGCAACAGAAGTCCTCAAAGACGAAGAAAAGTGCAGGAAGAAGGATAACGTGCAGAAAGAACAAACAGAAGAGCAGAAAGAAGCCTTGTTGCAAAATCATCCTGTACCCTCAACTTTTTCAGTCGGATACTGGTGGTAACTGAGTCTGACTAACCAGTCCTAGAGCCAGTGCTATGTTAAAAGACACTCAGAATACAGTGAAAACACCTATATACACTAGGGAACACTATGCGTTGGGGTCCCCCTGTGATCAGCATGGATCACTGACATAATATCGACTACAAAAATTTAGACTTACAAAAATATCGATGCCAAAATATAGAATACCAAAATATCGACTCCCTATCTCCAAACAGGAAAATACAAAAATATAGAATCCAAAATATCGTTGTAAATAAAATAGTTAGTCAAAATATCGAATTTTTTAAATGTTTTAAAAGTAATGTAAAATTAATGAAATAATACATATAATGAACTGACACATACTTAAAAATACTTAAATAACATTAAAATTAATAAATAATTAATGTAAGTAAAAAAATGTTTTAATACATATATATTAACGTAATATTTATTAAAAATATTCAATATTTTCTGCGTAGGATAGCGGGCGGGTTAAATTTACTATTACCACTCCAGTAAGTGCAATAGTAGGGAAAGCGTTGGATAGCGGGAGGGTAAAAATTACTATTCCCACTCCAGAGAATGCAACAGTAGAGAAAGCGTTGGATAGCGGGAGAGTAAAAATTACTATTCCCACTCCAAAGAGTGCAACAGTAGGGAAAGCGTTGGATAGTGTAGGGGTAAAAATTACTATTCCCACTCCAGAGAGTGCAAACGTAGGGAGAGCATTGGATAGCGGGAGGATAAAATTTACTATTCCCACTCCAGTGAGTGCAACAGTAGGGAAAGCGTTGGATAGCGTAGGGGTAAAAATTACTATTCCCACTCCAGAGAGTGCAACAGTAGGGAAAGTGTTGGATAGCGTAGTGGTAAAAATAACTATTCCCACTCCAGTGAGTGCAACAGTAGGGAAAGCATTGGATAGCGTAGGGGTAAAAATTACTATTCCCACTCCAGAGAGTGCAACAGTAGAGAAAGCGTTGGATAGCGTAGGGATAAAAATTACTATTCCCACTCCAGAGAGTGCAACAGTAGGGAAAGCGTTGGATAGCGGGAGGGTAAAAATTACTATTCCCACTCCAGAGAGTGCAACAGTAGGGAAAGCATTGGATAGCGTAGGGATAAAAATTACTATTCCCACTCCAGAGAGTGCATCAGTAGGGAAAGCGTTGGATAGCGGGAGGGTAAAATTTACTATTCCCACTCCAGTGAGTGCAACAGTAGGGAAAGCGTTGGATAGCGTAGGGGTAAAAATTACTATTCCCACTCCAGTGAGTGCAACAGTAGGGAAAGCATTGGATAGCGTAGGGGTAAAAATTACTATTCCCACTCCAGAGAGTGCAACAGTAGGGAAAGCGTTGGATAGCGTAGGGATAAAAATTACTATACCCACTCCAGAGAGTGCAACAGTAGGGAAAGCGTTGGATAGCGGGAGGGTAAAATTTACTATTCCCACTCCAGCGAGTGCAACAGTAGGGAAAGCGTTGGATAGCGTAGGGGTAAAAATTACTATTCCCACTCCAGAGAGTGCAACAGTAGAGAAAGCATTGGATAGCGTAGGGATACAAATTACTATTCCCACTCCAGAGAGTGCAACAGTAGGGAAAGCGTTGCAAAGCAGTAGGGTAAAAATTACTATTCCCACTCAAGTAAGTGCAAAAGTAGGGAAAATAATAAATTAATATTTTGTTAACAATTAATTAATTATTAATACCAAAACAAGTATTACAATTAATTACCAATCACACAAGATTTAATAATTGATTATTTATAAATACCAATATATTTTTGTTTAAATAATTACCTATTAATAATTAATTAACAACCAATTGTTTTTGAATAACAAACATTAATAAATGCTAATAATACCAATTAATCATTAATTAATAATATATTGATTAACGATATACACAAATTATTTAAATAATTAATTTTTTACAATTATATTACTTCCCACCATATTCCCCTTTAAACACACTACCCACTACAAATATTAAATAAATACAATTAATATAATTATCAATAAAACAATTAATACAAATTAATTACCAATTAATACAAATTATTTACCAATTAAAAATTAATCAACCACCAATTAATTTTCAATATCAATTAATAATTAACTAATAACAATTAAATTACTTCCCACCCTATTCCCCTATAAACCCACAACCCGCTACAGAAGTAAAACGCTAAATTAAATTAAAGATATATTAATTAACAATATACACACATCAATTAAATAATTAATTATTTACAATTATATTACTTCCCACCATATTCCCCTATAAACACACTACAATTATTAAATAAATACAATTAACATAACTATCAATTAAACAATTAATACAAATTAATTACCAATTAATACTAATTATTTACCAATTAATAATTAATCAACAACCAATTAATTTTCAATACCAATTAATAATTAACTAATAACAATTAAATTACTTCCCACCCTATTCCCCTATAAACCCACAACCCGCTACAGAAGTAAAACGCAAAATTAAATTAAAAATTATTAATAATTCCAATAAATTATTATTTAATGTATTATAATTAAATTACTTCCCACCCTACTCCCCTATAAACCCACAACCCGCTACGGAATTAAATGACACAAAAATAAAATAACATAAAATTCATTACTTTAAAAATATTCTAACATACATTACAATATTAATACATACTTTTAACACATCTACTAACACTTAAAACACTATAAAAAATTCGATATTTTTAACAACTATATTATGACTGTTGATATTATTTGCTTCTATATTATTGCAATCGATATTTCTTACCTGTTTTTCGATATTCTTCACCACTATATTTTGGTAATTCGATATTCTGTCCATTCTATATTTAAAACTCGATATTTTGTCCACTCGATATTTTTTTTTCGATATTATGTCTATTTAGCATGACCTCCTCTGTAAGCCCCTAGTATATAATAGGGCAGGTGATTAAAACTACCTCTTAAAACGCGCCACAGGGCGTGTTTGCACACGTCACCTCAGGCCCCGTCCCCTCACTTCCCCACTGTATAAACACGCCCTGTGGCCGTTTTAAGTTGGGAGATTAAGTCCCCTTGAATCCTGAGGGTCCCTAGGGTCCAACTAGACCACTAGATACCTCCAGTAAGCGCCACAGAGCTGCGATGCAGAGAGATGTAAAAAGGGGCATGGCCTAGACCACCTCTCTGCAACGCAGCGCAGCGCAGTGGCGCCTCCTGGAAGCACCTGGTGGGGAAGTTGGCCCCAAGGGTCCCTCAGGATTGAAGGGGAATTATTTCCCCAACTTAAAAAGCACCACAGGGCTTGTTTGCACACGTTAACTCAGGACCCGTCCCCTCCCTTCACCACTGTGTAAACACGCCCTGTGGCCGTTTTTAGTTGGGAGATTAAGTCCCCTTGAATCCTGAGGGTCCCTAGGGTCCAACTAGACCACTAGGTACCTCCAGTAAGCGCCACAGAGCTGCGTTGCAGAGAAATGTAAAAAGGGGCACGGCCTAGACCACCTCTCTGCAACGCAGCGCAGTGGGGCTTACTGGAAGCACCTGGTGGGCTAGTTGGCCCCCAGGGTCCCTCAGGATTGAAGGGGAATTATTTCCCCAACTTAAAACGCACCACAGGGCTTGTTTGCACACGTTAACTCAGGACCTGTCCCCTCCCTTCACCACTGTGTAAACACGCCCTGTGGCCGTTTTTAGTTGGGAGATTAACTCCCCTTGAATCCTGAGGGTCCCTGGGGTCCAACTAGACCACTAGGTACCTCCAGTAAGCGCCACAGAGCTGCGTTGCAGAGAGATGTAAAAAGGGGCACGGCCTAGACCCCCTCTCTGCAACGCAGCACAGTGGCGCTTACTGGAGGCACCTGGTGGGCTAGTTGGCCCCCAGGGTCCCTCAGGATTGAAGGGGAATTATTTCCCCAACTTAAAACGCGCCACAGGGCTTGTTTGCACACGTTAACACAGGACCCGTCCTCTCCCTTCACCACTGTGTAAACACGCCCTGTGGCCGTTTTTAGTTGGGAGATTAAGTTAATTTGAATCCTGAGGGTCCCTAGGGTCCATCTAGCCCACTAGGTACCTCCAGTAAGCGCCAAAGAGCTGCGTTGCAGAGAGGTGTAAAAAGTGGCACGGCCTGGACCACCTCTCTGCAACGCAGCTCAGTGGCGCTTACTGGAAGCACCTGGTGGGCTAGTTAGTCCTCCAGGGGCCCTCAGGATTGAAGGTGAATTTTTTCCCCAACTTAAAACGCGCCATAGGGCATGTTTGCACACGTCACCTCAGCCCCGTGCCCTCCCTTCCCCACTGTGTAAACACGCCCTGTGATCGTTTTTTAGGTTGGGAGATTAAGTCCCCTTGAATCCTGAGGATCCCTAGGGGCAAAATAGCCCACTAGGTACGTCCAGTAAGCGCCATTGCAGACAGGTGTAAAAAGAGGCACGGCCTGCACCACCTCTCTGCAACGCAGAGCAGTGGCGCTTACTGGAAGCACCTGGTGGGCTAGTTGGCCCCCAGGGTCCCTCAGGATTGAAAGGGAATTATTTCCCCAACTTAAAACGCGCCACAGGGCGTGTTTGCACACGTCACCTCAGGCCCCGTCCCCTCCCTTCACCACTGTGTAAACGCACCCTGTTGCCGTTCTAAGTTGAGAGATTAAGTCCCCTTGAATCCTAAGGGTCCCTAGGGTCAAACTAGCCCACTAGGTACCTCCAGTAAGTGCCACAGAGCTGCGTTGCATAGAGGTGTAAAAAGGGGCGTGGCCTCAGAACACCCGTCTAGAACGCAGCTCCCTGGCGCATACTGGAGATACCTGTTGGGCTAGTTGGCCCTCAGGGACCCTCAGTATTGAAGGGGAATTAATTCCCCAACTCACAACTGTCCAGAGTGCTGCAAGGAGGGGGCATGGACTCCGGCGCGATGCCGGTCTTTTATTTATTTTATTTTTTTAAGAAGGAGGGCTGTGTGGCCCCCCCTTCTTTTTCTAATTTACTGGCCCTGGGGACCCCATCCCCCAGGGCCTGCACCCTAATCTTTTTTGTTGAAAAAATTTAATTTGGCCCTCCCAAGGCCTTAATCGGCCCCGGGGACCCCAACCTCCGGGTCATGGCCTTTTTTTTTATTATTCTTTAGGAGGGGAGCTGCGTTGCCCCCCTCCTCAGGCCACTTATGGCCTCGGGGACACTATCCCCGGGACCGGCCTTTGTTTTTTATTATTTAAAAAATATATATATTTATAGAAACACCTAGGACATGCTGGACAAACCGTATTTACCTATCACCATGACGATTTGCGTGATATTCATTAAAAGGCGACTATGCATAGAATGAATCCACATGGAATGTATTTACACCGCTAGTGAAGCTCTGACATGTCTGACGCCCTACCGTGCCTAATCCCGGCGCCCCCGCCGGTGGGTACTCTCCAAGTAGACACCCTTGTTGTTTATTTATACAAACATGGGTAGCTATTGACGGGCACATTTAATATACACGCACACCAAGCCATTCAAAGGGGATTCGACAAAAATTTGACCAAACTATGCAAGAAACCCCCTCATGGTTAATAAAACACACATCCACCGCCGGATGTGTAATACTTTTTAGTTTACTCTCTGGAAAGGAGACAAACCTCACTTGAGAGTCACAGCGTGCTCCTGACTGAGCCCAATGCTGTGTTACACCCACCAGTGTCCGCCGAGTGCCTCACACCTCTGTGTTGTATTCCACCAGCTAGTGCGTATGCTATGACACTCTCTAGCCCATGTGCACTGTAACACCACCCCGTGAATATGTCATGCCACACTTGGTTTCGCACAGGTTATATTGCCCCATCTAACGTGCATTCCTCGATGCCTATGATATAACGCACAGCGCTATGCCATACATAATACAATCTGGGATCCATATCTTTGTCACAGTGCATATGCAACGTTACACTCCCCAGCGCATATTTTATATTACAACTTTAGAGACTAGTTAGGTTACACAACACTGCCCTGTGCATATTACACTCCAAGGCGCATATCACATAGCACGCGCTAGTGCCTGTGCTATCTCGCGCTCTCCAATGAATCTGTCATTGCGCACAATGTATTGCATATTATATTTCACGCCCCGGTTCATCTTATATCACACTTTTTGGTGCATAGTTTATACCATATACTATATCTAGTTTTCATTTTCAATCGTGCTCTCAGGACTATGTTCTATATAACACTGCGTCCACCTACCCTTTTCACGGGCATTACATTTTGTGATGGAGGGTGAAGGGTCAGGGGGTGTTTCTGCCAAGTGAGCCCGGAGTCCCAGTCACAAACGTGCTCTTCTTCCTGAATAAAAGTGAGATTATGCTGCTTACTTGTTCATATTTTAAGTAGTTCGCACAGACACACATTTTAAAAACAATAAAGTTCCTAATACCCACCTTCTCTGAACAGTTAGCTTGCTGTCCCATCCACCTCCTCCCTATCCTCTGTTGTCTGAATCCATGGACTAGCGTCCTCCCTCCTGCCATGCATGGTCTGATGTGCTGCCACTGCCCTCCATTTAGCATGATGTACCAGTCCACTCCTCCTGCACTCCATTGCCCAATTCTATGGCCCATCATTGACCTCCTGCTTAGCCTCTGTGCTTAGCTTGCTGCCTCTATTCTCCTTCCACCTGCCCTCCGATGTCTTTGTGCATGCCCCTGCTCCATCCTGTTTGCCCACCATGGACCTGCCACTCCTATCTACTCTGAGTGTTATGTTGAGCTGCCACTCCCCTCCCACCTGCCTAGCATTGTCAGATGACTGTAACCTGTCCCTACCACCTCCCCCTGCCTGTCCACATGCCATGCCCCTATCCCCTTCCTCCTGTCCTCCATGGTCCATTTTACTGCCACACCCTTCTGCCCTCCCTGGTCTGTTGTGCTGCAACTGCTCCTCTTGCCTGCCCCGCGCGGTCTGTTGTGAGGCCCCTTCCCCTGAACTCTCTTGTCTGTGCCCAGGTCCTGACCCTCCCTTCTATCCTCCATGGTCCTTTGTGCATGCCCCTGCACCTTCCTTCTTCCCCATCATAGCCATTGTGATATGCCACTAACCCTCCTGCTTGCCATGCATGGTCTTCTGTGCTGCCATGGCCCTTCCCACCTTCCCCGTGTGGTCAGCTAGCTGCCCCTGACCCCCTCCCCCTTTCCCTCCATGGTCTGTGTGTATGCCATCATAGTCTCATTGTTGCACTCCATGGTGTGTCTTTTTTCTTGTGCCCAACCTGCCTGACCTCCATGGTCATCTTGCTGCTCCTGCCCTGCCCCCTTGCCCCCAGCCCTCTGTTTCCATGTGCAGACCCCTATTCCCTCCCACCTGGCTTTTCTGTTCCGTTGTAATGCCCCTGATCCGTCCCTCCTGCCCTTTATGGTCTGTTATGCTGCATCTTTCTCTCCTGTCTGTCCATTATGGTCAGCTAGCTACCATTGCCTCTTTCCCCTCTGTTCTCTGTTGTCCATGTGCATGGTCCTGTCCCCTCCCTATTGCTTTCTATGGATTGTTGTGCTGCACTCCCGTCCCGCATGCGCTGTGTGGTGTATTGTGCTGCTGCAAACCCTGATGCCTGCCCTGTAGGGTCAGTTTGGTGCACCTCTCCATGTCCCTCCTGTCCTCTGTTATCCGAGTCCATGTCCCTACCCCAATTCCTCCTGCCTACCATGATCCAATGTACCATACGTGCGAACATTTTGAACTTGGTAAGAGGGAGATTTTGAAAAAAAACTGGGGTATTGATTTTCCCCTTTGAGTTACATTGAAAAGGAGGAGATTGTAGACAGGAGACAGATCGAATAAAGCCCATTTGAGCTTAAAAACATTGGACGTTTCCTGGCTGAAACAGGTCTGTTGGCATGTATGGTTGCACTACCACTGCCTCTTCCTTCTGCCCACAATGGTCTATTATATTGCCACAGCCTCTCTTGCCAGTCCTGTATTGTTGGTTTGTTGCCCCTGCCCCCCTTTCCACTGCCCTCCATAGTCTGTTGTGCTGCCACTGCCCTTCCTGCCTGCCCAGTGTGGTCAAATTGTTGCATCTGCACTCTCCTACCCGCCTTCAATTTTCAGAGTCTGTGCCCCTGGCCTCTGCCTCTCAACAGTATCCCAATGAACCACTAGATTGCTAACATTCGATATTTATTACAAAAGTGTGGAACGCCCGACGTCATCTTGATGTAATCAAAACTGTAATACCTAGAGTATTTCCTTTTGAAATTACAAATATGAGAGGGTCTTATTTGCATCAAAATTATGGTTAGTGCTCTAAGAAACTAAAATGAGGACATATTTTCTGAGTTTTCAAATAGCGACAAAGAACTTTTAAATTATTTGTAATCTTTATGTTTTTTTATCCAGTTGACCACTTGATTAAATGTTACACCTAGGGGAGAGGATGTGGTGTTACTTCCAGAGCTGCAGACTGTGCAACTAGGGGAACCAGGTTGGAGTTTCTGCTTCAGCTCAACATTCTGTGATTCTGGTCAAATCACTTAATCTCCCCATGTCTACAACCAAAATGAATTTGATCTTGTGTGATGTAACCAATGCTCATGTAAAGCACTCCAATACCTGACAAGTCTGCACTATATAAAACTGCAAATACACAAAAAATAAGTGTTTTGCACACTTCTGTCATTGGGCTACATGTGGGCTACATCTGGGTGATATTTGTGCTGCATTTGGGCTCTTTTGTCTCTGGTGGCCATCTTGGGAGATTTATTTGTTATGAAGTTTCCTAATTTCCTCATTTACTGCAGTCTCCTCAGTAGGAAATGCTTCCAGTTTTTTACTTTGATTCCATCAAGAAGGTATTCAGATATGTCACACATTTGCCATAAATTCTGAATGTTAGCACTCTAGTTGCTCATCAGATCACTGTAGTAAAGCTACTGCGCACCACGGAAGTCTGCTGCTGGTATTCAAAGTGCATGTTTCAGTCTGCATGTCAGAATTTTTTTATGAAATAGAAGAGGATTTGAGAAGTCTAAATGTGCCCTCATTTTGTTTTCTGCAGAACTAATCATAATTTCTATGGCAAAATGAACCCCCTCATTTTGTTCCTATGTAAATTAAATGTTTTACGTGTTACCACTTTATTCCAATCAAGATGGCTTCAGGTGTACCATACTTTTGTCATAAGTAAGACTGTTAGTGCTCTAGTTGTTCTCTAGTTGTTCGTTAGAACACTCTGGGACATTCTGTTCTTTGGTTATACTTGGGCTACATCTGGGTGATATTTGGGCTACATTTGGGCGCTTTTGTCTCTGGTGGCCATTTTGGGAGACTTATTTGTTATGATGTTTCCTAATTTCCTCATTTTCTACAGTCTCCTCAGTAGGAAATACTTTCAGTTTTTTACTCTGATTCCATCAAGAAGGCATTCAGGTGTGTCACACATTTGCCATAAATTCAGAATGTTAGCACTCTAGTTGCTTATTAGATCACTGTAGTAAAGCTACTGGTCACCAGGGAAGTCTGCTGCTGGTATTGAAAGTGCATGTTTCAGTCTGCATGTCAGAATTTTTTAATGAAATGGAAGAGGATTTGAGAAGTCACTCAAAATGTGCCCTGATTTTTCTTTCTGCAGCACTAATCATACTTTCTATGGCAAGATGAACCCCCTCATTTTGTTCCTTTTTAAATTAAATGTTTTAAGAGTTACCACTTTATTCCAATCAAGATGGCTTCAGGTGTACCATACTTTTGTCATAAGTAAGACTGTTAGCGCTCTAGTTGTTCTCTAGTTGTTCGTTAGAACACTCTGGGACATTCTGTCATTGGGCTATACTTGGGCTACATCTGGGTGATATTTGGGCTACATTTGGGCTCTTTTGTCTCTGGTGGCCATCTTGGGAGATTTATTTGTTATGAAGTTTCCTAATTTCCTGCAGTATCCTCAGTAGGAAATACTTTCAGTTTTTTACTTTGGTTCCATCAAGAAGGCATTCAGATGTGTCACACATTTGCCATAAATTCTGAATGTTAGAACTCTAGTTGCTCATTAGATCACTGTAGTAAAGCTACTGCTCACCAGGGAAGTCTGCTGCTGGTATTCAAAGTGCATGTTTCAGTCTGCATGTCAGAATTTTTTTATGAAATAGAAGAGGATTTGAGAAGTCAAAATGTGCCCTAATTTTTCTTTCTGCAGAACTAATCATAATTTCTATGGCAAAATGAACCCCCTTGTTTTGTTCCTTTGCAAATTAAATGTTTTAAGTGTTACCACTTTATTCCAATCAAGATGGCTTCAGGTGTACCATACTTTTGTCATAAGTAAGACTGTTAGTGCTCTAGTTGTTCTCTAGTTGTTCGTTAGAACACTCTGGGACATTCTGTCATTGGGCTATACTTGGGCTACATCTGGGTGATATTTGGGCTACATTTGGGCTCTTTTGTCTCTGGTGGCCATTTTGGGAGACTTATTTGTTATGATGTTTCCTAATTTCCTCATTTACTACAGTCTCCTCAGTAGGAAATACTTTCAGTTTTTTACTCTGATTCCATCAAGAAGGCATTCAGATGTGTCACACATTTGCCATAAATTCAGAATGTTAGCACTCTAGTTGCTTATTAGATCACTGTAGTAAAGCTACTGGTCACCAGGGAAGTCTGCTGCTGGTATTGAAAGTGCATGTTTCAGTCTGCATGTCAGAATTTTTTAATGAAATGGAAGAGGATTTGAGAAGTCACTCAAAATGTGCCCCAATTTTTCTTTCTGCAGCACTAATCATACTTTCTATGGCAAAATGAACCCCCTCATTTTGTTCCTTTTTAAATTAAATGATTTAAGAGTTACCACTTTATTCCAACCAAGATGGCTTCAGGTGTGCCGTACGTTTGTCATAAGTAGGACTGTTAGCCCTCTACTTGTTCTTTAGAACACTCTGGGACGCTGCAGTAGAACACAAAGGAATCAACTGACAGTCTCTGCCCTTGTTGGATGTACATGTTTTTCTGAGAATGTCAGACTTCATTCTCACAAGACTGAGAAAGATAATGTGAATTTACAGAAAATATGCTCTCAGTTTAGCTTATAGATCACCTTCCAAACCTCTGTGGGAAAAGCATGAGAAAATAGTTTTCTCTCAAGCATGATTCATGATATCACAGCAGAAGGCTTTTTCACATGGTAAAATCACCTTAGAACACACCACAATTCCTAAAATGAGTATGGTACCATCAACAAATGATTTATAATGTAACTAAAGTCTTAAAACCTTCTATTAACTGCAATGCTTTTTAATGAGGTGCTATCATGTATATTGGTCCCAAGATGGCTGCCAACACTTCTTGGATGAAGTGCTGACAGCCAATCAGATCTCACGATGAGATGTGTGGTTAGGCTACGCCCAGATATATATGTGATTTTACTTTTGATTTTCTCAGGAACTACTGAACAGATTGACACCATTTAAGCAAAAGACCTGAGGACTACCTCTTTGCCAAATTTCAAGTAATTCTGCATGGGGAAAACAAGTTTTGGGACCCCCTTTTTTCTCAGCCCCCGCTTGACGAATCACCCCAAGACTTTTAGGGTAGGAGCTGAGCGGAGCGCCCCATTAGTTTTGAAAATTTCACGAAGATAAGTCAACCGGCGCCAAAGTTATTCAAAATAGAATTTTCAGATTTCCTATGGGAGCTCGGTCCTAACTATAATTATCTACTGGCGACCGCCAGTAGATAATATATATAAATATAGGCTCGGATTGCAGCGTTGGTGAAAGGATGCTCTCTGGGAAAGAGATGTTCTGAATCTTAAGCTTCTGAGGCCTCTTTGCCTCCTTCACCCGTTCAATTGAGAGCAGCTCTAGCTAGTGAGTGGGATCTTTGGGCTCTATGGATGCAGCAAAATAAATCGAATTTCATACTTGATCCTTGTCTTTAGCGATCACGAAGTATCACCACTAGTCAATTGAATTTTCTCTTGTCAATGATAGGTCTGCCTGCTTAGTGGGCTACCGCTTTGATCTGAGCATGTGAGATCTGGGCAAGTCCTTGTAGAAAACTATTCCCAAACTCCAGTCAAGAAATGAAGGGGCTGATTACGATGGCGGACATACTTCAGTCCGTCAGCCATTGTTTCATGTTTGGGATCGCTTGCCTACAAGGCGGCAGTCCCACACTACGAATTGTGATGCGACCACCACTAAGGCGGTCACATTGCCTATGTTTCATATTGTGGTGGGTGTTGCTGGCTGCAGCACTTGCCGCAATGCAATAAAGGGTAAATTTACATATCCCTGCACTACTTGGCAGGCACCATGCCGTGCCTGCCACATGGTGTAGAGATATGTAGGGGGGCACCATAGGTGCCCCCCAGCCCCTGTGTCTGGGGGCCAGCACACAGACAGGCTCAAGGAGCACGTCAGATGTATGGCTGTCGGACTTTACGACCACCACATATTCACCCGCCATATTAACAGCCTGTCAGTGGCGGTCTCCCCGCCATCATAATCGGGCCCTCAGGGGCGTAACACTAGCCCCCGCAGCCCCCACGGTGCAGGGGGGCCCCTTAGCTGCACGGGGGCCCTCAGCACAGTACTCAGACCTGTGAGTTGCGGAGTAAACTCGAAGCGGGGGCCGCTCCGTGTACCTTGCAGAGGGGACCCCTCAACTTTTGTTACACCACTCGGGCCCTAAGAGTCTTTTAACTGCCATTTTCATATTGTTTGATGAGGATAGATGTTTGATGATTTTGAGGGCTCGCAGTAAAAGTTAGCAGCCACCCAGTGGGAAAATGTGAAGGGGAGAAGCAATCCGATTCCAGTGGGTCTAGAAAATGGTTACATTGATGTTATTGATATGCTAGCTCAGTATGTGCTACTGCTTTTATGCTCACTGGACTGCATGTTGCACTACTTAAGGTAATAAATAGACGCAGGGGTCTTGATATCTTACACAAATCCTTTAGAGCCAAGAGTGCTCATACAGACTGGTTTGGTGACAATTCTAAGGCTAGCTGTTTCTGGACACCTTTTAAATGTATTCTTATAAGTTATAATGTGAAAGCGTAAGGTGCTAAAAGTAGAGAAAGACCATCATCGTGGATGGTAACTCTACCAAGATCTCAGCATGGAATGCAAGTCATACTGATAACTCCATCACACAATGCACAAATGTATAGATTTTACAGATCCCTTTGGGATTTGCCTATTACAGGAAACGTGGTCTATAGAACCCATACACAAACTGGGATATATTACTTTTATGCAACCTGCTTTAAAAGGTCCAAAGGGTAGACCATCTGGGGGTTTGTGTGTCTGGGTGGGCACCCACCTTGGTTTTAAGATCAACAGGGTAGAAACCAATAGTAGAGACATAATATGCATCCTCATGTCCCATAGGAAGACCCCTAAAATTGCATTTATTAACGTTTACTCGCGCCCAATTTGTCGGGGCGGTACATCACCGACTCTTGAGGCCTTGTCATCTCTTCTAGAATCCCTTCCGGATGACGTGGTTTTGATGGTTGGAGGTGACTTCAACTGTCATTTCGAGCCCCTGTGTGGAGAAACCCCATTTACTTCTGAGGAAGATGATGCTAGATCTATTCCACCCACTAGTATGTATGCAGTCAAACGTTGGACCCCCTTGGTTCTCCAACTTACCTCCCTTACTTATTCATTCTCTTTGAGAGCATGTAATGGTCGTTTCAAAGGGGATATGCCGGGGCAGTCAACCTATAGGGGAATAGCACACAAATCTGTGATTGATTATTTTCTGATCAGTCTAGATTTGTGGCACAAAGTGCTGGATTTTAAAATAATTAGGCGTATGGAGAGTGACCACGATCCTCTGACAGTAGATCTGAACTACCAACTGTTGACCATAGGGCCAGATAAAGATACCCCTTTAGCAGGGAATCTAAGAGTCATCCAAGGGGGGAAGAGGATACGCTGGCGTACCGTAAAACAGTCTGATGCGGTCATTACCAGTATGTATCAAAAGATTCTTCCCCTCCTTGAAAAAGCTTTCAAAACGGAAGTCAACAACCCTGTAGCTGGTGAAACTATGGATTTGGCTAAAATTCATAAGGACCTAGTTGATATATTGTGTGGTTTTTTCTATAAAGTAGGTACAGTAAACACAAAGAAATCTGGGAATTCATATCCCTGGTTTACCAAGGGCTGTAGGATAGCCAAACAGGAATTATTACAGGCTTTAAAGGAAGGTAATCGACCACATATTTTGGAAGCAAGATGGGCTTATAGGAAGATAATCCTTAGTGCTAAAATTGAATGGGAAGAGGGAATATGGCTCGACATTAGATCAGCACTTATGGTAAAAGATTCTAGGACCTTTTGGAACCTTGTCCACTCTGGGAAATCGGAGGGTAAAACCACGATTGACCCTAATGTTTCCGAAGACGCATGGGCCTCACACTACAAAAAACTCTATTCCATTAACTTAACCAGAAGAGTTGATCCCCCTGTCATTCTTATGACCATGGATCCATCTTGGGATGCTCCTCCCTGGACGTTAACAGAAGTGTGCTTGGCATTGGATAATCTCCAATCAAACAAGTCACCTGGGTTGGACAGGATCCCCGGGGACCTTTACAAGGACGAACAATCAGTCTGGGCTCCCTACCTCCTAATCCTTTTTAATGCTATCCTGCAAGGTTTACCGGTTCCATCTACCTGGATGGGTGCGGAAATTATCCCCATTTTTAAAAAGGGATCCCCCCTTGATCCAGGCAATTACAGGCCTATAAGCCTTATAGATGTGAGCCAAAAAATCTATTCTAGACTTCTCTTGCAACGGTTGCAGAACTGGATTGAGGAGAATAATATCCTTACCCCACTTCAAGCGGGATTCAGGTCCAAAATTTCAACCATGGACCAATTATTTAGGCTCCAGATCCTTTACTGGAAACACGTCACATTGGAGGGGGGTAGTCTATATTTGACCTTCGTGGATTTGAAATCTGCATTTGATATGGTGGACCGCAACCAGCTCTGGAACTTATTGCTAGATATGGGGGTTCCACCCTATCTATGCTATCAATTGAAGATTCTCCACGACGGGACATATGCTAGAGTCCGCTACGGAAAATTTGGTCAGCTAACCGGCCCTTTCCCAGTGGAGAAGGGTGTGCGCCTGGGCTGTGTCCTTGCCCCAACCCTGTTCTCACTTTTCATTAATGGCCTCATTGACGACCTTCTGGAAACTACAGACATTGACGCTCCAAAACTGGCTTCTCAAAGATATCCTGCACTCATGTTTGCAGATGACACACTGCTGTTGTCAAAATCACCGATGGGCATGCAGCGGGTGTTGAACCAGTTTTCCAACTTCTGTAATAAAAAGAATTTGGTGGTCAATATAGATAAAACAAAATATATGGCCTTTAATGTAAAACCCTCTAACTACCCTCATCCTAAGATGGAAGGTATCCCTTTGGATCGGGTCTCCACTTTTGAATATCTAGGTCTGACCCTGAATGACAAAATGGGATGGTCCCCTCAAAAGATCAAAGCAAATCTAAAACTTAATCAGGCTATAGAGGGCATCCTTAAAGTCTACAAAAAATGCCGCCTAAAAATCATAAGTGCCCCTCTTGAAATCTATTCTGTGCAATCCAGGTCCTCGACACTCTATGGAGCTGAATTATGGGGCCATACTTCTGTAAATGATTTGGTTAGTACCGAAAATAACTTTCTTAGGAAACTCTTAACTCTCCCAAACAACACGCCGCTTACACCTCTGAGGCTGGATTTAAACATTCGTCCGTTATCAGAGGTTGTTGCTACTAGGCCTGTGATGTATTGGAGGAGGATTTGGAGTACAACTGAGTTGGCATGCTACAGAGATGAACTGAAAGTAATCTTGGGCACCCTCGGAGCCGATAAGATTCCTTGGCTCCAGTATGTTCGGCAGACACTCAATCAGATTGGTCTTGCTCACCTCTGGGATAATCCTGAGGACTCAATTTTAGGCATCACCAAGAAATCTCTTGCCATAACATTTAAAGATTACTTTTTACTGAAAACTTATAGCTCGGCTAAACCATCAAGTCTGACTGATGCTTTCCTTGACGGCAAATGTTTTTATGCCTTTGTGCCTGATCTTGACGTCATACAGCCTATCTTAGCAAAGAAGCTATATTTACAGTTCAGATATGGCACCCTGCCCCTATATTCATTTACTGATCGATGGGTGAGTGGGACACAGCATGTGTGCCCGGGCTGCTCAACCGAATTGGAAACCATGACTCATGTCGTGCTTTTTTGTCCTGCGTATGATGGCATTCGGAAAAAATGGATTATACAGTTATGTTTAAATTTGGGCCTTAGGAGCTATCTTGATTTCTTTAGGATTTTGAGAAGCGACACAAACCCACTTATTGTGGTCTCAGTTTCAAAGTTCCTGTTTGCAATGTGGCTAATCCGTAGGAAATTACTAGCAAGAATTATCCACTGATATATTAGTATCATTATGGCTAGATTTTCGTTAAACCACCTTGATTACTGATTCACCATTCATTGTTTCTCTGTATTTTTTAAATTCCTAATTAATTGGAAATTATATTTATATGAAAATTGTGATTTTATGATTGTGCTTTTATGATTTTATCGAATCGCAATAAAGCTTTCTTGATGATGATGATGATAGATTTTATTTAAATCGCTACAGGAATCAGGATGGTTGCTATAGAGCTTGCACAATCAATTAAGAACAATGTCCTGGTACAATATCCAGGAAATTACATATTAGGAAAGGTCAGTGAGCATGCCAATAGGATTGCCTGCTTTTAGAAGAAGCAAGAGAATTTGTGGGAGAAAGTGGTATTGTAAAATAAAATGGAAGACATAATGGTGGGCTCAATACAGATTTGAGGGCATTGTTGGAAAAATAAGTGGTTCTGTCTATTATGTATACATGACAACATACCAATTTTCTCTTTGTTTCTCAGATAATGACGAGTGTCTCGACGAAGAAGCCTGCGTGGGTGGCGACTGTGTGAACACGATTGGCTCTTATTACTGCAGATGTGAGCCACCACTCATCCTCGATGGGTCAGAAAGGAGGTGTGTAACTAACAACAGCCAAACCCAAGGTAAGGTGTAGAGACTTTACACAAGCATCAGACTTTGCTTCATGTTTCCCTACAAGTTATTCAGTTGTAACACTTGTTGTACTCTGGTTTGCTAATCTATTACAGCCACGGAGAACCAATACATTTTTAAGCCAGGCACATTAGTTGCATAGGAAGCTCGATGAAAAATGTCTTTGTCCTAGGAATTAATTTAATTGATGACAGAATATAAATGGATGTCCTGCCCGCCAACCTTGCAATTATCCCATCTCATTCAAAGGTGGAGGAACTCCAGGGTTTCCATTGGTGGATAATCAGCTTTCTAAATCAGTGGAAACCATTGAACAAAAGGACTGTCCAGCACTAGGTGACCAGGTCACTGACTGTGAGCGCCCCAGCCCTATTCAGGGTGGGTTGAGGATCCTGCAGGAAGCTCGATCACTGAATTAAAACTCTCAACGCATTGGCACCATTGTAATTTTGTTCTTCTAAATTAAACACTGGCTTCGGAAAAACAAAATGTATGCTGTGTAGAGCCAGGCAAACACTGTTCGGCTTACTTGTGTGCCTTAAGTGCAACTTTTGCACCAGTGGTAGTATTAAAAGGCAGAGAGACCCTTGTAAGACAAGTAAGGATCTCATAGTAGAGTAGGTTCTCCTCCGCCAGTGGAGCAGAGACCAAAGCCATTGACCCATGTGCATGAGCAGTATCTCTTTCACTCTCATCAAGATCACTTGAATGCATCTCCTTTATTTTCATTGTAATCACTTAACCATGGTATTACTGGCCCGTGGAACTCTGATGGAACCTCATTCAGAATATTACTCTGCCAATATACCTGAACTGGAGATCTTAAGCAATACTAGTCCTTCTGCACTTTATTTCATGCTTTTAGTAATAGTCTGAGGGGTCCAGGAATGGACTGGGATAGCTCATCATGCAATCAAATGCAAGCCCCTCCCCTTGTTATCACTGGTTTGATAGCTCTTATGTGTTCTCTAATTTCCAAATGCATGCTCTTCAGTGGAGTTTACTGACATGTAATCAATGCTGTTATACAATCCGTTCTTCTGCTCACAAACACAGCATATTCCTGAAGCCTACATACACTTCCAGCCTGTATTCTCCTCTTCAGAGAGAATTCCATGTCACTCACAGCTGTGATGGCAGATCACTCATTCTTAATCCATATCTCTTCACTGTCTCTGTCTACTCTCTGACACAACTGCTATGAATCACTTTGAAATATTAAAATACTGTCTGAATCTCACACAGGGGGGCTTCAGTTGCATGAACAATCTAGTTATCTAACTCTAGCTGGTGTTGGACAGTGAGAACTCTGAATACCTCTTACTTCAGAGAAGCCATCTTTCTAACACTTTGAGCTATTTTTTACTTCCATACCAGTCTAAGAAATGTTATATACGTAGAAATTTTTGAATGAAATCTTTCAAAGGAAGCTGTCTTAAGTATGGTATAAAAATTTAAAATCTTCTAACCAAATCTAAATTGGTGTTTTTAAAGCGAATTTCAAATTCTTAATATTTCCTGCATACCTTAAACAATGCTTTCTTACGTCTTGAATTTTGATATGTGTTTGTTATATAACTAAGCAAAGGACAATTTTGGGTTGAGGTTCTAAAGCAAAACTTATACTTTCCCTGATTTCTTTTCAAAAGAAGGCAATTTTATAACAAGACTAGAATGTAGCAGGCAGGGTGTTGCACCTTTACCGATGTGGCAATCCAAATTTTGTTAGGAAATAGATGTGTGACTAGTAATTAACACATTTTCTTTCCCCGCAACACTAAACCTCTACATATAGCATTCACCCTATCTTTTTCTCAACCCACTCCTACTCTTTTGTCACTTTTTATTTTAATTACATTTTCCTTTTGTAGAACATCTAGGTGTACTTCACTGGATTAGGATGGCAAAGATATTCCAGAAATTTCACTTACAATATATTTTAACTGTTACTCTCTTTATGTAGATTGATAATCTTCTTTTGATGGTATTTAGGGAAAGTATTGCTTGATCAAAAGTTTAACAAAACTTAATCACAACATTTTAATTAACATTGACTAGTCTCTGAAATCAGCTTGAGTGCCAGAAAAATGGAAGATTGGTAGAATGATATGATTCCTACACTAACAGTATTTCATGTCCCCTAGATGACAGCCTGGCCTATTGCTGGCAATCAGTTGGTCCAGATTTAGTTTGCTCGCGCCCCCTGTTGGACAGGCAGACCACCTACACCGAGTGTTGCTGTCTCTATGGCGAAGCTTGGGGGATGAGCTGTGCCCTTTGTCCGACTCGAGATTCAGGTAAGGTTACTGCGGGGGGGGGGACGCAGCTGGGGAGTGGGAAAGATGGACGCAACCGTTTATAGTGCCATTTAAAGGGTGTAGATAAGGAGGGAGGGAGGGAGGTCAAAGAAAAAAGACTTGAGTGACGAGAATGGCTGATGCATAATAGTTTATCAAAGAGCACAATAATAACAATGCAGCAAAATATCCGACCCTAATAATCAGTCATATACATGTTAGTCTCATCCATGTATCATGGTGTGTTCTTGGCATGTGGTTTCCCCTATATCTCACAGACGCACAAGAAGTCGCCTAGTTTACCTATGACAGTTGTTCTTTCATTATAGACAAGACACACTTCTCATTTGATTTTCAGTTCTTTTGAATGTTTATTTCCAAATAATTTGTGTTAGAATAAAGATCAAAGTTTCTGTCCTTCCTGCCCTTCTTAAGGGTCACTGAGTAACACCTGGTCTATGGATACTGGCCAGGTTTCATCCTGAGCAACAAAACAGATCAGAGAGGATCCAGATCTGTTAAATGAAAAGGCTTGACCAAAGGGTCAGCAGTGTTTGGGTGAACCCTGCTAGTTTTTATTCATTCAATTTGTGGTTGTTTATTGATTTCATTTTAGAGATGAGGTTATGCACTATTTACACTAAGTGAGAGCTATAAAGTCATTTTAAAGATATTTCACTTACGAAGGCAAATGGTAATTTTGAAGGTCTTTTGTAGCAAATGCGTACTAGTATTGTTAACCTCTTCAGTGCCCATGACGAGATAGTCTCGTCATGGAGCACGGTCGCGCTGTGCCCATGACGAGACTATCTCGTCATGAACCCCACCCACTAATAAAACCCCCGGCACAGGAGGGGGAAAGGGCGTGGCACAGAAGGGGTTAAGCAAATTTGGTGCGTCTTTCAAAGATGGCAAAATAAAAATATCACTTAAAATCTCAAATGTTACTTGAGTTTGACGTAGTGAAGGTTTGGCTATAAATGGTTTGTTTTAGAAATCTTTAAAATTGTTCTTCTTTTAAACATTGGTTTGGTCTGATGAAATATTACATTTGCATTTAGCTTCAAATACACTTCTAGTGATGCAAGAAACAGAATGCAGAGTCTCTGCTTGTCCCCGTCACCCTGGAAGGTTCATGAGTATTCTCAAAGGAGTTAAATTCTCCAGTTGTGGGCATCACTCACTCACTCACTCACCCACTTACTCACTCACCCACTCACTCACTCACCCACCCACCCTTGGAAACGGTAAGGTGCAGGAGAAATGGTTTTAGATATCAAGTCTTTAAGATAGGTCTGTCATAATATTGTAATAAAATATTGATGACCAGAATAATGACAGTGTAAGTGTATATAGGTATTTATAGGTTTACTGTACTGAAGTCTACATAGTGGTACCTTGATGATGTGTATATCTTCAAGATACGTAGATGTGGAGTTAAGAATAGTACACCTATACTTACCTGTTTAAACTCGCCTTCTCAATATTTTGGTCATTGATATTTGTGCTATGATTTTATGGAAAAATGATATTATATATTACTGGCATTATATTGATCACTCAATACTGTTTTTTGACCTACAGATCAACCCTAATCAAAAACAGAGCAAACTAATAGCTCCCATTATAGTAACTGCAGTCTTTTTGGACTTATCACTTTTCATGAAAATACCTTTGCATCAGTCATTAACAGAGTGTTTTTCATGAATTCACAGATGATTTTGAAGGCTTGTGCAACTATCTGAGGCCGCCAGCTTATGGACCTTCAGGGCCAAGTGACCCATACGAGTTTGCTGAATATGGTCCACCTTACAATGTGCCTTATGGGCCAGATCCATATGCGATCTCCCCTCCACAGAGGCCACGAGATGGCGTCAGACCAGGATATGAATCTTATCCACTGGGTGGCGATGATAGCTATGGATCAAGGTCTGGCACATCCTATGGCCGTAGGGATTCTCTGTACAGCCGCCCATCCTACGAAGCCTCAGACTTTGATTCCGACTTGTCTTATGCGGAGCCCAGTGAGGAGACTGGGCGAGTGCCTTACAGGAGGCCGGACTCTGGATATGATACAAGCAGCCTGAACTTTGGCACACGTTACCGGCCAAGGAGTCCATCGAGTGAGCCCGGGTTTGGTTCAGAAGAGACCCGTTCCTCTCAGCCGTGGCGCTATCGGACTAGAGATACTGGATCCTTTTCCGCATTCCCAGACCAACCAAGAAGCTTAAGTGATACATATGAAGGTAAGTGGGTGTCTTTGGTGAGTTTAGATGGTGTGAAAAATACCTTCCCTCAGGCCTTAGCTCCAGGAAATCAAGGCTTAAGCTCTACGTGTGTAGCACAGTTACGATTTAATATATATTATTTGGTTATTTCCGTGTTTCATAACACACCTGCATGACACTGTATGGCCAGTAAGCAATCATAGGGTCAGGAAAAGTACCTTCATCCTACTTAATATTATATAACCCATTTGTTTATTGGAGCTTTGTCACAATATTGAGTCACAAAATATCGTTCTGCTAAAATATTTTGACCAAAACTTTGATTACCATTATATTGTTAAGTGCATAAAGGTAAGTATACTTGTACTATTCTTTACTCCACATTTACAGATTGTAAAGATATATATTTTCAAGAAGCATGTATGATATCTTAGGTATATAGTAAATCTATACTATACTATCTGTATATACTTATCTTGATGATACTACGGTACTCTATATTTTGGTGACAGTATTCTTGCAGGATGATATTTGAACGTCGACATTGTGAGGAATACCGCTGGGTGGATATAGTCTGGTACAGCATGCTGAAGACCAGGCCTGTGCTTCCAGGGTTTGGGAGGACGTCTCAATAAAGGCTACCTTAGCCTCTGTTAAAGAACAAATAAATATATATATATATTTTTGTTACTGACAATCACAGTCCTGAATTTCGGTAGCACCAGTATTACGTTTAGACATTGGAACTGAAGGTGACTGGTTGCACTAAATCACTGATGCTTTTGTTGAGATCTCAGAGGAAATTTGTCCCAGAGTATGGAATTCTCTTTTATGTATTCATGTATTTATTAGGTGTTTGTAAAATATGCCACTTTTTGTCCCGATAGCACCTTGACAAAGAAAAGGAAATGAAATACAGCGGCTCATATCTGATCCAGAGCAATTAGAAACACAGTCAATGGCCAATCACATTATGAGTAGATGTGAGGGCCTGCATTGTTCGATCACAATCAAATATTAACTTTTTAGTCAAATACCTATATCCACTGTTCTGCTTTCTGCCAGGTTACCCGGTCCATCAGAATTCTAAATTGTGCAGTGGCGGCTGCCCCGGGGAAGCACCAGTGGGGGATGAGGGGAGAAAAGGGGAAGGAGGGCAGGTTTAAAAAAATAATTCACTTACCTGCCGGCCGGCCAGCTGGCTGCCGCCTCTCCTCCACTCTCTCCGTCCTCTATCTGGCTTCTCCTGTGCAAGCAAGAATCACCCAGGCTCCCCCTGGCCAATAACTAAGCACTGTGGTTCGGAGCTCAGCCACGGATTTGGAGCATTGGCATGTTCTCCACCCTGGCTGTAATGCAGCCTGGGTGGAGAACATGCTAAGTGCGCATGAGTGTTTGGCCGGCCCAAGACGGCCGGACAATCATTCATGCGCACTTAGGAAGTGCAAACCACTCCTCCCCTGCTCTGTCAGCATGGCAGATCCGCCCCGCCCTGCTAAAACGCCGCAGAATGAACAAATAAAATGATAATAACATCCAGGTATTATCATTTTATTTTTCCTTTTTTATACTGCAAAAAGCAGTGGGGTGATGCTCCTCTGCCTTAGTAGAGGAGCCGACACCGAAATTGTGTGTGTTTCACCCGATTAATTCTATTGCTGAGACGATTTGAAATCTCAATGTGAAACACTGCATAAAAACTTTCAGGTATGAGTGGAGAAACACTGCTTCCTGCTTGTTATTACCCCAAAATCCCTGTTATATCCGCATCCCCAGAATTAGCGGGAACTCCGACAACTGTAACTCCTGGTGTGTAGAAATCACAGAGATTACTCCTGGCCATTCCTAATGAGGGAGTATATTGTCAAAGCAAGTGAATATATATTTTTAAGGTACGCAGATGTGGAGTTAGAACTAGTAAATCTGCACTTACATCCATATTCTTACCTGGATGATATAGTGGTAGTCAATATTCTGGAGTCAATATTTTTTAGTTTAATTTTCAGACATTTCAGCCCTTGTAAACTCCACTGTGTTGTCATTTCAAGGGTTATCAATGAATTCGAAAAGGGGTGGGAGGAAGCAAGATGGCGGCTGTGTAAACGGCCGGTGCAGTGTGGCGGTGAAGGCTGAGAGCAGAATGATTAGATCGAGGGACGCTTAAGCACGCATGGAAGGGTGATGGCATGCGAATCCCCTTCGATTTCGTTTTCTGAAAGCAGAGGATGTTGCTGATAGTCTTAGCTACGACAGAAGTACGAAATACCTTTTGCCGGCTGGTAGAGGCTGAGGTGTTGTGCACAGCGTCCTCGGTTTGGTGGAAGCCCCGCGGACGAACGGGGAGGCGGAGCTTAGCAAGAACAGTGCAAACCCGGAGGAGACGGAGCGGAATTGAGCGGAACGGAGCGGAGAAGACCGATGAGAGTAGAATGGCTCCGAAAATTGTGCCCGGGTTGAAAACAACGTCTCAAAGGAAGAAGGCGCCTACTGAGGCCGAAGCAGACGGGCTCTCAACGGAGAGGGGAAGAAAAGGCACGATGAAAACTCGCCAGGCTCCCACTTCAATTGCGGACATTTTCCCAATAGCCGGTAAGGAGAAGGAGAAGGCGGGGGAAGCAGAGGCCACGGCACTTACGGCACTTACGGCTGAGCTGACCGGGGGTAATACGACCATACTGAAGGATAGCGGACCAACGGGGTGGTCGAAAGTTGACTCTAGTAAGGAGCCAGTAATAAGTCAGGAGGGCGACGGTATGCCTGCTGAAATGTACCCCCAGTCCAAGACAGCAGAGACAGCAGAGAAAGCGTCTTTAAAAACTGTCTCTCAGGTAGAGGCAGAGGCAGTAGCGGATCAGTTGCCTCAGAACTCAATGAGGTTAGATTTAACCAAACCGAGGTTGGAAGCCAATACGGACAATACAGCTGACATTATGGCTGACAGTGGGGAGATACTAACTACACAATTAGAGGACGCCCCTGATATGGGTTTTCTTGGAATCGAGTTGGACTCTGAAATGGGAGGCCCTTGCATTGAAAAGGAGAAAGCTTCAAGTGAATGTTTCTTTTCGACTTCGGAGGGGGCCGGTTGGTCAGAAGAGGGCGAAGATAGCTCTGACCCAGAGTTTGAAGATGGCTCAGATAGCAATTTGGAAATGGATGCCCCAGTAACGGCAACCAGACCTCCTCTGGATATAAGGCATAAAACTCAGAGCCGCAGGGACATCAGCCTTAATCAACCTTCTACTCTACCTCAGGAAGATCCCGGCGCCAATCATACCAATCTCTCGTTGTTGGAGACGATTCATAAAGAAATTATCGCACATAGAGAGGAGACACGCCAGGATAATCGCAAGGCCCAGGCAGCAATGAGGAAGATGCAGGGCGTTGTGAGGAAATTATCTAAGTCTTGTGCTAACACCGGGGATAGAGTTTCAAACCTGGAAGAGAGAATAGTATCAATGGAGGCCGAAGCAGCTGATTCGGTCTCGAAGGTTAATGCTCAATGTGCCCAGGTTGTTGACCTCCAGTGGAAAACAGAACAGTTGGAAAATAGGCTCCGTCAAAGCAATCTGAGGGTCCTGGGGGTTCCGGAGGGGGTGGAGGGTCTTGATATAAAGGCCTATATCATCAAGCTCTTTGAGCAGGCTTTTCCAGAACTCTCCAGTTGGAACTGGGTTACCGAGATTCAGCGTGTCCATCGTACACCTTTTAAAGTACGCAAAAATATTAGAGGGGGTGACAAACCCAGAGCGATACTGGTGTACTTTGGAAATTATATTCTGAGACAGTCTATTGCCGAAAAAGCAAGACCGGACGCAAGAAGATCCGGCGAAGGTATTTCGTTCTTTGTTCGCCCGGATTATTGTCATTCGACAGTTGAGCGAAGATGGAGATTAAGGGAGCTGATTAAGCCTTTTCAAGATAAGAAAATGCAAGCCTTTCTGATTAACCCGGCACAGCTTAAGGTGCTATCGGAGGGTAAAACTCTATTCTTTAGCTCTGAAATCAAAGCTAAGGAGTATTTGGACTCTATCAATTATACCGGGAAATAGACTTCAACTATTTGTCGGGTTAAGGAGTCAAAAAAAAAAAAAAAAAAAAAGTGAATGTCATGTAATATGGCTTAAATGTTCTATACTATACTGTCTATCACCTTTTCTGCACATGCGGCATATGTTTTTTGTAGGTTGTTGATCTTAGAGGCTAATTAGTAATGATTTACTTTTCTGTCCTTCACCGCATGCACCGTAGATCATCACGTGCACAGACAAGGTCTGAGCGCTTCACAGCTAGGGGTAGGTCAGGGTTGGGTGGTGGGGGTGGGTGGATGTCAGGGTTTGGAGGGGGTGGTGGGTGGCTGGGGGGGGGTCTGAAAACAGGAAAAAGGAGAAAGAGTTGCAGTTGGGTATATAATAGGTTTGACTATCAGTGCAGATGCTTTGTTAGTAGGGAACAGTTAAGGCTCTATGTTGTGCTTGTTTCCCTAGTTTTTCAAATAGATTCACAGGATGACGAATATTAGGATTTGTACTATAAATATTGGTGGGCTGAATGATCACAGGAAGCGTCAAAACCTAGCTCACTTTGTGAAATTTAATAAAATTGATGTGTTATGTCTCCAAGAAACACACCTTCCATGGGCTAAAAGGAATTTGATGCATATGAATGGTTATGAATTAGGGGTCTGTTCATCACAATCCTCGTCAAATAGGGGAGTAGCAGTTTTGTTAAGATCCTCTTTGGGAGGAGTGGGACGGACTAAAGCCGACAGTAATGGGAGATGGGTTTTAGTCGAGTTGGAAAAAGGCTTTTCATTATGCGTAGTGTATGGGCCTAATAATGATGATCCAGAGATGTTCGATTTTTTGGAAGTAGAGCTAGCCACCTGGGTAACCCCTATAATTCTTTGTGGTGACCTAAATATCACAGCTGACTGGGATTCGAATATAGTCTACTCTGGACGAAAACCCAGGATTTTTAGGGCTCTGTCATCTCTCATAAGATCACATGGTCTGTCAGATGTATGGCGGATGAGGGAGCCTAAAGATCCAGGATATACGTATTTTTCAAATCCTCACCAGAAATATACTAAGTTGGATTATTTTTTTGTATCTGATTCAGAAAGAAATAGAGTTACAATATCTAAATTACCAAAGCTACTATCGGACCATAACCCTTTGGTGTTAGTATACGAAGTGGAGAGATCAGAAGGAGTCCCTACCAGGTGGACTTTTGAAAGGAAACTTCTACAAGATAAAAGATTTGTAGATCATATAAGGAAATGGGCTGGAGAATTTTTCTCTGCTAACAGATTTAGCGCCTCACGAAATACGGTGTGGGAGGCATTCAAGGCGGCCTTAAGAGGCGAATTAATAAGCTGTGCTGCAAGATTGAGAAGAGAAGATCGGAGTGAGGTCGAAAGGTTAATAAGAGAATTAGCAGGAGCCGAGGAACAACATACCTCTGATATAACACAAGGCAGAGAGACCAATGAGAGCCAAAGGAAATTGTTAGTAGTAAGAGCTGATCTGCAGAGGTTGGTAACACTTAGGGCAGTAAGTGCATATCAAACTGTGAGGCTTCAACGGTATGAAACTGGCGAGCAGGCCGGCAGAATTTTG
Organism: Triturus cristatus; assembly: GCF_964204655.1. NCBI lineage: Eukaryota > Metazoa > Chordata > Amphibia > Caudata > Salamandridae > Triturus > Triturus cristatus. The sequence continues at coordinate 464,583,018 of NC_140592.1, forward strand.
GCATTACAAATTAAGCAAGAAAGAGTTAGAAATAATATCATCAAAATTGAAGATAATGGGATGGAATTCACTGAAGCGAAGGATATTCTTCAGGTCTTTCAGAACTTTTATCAAGTCCTATATACTGAAGAAAAACCAGTTGCTCAACGAGCTCAAGAGTATGTCGATAACGGTCCTAGGCTTGGTAATGCTGCCAGAGAAGAGTTGGAACAGGATATTAATGAGAATGAGGTAGCAACAGCTCTGCAGGAACTACCCATTGGTAAGGCTTCGGGCCCTGACGGGATCCCACTGGAGATCTATAAATGCTTGGCGGCAGAGATTATTCCACTTTTACTTGACTTATTTAATGGTGTGGTATCGACAGGGGTGGTTCCTGACTCATGGAGGGAAACGAATATAGTGGTTTTCCACAAAAAGGGTAAACCCAGGGAGAAACCGGGCTCATATCGCCCTATATCTTTAATCAACGCAGACACTAAACTATATTCAAAAATTTTGGCAAAGAGGTTGGGCAGGGTCATAGGTTGCCTGGTCTCCCCGTGGCAACATGGGTTTGTACCAGGGCGTGGTACCACGGATCATATTAGGAGGGCAATTACTTTGTTTGATGCTCAGTCTGTTGGGGGAGATGAGATGGCCATGATCCTGCTCGATGCAGAGAAGGCCTTCGACCGGGTGGTCTGGAATTTTCTCTGGGGGATCTTAGCAGGAAGAGGTTTTGGAGAGAAAGCTATAAGGGCACTCAAGGCAATGTATGTTAACCCAGTCGCTCGAGTCGTGGTTATGGGTCTGAGTTCTGATACTATAACAATAAGTCGTGGTACGCGGCAAGGTTGCCCATGTTCCCCAATTCTCTTTGCTTTATACATAGATCCGCTTATTCAAAGGATATTAGGCTGTCCAAGAATTAGACCTGTGATACGGGAGGGGCACGAAACGAAGATCCTGGCGTATGCTGATGACCTGGCCATCATCACGATTGATCCGCACCAGGCATTCCCTGAGCTGATACGAATGGCAAAGGATTTTGGTGAATACTCAGGCTATCTATTAAATGAATCTAAAACGCAAATAATATGCTCCAAAAATATTACAAGAACAGATGCAAGATTTGTAGAATCGGCTGTATATCTAGGGGTTAGAATTAATGCCTCAATAGCTAAGATTATCGATGAGAATTTTGGTCCACTAAGTCAATCTATAGAAAAAGACTTAAAAAGAATTGATGCTTTACATCTCTCGTTGATAGGAAGGGTTAATGTCTTGAAAATGACAATGTTCCCCAAAGTTCTTTATTTATTTCGAGCTATACCCCTCTTTATAGAAGAAAAAATAATTAAAGGCCTGGAATCTATTTTTATAAAATTTGTATGGCAGTACGGAAGAGTCAGGCGCTCTACTAACCTTTTATCTCTTCCTAGGGATAGGGGCGGCTTGGTATTACCGAATTTGAGGCTGTACCATTGGTCTTGTTTATTGATTCATATGTCTATTCTTTTTCGGACAGAGTCACAAACCACTCAGGAATTTCATGGCAGCCAGACTCTTCCCACAATATATGAGCTATTAGTCGGGAGAAAAGCTATCGGTCTTTTAATGCGGGAAATTGACCGTAGATATTATAGGAAGGCACGATTTAAGGTATTGGGAGGTGTTTGGGGGGTTTGGAGAGCCATCTCAAAGTTTTGCCGAATCCCAAAGATACATCGTTATGTACATTTACATAATTCTAGACTATTCCCGCAGATGGTAGCAGACAGGAATCTGCAAGATTGGGAAGAATTAGGAGTTAAGACGCTGGGAGACATAACGAGGGGAGATCAGATTCTTGGATTTGTGGCGCTACAAAATAGATTTGGTATTTCTTTAAGTCACTGGCTACTGTATAATAAAGTCATTAGCTGGTTGAAGGCTGTAAGACCAAGGACCTTAATATCAGCTGAACTCCCTATTATCGACCAGCTGGTTAAAGGGAGTGAGAAGATCAGGGTATGCTATAATTTAATATGTGGGGAAATACAGGATGATTTAGAAAAAACAGAAGCAGCTCTGGCTTTAAAATTGGGAAATTCCGACATAGATCTAGACCTAGCCCTCCTATTAAATAAGAAAATATTCCGATCAACCAATTTGAGGGCACAGCACTATAAAACGTTGTTTAATTTATATTACACACCTGCAAAGTTATTTGCTTGGGGTATAAGGGAGGATGATATGTGTCCCAGATGTAAGCGAGGCGAGGCAGACCAACTTCATATGTTTTTTGAATGTGAGTCTCTGCTAGGAATACGGAGGGAGATCGAAAAATTTTGGGAGATGTTGTTAGGGAAAAAAATACCTCTGTCCTCAACACTAATGGTTTTAGGCACGGACAACAGATTAAAAGTAGGGAGAACGGAGGCAGCCCTGGTGTTTATTTCTGTGGCAGTGTTTCGGTTATTAATCTCTGCTGGCTGGAAAGATTCAGTACCCCCCTCCTTTCAAATGTGGCTTTCCAGATTATTAGGTATGCATAATATTGAGATTGCTTTGTATGCACTGAAAGGGAAAAAAGTACGGGATTTCGGGGAAGGCATCTGGGCTCCTATCACAAAGTGGAGAGAGGCTAGTCTTGAGGGGAATTAGATTTGATCTGACTTTTTCTGGACCAGATTGGGAGGTGGTCTTATTTTTGTATGTGATGAATTGGGAAGCTGAATCTTTGCACTGATATTTAATGTCGAAGTGATGTTTCTTTTTTTTTTTTTTATGTACACTTACTGCAACCAATAAAAATATTTAAAAAAAAAAAAGAATTCGAAAAGGGGTGACTGACGTAGAGTCTGGTTGGGAATGTAATGTGACCGGTTGGGCTTTACTGCTCCTAGTAGAGCAGGGCCAAAGCTGATGTGCGTAAGGTTCGTCACTGTCTGTAAAAGGATTGTGACTACAAAAACGAGGTACTGGATGAGGGGCCGAGAGAAAATTAACAATTAACAGTGGCTGTGATTAATAGGAACATTCCACCCTTCTACTTTTGTATTTTTCAAGGACTGTAATAAGTGCCAGTTTTTGTAGTTATCCACGGCATCTGTGCGGATGTATTAGTTTGTAATTGTTCTCAAGATTGGGTAGCGGGAGTGTTAGCTTGCTACATTTTTAAGATTACATTACATACGATCTACATAGAATATCCTTTTTGTTGTCTTTTATTTGACTATAACTTCTAACGACTAGAACCTAGCAGAAAAAAGGCAGCACATCTCATATTCTGGGTTGGTTAATTGATCTAATAAATATCCCAAGTTGAGCTTCGTCATATTGTCTGTCAATTTCACCTTTGGGATTTCTATTGGATGACAAATTATGCAAGTGATAGTTTGCTCAAGCGTGTCCTGGAGCAGCACTAGGCATGTAATAGGTACTTTGAGTGTTTTGGAAGATATTATAGACTCACCTTTTTGGAAACCTAGGTGAAGAAGGAACTTGGGGCAGGAATATATGGCTGCCCTGGTTAGACTAGTCATATTTTTTCTACAGTAGAATAAATATGAACATTGCGTTAGATGAAGCAAAACAACTATTATTGGAACTAGACGAAATAGAGCAACACACCACATCCTTACAAATATGTGCTGTGGTGCTAAAAACATGCCTGTGCAATACCACAGTTCAAAAAATCTTATCACCTGACACTTCATGTCATCAGGTTCCGACCAATCATACACTTAACATTAGGTCAGTACTGCTTCAGCTATCCAAAGGATCTTGGAAAGCGCGAGGAACCTACACATGGACGACTCCATGATTTATGCAGACATCAAGGAAATTGAGCATAATTCCCTGCAGTGAAATTACATAGTGCTAAACTAGTTGAGAGCAATTTTAGCCCAACATTTAAACCAACTAATGGGAGCAACATTGAAAACAACATTATATCAGCTGGTCAAAATGGACCAGAAGTTTTGATGCAGAAATTGCTCAGCACCTAAGCTGTACAATATAATTGGCCATGTGCTTATGAATGTGACTTTTTTTAAAAACTTAATAGCAGTTACCAGACCATGTGACATCACACACACACATACACACACACATTTACTGGTGGTTCTAATCCTGATGCTGCTTGGTGTTTGTCTTCAGGCAGGTACGAGCAGTTTGAGGGACTTCAGGCGGAGGAGTGTGGGATTCTCAACGGCTGTGAGAATGGACGTTGTATTCGGGTCCCTGAGGGCTACACCTGTGACTGCTATGATGGATATCGCCTGGACATGACCCGGATGGCTTGCGTGGGTAAGATACCAGTCTGAATGTGGAATCAGCATATCCAATATCTGTGACTTTTCTTCCTTGCCACTCGATGAAAATCAAGGAATGCATTGTCTTTTTTTATTGGACACATTACAGCCATCTACTTTTGACCCAGTGATAGTTCTGTTGTTTTGCCATCTGAAAAAGACACTGGTAAATTAACCATATTCACTATAACTTAACAGACTCTCAGTTCCACTGCCAAATTTAGAGGTGGACAGAACATGTAGGGCACTCCAAAGAAAATCCCCTACCCTCCAGGCGACACAGACTTTTGTTTTTTTATTTTCTTGTACTCCCACTTTAGAAGCCTGTGAGAGAAGTTAAGCCATCTGAAAACCTTAAACTAGTGCAGTACCAAAACTCCTTCTCACACCAGGCAATGTATTTGCCTCAACTGAATTTTTTTCCAAAACCCAGTACTAGCACTATAGAGATTGATCAGGCTTCAGCTAACTTCAGCTAACTCCCAAGAAGGGTTAATTAATTTGACCACAGGTAAAATCTAAGTGTCTTTGGTTTGCTGGCATCAGGCTATTACTGCTGGTTGTTCCTAAGGATGATCAAAATCACCCTAAACCCGGGGTGGAACTTAAAGTAAACAGGCAATGGCAAAGCCAATAGGTCTTGCCTTTGGGGCGTATTGGATTTGCCAATTGCTTTTGGCTGAGCTGTACAGTGTCATGACACTGAGAAAGAGGGATGAGAGAAGCACATTCACTCTCATAGAGTGCTTAAGCAGTAAGAAACAAGTAGGCCCCTAAAACTGAGCAGTAGATAGACACAAGTAAAGAGGCTATGCACCAGGGGAGAGACAGACACATGATGGACAAAGCAAGCCATTGAATAAGAAGCAAGCAAATGAGAGTGACAGTAAAGCCAACCAATAGTAAGCAATGGGAGGGCTTTAAGCCCACTGTACGCTCTTGGAAAGTAGATTATTGATCTCTTGCCACCAGTAAGCTTGTGCTGTCTGGTAGGGGTGACTAGGGGTGACCTAAAAACAGCATTGAAGATTGTTTTAATGCCATCGTTGTTATACATTGATGTCCCCTTGTCTTGGGTTTAATGATGATATGATGGTAAATGCTTATGTGGTATTGGTGATTAGGAAGAGCTTACATTACAATTGTATGCTTCCTAGATGAGGCACTGTACCTTGATAACAACAGGGCATTTTCTATGAATTAATCGTTCAAATAGTAAATATTTCTTTGGGAGAATTGTCGTTTTTACACAGAGATAACTGGAAATATAAAGGGAAACAGGTTAAAAGGACTCCCATTGAAACATGAGCATGTCAATAATTGCAAGATGCTGACTGAATCTCCACATCCCCAAAGCTTTCCTTCCTAACTCAACCTTTTGTGATTAAACTAAGCGGTATTCTGTAGGGATGTAGTTGGTGACTTTACAGCAGGACAATGTGCTATTCCAGGCTCTGATGCAGACGCTCACTAGAGAATGGTACAGAAACTCAGTTGAGTTGACTGGTATACTTGCTACCATGAAGACATTATTGATTTCTTGATCTTTACATTGTTTGTCATTATAACCCATTGACTGAGACGAGATGCTAGTCCAATTGCAGAGAGAGAATAGGATCCTCTCTGCATCACAGCTGGTCAGTGGTCAAGTCTGAGTTATTATTTGGATTCCAGAAATTTAGTAGTGTTTGGTCTCGGGGATATGAAATCACCCACCACTCCTAATTCTCCCCCTCATTTTTTTGTTTTCCAGACATCAATGAATGTGATGAAGCGGAGGATCTGTCTGTCCTCTGTATTAATGGGCAGTGTCGAAACACAGATGGGTCCTACGAGTGTGCTTGTAATCGAGGCTATGTGATGTCCAGGCAGCGGAACTTCTGCATACCGTCTAGGCCGTGAGCACCACAGGCAGCATGAAAATGCAAGATGCTGTTCACCATCGCCAAAGAATTACCTTGTCTTATGTGTGTTTTTTATAGGAGAACCTTATGAGATTACAGGGCAAGGAATTTTTTTAAACACAATGTTGTGACGGTGGCAACGTATTTATTTTTTGTACATACAAGTAAATGTGGCAAGACATGTTCTGCTTTGTAAGATGGAGATCAAAGTCACACTGATCACTGGAGATAGCAGTGAACACACTTCAGTATTTCTCTGCTTCCCAGTTTTGTCGTTCCGTGGTGGGATGGGGTGGAAAATAGGATTTATTTTCTGTTCAATGAAATACCCACTTTTCTATCCCACACCTTTAGGAATTCATGGTCATAGAACAGATAGAACTGTCAGGGCCACTACAGACGAATCAACCAGGGCAAACCATGGCTCATCCCTATCCAGGCATAATTCTGTGCACGTATCGAGGACATGTTACTGCTCTTGGTTGATGGAAGGAGAAACCCAAAGAAGCTGTGTATAGTGAGATAATAACAAGATTTGGAGCGATTGCCTCATTTGGCCCACCTAATCGCATTCAGTCCTGATGCTGGTATTACTATGACTGATCAGCTTTGTACTTCATCATAATTTCTATTGGGTGCCAGTGTCACGGCAAATAATAGGAATAATGCCAAAGTGCAGGTATATACCAATGCCTTTTCGACACAAACTATACTAAATAATTTTTCAGCAGAGTATATGTTTGGTTGAAACATAGGAGACCATAGGTTGTAGCTATGTCTCTTTCAGCATGGCATGCCCCCATCTTGAATGACCAGGAAGTGGCAAGCGTACACTGCAACCCAATAGGCATGGGGCATCTGTAGACACGACAATCAATTGAATATCTGGAAACAGCATCCCATTTGCAGATTCAAGGGAATGACGTCCAACTGGTAGGTGCTAGTAGTACACATAATCTTGCCAATCCCAACCTCTCAAATGACTGATATACCCTTTAAAAATGTTATACTGCAAAGTCTGTAGGTGCTCCATTGTTAAAGGTTGTGCTACTGTTCTTCACAGTATATTGATATAAAAACACGATTGACAAAAAATAAAACAACATATACTGAGGCGAGAAATAATGAGAAAGAATGTGTACTGTATTACGTAATCAGGGGAAAATGTTCTGCGACTATTACAAAATATTATAAATATCATCATTACCGCTTTGTTTATAAATAGTGAAAATCTGGACTGCTAAACCTTGCAAGGTTATTCCTAGGACCTACTATGAGAATCTCTATTGGTTGAACCTTTTTGAAAAGCCACCATTTGAAGATGGCTGTTTTGTTCTCTGAATCATAGGGACTCAATCTATCTGTATTCATAAAGATAGGTTTCCCCTGTTTGCTTCCATACTTTAAGCCGTATGATGCACTTTTTGAGTTCAGTATGTGATGTGTCCCATACCAAAATTCCAGAGAGCTGCTTCTACAGCACAATCTTGTATGATGCAACTATACCAAACCCTTTTTCATCATGAGTGCAAGGTTAGGTTAAAACATAGGAGGCCATAGCTGATAATCACATCTCTTTCAGGATAATATGCCGCTATCTTGAACGCTCTGCAACCCAAGAGAGTTGAGGCATCTATAGACACAACAATCATCTGAACATGTGGAAACAGCGCACAGAATGCACTCTTAAAATGCAGATGCAACATGTGATGCACCCCACACCCCAATTCCAGAGGCCCTAATCTATAGCACTTATAATTCGTATCAGCTAAGTAGTGCATCTGTGCCATCTAGAATGATGTAAAATTAGTTTGGAGCAGCTCTTCACAGGAATTGGTATCTGCCAGGAATCAAGAAAAACATTTCAAATGGTTATGCAAATCTTTACTGAAAAATGAAAATGTTTTGATTCCAATTTTTACCCAGTGGCTGGGGGTTTCCAATCAGTAGCCCATTCCAGTGCTAGCACTTGCTTAGTGGTAATAGTGATTTACATACTATGTTTCTTAGCAACAGAAAGATTAGTCTTGTAAAGCAGCAAACCAATTGTAAGCTTTCCTTGGAACACTTGGAATTCACCCTCAAAGATCATGCCCTTTCTGAAGTCTCAATGTCCCTGCTCCAGGGTAGACCTGTATAAAAAAAGAGCACACAGAGGAACCCTTATTGATAAAGATGGCTCAGTTATGGAACCGCTGTAGTCCATGAGTCACTTTGGCTGGCTTCACACAATATTTTCCTATGTGGGAAGGACCGATAGAAGGGCTCTTCCCGGAGAAGCCGTGTTGGGTTGATAGCTTAACTGGATGTGGTCATGGACTCCTATTATCCAATCAGCAAAGCACAATTGGTACAATCCAGTCACGTTTAAGCCTTTTCTCAAAGACACCTGTGACCATTGTCAGGCTTATGCTTACCCAACATTTAAGCATTTCCGATTGGAAAGAATAGGGTGCTCCCAAGATACAGCAAAACAAAGCTGAGGAACTGGTGTTCTCTGAAGTTAATGAAACTTTTGATCTGTTTTGAAGAAGAAGTTAATGTTGAATAATATTTGAAAGATATCAGCAAAGAAATGTCAGGTGTGCATATGCTGAGGGTGGATCTAGGTAGAGCTGTCATCACTGTGGCACCAGTAGTATCTCACACCAACCATGTGATATCTGTAAGTCGTAATGCCAAGGGTCAAAGCAGTTTTAAGGCATTGTGTTAATTGAAGAGTCAATGTGTCTTTGTTGAGACTAACCATCACTGGAGTGCTGGAGCATCAAATACCTTGACTCATCCACTCTGAGACAAAGGTTGAATGGTAAACTAAGATGGTGGAAAACACACAGGTCTTTAGATAGTTGGGTAGGCTTTGCATATTGGAAAATAGAGTCAATCTCGGTAGCCATCTGATTCCTAGGTTGTAGAACCTCTAGCCACAGCTGTGTAGCCTCCGAATGAATTCATGGAGAAGTGAGGGAAGTGTGGGCAGGATAGCAGTAATGTGTGGTTTGAGTAGAGAAGTATGCTGAGAGAAGCCAATGGGAATGGTCTCTAAAGAAAGCTGTTGCTGGGCCAACGAAGACTGTTATGAACTGGGGTGAGGCTTTAAAGGATGCAAGAACTTTGACTCACAGCCAATGTAGGAATTTTCAGCACTAGTTGATGTTATGACATCATAGGAGACCCACCATGGGGTTGTGTATTGTGATATTTGTCATGTTTTGAGTAGGCAAGAGAGTAGACTGGCCATGAGAGCAGTGCAGCAGTAATGTGGCCTGTGCTATCGAGTGAGCAATGCACATGGCAAGATGAACAACCGCAAAAGATCTTTATTAGTCAGGAGGGTAGAAATCGTTCCAGAAGAAAAGATGGTAGAAAAGTCATAGGAGACCATTACATTTTTTTTGGACTCGAAGTTGTGAGGACAATCAACTTCATCTCCACTGCTCTCTTTACAAGTTCAAGGTTGAATTCTGATACTTGTGCAAACAGGAGCTTAGCCAAAGGGTCCATATTACAAGTCATGTGACAGTTATCACCACCTCACAGTTTTTTCCTGATAGATTCCTGCAGGACAAACCTCTTCAAATGTATTGGGAGAAAAGGCCTGGACAAAAGTATGTGAATGAGAACTTGATTTTGCATGTAATACCTCAGTTTAATGTTGAACACTTGTAATAGGAGGTACTTACTACACCTGAGTAATACTTCACAGAAATAGTATTTACTGTGTGTGGTAAACAAACCATACTGTTCTGTCCAAGCTGTAATGAGGGCCTAAGGTTTTTGGCTTCCTTTTTACAAAATTTACTAATGGGGTTCATGTGTGAGTTAGGTCCATGTTTGGATATCATTATAATGAATCTATGATGTGAACGTCTGTTGTAAGTATGCTTGTTCAGTGTTTTCCAGCTCTAGATGCGCTCAGCGATAGCAAATACATTTTGTAGTGTGTTATGGTCAAACCACTTAAGAGGAGAACATGACATGGAACTTTGGGCTACTAAGGTTATGCCTTTAGATTACCCTCCATGCAATAACCAATCAATATTTATACATAGATTTGCAAAATAGGTACAGAAAATTGTGTTCAATTTCACTAATCAGCTTAGAAGACAGAAATCAGAGGGCAAGGATGTTTTTGAAGTTTCTTCTATCGATTTTTTCAGCAGGCAGATATTCCAGAATATAACATTTCTTGATGTTATAGGTGGGCTCTAAGTAGATTTATTCCATCTCCTCGCCTTTCTCTTCTTGGCTATCTGCGATCAAGAACATGTCTCCTCTGGCTGACATAAGATGAAGCACTAGGGTTTTAAACCCGGGTCTCAGTTTAGGTGGTTTAACTGTGGAGTTGAAAGATGTGCAATATAATCACGAGTGTCCCAAAAAAGTTATCCAGAGTGTTGAAAGTCGAGGTGTTTGAGCAAGCAAAGGCAATCAACATGAGCACACAGGTTTCTATTTTACAGCAAAAGAGATTTTGTTATCTAAATCAGATTAGAAGCCCACGATAGAGTGTGATGTCTGCAAACAAGGAACTGCAAAGAACTCTGTTCCCGCCAGACACTGAGGGTATTGAGGACCACATACCAGAACACAGAGCAGTTAGGGATGTGCTACACACCAATTTGGGTTATTAAAAAATACAATAAAAATTAGAGTGCAGAAAAATACACCACAATATGACTTCTACCTGGAAAAAGTTTCGTTCACGTGCATCTAACTTTTACTGCTGTAAAAAAGAAATATACTCCCCACTCACTGATTAGGAGTAAGGTTTTCAAAGAATTGTTTTGGGCTGAGTGCAAAGTGTGGATGTTTTTTTCTCAAAAGGATGGGCATGCTGACGTCACGGTGTGTTAAGTGACACCATCTCTTGGATCTGAAAGTAGCATCTATCATGTTTGAAAAATTTATAAATGTTTTATTCGCATAACAAATAAAATGTTCTTATCCCCGTAAATAGTAGTATTGTTTCCTGTCGCTAGACATCACGGCCAGCATATTGCTTTCACAACTTTTTCTCTCAGGCATTTTCACTCACAGGACTATAATTGAAAGAATTGACTTTGTTCACTCAAAAACAGACGTACAGCTGACGCTTTCTGTGATACTGCTGTTAGAACTTACTCTCTGTCCAAATTTTACAGTGGATTGTACAGAGAAACGTACATACTTTGTTTAACATTTCAATGTTCACACTGAATAGTTTATGTTTTTGACTTCATTTTCTTTGAACATCACAAAAGTCAATATTTATACCAACGAATTTTGAACAGATTTCAATAAAAAAAAATCTTCTAAATGGATTACAAAACGCTTGCTTTATTCTGTTAAGAAATGTGCAAGTCAAATTTCCATAGGCAATGCTGAAAAGGTGTCTCCTGTATATTTATTAGTAACAAACTGTTAAGAGTAAAAAATAATGTAAACATGTTTTTTCCAGATGAGGACCTCTTCAAATATGATGTGATGAAGCAGAAAAGAATCAGTACTAGTACAGCAGTTGTACTGTAAAATTTTGTTAAATCACAAATGTAAACAAATGGTGTAAATTGCCTTATCTTCTACAGATATGTACATATGGAATACTTAGACCACACACAATACCATCAGATTTAGGTAACACTTCACTAACCTGTGTGATGTCACACCACCAATCGCAATCTGAAAAGCATTCAGCATCTTTTGGTGAATTTTTAGCTTCTGTGAAAGGAAAAGCATACCAGTTATATGGCATGTTTCAGTCCACACTGTGGCCTTCTTCAGGCAAGTTGTAGGGCACAGCATCTGAGGTTCTGCTGCACCCATTAGTAAGGTGGCCCATGCTGTCAAAAGAAGAGATATTTGAACTGAAATACAAAATAATATTGTTAAAGGAAATGGTTTGTGGCATACACAGCATGCTATCTGATTATACTGCTCCTGAAAGACTCTTAGATAATTTTACAGCACATTCAAATGTTTATTTTAGTGTAACTCATTCACCCTTTCATCTGCTGTAATCCCTTCACTATATCTCCCTTATTCCTTGTACTAGTTCAGGACCTCTTTGTGATAAGGCAAAGAAAAGAAATGGTATTCCTTTTTATATACAGTTCCAAGGTGGATGATGGCATACATTCTCAAAATAGATAATCAGATAGCAGGCACCCTGACCACTTTATTGATACTGAACTTGTGCGATGATCACTCTATGGCAAAGGGGTTTAGGGTCATGCTTATGATCACCCTAAATACTTCAGTTCCTACAAAAAAGTACCAATAGCTCTCCTACATATATACAATCTGATATGTACAGGGTGCCTTACAACTGATGAACAATCATCAACACAGTCTAACTAATAACTCCTTAAAGTTATTTCGAGCTTGATCTGCCTCCACTACAGCTGGTAATTAATCATCTAAAAATAATGACGCGTGTTGTAGAATGTTTGAAAATAAAATATAACAAACAATGAATAAATATGCCTAAATAGCAACTATCACTTACCTACAAGTAAACCAATACAAATACACATAAACACTAATGTCACTGTGCCTTTGAATTTTTTAAATGAATAAAGAATGCAAAAATAAGGTCGCAGGGAGTTAAAATACAGTCATTTAATAAACAAATCCTCCTAACACAATAAGTGAGCATCACATAAATTTGTAATATGCAATAGTAACTAATGAACAAGTATGTCCTATTCCATAAATAACAGTGCATATTAAGAAATGTATTTGTATGCTAACAAATAGATGTACATACATAAACAATTCAAGCTCAGATTTACTATATGTTTGTTCTTGTGCTCATGCGACACAAAGTGCCACATACAGCAGCGATAGATCAACTTTTATGTACGAAAGCTAATTTGAGCTGAAAGCTGAACCTCACGCAGCACTCAAACCACTTTGCGCCAATCCCCTGTTTATTTAGACAAGGCGGAGGGGTCTTGGCATGCCAGTGCAAAAAACCATAAGTTTTAGTACAAAGCCAGATCACAATAGTAGAATGATCTGGTTTTGCCCCAAATCCTGATACCAAAATTAGTGAGGTATATGCAAGGCGTCAAGTGGTATATTGCCTGGTATGCCAATGTGTAATGTGTACGTATAGTAAAACACACATATGATCTTACACGTATAAACCCTTTGTCGTGGTCCACCTGTAGTCATTTGTACTAGACTAGAGGGTACTCATCCATTACAAATTCTAGGCTAAACACTTCTGCTTAACACTTGTACCACAAGACAAGGATGATCATCTTGCAGAGCAACAGTTTTAGTGCACATGCCTCTGACGGCATCTTTGGCAGGTGACTCTTGCTAAATTTAGTGCTGCACTATTTTCTGCCCATCACACTATGCTGTGCTGTGACTTTTGATGCAGTGCTTCTTTGCTTGGAGGACAGTAAATCTTAGCCTCGGGTTCTCTAAAATCACTGTACTTTTCTGCTGAAAGCACTTATTGCTCACCTTTGTAGACAGCCCAATTCAAAATATTTCACATTTTAGTTTCCTCCCTACATTTCAGATCTATGTTGGCTGTGCAGTTTTAATTGTGTGCTGCAGCTTTTGCATAGCTGTTCTGGACCTGCGAGAAGCGGTGGTCAGCAAAAAGTGCTAATTTTATGCCTGTATTACAGCTCAAAGGCCACAACTCCCACCTTTTTACAGCTTTTACATGTAAATTAGGCCCGGGGAAAATTTCCATTACGGCGTCCTAATCTCACAAATTTTGCATGGTAAATAGACATAATATCGAAAAAAAAATATCGAGTGGACAGAATATCGAGTTTTAAATATAGAATGGACAGAATATCGAATTGCCAAAATATAGTGGTGAAGAATATCGAAAAACAGGTAAGAAATATCGATTGCAATAATATAGAAGTAAGTAATATCGACAGCCATAATATAGTTGTTAAAAATATCGAATTTTTTATAGTGTTTTAAGTGTTAGTATATGTGTTAAAAGTATGTATTAATTTTGTAATGTATGTTAGTATATTTTTAAAGTAATGAATTTTATGTTATTTTATTTTTGTGTAATTTAATTCCGTAGCGGGTTGTGGGTTTATAGGGGAGTAGGGTGGGAAGTAATTTAATTATAGTACATTAAATAATAATTTAGAGGAATTATTAATTATTTTTAATTTAATTTTGCGTTTTACTTCTGTAGCGGGTTGTGGGTTTATAGGGGAATAGGGTGGGAAGTAATTTAATTGTTATTAGTTAATTATTAATTGGTATTGATAATTAATTGGTTGTTGATTAATTATTAATTGGTAAATAATTTGTATTAATTGGTAATTAATTTGTATTAATTGTTTAATTGATAATTATGTTAATTGTATTCATTTAATATTTGTAGCGGGTAGTGTGTTTATAGGGGAATATGGTGGGAAGTAATATAATTGTAAATAATTAATTATTTAATTGATGTGTGTATATTGTTAATTAATATACCTTTAATTTAATGTAGCATTTTACTTCTGTAGCGGGTTGTGGGTTTATAGGGGAATAGGGTGGGAAGTAATTTAATTGTTATTAGTTAATTATTAATTGGTATTGATAATTAATTGGTTGTTGATTCATTATTAATTGGTAAATAATTTGTATTAATTGGTAATTAATTTGTATTAATTGTTTAATTGATAATTATGTTAATTGTATTCATTTAATATTTGTAGCGGGTAGTGTGTTTATAGGGGAATATGGTGGGAAGTAATATAATTGTAAATAATTAATTATTTAATTGATGTGTGTATATTGTTAATTAATATACCTTTAATTTAATGTAGCGTTTTACTTCTGTAGCGGGTTGTGGGTTTATAGGGGAATAGGGTGGGAAGTAATTTAATTGTTATTAGTTAATTGTTAATTGGTATTGAAAATTAATTGGTTGTTGATTAATTATTAATTGGTAAATAATTTGTATTAATTGGTAATTCATTTGTATTAATTGTTTAATTGATAATTATGTTAATTGTATTCATTTAATATTTGTAGCGGGTAGTGTGTTTATAGGGGAATATGGTGGGAAGTAATATAATTGTAAAAAATTAATTATTTAAATAATTTGTGTATATCGTTAATCAATATATTATTACTTAATGATTAATTGGTATTATTAGCATTTATTAATGTTTGTTATTGAAAAACAATTGGTTGTTAATTAATTATTAATAGGTAATTAATTAAACAAAAATATATTGGTATTTATAAATAATCAATTATTAAATCTTGTGTGATTGGTAATTAATTGTAATACTTGTTTTGGTATTAATAATTAATTAATTTTTAATAAAATATTAATTTATTATTTTCCCTACTTTTGCACTTACTTGAGTGGGAATAGTAATTTTTACCCCTACGCTATCCAATGCTTTCCCTATTATTGCACTCTCTGGAGTGGGAATAGTAATTTTTACCCTACCGCTATCCAATGCTTTCCCTACTGTTGCACTCTCTGGAGTGGAAATAGTAATTTTTACCCTACCGCTATCCAACGCTTTCCCTACTGTTGCACTCTCTGGAGTGGGAATAGTAATTTTTATCCCTACGCTATCCAATGCTTTCCTTACTGTGTCACTCTCTGGAGTGGGAATAGTAATTTTTACCCCTACGCTATCCAACGCTTTCCCTACTGTTGCACTCACTGGAGTGGGAATAGTACATTTTACCCTCCTGCTATCCAACGCTTTCCCTACTGTTGCACTCTCTGGAGTGGGAATAGTAATTTTTATCTCTACGCTATCCAACGCTTTCCCTACTGTTGCACTCTTTGGATTGGGAATAGTAATTTTTACCCCTACGCCATTAGACGTTTTCTCTACTGTTGTAATCACTGGGGTGGGAATAGTAAATTTTGAACTCCCGCTATCCAACGCTTTCCCTACTGTTACACTCTCTGGAGTGGGAATAGTAATTTTTATCCCTACGCTATCCAACGCTTTCCCTACTGTTGCACTCTCTGGAGTGGGAAGAATAATTTTTACCCCTACGCTATCCAACGCTTTCCCTACTGTTGCACTCACTGGAGTGGGAATAGTAAATTTTACTCTCCCGCTATCCAACACTTTCCCTACTGTTGCACTCTCTGGAGTGGGAATAGTAAATTTTACCCCTACGCTATCCAATACTTTCCCTATTATTGCACTCTCTGGAGTGGGAATAGTAATTTTTTCCCTCCCGCTATCCAACGCTTTCCGTACTGTTGCATTCTCTGGAGTGGGAATAGTAATTTTTACCCTCCCGCTATCCAACGCTTTCCCTACTGTTGCATTCTCTGGGGTGGGAATAGTACATTTTTACCCTACCGCTATCCAACGCTTTCCCTACTGTTGCACTCACTGGAGTGGGAATAGTAAATTTGACACTCCCGCTATCCAATGCTTTCCCTACTGTTGCACTCTCTGGAGTGGGAATAGTAATTTTTATCCCTACGCTATCCAATGCTTTCCCTACTGTTGCACTCTCTGGAGTGGGAATAGTAATTTTTACCCCTACGCTATCCAACGCTTTCCCTACTGTTGCACTCACTGGAGTGGGAATAGTAAATTTTACCCTCCCGCTATCCAACGCTTTCCCTACTGTTGCACTCTCTGGAGTGGGAATAGTAATTTTTACCCTCCCGCTATCCAACGCTTTCCCTACTATTGCACTTACTGGAGTGGTAATAGTAAATTTTACCCGCCCGCTATCCTACGCAGAAAATATTGAATATTTTTAATAAATATTACGTTAATATATATGTATTAATTATTGTTTTTTACTTACATTAATTATTTATTAATTTTAATGGTATTTAAGTATTTTTAAGTATGTGTCAGTTAATTATATGTATTATTTCATTAATTTTACATTACTTTTAAAACATTTTTAAAATTCGATATTTTGACTAACTATATTATTTACAACGATATTTTGGATTCGATATTTTTGTACTTTCCTGTTTGGAGATAGGGAGTCGATATTTTGGTATTCTATATTTTGGCATCGATATTTTTGTAAGTCTATATTTTTGTAGTCGATGTTATGTCAGTGATCCATTTTGCATTGCGCTTGTTATGCAAAGATCACAAAATTACACTATTACGCCTCCGGCAAAATTTTAGTGTGGGAACACAGGAACAACACGAACGACTAGAATGAAAGCAGCTGCTGTCCACAGCACTTTTTTTGTGCTATTTTTAACACAAAATGCATTCTCACATCCAAAACGGACACGACAATGCATTCTGTGCTACAACTAAATGCCGGTTTCAGATTTGTGTAATTTTACAAAACCTCTGGAGAATTTCATGTAGTTATGCAAACACAAACAACGTGAATTTCACCCACCCCAATATATATGAGCTACAACTTACTGACAGCAACGTGTATGACGACTATTTCTAAAGGTTAAGACATCTTTAGTGACCGCCTCCACCACAGCTCAGTGGCAGCTTATCCCGCACCCTAGGTCATAACTTAATTTTACGTACCTCCACCACCATTTTCTTTAAATTAGACATACAACTACACATTTTGTGCCAATAATTACTGCCACGCCTGTGTTTAGGAGAAAATGTTTCTGTACCACAGCCATTAACCATTTCCTTGCCACTGGTATCGCAAAATATCTCTCTTAGAAGACGCCAAATCACTCCCTATATTAAATATGAATATCCCACCATCGTTCCACATCTGTAGCAGATTTTTCCTTCACTGCTGGAGAATTGTAGCAAAGAATAAAAAATTGTGCCACAATATTCTTGTGCTAGAAAGACATCTTCGTATGGAAATGTCCCTCCTCCAATTTAGGAAGCTGTTGAAGACACATCTCTTTTAATGTCTAGTTAGACTTCTGTTGCAAGCGCAGAGATACCCCTAGGGGTGATTCAGCGCTATATAAAATCATAAATAAATAAATAAATAAACTATCTTTTTACAAGACTAAAACACTTACTGATGGCCGAATGTGTTCTCCCGACCCTGACGGATTGGCCAACTCTCCAGGGCCAAGGGAGCTGGGCGCTCTTCTACTTCATGCCAGACACATGGCAGAGCGATTCAGAATCTATGAGCAACCCTCTATTTTTATGTTTGAAAAGCTTTATTGAACCAATTGATAATACATCAAGATATCAGCTACATATAGACAAATAAATTGTAAAATAGCCTATCATAACAAGAACAATGGCTGATCCCAAAAAACCAAATAGTAAAAGCAATTTGTGGAATTTTGAATATGTAGGAGGGGGAAAAGAAAGGAAAGGGAAAGTAGGAAAAGGGTAGCAGGGGGGAGGGGGAATATTAAATCTATAATATAAAGAAAGAAATAGGAAAATAAAAGGCATATGACATATTAACAAAATACTGTAAATAAATCAATACATTTTGTCGAGAATAAAAGATCATATGAATATTAACCAAGTGAGAAGAAAGGAACTACAAGTAAAAATAATAATAATAATAATAATAATAATAATAATAATAATAATAATGAAGGACAGAGATGCAATCATTCAAGGGGGTTTCAAGTTTTCAGAATTGATATGTGTAGTGTTCTTCAAGGCCATCCAATCCAAATAGGTAGTAAGGGGCAACCAGAAGAGATCTCTATTAATGGTTGGATTGCAGGAGGAGGCAATAGCCACATCAAGTCTGTGAAAATGACATACAGAATTCCACCAAAATTGTATAGAGAGTTTTGTGAGATTTTTCCAGTTAAGAGAAATATGTTGAAAAGCAAGAGCAAGCAAGAGATCAAAAAGACCATGGCAATGTGGAGAAAGGTCTAAAGAGTTGGAGAGACTACCTGCAAAGATGAGAGGTATAGAGTAAGGAATGGAAATTGTAAAAAGACGAACAATATATGACCAAACCTTCTTCCAGAATTCAGAAACTGTAGGACAGAGAAAAAAAGAGATGAAAAAGGTCAGCATTAGGAGATCCACAAGTCCAACATTTCGAGTCAGAAGATGCAGAGAAACGTGATAAAGAGGCTGGTGAAAGATAAAGTCGATGATAAAGGAAAAACAAAGATTGAGTAAGAGAAGCAGAGCGAGAAATTTTTAAGGATCTGGACCAAAGTTTATCCCAAAATGTGACAGACCAATTGCATCCCAAATCCAGTTCCCAAGAAAGTTCCAACTTAGATTTGACACGATCTGGATTGGGGGCTGCGAAAAATTTATAGATAAGGGAGGCTTTAGGAAGAGTAAGAAGTATGTTGAGGAGAGAGGTCTGAGTAAGAGATGAAGATAAAGAGGGAAGAGAGTAATAAATCTCAAGAATAACAGTCATAAGATCAGTAAATTTCTGCAAAAAGGATCGAGGGCAATGAAATAAGGACTGAAATTGGGTAAAGGAACAAGGAGAAATTCCATCGAAAAACTGATTAACCCATAGGATACCTTTCAATCTCCATGCGCTCCAAAAGACGGGTCTGTTGTTGAGAAGAATAAGCGAATTGTACCAAATGGGAGTGTCTAAGAAAGATTCACGGGACATGATGGCAGGAAGTATCAAGGATTTCAAGAGGGAACAAGTGTGTCTAAATAGGGGAGAGAAGTATAAGAAGTTTTGGAGGAAAAACGGATGATTTCCTTAAAGGAAAAGAGAAACAGTAATATTTGTTCAATGGAGAGCCAAAGGGGAGTAAAGGGAGAGGAGTCTGGTGTAGGCCATCTTGAGGCCTGGCGAAGTGAAAAGGATTTATGATAAAGACAAAAGTCTGGGAAATTAACTCAACCATTAGATTTTGGCTTTCGCAGAGATGTTAAAGCAATTCTGGATTTTTTATTGTTCCAAAGAAACCTAGAAAGACACGAGTCAATACGTGTAAAATAAAGAGCAGGAATATGAACTGGAAGCAATCATCATTTTAATCGAATCCAGCTGCCCACACCACGAAAGAAAGAGAGGATTCCAAGCAGAGAAGGATTTTTCAATTCGAGATAGGGATGCAGACATATTGAGATTAACTGAGGAGGCGATGGACTTTGAAAACCATATACCTAAGTATTTAATTTTTGAACTATTCCAAGCAAACCCAGTGGAAGAGAAGGAGTGAGGAAGACAAAACTTTGTGAGAGGAAGAATTTCAGTCTTATCAGAGTTAATTTTGTATCCAGAAACCAGTGAAAATGAGTTAATTTCAAGTAATAAAAGGGGTATAGAGGTTTCAGGAGCAGAAATAAATAACAAAATATCATCTGCCTATGTGGAAAGTTTCAATTGGCAATCCCCATAAGGAAAACCAGAAATAGAGTTATTATTACGAATAGAAGTCAAAAAGGGTTCAAGAGCTAGAACCAAAAGAAGTAGGGACAAAGGACAACCTTGACGAACACCCCGGTGAAGAGAAAAATAAGATGATATATGACCGTTAATCAGGACCGCAGCCTTAGGGGCAGCATATAATAAAGAGATAAGCGATATGAATTTAGGGCCAAAACCATGCCAGCGTAAGGATGCAAACAAGAAAGACCAATCGACTCTATCAAAAGCTTTCTCTGCATCAACGGAGATAGCAGCCAGAGGGATAGAAAGAGAGGGGGTTTTATTTAAAACATTAAGAAAAAGACGAGATTTATCTGAAGTAAGTCTGCCCTTGACAAAGCCACATTGTTCTTTACCAATAAGGTGGGGCATAAGGGGGGTCTAAGCGCAAATCAAGCAGTTTAGCAAATAATTTGTAATCCACATTAACGAGAGAGATCAGACGATAATTTTTACAAAATTGGGGGTCCCGACCCTCTTTAGGGATGAGACAGATAGTGGCCTCCTGAAAAGTGCCTGCAGTCGTACCGGATGAATAAAAGGATTGGAAAAGAGTTAAAAGTTTAGGAAGTAGGAGATCAGAAAAACGCATATAAAATTCATCAGGAAAACCGTCTGGACCTGGTGATTTCCCTTTAGTTAGAGTATTTAAGGCTTTGGAGAGTTCATTGAGGGAAAGATCAGTTTCAAGACCAAGAAAATTGAGATGGGAAATAGAAGAAGCAGGAAGTTTCTCAAAATAAGACTGAATGAGAGAAGGAGTGGGAGGAGATTCCGGTGTATAAAGATTTTGATAGAAAAGTTGAAATTCATTAAGTATTTCCTGATTTTTATGTAAAAGAGAGTTATCGGCAGAGTAGATAGAGTCTATAAGAGAACGTTCCTTGCGCACTTTGAGATAATTCGCGAGGAGTTTCCCCGATCTATTTCGACCACCATAATAACGAGCGCTACTACGAAGCAGTATTGATGATGCATTATCAGTAGTAGTTTTATTAAACTCAAGTTTAGCACGTATGAGTTCTGGTGAAATTGAATTGTTAGAGGAGATATCAAATTCATGTTCCAAAAGTATAATATGGGCCAATATATTTTTCTGTTTCTGAAGGAAAACCTTCTTTTTTTTAGAGACAAAATCAATAATAAACCCTCTTGCTGTTGCTTTAAACGAGTCCCAAAGAAGATGAGGAGGAGCATTTGGATCGCAATTAAATGAAAAGAATTCATTAGCGAAGGAGCGAAAGGAGGCGGAAAAAGAGGGTCATGACGAAGAGAGCTATTAAAACGCCAACGTGAGGATTTTGGGTGTGGAGGGAGCAGGTCAAAAACCGTCACAATTGGGGCATGGTCCGAGATGACTATGGGTTCAATAGAAGAGGACAGTAGATTTTGCAACAAGGATTGAGAAAGAAAGATGTAGTCTAGACGAGAAAGAGATGCGTGAGGAGGAGAAAAAAAAGAATAGTCAAGAGTGTCAGGGTGAGAAAGCCTCCAGGAATCAATGAGGTGTCTTTGAGAGATAGTGTCAATAAATTGTTTGTGGGACTTGTGAGGTATGAAGCGAACTGTTGACTTACGATCAAGAAACGGGTCTACAATCTGGTTGCAATCACCACCCAGAATAAACAAATCCTCCTGAAATTGAATACATTTTTGTGTGATCAAAGGCCAAAAAGAAGAATCAGGTTGTGTAGGACCATAGATATTAAACACAGTTAAAGATACAGAATTAATTAACAACTTAGCTAACACCCATCTCCCATCATTGTCGTTTTCTTGTGAGATGCATTTACATTTTAGTTTCTTGTGACAAAGAATAGCGACACCGTTTTTTTTATTGTGAGATGGAGAGAATAAGACCGTACCCACCCAGCTTCTTTTTAGTTTAAGTGATTCGGCTTCAGTAAGATGAGTTTCTTGTAATAGGACTATATCAGGGTTATATGAAGCAAGGTGGGAAAGGATTCTCTGTCGTTTAATAGGATTAATAAAACCTTTTACGTTCCATGAAATAACTTTGAATGTAAAGACAATAAAAATTGAAAGGAAACGAATTTTACAATAGTGCAAAGAGGAAAGAAGATGCCAATAAATAACAGAAAAAGAAGGTAGTAAAAAGGAAAAGCCAAAGGAAGGAAATGCAAAAGCATAAGAAAAAAAGGATGAAAACTAAGATGAAAAAAAGGAGAAAGATATGGGGATAAAAAAGGAAAAAAAGGGATAGGGAGAAAAAAGAGAAATAGTAGAAGAGACAGTACATATCCAAAAAGGATGACTGAAAATAACATACCTGTGGGGAACAAAGAAGGGAATAGCGGGGTAATGGCGACACACGACAAGACGATCCACCCAAGGCTAGGAATCTCCACCACACCAGGACGAAAAGGAGATAGTGAGATAACCATATGGTTTGTAGGGACATAAACAGATCTGCATGAGTAGACAGAATAAATAAATCGGAAAATACAACCAGCGAACAAATAACAAGAGAGACAATAACCTAAGAGTCTAACATTGTCTACAAAGCACAGATACAAAAAGAGGTAAACAGTAAAGGAAACAGCGTTACACCTAATCAAGTAATATCAAAGCAGAATGGGTTATCCATTGCATAATAGATGGAAAGAAAAATATATAAATATATAAAACCATTCAACAGGAAACCTGTAAGGAAAAAAGAAAAGTTAAACAATCAACCATTAGAAGGAGTAGTGTCCATGCCAGTGGTAGTATGGATATGAATAAAGTTTTTAAGTTCAGCAGGATCTTGGAAGGACCAAGTCTGATTCTGTTAAGTCACCTTAAAGATACATGGATGAAATAAACCATATCTAGCACCAAGAGAACGTAGAGGAGCACGAAGACTCAGGAACGCTTTCCTTCTAGATGCAGTAACATTGGAGACATCTTGAGAGAAGAACACCTTCTGACCCATCCAGGAAATTTGATGCTTAGATCTCGCTGCAGACAGGACTGAGAGAAGATCCGTAAATTTCAAAAAGAGGATGATGACCTCACGTGGCTTAACCAGAGCTGCTGATGAAGTTAAACGCGGACCAAGTCTGTGTGCTCTTTGGATATTGAGAGACGTAGTAGATGGCATATCCAGAAGTTTTGGAAGAAAGGAAGAAAAAAATGATACAGGGTCATCACCTTCCAAGAATTCCGGTAAACCATAAATACGTAGGTTATTCCTTCTATTTCTGTTTTCTAAATCCTCAGTATGTTGCTGTAGGGCGAGGACCGATTTTTCCAAAGAGGAAATACGATGAGAATTAACCTGTATCTCTGAAACCTGCTGCTCCACCGAAGCCACTCTGGCATCCATAGTTGACCATCTCTCCTCAAAAAGCTGCATTTTGCTGTTAGTTTCCTCCACGAACGGGCGCAAGGCACGTATCTCCTACAAAAGCAACTCCATAGAAATGGGAGGTGGAGTTTTGTCCGGAGATGGAGGATCATGTTTCAAACGTTTAGAAGAAGTAGTAGGGAGAGAGGATTTACTTGAAGTAGGTTGCGTTGGAGAAGAACGGTTAGAGGCGATTCCAGCCATTTGATCAATATCGGTAGGGGAGACAAGTGATGGAGTGGGTAAGGATGAGGCAGACGAAGAATGCTTCGATGGAACAAAAACAACCTTCGGTTTGCGCAACTTTCCCATAAATAACTGATGTCAGAATGGTGTTGGAACACCTGTAACGGAGACAGAGATAACAGAAAATCTTCCAAAATAACTGTCTAATAAGCTGTCTTCAAAGCGCCTCCAAGAAAAATCGTGACCTCCATAGATTGAAAAACAAATAAAGTTGACTATTGGAGGAATGCAGTCAAAAGAATAGAACCATACAACCAGATTGTCTTCACAGTTGTAGTAAGTGCAGTAAAAAACAAACAAAGACCCTCCAAGAAAAATTATCTTCCAAAATAATTGACAAAAAGATGCGGATGATCACTAGCAGATCCAAAAGTTCAGTCATTTGATGTTAAGTGCAGGAACAAATTACGTACAGATCAGGAGATGTGAGACGTGACATTCACAAAGAACAAGTTGCACTGAAACCAGGATCCTGAATAAGTGCAGCACTGTATACGGGGAACAGCAGGAAGGAAGGCATAGATTTCAGGGCGTTAAACTCATTGGTGAGGAGGTACGCACCTAAAATGGTGGACGCCTCTAAAGAGACGAATGCAGTGGTGAACAAACCTCCCAAAAAAAAAAAAACTGGAGGAAGGCAGAAAGAAAAAACAGAAAAAGAGTTCCAAAAAGACAAGTGCTCCTTGTGAGGTATAAGCACCAATTTATGTCAGTCAGGAGAATCGGTGAAAAAGCAAACTCCAATATACCAGGGGTTATAAGTTCTGGAGGATCCTTTTTTGTGAAGCTGCAGCAACAAACTAAGTTCATAGGGCCCAAAAAGCAGGGGAGACTGGCACATAGACAGGATTAATCTCAGCGCTTAAATGCATTTATTGACAAAGCGCGCATCCAAGATGGCGGGCGTCTCTGAGGAGACGAGCGCGTCGGCAAGAGATTAATTATGCGCGACGCGCTCAGACGAAAAAAAAAATAGCTCACCGGATAGACCGAGCATTCCGATTCCGGGCGCCGTTAAGCTTCACTGGGAAAGCTATCGGGAAACGCACCAACAAACCAAAAGTATGTGCCGGCACGGTGGAGCGGAGCATCTAGGCGGCCATCTCATCCAGGGGCAAACAAAGCCACGCCCCGAGCAACCCTCTATTTTAGCTAACAGATGAACAGCTAAAATTATTTTGTAATCAGTCATAGCATAGATCAGCAGCCCTCCCTTTGGGCCTAAGCGCTATGCACAGACATGGTGTTGCAACCTGCATGCAGGAGAGGGGTTTTCACTTTCCCACCCAGAGGAGATCAGTGACATTGGGCCTCATGTAGGTGGGCTGGCATTTACCACTTCATAAATACCGAATCATACCGATTCGGTATTTATGAAGTGGTAAATGCAATGTAGGTAATGAGTCGGTAAATATTACCGATTCGGAAAAATTCGGTAATTACCGAATCGGTATTTACCGATTCGGTAATGAGGCATACCTTCCCATTGATGGGAAGGTATGCCTCATTACCGAATCGGTAAATACCGATTCGGTAATGGGGGAGCACATGCAAGGGTGGCAGGGTGTCACATTGACACCCTGTTGCACCCCTGATTCGGCCATGTGTGCACATGTGGCGCACATACATGCCGAAAGGGCATGTATGTCTGCCACATTGCACACTTAAACGTGCACAAAAATGCTTTTTGTCACCTATTCGTCATTTACCACCAACCTTTAGTTGGTGGTAAATAACGAATCCCCACACCCACCACACACTCCCCCTACATCTCATTTCATGATTCGGTATTTACCGAATCGGTAATATTACCGATTTGGTAATTTTACCGATTCGGTAAATACCGAATCATGAAATTCTCCCCCTACATCTCAAAAGCCAAAATACCGGTCGGTAACTGTATAATTACCGAAAATCGGCCGTTACTGACCGGTATTTGGCTTCCTACATGAGGCCCATTATGTTTTATCCATTTGTTTGCAGTTTTGTTTAAGGGCATTAGAATGATTTACAAGAGAACGGCAATTCATAACCCAAGAAATTCAGACATTAGAAACATGAAGTGCCATATCAATAGAGTCGTTACACCGCAATGAAGATTAGGCGCTACAGCTAGGAACAAGTATTATCTAATAAATTTCTGAAATGTGAGCGATTTGAATGCCTTTTTAAATGTAACAAGAAGTGGGATGTTTTGGAGAGTATAAAGAAATGCTTCCAAATTCTTGATGCACTGTGGAGAAAGACCGCTTCATATACCGCACTGTCCTCACAAGCTTCAATGTGGGAGGCTTAAGGATCCAGTAGGTGAAACTCTGAAGGCCCTTATGGATGATAAAAAGTCTTATATCATTCCTCAATGGGGGCCAAAGAAGAGTTAGAAGAACAGAAGAGATGTGGGCAACATTTTGGTCCCCAGGAGCTGAGATGAGCTCAGCTCCAAGGGTGAAGGTCTCATGAACTGTTGGATGTCCGGCTAGAAGGGAGTTTCCATAATCCAGTCTGAAAAAGTGTCTAGACTATTGACTTTAAATCTTGATCTTTGGATGCACTATCAGTTGCCGCAAAGAAGTTTCTGTTGGCATTTTAGCTTTTCACCATTCAGAGATTTGCTTTTGTAGCATAAGCTTACATGAACATGAGTCAATCAATGCTCGGATGGAAAGACTGGATCTGTTTGGGAGAATTTATTAGGAATTCTGCTTTAGTAGGTTTGTTTTTAGCTGGTGATTTGACGTCCTGTTTTGGACTTTAATCAAGGCATTGACTTACAGGTAGATGTCATTTGGAAAGGAAATCTTCATATAAATGTGGGTGTCATGTGGGTATTCCAGAGTTTTTAAGGATCCTTCCAAGTTGTTTCAGGTACAAGCTGAAAAGGGTGTGCGACAAAATCAATCTTTGTGGAACCCCTTGTTAAAGGTTCACCCTGGTCGATATGGAGTTCCCTATTTTTCCTACTTAACATTGGGTTGAAAGATATCAGGTGAACCAGCTTAGAACTGTTTCATTAATACCCAGGTGAACCTGGGAAATATTACCAGTGGTGCTGTAGTTAACTGTATTGTATGCCGCCGAGAGGTCAAAAAGGATGATTAGGCAGGAGTTACGTGAGTCAAGGAAGCTGAGAACATCATCGACCAGTTCTGTAACCATGCCTGAACCCAAATTGAGATCCATTCAAGAGGTTAGTCACCTGGATATGAAGAGAGAGATGGGAGGCTACACAGATTTCAATCACCTCCCATTGGGTGGGAAGGGAAGAGACATGTTGAAACTTTTTAGGTCACTGCTGTGATGTTTTTTTTCAAGAGGAGAGAAATGCGGGTCATTTTCCGACAGTCAGAGAAGGTCCCTTGCGTTAGTGATGAGTTTACTAAAGAGGTCCCGTAGAGAAGCATATGGTTGGCAAGGTCCTTGTTGATGGACCCAAACACAGTGTTGTTCCAGTGAATTAAAGGTTTAAACGTGACAATATTTTTCTGAAACTCAGATTCCGATATTTCATCAAATGTGAGAACAGGTTCACAGTGCTTGTACATTAACTTGTGGTTATATGGGTTGAAAAAATATGGAGAAAAACCTCAATGGATTTCTCTTTCTCAAAGAAGAAGTTCACAAAGTCTTATTGAGAATGGAGCATGACCCAAGTCAGTGGAAGTAGATTCATTTGGCTGTTTGATCACTTCAAAGAGAATTTAAGGGCGATTCTTGGAGGCACTCAGAAGTAATTTAATGTGAGAAGACTTGGCTCTGAAGATCTATACCTTCTTCTGGTGACCTAAGATGAGTCACGATTGAGGGGGGAGATAATTGTCCCATGTGTTTTGAAGTTTTCTGTGATCTTTTCTTTCATAGTAAAGATATTTCAAGAAGCAGGAAAGTGAGGGCCTCCGTCTATTTGTCTTGCTCATCAGCAGAGCGATATCATTGATCAAGCCCTTCATGCAACAGTTGTATTCATTGAATGCAGTATTATCCTCACAGCAAGATCGGGGGGGGCGGGGGTTGAAGGATGCAACAAGCCCTGGATGCAAGATCATTAATGTCTACATTTTAAGTGTTGTAAAACCACATCTTCTCTTTTATAGGTTGCCTTGAAGTTTCCTGGTGGACATATACAATAGTGAATAGAATCTGCAAATGATCAGACCACTCTACAGGGATGGGGGTCATTGGCAGTCAATATGGTATTCGTTAAAATGATCAGATCAAAAATGGGTCCTTACAGTTTTGGGGCGATAAAAAGATTTTGAGGAAGGTCATTGTTAGACAGGAAGCAAACACATTGGCAGTAATATCCTTGGCATTGTCCCAGTGCAAATTAAAGTCACCAAGAACAGTGCTGGATAAGGAGGTCAACAATAAGGATATAATGGATTTCATGCATTATTCAATGAAAACGTTATTTTCACCAGGGGGTGGTAGAGAACATTGAGTCTACGATTCAGGGGCATAACTGAGGCACCCACGCGGTGTGGGGGGCCCACACATCTGTCATTTCAGAGAAGGCACCCAGAAGTTCCTGCCTACCAGGTCCAAATGAGTAGGTATCCAGATGGCTCTCTTCTTCTTCAGTGTGACCATGACCTTCCCATGCCCTTCTGACTCGTATTGGTGTCTGTCTCCTGCCGTTTTTCTTTTTAGCTGCTCGTTCTACCTCCGACTTGGTAACTGCTCTTTTTTGTTTGTGCCATGTGCTCTTTCTGCCCCGTCCCTGTTTAACTGCTCCTTTTCACATCTTTTGTTCCTCTTAACTGCCCCTTTTAACATATTTTGCTCCTCTTACTGCTCCATCATGCATCTTGGCCTCCAGTTTTTGACGGTGACTTGCTCTGCCGATCGCGTTTTCCAGATTTACTGCTCCTGCTGGACTTTCCCGCTCACCCAGCTGAACTTTCCAGCTCTTACTGAGCATGCCCACCACCTCTCTTCACTCCTCTCACTCTCCAAGGCCCTACTTAATGGATGCCACAGTGCGGCTGTGCCAATGACATGCCAAAGGCAAGCCCGTCTGCACCATGCCCAGCACTAGGAACTCTGGTCCAAATGCTTCCAGCAGCTACACTGCCGGCAAACTCCACCTGCTCCACCTTAGATGCCACCAAGAATACTGCTGCAGAGTATCACCTCAGTCCATGGTGGTGCCCTTTGACTGCTTGCATTGCCACTTCACCTGCCTCCACACCTTTGCTCCTATTTCCCACACACACCGCACCCCGCACAATGTCAGAACTCAAGACCCGCACTGACACAGCACTACACACCCACCACGCACAAAAATACTCACTCGCATGCATGCTCCTCAACACACACTCACTCGGCAAGCACTTCACCGAGATTTGAGACCTTATTGACTCCAACGCACTGGACTGCCTCTTCCTCACCGGAACCTTGCTTAATCCCACATCAGCGCCTGACATTGTCACAACCATTCCTACTGGATGCAAAATCTTGCACCAAGACTGACCCCATTAACCAGGATCTGGATTTGCCATCATCCACCTTCGAGCGTGCCTCTTGCACTGACCCAGTAGCCACTTTTATGGAACACATGCACTTCAAACTTTAGACGGACAGTAAACCCACTATCAAAAGCACCCTCACCTATCGCCCCACTTCAACAACCTACTCACCGACCTTATGCACCCTTCGCCATGGGCATCAAAGACTT
Organism: Triturus cristatus; assembly: GCF_964204655.1. Taxonomy (NCBI): domain Eukaryota; kingdom Metazoa; phylum Chordata; class Amphibia; order Caudata; family Salamandridae; genus Triturus; species Triturus cristatus. Next base: position 464,612,724 of record NC_140592.1, read on the forward strand.
CATACTGCCCGGCAATCCCTACTTTCTTCTCAATGACCCCACAGATTCCAACTCCACAGACTTGCTTGAAAGTCTACAGAACATCAGCCTCACCCAGCTCGTACAAGGCCATACCCACATCACTGGACACACCCTGGACCCCGTATTCTTTTCCTCAATGACAAGTTTAAAGTCAGCCAACTTACTCCACATCGCATGGACGTACAATTCCATCGTCCACTTCCATATAACCGGGCCACCAACCACCCTTAAGGAGTCTAGCAACACCCCAATCCACTGTTGGGAGAAAGTTACAGAAACAGAATGGCTCAATGCCCTCCAACTAAGCTACCCAGACCCCACCAATGACCTCATCAACAACACAAATATCTTCAACAATTGAATCACCACCTGCACCGTACGTTGACGCCCCTGAAAAACACTAAACCTATAAGATCCAACAAACAAGTTAACTGATACAACGCTGACCTCAGAGAATACAAGTGAGTGTGCAGGCAACGTGAAAGGAAATGGATGGGGAGCCAATGGAGCTCTCTGATGAGGGGTGTGGAAACCATTGCAAGAAGCACAACAAGGCCGCCCGCACTTAGACACTATCAACATCAAATAAAAGAGACCTAGAAAAAGGCCCTGACGCTGAGTATCGAAACAAGCTCCAACAACTGCAAGGAAACTTTTCGTCATTGTCAAGGAATTCACTAATCCAACAGCCACAATCCAAACTATCACCCCTATGCAAGAACTCAGGAACAACCTCTCTGATTTCTTCTGCAAAAAATCACCAAGATCTACAGCAACATTGAACCCCAGCCACCCCCCCATCGGCCTTCCCAATCTGCCAACCTCTTCAACCAAAGACTACCAACTGACAGCATGGAACCCTCTATCCATCGAGGACACTGCAGCACTAATAAAGACAGTCCAATCAGGGGCTTCCAAAGACTCCTTCCCCCACCATATCAACAATCTGAAAGAGCTACAATCAGCATTGCACTCACTTCCATCATCAACACCTCCCTCAAGACAGCCACCTCCCAAGACAGCTGGAAACATGCTGAAGTCTTTGCCCTCCTCAAAAAACCCTGAGCTGACCTCATAAGCACTCAGCAACTACCAACCCATCTCGCTGCTCCCCTTCCCAGCCAAAGCCATTAAGAAGACCATCAACAGATAACTCTTGGATCACCTAGAATGCTACCTCCTCATGCTTCTACATGCTCTGCATGTTACACAAAATCTTCAAGTGGGTTCAACTGGACGCCAGACGTACCATCATGCAGCCCCTAACCACAAGCAGATTGGACTACAGCAGTGCACTTTATGTCACCATCCCAACCCATCTTCTTCACAGACTTCAAGCCATCCAAAACGCTGCTACCAGACTCGTCCTCAACATCCCATGCCCAACCCACATCACACCAATCCTCAGACAGCTCCACTGGCTCCCCATCCAGAAGTGCTGCCAGTTCAAACTTCACGCATTTAAGTCACTGAACAAAATGGGACCCGAATTCCTCAATCATCAGCTTAACTTCCACCGACACCAGACATCTTTGCTCACCATCACTCTCACTTACACACGCACCGTGCATCCACAGAAGCAGAACAGGAGGTCGATCATTCTCCTACCAAGCCACCAAATCCTGGAATAACCTCCCCCCAACTCCTCAGGGCCTCTTCCTCAATTCTTGAAATCTGCAAGAAGCTGATGATCTGGCTATTCAATTAGTCTTCTTGCGAAATTTTATCTTGTGCTCACTTTGTCTCTGAGAGATACACAGAATAAACGATGGTGACGTTTTCAATAAGGATTTATTGAACCAGCATCATTCTAGTATAAAATACGTGTGCTGCAACAACTATGAGACAGAAACAGATATATACGGTTATAAGCACCTGCAGAGTAAAGAAAAGGTAGAATTCTACCATAGTGCTAAAACAATTAATATATGCAGGCATATGGATACATGACAGTAATAATGCGTACTCCTATGATGCGAACCCTAACTAAATGTACCTAAGTATACCTTGCATGTATGCAGGTGTAATGCCAAGAATCCCCTTAGGATAAAGCCAACCCCATTACTTGATGTGGGAGAGCGAAGGACCCCGTCTTCGTCTCAAGGAGGATACGCCGTGAAGGATGTCAGACCACTGCGTGCTGGAGAGTCTGCGTGCAGGAACCTCAGCGTCTCGCGTCAGCGTGTCAGCCTGGAAGTCTTTTTCTCCTCTGGTTTGCCCAACGAAGATGTAGTGTTTATATACCCGAAAGGTACCCTCAGGAGTTCTACCTAGAAGTGTACTATGGGCAAGTCGGGCAAGGATGACAATAGAGGTGACCCTTATACAGAGTTATTATGTAGAAGATGGTAATCCTGCTGTGATACTGAGACTCCTCATGCTGAACACATGAAAAACCACATGACAATCATGTAGCACCTAACTAGGTAAAAGGTCAGTGCCAGACCCGATATGTAGAACAATGGTAGGACAGATGTAGGTAAAAGGTTGTCTACCTACTTAGGCCTATATTGGGGTACATTGGGGTGCATAACAGTACCTAAGGTACCCCCTTAGAACACCCTGCACTTTATGACAGGCACCATGCGGTGCCTGCGACAGGATGCAGGGTTTAACATACACACACACTCCTATTTCCCCATAGGAGCTTGGGTTATGGTCGGTTTATGGCTGTAACACAAGCTCCCATAATGAACAATGAGAATCAGACCGAACAGTGTTCGGCCGCATCATAATTCGGCGGTAAGAACCGCCTGTCGGTCAGTTCCGAGAAGTGTTGGTCGGAGGCTTTCCAACAAACATCGTAATGAGCCCCTAAATGTATATCATTAGTTTAAAATTATATGTAGCAATTATAATAATTTAACAAAATAAATAAACTAATGTATTAATAAATACATTTAGCTACATATATTTAATATTTAAATATGAAACCAAGATTTTTAATTTATATGTTAATTTACTATCTTTTAAATATAATTTAAAAAAAAAATATAAATATATTTATACATAGATACATACACATACCCATTAACATAACTTTTTTCAAATATATACCAATTTAGGGCCCGATTACGATCGTTGTGGACTACGGTCGTCATCTGCTGCTGCAGTCTGACCGATGCATTACAATGCGTGCGGTCCGAGCCAGCAGTCGGAGAGCTCGTCCGATGCTGTCCGACGGGCTCAAGGAGCCCGTAGGACCATTGCAACACACCATAATCCCCTTATGACGGTAGAGCCAGGCTTGACTTCGCCGTTGGGATTATGATGGCAGTTTCTGATCTAAGAAGACTGTCGGAAAGTGTCTTTGAGAGCCCCTAGCAGGGCCTCCTCACCCCCCGCCACCGCAATGGGGATTAGGGTGCACACAAGATACCCTCCTCAACATCCCTGCACCATTTCGTAGGCACCATGAGGTGCCTGCCACACGGTGCAGGGATGTTTAAAAATATCCATTTCCCAATGGCAGGTTGTGCTGCAGGCCTTTTCAGCCCGCCGCACAAGTTGCCATTGGGAAATGGAGGTTTCTGACCGCCCTATGGCGTTCGCATCCAAATCCGGCAGTCGGTACCGCCGATCTAAGTTTGGGCAGTTCCTAATCCACAGCGGTGCCCGACATTGTAAAAAGGCACTTAATTGCAATAGAAAAATTAAACAATATAAAACCTTTAATTTATTCAATGTTATGTTTAATTTACTCAATGCAATGTTAAAACAAAGCATTAACATTTGAGGTTAAAAGGAAAAACAGATAGATACCCATTTAGTGGCTGATTTGTACAAAGTGAAATCAGAAAACCTGGAATCAATCCCGGCTTCCTCCTTTAACCAAACTGTGGGGGATATTCTCAAGAACGTGTGATAACTACCTCAAAAGTAGCGTAATTCAACTCTTCACATCGCAGTCTATCGTGAGAAAATAACACCTTGTTAACGTGGTATTCTCAAGCCGGCGGCACCATGCGATAGTCCCACGATAACGCATCAAATGACCGCATTCAAACCAATGCGACGCCGCAAAAAATGCGAAACACAAAAAAGTTGCGATGAGGTCAAGCGTGATACCAAAATCACCGATAACCAGCGACAGGCCTGCAAATCCCACGCATCCTGCGGGAAAATGCTAAATAAAAGCAAAACAAGAAAAACAAAATAAACTGCGTAGCAACATGGATGCACCCAGTCCGAGTACAGAGGCCAAGGCGAAGCCTACAAGCCCCACAGACCACCAGCAAGGAACCCCGGGTCAGGGAAGGGCAAGGAGAAGAGGAAGACGGGGTGCAGTCCGCTGGACAACCAGATCACTGTCACGGAGGTGACAGAACACTACCATCAACTGAACGCCAATTTGACAAACGTGAATGCAGTCGGAGTGTCGAGGAGGTCAATGGGGGAGGCCAAGAGGCGCTGGCATGATGTGAAAAGCCAAACCAAGCACAAACCAGCTGCCAACAGGAAGGCAGCAATGGCGACAGGAGGTGGGAGTCCTGCGCCACAGGAGGAGCTGGAGGAAATGGAGTCCACAGCTATCAGTGTGGAGAGGGTGCAAGGAGTCGGGAGTACGGACACAGCACAATAGGACCTGACACAACATCAACAGGGTGAGCAACGACCAGGGACTGGGAGTACGGGGGGAGATGGGCACAATGGCACACATGCACAATAATGCGTAGCACGCTACACACCCACAATGACCCAGGATCATGTCACTGATCCCCGTGGCATACTGCAGCACACACACACAGCAATCACAGCACATCCCACGACAATGTGTTACAAAGTGCAACACCGACACCTCAGAACAAAGGACACAACTGGGTCCGCCCATGCACAGAAACAGGCCTATCACATCTAAAATAGCAGGAAACTGTGAGATTGAAATGCACGTGTACAAGCTCACATCCGTCATATAGTCCAAATATCCACTGTCCCGCCTCAAATATCAGCACCTCCCAAACAGTCACAATGTACATTGTCTTACAGTCTTCATGTAAACAAGAACAATGCCTCAACATACATGTCACCACAATGTCAACATGCATCTCCCCTTCACATTGCAGAGGGATAAACAACATCTCCAGCAGAGCAGACCAGACAACTCATCAGTGAAGCCGGAGAGGATCACCACACCTCCGACACCGATGCCCTACAAAAGCTCATGGACATCTTTGGCAACCCACCCTGAGGAGCAGGGCAGTTAATCTACATAGAGGAGACCCCAGCCCCTGCACAGACCACACAGCAGGAAGCACCCGCCACCACGGCTGGCTCCCAACACTCCACTAAGGCACCCATCGCATTCCAATGCCAGGTGTCAGAATGCCAAAAGGAGGTGGCCGAACAGGAGCAGGTGGGGTCAGAGCTCATGGAAGCTGAACTGGACCACATAAGTGGTTGTCTAAGTCCCATCAGGGACCACCTATACCTCACAAAGGAGACCTACACTGCGACAGAGACACATGCATTTGCACATGTCCTGTAATGAACCACTCCCAGAGCCCAGGAATTATCATTCACCCACCCACGCCAGACCTCCGTACGACGGCCCAGGCCACTCCTCTCACGTATTGAGTGGGTGACGACAAAGCTACATGTCCAAGGTCTCACCCACTGCCAGCGGGGACATGGTGCCGTCCACTGTACAAAGCACAATGTAATGTTGTAGGGCCCGGGCCCCCATGCATACATTATGACCACACGGACACACGCAGATAGTTTGTGGGACTGGCTATGGGCACGTGCGCCCGGCCCCCTTATTGGCAGGGTCACATGTACAGTGACGCCTGTGCTGGATGTGTGTGGGGTGAGTGTAAGCCAGCCCACAAGGAGTGGTTGGTGCTGGCAACAACTACAACAGTGAACACTATTAAAACAGAAACAGAAAACACCAGCATTACAGAGCCAACTGTGGAGCATCATGGTGGTAGCAGGAGCAAGTACAGAGGTCACCCAATGAGCAAACAGAAGTAAAGCCAAACACATTTGTTTGAAATTAATCTCATACACTGCAAGTACCAGATAATAGAGAGAGATAATAGCTTGGCATTATCTGGTACTTGCAGTGTATGAGATTAATTTCAAACAAATGTGTTTGGCTTTACTTTATTAGAGTGCCGGGGTTTCTCTGTTTGCTTGTGCTACAGGCCTTGTTGACCTGTTTAATTGATATCCATGGTAGTGGGATATCTGACCTCGAGTTGGCACCTTTGAAATGTTGGTTTCAACCCTAAACATACGTACTGTATCAAAATGCCTCTTCTTCTGACTCAAATGTTCATGTGATTGTGCGACTCAATATCCACCACTACCTTGTGTGTTGGTCAGAGCAAACAGAAGTGTCCATGAGCTGTGGTGCACTGAGTTAGTGGCACCTGTAGTACTGAGCAGGGTATCAGGTAGATGATGGCATCCACAACAGGTGTGAGCAACGCTGACAGTCTGGCAGTAAGACACTTTCGACTCTGGCTTTTGGCTTTGGAGCTGGTCCTGGTGGTGGTGGCGTGTGCCTCCTGTGGTGATGCGACGTCCGGGCAGGTCAGGACTCGATTTGATGTGTGAGCCCTGGCGGACCGCATTTGAGGCCGGAGGCAGCGGACAGCGCAGGGCCACATACACATGGCGTTGATGACCCAAGGCCATCATCTCAGAGGCCATCCAATATCTCAGCAGACAGGGTCCCTGATTTGAGCTACACAGAGTTAGTGGCCCCGGATGCACTGCGGCAGGCACAGGCACACTGCCATGGGACGGTGATTTGCGGTGCAGTGAGATGGGGCCACGCGAGCTGAGTGGGTCCTCATCGATGTTCAAGGTTAATGTGGCGGTGGGTTGTGGGGGACAGTGGAAGGTGTCCTCCAGGGTATGATGCAGAGGGCAGAAGCCGCCTGGAAGCGGCAAATGGAGGAGTGGAATGCTACATCCTCGTTTTTGCCACCAAGTCAGTATCACCGACATGATGAGGACGACAACCCCCAGTCCATAGACTCAGTCGCCACCAAAGTTCAACCAGAAAGTGTCCATGGATGTCGTGGAGCAGACTTAGTGGCACCGGACCTGAAACGGGGTGCAGCCTGCGATGAGGCCAGTACAATGATATCAAATCTGCCATTAATGAATTAAGACTGACTTCTGAAAGTGTGACCTACTCAACCGCAGTGGAGGCCCGAGGCCGAGGTCAGCGCAAGCCAACGCTGTTCAGCGAGCTCCTCCTGGTACTCTAACACACAACGTTGAAATGGCATGTGGGGGTGACTTGTTGACACAGGTAGAAGCACCAGAGGGTGTTCAGTCAGCGACAATGACGTGTCCTGCCTGGTACGGACTGGATTGGATTGGTGTGAGGCCTGCTGGACGGCAGTGTAGGCCGAAGGCAGCGGTCAGCAGGGGCCCACAATCACGTGTCGTCGGCTTGCGAAGCACAGTTAGTGACACCAGGGCAGTTGTTGGTAGTGCCCGATCACCGCCGTAACGATGATCCTTTTTACCTCCAGACTGAAAAGCATCTTTCTCTTACACCTCTCCTTGCGTGCAATGATATGAAGTCTGCCATGATGAAATCAAGACTCAGTTCCAAATGTGTGACCTACTCAAGTGCATTGTGTGCCGAGGGCAGTAGTCCGCGAGGGCCCACGGACACTTGTGGTTGGAATGCCATACACAGACTTGGTGGCACCACATTGAAAGGAGTATGGTGACATAAAATCAGCCATGAATATGTACTCTGCCATAGTGTAATCAAGACTCAGTTCCAAATGTGTGACCTACTTGACAGCAGTGTAGGCCGGTGGAGTACGTAAATGAGAAAGGAGTACTGCGGGCCTGTGTCGCTGAGGCCGTGATAGTCTGAGCAGGCTGCCAAGGTCATGGGCCTCGGGCATGGAGGTTGCATAGGCACGTGGTGGGCCCTCTTTGACACATGCCGGCGTCGGTAGGTGAGCAGTGAGGCCTGGGTGCGCAGGGGCAGGCAGGATGGGTTCGGGGACCAGTAGCATGGGGTACAGCAGGCGCACAGGATCGCAGGCAACTCCACTCATGATGACGGCGTCGGCCTCATGGCGGGCTGAGAGGTGCCGCCCTGGCAGAGACGTTGGGCATTCTGGAAGAGAACCACGCCCAGAGCTACGTGCTTTTTATTCACAACCCTACGCTGGCCTGGCATTAGGGGTGGGCGGAATTTGTGAAAGCGACTTTCACAAATTATCGCAAAAATGTTAAAAATCTCTGCAAACACACGGAAATATCGCGAAGATGCGGAAGTTTTTTTCCTGCCCGTTCGCGGTATTTTCTGCGTGGTCGCGGCTCGCCAACTTACCCATGCGGTTGCTCGCGGGCGCGGCCATCTTGTTTTCACTCTTCTCGCGGTGCATGATCGCGAGAAGAAAGCCGTGATCGTGCGGCGCATGACGTTACTGCGGGCGCGAACTGTCGCGAGACAGCGCAAATGGCTACCAACAATCCAACATCTCGTGGAGAACACGACTGGATCGGGAAAACTTGTCGGTGAACGCGGGGATTCAGGTAAGGCGATCTCGCGCGCGCGAGAATGTATTATTTTACAGCACGAGCAAGAAACAAATTATCGCTAAGCTGCGGAATGCAGAAATTTTGACATTTTCGCTCTCTCCGCGGAACGCGAAAATGTCAAATTATCGCAATTTCCGCGAGCGGAACCGAAATTTAGCCCAGGCCTACCTGGCATACGCCGTACCAGCCCACTCCGCTCACGCTTACAGGGGGGGACGTAACAAGCTACATTTCTGCGATCTTCCCCACTGGCTGGGCTGACATGGTTGCGTCCACTATCCACTACACTCCATACACCAGCGGTGTATGTCGACATGGGTATGTGTGTGGTCTGCATACTGCAGTCTGGCCATCACATCCACGCCACACTTGGCATTGTGAACCTTCTCATTCATGGGTCACTTGCCTCCTTCGCACATGCCTAGTTCCCACCTCTCCCCACAATGCTATTGTGTGGCTGAGGTGCCATGCTGTTGATGGCTTATGTACATGGCTAGCCCAGGTGATCACAGTATGTTGTGCTGTCGTGTCTGGTGGGTGGGCATGTTGTTGGGCATGTTGTATGTGAGTTTGGTATGTGTGCATTCCCAGTGTTGTGAGTTGCATGATTGTGGAGTTGAGGTGTGTTGTGTGTTCATTTGGTACTTACCAACGAGCAGTGCATTTCAATGGGTGCCATCCTGGTAGTGCTGGTTAATGATGGACTGACGGAAGAAGTGGAATGATGCACACTGCCTGGATAGTTGGCGACGACGTTTGTGGCGATTCCCCAGTGGTCCACTATTGCCTGCACATTGATGGAATGCGTGCGCTTTCTGTTGAGGTAACTGTGTGCAGTGTCACCAGGGGGCACAGGTAGGACATGTGTGCAGTCAATTACCCTCTAACAGGTGCGGGAAGCCAGCTAAGGCGTAGACACCCTGCTTGGTCATCAGCTGTTCCTGCACTGTGGGGGGGGTATAGGTACTGGGGTACCAAGCTGATGATGGCATCCAGGACAGTTGTGATGAACTGGGATAGGGCTATCTGTGAGATTTTCCCGACTCTGCCAGCAGTTGGTTGGGAGGTACCAAAGGCCAACAGGTGCAGCACAGCCAGCAGCTTTGTCTGAGGTGGGATGTTGGTTGTCCGCTGTGTTGGTAGCGTCAGCCTGTAGGCAATGATGTTAAGGATGTGGAGGATGGTTGTCCTTTTGAGTCTGTAGTGGGCAATGACATTCTCTGGTGTTGGGTCTGTGAGGTTGGTGCATTTTTTGAGGGTCCGCTGACTTTGTCTGCGCTTCCTCTGGGGTGGTCCAGGGGGGCGGGGGGTTCAGGGGGGGCAGACCTGGAGGTGGTGGCGGTGGGTGTCGTTGCCCTGTTGGGGCTCCAGGCTGCGTGATCAGTAGCTGCATGGCATCTATTGTTCTTCATGTGTAGCTCTGGGCTGTGCTCCCTTTTCTGGTGCAGGTTGTAGTCCGACTTTACACCAGGTCAGAGCAGGTGTTAATTTCCTGCAGCTAACGCACCTTATCGCATGTTTTGTGTCCTTATCGCAGATCTGTACAAAAGGGGGTGGTGATAGACGGAGCATCAGAACCAATCAAACACTCACACCCAATCAGCAGATCTGGGTTTGATCCATCACCGTTCTTTAGCCCATTCTGCCACCCCAGTTCAGACATGGCCATATGCAAATCAGTCTGACCCTGTGCCTAATGGGAACAGTCCAGCCCGAACTGCCAAGCCATGCCTTCCCTGGACCGGAAACAGGCTTCCTAGGAAAGGTTTCTGGCATTTCAGCCGTCTTCAGCCAGGCTTGCTTGAATCCAGTGGCAAAGTGAGCAAGGGACTCAACGTCTGAGCATACCCTGCCAACTTATGGCGAACAAAGCGGTACAAAAGGGGGTGGTGATGGACGGAGCATCAGAACCAATCAAACACTCACACCCAATCAACAGATCTGGATTTGATCAATCACCGTTCTTTAGCCCATTCTGCCACCCCAGTTCAGACATGGCCATATGCAAATCAGTCTGACCCTGTGCCTCATGGGAACAGTCCAGCCCGAACTGCCAAGCCATGCCTTCCCTGGACCGGAAACAAGCTTCCTAGGAAAGGTTTCTGGCATTTCAGCCGTCTTCAGCCAGGCTTGCTTGAATCCAGTGGCAAAGTGAGCAAGGGACTCAACGTCTGAGCATACCCTGCCAACTTATGGTGAACAAAGCGGTACAAAAGGGGGTGGTGATGGACGGAGCATCAGAACCAATCAAACACTCACACCCAATCAACAGATCTGGGTTTGATCCATCACCGTTCTTTAGCCCATTCTGCCACCCCAGTTCAGACATGGCCATATGCAAATCAGTCTGACCCTGTGCCTCATGGGAACAGTCCAGCCCGAACTGCCAAGCAATGCCTTCCCTGGACCGGAAACAAGCTTCCTACGAAAGGTTTCTGGCATTTCAGCCATCTTCAGCCAGGCTTGCTTGAATCCAGTGGCAAAGTGAGCAAGGGACTCAACGTCTGAGTATACCCTGCCAACTTATGGCGAACAAAGCGGTACAAAAGGGGGTGGTGATGGACGGAGCATCAGAACCAATCAAACACTCACACCCAGTCAACAGATCTGGGTTTGATCCATCACCGTTCTTTAGCCCACTCTGCCACCCCAGTTCAGACATGGCCACATGCAAATCAGTCTGACCCTGTGCCTCATGGGAACAGTTCAGCCCGAACTGCCAAGCCATGCCTTCCCTAGACCAAAAACAAGCTTCCTAGGACCGGTTTCTGGCATTTCAGCCGTCTTCAGCCAGGCTTGCTTGAATCCAGTGGCAAAGTGAGCAAGGGACTCAACGTCTGAGCATACCCTGCCAACTTATGGCGAACAAAGCGGTACAAAAGGGGGTGGTGATGGACGGAGCATCAGAACCAATCAAACACTCACACCCAGTCAACAGATCTGGGTTTGATCCATCACCGTTCTTTAGCCCACTCTGCCACCCCGGTTCAGACATGGCCATATGCAAATCAGTCTGACCCTGTGCCTCATGGGAACAGTCCAGCCCGAACTGCCAAGCCATGCCTTCCCTGGACCAAAAACAAGCTTCCTAGGACCGGTTTCTGGCATTTCAGCCGTCTTCAGCCAGGCTTGCTTGAATCCAGTGGCAAAGTGAGCAAGGGACTCAACGTCTGAGCATACCCTGCCAACTTATGGCGAACAAAGCGGTACAAAAGGGGGTGGTGATGGACGGAGCATCAGAACCAATCAAACACTCACACCCAGTCAACAGATCTGGGTTTGATCCATCACCGTTCTTTAGCCCACTCTGCCACCCCAGTTCAGACATGGCCATATGCAAATCAGTCTGACCCTGTGCCTCATGGGAACAGTCCAGCCCGAACTGCCAAGCCATGCCTTCCCTGGACCAAAAACAAGCTTCCTAGGACCGGTTTCTGGCATTTCAGCCGTCTTCAGCCAGGCTTGCTTGAATCCAGTGGCAAAGTGAGCAAGGGACTCAACGTCTGAGCATACCCTGCCAACTTATGGCGAACAAAGTGGTACAAAAGGGGGTGGTGATTGTGAGAAGTTGGCCTGATATGTAGTGCTCACTGTGTATCATTCCAAACAACCCTTATTGATGATTGGTTGTAAGTCAACCTTATAGACCAGCTATCCTAGTAGCGTGGATACGAGCAGTCTTAGGCTAAACTCTAGAGGGCGTGTTAAGCCAGCTGTTTACCATCACATATACCCCTTGAACACCAAGTGAAAGGACACCACACAAGTTGTTATGAAAAATAAAGGATATTTATTTATAACAAGACTACCCTGGCTCTTTATGAGTCAGGGAGCTAAGCACAATACAAAACTCTTAGGAAAATACTTCTGGTTGCACAATTTACACAAATGCCCGAGGGCACGAAACCATTACACTGCAAGTGGAAGGGGAGAAGTTAGAAAGTCTAAAGTTACTGATTCCGGAGTGATCCGATCAGTGGGACTAAACGAAAAAGGAACTGGACACTTGTAAAGCGAACCTGCGATGGAGCACCGAAATGCTCGAGTTACCTAGCCCAGAGGCTGCGACTGTGGAAGGTTCGGCAAGATGTCGGAAGTTCTCGTTGTAGTCTCAGGAGCCTGAAAGAAGAGTTGCTGGCAGGCGACCAGTGTCGATGTTCAGCGAGATCCAAGCCTGGATCGGTGATGAAGGAAACCTGAAAGCAGAGGGGACTCAGTTCTCAACCGCTAGCCAGCGATCGGGTGGGCACCAGGAGGGTACCGGCTGAAGTCACCTCGACCAGGTGAGTGGATGACGTCGGACTCGGCTGTTCCTCGGACCAGGAGGCGCGGCGGCGACCAGGATGGAGGGCGAGCTGTCCCACGCAGGTGTCTGCTGTCGATGAGGCTGGGCCCAGGAATGGGGCAGCGGATCTTGGCAGTGGCAACCCACGCGGTGGAGTCAAGATGGCGTCTGGAGTGGACCAGGAGGGTCCGAGGTACTCCTCTGTTGAGGGGGAGCAAGGGCCAGTCTGGAGCAACCAGACCAGTGATGAAACAAACGTGGTGCGTCGTGAGGAGGGCCACAAGCCGGTCGGCGAGTGGTCGGACAACGCGGTGAACAGCAAGGAGCAGAAGGGCCCCCACGCAGATCTCGTGGATGCTGGGGAGGCGGACTTCGGTGCTGGAGCTGCTCAGGGTTAGGGCTTCTCAAACCCTAGGTGCACTCACTCGATGATCCCTCGGTGGGCGTGCTAGATAAGCGTCGTGCAGGTTCTGAAGATGGCCGGTCCCGCAAGTCTCGTCACACCTACGGGTCTCAGCTGGGCTGATGGAGTAGGTAAAAGGTCAGAGATGGCAGGGAACTCGGGTCTCGTCGAGCTGGGCAGTCTTGATCCGTGGGAGAGACTTACAGCAAGCCGCAAGCGCTTAGGTGGTGCCTGCTGGTGCAGGGTGGCTACTCCTTAGCCACAAGGGAGAGTCTTCAGAAATAGTCAAGAGTTCCTTTCGTGGAAAGTAGTTCAAGATTCAGAATTATCCAATTTGGGAAGGGGACTCGCTCCTACCTTTATTCTAAGAAAAGGGGCTGGCCCGTGACTAGGTTCTACCTATGGGTGGAGCCAGGAGGGGGGTGGTTACACCCCTATCCTTTGTCCGGCTTCGCCCCAGCTCAGGGGCTGGTGTGCCCCCGAAACTGGTTTGAGCCGGGCTATGCACAGTTAGCACCGGGGTGCCACTGGCAATCACCTTCCTTTCAGCCCTGCCTACCTGGGATACACAAACCCTGTCTGGGATGGTGCTAACACCGCCCTCGACAGGAAACCCTTTGTCCAAGCTCCCCTCGCTGGAAGGTCTCCCAGCCACAGGAGGTCAGACTTGTGTCTGGTGGCAGCATCCATTTTGTGATGCTGAGGCTTGAGTCAACTTTAACCGGGGTTCAATGTTACTTCCATGTCGTGCCCCTCTAAAAGGGGGGAATGCTAACCCCATCGCCAGAACCGGCGAGGGGTTCGTTTTCCGATTCGTATGACACCTTACTCGACATGTGTAGGTGATGCGATGCCAAAGTTAGCAAATAACAGCGAGGATTATAATGCATTTAAAAGTAGTTGGCCCGCGTCACCATGGAACGGCTATTAGGACTTGGTTCCGCAAGCCGTCGACGGGCTCAGCTCGTGCCAGAGCACCGTCCCACATGATTCCCTGCACTCTGCCTTCAGGATTGATAAGGCCTGCCATAGGAGTGACTGATAGGAATCCATGTGTCCATTTTAGGGTTAGGTGTAGGAATACTACACCTACAGCAACGGGTGATTACACCACGTTGCCCCAGCTGTCGTGCAGCCAGTTGTGTCATATTTGGGCGGCCATTCCAGGGGTGGCATAATACATGCTGCAGCCCCTGGTAGGCCCTCGGTACACCGATGCCCTGGATACCTGTGGTATGCTGAGACAGGGACTGACAAGGCGGCCCAGTTCCAATTGGTGGATGCACCTAATGTACATGTGTTTAATTTCGAGAGAGAACAGCTAGGCTGTGGGTCTGATTGGCAGGCCCACAGCCGGGGAAAGTCATAAACCAATGAAGCAAAAGCAAAAAATCTGGGTGATCATAGGATTGCAGACCCTACTCTCCTACATGACCCCCCCCCAAACTTTGGGACAATAAGCTAACCTTGACCAGGTGAGTCTTCTTGCTCTAAGTGGAAATACCTGGAGAGCCCATCTGCATTGCCATGATCAGTGCCAGGTCTATGCTCCACTGTGAAGTCCATCCCCTGTAGGGAAATGGACCACCTAAGTAGTTTGGGGTTTTCACCCTTCATTTGATTTAGCCACAAGAGGGGCTTATGGTCGGTCTGAATCTTGAAGTGAGTGCCAAACAAGTATGGCCTCAACTTCTTCAGGGCCCAAACCACAGCAAAGGCCTCCCTCTCAATAGCTGACTAATTCTTCTCTCTGGGGGTCAGCCTCCTGCTAATAAAAGCTATGGGCTGGTCATGACCATCAAAACTCAGTTGAGATAGAACAGCTCCCACACCCAGCTCCGAAGCGTCTGTTTGGACAATGAATGGTCTGGAGTAGTCTGGACTCTTTAGGATAGGTGCTGTGCACATGGCCTGCTTTAGGTCATCGAATGCCTTCTGACAGCTTGCTGTCCACTGAACTTTTTTTGGCATCTTTTTACTTGTCAGGTCGTTTAGCGGGGTCACAATGGATCCATAATTTCTGACAAACTTCCGGTAATAACCAGTCAGGCCCAAGAAAGCTCGAACCTGAGTCTGGGTGGTTGGAGGAGCCCAGTCCTGGATGGCCTGTATTTTGCTCTCCAATGGTTGAACCTGGCCTCCACCTACAAGGTGGCCCAGGTATACAACCTGTGTCTGCCCTATCTGGCACTTAGTGGCCTTGATAGTGAGGCCTGCCTTTTGCAGGGCCTCTAACACTTTCCTCAGGTGGACCAGGTGATCCTCCCAGGTGGAGCTAAAGACAGCGATATCGTCCAGATACGCCGCGCAGAAGTCGTCCAACCCAGTGAGAACTCGATTCACCAGCCTTTGGAAGGTGGCAGGTGCATTTTTCAAACCAAAGGGCATTACCACGAACTGATAATGCCCACCCGGGGTAGAAAATGCTGTTTTGGGCTTGGCCTCCTCAGCTAACCTGATTTGCCAATACCCAGCTGTCAGGTCAAACGTACTTAAGTAGCTGGCCGAAGCCAACCGGTCGATAAGTTCGTCTGCTCTTGGTATTGGGTGGGCGTCAGTCTTAGTGACTGCATTGAGACCTCTGTAGTCCACGCAAAACCTCATCTCTTTCTTACCGCCCTGGGTGTGAGGTTTCGGCACGAGAACTACGGGACTAGCCCAGGGGCTGTCCGAGGGTTCAATGACTCCCAGCTCCAACATTTTCTGCACCTCCGTCTTGATGCAGTCTCTGACATGATCAGGTTGCCGATAGATTTTACTCTTTACGGGCAGACTGTCCCCAGTGTCGACCTCATGGGTACACCAATTGGTCTGACTGGGCGTCAGAGAGAACATATGTCGAAAGGATTGAAGAACCTGTTTACAATCCTTTTGTTGAGGTCCAGAGAGGCTGCCACAAAAGACAACACCATCTACTGACCCATCGTCAGGGTTCTGAGAGAGCAGGTCCGGGAGAGGGTCACTCTCCTCCTCCTGTCCCTCGTCTGTGGCCATGAGCAAGCCCATGCCCTCCCTGTCGACATATGCTTTGAGCCTGTTTACATGGAGCACCCTGTGGGGGCTCCGGGGAGTTCCCAGGTCTACCAAGTAGGTGACCTCTCCCTTTTGCTCAATGATCGTGTGGGGCCCAGACCATTTGTCTTTGAGTGCTGCTGGGGCCACTGGCTCCAGCACCCACACCTTCTGTCCAGGCTGGTACACAGTCAGGACAGCCTTTTGGTCGTGCCAAGCTTTCTGTAATTCTTGGCTCGCCTCAAGGTTTTTAGACGCCTTTTCCATGTACTCCGCCATCCGTGAGCGGAGACCGAGTACATAGTCCACAATGTTCGATGCCGGCTTTCTGAGAGGTCTCTCCCATCCTTCCTTTACCAAACAAAGGGGTCCCCTTACAGGATGTCCGAACAGAAGCTCAAAAGGGCTGTAGCCAACCCCCTTCTGCGGGACCTCTCTGTAGGCGAACAAGAGGCAGGGTATCAGGACATCCCATCTCCGCCGAAGCTTTTCAGGTAGTCCGTGAATCATCCCTTTTAGGGTCCTGTTGAATCTCTCAACAAGCCCATTGCATTGTGGGTGATAGGGTGTGGTGAACTTGTAGTTGACACCACACTCCTTCCACATTGCAGTCAGATATCCCGACATGAAGTTGGCACCTCTGTCTGAGACGACCTCCTTAGGGAAGCCCATTCTGGAGAACACTCCAAGTAGGGCCCGTGCCACCACAGGTGCTGTAGTGGTCCTAAGTGGAATAGCTTCAGGATACCTAGTGGCGTGGTCCACCACCACCAGAATAAACTTGTGCCCTGATGCTGTCTGGGGTTCCATTGGTCCGACAATGTCGATCCCCACTCGTTCAAAGGGTACCCCCACCACCGGTAGTGGTATGAGGGGGGCCTTTGTCGTGCCACCTGACTTACCGCTGGCTTGGCAAGTGACACAGGAGCGGCAAAACTCCTTCGTATCTTCGGACATGTGGGGCCAGTGAAAGTGTGGAACAATTCTGTCCCAAGTCTTATTCTGGCCTAAGTGACCTGCAAGGGGAATCTTGTGGGCCAAGGTAAGAAGGAAACCTCTCAGAGACAAGGGGATGACCAGCCTCCTGGTCGCACCAGGTTTGGGGTCTCTTGCCTCGGAGTACAGGAGTCCATCGTCCCAGTACACCTTGTGGGTACCTGTGGCGTTCCCTGCAGCCTCAGCAGCAGCCTGCTGTCTGAGGGGTTCAAGGGAGGGGCAGTCTAACTGTGCCTTCCCCAGGTCTTCCCTGGAGGGTCCCCCTGAGCCCAGAAACTCAACCTGACCAGGTTCAAGCTCTTTCGGCTCAGTTTCCCTCAGTTCTTTAAGGTCAGCCTCCTCAGAGACTTGATCCACGACCTGGGGCAAGGGGGAAGGCGAAACCTTACCCTTACTGCTCCTCTTCTTGGAAGGTGTCTGGTCCGTTCTTCCAGGATCCAGCACCTGTTCAGTGGGGCACCTTTTGGCCTGTGACCTGGTCACAGCAAGGACATGTGCTGGCAAGCCTAACATTTCCATGTGAGTCCTCTGCTCCACTTCTGACCATTGTGACGTTTCCAAATCATTGCCCAACAGACATTCCACGGGGAGGTCTGAACTAACCGCAACCTTTTTCGGGCCACCTACACCTCCCCAGGAGAAATCAACAACTGCCATACTGTGATTGGTAGTGACGTTGCTGGCATTGGTCACTAGGTAACTGGTACCTAGCATGATCTGTCCAGGGTCCACAAAGTTAGGCGTCACCATGGTGACACTGGCACAAGTGTCCCTGTAGGCCTGAGCCACTTTTCCATTAATCAAAGGTGTCTGTCTGTATTTGCCCAAAGTATTGGGACTGGCATCAGGGGACATATCCATATCCCCTGTACAGACAAGGACGGCCTGAGTGAGTGTGCCGACTAAGTCGTCACTCCCCTCGGTTCCCAAGGTTAACCCAACTAATGCCTTGGGAGGCGCACTACCACTGCTGACTGTACTAGGGGGTGCAGGTGCCTTAGGGGCTGCAGTGGCAGGAGTTTGCCCTCCTTTCTTGGTGCACTCACTAAACCAGTGAGTCTTACTTTTACAGTATTGGCACCACCTTTTTGACTGGCCTTCTTGAGTCTTCTTCTTCTGTGAAGCCTGACCCCCACCCTCTTTGGTTTGTTGGGGACCTGTCGAAGACTTCTGGTCATTTTGTTCGTTTTTGTTACTACCCTTCTGGTCTGCTTTCTTCTGACCACCCTGGTTCTGGTTCTGGTTCTGCTTGACCCTTGTTCTGACCCATCTGTCTGCCTTCTTTCCCAATTCTTGGGGAGAGGTCAGATCCGAGTCGACAAGGTGCTGATGCAACAATTGGTTCTGACAGTTGTTTAAAATCTGTTCTCGCATGATAAGATTGTACAATCCTGTGTAATCAGAAACCTTGCTACCCAGCAACCAGCCTTCCAAAGCCTTAGTGGCACAATCGACAAAGTCAGTCCAATCCTGAGACTGAATCTTCTGGGTGTCCCGGAACAGCACCCGGTACTGTTCCGTGGTTAAGCCGAACCCATCAATCAGTGTGTTCTTCAGGACTTGGAAGTTGTTAGCATCCTCAGCTCTAGTAGTGAGGAGCTTGTCTCTTCCTTTACCTTCAAAGGAAAGCCACAGTATAGCTGCCCACTGACTTGGGGGGACGCACTGGACAGTGCAGGCCCTCTCCAAGGCAGTTATCCACTTGTGGATGTCGTCCCCTTGTTTAAAGGGGGGCACTATTTTACTCAGGTGTCTAGTGTCTATACCCCTGTCTTTCTCTCTATTGAGAATGCTGCCACCAGTGGGATCTAACCCACTCAATTTCTGCTCTCGGGCCAGGGCAAGTCTTTCTTTGGCGAGGGCAAGTTCTTCCCGTTCGATCCTCAGATTGACTTCCCTCATCTTCGCTTCATGCTCCCTTCTCTGAGGGGACGTCATTCCTCTCTGAGAAGATGCCTGAGAGACATGTGTGTGAACTGATCTGCCAGAGCCTCTGGAGAGAGACCTAGCTCGTCCGTTCCCAAGGTTAGGCCTGCTTGAGCGTGGGCCCGGGGCTCCCCCAGTTCCATTCTCATGCCTGCTTAAGTTGGTCCTTGTAAGCCTGCCGACTACCACTGGACCTTTGTCTGCCTCGTCTCCTGATAACTCCTCCTCGTCCTCCTCCTCTGCGTGGAGGTCAAGGTCTGGGTCACCGAGGGTTCCCTCTAAGGGCGGCATGTTCCCATCAGCATCGGGGGGACCTGTGTTGGAGGACCTCCTAGCATCGTACGCCTCTAAGAGACCTATCAGAATTGCGATGGTAGGGTTAGAACCCTGGTTTAGCTTCCTGGAGGCACACAGTTGTCTCATCTCCTTGAAGCTAAGAGTTGCATATCGTGACACGCCCTGTGGAGGGTCACTGACCACTAAGGGAGTCTGCGAAGACTCTCCGTGGACCGACATGCTTTTCTAGTGAGGTGTAAGTGATGCACCTACCTACACTATGTGTTTACCTACTGATCCCTTGCTAAGAGTTGTAGTCAGGGTGTGCTAAGCCCTGTTACACTACAACAGCCGGTTCAGTAGAACTCGGAGTATTCTAAGTTAAGTTATATGTACCTGGGTACTTATGTGATCTTTCACTGCGATATTCTTAGGATACGTGTGTGGTAAAACAACAGCAAGCTCAAATCCCAACCGCTGCTCACCAATGTGAGAAGTTGGCCTGATATGTAGTGCTCACTATTCTAGTGATCACTGTGTATCATTCCAAACAACCCTTATTGATGATTGGTTGTAAGTCAACCTTATAGACCAGCTATCCTAGTAGCGTGGATACGAGCAGTCTTAGGCTAAACTCTAGAGGGCGTGTTAAGCCAGCTGTTTACCATCACATATACCCCTTGAACACCAAGTGAAAGGACACCACACAAGTTGTTATGAAAAATAAAGGATATTTATTTATAACAAGACTACCCTGGCTCTTTATGAGTCAGGGAGCTAAGCACAATACAAAACTCTTAGGAAAATACTTCTGGTTGCACAATTTACACAAATGCCCGAGGGCACGAAACCATTACACTGCAAGTGGAAGGGGAGAAGTTAGAAAGTCTAAAGTTACTGATTCCGGAGTGATCCGATCAGTGGGACTAAACGAAAAAGGAACTGGACACTTGTAAAGCGAACCTGCGATGGAGCACCGAAATGCTCGAGTTACCTAGCCCAGAGGCTGCGACTGTGGAAGGTTCGGCAAGATGTCGGAAGTTCTCGTTGTAGTCTCAGGAGCCTGAAAGAAGAGTTGCTGGCAGGCGACCAGTGTCGATGTTCAGCGAGATCCAAGCCTGGATCGGTGATGAAGGAAACCTGAAAGCAGAGGGGACTCAGTTCTCAACCGCTAGCCAGCGATCGGGTGGGCACCAGGAGGGTACCGGCTGAAGTCACCTCGACCAGGTGAGTGGATGACGTCGGACTCGGCTGTTCCTCGGACCAGGAGGCGCGGCGGCGACCAGGATGGAGGGCGAGCTGTCCCACGCAGGTGTCTGCTGTCGATGAGGCTGGGCCCAGGAATGGGGCAGCGGATCTTGGCAGTGGCAACCCACGCGGTGGAGTCAAGATGGCGTCTGGAGTGGACCAGGAGGGTCCGAGGTACTCCTCTGTTGAAGGGGAGCAAGGGCCAGTCTGGAGCAACCAGACCAGTGATGAAACAAACGTGGTGCGTCGTGAGGAGGGCCACAAGCCGGTCGGCGAGTGGTCGGACAACGCGGTGAACAGCAAGGAGCAGAAGGGCCCCCACGCAGATCTCGTGGATGCTGGGGAGGCGGACTTCGGTGCTGGAGCTGCTCAGGGTTAGGGCTTCTCAAACCCTAGGTGCACTCACTCGAGGATCCCTCGGTGGGCATGCTAGATAAGCGTCGTGCAGGTTCTGAAGATGGCCGGTCCCGCAAGTCTCGTCACACCTACGGTTCTCAGCTGGGCTGATGGAGTAGGTAAAAGGTCAGAGATGGCAGGGAACTCGGGTCTCGTCGAGCTGGGCAGTCTTGATCCGTGGGAGAGACTTACAGCAAACCGCAAGCGCTTAGGTGGTGCCTGCTGGTGCAGGGTGGCTACTCCTTAGCCACAAGGGAGAGTCTTCAGAAATAGTCAAGAGTTCCTTTCGTGGAAAGTAGTTCAAGATTCAGAATTATCCAATTTGGGAAGGGGACTCGCTCCTACCTTTATTCTAAGAAAAGGGGCTGGCCCGTGACTAGGTTCTACCTATGGGTGGAGCCAGGAGGGGGGTGGTTACACCCCTATCCTTTGTCCGGCTTCGCCCCAGCTCAGGGGCTGGTGTGCCCCCGAAACTGGTTTGAGCCGGGCTATGCACAGTGAGCACCGGGGTGCCACTGGCAATCACCTTCCTTTCAGCCCTGCCTACCTGGGATACACAAACCCTGTCTGGGATGGTGCTAACACCGCCCTCGACAGGAAACCCTTTGTCCAAGCTCCCCTCGCTGGAAGGTCTCCCAGCCGCAGGAGGTCAGACTTGTGTCTGGTGGCAGCATCCATTTTGTGATGCTGAGGCTTGAGTCAACTTTAACCGGGGTTCAAGGTTACTTCCATGTCGTGCCCCTCTAAAAGGGGGGAATGCTAACCCCATCGCCAGAACCGGCGAGGGGTTCGTATTCCGATTCGTATGACACCTTACTCGACATGTGTAGGTGATGCGATGCCAAAGTTAGCAAATAACCGCGAGGATTATAATGCATTTAAAAGTAGTTGGCCCGCGTCACCATGGAACGGCTATTAGGACTTGGTTCCGCAAGCCGTCGACGGGCTCAGCTCGCGCCAGAGCACCGTCCCACATGATTCCCTGCACTCTGCCTTCAGGATTGATAAGGCCTGCCATAGGAGTGACTGATAGGAATCCATGTGTCCATTTTAGGGTTAGGTGTAGGAATACTACACCTACAGCAACGGGTGATTACACCACGTTGCTCCAGCTGTCGTGCAGCCAGTTGTGTCAGATTTGGGCGGCCATTCCAGGGGTGGCATAATACATGCTGCAGCCCCTGGTAGGCCCTGGGTACACTGATGCCCTGGATACCTGTGGTATGCTGAGACAGGGACTGACAAGGCGGCCCAGTTACAATTGGTGGATGCACCTAATGTACATGTGTTTAATTTCGAGAGAGAACAGCTAGGCTGTGGGTCTGATTGGCAGGCCCACAGCCGGGGAAAGTCATAAACCAATGAAGCAAAAGCAAAAAATCTGGGTGATCATAGGATTGCAGACCCTACTCTCCTACAGTGATGGATGGAGCATCAGAACCAATCAAACACTCACACCCAGTCAACAGATCTGGGTTTGATCCATCACCGTTCTTTATCCAACACATTGCGCTCTTTTCTATGTTTATTTTTCACGTGGATCACCCGTCTTCTATGTTTGCATTTATACTCCTCCTCCCTTTCCGACGAACACACGCCAGCTCCTGTGCCGGACGTGTTCTCGCCGGATGTGAATGTACTTGCACTTTCCGGGTAAGCTCATAAGGTTTCTTGCATGGATTTGTTTGTATCACTGTTTCGTTTACTTTGTTTCACACATCTTTATAACTATTCACCGTAACTTTCGGTTTGCATTTCTGTTCCTTTTCATTCGTTCTAGACACGCTGGCTTTAGACGTATCTCGCATTTCCCTTGACTTCCGCTATACTCGTTTTTCTTGGGCTCGTCATTTTGTTCTTTATTGTGCACACTTTACTATTCAACACTTCTTATGCTCATTATGATATACACTTCTCAAATTTAGGTCACTTCGATTGTGTTTTCTCACCGTGTGATGACAGTCACCCCGGTATTCATTTATTCAAGTATAACTTCTTCTTTGTTTGCTATGTGTCAATTGAGGACCATAGTTCTGATTCGCCTTTTGTCATTTCACAGTTTCAAGAATTACCCCTGACGAAGGGTTCGGTTTGAACCCGAATTGCATTGGGTTTACGTTTGTCACCTTCACAAAATGGAAAATATCTCTTAATTTTGAAAGAACTTTATTGACAATCATAAAGTACACCACAAATAATTGAGAATAAATCAATTGTTTGGAGAAAAATTATGATTACTGGTTTATATATTTTCCGCATTGGATGAAATTCATTTGAGGCTTCACCAGCCTGTTGAAATTGTGCTCGCGCTAGCAAAAGGAACCCTTTCCTATTTGCAACATAGACTGGATGTTTACCACAAGGCGCCCCTGGACAGTCGCCTTAGCGCTGGTAGCACTCTTCTAAACGAATAACAAATTTTGAATGTCAAACCGAGTGCACGTTGACACTTCTTTAGTAAACCTGTTCTTACCCTGGTGCAATGAGGAGAAATGTTTAATTTCTCCTCGTTTTTGCTGTTTCCATGTGTGCTTCGTTGGGCAGCACACATAGAAACAGCAAAACGCCATTGATTGTTTATGTGCAGAAAGGTGTCCCGTCCTGCACATAAACAATAAAAAAAATAATGATGTTTTGCACCTTCTATGTGTGCTGCATTAAGCAGCAATCATAGAAGTTTCAAAACACCATTTCAGATTGTTTATGTGCAGGAAGGGACACCTTCCTGAACCTAAACAAAAATTCCCCTCAATGCAGGCACCCTTGCACTATGGTGCAAAGGTGCGTGCAGTGGTGCTAGGCAGGTAAATTGGCGCCAGCACAGGGGGAAATGCAAAGCTGCACTGTATTCTTGTAAATACGGTGCAGGACTGCATTTCAGAAGTGGCAGAGTGATGCGTTAAGCCAAGGAGGCTAACGTAGCGCTCCGCCACTTCCTTGTAAATATGACCCATCATTTCCATGGGTGCAATTGACGATGTTCCATTCGATAAACCAAGTTTGGCAGTGTACAAATATTAATTCAGTTTTTCTTGTCATATTAGCAGTAATATTTTTAACAGGCTGCGATAGGCAATAAGTACACTGCTCTCTATTCCATGTACAGATAAAGACTTGCTAGATGCCGATCTGCGTAGAAAATTAAACACTCTTAGACGGAGTAAGCGGGAAAAAGAAATCTTAGAGAAAAAGATAAATCTAGTAGCAAAGCTAGAGGAAGAACTGGTAAGAAGTTTAAGAAAGAAAGAGGATGTGACAAAAGCAATGCAAAAACTAGCCTTGGCTAAAGCAGCAGTGGGTGAAGTATATGCTGAAAAGGCAGCTGGTAAATATTTGGCCAGGAGGGAAGAGCAGCACGAATATAGCGAACAGGTAGGACGAATCCTAGCGATTAGAACCCGGCAGGCGGCCACTCAGGGGCAGATAACAGAAATGACTACGGAGGCAGGGACAATAGTAAAAACACCAAAGGAAATCTGTGCTGTATTTCAGAATTATTATAAGAAATTATACAGTCAGAATAATGGGGATCCAGATCTAGCGAAAATT
This sequence comes from Triturus cristatus, assembly GCF_964204655.1. NCBI lineage: Eukaryota > Metazoa > Chordata > Amphibia > Caudata > Salamandridae > Triturus > Triturus cristatus. The sequence goes on from NC_140592.1 coordinate 464,637,362, forward strand.
GACGAATATTTAAACTCTGCCTCCCTAGATAAGCTCACAGAGGAGGATAATAACTCCCTCGAGATCAACTTTACCCCAGAAGAAGTACAAAGAGCTTTTAAGGATCTCCCATCAGGAAAAGCAGTGGGACCCGATTTTATACCGTTAGAATTCTAAAAAAAATTCTATTTAATCTTAGAAGCAGACATTAATCGACTCATGGTTTTAATACAGAATGGTGCTGCACCTCCGGAGTCTTGGGGAGAAGCTTTAATGGTAGTGTTTCTAAAAAAGAATAAATGCCCTACGGATCCTGGGTCATATAGACCAATTAGCTTAATGAATAGTGACACTAAGGCCTATTCTAAAATCTTGGCTAACAGGCTGAGCTTGGTAATTGGTAAGATAGTCTCACCCTGGCAGCACGGGTTTATACCAGGGAGGGGCACTGCCGATCACATCAGAAGGGTCTTCGCGCTGTTGGATGGAGACCCTATGTCCTTAATATTGCTGGACGCTGAAAAAGCTTTCGATAGGGTCTCGTGGGACTTTCTTTGGGCAACAATGTATAAATATAATTTTGGGAAATTATGTGTAGGAGCATTAAAAGCCCTTTATAGAAGTCCGAGCATCAGTCTGAGAGTGGGAGGGGAGCTGAGCGAGGCAATAAAAATCGAGCGTGGAACTAGGCAAGGATGCCCATGTTCCCCTCTACTATTCGCCTGTTATATAGACTCATTTATTAGACACATAGAAAAAAATAAAAACATTTGTCCAATAGTGCTGAATGGATATGAGACTAAAATATTGGGATACGCAGATGATTTAGCAATTACATCATCAATACCAATAATAGCGATAGGGGAAATCGAGAATGAGGCAAAAAAATATGGACCTCTATCAGGGTATAAATTAAATCAAGGAAAAACACAAATAGTTGTAAATCAATTTGCTCCGATTAACGATGAGAGAGTTGTAGAGTCCGCGGTCTATTTGGGAGTTACTATAACATCTGACCTATCTAAGGTTGTGGAGGAAAATCTGACCCCAGTAATCAAAAAGGCAAAATTAGACTTAGATAGGATGGACAATTTACGTTTAACAATCATCGGTCGCTGCAATGTTATAAAGATGGTGTTTTTGCCTAAAATTCTATATTTATTCCGTACAATTCCTTTATCATATTCTAACAATTGGTTTAAGGAAATAGAAGGGATTTGTAATCGCTTTATATGGGCTAAGGGCAGAACTCGTAGAGCCATAAAGAGGTTGGCACTCTCTAAAGACCGGGGGGGCCTTGCAGTACCTGACTTTAAGGCATATTATTTTGCGTCAGTCCTTCAGTATTGTAAAGGACTTCTCGGCGGAAATACGAAAGACATCTGGAGGGGTAGGGTTGGCATTCTGGATATATATGAGCTCTTGGTTTTGGACTCTAATAAGGAACTTCTCACATTCAAGGAACTAAACTACTATAAAAGGACTAAATTTAAGCTGTTGGGGGCGGTCATATCGGTTTGGTCAATGATTCGGAAGAAAATTAAATTAGGGAGAATGAACTTCTATACCCCTTTATATATGAATGAACTCCTCCCAGAAGTATTCCATGATCAAGTGATGAGGCGCTGGGATAATCTTGGGGTTAGTACAATCGGCGATATCACGGATCAGTCAGGGTTAATTTCATTTGAGAGGGCGCAACAGCTATATAACTTGGATCGGAGAGATTTTTTAAAATACTTACAGATAAGATCAGTATTGCAGAGGAAACAGGCAGGTAACTGTAAGTATGCTAGGGTAGATCTGATGGAAATTGTTCAAGATGATGAGGGATGTTCAATCTCTCAACTCTATGGTGCATTGTGCGAGTATAATGAGGATGATAGAGGAAAAGTATTTGATAAATGGAGAACTAAACTAGATTTAGCCGGGAATGAGGGCGAAAAATCACTTCGGCTTGGAAATTCTATCCTGAAGGTTGCAAACCTGCAAGCACAATACTTTAAGACTTTACATGAATTATATTATACACCACATAGAATAGCTCGTTGGGGTGGTACTATTGGGATCTTCTGCCCAAGATGTCAGAGTTTGGAGGCAGACACGATCCATATGTTTGCAGCATGCCCTAATTTAGATCCCTTTAAACTAGCTATGGAAAACTTCTTTAAAGATGAATTGGAGATTTCAATTAAATTAACTAATGAGATTATGGTTCTTGGAGTGGCAAAGGAGGGACAGGAGATACCCCATCAAGAATTTTTGTTTATTGCTATGACGCTGAGCCGGCTTTGTATCGCAACGGTATGGAAAGACTCTAATCCCCCTTCGTTTCAACAATGGCTCTCAAAATTATTAGCTATTTACACCTTAGAGAAATCTTTATATGAAAAAAAAGGAGCAAATGCAAGACAGCTTGGGAAACGGGTATGGGCCCCAGTTGAAAAATGGAAACTTAAACTAGATGGTTAATCTAAAGGGTGATAAGCACATGCTTACTCTGTTAGGACTAAAGCAGGGGGTTTCTTCCTTTTTTTTCTCTCTCTCAGATTTATTAATTTTTTCTTCTTTCAAGTAATTATAATTAAATTATGTATTGCATCATGTTGTTAAATTTAAGTGATCAAACTGTAATTGAAGGATTTCTGTTGTATTAGATATATATGTCAAAGCAATTAATTGTTTATACTTTATTTTTCTGATGATGAACAATAAAAATATTTAAAAAAAAAAAAAAAAAAAAAAGAAAATTAAACACTGTTTTATAGCCTTTTCATTGCCCAAGAGGAGTAGTCATCCCTAATTATGTGAAAAAGATCAATGGCCAAGGCTGCTGATGCAAATTTGAAATACGAGAAAGTGAAAGATAGTAAGCATAACAATGCATTTGATAAGGCTGAGTTCCACTATAGAAATCAATCAATCAATCAATCAGGGAATTTGTATAGCTCACTACTTACCCGTGAGGGTCTCAAGGCGCTGAAGGGAGGGGAGAACCGCTACTGCTCAAAGAGCCAGGTCTTGAGATGTCTTCTGAAGGTGAGCAGGTCCTGGGTCTGCCGTAGGTGGGTGGGGAGGGTGTTCCATGTCTTGTCGGCGAGTTAGGAGAATGATCTGCCGCCGGTTGTCTTTCGTTGGATGCGGGGGACAGCAGCGAGGGCGAGGTGTGCTGAGCGGAGCTGGCGGGTGGGGGTGTAGAAGTTGAGTCTGTCGTTCAGGTAGGCTGGTCCGGTGTTGTGGAGTGCTTTGTGTGTGTGGGTGATCGATGTCTCTTTTTACCTGCTGAGAAGTGTAAAGGGGAGAAATAACGCATCACAACTGACTTTCCAAACTAATCAGGACTCAAAGACCACAGACTCCAACTTCAGTTTAGGGGGTTTATTACAATGCCAAAAACAACTGAATATACAAACACCTCAAGACAAGGTTGTAGAAATACATAGGAACTAATACAAACCAAAGCTACGGATTAATCTACTCCGGTGAATCATGAAGAGAATAAACAATTCCAAGAACAAAACACAAGCTAGGACTGCTAAAACATTTAAGTCAGACTTCATCTGTCTCTAGACAAAGAAAAACATTACACTGTCCCTACACTATCTCTAAGGTGACATCCCTACATAGCATTTCCCAGGCAAAGTCAGTAAAAGGTGTCAGCTTGTGAAGACTTCCTAAGAAGCGCATTCACAATGGAATACAGATGACTAAAGCTAAAGAGCTCACTCTAAGATACTCTTCCCAAATCAATCCCGACTTTTGACTCACTCTGTATCCCTCTACCTCTCTGAACCTCTCTCTCTACTTCTTCTTGCTCCTTCTGCCTCTCCTCAATCGGGGAGTCTTTCCTAATACAAAATGCAAAAATGTAGAACACGCCCACAGATCACCTCATTAACGGACACCTCTCCTAGGTAATTTTCCACCGTCTTCCCCATGTAGATTCCGTTGACCTTGATTCGCAGGCCTCCTCGGTGAGAAAGAACACCGGTTCCCAATTATCGCTTTTTTGCTTACATTGTTGCACATCTCGTCCATGCCTAACTCCTAAAACAAAAGGCGTTAGTTCTAACTAACAAAGGAGCTTCTTCCACCTGCAACTGAAACGTGAGAACAGAACATCCTTGCATACACACAAAATTCACTGACTACTTCTAAATGCAAGAGAACACCAGGGAAAATACATTTCCGGGCCTACACATTTTGGCCAACATAAGAATAAACGAATAGGCCTTTAATATTCCGACATGAACATTTTATTTGGGCCTTTACACATCAAATTATAAACTCAAGTTAATAATACCTTGCACTACAGCATCTGCAATTAATACACGTTAAGCACTTCACATTATTTCTTCATGCAATTTTCATCTTGGTGCACATTTAAACTCAAATGAATTTCATTACACAGAAACTTTTCATTAAGCAATTGCAGCATACTAAAGATTACACATTCAGTCATGAATGGAATTTTATTTCCCTTTGCATGACACAAATACATTTCTATTCTTTAACATCACATCATTATTACACCACGTTCTAAAAATCACACGTTAATACAACACAAGAATATATGCGGGTGCAGACTATCCGTGATTATGATGCACCCCTACAATTTTAGAGCACCATCACTCTCTATCAGTTCCCCCCTCTGATGACTAGTGTCATCACAATAAATCACACTCCCTGGAGAAAGAACATACCTAAACAGAACTTGTATCCATCCTTCCTTGTGGGAACTTCTCTAGGCACTTAATATTCTCATAATGACTGTCCTACAGTCTTTCCATTCTCCTCTCTTGCTCTCTAAGAGATCTTTCAATTCTATTCACCCTATGCCACTTATAAATTCTCACCAATCCCCACAACAGTATCACACAAATGACCACTATAATGATAAATTTCAAGATTTAATCAAGAATTCCCTTTCCTAGGGACGCAAACCAACTCCCTACCTTACCAAATTCTTTTCCCACCTTGTCCCAAATTCCTTCCGTGGCTCGGTCATGCACCTCATGATGTATCTCAGTGATGTTACTTATATACCTCCTCAGATCTTTACTGTTGTCAGGTATATAAGTGCAGCACTGTTGGACCTTCAGCATTTTACAGACTCCACCCTCCTTTGCTAGTAAAACATCTAAAGCATGGCGATTCTGTATCATCATAGCCCTTACCGACACCATCTCTCCATCTACAAGTAACAAACGACTGAGCCGTATTTGCTGACAACTTGTGCACAATGGTTGACAACTTCCTAATCTTGACATCATTCAACACCACTCCCAAACCTGGTATCAATGCTTCAAATACATCTCCTACAATTTCTCCTGCACTCGCACCTTGCTTCTCTCTAGAATGTAATCCACCTTCTAAATGGTCCAAATCCTCCACATGATAAATCTTGGGAAACACTACTGCCACATAACACGTACCATACCAATTCAATGGCAGTCGCACATAAGCATTTTTCCCACACACAAATATACGTTCGGCACCACTTGAATTGCATCCTGCAAGAATTTTTTTGCTGAGGCCTCAATGGTGAAAGTGTGATCACATATACTCTCTCCCACAAAGACCTTATCATAATAAGTCTGAACTCGTCGCACAGTTTCCCTCTCTGCTCAAAATCTAACTCAATTGGACCACTACTCCCTCTTGCCTTATGAGCTAACTCCTCCTTGGTCCACTCAACTTTACCTCCCTTATTGTAACTGTTCCCTATTAGTTGTCTATGCCTATCTTCTACTTGATCTATACAGTTATTTTCTACATCTGTTAGTGAACATGTTAAGCTGTGTCGGTGTGCATAAGCTGTATCTAGGGTTTCGGTAGGTATGACATACTTCCCTATTCTATCTTCTTGTTTATAATAATCATATTTATTCAAATGCTTATAAGCTGGAACTTCTGAAAGCACTACATCATAGTTAGAAAAATAATACCCATAGTGACCCTTGTCATAAAACATACTAAGCAATAAACTACAAGTGATACCATATGTCAAAGGAAGATGGTGATATCGGATACCCTCCTCCACAGATGCAGGTAACTGCATACACACATAACAATCTCTCATATTCATCTTACTCACATATTCATATAGCAGCTTTGCACATGCATTAAGCGTATAATCTCCTCTAGACAAATCTACATGCAACATTTGACTAGTTTGCTCTAGCATAGCCTTTTCAGCTCCTACAATACCCTCTTTTGTGCTAGAAGTAGTAGGTGTGGATGTCCCTTTTACCCCCACTTCCCCAACTTCTGCATCATGTGAAAGAAATATAGATACAACAACTACTATTATTGGTGTTATCACTCCTACAGTACATGTACCTATTACTCATTTAGACCTACGGGTCGAACTCTCAGACTCCATCTTCTCTGGTCGGGACAGCTCAATAAGAGGATACACAAAGGTCTCTTCTTTCCCCCTCAAACTGCTGCTCAAAAGTTCGAACAAAGTTCATTGAAATCCTGGAAATTCATTCAAAGTTCAGTTCCTCTGGATTTATTTACACAGTCCAAAAAGACTTCCCTAGCCCTCTTTCTTTATCTACCAAAAAAACCCTAATATTTATTCTTCTTCCACTCGGACCTAGGTTATCTTCTTTGAGACGTTTATTTACAGTTCACAGTTCATTCACAGTCTCTTATACGCTCAGATCCAATTTCGATTAGCACTCGCTGCAGTATTTCATGACGAACAGCTGTGGTTTCTTGAGGTGGTGGCTGATGAGCAAAAGTCGGAAAAGACAATTCCTGAAGAATCAGAATCCGCACCTTGCTCAAGACTGGAGGTCTCGGAACCGTTATTGTCAACACTCCCTTTATTTCCAGTCCAGGAACTATCAATTCCAACTCGATCTTCAGCTTGGGTGTTCTGCTGATCACTCGCGAAGACCTCAGTCTTCCGGTTAACCAGTACTCCTGGCATCCTCAACCTCCTTGGACCCTCCTGAGCTTGCTCTACTTCACTTAGTTCGGATTCTGAAGTCTCTGACACAGGAGCAATATCTCTCTCAGGAGCTAGTCTCAGATTCAGCCTTCCTTGTCTCCCAGGCCACGATTCTTCCATGGCGTCGGCTTTCCTCCTCTGCCCCCGACCAACTTGCACACCAGTTGCTTCAAATGAGTCTGACTCTATACCATCCGCAACGTTACCTTCTCCCTCAGAGTCAATATCTGGGTATTGTGTAGCGTAACCCTCCTCAGCTTGTTCTGGTGGACCAGCTTCGTCAGCAACCACCACAGCTTGGCTTGCCATCTCAAGTGGCCTTTCTGCCACAGCTGGATTTTCTTCTACAAGAGTGGCTGTTTCTTCCAGGGGTTCTGGAACTCTGCGAGTGTGGGAGGCGTGTATCCAGTTCGGTAAGCCTCCACACTTCACCACCGTATTCGTCACCAAAATCACCTGGTAAGGACCTCTCCAATGGGCATCCAGGCAGCTTTTCCTCATGTGCTTACGAACAAGCACCCAATCACCTGGACACAGGTCATGGCAGAGGTCTCTTGAGGTCAGGGCAGTTGGAGCTTCCACCTGGTGAGACACAGAACGGACCACATCAGCCAGTCCCTTGCATTAGGCAAGGATCAGATCATCTGTGATGTTTATCAAGGCTGTCGATGGCACTGCTGGTAACCTCATAACCCTCTCCATCAGGATTTCATGGGGTGAAAGATCAGTCCTCCTATCAGGTGTACTGCGAACACTCATCAACACCAAGGGCAATGCCTCCGGCCATTTCAAAGACATAGACAAACACACTTTTGCCATCCTCATTTTCAAGGTCCCATTAATCTGTTCCACGATTCCAGAAGCCTCTGTTCGATAACTACAATGCAGCCTCTGGTCAACGTTCAAAGCAGCACAAAGTAACTTCATGACTTCATTGTGGAAATGTGTTCCTCTATCTGACTCCAATGAGGATGGAAATCCGAACCTCGGGATCAACTCTCTAAGCAACAACTTTGCTGCTGTAAGGCTATCACACCTTCTCGTCGGATAAGCTTCCACCCATTGTGAGAAAACACACACCACTACCAGAACATACCTCAAGTCATTGCACCTAGGCATTTCAATAAAATCAAGCTTTATTCTGTTGAAAGGCCCTCCAGACTCCCAATATGACTCAAGGCAACCACAGTCTTCTTTCCAGCATTCATCTGCTGACACGTGACACACCTATGACACACTGCTTCAGCAAACGCTCGGAACCGTGGATTATACCACGTCTTCCTGAACACTTGCAGCATAGCATCCCTTCCAAGATGCACTGCTCCATGAATTTGTCTTGCCATAGGACTTAATAAATCATCTGGCAACACTGCTCGACCATCATTTGAAATCCAAATCCCTTCATCTCTAATTTCACATCCTGCTCTGATCCACACAGCTTTTTCCTCTTCTGAAGCCTCTCCCTGCAGACGCCTGAGCTCATCCCAGGTGTCTGCCATGGCTAGCATCATGCTGAGCTTGGTTCTTTTTGGGCTCTCTCCTGTATAATCTCCAGTAAATATGCACCCTTGTTCAGCACAAAAACGTGCAATCTCATCAGCATACCTGTTACCCAGAGAGAGAAAGTCACTTCCTTTCCCATGAGCTGTTCATTTTACCACTGCAATTTCTCGTGGACGTTGTAAGGCTTCTAACAACTGTCATACATATTCCCCGTTTCTAATGGGAGATACTGATGATGTCAGAAACCCTCTCTATGACCATAGTTGTCCGAAATCATGAACCACACCAAAACCGTACTGACTGTTGGTGTAAATAGTGATTCAGATCCGATCAGCAGCCAAACAGGCACGAGTCAGAGCAATTATTTCTGCTACCTGTGCGGAGTATACTCACTGTAAACAAGCAGCTTCCACAACTCAAGAAATGGTACACATAGCAAATGCTGCTCTCAAATGACCTACATTGTCTCTTAAGCATGAACCGTCCACAAAAAAGATTTCATCGGACTCAGGTAGAGGTTCATCCACAATGTCAGGCCACGGTTTGGTGCAAAATTCAGTCACATCGAGACAGTCATGGTCCTCACAATCGTCATCAGCAATATTTGACATAGGCATTAAAGTAGCAGGATTCAAAACAGTACATTGTTTCAAAGTCACATTTTATAAGGCAAGTATAACCTGCTCATAGCGGGTGAGTCTGTTGTTTTTCATATGCTGTGTCTTGGTTCTCGTCATGAGGAGCTCTACTGAATGTGGAACATAAATTGTAAGTGGGTGACCCATAACAATACTTTCACATCTTTCAATGCTGACACCTGTTGCAGCAATGGATTTGAGACATCTGGGCAACGCGGAAGCTACTGGATCTAAAGTAGCTGAGAAGTGGGCAACTGGTCTACGGACTCCTCCATGACTCTGAGTTAGGACTGACAATGCACTACCTTCTGGCTCATAGCAGAACAGTGAAAAATACTTTTTTTATAGTCTGGCACCCCCAGAGCTGGAGCACGACATAGATCCTCTCTCAACTCTAAGAATGTTACTAAGCAATCATGATCCCACAGTACTGGATCACTCACATCCTTGTGCATCAGCCTCTGTAAAGGCTTCACCTTCAAGGAAAAGTTCAGGATCCACTGAAAACAGTATCCAACCATTCCCCAGAACATTCGGACTTCCTTCTGTGTGGTGGGCACCATCATTTTCATAATCGTCTCAATTCGATCTGGTGACACCTTCCTTTAGCCTTTTTCTTTTCTATGGCCCAAATATTGAACTTCAGATAAACAGTACTGTAACTTGTTTGGGGACACCTTGTGTCCATTCTCTGCTAGGTGGTTCAATAAGGCAACAGTATCATTCCTGCAAGCATCCTCAGTCTCGGACGGGATCAGAAGATCGTCAATGTACTGTACGAGAATTGAATTCTGCGGCAGTACAAGACTCTCAAGGTTCTTTTTCAAGAGCTGATTAAAGATCGATGGGCTCTCTGTATACCCTTGTGGGATACGACACCATGTTAACACACGATCTTCCAGCCGGAATGCAAACAAAAACTGGCTTCCTCATGCAGAGGTATCACAAAGGATGCCTGACACAGGTCGATCACAGTGAACCATTCAGCTTCACATGGGATCTTAAACAGTATCACTGATGGGTTCGGTACCACTGGACAACATGGGACCGCAATTGTGTTAACCTTTCGCAGGTCTTGCGCGATCCTATGCTTCCCACGCGGTTTCTACAATCCCATAATTGGTGAATTACGTGGACTCCCCATTATCTCTTTCAGAATTCCCTGTTCGATCATAGACTCAATCACAGGTTTGATTCCTGCAATCGTCTCTGGTGACAGATTATACTGAGGTGTTCTTGGAAACTCAGCATTTGGTTTAACCTGGATCTTAACTGGCTCAACTCCCTTGATCAGTTCTATCTCTTTCCCTGTGAAGTCCCATACGTCCAAAGAGACAGATTCCCTCAGGTCGAGTGGGAGTTCCTCAACTTTCAACATAGGAAATTCCTCTATGCACAAATTCTGGTTTACCACCTTAAATATAGCATCATAATCACTGGTCTGTATCTCTACTCCTTTGGGGGTGCAATAGATGGTGCATTTTAATTTATACAAGAGATCAAGACCCAACAGACAGACCGGACTTAAGTCACATACTACGAATTGGTGTTGATCATGGTAGGTCCCTATTCTTACAGGTATTGATTCAGTCAAAGGATTAGTCATTTTCTTGCTCGCCACTCCTACAACTTGAATCGATTGTCCCGAGAGGAGTAAGTTGGGAACCACTGCAGCTCTTACAGTGTAGCACCTGTGTCAACCAAAAAGGTAGTTGGGTGACCATCAACATCTGCCTCTACATACGGTCCTCTCTGATCTACCTCCAAGACCACTCCAAGGGTACGGTCTTCTTTCCCCCTCAGACACTGTTGTTGCGATGGGTCTGAACCGAGTTCATCAAATGTCTCAATAAAGGGCATCTGCTGGTAAGTTCGGGTTCCCTGTGGATTTCTCGGTTGTTTGGGAACTTGTACTTGCGGACCTATCGTTCCCCCTTGTGCTGATCTGGGACTCGTCACTGTATTGACAACCTCAGATACCTGCACCAATTCCTCCTGCTGGATCTGATTAGCTGGATTCGATCTACACTCGCGCTTCCAATGCCCAATGTTATGACAGTTATGACATGCAGTGGTCTTCTTTACGGTAGCAACATCTACTCCTGTCTTAGGAGCTATGGGTTTCCCTTTTCCCTGACCTGGTGCATTCTGAGTCCCTCCTTGATTATTTCCCTGCCTCCTTCCTAACGTTCCTCCATTGGTCTAGGCCTGATCTTCCTTTTCTGCGTTCTGCATTTGGACCAGCATCAGCTTATCCTTAAGCTTTTTGTGCTTCGAGTCCATTTCATCACTACAGTATCTGACATACTGCAGAATTTTATCCACAGATTTATCCTGCCAGCAAATCAAGTGCTGCTGAATCATAAAGCTAACTTCTGATCTCAATCCTAACACAAATTTAGAGCCGAACTGCCCCATATCCTTTGGGTTAAGCATATCCAAACCACTGTACTGCTTGAAGGCTTGCAAGAGCCTCTTATAGTAGGCATGCAAAGTCTCCTTTGGCTCCTGAACAGATCTGTCTATTTTAACCCAATCAATATCTTGTGGCGAAATCTTAGATTGTAACCATGTGATTACCTGTTCGTACTTTTTCATAACCACAGGTGAAGGACCATGTGTAACCGAATCTCGCTCAGGCTCTGAAGATGGCGAATCAACAGCAATTTTACAAGCTAACCACAAATCACTTGGTACCACAATATCAAACAATGTATTCAAATCAATTCACAGTACTTTTGAAATTTTGACAAACTGATCAACGTGCTTGTACCATTCAACAGGTTTTTTCCTCAGCCGAATAAAATCGTTGGTAAACGCTGCTAAGTCACCTCTCCTCCAAGGCACATGCACATACCCTCCACTTGGTACCTCCCGCAACGGAAAGGCCTCTACTCTCATTGCTCTTCCACCTGGAGGTGATGTTTCCCCTATACTCTTCCTGGCAGTCTTCTTCTTTGACCACCTTTCCTCCCACTTGTCAAGCATGCTCCACTAACGTATCCCTATGATCAATTCTCGAATATGCGTTTTCAAACCTCTGACTCTTTTCTCTTCTAGTTCCTGATCACTGTAATTTAACCTATGGTTTCCCTGTAACATTTTTGTTTTAGACAAATCCACATCATATACCTCTGTGCCAACTCAGTCAATTTCTCATGTGCTTTCCTTGCCTTGCAAGTTACATCCTTTGCCGCAAAAAGCAATTCATCTGGCTCGTAGAGTTCGATCCTTCCTAAAGGCAAATTTCCACTAATTATACCCTCCACTTCTGCCTTTAATCTCACCACATCCAGCACCTTAGCCCTCAGATCAGCTTTAATTGTGCCTCGACTCTCCACTCTCACTACACTGATCTTCCAGCTGATTTCCTTCCATTAAGTTTTGTGAGAAAGATTGGCTCCCCGAAACTCCCTGACTGTCTCTTCCCATCATCCTTCTATTAGGTCCTCTCCCTGGGGGTTCCCATATCCTCAAGTCAGAGCGCGAATCAGCTAAGGACCCTGTCCTCTGTGCTCTCTGTTCCACCTGTCCCCTAGAGGAATCTGCTGTGGCTGGCAATGGCGTACTTGATTCTATGGGCCTCAAAGGGTGACTACTTCCATACGCTGTCTCATTCCCTCGGGAACCAGTACCCTCTCCCATTACTGGCCGTACTAAACTTTCATTGCCTGTCTGATCTGGATCGTATACTAACACTATAGGACCAATAGTGATTCGGGTAGTCTGGTAACTGGGTTGACCTCATTTGCCTCCATTCCCCTCAATGGTTGTGTCCCCAATCTCTCTGTCCCTGCTGAAATCCTTCCACTTACTCCCACAGTAGGATTCGTCTGCGGCTCCCCTGTTTCCCCTGCAGAAGCTCCCGTTCCTCCTTTCGAATCTGGAATATATGGAGGTGGACGTTCTGCCAACAACCTCTCCAAAAGACTGTCATCTGTGTCGCTATCATCTTCCTCTTCTCTGCTCTTTTGGGCATCTCCTACTTTTACTAGTAACAGAAATAGTCTATTTCCCTCAATAGTGTCTACCCTCCATCTTTTCGTCACTGCATCTCACCGTGCATCTTGAAATGCCCTGATTAATTTCTTCACCCTTTCCTGACATCGATCTCTCTTCCTTGCGTGCGCTGCTCTTATCCATGCATCCAGCGCCTCAAACTGTGTTGGTTTAGGCAAAGGTCACAATGCAGCCATTACTGACTTAAAATGATACAACACATCACATCTGAATGAGTCATAGCATGGGAAAGCCAAATCTCCCTCCTTTTCAGTCATCTTTTGCCAATTCTGAAGCAAAAGTATAGTATGGAGCCCTACATTCATAGCCATATAATGAGCTGGGGTATCCTCAGGTGGTGCTTCTTCCCCCACTCGAGTTACTACTCCTCTATCTCCCCTACAAAGATCTCATAACACTTTAAACATTTCATGATGTAATCAGCTCTTTTACCCACAGTGTTTTCGTTCTACTTCCTGATGTCAATCCACCAATACCAGCGCGGCTTTACACTAACCGACCTATCACAGTGCGGCACTTCAACGTCACTCTTCCTCCTCACGCAGCAGTTCCCCTCCTTCACAATTCGTCTTCGAATACTCTTGCACATCTCACTCATACAACAAGTTACTGTCTGTCCACGAAGCGACCGGACAATCACTTGTATCGACTGTCTGTCTACCATACGACCGGACAGTCACTCGTAATTGTCTACCTCAATCTGACAATTGTCTGTCCGCGAAACGACCGGACATCTGCCCTTAACCATCCGCCCACGAACAGCCGGACGGTCACATGAATAGTTGATAGGATGCAGTCACTCAATTTTACACACACAGTAATCCACGACCTGCGTTGGTCACTCACACTCACTCTCTCCTTCCCTATCACAGTTGTGGTTGTCGATGACGTCTCACGACTCCCACAATCAGTGGTCGACAATTACGGCTCTGGGTGTCTTCTACACCGCAATCTATCTATCCCGGGATCTTAGGCTACTCATCGAGCCTGACATCAAAATCACATGGACCGCGCACGCTCACAGTCTGAAACCACAATCACTCAACTTTCGTTACAACTCTGCAAGATATCACACAATCAAATAATCACCGCAATCTAACAACATCCCGATCATACTCACTCCTCCACGAACTGCTGCTTCCGCCACACCGTCACTCTCCGTCAGTCTCCGCCAAACACTGTTGTTTTCCGCCCTCGATCTTCTGGGCAACCATCTCTTGGGGTCTATGGAGTTTTCCTAACCTTTCCCTAACTCTCCCCTTACTACAGATGTAACCGTCCTCTCGCTACCAACTGATAAGGCTGAGTTCCACTAGAGAAATTCAACATGGAACCTCAGGTCGATGTCTCTTTTTACCTGCTGAGTAGTGTAACGGGGAGAAATAACACATTACAATTGACTTTCCAAACTAATCAGGACTCAAAGACCACAGACTCCAACTTCAGTTTAGGGGGTTTATTACAATGCCAAAAACAACTGAATATACAAACAACTCAAGACGAGGTTGTAGAAATACATAGGAACTAATACAAACCAAATCTACGGATCAATCGACTCCGGTGAATCATGAAGAGAATAAACAATTCCAAGAATAAAACACAAGCTAGGACTACTATAACATTTAAGTCTGACTTCATCTGTCTCTAGAGGAAGAAAAACATTAGACTGTCCCTACACTATCTCTAAGGTGACATCCCTACATAGCATTTCCCAGGCAAAATCAGTAAAAGGTGTCAGCTTGTGAAGACTTCCTAAGAAGCGCAGTCACAATGGAATTCAGATAACTAAAGCTAAAGAGCGCACTCTAAGATACTCTTCACAAATCAATCCCCTGACTCCCGACTCACTCTGTATCCCTCTACCTCTCTGAATCTCTCTCTACTTCTTCTCGCTCCTTCTGCCTCTCATCCCTCGAGGCGCTTTCCCTAATACAAAATGCAAAAATGTAGAACACGCCCACAGATCACCTCACTAACGGACACGTCTCCTAGGTAGTTTTCCACTGTCTTCTCCATGTAGATTCCGTTGACCTTGATTCCAAGGCCTCCTCAGTGAGAAAGAACATCAGTTCCCGATTATCGCTTTGTTGCTTACATTGTTAACATCTCCTCCATGCCTAACTCCTAAAACAAAAGGCGTCAGTTCTAACTAACAAAGGCAGCTTCTTCCACCTGCAACTGAAACGTGAGAACAGAACATCCTTGCATACACATGAAATTCGCTGACAACTTCGAAATGCAAGAGCACACCAGGGAAAGTACATTTCCGGGCCTACACAGTTTGGCCAATGTAAGAATAAACGAATAGGCCTTTCATATTCCAACGTGAACATTTCATTTAGGCCTTTACACATAAAATTATACACTCGAGTTAATAATACCTCGCACTACAGCATCTGCAATTCAATCAATCAATGAAAACTTTATTCGGATCATTGACAATCCATAAAAGTGCAAGAAAAAAAAAAACAATTTTGAAATCATACAATTAAATAATAAAATAATGTTTACACATGGGGAATAGTTCATATAAACTTTAAGACATTGTTAACCGGGCACGAACCACGGTTTTTAAGAAAGAGCACACACGAAAGACAAGTTCATCGTCATCCGGGGACAAAATCATTGAAAATGCGACTTCCAGGCTAATTGGTTTTAGTTTCTTAAAATACGGAGTTAAAAACCATTTGATGTACTTCATATAAAATTTACAAAAGAATAAAAAATGTAAAATTGTTTACCTGCTCTGAGAGTCACAAGGGCATGGCTCAACACATTGGTCATTAAAATTCCATAAAGGGAAACTAAGTGCATGTTTAATACTGCCTGCCCTAAGGCGAAATATAAGGCCACGCTCCCAATGGCACAACGGGAGGGTTAAATAACTGGGTGTGGGGTGAGTTATGAAATTGCGGGCTAAATAACCACAAACACTAGATTTCGAAGACTCCCTTGCTACCCTTTCGGCATAAAATGGCATCTGCAATTAATACACGTTAAGCACTTCACATTATTTCTTTGTGCAATCTTCATCTTGGTGCACATTTAAACTAAAATGCATTTCATTACACGGAAACCTTTTGTTACGCAATTGCAGCATACTAAAGATTACACTTTCAGTCATGAATGTCATTTCATTTCCCTTTGCATGACACAAATACATTTCTATTCTTTAACATCACATCATTATTACACCACGTTCTAATAATCACACGTTAATACAACACAAGAATATATGCGGGTGACTACTATGCCTACTATCCGTGATTATGATGCACCCCTACAATTTTAGAGCACCATCACGCTCTATCACATTCCTTACTAAAGTTGTGTCTCGTTTGTTTCATCTTTAAGAAATGAAACACACAAAACATCCTGACTAAAATCTTTACTTTGTCATTCCTAATTATGAGAGACTTCACTAGGCTCACCGCCAAAACCTCAGAGAATTCGAAAAGCATTTTGACCCACTAAGGTGGGAGCCTCTCATCTTTCCCATCAAACAACACTTTATTTTAATAAAAAGAAGAAAGATCAGATGTGAACTTGTCACATAATTGTGTCTGTCATCGCGTTAAAAGAAAAAAAGCTGGCCTGCTCAGAGGCTCAGTAGGCTGGTTGAATTTTTTTTTATGTGTTCTTTGCTTACTGTTTTTTTAATTCTTTGGTAACCCCCAGGGATGTTACCTTGTAAACTTGTACTTGTGACTGGCGACGGCCCGGAATCAAAAATGCAGGACTGTTTAAAAGGTGGGCCTCCGCTACTCTCCAAGCCCACAAGAATATGTTTACTCAGATGCTGATGACAGCAGGAGGACATGGACATATGCTGCCTTGTGTGCTGTGACGCTCCTGGCGCCGAGCAGAAAGGGAAGCGAGCATGGTACAGATAGAAAATGGTGAATCACTTCAAGGCTTCAGAAAGAAGCCATGCAGTGATTGGCCATGTCCTCAGACACCTGCCCCCATGCTGCCTCAAGTGTGCAGCGAATACAGGGGGCATACTCACATCTTCTCCTCCTGTTCCTTAGCCAATCCAGATGCTGCTCCCTTGCTATTCATGTTAGTAAACGGCACGAGAGCAGCTCCAGTATTGGCTTGGTCAGGCAAACCCAGCGCTCCTTTGGAGATGGGGGGGGGGGGCTCTCTCAGGCTGTGACCCTTGGGCTCACTAAAATTACGTGGGTAAGGAGAGACCTCAAGCGCACATGTCAGGCTGGACAGAGAATGGCACTCATCCAACCTGACGTGAGCGCTTAAATTCAAGACAGCTTCCCTGCTCAACCTGCAGACTGTAGTCCAAAAAGCCCCGCCCTCACTGAAAGGCTCTCGATTATTCCTGAAAAAATAGCACTCAGGTGACAGGCAAAAAATATTATTTTAAAAACCTGAATATAACAATTATTATGAGGAAGCAGATATGGGTAGCAACGCCCCTTTGCCCTGATAGAGTGGCCGACCTTGGTTTTTAGGTTGAGCCTGGGCAGCGCATGAGCTGCTCTGCGAGGCATGCTGTATTCAGGTATGGACTTGAAGCTCCGCCTATTTTCTGCCCATCTTTTCAAATGGATCCTGTTACAGTCCTTTCGAAATCATTGCTTTTGATGCACGAATAGACTTATTAGTCGCTCCTTAGTACCGCCTTGTCTGCATTTGTAACTTCCCATGAGGACTGGACTTTTGCTTGTGTTGTTACATGGTCTGTTTTTCCTACAAGTCTGTGAGCACTTTTTTCTTTAATGATTTTCCTCTATTCCACCCACTATGTACGTTCCTACAACGCAGAACACCACCGGCTTTTATATTTTTATTACTAATGGCGGCCATTCCTCTTTAACTATAGCGGCTGCGCTTCTTTATTTATTTTATTTGCCAGCGCTGTCCGCTTTAACTATAACGGCCGAGCTCTGGAACCTTTTGTTGGGGAGGGGGTACATCTTAACCTACATCTATTAGGATTTAACTATCTGCATTCCTACAACGTAACTTTAAATTCACTTTTGATTGGCATCCCCCAATTATCGAATTAACCTATCGCAACAACAATAAACTTGTTCTAGAATCATGCCAACTTGACAGCCCACGACAACTCATAAAAACCCTCTGGTTTTGTGACCCCCTCACAAGGGTTCCTCTTTTCATTTATGCAAGTTCGATGTCGCACTTTGGGGCATAATATCAAGAACGGTGTTAAAATTATCGCCGCTTTCTGGTGTCAACATGGGCTTCTATTGGAATTCTCAAGGGCATATTATCAAGCCCATTATCGCCGCTTTAGCTGCAGTTTTCTGCCGCTAAAGCGGTGATAATTTTAACGCTGTTCTTGATAATATGCCCCCTAAAGCTTCCCGCATTTGCTTAAGGTACAATTCCATCCTGTACTGAGACAAATGCACGTCATCCCCTGGAAAGAATTCATCCGTGTCGTACCTCAACTGAGGGTGCTCAATCCTATCAAAACTTTCTTCTCTGCAGAAAGTATGCATTTCCTTGTTTATCTTCCTCCTAGCCTTGTCAATCCATTCCCTCCACTGGACAAACTCCAAATGACGTGACACCTCAACCACTGGTGCTTTATCTCTCTAAGATCTTTTTTCATTTCTTTGAGTACTGCTAACCTTGCACACCACCATATAATTCTCCCTGAGGTGAAGCAACATAACATCTGGACATCTGTTGTTTCAATATCTAAACATGTTAACAAATCTTTCCGTCTGATACCCCCTCTACTGTGCCATGACACCGATTACAGTCCATCGTCAAGACCCAAATTTGCTCTGTGACCTCTCTGAGTGAGCTTCATGTCTTTCTGCTCATTTGATAAATGGATGAAGTACAATCCAGATTGACAGATCAACAGTCTCTGGGCCTGCCACATCACCTGAAAATACAAAACATGTGAGCGACACAAGAAAGGGGGCCTCCAGACAGCCAACATTCTCCCCCCTCCTAACACACATAGCAGTCAGAAGACCATCTCCCCAAACTCATGAGCTTGCCTCTGCTCCAGCCCCACCTCACTGCCTCAGTGGCCACCAGATCCTAAATTAATGAGTTTCAAAAGCCCCCGGGTCCTCCCTACATGGCCCAGAGCCTTACGCAGTACTGGCAAAAGCTGAAACGATGTCACCAGAGCCCCACTGGCATGGCGGAAAACCCCTCGTTCAAGTCCCTGGACAGTCCCTGCAAACGCTCGCCCACCAGACGGGAGATAGGGGTATAGTTGCAAGTAAATGGCAGAGCACAGCTCTGCAGCCAATTTTGCCGCGCCGCACTCTGCCATTTTCAAAATGCAGGGATGTGCAGTATTTACAACAATACGGTGCACCCCTGTGTTTTCCCTAGCACTGGCGCTAAAAATAGCTGCCTAGTGCCAATACAGTAACCTTTGTGCCATAGTGCCATAGTTCCTGCACTGCAAGAAATGATTGTTTATGTGCAGGAAGGCCCTTCCTGCACATAAACAATCACTAAGGGTGATTTGTTACTTCTATGTGTGCTGCATTCTACAGCACACGTAGGAGCAGCAAATCGTCATTATTTAATGATTCTTTATGTGCAATAAGACACACCTTCCTGCACATAAACAATCATTAATCGCATTTTGCTCTTTCTATGCGTACTGCAGAATGCAGGACCAATAGAAAATGTAAAAATGAAGAGAAATAAAAGTATTTGTCCTCGTTGCACCATTGTTACACCTGCTATTGCATGGCCTTAGATTTTGGGGCTGCCTCAGATTTACAGATCCTTGTAACTCAGGAGCAGCATCAAAAAGCATGGGTGTTGCGGTGGAACGGCCACAGTAACACCCACTGCATGCCATTTTCACACAGATATCTGTATGAAAGGGTACCATATTTACAAAGCAGCATTATGCCACAAAAAAAGTGGCTTAACACCACTTTGTAAATATGGTCGGGGCATTGAGCCACCGGAACACCAATAAAAGTGACATTCAATCAATCAATCAATCAATCAGGGGTTTATATAGCGCGCTACTCACCCGTGAGGGTCTCAGGGCGCTGGTGGGGGTGGGGGGCGGCTCCGGATCAGTTGAAGAGCCAGGTCTTGAGGTCCTTCCTGAACGTGTGCAGGGGCGGGGAGCGTCTGATGTCCAGATGGAGCGTGTTCCAGGTTTTGGCTGCGATGTGGGAGATGGCTCTCCCACCGGTCCTGTTTCTGCGGATGCGTGGGACCTCTGCCAGGGCGAGGTCTGCGAAGCGGAGGTCCCTCTTGGGTACGTGGAAGGATACTCTCTCGTTTAGGTATTTGGGTCCAATGTTGTGGAGGGATTTGTAGGTGTGGGTGAGGAGTTTGAAAGTGACCTTCTTCTCGACGAGAAGCCAGTGAAGGCCTCCTAGGTGTTGGGTCATGTGCTCCTGGCGTGGTGTTCCCAGGACGAGTCTGGATGCGGCGTTCTGGATAGTCTGGAGTCTGGAGTTTTGTTGACTCCGGCGTAGAGGGCGTTGCAGTAGTCTAGTCTGCTGGTGATGAGTGTGTGGGTGACGGTCCTTCTGCAGTCAGGGGGGATCCGCTTGAATGTCTTACGGAGGATGTGCAGGCAGTTGAAACTAGCGGAAGGGACAGCATTGATCTGGCGGTTCATGGAGAGGGAGGAGTTCAGGATGATGCTGAGGTTCCGAGCGTGGTCTGTGGGGGTGGGTGGGCTCCCTAGGGCGGAGGGCCACCAGATGTTGTCCCAGCCGGAGGTGCAGGGGCCGAGGATGAGGGCCGAGGATGAGGACCTCGAGTTTAGCTTCAGGCAGCTGTTGTTCATCCAGGCTGCCACGTTCTTCATGCCCTCCTGGAAACAGAGTCTGGTGTCTTCGGGATTTTTTGTGAGAGAGAGGATGAGCTGGGTGCCGTCGGCGTAGGATACGACACTCCAGTGGTGCAATCCACTTGTAAATTTGCCTCGTAGTCCTTGAACCAGAAATCCCTGTAGCATCACTGTCTTTCCTTGAGATCTTTAGTCCGTCTTGAACTTGTGCAAGTGCAATTCCACATACTCTGCATTGCTGAAGACCTCGTCCTCCTGAATCCCACATGCACCCCGACCATCCAGAAATTCCAAAACCCTAAAGGCTTTAAAAAACATCAATGACATCAATGTGGAGAACAAAATAGCCTCATCAGCCCCATCGCAAAGGACCTGCAAGGATTCCAAAACTCTCCTAAACAGACCCCTGGTCAGTGACCTTCTCCTCCTACCCTCACTACCTCTCTCCCTGGCCCAGCCCTCCAGGATCCCTCTAGCCCGGCTCCCCTGTGGTTGGTACATAACCCCAGTACAGCCCATGAATGCAATTCCCACAAGTTTCCCTGTGACCATAACTCCAGGTGAACACTTCTCAATCATTGTCAGTATGAACTGGACCACGTCCTTTTCCCTACTCGAGCCTCATGGCCTTCTCTGAGCTCCATTATGTAGAAATTCCTCCCATGCATGTGCATAAGAACATCGGGAAGGCTCTGTCAAAGATCCTACCACCAGATGAAATATCCTTTTTGTCCTATCGTTCAAATTTCTGCCGGCATATGCGTCCTGAACCTGTCCGCTTCCATGGAACCTCTTGCACTGCAAATGAGACAAAGTATTCGGAATGTCATTGTTCACTCCTGGTACATTTCTGGCCTTAAATACTACATCATACTTCAGACAACCACATAAACAACTGCAGGGGCTTGAGAACCTGTGCATCCCTAGCGGACTGTCTGTTAACAATGAAAGCTATGTTACCGATCCAAAACAGAACCTTACGTTATGCCAGCTCTTGTCCCCACAGTGTCACTGCCACCACCAGGGGAAATAATTCAAGAAGAGCAATGCTTCACCCTCCACGCTTCCAGTCAACTGGCCATAACTGCGCGCACCACCTGCCATGTCAATACAACCCACAACCCAATCCGCCCGCTGCGTCAGAAAAAATCTGAATGTCCCATTCTCCGTTTTTTGGGACCCCCCAGCGGGATACAATTGAAGTCCTACAGGAACTTGCTCCACATGTGCAGATCCCCCTTCGTACCTGCCGAAAGTCACACATGGTGATGGTTGTTTAGACAAACCCACTAGGGACAAGGTGAGCCATCTACAAAAAGTCTTGCCGGCCCTGAAGTTCAGTATCAGAGCAAAACCTGCACCTCTTTCACCATGACTATTTCTCTAGCCAAAATTGCATTCAGCAAAAGTAACATATGGACCTTCTGATCCATGGGTAACCGTGCTTCCATAGCCTCTGAATCCATTTCAATACCCAGAAACAATAGAGCCATGCTGGGCCCAGCTGACTTTTCCAGTGCAATAGGCGATCTCAGGTCACACATGAGCTCCTGAAACTGTACCAACTGGTGTTGGCAGTCCGTTGAACCGGGTTGCCCCACCCCAAAAAAAATCATCCAGGTAGTGGGTCACTGTACTCCAGTCTGTGTGTAATGTGAAGACCCACTGTAGAGACGAGCTGAAGAGTTCAAACAGGGTGCATTAAATGGAACACCCCATGGGCAGTGCCTTGTCCATGTACCACTGTCCCTCTAACTGAATTCACAGCAGTTCATAATCCTCCAGGTGCATTAGCAATAGCCTAAAAGCAGACTTAGTCGCATTTGGCCATGTACGCCCCCTATCCTACCTGTTCAACCAATTGCATGGCCACATCCACCGAGAAATGTGATACTGAGGCCATGTCCTCCACAATGAAATAATTCACTGAATGCCTGTCTGGCCAGAACAGATGATGGATAAGCCTAAACTGACCCTCCTCTATCTTGAGAAGCACCCCAATTGGCTACACAATCAGGTTATGCAAGGGCCAGTCATCAAAGGACCCACCATCCACCCTTCGTGAATTTTGTTTTGAAGTTTTACGGCCACCACCTGTTTGTACGACTTCACAGATTTCAAATTCTCTGCCCATCTGCACATTCTCGGACATTCATAGCCCAATTTGAACCCCCAGCGAAACCCTTCACATAGCATCTTCCTTATCAGGGTATTGGGCCAGCCAGAATTTAAAGCGTCCTAAATCAATTGGCGTATGTGCCCTTTACCATGGACCCTTAGTAGCCCCTACCACCTCGGAATCCCCCTTATGTATTGCCCTGGTGGGGAGGCCACTGTCCCCCTTGTTGACCCTGTGCACTCCCCTCTGCCCCCTGCACAAGAGCTTCTCCCAGCGCATTTGGAGCATTTGTGTCTCAATGCCATACTCCGTCTTGCCTAGTCCTTTATTAAAGTTCCAGCACGCCCGAGCATCCCTCCTTGACTCTTGTTTGCTGGTCCCAGTCCGCCTCGAGTGGGACGGTCCTGAAAGCGCCAATTTACTATCGTAAGGCAGCTGGCCTTAAAGATGGTCTTCCCAAAAATGTGGCCTGCCCCATTGCCTGTTACCATAGGTCATTGTTGATTTGCCCTCACTTCACTTCCGGTCCCACGCCATTCATGCCCGAAACTCATCATCATGCTGTCGCCACGCGTATCCGCCGTATGTCATCTGGGCCTTTCTGAACACATCGTTCTACTTGAACGGGGCCAATGACCTCTCTGGATATTTTTCAAAGTAAACACTAGTGAATATCAAAAATGCGGCCGTCCAGTTCTCAATGGTTATAGGGAGAGCAGCTCTACCACAATATTTATACTATGAACAGCAATTGCCATGAATTTGTTACTCTGTCATTATCATTACTATCCATATCACTACATTGTAAGTTTTTACCATGCAAATCCAGCAATTAATGTTAGCCATAATCATAGCCACTTGATCGCAGCATTACAAGCAGAGCTTGCATTCCAACTCTATTCAACAATATGATGGTCCATATTAGAAATGGGGTATCTGGTTGGCTAGGGTATGCACGTAAGCCAGGCAGAACTCACCACTCTAGTCAGGGTAAGGGAGATACACATACAAGATAACCTCTGTTCATCCTCGTGGTAGTTTGGCAGAGCGGTCAGGCTTATCCCAGAGGCAATGTTGTGAGAAGTTGGCCTGGCATATGCTGGTCACTAGTTATAGTGGCCACCTTGCACCAGTCCAATTCGACTCATGGTAGATAGGTTTAAGACAACCTTTTAAAGAAAGCTATCCTAGTGGTATCTGTGGAGAGCAACCTTCAGGCTAAGTCTCTGAGGAATGTA
Source organism: Triturus cristatus (assembly GCF_964204655.1). Classification (NCBI taxonomy): domain Eukaryota; kingdom Metazoa; phylum Chordata; class Amphibia; order Caudata; family Salamandridae; genus Triturus; species Triturus cristatus. The sequence continues at coordinate 464,661,606 of NC_140592.1, forward strand.
AAGCAGCTTGTTTTACCTTATAATATCTTGAATTACCAAATGAAAAGGACACCACACAGGTATATATATCAAATATATATGTATTTATATCTAGATACACTCTACTAATCTCTTTATGAGATTAGAACCCAGATACACATTCAAATGTCAACACTTCTCGAGAAATTAAGCACAAATATGGCTGTAGCCCTAGGGGCGTACCAGACCATATACTAAGAAAATGGTTTAACAAACTCGACTTGCAAAATGAAAAGGCCTAGGGCCTTGGGAATCGCTGGGGCTTCACTTCTGCAGTGTTAGCAGGTAAGTAATCAGCCCACGGGAGACGCGTGCAGTGTCTAAACACAGCAGCGGGTTTCCTATTGGTTTCAATGGCACAAGTCGCGGTTTGTAATTTAAAGTTTTAGGGCACTTCGGAGAAGTCAACAAGCAAGCCACTTACAGGGTAAGTATTTCGAGGGCCAACACACACTTGGGCACCGGAGTGCACGAGCTACCTCACCCACGGAAGCCAGGTGCATAGGTGTCTTTTGGTGTCGGGTCGCGATGCTGTTTTCAATGGAGATCACTGAAGACTTGCTGCTTGTGACGACTGGAGGGGTGTCCGCTGGAATCCGAAGATGGATTGGAGTTGAAGAGGACCTGAAAATTGAGGGGACAGTGTTCAAAGTCACTTGCCAGTGACCGGTGGCCAGCAGGATGGATGACCACTGATGTTGCGTCACTTCAGGTCATCAATGGTGGTTTGTCTCTTCGCTCACGAGGTCCAGGAGAGATCAACGATGACCAGCAGCTGGATTCGAAGGGTTTCATGACGTCTGCAGCTGATGACGGTGTCAGCAACCAGATTGAAGCCAACAAGCCTTGGCAACGCAAGTCTTGGTGGAGTGAAGATTGACGGTGATGCAGACCAGCAGGGTCTGATGGACTTACCCAGTGAAGGTAATTGAGGGCAGGCCCGGAGCAACCAGGAGAGCCCTTGAAGTTGATGAGAATGTCTTTGGGTGAGTTACTAGCCAATGGGCAAGCAACCGCGAAGACGCCTTTGCAGGAAAAGTTCCACAGGAGCCCATGGTCACTCGGGACAGGGTAGGTCACTGATTTTCAGTACCAGACCTGCTAGGGACTTGGACTACAGATGGTCTAAAGCACAAGTTCGTAGAACATTGTTTAGGGTTTGCACTCGAAATCAGTGCACGGTTCCCTGGTATTGCTGTTCCTCGTCACTCGTGGGGTCCAGATGCCACAGCTTCGCTGGGGACTCAAAATGGCCGTCGAGAGGTCAGGAAATCTGCTTCAGGGGATGCAGGGACTTCGGACTCCGGCGGAAGCGGTGAAGTTTGCAACCGTTGATCAAAGTTACTGGTGCCTGCTAAGCAGGGGAGCCACTCCTTGACTCCAAGGGAGATTCTTCAGTCTTCCAGAGATAGTGGAACGTCGAAGGGCCAGGATTCTTCTTTGTAGAGCGTCGTCCAGGGATAATCTGAATTGCATTGGCAATGCTTGGTATCTTATAGTGAAGATAGGGGAGCGACTAGCTCTATGACCACTCCTCTAGGAGGGTCAGGGTAGTGGGTTGTTACACCCACTTCCCTTTGTCCAGATTCGTGCCAGAGCAGGGGCAGGTAGCCCCTGAACCGGTTTGAACTGGCATATGCACAGAGGAGCCTACTGCTCCCCCAGTGCAGGACTTCAAAGGCACTCTAAGAGTGCACCCACCCAGCTCCAATACACTAAATCCTGTCTGGGAGGTGGTTACACCTCCCTGTGACAGGATACCCTTTGTTGGGCTTCCTCCACTGCAAGTTTTGGTCAGCAGCAGGAGGGCAGCCCAGTGTCTGTGCTGGTGGCATCCATTTTGTGATGCCAGGGCTCTAGAAGATTTCTACCGTTTAGTACAGTGGGTACATGTCATCTCCTCTAGAAGGGTGGGATCAAACTCCCACACCAGTTAATGGTGTGGGGGTATGATTCCAAGTTGTTTGACACCAAACACGACATGTTTTGATGCAGTCATTCCAAAGTTAGCATTTACCGCGAGGTTATAATGCACTTAAGAGTATATGGTTTAACCGCATCCACAAACAGCAGCAGAGAATAGACTCTGCCAGCTGCAGAGGGGTCCTGCTCAGGCAGAAGCACCCCCTCACATAGTAAACCAAGCACCCTGCCCTCAGGATTGTTAGGGCCTGCAAGAGGGGTGACTGATAGGTTTATATGTGTGTGTATGGTGAGATATAGGAACCTATACCTCAGTGAGGAGTGCTAACACTACCTCACACAGGCTGCAGTAGCAGGCCTGTGGTGTCAGATTGTGAATGCTTCCCAGGGGTGGCATAATACATGCTGCAGCCCCTGGTAGGCCTGTGAAGTACCAATGCCCTAGGTATCTAAGGTACCATATACTAGGGGCTCATAAGGTACCACAGTATCCAATCACTTAGTGTATCTAATATGCACACCAAGTTGTTTAGAGAGATCAGTGAGACTGGGGCCCTGATTAGCAGGGACCCAGCCAGACTATAGTCAGAAACCAGTGTATTCATCAGAAAAAATGTGGGGGCAACATAAGTGCAGATCCTACTCTCCTACACATATGTAAAGCATTTTTGCAACACACACACACACCAGTGACACACTAGGCACACCACAAAAAGAGACGCCACATAAGGTTATATCAAAATATCCTTTGTATTGTACATAAAACGCTTTAGACCATAATCACATAACTCACTGTGCCACTAGGCACTTGTCATGATGTGACATAGGTCATAAAATCACTTTTGCCAACCAGGCAATTGTCATAACATCACAAGTTAGTGCAATCAAGTAAATACGTATAGGTTGCACACATTATAAAAACACCATCCCTGAACACATAAATGCAACTTCCTGAGTAACAACTGTTATCCTGACCCTGCAAGGCAAAACGATAAATATCACAATATCAGGGCATGAACTGCAACAGATTACACCGTCAACAACACAGGCATCCTCAATGCAGTGCCACCATATTCAAATCCTGAAAAATGCAAACCTCAGAATAGCATTTGCGATTACCTCAGTGCATGTTATGTTATGTTATGTTAGTAGGAGCTTATAAAGCACACGGTCACCAATAGGTTTCATGGCGCTAATTGTTTGATGTGTTGATGGAAGGCAATGAATGGGGGGCAAACATCATAAATCCTCCTGAATACCTAGGGGATGGAGTGCTCCTAACCAGTTCCTTACGGTAATCTCAGTGAGACTGCACATTCCGAATCGGGGGCCCGCCCCCGGCTCACCCTACAATGCCAGCCAAGAGTAACGCAATGCCCCCAGCAGTATTTGTCTAGAACTGGGTACTGGGCACACCTGCAGCTAAATAATTGCAGACCGTAATGGGGACAGCAAAATTATCCTGGTGCGCATTGTAATCTGACGCATCGGCCAACTCTCAACTACCCTGGGCCCGGCTCACCCTCGGGACTTGGTGAAGGTAAACTCAGGCTGCTGCAGTTGGGTTGGTGCCCTCATGAATGGTGCCCATGGCATCTCTCTCTCACGGGCCTCACCTGAATCCAGAAGCGCGTGACCAGACGGACACGTCCAGGGTATCCGGACTGCTTTAGTTTGCCAGGCACCCTGTTTGACAAAGGCCGTGCTGCGAGGTTCCCTTGACATGGGGCACCTCCAAGGGGGTTCTCACAATGCGGCGGCAATGCGGGCACATCAACAGCGCGCTTCCTAGCACAGTCAGGGTCTCTCTCCTCTATGCTAGGAAAAGGCAGATCGTAGCGGACTGCTCGATCTGGCCAGCGGCAAGTGAAGGTCTTAGCAAGGCAAAAAGCGCTCCCCTTTCGCTAGGTACAAGAAAGGGCAAGGAGCAGCCCTCCACGAGCTTCCCTTCCAGAGAACAGGTCACAGTGCTCACCACGCACCATGTGCTTGAGTTTACTAGGACAAGGGGTATAACAGCACTCCTTGGAGAGCACTGGGGGCACACCAGCAGGGTGCAGGCAGGCAAGCCAGACCAAGGGTCCTCAAGGAAAAGTTGCAGTTCTTATTTTAGCCCAACAGGCAGCAGGTCAGCACCCCAGAGAAATCAAGTCCAAAGGCAGTTCCTCCTGGCAGTCCAGCAGTCCTCTGTTAGCATACAGAGCCAGCAGCATCTGGTTACAAGTCCCACGCAGTGTCTTAAAACATGGGGTCACAACCCATGTACTTATACTCCAAAAGTCTTAATTCTGGGGGCACTTCAAACAACTTTTTGAAGTGCACAACACCCCCATTAAAACCCCAGCCCTTGCTCCAGACACACTACAGGGGGGCAGAGACAGCATTGTGAAAGGTAGGCACAGCCCTATTTAGGTGACACCTCCTCCCACCACTCTAAATGCTGACCAGGCCTATTCAGCCCACTAAGAGTCACACAGGAGAGGCAGGGTACATCATAACCCCCTTGTGAATGTCTAGAGTTAATGCCCATCCCCTGCTCCTGTCAGTCTAAACCTGACGCTGAATACACAACTAGGCAGGGCACAATAAGTCATAAGCACACAGAAATGCCCACTTCTAAAAGTGGCATTTCTAAAATAGTAATAACAAATCTGCTTTCAGCAATAAATAGGATTTATCACCAATATTCCAAACACACCAAACATGGTCATGTAACCCCTTTCATGTCATAAATTACCACTGAAACACATATCACGGAATTCCCGATGCACACCTATGAGAGGAGCAACCTCGCTGCTGTGAGAAACCAAATAGGCTGTTTGTCACTACCAGGACATGCCACACAACAAGGCACCTCTCCTACCTTTCACCTCCAAAGCACCCTGCCCATAGAGCTACCTAGGGCCTACTTTAGGGGTGAACTATATGTAGTAAAAGGGGGGGTTCTGACATGGCAAACACTTTAAATGAAACATCACTGCGATAGTAAACTGCGCAGGCAGGCCCTGCAGAGGCAGAGGCCTGAGATAGGTTTGATAGGCTACTTCGGTGGGTGGCGCAAGCATTGCATCAAAACCCATGGTTGGTTGCACAGGAATTACATGCATCACCCTTGGAACCTCACCTTGATGTTAAGTGACACAAGGCAGCACACTGCACAGCTTTGCATTACTTTTGGTGAAAATCCTAAGTAAATCAAAATGTGCGTTGGATTGTAAATCTGGGCTTGAATTTGCTTTGAAGTCTATTATTGTATCATGATCAGTCCCCAGGAAGAATTTGGCACTGGAATCTGATAAGACCAATGTTGAAAGAGGTAACTCCATTTGATAGCAAGCTTGAAAGGCCAGTTCACAAAGCTCTTCAGGGCCTGGGAGGGAGGTCTTTGGTGTGGGCAAGAGGATGACAAGGATGCTGAGGAAGTGGTAAGGATTCACCTGCCAACTGATGCTGAATACAATCGCTACCATCCACAGCTCATCTTGCAGTTGGCTCAACCAGGTTGTCACAGGAGGAGACCCAGCATAAGTTCTGTTGTGCGGTTCAGTGACACAATATCTACACCTAAAATATCCCCACACCAAAATATCTAATTGTAAATATCGATGTCAAAAATATCGAAATTCTATATTTACAATGGTAAGTACAAAAATATTGAGAAATAAAATATCAATGTCATAAATATATAGTTGTACAAAGTATTGTTTCATTCGTATATATATATATATATATATCTATATACATATATATATATATATCTCTCTATATATATATATATATATACATATATATATATATATATATATATATATATATATATATATAAGTTTTCTGCTCCGATAAGCAAAACACGCACTCAGAAAGGTACAGCTCGTGGGAGTTTATTCACAAGGTAACGCTACGCGTTTCAGCACAAAAGTGCCTTGATCACACGTTAACCTCAAACCAATCAAGAACATCTTATGTACAAACACCAGTACTCGTCAAATGTAATCAACATAGTGGAAGGACACTGACATGAAAGAAAATAAGTCGGCCATATTTGACTAGTTCCTTTCCATTCAATCCCTATTGCATCATAGAGATTTGAAATTCAAAACAGTGAGTCCGCTTAATTCAAGTGAGAAACCTGGACTCCATCTCATATGAATTATATGAGAATAACGTAAATATGCGCATAATTAGTAGTATCACATAATTACAACAGAAACAACATTGTACTCGGTCTAGTGCCCGAAAGGAGTCAATTTTTGAAATCAAAAGAGTGATCAGGCCACATTTCAAGTAACTAGAGTGTCCGACTTCCAGTAAGGTGATCCCAATGGGTTCGACTAGGGATGTTCCAACAAGGTAATTAGAGTGCATCTAGATCCAAGGATCAAGAAAAAATCCAAAAAGGGGGGGGGGGGGGGGTTAAAGTAACAAAAGTGACAATGTGTATCTTAGCTTTATCGTGGTGAGGTGATAGTCTTCTATTCAGTTCAGACATGTGAAGATCAGTGCAGTGCTCAGGTTTTCTAAGGAGTGACGTGCCCCCGGCTGACTCCTAGAAAGAGGTAACAAGAACAATGATTAAAATGGATTAAAAACATTATCATCAATCAGTATTTTCAAGAACAATCAGAATACAATCAAACATCAGGACACAATGAATTATCGTGGACACATTAAGACGGCAACTACGAAAGTTACTCCGTATGCAGATGGGTTGCAAGTTCCTCGTCCAAATTATGTCCCCCAGGAAATTTGGTCTCCAATTCTAATATCCATTTAGATTCTCTAGTTCTAAGGGCAAGTTCTCGATTCCCACCACGCCTACCAACATTGACCTGTTCAATCGCATAGTATCTCAAAAGATCACTGTTTGATTGGTGTGCGGTTTGGAAGTGTCTTGCAATGGGATATTTGGGGTCTTTGTTGTAGATGGCCCTCAAATGTTCCTGGACTCTCTTTTTAGCCATGCACGACGTACTGCCCACATACTTTTTGTGACAAGGACATTCCAAAATGTAGATTACATAGGTGGAACTACAAGTAAGAAATTGTTTGATTTGTTTTTTTGTATTGGTCCCTGGGGGACATAATTTGGACGAGGAACTTGCAACCCATCTGCATACGGAGTAACTTTCGTAGTTGCCGTCTTAATGTGTCCACGATAATTCATTGTGTCCTGATGTTTGATTGTATTCTGATTGTTCTTGAAAATACTGATTGATGATAATGTTTTTAATCCATTTTAATCATTGTTCTTGTTACCTCTTTCTAGGAGTCAGCCGGGGGCACGTCACTCCTTAGAAAACCTGAGCACTGCACTGATCTTCACATGTCTGAACTGAATAGAAGACTATCACCTCACCACGATAAAGCTAAGATACACATTGTCACTTTTGTTACTTTAACCCCCCCCCCCCCCTTTTTGGATTTTTTCTTGATCCTTGGATCTAGATGCACTCTAATTACCTTGTTGGAACATCCCTAGTCGAACCCATTGGGATCACCTTACTGGAAGTCGGACACTCTAGTTACTTGAAATTTGGCCTGATCACTCTTTTGATTTTAAAAATTGACTCCTTTCGGGCACTAGACCGAGTACAATGTTGTTTCTGTTGTAATTATGTGATACTACTAATTATGCGCATATTTACGTTATTCTCATATAATTCATATGAGATGGAGTCCAGGTTTCTCACTTGAATTAAGCGGACTCACTGTTTTGAATTTCAAATCTCTATGATGCAATAGGGATTGAATGGAAAGGAACTAGTCAAATATGGCCGACTTATTTTCTTTCATGTCAGTGTCCTTCCACTATGTTGATTACATTTGACGAGTACTGGTGTTTGTACATAAGATGTTCTTGATTGGTTTGAGGTTAACGTGTGATCAAGGCACTTTTGTGCTGAAACGCGTAGCGTTACCTTGTGAATAAACTCCCACGAGCTGTACCTTTCTGAGTGCGTGTTTTGCTTATCGGAGCAGAAAACTTTATTGAGTCTTAACTCGGCGGTGGGATTGGCCGAGTGCAACACGCCACCTGACTATGGGAGATGGATCCCGGAAACGAATCCTTTTGTGAAATGACGGAATATATATATATATATATATATATATATATATATAACTTCAACTCCCTTTCACGCACTAGTTTTGCCACTGCAGATAGGAGCTCGGACCACAATTTGGTGCTTAGAATTCGTTTATTTTCTTGCTCACAAGCACAGCACAGCCATTACGCGTTTCGAGCCAACAGGCCCTTGATCACATGATGCAAATAGCAGTCTCTACTGGGTTTTTGACCGTTTTTTTCAAAAGTGCATTTTTTTCTTGTTAAAGTGACAGGTGCTTAAACAAACATTAGTGGTATCGCGTTTGAAATGAAGATGGACATAGAAAAGTTACTTAATACATGAACACATACGTAAATGCATAACTTAGTAATCATTGTTATAAAATCTGTATGACAATAAATATATAAATATATAAATATTATCTACTGGCGGTCGCCAGTAGATAGTTATAGTTAGGACCTATTTTCCATAGTAAATCCGCAACATTCTATTGGGAATATCTTTGGCGCCGATTGACGAATCTTCGCGAAATTCTCCAAACTTTTGGCCAGCTCTGCTCCGCTCCTACCCTGAAAGTTTTGTGTTTATTCGTCAAGCGGGGGCCGAGAAAAAAGGGGGGTCCCAAAACGCGTTTTCTCCATGCAATTTCCCATAGGACCTGTTTTCGCAGCTACAGCCCAAACCGCTGAACGGAATGACACCAAATTTGGCAAAGAGGTAGTCCTCAGTTCAGGCTCATGCCTTTTGCATATTTGGTTTGAATCTGTTCAGTAGTTCCTGAGAAAATTAGGGTAAAAAAGTTAGTGATATCTATGGCCGCGGAGGATCCGCGGACCCTACCCGCACCGTACGCGAACCCTCCCCGATCCGAGCGCGCATCCTCCCGATCACGCGCTGAATGCTAATTGGCTGTCGAGCGTCTCTCTACATTCGAAACTGTTGGCGCCCATTTTCTGCCTTGGTAGAAGCGAGGCTGAAGAAGCAAGGGGAATAAGTGCATAAAACATATAAAGGGGGCAGAGTGGAAATACTGTGACCCTCTAGAGGTGCTTATGGGGTCCCAGAAGGACCCCCTGTGACCCCCCTTTTTTAAAAAAAAAAGCTGCGAAATGCGCGCACGGTGCGCGCATCCTATCGCGTTGGATGCACGGATTCTCTCACAGTGGGTTCGCGGATCCAAGGGAAAAAAATGAAATTGTTGGGAGATAAAGATTAAGCTTAAGTGTTTTGTTCTTGAGTGGCTCTAAAAAGAGCCGTTGTGTTCATTGAGAGTTGTTGGTACTTATAAGTAAGTACCTATACAGAGTCTAAAGTTGTTGAGGAAGACTCTGTTTCCTTCATCAGTAAAGTGTACTCCATCTCTCCTATACATCTCTTGCATATGAAAGCGCAGATTGTTATTGTAAATGGATCCCATTCTGTAGTCTCGGAGAAAAGCAGAAACAGATTTATTCACATGTTTCCTAGCTTTCTCAATCTGTGGACAAAAATGATCGGATCAGTTCCATTTCTGCCTTTGACATAAGTTAGAATACACAAAGGCAGTTTTAGGGAAAAGTGAAATCAGTTCTGCAAAGGTGTCCTTCATAAGCATTTCCAGACCTACCCCAGTCAAAGTGCCTAGGCCATTGCCACCACAGTGCACTATTATAAGGTCAGGGTGTTGGATTTGCATGAAGGATTTCTCCAATGGCATCAATTGGTGCCACTTTAACCTTTTCTGTCCAATCCATTTAGGTGCCAATTCCGATCCGGTAAAAACCGGGTACGAACCGTCGGACGGAGCCTTTTCTCCGTCCGACTCGTACCCGGTGCGAAATCCATCCGAAAATGCAAGTACGATTCATACGGAAACACCATTTCCGTACGATTCGAACAAAACACCGACCGAACAGAAACTAAACACAATTCCGATCCTGAAAGGAGCCGACGTGACGTCGGTACGCATCCAGCCTACGTTTCACGAACCAGGAAGTACGATTCGAACCGACGTCATCCCGCACGGAAAATATTTACCGGCTGCCAAAAACTGCCGGGAAATCAGGACGACACACGCAAGGAGCAGCTGGACGCGACGAACAGACATGGACCCGAACCTACGTGCCATCCCTGCCCTCCTAGCAGTCCACCTGGCGTACAGGAACCGACGCAGACGCCGCAGAAGGTCAGCACAACAACCAGGGGCAAAGGGGGGGGCAGGGGCAGGACACACAACACCAACACATGGTACCAAATCACACATGGCCTGGACATACCTGACCATCAGGGCCTGGTCACTTCCAGGGGGTGGGGGCAAGGCCAGCAACGCAAGCGTCCGCCACAACGGAAGTGGATGGTCACGCGAACCGGTACGTACCCTACCCAGGCCGCAAGAGCGTGGGTACGGAACGTACCACGCGTCCCCCTACGTCACTCCAACAATAGCGGTACGGCCCGTACCCACGTCAGAAAGGCCTTGGTACAGCTCGTACCAGCATTGCTGGGGTCATGTAGGGGTACGCGTGGTACGACCCGTAGCCACGCCCCCAAGGCCTGTGTACGGTGCGGACCCCACGGCCCGCAACAATGGTGGGACGCACCGTACCCACACACCAAAGGCATGGGTACGGCCCGTACCCAGGCACGCAGAGCGTGGGCAGGGGTATGTACGGACCGTACCCCCACCCGTGGAAGTACGGCCCGTACCCCCACCCGTGCATGTACGCCCCGAACCCCCACTCGTGTATGTACGCCCCGAACCCCCACCCGTGTATGTACGCCCCGAACCGCCACCCGTGTATGTACGCACCCAAGCGCCACCCGTGTATGTACGCCCCGAACCCCCACCCCACCCTGGTATGTACGCCCCGAACCCCCACCCGTGTATGTACGCACCCAAGCGCCACCCGTGCATGTACGCCCCGAACCCCCACCCCACCCTGGTATGTACGCCCCGAACCCCCAGCCGTGTATGTACGCACCAAACCCCCACCCGTGTATGTACGCACCAAACCACCACACCAGCCGTGTATGTACGCACCAAACCCCCACCCCAGCCGTGTATGTACGCACCGAACCACCACCCGTGTATGTACGCACCGAACCCCCCCCCAGCCGTGTATGTACGCACCGAACCACCAGCCGTGTATGTACGCACCAAACCCCCACCCGTGTATGTACGCACCTAACACCCACCCCAGCCGTGTATGTACGCACCGAACCACCACCCGTGTATGTACGGACCGAACCCCCACCCCAGCAGAGTATGTACGCCCCGAACCCCCACCCGTGTATGTACGGACCGAACCCCCACCCCAGCCGTGTATGTACGCACCAAACCCCCACCCGTGTATGTACGCACCAAACCACCACCCCAGCCGTGTATGTACGCACCAAACCACCACCCGTGTATGTACGCACCAAACGCCCACCCGTGTATGTACGCACCAAACCCCCACCCCACCCTGGTATGTACGCCCCGAACCCCCACCCGTGTATGTACGCACCCAAGCGCCACCCGTGCATGTACGCCCCGAACCCCCACCCCACCCTGGTATGTACGCCCCGAACCCCCAGCCGTGTATGTACGCACCAAACCCCCACCCGTGTATGTACGCACCAAACCACCACACCAGCCGTGTATGTACGCACCAAACCCCCACCCCAGCCGTGTATGTACGCACCGAACCACCACCCGTGTATGTACGCACCGAACCCCCCCCCAGCCGTGTATGTACGCACCGAACCACCAGCCGTGTATGTACGCACCAAACCCCCACCCGTGTATGTACGCACCTAACACCCACCCCAGCCGTGTATGTACGCACCGAACCACCACCCGTGTATGTACGGACCGAACCCCCACCCCAGCAGAGTATGTACGCCCCGAACCCCCACCCGTGTATGTACGGACCGAACCCCCACCCCAGCCGTGTATGTACGCACCAAACCCCCACCCGTGTATGTACGCACCAAACCACCACCCCAGCCGTGTATGTACGCACCAAACCACCACCCGTGTATGTACGCACCAAACGCCCACCCGTGTATGTACGCACCAAACCACCACACCAGCCGTGTATGTACGCACCAAACCCCCACCCCAGCCGTGTATGTACGCACCGAACCACCACCCGTGTATGTACGCACCGAACCCCCACCCCAGCAGAGTATGTACGCCCCGAACCCCCACCCGTGTATGTACGGACCGAACCCCCACCCGTGTATGTACGCACCAAACCACCACACCAGCCGTGTATGTACGCACCAAACCCCCACCCCAGCCGTGTATGTACGCACCGAACCACCACCCGTGTATGTACGCACCGAACCCCCACCCCAGCAGAGTATGTACGCCCCGAACCCCCACCCGTGTATGTACGGACCGAACCCCCACCCGTGTATGTACGCACCAAACCCCCACCCGTGCATGTACGCACCGAACCTGCTATAAGAATGGGGTGTGCAAAACACCCCCAGCAGTGCCCAGACACAGGAGGGGTGGGTGCAGGGTCCTCCCAGCAGTGCCCAGACACAGGAGGGGTGTGTGCCTATCACTCCCAGCAGTGCCCAGACACAGGAGGGGTGTGTACCTATCACTCCCAGCAGTGCCCAGACATCGGACAATATACCCCATCAACAAGTTCAGTGACCTACAAGGGTGATACCCCAGATGCAGGCGGAGCCATCGCTGAGCCAGCATGGCTATATTGAAAGGCAACCCTCACACATCCAGGAAATGTAGACACAGCACAGCACAGCATTTGGGAGACACCCTGCAGGAAAAATGGCCTGGGCCACAGAGGACGGAACACACCTTGGGACAATGTCACCATACAGTGAGAGCAAACATGACCAAATACCATTTGCAGAGACCTTTGTGATGGCACGCAGATGGCAGGGTACACCCCATGAGCAGCACACTCCAACATTTCACAGACCCCTAACACATTATCACCACCCCAACGCAGGGAGCACCAGCACCAACAGCAAGTCCAGGAAAGCATCAGTGTGCAAAACAAAAAGAAAAGGCTTTATTCAGCAGGAAAATATATCAGAGAAAATGTCCACTATGTACAAGGGCCATGGGCCAGCCCAGCAGCAATGTCCGGGGGGGGGGTACACATCGGGACGTGTGTCCCCTAGCTTGCCTGCACAGTTCACAAGTCCATTTCATCCACAGAAGAGGGGGCATCAGGGGGGAGGGTGGAAACAGGCACCGCAGGGACAGGAGGGGAAAGGGTAGGTGTTGTGGGTGCAGGGAGGGATGAATCTGCCACAGGGGGGGTGCCAGCGCCAAAGGTGGAGGACAGAATGGCGCTGCACACGTCGGCAAGTTCCCCCAGCGACTCCCCCGTACCCAATCCAACCACAGGCCCCAAGGAGGGGGGGGGGGCAAAGGGATGGGTCGCAGCGCCACTGGGGGAGGGTGTGGACAGGGTGGGGGACTCAACTCCCCTGGCCGGGTCCCGCCTCCACCGCTTGCGGGGTGGTGTCATCCTGGGGCTGGGGGGCACACTCGCAGTGGATGATGCTGTCACTGACTGTTGGCCAGGAGAGCTAAGGGGAGTGGATTTGGAGGGAGTGGGTTGTGTGGAATGCGGACTCCCACTGTGGCTGCGTGTTCTACGTTTCCCCCCCGACCCAGTGGGTGTGCCTTCCTCACCCTGTGTGTGCGTGACAGGAGGTGTGCGCTTCGACTTCCCTGGTGGTGTGGTGCCTGTGTCTGTTGGGGTGCGTGCACGCTGACGTCTGGATGTGCGTGGGACAGGCACGGGAGTGGGAATTGTGGATGGGGCAGGGGTAGGGGGTGTTACGCAGCGCTGCAGGAGATCCAGTGCTGCAGTCAGTGTGGAGTCTATGGACCTCAGCAACTGCCGTTGGTCAGACTGCGCAGCCGACATGCCCTCCATGTATGCCTCCATCTGGGTCAGCACCTGGGTGTGGGCATGGAGGACATTTAGCATCGCAGTCTGACCAACCTGCAACTGCCTCAGGATGTCCACAGACTCCGCACTCACCGCAGCAGTGGTGACAGGGGCAGGGGGTGCGGTGCCTGGCAGGAAGGAGACATGTGGGGACCGAGCACGGAGGGAAGGGCCACGAGCATGTGGGAGGCCGGTGATGGAACCTGAGGTGGCGGGGGGATGTGGAGGGCTGCCATCAGCTGGGGGGGCAGACTCCGCCACCTCTGGGAGCTCAGCCTCGGACCCGTCTGCGTCATAGTCTGTGTTGGCAGTCAACAGGTCCTCCGCCTCACTCCCTTCGGCCTCCGTGCCACTCCATGTGCCAGACAGGACAGCACTGCTGGTACTGGTGCTCAATCTCTCCTCCCGGTCCGTGCTAGTGTCTCCTTCCGTGTCCCCCGGCGATGCTGTGGGCAAGGTGAAGAGACAGGAGAAAATCAGACACCTGTACACTTATGTCACATGAGTCAAATATACATAGGTCACATTGCATAGCCTGAAAAGCAACAGGAGTAACACCTACAAAACAATGTACACATGTAGGCCATGGAACACACAGTTTTTCTACCCACCATGCCACTGAGACACAATGGAGATCATGACACAACAGCAAATCACTGCACCTGAAATTTTAGAGAGGAGTCAGCCTCTGGGGACAAATGTGCACAGCACCTGCACCACACTGCGTCGTCAAAAAGGGATGAGCATGAATCATATCCATTTACTCTTGCCGCATGCTGCAAAGGCAATACATGAAACCAGGCCACACATGACAGGGTCACTGCACCTTGAGCGTATGTCCAGTCAAACATCACACACAGGCTAAACCCAGCAAGGAGGATGAAGCTTCTGACATGTAGGCCTTGTACGCACAAACCACCCACACCTGAGACAATCTCATTGAGACGGAGAAAGTATGTACACCTCTTACTCTGGGATGGAAACACATGGCCTCCACTAATTCATGACTGTAAACACACAGCCCCTGGTGGCCATGTCCACACATCATTGACAGGCAAACATCATCAGATTGTCTCAACAACACACACAGGTAATGCCCACTGTGAGTATGCACAAGCAAAATGGGTCCCCCTGTACAGTGGACACATGTAGCAACCTGTAGGTCCTAACAGTTGAGCCCAGGGTACAATGCCACCCTACGCAACCCATGGCAAAGACACAGTGAATGGCCATATTGTTGGATGACGCACATGATACCTAGGAAGAGGTGCCCCAGGGCACAGTAGTGCCCACACTCCTCCATGGTCCAGGATGGACATGACTGCAAATTAAGCAACCGTCCCTGCACTTAGCAGGCCTCCCACTCAGGCACATCATGTCAGAGGGCACACAATTGGACATGCATGCTGGAAGGCTGTACATTTTGGAGACACACCCCTATGTCGTGATTCACAATCAGTGCCAAGTGACATGGACACCACAATGACTGAAATTGGCCATGGCACACGCAAGGTCCCCATACCTGTGGCACATCACCCCCACACATGATGCTGATAGCATAGGGCACCTGCATGAACTGCCTGCATAAATAACCTTGTGCAAGAGTGGCGACAGACCAGGGAACACATTGCAAGGAGGGGAAGGGAGGGAGTGAGAACAGCACTGTGCTACTTTGTGGAGAAGTTGACGCACTGCACAATCAAACCCTGGCAGTGTATCCATGCAACTGCACACTTACATTGGCTGGGGACACACAACTGACACACATGTACCTACCCCCTTCCTGCTGCTGCCTCTCCTGTAGGCGCCTGTCCATATCGGGGAAGACCACCGCCAGCACACGCTTCTGGATGTGGGTCAGACGACGGCGGCCACGGTTCTTACGGCTCTCAGGTGAGTCCCCCAGCAGGAGCCGTGCAATCCTCCTCGTCCAGCACCGGATGTCCTGCCAGCGTTTCCTCACCTGAGACAGGCTCCGCCTCCGACCCTCTGTACCCCTCACGGCACTGACGGCTTCCCTCCAGATCTCCCCCTTGGCAATGGCGCCTACCTGTGAGGATGCAAAAGAGAGAATACATTAATCCACATGAGCAAAGACACAGAGACACACATATAGAACAATCCTCATTATGAACAGGCCATGGTATGCATGCAACTAATTGCACCTTTGTCATAGGGACATTATCCACTGTGGAAGGCCAAATGCACTACGTGCCAGTGGAAGCACACGGGTGGCATGAGGGGTACCACACACTCACTGACCAGGGATCACACTGTGCCTCACAGGCTACACCAGGATTATGTACAGCACCTCACAGCAGTCACCTGCCCCAGCACACTGATGCTACCTCAGCAGAGTACACAGACACACACAGGTACAGGACAATCACATGGCATTGCCAACTGCGGGTACACACCTCACTCTGCCCATGTGCCAGTAGACGGGGGTGTCACAGGTGTGGGGCTGGCTCAGCACGGCATGCACACAGCACTGCTCCCTGCTCACATCCGATGGCCAGGCCATATCCATCCCTCATGCTGCTTGTGTGCAACACTCCCCATATGCACTCACCCACATGACAGGGGACTAACACACACACCAATGTGCAGGGGACGAACACGGCCTTTGGACACTCACAGCACAGGTACACTGAACAAACACACATCCATGGGTACTGACACCTGTCACACTGGGGGGAACACAGGATCACATCAGGACTGTGGAAACAACATCCCCAGGAGGAGTATGCAGGCAGAATGTGGCATGCACCTTGCATTCATTGTCACAGTAGGCACTATGCAAGTGAGGAGTGCACACAGGAAACACAGCATGCTCTGCATGGGTGACATGAGGCCTTCCACACCCTGGGACCCACTCCAAACAACAGTGCATGTCTGTCACACATGGACACAATGCCAGAAGTCACTGTCACACAAAAGGGGCACAGTCTAAGCTAGTGGAGTCTGCACTCACCTGAACCCCTGGTCGACCATACAGGCTCTGGAACTGTGGGAGGATCACATCTATCAGGGCAAGGTTCTCCTCCTGGGTGAATGGCTGTGACCTCTCCACAGTCCTGGACATGGTGCCAGAGGAATCACTATCAGCAGCAGTGGTCATGGATGAATGGATGTGCAGGCAAGTGCTCTCTCATGGGACCTGGCTGCCTTATATATGCCTGGCTGGCCTGTTCATGTATAGGAGTACAGATTGATTGGTCAGTCACATTAGCATCCTACGTTTCATCCAATCCCTTCAAACCTACCCCAGTGTGTGGCTTTGCATGGTTTCAGTTTTGATAATGATGTCAAGTCAACATCCACATTGCAACAATGTAGATTCTTTCAAACTGACTTCTGCTGTGCACCTGGTGCTCAAATTCAAAAATTTAACTCAGTCTCCATGGCAACCATCAGGCATTTAGGCCCTTATACTTGTCCCTCATGTGTCCCCTATGTGTTTTCATACATTTACACACAGGTACGGTGCGTTCCACGCCCTAGGGCACCCCACAAGCAGTGATACCGACCGTACATGCGCTTGTACGGTCCGGATCACAATATGGGCGCTGGCGTATGCGTACGCCACAGTAGTACGGACTGTACATGCGCTTGTACGGTCCGGATCACAATATGGGCGCTGGCGTATGCGTACGCCACAGTAGTACGGACTGTACACGCGCTTGTACGGTCCGGATCACAATATGGGCGCTGGCGTATGCGTACGCCACAGTAGTACGGACTGTACACGCGCTTGTACGGTCCGGATCACAATATGGGCGCTGGCGTATGCGTACGCCACAGTAGTACGGACTGTACACGCGCTTGTACGGTCCGGATCACAATATGGGCGCTGGCGTATGCGTACGCCACAGTAGTACGGACTGTACACGCGCTTGTACGGTCCGGATCACAATATGGGCGCTGGCGTATGCGTACGCCACAGTAGTACGGACTGTACACGCGCTTGTACGGTCCGGATCACAATATGGGCGCTGGCGTATGCGTACGCCACAGTAGTACGGACCGTACAAGCGCGTGTACAGTCCGTACTACTGTGGCGTACGCATACGCCAGCGCCCATATTGTGATCCGGACCGTACAAGCGCGTGTACAGTCCGTACTACTGTGGCGTACGCATACGCCAGCGCCCATATTGTGATCCGGACCGTACAAGCGCGTGTACAGTCCGTACTACTGTGGCGTACGCATACGCCAGCGCCCATATTGTGATCCGGACCGTACAAGCGCGTGTACAGTCCGTACTACTGTGGCGTACGCATACGCCAGCGCCCATATTGTGATCCGGACCGCACAAGCGCGTGTACAGTCCGTACTACTGTGGCGTACGCATACGCCAGCGGCAATATTGGCCCAGGGACCCTATACACGCGCTCCGAGCGTATGTACGGTGCGTATAACAACTGTCAGTGGTGACAGGCGGCACACAGACAGGAATGGAGCGGACAGGTATTGCCAAGGGTGGACACCAATGCATTGTCTGTGCAATACCACCTGTGTGTGACACAGGTGTGTCAGGATGTGATGTGGCACTTTACCCCTGAGGTGTGGGCAAAGCACATGTACGATGAGCTGTGTACACATGTCGTGTGTGATGGTGCGCATTGTACCACACATCCCCTGCACTCCTTTGACATGTGTGCATGTCGTACACACTAGTGGAGCCATGAGTCACTTGCATGTCCCAGTCACGGACACCCGCACCTGTCCCCTGATGCCAGGTACACGGAATATTACATATGACACGTGTATGGCTGCGTTGCATGCTGCAACCATGTCATGTGTGTGGCATGTCTTTCCATGATTTTGCTGTAGGTGTGTGATTCAATGTGTCAGCAGTTGCTGCTGCCAACATGTGTCTGTGTGTCGATGGGCATGGCACACTGTTCCGCACACCAGCCCACATATGTGATTTGCCATGAGGTGTGTATGTATCCAACTACACGGAGTATCAACACAAGTACATATCCACATGCTCCCTATGTATGTTCTGTCTCGACATGTACTCCTCAAAGGCAATGTGTGTGGCCTGTCCTATTCCTATGACATGTGACCAGTGCATATCGCATCCAACTACCTGTCTGTACCATACGCATACTACCTCTGCACATGTGTGGATGTCTGTGAATCCTGTGATGCGTGTGCATGTTCACTTACACTGGCCCACAGCTAGTCTCATGCCATGTCATCGTGATCTTGCCCCCCTCCGTTAGTGGCTGTCCCTTGGTAGGAGTGTAACCTGACTGGCGTTCGTGTCCAGGAACTGTGGCACAGACCTGACTCACAACGTGGCATATGTGTATTGGCTGTGTAACATGTGCTCAGTGCATTGACGATGTTGTTGTACAGTGCTCACTCTTAGGTGTTCCTTCCATTTCACTGCAGGGCTCCGCCTCTCCCTCGACGTATGCCAGACATTGCTGCCCTGCATGAACGGGACTGTATACGCCGCTACAGATTCAGCCAACGGTTGATTGATGAGTTGACTGGCCGGCTGGAAGCACAACTCCTCCCGCGCCACAGGTATCCAAGTGCACTGACACCCAAGTTGAAGGTGATGGCAGCCCTACATTTCCTTGCCACGGGTACGTTCCAACATACCATTGCTGATGTCGGGGGCATGTCCCAGACGATGTTCAGCCGTGTTCTGCATGATTTCTTAGAGGCCATGTTGGTTCACCTGGATGAGTACATTAAATTCCCAAATCGTGAGCAGTTGACAGATGTCAAGCGTGAGTTCTATGCCCTGGGAGGGATGCCCCATGTCATTGGGTCCATAGATGGGACACATGTTGCGTTGGTACCACCACAGGCACAGGAGGTGGTGTATAGGAATCGCAAACATTATCACTCCATTAATGCCCTTGTGGTGTGTCTGTCCAACATGGTGATTTCACATGTCTGTGTTCGCTTTCCAGGATCAGCACACGATGCCTTCATCATGAGGCGTAGCAGGGTGCCAGAAATGATGCTGCAGCTGCGGAACGAGCGAGCATGTATTGTTGGTGGGTAGACTCTGGCAGTTCAGTGTTTGGCGTCATCTTCCAATCTCACTGCCTGTGCTGACACACTTCTGTCCATGATGTTTCCTTGTAGGGGACGCTGGCTATCCCAACATGCCATGGCTGATGACGCCTGTCCGCAACCCCAGCACGGCTGCCGAGCACCTCTACAACAACGCACATGGGCGGACCAGGAGAGTCATTGAGAGGACGTTTGGACTTCTGAAGAGCCGATTCCGGTGCCTCCACAAGACCGGCGGAGCACTCCCATATGCCCCGGTGAAGGTGTGCAAGATCATCATCGTCTGCTGCATGCTGCACAACATGGCAGTGGAGGAAGCTGTTCCACTCATACTGGATCAAGATGACCAGGACCATCCACCCGTGGAGGATGAAGGGCTTGGTGACGGGGCAAGTGATGTGGAGGAGGAGGAGGCTGTGGAGGACATGCGGAGTCGGCTCATACGCAACTTCTTTGCTTAGTGGTGAGTTCCAGTGTCTGAGTGTGCACGCATTGGGCCGTGTGTGGCATGTGTTGCAATGTGTGTGTCCATCTGCATGTCTGCCAAGTGAGTCAGTGGTGTGTATTGAAGTGTCACTCAAGTGATGGCGCAATGGAAGGATGTTGTCTGAGGGTCATCATTGTCACCTGTCATGTTAACAACATGATACGTGTTAAGTACATGCTTGCGGATGTGCTCCTTTGTGCTGAATCCTTGTGTGTCTCTCTTCCACAGGTCCATGTGCATGCTGTCTGCTGGTGGCATTGTTGTGCTCCTGCTACTCCTCATGAACACAGCGACATGTGCTGATTCAGCGTCACATGCACGGGCAAGTGTTGAAATCTCCTCAGGGTAAGGGATGCCTCACGTCGTTTTGGGTGTGTGAATTGTTTGTAGTCTGTGTGCACTTCTCCGGTTCATGTGTGTTCCATTTGCATACATGGTGATCCTACATGGGGAACATGACATGGGGCAGGCTTCACCTGGAGCCATGCTCAGACTTGGTGACTGTCATGTGGCAGGGGATTGGGGATTGTGATGAGGCCATCATTGTGTGTAACACTGGCCTCGGAAACATACAGGTTGCACCGGGTTGACATGGTGTGTGATTGCCCCATCAGGGCCTCAATGGTGTATAGCGGCCTCTCCGTGGCAGCAGGGGGTGTTTAGCTGTTATCCGTCACTTGTGTGCCAGGTCAATGGGATGCCAGCATCTGTGTTGCAATGGGGGGTGCCAGTGTTGCTCCCACATGTACATCCACATGACCTGTGTATGTGTTGACAGAGTATCATTGTCATTCCAACACACATGACTAATAAATTTGTCCCTCTGTCTCCAAGGTGCCTCTTCCCTGTCAATGGTGCCCTGTTGCCACTGTGCGTGCCGCAGGTCTGGCATAGTTTTCATAGGTGGTGCATATGTGTCTATGTGTAGAGTGACAAGATGCTAGGGGTTTGTCAGGGAGTGGGAACTGTATTATGCACAAGATGCACAGTTCCATCCACCTCAAGGCAAGAGAGACCATCCCCCAGGGAAACTACAACATCTGTGTAGAATCCTACCCTGCAGTCTACGGACATGTGCCTCACGACTCCCATGGTACTTGTCCATATCCGGAGTGCATCTGCACAGCTCTGCTACTGCGTCGGGCAACCAGGCCACATCAACGTCCTAACGGGATGGGGGGAATGTTTCACAGCCAGCTGCAGGATGACCTTCTAGATCCACGCCCACACTCATGATGCAGCCCACAACCCCAACACAACCATGTGGCACAGTGATCCTAAACTGCATTCTGGCATCTCCATGCATCCAACCTTGGCCTAGCCACCATTCTCAACATCCGCCTGACGCAAGCATGCTGCACATTGTAGGGACACATGTCTAGACATACCTGGGAGCGGCAAGCCAGGTCACTCCACATGATCCCTGACCTCTGCGCATGACTGTTGCTCCCCTGAATGTGTCTGTAGCCACAGTTGTGCGGGAACCACTCAGCTGGTTGGGCCCAGCACAGGTGAGTTTGGTACTCCATGTCTGTATCAGATGAGACATTGGGACCCATGTGTGTCCTGGGCAAGACTGCGACCCCACGGTTTGGATGGTTGGAGTTAATTCTGAGATCAGGCATGCTTTGACTGTACGACACACACATGTATTGTAATAATGTAGAATCACGGCATCATCTTGTAAGTGTGATTAATTTATTTGTGGTGGGGTACGGGTTTGTGGGGATGACAAGAGGTGCACAGCGGGAGTGTAGAATCCAAAGTTCACTGGGGGAGTTGGTATCCTTGTCGTAGCAAAATGTCAGAGTCCATGCCACAGTCTTCGTCAACATAGGTCAGACAGTGACCAGCAAGTCCATGTGGCAGAGAATGTCATGTGCTGCTATTGGGCCAGAGGGCCAGGTGCCAGGCCAGGTGACCTGGGAGATGGTGATGTTCTGCTGACTCTCACAGTCTTTTTCGTGGACGACCCACCTTCCTGCGGGGACCCTCGGAAGCAGTCCGTGACGATGTCTGTGACGCTCCGTCGGATGAATCCTCCTCCTCCTGATCCCTCCCTGTGTCTGGTAATGGCCTTCGCCTGGTGCCACAGGGAGGGTTGCCCATGTTGTCGGCAATCCGACGGAGTACACCGGTCATTTGGGTTTGCACCGCCACGAGCTCAGCCTGTCTATCCTCCATCCTTCCTTGGTGTTGCAGTTGACAGGCATGTTGCTGGGACTGCAGGGTCTTCATCTCCTGGAGGGTCCCCTTGATGTCATTGAGGGTGGACGCAATCTGGTCCATGCCCCTGGTGTCACGCCGGTATGTATCCAGGATGTTGCTGACCTGGGACACTACCGGGTCCTGAGCTGCCTGGTCAGGTTCGCGCCTCCGCCGTCCTCCACTCCCGCCACCCCTGCCCACGTGCACCTGGCCTGCCGTTGTGGGTGCATCGGGTCTCCGGGACCCCTGAGGGATGGCATCTGCGTTGCCGCCTGCCTCCTCCTGGGTGCCCGGAGGACCGTGTCCCTCCTGGGCAGACTGGCTGGGTGGTCGTGTGCGGGCAGGGCTCCTGGACGTCTCCTGGGATGTGGCAGGAATGGGGGTGGTGGTTGGCACAGTTGTACCTGACGCAGGTGCTGCAGGTGGTTGGACACCAGAGGGGCCAGGTTGGTCTGGGTCATCCACGGAGTGGTGAGAGTCATCGCTGGCGGTGGGGTCATCATCCCGCGGAGCCTGGTCCTGTGTGACTTCCCCCCCAGTGTTGGGGGGTGTTCGTCGACGTTGACCTGTGTGTGAGAGAGACAATGTTAACAGTGTCACATGTGGCATCCATGTTGCATGCATTTCTGATTTGGCACTCTTCCTCTGGGTAGTTGGATCTGTCCTGCATTCCTCTCACAGTGCACTTGTGCATGGCTATGTCCCTTGGCCACAGCTGTCAGGGCTTTACGCATGTGTGAGACACAATCTTAGTTGATGCATCTATTTGGGTACACAGTCAGCAGTGTGGTGTGCGGGCGTAGCGAGCCATGCAGAGGCGCCTTACGTGTTGCACTGTACGTGGCCAAATGGTGTTTTGGCAAGGCAATTTGATGTTGCAGGTAGGGGACTGAAGCATTTGTGACAGGGTTCTTACCGACACGGTGGGTGGGTATACTGGGTGTGTGGTTAGGTCTGTGCCTGCAGCACGGATGGACTCGTGCACAGATTGACACATGGACCGGTCTTCATCTACGGAAGGGGGGGTTGAGGCACTGCCAGACCTGGTCTGCATGCACACAGTCCACCGGCTGACGAGTGGACATGGCCACACCACCCAAGGGTGATTTAGTCTCCCTGTGTCTCCCTTCCTCCCTCCCTCTGTCACCCTCCTCCCTCCCTCTGTCGGTCTCCCTCTGTCACCCTACTCCCTCCCTCTGTCTGTCTCCCTGTGTCCCCCCTCTGTCTCCTTCCCTCTCATTCCCCCTCTCCCTCCCTCTCTTTGTCACTCTCTGTCACCTCAGGCCAGCTTCCTGGGCACACACAGTTAGCCGGTCTTTGAATGGCCATTGGCTTGTTCATGTGAGTTAGTCCCTGTTCTCCGGGCACCCATTGGGCAGTGTGTCTGAGTGTAGGCTGCTGCTGTGGCGGTGTGTGCTGAGACTCTATCAGAGCGATGCATCTTCATTGTCTGCTGTTATGTGCAAATTGTGCCTTCAGACCCATGGCATCCTGCATGGCAGCCATCATTTGCAGGCAAGACAGTACTGTGTGGGTACACACAGTTTGTATGGCTGTGCCCTGGGCCATATGGGCTGAGGGCATTGTTGTGTGCTTGTGAGTTGCTCAATGTTAGTTTTGCTGCCCCCACTCCCAGCATCGACCACATCCTGTGTTGTGTTGGTGTTTTGTGTGGCCTGTGACTTGGCATGGCCCTGATTGATGCATGGGGCATGGAGGTGCCAGTGGCATGTGTGTGTTTGTGGAGTGTTGTTGTGTCCGGTGGTGGCTTGGGGGGGGTGGCATGCATGATTGATTGTGTATGGCATCCCCCCCATGTGAGGTGAGTTGTTTGTGTACTCACCAGGGTCTGGGAGTCCTGGCAGTCCGTGTAGTCCCTCCACCGCCAGCGTGGACATCACCTTCTCCTCCCAGGGATGGTATTGTACCGGTCTGGGGGGCGGCCCTCCTCCAGTGATGTTCCCCTGGTTGTGATTGTCAGTCATCTTCCTCTTGACCGTCCTCCGCAGATCGTACCACCTGGATTGGCACTCGTGCCTGGTCCTTCTGGTTGTCCCAACAGCATTCACAGAATCGACGATCCTCTGCCACATGGCGGTTTTTTCGGATATGCTGGTCTGTCTGACCAATGTCCCAAAGAGCTGTGGCTCGACTCTGAGGATTTCGTCGACAAGGATCTCCAGCTCCTCCTTTGTGAACTTTGGATTCTTGGTGGTGGACATGGCGTGGGGTGTGGTTGTGGGGGTGTGGGTGTGGATGGCTGTGGGTGTGTGGGTGTGGTAGTGGAGGTGTGTGTGTGAATGTGATGAGGGGGTGTTTGTGTAGGTGGTTGTGTGAAGGTATGCAAGTGTGAGGTTCAAGTATGGTGGTGTGGGTCGTCTGTGGGCTCTGGCAGCAGTGGGTCTGTTGCAAAGGCTCATGGTTTGTGTG
Organism: Triturus cristatus; assembly: GCF_964204655.1. Lineage (NCBI taxonomy): Eukaryota > Metazoa > Chordata > Amphibia > Caudata > Salamandridae > Triturus > Triturus cristatus. The sequence goes on from NC_140592.1 coordinate 464,686,691, forward strand.
TGTGGTCCATTTTTATTGGTCCATTTGTGGGTGTGGCTGTGTTTGAAATTTGTGTGGGTGTGTTATGAGGAGTGATTGAGTTTTGGGCCTCTGTTTGGCAGTTTGGCAGTTGCAGGTGAGTGTATGTGATGTTTGTGGGGTTGTTGGGCCTGTTTGGTGGTGTGGGGAAACTCTACTTGACTCTCCTTGTGTAAATATGGTTTGTCCGGGTTCAGTACGTGTTTTTTTGGCGTCAGTACGGTCCGTACATGCACTGGTGGGGGTGCGGTCCGTACATTCCCTGGTGGGGTGGTGGTTAGGTGCGTACATACACGGCTGGGGTGGGGGTTTGGTGCGTACATACACGGCTGGTGGTTCGGTGCGTACATACACGGCTGGGGGGGGTTCGGGGGCGTACATACACGGCTGGTGGTTCGGTGCGTACATACACGGCTGGGGGGGGGTTCGGGGGCGTACATACACGGGTGGGTGTTTGGTGCGTACATACACGGCTGGTGGTTCGGTGCGTACATACACGGCTGGGGGGGGGTTCGGGGGCGTACATACACGGGTGGGTGTTTGGTGCGTACATACACGGCTGGTGGTTCGGTGCGTACATACACGGCTGGGGTGGGGGTTTGGTGCGTACATACACGGCTGGTGGTTCGGTGCGTACATACACGGCTGGGGGGGGTTCGGGGGCGTACATACACGGCTGGTGGTTCGGTGCGTACATACACGGCTGGGGGGGGGTTCGGGGGCGTACATACACGGGTGGGTGTTTGGTGCGTACATACACGGCTGGTGGTTCGGTGCGTACATACACGGCTGGGGGGGGGTTCGGGGGCGTACATACACGGCTGGTGGTTCGGTGCGTACATACACGGCTGGGGGGGGGGTTCGGGGGCGTACATACATGGGTGGGTGTTTGGTGCGTACATACACGGCTGGTGGTTCGGTGCGTACATACACGGCTGGGGTGGGGGTTTGGTGCGTACATACACGGCTGGTGGTTCGGTGCGTACATACACGGCTGGGGGGGGTTCGGGGGCGTACATACACGGCTGGTGGTTCGGTGCGTACATACACGGCTGGGGGGGGTTCGGGGGCGTACATACACGGGTGGGTGTTTGGTGCGTACATACACGGCTGGTGGTTCGGTGCGTACATACACGGCTGGGGGGGGGATTCGGGGGCGTACATACACGGGTGGGTGTTTGGTGCGTACATACACGGCTGGTGGTTCGGTGCGTACATACACGGCTGGGGTGGGGGTTTGGTGCGTACATACACGGCTGGTGGTTCGGTGCGTACATACACGGCTGGGGGGGGGTTCGGGGGCGTACATACACGGCTGGTGGTTCGGTGCGTACATACACGGCTGGGGGGGGGTTCGGGGGCGTACATACACGGGTGGGTGTTTGGTGCGTACATACACGGCTGGTGGTTCGGTGCGTACATACACGGCTGGGGGGGGTTCGGGGGCGTACATACACGGGTGGGTGTTTGGTGCGTACATACACGGCTGGTGGTTCGGTCCGTACATACACGGCTGGGGGGGGTTCGGGGGCGTACATACACGGCTGGTGGTTCGGTGCGTACATACAGGGCTGGGGGGGGGGTTTGGTGCGTACATACACGGCTGGTGGTTCGGTGCGTACATACACGGCTGGGGGGGGTTCGGGGGCGTACATACACGGCTGGTGGTTCGGTGCGTACATACACGGCTGGGGGGGGTTCGGGGGCGTACATACACGGGTGGGTGTTTGGTGCGTACATACACGGGTGGGGGTTCGGGGCGTACATACGCGGGCGGGGGGTGGTGGGGTGTTCGGCGCGTATGCGGGCACATGTCTCCATGGTTGCTATGGGAGTTCGGTTCGGACGGTGTTTTTTGCGTACGGTTGTGAAATGGGGAGGACGGGAGGGATCGTACTTGCGCAGTCGGACTTTATTTTTCCGCACGGTGGGTTTCTCGCCCGGGGACGTGTCGGTGACTTTTCCCGACCCGAGGACGTGTGGGGAAATCTTCCCAATGCGATTCGTATGGACTTTTTTCCGTTCGAATCGTACTTGGCAGTTTGTACGCTACTTTGACGATTCGGACGGAAAAAAATCCGGATACGAGTCGGACGGGGAATTTTTTTACCGGATCGGAATTGGCACCTTAATGTCTACATTTGGCAAACCTAGGTCTTTGTGAATGCCTTTGTTTTCTGCATACCTTTGGCTCCAGAAAATGTAGCTGTGTCCCACAATCCACACTGTAAGCATCTTGTAAGGAGGTCTGGATGCACTCAGATGGTCTCTGTAAATGAAATGGCAGTTTGGAAAGTAAGATGTTTCTAAAATGGTGGCTAAGATGCAATTTTGAAAAAAGACAAGAAATCATTGGTTGTTTGACAACCTTCTACACTGAAAGGTAGGGTGCATATTTCTGTTTTTTAAACGCTTGATTCTTATTGGTTAACAAAAACAGATTGTAAGGAACATTATATATGATAAGCTGATATGTTGAGAAGTCAAGCATACTTGCTGTTTTGATTAGCAACATTGTGTGTGCTGAACTTGTGACCTGTGTGCTCAGTACAGTGTTCCATGACCTGTTTCTATGGTAACGGGCAGAAGGCAGATTGGGGGAAGGGTTGAAGTGTATGTCATTTGGAAAGGGTTGAAATGTTTAACCAATAGAAATGTGTGTTTGCTTTTGAATTTATGTGGGAAGGAATGTGATTTGATGTTTACATGTATATGTGTGGAAAATGAGAGGGAAACTTTGCCATTCTTTGGTTTTGCTGACAGGTGCACAGTGCAGAGATTCTGTATAAGAAAATCTGGTGTGTGACTGATATCTGGTGTGTGACTGATATACTTCTTAATCTACAAAACATCTTGAAAGGTGAGTTATTTAATTGTGAGGGGATGTACGTAGACTATTTTTATTTTAATCAGACTAATGTATTTTTTCTGCTAAAGTGTAGGGAGTATTTTTTTTTCTCTACAATCTTATTGATAGTGTGTGTGCATGTAGAAACCATTTTGTGATAAGGATTTGTGTTTTTTCATGTGTTTGTAGACAGATAACTATGCAGTTCTTATATTTTGGTAGATTTAGAAACCACTTATTGTTTATGAATTTGTGAAATGAGTTATGTTTCTGCAGTAAAATGTAGTACTCCTTGTAAATGAAACAATGTGTTTTGGTATAGTGCAAGGGATAGTGTTGTTTGTCTAGAATCACACAGAGAGCCTGTGTGCATTTGGGAACCACTGTGGAGAAGCGTTTGGTAACATCGTGCATTTGCTGACAGGTAAGTGTTGTAAAACATGTCATGTTGTCAAGTTTTAGTAGCATTAGAAGACAGTTATGGCTTATGCTTTCATTAAATGAGTTAGGTATTGACAGTAAAGTGTAGTCGTGAAATATGTAGATTGTGTGCAGTTTCCTTACCATTTCCAGTGTAGTGAATGAGTTTTGGTAAACTCCTAGGAATACTGGTGCTTGTCTAGAATCACACTGTGAGTCTGTGTACATTTGGGAACCACTGTCAGAGAAGCGTTTGGTAACATCGTGCATTTGCTGATAGAAAACTGTTTTGAAACCTGTCATGTTGTCAAGTTTTAGTAGCATTAGAAGCCAGTCTTTGCTTATGTGTTGATTAAATGAGTCAGGCATTGACACTAAAGTGTAGTCGTGAAATATGTAGATTGTGTGCAGTTCCCTTATCACTTCCACTATAGTGAATGAGTTTTGGAAAACTCCTAGGGATAGTGGTGCTTGTCTAGAATCACACTGTGAGTCTGTGTGCATTTGCTTATGCGTTGATTAAATGAGTCATGCTTTGACACTGATGTGGTGTACTTAAATATGTAGATTGTGTGCAGTACCATTAACTCTTCCAGAGTAGTGAATGAGTTTTGGTAAACTCCTAGGATAGTGTTGCTTGTCTAAAATCACACTGTGAGTCTGTGTTCATTTGGGTAAGGATTGTGAGAGAAGCATTTGGTAACATCATTTATTTACTGACAGATAACTGTTTTAAAACCTGTCATGTTGTCAAGTTTTAGTAGCATTAGAAGCCAGTCTTTGCTTATGTGTTGATTAAATGAGTCAGGCATTTACACTAAAGTGTAGTCATGAAATATGTAGATTGTGTGCAGTTCCTTTACCAGTTCCAGTGTAGTGAATGAGTTTTGGTAAACTCCTAGGGATAGTGGTGCTTGTCTAGAATCACACTGTGAGTCTGTGTGCATTTGGGAACCACTGTCAGAGAAGCGTTTGATAACATCGTGCTTTTGCTGACAGAAGACTGTTTTGAAATCTGTCATGTTGTGAAGTTTTAGTAGCATTAGAAGCCAGTCTTTGCTTATATGTCGATTAAGGTGGTTAGCCAAAATATCGAGTTTTAAATTTCGACCTACAATAATATCGTGTTTTTAATATCGTAGGTACAGAATATCGAAGTCAAGAATATCGATGGACAGAATATCGATCTCAAGGTAAGTAATATCGAAGTAAATAATATCGAAGTAATTAATATCGATGTAAGTAATATCGTAAGTAAAAATTTCGATGTCAATAATATCGATATTTATTTAGTGTAATGTCATTTAATATGTATTTTATTTGTATGTGAAAGATTATTGTAATGTATTTTAATACATTTAAAAATAAATGTTTAGAGATTTATAATTATTTTACATTTAATTTAGCGTTTTAGTATCAGAGCGGGTTGTGGGTTTATAGGGGAATAGGGTGGGAAGTAATTTAATTATAATTAATGAATTAATATGTATTGTTTAATTGGTATTTATGATTAATTAATTGGTAATTAATTAATAATTGGTAATTAATTGATTAATTAATTGTTAATTAATTATTAATTGTACAATTATTTTATTAATTGGTTAATTATATACATTATAATTAGTTTATTATTAATATTTATTTATTGTTAATTAATTAATTGTTAATTAGTAATTAATTGGTGATTTAATTTTATTAAGTGATTAATTGATAATTAAATTAATTATGTGAATTTTAATGTGTAGTGGGTTGTGGGTTTATAGGGGAATAGGGTGGGAAGTAATGTAATTATAATTAATGAATTAATATGTATTGTTTCATTGGTATTTATGATTAATTAATTTGTAATCAATTAATAATTGGTAATTAATGTGATTAATAGATTAATTAATTTTTAATTAATTATTAATTGTAAAATTACTTTATTATTTTGTTAATTATATAAATTGTAATTAGTTTATTAATAATATTTCTTTATTGTTATAGTTAATTATTAATTGTTAATTAGTAATTAATTGGTGATTTAATTTTATTAAGTGATTAATTCATAATTAAATTAATTATGTGAATTTTTATGTGTAGTGTGTTGTGTGTTAAAGGGGGAATAGTGTGGGATGTAATTAAAATTTATTTATTTAAATATTTATTTTACATAATTGGTATTTAATAATATTTTTTTTTTTTAAACATTGTTAACATGCAATTTTTTTATAAGAAATTATTAAATTGGTTATAATGTTAATAGAATCACTATGCTATCTAGTGCTTTCCCAACTGTTTTACTATCTGGAGTGGGAATAGTAATTTTTACCCCTACGCTATCCAGCGCTTTCCCTACTGTTGCACTCTCTGGAGTTGGAATAGTAATTTTTACCCCTACGCTATCCAGCGCTTTCCCTACTGTTGCACTCTTTGGAGTTGGAATAGTAATTTTTACCCCTACGCTATCCAACCTTTTCTCTACTGTTGCACTGTCTGGAGTGGGAATAGTAATTTTTACCCTTACGCTATCCAACACTTTCCCTACTATTGCACTCTCTGGAGTGGGAATAGTAATTTTTACCCCTACGCTATCCAACGTTTTCCCTACTGTTGCACTCTCTGGAGTTGGAATAGTAATTTTTACCCTTACGCTATCCAACACTTTCCCTACTATTGCATTCTCTGGAGTGGGAATAGTAAATTTGACCCTTACGCTATCCAACACTTTCCCTACTATTGCACTCTCTGGAGTTGGAATAGTAATTTTTACCCCTACGCTATCCAATGTTTTCCCTACTGTTGCACTCTTTGGAGTTGGAATAGTTATTTTTACCCCTACGCTATCCAACGTTTTCTATACTGTTGCACTCTCTGGAGTGGGAATAGTAAATGTTACCCTTACGCTATCCAACACTTTCCCTACTATTGCACTCTCTGGAGTGGGAATAGTAAATTTTACGCTTACGCTATCCAACACTTTCCCTACTATTGCACTCTCTGGAGTTGGAATAGTAATTTTTACCCCTATGCTATCCAACGTTTTCCCTACTGTTGCACTCTTTGGAGTTGGAATAGTTATTTGTACCCCTACGCTATCCAACGTTTTCCCTACTGTTGCACTGTCTGGAGTGGGAATAGTAATTTTTACCCTTACGCTATCCAACACTTTCCCTACTATTGCACTCTCTGGAGTGGGAATAGTAATTTTTACCATTACGCTATCCAACATTTTCCCTACTATTGCACTCTCTGGAGTTGGAATAGTAATTTTTACCCCTACGCTATCCAACACTTTCCCTACTGTTGCACTCTTTGGAGTTGGAATAGTAATTTTTACTCCTACGCTATCCAATGTTTTCCCTACTGTTGCACTCTCGGGAGTTGGAATAGATATTTTTACCCCTACGCTATCCAACATTTTCCTTACTGTTGTTTTTGTTGAAGTTGGACTAGTAGTTTTATTGTGTCTGATATTAAATATGTTTTGTAATATTTTAGCTATTGTAATATATAATTAATAATAAAAATTATTCAAATTAAAATTATTGATTATTATTTGCTATATGTAATTATTTAATATTTATTAATGTTATTGTTTTATGTGTATAGATGTATTGGTAATTTAAATAAATATTTAATAATTTATATGTTATAGAAATTATTATTAAAAGTAATTATTAAGTAAGTGTATATATTATATATTATATATATGTTTAATTAAAGTTTCATTTAATTATATATATTTATTATAAATTTTACATATTATACAATATATTTAATTATGTTTCTTTGATTTATAAGTATTATTTGGTTTATTTTACATATATTTTTAAACTAAAAAAAAACCGATATTTTTGAATTACGATATTTTTGACATCGATATTAAATTATCGATATTTTTGTACTTACCATGTTGTAGATAGGATGTCGATATTCTTGACCACGATATTTTTGTTGCGATATTTTTGTAGGTCGAATTTTTGTCTTTCGAAATTATGTCATACAACCGTTGATTAAATGAGTCATGCCTTGACACTGATGTGCTGTACTTAAATATGTAGATTGTGTGCAGTCCCCTTACCCCTTCCACAGTAGTGAATGAGTTTTGGTAATGTCCTAGGATAGTGTTGATTGTCTAAAATCACACTGTGAGTCTGTTTGCATTTGGGTACGGATTGTGGGAGAAGCATTTGGTAACATCGTTTATTTACTGACAGATAACTGTTTTAAAACTTGTCATGTTGTCAAGTTTTAGTAGCATTAGAAGCCAGTCTTTGCTTATTTGTTGATTAAATGAGTCTGGCATCGACACTAAAGTGTAGTCGTGAAATATGTAGATTGTGTGCAGTTCCCCTATCACTTCCACTGTAGTGAATGAGTTTTGGTAAACTCCTAGGGATAGTGGTGCTTGTCTAGAATCACACTGTGAGTCTGTGTGCATTTGGGAACCACTGTCAGAGAAATGTTTGGTAACATTGTGCATTTGCTGACAGAAAACTGTTTTGAAACCTGTCATGTTGTCAAGTTTTAGTAGCATTAGAAGCCAGTCTTTGCTTATGTGTTGATTAAATGAGTCAGGCATTGACACTAAAGGGTAGTCGTGAAATATGTAGATTGTGTGCAGTTCCCTAACCTCTTCCATTGTAGTGAATGAGTTTTGGTAAACTCCTAGGGATAGTGGTGCTTGTCTAGAATCACACTGTGAGTCTGTGTGCATTTGGGAACCACTGTCAGAGACGCGTTTGGTAACATCGTGCATTTGCTGATAGAGAACTGTTTTGAAACCTGTCATGTTGTCAAGTTTTAGTAGTATTACAAGCCAGTCTTTGCTTATGTGTTGATTAAATGAGTCAGGCATTGACACTAAAGGGTAGTCGTGAAATATGTAGATTGTGTGCAGTTCCCTAACCTCTTCCATTGTAGTGAATGAGTTTTGGTAAACTCCTAGGGATAGTGGTGCTTGTCTAGAATCACACTGTGAGTCTGTGTGCATTTGGGAACCACTGTCAGAGAAGCGTTTGATAACATCGTGCTTTTGCTGACAGAAGACTGTTTTGAAATCTGTCATGTTGTGAAGTTTTAGTAGCATTAGAAGCCAGTCTTTGCTTATATGTTGATTAAATGAGTCATGCCTTGACACTGATGTGCTGTACTTAAATATGTAGATTGTGTGCAGTCCCCTTACCCCTTCCACAGTAGTGAATGAGTTTTGGTAATGTCCTAGGATAGTGTTGATTGTCTAAAATCACACTGTGAGTCTGTTTGCATTTGGGTACGGATTGTGGGAGAAGCATTTGGTAACATCGTTTATTTACTGACAGATAACTGTTTTAAAACTTGTCATGTTGTCAAGTTTTAGTAGCATTAGAAGCCAGTCTTTGCTTATTTGTTGATTAAATGAGTCTGGCATCGACACTAAAGTGTAGTCGTGAAATATGTAGATTGTGTGCAGTTCCCCTATCACTTCCACTGTAGTGAATGAGTTTTGGTAAACTCCTAGGGATAGTGGTGCTTGTCTAGAATCACACTGTGAGTCTGTGTGCATTTGGGAACCACTGTCAGAGAAATGTTTGGTAACATTGTGCATTTGCTGACAGAAAACTGTTTTGAAACCTGTCATGTTGTCAAGTTTTAGTAGCATTAGAAGCCAGTCTTTGCTTATGTGTTGATTAAATGAGTCAGGCATTGACACTAAAGGGTAGTCGTGAAATATGTAGATTGTGTGCAGTTCCCTAACCTCTTCCATTGTAGTGAATGAGTTTTGGTAAACTCCTAGGGATAGTGGTGCTTGTCTAGAATCACACTGTGAGTCTGTGTGCATTTGGGAACCACTGTCAGAGACGCGTTTGGTAACATCGTGCATTTGCTGATAGAGAACTGTTTTGAAACCTGTCATGTTGTCAAGTTTTAGTAGTATTACAAGCCAGTCTTTGCTTATGTGCTGATTAAATGAGTCCGGCATTGGCACTAAAGTGTAGTCGTGAAATATGTAGATTGTGTGCAGTTCCCTTACATCTTCCACTGTAGTGAATGAGTTTTGGTAAACTCCTAGGGATAGTGGTGCTTGTCTAGAATCACACTGTGAGTCTGTGTGCATTTGGGAACCACTGTCAGAGAAACGTTTGGTAACATCGTGCATTTGCTGACAGAAAACTGTTTTGAAACCTGTAATGTTGTCAAGTTTTAGTAGCATTAGAAGCCAGTCTTTGCTTATGTGTTGATTAAATGAGTCAGGCATTGACACTAAAGTGTAGTCGTGAAATATGTAGATTGTGTGCAGTTCCCTTACCACTTTCACTGTAGTGAATGAGTTTTGGTAAACTCCTAGGAAAAGTGGTGCTTGTCTAGAATCACACTGTGAGTCTGTGTGCATTTGGGAACCACTGTGAGAGAAGCGTTTGGTAACATTGTGCATTTGCTGACAGAAAACTGTTTTGAAACCTGTCATGTTGTCAAGTTTTAGTAGCATTAGAAGCCAGTCTTTGCTTATGCGTTGATAAAATGAGTCATGCTTTGACACTAAAGTACAGTACCATGTAGTATTGTCTTTACTGCCCCAGAACTGAAAATTTAATATCTTTACCCAGGCACTGTCCTAGAAGTAGTCTGATGATTTAGTCAGTTTCTAAGTACTTATGTTGTGAGCCATTCATTACCAAATAGACTGCTTCAAATGTCCATGCAGTATGCATGTTTTTCTCTAACCACTTACACAGTTGTTTTTCTCACCTTCAATTTTCTAGACAGTTTCCATACACTTCCAGGAAACACCCTATCACTCTCTTTGTAGTCTTCTAGTGACCCATTCAGCACCATGTAGTAATTCATTCACTGTGCCAAAACCGAAACATTTATAAATTCACCAAGACACTCTCTTTCCAGTACTCTAATGATTCAGTTACTGTCTAAGTATTCATGCACTGAGCCAGGACTTAGCACATGGACTGCTTCAAACCCCTATGTACTATGCATGCAGTCTTTTAACCACTTAAAGATTTGTCTTTTATACTTTCAATTCCCTAGTCAATATCCATATAGTCCAGCAAACATCTTGTCACTCCCTTTGCAGTCTTTTAGTGACCTTTTTAGTACCAAGTACTAATTAATTCCCTGTGCGAAAAGTCTACCAGTTATAAATTCATCCAGGCAGACTCCTTGCTGTACTCTAATCATTCAGTCAGTACCCAAGTAGTCATGTAGTGAGCCGGGCCTTAGCACATGGACTGCTTTAAATGCCTATCAAGTATGCATTCAGTTCTCTAATGAGCTACACAGTTGTCTTTCGCAGCTTCAATTCCCCAGTTAGTATTCATACACTTCTAGCAAACACCCTGTTACTCACCCAGTGTGTCTCTTTTTAGTACTGTAATCATTCAGTTAGTTAGCATGAAGTCTTTTAGTGAGATAGGCTTTAGGGCATGAACTGCTTCAAAGTAGTATGAATTATGTATGTAGTGTTTTAATCATCGTCACACTTGTGGTTCAGGGCTATAGTTTTTTAGTCTGTTTTTATATAAAATGTGTTTTTACAGTAATGGTATATTGTAAATTTGAAAGTTATTAATATACATTTATCTGTGACTCTTTTTTGCAGATACTGTTTTGCAACGTTAAAATCGAGAAAGTATGCCAGAAAAATAAGAAAAAGAAAAGAACAGAGACAGGAGGATTATTTGAAGAAACATCAACCACAAGTATTGAATGAAAAAGATAATGTGGCTAAAAGGAAAAAATCTTTTGGTAAGATCACGAAACAATTTATTAAAAATGTTTGTAGGAGCAAACAGAATGTAGAGAATGCTGCAACTTCAAAAAAATTTTTGAGTAAGAACAAAAAATCAAAATAAGAGGAAAAGTAAAAAAGCAAATGTTCAGTCAAAGGAGATAAAGGATGGTAAAAGAAGACAAAATCAGTATAAGGAATTACGCAAAAAAATATTTTACAAGAGAGTAGTGCATAATTTGCTGAAAGATGTAAAGAAATATAAAAAGAGAGCTTTATTTTATAAAAAGAAGAAGCATATTGAAAGCATTGTGGAAAAGGCTTTTGAAGTAAAAAGGAAACTGTTTATTTTAGTGTTTCAATCACTAGATAAATCAAGATATGTAATGAAGGCCAAAAGTAGGAGGAAAAGAGTTATTAATAAAAAAAAAAAATTGTGATGTTTTTTTGGGAGAATGGAAACACGGTTCTAGTTCAGAGCCTTTTTTTAATGAAGAGAGTTATTCACTAAGTGAAAAATTATTGTATGCAGTTGACACCAGTGGTAGAGGTTATGAGGTTAGTGATGGTTGTTCAATGGAGAAAGAGAAAATGGTTGAAAAAATGCAGAAGAAGTGATAGCTGATGAAGTTTTAGGGAGACGAGCTAAAAACCCTGTGTACACTTGGGATTGCAGTAGTGTTTGTAGTGTACAACAGGAATCTATTGAAAAATGATGTAGTTTTTTACGAGTCTATACTAAAAAAGTGTAAAACAAAAGATTAAGCTGTTGCAAGGACTAGACCCTTGCAGAGTGAGAAAACATACTAGTTTGCAAGGTCATTCTCTGGCTTGTCTTTCTAGGAAAGTTTGTGAAAGTGTTTTAACCATTTCAGAATGCTGGCAGTACATCATACTCAAATGCGGAAGTTAGTGAGAAGGTTGTATTATGCAAAAAGTCCAGCACTAAAGTTAAGTGAGTTGAACAGTGCTCTTTTGCGTGGGTCAGTTTCAGATGTGAAGCAGGTCTGTGAGGATATTGTTTTTTGTTACTATGGGCCTCAGCAAGAGCGTGAAGAAACTGACACATTAGTAGAACAAAATGTTGAAGACAGTGTAGAACCTGTAATTACAGAAACATTTGAGGATGAAATGACAAAGTTTAAGGTAATTTCAGGTGAAAGAGCAAATGTTTCTTGTATTTGTTGTCGGCGAAGTCACTATAAAAATCAGACTAGGGGTGTCAATCTGAATTTTAAAAGTGAAATAGAAAATAATGATAAGTGGATGGAATTTGCAACTTATTTGTTGGTAGAGGATTGTTTTGATTTGGGATGTGAGCAGCGTATTTGCAAATATTGTTATAATAAATTAGATGAGAACAAAATGCCTGCTAGAGCTATTCATAATAATCTAGTGTTGGTTGCTATTCCTCCAGAACTGATAGATTTAAATACGTATTAGTCTATTCTGATACAATGTGTTCACCCATTTCAGGCTATTGTTCGTATGGAGCCCAAAACAAGTAAATTACCTCCATCAGAGTTGCAAAGAGGATTGAAAGGAAGAGTTGTGTATTTACCATTAGATTTAGGGAAAAATGTTGAAACTATTGGTGTAGATCATGCAGAAAATGAGCCACTAGTCCTTCTAGTTAATGGTGTTTCTACTAAGAATAAGAAAATCTGGCAAGAGTTAGTGGATGTTAGAAAAGTGCAAAAGGCATCATTGTATCTGATAAAAAATAATGAGTACTATAGAAATGTGTTTGTTGGAGAAGAAGAAATAGATTTAGCAGAAGATAGTGAAACATTAAGTGGACAAATTGAAAAAGTGGACATGTCCAAATGTGAAGAGATCTATGAACATTACATTGTACATCCACTTCATTCCAAAGAGGTGATGGGGAATACAATTGAGTTGTTTCAAATGAAAAAAGCAACAGGAAGTCCCATGAGTGTATGGGAAGAGAGTTTGGAAGCTTGTTGTTTCCCACAGTTGTTTCCAACAGGAAAAGGTGGATGATATGATGAACGTCCTGTGCAGATTCCTGCATCTGAATATCGGACAACAAGATTATATGCAGAAGATCCAAGATTTCGACCATGTATCCCTTATATGTTTCATCTTCTGTTTGAAAGTGAGTTGTCTGGACTTTCATATGCAGTAAATCACATTTTAAAAACTGGAATGCATCTGCAAAATGTAACTGCAAAAGGATTTTATGGATAAAGTGCATCAGAGAGATGATCATTTAGAATCTCAGTTGATTAATCTGATGGCATGTCAGCGTGGGACTAATGAATATTGGTACCATCGACATGGAGAACTGAAATGCATGCTACGGAACTTGGGAACTCCTACATGGTTTGTTACACTAAGCTGTGCTGAGTATGCTTGGGATGATTTACTTGAATTTCTTCGAGAGGCAAATTCCAATATAAATAATATTGAATACAAGACACCTGGAGAATTGTGCTCTTTGGATCCTGTCAATGTATGCAGATATTTCAATCATAGATTTGAAGCTATGATGTCTTTCGTCTGCATTAAAAGAATCCTCCTCTTGGAGAAGTTGTGGATTTCTTTTGGAGAAAGGAGTATCAAGCAAGAGGTGCTCCTCACATACATATGTTGTTATGGGTCAAGGATGCCCCCAAATTTGGAACAGATTTAGATGGAAGTGTTTTGTCTTTCATTGAAGATTATGCTACATGTGCTGTACCAAATAGCAGAGAAGACAAAAACTTAAAAGAACAAGTCTTACGATTTCAAAGCCATAGGTGTGGAAAATACTGTCTACGAAAGTACAAGTCAAAGGATAAGTTCTATACCAAATGTCGTTTTGGATTTCCACGTCCTGTATTAGCCAAAGGAAGAGTGAACAGTTTCATGTCAGCTGTACGACATACCATCACAAGAAAGTCTCCGAAAAACACCTACAACTTAAGAAGAAGCGACGAATCGAAATACATAAATGACTACAACCCAGTTATTTTATACATATGGAACGCTAACATGGATATTCAGTATGTTGCGGACAATTCTACTGCTGTTGCTCGATATGTAACGTCTTACATTACTAAATCAGAAAAGACTGAATTGAAAGAAATGTGGGAAGAGATTTCTCACGAGAAGAGTCTAAGTAAGAAATTATACAGTTTCAGTTTGAAAATGTTATCGCATCATGAAATTGGAGCATATGAATGTTCAGATCGGTTATCATCTGCAAGTCTATATTCCAAAAGTAGAAGAATCATTTGGGTGAGTCTAGGTCTTGCAGGAATGCGAAATCGGGTACTGAAATCTGTTCAAGAAATTGAATATTTAGCAGAAAATGACCCTGAAAGTACAGATATTTTGAAAACCAATATGTTGGCACATACTATCCAAAGAGAAGTCATCATCTTGAGAACATGTGTCTCTATGAAGTGTTGCAAAACTACACTTTTAAACGGAATATTACAGAGAACATCAACGATGGAAAATATGGAGTGATTGGTTCTGAAGGATGTCTGGTGAAACAAAGGAAAGGAAATGTAATTCATCACAGGAAACTGAGTTGCGACACTGCTGACAAAAGGGAATTTTACTATTTAGCCCTTTTGCAAATGTTCAAACCATGGCCTTCTGAAATGGAATTACTTGGAGATTTTCCCAGCTATGAAGATTCATTTAATGCTTGTAAAGATAGCATACAATGCAGTGCTTTTGCAAAATATGTGAAAATGTTGAATGACGAAATTGGTCAAGAAGCTACAATTGCAGCTGAGATTGCTAGAGACAGTTCTCAAGATAGTCAAAGTTCAGCTGCACTGAGTCAAGATCCACTTGGACAACCAATTGTTGAAAATGAAGCAGCAATTGCCCTGAATGAGGTGGAAACAGCAATGTATCAAGCACAAGAAGATGCAATACAGTTAGCAAACTTGGAAAAGCAACTAAATGTTGAACAGAAACAAATATATCAGCAAGTGAAAGAGCAGATTGACCATGGATTACTTCATAAAAAGAAAGACTGCTAATGTACATCATTATAACCTATCTGAATGTATGTGAGTCGTCAAGCTGTAACAAGAAAGAGTTTCTTAATTAAAGTAATTACAAGTTATCTGCAAAAAACAACTGAGTCGCATTTGTCTTGTGTTGTCACTGCTCCAACTGGGTTGGCAGCACATAACATTAAAGGAATTACTTTACATCATTTACTAATGCTGCCAGTAGAGCATGAGAACAAATTGGAATACCACAAGCTATCTGGAGAAGCTTGTTGTGAAGTTTTAAGAGTGCTGAAGAAAATGAAACTTCTCATTATTGATGAGGTGAGCATGGTTTCAAACTTGATGCTTGCCTTTGTGCATTTAAGAATGCAGCAAATTCTTAAAAGAGAGTATGACGTGTTATTTGGAGGAAAACACGTCATAGTTTTTGGAGATCTACTGCAACTGACACCGGTAAAAGGACAACCGGTATTTAAAACACTTGCCCATGAAGATACTAGAAAGTCTCTTGGCAGTGTTGGTAATGTGAACATTTGGAGTAATTTTGAATACAAAGAACTGACAACAAATATGCGACTGGCAAATGATGCTGAATATGGAAGTATTCTTCAAGATATAAGAATTGGAATTCTTTCAAAAAAAGGGAAAGAAGCTTTGGAGAGTCGATTACTTTGCAATGTCTTTCCAAATGGAAATGCAGTTGCTGCAAAAGTGTACGTGGAAATTGCTAAAAATAAGTCAGTGATTTGCTTAATGCCAACACTGCGTGAGTGTTCAATATTCAACGAAGAATTATTAAAATTGGAAAATGAAGAAATTGTCAAAATGGAAGCCATCGATAAAATACTACATGAAGAAATCACTATTATTTTA
This sequence comes from Triturus cristatus, assembly GCF_964204655.1. Classification (NCBI taxonomy): domain Eukaryota; kingdom Metazoa; phylum Chordata; class Amphibia; order Caudata; family Salamandridae; genus Triturus; species Triturus cristatus. The sequence continues at coordinate 464,702,535 of NC_140592.1, forward strand.
ACGGGTGAGTTGAGATCAAAACTAGATTGTTTACAAAAAAAATATCTAAAACTGCTGGTTTGGAAAAGACACTGTATGTGTGTGTAAACTGTTGGGTAATTTTAAGGCGTAATTTGGATGTAGAGAAAGGTTTAGTTAATGGTGCAATGGGCAAAGTGGTGGATTTTGTGAATTATCAGAAAAAAGAAGGAATTGAATTTAAAAAAATTAAATTTGATCAGATTGATGAAGTTAAAGAAATTGGTCGTTGTTCAGTTCGTTTTTTGCTTGTTAAAGATTTATATGTCCATAGCAAACAATTTCCATTTTCTCTGGCATATGCAGTGACTATTCCTAAATCTCAAGGATTAAGTATAGACAGTGCATTGGTGAACATTGGATCTACTGTATTTAAAGAGGGTATGGCATATGTTGCTTTGTCGCGAGTCAGAACATTATCTGGTTTGTTTTTGATTGATTTTGATGAGACAAAGGTTACTGCAGATGCAAACTGTGTAAAAGAGTATAATAGGTTACGAAGAGTGTATGCTCCAAATTTAGGTCAATATCCTGTATTTGAAAAGCGTGTGGTTGGTCGAAAAAGAAGGTTAGAGAATATCTGTTCTGAAGGTATCAAGAAAAGAAAAGAACAAGATGATGTTGTGATTGCAGGTAAAAAGAAATTGGACACTGTTGAAGAGATTGTTGGTTATCAGTTTGAAAATAGTTCTGGTGTCAACTGCTATGCTAATGTAGTGGTCAATGTTGTTTTTTATCTTGAAGATTTGCAAGAGCAAATTATGGAGAATCGGCAAAAAAGATTTTGTTCTCTGTTGCACTCTGTTTATGAAAAATTGACAACAGATAGAAGTAAAATACAATCTGTTTCAGATGTTCGTAGTCTTTTGGATGTGTGTTCTGGTTCTACACAATTTACACAAAATATCCAACAAGAGGCTCAGGAATTTTTAATGTATATGCTTACCGCTTTTGAAAATGAAGGTGTAGAAATAGAAAATATTTTTGGCCTTTCTTACAAATGGGAACATCATTGTGAAAATTCCACGTATACATGTAGCACCAATGTAGACACTGAGAGATTTCTGTATTTAACATTACCAGACTGTAAATCAGTGGCTTTCAATAAATTAGTGAAAGGTACAATTCAAAACATGGAGTGTAGCCAATGTAAATCAGAAATGTTATCCACATTATTGTTAAGAAAATATGGAAAATACATAATTTTAATGATGCAACATTGTACAGCTGATGGAAGAAAATTGGATACTTTAATAAAACAATTTGCAGCAGCACAAATATCAATATCAGGAAGGGCTTTTGTAGCAATTACAATAATTTTCCATGATGGTCCTTCCACCACATCTGGACATTACACTGCCTATCTAAAATGTGACAAAGGCTGGACACTTTGTAATGATGCCCAGTTGGTTTTCAAACAACGTTTGCCTAGGGAATTACAAAATTCCTACCTAATATTTTTGAAGCCAAAGTTTTAGGAAGCTAATTCACTCTCTGAGGAATTTATTATTATAATTTAATAGAACTACCATTGGACAGTTTACATAAAGAAGAAGTGCAAAAATACCATTTGGCCTCAAGGAAAGGTATATTTTTGAATTATGGACTTTGTGGTGGTCATTTATTCGGTGATTATTTTAATGTGGCAACATTTACAGTTTTTATAAGTTAAAGTTATAACATGTTGTAATCTGTAAGCATTTCATATATGTATGATTTGAATTTTCTGGTATTTTACTGAGAATTGTATTTTGTTTTTTTTAACAATCTTTCTGATTGATTTTTTTTGCCTGCTGTTAAGTGATGAGAACCATTGAAATCACTATTTTGAGTGAAATTCAATATATTCTGAGAACAGCAAAAAAGGCAAACAAATTACTTTGTGGAAATTATGTTGTGTTGTAAAAAATGTATTATTATATGTTATAATTTTTATTTTATTTTCTTTCACAGATCCAAATTTTAAAATGAGCAATTTTTAAGAATTTATATTTGAAAGAAAAATAGGCAAAAATGAATAACATTTTTTATTCCTATTACTGTGAAGGTAAGTTTAACTAAGTCTCAATATGCAGAATGAAGAGGCCTGCAAGAATGTACAAAGTTGAAACACGTTTCTTAAAACACTTTGTTTATGTAGTTTTGAAATTTGACCATAATCAGATATCAAGTGACCTGCAAAAAAAGAGATTTGAGGGGTTCATAATATTTCATCTTTTTATCTGTTGAAGGACCGCAATCATTTCAATCATTCTTCTTTGAACATCTTTGCAGTCAAAATTCTGTGCTTACCTTCTATCATTCGCAAGGAAAGTTAAAAACGAAAATATGTCACTTTTTGTAACATAGTTATTGTGTAAGATACTCTTTCATATTTTCAAAGAGAGGAAAAGGCACTCTGTGCACTTTTTATACTCCATGAAAATATAACCTCATCATGCAGACCACTTTCGGTTGAAAGGGTGTTCTATAAGTTTTGTTGTGCATGATTGCACTTAATACTCATAGAACAAGACACATGTCTAGATTTATTAGAAATCGTAAATCTTGATATGTGTGTGAATGGTGCACCATTCTACAATTGGTGTAGGAAAGCACAACAAAGAGAATTGTTTTAATTTCTCCACATTTTTATTTCTTCAATGCATGCTGAAATGTTCAGCATACATTGAAGGAGAAAAATGCATTTTCTCATTGTTTTTGTACAGGAAGGTGTGTCTTCCTGTAGAAAAATAAACAGCACATGACACAGATATCCTTGCACTATTGCGCAAGGGTGCCTGTGTCACCACATGGCTGCAGTTTAAGCAGCCGTGCATAGAGAAGCATAGATTTGCAACATATTTATGTACATATGTTGCATCCCTGTGCTTCGGAAGTACTACAGCACACTACAATTAAAGAGGTTACTGTGTGATGCTGCAGCACTTCCTTATAGTTCTGCACTTATACATTCACCATACGCTACTAATGCATTCATTCAGTCAATTACATACTACATATACATTCATCTAAACTTTCACACACTAACAAAGAAATTTAGCTCTTTTTTTAAACCAGGAAAGTTAGTTCTTAAAAGAACTTTTTTTTTTCTTCTTTCTTCTTTTATGTTTTTTTGGGGGGGTTTTGAACAATTTTGTGTTTTTTTTGGTATCCTTTTGTGGCCTTGGAGAACCGTGCTCCCAACGTATTGAAGGCCACATGGACACTCCAGCACATAGATCACATATTCGGTTTTGCATGTCAAATTTCTATGCATAGAAATTTCTTTGTCGCTAAAAAGAGTGCTGTATGAGGTTTTGTTTACTCCATATTGACATGCTTTGCATGATGTGCATTTGAAAAAGCCTTTTCACTGGTTTAACCAAGTGTTTTTTTTGCAATCCCAAGGGTCATTGTTGACCAATTCGTCTCTCATGGAAGGCCCTTTGCTGTAAGTATTTGCTGGTTTAGTTGGCAAAATATGGCCTATGATGGGATCACTTAATACAAGCGGCCAATTGTTCTTGATGATTTTGTTAATGGCTTTTGCTTGTTTACTATATTCCATTGTGAATCTGAATGTTTCAAAGTGTGCAGATTCCTGTTGAGTGTGACTATTGGTTGTAATGTCATTACTGGTCTGTGTTTTCAGAAGGCTATCTCTGCTAATTTTACTGCTTCTCTTAATACTGCGTTCTCCCTTTTTTCCTCTCTTATACCTGAGGGTGGACACCGGTCGATCTTTGACCACATCCACCTCGGAACAGTACCTCCTTAGTGATTACCTGCTTCTCTTAATAGCCATATCTATAGTTTTTTTGGAATATCCTCTCTCTAGGAAACGTTTGGTGCTGGCCACCTGAGCAGTATGTAAATCATCCTCATTGCTGCTAATGCGTTTTAATCTGAGCATCTCACCGTAAGGTATACTTTGTATGAGATGTTGAGGGTGAGCGCTGGTGGCGTGCAAAATGGCATTGCCTGCAGTTTTTTTACGATGCAGTTTATGGCAATTATTCCATTTTTTATGTAAACATGAACATCTAGAAATTCCACCATGTGATCACTTATATTGGCTGTGAATTCTAAGTTCAAGGTGTTGGAATTGAGATCTCCAACAAACCTTTCCGCCTCTGGCCAGGTCCCCTGCCAGATGATAAAAAGATCGACAATATATCTTAGCCAGATTTTGATCTTGATATTGACTGTGTGTTCATGTTCTTTGAAGAGGACCAGCTCCTCCCACCAACCCATGTGTAAACATGCATAGCTGGGGGAGAAGCTGGCCCCCATCGCAACACCTTGCAATTGTTGGTACAGAGTATTTCTATACATAAAGATATTGTTATTTTCCTTTGCACGTGTTATATTGCCCCATCTAACATGCCTTTCTCGATGCCTAAGTTATACCGCACAGCGCTATGCTATACATATTACAATCTGGGATCCATATCTTTGTCACAGTGCATAGGCAACGTTTCACTCCCCAGCACATATTTTATATTACAACTTTAGAGACTAGTTAGGTTACACAACACTGCCCTGTGCATATTACTCTCCAAGGTGCATATGGCATAGTACGCGCTAGTGCCTGTGCTATCTCGTGCTCTCCAATGAATCTGTCATTGCGAACAATGTATTGCATATTATATTTCACGCCCCGGTTCATCTTATATCACACTTTTTGGTGCATAGTTTATACCATACACTATATCTAGTTTTCATTTTCAATTGTGCTCTCTGGACTATGTTCTATATAACACTGCGTTCACCTACCCTTTTCACAGGCATTACATTTTGGGGCCGATTCCGGCCGCAAAACGAACCGCCCGACACAGACCCGGACCGAATACCGACCGACACGGACCAGCGCCGTACGACCCGTGCAGTACGATGCAACGCAAGTGATCCGGCCGGAAAAGCGACGCGATTTTCACCGACCGACACGAACCCGGAATCAACCCGACCGACCCGTACCCGCGATGTACGATTAGCGCAGTACGATGCAATGTGTGTAAAACCAGACCGACACGCACAGAGACCAAGCCGCACAACCGACACGCACAGACAACCCGGCACACAAGCAATAGAGAACGCAGCGAACGATGCCTACCAAACACAGAAGACAGGCAGCGTGAACGAGGCGGAGAAGCCCGCATGAGACGACAGCAGCGTCCATTTCCGTCACATGAAGGTCTCCTACATGCCTACAAAACACAAAGGAAAAAACACAAAAAAAGGACCAAGCAAGCAATGACTAAGTCAATAAATACCCAATACAAATTAATTAGACAAAGACACACCCACAGCTACAACTATATAAAGGACTACAATCACTACCATCATCCCTTGCAAACAGAAGACACAGCCAGCAGCAAACACCAGTACACAGCAACCACAGACACACTCACAACTCACCCATCACACAACTCACACACCATCAGCACCTCATACAAAAGCACACACACATACACACAGCAAAACCAACAACAAACCAACATCACTTGCACCCTCACACACACATCCCTCACCACCACCACCCATCACCATGCCCCCAAAGAAGAATCCAAAGTTCACAGATAGTGTGTTAGAAGTGCTGGTAGACGAGATCATCAGAGTAGAACCACATTTGTTTGGTACATTGGTTCAAAGGACCCTCATCTCACAGAAAACCAAGATGTGGGCGAGGATTGTGGACAAGGTGAACGCACAAGCACCAACGTTGTGCACAAAGGACGATATCCAGAACAGGTGGTATGATGTGCGCAGGAGGGTCAAGAAACTCATCGAGAAAGATCACGCCTTGAGTCAGCGCACCTCCTGCCAAACCAGTCTACTTCAGGACCTGGGAGGAGAAGATGTGGGACATCCTACCACCAGAGAGCGTCCATGGCCTAACAGACATCCCAGACATCCCAGAGACTGGTGAGTACACAAACAACAAACCCAAGATTGTGTGGCAAGGGGACAGTGAAACCATGCACCCCAAGCAAACCTACACTAACCAATAGATAATCAACCCAAGATGTGTATGCCAGTCACACAAACACAATACCTGCCATCTCATAGTGCCTGGGGACTGCGTCATGACATGCACCAACCTACAAACAAATAGAGCAAGCCACTGGCACTAAGCCAAATACATCCAGCAAGACAGTTTGCCACCACAAACACACTACCTCACAGTGCAGCTGACTGTCAGGAAGGAATAGTGGGGATGCAGGTGAAGTGAGTGTAGCCAAAAGCATGATGGGGCCCGTAGTCACAGATAATGCTCCCCCTCCTGATTGGCCCATCAAGACCTCTCTGAAACATGCCCACATCACAGGGAGTGGAAAATGACGGACAAGATGACTGACACTGGGTCCTGCTGTGGGGAACACAAGGCCCTGCTAGGGCATGTGCGCAAATCAGAAGCAGGACACCAATGACTGACATCCTGAAAGACAACTTGCACGCCCTACAATGGAAGCACGTGTCATGATAGGAAGGAGGACTGACAGCCCTGACCATACTAATCAGCATGGGGAGACACGCCACCAACACAAACTCCACACAACTCACCGGGTACAATGCTTTGACACACACCTCCTTAAAATATCAGCAAAAGATCCCCCGTACTGGCTGCTGCTGTGTGAAGCATAGGGGCTCACTTGGGACTTGTAGCCAAACAAACACCAGGATTTCACTGTCAGCCATCTTGCCATTGCTGTCACACCCCCTCACAGGGAAGCAGAGTCAAGAGGGAGGAAGCATGGGCATGCTGGGAAGGGGGGTGTAGCCAAGAGTACGATGGGACTCGCCGTCACACACAACCTACACCCACCCACATGGCCCAGCAAGATCAACCTGAACCATACTCGCCTTGCAGGGAGTGGGAAGGGACCAACAAGATGTCTGACACTGGGCTCTGTTGTGGGGAGCACAAGGCCATGCTAGGACTGCTAGCCAAACAAACACCAGGATTCCACAGTCAGCCATCTTGCCATTGCTGTCACACCCCCTCACAGGGAAGCAGAGTCAAGAGGGAGGAAGCATGGGCATGCTGGGAAGGGGGGGTGTAGCCAAGAGTATGATGGGGCTCACAGTCACAGACAACCTACACCCAACCATATGGCCCAGCAAGATCAACCTGAACCATACTCGCCTCGCAGGGAGTGGGAAGGGACCGACAAGATGTCTGACACTGGGCTCTGTTGTGGGGAGCACAAGACCATGCTGGGACTGCTAGCCAAACAAACACCAGGATTCCACAGTCAGCCATCTTGCCATTGCTGTCACACCCCCTCACAGGGAAGCAGAGTCAAGAGGGAGGAAGCATGGGCATGCTGGGAAGGGGGGTGTAGCCAAGAGTATGATGGGCAGGCGGCAGTCCTCGTGTTGTTGGGGTGTGAGGGAGAGGATCACCCCTCCACAGAGCCGTCCTTTTCTTTGGCCCACAGGAGGTCAGGGAGAGGCTCCGTTTCCTCTTCCGCCCCGTCGTCTGTGGCCAGGAGCAAGCTCAACTCGGTCCGCACGAAGTGAGGCTTGAGGCGGTTCACGTGGAGGACCCGAAGGGGGTTTCGAGGGGACTGGACGTCCACCACGTATGTCACCTGACTTTTTCGTTCTACCACTTTGAAGGGCCCGGTCCATTTGTCTCGGAGGGCGCACGGCTTCACTGGGGCCATCACCCAGACCTGCTGGCCGGGCTGAAACTCGACCAGAATGGCATTCTGGTCGTACCAGCGCTTCATTTCTTCCTGGCTTGCCTCGAGGTTGGCCTCGGCCAGCTCTCGGAATTTCCGAGTCTGGTTCCTGAGAGTCAACAGGTACCGGAACACATCCTGCGGTGGGTCCCGGGGTGCCGTCTCCCATCCCTCTTTGACCAGGCTCAGGGGACCTCTGACTGGGTGCCCATACAGTAATTCAAACGGGCTGAGCCCCAAGGACTTCTGGGGGACTTCCCTGTAGGTGAACAGGAGGCAGGGGAGAAGGACGTCCCACTTACACCGCAGGGGCTCCTCAAGACCCATGATCATTCCCTTCAGAGTCCGGTTAAACTGTTCCACTAGGCCATTGCCTTGGGGATGGTAAGGGGTAGTGAATTTATAAGATACTCCACATTGTTGTCACAGGGATCTCATATATTTGGAGATAAAATTGGTGCCTCTGTAGCTCACGACCTCTCGGGGGAACCCTACCCGGGAGAAGATCCCCATTAAGGCCCGGCCCACCACGGGGGCCGTGACGGTGCGGAAGGGGATGGCCTCCGGGTACCGTGTGGCATGGTCCACTAGGACGAGGATAAAGCGGTGACCCTGGGCGGTCTTGGGATCCAGGGGCCCCATGATGTCAATTCCGACCCGCTTGAAGGGAGTACTGACGACTGGGAAGGGTTGGAGGGGAGCCGTGCGCTTCCCTCCACTTTTACCGCTGGCCTGGCACGTAGGGCAGGACTTGCAGTGGGCCTCTACGTGGGCTCGCATTTTGGGCCAATAAAAGTGCATTACTAGGCGGTGGTAGGTCTTGTCCTGGCCCAAGTGGCCGGCCAGGGGTACATCATGAGCCAAACCCAGGAGGAAGTCTCGAAAGCGCAGGGGTACCACCAGCATCCGGGCTGACCCTAGCTCGGCAGACCGCTGTTCGCTGTACAGGAGGTCATTCTCCCAATATAATAAGTGGGTTCCCGTTTGGCCGCCCACAGCTTGGGCTTCGGCCTGCTGCCGGGGTCCGACCAGGGAAGGACAGGTCGCTTGTTCTTGGCAGAACTCCTCTCGGGAGGGGCTCCCTTCGTGGCGTCACTGGGCCAACTCGGGCAGATCACCTAACTCCGTGATCTGCGTGTGGTCGGGCTGGACGAGTCCGTCGGCGGTGAGGGGCTCTCCTCCTGGGGATAGGTCGTGAGGTTCAATGGGGTCGTCTCCGGCTGTGTCAACGGAGGTGGTGCTGGGGGCTTCCTCCTCGACTCCCCCGCGGGGGGGTAGTCGGGCCGCCATGGATCGGGTGGTTGCGCACACCCATTCTGGTAGACCCATCATCCCGAGGTGGGTCTTGCGCTCGACCTGTCTCCAGGGGGAACTTTCCAGGTCGTTTCCCAGGAGGCAGTCTACAGGTTGGGTGGTTCGGACAGCCACCCGCAATGTTCCGGTTACTCCCCCCCATTCGAATGGTACCAAGGCCACCTTACACAAACTCTCAGTGTTGTCGGAAGCTATCACAGGGCAAAAGACATTTGGGATGATCTGGTCTGCCTGGACTAAGTGGCTGAGGACACCAGTGATGCTCGCCCCGGTGTCACGAAGGGCCTCCACCGGGTGACCGTTAACCTTTATGAGCTGGCGGTACTTCTTGGTGTTTGCGGGTAGGGGTGCCCCGGGAATCATATCTCGATCTCCTAGAGAGACTAGGGCCATGGCTGCAGGTTCCCATCCCTCGGGGTCCTCAAACTCCTCCCCTAGGGTTACGGTGGACATGTGTCGGGCTGGGGGAGCTGTCGTGGGGGCTTCCTGGGCCATGGGGCACTGAGGGTCGCTGGCGTAATGCCCTAGCCGTTGACAGCGGAAACATGTGATATTCACCCGGGGTCCTTGTCTACCTGGGGGGGCGGTACTGCCTGGTGGAGGAGCTGGGAACCCCGGGGGTGGGTTCCTCGGTCGGCTATGCGGGGGCCCGGATGGGAACTCCCTCTGTTTCCCTTGATTCCCCCCCCTCTCTGACGGGGAGGTCCTTGATGGCTGCGGGGGTAGTCTCCTACGGGGTTCCGGGGGCCCCGGGTGTTCACCCAGCGATCTGCTTCGACGGCCAGCTTCCTCGGGTCTGCGAGCTTGCTGTCGAGCAGGTGCTGGCGCAGTTCTACAAAACAGTTTGTGGACAAGTGTTCCCAGGCAATGAGGTCGGTCAGTTCTTCGAAGGTGGTTACCTTGCTGCCCTTGATCCACTCTTCCAGCGCTCGGCTGTAAAAGTTTACGTATTCCACGCAGGTGGTGCCTGGAATCTTTTGGCAGTCCCGGAACCGCTGCCGATACATTTCGGGGGTGAGGCCGTATTTTGTGAGGAGGGCCTCCTTCATGTGGCTGTAGGATGTTTTCACAGAGGCCGGTAGGTCGAGGAGCGTGTCCCGTCCTTCGCTCAGGAATCGCCCCCACAACCCGGCCCCCCAGTCCTTCTGTGGGACGCGGTGGGAGGTCATGGCTACCTCGTAGGCTTTGAACCACTGCTGGATGTCATCATTTCGATAGTACTCTTTGACCACATCCTTGGGGATGTGGACTTTTGGCTCTCCCAGGGGTGCGGGTTCTTGGCCCCCCGGGGGTCGAGCTCCTTCGCTCCTTGCTCGGAACACTATTTCTTTCAAGCTGCGCTCGTGCTCCAGCTGAAGTTTTTTTTCCTCGTGCTCCCGTTGCAACTTCTTTTCTTCTAGCTCTCCTTGTACTCGGAGTTGTTCCACCGCTAGCCTCTTTTCGGCTAGCCTTATCTCGCCTTCTTTTTTCAGTTTGGTCATTTCCAGTTCATGACTTCGGTCCCTTTCCCTGTCTGTGACGTCTTCCGGGGACCAGTCCCCATCCGCTGCATTGCTTTGTGCCTGGGGGTTATTGCTTGTTCTCAGGAAGTTCCTGAGCTCGTCCGGCCGCTCTGTCTCCTCACCGACTTCGTCCAGTCGAGGAAGGGAGGCTCCGGACTCCACCCAGGCTTTCAGGGCTTGTTGCATGTCTTCCTTGGTGTTCAGACCAGTGGTAGCGATCTACCGTTGTCTGCAAAATTGTTTCAGCTCCTTGTGTGTGTATTCTTTTAACCGCCGTACACAAAACGTAGCACTCGCGTCGGTTTCAGTGGTGCTCATGGTGGTTTCTTCTGCCGTCTTTGTTCGGTAGTGCGTCAGCCTTTCACTGTACGATCTCTAGAGTGTGGGCTCGGATCCCACCGCTGCCACCAATGTTAGAAGGGCCAGCCTCAGGGAAGGACAGAATATGTACCTGACCACCCTGCGACCCACCTTTCCCGGGAGAGGTAGCCGAGCACTGGCAGGAGACCCCCTCAGGGCTGGGTCCCGTACCAAAGATCGTACACGCTGATTTAGCACCATGCAACACAGAGACACCACACCGTAGATTCTGAAGTACGTATTCTTTATCTAGAAATATCAGGACCTTTATGATCCGCAGAGGGGTCTGTACAAGTAGAGCAGGGGCTCACAAAGTCTCGGTTGGGGTAGGGGTAGCGGGACAGTCTTAGGATCTGGGTCAATGCGGGAGCGTATCCGGAGCACGGCTCTCAATCCTCGAGCTGGGGGATACGATACGATCTTTGGGGTCCAGCCAGACCAGAATGTCTCTTGAGTTGCGACCACGTCTGCAGGGCTCGAGTAAGGGTGTTGGAGGTCGGACAATCTTCCAGGAGCCGTGAGTTGATCAGCAGGGCTCAGAGTTCTCAAGGGTGCAAGGGGAGCGGCGACCACGTCAGCAGGGCTCGGATGCTTTTAGGCAGAAGTCCGTCTCTGCCAGGTGGAGCCGCGACGCTGTCTGCAGGGCTCACCGAGGTTCCAAGAGTTCCGTCGGACTTTGGGAGGATGTTTTTTCAGCCGCGACCACGTCAGCAGGGCTCGTTTCGTTCCAGGATTCAACTCCGAGGGTCCCAGAGCGCCCCTTGTTATAGGTCGACCCCTCTTTGATGTCTGGAGTCCTCACGGGCAGGGGTCTTAGTGCCTGGGGGTCATTTGTTGGGGGTTCCTGCCACGCGGCCCTTTGATCCTTTCAAAGCGGGGTCGGGAGGGATCCCAGACACGCAGCAGGCGTGGAGCCAGCCCTCAGGGTGGCCGGAGGGGCGATCAAAACTATCTCTTGAGAGGAGGCCAGGTGTGAGTGAAACTACTCCTCCCTCTCCTGCTCACCAGGAGCTCTCTCTCCCCCCAGCCGGCATGGCGCGACTAGGCCGGGGTTGAGGGCGGCTATCTGGGGTGCGGGGCCGGGTCACTGGAGGCCGCAAGGCCGATGGAGGGGGAAGGGTGCCCGGTGTCGGGAAGATGGCGGGAAGGACGTGGGTAGCCCCGGGTTCTGTGGGGGACCATGTGTGAACTGGGTCGGGTAGGCTACGTTAATCAGGGTCGTGTGGGGTGTAGAGGTCAGTCTGGTGTCGCTACGGGTCTGGATGGGCCACACGACGAGGCCGGGTCCAACATGCATTTTTTAGCTCAGTACTGATCCTGAAAAGTAATTCTAACCGTACTTACCAGTAACTTGAATTTCCTTCCATAGGATATCATTGCCTGCTTTTTGCTGAAAAAGTTTCTAAGTGTCGATTTTTGAAACGTACAAATATTCCTCTAAAATCATCCGAACTACGAATTCTGATTTACTCACCTGTTACCAGGAGTGACCTCAGTGCTGCTTCTTTGATCCCAGTACTGATCCTGAAAAGTAATTCTAACCATAATTAGAAGTAACTTTAATTTCCTTCCATAGGCTAACATTGACTGGTTTCACATGGAAATTCTTCTATGTGTGGAGTTTTGCAACTTACAAATATTCCTCTAAAATCAGCCGAACTACGAATTCCGATTTACTCACCTGTTATCAGGAGAGACCTCAGTGCTGCTTCTTTGAGCCCAGTACTGATCCTGAAAAGTAATTCTAACCGTACTTACTAGTAACTTGAATTTCCTTCCATAGGCTAACATTGACTGCTTTCACTTGGAAATTCTTCTGTGTGTGGAGTTTTGGAACTTTAAAATATTCACCTAAAATCATCCGAACAACGGAATTGCGATTTACTCACCTGTTATCAGGAGAGAACCCAGTGCTGCATCTTTTAGCCTAGCACTGACCCTGAAAAGTAATTCTAACCGTACTTACCAGTAACTTGAATTTCCTTCCATAGGAATCCATTGTGTGGTTTTCACCAGAAAAGTTTCAAAGTGTCGATTTTCACAAACGACAAATATTCCTTAAAAATCGCCTGTATGACTTAAACGCATTCTTTCAACTGTTTAAAGGAGATGCGCCAGTGCTGGATCCAGGATCCACCACTGAGTAAGTAACAGTAACGATAACACTACTTATTTGGTAAGTGAATTTCCTCCCATAGGATAACATTGGTGAGTCTATGTGAAAAAGTTTCCAAGTGTCAACTTTTAAAATACAATAATATTCCTTAAAAATCACTACTGTAACCAAAACGCTTTTACTCTACTGTTTACAGGAGATGTCCCAGGACTGAATCTAGGATCCACTCCTGTGGTTATAAAAGTAATCCATAAAGTAACTATTTGCATTTAACTAGAAATTCCCATTGAGCTCAATGTTGCATTGTGTTTGAAATTGTGTTGCCCATTGCAACAACTGTAACTACTGTACTTAAAAGTCTATTGCCTATTTGCAAAGTATTTATACTAAAGTAATTCGTTCTGAGAAAGTATATTTTGTAATGTAATGTAGGATGTAATTATAATGTAATTTAAAAAATAAAATATCTACAAATAAATAGATAAAAAAATGTAGGAAATCACTATAAAAAATCAATATAACAATTAATACATTTAAAAAATGTAATTTACAAAACCTTTGAAAATCACTGAAAAAACCATAGGTTTCAGGCACGTTATAGTTAGGAATTAACATTTAAAAAACCTTAGAAATTCACTGAAAAAAACATAGGTTTCAGGTGCGTTATAGTTAGTTGAACATTTCACTCATACAAAACCATTGCAATTCCCCTGTTATAGTTAGTTCAGCTAACTATAACTCGCGCGCCCGCAATGCACTGCTGATGACGTCACATATCACATCACTCATGACATGGTCAGTGACATCACTCATCACATCACTGATGACATCTCAAATAACATCACTGATGACATCACTGATGACATCATCCTTGTGATAGAGTGGCAGACCTCCTCTCACCATAATAGAACCTTTGATACACACACTCAAAAATAGAAACTAACATTTTCAAATGAATGGACATAGAAATACCACTTACAGCACACCAATTCAGTAATTCCAAGATCTACACACATCCACTCATTCACCAACAGTCCTATACAGTCACTCATACATGTACTCACTCATCATATGTACTTATATACCTATACATCATGTTACACAGTGACACTCATCCATAGAGTTACTCAGACACATAGTCATACATGCAAACAAAGTATCAAACATCCATTAAATGGCATATATACAGTTATACACACACCACCACACTTACTGCTACAGAAACTTACACATACTTACTGTCTTAAGCAATCACTTATAGAAACACAGACTAATTTATACAGGAACTCTTCCAATCTCTCACTCTCACATACACTTACTTATATACACCAATACTCACAGATACTAGTTTAGAACATATGTAGTTACTCATAAAGACACTATTGAGACAGTCATTCACTCACTAACACACCCATACACACACTCATCCACCCATACAGTGCTGCACAAATGCTGTCTTCAAAACATACAAACAGTGAGTCACTCACTCATGCATCCATGCACTATGTAATATCCCCCACTGAACTATACAGACACTCAGACACTCATACCGATACTCAAAAAACCAACTAATAACTTAGATAGACACTCATGTAGCTACTCACCAGCCCATGCAGCCACTTATACACAAAGTGAGAGACTGATACAGATATTTACATATTTAAAGATTACTTACTAACCCATGTATTCACTAAGATACACTTAATCAGTCAGTTATTGAATCAATTTTCCCAAAACAAATTCATCCATTTAGACACTTATATACCCATTTATTCTTCCATTGACCTTGAGATATACATATATAAAACATATTTGATTTTCAGAAAAACACACATTCACTGGATGATGTCATCAGTGATGTCATTTGAGATGTCATGAGTGATGTCATGAGTGATGTCACTGACCATGTCATGAGTGATGTAATATGTGACGTCATCAGCAGTGCATTGCGGACGCGAGAGTTATAGTTAGCTGAACTAACTATAACTGGGGAATTTCAATGGTTTGTACGAGTGAAATGTCCAACTAACTATAACGCACCTGAAACCTATGTTTTTTTCATTGACTATATATATATATATATATATGAACACCAGCTCCAGTTCCCATTCAGATCCTGGACACCAACACAGAGACTCCGGTATGTAATTAAAAGAGATTTTTCTTTATTTTCATTTTTTGGTAACGCATTTTGCCTGTATCCACAGGCTTGCTCACACCAACAACGCTGTTGCCATTTACTTGTTTTTAAAACTACAGGTTCCCGGTCACGTGGGTCGCTGTCTCCATGGCCATGGATGACAGACTTCATTATCACATCGCATTTAATATCAATTCAGAATACTTTTGCCGTGTATATATTTGTAAAAACATTACAATTACATGTTTTCATATATTTGAACAGTGTATACCTGAAGTTTGTCAGAAAATACATGTGTATATAAAAAAATATTGTTTGCATCTGTTTCTGCATTTTTTTTACTACTTCATTGATGTCCAGTGGATTGTAGACAAGTGTCTACTTCATCCTATGTCATATCGACATCATTCATTAAGTTATAAAAAGTTTGCAAAACTCCGCTTGAATAATCATGTTTCATCTGCATTCTTTTAAAACACCATATTAAAATATATAGGTATTATAAAATATATACATTGTTAAAACCTCTAAAAAATTCATTCTTTTTAAGATATTCCATTTCTATTTTTTCAGCAGCTTTTACAAATTGGGTCAATTTACGATACATCATGTACTGTTAGTCCACACTTTTCTTATTTCTTCCAGGTCCTTTCGTAAAAAGATTGAAACCAATGAATAACCATATTGATAAAGGTCTAGCGCTCTATGCAAAAAACTGCAAGGTGCAAATATGCAATGTGCAAAAAATAATACACAGATATAAGCAATACAGTACATTTGATAATAATACAGTGCAAATATTTAAAGTGCAAGTGCTAATCATTGGTTGTTCTTGGTATGTTCTCTGTTCCATTATGTTTTGACCCATTAATATCTGAATAAAGTGCGAGTGCATGCTGAACATTAAAAACCCAAAAACCAAATACCGAATTTCGTCATGTCAGATTTGCTGCATGCTGAATTCTAAAACTCAGGTATTTTCACTTGTTCTGTTTCTATCTTGACAACGGCAAATCTATGTATCTAAAATTTGGTTATGTACCCACGGGATTCTATTAAAACAAACCATTATGTTCGGATACTGCTAGTATACTGATATATATATTTATAAAATATAAAATATTAAAGATATTAAATAATAAAAGTAATTTAAAAACATAAATGAAAATTAATTTACATTTTAACAAATACAACAAATAAACTCAATTTAAAAAAGTTAAACACATAAATATATAAATGAATATATATATATATATATATATATATATATATATATATATATATATATATATATATATATATATATATATATATATATATTTTAAACAATTATTAAACTAATCATTTAAATGTATTTTTTAATTTTCAAATTATATAAAAATATGACAAATAAATATATATATAAATATATCAATAACATAAAATCTATTAAAAACATTCTAATTAAATTAAAACATTAAACTATTTAAAAATATTTAAACTTACAAAAAATAATTTACTGATTAGCAAATATTAATAATTAAAAATATTATAATTTAAAATTAAACAAAACAGAATAATATAAATTATAACAATATAAAATGAATTAAAACATTTACTACACATACTATTCCCACTATGCAAACTATTAAAGTAAATACATAAATAATCTGCAAATCCCATTTAGCACTACACATAAATATTAATACTAGATAAAAAATAAATTTACAAATCTCCCTCCAATAAAGGAAACTGTAGTAAAAGAAATAAATTACACATAGAAAATATTTACTGCACCCATTCCAACCAACACAACACCAAGGAAACTGTTAAAGAGCAGTCAGTTCAATAGTAGGTAAAGTGTTGGATAGCGGAGGGGTAACAATTACTATTCCCACTCCAATGAGTGCAACAGTGGAGAAAGTGTTGGATAGCGAAGGGGTAAAAATTACTATTCCCACACCAGTCAGTGCAACAATGAGGAAAATGTTGGATTGCAGAGGGTAAAATTTACAATTTCCACTCCAGTCAATGGAACAGTAGGGAAAGTATTGGGTAGCAGAGCGGTAAAAATTACTATTCCCACTGGAGTGGGTGCAACAGTAGGGAAAGTGTTGGATAGTGGAGAGATAAAATTTACTATTCTGACTCCAGTCAGTTCAACAATAAGGAAAGTTTTGGATTGCCGGGGGTAGAATTTACTATTCCCACTCCAGTCAGAGTAAAAATAAAAATATATATATATCATCAACAAAATAAAAACAAAGTAAATAAAAACATATATATATATATATGTTACAAAAAGAAATAAAAAAATATTTAATATTAAAAATGAAAATAATAATAACATATTATAATGCTCAATACATATAATAAATACCTACAAGTATTATATTAAATCAAATTAAAGAGTAATATTCAGTCAAATGAATATTTCTATTTACAAATGATTTATTAACAAAAACATTAATTATTACATACATTTAGTTTATTTACTTTCTATCCTATAACACCACACAACTCACAACCCACATCTAAAATACAATTTTAAAAATTCATAATTAACATAATTAATTATCAATTAAATAAATATTATTAATTAAAAAACAAATTAAAACACATGACAATTAATTAACTTCCCACCCTTTCCCTCCTATAATCCCCACAACCCACACCTAAACTTAAACTGTAAAAAACTGAATTACAAAATGAAAATGTATTTTCGATTAAATATCTAATAGTATTTAACATCTAATTATGAAATAAGTCAAATGAATTTACTCCCCACCCTTTACCCCTATAAACCCAACACACACACACAAAATAATTAAAGAATTACCCAAATTATTTACCAATTAATTAATTAATTAATATTAATAATCAACTAATTATTAATTATTTAAAAATGGATTTATTCCCACCCTTTACCCCTCTAATCCCCACAACCCCCACCTACAATTAATTACACAATTTCCATATTTAATTTTCAAATAATTAATTAATATTAATCAACAACTAATTATTAATTAATTATAAATAAATAACTTCCCACATTTTACCCCTACAAACCCAAAACCCCCACCGAATGTTTTAAACAATTAACACAATTATCAATTATTTATTAATTATCAACTAATTCTTACATAATTAAAATGAAATTACTTCCCACGCTTTACCCCTATAACCCCCTACAACCCGCACCTAAAATTAATTACACAATTACCATAATTAATTATCGATTAAATAATTAATATTAATTAACAACTAATTAACAATTAATAAAAAATAGTTTGCTTCCCACATTATACCCCTGTAACCCCCACATCCCACACATAAAATGTACACCAAAAAAATGTAAAACACATTTAACATTATAAAATCATAATAAATAAGTATTAATAAATAACAAATATTTATTATAATTAAATTACTTGCCACCCTATTCCTCTATAAACCCACAACCCACTACGCAACTTAAAAAATGCAAAATTTAATTAAAATAAAATTAATAACTATGAAACATTTAACAGATATATTAAAAAACATAAACAATATTAATACAAAGAAGACATCACATGCATTAAATAAATATACTGAAATACATAACACGATATTTTAAGCAACTGTATTTTTGCAAATGATATTAATGACTTCTATATTTTTTAAATCGATATTTCTTACCTTAAATTTGATATTCTTGACCACGATATACTTGCTGTCGAAATTTCTGTGTCACAATATTTTAAACCCGATATTTGTGTAAGTCGACATTTCCAACTCGATATTTTGACTTAATACCCTGTTGTGCAGAGTAGTTCTTGGGTGGCTGTGGAACCAATTACCAGACTTTAAGCATGTAAAAGTGTGTTTTGGTTACCCATTGGACTATAATGGTGGCCTTCCAACTTTACTCCCACTTAGTTTCCCTTTAGGCTGAGGCCAATGTCGATTTGCACCTATTTATACTGTGAGTGACCTGGTACCAAAGCGATCTACATATACAGTGCTCCCAGACAAACCATTCATTAACGCATTTACATTTAACTCAACAGAAGGGAGCATATATACGTGGAGATAATAATCAGAGCAAAGCTATGGCAACCACTATGAACAAATCATTGACCTGCAATTCAGGAATACTTTTTCTAACTTAAAGTCTAATTTGCACACAACAAGCCCTATTAGTGTACCACAAAACCATGATACAATGTGCTGATACCTGTGACAAATATAACATTATCAAACATGAAGAAAAGGCATGCACATATTAAACAGTTCACTTAATTGAAGCTCCGCATGATGTTATTTGCAGGTGACAAGGTGGGAAAAAAGGCCCTCCAGGGTATACTGATTTTCTTCATAACATAAGAGTTGCATTTGTATAACACACATTTATCCCTGTGAAGGTCATTGGGACTGTTGGCAAGTAACAGAGGTCATTGGTTACCCATCTAATGTTACTCAACTGGTATATTTATCACAGCCAGGGGCATATTCACAAAGCAGCGCTGCAAGCAATTTAGCAGCACCGCAATGCAACCTTTAAAAAATACAGGGATGCCCCATATTCACAAGAATATGGTGCACCCCTGTGCTTTGCCTTGCACTGGTGGTAAAAGAAAAGCTGCCCAGTGCCAACACAGACACCCTTACGCCATGGTGCAAGCGTCCCTGCGTCGCAGGGATGATTCCCTGCAACTCAGGCACTTGTCTGTGTTGCAGGGATAATTGTTTATGTGGAGGAACAGACACCTTCCTGCACATAAACAATCATTAAAGGGGATTTTCTCCTCCTATGTGTGCTTCAGAATGCAGCACACAAAGAAAGAGCAAAAATAGGGAGCAATAAAAGTATTTGTCCTTGTTGCGTCAATCTAACGTCTGCTTTTCAGTGACGTTAGTTTTTGGCGATGTCTCAGATTTCCACATCCTTGTAAATCTGGCTCAGCATCAAAAAGCAATAGGTGTTGCACTGGAACGCCCACAGCAACACCCACTGCACGCAAAGTGGCTTACCGCTGCTTTGTAAATATGGAGCATGGCATTACGTCACCGGAGCATCCTAAAAAGTGAGGCTCTGGTGGCGCAATGCCCTTGTAAATATGCCCTCAGTATTTACCAAAAGCGATAAAGACTGCTTCTTTGGACTGTTGCCCTATCAGACGCCAGCTTGGCAAACCTGTTGAAATTTAATTGGGGTGAGAAAGGCAAGGATTTTGGTAACATAAGCACCATGATTTGCATGTTATGCTCCACTTGAAGAACAAAACTCAGGTGCCGATCACGATCCGGCAAAAACCGGGTACGAACCGTCGGACGGAGCATAATCTCCGCCCGACGCGTACCCGGTCGTCAAATTTTACAAACAAGGAATTACGATTCGCACGGGTACACCATTACCGTACGATTCGTAAAAAAGCCCGACCGAACAAAAAACACCTACCAATGCGATCCGGGAAAGCGCCGACCTGACGTCGGGACGCACGCAGCCAGCCATTCACGACCCAGGAATCACGATTCGCACGGACGTCACCCCGCACGGTGAATATTTTGCGGCAGCCAAAAACTGCCGGGAAATCAGGACGACGCGAACAAGGACCACCAGTACGCGACGGACAGACGACGCCGCGAACAAGGAGGACCAGTACGTGACGGACAGACATGGACCCGAACCTACGAGTCATCCCTGCCCTCATAGCAGTCCACCTCCTCTACAGGTTACGACGCAGATGCCGCAGAAGGTCAGAATAACTAAGGGAGGGGGGAAAGTGGGGTGGGGTGGGGGTGGCACGACCAGGGCAGGCCACAAAACAACCACATGAGTGACACACTACACATGGCCTGGACATACCTGACTCCCATGCCCTGGTCACCACGAGGGGGTGGGGGCGTGTCCTGATAAGCCAGCGACCGCCACAACGGAAGTCCGTCACCACGCGAACCGGCAACACAACCAGACAGGTACGTCCCGTACCCACGCCTGAAGAGAGTGGGTACGAGTCGGACCACGCCCACACACGTCACCCCAACAATGGCGGGACGGATCGCACCCACGTGGCAAAGGCCTGGGTACGGGCCGCACAAACATCACATAGCGTGGGGACGGATATGTACGGACCCTACCCCCACCCCGTATGCAAGGAGCGTACCCCCCACCCCAACAGTGCAAGTACGACCCGTACCCCCACCCGCGTATGCAAGGAGCGTACCCCCCATGCCAACAGTGTAAGAACGACCCGTACCCCCACCCGCGGACGTACGGAGCGTACCCCCCATGCCAACAGTGTAAGTACGACTCGAACCCCCACCCACGAATGCAAGGAGCGTACCCCCCAGCCCAACAGTGTAAGTACGACCCGTACCCCCACCCGCGTATGCATGGAGCGTACCCCCCATGCCAACAGTGTAAGTACGACTCGAACCCCCACCCACGAATGCAAGGAGCGTACCCCCCAGCCCAACAGTGTAAGTACGACCCGTACCCCCACCCGCGAATGCAAGGAGCGTACCCCCCATGCCAACAGTGTAAGAACGACCCGTACCCCCACCCGCGGACGTACGGCGCGTACCCCCCATGCCAACAGTGTAAGTACGACTCGAACCCCCACCCACGAATGCAAGGAGCGTACCCCCCAGCCCAACAGTGTAAGTACGACCCGTACCCCCACCCACGTATGCATGGAGCGTACCCCCCATGCCAACAGTGTAAGTACGACTCGAACCCCCACCCACGAATGCAAGGAGCGTACCCCCCAGCCCAACAGTGTAAGTACGACCCGTACCCCCACCCGCGAATGCAAGGAGCGTACCCCCCATGCCAACAGTGTAAGAACGACCCGTACCCCCACCCGCGGACGTATGGAGCGTACCCCCCATGCCAACAGTGTAAGTACGACTCGAACCCCCACCCACGAATGCAAGGAGCAGACCCCCCAGCCCAACAGTGTAAGTACGACCCGTACCCCCACCCGCGAATGCAAGGAGCGTACCCCCCTGCCCAACAGTGTAAGTACGACCCGTACCCCCACCCGCGAATGCAAGGAGCGTACACCCCTGCCCAACAGTGTAAGTACGACCCGTACCCCCACCCGCGAATGCAAGGAGCGTACCCCCCATGCCAACAGTGGAAGAACGACCCGTACCCCCACCCGTGGACGTACGGAGCGTACCCCCAGCCCAACAGTGTAAGTACGACCCGTACCCCCACCCGCGAATGCAAGGAGCGTACCCCCCTGCCCAACAGTGTAAGTACGACCCGTACCCACACCCGCGGACGTACGGAGCGTACCCCCACCACACCAGTGTCAGTAGACTCGTACCCTCACCTCGAATGCAGTGTGCGTACCCCCACCGTGTATGTGCCAAGCGCACATATCCAGAAATCGGAGGTGTGTGTGCAGAGTCCACCCAGCAGTGCCCTGAGACAGGAGTGGTGGGTGTGGAGTCCTCCCAGCAGTGCCCTAAGACAGGAGGGGTGGGTGCAGAGTCCTCCCAGCAGTGCCCTGAGACAGGAGGGGTGGGTGCCTATCACTCCCAGCAGTGCCCAGAGACAGGAGGGGTGGGTGCAGAGTCCTCCCAGCAGTGCCCTGAGACAGGAGGGGTGGGTGCAGAGTCCTCCCAGCAGTGCCCAGACACAGGAGGGGTGGGTGTGGAGTCCTCCCAGCAGTGCCCTGACACAGGAGGGGTGGGTGCAGAGTCCTCCCAGCAGTGCCCAGACACAGGAGGGGTGGGTGTGGAGTCCTCCCAGCAGTGCCCTGAGACAGGAGGGGTGGGTGCAGAGTCCTCCCAGCAGTGCCCTGAGACAGGAGGGGTGGGTGCAGAGTCCTCCCAGCAGTGCCCAGACACAGGAGGGGTGGGTGTGGAGTCCTCCCAGCAGTGCCCTGAGACAGGAGGGGTGGGTGCCTATCACTCCCAGCAGTGCCCAGAGACAGGAGGGGTGTGTGCAGAGTCCTCCCAGCAGTGCCCTGAGACAGGAGGGGTGGGTGCCCATCACTCCCAGCAGTGCCCAGAGACAGGAGGGGTGTGTGCAGAGTCCTCCCAGCAGTGCCCTGAGACAGGAGGGGTGGGTGCAGAGTCCTCCCAGCAGTGCCCAGACACAGGAGGGGTGGGTGTGGAGTCCTCCCAGCAGTGCCCTGACACAGGAGGGGTGGGTGCAGAGTCCTCCCAGCAGTGCCCAGACACAGGAGGGGTGGGTGTGGAGTCCTCCCAGCAGTGCCCTGAGACAGGAGGGGTGGGTGCCCATCACTCCCAGCAGTGCCCTGAGACTGGAGGGGTGTAACACATGTGTGTGAGGCCAGAATTATCCACATGCATACTGGCTACAAGGGAACATGTCCCCATGAACTCATGTCAACAGACTCCACACACAAGTACAGTGATCACCAAGGATGCCACGATTGTCGCAGGTGGAGACATGGCCCTGCATGCATGGCCAAAGTAGAAGGGCTCCGTCACACACACAGCTCATGTAGACACAGCTCTGCGCTAAACATTGGGAACACCCTGCAGGGAAGAAAGCTGGGTACACAGAGGCAGGAATACACCCTTGGACAAGTGCACCATGCAGTAACTGCCTACATGAACAAAGAAAGTTAGCCAACACCTTGTGATGGCACACAGATCACAGGGTCCCACCAATGAGCAGTACACTACTAAATATCCCACACACCCAAACCCTTACACACCACCCAAAACCATGTAGCAGCCCCACCAACACCAATACCAGCATAGCAGTAGTGTGATAATGAAAACAAAATTAAGCTTTATTCAGCAGGAGCACAATGTCCGTGGATCGCAGGCAGTTCAATCTTCACAAAGCCCATAGGGCAGTCAATGATTCGCAGCTGGATGGGGGACACAGTGGGATGCGTGTCCCCTACCTTGCCTGCACAGTCAAATGGCATCGTCTTCCACACTGGTGAGGGCATCAGGGGGGGGGGAGCAACAGGCACCGCAGGGACATCAGGGCAAAGGGGCGGCGTTGTGGGTGCAGGGATGGAGGAGTCCACCACAGGGGGTGGGTCAGTGCCAAAGGCGGAGGCCAGGATGGCACTACACACCTTTGCAAGGTCCTCCAGGGAGTCCCCTGCACCCGAAGGGACCTCAGGCCCCAAGGAGGGGGGGGGTCAGAGGGATGGGTCGCAGCGCCACCGGGGGAGGGTGGAGACAGGGGGGGAGACTCAACCACCCTGACCGGGGACCTCCGTGACCGCTTGCGTGGTGGTGTAACTGTGGGGCTCAGGGACAGAGCAGCCATGAAGGAGTCCTTGGGGGAGATGTGGCCAGGAGAGCTGAGGGGAGGGGATTTGGAGGGAGTGGACTGGGTGGAATGCGGACTCCCACTATGGCTGCGTGTCACACGTTTGCCCCCCGACCCAGTGGGTGTGCCTACCTCACCCTGTGTGTGCGTGTCAGGAGGAGTGCGGTGGACCTTCCCTGCTGGTGTGGTGCCCGTGTCCGTTGATGTGGGTGCATGCCGACGTCTGGGTGTACGTGTGACAGGCATGGGAGTGGGAAGTGTGGATGGGGCAGGGGTAGGTGGGGGGAGGTCGCGCTGCAGGAGACCCACTGCTGCAGTCAGTGTGGAGTCGATGGACCTCAGCAAGTTGCGTTGGTCAGCCTGCGATGAATGAATGCCCTCCAAGAAAGCCTCGATGTTGGTGAGGGTTTTGCCGTGGGCATGGAGGACATTAAGGATCGCAGCCTGACCAACCTGCAGTTGCCGCTGGATGTCCACAGACTCTGCATTGGCGGCAGCAGTGGAGACAGGGGCAGGGGGCGCGGTGCCTGGCAGGAAGGAGACATGCTGTGACCGGGCACGCTGGGAAGGGACACGAGCAAGTGGGAGGCGGCTGGTGGAAACTGAGGGGGCGGTGCGAGGTGTTGTTCCGCTGTCAGCTGCTGGTGCAGCCTCCGCCCACTCGGCGACATCGTCCCCGGACCTGTCAGCTTCGTAGTCTGATGTGCCAGTCGACAGGTCCTCGGCCACACTCTCCTCCGCCTCTGTCCCACTCGATGTGCCAGACCCGATGTCACGGCTGGCACTGGTGCTCGGTCCCTCCGCCTGGTCTGTGTCCATGTCTCCCTCTGTGTCCCCCGACGATGCTGTGGGCAGGGTGGAGAGACAGAAATTATTCAGACACCTGTACACATCTGTCACATGAGTCCAATCTACATAGGTAACATTGCATGGCCTGAAAAGGAAGATCCCTAACATCTACTGAACAGGGTACCGATGTAGGGCATGAAACACACAGTTGGTTGAGCCACCATGCCACTGAAATACCATGGAGAGCATGAGACAATAGCTAAACACAGGAAAAGGAGTCTGACATAGCACCCAGGTCCTGGGGACAATCCAGCACTGCATCTGCACCACACAGCGTTGGCGAAAATACCGATGACCAGGGACCATATCCATGAACTTGAGACACATGCTGCATAGGTAAGGCTGAAAACATGCACAACATGACTCGGTCACTGCACATTGCGTGTGTGTCCAGGCACATCACACACTGCCCAGACCCAGCAAGTGGTAATCAGGATTTAACACATAGGCATTGCCCGCCCCAACAAGACCCTACACGAGGCAAATTGTGGAGACACAGGTGGCACCAACATCTCATGGTCTGGGTGATACACACAGGGGCAGGCAAAAAGCAAGATTGGACGCCAAACAGCCAAGGTGCGCCTGTACAAATAATGAGGTACCAGTGCCCATCCTCAGATGAGTATAACAAGACACACAGGCACTGGCAACTGTGAGTATGAAGAAGGACAATCAGGTCAGGCTGCACAGTGGACACCTGTACAAATTAGCACGTCTATATACATGGTGACAGGGGACAATGGCACAGAGCACAACTTACGCTGTAGACACTGACAGTGGCCACGTTCATGATGACACATACACCACTGAGGAAAAGGTGCCCCAGGGGACAGTAGTGGGCACGCAACTACATGCTACTGAATGGTAATGACAGCAACACACGTCACCATCCCTGCACTATGTGTATCGCACAGTCATGCACATCATGTCACAGGCCACTACATAGGACATGCGCGCTGTAAGGCATGACACATGAGAGACCAACTCCCATGTCTGGAGTCAGCATCAGTGCCAACTGACATGGAACCCACATGCAGTGAACTTGACAGTGCACAGGCAAGGTCCCACAACCTGTTACACACCACCCACACACATGATGCTACAGACATTGTTCCCGTGGACAAAGCGCCAGCCTACATTACCCTGTGAAGGAGTGACTACACACAGACCAGGGAACACATTGCAAGGAGGGGAAGGGTGGCAGGGGCACAGCGCTATACTGGGGCAAACAGGATCTGCACAGCACCTTTAAACCCTGCCAGTGGATTCATGCTACTGTGCCCTTACAAATGCCGGTGACACACAACAAACACACATGTACCTACCCCCTTCCGGCTGCTGCATCGCCTGTAAGCGCCTCTCAAGGTCTGGAAAGACCACCGGCAGTACACGCCTGTGGAGGTGGCTCAGACGGCGGCGGCCGCGGTTCTTGTGGCTCTCAGGTGAGTCCCCCAGCAGGAGCCGTGCAATCCTCCGCGTCCAGCACCGGATATCCTGCCAGCGTTTCCTCACCTGGGCCAGGCGCCGCCTCCGACCATCCACACCCCTCACGGCACTGACGGCGGTCAGCCAGATCTGCTCCTTGGCAGTGGCGCCTACCTGTGAGGAGGAACAAGTGACACCACATCAATACACCAGCCACATGTCACAGAGAGACATATGGGTACAAATTAGCTGGTAACAACAAGGCATGTCATGCAGCCAACGCATTGCACCTTTGTCATAGGGACATCATCCCCTGGTGAGGGGAAAAGCACTACGTGCCACAGTGGGTACACAGGTGGAATGATGGCAATGTCACAATCAATGATCTAGGCTCACACTGTGCATCACACCCACCCCTCCTGGCTCAGGGCACTGCTGTGAGGACTCCACACCCACCCCTCCTGTCTCAGGGCAATGCTGGGAGGACTCTGCACCCACCACTCCTTTCTCAGGGCACTGCTGGGAGGACTCTGCACCCACCCCTCCTGTCTCAGGGCACTGCTGGGAGTGATAGGCACCCACCCCTCCTGTCTCAGGGCACTGCTGGGAGGACTCTGCACCCACCCCTCCTGTCTTAGGGCACTGCTGGGAGACATCAGGCACCCCCCCCCTGGGACCCCCCCGACAGTACATGGCATGTGTGTTACACCTGGACGCAATGGCAGAAGTCACAGTCACCACATAGGGACAGTCTGTGGCAGTGGCCTATGCACTCACCTGATAACCTGGTCGCCCATACAGCATGGAGTACTGTGGGAGGATCACATCCAGCAGAGCCATGTTCTCCTCCAGGGTGAATGGCTGTGTCCTCTCCACAGCCCTTGACATGGTTCCAGGGAATCAGTAGCAGCAGCTGGGTCGACGAATGCAAAGATGTGCAGGCAAGTGCTCCCTCATGGGACCTGGCTGCCTTATATGTGCCCTTCTGCCCAGTCTCATGCACAGGAGTACAGAGAGATTGGTCACTCACATTTGCATCCTATGTTTCCACCAATCCCTTCAAACCTAGCAGTCTGTGGGTTCTCTATCGGTTTCATTCTCCTGCATGATGTCAGCCCCACAAACACATTGCAACAAAGTAGACAAATCCCAACTGACTTCTGCTGTGCACCTTCCAGAACAATTTCGAATTTTGAACTTGGTCTCCATGACAACCAGCATGCATGTAGGCCTTAATACTTGTCCCCTATGTAATTTGGAGCATCACACACAGGTACGGTGCGTGTGGGGGCCCTAGGGCACCCCAAATGCATGGCAACGGCCCGTACATGCATGCCTACGCTCTCCATCACTTTTGGTCTGCACGCGTATGCGTACCCGTAGTGGTACGGACCGAACACTCGCATCTACGCTCACTATCACTACGGGTACGCATACGCGTGCAGACCCATAGTGATAGTGAGCGTAGATGCGAGTGTACGGTCCGTACCACTACGGGTACGCATACGCGTGCAGACCCATAGTGATAGTGAGCGTAGATGCGAGTGTACGGTCCGTACCACTACGGGTACGCATACGCGTGCAGACCCATAGTGATAGTGAGCGTAGATGCGAGTGTACGGTCCGTACCACTACGGGTACGCATACGTGTGCAGACCCACAGTGATAGTGAGCGTAGATGCGAGTGTACGGTCCGTACCACTACGGGTACGCATACGCGTGCAGACCCATAGTGATAGTGAGCGTAGATGCGAGTGTACGGTCCGTACCACTACGGGTACGCATACGCGTGCAGACCCATAGTGATAGTGAGCGTAGATGCGAGTGTACGGTCCGTACCACTACGGGTACGCATACGCGTGCAGACCCATAGTGATAGGGCCGTACACTCGCATCTACGCTCTCTATCACTATGGGTCTGCACGCGTATGCGTACTCGTAGTGGTACGGACCGTACACTCGCATCTACGCTCGCCATCACGATGGGTACACATACGGCAGCACTCCCACAGTGATTTGGGAACATGCACAGGCCCTCTCAGCAGCAGTACGGCGGATTTTACACATCACTGTGGTGATAGGCGACACACATGTCGGAATAGGGCGGACATACTTGTCCATGGATGGACATACTTGTCCAGGAATGGACACCAAGGCATCGTCTGTGCATTACCACATGTGTGGGGCACAGGTGTCACAGGCTGTGATGTGGAACATGCCTCCTGAGTGGAGAAGGCACCAGATGTATGATGAGATGTGTACATGTGTACTGTGTGAGGGTGCAATGTGTGCCAGGCATGCCCTTGACTCCTTTGACATGTGTGCATGTGGGACTGCGCACTTGGGGTGAGCGTCACTGGCATGGCACGGACACCAACACACGGAAGTGTCCCATGATGCCCGGTACAGGGGTCATGACACATGACTCATCACTACCCACAGTGCACAATGTGACTATGCCATATATGTGTCCAGAATTTACATCGGGTTGAAGTTGTAGCACCCTCAAAAGCAGCAGCCGTTGCAGCAACCAACATGTGGCTGTGTGTAGATTGTCATTGCACACTGTTCCCAACACCATGCCACATGTGTTACCGGATGTGAGGTGCACATGTATGCAAGGGACACGGAGTAGCGTGACAAGGCCATGTCAGCAAACTCACAAGGAATGTGTGGGGAGTCATGACATGTGCACCTTCATGGCAAGGTGTGTGGGCTGGACTAGTGTAATGTCATGTGACCTGTGGCTCAAGTGTTCCGCTGCCAGTCTCTGCAATCAGCATCACACTTCTGCTGATGTGTGGGTGTATGTCACTCCTGTCTTGCGTCGGGCAGTGCACTTGCACTGGGACACAGCTATTTTCATGGCGTGGCATGGGGAGGTTCTCAATCACCGTGTGTAGCTGGGTCTTGGAAGGAGTGTCACCTTGCATCCATACGTGTCCTGGGCATGTAGCACATGCCTGACTCCCTATGTGGCATGTGTGTATTGCCAGATTTACATGTGCTCAGTAGACATGAGTTGTTCTCGTAGTGCACTCACTCTTCCTTGTCACTTCCAAATTACTGCAGAGCGCCTCCTGTTGCCCGAAGAATTCCAGACTTGGCCACCATGCAGGAGAATGACACGATCCGGCTCTACCGCTTCACCCAACCGTTGATTCTGGAGCTGACGGCGAGACTGGCACCACACCTGCAACCGCAGCACAGGTATCCTACGGCACTGACACCCCAGCTGAAGGTAATGGCTGCCCTACATTTCCTTGCCACGGGTACCTTCCAATATACCATAGCTCATATTGGTGGCATGTCCCAGAGCATGTTCAGCGGTGTGCTGCATGATTTCTTGGAGGCCATGTTGATTCACCTGGATGACTTCATCAAGTTCCCAACCCCTGAACAGATGACTGAAGACAAGCGTGGTTTCTATGCCCTGGGAGGGATGCCCCATGTCATTGGGTCCATAGATGGGACACATGTAGGTTTGGTACCACCACACGCACGGGAGGTGGCGTACCGCAATCGGAAGCACTACCACTCCATCAATGCCCTTGTGGTGTGTCTGTCCAACATGGTGATTTCACATGTCTGTGCTCGTTTTCCAGGATCAGCACACGATGCCTACATCATGAGGCGTAGCGGGATGCCTGATATGATGATGCAGCTGCGCAACGAACGGGCATGTGTTGTTGGGGGGTACAGTCTGTCTGTCCTGTATTCTGTTTGGCCGAGCAGCACTACCGCTTCGCCAGTTCTAACGATATCCATGTGCTTTCCATTTAGGGGACGCTGGCTATCCCAACATGCCTTGGCTGCTGACACCTCTCCGCAACCCCATCACGCCGGCCCAGCTCCGCTACAACACCGCCCATGGCCGGACAAGGCGAGTGATAGAGAGGACGTTTGGCATGCTGAAGAGCCGATTCAGGTGCCTCCACAAGACCGGAGGCGCACTCCCATATGCCCCGGCGAAGGTCTGCAAGATCTTCATGGTCTGCTGCATGCTGCACAACATGGCAGTTGAAAGAGCTGTGCCCCTCATCCTGGATCAAGATGACGAGGACCATCCACCCGTGGAGGACGAAGGGCTTGGCAATGGGGCTAGTGATGTGGAGGATGTGGAGCCGCAAGAGGACATCCGGACTCGGCTCATACGCGACTTCTTTGCTTAGTGGTGAGTACCAGGGTCTGAGTGTGCACGCATTGGTCCCCGTGTGGCATGCGTTGTGATGTGTGTCTCCACCTGCATGTATGGCACGTGGGTCAGAGGTGTGTGTGGGTGTGTCACTGGAGTGATGGTGGCAGTGATGGTAGTATTTCCCCAGGCATAATTGTGACCTAGCATGTTGTCATACATACATGTGTCGAGTAAATGCACATGCAAGTGGCTGTGCTTCTTGTGGCTGACTTCTTGTGTGTCTCTCTTCCCCAGGTACCTGCGCATGCCGTTTGCTGGTTGCATTGTTGTGGCACTGCTATTCCTCATGGACATGGCATCGTGGGCTGACTCAGCGTTACAGGCACGGACACGTTTGGAAGTCTCCATGGGGTAAGGGATGCATCTGGGGTGTATTGGGTGTGGCAGTTGTTCACGATGTGTGCACACTGCCCCGGTCGGGGTTTGGGTCCTCTGCAGACATGTGGCATCCCCATGGGACACGACATGCAGCTGGGTACACCTGAATAGATGGGCTGCCTGGTTGTCAGTCATCAGTGATGGGATAGTGGATTGTGATGAAGGCATCAATGTGTGTGACACTGCCCTCGGACACATACGGTTAACATTGTCTTGACATGGCGTGGGACTTCCACATCAGCGGATGTATGGTGTATGGCAGTCTCTCCGTGAGCAGCTGTGTGTATTTAGCTGTTATCCGACACTTGTGTGCCAGTTCCATGGCTATCACGCATTTGTGCTGCAGAAGGGGGGTGCCAGTGTTGGAGCCACATGTTACTCCACATGATGTGTTCATGTGTACTTCAAGTTGCCTCTGCAATCCCAAACACATGACTATTAAAGGTGTCCCTATGCCTCCAAGGTGCCTCTTCTCAGTCAATGCTGGTGTGTTGGCACGGTGCATCCTGCATGTCTGGCATGGTATTCCCTGATTGTGGCTATGTGTCAATGTGTCGAGTGGCAAGATGCAAGCTGTGTGTGTGTGCTGAGACTGTGTAATGGGCATGATGTCCATGACTGTGTGGGTATTGTGACATGTGCCATCCCCATGCATCCAACGTTGTCCATGACCCCATTCTCTGCATCCACCGGACTCAAGCTTGCAGGACATGGTTCTGCCACCTGTCTACACGTACCTGGGTGCCCCCCAGGACACGGGCCAGGATCCCTGACCTCTGCGCATGACTGTTGCTGTACTCAATGTGTCTGTCAGCACGGTTGTTCGGCCACCCCCTCAGCTGGTTCTGACCATCACGGGTGTGTATGGTGCTCCATGTCTGTCTTGCCTAGAAAACTGTGACCCATGTGTCCTGTGCCAGACTCAGGCCCCAGGGTGTGGATGGTTGAAGTGAACAGATGACTCAGGCATGTTTAGACTGTACAAGACACATGTTAGGTAATAATGCTACCAGCAGGCATCTACTCTTAATAGTGTGATTTATTATTGGGGGGGGGGGGGCCAAGTGAGGGCCTTTCCGGGATTAGGGAATCCAAAGTTCAGTAGGGGAGTTGGTGTCCTTGCCATTGGAAATCCTCAGAGTCCATGCCACAGTCTTTGTCAACATTGGTCAGCCAGTGACCAGCAGGGCCATGTGGCAGAGAATGTCTCTTGATGCTGTGATGCTGTTGCTCCAGTGGGCCAGGTGCCAGGCCAGGTGTCCTGGGAGATGGTGATGTAGCAGCCACCCTCACGGTCCTTTCCGTGGACGACCCGGCTTCCTGCGGGGAACCTCAGCAGCAGGCCGTGACGACGTCTGGGATGCTCCGTCGGATGTTTCCTCCTCCTCCTCATGATCCCTCCCTGTGGGTGGTGATGTTCTCCGCCTTCTGGCACAGGGAGGGTCGGCCATGGTGTCGGCCATCCGACGGAGTTCAGCGTGAATCCCCTGGGACGCCGTCACTTGCTGAGCCTGTCTGTCCTCCATCCTCCGTTGGTGTAGCTGTAGACAGGCTATTAGCTCCGCATGTTGCTGGGCCTGCTGGACCTTGATCCCCTCGAGGACGGACACAACCTGGGCCATGCCCGTGGTGTCCTGCCGGTATGAGTCCAGGATGTTACGGACATGGGAAAATACCGGATCCCCAGCCAACTGGTCAGGCTCGCGCCTCCGCCGTCCTCCACTCCCACCACCCCTGCCCACTTGCGTCTGGCCTGCACTTGTGGGCACATGGGGTCTCCGGGACCCCTGAGGGGTGGCATTGGCGTTGTCGCCTGCCTCCTCCTGGGTGCCCGGGACACCGTGTCCCTCCTGGCGAGCCTGGCTGCATTGTGGTGTTGGGGCAGGGATCCTGGGTGTCTCCTG
Source organism: Triturus cristatus (assembly GCF_964204655.1). NCBI lineage: Eukaryota > Metazoa > Chordata > Amphibia > Caudata > Salamandridae > Triturus > Triturus cristatus. Next base: position 464,735,647 of record NC_140592.1, read on the forward strand.
GGATGTGGCAGGAGTGGGGGTGGTGGTTGGCACGGTTGTACCTGACGCAGGTGCTGCAGGTGGTTGGACACCAGAGGGGCCAGGTCGGTCGGGGTCGTCCGCAGAGTGGTGAGAGTGGTCGCTGCCGGTGGGATCGGTCTCCTGCAGATCCGGGTCCTGTGAGTGTTCCCCCCCAGTGTTGGGGGGTGCAGCACGACGTTGACCTGTGTGTGAGAGAGACAATGTTAATTTTGATCCATGCAACATCCATGTTTCATCCGTTACAAAGTTGGCACATTTCCTCTTGGAATTAGGATCTGTCTTGCATTCCACTCACAGTGCACTTGTGCATGTGTGTGTCCCTTGGGCACCAATTTGGCCCCTTTAACTATGTGTGGCACAGTCTTACTTGCTGCGTCAAGTGTGACTGCAGTCAGCAGTGGAGTGTGCATGTGTGCCGAGCTATGCATTTGCGCCTTCCTTGTAGCACTGTACATGTGCACATGGAGTGGATCCACACACTCATATGATGCAGGTGGCTGTCCTTGTGCTCGTGTACAGGTTGTAACATGGCCCTGCGTTTTGCCATGATGAAGAGGGGGGGTTCTGGCACTGGCCACCCTTGTCTACATGCACGCAGTCCACCTGCTGACGAGCAGACATTCCCACACACCAAAGGACTGATTTGCTCTCCCTGTGTCTCCCTCCTTCTCTGTCCCCCTCTCCCTCCCTCTCTGTCCCCCTCTCCCTCCCTCTGTGTGTCAGCCTCCTCCCTGTGTCCATCTTCCTGTGTCTCCCTCTCTCTCTGTCCCCCTCTCCCTCCCTCTCTGTCCCCCTCTCCCTCCCTCTCTGTCCCCCTCTCCCTCCCTCTGTGTGTCAGCCTCCTCCCTCTGTCCGTCTCCCTCCCTCTCAGTCCCCCTCTCCCTCCCTCTCTGTCCCCCTCTCCCACCCTCTGTGTCCCCCTCTCCCTCCCTCCGTGTGTCAGCCTCCTCCCTCTGTCCGTCTCCCTCCCTCTCAGTCCCCCTCTCCCTCCCTCTCTGTCCCCCTCTCCCTCCCTCTCTGTCCCCCTCTCCCTCCCTCCGTGTGTCAGCCTCCTCCCTCTGTCCGTCTCCCTCCCTCTCAGTCCCCCTCTCCCTCCCTCCCTGTCCCCCTCTCCCACCCTCTGTGTCCCCCTCTCCCTCCCTCCGTGTGTCAGCCTCCTCCCTCTGTCCGTCTCCCTCCCTCTCAGTCCCCCTCTCCCTCCCTCCCTGTCCCCCTCTCCCACCCTCTGTGTCCCCCTCTCCCTCCCTCCGTGTGTCAGCCTCCTCCCTCTGTCCGTCTCCCTCCCTCTCAGTCCCCCTCTCCCTCCCTCTCTGTCCCCCTCTCCCTCCCTCTCTGTCCCCCTCTCCCTCCCTCCGTGTGTCACCCTCTGTCACCTTGGCCCAGCTTCCTGGGCACACACTGTTAGCAGATCTTTGAGTGGCCCTTGGCCTGTTGATGTGAGTTTGTTTCTGATCTCCAGGCACCCATTTTGTCTGCTGTGTGTCTGTGCGCTGCTGCTGTGGTGGTGTGTGCTGCCACTCTTTCACACTGTTGGCTGTTCATTAGCTGCTGGCATGTGCAAAACAGTGCCTTCACCCCCATGTGTTGATGCAAGGCGTCCGCCATTTGCTGGCAAGTCATTCCTGTGTTGGGACACAGTGTTTGTCTGGCTGTGACCTAGGCCATATGGGCAGAGGGCATTGTTGTCTGCTTTGGAGTCGCACTATGTGATTCTTGGTGCCCAGCCTCCCGCCATCCGGGTTACCGTGTCATGTGTTGTTGTCTTCTGTAGCCTGTGACTTGACATTGTCCAGCTGGGTGCATGGGGCATGGTGGCAGCAGTGGCATGTGCCTGCTCATGGAGTGTGGTTGAGTAATGCGATGGCTTGTGGTGGTTGCGTGCCTGTTATTAATTTTGGTTGTGGTTGCAGTTCCCCCCATGTGAGGTGCGTTGTTTGTGTACTCACCCGGGTCTCGGAGTCCTTCTACTCCTTCAACTGCCTCCACCGGCAGTATGGCCATCACCCTCTCCTCCCAGGGATGGTACTGTACGGCTCTGCGGGAGGGCCCTCCTCCGGTGGCGTTGGCCTGGTCGTGTTCCTCCTGCCTCTTGGCTCTGACCCTCCTCCGCAGATCGTACCACCTGTTCTGGCAATCCTGCTTGGTCCTCCTGGTGTCCGCAACAGCATTCACAGCATCGACGATGGTCTGCCACATGGCTGTTTTGGCTGCCTGGCTGGTGCTTCTGACCAATGTTCCAAAGATCTGTGGCTCGACTCTGAGGATTTGATCAACAAGGACCTCCAACTCTCGGTGACTGAACTTTGGATTCTTTGTAGTGGGCATGGTGAGGGGTGTGGGTGGGGATGGTGTGGGTGTGGGGGGGGGTGTGGATGTTGGGGGGGGTGTGGATGGTTGTGTGTGTGTGTGAATGTGATGAGAGGGTGTTTGTGAGGGTGGTCGTTTGAAGGTGTGCAAGTGTAAGGTGTGGTGTAGCTTGTAGTCTGGTTCTGTGGTGTCTGGCAGCAGTGAGTCTGTTGGAAAGGCTCATGGTTTGTGTGTGTGGGCCCTTTTTATTGGTCCATGGGTGGGTGTGGCAGTTTTTGAATTTTGGGTGGGTGTGTTATAAGGAGTGGTGGTGTATTGGGCCTCTGTTTGTTTTTGCCAGTTGCAGGTCAGTGATTGTGTTATTTAAGTGGTTGTTGGCCATGTTTAGTGGCTGTGTGCCTTTCGAATGGTGTATTCTTGTGTTGTTTTATTTTGTCCTGGTTGTGTACGTGCGTTTTGAGCGTGTGTACGGTGTGTACATGGGCCATTTGGTTGTACGATTTTGTCCTTGTGTGTGGCTTTGTAAGACTCGTACATGCGGTTGTGATGTTGGGGCATGGGGTGCGCTCCGTACTTAGGAGGTTGTGTTGGGGGTGCGCCAGGAACGTACTGGGGTGGGGGTACGACTGGAACGTACTGGGGTGTGGGTAGACGGGGCTATGACACGTCCTGGGGTGGGGGTACGACTCGAACGTACTGGGGTGTAGGTTCACGGTGGTACGACACGTCCAGGGGTGGGGGTACGACTGGAACGTACTGGGGTGTAGGTACACGGGGGGTACGACAAGTCCAGGGGTGGGGGGTGTACATTGACGGTGGTACGACACGTACTGGGGTGGGGGGGTGTACATTGACGGTGGTACGACACGTACTGGGGTGGGGGGGTGTACATTGACGGTGGTACGACACGTCCTGGGGTGGGGGTACGACTCGAACGTACTGGGGTGTAGGTTCACGGTGGTACGACACGTCCAGGGGTGGGGGTACGACTGGAACGTACTGGGGTGTGGGTACACGGGGGGTACGACACGTACAGGGGTGGGGGGTGTACATTGACGGTGGTACGACACGTACTGGGGTGGGGGGGTGTACATTGACGGTGGTACGACACGTCCTGGGGTGGGGGTACGACTCGAACGTACTGGGGTGTAGGTTCACGGTGGTACGACACGTCCCGGGGTGGGGGTACGACTGGAACGTACTGGGGTGTGGGTACACGGGGGGTACGACACGTACAGGGGTGGGGGGTGTACATTGACGGTGGTACGACACGTACTGGGGTGGGGGGGTGTACATTGACGGTGGTACGACACGTCCTGGGGTGGGGGTACGACTCGAACGTACTGGGGTGTAGGTTCACGGTGGTACGACACGTCCAGGGGTGGGGGTACGACTGGAACGTACTGGGGTGTGGGTACACGGGGGGTACGACACGTACAGGGGTGGGGGGTGTACATTGACGGTGGTACGACACGTACTGGGGTGGGGGGGTGTACATTGACGGTGGTACGACACGTCCTGGGGTGGGGGTACGACTCGAACGTACTGGGGTGTAGGTTCACGGTGGTACGACACGTCCAGGGGTGGGGGTACGACTGGAACGTACTGGGGTGTGGGTACACAGGGGGTACGACACGTACAGGGGTGGGGGGTGTACATTGACGGTGGTACGACACGTACAGGGGTGGGGGGTGTACATTGACGGTGGTACGACACGTACTGGGGTGGGGGGGTGTACATTGACGGTGGTACGACACGTACTGGGGTGGGGGTACGACTGGAACGTACTGGGGTGTACCTAGACGGGTGGGGGTATACATACACGGGGGGTACGTGTCGGACGTACGGGGGCTGGGGGGAGTGTTGGGCGCGTATGCGGGCACATGTCTCCATGGTTGCTATAGGTGTTCGGTGCGGACGGTGTTTTTTCCATACGGTTGTACGCTCGGACGCACGGGATGGATCGTGATTCCTCGGTCGGACTTGGCTTTTCACGTTTGTAAGGTAAATCGTCCGAGGACGTGTCGGACACATTTTCCGACCCGAGGACGTGTGGGGAATGATTCCCAGTGCGGTTCGTATGGACTTTTTACCATGCGAATCGTGATTGCCAGTTCGTACGGCACTTGTACGATTCGTACGGTAAAAAGACCCGATACGAGTCGCACGGGGGAATTTTTTACCGGATTGTGATCGGCACCTCAGTTTAGATGGTAGTCCCCAAAATGTCAGATTTAATCGGATTTGATGAACGATGCCTCCTTTTCCAGGGCTATAGTAATCTCAACCTCCTGTGGGATTTAATTTTATAAATACATGACCAAACACACATCTCTGCCGCATGTGCATTAGTTCACTGAGCCACCATACCCAAAACATACTACTTGCTGTATTTAGATCACTCTTTGGTCCCTGCCCGTTCGTCCTCCACTACTTATGTCTCCCTCTCTGTCTGCTGTTTCATCCTCAGTAGGCCTACATTTTGGAATTCTTTGGTATCCGTTCTCCGCCTTCTTTCTTTTCTTCCATGCTGTCTTTGCTTTATCTGTCCAGTTTTCCTGTAAAATAGTTCAACAAGTTAACAAACCACCTCAGAAATCTTCAGAGGATGCCATATCGGTGAGTCCACTGAGCCCATAATTTTCTGAAGTAAATATAAATTATTTTTTGTGCTTATTCTTGTAAATGGCCAGTTTCCTGGCTCTGCCGGCCTCATGGTTCTCTTGCTTTGTTTTTTTTAAGAGTTTATTCTTGAAACACAACCAATGTTTGCCTAGAGGGTGCATCATATATGGTGCCCACTCTGTAAAATCTTCAGGCTTCAGAAAAACCTCCACAACACTTTCTGAAGTTTAGTCCCTCACATAAAGAGTTCTTACTTCTGGCAGGGAAAGGTCAGTACATCCCTGTTTAAAGCTGATTGCAGGGGCTGCACCAGAACTCTCGACATCTGCCAGATGTCAGTCGCTGATTTATTCTCATACAGAATCAGGGAGTGCCATGACTAAACTGCTGGATTCCCTAGACCATTGGTTTTTGACCTTTTGACTTCTCTGGACCTCCACTGAATCATTCCTGGAATCCGAGGAGCCTCACTTAATCATTAATGGAAGCCAGAGACCCTCGTTCTACGGAATTTCTGAATTGAACTTCAAAACGAAACTCAAAAATAAATGTAGACAAACAAATGCTCAAATATTGAACTATTTAATTTACTTCACTATCACGTTTAAAAAAAAGTTTCACATTTTCAAGTTTGCTTCTTTAATTGTATATACTTTTATCATTTAAATTAATTCGTTTTAAAATTAATTTTGTAAATCAGTCGCGGACCCCTGAGTAGGCCTCGCAGACCCCAGGGCTCATTGGACCGCAGGTCAAGACCCCAGGGCCATAGACAATATCTTATTCCAGCAAAGGAGTGTTGCACATCTCATCCAATTTCTGGAAAAAGGAAGTGGCACCAAATGTCACCACTCCAGAAAGAGGACTAACTTTTGCTACTGGACAGACTTCTGTTCGAAAAGAAATGTAAAACCTTCAATTTTTAGTTATTTCCAGTCTTTAATATATAATGCACCATTTGGTTACTGTAAGGACTCTGACCTGAAATTCCAAGTAAGACAGTTTTTGTTATCCTGCCTCTTTTCGGAATTACTATTATTATTAACTGGAGAGGAGAGTAGGCTCAGGTACAGCTTATTTTTTCTCCCTCCTTGAGAGCGAGAGGAGTTATTTGGCTCCCTTTGGGGCATATCAACAACAACCGGCGATAATAATCGCTGAGCGCACTTAGCACTAGGATAATTATCGCCGGCTAGCGCCGATTTTTATCGCTGAGATAGCGTGCTATTAGCAACGCTTATCTCATCAGCGATAAAAATCCTAGCGCTAACTGGCTAACGTGAGATTATCGCTGGAAACCCAGCGATAATCTCACGTTAGCTAGTTGATAGGGACTCACAAATTTAGCCATGATATCCACCTTCCAAAGGATAATCATGGCTAAGTCAGTCCTGAAGCAGGCGTAAGGAAAGTAGCGATAACAGGGGTTATCGCTACTTTTCCTGACGCTATGCTTCATAGCCTCAGGCTTGCTGATAGGAGAAATTTCTTGTCATGCCAGGTCAGGAACGCCCACTTTGCATCTCATTAGAGATGCAAAGCTGGGCATTAGGAATCCTGACGCTAAAGCAAGGTTTCACGCGTTAGCATGACCTTGCTGATTAGGCGATAAAATTATCGCCGCTTTTCGGCTGAAAACGGCCGCAAAAGCGGCAATAATTTTTTATCGCCTGCTTGTTGATATGCCCCATTATTTTTCTGCCTTTGTTGTGTGACCAAAAACATCCAGGGGCATATTCACAAGAAGCTGTCAGACCTCAGTGTTAAGCCAAGAAGGCTAATGCCGTGCTCCCACAGTTTCCAACCACAGGGATTCACCGAATACGGTGCACCCCTGCCTTTCCCTTAGTGCTGGAGCTAAATGTAGCTGCCTAGCGCCAACGCAGGCACTCTTGCACCATAGTGCGAGGATGCCTGTCTTGTGGGGACGGATTGTTTATGTGTAGGAAGGTGTCACTTCCTGCGCCTAAACATTCACTAATAGCATTTTGAAACTTCTATGTGTGCTGCAAAATGCAGCACACCTATAAATTGCAACTCGTCATTTTTTTTAATGATTGTTTATGTGCAGGAAGAGTCACCTTTCTGCACATAAACAATCAATGGCATTTTGCTGTTTCTATGTGTGCTACAGAATGCAGCACACATAGAAACAACAAAAACGAGCAGAAATAAAGCATTTCTCATAATTTCGCCAGGTTAAGACCAGGTTTTCCTTGGTCTTAATTTTGTTGCTGCCCCATATTTACACCACCCTTGTAAATATAGCGTAAAAGTCAATGAGTGTTGTGGCAGAACGCCCATCGCAACACCCATTGCCCACCTCTTTCACGCTAAATGTAGCGGGAAACAGGGCCTTATTCAAATTGCAAAAAACATAAATGCCACCAAATGGGAAACCATAAAATGTGTCATTTGGCGTAAAGCATGCCGGTGTGAGTCATCTCATTCGAGGGGTACTAATAATTTGAGTAAAAGAGTAACACCTATTAGTTACACCGCTTAGAAACGACAAAAGTGATTATTAAACGAATTTTGGTATGAAGGAGTTAAAATTTGAAAATTGTGAAGTTACCTGTTTCTTATGAAAGTGTCCTGTCGGTCACTAGATGGCAGCAGAGCACTGAATGACTGTCCACTAAAGTAAGATTAATGAAATATGCAATCGGTATTCGAAGCAGGAGACTGCAGTTTGTGGCAATGGCCGCGGCTTGCGCAAACAGTAGGATTTTCAACAGGCAAAGTGATTTCTAGTTTTTCATTGCTCTACTTCACTCATTGATGCCCTGGTTTACATCTTCATACCATGTACAGGCCCAGAGCTCACAAGCAACAACCGAACATGCCATTGAGCATTGTTACCCTTAGTCCTTGGGTCTTCCACCCCCTTTGCACGTCTCAAATAGATATAGGATATTTGAAGAAGTTTATATGCAAATGATATCAAATGAGACAATAATGCTAGAGCGCAGACACAGAGACAAGCACACTGACACTAGGAAACTGACAGGGGTCATCACCAATGACACTGGGTCACCGACTAAGAAGCAACAACACTGTCACTGATAGACTCCTGCAGTCACACCAGCACTAACGAGTGACACTGATGCAACAAACACAAGGAAGGCGACAACGGCATAGAGAAACAGGCAGATAGCCACTGCCACTTGGATACTAACACCGGTGAATCAACACTGACTCCAGGGCACAGTGGACATTGAAAAGGGAGGCCCAATACTCAGTGATTAATTTGACAAATAATAAGTACCAGGGCCCTCGTCAGGAGGAAACTGCAGCTTGCACCATCCATTGCCCCTGCCAGTGACAGTAGCAACAGACCGGTGGCCTTTATACGACCCTAACTCAACTGTGCCACCCAAGGACATACCGGGCTATCAGCTAGCTGCTCTGAAAGGACAATAAAAAGATACATGTGTTCACAAAAACATACATCTAAAAGAGACATTATTCGTATGGGAAAGAGGTGGAACGGATTTCGTCAGCCAATCCCGAATATTCAAATCATTATTTGTAACATTTTGCAATGTAATTTTACTATAAAAATGGTAGAATAGAGAGGATGGTGCTGCGAGACCCTCCAGAAGATTTTCGATTTCCTGACATTATGCTGACGGAGAGGACGGTGACACTGCAGGACAGCTGTTTCCTAAGACTCTGACAGTATGAACCGATGACCAAGATTTTGAATTAGAGAGCGACTTTTAGCCAGAATAGGTAAATATGATGATCTATTGCTTGATTAAACCAGAGACTCGAATTTCAATTATTTAGATAAAATTTAAGATTTATTACAAGAACTGTGTTGAGTCGTTATTATTTGAGAAAATGTATTTATGTAAATAATGTTATAGATTTTGTTATCACTCCAACCTGCAGCTAGCTGATCCATGGCCTATTATTGGGAGAAGTGCTAAAAGGTGAAGTTTAGGCCTTTATGGATAGGGATATATGAGTACTTCTTCCATTACAGTGAGTGGAACAATCGCCTCCTTGGAAACAGATTATTAGAAGGATGAATGTTGGTGTTATGGGCCCCACCAGCGAATGTAGTGATTGAGTGTGATCTATGATCTGTGACGAAGGGAGGGATTTTGCATTCCGCACTGCATCACTATCACCTCACGGGCTGTGGAGGGCCGATGGAAGTGGCAGCAAAAAACTCAAAAGAGCAAAGTAGGCATTTTTAACTGCCACCTACTCCGACAGCATCATATCAGTGTTCCCTGCATTTTTAAATTGCTCTACCAGTTTTCAGCAACCGGGTCTTTTGCAGATCCATGTGGGACATGGATATCGAGTGCATGTGCATTACAGGCATGTGGAGAGCTCCTGATGAAGCTGGGTCTCAGTAGTGGCTGCTAGCGGATTGGGGTGGTGAGGCGGGGGGTGTTTAATTAACAACAACAAAACATACTTCCCTTAGAACGGCCGGCCGGCCAGCCGCAGCCTCCCCTGCGTCCTCTTCCTTCTTCCTTTCTGCAGTCCGGCTGGCATCAGGAAGCACCCGGCACACAGGCTCCCCTGAGCCAATCACAACGCTGCAGTGAGGCTTGTGACTTGAACAGCGAGACTGGGCACGTTCCTAACCAGGCTGTGTAATGCAGCCTGGTACGAACAAGCAAAGTGCGCATGAACTGTGTGGTCAGCCCAAGAAGGCCGGCCAAACAGTTCATGCGCACTTTGGGAGTGCCAACCACTCCTCCGCTGCTCTGGCCAGCTCTGCTCCACCCCTACAGGCCACTAACTGCATTCAATCGTAAAAATAAAATGACACTAACACTACGTTATTTTCATTTTATTTTTCCTTTTTGCGCAGTGGGGCAACGCTCCTCCGCCTTAGCGGAGGAGCTGCCACTGGTGAGTCTGTTGGCTTAGTGGACTAACACATCCATTGTGGGGCCTGTGTTAGACCTCATATTCACAGGTTTAAATCCCAGCAGGTCTGCGCAGCCTTTTATCCTTCGAAGGTCAATAAAATGAGTACCGTTGGGTAACAATAAACATCTGTTAATCGGAGCCAAGATAGATCTGAATAAATGTGTGCTTTACAAATACACATGTTACATTATATGATTTTGGCTACCCTCGGTTCCACTTTTTGACAGACATATTGTAATGGCATCTAAGATGGAGGAGTTGAGGAAGAACTAGATAGCCAGATGTATATTGCAAGGCAGCATCCCCCACCCCTGCAGAGCATTACAGGAATCCTATATAGTAGGTCAGACTGAGGTGTCTAGGGAACGGGGCAGAGGGAACCTTTGATGGTAGACAGATTTTCCCTGCCCTTTCTTAGTCTATTGTTTTCTGGGCGAGGCTCCCTCCACATGTTAACAGGGGGTTAAGTGGGGCAGCCTATCCTGCCTTCTTGCTCTTGATTTGGATTTGGGAAGTCTCGCTCCCCATCCTTCCTGCTTCCTTTGTGGATAAACAATTAATATAGTTGGATAAGTATTTGTGGAAATAGCAAAAGCCCAGAACTGGTCACAGAACTGAACTGCTCCAATACTTAAGGACTGTGTGCAATTCAGGTATAAAGATTTGACAGTAAGTTCCAACAGCTTTTCAATTGCTTCTGATGGGAAGCCTGAGACCCCACACTAGTGGCAACTAGAAGGTTCCCATGAGGGTTGAGTACAGATATTCAACCTCTCTTGCCAAATTTTGGACCAGTAACCTGGGAAAACCCGAGTAGTTGAACAGGAGAGGCTGCCTGCAGCCTACCTCAAGGGAGAGAGCTGACTGACTGTTCATGAGGGTATTTAAGGTGCCCTACAAGAAAAAGACACTACTCAGAACAAGAGAGTTCTGCAAAAGAGCCTAGACAAAATTAATCAACTGTGGCACAGGGCAAGTACCACACCATTATGGTACAAGTGAGGTCTGAGGGCCCAGATGTGTATCCACAGTAAAAGCGTCATTGACACTTGAGGCTGAAGGTGTCATGGAATTTGACAGGACGTGAGACGAGCTATGATCAGCTGCCACCAAGAAGTGTCCAAAACGCGACTGCCATCGAAGGTCGGACCAATGGCAAAATTCAACTGACAAGAGACGAATAACAGTATCAGATGAGCGTCATCGCTGTGATCAAAGGCAGGCACCTGCTTGTGTTGTTTTTTTTTTTTTTGTTTACTTGTACCCAAGGAAACTCGAAGTGGCAATATTTCCAGCACCATAAGCACCCCAAGCCTCAGTGTGTCTCCTTTCAACTGGCGCTGCCGCAACTTACCTGGGGTTGCAATGCTGGAATATAAAGAGTGATGCCTGTTGGTTGGTCCAAGGCAAGGTCTGCCACAAATCCACTCAGTGAGCCCTGCAGTGGGCACATGACCCGGAACAGTTTGACCTCCGCCAATCACTGAGTCTGTCAGGCACGAGCTGCTGGACAGAGTTCAGGAGCTCTGCATGAACTACCAGGTACTGTCGCATTATACTTCAAACATGAGGAAAAGCGTGTATACTCAATTGGGGGAATTCAAAAGCTATTCAATGGGCAAAACAGCACTGCCTGTCCCCTTCCTTGCCTGAGTCTTTACGAATCCCAATGGTTGGTCTATTTTTAATGTGAACGAGTGCCCCGGAGTCACAGCGGGGACTGTGGGGAATCATATACTGAGTGCATCCATCAGACTTCATTCTCAGTACTGAGGACTGTTGCCATTAATACCACAGAGAAATGCCCTCTGTTGATGGTTTGTTGTATTTTAGATTGTGTGCAAAGTGATATTTGTAGTATTGTGTGAATTAGCAATGACGAAACCCTTTTGGCTCCTGACGGATTCCTTAGAACTGTGACGTATGCGTTAGAGCGTAGTGAAGTGAATGCAGGTTTAGAATGTTAAGTTTGCAGTTACACACAGAAGAATAAAGACCTGCCATCCTAAGCTTAGTGTGTGACATAGTTATTAGTGGGTACCCAGGCTGGGGAGGATGTTACAGTATTAATGCCGTTTTCTTTTTCATAAACTAAAGTACTGGCTGGACAGTGATTTATTGATTGTTATCTGATGCTTCTTGAGTTCTGGATCTCTGAAACCACAAAGCAATGCCTTGGAGTGCTCAACTCTGCTACCCTGATAATCAAATGCTAAAGGGGTGCTCTTGGTAATTAGATTTTATAGTAGGACAATGGTACAGATAACTCCAGGGACCCCAGTAGCAAATGGCTCTGCTTCACTCAGACTGAGCCCAGTAATCCCGTACTGCCCAGGGACTTATGAAAAACGTCCCAGAGGGGCACTGACACAGGAATATTTACATTGGCAGAGGAGCCCATATGGACATGGGGACAGTGACACTGATATGAGAACATTGGCATTGGGCACTGATATGGGGACAAGGGTAGATGGACATCCTGGGCCTGATTCACAAAGGGCCTCCACACTCGGGGAGGAGGCCCGCCAGTCATGGTGGAGTCTCCGCCCTCCATGCGGAACCTCCACAAAGAGAACTCTACTTGTGGTGATTCTGCCCCTAGTGCAGACACTCACCATGATTGTGGTGCCTCTGCCACGAGTGCAAAGGCCGTTTGTTAATCAGGCACTGTGACTGACACTGACATCGGGAGAATAACACTGTGGCACAACAGGTTTGACATGGAGATACAGGGGCATGGGTCACCAATACAGACACTGAAACCTGTACAAGGCTACTGATCCTGTGAAGAGGGGACCCATGGACACTAAGGTGGGGACAGAAATAGTAAGCCAAAGAGACACCCAGGGAGACCATGGACATAAGATCCAGCAAGTGTCAACTAAACAACACTGTCATTTAAGAAGCGCAAGCACCTGGATGGCATTAAACTGGCAAGTCCTGCTCCCCAGCAATAAAACCTAACCTTGTTTGTTTAGGGGCCCAAAGTATTTCTTAAGAGCCTGCCTCTGACATTATTGAATGACGCGGTTGAAGAAAATCAATGCTCCAATTTTTGATTCAACCTCATGCCTCTTTATTCTCCCAACTGGCACCTCTTGTGTCCTTCTATTACACTTCCAGATATTTTGTATCTCTACTTTCATTCCCTGTCTCTGTTTGCCAATCTTTCTCTTCCTTAGTTCTCCATTTCTGACTCTAACTCTTTTGGTCAGGCCCAAAGCCTGATGATGGAAAATACGTCTGGGTCCCCATAGATGAGTGCCATTGCCTACCACCTGTACCACCAGCACAAATTAAGCACCGAGTCCTGAGCTCTGACGATAGGAGTTCCAGCTTCCCTGTAATAAGAGCTACTTATGGTTAATTAAAATCATCCTGAGCTACTAATATTATTAATTTTGTAACAGTGGCTGCATCAAATAAGATTACATTAGTGGCCATCCTGTGCAAAATTACCGGCAGTGATCACCACAGTGAAGCAGGCAAGATTGTAGGATTGTAGGAGTAATGTAAAAAGGCTTTGATAATCTAGAATGCCTTTTTGGGTACCATTTCTTTATTGAGTTTTTCAACACAAAAACATGAAAGAGCATGCAGGGTGTTGAACGCCAATACAAATATATACAGTGGAGTCTCAAATTATTGCAGTGGCCTTCTATGACATGGGTCCCATACTCTCCGTGCCACTGGAGTGAAGCTATCCTGGCTGATGAGGGCTGAAAGCCCGAAACCTGTCCTAGGATGTTTGATTCCAGTACAGGAAGGACCTGGCCTGGCAGTTCAGGCTGGACTGTTCCCATTGGGCGCAGGGTCAAGACTGATTTTCATATGGCTGGGTTCAAACTGGAACGGCATGGTGAGCAAAAAAACGATGGATTTAGGACCAGATCTCTGTACTGGGGTGAATGTATGACATTGTTCTGCATTCTGTCCATCAATTGTTCTTTTTGCTTCTGTGCCATGGCATGTGACACCATGAGCAGGTGAACTCATTTAACAGGTAGGCAACTCCACACCAGGAGCACACATATTGCTTGGGTCTTGCACCAGACTAAGTATAGACATGAGGGGTCGTATCTGCGGTTACCACCACCTGTTTGCTTTAGCACGTCATGAGTAGGGAGTTGTGATGCATATATCTGTTACCGTATTCCCAGATGAGGTATGCTAGGTGTGTTGATGCGAGCCATTGGGCCCTATCCCACAGCATGTCTGGGGTACAATCGGTCATGTATGTACATACACCACAGACAAGGAGTGCCCAAGGGGTGAGCAAGGGTGTGTGGTGACCATCCTGGGGGTCGTGAGGCAAAGTATGTATGTCAAAGGGTTTAGGCTGTGCCCTAAAGCAGGTATCATATTACGAGTCTGAGGATGGGCAGGGTCAAGGAGGTTGCATGTCATTCTCTGCTTCCAGATTCACAATGTAACTATCCCATATTGTTATCCCCTGTCCTTGCCTTCACGCGTTTGTGTCTGAGTTATTGCATCTGACTCTGCTTTTGCCCATCTGAGTGAGGCCTTCAGCCAGCTGTTTGTCTTGGGGTCTTTACAGGACTTCCAAGACATTGCTATTTGACTTTTAAACAACAGAAAGTCCAGGTCCAGGAATCTATGGAAGTATTTGTCCCCTGTTGCTTTGGGTCTGATGCCCAACAAGCATGAATCCAGTGTGGCCAATACTATGGCCTCCACTAGGGAAGAGAGGTTTCCCGTTATTTCCTCCCAAGCGGTGCACTACCGGCCATTCCCACACCATATGGAAACATCCGATATCTTGCGAGTTGCATGGGGGCAGTTCACCGAGGACTCGGGAAACATGTGCTTGATATGTTACGGTGTAAGATACTTGAATGGCATGCGGGGCAAAAAAACGATGGATTTAGGCCCAGATATCTGTACTGGGGTGAGTGTATGACATTGTTCTGCATTCTGTCCATCAACTGTTGTTTTTGCATCAGTGTAAGATACATCTGGTGCGGGTAATTACATTATGTGTAGGGGAATCTTGGGTTTTGTGACACCTCCTTAACGTGTTGTGTGATGAGCTCCTATTGCCTGTCAGTGAGACCGGTTGGTATTTATGTTGCCCAATGCTCCCGCACCCCTGGGTCCATTTTGTGATGTTGTGCTAGTAGGGCAATGTACAATGCTGTAATGATTTTGCATGAACCACCGTGGGATAGTATGGTGTGTAATAGAGTGGAGATTGGTGGTTTGAGGGTATGTTCCCTTTGTGTGGTGACTGTATGTTGTATGGCATTATAAGTTAAAATCTTTCCTGTATGTATCCCATGTGTGTCTCTGAGCCCTTGGAAAGTGCGTAGGACACCCTCCACATTCAAGTACCCCACCAATAGGATTCGATCTCCTTTCCATGGTGTCAGATCGTGACGCTAAGCAACTGTAAATAGGTGTGGTAGTGACCATATGGGGTCAGTGGCGAGTATGGGAGGGCTGCTGTGCCCTTGTATATTAGTTTATCCCAGCATATGCTGGCCATCCTCATTGGGTGAGTCTTGAATAGCAGTGCTTCCCTGGATCTCAAAAGTCTTGTGTGTATGTTGCAAAATAGAGGGGGAGGGAGGCAGAGGCTCTGTAAGGGTTTGACACTGACCTCAAAAGAAATTTACAGGACAACACCCTCCAGGCCTGTATGCAAATTTAATTAAACACTGACCGGGTTTTGAGGTCTGAGATTTTGATGAGTGAAATTCAATAATCAAAATTCAATGAATCATTCATGAGCTTATTTATAATTCTTAATTTATAAGTATCTCCAAAAGCCAACACGTGTTTCACAACAACATGTCGCTTCATCAGAGCCATATAATATACATCTCACAAATGCCCGTCTGGCAATCTTTACACTGTCTAAGGGATGAGGGAAGACGATGTATTCGTTGTTTGAATCATAATGAAATATTCTCAAGGAAATGTATGTTCAATACTCTGGTTGGGGTGCTCATCTGATGTTTTTAATTTTCTTGGTTTCAGTGAGATTGTCGACAGCCAGATGTCGTCGGGGGATCTTTAAATCGCGACGCGAGTGATCTACTCACTGAACCGACTGCTTTGTCCGAATTTGTCCTCCATTAGGTCACTATCAGTGTGCTTGATTTGAATTCCTAGGTACTTGAACGTATCAAAGCATCAACAAAGTCTGGAATGTGTCACACTCTATCTGAAGTTGTCATGGGTGCTAGTGGAAAAAGACAGGACTTGGTCCAGTTGACCCTAAGACCCGACATGTCCCCAAAGTCATCCAGGGTCTCCATCAGCGCTGGGAGTGTGATAGTGGCTTCACATAGGTAAATTAGGGCATCATCTGCATATAAGGATCCTTTATGCCAGTGACCATAGGCCGGTATCCCCTAATGCTAGGCTTGTAGACCTAATTTGCACACCAGTGGTTCCATAGAAAGGGCGAATATCAGCGGTGAGAGCGGGCACCCCTGCCTGGTGCCCCTTTGTATATCTAAGCGTGCTGAGATTGTCCAGCCTGTCTTTACCCTGGCCATTGGGTGACTGTATAGTGTTTGAGTCCAGCTGAGGTACCCCAGACCTATAACTATCCCTTCCAGCATCGCTAACAAATAAATCCAACCCAGAGTATCAATCGCTCTTCTTATGTCAAGCGCTACTGCTGTACGTTCTCCAGTGTCAGCATTAGTAATCCTAGTCAGTCCCAGCAACCAACGGATGTTCAGGGATGTATTTCTTTCTGGTATGAAACCACTTTGCTCAATGTGAACCAATGCATTGGTTATAGGGAGTAGCCTGTTAGCCAGCACTTTCCCCTGTATCTTGTAGTCTAGATTTATAAGTGATAATGATCTGTAGGAGGCACTTCTAGTGGGTCATGTCCGGTTAGAGGAGTGTGACCATCAGAGCTTCACGGAGAGTCTCTGGGAGCCTTCCCAACTCACTTCATTATAAACCTCTAGCAATGTTGCCGTTAGCAGTGTGTTGTAAGCAATGTAGTTCTCTCTGCGGTGGTCGTCAGTGCCTGGGGTTTTATTTCTGGCCATTTGGGCTATAGGTGCTCAAATTTCCTCGATTTGAATGGGCTCGTCCAGTTTGGTGCTCTGGAGTGGGTCTAAGCGTGGGAGTTGGATGTTGTTTAAGTATTCATATATTCAAGTAGCAGTGGGCAGTTGTCTGACGCAAATATACTAGAGAGCGATATTCATCAAGAAAGGCAGAGTTGATACTTGTTTGAGTGTTGTGTGTGATACTGTCTACGGTCTTGATGGCTCCTATTGGAGAGCAGGCTGTGCCAGCAATCTACCTGCACTCTCTCCATCTCCATGCTGTTGTGCAAAGTTGTGTTTGTAATCTAGCTTACCCAGACGTGTTTCCAGTTCGGTATGGGTTTTCCTAAGTGCACGCGATTGTTAAAAACTGGTTGCCTAGTGTGGGGCCCGGCCTCGTGGCATGGGCCTCCTTGACCACTAGCCCCCAGACCCAACCCATACACCACCCCTGGTCCCTGGTTATAGCCGCCCGTCCTTCCCACCCCGTAGCCACCGAAGACCCCTGGCCACCATGTCCCGATGTCCCGATGGCCGGCCCGGGGCCACAGCGAAACCTAGACCCTGAACGCGCCATGCCCGGCCAAGGGAGAGGGAACCCCCCCAAGCAAAACAGGGAGGAGTAGTCTCTGTCACACCTCTGACCTCCTCTCAACAGAGGGTTTCGATCGCCCTCCGGACCCCCAGGGAGCTGGCTCCCCGTATGCTGGGTGTCTGGAGTCCCTCCCAGGCCAACCTGAAAGGATCAAAGAGCCGAGCGGCAGGAAATCCCAACACCGCCCCCAGAAGCCAAGACCCCTCTCTGTGTGGACGCCGGACTTCAAAGAGAATGAGGCGTATAACAGGGGGTGCTGAGGGGACTGGGGTAGAGAAGACCTGGAACTAAGAGAGCCCTGCGGACCTGGTCGCGGCTCGAAGAAACTGCAAAGAATGATGCTACCTGATCCTTGGAAACCATCTGAGCCCTGCTGATGTCGTCGCGGCTCCCGAGAACACTACGAACTCCGGGGCCTGCTGAGAGACTCGCGGCTCCTCCTGACTCTAAGACCATCGGAGCCCGCTGAGAGACTCGCGGCTCCCCCCAACTCTAAGACCAGCTGAGCCTGCCGAGTGAATCGTGGCTCCCCGAAGATCTCCCGATTGACAGTTCCTTCCTACCGGAGCCCTGCGGACGTGGTCGCGGCTCAAGAATACCCTGGTCCGGCTGGACCCAAGACTGTACCGTGTCCCCCGGCTTGAGGATTGAGAGCTGTGCGAAGGATACTCGGCATTGACTCTGAACCTAGAACTGTCCCGCTACCCCAATCCCCTCTGTCAAGGAATTACCAAGCTTGTTGTATTGATCAAAGACTACCTTGCGGATCATAAAGATCCAAAGAATCTTAGATAAAGATCTCCGTTTATTGAACCTTACTGTGTGGTGTCCCTTTGTCAAGTAGTGCCAGCTCAGCGAGTGCGATCCTAAAGTACGAGACCCCTTCCTGAAAGGGCCTCCCCGCCGGTGCTCGGCCTGGTTGTGGGAGAGGTGGGTCACGGGGTAGTCAGGAACGTGTTCTGTAACGCCCCTGAGATCGCCCCTTCCAACATTTGGTGGCAGGCGACGGGATCCAAGCCGACACCTAGAGATCGTACAGTAAACGGCTGACGCACTACCGAACAAAGATGGAAGAAGGAACCGCCATGAGTACCACAGGAACCAACGCAAGTTCTACGTTCCGGGAGGACCGGTTGGAAGAGTAGATGCACCGAGAATTAAAACAGTTTTGCAAAGACCTTGGAATCGCTACCACCGGATTAAGCACCAAAGAAGATTTCCAGAAAGCATTGAAGGCCGGAGTAGAGTCCGGAGATTCCCTTCCCCAAACTGAAGGAGGCGGTCGACGGATGGAGCCGCCGAACGAGTTCCGAAGCACCCCGGTAAGGAGCAACGTCCCAGAGGGTGGCCTATCCCCAGAAGAACTAGCAGACCGGGAAAGGAGCCGCAGCAACAAACTAGAACTGGCCAAGCAAAAGATAAAGGGAGAGCTAAAATTGGCCGAGAAAAAGTTAGACGTAGAACAATTACGCCTACAACGGGAACTTGAAGAGAAGAAACGCCAGCAAGAGGACGAAGAAAAAAACTGCAACTGGAACATGAGCGCAGCCTAAAAGAGATCGAGCTCAAGGCCAAGAATGAGGAATCCAGACCCCCGGGGAATCAAGGGACCTCTCCCCCGGTGGAACCAAAGGTCCACATCCCCAAGGATGTGGTGAAAGAATATTACAAGAACGACGACATCCAGCAATGGTTCAAGGCCTACGAGGTCGCCATGACCTCCCACCGAGTCCCACAGAAGGATTGGGGGGCTGGCTTGTGGGGCCGGTTCCTGAGCGTGGGGAGAGACACCCTGCTGGACCTGCCCTCCACTGTGCTAAATTCTTACAGCCACATGAAGGAGGCCCTGTTAGCGAGATGTGGACTCACCCCCGAGATGTACCGGCAAAGGTTCCGAGACTGCAAAAAGATACCCGGTACTATGTGGGTGGAGTACATGAACTTTTACAGCCGAGCCTTAGACGGGTGGATCAAGGGCAGCAAGGTCTCCACCTTTGAGGAGCTGTTCCACCTGATCGCATGGGAACACTTGTCCGCAAATTGCTTTGTAGAGTTACGCCAGCACCTCCTCGACAGCAAGCTCACAGATCCGCGGAAACTGGCTGTTGAAAGCTGACCGCTGGGTGAACACCCGGGCCCCCCGGGGCCCCGTGGGAGACTACGGCCGCCACAGTCAGGGACCTCCCCGCCAGAGGGGTGGGGGAAACCAGGGAAGACAGAGGGAATTCCAGGCAGGCCCCCAGCATAGTCCCCACAGAAACCAACCCCCGCACTTTCCAGCACCACCTCCAGCCAGCAAGGGGCCCCCGAGGAGGCAGGGACCCCGAGACGAGATCACATGTTACCGATGCCAACAGACTGGTCACTACGCCAGTGACCCCCAATGTCCCAGGTACCAACGGGCCGCAGCGACCGCTCCCCCAGCCCGACAGATGGCCACCGTGGCCCTAGGGGACGAGATAGAGGACACCGAGGAGTGGGAGCCTGCAGCCATGGCCCTGGTCTCCCTAAGAGACCGAGAAATGATTCCCAGAACTGCCTTACCTGCCAACACCAAGAAATACCGACAGCAGGTGATGGTCAACGGGCACCGAGTCGAGGCCCTCCGAGACACCGGGGCAAGTGTCACCACGGTCCATTGCCACCTGGTAGCCGAAGACCAGATACTTCCCGACATCTTCTGTCCAGTTATATCCTCTGACAATTCCGAGAGCCTCTGCAGGATGGCCCTGGTACCCTTCGAATGGGGTGAGTAACCGGTAAATTGAGAGTGGCCGTCCGAACCTCCCAGCCCGTAGACTGCCTCCTGGGCAACGACCTCGAGAGCTCCCTGTGGGGACAGGTGGAACGAAGGGCCCACCTAGGAATGATGGGCCTACCCGAATGGGTGTGCGCCACCACGCGCTCCATGTCAACCCGATCGCCTCCCCTCGAGGAAGGTGAGGCCCAAACCCTGAGCCCAGTCGCCATCCCCGAGGGACGGGACAGGCTACCCGAGCCCTATGACCTCCCCCGGAAGGGGAGCCCATCCCCGACAATGGGCCATTATATCAGAACCTCGAGCAAATGATGGAGCTAGGTGACCTGCCCGAGTTGGCGCAATGGCGCTCCGAGGGGGGCCCCTCCCGGGAAGAGTTCTGCAGAGAACAAGCCGCCTGCCCTTCCATCATCGGACTCCGGCAGCAGGCCAAAGCCCAGGCGGCGGGCGACAAGTCCGGAACCCATTGGGTGTATTGGGAAAATGACCTCCTGTACAGTGAGCAGAAGTCTGCCAAGCAAGGAGCGGCCCGGGTACTGGTGGTACCCCTGCGCTTCCGAGACTTCCTCCTGGGCCTAGCCCACGATGTACCCCTGGCGGGACACTTGGGCCAAGACAAAACCTATCATCGCTTAGTCACCCACTTCTATTGGCCCAAGATGCGAGCTAATGTCGAAGCCCACTGTAAGTCATGTCCCACGTGCCAGGCCAGCGGAACAAGTGGCGGAAAGCGCAAAGCGCCACTACAACCCTTCCCCGTCATTAGTACCCCCTTCGAGCGGGTGGGGATAGACATCGTGGGACCTCTGGACCCAAGGACCGCCCAAGGCCACCGGTTCATCCTCGTACTGGTGGACCATGCCACCCGCTACCCCGAGGCCATTCCCCTCCGAACCGTGACGGCCCCGTGGTGGGACGGGCCTTGATGGGGATATTCTCCTGCGTGGGGTTCCCTCGCGAGGTCGTGAGTGATCGCGGCACTAACTTTATCTCGAAGTACATGAAGTCCTTATGGCAGCAATGCGGGGTATCATACAAATTCACCACCCCGTACCATCCCCAAGGCAATGGTCTAGTGGAACGGTTTAACCGGACCCTGAAGGGGATGATCATGGGCCTCGAAGAGCCCCTCCGTCGCAGGTGGGATGTTCTCCTCCCCTGCCTCCTGTTCGCATACCGGGAAGTTCCCCAAAAATCCCTGGGGTTCAGCCCATTCGAATTGCTCTACGGGCACCCCGTCTGGGGACCCCTGAGCCTGGTCAAGGAGGGCTGGGAGACCGCCCCTCAAGGGCTCCCCCAAGATTTATTCCGATACATCTTGGCGCTCCGCAACCAGACTCGGAAATTCCGAGAGCTCGCCGAAGCAAACCTCGAGACTAGCCAGGAGGAGATGAAGCGCTGGTATGACCAGAATGCCACTCTGGTCGAGTTCCAGCCGGGCCAACAGGTCTGGGTGATGGCCCCGGTGAAACCATGCACTCTCCAAGACAAATGGACTGGACCCTTCAAGGTCGTGGAGCGAAAGAGTCAAGTCACTTATTTAGTTGACATCCAGTCCCCTCGGAACCCCCTCCGGGTCCTCCACGTGAACCGCCTCAAACCTCACTTCGTGAGGATGGAGTTGAGTTTGCTCCTGGCCACCGACGATGGGGCCGAGGAGGACACCGAGCCCCTCCCGGACCTCCTGTGCGCGAAAGAAAAGGATGTCTCTATAGAAGGAGTGAGACTTTCCTCCTCCCTCACCCCCCAACAATACGACGATTGCCGCCAGCTATTGGGGCAATTCGCAGACCTCTTCTCCCTCACCCCCAGGGTCACCGACTGGTGTGTCCACGACGTGGATACCGGAGACAGCCCGCCAGTACGGCACAGAGCCTACCGTGTCCCTGACAGGGTCCGGACCTGCATCCAGGCCGAGGTAGCCAAGATGCTAGCCCTAGGGTTGGTCGAACCCTCCGACAGTCCATGGGCTAGCCCTGTGGTACTGGTTCCGAAAGCAGCGGCCCCGGGGGTCGCCCCCGAACTAAGGTTCTGTGTGGACTACCGGTGGGGGGTCAACGCGGTCACCCGCGCCGACGCTCACCCTATCCCCCGCGCAGACGAGCTCATTGACCGCCTGGGAGCTGCTCACTACCTCAGCACCTTCGACTTGACCTGCGGATACTGGCAAATTGCGCTCACCGAGGGAGCCAAGGAGCGGTCCGCCTTCTCCACCCCCGATGGGCACTATCGCTTCCGAGTCATGCCCTTTGGAATGAAAAATGCCCCGGCCACCTTCCAGCGGCTGGTCAACAGGGTCCTGGCCGGGCTGTAAGAGTTCAGCGCCGCGTACCTAGGCGACATTGCGGTGTTCAGCTCCCAATGGACCGAACACCTCCAGCACCTCCGACAGGTGCTGATGGCCCTGCGCCAAGCGGGCCTGACCGTCAAAGCCAGCAAATGTCAAATTGGACAAGGTTCCGTGGTTTACCTGGGACACCAGGTCGGGAGCGGGCAGGTCGCCCCCCTCCAGCCCAAGATCGACGCCATCTTGGCCTGGTAGCCCCCGGCGACACAGACCGAAGTCCGGGCCTTCATAGGCCTCACCGGCTACTACCGAAGGTTCATTAAAAACTATGGCAGCCTAGTAGGCCCCCTCACAGAGCTAACCTCCAAGAAACAGCCGAAGAGAGTACAATGGATCCCCCCTTGCCAAGAGGCGTTCTACGCCCTAAAAACCACAATGTGTACGGCCCCCGTGCTCCAAGCCCCCGATTACTCCAAGGAGTTTGTAGTCCAGACGGACGCTTCGGAGCACGGGATCGGGCCGTCCTCTCACAATTCAACGAGAAGGGCCTAGACCAGCCTGTAGCCTTCATCAGCCGAAGGCTACTACCCCGGGAACGACGGTGGAGCACCATTGAGAGAGAGGCCTTCGCAGTAGTCTGGGCACTAAAGAAACTACGGCCTTACTTGTTCGGAACCCACTTCCGAGTCCAAACAGATCACCTACCCTTACGGTGGCTGATGCAAATGAGAGGAGAAAACCCCAAACTGCTGTGATGGTCGATCTCCCTCCAGGGGATGGACTTCACCGTAGAGCATCGCTCAGGTACTGACCACGCCAACGCTGACGGCCTGTCCCGATTCTTCCGCCTCAGCGAAGAGAACCCCCAAGAGGATGGGTGGTTCTCCCCGACTTTCAGCTGGGGGGGATGCATGTGGGGCCCGGCCTCGTGGCGTTCGCCCCCTTGACCACTAGCCCCCAGACCCAACCCATACACCACCCCTGGTCCCTGGTTATAGCCGCCCGTCCTTCCCACCCCGTAGCCACCGAAGACCCCTGGTCACCATATCCCGATGTCCCGATGGCCGGCCCGGGGCCACAGCGAAACCTAGACCCTGAACGCGCCATGCCCGGCCAAGGGAGAAGGAACCCCCCCCAAGCAAGACAGGGAGGAGTAGTCTCTGTCACACCTCTGACCTCCTCTCAACAGAGGGTTTTGATCGCCCTCCGGACCCCCAGGGAGCTGGCTCCCCGCATGCTGGGTGTCTGGAGTCCCTCCCAGGCAAACCTGAAAGGATCAAAGAGCCGAGCGGCAGGAAATCCCAACACCGCCCCCAGAAGCCAAGACCCCTCTCTGTGTGGATGCCGGACTTCAAAGAGAATGAGGCGTATAACAGGGGGCGCTGAGGAGACTGGGGTAGAGAAGACCTGGAACTAAGAGAGCCCTGCGGACCTGGTCGCGGCTCGACGAAACTGCAAAGAAGGACGCTACCTGATCCTTGGAAACCATCTGAGCCCTGCTGACGTCGTCGCGGCTCCCGAGAACACTACGAACCCCGGGGCCTGCTGAGAGACTCGCGGCTCCTCCTGACTCGAAGACCATCGGAGCCCGCTGAGAGACTCGCGGCTCCCCCCAACTCTAAGACCAGCTGAGCCTGCCGAGTGAATCGCGGCTCCCCGAAGATCTCCCGATTGACAGTTCCTTCCTACCGGAGCCCTGCGGACGTGGTCGCGGCTCAAGAATACCCTGGTCCGGCTGGACCCAAGACTGTACCGTGTCCCCCGGTTCGAGGATTGAGAGCTGTGCGAAGGATACTCGGCATTGACTCTGAACCTAGAACTGTCCCGCTACCCCAATCCCCTTTGTCAAGGAATTACCAAGCTTGTTGTATTGACCAAAGACTACCTTGCGGATTATAAAGATCCAAAGAATCTTAGATAAAGATCTCCGTTTATTGAACCCTACTATGTGGTGTCCCTTTGTCAAGTAGTGCCAGTATAGCGAGTGCGATCCTAAAGTACGAGACCCCTTCCTGAAAGGGCCTCCCCGCCGGTGCTCGGCCTGGTTGTGGGAGAGGTGGGTCACGGGGTGGTCAGGAACGTGTTCTGTAACCCCCCTGAGATCGCCCCTTCCAACACCTGGGAGGGTATTTCAGTCTCGAGTTGTCTCATGTTCCGTTCCGTGTTTAGTGTATCCCTACGCGGAGTTTGTTTAACTCCCCTGTTGTAGAGATGCAGCGCCCATGCATAACCACTTAATGTGCCTACCGTTCCATTCCTCTAGTTGGGGTCGATCCCGCATTGAGTTCAAAATAATAAATAATGTGTGTCTTGTCGCAGAGTGGTGCCTCTTGTAGCGTTTCGGTCTGCAGTCTCCAGGATGGAATAATGGGATGGTTTCTACCTCAACTAATCACCAACTGTAATGGGCAGTGATCAGATAGGGCAGGTGCTAAGTATGCAATTTGAATTATGCATGGGCCAAATGTGTCATTACAGAAAAATAAGTCTAATCTAGTGTGGACATTGTGTACCACAGAGTAGGAATACTCTTTACTATCTGGGGGTTGTAATCGCTAGATAGCGTGTCCCTCCTGCTGTCCATTCAGTGTGTGAAGTGAAGTGTCAATCTATAGCAGGCTGCCGCAGCAGTGGAGGGACAGAACCGTCCAAAGCCACATCTGGGACACAGTTAAAATCTCCCCCCAGATGCAGGGCACCTGTGGGTTTCATATGAGGGCAGGTGTCAACTGATCTAGGAACGCTGGGTGGTTAACATTCGGGGCATATATCGCAATTAGCGTCAATGGGGCACCATTTAAGAGGCCTTCAACTGTGACATATCATCCCTTGAGGTCTAGTTTGTGCATTACCTGTGTAAATAGTATTCCTCAGGCAATCCATATCAGCACCCCTATAGCGTAAGCCGAGGAGATCATACCATATGTCTGCCTTCTCCATCTCGTCTGCATCTTTTGTACTTCAGCTTGCACTAAGGGCTTCTCATGTAAGAAAACTCTGTGTGTCTGGCAGCGTTTTAGTATGTGTACACTCAATGTCTCTTGCTGGGTGTAGCTATGCCCCTAACATTTCCTGTCAGGATTTTATAAGTGGGAGTCACGGAAGTTATGGGGGTTCCCATCTAGTGTGGTCTTGTGTGGTACTATTATCAGATCAGGAGCCAGATTGGTGAAAGTCCTGAGTTGTGTTGACCCCAGTGAGTGCCCTGTTGGCAATGTGTGTGCATCGACACAGCCTCAACCTGGAAGTGTCTACGTAAGTTCCTCCAACAATCCAAAAATCCTTTATTTGACCTGTTGCCCACCTTCACATTTCACCTTTCACCTTGAGCTGCAGAAGGTTTAATTTTCCTCGCCAGCCACGACTCTTGTAGTCAGTTTTAATCAAAGCATCAGTATCCAGCGAATAAAGGATTTTTGGACACCCATAGCTATTTTTGACACACTTTCAATACCACTCTACTCATTACACATTCGTTCCAACACCCCATCTTATCTTCTAGGGCCTGTCTGCAAACACAGAAGACCTACGGCAAAGAGCCCCCCCTGCGAGGCGCCCATTGGGCATTGCAGCGCCGGCCCAATGAGGAGCTGCCCTATGATGAAGTATGACACCTCTCGGGGTGTGTGAGGGCCCTTGCTCCTTATTGGAGCTATCCCTTCCAAGACTTCATTCCTTTACCTGGAGCTTCCTTACACACCCTTTGGCCAATTGGCCCTTCACCCACTGACCTTACAGACACTCTCCATAGGAACTGCATACCTCTTGATTGACCTCTATGCCTTGGGGCATGTATGCTGAACCTACTAAACGCCCATGTCCCTATAAGTTTGAATGCTGTAGCATGACGCCATGTATCGGCATGTTGTTTCATCTTCTGCTGTGCCTCTTGGTCTCTTTTAGCAATGTCACTGTCTTCAGGTGGTGCTTTTGCTTCCAGTTGAGGCAGTCGGGTCCTACTTGTTCTCAGTACCAGTTGTGCTGGGCATCATCCAATGGAACTGTTTGAGGTGTTGCAGTAGCCTCAAAGTATTTGGCACAGTGCTTGGCCCACTGATATCTGCACCAGTTTTGCTTGTTGGATGGCCTTTTTTATGTTGCCCATGAATTTTCCACTATGCCGTTTGCTTGCAGCCACAAGGGTGTAATTTTCCTGTGATGTATTCCCAGATAACTCATGAACTTGTGGAATTTTTCTCCTTAGAATGGTGGTACATTTTCTGTCTTAAGTGTCATCTGGCCCCCCCATGCTACAAATATGTTGTCTAAGGTTGGTAGGGGGCAATAATATACAAGAAAAAGAAGGTATCAAGGAAGAAATACAAAAAGAATCAACGAAGAGAGCACATTTAATTACCCCTTCAAATATCTAATATTCATAGTGAATACATCAAAATCAATTTCAAATACACATAGAAAATGGCGCTTATTCAAAGAGAAACAAAAGACATATATCACAAAATCTTATACACATCAATAAAAACAAGGATAACACAAATGACAATAACCCTAAAAGAATTATTCACAATGGTGTCCCCCCTGTAATTTCAGGCAAACCACTTAGAGGTAGTCAAAAAGGCAACACTAAAAAGGCTAAGTGACCCAGTTCCAGTGTGACCTAGCGTCAATATAAGAATCACTTATAATTCTAGTGACTCCTCCATCAAATATCTGTCGACGTGACCACGTTTCAGCCCTTATTCCTTAAGGCCTCTTCAGGACAGGGGTTATACAAAAATGCTCCCACAAAAGGTCGGGCGCTAAGTTCTCTCACGCTGCACAAAAGACAGCGAACCTGATGCACTGCCTCCTCAGCACTATGAGTGCCCGCTGCTTTGCTTCCCCTACTCCCACTGTACACCCCCACAAGCATCAGTGGGGCCCTCAGTCACACCATAGAACAAACTTTGCAGCCCCCTGGAAAGTGTTTATGAGTACCCATGGTCTAGGTATTCACCACCTTTGTTGCCAGAGGCCATGTCCCCTGTACCCCAACCTAGAAGGATAATACACGGAGGCTGGTGAGTAAACTCCAAGCTCCTTTATTAGTCTCGTCAATATACGGTGCACACAGGTTCCTTCCTTCTCGTTGGTGCAAGTAATAATGCCCAGTGTCCCTGCTCCCTGACTGGAAGCGGTGTCCAGTCACCTCCCTGCCAACACATGTTGTTCCAACAGTTAGCATGGTAGAAAGAGGATATTTCAAAGAGCGCACCTAAAATGCTGATAGGTTATAACGTGGCATTGCGGCCAGAGCTGTAGACTTTAGAATTGGAAAACCAGGTTTGAATGCCAGCATCGGCTTAAAATCTTGTAATTCTGGAAAGATCACTTAGGGCCAGCTGTACGAAGCTTTTTTGTAGTCGCTGTTTGCGAAAGCAAAAAGGCTTTTTCTAATGTATCAAACCCAACATTGCATCACCAAATCACAATTTGGGTTAGCGATCTAATACTGATTCGATATTTGGAAGGGGCGTGTTTAGGGCGTCACTTTCAAATGCTGAATCATAGTGGTATGTATTCATGTTTTATGCCTGAAACTCTGTCTCAAAATATTAATATTTTACTGACACCTCAAAGGAGGTGGTAACCAGTTTGCAAACGGAAAGGAATCCCCCATGCATCCCTTCCCCTTTCTGAATGTTGAAAAAATATTTTTAGACAGTAGGTAGTGGTTTGATGGACCTCTGCCTACTCTTTAAATATAAAAATTAGACTTTTCATTTTTTTTGTTTAAACTAATCACGTTTTCCTTCAAGGAAACCGGGTTGCATTTAAAGAAAAAATAAATAAAAGCAATCACAGGCATGGTGATCTGCTAACTTCAGAAGACAACCATCCTTGTGATGGCCAAGATTCCCAGTGGCTCACAATTCCTGAAGTATCTCATTAATATTCACCAGGGAGGACACATTTTGGTCCATTACGAATTGGAAATGTATCACACTGGTCCCAAAATGCAACCTATATTTTCAGGCCAGTTGTAGGTACACATGTCCCCAAATCGCCCTGTGTTTCAAAAATGTTTCAATAATGATTCTGACCTTGTATAATGTGACTGGGGCTCATGTTAAGCGCTCCAATGCCGTTGGGCCGAGTAACTTGAGTAACTTTTCAGCATAAAATAGGAAATTCTAGCTAAATCACCAGGGATGATTCAGGTTCTCCTGAAAATGCAACATAAGCAATGAGATGCGCTGCAAGTGAAGAGGCTACAGGCAGCTATTTCATCACCGACACATCTCCCTAAATGACTGGACTGCACAGCGCAATCCCTGTTAGCGCAATTTGAAGCGGGGCAAAAATTCTCTCTTCAGCACCTCGACAGCTCCCTTTGAGTTGTGAATCTTCTCAGCGCCGGTGAGCAGCCAAAATATCGAAACTAAAATATCTACCTACACTAATATCGAGTTTTAAATATCGAAGGGACAGAATATCGATGTCAATAATATCTATGGACAGAATATCGATCCTAATGTAAGTATTTTAATATCGATGTTAGTAATATCGAAGTTAGTAATATCGACATCAAATATATCGATTTTACTAATATTGATGTTACTACTATCGATATTTATATTATTGTTATGTATTTTTTTATGTATTTAATATGTATGTGTTACATGTTTTTAGTTAAGTGTTCTACTGGTTTTAACATATATGTATACAATTTTTATATGTTAACAATGTTTTTTTAAGTCAATTTTGTGTTTTAGTACCGTAGCGGGTTGTGGGTTTATAGGGGAATAGGGTGGGAAGTAATTTAATTATATGGAATTAATTATACATTTTTAGGAATTATAAATTAATTTTAATTAATTTTTGCGTTTAAGTTCTGTAGCGGGTTGTGGGTTTATAGGGGAATAGGGTGGGAAGTAATTTAATTATATGGAATTAATTATACATTTTTAGGAATTATAAATTGATTTTAATAAATTTTTGCGTTTAAGTTCTGTAGCGGGTTGTGCGTTTATAGGGGAATAGGGTGGGAAGTAATTTAATTGTAATTAATTAATCATTTATTTTAATTTATTGGTATTGATAATTATATTATTGTTAATTAAGTATTAATTGGTAATTAATTTTTATTAATTGGCAATTAGTTTTAATTAGTTGATTAATTGATAATTATGTTAAGTGTATTATTTTATTAGTGGAGTGTGTCATGAGTTTATAGGGGAATAGTGTTGGAAGTAATTGAAATCTAATTAAGTAATTATTAAATTAGTTGTTGGGTATTGATAATTAATTAATTGGACAGTAATTATTAATTGGTAAATATTTTAAATTATAATATTTTGGTTATGAAAAATAATGAATTGTTGATTAATCATTAATTGTGAATTAAATATAATTAAATATTATGCATTGATATTTCTAATTAATGTATTATTAAGTAATTATTAATTGGTAATTAATGTGTAATGTTTATGATTTTGGCGTATGAAAAATATTTAATACTTCAATATTTTTTAATTGGTAATTAATGTTTCATAATTATTATTTTGCGGTATATCTTTTTTAAAATGGTTAAATATATTTTAATTGGTATTTACTTTTTAATAATTCATATGTTTTGGTTATGAAAAATATTTTATCGTTTAATATTTATTATTTGGTCATTAATATTTATTAAATATTATTTATTGGTATTTATTATTAATGTATTGTTAATTAATTATTATTTGGTAGTTATGTTTGTAATAATTATTTATTGGTATTTGTAAATAATTTTGAGTTATTTAATATTTAAATCACTAATTATTTTAAATTATTATTTTAGTTATAACTATGTTATTTTTAACTTCTACGCTATCCAACACTTTCCCTACTGTTGCACCCTCTGGAGTTGGAATAGTAAATGTTATCCCTACGCTATCCAACACTTTCCGAACTGTTGCATTCTCTGGAGTTGGAATAGTAATTTTTACCCCTACGCTATCCAACATTTTCCCTACTGTTGCACTCTCTGGAGTGGGAATAGTACGTTTTACCCCTACGCTATCCAACATTTTCCCTTCTGTTGCACTCTTTGGAGTTGGAATAACAATTTTTCCCCTTCGCTATCCAACACTTTCCCTACTGTTGCACTCTGTGGAGTTGGAATAGTAATTTTTACCCCTACGCTATCCAACACTTTCCCTACTGTTGCACTCTCTGGAGTGGGAATAGTAATTTTTACCCCTACGCTATCCAACACTTTCCCTACTGTTGCACTCTCTGGAGTGGGAATAGTAATTTTTACCCCTACGCTATCCAACACTTTCCCTACAGTTGCACTCTCTGGAGTTGGAATAATAATTATTACCCTTACGCTATCCAACACTTTCCCTACTGTTGCACTCTCTGGAGTTGGAATAGTAATTTGTACCCCTACGCTATCCAACACTTTCCCTACTGTTGCACTCTCTGGAGTTGGAATAGTAATTTGTACCCATATGCTATCCAACACTTTCCCTACTGTTGCACTCTCTGGAATGGGAATAGTAATTTTTTCCCCTTTGCTATCCAACATTTTCCCTACTGTTGCACTCTCTGGAGTTGGAATAGTAATTTTGACCCCTACACTATCCAACACTTTCCCTACTGTTGCACTCTCTGGAGTGGGAATAGCAATTTTTACCCCTACGCTATCCAACACTTTCCCTACTGTTGCACTCTCTGGAGTGGGAATAGTAATTTTTACCCCTACGCTATCCAACACTTTCCCTATTGTTACACTCCCTGGAGTGGATATAGTAATTTTTAGCTCTACGCTATCCAACATTTCCTTTACTGTTTTTTTTTTGGAGCTGGAGTAGTAGTTTTATTGTCGGTGCTATTTAATATTTTTTGTATTATTTTAGCTAATG
This sequence comes from Triturus cristatus, assembly GCF_964204655.1. Taxonomy (NCBI): domain Eukaryota; kingdom Metazoa; phylum Chordata; class Amphibia; order Caudata; family Salamandridae; genus Triturus; species Triturus cristatus. The sequence goes on from NC_140592.1 coordinate 464,767,028, forward strand.
TAATATATAATTAATTTTAACAATAGTCAAATTAAATGTAATTTTTTAAATGTGTTATATATAATTATTTAATTTTTATTCATGTTATTGTTTTATGTGTATGATGTATTTGTAATTTATAATAATTTTTAACAAGTTATAAGTTATTAAAACAATTATTAAAATGTATTATTAAGTAAGTATATATATTATATATTATATGTATATGTTTAATTAATGTTTTATTACATTATATATATTAATTATTAATTTTAAACATTATAACATATATTTAATTATGTTTATTTTATTTATAAGTATTATTTGGTTTATTTTACATATTTTTTTATAACTAAAAAATACTTTATATTTTTAATAACGATATTTTTGACATTCTATATTTTATTTTCGATATTGTTGTACTTACCATGTTGTAGATAGGATCTCGATATTCTTGTCATCGATATTTTTGTGTCGATATTTTTGTAGGTCGATTTTCTGTCCGTCGATATTCTGTCAGACATTCCTCAGCGCCATTTCAAGCTGTTAATGCGTTTCTGCACCAAAACATTCCACTCTAGAAACGGAAGCATCCTTCAGCACTTGGACAGCTCTCTGCGGCTTAGCACGTGCCTCGCAGCGCCACTGTCCTGGACAGTCCAATCCAGAGCTGCAAGCACCCTTCAGCACTTTGACAGCTTAGTCAGTAATCAGTAGCTGTATAGAGCGCTTCTTGTCAGCTGTGAGGGTATCCAGGCGCTGGAAAGAAGCGAATCTCTTGAATCACCCCGGTAGCTTTATGTGAAGCTGCAAGTTCACTTCACCAATTCAACAGCTCCCAGGGAAACTGAAGGTTTCTTTCAGCACCGCTTAACTACAATTGTCCACTCCAGAACTACAAGCACCCTTCTGCACTTTGACCGTTTATTGGAAACCTGCAAGTCGCTGTCAGAACCACAACAGTCCACCGCAAAACTGCAAGAACGTTTCAGCACTTTAGCAGCTTATTATAAAGCAACAGATCCTTTTCAGTATCCTGACAGCGCCGTGTGTTCGCTGCATGCCCTGTTCAGCACTTCAACACCTCCCTGGAACCTGCAAGCACCGTTCGGCATCGCTGTACCACAACAGTTCACTCTCTAAATAGGCCACTGACCTTCGGCACTTTGACAGCTTATGTAAAGCAGCCCAACAGCTCCCCGACAATCCCTAGGACGGTAAACACCCAAAATATCGACTGCCCAGAATATCGAAGTTAAAATATAGAGTGGACAGAATATCAACTCATCAAAATATAGATAGGTCAGAATATCGAAATTGGGGTACAAAATATTGATTACCAAAATATAGACCTTAAAAATATCGAATACCATAATATCGAATTTTAAAATATAGATAACCATAATATCCAGAATAAAAAATTGTGTTATGTATGGTAGTATATGTGTTAAAATTATGTATTATTTTTGTAATATATGTTTAATTTATTTCAACAAATGAATGTTATGTAATTTAATTATTACGTAATTTAATTCCGTAGCGGGTTGTGGGTTTATAGGGGAATAGGGTGGGAAGTAATTTAATTATGGTTAATTAAATGTTAATTATATTTATATGTTTTGATAATTATTTAATTGATAATTAATTATTAATTAGTAATTTATTTTTATTAATTGGTAAATAATTTATATTAATTGATTAATTGATAATTATGTTAATTGTATTTGTTATTAATAGGAGCGGGTTGTGGGTTTGTAGGGGAATTGGATGGGAAGTAAATTAATTGTAATAAAGTAAATAATTAATTTTTCATTTATGTGTATTGATAATTAATTGATAATTAATTAATAATTGGTAATTCATTTGTATTAATGGGTAACTAATTTGTATGAATTGCTAAATAATTTTTATTATTTGCAAAAATATTTTTATTAATTGATTAATTGATAATGTTAATTTTATTTTTTATTATTGGGAGTGGGTTGTGGGTTTATAGGGGAATTGGGTGGGAAGTAAATTAATTGTAATAAAGTAAATATTAAATTTTTTATTTATGTGTATTGATAATTGATAATTAATTTGTAATTGGGAATTAATTATTATTAATTGGTAATACATTTTTATCAATTGATAATTAATATTTTTAAATGGTTATTAATTGGTAATTATTTTTAATTAACTTTTTATCGGTATTGATAATTAATGTCATCTTATATTTAATTTAAATCATTACTTTCCCTACTTTTGCACTCTGAGGAGTGGGAATATTATTTTTTACCCCTGCGCTATCCAACGCTTTCCCTAGTGTTGCACTCTCTGGAGTGGGAATAGTAATTGTTACCCTCCCGCTATCCAACGCTTTTCCTACTGTTGCACTCTCTGGAGTGGGAATAGTAATTTTTACCTCTACGCTATCCAACACTTTCCCTACTGTTGCACTCTCTGGAGTGGGAATAGTAATTTTTACCCCTACGCTATCCAACCCTTTCCCTGCTGTTGCACTCTCTGCAGTGGGAATAGTAATTGTTACCCTTCCGCTATCCAACACTTTCCCTACTGTTGCACTCTCTGGAGTGGGAATAGTAATTGTTACCCTCCCACTATCCAACGCTTTCCCTACTGTTGCACTCACTGGAGTGGGAATAGTAATTTTTACCCCTGCGCTATCCAACGCTTTCCCTAGTGTTGCACTCTCTGGAGTGGGAATAGTAATTGTTACCCTCCCGCTATCCAACGCTTTCCCTACTGTTGCACTCTCTGGAGTGGGAATAGTAATTTTTACCTCTACGCTATCCAACGCTTTCCCTACTGTTGCACTCTCTGGAGTGGGAATAGTAATTTTTACCTCTATGCTATCCAACGCTTTCCCTACTGTTGCACTGTTTGGAGTTGGAATAGTAATTTTTACCCCTACGCTATCCAACGTTTTCCCTACTGTTGCACTCACTGGAGTGGGAATAGTAATTTTTACCCCTACGCTATCCAACGCTTTCCCTATTGTTGCACTCACTGGAGTTGGAATAGTAATTTTTACACTCTCAGTATACAACAAAATCTCGACTTTTTTAAATTACTTATATTATGTTTACATTTTAAGCTATTTTATATTATATTATGTATGTTTTATTTAATTGTTTTTAATATTTAATTAATTTTATATTATTTTTAATACATTTAAAAAATTCGATATTTTGGCTAACTATATTTTGACAGTCTATATTTTGGAATCGATATTTTAGTACTTACTTGTTTGTAGATAGGGAGTCGATATTCTGTCCCTCGATATTTTGGTGTAGATTTTTTGTATAGTCGATATTTTGTCCCTCGATATTTAGTCACTGAACCCCCTAGGACTCCTGAAAATGTTCCTACATGTACACTGACACAGGGACACTTAAACTGTCGAAGAGACACCCGTGCACATGGTTCACCGACACCAATGTGGGGAGATTGGGACTTGGAGACTGATATGGGGACACGTCTAGATGAATAATGTGACTGACATTAACGTGGGGAGGGTGACACTGCAACATAAAAAAGTGGACATGGGATACAAAGACACAGGGTCACTGACCCAAGCCTTGAAACGTGCTAAGTGTGGTCACTGATTCTGAGACAAGGGGACCGATGAACTCTAAAGAGGTGACAGAAATAGTAAGCCAGGGAGATCATGAACACTTGGGCCATGGACCTAAGACCCAGCAAGTGTATGGTCCCAACTAAACAACAATGACTCATATGTTCAACTTGAGCACATCGACAGCTAATTATGAATCTGCAAGTCATTTTCAGAGCCAGGACCCTTCAGAACTCTGACAGCTCAAAGTGAAGCTGCAATGCCTTTCACCACAAAGATGGTCCTGTTTAGGAACTTGACCACGCGACATCTCAGCTGAAACTGCAAGCGCCATTCAGCAATTCGACAGTTCCACATGATGTTGCCATGCCCCTTCAGCAGTTCAGATGGTACCTGTGAAGCTGCAAATCCCCTTCAGCAACCCAACATGTCCCTTTGCACTGCGGCCGCTTCCACCTCCTCATACTTAAGCAGCTCCTTTGGAAACTTCCACTTACTCGCTCTTACTCATCCTATGCTGGTTAGGGCTTCTAAAGGTGAGGGTCTGACTACCAAGGTGCCAATTCCGATCCGGTAAAAAAATTCCCCGTCCGACTCGTATCCGGATTTTTTTCCGTCCGAATCGTCAAAGTAGCGTACAAACTGCCAAGTACGATTCGAACGGAAAAAAGTCCATACGAATCGCATTGGGAAGATTTCCCCACACGTCCTCGGGTCGGGAAAAGTCACCGACACGTCCCCGGGCGAGAAACCCACCGTGCGGAAAAATAAAGTCCGACTGCGCAAGTACGATCCCTCCCGTCCTCCCCATTTCACAACCGTACGCAAAAAACACCGTCCGAACCGAACTCCCATAGCAACCATGGAGACATGTGCCCGCATACGCGCCGAACACCCCACCACCCCCCGCCCGCGTATGTACGCCCCGAACCCCCACCCGTGTATGTACGGACCGAACCCCCACCCCAGCAGAGTATGTACGCCCCGAACCCCCACCCGTGTATGTACGCACCAAACACCCACCCGTGTATGTACGCCCCCGAACCCCCCCCCAGCCGTGTATGTACGCACCGAACCACCAGCCGTGTATGTACGCCCCCGAACCCCCCCCAGCCGTGTATGTACGCACCGAACCACCAGCCGTGTATGTACGCACCAAACCCCCCCCAGCCGTGTATGTACGCACCGAACCACCAGCCGTGTATGTACGCCCCCGAACCCCCCCCCAGCCGTGTATGTACGCACCGAACCACCAGCCGTGTATGTACGCACCAAACACCCACCCGTGTATGTACGCCCCCGAACCCCCCCCCCAGCCGTGTATGTACGCACCGAACCACCACCCGTGTATGTACGCCCCCGAACCCCCCCCAGCCGTGTATGTACGCACCGAACCACCAGCCGTGTATGTACGCACCAAACACCCACCCGTGTATGTACGCACCAAACCCCCACCCGTGTATGTACGCACCAAACCCCCACCCCAGCCGTGTATGTACGCACCTAACCACCAGCCGTGTATGTACGCCCCCGAACCCCCCCCAGCCGTGTATGTACGCACCGAACCACCAGCCGTGTATGTACGCACCAAACACCCACCCGTGTATGTACGCCCCCGAACCCCCCCCCAGCCGTGTATGTACGCACCGAACCACCAGCCGTGTATGTACGCCCCCGAACCCCCCCCAGCCGTGTATGTACGCACCGAACCACCAGCCGTGTATGTACGCACCAAACACCCACCCGTGTATGTACGCCCCCGAACCCCCCCCAGCCGTGTATGTACGCACCGAACCACCAGCCGTGTATGTACGCCCCCGAACCCCCCCCAGCCGTGTATGTACGCACCGAACCACCAGCCGTGTATGTACGCACCAAACACCCACCCGTGTATGTACGCCCCCGAACCCCCCCCAGCCGTGTATGTACGCACCGAACCACCAGCCGTGTATGTACGCCCCCGAACCCCCCCAGCCGTGTATGTACGCACCGAACCACCAGCCGTGTATGTACGCACCAAACACCCACCCGTGTATGTACGCCCCTGAACCCCCCCCAGCCGTGTATGTACGCACCGAACCACCAGCCGTGTATGTACGCCCCCGAACCCCCCCCAGCCGTGTATGTACGCACCGAACCACCAGCCGTGTATGTACGCACCAAACACCCACCCGTGTATGTACGCCCCCGAACCCCCCCCAGCCGTGTATGTACGCACCAAACCACCAGTCGTGTATGTACGCACCAAACACCCACCCGTGTATGTACGCCCCCGAACCCCCCCCCAGCCGTGTATGTACGCACCGAACCACCAGCCGTGTATGTACGCACCAAACACCCACCCGTGTATGTACGCCCCCGAACCCCCCCCCAGCCGTGTATGTACGCACCGAACCACCAGCCGTGTATGTACGCCCCCGAACCCCCCCAGCCGTGTATGTACGCACCGAACCACCAGCCGTGTATGTACGCCCCCGAACCCCCCCCCAGCCGTGTATGTACGCACCGAACCACCAGCCGTGTATGTACGCACCAAACACCCACCCGTGTATGTACGCCCCCGAACCCCCCCCCCAGCCGTGTATGTACGCACCGAACCACCACCCGTGTATGTACGCCCCCGAACCCCCCCCAGCCGTGTATGTACGCACCAAACACCCACCCGTGTATGTACGCACCAAACCCCCACCCGTGTATGTACGCACCAAACCCCCACCCCAGCCGTGTATGTACGCACCTAACCACCAGCCGTGTATGTACGCCCCCGAACCCCCCCCCAGCCGTGTATGTACGCACCAAACCACCAGCCGTGTATGTACGCACCAAACACCCACCCGTGTATGTACGCCCCCGAACCCCCCCCCAGCCGTGTATGTACGCACCGAACCACCAGCCGTGTATGTACGCACCAAACACCCACCCGTGTATGTACGCCCCCGAACCCCCCCCCCAGCCGTGTATGTACGCACCGAACCACCAGCCGTGTATGTACGCCCCCGAACCCCCCCCAGCCGTGTATGTACGCACCGAACCACCAGCCGTGTATGTACGCACCAAACCCCCACCCCAGCCGTGTATGTACGCACCGAACCACCAGCCGTGTATGTACGCCCCCGAACCCCCCCCCAGCCGTGTATGTACGCACCGAACCACCAGCCGTGTATGTACGCACCAAACACCCACCCGTGTATGTACGCCCCCGAACCCCCCCCCAGCCGTGTATGTACGCACCGAACCACCAGCCGTGTATGTACGCCCCCGAACCCCCCCCAGCCGTGTATGTACGCACCGAACCACCAGCCGTGTATGTACGCACCAAACACCCACCCGTGTATGTACGCCCCCGAACCCCCCCCAGCCGTGTATGTACGCACCGAACCACCAGCCGTGTATGTACGCCCCCGAACCCCCCCCAGCCGTGTATGTACGCACCGAACCACCAGCCGTGTATGTACGCACCAAACACCCACCCGTGTATGTACGCCCCCGAACCCCCCCCAGCCGTGTATGTACGCACCGAACCACCAGCCGTGTATGTACGCCCCCGAACCCCCCCCAGCCGTGTATGTACGCACCGAACCACCAGCCGTGTATGTACGCACCAAACACCCACCCGTGTATGTACGCCCCCGAACCCCCCCCAGCCGTGTATGTACGCACCGAACCACCAGCCGTGTATGTACGCCCCCGAACCCCCCCCAGCCGTGTATGTACGCACCGAACCACCAGCCGTGTATGTACGCACCAAACACCCACCCGTGTATGTACGCCCCCGAACCCCCCCCAGCCGTGTATGTACGCACCGAACCACCAGCCGTGTATGTACGCACCAAACACCCACCCGTGTATGTACGCCCCCGAACCCCCCCCCAGCCGTGTATGTACGCACCGAACCACCAGCCGTGTATGTACGCACCAAACACCCACCCGTGTATGTACGCCCCCGAACCCCCCCCCAGCCGTGTATGTACGCACCGAACCACCAGCCGTGTATGTACGCCCCCGAACCCCCCCCAGCCGTGTATGTACGCACCGAACCACCAGCCGTGTATGTACGCCCCCGAACCCCCCCCCAGCCGTGTATGTACGCACCGAACCACCAGCCGTGTATGTACGCACCAAACACCCACCCGTGTATGTACGCCCCCGAACCCCCCCCCAGCCGTGTATGTACGCACCGAACCACCAGCCGTGTATGTACGCCCCCGAACCCCCCCCAGCCGTGTATGTACGCACCGAACCACCAGCCGTGTATGTACGCCCCCGAACCCCCCCCAGCCGTGTATGTACGCACCGAACCACCAGCCGTGTATGTACGCACCAAACACCCACCCGTGTATGTACGCCCCTGAACCCCCCCCCCAGCCGTGTATGTACGCACCGAACCACCACCCGTGTATGTACGCCCCCGAACCCCCCCCAGCCGTGTATGTACGCACCGAACCACCAGCCGTGTATGTACGCACCAAACACCCACCCGTGTATGTACGCACCAAACCCCCACCCGTGTATGTACGCACCAAACCCCCACCCCAGCCGTGTATGTACGCACCTAACCACCAGCCGTGTATGTACGCCCCCGAACCCCCCCCCAGCCGTGTATGTACGCACCGAACCACCAGCCGTGTATGTACGCCCCCGAACCCCCCCAGCCGTGTATGTACGCACCGAACCACCAGCCGTGTATGTACGCACCAAACCCCCACCCCAGCCGTGTATGTACGCACCGAACCACCAGCCGTGTATGTACGCCCCCGAACCCCCCCCAGCCGTGTATGTACGCACCGAACCACCAGCCGTGTATGTACGCCCCCGAACCCCCCCCAGCCGTGTATGTACGCACCGAACCACCAGCCGTGTATGTACGCACCAAACACCCACCCGTGTATGTACGCCCCCGAACCCCCCCCCCAGCCGTGTATGTACGCACCGAACCACCAGCCGTGTATGTACGCCCCCGAACCCCCCCCAGCCGTGTATGTACGCACCGAACCACCAGCCGTGTATGTACGCCCCCGAACCCCCCCCCAGCCGTGTATGTACGCACCGAACCACCAGCCGTGTATGTACGCACCAAACACCCACCCGTGTATGTACGCCCCCGAACCCCCCCCAGCCGTGTATGTACGCACCGAACCACCACCCGTGTATGTACGCCCCCGAACCCCCCCCAGCCGTGTATGTACGCACCGAACCACCAGCCGTGTATGTACGCACCAAACACCCACCCGTGTATGTACGCACCAAACCCCCACCCGTGTATGTACGCACCAAACCCCCACCCCAGCCGTGTATGTACGCACCTAACCACCAGCCGTGTATGTACGCCCCCGAACCCCCCCCAGCCGTGTATGTACGCACCGAACCACCAGCCGTGTATGTACGCCCCCGAACCCCCCCCAGCCGTGTATGTACGCACCGAACCACCAGCCGTGTATGTACGCACCAAACCCCCACCCCAGCCGTGTATGTACGCACCGAACCACCAGCCGTGTATGTACGCCCCCGAACCCCCCCCCAGCCGTGTATGTACGCACCGAACCACCAGCCGTGTATGTACGCACCAAACCCCCACCCCAGCCGTGTATGTACGCACCGAACCACCAGCCGTGTATGTACGCCCCCGAACCCCCCCCCAGCCGTGTATGTACGCACCGAACCACCAGCCGTGTATGTACGCACCAAACACCCACCCGTGTATGTACGCCCCCGAACCCCCCCCCAGCCGTGTATGTACGCACCGAACCACCACCCGTGTATGTACGCCCCCGAACCCCCCCCAGCCGTGTATGTACGCACCGAACCACCACCCGTGTATGTACGCACCAAACACCCACCCCAGCCGTGTATGTACGCACCGAACCACCACCCCACCAGGGAATGTACGGACCGCACCCCCACCAGTGCATGTACGGACCGTACTGACGCCAAAAAAACACGTACTGAACCCGGACAAACCATATTTACACAAGGAGAGACAAGTAGAGTTTCCCCACACCACCAAACAGGCCCAACAACCCCACAAACATCACATACACTCACCTGCAACTGCCAAACTGCCAAACAGAGGCCCAAAACTCAATCACTCCTCATAACACACCCACACAAATTTCAAACACAGCCACACCCACAAATGGACCAATAAAAATGGACCACACACACAAACCATGAGCCTTTGCAACAGACCCACTGCTGCCAGAGCCCACAGACGACCCACACCACCATACTTGAACCTCACACTTGCATACCTTCACACAACCACCTACACAAACACCCCCTCATCACATTCACACACACACCTCCACTACCACACCCACACACCCACAGCCATCCACACCCACACCCCCACAACCACACCCCACGCCATGTCCACCACCAAGAATCCAAAGTTCACAAAGGAGGAGCTGGAGATCCTTGTCGACGAAATCCTCAGAGTCGAGCCACAGCTCTTTGGGACATTGGTCAGACAGACCAGCATATCCGAAAAAACCGCCATGTGGCAGAGGATCGTCGATTCTGTGAATGCTGTTGGGACAACCAGAAGGACCAGGCACGAGTGCCAATCCAGGTGGTACGATCTGCGGAGGACGGTCAAGAGGAAGATGACTGACAATCACAACCAGGGGAACATCACTGGAGGAGGGCCGCCCCCCAGACCGGTACAATACCATCCCTGGGAGGAGAAGGTGATGTCCACGCTGGCGGTGGAGGGACTACACGGACTGCCAGGACTCCCAGACCCTGGTGAGTACACAAACAACTCACCTCACATGGGGGGATGCCATACACAATCAATCATGCATGCCACCCCCCCCAAGCCACCACCGGACACAACAAGACTCCACAAACACACACATGCCACTGGCGCCTCCATGCCCCATGCATCAATCAGGGCCATGCCAAGTCACAGGCCACACAAAACACCAACACAACACAGGATGTGGTCGATGCTGGGAGTGGGGGCAGCAAAACTAACATTGAGCAACTCACAAGCACACAACAATGCCCTCAGCCCATATGGCCCAGGGCACAGCCATACAAACTGTGTGTACCCACACAGTACTGTCTTGCCTGCAAATGATGGCTGCCATGCAGGATGCCATGGGTCTGAAGGCACAATTTGCACATAACAGCAGACAATGAAGATGCATCGCTCTGATAGAGTCTCAGCACACACCGCCACAGCAGCAGCCTACACTCAGACACACTGCCCAATGGGTGCCCGGAGAACAGGGACTAACTCACATGAACAAGCCAATGGCCATTCAAAGACCGGCTAACTGTGTGTGCCCAGGAAGCTGGCCTGAGGTGACAGAGAGTGACAAAGAGAGGGAGGGAGAGGGGGAATGAGAGGGAAGGAGACAGAGGGGGGACACAGGGAGACAGACAGAGGGAGGGAGTAGGGTGACAGAGGGAGACCGACAGAGGGAGGGAGGAGGGTGACAGAGGGAGGGAGGAAGGGAGACACAGGGAGACTAAATCACCCTTGGGTGGTGTGGCCATGTCCACTCGTCAGCCGGTGGACTGTGTGCATGCAGACCAGGTCTGGCAGTGCCTCAACCCCCCCTTCCGTAGATGAAGACCGGTCCATGTGTCAATCTGTGCACGAGTTCATCCGTGCTGCAGGCACAGACCTAACCACACACCCAGTATACCCACCCACCGTGTCGGTAAGAACCCTGTCACAAATGCTTCAGTCCCCTACCTGCAACATCAAATTGCCTTGCCAAAACACCATTTGGCCACGTACAGTGCAACACGTAAGGCGCCTCTGCATGGCTCGCTACGCCCGCACACCACACTGCTGACTGTGTACCCAAATAGATGCATCAACTAAGATTGTGTCTCACACATGCGTAAAGCCCTGACAGCTGTGGCCAAGGGACATAGCCATGCACAAGTGCACTGTGAGAGGAATGCAGGACAGATCCAACTACCCAGAGGAAGAGTGCCAAATCAGAAATGCATGCAACATGGATGCCACATGTGACACTGTTAACATTGTCTCTCTCACACACAGGTCAACGTCGACGAACACCCCCCAACACTGGGGGGGAAGTCACACAGGACCAGGCTCCGCGGGATGATGACCCCACCGCCAGCGATGACTCTCACCACTCCGTGGATGACCCAGACCAACCTGGCCCCTCTGGTGTCCAACCACCTGCAGCACCTGCGTCAGGTACAACTGTGCCAACCACCACCCCCATTCCTGTCACATCCCAGGAGACGTCCAGGAGCCCTGCCCGCACACGACCACCCAGCCAGTCTGCCCAGGAGGGACACGGTCCTCCGGGCACCCAGGAGGAGGCAGGCGGCAACGCAGATGCCATCCCTCAGGGGTCCCGGAGACCCGATGCACCCACAACGGCAGGCCAGGTGCACTTGGGCAGGGGTGGCGGGAGTGGAGGACGGCGGAGGCGCGAACCTGACCAGGCAGCTCAGGACCCGGTAGTGTCCCAGGTCAGCAACATCCTGGATACATACCGGCGTGACACCAGGGGCATGGACCAGATTGCGTCCACCCTCAATGACATCAAGGGGACCCTCCAGGAGATGAAGACCCTGCAGTCCCAGCAACATGCCTGTCAACTGCAACACCAAGGAAGGATGGAGGATAGACAGGCTGAGCTCGTGGCGGTGCAAACCCAAATGACCGGTGTACTCCGTCGGATTGCCGACAACATGGGCAACCCTCCCTGTGGCACCAGGCGAAGGCCATTACCAGACACAGGGAGGGATCAGGAGGAGGAGGATTCATCCGACGGAGCGTCACAGACATCGTCACGGACTGCTTCCGAGGGTCCCCGCAGGAAGGTGGGTCGTCCACGAAAAAGACTGTGAGAGTCAGCAGAACATCACCATCTCCCAGGTCACCTGGCCTGGCACCTGGCCCTCTGGCCCAATAGCAGCACATGACATTCTCTGCCACATGGACTTGCTGGTCACTGTCTGACCTATGTTGACGAAGACTGTGGCATGGACTCTGACATTTTGCTACGACAAGGATACCAACTCCCCCAGTGAACTTTGGATTCTACACTCCCGCTGTGCACCTCTTGTCATCCCCACAAACCCGTACCCCACCACAAATAAATTAATCACACTTACAAGATGATGCCGTGATTCTACATTATTACAATACATGTGTGTGTCGTACAGTCAAAGCATGCCTGATCTCAGAATTAACTCCAACCATCCAAACCGTGGGGTCGCAGTCTTGCCCAGGACACACATGGGTCCCAATGTCTCATCTGATACAGACATGGAGTACCAAACTCACCTGTGCTGGGCCCAACCAGCTGAGTGGTTCCCGCACAACTGTGGCTACAGACACATTCAGGGGAGCAACAGTCATGCGCAGAGGTCAGGGATCATGTGGAGTGACCTGGCTTGCCGCTCCCAGGTATGTCTAGACATGTGTCCCTACAATGTGCAGCAAGCTTGCGTCAGGCGGATGTTGAGAATGGTGGCTAGGCCAAGGTTGGATGCATGGAGATGCCAGAATGCAGTTTAGGATCACTGTGCCACATGGTTGTGTTGGGGTTGTGGGCTGCATCATGAGTGTGGGCGTGGATCTAGAAGGTCATCCTGCAGCTGGCTGTGAAACATTCCCCCCATCCCGTTAGGACGTTGATGTGGCCTGGTTGTCCGACGCAGTAGCAGAGCTGTGCAGATGCACTCCGGATATGGACAAGTACCATGGGAGTCGTGAGGCACATGTCCGTAGACTGCAGGGTAGGATTCGACACGGATGTTGTAGTTGCCCTGGGGGATGGTCTCTCTTGCCTTGAGGTGGATGGAACTGTGCATCTTGTGCATAATACAGTTCCCACTCCCTGACAAACCCCTAGCATCTTGTCACTCTACACATAGACACATATGCACCACCTATGAAAACTATGCCAGACCTGCGGCACGCACAGTGGCAACAGGGCACCATTGACAGGGAAGAGGCACCTTGGAGACAGAGGGACAAATTTATTAGTCATGTGTGTTGGAATGACAATGATACTCTGTCAACACATACACAGGTCATGTGGATGTACATGTGGGAGCAACACTGGCACCCCCCATTGCAACACAGATGCTGGCATCCCATTGACCTGGCACACAAGTGACGGATAACAGCTAAACACCCCCTGCTGCCACGGAGAGGCCGCTATACACCATTGAGGCCCTGATGGGGCAATCACACACCATGTCAACCCGGTGCAACCTGTATGTTTCCGAGGCCAGTGTTACACACAATGATGGCCTCATCACAATCCCCAATCCCCTGCCACATGACAGTCACCAAGTCTGAGCATGGCTCCAGGTGAAGCCTGCCCCATGTCATGTTCCCCATGTAGGATCACCATGTATGCAAATGGAACACACATGAACCGGAGAAGTGCACACAGACTACAAACAATTCACACACCCAAAACGACGTGAGGCATCCCTTACCCTGAGGAGATTTCAACACTTGCCCGTGCATGTGACGCTGAATCAGCACATGTCGCTGTGTTCATGAGGAGTAGCAGGAGCACAACAATGCCACCAGCAGACAGCATGCACATGGACCTGTGGAAGAGAGACACACAAGGATTCAGCACAAAGGAGCACATCCGCAAGCATGTACTTAACACGTATCATGTTGTTAACATGACAGGTGACAATGATGACCCTCAGACAACATCCTTCCATTGCGCCATCACTTGAGTGACACTTCAATACACACCACTGACTCACTTGGCAGACATGCAGATGGACACACACATTGCAACACATGCCACACACGGCCCAATGCGTGCACACTCAGACACTGGAACTCACCACTAAGCAAAGAAGTTGCGTATGAGCCGACTCCGCATGTCCTCCACAGCCTCCTCCTCCTCCACATCACTTGCCCCGTCACCAAGCCCTTCATCCTCCACGGGTGGATGGTCCTGGTCATCTTGATCCAGTATGAGTGGAACAGCTTCCTCCACTGCCATGTTGTGCAGCATGCAGCAGACGATGATGATCTTGCACACCTTCACCGGGGCATATGGGAGTGCTCCGCCGGTCTTGTGGAGGCACCGGAATCGGCTCTTCAGAAGTCCAAACGTCCTCTCAATGACTCTCCTGGTCCGCCCATGTGCGTTGTTGTAGCGGTGCTCGGCAGCCGTGCTGGGGTTGCGGACAGGCGTCATCAGCCATGGCATGTTGGGATAGCCAGCGTCCCCTACAAGGAAACATCATGGACAGAAGTGTGTCAGCACAGGCAGTGAGATTGGAAGATGACGCCAAACACTGAACTGCCAGAGTCTACCCACCAACAATACATGCTCGCTCGTTCCGCAGCTGCAGCATCATTTCTGGCACCCTGCTACGCCTCATGATGAAGGCATCGTGTGCTGATCCTGGAAAGCGAACACAGACATGTGAAATCACCATGTTGGACAGACACACCACAAGGGCATTAATGGAGTGATAATGTTTGCGATTCCTATACACCATCTCCTGTGCCTGTGGTGGTACCAACGCAACATGTGTCCCATCTATGGACCCAATGACATGGGGCATCCCTCCCAGGGCATAGAACTCACGCTTGACATCTGTCAACTGCTCACGATTTGGGAATTTAATGTACTCATCCAGGTGAACCAACATGGCCTCTAAGAAATCATGCAGAACACGGCTGAACATCGTCTGGGACATGCCCCCGACATCAGCAATGGTATGTTGGAACGTACCCGTGGCAAGGAAATGTAGGGCTGCCATCACCTTCAACTTGGGTGTCAGTGCACTTGGATACCTGTGGCGCGGGAGGAGTTGTGCTTCCAGCCGGCCAGTCAACTCATCAATCAACCGTTGGCTGAATCTGTAGCGGCGTATACAGTCCCGTTCATGCAGGGCAGCAATGTCTGGCATACGTCGAGGGAGAGGCGGAGCCCTGCAGTGAAATGGAAGGAACACCTAAGAGTGAGCACTGTACAACAACATCGTCAATGCACTGAGCACATGTTACACAGCCAATACACATATGCCACGTTGTGAGTCAGGTCTGTGCCACAGTTCCTGGACACGTACGCCAGTCAGGTTACACTCCTACCAAGGGACAGCCACTAACGGAGGGGGGCAAGATCACGATGACATGGCATGAGACTAGCTGTGGGCCAGTGTAAGTGAACATGCACACGCATCACAGGATTCACAGACATCCACACATGTGCAGAAGTAGTATGCGTATGGTACAGACAGGTAGTTGGATGCGATATGCACTGGTCACATGTCATAGGAATAGGACAGGCCACACACATTGCCTTTGAGGAGTACATGTCGAGACAGAACATACATAGGGAGCATGTGGATATGTACTTGTGTTGATACTCCGTGTAGTTGGATACATACACACCTCATGGCAAATCACATATGTGGGCTGGTGTGCGGAACAGTGTGCCATGCCCATCGACACACAGACACATGTTGGCAGCAGCAACTGCTGACGCATTGAACCACACACCTACAGCAAAATCATGGAAAGACATGCCACACACATGACATGGTTGCAGCATGCAACGCAGCCATACACGTGTCATATGTAATATTCCGTGTACCTGGCATCAGGGGACAGGTGCGGGTGTCCGTGACTGGGACATGCAAGTGACTCATGGCTCCACTAGTGTGTACGACATGCACACATGTCAAAGGAGTGCAGGGGATGTGTGGTACAATGCGCACCATCACACACGACATGTGTACACAGCTCAGCGTACATGTGCTTTGCCCACACCTCAGGGGTAAAGTGCCACATCACATCCTGACACACCTGTGTCACACACAGGTGGTATTGCACAGACAATGCATTTGTGTCCACCCTTGGCAATACCTGTCCGCTCCATTCCTGTCTGTGTGCCGCCTGTCACCACTGACAGTTGTTATACGCACCGTACATACGCTCGGAGCGCGTGTATAGGGTCCCTGGGCCAATATTGCCGCTGGCGTATGCGTACGCCACAGTAGTACGGACTGTACACGCGCTTGTGCGGTCCGGATCACAATATGGGCGCTGGCGTATGCGTACGCCACAGTAGTACGGACTGTACACGCGCTTGTACGGTCCGGATCACAATATGGGCGCTGGCGTATGCGTACGCCACAGTAGTACGGACTGTACACGCGCTTGTGCGGTCCGGATCACAATAAGGGCGCTGGCGTATGCGTACGCCACAGTAGTACGGACTGTACACGCGCTTGTACGGTCCGTACTACTGTGGCGTACGCATACGCCAGCGCCCATATTGTGATCCGGACCGCACAAGCGCGTGTACAGTCCGTACTACTGTGGCGTACGCATACGCCAGCGCCCTTATTGTGATCCGGACCGCACAAGCGCGTGTACAGTCCGTACTACTGTGGCGTACGCATACGCCAGCGCCCTTATTGTGATCCGGACCGCACAAGCGCGTGTACAGTCCGTACTACTGTGGCGTACGCATACGCCAGCGCCAATATTGTGATCCGGACCGTACAAGCGCATGTACGGTCGGTATCACTGCTTGTGGGGTGCCCTAGGGCGTGGAACGCACCGTACCTGTGTGTAAATGTATGAAAACACATAGGGGACACATGAGGGACAAGTATAAGGGCCTAAATGCCTGATGGTTGCCATGGAGACTGAGTTAAATTTTTGAATTTGAGCACCAGGTGCACAGCAGAAGTCAGTTTGAAAGAATCTACATTGTTGCAATGTGGATGTTGACTTGACATCATTATCAAAACTGAAACCATGCAAAGCCACACACTGGGGTAGGTTTGAAGGGATTGGATGAAACGTAGGATGCTAATGTGACTGACCAATCAATCTGTACTCCTATACATGAACAGGCCAGCCAGGCATATATAAGGCAGCCAGGTCCCATGAGAGAGCACTTGCCTGCACATCCATTCATCCATGACCACTGCTGCTGATAGTGATTCCTCTGGCACCATGTCCAGGACTGTGGAGAGGTCACAGCCATTCACCCAGGAGGAGAACCTTGCCCTGATAGATGTGATCCTCCCACAGTTCCAGAGCCTGTATGGTCGACCAGGGGTTCAGGTGAGTGCAGACTCCACTAGCTTAGACTGTGCCCCTTTTGTGTGACAGTGACTTCTGGCATTGTGTCCATGTGTGACAGACATGCACTGTTGTTTGGAGTGGGTCCCAGGGTGTGGAAGGCCTCATGTCACCCATGCAGAGCATGCTGTGTTTCCTGTGTGCACTCCTCACTTGCATAGTGCCTACTGTGACAATGAATGCAAGGTGCATGCCACATTCTGCCTGCATACTCCTCCTGGGGATGTTGTTTCCACAGTCCTGATGTGATCCTGTGTTCCCCCCAGTGTGACAGGTGTCAGTACCCATGGATGTGTGTTTGTTCAGTGTACCTGTGCTGTGAGTGTCCAAAGGCCGTGTTCGTCCCCTGCACATTGGTGTGTGTGTTAGTCCCCTGTCATGTGGGTGAGTGCATATGGGGAGTGTTGCACACAAGCAGCATGAGGGATGGATATGGCCTGGCCATCGGATGTGAGCAGGGAGCAGTGCTGTGTGCATGCCGTGCTGAGCCAGCCCCACACCTGTGACACCCCCGTCTACTGGCACATGGGCAGAGTGAGGTGTGTACCCGCAGTTGGCAATGCCATGTGATTGTCCTGTACCTGTGTGTGTCTGTGTACTCTGCTGAGGTAGCATCAGTGTGCTGGGGCAGGTGACTGCTGTGAGGTGCTGTACATAATCCTGGTGTAGCCTGTGAGGCACAGTGTGATCCCTGGTCAGTGAGTGTGTGGTACCCCTCATGCCACCCGTGTGCTTCCACTGGCACGTAGTGCATTTGGCCTTCCACAGTGGATAATGTCCCTATGACAAAGGTGCAATTAGTTGCATGCATACCATGGCCTGTTCATAATGAGGATTGTTCTATATGTGTGTCTCTGTGTCTTTGCTCATGTGGATTAATGTATTCTCTCTTTTGCATCCTCACAGGTAGGCGCCATTGCCAAGGGGGAGATCTGGAGGGAAGCCGTCAGTGCCGTGAGGGGTACAGAGGGTCGGAGGCGGAGCCTGTCTCAGGTGAGGAAACGCTGGCAGGACATCCGGTGCTGGACGAGGAGGATTGCACGGCTCCTGCTGGGGGACTCACCTGAGAGCCGTAAGAACCGTGGCCGCCGTCGTCTGACCCACATCCAGAAGCGTGTGCTGGCGGTGGTCTTCCCCGATATGGACAGGCGCCTACAGGAGAGGCAGCAGCAGGAAGGGGGTAGGTACATGTGTGTCAGTTGTGTGTCCCCAGCCAATGTAAGTGTGCAGTTGCATGGATACACTGCCAGGGTTTGATTGTGCAGTGCGTCAACTTCTCCACAAAGTAGCACAGTGCTGTTCTCACTCCCTCCCTTCCCCTCCTTGCAATGTGTTCCCTGGTCTGTCGCCACTCTTGCACACGGTTATTTAGGCAGGCAGTTCATGCAGGTGCCCTATGCTATCAGCATCATGTGTGGGGGTGATGTGCCACAGGTATGGGGACCTTGCGTGTGCCATGGCCAATTTCAGTCATTGTGGTGTCCATGTCACTTGGCACTGATTGTGAATCACGACATAGGGGTGTGTCTCCAAAATGTACAGCCTTCCAGCATGCATGTCCAATTGTGTGCCCTCTGACATGATGTGCCTGAGTGGGAGGCCTGCTAAGTGCAGGGACGGTTGCTTAATTTGCAGTCATGTCCATCCTGGACCATGGAGGAGTGTGGGCACTACTGTGCCCTGGGGCACCTCTTCCTAGGTATCATGTGCGTCATCCAACAATATGGCCATTCACTGTGTCTTTGCCATGGGTTGCGTAGGGTGGCTTTGTACCCTGGGCTCAACTGTTAGGACCTACAGGTTGCTACATGTGTCCACTGTACAGGGGGACCCATTTTGCTTGTGCATACTCACAGTGGGCATTACCTGTGTGTGTTGTTGAGACAATCTGATGATGTTTGCCTGTCAATGATGTGTGGACATGGCCACCAGGGGCTGTGTGTGTACAGTCATGAATTAGTGGAGGCCATGTGTTTCCATCCCAGAGTAAGAGGTGTACATACTTTCTCCGTCTCAATGAGATTGTCTCAGGTGTGGGTGGTTTGTGCGTACAAGGCCTACATGTCAGAAGCTTCATCCTCCTTGCTGGGTTTAGCCTGTGTGTGATGTTTGACTGGACATACGCTCAAGGTGCAGTGACCCTGTCATGTGTGGCCTGGTTTCATGTATTGCCTTTGCAGCATGCGGCAAGAGTAAATGGATATGATTCATGCTCATCCCTTTTTGACGACGCAGTGTGGTGCAGGTGCTGTGCACATTTGTCCCCAGAGGCTGACTCCTCTCTAAAATTTCAGGTGCAGTGATTTGCAGTTGTGTCATGATCTCCATTGTGTCTCAGTGGCATGGTGGGTAGAAAAACTGTGTGTTCCATGGCCTACATGTGTACATTGTTTTGTAGGTGTTACTCCTGTTGCTTTTCAGGCTATGCAATGTGACCTATGTATATTTGACTCATGTGACATAAGTGTACAGGTGTCTGATTTTCTCCTGTCTCTTCACCTTGCCCACAGCATCGCCGGGGGACACGGAAGGAGACACTAGCACGGACCGGGAGGAGAGATTGAGCACCAGTACCAGCAGTGCTGTCCTGTCTGGCACATGGAGTGGCACGGAGGCCGAAGGGAGTGAGGCGGAGGACCTGTTGACTGCCAACACAGACTATGACGCAGACGGGTCCGAGGCTGAGCTCCCAGAGGTGGCGGAGTCTGCCCCCCCAGCTGATGGCAGCCCTCCACATCCCCCCGCCACCTCAGGTTCCATCACCGGCCTCCCACATGCTCGTGGCCCTTCCCTCCGTGCTAGGTCCCCACATGTCTCCTTCCTGCCAGGCACCGCACCCCCTGCCCCTGTCACCACTGCTGCGGTGAGTGCGGAGTCTGTGGACATCCTGAGGCAGTTGCAGGTTGGTCAGACTGCGATGCTAAATGTCCTCCATGCCCACACCCAGGTGCTGACCCAGATGGAGGCATACATGGAGGGCATGTCGGCTGCGCAGTCTGACCAACGGCAGTTGCTGAGGTCCATAGACTCCACACTGACTGCAGCACTGGATCTCCTGCAGCGCTGCGTAACACCCCCTACCCCTGCCCCATCCACAATTCCCACTCCCGTGCCTGTCCCACGCACATCCAGACGTCAGCGTGCACGCACCCCAACAGACACAGGCACCACACCACCAGGGAAGTCGAAGCGCACACCTCCTGTCACGCACACACAGGGTGAGGAAGGCACACCCACTGGGTCGGGGGGGAAACGTAGAACACGCAGCCACAGTGGGAGTCCGCATTCCACACAACCCACTCCCTCCAAATCCACTCCCCTTAGCTCTCCTGGCCAACAGTCAGTGACAGCATCATCCACTGCGAGTGTGCCCCCCAGCCCCAGGATGACACCACCCCGCAAGCGGTGGAGGCGGGACCCGGCCAGGGGAGTTGAGTCCCCCACCCTGTCCACACCCTCCCCCAGTGGCGCTGCGACCCATCCCTTTGCCCCCCCCCCTCCTTGGGGCCTGTGGTTGGATTGGGTACGGGGGAGTCGCTGGGGGAACTTGCCGACGTGTGCAGCGCCATTCTGTCCTCCACCTTTGGCGCTGGCACCCCCCCTGTGGCAGATTCATCCCTCCCTGCACCCACAACACCTACCCTTTCCCCTCCTGTCCCTGCGGTGCCTGTTTCCACCCTCCCCCCTGATGCCCCCTCTTCTGTGGATGAAATGGACTTGTGAACTGTGCAGGCAAGCTAGGGGACACACGTCCCGATGTGTACCCCCCCCCCGGACATTGCTGCTGGGCTGGCCCATGGCCCTTGTACATAGTGGACATTTTCTCTGATATATTTTCCTGCTGAATAAAGCCTTTTCTTTTTGTTTTGCACACTGATGCTTTCCTGGACTTGCTGTTGGTGCTGGTGCTCCCTGCGTTGGGGTGGTGATAATGTGTTAGGGGTCTGTGAAATGTTGGAGTGTGCTGCTCATGGGGTGTACCCTGCCATCTGCGTGCCATCACAAAGGTCTCTGCAAATGGTATTTGGTCATGTTTGCTCTCACTGTATGGTGACATTGTCCCAAGGTGTGTTCCATCCTCTGTGGCCCAGGCCATTTTTCCTGCAGGGTGTCTCCCAAATGCTGTGCTGTGCTGTGTCTACATTTCCTGGATGTGTGAGGGTTGCCTTTCAATATAGCCATGCTGGCTCAGCGATGGCTCCGCCTGCATCTGGGGTATCACCCTTGTAGGTCACTGAACTTGTTGATGGGGTATATTGTCCGATGTCTGGGCACTGCTGGGAGTGATAGGTACACACCCCTCCTGTGTCTGGGCACTGCTGGGAGTGATAGGCACACACCCCTCCTGTGTCTGGGCACTGCTGGGAGGACCCTGCACCCACCCCTCCTGTGTCTGGGCACTGCTGGGGGTGTTTTGCACACCCCATTCTTATAGCAGGTTCGGTGCGTACATGCACGGGTGGGGGTTGGGTGCGTACATACACGGGTGGGGGTTCGGTCCGTACATACACGGGTGGGGGTTCGGGGCGTACATACTCTGCTGGGGTGGGGGTTCGGTGCGTACATACACGGGTGGTGGTTCGGTGCGTACATACACGGCTGGGGTGGGGGTTTGGTGCGTACATACACGGCTGGTGTGGTGGTTTGGTGCGTACATACACGGGTGGGGGTTTGGTGCGTACATACACGGGTGGTGGTTTGGTGCGTACATACACGGCTGGGGTGGGGGTTCGGTCCGTACATACACGGGTGGGGGTTCGGGGCGTACATACTCTGCTGGGGTGGGGGTTCGGTCCGTACATACACGGGTGGTGGTTCGGTGCGTACATACACGGCTGGGGTGGGTGTTAGGTGCGTACATACACGGGTGGGGGTTTGGTGCGTACATACACGGCTGGTGGTTCGGTGCGTACATACACGGCTGGGGGGGGTTCGGGGGCGTACATACACGGGTGGTGGTTTGGTGCGTACATACACGGCTGGGGTGGGGGTTCGGTCCGTACATACACGGGTGGGGGTTCGGGGCGTACATACTCTGCTGGGGTGGGGGTTCGGTCCGTACATACACGGGTGGGGGTTCGGGGCGTACATACTCTGCTGGGGTGGGTGTTAGGTGCGTACATACACGGGTGGGGGTTTGGTGCGTACATACACGGCTGGTGGTTCGGTGCGTACATACACGGCTGGGGGGGGTTCGGGGGCGTACATACACGGGTGGTGGTTTGGTGCGTACATACACGGCTGGGGTGGGGGTTCGGTCCGTACATACACGGGTGGGGGTTCGGGGCGTACATACTCTGCTGGGGTGGGGGTTCGGTCCGTACATACACGGGTGGTGGTTCGGTGCGTACATACACGGCTGGGGTGGGTGTTAGGTGCGTACATACACGGGTGGGGGTTTGGTGCGTACATACACGGCTGGTGGTTCGGTGCGTACATACACGGCTGGGGGGGGTTCGGGGGCGTACATACACGGGTGGTGGTTTGGTGCGTACATACACGGCTGGGGTGGGGGTTCGGTCCGTACATACACGGGTGGGGGTTCGGGGCGTACATACTCTGCTGGGGTGGGGGTTCGGTCCGTACATACACGGGTGGGGGTTCGGGGTGTACATACTCTGCTGGGGTGGGTGTTAGGTGCGTACATACACGGGTGGGGGTTTGGTGCGTACATACACGGCTGGTGGTTCGGTGCGTACATACACGGCTGGGGGGGGTTCGGGGGCGTACATACACGGGTGGTGGTTTGGTGCGTACATACACGGCTGGGGTGGGGGTTCGGTCCGTACATACACGGGTGGGGGTTCGGGGCGTACATACTCTGCTGGGGTGGGGGTTCGGTCCGTACATACACGGGTGGTGGTTCGGTGCGTACATACACGGCTGGGGTGGGTGTTAGGTGCGTACATACACGGGTGGGGGTTTGGTGCGTACATACACGGCTGGTGGTTCGGTGCGTACATACACGGCTGGGGTGGGTGTTAGGTGCGTACATACACGGGTGGGGGTTTGGTGCGTACATACACGGCTGGTGGTTCGGTGCGTACATACACGGCTGGGGTGGGGGTTGGGTGCGTACATACACGGGTGGGGGTTCGGTCCGTACATACACGGGTGGGGGTTCGGGGCGTACATACTCTGCTGGGGTGGGGGTTCGGTCCGTACATACACGGGTGGGGGTTCGGGGCGTACATACTCTGCTGGGGTGGGTGTTAGGTGCGTACATACACGGGTGGTGGTTTGGTGCGTACATACACGGCTGGGGTGGGGGTTTGGTGCGTACATACACGGCTGGTGTGGTGGTTTGGTGCGTACATACACGGGTGGGGGTTTGGTGCGTACATACACGGCTGGGGGTTCGGGGCGTACATACCAGGGTGGGGTGGGGGTTCGGGGCGTACATACACGGGTGGCGCTTGGGTGCGTACATACACGGGTGGCGGTTCGGGGCGTACATACACGGGTGGGGGTTCGGGGCGTACATACACGAGTGGGGGTTCGGGGCGTACATGCACGGGTGGGGGTACGGGCCGTACTTCCACGGGTGGGGGTACGGTCCGTACATACCCCTGCCCACGCTCTGCGTGCCTGGGTACGGGCCGTACCCATGCCTTTGGTGGGTGGGTACGGTGCGTCCCACCATTGTTGCGGGGCCGTGGGGTCCGCACCGTACACAGGCCTTGGGGGCGTGGCTACGGGTCGTACCACGCGTACCCCTACATGACCCCAGCAATGCTGGTACGAGCTGTACCAAGGCCTTTCTGACGTGGGTACGGGCCGTACCGCTATTGTTGGAGTGACGTAGGGGGACGCGTGGTACGTTCCGTACCCACGCTCTTGCGGCCTGGGTAGGGTACGTACCGGTTCGCGTGACCATCCACTTCCGTTGTGGCGGACGCTTGCGTTGCTGGCCTCGCCCCCACCCCCTGGAAGTGACCAGGCCCTGATGGTCAGGTATGTCCAGGCCATGTGTGATTTGGTACCATGTGTTGGTGTTGTGTGTCCTGCCCCTGCCCCCCCCTTTGCCCCTGGTTGTTGTGCTGACCTTCTGCGGCGTCTGCGTCGGTTCCTGTACGCCAGGTGGACTGCTAGGAGGGCAGGGATGGCACGTAGGTTCGGGTCCATGTCTGTTCGTCGCGTCCAGCTGCTCCTTGCGTGTGTCGTCCTGATTTCCCGGCAGTTTTTGGCAGCCGGTAAATATTTTCCGTGCGGGATGACGTCGGTTCGAATCGTACTTCCTGGTTCGTGAAACGTAGGCTGGATGCGTACCGACGTCACGTCGGCTCCTTTCAGGATCGGAATTGTGTTTAGTTTCTGTTCGGTCGGTGTTTTGTTCGAATCGTACGGAAATGGTGTTTCCGTATGAATCGTACTTGCATTTTCGGATGGATTTCGCACCGGGTACGAGTCGGACGGAGAAAAGGCTCCGTCCGACGGTTCGTACCCGGTTTTTACCGGATCGGAATTGGCACCTAAGTTAGGGAAGAGCGTTATGCATTAGTATCGTAGCCATAATATGGAGGACAAAAATATTTACAGCTATGTAGGTATACCTAACTCCACATCTGTATCTGTACCTGCATCTGTATCTGTAGCTGCATCTGCATGAGTATCAGTATTTGCATCCGCATCTGTATCTGCATCCATATCTGTATCTATCTCTATATCTGTATCAATATCAGTATCTGCATCTATATCTGTATCTGCATCTATATCTGTATCTGCATCTATATCTATATCTGTATCAATATCAGTATCTGCATCTATATCTGCATCTATATCTGTATCTGCATCTATATCTATATCTGTATCAGTGTCTGCATCTATATCTGACTTTGTATCTGCATCCGTATCTGCATCTATATCTATATCTGTTTCAGCATCTGCATCCTAATCTGAATCTGTATCTGCTTCCATATCTGTATCAGTCTCTGCATCTATATCTGTATCTATTTCTAGCTATCTATGTGTGTGTGTGTGTGTGTGTTTGTGTTTGCGTCTGGATGTTTGTGTGTGTGAGTGTGTGTAGAGAGAGGAGAGAGAGTGTGTGTGTCAAGGTAAATAGATGTGGAGTTAAAAATAGTAAATCTACACTTTCTTTCAAGCGCTTATCTTTCAATAGTTTTGTTGTTGATATTTTGAGTGTCCTACAAATTGAAAGCACCTAAAAACGTTCCCGGGGGGCCTCTAAGCACTAAATAAATATTGTATCAATTTCATAGGTGCAAATAAACAATTGCACTATCAGTGAGATAACAAGCGCTTTGGTTTCACCCAGCATGGCTTCAGAGTATATGAAAAGCCTCAGCTCTCTTTGAGATGAAATATAGGGCAGGGCTCCTAGCCAGATGCAGCGCCTCATAAACCGCCCCCTTGTAGTATTAAACCGCCTGATATCAACCCACTTAACTCCCTCCAAATCTATTTAACTGAATCCCCTGCTAATCTCCCCTGTGGCGCAACACATTCTGAGACAAGTGGCCTACTTAGCCAGTACTTGCCCCCGGTGGGATGCAGGCCGCAGCGGAATATCAGCTTTAACATCTGACCGAGAACAGTGTTTTCTTTTCCATACTGCTCACCTGGTTGACTACCTTCTTAAAGAACTAGGGGCCGGATTAAAAAATTAGCGCTGGCGATGCAAATTTATTCATTTGTGCCAAAAACGTCAGCACTGGCCTGGTTTTTCAGGCTTGATGGTTCCTATCGGAGCAGGGTCAAAAGTGATTTGCATATGGCTGAATCCAAACTGAGGTGACATGGTATGCAGAATAACGATGGACTGGGATGCGGCTCGAGTAATCACCAGTGGCTGAGATTAATTCAAGCATTCCATCCACCACCTTTTTGCATACTTCAATATTATGAGATAGGCCCAATTTTGAAGGTGCTGACTAGCACCCACTCTTTTGGAAGCCTCATATTGTGTAAGAGTTGATTAGACAATCAAAGGATAACATTTGGGTGTTTAATTAAAAAATAAAGTAGTACGAAAGAAAAACTTATTTGCATTTATCTGTGCATTATAGAGCACTTATGCCCAGATTTAGGTTCTTTTGTATCCACAGTCCTATAAGCAAAATTTTGAAAATGGCAGTGGCAATTAAATTCTATATGTAAAAGTTGTTTTGTTGCTGAGTGTGCACTGCAAAACAGCTTTGTATGGCACAGTTCCATACAAACATTAATGTTGGCATTTTGCGCTTAAAAAAGCTAAAAAAAACTCAAGTGCTGCAAACAGGAGCTGCACATTTTCTGTTTTTTCGTGATGCTCTTCTGTGGTCTAGCTAACTTTTTTCTGCAAATGATGTATATTTATGTGATGTGGCACAGCAGCATAATTATGGGACTTTCGCACCAGAAGCGTAATACAAAATTATGCCAGCATAATTAAAATTTTGCCCTGGCCTACTTATCACTTTGTTGGTGAATGATTCGATTCATTTGGCTTTGCTCTGTTTTTTACTCAGTAGCGGCTCCTGGAGGAAGTGCTGCCGGGAGGTGACGCAGAGCGGGGTAGGGGCAGGGTGGGGGATAGTAAACTCCAGATTCTGTCAGAACGGAGGTAAGTATACAAATAAATAAATAAAACGAATTTCATTGCTCACGCTGCATCGCATTTGGCGTAGCAAGTAGGTATGGTTTATAATCTAAAGTTTGGCGCTCTCAAAGGTCAGGGTGCCAAATCCCAATGCTGTGCAGTCTTGATTCCAACAATGCCTCTTTTATTCACCACAAAACAACCCCTATCTCTTTATCTTTCTCTTCCATATTCTTTCTCATCCCTGCTTTCTCACTTTGTCACTCATTCATTTCCCCTTTTGTGTTTTTCTCTCTCTTGCTCTGGTTCAAAGTTTTTTGAGGGAAACTAAGTGCTGGTGCCCAAAATGAATGCCAGTGTGCCCCACCTACTACCACTGGCTTAGGTGTCATTGCTTCTTAGGATCTGCTCTTAGGACATATATTGTGTGGTTCCTGTCAGCCATTCCTACTTAGCAGTGATGTTGACAGGGGGACTGATAGGGTTCATTCTGGTCCCTCTCGTGCCCTATCACCAGTGCTTACTTTGTGAAAGAAAAGTGCTGGTGCCTGAAGCTCTGCTTAACATAACAGAACATGTGCATTTGTAAAGTGCACGTTCACCCAAAAGGGTATCTTGTAGCTGAATAACAGATGTTTATTATTACCCAACTCAATGGCACTCATTTTATTAACCCCAGAAGAATGAAAGGTTGAGTGAACCCACGAGGATTTGAACCTGTGACCATGAGGTCAAACACATGCACCTCCACTGGACGCATTAGTCCACTAAGCCACCAGATCCTGTTTAAAATAGCACCTCTGGTGCATTTAGATGTTGGTGCGCAGTATACCAAAGCTGTGTAGTTTTCAATTCACCTCAGGCCTTATTAATCCACTGCCAGACCATCCCTGCCCTTTATCTCACTCTTGTCAGTCCCTGCTTTCTCCATTTGTGATGGTTTGCTGCCTTTCCCTTCCTCTGTCTTTCTGAGTTCTGAGTTTTTCCTTCTCTTGCTTTCTTAAATATCAGATGCAGAAAAATAAGTCCCAGGCCCCAAAAATAAGTGCTGGTGCTCACCACTGGGACCACAAACTCAAATTAGCCACTGCAAATCACTTGGCTGGCTGGTAGTAAATGGAATCAACCCATTGATGTCAGTGATTTGACTTTCAATTTAGCTTCATGTGGTATCCTTTAATACCCTGGTTGCTTTCTTTTTATATCTAAGAAAGTGGAGTTGGTGGGGTAAGGCAAAACCTTCATCTGTATTATAGGGAAGAATTGGAAATTTACCCTCGGCAAAGCTTTTCTACTTAACCTCCTGGCTTCACTAAGTCAAAGTTTCCCCACCTGCTTTCAATGCATCTAGTCTGTTATCCAGCCACTGGATGTCCTACACATGAAGGGCGAGATTTCTTTCAACTGGGAAAAGCAGGTATTGGCACCCACAGTGCTGCAGGGGGCATGGTAGCAGTAGAGGCCGACATTGCTTGCGGGATGGGAGGAAGGCACGAGGGGTCACGGGGGGATTCATGGTGGTGCCGAGGGTATCACAGGGAAATAAAAATAGAAAAATTAAATTAAACTTACCTTTCCGCCGGGTCCCGTGTCTTCTCGGCTCCTGCTCCTGCTCTCCTGCCTCCGACAGGAACATGAAGCAGGCAGCCAGACTCCCTCCCCTAAGCCAATCACAATGTTGTGATTGGTCGGGACGCCGCCCAGCCAGGGGCTAATGCGGTGGCAATGTTCTCCATGCAGGCTGCCATTCAGCCTGCATGGAGAAGGGCAGTGTGAGCATGACTGGTTTGGGCAGCCCGAGAGGGCTGACCAAAGTCTTTGCTCACTCGTAGTGGGCAAAACACTCCTCCCCGGCCCTGCTCAAAGAGCAGAGCAGCCCCGCCCACCTGCAATGAGCAAAGGAAACATAAAATGGTTATAACTTTTAGTTATTACATTTTATGTTTTGGCTTTTTTGCACTGCGAGAAAACAGTGGGGCGACACTCCTCCGCCCTAGTGGAGGAGCCGTCCCTGCAAGGTAGGTGATGTAGGTAGGCCAGGGCACAAGATGAGGGCAGGGTCTCCTGAGACAGTGTATGCGGGGCTTGGTGCATAAATTGGACCTGGGTGTGAAGAACTGGAGTGCTAACACAGCACAACTAGTGGTGGTGTGGCGGGGGGTGGGTTGTGCAGGGGAAGTACTGGAGGTGGGACTCTTAAGTGGGAAAGTTCTAAACTGCCCTAATCACTTAGTGGCCAGTCCGGCTACATGTAGCATCAGGAAATGTTTCCCAGAGCCACAAATTCCAACTGAAGCTGAGATTATTTCACCTTTTAAATTGTCAGTATTGCACAGCGCTAAATTTGCAAAGTTTTTAAAAAGTTTAACGTTTTACATCACCTTTGAAACTTCTCACACCTTGCGATTGTATCTTTCAATAGCTTGTACAATGGTCTATTGTGACTGTTCCTGGTTGGTTAGTTGGTATTATGGTGTCAGCAGTAGCTACTCTGTAGTTATACACTTATGTAATGGATATAATAAATTTACTTTTTTTGTATTCCTGCATACCTATGTCTTAGTTTGATGTTTTGATTGGCAGCATAGTTATTGGGGGTGAGCCAAAGGTGACATTTGCCATTTTAGTCTAATTGGAATTGTGCTCTCTGCAACAGCAAAAACTGCAGAAAGTCATGCCATCAAACTAGACATTGCAATAGAACTTTACTCAGAAAAGGCATTTTTAATGGTTTAATGCATATCTGCGCAGTAGGTTTGAAGATATTTGTGTTACAAAATGAGAGACATTTTAAGAAATGGGCAAAGCCAGCAATTGCCCGCCTCCCCTTCTTCCAAGGGGCCCCCTGGGAAAGTGAACCTTCTCTCTGACCTCTGTCTGTTCTTTTTTTCTATCTAAATCTCCCTCCATGTTTCTACATCTACCTCTGACTCTGTCTGTCTACTCACTATGATCTTAAGGATTTTTGGGGTCCTGGACAAGACATTTTTCGACTGCTTTTACGTGACCCTGTTAAAGTTTAACATATAATTCAATATTGTTTGGTATCACGAGGCCTTGAATTAACAGGACATGGGTAATACAATTCAAAGTTGTGCGGTGTAGGGGCCTCCAAATTATGTTTTGCCCAGGACCCCCAAAACCCTTAAGATGACACTGACAAAGATGCCTGGGCAGGCTTTTAAGGGCTAATGTTTTGTTTATTTGAACTCTAAAACATTCTGTGAATAATATACAGAATCAGGTCCAATGATGAAAAAGTTAAAAACTATTTAAATCTGATTTGCTATGGGAGCATGTTCGTCAATCAGCTACTCAAGACCTGTTAACCTGATTGGGTGCCTGCTAAAAGAAGGCTTTGTTGCAGCACATTATGTGATACAAAGTATCCACTGATATTTGAAGGCACTGCATTATAGAAAAATGTGGGTGATAAAAGAAGGCTCGGAGACTACTTTCCAGAGGCGATGAGGGGTGTCATGGAGGGGGTAGACACTGTCTCAAAAATCAATTAAATATTCTGCAAACATAACATACATTTGCAATGCTCATGAATTTACACTGAGTGTGAAAGGTTTCTGAGTTTAGAAACAATGTCACCTTTCGCCATTATGTTTTGGAAGCAGCACATGTTCTGTGGTCATGCTCTATGCTTACTGCTGCTATCTGAGATATGACAGGGCACACTGTGCTGGATGTGCAGGCCTCTGACCAGCCCTGTGCTGAACCTTCATGCCTCCGATCTCTCTTCACAATGCCTTTGGCCATGCACAGCAGCCGGTGCACACAGGTTTTGGCTTATGGCCAACCCTTCACCTACTTTCCCTCCTCTTGAACCCATTGTGCGTCCACTGGATCAAGGGATTGGCGCACTTCTACCCTATATCCAGTGTGCAAGGCCACAGCCACATAAAACAGCCAGTGCCACATGGCAAGGCCTCTGGCCACACCTCGAGCTGGTCCTCCTTGCCCTAAATCCACTGGTGCATGGCCTCATTATGTGCAGAGACCCCTTTGCGCAGGGCTTGGACTCTGACCATACCCGATGCTTGGCCCTCCTTCAGGTAGATGCGGGAGATGGATAGCCACCATAGAGTACCATTCACAGTTGTGATCAGAGCAAATGTCCTGACAGATGCCCTGTTTTTTGTTACATCTGTGGAAGGGGAGGGAATGGAAATCAGTAAGGGTGTTGGTTCCTCATTCTTTATCACTGACCAGGGTGTAGTGGTTCCTCCCCTCAGCATGGCTGTGATAGTAGAACGTGGCAAGCTTGCCCTTGGAAGGTTATGCATAATGCTAGCCTCCGGTCTTGACATGAAATACTAATTGCCTCCGAGACCATGGGTATTTTTTGGTCTCAAGCCCCATCACAAGGCCAGGAATGGGAGCAAGTAAGGATGCAATGGATTTTAAGGATCACTGACAAAATATTGACGGACCGAATATCGACCTACAAGAATATAGAGTACATAATATCGATGGACAGAATATCGACATTCTATCTCTACAATGGTAAGTACAAAAATCTCGATACCAAAATATCGTTGTTTAAAATATCGTTTTTTTTAAAAATGTCTTACAAATAATATAAATTAATTAAATAATAAATATAATTAATAAAAACATAGTTAGAATTATATTAAAAAGTAAAAAAATTATAAATAATAAATGTAATATAAAAAATAAACATACTATTAAATATATATATATACATATTAACTTAATAATATTAATAAATAATTATTTTATTTAATTATAAAGGTGCTGATTCCAATCCTGTAAAACCCGGGTACGATTCGTCGTACAGAGCGTATTCTCCATACGATTCGTACCCGGGAAATCCACCGTACAATCCATCAAGTACGATACGTAGAGAAATACCATTTCCGTACGAATCGTACAAAACACCGTACAGCTAAAAAATACCTACGAGTCTGATCCTGGACAGCGCGTACGCGACGTCCGTACGGAGTCAGGCAGCGTTTTACGGACCAGCAAGTACGATTCCTCCCTACGTCACTCCGCACAGCTATTTTTTCACGGCAGCCAAAAAAAGCCGGACAACTGAGACCGACGCGAAAACGGAGCCCCGGTACGCGACGGACAGCGATGGACCCCATCCTACGTGTCATCCCGGCCCTCTTGGCCTACGACCTGGTGCACCGAACCCGACGCACATGCCGCAGAAGGTGAGAACAACACCCAGGGGCCAAAGGGGGGGTGAGGGGCAGGAAACATACCCCCTACCCAAATTAAAACCTACAATATTGAGGACATACATTACCTCAAGGGTCTGGTGACTCTGAGGGGCGTGTCCACCAATCCCTGCGTCACGCAACAACGGAAGTGGACGTGTACGCGTACGCGTACCCCTACGGCAACACTACAATAGTAATACGCACCGTACTCACACATACATAGCGTGGGTACGGTCCGTAGCACTATATCAGTGGTGCCGTGGGGGTACGCGTGTTACGGACCGTGCACACACCCTCAGAGCGTGTGTAGGGTCCGTATCACCATTGTAGTGGTGCCGTAGGGGTACGCGTGGTACGGACCGTACACACGCCCGCAGAGCGCGTGTATGGTCCGTAACACCATTGTATTGGTGCCGTAGGGGTACGCGTGGTACGGACCGTACACACGCCCTCAGAGCGTGTGTATGGTCTGTATCACCATTGTAGTGGTGACGTAGGGGTACGCGTGGTACGGACTGTACACACGCCTTCAGAGCGTGTGTACGGTCCGTAACACCATTGTAGTGGTGCCGTAGGGGTGTGCGTGGTACGGACCGTACACACGCCCTCAGAGCGTGTGTACGGTCCGTATCACTATAGTAGTGGTGCCATAGGGGTACGTGTGGTACGGCCCGTACACACGCCCTCAGAGCGTGTGTACGGTCCGTATCACCATTGTAGTGGTGCCGTAGGGGTACGCGTGGAACGGACCATACACACGCTCTCAGGGCGTGTGTACAGGCCGTACCACGTGTACTCCTACGGCACCACTACTATAGTGATACGGACCGCACCCACACATACATAGCGTGGGTACGGGCCATATCACCATTGTATTTGGGCCCGCGTGGTACGGACCGTACACACCCCATTGAATGCAGGGGTACGGTCCGTATCACACGTACCCCTACGGCACCAGTACATTTGGGATACAAGACGTACACACACCACGAATGTTGGCCTACGGCCTGGTGCAGCATATTACCTCTATATTGGTGTGTGTGTAGGCCCAGGACAGCAGTGT
The DNA here is from genome assembly GCF_964204655.1 of Triturus cristatus. Lineage (NCBI taxonomy): Eukaryota > Metazoa > Chordata > Amphibia > Caudata > Salamandridae > Triturus > Triturus cristatus. The sequence continues at coordinate 464,800,475 of NC_140592.1, forward strand.
ACTGCACCAAGGGGGTGGGTGAGTCGGTTGGTGGCGGCATAGGATTCCCAGCAGTGGACAGACATGTGAGGGGTGGGTGCAGAGGACTCCCAGCAGTGGACAGAGACATGGGGGTGGGTGCAGAGGACTCCCAGCAGTGGCCTGCAATATGAGGGGTGGGTGCATATCACTCCCAGCAGTGGACAGACATGTGAGGGGTGGGTGCAGAGGACTCCCAGCAGTGGCCTGCAATATGAGGGGTGGGTACATATCACTCCCAGCAGTGGACAGACATGTGAGGGGTGGGTGCAGAGGACTCCCAGCAGTGGCATGCAATATGAGGGGTGGGTACATATCACTCCCAGCAGTGGACAGACATGTGAGGGGTGGGTGCAGAGGACTCCCAGCAGTGGACTGAGACATGGGGGTGGGTGCACAGGACTCCCAGCAGTGGACAGAGACATGGAGGTGGGTGCAGAGGACTCCCAGCAGTGGACAGAGACATGGGGGTGGGTGCATATCACTCCCAGCAGTGGACAGAAATGTGAGGGGTGGGTGCAGAGGACTCCCAGCAGTGGCCTGCAATATGAGGGGTGGGTGCATATCACTCCCAGGAGTGGACAGACATGTGAGGGGTGGGTGCAGAGGACTCCCAGCAGTGGACAGAGACATGGGGGTGGGTGCACAGGACTCCGAGCAGTGGCCTGCAATATGAGGGGTGGGTGCATATCACTCCCAGCAGTGGACAGACATGTGAGGGGTGGGTGCAGAGGACTCTCAGCAGTGGCCTGCAATATGAGGGGTGGGTGCATATCACTCCCAGCAGTGGACAGACATGTGAGGGGTGGGTGCAGAGGACTCCCAGCAGTGGCCTGCAATATGAGGAGTGGGTGCATATCACTCCCAGCAGTGGAGAGACATGTGAGGGGTGGGTGCAGAGGACTCCCAGCAGTGGACAGAGACATGGGGGTGGGTGCACAGGACTCCCAGCAGTGGCCTGCAATATGAGGGGTGGGTGCATATCACTCCCAGCAGTGGACAGACATTTGAGGGGTGGGTGCAGAGGACTCCCAGCAGTGGCCTGCAATATGAGGGGTGGGTGCATATCACTCCCAGCAGTGGACATACATGTGAGGGTGGGTGCAGAGGACTCCCAGCAGTGGACAGAGACATGGGGGGGTGTACATCATTATCACATGACCACAACTCCATGGGTGTATGTACGCATCCCTAACTTTGGACAATGATGATAGTGCCATAACAACACATCACTGACAGCAGTGTCCCACTCCCAGGAGGATGGATGTCACTCCCCCACTGCATGACACACCACATGTGGGTGTGAGGTCAAATAACACATGCATACCCACCCCTGGCAGATGCAGCACAATACACACACTGAGATCATGCCACAAGACTGTATAGTCATGTCACTGCCTACTAAACTAAGAGAACCAAAGGGAACACATACTGTCACGCACATCCCAGGACTGATAGGAATGTTCAGGTGCTGGGCCAGCCACCAAGATGTTGTCTCTCATGGAAGGACTAGGGTGGAGTTCCCACAGATACAATGCCCACAATTGTGAGTCAGGTGCCCAAATACCCTGCAGAAAAAGTACCATATATCTGCTAGGCCGGGAGTACACACATGCATAGTGCTGAAAAGGGAGAATTTCTCCATGAAGGCATTTCAACATACTCAATACACAAGTACAGTGACTAGCAAGGATGGCACAGATGATGCAGCCGGAGACATTGCTGAGCAGGCATGGCCATAGTTGAAGGGATCCGTCACCAACAAAGGAAATGTAGACACAGGTCAGCACAACAATTGTGCAACTCTTTGCAGGGAAGATGTCAGGTGCCACAGAGGAAGGAACACTCCTTGGGACAATGTCTCAAAACCAAAATAACACACACTACCAATGATTCTTTGCAGAGACCTTGTGATGGCACGCAGATACCATGGTCCACCTCATGACCATCAGAGTAGAACATTTCTCAGAACCGTAACACATTACCACAACACCAACTCCAGCAGAAAAAACTAATAATGAAATTACACTATATACAAAGGCCAATGGCCAGTCCATAATAGAAGTCCTTGGGGGGGACACATGGGCACTTGTCTCCCCTAGCTTGCCTGCACATTGGAACCCTCAGGTTCATCGACGAAGGGGGGGGGGCATCATATGGGGAAGGACCAGGCACCACAGGGACAGGAGGGGGAAGGGCAGGTGTGGTGGGTGCAGGGGTGGATGTCTCCACCACAGGGGGGGGCAGCGGCAAAGGTGGATGTGAGCACATCGCTGCACACTGCTGCCAGGGCGTCCAGGGTAAGCCCTGCACCGGAAGAAACCCCAGGGCCAACAGAGGGGGGGTGGCCGAGGGATGGGGTGCAGCGCTCTTGGGGGAGGGGGTGGACAGGGGGTGGGACTTGACTACCCTGCCCGGGGACTTCCTCGCCCGCTTGCGGGGTGGTGTCACAGTGGGGGTGATGGGCAGCTTACCCACGTCGACCTCTTTGGGTGTCAGTTTGGCAGGGGTGCTTTTGGAGGGACTGGGTTGTGAGACCTGCGGACTCAGACTGTGGCTGTGTGTATGTCTTTTTGCCCCAGACCCAGTGGGTGTGCCTACATCCGCCTGAGTGTGCGTGACAGGAGGTGTGCGCTTGCCCTTACTTGGTGGTGTGCTGCCTGTGTCTGGTGGGGTGCGTGCTTGGGAATGTCTGGGTGTGCATGGGACAGGTATGGGAGAGGGAAGTGTGGATGGGGCTGGGGTGGGGGGGACGAAGCGCTGCAGGAGACTCACTGCTTCCGTCAGTGAAGAGTCCATGGACCGCAGAAACCTGCGTTGTTCAGACATCGATGCTGACATGCCCTCCATGAACGACACCATCTGTGTCAGCAGTGTGGTGTGGCCATGGAATACAGTCAGCACCGATGCCTGCCCAACCTGCAACTGCCGCAGTATGTCCACAGAATCAGCACTGAGGGCAGCAGGGGTGACAGGGGCAGGAGGTGCGGTGCCTGTCCCGAAGGAGACATGTTGGTGCCCTTCACGGACAGAAGGGACCGGAGCAACTGGGAGGGCGGTGATGGGAATGGTGTTGTAGCAGCCTCCGCCCCCTCGATGAGGTCAGCCTCAGACCCGTCTGCGTCGTAGTTGGAATCGCCACCGGACAGGTCCTCTGACTGACTCCCCTCACCCTCCGTGCCACTGGCTCCCGCAGACTGACCAGCACTGGAGGCACTGGTGCTGGGTCCCTCATCCAGGTCCGTGCAGGTGTCTCCCTCGGTTTCCAATGATGATGCTGTGGGCCAGGTGACGATACAGAAAAACATCAGTCACCTGTATACATCTGACACATTAGTACAAAAACAATAGGTCACAGTGCATATTAGGCAATGCATCATGAGTAACAGCTAGATTACTCCGCACATATGTAAGCCCTGTACTCCCCAGTTGGTAGACCCACCATGCCACTTGGACACAAGGAACAATAGGACACACCAGCCCAAAACTTGAATGAGAAAACACTGAGGAGCTAGTGTCTGGGAACAGGTGAGCACAGCAATACAATGAAGTCATGCCACCTCTTGTTTACCCTGAAAGAAACAGTAGTGGTGCACCCAAGGCAAAGTAACACACCTCAATACCAAAGGTGTCGCCACACTCAGAGACCTGTAAGTACTTTGGAACACAAAACAAAAAAAAGTTGGTCCCTTGGGAATCACAATACTTGACACAATCGACATGGTCAGAATGTGGGAATGTGCCATTTTGTGAACAGAACACACATGTGCCTTCATAACAGATGGCTCCCAAGGAGGTGCACACAAAACTACATTTACCCAGTCATTGAAGAAGCTGGCAGCCTTCTTTAAAGAAGCTACTGTAACAAAAGAAATGTTGTTGCAGAAAGTACATATACATGGGCCCACAGAGGGTTTGATGACTTGACATTCGTAAGTTGGTATCACCAACAACCAAGGACTTACCCAATTTCCACAACACTGGGGGAACATGTATATGTATAATCTGAAAAACAGTCTCATTAGAACAGTGCCTTCTTTAAATTGTGCCAGCGTGTCCCTCAAAGTGTAAAGGTGGTTTGTTGTGCACTTCCTTGGGAGACATCTGTCATGCTGGCACATTATTGTTCTTAACAACAAAACATCAAACTAAAGCATAGAAAACATGAAGACCTGTTGACAAGTGTTGTGAGTGCCAAGTTACAATACATTGTGACTAACAACTTGAATTATGTCAGTTGTCACATGGCCGTCCGTTACCTGATGACACATTTGCCAACACATCTGACCTACTGCCTGTCATGTGGAGTGGCACACATGTCCAAACCCAGGACAATGCATGAGCTAATGGGCCTGCTATTGTGTTGTAAAAAGGCATACCTGCACTGAGGAGACACCCCCATGGCAAGCCAGAATGTCCACATAGATGTCAGCACACAAAGACCAAACTACATAGCATCTTGACTACACACTGGTGCAAAAAATGAATGAGCAGGAATCATGTATTTAAACAATTTACACATGCTGAAAAGCACAAACATTAAACACTGCACAACATCACTGGGTCACTGCACGTTGAGTCTGTGTCCAGCCAATTATCACACACAGGTCAGACCTGGCAAGGAGACATAAGGTCTGGCCATGTAGGCCTCGCCCGCACAAATCCCCCATATCTGAGACAATGTGATTGAGACAGATCAAGAAGTGACACTTCTTAATCAGGCTTTACTAAAATGTGCAGCAAGAATTCCCAAATGTACTCCACATCACCTCGTGAGGCTGCCAACACATATTTGTGACAAACTACCATCGACAGATAGTTGTGAATAGACACACAGGCACTGCCCAGTGTGAGTATGCACAAGCCAAATGGGGTCTCCCTGTCCAGTCGACACATGTAGCACACTTTGGATAAATACAAATGAGGCCAGGGAACAATGCCACAGAGGCAGACATATGCTGAACACACTGAGAATGGACACAGTGTTGGATGACACACATGATTACGAGGCAAGGGTGTCTCAGGGGACTGTAGTGGGCACACTGCTCCTTGTTCCTGGAATGATCTGACTGTAACATGAGCAACCGTCCTGGCACTATGCATATCTCCCACTCATGCACATCATGTCTGAGGCCACAACATTGGTCATGCATGCTGCAAGTGTGTTCATTTGAAACCTCACACTCCCATGTTGAGACTCATCATCAGTGCCAACAAATATGGACCCCCAACAGAGTGAACAGGACAGGGCACAGGCAAGGTAACAACACATGTCACAGACCACCCTCCCACATGATGCAGAAAGCAATGTGCACTTGGATCAACTGGTAGGCTAGATGACCATGTGCAATTGTGATTACACACAGACCAGGGGACACATGTCAAGCAGGGGAAGGGACGAATAAGAGCACCGGTTGACTTTGGGAACAGAATATGCACTGCACATATAAACCCTGGCAGTGTATCCAGGCTACAGAGCACTTCCAAAAGCTGGGGACACACAACACAACAAACAGACAGGTACCTACCCCCTCCTTGCTGCTGTCCCTCCTGTAACTGCCTATCCAGGTCAGGGAAGACCACCGCCAGGACACGCATCATGTGGGTGGTCAGGCGTCGGCGCCCGCCGTGGGGGCGTGGAGGTGAGAGCCCCAGCTGGACCCGGGCGATCCGCCGGGTCCAGCACCGGATGTCCTGCCATCGTTTTCTGACTTGGGCTAGGCGCCGACTGCGACCCCTCGCCACTCTCACGGCCCTGACAATCTGCTTCCAGATCCCCCCCTTCTCGTAGGCAGTTACCTGTGAGGATGACAAAATGAGACAACATCACTACACCTGCTCCATGTCACAGAGACACACATTTGAACATCGATGATATGTTGAACAGGGCATAGGATGCTGCCAAGGAATAGCATCTTACTCATATAGACATTGGCCTCTGTGGAAGCCCCAATGCACTACATGGCATTGAAACTACACAGGTGGCAGGAGGGGTGTGACACACTCCCTGATCATGGCACACACTGTGCATCACATGCAACACCAGGCTGATGGACAGCACCTCATAGCAGTTACTTGCCTCAGCCCACTGACGCAACCTCAGCAGAGTACACAGACACACACAGGCATAGATCAATCACCTGCCATTGGCAACAGCGGATACATACCTCACTCTGCACATGTGCCACTTGCCTGTGGGGTGTCACAGGTGTTGGGCTAGCTCAGCAAGTCAGACACACAGCACAGCTTACTTCTCACATCAGATGGGTAGAGCTGTTGCCTCCTCCATGCAGCTGTGGTGCAACACTTCACATAGACACTCACCCACATGACAAGGAACCTTCACACACATCAATGTCCAGGAGGGCGTACACATCACTTGGACACTCTCACCACAGGTACACTCAACTCATACACATCTGTGGGTACAGTCACCTGTCACACCGGGGGGACCACTGAATCACCTCAGGACAATAGCCAAAAAATGCCACCAAGGATTTGCCAGGCTGAATGTGTCATGCACTATGCAGTGAATGTCACAGTAAGCACAATGCAAGTGAGGAGTGCACACAGGAACTACTTCATGCTCTGCATGACAGACATAAGCCTTTCCCCCCCCCTGGGACCCACTCTAAACCACATTGCATGTCTGTCACACCTGGACACAATGCCAGAAGTGACAGTCACAAAAAAGGTGCACAGTCAAAGGTAGTGGGGTCAGCACTCACCTGCTCCCCTGGTCTCCCATACAGGCTGGGGTACTGTGGGAGGAGGACATTCACCAAGGCCTCATTCTCCTCAAGTGTGAATGGCTGGGCCCTCTCCACAGTCCGCGACATGGTGCCAGAGGAAGCACAGACAGCAGCAGTGTGGTCGACAGGAAAGTTATGCAGGCAAGTGCCCTCTCATGGGTTCTGGCTGACTTATATCTGTCTTGCTGGGGGCTTTCATTTACAGGAGTACAGAGTGATTGGTCAGACTAATTTGCATCCTACGTTCCCTCCAATCCCTTTAAACATACACCAATGACACGCATTTGCATGGTTCAAATTTTGAGCATCATAGCAAGGCAAATACCACTTTGCAACATTGTAATTTTTGGGCCAACTGACTTTTCCAGCCCACATGATGGCCACATTGCAACTGAAATCTCTGTATCCATGACAACCAGCATGCATTTTGGGCCTAATACTTGTCCCCTATGTAATTTTTGATTCCAAAAAAAGATGTACGGTGCATTTCACACGTACCCATACGGCACCACTACAATAGTGATACGGACCGTACACGCGCTCTGAGAGCCTGTGTACGGTCCGTATCACTATAGTAGTGGTGCCGTAGGAGTACGCGTGTGTGTACGGTCTGTCCCACGCGTACTCCTACGGCACCACTACTATAGTGATACGGACCGTACACACGCTCTGAGAGCGTGTGTACGGTCTGTACCACGCTTACTCCTACGGCACCACTACTATAGTGATACGGACCGTACACACGAAGTGTGTACGGCCTGTGCCACGTGTACTCCTACAGCACCACTACTATAGTGTTACGGACCGTACACATGCTCTGAGAGCGTGTGTATGGCCCGTACGACGCGTACTTCTACGGCACCACTACTATAGTGATACGGACCGTACACACGACTTGTGTACGGTCCGTATCACTATAGTAGTGGTGCCGTAGGAGTACACGTGGTACGGGCCATACACACGCTCTCAGCGTGTGTACGGTCCATATCACTATAGTAGTGGTGCTGTAGGAGTACACGTGGTACAGGCCGTACACACGCTCTCAGCGTGTGTACGGTCCGTATCACTATAGTAGTGGTGCCGTAGGAGTACGCGTGGTACGGACCGTACACACACGCGTACTCCTACGGCACCACTACTATAGTGATATGGACCATACACACGACGTGTGTACGGTCCGTAACACGCATACACCTACAGCACCACCACAATAGTGATATGGACCGTACACACGCTCTGAGAGCGTGTGTACGGTGCGTTTCACACGCTTACACTGGTGATAGGAGGCACACACGAAAGGAATGGAGGTCTCCGACTCGCACAAGGCTGTACATCAAGTCATTGTCATTGCAGACTTTCATGTGCAGGGCCTAGGTGTGTCAGGCAGTGATATTGCACATGTCTCCTCATGTAGTTGCACAATTGATGTGTGATCACCTGTGTACACATGTCATATGTAATGGGGCACTATGTGGCACACTTCCCCTTCACACTTTGCACATATGTGCCTGTAGTACAAACGTGTCAAGCACAGCATCACTGGTATGGCACAGTCACCACCACCCGCAACTGTCCCCTGATGCCAGGGACAGGGACACTAACAACTGACATTTCACAATCAGCGTGCCCTGATGTGACTCTGTCATGTGTGTGTCATGTGTTCCCATGAGCTTGCTGTTCGTGTTCCATCAACTACATCTGCTGTTGCTGCATCCAACATGTGTCTGTGTGGAGATAAGCATGGCACACATCTACGCACACCATGCCACATGTGGATTCCCACGTAAGCAGGGTCTGTATGCATCGGGCATGATATTTTCACATTAGGACATATCTACGCCGTCTCAATGTCTGTGTTTTCTGTTTTCATGTGTACCCCTTCATCGCAATGTGTTGGATCTGTACATTTGATATTCCATGTGACCTGTGCGTCTAGCTTGCCGTCAGCTGTCTGTATGAGATGACATCCTTTAAATGCAGCTATGTGGATGTATGTCCCTCCTGTGATGTCTCTGGCTGTTCACTCAGACTGGCCCCCAGCTCGTTTCAGGGCATGTCATGTAGACTTGCCAATCAACGGGTGTATCTGGCTTTTCGTAGGAGTATCACCAAGCTAGCATACGTGTCCTGGATGTATTGCATACACCAGACTCTGTATTAAGCAGATGTGTAGTAGCAGTTGAGCATGTGCTCTGTTCATTGACATTGATGTTGTCATGCTCTCAATCTTCGTCATTCATCACAATTTTCTGCAGGGCACCGCCTGTCCCCCGACCAATGCCAGACTTGGGTGCCATGAGGGAACGTGCCTGCATCCGACGTTACAGATTCACTCAACAGTTGATTGAGGACTTGACCGCCAAGGTGGCACCACACCTCAACCCGCGACACAGGTATCCTACTGCATTGACCCCCAAGATGAAGGTGATGGCAGCCCTACATTTTTTTGCAACAGGTACATTTCAATTCACCACAGCTGATGTTGGTGGCATGTCACAGACAATGTTCAGCCGTGTCCTGCGTGATGTTTTGGCAGCCATGTTGGAGCACCTTGATGAATTCATCCATTTTCCGACTCCTGAGGAGTTGACAGGTGTCAAGAGTGATTTCTATGCCCTGAGAGGGATGCCCCATGTCATTGGGTCCATTGATGGGACACATGTGGCTTTGGTACCACCACAGTCACAGGAGGTAGCCTATCGCAACCGTAAACATTACCACTCTATAAATGCCCTTGTGGTGTGTCTTGCTAACTTGCTGATTTCCCATGTCTGTGCACGTTTTCCAGGGTCAGCACACGATGCCTACATCATGAGGCATAGCAGGGTGCCACAAATGATGCTGCGGCTGCACAACAAACGAGCATGTCTTGTTGGTGGGTATACTCTGTTTGTCCTGTGTGCTGCGGTATCTTTGGCTCTTACGGCATCTCCTGACCCACTTATTTACATGATGTTTCCATGTAGGTGAGTCTGGCTATCCCAACATGCCATGGCTGATGACGCCTCTCCGCAACCCAAGATCAGCTGCAGATCACCGGTACAACAATGCACACGGGCAGACCAGGCGAGTGATTGAGAGGACGTTTGGCCTCCTGAAGAGCCGATTCCGGTGCCTGCACAAGACAGGTGGGTCCCTCCCATATGCACCGGCGAAGGTCTGCAAAATCTTCCTCGTGTGCTGCATGCTGCACAACATGGCAGTGGAGAAGGCAGTGCCACTCATCCTGGAGCAGGATGAGCAGGAACATCCACCCGTGGAGGATGAAGGGCTTGGTCACGAGGCAAGTGAGGAGGAGGAGGAGGATATCCGGAGTCAGCTCATATGCAACTTCTTCTCATAATGGTGAGTCCCTGGGTCTGAGTGTGCACACTTGTAGCCTTGGGTGGCATGTGTTGCAATGTGTGTGTCCAGCTGACTGTATGCTAAGTGACTTAGATGTGTGTTCTTCTGTGCCACTCGAGTGATGATGTCATTCCACACATTTTAGCTGAGACACTTTCTTTTAAATTAGTATGGGGACAACATTGTTCATGTTTAGTATATTACCATGCATGCGGAGAAAAATCTTTTAGCTGACTTCTTCCATGCACGGACATGGGGAAATGTCATTTTGGGTAAGGATTGCAGCAAGGCATTTTGGGGGTGGTACGTGTTTAGAATGAGTGGGGACTGCTTCTGTGCATGACCATGCATATATGTCGAGTCACTATGGGGCACATAACATGTAGCATGACTCCCATGAATTGACAGTCACCCTTCGTGACAGTCATCTGTAATGGTTTTTGGATTCTGATGAAGGCATCAATGTGTGTACAACTTCCCTCTGAAACATACGGGATGCTACGGGTGGACATAGTGTGGGACATCCCCATGACTGGCTCAATAGGGAATTGCAGCCTCTCCGTGTGCAGCCGGAGGTATTTGGCTCATCCCCTTAACTTGTGTGCCAGTTCATTTGGATTTACAACATCCGTGTTGTGAAGGGGGTGTCCAGCGTAGGTCCCACATGTTCAGTCAAATGACCTGTGAGTCTGTTCATATTGATGCATTTCCCTTAGTGTGAGCTTGAGTAATAAAGGTGTTCCTCACCCTCCGAAGTGCCTCATCTCTGTCAATGCAGGTCTCTTGCCACTTTGCATGCATCATCTCTGGCATAGATGTCAAAGATTGTGCATATGAGTGTATGTGTAGTTCGGCAACATGCATGCAGTTCTTCATGGCTAATAATCTCTCTTGTGCATGAAGTCCATGGTTGTGTATGTATTTGGGCAGGTTGCTCCCACCAACAGGCCGTAAACGCCTGCTGAGGGCGTGTCTCCTGTACGCAGCTCGGCCTTCTGTTTCCTGATCTTGTGTCAGTCATCTTTGGTGATTGTTCATCCATTTTCTCTGGGTGAGCCATAAGTAACCTGACACTCCTTCCTTTACATACGCCTGTTGCAGTTGTCCTTTCTGACATCCTTGTCTTTGTGTGCTACTTTCGGCCTAGTTTCCAGTACATGCGGCCTGCTGCTGCGGGCCCTGCGGCAAGGGCCCACCAAGGTCCCAGATTCTGCCTTCCAGGCCCTGTCACACCAGCCAGGTCATGTCCCTCCTACTCCACACCGGCTCCGTCCGCCAGCACGCCATTGGACTCTGTTACCTCCTCAACACAACAGGCCCACACATCACCTTCATGACAGTGACCTGGATGAAAGCATCCTCAGCACACTACTTCTTCATTGCCATCTCAGACGGATACAAGAGCACCCGCAGGGACGGCACTAACAATCCCGGAGGATGAATTTATATCTATTCCCAAGTACGCACTCAGGGTCACAAATCCGGTTTGGCACAAACCCCCTGCAAACCCAGGCCCTTCTTAGACAATGTACGGCAGGAACGCTGGCTCTCAAGGAACCTCAACGTGCTTCCCTAGCCAGCAAATGTCATCAGGAAGACAGTCAATGAGCAACTGACAAACTTCCTCCACGCAAAGAGCTCCAGGCAACCTGCACAAGACCGTCTTCCACAGTAATCACCCCACTGCAACCGTCATCATTTCCACCAACACCGACAACTTTGCACTGCTCAACAATGGTGAGGCCACCCCCCTTGACCTCTCCACAGCATTATGCACGATGTGCTCACACACTGTCAGCTCACACATCTCCAACACTAGTATCCAGGGGATGGACCAGGATGAAATCACCAAGTAGGTCACCAGCAAGGCCATGGGAGTGGGACTCAAGCCTTCAGCATGTAGTACAGTGGCGTCATCTGGCACATGGCCCAGGGCTCCTTTCTCAGCGTGTCAATCTTCAAAGTGTCCATGAACCCCCTCTCCACCATCACATGCGCACACAACCTCATCATCATCTTGTATGCCATTGACAGCCAGCTGCTCCTCACCCTCACCAAAGACACAGCCATTGCCAGTTCCAACCTTCAAGAAGGCATGAGGTCCGATGATGAATGGCTGAACATCAGCCACCTGAGTCTGGACTTGTACAGGACTGAGGTAATCATCTGAGAATTGTCCCCTTACAGCTGGGTACACTCCTTGTGTCCCACCCGCAAGGGCACTGCACCAGCACCCAGTGGCCACGCACACAAGATGGTGTGCATCATGGACTCGTCGCTCACAATTGCCATGCAACTCACCAGCATCTGTACCTCATGCTGCAACACCCTCCGCAAGATGCACATGACCCACAGATAGATCCACTCCAAGGCAAGACAGACCATCCCCCAGGTCCACGACACCATCCGTGTCAACTACAGCCCCGCCCTCTACGGAGCAAGTACAGCCAAACTCCCGGAAAACTTGTCCACATCCAGGTTGCATCTGCACACCTCAGCTGCAACATCCCGCGCCCCAGCCACATCACTGTCCACCTGAGATAGCTGCAATGGATCACTGTCTGCTGCAGGATGACCTTCACACTCCTCACCCACACTCAGGAGGCAGTCCATCACCCCAGACCCCAAACCAACCTTGGACGTCTGTCATCCAAGACCCCGTTGGGCCAACTCCGTGCATCCAACCTTGCCCTGGCCAACATTCTTCACATCCACCGAACTCCAGCATGCAGGACATAGTTCTCCCACCTGGCTAAACATACCTGGGACTCCCTCCCCGGGAACCTCCACATGAGCCATGACCTCTACACCTTAATGATACTCTTTCAAATTGGTCTGTCCACACAGTATTGCAAGCCCCCCCTCAGCAGCTTGAGGCCATCACGGGTGAGTATTGTGCTCCATGTCTGTATTGGATGATACATTGTGACCCATGTGTGTCCTGTACCGGACTCAGATCCCAGGGTATGGATGGCTGGAGTTAGTTCAACACTCAGGCATAGTTTGACATTTCCCCACACATATGTTGTGGACTCATGCAAAATGACTGCAACATCTAATTAAAGAAATTTAGTTTTATTCTCGGTGGGGGGCGTGTATTGTGGGTAAAAATAGGTGCTATACAGTGTGCCTAGAATCCAAAGTTCACAGGGGGAGATGGGATCCTTGGCATTTGAAGTCATCAGAGTCCAGAACACAGTGTTTGTCATCATTGGTCAGACTGTGACCAACAAGTCCATGTGGCAGAGAATGTCAGTGAATGAGGTGCTGCTGTTGCGCATGAAGGCCAGGTGCCAGGCCAGGTGACCTGAGAGATGTGGATGGTCCGCTGCCTCTCAAGGTCTTTTCAGTGGACGACCCACCTTCCTCGCGGGACCCTCAGATGCAAGCCTTGACGATGTTTGGGATGCTCCGTCGGACGAATCCTCCTTCTCCTCCCTCCCTGTGGCTGGTGGTGGTCTTCGTCTGGTGGCACAGGGAGGGTTGCCCATGTTTTGGCGTGTTGCTCGGCCTGCTGGTTCTTAATCTCTGTGAGGGTATCCACTACCTGGCTGATGGCCCTGGTGTCACGCTGGTATGCGTCCATGATGTAGCGTATGTGTGACATACCGGTCCCTTCAGCTGGCTGGTCAGGTTCTCGCCTCCGCCTGCCTCCACTCCCACCACCCCTGCCCACATGAGCCTGGCTTGCCGTTGTGGGCACATCAGGTCTACGGGACCCCTGAGGGATGGCAGTTGCGGGGTTGTCTGCCTCCTCCTGGGTGCCCGGCGAACCTTGTCCCTCCAGGTCAGACTGGCTCAGTTGTTCAGTGCGGGCAGGGCTCCTGGGTGTCTTCTGGGATGTGGCAGGAATGGGGGTGGTGGTTGGCACAGATGTACCTGAAGCAGGTGCTGCAGGGGCTTGGACACCAGAGGGTCCAGGTGGGTTGGGGTCATCCGCGGAGTGTTGAGAGGCATCGCTGCCGGTGGGATCAGGTTCCTCCCAAGCCTGGGACTGTGATTCTTCCCCCCCATTGTTGGGGGAGATCCATGACGTTGCCCTGTGTGTGAGAGAGAGAGACAATGTTAATGCTGTTTCATGCGACATCCATGTTTCATATATATTCAAGTTGGCACAGTTCCTCCAGGTAGTTGTATGTGCCTAGCTTTCCCCTCACTGTTCACTTGTGGATGGGTATGTTGCGGGGGACAGATTAATATGTTCTCCTGAGTGTTTTAGCTTGGATGCTTCTTTGGCTATGGCTTGATTTTGTTGTGTCACATGTCCATTATGAGAGTGGGTAAATCCATTGCCTGTCCCGGGGTGTGTGCTTGTGTAAGGGGTGTGTGTGAGACAAGGCCTGCTGGTGGGTGTAGTGTGATTTGGCAGTGGGTCTCCCAGGTGATGTATCTGTCCCCTCATGGTGCATGCTGCCATGACAGTGAGTGTGAGTTCCTGTCCTAGATATCTGAGCTTGTGGTGTTGGTGTTTGAGTTTACAGTGGTCACAGGAGGGTCTTGTGCTGCCTTCAGGAGGGCTACCTTGTCAGTACTTTGCCAGTCCCTGTGCATTGAGCATGGTGCATGGGTGTGTACCTGGGCCATATGGGCTGAGGGCAATGGTGTCTGATTCAGAGTTGAACAATGTGTTTTGTGAGACCCACCCTCTCAGCATCCCGGACATCCAGTCTTGGGTTTGTTCTTCGTGTAGCCTGGGACATGGCATGGCCTTGCTTTGTGGATGGGGCATACACATGTTAGTGGCATGAGCGTTGTTTTTAGTGTGGTGGTGTCCGGTGAGGGCTTGGGGGTAGTTGTGTGTATTTGGTGTAGTTGGGGTGTGGATGTCATTACCCCCATGTTACGTAAGTTGTTTGTGTACTCACCAGGCTCTGCAACTCCTTCGACTCCGTGTACTCCCACCAGCGGAAGCAGGGCCATCACCTTCTCCTCCCAGGGATGGTAATGTACCGGTCTGCGGGGCAGCCCACCTCCAGTGATGTTGCTCTGGGCGTAGTTCTCGTTCATTTTCCGCTTGACTGCCCTCCGCAGATCGTACCACCTGGCTTGGCATTCATTCCTGGTCCTTCTGATGGGCGCAACAGCATTCACCCTATCGACGATCCTCTGCCACAGGTGTGATTTTTCGGCAATGCTGGTCTGTCTGACCAATGTTCCAAAGAGCTGTGGCTCGACTCTGATGACTTCGTTGACAAGGATGTCCAGCTCCTCCCTTGTGAACTTTGGATTCTTGTCTGTGGGCATGGTGTGGGCTGAGGGTGTGGATGGTTGTGGGTGTGTGGGTGTGAATGTGAAGGTGTGGGTGAGAATGTGAAGAGGGGGTATGTGTGAAGGAGTGTGCGTGAAGGTGAATATGTTAAGGTGTATGGGTGCAGTTGTTGGGGTGTGCTCTGTAGCTGCTGTGAGTCTGTTGCAAAGGCTCATGGTTTGTGTGTGTGGGCCCTTTTTATTGGTCCATTTGTTGGTGGGCCTGAGTTTGAAATGTTGGTGGGTGTGTTATAAGAGGTGGTTGTGAGTTTGGGCTTCTGTTTACCTGTTTGGATGTGCCAGGTCAGTCATTTTGATGTTTTTTGTACTGTAGACGTGTTTTGTGGTGTTTTGCGAGTCAAATTGACCCTCCTTGTGCTGTTTTACAGTGTCCTGGTTCAGTACGAGTCGTTTTCGCGTATGTAAGGTGCATCCATACGCGATGTTGTTGTACCGTGCTCGCATACGCAATGTTGTTGTAAGGTCCGTACATATGCGATGCTGGGGGATGGTGTTGGGGTACGGTGCGTCCAAGTACGGGGCTGGGGTACGGTGCTGGGGTACAGTGCGTACAAGTACGGGGCTGAAGTAAGGTGCTGGGGTACAGTGCGTAAAAGTATGGGGCTGGGGTACGGTGCTGGGGTACGGTGCGTCCAAGTATGGGGCTGGGATACGGTGCTGGGGTACGGTGCGTACAAGTACGGGGCTGAGGTACGGTGCTGGGGTATGGTGCGTACAAGTACGGTGCAGGGGTACGGTGCGTCCAAGTACGGGGCTGGGGTACGGTGCTGGGGTACGGTGCGTCCAAGTACGGGGCTGGGGTACGGTGCTGGGGTGCGGTGCGTCCAAGTACGGGGCTGGAGTACAGTGCGTCCAAGTACGGGGCTGGGGTACGGTGCTGGGGTACGGTGCTGGGGTACGGTGTGTCCAAGTACGGGGCTGGGGTACGGTGCTGGGGTACGGTGCGTACAAGTACGGGGCTGGGGTACGGTGCGGACATGGGGGGGTACGGTGCTGACATACGGGGGTACGGTGCTGACATACGGGGGGATGTGCGGACATATGCAGGGGGGAGAGGGGGGGCTGTACGACTCGTATCCCGGGCACAAGTTTACCCGGGATACGAGTGGTACAGAGTTTGCTCCGTACGGGACGTTTTACATACGCTTGTATATTCGGAAGGGCGGTACGGATCGTACTTGTGTGCTCGGACTTCAGTTTTACGATTTGTATGTAAAACTGTCCGGGTACGTCTCGTAGACCTTTTCCCGAAGCGATTCGTATGTATTTTTCACGTACGAATCGTACTTCACCGGTGGGACGGGACTTTTCGATTCGTACGTAAAAATATACGGATACGAGTCGTACGGATTTTTTTTTTACCGGATCGGAATCGGCACCAAAATGTTAGAAACATAATAAAATTATAAATACATATATATATATATATATATATACATAAACCTGTAAAATTATAAATACATATATACATAAACCTGTAATATAAATATAAAAATAAAATACATATATTTACATAATAAATTAAAATATTACAATTAATATTTATTTGTAAACAAATATTTTACACTACATTAACTATAACTTGGATAGCATAGAGGATAAAATTACTATTCCCACTCCAGAGAGTGCAACAGTAGGGAAAGTGTAGGATAGCGGAGGGGAATAGATTCCTATTCCCACTCCACGGAGTGTAACAGTAGGGAAAGTGTTGGATAGCAGAGGGGTTAAAATTACTATTCCCACTCCAGTAATTGCAACAGTAGGGAAAGTGCTGGATAGCGAGAGGGTAACAATGGCTATTCCCACTCCAGTGAGTGCACCAGTAGGGAAAGTGTTGGATAGGGGTGGGTAAAAATTACTATTCCCACGCCAGTGAGTGCAACAGTAGGGAAAGTGTTAGATAGTAGAGAGGTATACATTAATATTCCCACTCCAACAAGTGTAACAGTAGGGAAAGTGTTGGATAGTGGAGGGGTAAAATTTACAAAAAAAGTATTTTACACTACATTAACTATAATACTAAGGAAAAAATTGGATAGCATAGAGGATAAAATTACTATTCCCACTCCAGAGAGTGCAACAGTAGGGAAAGTGTAGGATAGCGGAGGGGAATAGTTTCCTATTCCCACTCCACTGAGTGTAACAGTAGGGAAAATGTTGGATAGCAGAGGGGTTAAAATTACTATTCCCACTCCAGTAATTGCAACAGTAGGGAAAGTGCTGGATAGTGGGAGGGTAAAAATTACTATTCCCACTCCAGTGAGTGCACCAGTAGGGAAAGTGTTGGATAGCGGGTGGGTAAAAATTACTATTCCCACTCCAGTGAGTGCAACAGTAGGGAAAGTGTTGGATAGCAGAGAAGTATAAATTAATATTCCCACTCCAACAAGTGTAAGAGTAGGGAAAGTGTTGGATAGTGGAGGGGTAAAATGTACTATTCCTACTCCAGTGAGTGTAACAGTATGGAAAGTGTTGGATAGCGGATGGGTAAAAATGACTATTCCCACTCCAGTGAGATCAATAGTAGGGAAAGTGTTGGATAGCGGAGAGGTATAAATTAATATTCCCACTCCAACAAGTGTAACAGTAGTGAAAGTGTTGGATAGTGGAGGGCTAAAATTTACTATTCCAACTCCAATGAGTGCAACAGTAGGGAAAGAGTTGGATAGCTGGTGGGTAAAAATTAATATTCCCACTCCAGTGAGTGCAACAGTAGAGAAAGTATTGGATAGCGGGGATGTAAAAATGTATATTCCCACTCCAACAAGTATAATACTAGGGAAAGTGTTCGATAACTGGTGGATAAAAAATACTATTCCTACTCCAACGAGTGTAACAGTAGGGAAAGTGATGGATAGCAGAGGGGTAAAAATTACTATTGCCACTCAAGTAATTGTAACAGTAGGGAAAGTGTTGGATAGCTGGTAGGTAAAAACTACTATTCCCACTCCAGTGAGTGCAACAGTAGGGAAAGTGTTTGATAGCGGGTAGGTAATAATTACTATTTCCACTCCAGCGAGTGCAACAGTAGTGAAAGTATTGGATAGCGGGGGAGTAAAAATTACTATTCCAACTCCAGTGAGTGTAACAGTAGGGAAAGTGTTGGATAGCATAGGGAAATAATTTACTATTCCCACTCCAGCAAATACAACAGTAGGAAACGTGTTGAATAGTGAAGAGGAATAATTTAGTTTTCCCAATCCTGCAAAATAATTAACATTAATTAGGAAATAATTAATTGGTCAAAAAAAAATACCTTCCACCATATTCCCCTCTAAATAACACCACCAATATTGTAAAACAGTACAAAATTAACAAAATTCATTAACAATTAATTAATTAATACCAATTAGCAAGCAATTTAAGAACCATCAAAAATAAATTAGATCACACATTTAGCACTATAAAATAACTTTAAATAAATATTATATGAAGAAAAATTATTAACATTTAATTACTTCCCACCCTACTCCCCTATCAACCCACAGCCCACTCGTAAACAAATTACACAATTAACACATTTGCCAATTAATTATTAATTATTAATATCTCATTAATAACCAATTGATATTTTCATCAACACAATTAACGATATAAAATATTAACTACATAAATATTAATCAATAAAATGATTAATTAATTACAATTAAATCACTTCCCACCCTAATCTCCTATAAAACCACAACCCGCTCCTAGAAAAATTACACTATTAACATAGTTACCAAGTAATTATTAATTTTTAATAACCAATTAAAAATAATGAATAACAAATTAATTAACACAATTAACAATATACATTATTAAAATACAAAAATATTAATTAATAAAATTATGAATTAATTAATTTCAATTATATTACTTCCCACCCTATTCCCCTATAAACCTACAACCAGCTCCCAAACAAATTACACAATTAACATATTTTCAAATTAATTATTAATTGTTAATTACCAATTGAAGATTAATTAACAACAAACTAATTGACACAATTAACAATATAAATTAATAAATACAAAAATATTAATTCATACAATTATTAAAGAATGAATTTCAATTAAATTACTTCCCACCCTATTCCCCTATAAACCCACAACAATAGCTTTTTAAAAACATTAATAACTTCAAAAAAATTATTAATTAATATACTATAATTAAATTACTTCCCACCCTATTCTCCTATAAATCCACAACCCGTTACTGAACTAAAATGCGCAAAAAAATAATTTACATAAAATTATTTACTTGTAAAAAATTCAAACATACCATAGAAAAATAAGCTATACTTTTAACACATATACTAACATACAGAACACCAATTTTTTTTTTGATATTATAAACAACAATGTTTTTACTTACGATATTACTAACTTCGATATTAAGTAAAACGATATTTCTTACCTGCATGTCGATATTCTTGTTGACGATATTCTTGCAGGTCGATATTCTGTCACATCGAAATTTAAAGATCGATATTACGGCATATCGATATTTAAAACTCGATATTATGTCTGCATACCGGATTTTAAAGCTTTATTTGACAACATGCTAGACCTCGATAGAAAGAGTAAATATCAGCAGGCCCAGAGGTAGAACGATTGCCCAACATCTTAATTACAGTTTTCAAAACGTGTGGAATGCATTTCCTAAGGAAAATAGCCCATTTCCCTTTGTGTACCTCCTTTGATTGTTAACTTTTTCAATTTCTCCAGTGGCATATGCACATGTTTTCCTATTTTCTAGCTATTTTAATGTCTTCCCGAAAGAACCAAGAAATCAGACTTTTCATCCCCTCTAGGAGTCTATTAGTATATAAATATTTATCTGGATTAGTCACCACTTACAAAAGAACTTTTTAGTTATCCTTCTAAATTCGATGAGCATATATTACAAATCTTGATTGATTGCTGTGTATCCAGGCCATCCCTTTGCTCTATTTCTTCACCTGTCTTTCCATACAGCATAGTGCTTTTGCTTATATGTTCATCTCGGGTCTGCTGCATTCTATCTCTTGAAAATTGCTATTCCAAACAGGACATGGAGGCACCAGCAAGAAAGGTGTGCACCCTGAATATCGGAAGCAAAATATCAATCGCACAGAATATCGAAGGCAGATGTTTGAGTCTGAAATATAGATAGGTACAGATTTTCTACAGACTGTGCTATGTGCAATTTTGCGTAGTGCGTAGTAGCGCAAAGTGTGCATGCTCAGTGAGCGTAGAGTAGTACTACGCCCAGGTTAGGTGTGTGAGGGCAACAAGAGACAAGACCTGCTCTTCCCCCTGTAAAGTGGGTCAGAGACCTAGGTCTATTCCTCTCCCCTTCTTTCCTACTCTCCTTTCCTCCTCTCATATCGGTGTAAGGGTGACTTTTCAGCACCCACATTGACGGAACAGTGACCCCCTTTTGGTGTAACTACTTGATAGTGGAGCACGGGCACTGGACCATAATTAGCTCTTGGTCCCCATTCTCCTTTTTTAAATAATACAGTGGAATAGCACAGAGTGGAGGGGCGTACAGTGGAGCTGCGTATAGTGGAATTGTGTACAGTGGGTTGGAGTACAGTGAAGTGGCATACAGTGGAGTGGCATAGACTGGAGCAGCATGGAGTGGAGCGACGTTCAGTAGAATAGTGTACAGTGAAGTGGTGTTCAGTGCAGTGGCGTAGAGAGGAGTGTGGTAGAGAGGAGTTCTTTACAGTGGGATAGCGTATAGTGGAGTAGTGTACA
Organism: Triturus cristatus; assembly: GCF_964204655.1. NCBI lineage: Eukaryota > Metazoa > Chordata > Amphibia > Caudata > Salamandridae > Triturus > Triturus cristatus. The sequence goes on from NC_140592.1 coordinate 464,821,584, forward strand.
TTGGAGTGGAGTGCAGTGGAATAGCATACGGTGAATGGTGTAGAATGGAGAGGCATACAGTGGAGTGGCATACAGTCGAATAGAATACACTAGAGCGGGCCGAGTGGAGTGGCATACAGTGGATTGCCGTACAGTGGAGTTGTGTACAGTTTAATAGCGTACAGTGGAATAGGGTACAGTGTAATGGCATATAGTAGAGTGGTATAGACCTAATTCCACTCAGTAGCCACACTACATTAACTATAACTCAAACCTTTGTCATGAACTGGTTATACCCTTTTATAATTTATTACTTATAACATCTCAAATAAAAGCGTTTATAGTAAGGCTTGTGACATCACAAATCACATCATTGTGAGAACATAGTGCATGGAAGAGCAACGAATTATAGCTAATATAGTGCGACCACAGAGTTCAAAACAAACATGTATGGAGGTGCATGAGTTATAATAATTTGAAGGTGTTGCGTAGGTTATACATTGGAGGTACAAGTAACACTTTATAAATTATAATCATTGCATAGTTTAAATTGGGTTTTCATAGAAAGAATACATAAAGAATTCCTGACCATAACTTATCCTAAACCTTTGTTTTTTCATTGAATTTCAATTTTAAAAAAATACATAAAAATAAAATTATATTTCAAATCATTCAGTTTAGTTTTGTCAAGTGGAATATCCTTGTGTGGAGTATTGTACCTTACAGTGGATGGGAGTGTTACACAATGCACTGTTGTAGAGTGTAGTGTTGTAGAGTGGAGGACAGTGAAATAGAGTAGTGGAGTGCTATAGAGTGGAGTATTGTGTGGTAGACTGGAGGGCCTTAGAGTGGCAGATAGTAGTGCAAAGTGTTGCACAGTGAAGTCAAGTGGAGTGGTCTAGCATACAGTGGAGTAAAGTATCATATAGTGGAGTGGCATCTCGTACAGTACTGTGCCGTAGAGTGGAGTACAGTGTAGTGTCAAAACGTAGACTGGAGTAAAGTGTTATAGAGTGCAGTGGAGTGGTGTGTCGTATGGAGAAGTGGCATGCCGTGCCATAGAGTGTGTGAAACGGTGGTAGAGTGGATTCAAGTGCAGTGGCGTGGAGTACAGTGTTGTAGAGTGCAGTAAGCTAGAGTACAGTAGAGTGTGGTACATAGGAGTGGCATTGAGTGTTGTTGAGTTAAGTGGCATACAGTGCAGTTAAGTGGAGTGGTGTACAGTGGAGTGGTAGAGTAGTGTGTTATAGAGAAAAGAGGAGTAAATTGTGAAGTGGCATTAAGAGAGTTGCATAGAGTCTGGTAGAATGGAGTACAGTGTGGTAGAGTGGCATAGATTGGAGTACAGTGTTGTACAGTGACACAGACTGGAGTACAGTGTTGAACAGTGGAATAGCATGCAATGGAGTAGAGTTTGGTAGAGTGGAGGGGCATAGAGTGCCATAGAGAAAAGAAGAGTGTTGTAGTGCGGATTACATTGGAGTGACGTAGACTGAATGGCATAGACTGGAGTGGCATAGAGGTCAGTGTCGTACAGTGTTGTGTTATAGAATGTTGCGTCATAGAGTATTGTGGCATTGAGTGTCATGGCAATGGGTGTTGTGGAGTACAGTGTTGTACACTGACATAGACTGGAGTTCAGTGTTGTACAGTGGAATAGAATACAATGGAGTAGAGTTTGGGAGAGTGGAGGGGTGATAGTGCCATATAGTGAAGAAGAGTGTTGTAGAACAGAGTAGACTGGAATGGCATAGACTTAGTGGCACAGACTGGAGTGGCGTAGAGTGCAGTGTCGTACACTGTTGTGTCACAGAATGTCGCATCATAGAGTATCGTGACATAGAGTGTCATGGCACAGAGTGTTGTGGAGTACAGTGTTGTGGCATACAGTGGAGTGGTGTAGAGTAAAGAGGCGTAGAGTGAAGGGGCATAGAATGGAGTGGCGTACAGTGGAATTGTATAGAGTGGAATGGTGTACAGTGTAGTGGGATAGTGGGAGTGGAGTGGCATACAAAGGAATAGCGTGCAATGGAGTTGCATCTAGTGGAACAGCATAGACTGGAGTGGTGTAAAGTGGCATTTTCTGGAATAGCACACAGTGGAGTGGCATACGTAGGAGTGGCCTAGACTGGAGTGGCATACAGTGGAGTGGGTAAGAGTAGAACAGCATCCATTGGAGTGATGCAGAGTGGAGTGCCATACGGTGAAATAGCGTAGAGTGAATTGGCATACAGTGGAGTGGCATACAGTAGGATTGCGTAGAGTGGAACAGCATAGAGTGAAGTGACGTACAGTGGAGTGGCGTTGACTGGAGTGTTGAACAGTGGAGTGGGTTAAAGTGGAATAGCATACAGAGGAGTGCAGTGGCATACAATGGAGTGGCGTACAATGTATTAGCATAGAGTGGAGTGGCATGTAGGGGAATAGCAATGAGTGGAGTGGGGTAGAGTGGAATAGCATAGAGTGGAGTGGCACAGAGTGTATCTGCACACAGTGGTGTAGTGTACAGTGGGCATATAGTAGTGTAGCATACAATAGAATAGCATAGAGTGGAGTAGTATAGATTGGAATGGCATACAGTGGAATAGGGATAAGAGAGGAGGAAAGGAGAGTAAGAAAGAAGGGGAGACGAATGGGTCTAGGTCTTAGACCCACTTTACAGGTTTTTTAGCATGGCAAGGCGACCAACACAATAAAAGATTCCCTTTGGTATCCCTTAGCCATTTTTATTACACACACACCTTCACTGTGCACATATGACCCACCCCACACACCCGCATTCATCCATACGGCTGTTCTCTTAAAAGATCTCCACCAAAGTGACCCTTTGGGGGACCCGTAGGTCATTGTAGCGCCGGCCAGATAAGGAGCAAAATGCCCAATGATGAAGCATGACATCCTTCGGGGTGTCACTAACCCTGGGTGTAGTGCACTTCGCACTATGCACGCTATGCGTAGCTACGCGAACTGGGTAGTGCGGTAGGGAAATGCTGTTTGCACTGATTACACAGTGCCGGATGCGTGTCCGCACTGTGCAATCATTGCAAATGGCATCTTGCACAGTGCAAGCGGTCGTTTTCTGCCGCTCGAGTAGATTTGTACTCATGCGAACATACTCGACCACTCGCAATGAGAAACCTGACCTCCCCGCGTTGAGAATCTCGCCGGGAGGTTTATTTTCCATGCTTGCGATCGACAACTTGATGTTGCTGATCGCGAACGAGGAAGTCTCGCCGGGATGTTGATTTTGCTCGCTCGCGGTCGCCAACTTGACGTTGAGGACCGCGAGCAAGCAAAAAATTCCTGCTACGCTACGCGTTTTTGCACTGTGCTATGTGCAATTTTGCGTAGTAGCGCAAACTATGCATGCTCAGTGAGCGTAGAGTAGTACTACGCCCAGGTTAGGTGTGTGAGGGCAACAAGAGACAAGACCTGCTCTTCCCCCTGTAAAGTGGGTCAGAGACCTAGGTCTATTCCTCTCCCCTTCTTTCCTACTCTCCTTTCCTCCTCTCATATTGGTGTAAGGGTGACTTTTCAGCACCCACATTGACGGAACAGTGACTCCCTTTTGGTGTAACTACTTGATAGTGGAGCACGGGCACTGGACCATAATTAGCTCCTGGTCCCCATTCTCCTTTTTGAAATAATACAGTGGAATAGCACAGAGTGGAGTGGCGTACAGTGGAGCTGCGTATAGTGGAATTGTGTACAGTGGGTTGGAGTACAGTGAAGTGGCATACAGTGGAGTGGCATAGACTGGAGCGGCATGGAGTGGAGCGACGTACAGTAGAATAGTGTACAGTGAAGTGGTGTTCAGTGCAGTGGCGTAGAGAGGAGTGTGGTAGAGTGGAGTTCTTTACAGTGGGATAGCGTATAGTGGAGTAGTGTACATTGGAGTGGAGTGCAGTGGAATAGCATACGGTGAATGGTGTAGAATGGAGAGGCATACAGTGGAGTGGCATACAGTCGAATAGAATACACTAGAGCGGGCCAAGTGGAGTGGCATACAGTGGATTGCCGTACAGTGGAGTTGTGTACAGTTTAATAGCGTACAGTGGAATAGGGTACAGTGTAATGGCATATTGTAGAGTGGTATAGACAAGAATGGCACAGCGTGGAACGGCGCAGAGTGGTATAGCATAGAGTGAAGTGGCGCAGAGTGTCGTTGCACACAGTGGTGTAGGGTACAGTGGGCATATAGTAGAGTGGCGTACAATAGAATAGCGTAGAGTGGAGTGGTATAGAGTGGAGTGGCATACCGTGGAATAGATCACCAGCGGCAATAATGGAGGGGTAGGCATACGGCTCCCTGCGAGATGACTTATTATATTCACACGCACTTACCGTTGACCGCCGGTGAGGCCAACCATCCTTAAGATAGGGGTTGGGTTATGGAATTCGAATTCGATTTTCCAGTCTGCACTAAAACGCACTGACACCAGATTGTAGGTACAGTAGGAGTACTGGGCGCTTCTTTCCTGACTCTTATTTTTTATTCCCACTTCACTTTATCACATGGTCCTGACGAATTGCTTATGGATCCACTAGGGACCGGCTATAGCGCGAAACATGTTGACATAAACAACACATTTTTTATACTCACATTTTACTAGTTTTGCTTGTGAGTACAGATGTGTTATTCAAGTTCTTAAATAACTGTGCAATCTCATTTCACTGACCATCCAGGAATTTTTGTAATTCCTCGTTGTAAATGCTGCTGGTAACCTCTTCACCATCATAATAAGCATCAAAGACATCCAGCCAATGCACCAAACATACCAAACCAATGTTACTTTTATCCTCAACCAATTTCATTAACGTTAAAAGGACATCCAATTTTTACAATTTTATTCAACAAATTCCCCAGTAATAGTTGTGAGACCGGCCTCACGGCGTATGCCCTCCCGATCATCCAGCCAACCTGCAACCACCCCCAAGACACGGCATCTCCGACTCCGGCCGCCCCAGCCACACAGACCCGAGGGCCGGCCAGAGCCCCCGACAGACTCGACACCCTACCACGCATGTCCGACCGAGGGAGCGGGAACCCCCGAGCCAGACCAAGAGGCGCCAGCCCAGTCACACCTCGGGTCGCCTTCCCCCGGGAGGACTCGATCGGCCACCAGGCCCCTGGGGAGCAGGCGCCGAGCGTCTGGGGTCCCTCCCAGACCCACCTGAAAAGACCAAAGAAACGAGCGGCAGGAAATCCCGCCGAACCCCCTCAGTCACCCAAGGCCCCTCTCTGCGAGGACTCCGGACTTCAAAGGGCAGGGGGAGTATAATAAGGGGTGCCGGAGGAACGAATGGCAGAGAAGACCTGGAACCATCGAAGCCTGCTGACGCTGTCGCGGCTCCTGAATACCGAACCACCTGGGCCTGCTGAGTGACTCGCGGCCCCCCGACTCTCGAACCACCTGAGCCCTGCTGACAAGATCGCGGCTCCCGAACTCCGACTACCTGTGCCTGCTGAGTGACTCGCGGCTCTCCCCTCGAGGACGAATTGGCAAGAGATCGCCCAGAGAAACAACACCCTCCAGCTCGAGGATTGTGAGCTATCCGCAGGGTACTTTGCAGAGACACTACCTTCAAAGACTGTCCCGCTACCCCCATTCCCCTACCACCGATTTGTAGTCTCTTGTACCGCTTATGTACTCCTTACACCTTGGATCATAAAGATCCCTTGAAACCTTCGATAAAAGAACCTATTGTCCTACAAAGAATACGTGTGGTGTCTCTCTGTTCGTAGTGTAAGCTCAGGGTGTGCGCGCCTGGTTCGGCCTACTTGGGAGAGGTGGGTCAAAGGGGTGGGCAGGACGTGTATCGAACCCCCCTCCGGCGAACGCCTTTCCAACATTTGGTGGCAGACGACGGGATCCGAGCCGACACCGAAAGAGAGCGTGCAGTGAACGACTGACGCACTACCAAACAGAGATGGAAGGAGAAACCTCCCTGGGTGCCGCAGGTACCGAAATGAGCTCGATGTTCCGAGAGGATCAATTGGACTATTATACGCATAGAGAATTAAAACAATTTTGCAAAGACCTTGGAATCGCTACCACCGGATTAAGCACAAAGGAAGACTTCCAAAAAGTATTGAAGACCTGGGTCGAGGCGGGGGCGCCCCCGACCCAAACGGAAGGAGACTCCGCCCATGAACCACAAAGCATCCCGGTGAGAAACAGCGGGCCAGAGGGGAACCTGTCCCCCGAGGAACTAGCAGACCGAGAGAGAGGCCGCAACCACGAACTTGAACTGGCCAAGCTGAAAATCGAGGGAGAACTAAAACTGGCCGAGAAAAAGTTAGCCGTCGAGCAGTTACGGCTCCAAGGGGAACTCGAGGAAAAGAGACGCCAAAGAGAGCACGACGAAAAGAAACTCCAGCTGGAACATGAACGCAGCCTGAAAGAGATCGAGTTGAGGGCTAAAAGCGAAGAGTCACGACCTTCCGGGAATCTACCATCCGCTCCCACCGTGGAAGCCAAAGTCCACATCCCCAAGGATGTGGTAAAGGAGTATTACAAAAACGACGATATCCAGCAGTGGTTTAAGGCCTACGAAGTCGCCATGACCTCTCACCGAGTCCCGCAGAAGGATTGGGGGGCTGGGCTATGGGGCCGGTTCTTAAGCGAAGGGAGAGATACCCTGCTGGATCTGCCCTCCACGGTCATGAACTCCTACAGCCACATGAAAGAAGCCCTCGTGGGCCGGTATGGACTCACCCCCGAGATGTACCGGCAACGGTTCCGAGATTGCAAAAAGATACCGGGCACCACATGGGTAGAATACGTGAACTTTTACAGCCGGGCCTTGGACGGGTGGATCAAGGGCAGCAAGGTCTCTACCTTTGAAGAGCTGTTTGATCTGATCGCCTGGGAACATTTAGCGGCCAATTGCTTTGTAGAACTGCGCCAACATCTCCTGGACAGTAAACTCACCGACCCTCGAATGCTGGCCGCCGAGGCTGACCGTTGGGTGAACACCCGGGCTGCCCGAGGCCCCGTGGGAGACTACGGTCGCCACAGTCAAGGACCCCCCCGCCAGAGGGGCGGAGGAAACCATGGCCGACCGAGAGACTTCCCAGGGGGGCCCCCGCACAGCCTCCCAGCAGCCCACCAGCGGCAGGTCCAGCCCCGTCCCCAGCCAGCGCCAGAGCCCCGGGGCGGCCAGGGCCACGAACCAGGATCACCTGCTTCCGCTGCTAACAGCCCGGACACTACGCCAATGACCCCCAGTGTCCCCAGTATCAACGACCTGCAACGATCAACCCCCCGGCCCGGCAGATGGCCTCCGTGGCCCTAGGGAAAGAGATAGAGGACTCCGAAGAGTGGGAACCAGCTGCCATGGCCCTGGTCTCCCTTGGTGATCGAGAAATGGTCCCCGGGACACCCTTGCCCGCCAACACGAAGAAGTACCGACAGCAGGTGACCATCAACGGCCACCGAGTCGCGGGCCTCCGCGATACCGGGGCAAGTGTCACCGCGGTCCACCGCAACCTAATCTCTGAAGACCAGATCCTACCCGGTGCCCTCTGTCCGGTCATATCCTCCGACAATTACGAGAGCCCCTGCCAGATGGCTCTGGTGCCTTTTGAATGGGGAGGAGTCTCCGGAGAATTGAAGGTAGCCGTCCGAACATCACAGCCCGTAGACTGCCTCCTGGGCAACGACCTTGAGAGTTCCCCGTGGGGGCAAGTGGAACGAAGAGCCCATCTCGAGATGATGGGCCTACCTGAATGGGTCTGCGCCACCACGCGCTCCATGACCGCGCAATTGCCACTCTCCGAGGGCGGTGAGGCCCTCCCACCGAACACTGTCCCCGAGAACCGGGACACCCTACCAGAAACTGACAACCCTCCTCCGAAAGGAGAAGAAGACACTAACCCGGGAGAAGGGCCGGAACCTTCCGCCCCTGAGGCACTGACTGAGCTCGGAGAACTGCCCGAGATGGCCCAGTGGCGCTGTGAGGGAGGTCCCTCCCGTGAAGAGTTCTGCCAGGAACAGGCCACCTGCCCTTCCCTCGTGGGACTCCGACAACAAGCAGAAGCACAGACCGCCGGTGACCGGACCGGAACCCACTGGGTCTATTGGGACAATGGCCTCCTATACAGTGAACAAAAGTCAGCCGAGCTAGGCGCAGCCCGAGTACTGGTAGTACCCCTGCGCTTCCGAAGCCTCCTCTTGGGCCTGGCCCACGATGTACCCTTGGCAGGACACTTAGGCCAAGACAAAACATATCAGCGATTAGTTACCCACTTCTATTGGCCCAAGATGCGAGCAAATGTAGAAGTCCACTGTAAATCCTGCCTCACGTGCCAGGGCAGTGGGAAAAGTGGCGGAAAGCGCAAGGCTCCATTACAACCCTTTCCCGTTGTGAGTACCCCGTTTGAGCGGGTCGGCATCGACATCGTGGGACCCCTGGATCCGAAGACCGCCCAGGGCCACAGATTCATCCTCGTCCTGGTGGACCATGCCACCCGCTACCCCGAGGCCATTCCCCTCCGCACCGTGACGGCTCCCGTGGTGGGCCGGGCTCTCATGGGGATCTTCTCCCGTGTCGGATTCCCTCGCGAGGTTATGAGTGATCGCGGCACTAACTTCATATCCCGCTACATGAAGTCCCTGTGGCAGCAGTGCGGAGTAACATATAAGTTCACAACCCCCTACCACCCCCAGGGCAACGGCCTGGTGGAACGCTTCAACCGAACCCTGAAGGGGATGATCCTGGGCCTCGAGGAGCCCCTGCGCCGAAGATGGGACGTCCTCCTCCCTTGCCTCCTGTTCGCGTACCGGGAAGTTCCCCAAAAATCCCTGGGGTTCAGCCCATTCGAACTACTATACGGACACCCCGTCCGGGGGCCCCTGAGCCTGGTCAAAGAGGGCTGGGAGACAAGCCCCCGGGGGACCCCTCCTGATGTGTTCCGCTACATCCTGGCGCTCCGCAACCAGACCCGGAAGTTCAGAGAACTCGCAGAGGCTAACCTCGAGGCCAGCCAAGAAGAAATGAAGCGCTGGTATGACCAGAACGCAACTCTGGTCGAGTTCCAGCCGGGCCAGCAGGTTTGGGTCATGGCCCCGGTGAAACCCTGCGCCCTACAGGACAAATGGACTGGCCCCTTCAAGGTGATCGAGCGGAAGAGTCAGGTCACGTACCTGATCGATGTACAGTCCCCACGGAACACCCTCCGGGTTCTCCACGTGAACCGTCTCAAGCCCCACTTTGTGAGAACGGAGTTAAGTTTGCTACTGGCCACCGATGATGGGGCGGAAGAAGACACTGAACCCTTGCCCGACCCCCTGTGCGCTAAAGAACTGGATGGTTCCGTGGAGGGAGTGAAACTGTCGACCACCCTCACTCCCCAACAGTCCGACGACTGTCGCCAGCTGCTCAGACAATTCGCAGACCTCTTCTCCCTCATCCCAAGAGTCACCGACTGGTGTGTCCACGACGTGGACACCGGCGACAGCCCACCTGTGAGACACCGAGCCTACCGGGTGCCTGACCGGGTCCGCACCTGCATCAAGACCGAAGTACAGAAGATGTTAACCCTTGGAGTGACCGAACCCTCCGATAGCCCCTGGGCCAGCCCGGTAGTCCTGGTCCCGAAAGCGGCCGCCCCTGGGGTCGCCCCCGAACTAAGATTTTGTGTGGACTACCGGGGGCTCAATGCGGTCACCCGAGCGGACGCTCATCCTATCCCCCGCGCCGACGAACTCATCGACCGCCTTGGGGCCGCTCGTTTCCTCAGCACCTTCGACCTGACCTGCGGTTACTGGCAGATTGCGCTCACGGAGGGAGCAAAAGAACGCTCCTCCTTCTCCACACCCGATGGACACTACCGCTTCAGGGTCATGCCGTTCGGGATGAAAAATGCTCTGGCCACCTTCCAGCGGTTGGTAAACAAGGTCCTGGCCGGACTCGAGGAGTTCAGCGCAGCGTACCTTGATGACATAGCCGTATTCAGCTCTCAATGGCACGAGCATCTCCAGCACCTCCGGCAAGTACTGCTGGCCCTGCGCCAAGCCGGCCTAACAGTGAGGGCCAGCAAATGCCAGCTCGGGCAAGGCTCCGTGGTCTACCTGGGGCATCAGGTGGGCAGCGGGCAGGTCGCCCCCCTCCAACCAAAGATAGACGCCATCAAGTCCTGGGAGCCCCCCACCACTCAGACAGAAGTCCGGGCCTTCCTGGGCCTCACAGTATACTACCGGAGGTTCATTAAAAACTATGGTAGCCTCGCAGGGCCTCTCACGGAGTTGACCTCCAAAAAACTCCCGAAGAAGGTGCAGTGGACTCCCCCGTGCCAGCAGGCGTTCGACGCCTTGAAAACCGCCATGTGCACCGCCCCAGTACTCAAGGCCCTCGACTACTCCCAAGAGTTTGTGGTCCAGACCGACGCATCCGAACACGGCATCGGAGCCGTCCTCTCGCAGTTCAACGACAAGGGCATCGATCAGCCCATAGCCTTCATCAGCCGAAGGCTGCTGCCTCGAGAACAGCGTTGGAATACCATAGAACGAGAGACCTTCGCCGTAGTCTGGGCCCTCAAGAAACTACGGCCCTACTTGTTCGGAACCCACTTCCGAGTGCAGACGGACCACCGGCCCTTGCGGTGGCTGATGCAGATGAGGGGAGAGAACCCCAAGCTATTACGATGGTCAATCTCCCTCCAGGGGATGGACTTCACTGTCGAGCATCGCCCCGGGACGGATCATGCCAACGCCGACGGCCTGTCCCGGTTCTTCCGCTTCGGCGAGGAGAACCCCCCAGTGGATGGGTAGTTCTCCACGCCTTTCAGCTGGGGGGGACGCGTGTGAGACCGGCCTCACGGCGTATGCCCTCCCGATCATCCAGCCAACCTGCAACCACCCCCAAGACACGGCATCTCCGACTCCGGCCGCCCCAGCCACACAGAGCCGAGGGCCGGCCAGAGCCCCCGACAGACTCGACACCCTACCACGCATGTCCGACCGAGGGAGCGGGAACCCCCGAGCCAGATCAAGAGGCGCCAGCCCAGTCACACCTCGGGTCGCCTTCCCCCGGGAGGACTCGATCGGCCACCAGGCCCCTGGGGAGCAGGCGCCTCGCCTGCCGAGCGTCTGGGGTCCCTCCCAGACCCACCTGAAAAGACCAAAGAAACGAGCGGCAGGAAATCCCGCCGAACCCCCTCAGTCACCCAAGGCCCCTCTCTGCGAGGACTCCGGACTTCAAAGGGCAGGGGGAGTATAATAAGGGGTGCCGGAGGAACGAATGGCAGAGAAGACCTGGAACCATCGAAGCCTGCTGACGCTGTCGCGGCTCCTGAATACCGAACCACCTGGGCCTGCTGAGTGACTCGCGGCCCCCCGACTCTCGAACCACCTGAGCCCTGCTGACAAGATCGCGGCTCCCGAACTCCGACTACCTGTGCCTGCTGAGTGACTCGCGGCTCTCCCCTCGAGGACGAATTGGCAAGAGATCGCCCAGAGAAACAACACCCTCCAGCTCGAGGATTGTGAGCTATCCGCAGGGTACTTTGCAGAGACACTACCTTCAAAGACTGTCCCACTACCCCCATTCCCCTACCACCGATTTGTAGTCTCTTGTACCGCTGATGTACTCCTTACACCTTGGATCATAAAGATCCCTTGAAACCTTCGATAAAAGAACCTATCGTCCTACAAAGAATACGTGTGGTGTCTCTCTGTTCGTAGTGTAAGCTCAGGGTGTGCGCGCCTGGTTCGGCCTACTTGGGAGAGGTGGGTCAAAGGAGTGGGCAGGACGTGTATCGAACCCCCCTCCGGCGAACGCCTTTCCAACAATAGTCCACAATAGCTTATGTATCTGGTCACTCTTTTTATTCCACTTGGACAAAGAAGAAGACAGCAACCGAGGATAAAAGTAACATTGGTTTGGTGTGCTTTGGTGCATTGGCTGGATATTGTGGTACTGACTGCTTTGCTGCACTTCTAGCAGATTTATATCTAAGGTGGGTGCGTATTTCAGCACCATGGGAGCACCCTCATAAAGTAATGAGTTTTGGAAGGAAAAAAAGTGTTAAGTCATGAAATACTGATCCATAGATGTGCACATCAATCAGCACATCCACGGTTTGTTTATGTGTATTTAAGCATCAAATACATGTTCTTCCTTTAAGGTCAGTTGTGGTCATTCTAAATATTTTATCACTTAGTCTGCTGAAAACCTTTTCAGTTTAAACACGTGATCGGCCTTTTGCTTCCTAGCAGTGAAATAGCCACTGTACGTAGTTTTCCACTTGGATAAAGAATTATGTGGCATTATTGCTTCAGGTGTAGTTTTGATGGATGGTCTGCCAGTAATTTGCATTCCAGACATCTATAAATCAGTGTAATCCAGTTAGCAGTAAGTGCTATAAACCGATAAATAGTGCATATAGTTTAGATTTTAAGGTTGTGTTAAAATTGCCTATTAACACCCTTTTCACCTCTGTCTGTGTAATAAAATATTGGATCAAGTGCTGATTTAATAATGTCTGAAATGGTGCGTTTCAAAATTCTTTTCCAGCCACCTTGTATAGCTTTTGAGATGTTTGTGCACTGCTGATAGAAATGCCTTGTCTTTTAATGCATTTGTCAAGGTGTACTGGACAAACATCAATGGCAGTCAAAATGTATAGTGATATTTTTTCCTATGTTTAGCCAAAATCTGCAGGCTAATTAGATCTACATGCTTTTGGTGGTTAATAGCCATAACACTGGTTAATCTCCTTTTAAATCTCTTCCTAGAGAACCGTGGAGAGAATATGCATATTTCCAAAATAACCAATCCTCTACCAGAGACATTTGTTTTGCATTTGATCTTTTTAGTAAACATTTTTTAAAAAGGGAAAAATTGTGATCAGCAACACATTTATATTTTTGCTACAAGGTATGTGGATGACTGAGGTGTGGCCGCAGAATCACCCATTTTACTATTTTGTGAAAACAAGCTTCCCTTTACAGCCCCGTCTACTACTTTTAATTTATAGTGAGACACCTGCAGCTTTTATCAGTTCACTATGAATAGCCATCTTTACGTAGAATCGCCTGCTTTGCTACTGTTATTATTTGTTGCCTAAACTATGCTGTCCCTCTAACTATAGTATAGAGAAGAGGTGTTCTACCATGTAGCATGTAATTACTTTCTATGAGTTAAACCAATCCACCCAAATGTGACACCAAAATTAATTGAAACCATCAATTAATTATATGTAAACAAGCTCACTCCTGACACATATTGTAAATGACAAGACCAGACTACATTTCACTTAAAAGGAAAATTAAGGAAAGATATATTTAGAAAGTCATATATCTTCTTAATTGATACAAAAACATAAATGAATAAAGTACAGACTGTGAACACTGTGACATATATGCATGTGCCTTCAAAAATACAACAAGTGCTACCACATTTAACACTGAAAAACATCCAATACAATAAAATAAACATACTTAAAGGAATTTACACTTTTCAGCATTTATGTCCGCCCGTTAGTTGATATTGTTGAATCCAGCGGTTTGATCTTTTCTCAAATGCTGATGGCACTCAACTGATCCTGTCCTACCTGTATCTAATGGTGGGGTCCATGTCAGTTCAGGAACTGTATGACTGCTGTGGCAGAATGGATAAAGCAAGACTGCCTTAAACTTAACTCCAATAGAACTAAGGTTCTAATACTGTGCAAACAACCTCATATGTGGGCCTGGTGTGCTGGGAAAGCCTACTTCTACGAACCTGGCAGTGAAGAGTCTAGGTGTCTGGTTAGATAGCAAGCTTTAATTTGATCCACAAATGAGGGAAGTGGCAGCCTGTTGCTTTGGGATGCTCAGAAAACTGAAGAATCTTTTGTGGAGCTTTTCCCCTTCTATCCACAGGATGATCATTCAGGCTCTCATTATTTCTAGCCTGGATTAAGGCAACATCTTGTACCTTTGTGTCACCAACACCCCCAGGAAGAGGCTTCAAATCATAAACAATTCTGCTGTGATCTTGCATGGACATCTACCTAAATCTCACTCTTTAGTCAATCAGTTATAGAGCTTGCACTGGCTTCCTATGGAGAAACGCATACAATCAAAGGCACTGTGTGTCACTTACCATTCCTTGAACAACACTGGACTTCCCACCCTCAAATCTCTTCTACAGGCTTATTGTCCTATAAGGCCTTCCAGACCTTCTGGTCTCAATTTTGTATTTACTCCAAGCTTTAATTTCATTAGACAGGGAGGCAGATCCTTCCGCTTTCTTGGGCCTAAACTTTGGAATAAGCTCCCTTTTCGTTTAAACTCTAACACCAAGCTCCTGACTTTCCAGAAGTACCTTAAGGTCTGGTTGTTTTACTGGTGGAGGTGGATGTATTTTCTTCTGAGCTTCTTATTGGGCATGCTGGAAAGACCCTTGTGGGCCAGCCGTGCGTGAAATAAATCCTTGTAGCATAACATATGCTTTATTACAGAAATCATTTTACATCAACCAGTGTAAAAGTCCTTAACTAACACAATGGGGGGCAGGGTAAGCCTTTTAAATGGTACTTATAAGACTGCTAATATTCATTTGTTTAAGTAGCCATGTGTTCATGCATAGTTTAACAATGCACACAAGGCTGTTCCACTATGGAGTGTAAGTGACCATGTGTTGATGCATATATTAGCAATGCACACTAGAATGCTACACTGTGGAGTGTTTGAAAAAAACACAGAAAGTCACATACTTCAGGGATGAAACTATTCTCCCTTAAGGCAAATCGTATAGCAATTTTATAATACAAATGTACTCAGTGTGCATATTAAAATCACATTGTATAATGTCATTCTGGACCATATCCTAAAATGAAGAATGTAAACATAAATAATAACAAAAGTTAGCACAACATTCTAGAACAGCTATTGTGGGTGGCTAAATTACCAGCATTGTGTCTATTTTCAAAATAAACATTGCAAACACGCTTTGCTACAGCTCTTTCAGCCAGTCTACTAACAAAAGTCAAATATTCAAGTTTTCTGCAACAGTTACATGCACAATGGATCTCACTGAATGTTGTTGACAAAACCCAACGTATATCTGGGTGTGCGTTTTCCCTAGCATGTTATACAGCAGTATAACAATTTATAAGCTTTGTGAGAGTCTAACTATCCGTCAACAATATATCAACTTTGTGGGGTTCTCACCATATGATGGGTAGTTCCTGATGTGTATGAAGTTGTAAACATACCTTTTACCCTGCTGAAGATCACCGATTGTATGTTTATAGGATAAACATGATGCATTAGACAGGCATTCAAGGATGATGTAAAACATTCAATAGCCTAGATGTCATCTAGGGGTACGTCCGGGCTTACTTTTCAAAATCGTCAAAATGGTCTGAAGTACTCAAAACAAAATCCCAAGGGCCACACTTACCCGTGGCCCGCAATATCTTTCCAAATAATAGTCAGTTGGCAACGGAGAAGGTTTAGACGTTTTATTGGCCAAAGCAAAACTCTATATAGAGGAGCCTCATCGATCCTCACCCATCAGGTGCGCCGAGGAAGACTGCTGGCTCCTTGACAAAGCCACACTTATATACATAACAGATTCAGCATACAAAGCCTTACAAGTGGAAAAATACCAGTTAGTCCATGGGCTCCTGAAATGAGCTCATACAGTGTTCAGTTTCAGTCTCACACAAAGAGTTGCTATCTATACAGAGGAGGTCGGCAGGGTGACTCCCTTTTCATCCCAGGGCCTAAAGGAATTTGCTTGATACTCCCTACAGAAGATGTGACCTTGGGCCTCGGCCGTAAATACAACTAACCTGTCTCTGGGCTGGTACGAACTAAATCATGAAGATGGTAGGCAAAGGAAACCACGTGATCTGAAACGTGGTCTATCACAAAGCAAGATGGCTACAGTATGGTTTTCGGCCCTTTTGTCGTGCAGGAGAGGTGAAAAGAAATCACACTTCTTCTAGATCAAATCAATATGTGTTTATGTGATCGGAATACTGTCATATATACATTGTGCTAACTTTACATGGTGTGAATAAACAGAACAACTGAGTTTTATCCTTCAGATCGGCCCTTTTAGCACAATCTAGCTAACATACCAACTTAATCTTCAAAGATGCTTTCATCTATCTGCATCATGTCGTATATTTCCTTCTGTACTAACTGAGTGCCTATCTTTACTGGGTTTGGTTTAGATTCGGGAAGGGCAAGAAGAAGTCGATTAGTGCAATAAGAACAGCAGGCAGGTCCACATTGTATGCAAACACAACAGGTGAAAAGGAAGCCCGTCATACCTAAAAGGATCATGAAAATTTTCCATCCCCAAGTGGTAAGGAGGTCCTAGAACCAGCTAGAAATGGACCAGGTACCGGTATCAGTATGAATTTCAGATGCTAATCCGTGCAGTTTTTGAATGGCTAAATGCACCGAGGGGGCGGAGTCAGGTATATACACACAGCAAGAACTGCCAATCACTCTGCATACTCCTCCACGATCAGCTAAGAGAACGTCTAAAACCATACGGTTTTGAAGCGTTACAAGTCTGGTCGCTTGAAGTTCAACAGTTATGTTAGTTAGTATCTCTGCAGTGATATTCACTACTCCCTCTACTACTCTAGATAATCTTCTGATTTCTTTACTAGTCAAAATGGGTCCCCATATGGGCAGGACTCCTTTCATTATGTCCACAAAGTGTTGTGCAGGGGTATCGGTCTGATCAGTAACATCCCCCGTAGTAGCTCTTTTTCCTAAACTACGCCGGTTCAGTGAATGGGTCTTATGATAGTCAGAAGGGGCTATATAGACTGTTGGGTATAGGAAAGACAAATCAATTTGAAAAAGGTAACTCCCTAGAAAACTTAATTTGAGGTCAGGGAACAGGGGGAACAAGGCACAACAAACTATACTAGTAAGTATCCCTCTCGACCTAAATTGCTTTAACTTTGCTGTTTACTTATTGTGGGTTCACATAAAGAAAAAAATCACCAAAAGTGTATACTGTTTATCTATTAAATTTATTTTTATAAATTATTTTTCATTTTTTTGTTTATATACATTCTTCTCTGATATACATTAAATTATTTTCTTTTTTGCTAAAAAGGCTAAGCTATGCAGAATTGATCATTATTCCTTTGTATATGTTTAGTTGTATAGTCACAAGGTATACAAATATAAACAGTTGATAAATCTATGCGATTGTCACTATAATTCAAGAATTGTCCCCACATCGATCACTCCTCTCATCATACTGCATACATGTCACTTTCATACAAATTATTCATCCAACACCCCAGAAAGGCACCAACGTTTGTACAATAATAGCTGGGCATAAGCGAAATGCTTAGCCTTCTAAGATGATGCAGGACACTGGGGTGTATCACTCAATCTGGTCGACGCACGTTTCGGTGGCTCAATCTTCTTTTATCGCCACCTTCCTCAGGACCTCTTGTTACGAATTTGTTATCACGGGCGAGGATGGGGAAACTGTTTTTCTGTAATCCAATTAGATAACATTATAACCATTGTTTAGTCCTATACATTATTTATGCGTCCCACAGGAGAATACATCATTTATCTCCAATAAAAAGTTAAAAAAGAGAGTTTTCTATACTGTCAGGGTCATGCACCTTGCACATGAATCTAATGCTCTCCAACATACCAGAATAGCAGGATAATTTTTAAGGGAGTGGGGAGAGTAGGAGAACGAAAAGTGAACAGAGTGAAGATGTGAGACAGAGAGAAATGACATTTAATCCTGGCAATCTTGCTATTATCACAGCTCTCGTATTTTTCTGAGGACATTTGTCCTATTGTACTGATCTATGATCTTTCAAGGTGCCATTTCAAATAATTCCATTTGGTTTCTATTTAATCTATGTCTTGGAAGTACAAGAAAGTAGAATAATCTACCTGTTCTGTTTTTTGTGTTAGCGTAACACGCAGCTTCTTCTGAGATAGTGTTTCGTTTACTTCTCTTTTTGATTCATAATATGGCCATTGCTGTAACAAGATTTTAGCCCGTTGTCACAAATCATATCTCCTATGAGAATGCACTTGTTATGCTACAAATCCACATTTTGTGTACCTTAGTCAATCCGGGATTCAGTCATGAGGATCACATTCAAAGGTTGTCGCGGGAATATTATTCTTGATTTTTCTCACGAAGCATAGCGGGTAGTCAGCCCTCAAATAATCTTTGTATGGCTTCCTAATCAGAATGGAATTAAGAGTGGTTAGTGTATCCAGTTCTATTTGTGAACACATATATAAAGTGACCAATTCGTGTGTAATTACCTACAGAATCTAGTCGTTAACTTTTCTTCTTGTTATATTCTTATTTCTTGTTTCTTTTTTTCTCCATATGTTAATGCTGTTACATGTGGGATTTGTCCCGTTCCCTTCTTGTTCAATGCTCTGGTCAGCAATAAAGAGGAAAAGACTCACGTTATGTGGAGACTTTTATTTAAATGATTTAGCAAGGTAATCCCACTATCATTCATTTGTCACTGCTGTCTCTGGTTATCGTATTCATACTAGTTACTGGCCACATATTATTCCCGTTCTGCTCATTGTGTTTAGTACTTCTGACTAATTTACATTCGTTATCTCCCCTTCTTTTTTTTAAATTAATTGGATATGTTACTGGTATCATTACATCCATGTCTCATTTGTTTTAGACTTAGTAAGGCGGTGGATCAAGTAAAATCAAATAGAGTTGAGTTGGCTTGAATGGCCTGTACATGCTATTGTAAATATGTTTTCTCGGCGCGGCTTCTTACCTATTGGTGGTAGCGTGTCTCCTCTCGTCGGCGTTCCCAATGTGATCCTACTCCGGCAGAAATGCCCTTATTACTGTTGCCTATTTATACGTTAGGCCAGCGATTCAAATTGCCTAATTACGAAAACCTGTGAAGCTGACTGACGTACTAGCCAGCGTAATGGTTCACATGATCTGACTATGGGTGCCTTTGTTTCTGCTGGTTCCATCTTGGAATGGTGATAGTACAGAGGCTTCTGTGAGACTCATCGCTTTTTTGGGGAGGTTTTATTGTCGCCCGTGATAACAAATTCGTAACAAGAGGTCCTGAGGAAGGTGGCGATAAAAGAAGATTGAGCCACCGAAACGTGCGTCGACCAGATTGAGTGATACACCCCAGTGTCCTGCATCATCTTCGAAGGCTAAGCATTTCGCTTATGCCCAGCTATTATTGTACAAACGTTGGTGCCTTTCTGGGGTGTTGGATGAATGATTTGTATGAAAGTGACATGTATGCAGTAGGATGAGAGGAGTGATCGATGTGGGGACAATTCTTGAATTATAGTGACAATCGCATAGATTTATCAACTGTTTATATTTGTATACCTTGTGACTATACAACTAAACATATACAAAGGAATAATGATCAATTCTGTATAGCTTAGCCTTTTTAGCAAAAAAGAAAATAATTTAATGTATATCAGAGAAGAATGTATATAAACAAAAAAATGAAAAATAATTTATAAAAATAAATTTAATAGATAAACAGTATACACTTTTGGTGATTTTTTTCTTTATGTGAACCCACAATAAGTAAACAGCAAAGTTAAAGCAATATAGGTCGAGAGGGATACTTACTAGTATAGTTTATAGGAAAGACAAATAGCATCTACCTGACCATCCTCTAGGGAGCCATGTATATGCATTTTCCCCACATACAAAATACACATTCGGAGGAGTAAGTATTGGTGGGCTGCTGAATGTTCGTAATCTGTACATATAATTGCATTTACTAAAACCAACTGATAGATGACTAGTACCATGTATACAAAAGGAAGATGACGCATTCAATACAGGGACCGGAATGACCCTATCATCTGATACATTTCGTTCCTGAAAATATTTAAAATACTCAGTGAAATTGAAAGACATAAAATCCAATACTTCATCCCTTAACCAAGTGTAATTTGCATATTCAGTATACTCATTCATGCAAGCAGTTGGGTCTAGTGTACCATCTGTACCATCTTCATTCGGAGTGAATCCCTGATGTACTGCTATATATGCTAGAATCATTTCATAATCCTTTTCTGAAAATCTGTGCTCATCAACAGTATAGTGTGTATATATCATTGACAGTAACTTAAACCAGGCTTCACAACTGCCTAGATATGACAAGGGCATTGAAATAAAAAGGTCATGTTTGTGCATAACCGAGGGGAGGAGGCCACAGACCCAGCAATTTGTAGCATTAGTCGAGCTATGGGTCGGGTGCAACATTTCAATAAAGGCATTCTTTACATATGTCTGACGATGTCTTTCCTTATGCGGGGCGAAAGTATGAAAACGATGCTCTTCAGGAACAGGAGTAGAAGTTATAAGGGTGTGCACAGGGTGACGAAATTCTAAATAAATGAACACACCTAAACATGTCACTAGTGATACAGCTATTATAGTTATGAATACTATCTTGATACGCAAACTCCAAGTGGAAAACATAGGCATATACGGGTGCAAAGGAGGTGGCGCTATAGGTCGCTCCTCTTCGGAAACAAAGCGAGAAAAAGAATACATTCTTACTAAAAGTTCAAATATAATCTAAGGGGAATAAGTCTACTTGCAGTCCAACCTGCCAGAGGGTGCTTCTTTCCTGTGTCCGTTTCAGAGCCTCACAGGCAGACTCCTATTGTTCATAAGAAGAAAATATAAAAGGAAAAAATACAAAAACTTCTCGCGTTGGAGTTGTACTTGACACAACTCTTACTGAAGAACTCCACCTGGGCCCCACTAACCAATCAATGTCTCTATTTTCTTTCTGAACAGAGCTTACTAAAAGTTCCGAGCTCTCAACTAGTTCAGTCCGGTGTTCTCTGATTATACCAGGATTTACTCAAGTCTTTCTTCTCTTTCTCTAGACTGAACCTGGTATCTTTGCTTTTTGTCGGGGCCGCAGGTTATAGCGAACATGACCAGGTGTTCTGGGATCAGAAAAAAGAATGGGCACAGTAGGATCAAACAAAATACTGGATGTGTGAACTTTCTGATCAGATGCAGCATTACCGGGAGCAGAGCTGATAGTTGAGCCAGCTGCTGTAGGCGTTTCTGAACTTACAGCACCTCCCTCTCGCCCGTTCACTTCTCCTCGGGCTTCAGAGAAAGGTAAATCTTCAATGAGCTGCTCACCGTCATGCACTAGCCCTTCACTCTGATGCTGCTGGTCATCCATCAATGGGAGAGGAACTCTTGTTAGGTGTGACACGTGGATCCAGTGCCGCTTCCCTTCAACCTTAACAGCCGTTCTTGTAGAAAGGAGTATCTGATGGGGTTTGGTCCATTGTGGATCCAAACTCGATTTTCGCTGGTAGTTCCGGATCAAAACCCACTGTCCAGGTTCAAGACGATGTCCAGGACCCTCCGGCAGAGGCTGCAATACTGCTGATATCTGTTGGTGAATGGAACGAAGATCTTTAGTTAATGCGTAAAGATAATCTGTCAACATAGGTTACTGAATGTCTCTAAAGGATTTCGGTCTCGGTACACCCCAGATATTAGCGGGCCTACCAAATATCACCTCATACGGTGATATTCCAGAAGGAGAGTGAGGAGTGGTTCTCACAGACAACAAAGCTAGGGGTAAGAGATCAGTCCATTTCAACCCTGTGGTGTCTTGCAATTTAGCCAATTTCAACTTTAGAATCCCATTATACTTTTCTACCAACCCCGCTGATTGAGGGTGGCGGGCAGTGTGAAATGTTTGCTTAATGGATAAACCTTTACAAATGTGCTCAATAAGGTTGGCATTAAAATGCTTTCCGTTGTCACTCCAAATTACGCGTGGCAAACCATAGCGAGGAAAAAATTAATTCACTAAAGCTTTGGCAGTGGCTAGAGCGGTATTCTCCTTGGTGGGGTATGCCTCCACCCATTTACTGAACGCACAAACCACTACTAAGACATATTTAAGGTTGTTGACCCGTTCTAACTGAATGAAGTCCATTTGTAATACTTTAAAGAGTAAGGTAGGAGGCGCAAAATTACCTTTCAGGACAGGGACACTACCTCCTGGATTATGCTGTAAACAGATCATACAGTTCTGGACCAAATGTGTTGCAGTCTTATTGATATTGGTATTATACCACACAGGATCTAGTACTGCACAAATACCTTTAACACCTATATGTGCAGGACCATGTGCCATGGATACTATGACATTCACAAATGCATTTGGCAGTAACAGAAACTGCCACATTTCGTACAGGCACTAAAAGAAACTGCCACATTTCCCCTGACCTACATGCCCTAAACTGGCTACCTTTTGAGGCCAGGATCCAGTTAAAAATCGCCTGTATGACTCATAAGGCACTACACCACAAAACCCCTAGGTACCTAGCCGAAAAACTGGTATTATCAGGTGGTAACAGATCTACCCGGAGCTCTAACAAGCTGTTACTGAAACCGCAACGTTTCTCCAAGAAAAAAACGTACAATCGTACCTTCTCAGGAATGGCCCCCAGGATATGGAATGCCCTACCCCCAGAAACGAGACTCAATCCATCTACGTTTTTTTTCAAAAAAGAAGTGAAAACGATTCTCATGTCCAAATTTACCTGAACTATAGCTATCTGCATTTCTCTGTATTTTGTACCTTGTATGCACTGTAACACTGTATTTTTATGTAACCACCTTCTCCTATGTCAGATATGTGAAGCGCTCTGATACCCGCAAGGGTCTTGTCCGCGCTATACAAAACCGTCTAAATAAATAAATATATAAATAAATAAACCATCTGCATTTTTCTGACAGGTCAATCCAACATCCATTTTCGTCTAGTTTCCCTATCTGTTCTTGCCAATGTACTAATTCTTCAGGGGTCACTTCTTGTTCTATTTCTCTAATACTGTCCATGGTGCTATTAAATATTTCTGTTTCTATCATTCCTCTCGATGAACTGGTTACAAACCTAGAGGTGGTGTTAGACTGGGCAGTTTCTTTAGCAATTCTGTCAGCAAATGAATTTCCTTTTCCTACAGCATCGATCACAGCTTTATGGGCACTACATTTGACAACAGCAATTTCTTTTGGCAAAGTCAGAGCAGTCAATAATCTCAGGACCAGCGGGCCATTCCTTATCTTCTGACCATGCGAAGTAAGGAAACCTCCCTCTGCCCATAGCCTGCCAAAGTTATGTGCTACACCGAAAGCATACTGGCTATCGGTGTAGACATTTACTCTCAAACCTTCACTCAATTCACAAGCTCGAAGCAATGCTACCAATTCGGCAGCCTGGGCAGATTGAGAAGGCACTTTAGCTGCCTCAACTACAGTCTGGAGAGTGGTGATCGCATAGGCGGATGTGGAAGTGCCATTAGGCAACTTTAAACATGAGCCATCGACATATAACTCCCCTTGTGGTTCAGATAAGGTAGTGTCTGTCAGATCTATCCGCCCCTTCGTTTCCTCCTCTGTCCGAAATATACAGTCGTGTATATCCTGATTTTGTTGTTCCGAAGGGAGGGGTAGTAACGTGCCAGGATTCAGAGTGGTACATCTTTTGATAGTGATGTGGGGTGCAAACAGGGTCAATTCATACCCTGTAAGACGCGCACTAGTTAAGTGCTGAGTCTTGGTCCTGTTTAATAATACATCCACAGCGTGAGGCAACATCACTGTGAGGTCAGTATTCAGGACGAGCCCTTCTGATTGTCGAATTGCCACCGCAACAGCAGCCGTGGCCCTTAGACAACTGAGAAGTGCTCTAGCGACGTTGTCCAACACCGCTGAAAAATATGCACAAGGTTTTTGCTTACCACCAAATCTTTGTGTTAACACAGAAAGTGAGCAACCGTCCACCTCATGCACGTAGAGTGCAAAAGGCTTCCGGTAGTCAGGGGTGCCAAGCACAGGAGCAGAACAAAGAGCAGATTTCAGAGAGACAAAAGCATCCTGACATTCAACAGTCCATGGTAAAGGTTCATGCACATCCTTAGCCATCAAATATAGAAGAGGTTTAGTCAGAAGTGAAAAGTTAGGAATCCACTGGCGACAATAAGAGGTTATGCCAAGAAAAGCGCGGACATCACGTTGCGTGCAAGGAACAGGCATGTTAGATATAGTTGTTATACGATCAGGAGTTAGTCGTCTACCCTCCTTCGACAGGAGATGACCTAAATAAGTCACCTCCGGTCGACAATATTGAAATTTGGACAAGGATACCTTATTACCAAGTTTTGCCAAATGCTGCAACAATTTAACTGTAGCATCCTTGCAACCCTGTTCAGTATCCAAAGCCACCAATAGATCATTCACGTACTGTAGCAGTACATTACCAGCGGGCAAAATTAAAGTATCCAATAGGGCTTTGAGCGCTTGACTATAAATACTAGGGCTTTCTGTATAGCCCTGGGGAGCGCGACAAAATCTAAAGCTGCGACCAGCTAATGAGAATCCAAAAAGATATCGGCTATCAGGATGAATGGGAATACTGAAGAAAGCATTCTTTAAATCAATCACAGAGAACAATTTAGCTGTGGGAGGAATCATAGTTAGTATGGTGGTGATATCAGGCACCACGGGATACTGAGGCACCACAATCTTGTTAATTTCTCGCAAATCAATCACAAAACGATATGTATCTACATAATCAGGACTTTGATCTATGGGAGCCCTTTTAAGAATAGGAAGAATGGGACTATTACACATATTGGAGGCTGTCTCCTCCACCACCCCAGTGCAGATCAGATCCTGAATAATGGACAACAAGGCTCGTTCACCCGCAGGGGCAATTTTGTATTGCGGTATTTGTGGTAAACGAGCATTTTGCTTCAAGGTAATTGAAATTGGGGGTATCCTCAACAAACCCACATCAGTGTCTCCGGTAGCCCAAAGTGTTTTTGGAACCTTCGCAAATTCGGGGGGTAAGGTATCTGTTTTGGAGAAGGACTGCACCGAAGGGGCTTGAATAGTCAAATAGACACCATCTGGGTAACAATATATACGAGCATTTAACCTTTTCGATAAGTCTATGCCTAATAGATTCTCACCACATTGCGAGGTTAAAAGGAATGGCGAATTAATAGAAATAGGGCCTAGGGTGAAAGAAAGAGGTTGGGAAATGGGGCTTACCGCCGGAGTTCCAGAGAAACCTACGGACACATTATTCTGGCCAGACAGAGCAGCCCCAGGGACAAGGGCATGTGAAACAGAACTGTTCATAGCTCCAGTGTCAACTAGAAACTTACCCGATGCGCCCATTAAATGTGCATTAACATAAGGTCCGTTTTGATCTATAGGAATTGACACACGTCCCCCACTCTGCCCTCGGCTATCCTATGCATGAGAGTAGCCTGCCGAAGCATCGCTGACACATTCTTCGTTAAAGTACTGCTTTCCCTGACCAGGATCAAAATAGTTTTGGCTATTCCCACCTTGTCCAGACTCCTTCTGCCTTGTATGTCCACCACGATTACCACAACCGCGTCCTCTTCCTTGGCCTCGCATAGTACTGTGTTGCGCATACAACAACGGGCACTGGGAACGCCAATGGCCTTCCTGTTTACAGAAGGCGCATTGGTTTATTCCCAAATCAGTTCTTCCTCCACCCGGTACTTGGCCCGCCCCTCGTGGAACAAAAGTTGGCACTCCCCGACCCCTCCCACGGCCTCTCTCAACTTGCTGTAACAGGACCCGCGTTTTCAAATCTTTTGCTTTCTTTTCCGTTTTATCCTTACTTTCATTCTCTCGGTGCTCATAGTATTGAGCCATGCTTAATATAATCGAAGGAGTAGACGTCGTCCAAATACTTTCTGCTGCCTGGAGTCGGGCAGAAATTTCGGGCAGTAAATTAGTTACAAACCTATTGACAAACAAGCGTATACCACCCTCCTTGGATAAAATTTGGCCGCTGAAGTCAATAAAAACCCCTTTAAATCTAGTGAACAAATCTGACACACTTTCATCTTTCTTTTGCTTGCATGCTGTCAATTTATCTCAATCAACTTTTCTAGGAGGGATTAACGAATGCATGTAGGTAATTATTTTGTCAGGTAACGTTAAAATTTCAGCCCTGGGCTTATCTCCTGGTTTTCGATCTCTATCCCAATCTCTCAATTGATCCCATGTTCCCCCAAATTCAGTCACATGATCTTGGTCATGTACCTGAAGCCATATATCTACTGGTACTAATAAAGCAAAGAATAATTCTATATCGGCCAACGTCATTACCGCCGATGAGGCGGCTTCAGTAAGTTCCTTATAATATGCTGTAGGATTTTTCCTGGGATCAGGCAAATGAGCCTTTAATGACAGCACTTCACTGCGTTTCCACGGGGTGTACACCCACTGTTCCTGAAAACAAGCATCTACCCGCGGGCGGGTAACCACCCCCGTTGCATCTACTATTTCAGTAATTTCTGGATGATAAATAGGGTGTACTTCACGCATTGGGAAATGTGTGGAGCCCGCGGGAACAGCAGTTTCAAGTCGAGTTCTATAACTAACCATTGTTCTAATATTTCTGTACACCTCCTCCGGACTTAACTGAAATGTATGCGCTTGGTCATGAATATCATACAATATTGCTGGAGCCCTCCCCCCTTCATGAACCTGTTCCCATAATTCTATGAGGCGTCCAGCCATGTGGTCTAACGCATCCTGTTGCATCATGGGCTCATAGTCTTTCACAGTGCTCCATATGTCAGACAAAGTATAAATAGGCTGTCGCATCCATTGTGATGCTTGCTGTGCAATAGTTTCCCTTTCCTCTGATCCTAAGGCTGACCGGGTAAACAGCTTCTTTCCATCAAGGAAACCGGGCGGATGTACCGGAGTGGAAACAGCTGGTAAAGGAGTCGCACTCACTGAGGAAGAGGTCAACACATGAGGAGAATGGGTTGACCCGGGTGACAGCTGAAGGGTTTCAGCTGCCGCAGATGACAACAAATTGGGTAATAAAGTCATAATCTCTGAGACAGACGAGGACAACCGAGACAAATTTGTTTGAGGCACAAGGAGGGGAGGGGCTGGAGGCGCTGACACAGTAGGAGCCACTATTGACACCACTGAAACTTGCGCAGGAGCGGCTGGCCCCGCAACGCCTGATACCGGGGCAACTGGTGCTGCCGGATATAACCGTTGCGGAACATATAGGGGTGGTGGACGCATGTCCAATAGATCTCCTTTTTCGTCTTCAGCGTCAGGCCGAGCCACATAACTTTTATTGACCTGTAGTCTAAACTCACGATTTACACATTCAATCCCTTCTTCCGTTCGGGCTCTGTCGTAGGCAACAGCTTTCTGAGTAATGGTTTGCCCTGCTTTGACTCTAGCTAGTTTCTCTTCTCTCATTCGCCTTCGCTTCGATTCCTTCTGCCAGGTGTTTAATGCTTCAAACATAGATTGTCTACTGCGTCTAGAAAATAACTGATCCTGTAAGAAGGCAATTTTCTTTTCATCAAAAGAACCCGTTTTAGGCCATTGCAATTCTTCATTACCTCTGGTATACTTATGCCACAAAGTATTAAACAATAAAGGAGCTATTCCATGTTTTATGTACTTATAATGGCTAGGACTGCCTTCCGGTGGGGCAGGCTGGCTTTCGGCCAGACGAGAGCCACTAGTCCGACAACCACAACTAAAACAATTCAATTTACTGAAGCATGGCATGTTAGTTAGCAGACAAACACCAGCAACGTACAAACAAATTCTTGTATCACATATAACACGTACTGATTTTTCTATATAACGTTTTCTGCAGTTCAACCTCAACCTACTTATTCAAACTTGATGCATCCAAACAAACGAACCGAGCCCGTCGACTCCCGTTCGTGGAGAATTATTCAAAATACCGGACCGACAGAATCACAACGAGCAGTCTTCCAAAAAGACTGGCAAGAGGCAGTCAGACAGGTGCGACCACGGACTGGACTACAGACCATCCCATGACCTCCTTGGTTCACCATTGAGACTGTTCTGATTGGGTGCGAGCATCACCTCAGGTATGTCTCATGGCTACCCAGTTACAGCCACAGGCTTTTCCGAATACAATCCGGCCGTGTGTTACACACAGGTAACAACTAGGCATCTGATCAGTGCCTCTAAATCACAAAAAATCCGTGGAGTCTCTACAGTCAGTCCCTACCAGACCACCCTGCAAGACCTCCGTAATTCTCCTAAGGTACTCATGACCCCCAAGCCAAAATACAGTTAACTGTTCCAAATGCACCGCTCAAATAGCGCGCGCCAAAACAAACAAATTATTCACCGGGTGCATCTAGGTACGAATGTTCGTTCTCCGCTGCCAACACGGTCAGCTCCTGGGTTCAGCCCGTAGGACCCCGGTGAAGGGCTACTAGCAGCAGAGGACACCCCGATCGGGAGTGTGGAGTGGAAGTGCCAAAAAGTCAGGGAGAAGGAAAAATAAAATCCCTCTTTTCCACCCGCCCGACCAGGACACCCTCAATCCTACCACCCGAATACGGGGGAGGAAAGACCCTTTCACGGGGTCCCACCAGAGTCGCCAACTGAAGTACTCAATTCAAAATCCCAAGGGCCACACTTACCGGTGGCCCGCAATATCTTTCCAAATAATAGTCAGTTGGCAACGGAGAAGGTTTAGACGTTTTATTGGCCAAAGCAAAACTCTATATAGAGGAGCCTCATCGATCCTCACCCATCAGGTGCGCCGAGGAAGACTGCTGACTCCTTGACAAAGCCACACTTATATACATAACAGATTCAGCATACAAAGCCTTACAAGTGGAAAAATACCAGTTAGTCCATGGGCTCCTGAAATGAGCTCATACAGTGTTCAGTTTCAGTCTCACACAAAGAGTTGCTATCTATACAGAGGAGGTCGGCAGGGTGACTCCCTTTTCGTCCCAGGGCCTAAAGGAATTTGCTTGATACTCCCTACAGCAGATGTGACCTTGGGCCTCGGCCATAAATACAACTAACCTGTCTCTGGGCTGGTACGAACTAAATCATGAAGATGGTAGGCAAAGGAAACCACGTGATCTGAAACGTGGTCTATCACAAACCAAGATGGCTACAGTATGGTTTTCGGCCCTTTTGTCGTGCAGGAGAGGTGAAAAGAAATCACGCTTCTTCTAGATCAGATCAATATGTGTTTATGTGATCGGAATACCATCATAGATACATTATGCTAACTTTACATGGTGTGAATAAACAGAACAAATGATTTTAATCCTTCAGATCGTAAAAGAATAACGACAGTTCTTACACATCTCCCTGCATTGGGTGGTGGAGCTGTCAATTCGTTTTGTGTCCTATAACCAGTAACAATGAACAGTATTAACCTTCAGCTATGCACCCTCAACTCCGCTGATTTTTTTGTTATGCAATTCAAAAATGTAGAAAAGAC
Organism: Triturus cristatus; assembly: GCF_964204655.1. Lineage (NCBI taxonomy): Eukaryota > Metazoa > Chordata > Amphibia > Caudata > Salamandridae > Triturus > Triturus cristatus. The sequence goes on from NC_140592.1 coordinate 464,850,895, forward strand.
AATCTATCAGTTAAGATTTATTATATAGATATATACTGTTTATAAGAATAGATTTTAAAAAAATCTTGCAGCAGAGCAATCTGCCAATTCTGGTCTCACCTGAGAGCTGTTCAGATCTATCGATGCCTATCCTTCATCGAGGTCCTTCTACAGTTCCTGTGACATAACAACATCAAGGATCAGGGCATCCAAACTCCCATATTTTTCTACACCGATAAGGTAGCATAAGTTAAGTGCCGCCATAGTTGCTTCTGCTACTTTCGTTTAGTGGAGACATCACAGCTCAAGTCATCTTTAACAGGAGAAATCAACTGCAGCAAATCACAGCAGCCTTGTATTTGTAGGCACTGGCAGAATCCTCATCAAATCCTGCTGTATGGGGAATCACTGACAAAATATCGAAAGACACAAAATCGACTTACAAATATATCGATACAAAATTATCGATCACATTATTATCGACATCACATACTTATTTAAAACATTACAAAAATATCGAACACACTATATCGAACTACATAAATATAGATACACAAAATATCGCAAACACAATTATCGGAATCCTGAAATATCGACGCTCATTAATAAACATATACTAAAGTACAAAATATCGTGAACTAAAATATCGACCACTAAAATATCTCCATTTTACTAATATCGACTATATAAAATTAAATTAAATACTAAAATCACACAACATAAACACCAAATAATGTCTTTTAACTCTACACTAAATTAATATTAAACAAGAATATATTTACTACATTTAAAAATAGATTACAAAACGTAAGTATTTACTAAAACATTATTAACAACCTTCCTACATTAAACAACAATATTATTGAATTATACTTTATCAATTCATGCATACAATACATAATATAATGTTTAGAAAAATACATATAGAATAATACACCACTAAACCACTAATTAGCGTTTTCCTTATTAGGAAACTAACTACCAGAATTAAAATAAAAAAAATTCGAACTAACCAATAAAAACACTCCAAATTCAAACTGACCAATAAAACACAAATTACAACATCCAAAGCACTATAAAAAGAAGTTCTACTTCATTCACATTCCAGAACCAAAAAAAAAAAATTAAATGAAGAAGAAAGTCTACTGGATTGCAACTGCAGATATAAGGAAATCAACATACAGCAAATATTTAAAACTATCACAAGTCAGTTAACTATATTATAGTCATTAAGACTCAAAGCTAATAAATTGTAATTACAATATACATACACTATAAACAAATAAATGTCTTCTTTCTATTTCATGTTTTCACTACAGGAAACTCCAAAAGAAACTAAGAAAATACAGAACAGCACCAAAAAAGATACAACTAACAAAGTAAGTATTTCACAACCAAAAATCAACTAATAGATTAGAAACCACCCAAATTAAATCCCAAATACAAATCCCCTAACCATTCCCTAAAAAAATATAGAAACAAATCTTAAAACAAATGTACTTTTATTTTCCACAGAAAGAAAATACTTGAAGAAAACTCCACAAATAAAGAAGAAAAAGGATTCTACTCAAACACATCAAAACTAACTATGTAAGTATATTGCAACTAAATCTTGGTTTTTTTCTACTGAAATTCAAACAAGAGCATATATAATAACTATAATATATATTTTTCATAGATAAAGCTACATCAAAATGACTGAAGGAGCAGAATTCATAACAAGCCAGAAGGGAAAAATGTTACTATGCTATATGGGATACACTTACACACAGAAAAAAGTGTATGGTTTAAAAGTTAACTGGAAATGCACTAAATACTACTCTAATAAGTGCTATGGGCGTGCTACAACACGACAAACAACAGTACTGCACACTAGAGAACATAACCATCCACCAAACATTACTGAAATAGAAGTCAGATCTGCATTGGAAACTATAAAGGAAGCTAGCACAAGTTCTCAAAAACCTACAAGTGTAATTTTAAAAGAGCAGCTTCCCAAAATTCCTAAAACTGCCACAACACAAATGCCATCTGTAACTTCACTCAAAAGAACTATAGCACGTACTAAAAAAACCACTACTACTTCAACCCCAATTCCTCACACATATACTGAAGTTATTCTAAGTCCAGAACAAAGTATAACTTTAAACAAAGAACCATTTGTCATATTTGATAATAAAAACAATGACAAAAGAATAATAATATTTGGAACAGCCAATAATCTCTGTAAACTACAAAAATCACAAAACTGGATGATGGATGGGACTTTTACCATATGTCCCAAACCCTTTTTCCAACTATATACAATACACGTCCTATATCACAATTGCAATATACCATTAATTTACACATTACCAAACAAACATAACTCCACATACACTGAACTATTAAATACAATAAAACAAAAAACAAACAACTTTTCCCCACAAAAAATCATCCTAGATTTTGAACATGCAATGATTAATACTATATTAAAAACACACCCCCATACCTCCATCCAAGGCTGTTACTATCATTTTAATCAGTGCCTATGGAGACACATGCAAAAATCAGCCCTAAGCATTGAATATGCAACTAATTCAGCTTTCGCATATCAAATAAAAAAACTAATAGCACTAGCTTATGTACCTGACACAGACGTAACAGAACATTACAACATTTTATTAGACAGCACCTTCTACAAACAAAATGAAGAAAAACTAAGTCCACTATTGGACTATTTTGAAGATACATGGGTCGGCAGACTACATAGATCTGGCCACAGAAGAAATCCTAAATTCTTAATTCCCTGGTGGAACGTATACAGAAGCACATTAAATGGAGAATCAAAAACTAATAACGCAGTTGAAGGATGGCATAACGCCTTCCTGCAATCAACAGGCAGAACGAAACCAACACTAGAAAGATTTATATCATGCCTACAAAAAGAACAGAGTTATCAAGAGTTCCGAATGGAACAATCCATAACTCAGCTAACTCCAAAAACCTCAAAACAAACTAAACAAATGTATAAATATCTAGAGCAACAAGTAAAATTGTACCCTACTACCAAAGGCCTAGAATACCTAAACATCATAGCTAAAACACTTCTTTAAAAGACCAATACAAATAAATGACTGATTACTCATTTTCAATCATATCAAACACATAAAATATATTTATCTTATCACAAAAATAATTACTGTGTGTAACATATTTATACATATTGTCAAAAATATATTAACACACATTAATAATATTTGTAATAAAATAAAAATAAACAATAATAATAAACAATACCCACCCACAATAAATAATTATAAATTAACTTACCAAGTGTATTCCAAACTCTGAAAAATCCATTTCCTACTTACACAATCCAAACGTAAAAAAAAAAGGTTCCCAAAAAAAAATGGAAAAATACAACTGTCGATTTAATCCATAATCCATGCACCAAATATCCATAGGAAAACCATAAAAATCCCGAAAATAGATAAAAATAGTAAAAAACGCTCCATGAAAACCGAAACATTTAAAGAAGTGTAAAAAACATATTGTTCAATAAAACGAACACACACTTCTTTAAAAAAATATAACGACTCCATCCGAAACGAAGAACCTAGAAAAGAAACTATAAAAACAAAGCCACATACATTCCCACCCACATAAAACAACACATAAACACTTATTAACAATAGTACTAGATTTAAAACAGTTCTAGATAAACACCTTAAACCGAAGTCTCGAAACATGCCTACACAACGTTAAAAACACGTAAAAATACAACACGCAACTCTAACACATAACATTTCCAAATATAATAATAATATGAAATTTATAATGCGCTCAGCTTACCCAGGGGCGTCCCGGCGCAACAGACCAGAGGGGAGACTCAGCTAATCACTACTGTGGAAACAAGTGGGTCTTAAGAAGTTTCCTAAATGGTAGGATCTTGGGCTCTGAGCGAATCCTGAGGGGCAGAGAGTTCCAAAGAGACGCCACCTGCACCGAGAAACGCCTACCCCCAGAACGAGCTTTTCTTACTCTGGCTGACTGCAGAAGGTGTTTTTGGTCCGAGCGCAGCAGACGTGTGGGTTTATAGGGACGGGCCATATTAGCAAGGATAGGGGGGCCTTTCTGGGAACATCCATAAGGATTCTCGCAGCTGCGTTTTGCACCTGTTGGAGAGTTTTGAAGGTCGCTTCGGGGGCACCGAGAAACAGCGCATTCCCATAATCGAGCCTCGATAGAATTAGGCCACGTATCAACAGCTTCCTTGCTGGATCAGGAAGCAAAGGTAGCACCTTTCGGGCTGATTTTAGTAAGCCAAAGCAAACCCCTGCGGTCTTCCTGGCATGAGTCCTGAAGGACAGATCTTCTTCCAACCATACTCCCAAGGACTTGATCTCCTTCTTGGGGGATGGTGGGTCACCAAGAGACCGGGGCCAACCGGTCGCAATAATGGAGGGACTGGGATTGCCCAGGAGCATCAGCTCGGTTTTGCCTCCATTGAGCTTTAAGGCAGAGATAGACATCCAACGATAAACATTGGCGAGGCAGTCGTGTAAAACCTCAGGTTGTTCCGCCAGCTGAGTGAGGCCGACCACCAGCTGAGTATCATCAGCATAGCTGATGATCTTCACCCCCGAGGGGGCGACCACTCTTTCAAGTGGAGTCATATATATATTAAATAGAGTAGGGCTCAGCGATGAGCCCTGCGGGACTCCACATTGAAGAGGGATTAGGGCAGATTGCTCTGACCCCTCCCAGACTTGGTAGAAACGGTCAGATAGAAAAGATCCCAACCATTTCAGGGGCGTCCCTGAGACACCTACCTCTGACAGACGTTGGAGGAGCACTTGATGACTAACATATATACAGCTACACTAAACAGTATCTAAGTAGGCTCAAAATAAAATTTTAACCATGTAAAACATATAAAACAAACCTTACCTGTCACGACGTGAAGTAACTCCCAACCGCGAGCTTCCCTTCAACCCAAATGACCCAAAACAACATGACCGGGTTACAAAATAGAGCACCCAAAACATAATAAAACATTTAACTATAACAAAAAAACCCTCATTAAATCAGGTAAAATGTAAATTCACACCCAAACATTTTCTACTATTTAGTTAAAATAGACCTCTTTTTTTCATGTACCTAAAAATTGACTAAAAATGTTCATCATGTGTAAAATTATAAAAATAAATATTTCAAAAATTAAAATATTTATTATTATAATTTCTAAAAAGAAAAAAATACAAAACAATGTATGAAAAATTGTTAGAAATATTTTGCATGAATTATAAAATTTTATTTATGTTAAAAATGTGTTTGTTTTCAAAACATTGTTGAAAAAAATTAATATTAATATTTTACATATTAATATTAATAAAAAACGTATCACATGTTTGTACTACAAATATGAAAATGTTAAAAATGCTTATATATGAAAAGATTTGCCAAAAGTTTGGTATAAATATTTTGAAAACCTATTGCTATTTTACATTTAATTTAAAACACACAATTGTACTACATTATAAATAATGTAAATGTATTAAAAATGTGTACAAAATATAGTAAATGTACATAACATTTTTTCTGACCTATATTCAATATGTTTGAATTGAATTACAATGTAAATAATGATATTTCTGAATGATTCTACTCAAATAAATAAACAATAAAAATTTACAAAAACTACAATAAAAACTATGTTCTTGTCTTATTAATTCTGGTTCTGTGATTATTTATATTTACCTTCTATTATCAATATTGAACATATGTAAAAAAATTGTTTTTACAAAAATAAAAAAAGTAACAAATATTATAAAATTACAGAATACCATTACCCATTATTCCAATACAAAATATTCAAATTTTGTTCCTACTAATCACATTAAATATATCAATAAACATATCACATTACAACTTTAACTATATTTATTATCCTAAACTATAAATATTTCATTAAGTAGTACAAATCCAATATATAATAATAAAATCCAATTAATATACACTTAATTATTTTTTTTACTATTGCTATATCAATTTAATTTAATTTAATAAAATACCATACATTAAACCTCAAAATATACTATAACCACTGTACTTAACAATAATTACATTAGATGTTCCAAAGTAAAAACAACTAATTCTACACTTCCAATGCTATTTAAATTAATTAAATCAATAATAACAAATATACACAATTTACATACTATTATCACTACAAAACATAATAAATACTTTAAACACAAAACATAAATTATTACCTATTTCCACTCTAATCTACAATAAGTTGTAGTAGATAGATGCTGAACAGTAAACATGAATAATTTCCTATTCCCACTCCACTGTACAATAGAATACAATAGCTCCAGTCTATAATAAATTGGACTATGTGCTGGACACTGACCATAAATAATTTACTATTCCCACTCCAGTCTATAATACATTAGAGTAGGTGCTGGACACTGACCATTAATAATTTACTATTCCCACTCCAGTCTATAATAAATTAGAGTAGGTGCTGGACACTGACCATAAATAATTTACTATTCCCACTCCAATCTATAATACATTAGAGTAGGTGCTGGACACTGACCATAAATAATTTACTATTCCCACTCCAGTCTATAATAAATTGGACTAGGTGCTGGACACTGACCATAAATAATTTACTATTCCCACTCCAGTCCATAACAAATTAGAGTAGGTGCTGGACATTGACCATAAATTATTTACTATTCCCACTCCAGTCTATAATAAATTAGAGTAGGTGCTGGACACTGACCATAAATAATTTACTATTCCTACTCCAGTCTATAATAAATTAGAGTAGGTGCTGGACACTGACCATAAATAATTTACTATTCCCACTCCAGTCTATAATAAATTACAGTAGATGCTGGACACTGACCATAAATTATTTACTATTCCCACTCCAGTCTATAATAAATTACAGTAGGTGCTGGACACTGACCATTAATAATTTACTATTCCCACTCCACTCTATAATAAATTACAGTAGGTGCTGGACACTGACCATAAATAATTTACTATTCCCACTCCAATCTATAATAAATTAGAGTAGGTGCTGGACACTGACCATAAATAATTTACTATTCCCACTCCAGTCTATAATAAATTGAACTAGGTGCTGGACACTGACCATAAATAATTTACTATTCCCACTCCAGTCCATAACAAATTAGAGTAGGTGCTGGACAGTGACCATAAATTATTTACTATTCCCACTCCAGTCTATAATAAATTAGAGTAGGTGCTGGACACTGACCATAAATAATTTACTAATCCCACTCCAGTCTATAATAAATTAGAGTAGGTGCTGGACACTGACCATAAATAATTTACTACTCCCACTCCAGTCTATAATAAATTACAGTAGATGCTGGACACTGACCATAAATTATTTACTATTCCCACTCCAGTCTATAATAAATTACAGTAGGTGCTGGACACTGACCATAAATAATTTACTATTCCCACTCCAATCTATAATAAATTAGAGTAGGTGCTGGACACTGACCATAAATAATTTAATATTCCCACTCCAGTCTATAATAAATTACAGTAGATGCTGGAAACTGACCATACATTATTTACTATTCCCACTCCAGTCTATAATAAATTACAGTAGGTGCTGGACACTGACCATTAATAATTTACTATTCCCACTCCAGTCTATAATAAATTAGAGTAGGTGCTGGACACTGACCATAAATAATTTACTATTCCCACTCCAATCTATAATAAATTAGAGTAGGTGCTGGACACTGACCATAAAAAATTTACTATTCCCACTCCAGTCTATAATAAATTTAACTAGGTGCTGGACACTGACCATAAATAATTTACTATTCCCACTCCAGTCCATAACAAATTAGAGTAGATGCTGGACAGTGACCATAAATTATTTACTATTCCCACTCCAGTCTATAATAAATTACAGTAGGTGCTGGACACTGACCATTAATAATTTACTATTCCCACTCCAGTCTATAATAAATTAGAGTAGGTGCTGGACACTGACCATAAATAATTTACTATTCCCACTCCAGTCTATAATAAATTAGAGTAGGTGCTGGACACTGACCATAAATAATTTACTATTCCCACTCCAGTCTATAATAAATTACAGTAGATGCTGGACACTGACCATAAATTATTTACTGTTCCCACTCCAGTCTATAATAAATTACAGTAGGTGGTGGACACTGACCATAAATAATTTACTATTCCCACTCAAGTCTATAATAAATTAGATTAGATGCTGGACAGTGACCATAAATAATGTACTATTCCCACTCCAATCTTTAATAAATTAGAGTAGATGCTGGACACTGACCATAAATAAATTACTATTCCCACTCCCCTTTCTAACAAATTAATGTAACTGCCAAAAACTACATATAAAAAATGTATTCATCCAACAAAAACATATTAAATGTTTGGGTACTTACTGCACACTAAACATACATATTTTTCTTTTACCACTACTATATAAATTGCAATCATAAGAACCTCATTACTCAACATTAGCAATAATATACCCCTAAAAATATTTATGAGCAATAACTCCCCACCCTCAACCCACATAAATGTAGTATTTATTTTCAATTATTTTATTTTTGTTATTACATTTCTTATTATTTTTTTGTCAAAACTAACTTTACAAACACTACCCATCCTTAACCCTATAAACCCACCATCACACTTCTAAATTAAAATATTATAATAAATTGATAATATTAAATTGGTAAATTTAGAAATTTGTGCTAATATTTACTATTTTTGTTTGAAATTTTTAAAAAATTATTAATTTCAAAACACAACCCACCCTTATCCCCTATAAATCCTAAATACCTCTTATTAAAATAATTATCTCCTTACAAATTTTAAATTTTAATTTAAAAAACTATTATAAATGTATATTTTAATAATAAATATTAAATTTTATATATATTTGTAAAACAATCCACACCCTTATCCCCTATAAACACAAAATCCCACTTATTACATTTATTTTCTTAATAAAATTGTAAAATTTCAATTTTAATACCAAATTTTAAATTTAAATTTAAAAAAAAAAAAAAAAAAAATTTATATATATTTCTAAAACACTCCACAACCTTATCCCCTATGAACCCTAAATCCCACTTATTACATTATTTATATTATTAAATTTTTTTAACTTCAATTTTATTCCAAAATTTAATTTTGAAATTATTTCATAAAAAATGTAAATTTAATTTTTATTTATAAAACACTCCCCACCCTTATCCACTATATACCCAACATCCCACTAATAAAATGTATTTTCTAATTAAAATGTAAATATAGCAATTTTGTTCACAAATTAAATTCGAATTCCAAAAATATTTCTTAAAATATTTTATTTAAAATATATATTTTTAAAACACTCCCCACCCTTATCCCCTATAAACCCAACATCCCGCTCCTAAAATGATATATCAAAATTAAAAATATAATATTAATATAAACAAAATTATTATTTTAAATACACTTAAATAAACATTTTCTAACACTTATAAACAATAATTTTTAACTATTAACAAAATCACAGAATACTATACTTTTTCGATATTTTCACAACACGATATTATGTCTTTCGATATACTATACCTCGATATTTTACTACACATAACATTATCGACATTTTTTACATCGATATAAAAAATAGAGATATTTTATACCATCGATATATTTACTTAGATATTTCTGTATATCGATATTACATTTCCGATATTTTGTCTACTCACCCTGTAGGGGGGCTTGCATCTTTATGCACTGGCTGTTGAGTGACCACCGCCATTTGCAAAGGTGTCGCTATGCAGTAATAGTTGTCAATCATATTTACAGAGTCAGCAGGTGCCATATTTTTGGTGTAGTAGTTATATAAGTTTGTAGCTGCTGTAGGTTTTCATTCGTTTATCAGGTACTGGGCTTTGAGAATTCTTCTATCCAGGGTCAGCTTTAGCCCTGGTGGCGCCCTGTGCGACAATGTTTGTTGGCGCCCCTCCAATGACCACCTCCACCATGGATTCTCTCACTAGCACCCTTTAACAGTGACCAAGTCTCCATAACCACACGCTCTCAGATGCAGTGAATTCGTTATAAAGTGCCACTCATACCAGTGTAGGGTATCAGAGCACTTTGAATCACACACACATTACACAGAGACAAGAAATCATATGTGTGTAAATCAGTGTATAGGAAATGTTACATAAGCCAAAGGACTAAAAGTGTAGGAGTAACATATCATCCATACTAGTAGGCAGTATAGTTTAAGAGTGCTTGGTGTGGAGAAGCACAAACTCAGAGTAAAAAAAAACAGCATAATTGGGAGTATTCTTTAATAATAAGAATCGATTTCTAGCCAAATTAACCCTTTATGCAACAATAATCAACGTTCTAATGTATACTTTGCAGTGTGTATGCAGTTCTATGATCAAAGTTAATAGCTCACTGTTGAATATTAGGACTTTAAGTTATAAATTGCAAGTAACAAAAGGATGTCTCTTTTGAAAGCAGTAACCTGCTGATCTGTTTACATCATAGCACTCTGTAATCTACTTGGTACACTTTCTTTGCAGCAGGCACATTAACCCTCTGCACTAACTTCAAATAAGTCAAAACCTCAACTATACAAAACACTGATCTCTCCCCATGAAGATAATTAATCACACGAGTTATCTTGACATTTTTGTGAGGCCTGGTAGTTGCTGGAAGAAAGAAACGCTGCAGCAGGTGCTTGAAAAACATACTAAACTTGCAAACACTGCGCCCCAGAAAGCCAGCACCCGGTGCGGTGGCACTGGTTGCACTGCCCTAGAGCCGGCCCTGCTTCTATCCATCTGGATGGCCCAACCCAACTGTAATTTAGGAAACATCTGAAGACACACCTCTTTGAAGAACACTGCACTAAGATGAAGTAACAGTCCAAGAGATATATTTACAAAGAAAGGACGCAGTGCAGCGCTGCAAGCAATTTAGCAGGCCATGTGGCATCACTCAAAAAACACATGGATGCCCGGTACTTACAAGAATACTGTGCACCCCTGTGTTTTCCCTTGTGCCGGCACTAAAAAAGCTTCCTAGCACGAACGCAGACACCCTTGCGCATGGTGCAAGGAAGCCTGCATTGCAGGGATGAGTATTTATGTGCAGGAAGGGACAACTTACTGCACATAAACAGTTATTTAAGGCAATTTGATTCTGCAGCACACATGGAAAAAGCACAAAAAACGAGGAGAAATAAAAGTATTTCTCCTCGTTGCACCACTCTAACGCCTGCTTTTCAATGGCCTTAGTTTTTGGCACTGCCACAGATTTACAGATCCTTGTAAATCTGAGGCAGTGTCAAAAAGAAATGGGTGTTGCAGTGGAATGCCCACAGCAACACCCATTTCACGCCCCTTTGATGCAGGAAACTGCGTGAAAGGGTACGACAGTTACAATGTACCGTTAAGCCACACAAAGTGGCTTAGAGCATTGTAAATATGGAGAAGGGCACTGCATGACCAGAGTGTCATAAAAAGTGATCCCTGGTGGCGCAATGCCCTTGTAAATATGCCCCCAAATTTGCTCTGAGAACCCCCTTCTCCTTTAATCATTCATTTATTGTATCGTTGTCTTTAACCATTCTAATGGCTCCACTCCATTTAAAACACTCCACCATGCTCAGGTGCACCAGATTTCCAAAGACATTGTTGTATGGTCAAGATACTGCCTCCAATTGCCTCTTTCACAGCTGACAGGTCTTCAAAAGGGTGCAAATAAATACCACTAGGTATAATTTTCGATGCCTGAGAGAAAAATGCTTGTTATTCTGGTGACATTCACCTAATTACCAAATTTCATGTTACGCGAAAATGCTGAAATTACTTGAAATGTCTTTTTTTTTTTTTTTTTTTTAAACTTTATTCGATCATTAATTAATAATCATAAAAGTACATACATACATAAATATAAAAACATGAGGATTCGGCAAGTTTTAAATTAATCACATGTCATGAAAATGGTGCTTTTCCTCAGACATATCGATTTTAAAATATATACAGCAGTAAAAAAACAGATGTCCTGTGAATTAAGTCCAAATAAAAGCCCCATGGCCGAAACAATATTGGATACATTATATTTTTTAAAAAGCGGTTTCAGATATACTTTTCGAAGATGGAGATAAAGAGGGCATAACAGTAAAAAATGCTCCGTACTTTGTTTTGTAGTCCCATCACACGGACAGGGGGGGTAGTATAAGTCTTCATTACAGGATACGCAACAAGCAAATGAACAATCCCCATCCGGAGTCTTGTCAGCACAAATTGGTGGGAACGGATAGTAACCAATTTAAGGTATCCTGGGGGCCCCATTTCTTCCTTATTATATCTGTCATAAAAGACATGTGAGGAGAACTGAACAGTAGCTGCGTTACGCTTCATCATGCTAACCCTCAAAAATTCATGTTTAATCTCACTCTTCGTGATATCTAAAACACAAGAAGGGTTATCACAGACCCTAAAATTAAAAACATCATCAAATGTTCGGATAATATAGTTAAGCCACGGGATGCGGGAACATTTATCCAAGTAAAGACAATCAGAGATTATCTTTCTTGTAAAGCCAGTCTGTTCCTTAGACCAAATAGATCTCCATACTAACAGGGGTCTTAGTCTGATCAAGTCAGATAGATGTTCTAGACCAGACTCTTGATGGATCAGCTTTGTTGAGGAAGAAGATGGTAAACAAAGGAGTTTTTTGACGAATTTGTTCTCCTCAACCTGGAGCATGTTGTTATTACAATGGCCCCACACTCCTGAACCATATAGGGCCAGAGCAACACATTTATGTCGATATAAATACAACATGTCTAGTATCCGTCTTGAGCCTAGCTTGGATGCAAACCTAAATAAGCCAAAAGAACACTTGGCCATTTTGGCTCTTACATTGATCATTTCGGAAGTCCACATCCCCCCACTATTAAAAGTGATACCCAAATAACAAAATTTGTACACCACTTTTATGGTTTGGTCCATAATTGTAAAGGGCCTTAGGTTCTTAATTTTCTTCCCACAGGGCATTATAAAAGTTTTTGAATCATTAATTTTTAATTTTCTCCCCTTAATAAAATCTGCAAATTTATTCATAAGTTTTTGCAACCCTAAGGGGGTTTGTGAGAGCAGAACCGCGTCATCCGCATAAAGCAATATTGGGATGGACAAGCCACCAGCAGTCGGTGCATCTGCACTGGTGGACCGTAGTTCCGACTCAATTGCATTAATAAAAAGGGAGAAAAGGAGAGGTGCAAGGACGCATCCCTGCCTAATTCCGGATCCTATTTTAACACTGGGGGTACACTCCCCCGATTGCCCGTATCGTATCTTGGCTGTCAGGTTCCTATAAAGTTGGGCCAGGAAATAAATAATATCTTGAGGGGCACCCATGTCCAACAAGGTTGACCACAGAAGACCATGGTCAACCAAGTCAAAGGCACTGGACAGATCGGCAAAACAAAGAAACAACGAGCCTTGTTTGGCTCGTGTATATTTGCATATAATAAGGTCTAGGTTAATGCACTGTTCTATAGTGCCCAACCCCTTGCGAAATCCATACTGTGAATCTGCAAGGATCCCTTTATCTTCTGCCCATTCCTCTAGACGACTCAGTAATACTCTACTCATAATTTTTAGGGAAGCAGTAAGGAGGGAGATCGGGCGATAATTTTTTGCCTCACCCCTCTCCCCTTTTTTATATACCGGGATAATAATTGATTCCCCCCAGGTCTGTGGAGCCGCAATCGTCGCAGCTGCATTAAACACCTTTGTTAACAATGGGCTCCAAATGGAAATCTCGGCTTTATAAAGGTCAACGGGTACCCCGTCCGGGCCCGGCGCCTTTCCCCCCTTACTGGCCCGAATGGCTGCATCTACCTCTAAGACTGTGATATTGAGAGGTATGGGGATTAAAGCCATGGTTTCACTATCCCCCCCTACAGCTAGTCCTTCGGGGTTAAAAATACTAGTAAAATGAGACACCCATTGTTCCTCAGATACCTGGGCTGACATTACCGGGACTTCTTCATTTTGGAGGAAGGGACTATTTACAGTGGACCAAAAAAGCTTGATAACCTTAAGGTCCACTGCCTTGGTCAAATTGTTCCAGGCCTCTTCCCTTAGTTCCTGTTTCCTATCCCTCAGATGAATTGTGTATTCCCTTCTGAGGGTTTTAACTGCTTCCTTATCTCTGGGTTTACCCTTAAGAGCAGCTTTGAGTCTTTGTAAGGATTTAGTACATTCTCTGTTAAACCATCCCCCATTAATCCTAGGGCCCTTTGGTTTTCTTCCCGTTAAAATTTCAGCAACATTTTTATTAATAATGTCGAAACTAACTAGAATATCAACATTATTCTTTTCGGGTTCGAGACAGCATTCCACCTCGTCTATACAGGCAGACACGATAGTACATAGTAAATGTTCCTCATTTTGCCTACCCCATTTAATTCTAGGGCCATTAGGTCTATGTGGAACTATATCTGTCACTTCACCATGTATCGCCTTTTCTTTGGCCCCCCACAAAGAAAGATACATTGTTAAACAGTTATGATCACTTAGGGCCGGGTCTACTATTACAGGTAAGGAACACAGAGCTATAATACTGGTGGAGACAATGAGGTAATCCATAACCGTAGCACAGTTCCTACCAATAAAGGTAGGTACCGAATTACCCTCGCTGTCTACCCTAGGTAACATAATGCATAAATCCATTTTAAGCATAAAAGTGTTAAGGGAATCCCCATAAACCGAATGTATAAAGTGGGTCTGATCTTCCCCCACCTCATCCCCATGCCCACACACCCTATTGCCACCAAATGGGCACATGTAAATGTTAAAATCTCCGCCCCACAAAATATCAAAAGGCACATCACTGCACCCATATAGCCTTTCCACCTCCGCTTCAAGTTCATCAACCATATCTGTTTTTGAGTGGTTAAAGGCATTGTTGTAGTGGTTTATAACTAAAACATTTCGCCCATTCCTATTTTGTAACCACAACAACTGAGAGTGTAGACCGACGGTCCGGTGGATTTTTACTCGAACCGGTAGCCTCACAGAAAGCAATATCACCATTCCACCACTGGCTCTCCCCATGTTGGATGGCTGGGCATGGCAATTATAGGCAACATACCCATCAAGATAGACATCTTCGGCCGCCCAAGTCTCCTGGAGACACAGGATATCAAATTGGGTTATAAATTCTAACCATCCTAGACATTCTATCTTGTTATTCCATCCAGCGATATTCCAGCTCGCCATCTTATATCCCCGTTCAATTAAACTAACAGCCTCAGTGGATGGTGGGGATAAGGTGTGGACATGGGTTGCTTCCCCTGGCACGGAATCTACGGATAGTAAGGTCAGGCTTGTGCTTCCATTGGCCGGGGTAAGAGCATCGGAATTACAGTAAAGCTGGGCAGAATTACATGTATTACCCCCAGAACTACATGTAGCATTGTATCCATTGGGTGAGTTAATACCTGTTGAACCTTTTTCCCCCGTGCCCCCACCCGTGTCTCCCCCTGTGTCACCACGGAATTCCTTCTCCCCCTTCCCTGTGGCTCGATGGCATCAATCGCAGTCTTCCAGGCCACTAAACACCTCAAACCTGTTGGTGGTATCTAGGGGTGTAAAAGGTTTGAGATGATCCATTCTCCTATGTGTTAGGGGGTTATACCTTGGGCCTATAGTATTCCACCCATACAAATCTACAACTAATGGTGGTTGCCTGTCGCTAAATATAGGGCCATTATTGTAGACAGGTGGACGATATGGGTTTGGAAGCATTTGCCTCAGTAACGATGGTGGCGGAGCTCGCTGTGATTGATGATTTGATGGAAACACCACTGAGCGAGGATAAAAATATGTTAGGGGACGGGGGGTAATAGGTTTACTATCGTGGTCTGACGGCCAATTAAGTATAAAATGGACGGCATTCTGATCTCTAAAATTAATGACCACTATGTCTCCCTCAATATCTTTGGGTCTTCCTCCCAGCCAAGGAAGGCGGCGGACATGTATAATTTCTCCATTGATATTATTTGCAATAGGTCTATACAGACTTAACCAGTGTGATATTTTATTTTTCAACTGGGTAAAGCTCTCCCGTTTGTCCTTCTCCAGCTCTGGTAAACCTGTAAGGACTACTACAAGGGGTACAGCTTCTGGTGGAAGTTCTGGAAGGGGACCCTTGTTATAATTATCTCGAGCCGGCCGCTCATTTCCTCTCTCTCTATTTATATTCCCTGGGGCTTGACCAGAATTATTCCGCTGTCCATTAGACGTTACAGCCTGTACTAATGTGGGTTTACTGTTAGGTCCAACAGGATTACTCCCTGATGTACTTCCACTCATATTAATTGAGGGTTGAAGCTGAAAGGTAGTCTGATCAGGAGTAGGTATCGTTGTTGTAGCGGATGTACCTGATGAAGAGGGTACCATTGGGACTTGTATAGAGGGGTTGAACGACACTTTATTAGTTACAATCTTTTTCTCCAGTTCGTGTTCTATCTTCCCAAGTCTATCTTCTAGTTTGCTAAGTCTTTCTATGATAGCCAGGGAATAGGTCCTCATTATAGACTCTATGCTATCAATCAAGGCCCTGTCTGAAGGTTCCTGTAACGTCACCACCGTTGGGGGGCTATCGGCGATGGAAATAACAGGGTCAGTAAAGGGAATTACACATGGATGCGTAGGTGATATAGCTTTCCTTCCTTCGTCTGTTACTTTATCCAGTCCTCCTCTAGTACTATCATCCTTTTTAATACCAAAGTCTGCATGATTGAATTTCCTCTTTGGAGGGTTATTTTTACGCCTTTTAGTCGGAGGAGGGCCATGAATTTTAACTGGTGTGACTTTTTTTACCGTACTGTTGACTTCTTTTCTTTGTTTAGGGATAGGGGTAATTTGTGCTTTAGTTATAACAATAGATTTAGTAGTACTGGGAGTGATGACAGTGGTTAACAGATTACTAGTAGTGCCTAAGGATTCAGAATCACTCGTAGATGTTCCCTCTCTAAATATTAGAGGGATACTGTCCTGCGAGGTGGTGCAAATATCCCCCATAGAGCTCATTAACGCTGGTGACACCGGGAATGGTCTATTCTTTAGACTTTCAATCGACCGCCGTCGTTCAGCCCGGAGTTCTTCAAGGGTAGGGGGAGTTGGAGAATCCAAAAGGGTTTTCTGAAAGTACTTATCTAATTTCCCATTTACCAAACCCACCGACTTCTCAGGGCCAGGTAACTCCAGGGTTAAAATTTCAGTAGACATAATGGTTATATTATGAGCCCCCCAAACACTTACACAGTAGTCCTATGATGATCTGTATTCGGGCAGGGATTCTGGCCCAGTCCAGTCTCTGTGGGTCTATGAGGGTCTTAGAGGGTCCGCCCTTAGTCCGGGCTTTGTCCCGGGTGATGTCCCGCACACGCGTCCCGCTGACGCGTAGTGACCTCAGGTCTTATGCTGATTGTAGATAGAGGGGGCGGAGTCACGGGAAGAGGCGGCAGGTGTGCTCGATGAGACACGCACAGCCTGCTGGACCTCGCAGTCCCGTCCTCCTCCACCGCACTCCCCAGTCTTTTTTACAAAGTCCACCGGGGCTCCCAGCATACAGGTCCAATGAGGCCAGTGCCCAGCGGGGCTCCACACGACAACAGGCAAAGGGCTGGAACAAGGCAAGGACTCCTCAGCGAGCGGCACCCGCGAAATGTCTTATTAGCCATTTTGTGTAATTTTTGCATGTGAGAAACGCAGCACAGAAAATATGTTTTCAAACCAGTCTCCTGCCAGTATCTCACAAATCCTTTTTACCAGAAGTGCACATTCGCCTGAAAAAAATCACCCAATGCTGGCAGTTTTTAAAATTGGCCGTAAAAGCTTAATTTCACTAACTTTTTAGGATATACTCTGACATTTTGTGTGGGGAAAAAATCAGCAATTTTGTGAGGAATTTGCCAATATGTGCTATAGTGTTGAAATACTTTTTTATGCAATGAAGTCCATTAGAGTGCCAAGTACAAGAAATCAAAGAGCCCTATTTATGATATACTAACACAGCGTGGTACCGCAAGTCATTTTACTGCACTGTGCTGCGTTAGTTTTGAAGCACAGGGATGCAACATATTTACAACAATATGTTGCATCTCTGCTTTTCCCTGCAGTGGCGCACAAACTGCTGACATGTGCCGGCGCAGGCACCATTGCCGCATGGTGCAAGGATGCCGGCTTTGGGGGAAGATAGTTTTTGTACAGGAAGAGGCACCTATTGTGTAGGGGTGAGGAGCAGCGGCAGTTCCTCCATGGTAATGGCGTAGCGTCGCCCTCCTCCCACACTGCTGCAGAAAAAGTGGAAAATAAATTGGTAGTAAATGATTTCATCACCATTTTAGGTTCTACTCTGTGCCGAAAGGAGTGTGGGGGCGGGGCCAGTTTGTCATTGTTGCCGATTGACAACAATGAGGTGTGGCCCATTTGTTTAAAGATTGCATGTAAGTTTGGCTGGCTATCTTACTACGGCCAACCTGACATGCGCAATTCAAACCTCTCCAACCTAACTGTCTTAGACAGCTGGGTTGGAGAGCAGGCAAAGGCCTCCAGTGCCTTTTGGAGTGCTGTGGCAGCATGCTCCATCCAATCCAGACGGTTTTCACACATGCTGCTTCACAGCATGACAGCGGCGTCTGATTGGATAAAGGAGTTGGATAAGTGATGTCAGGTCGCGCTTCAAGGTGTCTGAAGTCAGGAACTAAGGGGCTCATTAGGATGGCGGACGGACTAGAGTCTGTACGCCATACTGGTGTAAACCGGGACCGTCCACAATACATGCGGCAGTCCTGCACCACAAATCAGGATGCGACCGCCACCATGGCGGACACATTCTGCAGTTTAACATTGCAGTGGTTGCTGTTGAAAGCAGCACCCACTGTGATGCATAAATGCCGGGGTAAGCATTCCACAGCACTATGTGGCAGGCACCACACGGTGCCTGCCACGCGGTGCTGCGAAATGTAGTACCCCCCCCAGTGCACTCTCACCTCCCCCGACACATGGGGAGCCCACAACGGGCCCCCGTCACCAATCCCCACCAGCCTTTCCATGGCAGTTCCACCACCATGCAAAGGCTGTCTCCAGCCATCATCGTAATTTAGAAGATAGTGCCTGCTATGCACCGCTGCCATTTTACCGGTGAAGACCGCTCTGCCAGGCAATCCTAAGGATTGCCTGTGGCGGTTCCATGGAGGACGGTCTTTGCGACTGCCACGGTCGCCGTGAGATTCCCCCATCCTAATTTGGCTGGGGGAAACTCGCGGTCGGAATACGGAAGGAACGCCACCGCTTGGCTGGCGGTGGCGGTCCTTCCGCCATCATAATCGACCCCTAAGAGCATCGAGGATGGGCTTTAGGTAAGGTGAGTGAAAGTTGTATTTTTTCACTCTTGTAGTTTTAAATGTAACATGCTTTCATAATGCCTGTGTTTGTTTTTATGTGTGTACCGCCCCACTTTTTTATATGTCACCGACCGCCACTGGTAAGGAGGTTTCTGAGATGGTGGGAATTCCACACAAATCTGCTGGAAGTCCCTCTTGGGCTCCGACTCAGGTCTCAGGAACTCGCATGGGTTTTAACTGTGGCCTGCTGTCCCATGGGGATCCCAGAGAGTAGGGATAGGCAATAGACCTTTACAAATTGTGAAACAGACTAAATCTGCCCCATCTTTTAAATTGGGCTACAAAACAATCTCGCATTTTCTCAGCAACCCTCACTCAGATGGTTTTCTGTGTTTTCATGTGGTTTGTCCACTTCGTGTGCTTCTCCCTTTGAAGAGAGACCCAGTGAAAAGCGCTCGAACAGCCTGAACTGCTCAAGAACTGGGCTGCTTGCTTGCTTCCTGGGTTTCTCCCTTAACCCTGTTTCGCTAGAGAGAATCACAAGAACAGCATATACCACACAGTAGGCTGTTCAGAGGCAGGATGCAATTTTCATAGAATTTGACTCTGCATACTGAAGTATAACAAACATTGGCAAAGCCAATAGGTCTCACTCATACAATATCTATTGGCCTTATCAGTTTTTATTAGCCATTGTGTACAGCAGCTTGGCTTCTGTGATGCATGGCTGAAAGTTTTAAAAATAATGATGTTGCCGTCAACACTGGCCAAGTAATAGCACCTAAAATAACATTGAAAAAGCCAAATAATAGAGCTATTTTGCTTTGTCAATGTTTTTTTTGCTAAGTTGTACAGTAGCACAACTGCTGTGCAGCATGTTTGAAAGTTAAAAAAAAAGCACTGTGACGCAGCCAGCACTGACCATGTCAAAGAGCTATTTTTAGGTCTCGCCTGATTCAGCGCTTGCGCTGATCTGGCCGAGACATTTTGTAAAGAGGCTTTTTCAAAGTGCTGCCGTGGCCTAAAGCTACAGTGCACGTGAACGTGCATGCGCGCCCTCCGTTGCACGCGATCATAATCGCGATTGCGATCACTTTCACTTTCGGGGGCGCGTCACAGCCTCCTCCTGCTGAGCTTTAATTCACGTGCATTTCTTTTGTTGTGTACTCGGCACCCAAACAGTGTTTCCTTTTTTTTTATTGAAATTGACAACACAGGCGCCGTTGTTGTCAATTTCAATTAAAAATAATGTTTGCGTGCCGAGTACACATCAAAAGAAATGCGCGAGTGCGCCACATTAAGGCTATAGTATCCATCAGCTGCTTGTTTTTTGTTTTTTTTTTGTCTCCGCGTCTCTATTCGGGATAAACTTCTCTGGTGGGCACAGCTCCATTGTGCCTCTGTGCCCTTGTATTCACTGTGTAAGTCGACGCTTCGGACATGTTTTAACAAAATTCAGATGTTCTCCCCCGCATTACAAGTTGACGATTGGCTTCCATTTAATCTTTTTTGAGTAAACCTTCCACTGTTGCTTTCGATGTTGTACTACGTACATGTGTACGAGAAAGAAAAAAAGTTGGCACTGTTCTGTTATGCTGGGTGGCGGGTGTACTTTACGCTTGTGTGAGAGAAGTTTGTACAGATGCAGACAGTCTATGATGATGCTGAGGAGAGCAGGCGCTTATTCTGTTCTGAGACTTGCTGAGGATTGACAAGAACGTTTCCGATCTACCAAAGCCAGTTTGTTTGAGGAAAATATGCATTTTTTTATTATTCAATACTGTCCTGATGTAAAAAAATCCTAATGCTGTCCAGCTACTACTGTGAAGCTGAAGTCTCGATGTAAATGTCATTATTACAATTGGATTAGTCATTCTACCAGTGTGACTGTCTCGAGCTGCCTAGAGTTGATGTATACTTTATTTTTATTCTCTTTTCCGAGTTTTAGTTTGCCCCGATTCCTCGGCTAACAAAATGCAGTGCCTCCGGATAGTCGTTTTTTTCCGCCTTTAGTATGAGTGGTGAAGAGCCTGCAGACACAGTGGCGGCCGCCGGCCACAGCCTCCTCCTGCTGAGCTTTAATTCACGTGCATTTCTTTTGTTGTGTACTCGGCACCCAAACAGTGTTTTCTTTTTTTTATTGAAATTGACAACACAGGCGCCGTTGTTGTCAATTTCAATTAAAAATAATGTTTGCGTGCCGAGTACACATCAAAAGAAATGCGCGAGTGCGCCACATTAAGGCTATAGTATCCATCAGCTGCTTGTTTTTTTTTTTTTGTCTCCGCGTCTCTATTCGGGATCCTCTACTCCTTCCATAATTTCCATACATCCGTGGCTGTGCCCTCCACCATAAACTCTCACTAATAAAGCACAAACTTGAGTTTGCTGAGACACAGAATCTAGACATAGTCTTCATTACAGAGAGTTGGCCGGGTATAGCGTCCAAACCAGAGCTGGTTCAAGCGCTGCATATCAGCTACAACCATTTTTAAAGTAAACAGGATGGGAAACAAGCATATGCAATGCAATAGGTCTCACATTTGCGAAATTTTAAGCAATTGGCATTGTAAATGACAATGCCTTTTATTTATCTGTTTTAAAAACTAACACATATATAAAAGGTTTGTCATTTACAATGCCAGTAGCTCAAAGTCTCGCAAATGCGAGACCTATTGCATTGCAAATGCTTGTTTTATTTTAGCCCTGCTGCACCTCAGCCACACTGCTGAATACAACATGGCTAAAAGAGAGTTGACAAAGCCAATGGATTTCACATCGGCAAGACCAGTTGGCTTGGCCAATAATTTTTGTTTTCCAGAAGTGGGTGGTGGGGTAAAGGTCAAGCAACAATGTGGGGAGGATGTCAGGTGGACAGGGCAAGCAACAACAAGGGGTGGGGGTGGTGGTTCAGGGCAAGCAACGACAGGGAGAAGTGGGAGGGACATAAAGAATTGCTAGGACATACCCAGTGTTTGCGGCATAGTAACGCTTTTTTCTGATGGAGTGGAGGTGGGTAAAAGATTAGCAACAACAGGGGGGAGGGGTCGGGGAAGCAACGACAGAGGGGAGGGGCCAGGTACTATGCAAGCAACGACTGGAGTGAGGGGGTCAGGGGCAGAGGCGCAACTAGAGCCAAATTTTGGGGGGAGGGCTACTAAAAATTTCAGGGGGTGGGCTGATTTTTCCAGCAATATGCAGAGTGGAGATGCAGGGGCTCTAAGAAGGGGTGAAAACACAACAAAGCCTCGTTAGGAAGTAAATGGTCTTTTAAAGACCTGTGAAGTACTCAGGTGCGGCTGTGTGTCCAGGAGGCTGTCTCAGCCGGGCTGACACACATGACGGGGGTAGGCTGAAACCCTTTGAGACCAATGGTCTTTGCGCGCCTGGTCAGGAGTATGGGAGAATAGGAGGGAGGAGGGCGAGGGGACATGTCAAGCACGAATGTGGGGGGGGAAGTGTGGTGAATGGTGGCAAGGAATGATAGGGGAGGGATGGGACGGGACGAGAAAATCAAGACAACTAAATGCATAGGTGGGTGGGGGGGACAAGCAGCACCAACAAAACGAGGGGGAGAGAGTGGGAGGGGCGGAAGCTGGCAACAATGGAATGCGAGAGGGGTGGCACCCATTCCCATTTGGGAGTTGGTGAGGCTACTTGCTGTAACTACATTATTCCATAAAGGAAAACTTCGTCCTTCCTAAATCAGCCCAGGTTTCTTTAAGAAACCCAGGCTTCTTGAAAAAAAAATTGGGGGGAAAGCAAGCCCAGGGATGATGACCTGCTAGCCCTTGCAGGCCACCACCTCTTCAAGGGCGATTAAAGACAATCGCGAGGTTCGCCGATTGCAAACTGCTCAAGCCGGCTAATTAATATTTATTAGGCAGGTGCATCATCAACCTAATAAGACCACTTTTTGCGAATGTATTAATTGTACATCAGGCCTTTGGTTCCCAGAACGTACATGCCACGAAGTGCAGTAGCGGAATTTACAGGGGGGTCAAGGGTCAAAATGAGGCTCTTCGAATCTTAAAACAGGAGCGCGAGAAAAGGTCTAAGACAGGCTGCGAGTCAGCATGTGGGAGATGAACACACGCAGCGTCAGCTCTCAGTCTCGAGATGGGATGTACTCCGGAGAATCCCTGCAGTGATAAGAGGATCATCCGCAGCCGGGGACGCATCACGTGACACTTGGGCCCAGCTGATGCAAATCCTCCAGAGGCAGGATTGTGATGACATCATGGGGGGCCCTGAGCAGGGCAATTACGTGAAGACCATGGTTCGAGTCAGCAAAACCCTGCGGACTGGACTCCATTTTGCATTCCTGGAAAACTGGCATTCCATTTCCTACAATACAATATCAAACAAATAAAAAAAAGCTATAGACAGGAAATGTGACACATGCCGAAGGCAAGCCAGGTCATGGCACGGAAGTGGGAATGAGGAACCATAGGGCAGATTTACAAGGCCCTTGCGCCACTTTTGCGTCACTTTTTAAAAGTGACGCAAAAGTAGCGCATGGGGCTTGTAAATCTGTCCTCATGTGTTTAGTTATGCCATTGCTCGCATCTTTGAATACCAACATGAAACACGTGAAATTACATGTCCATGCATGAAATCACTTGTACACTAACCGAATCATATGCAAATTTCAGTAATCAAGTGCACATCTGAGTAGTTGGGAACATTTGTGCTTTAACTCACATATTTGCCCAATTCCATGTCCACTGAAGTAATCGATTGTACATGCGGGTAAACGTATGCACACATTTGAACTATAACTTGCACATTTGGGGGTATATTTAAAAGGGATAGTCCCTTTTAGAGACGTTCTGATGGCACTATGCCCTTCTCCATATTTGTGGCTTGACGCCGCCTTGTAAATACGGCCCTGTTACAAGCATCACATAGCGTGAAAGCGGCGTGCAAGGGGTATTGCTGTGGGTGATCCACCCTAACACTCATTAATTTTTGATGCTGCCCCAGATTTACAAGGATATGTAAATCTGAGGCAGCGCCTTCAAACGAACATCATTGCTTTTTCGACGTGTGCTGCAGAATGCAGTACACATAGAAGTAACAAATCACCATTATGGATTGTTTATGTGCCGGAAGGGACACCTTCCTGCACATAAACAATTACTCCCTGCAATGAAGGCACCGTTACACTGTGGCGCAAGAGTGCCTGCATTGGCACTAAGCAGCCAATTTTAGCGCCAGCACCAGCACCAGGGAATACACAGGGGTGCATCATATTTTAATATTTTAAGAGTGTTTGTTTTGGAGAAGCACAAACTCGAGATTTAAAACATACCACCGTGGTTGGGGTTGGCTTTACTAATATATACTCAAACTAACCCTGTTTTGCAACATTAGAATAATGAAAGACGGGGGGGAAACAACATAACGTTCTAATCTATACCATGCAGTTTACATGCAGCTCTTTGTTGGCAGTTCATAGTTCACTGTGCTATATTAGGATTGTACGTTATGAGCTGCAAGAAACAAAAGGATCTCTGTGACAAAAGCAGTAACCCACTGAGCTATCTACATAAAATGCAGTTCTTCTGTGATGTACATGTTCTATGCAGCAGGCGTATTAACCCTCTGCTGTACTTTATGATGAGTCAAAACTGCCAGGAGAGAAAACTCCAACCCCTCTCTAGCAGGAGCATTAATCAGCAGTTTTCATGAATTTTTTATTGTTGCCTGAAAACTGCATGACACAAAAGGAACTCTGCAACAGATAACTTTAAATCCATAATTTATTTCTAAACACAAAACTCCCCCAGCTCAACACCAGTCCCATTGCCGTAAAGCCAAAGCTCTCCATGGAATCGTATATTTCGTCCTTCTATGGCCTATGTAGAGAAAAACATCACAACACTAAAATTAAAGGAACCAAGAGAGATACAGGAATAAAGGACAAATACATGATGCTGTACTTTTTATGCAACTCGTGCATTGAAATCTCAGCCAAAGAAGCAACCTTTCTGAATGCATCGAGGAGTAAAAGTAATTACGTTAAACTAGCAAAGAAACACGAGGTTGTGGACCTGAGGTAGTAGCTTGAAACAAGCAACTCATTAAGGCATAAAATAGCCCAATTTAGTGGACTGGAAGGATAATCCACCAACCACCAAAAATCAGCAATTTTACTGGTCGCAACCCAGGCACTATGTCCAGCCTTTTTTGAAATCTCTAGATTGTAGAACACTGACCAGGAAGAAAACCTCTCCTCAAGCATTTTAGGAAGATCACATATATGTACACTGACAATTTTCCATCCTTTCAGGCTACATTGGTAACATCCACATTTGGGGGGATCAAATCAATTCATCCAACAAGCGTATTGTTAGAAATTCCACCTGATGTCGCCTCACCAATGCGGATCCTCCCATGGCAGACACTTTCAATTCAATATATAAACCTCCTCCATCCAAGTGGTGAATATTAAATTTAATGTATTGTCCCCCCTGCCTTGGTGACAGGGCCGGACTGGGAACTGAAAGCAGCCCAGGCAAATTTTGCCAGACCAGCCCCCGTCCGGCACGTAGTGAGCGAGCGCAGCAAGCAAGCACAACCACTACTACGGGGGTTTGGGTGAGTTCTCCCCCCAAGAAAATTTTGGAAAAAGACATACCAAAATGGGGAATTTTACAGCACATTTTTAATTACATATTCCCTTGTATCAACTTTCAAAGCACAGTAAATAGTAGATGATTACCTTAAAGAGCAACAGGTTACCCACCCAGTCGCATGTAAGCATAGACATTATTTCAGAGAGCACACAGGCCACTGAGGCCAGAAACTGTTGAAATGTCACACATAAGCATCTAGACACTAAGGGCAAAAAGTGTGAAAATGTAACACATAAGACTCTCAAAATTAGCACCTAGGGCACAGAGGCCAGAAACTATGGAAACGTCACACCCAGGCCTGGTCACACCAGGCCAGAAAGCATGGAAACGTCACACATGAGCACCCTGGCCAGTAAGCATGGAAATGTCACACATGAGCCTCCAGGTCACTGAGGCCAGAAACTATGGAAATAGCACACATAAGCACCCAGTCCAGAAAATAGCACACATAAGCACCCAGTCCAGAAAGCATGGAAATGTCCCACATAAGCACCCAGGCAGCCAAAAAGCATGGAAATGTCTCACATGGCACCCCGGCCAGAAAGCATGAACAATTCACACAAAGGCACCCAGGCCAGTGGCACTGGAACACTTTTCAGAGTGTGGGTGCTGCCATCAATGTTGCCTGTACATCACTAAATTCAACTCATGGGATTATGAAAAATTCAAGAATCACACAAAGAACAAAGGTAGCAATTGAGCCTCGCCTATTCCGGGACATATAAAACGTAAAAGTATATGTCAAACCATTTAAATACACTGCACTCTGCATACTGCACCCTGCCTTATGGACAGGGCTTGCGCTAGTGGTGACATCCTGGTGACATATGCAGTAAAAGGGAATATTTTTAGGCCTGGCAAAAGGTTTGCCAGGTCAAAATGGCACTTTTACAACTGCACAGGCAGACTGCAATGGTAGACCCTGGCCTTGACACATGTTTAAATAGGCTACTTAAGTGGATGGCACATTACGTGTTGCAGGCACAGTAGCAGCATTTAATTTGCAGTCCCTGGGTACATGTAGAACCACATTTCTAGGGACTTACAATTAAATACAATTTTCCAATTCGGTGTAAGCCAATTTTACCATGTTTAAAGAAAAGAGCGCAAGCACTTTAGCACTGGTTAGCGGTGGTAAAGTGCACTGAGCCCTAAGAGCCCAAAAAAATGGCCTAGTGCTACAGCTCACCATCCTTGAAGAGCATCTCCCCATGAAGTCTCAGTATCATTTTGAATGTTTAACACAGGAGAGAGTTTACGGATTCATATTCTTGAAAGCGCTGCGAGTGCAACTACTTTTGTAAGTGTATGGATAGTGTATCACTATTCATTGTCACACTTTTCTGAGCATTGGTATTTCCACTGGGATTAAGAGTGCTAGCCCCGCTGGCATGGTCACCATTGCGCCACACCTTATCGGGCTGATTTAATATTGCCTGTTATATCATCATATGGTAACTCCATCTAGCAGTGTTCCGCTAAAACTTGTGTTTAGATCTTGACAAGGCTTCAAAGGCAGAGTGAGATGTGCCCTCTAGTTGTAGCACTTAGTAGCCCCCGCTTGCAAGAACGATTAATTCATATATCGATGCAACTTATCATGTGCATCGCAGGTTGCAGGAACCATGGATACACACTCACACCAAGGACAACAATCTGCTGGTATTTGGTATGTGCAAAAAAAAAAAAAGGATTAAACATTATTCAGGGCATGGGCGGGCGGCCGCCCAGCCTCTCACTCACAAACTGGAGGCTCTGGAGCAATCATCGTCACGCGCCGTGTCTCTGTTTAAACCTGCCTGCCTGTTGCCGCAATTCCTACTATACTATTATAATGGACGAGTTTTATCTGATCTCTGTGATCTCGGTGACGTGTCAGTTGTGGCATGAAGCATAACAAATCTGATCCTTTTCATTCACGGTGTTACTGATTCACATGCTTTGATTATTATGTAAATGGATACTTAAGCAGACAGCAGTTGCATGTTTGCTCTATTTGTTGATCTAAATACATTTTCTGTAATTTGTTTCCTGAAAGGTAAAGATCAAGGCATGAAAACCAATAAAGATCATTGTTATGTCTCACAAGAGCAGCAAGTTCTGGCTTTATGGAGTTTAGCAAATCTTGTTGCAAATCTACAGTTGTAGCCACAAAACCGAGAAACCTCTGTTGGATGCTTAGGGTATTTGATGATGGCCAATTCCAAAGTGCTTCTCCTTTTAATGGCACAAGTAGCAACAGTGAAACCTTCTGCTGATATGATGTGCCCAGCATATTTTACAAGGGTTCAGCAAAACAGGCTAAGTACAAGAAAAGTGAATGTCCTTGACCTTGTGCTTTCGGTTATTATAAGTCTGCAAACAAAATGTGATAATCCAGACACTTCACACGCCAGTAACACACTCGTCTCGGTTCTACGCTGCGCAGTAGAGTCAGAGAGTGAGTCTCTTGAGACGAGACCGACCGCACCAGAGCCTCCAGTTTGTGGGTGAGAGGCTGGGGGGCCGCCCATGCCCCAAATAATGTTTGCTCCGTTGTTTTTTCTTTTGCACATACCATCAGATTGGGCCCCAATCTGATGGTATGTGCAAAGAAATTCATTGGGCCTGGATTACTTTAGTTGGCCGCCCCATGCAGTTGCGCTGAGCCTGCCCTGCGGATGCCTGAACCTGCGGGTGGGATGTCTGGTGGCCTGACTGCAGATGCCTGAACCAGCGGGTGGGATGTCTGGTGGCCTGATAGCGGAGGTTGGCTGGACTCCTGCAGTTATTTACTGCACTTCATCATGCTTTAGGTATGTTTGCTTCAAATCTTGCTTTTCAGTCTGTGCTGTTCTTTCTATATTTGGTTACGGACACTTTTTTATTATTTAAAAGTTTTGTGGCTGATACAATTTTTGACAGAATCCGTGTTCAGTTGTTCGTTGACTCACTTGCCAGAAGATGCGCCTTACATTTATATTATCTTGGTAAGCTAGTTTCATTAGCCACTCTAGATTTGTTGTACTCAGGCTTACTTTGGGTTTAAGGCAGTTTCTTTTTCCTCTCCTTTTTTTCTCTTCCTTTCATACATGTTTCTTTCACAACTCATGTTTTCTTTCTTCACACCCTTTCTTACCCTGTTCAATTACGATTCTCTTTCGATTTATTTTTATCTTTTACTTCTTAGGTCTCCTTCTTCTCACGGGTGTGAAATTTTAGATTATTGGACTTTTTTGATGTAATTTTTGTCTTTGAAATGTGTTCTTTTACATAATTATTGGCTCGACACATTTGGGTCTCTTATTATTTTTTATTTTCTTCTTTTCATCTCACCTCTTTACAAATGTATAGTCATTCTAAGAGAATGATTTTTTCTTTTCTTTTTTTCTTTGCCTTTTCTAAAAATGGTTTTATATTGTATGCCATTAAAGCCCTGAAGAAGCCCATGTTTGGACGAAACGTGTTGGCTGTCTGTTTTTATGAAGTGCAACAAGGAAAATAAAAAGACGGGAGAAAAAACATTTATATGTGAAATGTTTTATGTTGAAACACTATTGTTTATTTGATTACTTGTGTTATCATATTGACTCTTCTCCAAACAATTTTCCAGTACATATTTACGATCTACAAGCAGTAGATCGTTTGAGGTGGGCAATATTGCATACTGCTAGTGACTGATTCTGGTGGTGCAGTCTCCTATGACCCGGCTGCTTCTAATTCTTTCTTATGTATTAATTTAGGGTCGATTTGCACACCAGACTCACTGTTACCCAAAACATTTTTTGTTGATAACTTCCCTCTCAAAATGAATTTTGACGATGATAGAGAGGAATTGGCCAAAGATCTTTTCAAACCAAATAGTGAGATAAAACAAGCTATTTTGACGATGATAGAGAGGAATTGGCCAAAGATCTTTTCAAACCAAATAGCGAGACAAAACAAGCTATTTCAAGTGGAGCACTCAACAAAAAAGAAGGACTCAAGCTCAAATTTCAGAAGCATGAAAGGCTCAAGAAAAGTGAGCTTTCAAAGTGGTGGGATGGGGTTACACTTAAAAGATATCTTGAAAACAAAAAGGTCCCTAGAGGACTTAGAATATCAACGTTTCCAAATTTTGACGATCTTGATCCAGACCTCCTATTAGATTGGGAGGACAACCTACATAACTCATCTTTTGCCATGATGAAAATCTTGATAACACATGCTGAGAAAAAATGCCTTAAACTTCAGGCTGAGATTAAAACCTTGGAAGAAGAGATTAGACAGCTTAATCTAGTAGATGCAATAACAAAAAATTATGCTATTCTTAAGGAACAGATCACTAGTCACCAAACTGTTGTCAAGAATAGGAAGCTCAATAAAATTATGTGAGACAACCGAGATTATGATCATGGTCGCATTTTTACATTTGCAGCTAAATTTGACAACATACAGGTTCCCAAAGAGAAAGCGGTAGCTCCATCAACCACTGGTAGAATTTCTAGCATTAGTGTAAGTTCAGATGCCTCCTCTGTTGAGGATATAGGCAGGGAAGATGATACGGAACTGAATGCTCCAGGAGCTTGCTCCTCTACTTTTTTAGAGGAGGTTCTCCATTTTCGAATTGGGAACAAAAAACCAAGAGACAAACTAGGAGAGGGGGGAGGAGAAAGAATCGCAGGAAAGGATCGCGTCTTGACAAGATATCAGAAAAGCCAAATCAACAAACGATAGATTTAAAAGTTTCATGATATTGGGACAGACTTATTGGAAACTAGGAATGACAATGACCAGGTTAACGTCAATCGATATGATATGTTGTCTAATTTGGTCCAAACTTCTAAGGTTGATAACTTGGTTATAAATCTTTCTGATTACAATCTGAATGTACATGAAGTTAATGTATTGAATAAAGGTCTTGGATTTTGTCCCGTGTATGGGGGTTTGTTCACCGATTTGCATGTTGACCTATTCAAGTTTGTTAGACACGCCAAACTTAAATGTCATTTTTCTTTGAACAACTATGTGCGTTTCTATCTTGCCAACATCTGCATTATGTACTGATGTTACTGTTTCACACGTCAAAAATGAAGCTACGTTACTGTCATTGGATACTGATAATGAATCCCCCTATGAACATGTGCTGTCTAGTATGAATATTGCCCAAGACTACACATGTGATAGTGGTCTTCACAATACCAGTAAATTTATGCCCCAGGGTGCACATCTAAATACCCTGGATGTTTTTCATGAGTTAGTTACCAAGGAATTATACAATCTAGAAGACAAACATTCTAGAAGTTTAAAAAAACATATGCTAGATAACCTCACATCATTGGAGAGAACAGCAATGCGGAATATACGCATGAATGGTAACATAATAATACGAGAGGCTGAGGGAATGTTGTCATTATGAACAGGACTGACTATGAGAAGGAGGTTGAAAGACAACTTAATAACACTGCACATTACACCAAGCTTGTTCAAAACCCCTGCACTGCTGCCACTATTAAGATCAATATGCAATTAACACGTTGGAAAGAGTTGGGTCTTTTATCTGACACAGAACACAGGTTCTTGTCTATAAGTAACCCTAGGTACCCTTGTATCTACCTGCTCCCGAAGGTACATAAAAAAAATGCCATTTCCACCGGGACGACATATCATTTTGAGTATTGGCTCCATGACAGAGGCATTGGCTAAGTTTGTCGACACATTCTTGCAGCCGTTAGTCACTAATTTGCCCTCGTATATTAGGGATAGTACTGACCTACTCAACTAGTTTTCAGATCTGGAATGGGATGACACCATGTGGTTTGCCACATTGGATGTAGAATCCCTATATACGTGCATTAAACGTGAATTTGGTGAAATATCTGTAGATTTTTATCTTTCCACTAGACATGCCAGTCTGTTTAATCACAATTTGATGCTACTAGGGATGATAGATTTAATCATTGACAATAACTTTTTCATGTTCAACACCACATGGTACAAACAAGAGCAGGGCACCGCTATGGGTTCTAAATTTGCGCCCTCGTATGCCAACCTCTTTATGGGGTGGGTGGAGCGCACCCATGCATGGTCTGCAGCGGCCTCAGATTGGACCAAACATATCCAATTCTGGGGCCACTACATCGATGATATTATTATCATTTGGACTGGTACTGGCACTGAACTTAAGGAATATCACAAGTTCCTTAATGACAACACATTGAATGTCTCGTTTACTCTTGAAATGTCCCAAACAAGAATTCATTTCCTAGATCTGGAACTGTACATTAAAGGGAGGACCATTCACAGTACATGACACAGGAAAGAAACAGCTGTCAACAGTATTCTACATTTAACCAGCTCGCATCCTCCTTCCACAAAGAAAGCAATCCCCTATGGGGAACTTCTGCGGGTTCGCAGAAACTGTAGTGAGGATGGTAACTTTGCTGAACACTCTAGAAAGGCCACAGACAGACTAAAAAGAAGAGGCTATCATGCACATTTACTTGAGACTGCTGTCAGTAAAGTTTAGAACATCAAGAGAGACGATATGTTAAATTGCCATAAAAAGAAAAGTGACCATGAGACCCAGAGATTGTCCTTTAGCACTACCTACTCAACATTAAACCATGAGGTTTTTAAGTCCCTGGGCAAAAATTGAGCCCTGTTGAAAGGGGTACCAGGAATTTGTAACATGATCACTGAAAGACCATCCATGACATTCAGAAGAAGCAGAACGATTAGGGATGTTCTATGCCCTAGTTATACCCTACAGGAGACCTCCAAACAACATTCATGGCTCAGTAAACCCACTGGATTTTATACATGCAGTACCTGTAATATCTGTCATTTGGGATGTAACAAAACATCAACGTTCAGTTATAACACAAATGCTAAACACAAGATTGAACATTTTATCAATTGTCTCACTGCCTTTGTTGTCTATGTCATCATCTGTGGTTGCGGTAAAATCTATGTAGGCAGCACGACCAGACAATTGAAGGTTCGAATACAGGAACATCGTAGAGCTGCCCTAAATGGGGACAACTCATATGCCCTTGTCTCGCATGAATGTTGAGTGGGCGTTGACCGGGCTCGGTTCAAGTTCCATGGCATAGACACTATTACCAGTAACATTAGGGGTGGAGACAGGGCACTCATGTTGAGGCAATTGGAGGCTAGATGGATTTGTACGTTACGTTCTTCAATTCAGGGCCTCAATGCTGATAGGGAACTACACTACTTTCTCTAAATAGTGTGACCACCTTCATTAGAACGTAATGTCTCCTTCAGATGTGTCTACTTGTGTATCGTTGAATAATGTCAGATTACTGATCTCCGTTTTTTGTCACTCGTGACCTGTGTTGTCTTTATACTTTTTCATGTTCACTCTTATGTATGTACCTTAATTTTTGATACAAAATTGTTCAAATGGAATTGTAACCATACCACCAACTGTGTGGAAGACAACGTTTACTGTATCTTTGTTCTTGATCCAATGTGTTCTCTTGTTACTATTTTCTGGAATCAACACATAATAGTGGGTTCCAGCTGTGTGGAAGGCAATGTTTACTCTATCTCTATTCTTGATTCAATGTGTTCTCTTGTCTCTACTTTCTGGAATTAACACATAACAGTGGGTGCCAGCTTTTAATCATCACTTCATTTTGGCTTTTGTTTTAACTTTGCATATTCCAACGATGGAATACATGGTGACTTTTCTGCTGTTTTTGCTCTGTCTCCTCTCTAATTACTCATTTGCATACAGTGTTTGGATTTATCATCCACATATATCTCACGACTATGATATTTTTTTGTTTTTGCTGGTTGAGCACAATGATATGTTGTTTTTTATTTAATTAATTCCGTACAGTAAGGCGTCTATTGTGCTTTTAAAACCGTCATTTAACTTAGGAGTCGGGCACTTGTGGTACTGTATCGCTTCACTTAGTTGTTTTGCAGCCCCTGTTAATTCTTATTGTCTTCAGTTTTCTTTTAGTCCCCTTTATCATTTAGACCTTTCTTATTGAAAACGCAACGTGCGTTTTATATTCTTTATTTCTTACTTGGTGTTTTTGAAATCATTCACTCATTAAGAGACTGTGACTAATGTTGACGGAGGCATGGAAACGGAAGTGAGTTTCTGTCTGCCTCTTTGCTTACGGTCTAGTTGTTATTCTTTCACGGTCCGATCCCGGAAGGGCATCGCCACATTCATTTCCTTTGTGGCAGCCCGGTGTTTGCTGATGCCTTTAAATGGCTTCTAGTTGCTATGCGTACTTTCTTGCTCATCGTGCCAGTTGCAGGACACCGAAGACGGAGACGGCTCCCTAGCAGTCTTTTGGATGCGGCTAATACCGACATTCAGTAAGTTGATTGTGCGCTGTTTTTTTAATTTTTGATTTCTCTTGACAGCCCTTCGGTACTCACTGATTTGGCTGCCGAGTTTTTACACAGATACTTTGACTAATACCCTGACTCAGGCTGTACCGTCATATTGGGGATGCGGTAAAGTTCTCAATATCAATTTTCGACTAATCCCCCGTTTTCTTAATAAGAAGCAGTGCGGCATAGTGTCTCACTTTACAGACGGGGAAGACTGTAATTTTCGGTCGGATGTATTTTGGTTGTGGGCCCTTTTCGATGTTAATAGATGTAGTGGTTTACCTGCACCTTTCGTTTTGGTTTTAGTCTCGTCCCGGTTTAGACGCAATGTAGCTTAGAATTCAGAATTTATAAACGGAGAGTCATCACTATGATAGGATGGAATGTATTACAACGTATTTTGATGCTTAAACACAGCGCATTCGTACTGTATGTCTTGATTGACACATATGTCTTACATCAGGGAATGCAGCCTTTCACGTTGTCTGATAGTTCTACTCTTCAATGTTTTTTCTCTTGTACACAGTATTTGGATGATGTTAGTCTCTTATCTTCTTCCTCTTGTATATGATTTTGTTGTAGACGTGTCTGTGCCATTGAAGTAGAGTGATACGTGCAATATAAGAGATCTTTATTTTTACTATCTTGGATGGTAATTTATTACCATTAGGAAAAAAAAATATTTTTTGGGATACACTTATAAAAATTCTTTAGGGTCTCCTTTAATGATAAGGGTATATCTCTTCATTTGGAATCATTCCATGCTCATTCGTAATTTGAAGGGCGTTTCCTTATCTGAGATTGTTTCTCCTTACAGATAACTCTATCTACAGACATTGGTTGATTACTCTTGCTTCACTGTGAGCCACATCATCATGCTTTAGGTATGTTCAAATCTTGCTTTTCAGTCTGTGCTCTTCTTTCTATATTTGGTTACGGTCACTTTTTTATTAATTAAAAGTTTTGTGGCTGATACAATTTGACAGAATCCGTGTCCAGTTGTTCGTTGACTCACTTGCCAGAAGATGCGCCTTACATTTATATTATCTTGGTAAGCTAGTTTCATTCGCCACTCTAGATTTGTTGTAGTCATGCTTACTTTGGGTTTAAGGCAGTTTATTTTTCCTCTCCTTTCTTTCTCTTCCTTTCATACATGTTTCTTTCACAACTAATTTTTTCTTTCTTCACACCCTTTCTTACCCTGTTCAATTACGATTCTCTTTCGATTTATTTTTATTTTTTACTTCTTAGGTATCCTTCTTCTCACGGGTGTGAAATTTCAGTTTATTGGACTTTTTTGATGTAATTTTTGTCTTTGAAATGTGTTCTTTTACACGATTATTGGCTCAACACATTTGGGTCTCTTATTATTTTTTATTTTCTTCTTCTCATCTCACCTCTTTACAAATGTATAGTCATTCTAAGAGAATGATTTTTCTTTTCTTTTTTCTTTACCTTTTCTAAAAATGGTTTTATATTGTATGCCATTACAGCCCTGAAGAAGCCCATGTTTGGGCGAAACACATTGGCTGGCTGTTTTTATGAAGTGCAACAAGGAAAATAAAAAGACGGGAGAAAAAAACATTTATATGTGAAATGTTTTATGTTGAAACACTATTGTTTATTTGATTACTTGTGTTATCATATTGCCTCTCATCCAAACAATCTTCCAGGGGTCAGACTTGGTGAGATCCCTACGGCTCCCCTGTTCTAAGACATGTGACACAAGCACAGTAAGGTGGAGTAAGGACAATGAGCTGCTGCCTTTTCACTTGCTACTGCTGCGACACCCCAGCTCGTGGTGTAGTCTGTTTTGTTTTTCTAGCCTGTTATTCTCTTTCTATAGCAACCCACCCTTGGGACTATTGTCTCACACACCTGTTTTTCTTCTTTGCCACGTTGTTTAAATGTTCATTGTACATCCCGAAAGTTGCAGATGTTACGAGTTTAATAGGTTGGTTAAAGTGTTCAACGGAGTGGCTCCGAGCCCCGCTATTGCATTTTTAGTGGCTGTGGAGCTGAAGCTGAGCCCCTCATATTAAGTGCATAATAGTCACTTGTGTGCCACATCACTGTTTAAGCTATGGTTAGGAAAGCGGTCAGTGGGACTCAACTACACGAACATGATTGGGAAGACACAGTTGGGAGTGATAAGTATTTAGTCGGGGAAGCTGCGCGCACCGTCGCATGGCTGCAATAACATAAAATGTTAATCCTGATGATTGATACGGGGACAATCATCATGATTAAAATTTTTGATTTATTGCAGCCTCCGACGCAACGGTGTGCACTGCGCAGCACCGCAAGCCACCTCGCTCCCGCAGTCCCGCTCGGGCCGCTCCTCACAAACTGGTTGGTTATCCAATGCGCAGAACCGGGTCAGCTTGGGAGCTATCAGTACCCACAGTCTGTGGACAAACCACAACTGTGCAGATTAGAACCGGGCCGGGGCCTATACCTAAGTTTTGCTTTGTTTTAATCCCGTGCCCGGCCCAGTCGCGACGCCCGCCCAGTGCCACCACTGCCCATGATCATTCATTGCCGATGACTGGACAGACAAAATCACCTCGGCAGACAGGGGGACTAGAAGAAATAATTAAATTATGGCCGCACGGTCAGGGCTGTACACGGGGCCTCTGCCTCTCTGTCTCAGTCGTCTGGGATGCAGGCAGTCATGCGCACTTTTAATGGCGCAAGGCCCAATGCGCATGCAGCATGACAATTGGTCACCCACCAGCCCCACCCTAAGGGTGAACTGAAGAGTGGCACGTGGAGGTGGAGCCTGCGCACTGCGCACAGGCACCTCCTCCAACTCTTGATTATTAAATCCACCTGGCAGCCCAGGGCTGCATGGGCACGGTCTGCACCGGGTCATGGACAGGGATGCACCAGACCCCAATGCAGTTGTGCTTTTTTCCTTGCACCGCGGAGTGGAGCGGAGACACAGACGGAGAGGAGTAGTAGTCTGTCTGACTACTGTGACTCTCTCTGACTCACGTTGTGGACCGAAAATCAGCCCCAGACACAAAACAGGCCCCCTGTGAAAAAACAGGCCCCCACCCCATCCAGCCTACCGGGGGATTGCCCAGTGCCTGGAATTACCAGTCCAGCCCTGCTTGGTGAAAGAGAACATCAGTCTGAATGACTGACAAGAAAAACTGGCTTCCAAATTCAAAATCAATCTCAAAGTGTTTGGAATGTGCAAAAGAGAAAAGAGAAGCACGTTCTGGATTTATTGAAGGTTTTGTTTGTGGTCAAGGGAAAGCTCATTGTTTAAAAGCATATGGAAAATACAATGGAAAAAGAAGTACAAAAATAAGGAATAATTGATTCAGATTCTCTTGAGTAGATACCTGTGATGTGGAATCCCTATTAAGGGCCCGATTCTGATGCGGTTAGGAAGGCCTCCTAACGGCTTTTGCTCCGTCTGGATCGGATTGGGAACGTGTCTTTCCGACAAGCGAGTACGATGCAGCCGTATGCTTACGGACTCGGTTCGCTCAGACTCCCATTGAACTCTATGGGAGCCTGAGTACAGATGCACAAGCGCACACAGGCTCCCATAGAAAATAGGGGTGGGTGGGGAAAAGCGTGCCCCTTGTGGCGGGCCCCCTATGGTGCCTGCCACAATGTGCATGCCTGGACTAGGGGGACCCATGGACACCCCCTACAGATTTGGAGGGACCGGGGTGAAGGGGGTCCTGCTACGGCCCCCCAAAGTATGCTTCCAACAGCCGTTTCGTCTTGCTGAGACTGAGGCAAAGCAGCGGTCCGAATTGTGCTCGCTCGGTCAGAATTCTGCTCTGTAGCGCGGCACGATTCGGCTACATATGGACAGGTTTAGGTCCCGGAAACGATTCGGTTGGTGCGTACGCGATCTTCGCATCGTATTTGGTCGTTCAGACCTGTGTACGATTTGGTTGTAAACAAGGGCTAGGAATCAGATCCAGGAAAGCCAAATCCGATTCGGAGGCCTTCTGAACGACATCGGAATCGGGCCCCGAATCGGAAAGGTTTCCGACCCACCAAGTACGATGTGAGTTGGGCATTAAGAATATCTCAGTCTGAACACAATGGCGTTTGGAATGTCCGAGCTGGACGGAACAGAATCGTACGTCTCTACGGGCTGTGTTTCCGAATGACCAGTTCCGATGCTGGATTCAGACAGCCTTTCCGAATCGTGCCGTCCGACTCGAATCGAAAGTCGGAATCAGAATTTGGGGGCCCGTAGCAGTTCCCCCTGCACCTGGAGCCTTCCCAATCGGGCCCATGGGGGTACCCATGGGTCCCTCCTTACCAGCCATGCACAGTGTGGTAGGCACCATGGGGTGCCCGCCACAGGGTGCCCGATTTTCCCCAGCCACCCTTTTCTTCAATGGGAGCCTATGCATTAGGTCGGAACATAGGCTCCCATTGAAGTCAATGGGAGTCCAACCAAATCGTATTTGGAAGCAACCGGATGCATCATACTCGGTTGGTCGGACTCTCCTGATCTGAGTTGGTCGTTAACCATTCTCAAACCGATTCGGTCAGAATGATTTCCTAACCGCATTGGAATCAGGCCCTAAGTGTGAATTTAAAGATAGCCTCTATGTGTAGTGGTTTGGAAATGTTTGTGCTTAGGAACTAAACCCAGGTATATCCTTTTAGGGTGACGATTAGCCAAGAATATAGGGCAGGACCTATAAATTAAATCCCTCATTTAGAGTTTGTTATTATCGACATTTTTAATGCATATATTTGACAATTGATTTTAATTATCCTAGCAAAATAAACATTGACAATAGTAAGCAATAAAGTATCCTTGTAGCAATCTGTATAAAGGGGCAAAGGGGGAGGAGTACAGATAGAGCAGTGGTAAATGGTGCAAGTTAAACTCTGATAACAGTGAACAATACAAGCATAATTGCAGCGATCTTTTTGAAGTATGGGAGAGCAAAAATTGAGATGAGGCATACTGGGGGAGTAGACTTAGACGTAAGGGTGGGCGTAGTGGGCGTAGTGGGGCTACGTGAAGCAGCACGTAGTGTGCCCAAATCTACGCACACTACGCGCTTCGCGTAGCCCCACTACGCGCCACCCGCCACCCACCCACCCTACTTTTAAAAGATAAAATGAATTTGTAATAAAGCAAATTAAAGGCACTTACCTGACGCGCGGCGTCTCCCGGGGCTCCCTCTTCCTGTTTTTCAATTTTCCTGACAAATGCGCATGCGCGGACGCCCGCGCATGCGCATTTCTTGCGAGAAATGCGCATGCGCGGGCGTCCGCGCATGCGCATTTGTCAGGAAAATTGAAAAACAGGAAGAGGGAGCCCCGGGAGACGCCGCGCGTCAGGTAAGTGCCTAATTTGCTTTATTACAAATTTATTACAAATTTATTTTACCTTTTAAAAGTACGGCGGGCGGGAGGCGGGTGGTGGGCGCTGCCTGCTTCGCCTACTTCGAAAACTGCGAAGCAGGCAGTGCTACGTACACTACGTGGGCGAAGCGTAGTGTTGCGCCCAGGGTTACTTAGAAGGGCTTAAGAATAATGACTTTGGAAAGGTGATTGTGTGACACAAATGTAACTCTCTGCCAAACTGACTGCCCACCTATTCTACTTAGAGTCAGGCAGACTGCCCTGTTTCCACAGGTGGTGTCCCTGTTGCTTCTGCCAGTGGAAACCTTACACAGACTGCCCAATGGGCCTGTGGCCATCAATGTAAGTATCTCTGTCTATTTTCACTGCTTACTTTGGAAGTTCTGAGGTATTGGGACTGGCAAGAAAAGCCAGGCAGTCCAAAGCAGAAAAATGTAAATGACACCCACACCTTGGTAGAAAGCACCCAGGGTTTCAGAGTCATTATGTTCTTGTGGTATTCAGACAAAATATCGAGTTAGAAATGTCAACTTCTACAAATATTGAGTTGTAAATATTGTGACACAGAAATATTGGCTGCACGAATATCGTTGTCAAGAATATCGATTTTCAGGTAAGAAGTATTGTTTTTAAACACTATAAAAGTCATTAATATCGTTTGCAAAAATATAGTTGTTTAAAATATCGATTTTTAAATAAGTTTCATGTATTTTAGTATATATTTTAAATGTATGTGATGTATTTTTTTGTATCAGAATTTTTTATG
Organism: Triturus cristatus; assembly: GCF_964204655.1. Classification (NCBI taxonomy): domain Eukaryota; kingdom Metazoa; phylum Chordata; class Amphibia; order Caudata; family Salamandridae; genus Triturus; species Triturus cristatus. The sequence continues at coordinate 464,891,453 of NC_140592.1, forward strand.
TTTTCTAATATATGTGTTACATGTTTAGTATCAATTTTATTTTAATTAAATTTAGCATTTTTGAGTTCAGTAGTGAGTTTATAGGGTAATAGGGTGGGAAGTAATTTAATTATAATAAATTAAGGATTTTGTATTTATTAATATTTATTTAATGAGATGTTATAGTGTTAATTGTGGGAAGTAATTTATCATTACTTAATTTTAAATTGGTGGTTAATTAATATTTATTAATTAATTGATAATTAATTATGGTAATTGTGTAATTTTTCTAGGTGCGGGTTGTTGGGTATAGGGGTAAAGGGTGGGAAGCAATTTATGTTTCATTAATTAATAATTAGTTGATCAGTAATATTAATTAATTAATATTACATTGGGGTAATTGTTTATTTTTGTGTGTGGGTTTTACTTTTATAGGGGTAAAGGGTGGGGTGTAAATTAATTTTACTTACTTTATAATTAGTTGTTAAATACTATTAGTGTTTTAATTGAAAATAAGTTTTAATTGTGTAATTAATTTGGTTACAGTTAATTTTAGCTGTGGGTTGTGGGGATTATAGGGGTTAAGCGTGGGAAGGTAATGACATTTTTATGAGTTTTAATTTGTTTTTGAATTAATATTTCTTTAATTGGTAATTGATTATGTTAATTATGAAAGTATTTTTTTTTAATTTAGATGTGGGTTGTGAATTGTGTGGTGTTATAGGGTAGGAAATAAAAAACTACATTTATGTAATAATGAATGGTTTTTTTCTAAATACTTTCTAATTCAAAACATTTATTTGTTTGAAAATATTTTTTTTTGTTTATTTTATATAATATTTGTAGGTATTTGTCATATGTATTTAACATCATAATATGTTTTTTTAATTTGTAATATTAAATATATTTGTATTTTTAACATATTTATATAGTTTTTTATTTATTTTGTTTTTTAAATATTTTGTTGTTGTTATTGATATTTTGTTTGTTTTTAATTTTGAACTGACTGGAGGGGAATATGAATTGTTACCTCTCCGCAATACAACACTTTCCCTACAGTTGCACTGATTGGAGTGGGAATAGTAAATTTCATCCCACCACTATCCAGCACTTTTGCTACTGTTGCACTCACTGGAGTGGGAATAGCATTTTTTACCCCTCCGCTATTCAACACATTCCCTACTGTTACACTTATTGGAGTGGGAATAGTAATTTTTACCCCTCCTCTATCCAACACTTTCCCTATTGTTGCACTCAATGGAGTGGGAAAAGTAAATATCAACCCTCCACTAGCCAACACTTTCCCTACTGTTGCACTCACTGGAGTGGGAGTAGTAATTTTTACCCTTCCGCCACCCAACACTTACCCTACTGATGCACTCATTGGAGTGTGAATGGTCATTTTTACCCCTCCGCTATCCAACACTTTCCCTACTGTTGCACTAACTGTAGTTGTGGGAAATGTAAGTTTAAAGATTTTGAAATAGTTTAATGTTTTAATTTATAATAGAATTGTTTTTATTAGATTTTATGTTATTTGTATATACCCACTGAAGGGTTAATAATGACATTAAGAAACTACCAGAATGCTTTGTTTTACCTGAAAAAGTCCACCAGAAGACAATAAAGATAATTGAAGAATGAATAAGTAGAGTCTAACATGTGAGTGTGTTTCTGCATTTCCAGCCTGTGATCAAGGACTTTGGCAGTCCGAAACGCGTTAGGCAAGAGGAAACAAAGTATTACCGGTTTGTGCCACAATAATTGAAGTACCTGGTGACGAGTGCGTCTATGTCTGGGGAAACATTGTGAAAAACAAAATATATATATATATATTCACTTAAAAAACCATAGGTTTCACACATGTTAGCTGGACATTTCACTCGTAAAAAACCAATGAAATTCCCCCGTTATAGTTAGTGCAGGCAACTATAACTCACGCGACCGCAATCCTCTGCTGATGACGTCAGTTATAACATGTGTGAAACCTATGGTTTTTTAAGTGAATTTGCAAGGTTTTTTAAATGCTAATTCGTAACTATAACGTGTGTGAAACCTATGGTTTTTTCAGTGAATTTGTACGGTTTTTTAAATGCTAAGTTATGTATTTTTTTTTTTTTCTCATGTTTTTCAAAAACAATTATTATTATTTTTTTTTAAATCGGGAGGTGCGCGCACGGTGCACTTCGCGCACCGAGCACCCATGGGTCGCAGTGCATGCCGTGCGCGCCAGGTGCGCGCACCTCGCGATTTAAAAAAAAAAAAAACATTGTTTTTTTCTCCCTTGGGGGTCTTCTGTGACCCCCTGACCAAGGCTAGGGGGTCAGGAACTGTCCACTCTGCCCCCTTTTTCACGTTCTCCACCTTTGTTTTTCACCCCCTCAGACTGCGAGAGACAAAATGGCGGCCGACACTTCCTGGTTTCGACCGATTCGAATGTTTACCGACATCTAACAACCAAGCAGATTTGCGCTCGCGCACGGCAGGGTGCGCGCACAGTGCGCGTACGGTGCGCGCGTATAGATATTGATATGCTTTGAAATGCTTTTCTCAGGAAATACTGAACAGATTTACACCAGACCTGCAAAAGGCACTTCCTTGACCTTATGGCTACCTCTCTGCCAAATTTCACGTAATTCTGTTCAGCCGTTCGGGCTGTAGCTGCGACTAAAGGTCCTATGGAAAAATGCATGGGTAATATGCGTTTTGGAACCCCCCCTTTTTCCCTGCCCCCGCTTGACGAATCACCCCGAGACTTTCAGGGTAGGAGCTGAACGGAGCGCCCCATTTGTTTTGAAAATTTCGCGAGGATTCGTCAACCGGCGCCAAAGTTATTCAAAATAGAGTTTTGAGATTTCATATGGAAACTAGGTTGTAACTATAACTATCTACTGGCGCCCGCCAGTAGATAATATATATATATATATATATATATATTATCTACTGGCGGTCGCCAGTAGATAGTTATAGTTAGGACCGTGATTCCATAGGAAATCCGCAACATTCTATTTTGAATAACTTTGGTGCCGATTGACGAATCCTCACGAAATTTTCAAAATAGGTGGGGCGCTCTGCTCAGCTCCTACCCTGAAAGTCTCGGGGGGATTCGTCAAGCGGGGGCCAAGAAAAAAGGGGGGTCCCAAAACGTGTTTTCCCCATGCATTTTTCCATAGGACCTTTAGTCCAAGCTACAGCCCGAACGGCTGAGCAGAATTACTTGAAATTTGGCAGAGAGGTAGTCCTCAGGTCAGGGATGTGCCTTTTGCAGGTCTGGTGTAAATCTGGTCAGTATTTCCTGAGAAAATAGCATTTAAATCAATATATATCTATAAGCGCGCTCCGAGCGCATACGGTAAGCTTACCGTACGCGCACGCTGCCGTGCGCGAGCTTAATTCTGATTGGTGGTTACATGACTGTAAACATTCGAATCGGTCGAAATCAGGAAGTGTCGGATGCCATTTTGTGTGTCTCACACTGATAAACAAAGGTGGAGAATGTGAAAAGGGGGCAACGAAGAGAGTTGCAGACCCCCTAGCGTATGTCAGGGGGTCCAAGAAGGTCCCAAAAGTGTGAAAAATACATTTAATTTTTTTTTTTTTAAATCGCGAAGTGCGCGTATGGTAAGCTTACCGTACGCGCACGGCAGAAAAAAAACAATAAAAAAAATTGAAGTAAAAATCAAATTGAAGTGTTTAGATATTAGGGGGCTCTAAAAAGAGCCGTTGTGTTTATGAAGTGTTTTTTTTGTGGTACCTACAAGTAAGTACCGTTGCAGAGTCTAAAGTTCAAGAGGAAGACTCTGTTGCCTTCATCAGTGAAATGTACACCGTCTCCTCTATAAATGCCTTGCATGTTGTAACGCAAGTTGTTGTGGTATATAGAACCCATACCATAGTCTCTGAGGAAAGCAGAAATAGATTTGTTGACTTGCTTTCTTGCTTTGTCAATCTGTGGACGAAATTGGTTGGACCAGTTCCACTTTTGCCTTTGGCATATATTAGAATAAACAAAGGCAGATTAATGAAAAAGCGACATTAATTGCACAAAGGTGTCCTTAACAAGCATTTCCAGACCTACCCCAGTTAAAGTGCCTAGGTCATTTCCACCACAGTGCACAATAATAAGGTTAGGCTGTGGGAGATGTAGAAAGGTTTTCACCAAAGGCATTAATTGGTGCCACTTTAACCCTCTCTGACCAATCCATTTAATGTCTACATTTGGCAAAGCAAGGTCTCTCACCATACCTCTTTTTTCTGCATACTTTTCACTCCAGAAGACATAGCTGTGACCTACAATCCACACTGTGAACATCTTTCAAGGAGATCTGGATGCACTCAGGAGGTGTCTTTCAGTAGAATGGCAATATGAAATGAAAGACAGTTGTAAAATGGAGGCATACATATTTTTTTAAAATAAAAAGAACTCATTGGCTGATTCAAACCATTTTACAGTTAAAACTAGGCTGTATGTGTACATTTTTAGAAGCATGTTTTGTATTGGTTCAAAAAATTGTGTTCCCACAGAAGATTAATTTGGATTTGCTGTTAGGTTTGACAGGTGAAGCACTCTTGCTCTTTGGAATAGAAACATTGTGTGCTGAACTTCTGACCTCTCTGCTCACACCAGTTTTCCATGAGCTGTTGCTATGGTAGCAGGCAGAAGTCAAGTTGGGGGAAGGGTTCATTTGGAAAAGGGTTGAAGTTTTCAACCAATAGAAATGTGTGATTTCATTTGAAAAAATGTGGGAAGCACTGAGATTTGTAATTAACATGTATATGTGTGAAAAAAGAGAGGGAAACATTGCCATTTACTGGTTCTGGTGAGAGGAGAGAGGTGTAGAGCTCTGAGATTCTGACTCTGATAATCTGCTGTTTGAGTGCCACATTTCTTTCTCAACTAACTAATTTTAAAGGTGAGATATGAGTTTGAGAGGGGATGTATGTGGTGAGTTTTGATATAAATATTAGAATTGTGATTCTTCTTTTGTATTCTAAAATGTATTATTAAATATTAATACTTTTTTCTTTTTTTTCAGATTGAGAAAGAAAATTTAGGAAAAAATAAACCTTTTTTCTAGCAATTTAAATAAACCATTTATTAATAAATAAGTTATTTTGTTGGTCAGGTAAGTGTGAAATTTCTGTATTTATCACACATTTAGTTTCATGCTCCCTTTTTTTCACTTCTCCTCTCTCTGCTTTTCTCATTTCCATTGTACACCCTCAAGGACCATGTAGGGTGAAAAAAAAAAATGTTTGTTTAAAAAAAAAAAAAATGTGCACGGTAAAAAAAAAAATTACAAAAATTAATTACTTTTTTTTAAAAAAAGTTGTGGGGTAAGGTTGGCTCTTAAAAGAGCCGTTGTGTTAATACAGGGACAGAGGAAAGAAAGAATGGGAATATTAACAAGGACCACAGATGTGCTGGTCTATCTTATTGTTTATTAGGGAAATACTGGTCTCCCCATGAACAATTAGACCATAACATCTGGTGCACCTCATTTGTACCCTCTGAAATCGAGGGTTCCTTTCCACAGGAGCAGAAGAGGGTGATGCTCTCACCGCAGAGGAAGTGCTCGGCTGAGCTGCCGAAGATGTACTCGGCTGAGCTTCTGCGGATGTGCTCGGTGACTTACTGAAGGGTTTGCTTCAGTATGTCGAGCAAAAGTCCTTGGATGAACATCCCTAAGGTGTCTCAACATAGTGTGATTACCAAAGGAATACTTCTTCCTTGGATTACCTCTAGATAACACACGCTCACAAAGTGAGCAGGTAACTAAAGGAGCATTTACCTTTTTCTGCCCCTCAGGAAATGTAAAATACTCCCAAATAAAAGAACTCTTCTGTTTCCTCCTTCTCTGTCTGATGATGCTGCTGCCCTGCTCACTCTCAGAAGAGGACTGCTGCTCTGCCATTGTATCCCAAAGACAATCCAGCTCCTTCTCCTAAGAAATCACAAGCAGTAATGAGGGGAATGGGTGTGGTGAAGGAAGATTCTGGAACTGAAAGTAGTTTAAACTAATCAAAAGTGTTGTTTCTTGATCACATACCAACCGTACGCGCACGTGAAGCTTACCGAGCGCGTATGGTAAAAGTACGCATGCGCGTACGAAAGACACACGCACGCGCGCATGCGCATTACAGGCACACTCGTACACTTCCGCGTAACGTGCGCGCGCGCGTGCGCGTATAAAGCATGCGCTTACGCATCGCATAGGAAGTATGGACGCGTCCGCAAATTGCGTAAGCATGCGCACACGGAGTATAAATATTACGTACGCTCACCGTACATAAAGCTAAGCGTGCGCTTACGGTAAGCTTACCGTACACGCATGGTAAATTTTTTTTTTTTTAAAACTAAAAAAAAAAAGGTTTGTTGAAGATATTAACTATGTTATACAACTATATCTAACCATTTATTTAAAAAAAGTGAATCATACTATATTTAAGAATGCAATAATTCCATGAATATATACATAGGTAGCATAGTGTTTAAAGGAAAAAAATAAAAAGAAAAAAAATGATGTAAAAAACCAAGCAAATTCAATGAAAAAACCGTAGGTTTCACACACATTATAGTTAGGAATTAGAATTTAAAAAACCATGGAAATTCACAGAAAAAACCATAGGTTTCACACACATTATATTTAGGAATTAGCATTTAAAAAACCTTGCAAATTCACTGAAAAAAACATAGGTTTCACACACGTTATAGTTAGGAATTAGCAATTAAAAAACCTTGCAAATTCACTGAAAAAACCATAGGTTTCACACACGTTATAGTTAGGAATTAGCATTTAAAAAACCTTGCAAATTCACTGAAAAAACCATAGGTTTCACACACGTTATAGTTAGCTGGACATTTCTCTCATAAAAAACCATTGAAATTCCCCCGTTATAGTTAGTTCAGCTAACTATAACTCGCGCACCCGCAATCCACTGCTGATGACGTCACATATTACATCACTCATGACATGGTCAGTAACATCACTCATGACATCACTGTTGACATCTCAAATGACATCACTGATGACATCACTGATGACATCACTGATGACATCATCCAGTGAATATGTGATTTTCTTAAAATTTTCAATATCTTTTATATATATAGGGAAAGGCCTGTTAAAGAATGAGTTGGTGTACAAATGTGTAAAGGGATGATTTTCTGGGTTGCGTAACTGACTCGATAAGTGAGTCGTTTAACTGCATCTTACTTCAGACTAGTGACTAAACTGTATAAATGTTTGTATGTGTCTGTGTGTTGGTTTATAAGTGGCGGCATGGTTTTGTGAATAGCTATATAATTGTCTCTATGAGTTATTGATTGCTTGTCTCAGTATCTGTATGAGTTCCTGAGTGTTTGTGTGGGTAAGGTGTGTGTGACTCTGTGCATAGATGAGTGAGTGGGTGATTCTATGAGTGGATGTTTTTAAAAGTGCATCTGTGATGGACTGTATGGTTGAGTGAGTGTATGTATGGCTGTGTTATGGATTGAATGTATATCTCAGTGGTACATTTGTGACTAACTACATATGTGAAAGGCAGTATATATGTGTGTAAGAGTATATAAGTGGCTAGATGTGAGAATGTGTGAATGTGACAGTGACTGTATGGATGAGTGTGTGCTTTTGTCAATGATTCTAATAGAGCATAAAAATGTGATACTATTTTTGTGAGCAAGGGAACTTGACTGTGTATAACTGCATAGGTGAGTAAATGGCAGTGTGATTATTCGTATGAATGACTAGGTGTGAGAGTACCTCTATGGATGATTGGTAGTGTGTGAGTGTCTATATAGGTGTGTGTATAAATTCATATGATACTTTTTTATGGAGTGACTGTAACTATGAGTGACTTTACAGGAGAGTGTGTGGAGGTGTATGAAGACCTAAAAGTTAATATGTTTGTATGCAGTTATTGGTATTGCATTATTTATGAATATGAGAATGGAAATCTGTAATTTTGAGTTGGTATATCAAAGGTTTTATAAGGGTGTGAGAAGATGTGGTAATTTATCACATTAATGACTTCGTGAGTGATGTCATCAGTGATGTCATTTGAGATGTCATCAGTGATGTCATGAGTGATGTCACTGACCATGTCATGAGTGATGTAATATGTGACGTCATCAGCAGTGGATTGCGGGTGCGTGAGTTATAGTTAGCTGAACTAACTATAACGGGGGAATTTCAATGGTTTTTTACGAGAGAAATGTCCAGCTAACTATAACGTGTGTGAAACCTATGGTTTTTTCAGTGAATATATATATATATATTACCTGCTGGCGGTCGCCAGTGGGTAGTTATAGTTAGGACCTATTTTCCATAGGAAATCCGCAACATTCTATTCCCAATAAGTCTGGCGCTGGTTGACGAATCTTTGCGAAATTTTCCAAATATATATATATATAAAAATATACACATTTGTAAATTTTTATATAATTTTAAAATGATAAAATTAATAGTTTAATAATTGTTATAAAGTAAATATATATATATATCAATTATTATGTATGTGTGTTTAACTTTTTTAAATTAAGTTTATTTGTTATATTTGTTAAAATGGATATTAAATCTAATTAGTTTTTTTAATTAATTGTATTATTTAATATATTTCAAATTTATTATTTTATTTTAGATATATGAAAAGCGATAATTTATACAACAATATTTTTGACATCAATATTTATTTTTTGATATTTATGTACTTACCTGTTTAAGTAAAGGGAGTCGACATTTTTGCATTCTATATTTTTACCTCACTATTTTTACATCTATATTTTTGAGGTTGACTTTCTGTCAGTGAACCGTTCTTGTTTTACAAAAATAAACCACCACTTTGACAGTTTGTTTTTGTTACACTAAAATGTTTGCTGAACATCCACACTAAACATGGCAGCTGCTCAGCAAATGCTCAGTGCCTTTAGGGGAGCTGTCTAGATGAGCAGTAGTCTAACAGGGTGGGACAGTTTATTACCTCCTCCACCCCTGTGGACGATGAGCTGACAGCCAATCTCTGATGAGTTTAGTGGACATGATGCTCTGCTGCAAAATCAGTGGAGTACCCCGTCCGTTGGACTGAAACTCCGCAATGTTTCTCCATTCCCAAAATCCCTACATGGCTCAAGGCTGTAATTATGCACCTTTCAGTGGCTCAGAAAGCAATGACGGTATGTAGAAGATATCGAACTAAGGAGCTGAGATTGAGATAGAAGAATAGGCAGATCATGCCAAAATATTGCAAGGCCCGCTTTGGAAGTGCTACAATCCCATCTAAAGGATAACTGACCATTGAATTCCCTGTCCGATTTCGTTCGGGTCAATGAGACTCTTCTGAGTTTCAGAAAAGTATTGCAGATTTGGCTCTTTAAAGAAGCCTATCAATTGACAAACTCCTATCATAGCAGACTCCAATCCTAGCAGACGCCGATCATAGCAGACGCCGATCCTAGCAGCTGCTATGGTGGCTGTATCCATACTTTTAGTGATCTTCGGACTGCAAAAGGTGGTTTTTGACTAGTCATAATAATAATAATAATTATCATCATCACCATCTACCTTAGACTTGAGTACGTATCCTTAGAAAATCAAGAGTTTGTAAATTCCCGAAGCAAGCTCAATATTTGATGACTTACAGCTGACTCGGCCAAAAGTCAGAAATACTCTGTGTATGCCACTTGCTTGGTTTGCCCTTTCTGCCTCTCCAGACATTATGGGTTCTCGCCAAGGCTGTTCACAAGGGTCACAATGTGGGAATTATGTTTTCAGCAATCTTAAATTCCTGTCCTGCCACTGGTGTTTTCTTTGGGGCATCTTTCATTGCCCCCAATTCCCTCTAAGGAAATGTGCAGGCTATTTTAAAAGACTCTTTCAACCTTGCCCACCATAAAGTCATCAACGATTGTCTACTGCAAATCTCATGAAAACCGGTCACCAAAGTGGTACTTTATCCCTGAAAGTAGAGGTAACCACTGGCTGGATAATATTTAGAGGAGGTTTTACAGTGCATCTCTTCTGTTCGGTATGGGGTCTATATTCCGAAAACTATCTCCATTTAAATTCTTGGCTCTTGTACAGTATTCTTCTAGATGCCTTTTACAAATTCCTACCAGTCACTTGCCTCAGACTAGTATATGTTACCTTGCTGTCTAGTATAAAAGTGTTTCCATCTTTGGAGACACCCCCAGGTCTCAGCTCTATATTGACACATCAGATTATCACCATCATTTGCAGTCTTCCTTAGAATGGCAGCCAAAGCAACTGGTAAGCCCCTTACGACACTTTTGCACTGCCGTTGTGTCACTTGTTGTGACGCAGCGGCCACGTAAACAATGTGCCATGTTGTGGCCCATTTACATCGTGACACATCTAGGGAGATGTGTCACCTTGTAAAGCCCTGCGTCACATTATATACCTGCGTCAGGTATAATGTATACAGGGTGGGCGTTCCCACGTGGGACAGCCTAATAGAAGTGACGCAGTGAAAGCTACAAGATTTCACTTCACCAATTCTATGACGCCACTGCATCAAAACCCTACGCCTGCTTGAAGCAGACGTAAGGAGTGACGCAGTTTATTAGGAATAGGCCTCCCCATGTATTGCTGGAGTTGCATTGTCCTTGCAACACGAGCAGCAATGCATGCATTTTGCGCAGACAAATGCGCCAGAATTTCTGATGCATCTGTCAATCCTTGCGCCATGGTGCGCCGTATTGTGAATGAAGGTGCAAGGAAACTGACACATCAGTACAGATGCGTCAGTTTCTTGTAAATAAGTCCCTTTGTTTCCATTTCTGATACTTCTGATACTTTTATTAACATCTTCAGATGATAATTTGTGGTCTGTATTGCATTTAGAGGTGGTTTTGGGTGTCAACTTAGTAGTAGTACTGTAGTGAAGACTGCTATTTATATACGTACAATGCTAAGTTAGCACAACCGCGTTAGATGTTAGAAAGCCATCTTGCCACTATTTGCTGCTTTTGCACACGCCACTGTAGTTACATGTTATTAATTAAGAAATGGTTGCTCGCCTCTGCTTCACATGAGAACTGTCTGTTGTTCACATCGCTAACAGTGAGCAGCGACCTTGGTCTGAACATTGTGTAACGAAACAGTCTGGGTCACTAGACGGTGCATGTTGTTGGGTTCAGGTTGATCGGTCCACTATTTAGCCATAACACGCACGCAGCTGCAAATACCTGAAAGTCGAGTGCTTTTAATATTGCAGGCTGCATGCTTTAGACACATTCAGAAGAAGAGCTTTCCCAGGAGCAGAGTCTAGCTGATCCTGTGATGTGATTCCACTAAGCTGATATTTACGGTATGGGGTTCCCCATTCAAGCCTAGAGACCTTTTCTTAGTAATAATAATAATATTAGTTTACTAGCGAAAGGAAGGTGGCTGTCAGCCACTGTCATTTTATTATGATTACTCCTTTCATTCTCTATGGTATTGTAACTATGCTGATGGTTTTGATGTTAATCATTTGTCTGCTTATGTTAGCCAAAGTACTGCATCTTAGGGCACGAGGTTTATGAAATAAACTCTTTAAACTTTACTGTGTCTCGGGTTTATTCTGTTATGGACTGGTATGAGAATAATTACGAACAGGTATTTCTGATTCCCACCATTCCTGAGAATACACTAAGTCGCTTGTTCTGGGTTGTCTATACATTGGGACCGCCGAGATAAAACTCGGATAACGAATGGGACACTGATGCTGGTCGGATAAGGGGTTCTGGGTTCTGAGGTGAGTTTTTGGTACACCACAATTCACTGAGGTCCTGGTTTCCTGTGCATAGTTCTGTGCATAAGCAGAATCCCTGCAACATGGCGCACCTAACGTTTGGTCGATTGATTTGAAACGCTTTACTAGTGCTTATATTAGTCCACAACACCCTCACTCTTGTTTCCGGTTAACGTGAGTGACGGGTTTAACCTACCTGTGTCTCGACTAATAGGTTCTTTCAAGCTTGATTATTAAAAAGGTTTTTTCTGAACCCCAGTGCTACTGTTGATATCGTTGATACTCTTTGGTGTGTCCTTATGGTGGTTGATATTGCCGCACATAGTCGTGCACCTCTGCGCCGTCATTTGACGACATATGGGGTGCCGGATGATGGGATGGATGTTATTTTTGTGGTGAGCGCTGAGTTGTTTTACTCTTGGGTGTCTTTTCCGGTGGTGGATGTAGATGATGATAGGTTTCATTCCTTTACTCCCGCGCAGCTTCCTGCAGTCTATACACCGTATAGGACACAAGAAATTCCTATTTCTGCCTGGCAGCATACCATTTGGTTTAATGGCGCCCTTCCCCATGCGGTTGCACCGGCTAGAATGGGCCCGTTGTCTATTGCAGGGCCAACATGGCCGGTGCTAGCCGGATTTACGCCTCATCCCCGCTATCTCACGGTGGCGGTGGCTGAGTTGCGGGTACTACACACAGCCCTGATTACAGTTCATAGGGCTTTAGTGCAGTACGTGTCACGCAACGTGCAGGTGGGGGCGCCTGCTGTTGCGGGACAACCAACGAACCACCACGCGGTGGTTATTAGTTCTGTTATGGTTAATTCGGTGATGGGCAAGCACCCCCAAAATAAGGATGATTTGCCTTATTGGCTTGCTGAGAAATTTGACCAACTGGAGGCGGTTTTTCTGCATACCTCTCCTGTGGAGAAACACAGGATTCTCACCATTAGTTTGCCGAAAGACTTGGTCCCAGATATGGCCGATTGCGCAAACTGGGGCAAGGTCTTTGCCGCGACCTACTCGAAGTGCTTCGGCACTCCGTCTATGTCTGTACTACTCTCCGTCATTAAATATGTTCAAGAGAATCGCGGGGCGGAGGCTGCTTTTGAATTGGGAATGAGGCTTGTCGGGGTGTTCGATGTGGTTGCTTCCATGGTAATGGGCAACCTCAAAGGCGATGCCATGCAGTTCCAAGTAGCTAATAAGCTGGACCGTGTGGACGAACTCGACAGGCCTAAGGAGTTCGCTGAAATAATTGCGGAAGCCTATAGGACCATAGGCCGTAGTGCCTTAGGCGTTAAACCAACTGTGATAATTCCTGATATAGTACAGCAAACTAAGGTGAGCTTGTCTAGTAAAGACGAACACCCTAATTTTCCTAAACAAAATTGGCGAGCAAAGAAACAGGGGAAGCAGCAACAGAAACAGGGGTCCCGTCCTGCCTCACCCGTACAGTCATCTAGTGAACGCACATATGATCTGCGCGATCGATCTAGTATTAAGTCACCTGATAGGTTTCAGGTTTCTGAACAACGTTCTCCTCGTTCTTCACAGGAAACATTGGCTTCACAATCCGGTGGCGGAGACCGCGGGAAAGGACGGGGTGCCCAAAGTCGTGAGCAACTCCGTCAGACTGACGGCAAAGGCAAGCAGGACGAGTCTGCACGTCAACAACCCCCGTTTCAGAAGAAGAAAGTTGCTGCGCTAACAGAGAGGTATGCCACGGACGCAGCTTCAGAACCTGACATGGGCACTAACGCTGCTCGACAGCGCGGCGGAAGTTACAGTAGTGCGACAAGCACTGCGTCCATATCTGGTGGCGAAAGCAACTGATACGTTCATAACTGTAGAAACTGCTGACACTAGAGTGGCTCCCCCTGACAGACTGTATAATATAGTCCTTTTAATTGAAGGTGACATACAACGCACGATTCAAGGGATTTTTTGGGATAATGTGATCTCTTCGTATGATATTCTATTGGCAGAGGCAGATTGGCCCCCGGCTTTCATTTTAGATGCTCCTAGAGGGGAGGAGATGATCCTCCCGTCCTTTGCGCACACAGTGCCAAAGGACCAAGCTAAAAAGTTCGCCGAGGAGTGGGCTCTGGTGCTAGCACCGGCTTTGTATCATAATCAGGTAGGCTGGGATAAATTGTCCCCCAGTCATGAGATTCCGTTGCGGTCCACGCCCCAGCCACAACCCCAATATCCCATGCATCGCGAAGCAAGACCTCACGTCGCGGCTATCCTTGAACAGTTGGAATATCAAGGTGTAATTGAAACATGTGTGTCACCAATGAATAATCCTTTATTCACTGTGACGGAGCCTGATGGGTCGTTCCGCCTGGTTTTGGATTACCGGCATTTAAACTCTCATTGCCGGACATGCGCAGTACAGAATACCCACAGTTCAGCTCTCGTCGATAGTCTTGTGAGAAAACTGTTTAAAACCACACTTGACATTTCCAACGGCTTTTATAGCCATAACCTGTCCTCTCTTAGTAGTGAATGGACAGCATTTACCTCGGGCGGCAAACAAAAACATTTCAAAAGATTACCGATGGGCTATAAGAACAGCCCTGGTGTCTTTGCCGCTCGTGTAGACTCTCTGTTAGAGAGCATTGACCCTGATGCATACTCGTATGTGGATGATATTTATCTCACAGATGACGAGTTGTGGCCGCATCTGTGTCGCGTTGATCGCATTATTGTTTTGTTTGTGGACTTCGGATACAAATTCAACTTTGCGAAGTCTCACATTGCAGAATATACAATGTTGTTTTTGGGATACGAACTCAACAATGAAGGTTGAGGATTGGCTCCGCACTTCCTAGAGAAATGTGCATGCCTACGTGCTCCTACGACACTGAAGAAACTACAATCTTTACTGTGCTTTCTGAATTTTGGTCGAACGTACATTCCTGATTATGCCCAGCCTATCAAGTTGCTTTATGCCTTGGTACAACCTACTTTTTCCAAATCATGCTGGCTGCCGGAGCATTCAGCTATATTGCAATCTTTGCAAGCTGACCTTCTTGCTTCAAAATACTTACTGACGCGTGATACCACACTAACCTGGTCATAAGAATTGTGCCAGGCGCAGTGGGTTTCACATACTTAACGTTCAATGAGGGCGACACCGTCCCCATTGCCTACAAATCACACCTGTACACTTCGGCTGAACTGTGATTCTCCACTGTCGAGAAAGTTTTGAAGGCAGTGCAGATGGCGATTCTGAAAGAACGAGCGCTATTGCAAGGAAAACACATGTTGGTGGTCACACCATATCCTGCCCTTGAGGCGGTGACGAAAGCAAGTGTACCGAATTCTAAGGCTTTGCATCCACGGGGGATACAATGGGCCACTTCCTTGACATCGCCCCAACGTCACATATATCTTTGACGCAGCTCTGCAGACTCAGGAGTTCTTATAGTATGAATTCGTTCACCCACCTCCTCTGTCTTTGCGCCCGCTCGAGGATTACCATTGTGTCATTTACACTCACGGTTCTGCGCAACCGGCTACTGGATCGAAGCATGCCTATTCAGCGGCCTGCGCAATTGTGGTCGGTACTTTCGTGAATTGTGAATTCCAATCTGATGTCGTGCATACGCAGTCATTGGGTGATTGTACCGCACAGTTGGCGGAGCTTCGTGCTCTGGTGCTTGCACTGGAGTTTGCTGATCCTCAAGTCACTACACTTATAGTGAGTGACTCATTCTATTGTGTTCAGTCTTATATCGACAATCTACATTTTTGGTCTCAAAATGATTACCGTGACTCCAAAGGTAGCACAATTAAGCATAAAACACTTTGGGTTCGAGGGGCAGAACTTAAAGAACATCTGCCTCTCGTGAATGTTATTCACACTCTTGGTCACCAACGAGTTGGTGTCCATGCTGTCGGCAACAGCCTAGCTGATGAGGCAGCAAAAACAGCAGTGGCGACATACTTAGTAGCAGCAGTTACAAGATCACAAAGTAAGATCGATGATGACATCTTGGCAGCTATTGCTGCTACAGAGAAGGGAACAAAATATCCGAGAGGTTTCCCTTCTCGTTACCATTATCGCTTAAGTCCTGATAACGTCCCGTTCGGGAGGATTAACGACGTTGGTGACAGATTGATTCCCAACGCGGACTCCAGACCATCTTTGATATTAACGGCTCACGAGGGCATGTCGTCTGCTCATGCCGGCGTATCAGCTACTGCATCTCTGTTACAACAACGTTACTGGTGGTGCGGTTTATATAAACAAGCTCGCGCTAATGTTCTTAATTGTGACATTTGCCAGAAGATAAAACCTTCAACTGCGGCGCGCCCACCACAGACTCAGTTGTACATATCTAATAAACCACTGGTGTGTGTTTATTTAGATCATTGCGGTCCATTCACCTCTGATACTGCGTACAAATACATCTTGGTTGCACACGTTTTCCGTGGGTATGGCCACAAAGGAGTGCTGATGCCCGTACTGTCATCAAGGATTTGCGTGTCTTTGTTGGAAGTTTTGCATGTGGTACCTTTCATTCTGATCAGGGCCCTGCGTTCACCTCTAAGGCGTACAAAGATGCCATGAGAAATTTGGGGGTCCAAGTCAAATTTTCGTCTTCATACCGACCTGAGGGTAATAGTGTGGTGGAGCGAATGAACCGTGACTTAAAGCAATCTTTGACAGCTAGGGTTTTAGGTACTGGCCGGAACTGGCTAGCCCACTTTTATGACGTACAACGTGACTTAATAATCTCCCTAGAAGGTCTCTGTGTGGGCGGACCCCATACATGAGGTTCTTTGGCATACGAATGTTTGTCCCGGACCTTGATGGTCTAGACATGGCGGCGTCGGCCGCACCCTTTGACGTAGATGATCACTGTGCTGTATTGCAGAATCTACAAGAAGCCAGAGACAATCTAGCAAAGGAACACGTGCCCTCCACATCTGATGCTGCACTTCAGATTCCGGTAGTCGGCTGGCTACCTCGAGTTGGTGATCTGGTCTGTGAGAAGGTGGAGAACAAGAAGGAGTTCAGCCCCTCTTATCGTGCACCAGTTCCGGTGCTTGGAGTACAGGGTACACGTACAGTCATTTTACCTCCACTTCCTGGTCACAAGGATAACAGGTACATCTCTATTGACAATGTCAAGCTACAGCGAGTGGCCGATTCTTCTTAGTATGACTCCAGCGGTTTCTTGCCCTGCGATGCTGAGAAATTCTGTTGTGGCCCCAGCTTCTACCACTTTGCCTGATGTTGCCGTCGAGATCCATACATTTACTGGTCCTTTATTGCCACCGACAGCTGGTGGTCTACCTGAAGATATTGAGTATGCTTATCCTGCGGATGTCCCGTTGCCTGTTTTACAATCCACCACAGTTACCCAGTCGCGCTACTCCTTTGACACTAATTCAATGACTTCCATTGCCCCATCAAAAGTTTCGATTTTTGTTGCCTGGTTTAAAAGACATTTTTTAGTTCCCCGTTGGACTTATATTTGGCTGGTGCTCATATGTATTTTTTGTTTATGTCCATTGGCTTTGTGGTAGTGTTTTTGAGACTTATAAATGGACACTACCTGAAAGAAAGATCTACAATTAGACTAATTGATGGAACTTTGGCCCCCCACTCCTCATCACATATTATGAAAAGGGACCAGACTTTTGTGAACATTACTTGCTGGCCTGTACTGGATGGGATCGCTTGGGATGCTGTTAAATTTCAAATTCATGGTCCCACTGAAGTAATCAATGTGCCAAATGTATTTCGTGTTTCTATGGGTGATGTAGTTAAGCAAAACATCCACTCGGATGATTGGGATGTTCAAGCAATAGAAGCACTGTTTTCTGATTTGAAATATTATGCTGCATTTGATGCTGAGGATTTGTATTTAGATACTGCAAATTATGATGAGCAATTCTGCTATCAACATTCTGGCACGCATTTTCTACACAAAGCAAATACGTTTAGAAATGTTGTAAATGATACGCAATGGGAACACTGTCTAGCCCCTAGGCTTGGCAGCTCCACCACGTTAGTGGACAAATTCACATATTTTTCTGATTTCAGTGTGTCGAATCCGGCCTCCTTTTATTTTATGGTTGCGGCTGAGTCTGCTTCTAAAGTGAGACTGACACACACCAAATTGTTGTATTCCAAGTCCTTTATGGACGAGTTGGTAATCGGAGGCTATGATCTGTGGAAAGCTACTATCGATCTTAAATCGGTTTGGGGTTCTAAACAGTGGCAGGTACAGGGAACAGAAGCTTTGCATCGTGCCTGCCTCATCCCGAACCACATGTTATTTTTGAATTCGTCAATTTTTCAGACCACCTGTTTTGGATTGGCTACTTCTAAAAAATTAAATTCTCCCTCCACTCCGGGTCTGGGTGCTTATCCTAATTGGGATAATCATACGGATCTGTCCCTTGCTACGTTGCAGTCATACATTTCCAACACATCCTTCAATATTTCCGAATTGAATCCGGAAGGGTGGTTAATATGGCAAACGAGCTCAGATTCCTGTCAACATCAGTTTCTGGATTTGGCACCGGGGTATACACAAGTTCGTGTAGACCCCCGTTTTGAATCTTCTCACACTGTTACTACCTAGTCAGTAGGGAAGTTATGCCAATCTTGGCTGCAACATTCCACCTTAGCATCTGTTAAACTTCATTTATCACAATTGAACGACAATATAGATTTGAATGATTTTGTTAAGGGTACTGCGGTTGGCAGGTCCAAAAGATGGGTATATGCTGTTTACAACGAAGTTTGGAAGCTATCACAGATTGAAGCTGCATCCAGATTACGAGCTATTGATCAAGCCAATATGGAGAAAGTATTGGCTGTAATAGATAATAGCATTAACACCCTGTCTTCCAGAATTTATACATTAGATAATATTGTTTCATCTGTGGTTGACATTGTGCAGGATGATTTGTCTGTTTTATATCATGGTCAAAATCAATTGCGTTCCATTATGCAGTTTGCATGGACATTGCAAACGTTAAAGGCTGGGAAAGTCCCTTGGGATTACATGAATACTTCATCTTTGTTCCTTCCTTTTAATTTAACTGCGAAACAACAGTTCATGTCCATGAAAGATGCTGCACATTGAAAAATTAGAACCTTTACCTTTCTCTGTTGCCGAATTAAACTCCGCTGTGTGGCTTATCCACGGGTTGATCACATTACCATTCCCCCTGTTTAAGTTCTGTTCGTGCATGAAACATTATGCTCTTGGCAGATATGAAAAACTGGGTACTGCCTTCCTGCACGAAATTTGGTCACTCCCATTTACGTCCAGATGCGTGAGGGACGGAAAAGAGGTTTACTTAAAAGGTGAAGAGTGCACTTCCACTCCAGATCACTCTGTGGTGTGTAGGCACATTCAATTGCATGGTGCATGTAATGTGCATGCTCTTAATTTAGCTTGCGTCCTGAAAGGGATCCCAGTGCCAGTTATAACACCGTCTTTTAAGCTGCTTGCTAACGGTAGTTATTAAATAATGAAGCTTGCTGTGGGATGTTAGTGGGAATTCCCTACATAGTGACTGTATCACAGAGAGTAGTCTGCTGTAATAACGTCCTTTTGCCACCCCCGCATGGACGGCTCGATGTATCCATCTGGCCTTCCATTCCAACCTTGAAACCAGAGTTCAACAAGATGAGCAGAATAAGGGCTCTATTGTCTCAAAAAGAAGTCGCGTTGACTTCATCCCGGGAAACATTTGTCCTTCACGTAGCAAACATGCGCACAGAGGTGCAAGCGCTTTTGAATACTAATCTCCCACTTCATTTTGGGGCTCTGATTCAGACTATCTTTAATGCCTCATCAACAAGTGGCCTGGCACATTTTTTCAAAATTGTGGGCTCCGGCCTCGTGACCTCCTCTCAAACTATTTTTGGTGTGATCCCGGCATTTTTCCATTCTATTTTTTCCAGCGTCTTTGGAGGTCTCCCTTTGATTCTCGCCCTCGTAGCTGGGGTGCTTTTGTTGATCTGCGCACTACGCTATGGATGCACAACTTGCGTCACACAACAGCATGTCCCGGCTGCTCCATCTTCGTAACCAGATGCTTGAATACTATGGAACTTTACCACTGGCAACTCTAAGCATAGCCTATGGATTGTCCTTCCGGTTTCCCTACTTTACTTGCGTGCAGGCTGTCTTTCATTGCCTAGAGTGTCCGTTCCAATGGGCTCTGGATTTGTGCTTGTCGAACTCGGTGTCTCCTGCCCCGGATTATGATCGGCTAATGAGCACCTTAGTGGCTCATGAGTTGGACTGTTCTGGTGTCAGGATTATGGCCTGTGGAGCAGCACATGGAGTTCTAGGGAATTGGGACATCGGAACTGTTGCAGCTGAATTCTTGGCGAGAAGTTATCTTGAAGAACACGCCAGTTGTCCTCTGATGGTACTAGAGGCTCCGGTTGTCGAGGAACATGTGTGTTCCTTCCCCTTGCTGAATTGGATGGCAGATAATTTTGCAGAACGTTCCAATGATTTCCTCTTGGAAGCTGTTGCAACTTATTGTGCTTATACCTTGATGGATTAACTTGGAGGTCATCCAAAATTCCTATGGAATGCCTTTTTGTTTTTTTTCTTTTCGTTGAACATCCATCGATGATATTTTTTTTCCCCTTTAAATGGTTTTTTTTTCTCCCTTTTTTTTTCCTTCGAACTATTCACTTACCTTATATGGATTCACAATTTGTGCCCTTAGTTCCGTTCTATCGAACTTAAACTCTGCGTTCTTGAATTTGCGCCCCTACTGGTTAGTGGTCTGATCAAGGGGGTGTGTAGTGAAGACTGCTATTTATATACGTACAATGCTAAGTTAGCACAACCGCGTTAGATGTTAGAAAGCCATCTTGCCACTTTTTGCTGCTTTTGCACAAGCCACTGTAGTTACATGTTATTAATTAAGAAATGCTTGCTCGCCTCTGCTTCACATGAGAACTGTCTGTTGTTCACATCGCTAACAGTGAGCAGCGACCTTGGCCTGAACATTGTGTAAAGAAACATTCTGGGTCGCTAGACGGTGCATGTTGTTGGGTTCAGGTTGATCGGTCCACTATTTAGCCATAACACGCACGCAGCTGCAAATACCTGAAAGTCGAGTGCTTTTAATATTGCAGGCTGCATGCTTTAGACACATTCGGAAGAAGAGCTTTCCCAGGAGCAGAGTCTAGCTGATCCTGTGATGTGATTCCACTAAGCTGATCTTTACGGTATCGGGTTCCCCCTTCAAGCCTAGAGACCTTTTATTAGTAATAATAATAATATTAGTTTACTAGCGAAAGGAAGGTGGCTGTCATCCACTGCCATTTTATTATGATTACTCCTTTCATTCTCTATGGTATTGTAACTATGCTGATGGTTTTGATTTTAATCATTTGTCTGCTTATGTTAGCCAAAGTACTGAATCTTAGGACACGAGGTTTATAAAATAAACTCTTTAAACTTTACCGTGTCTCTGTTTATTCTGTTGTGGACTGATATGAGAATAATTACGAACAGGTATTTCTGATTCCCACCATTCCTGAGAATACACTAAGTCGCTTGTTCTGGGTTGTCTATACATTGGGACCGCCGAGATAAAACTCGGATAACGAATGGGACACTGATGCTGGTCGGATAAGGGGTTCTGGGTTCTGAGGTGAGTTTTTGGTACACCACAATTCACTGAGGTCCTGGTTTCCTGTGCATAGTTCTGTGCATAAGCAGAAACCCTGCAACAGTACTTGGCTACGTTTTTAGCGGGAAGATATTGATTATGGGGTGAACTGTTTTTAAAGCATGAATTCTTTATATTTTAGGTGCAGTAATAAACATGTTTAAGTGGTTTAAATACACAGTTTAATTATAATGTTATGAATTTGTAGAGTACCCCTGACGAAGGGCCAGGAAAGGCCTGAAATGCATTGGGTGATAAAGATCAACTAATGAGGAACACTTATGTACACTCCGTGCTTCAGAATAAGGCCTGGATTGGCATTTCCGTTGCATTTAGGACATAGTGAAAACGTAAGCCGCCCCTCATGTGACAAGAGGAAAAGCAATGAAAAATGAAAAGTTTTGGATGATATTGGAATAAAAATTCGTGAAATTGGACTAATTTGTGGCATCTGTGTTATGCAATTAGAAATAAGCTGTGCGTTCGGCACTGGGGTGTGACTTCGCCCCAATTTCTGAACTTTATTGCATTAATACACATTCTACATAAATGAGATTTTAATTGCCTAACATGCTGCATAATCCTGTACTGCCGCATAATCCTAGTGGCCCTCCTTGTTAATGACAAGGGAAAGGCCAATAAAAAATGTTGGAGCTGGCTGTTGTTCAAAGGGATGAAATCTTTGTGTGGTGTTTGGTAAAGAATAATAGACGGGTAGATCGTTTTTGGCCCTAAACTTCAGAATGCATACCTTCGAATAGCCATAAAACTTAAAGGGGCTCATTATGATGGTGGGCGGTGGCACCTCCGCTGGCCTGGCGGCGGTTTTGTGTGTTCCCTCCGTGAATCCGGCCGCCGCGGACGGATTTTCACCGGGTCCGCCCGCTACCAGCAGTCTTTCGTGGCATCGTCCCGCCGCAATCGGAATTTTGCCACGGTTGATCCTAATCGTACCGCCGGTTTTGCCGCGGTACCAGCGGGCAGTTAATTTCTGCTGCCATGGCAGTCTGGATGGTTTTCGGACCGCCATCCTAATGGACCCCTTAGTTGGCTAGCCATCAGGAAAATGGTAAAAACTTACTTGTTCCCTTAATAGACTTAGAATGTTGGTTAAGGATTAGGTCTCTATTGAAGGCTTCATACACGCCTCGAGGCCATATAGGTGTATATTATGCTTTACATGAGAGTTTAGCTTAACATAACTGACACCCTCTATGCTCATTGGAGAAAGACTAAATAACTACTCCTAAACTTGATGCAAAGGAAGAGGAGACTAAACAAACTAAATCTAGGATTGATACCTTGGAGCTCCTATCCTTCCAATGGTTGTCAGGATATCTACAAATTATCACAATTTTCGAAAAGCCTTAAAAGTACTTTTTTACTCTCCTGATTTGTGGGTTGTCATATAGCACGTTCTGAGTGGCCTAAGGGGAAATTAAGTTGTCATTTAAAATTTGGTGGGTGAGGGGCCTCTGCCAAAAAAAGTGGTGGTGGTCTTGTGTGCCAAGTCTGTGGTTCACCCAGTGGTGTAGCGTGGGGGGGGTCACAGGGGTGGTTGCCCTGGGAGCACAATTATTTGGGGGCGCAAAAATTTCAAAGAAGGCATTGCGCTCCCTAACCCATGGACCATTACCTCCTCCTGAGCTAACGGTCCACGGGTTAGGGGGCTCAATACAGTGGGAAAAGTGCCAGGTTTCTGTTCATGGGGCCTCAGCTGGCTCTGCCATCAGAAACCTTTAACCGACCAGCCAACAGCCGCAAGGCCATTGGCCAATGTACGTCAGAATGAAAACACTATTTGGGGCAGTCCTTTCAACATACATTTTTCCTGTTTGGGAATGTGATGGTAAGCCTGGTGGTCCCGAACAGGAAACAACTAATGGTATCTCACCCACTTAGAGAAAAGTCTGAGTGCATCAGAGCCAGTGAAATTCATTTTTTCAATAGCAACAGAACTATTATTGGAATAAAAAACTGCAGAACAGGTGCATCAAAAATGGTTCGGATCGACACCACAGCGGAGGTTCCACTGAATGCAAGTAGGTCCCTGAAAGGAAGAAATTGGGGCTCTCCAAATTTTGGAGACGATCCTCTGCAAGGGGATTGTAAACTAAAGCTTCTCCTGACCTGTTGGGCGGATAGACTCTGCATGACGCCCTATGCTTATTGCCTTTGCTAAATAAATCGGAATATGCTTATAAAAAGTATACAATCCAAGTAAATGATCATTTGATGGAAATCCTTCCTTTGGAAAGTATTTCTGAATATTTCCATTAAAAGTAACAAAGTATGGGCCTCATTTACAAGGCCATTGTGTCACCGGTGCATCACTTTTTGATGCACCATTGGCGTGTGCCTGCCCATATTTACAAGGCCAACTAAAGTCACCCTTGGTGACTTTTCATAGCATTGTAAACAGGGCCAGACTGGCCGTAGTGGGCACTGGGCATTTCCCTGGTGGGCTGGAAGGGCGGGGGCCAGTTTTGGATTGGTGGGGGCAGTTTTTGAAACTGGGGGCTGGTTTTGAAGCAGTGTTACAAAATCGGCCCCCAGTAAGAAAAGCACATGCAGCCGCAGTGTTCCTGCCAGTACGCCCCCCCTGGTTTCGGACCTAATTGCCAGGGCTGGTTTGCGATCCCAGTCCAGCCCTATTGTAAATATGGGCCCCTTTCACTCATTAATGTGTGCGTTAGGGGCGTTCCATGGGTTTTGCTGTGGGTGTTCCCATGCAACGTCCATGGAACCTCACACATTCTCAGATTTACAAAGTTTTGTAAAGCTAGAAATGTTTCAGAAACCTACGCCTCCTCAGGGAAGGCATAAGAGTGGCGCAACGAAGAGAAATACTTTTATTTCTCCTAGTTTTTTCCTCTTTCTATGAGTGGTGCGAAAATGCCATCAATTATTGTTTTTATGCAGGAAGGTGTCCCTTTCTGTACAAAATAAATCATCCTCACAATGCAGGAACCCTTGCAACATGACGGCAGGATGCTTGTGCTGGCGCATGGCAGCCAGGTACACGCCAGCGCAGAGGAAAGCACATGGATGCATCGTATTGTTGTCAACCTAATGCACCCCAGTGCTTTTAAAATGATGCAGCTCAGTGCAGCAAAATGGCTTGCGGTACTGCACTACATCATTGTTTTGTAAATGAGGCCCTAAATCTTTTTATTCCTGTAGAAATATCCAGGGAATAAAAACCTCTCAGGAAATCCCAAAATCCTTTTGGTAGCCATGAAACAGCCAGTTGCGACCTGTGGAGACTACCTAAGCAAAAATGAATCCGGGCCATGCCTGGATATGCAACTTTAATCCCACAGATAATCTCCTGCCACTATTGGCACGCCCCATTGACCTCGTCCTGCATGCTACACTGGACCAGCACTTTATCTGCAGCAGTCTCTCCAGAGAAGCAAAGCAATGAGGTCACCCAGTACTAGGCCAGAAAAGCTAGATCTGTGGAGCCATACCACGAATGTGTGTGCTGGTGCAGAGCAGAGCTGAATGCCTGTGTTTTTTTACAACACTTTTTATTAACCCGTGCTCAGTATACATTACATTTAACAAGTAGTTAGGCGCGGATGCTCAGGCCCTAGTATCTAGTTGGAACAATTATCGCATATCATCAATGCAGTAACATTCCCATTTCAAACACTCTTTTCCTCTCTGTAGTCTTGTAGGCCTGCCTATGGGTGCATAAATCGGGTTATCTGGTTACACAACATTACCGTAGGCTTGATTACATCTTGGATTTAATCTACTCAGCTCATGTTCGCGCTTCCCTTCTTAAAGGCCCCTGTAGGTCTACCAACTTCTCCAGATTTTCCACCATTTCTGTGTGCAGCCTCTACTCAAATATATTGTTTGCTCCGCTTGTCTGCACCAGTCCAAGTCGGTTTTCTATTCCGCTACCCTTGGGGGGGGCGGCCACACCCAAAGATTTAGCGATATTTCGTTTTGCCACCACTGCTGCCAATGCTAAATATAGTTTCGTATATCTAGGCCAGACCTCTTCTCCTGAGATTTGTAACAGGAGTCACCTGGGCTCAACCGAGACCTCCAGTCCCACTACTGTGGCCATTACCCTCCCAATCTTGTGCCAATATTCTTGCATGAACAGGCATTCCCATAGCAGTTGGCAAATGGGTTCCTTCTTGCCTTCACCCCCTCTGGTACAGCCGTTTCGGCACGGTCCAATCGGTGTAGTACTGTTATGGCATTGTAGGTCCGGTGCAGAGTCTTCAGTTGGATTAATTGGAACCTGGATCGTATCACTACCTCCCTTGGGCTCTGGATTGCCTCCATCCAATCTTCATCGTCTAGATGACCCAGGTCGCCCTCCAAAGCTGTCCTCTGTGGTCCCAGAAGGTCTGGTGAGATGCTCACTATTTTCTTGTACATTAGTGATATCGCTTTGGTGGTCAAACGGTCTGTTAGGAGACGGTCCTCCAAGGGGGATGCCTCTTCTAAAGCCTCTCGAAGGGCATGTCCTAACTGCAAATATATTAACCATTCACCCCTCCCCATTTCATATTCTTGTTGTAGTGTTTAGAATTTAATGCATGCCTGTTTTATCCATACACCACCCAGTCTCTCCAGACCTAGTAGTTTTCATTAGCCAACATTTCATAACTGTCACCTTCCAAAGTAGGCCGCAGTCCCAGAGCCTGGTCATTCTTGTAAGTTTCCATTCCCAACCCAGGTATCTGTTCACTGTGCGATGTGCCTGTTTTTAAGGCGCGCTTTCTAAAGTGTATACATTTAACTCGGAAATCCTCAGAGTAACTGCATGAGCTGCATACAGTAGAGCTGAGAAACAGGCAGGGCAACCACTGCTTCCTGTTTATGAGCTGTGCTCTGCTGTCTGCAACTCATGCACTAACTCTGAGAATTTCCTGGTTAAGTGAATATTCTACGAGCAGTGCAGTGTTTAATAAACAGGTGTGCACATACAATATATGGCCCCTGCTATTTCGCTGAATGTTGAACTTTATAAAAGGTGGACCTATCAGTAGGATGATTGGCAAGTGACTGGTTCAAGCCCAACCCTACAGGCCTTGAGGGGGTACCAACTACATCTCATTTGAGCCAGCTCTCAGCAGCTCCCATCAATGTACAACAACTTACCTTGTGAACTCATGTCAAGAGAACACCTCATTCCAGTCCCAGGCTTTCATTTTACAATTGTGTATATTTGGAGATTCTTCTCTTGTCTCAATTCGATTGAGCCAATTGGACAATCACACCTGAAAACAGTGACTAGTAAATGGACCACACAGGGCTGAAAAAGCAGTGTCCTTGTGATAAGGAATTATGTGGTAGCTGTAACAAAGAACAGAAACATCTTAAAATGCTCTGGGAAAAGTAATTACAATTAAAAATAAATATTTAGGTTGATGGCTCAATCAGCCACACCTGGTTCTCCCCTTCGCTCATTTGATAAGATGTTTGGATCAATCTTTGTGCATCAGTGTCACTGACTAGTAGTGCATGTCATAAAACTATTTAAATATCCAAGTTCAATATAGGGGTGCAAATAAATTAATGCGTGATGTCACATTAATAATCTTGGTTCACAGAATCAGGATTGGTGTCATTTAATTCTTGCAAATTGGATTTGAAAATACACAGATCTTCAAGAACACGATGGGACTTCAGAATTTCCTAATTTAGGGCTAGAGGTGGGTTTGTGGGTACTCTGAGGAAGTCATACCTAAACATGTAGGTGAACACTCACAAACTAGTAAAATTGTAAGTATTCATATAGTATTTTCAGGCAGTTTGCCCCATGTTAATGCTTAAAAATGTACTCTAGTCAAGGGCAAAAGTAAGGGTATTTCTAGGATGGGAGAGGTGAATGAACCCTATGAAATTTGATGAAGGTGTAGGGGAAAAATGTTTTCCCCATTGAGAAACAAAAAACGTAAAAAGCACAAATGTTCACGTATACATAAGCATAATTTTCTGCCTGGTGGTAATTTTTTGAGAATTCCATAAAAACAGACATTTCTCCAAGTGTGAATTAATCCTACTGGAGTAAATTCCTCGCTTTCAATTCCTAGTTTATGGACCTGTCCCTGGATAACCAGTAGTGAGAAAGGAAGTTTAGTTCTGAGGTTACTTTCTCATAGTACTTGTCAATAGGGGAAGTCAAAGCCATGCAGTGCTTTCTCGCATAGCATGCATAATTCTTACAAAGTTGATAGAGCACACATCTGGTTTCACAGTTGTGAAAATCATATCATCTCAAACCAACTTTTATGGGATAAAAAGGTACATGGTCAGCACAGATGTAAGAAAAACAGAAAATTACGCAAGCTAAAGGTAGCTAAATAAATGAGATCCACACGAGATTAGCAAGTCTATTAACTATTATGCATGGGGGCCTACTTTTAAAGCTCCAGACTTAGGATCTGATTAGGATGCCGTTGGTCGAACCGCTGATAGCCACTGCGGCGGTCAGGAGACCGCTCGAAGTGTACGAGGGAGACCGACTGCCGTATTACGATCGGATCACCGGCTAGGCAGTCCGAAGTTGACAGTACCACAGTGGGGGCATGGTGCGGCCCTGGAAAAGGGCCACGGCACATGCTTCTGCTGTGTCGAACCTCCTGCATGTCCATGCACCATGTGCCATGCACCATGTCATGCATGGCACACGGCGCAAGGAGGTAAGTGCCATGAAAGGATGCACTACATGTGCCCCAAGGCACACTCTACCATGGGCTCTGACAGTCGGGCCCTGTTTGGGATCCCTTTGTCCGCTTTCAGACAACCTTTTCATGGTGGGGCTCCCGCCATGAAGGATTGTCCGAAATGGACATTATAATACCAACGACAGTGCCTGACTTTGCACTGCCGCCATTCCCTGGTGCTCATCCATCTGCTGCACCACCAGGATCCAGGATCCTGGTGGTGGCAGCAGTATGGCATCAGGCTGATGTCAGACTGCCAGCATCGTAATCAGCCCCTTAATCTGTGTATTTTCTTGTCAATTGTGATGGCACCAGGATTCTATCTTGGCTCTTACACAAAAAACAACTTAAAGGCCTGTTGAACAAACCCATTTTGTGGGTGCACAGCTGCGAATGCGATTCATGAAATCACAGCGTTTGTGACTGAAAAATGGCTTTTTTAAATCTATCAAGTCCATTTTTAGGGCAAATCGCAAAATGGGCTTAAAAGGCATAACAAATTGACATTTTGGAAGGGGTGTGTTTAGTGCGTCCCTTCGAAATAGTGATTAATATTTATATGTATCAATGTTTTCTATCCGTTATCAGGTTGCCGGACATTGAAAAGTTACTCACTCATGAATTTGGTATGGTAACACATTCGTAAAAGGAAAGGGAAAGGGCCCCTTTGGGTCAGCCCTGCTCTCTCTGGGGAATCTCTCTCAACCCTACTCCCGATTGTCAACCTCCCTCACTCAAGGCATCTTTCCAGAAACTCTCAAGGCAGGCCAGATGCTTCTACATCTATAGAAACCTTCACTAACCCGATGATGTTCCCAACTACCACCTCATCACTCAACTCCCCTGCATCAGAAAGATCATCTCCAAGATCACATCAAAGTTAACCATCTCCTGCTCAACTACAGCAAGGAGAGCTCAGCCTTACACATCGTAGACAAAAACCCTCTGACCACAGATGAAGATGACCTCTGCCTCCTGATCTTGCTGGGCCTCTCAACTGTCTTTGACACAGTTGACAATCTTCCCTCATCCCTAACCTGGAGTTTTTAACAGGATTCACTGGCAATGCCCTTCACTGGTTCTCCTTCTACCTTTCCACCCCACACCAGTTTGTTCACATGGACAACTCCGGGTCTCAAAAGAAGTCTAGCATCTGTGGAGTCCCCCAGGGATCAGACTGTCCACTGTCATCTTCAACCTGTACATGGAGCCCCTTGGCCCTCTGCTCACAGATACCACCATCAAAATTTGAATATATGCCAATAATACAAGACCTTCCTTGAAAGTCTCCACCGCTCCAGACATTCAACAGCTCAAAAACTGCATGCACATCATCCAGAACCAGATATCCAATTCCTACCTGAAGCTGATCCCAGCCAAGACAAAGTTCCTGTTTTTTGCCAAAAACAACAAGCAACAAATAATGTAAACCAAGCTTTTTAACTTGAACCTTTACAGCTTCAAACCTCAACTCCCATAAAATGCCAAGACACTTGGATTTGCCCTGGACACCAACCTCACCCCCAAGGAATCCTCACCCAAAAATAAACAAACGGATTGGTACCAGCTATCTCAATTTTAAAGATAATAAAACTGTTTATTCACAACTGCTGTTTAAGCCCTTGTACTCTCAAATCTGGATGGTGATAACACTCTGCTCCATGACTTCCCAAACTCCACCTCTGGTCTTCCATGCTACTGCCCCTCTCATCCAGGGCCAGAAGAAATATGATCAAATCACCCGCATCTGATAGAACTTTAGAGGCACCCCTTGTCAGCTCATAACACCTTCAAAAAGAGCTGCATTGTATCACGTCAAACCCTCCTGCTAGTGCTCATCCAGCAGACAAGCGTACCATCTTTGGCGGCTCTCGGCACACCCACACCTGGACCCTATCCGTGTGCAGAATAAGGTGTGTAAAAAATATAAATGAGGATGTGGGCCTTTTCTATCAATGAACCCAGCATCTGGACAATGTTCCGATTTCATCAAGACCACCCAAACCTGCTTTAGTTTAAGAAAGATTTGATGACACACCTCTTTAACCCTTTTACCTCGGCGCAAATTCCGCCGCGGTGCGGGCAAAATAATGAGTGGGCGTGGTTCGGACGGGCCCCGGCCGTCCTCCGCACACGCCCACTGTGACTGTGACGTCGGACGGCCGGGGGACATCCAACGCATGGAACGGGTTAAAGAACACTACATCAAAATGCGGTAACCGTGTCCCTCTATCCCAGAACCAAGCAGTGATGGCCCGTGTAGGGCGTTTTACCGGGGCGGTGACGTGGCACAGAGGAGGGGCAGGGTGGGGGGTTGCAAAATGCAGCAAACGGAAGATTTCAGGTAAGTTACAAAAAAAATTTATAAAACGAATATCGTTGCGCGCGCTGCATCGCATTTGGCGATGCAGCGCGCGCAACGAAATTCGTTTTATTAATTTTTTTCGTAACTTACCTGTACTCGGCCGTATGCCATATGGAACCAAGCTACCTCTGCAATCATGTGTGACGGTTTGCTTATATTGACCCCGAACAGCACTCCGCTGCCTTTTGACTAGTTTTGTGCTATGCAAATACTTTGCCCATACATTTGTCTAGTGAGGTTGCACTAAGGAAAATACGAGAAAGGTACTTGTTTGCAACAGCATGCTTCCTGTGCTTTGGGCTAGTGGTGGATGCAGCAGTCATGATCTCTTCCTAAATGACCCGTTTAGCTGGGTCTGGTGGCTTAATGGTCTAATGTGTCCACTGTAGGGGCCTGTGTTTATATGGGCACAGGTTCAGATCTTGGTGGGTCCACCCAGCCTTTCATCTTTCTGAGGTCCATAAAATGAGTACTGTTGGCTAACAACAAACATCAAGATATCCCTCTGGGTGAACGTGCACTTTACAAAAAAAATAAAAAAATTGTGCAGATTAAAGCGCTAACTCAACCCGAAGGTATCTGAGCGCTTTACATGAGCACCAGTTACATAACACAAGGACACAATCATTTTTGGTAGGCACAGGGAGATTAAGTAGATTTGCCCAGAATCACAGGAAGCTGAGCCGACTCCCAAGATCGAACCTGGTTCCCCAACTCTTATATCGGCAGCTCTGGCCCTAAGGCCCATCCTCTCCCCAAGTGTCAATTTCCTCGGTAAAGGTGTACCCTTTCCGCCATGTCAGATTTCAGCAGCTGATAGAATGCTATGAGAGACCCTTGGCACGGCCTGGGCTCTCCCCGTGCTTCGCATCAGCTGCTGATTGGCTGTGCCTGACAAGCACTGATCCCTCATTCCAAGCACATGGGGATTTAGCGCAGCTTGAGTCCTAGGCTGCTGCACAGTCAGCTCGGCCCCTGCTGAGGCTGCCCTGGGAGCCAGGTGGAGGGACAGTCTGCCTCCAGCCGCATCACAGGCAGGCAGGGATCTCGCCAACCACTCCTGCCGTTGACCCCTGGT
This sequence comes from Triturus cristatus, assembly GCF_964204655.1. Taxonomy (NCBI): domain Eukaryota; kingdom Metazoa; phylum Chordata; class Amphibia; order Caudata; family Salamandridae; genus Triturus; species Triturus cristatus. The sequence goes on from NC_140592.1 coordinate 464,923,001, forward strand.
CCCTGGGGAATCCGCGATGCTGCAGTCGGACTTACCACAAGAGATCACTATGCTGTAAGTGACTGTGTTGTATCGCATGCTTCTTTATACGGATTATGGTTGCATGTACTTGAGAACTTTCATTTCAATGTATTTACTTAGGGCTTTTATAAAGCGCCACAAACTACAGTTTTCCATCTCCAGACGCTTTATTAGTACTTGTGAAACGTGTGCTGGGAGAAGGACCCTCTAAAGCGGGATTGTTTGCTCAGGACAGGCTGCTGTTTATAAATTTATATCTTTTGTAAAGCGCTTGATGTCATCTTTTGATAACATCATAGCGCCTTTATAAGTTCATATATTCATCAAAGTATAGCAAGCAGCAACAGTAGCCAATGTATCGAGTGAGTACAGCAGAATCAGGTGGAGACAATCAACCTGCATTAAGCTAATAGATTGAGGCAAATCATTTCTTAAGAAGTTGCCTAAAAGTGTGGCTCACTGTACCACCAAACCAGTGCTTAATTTGTAAAATAATAAGTGCCAGGGCCCCGACCAGAAGGCCACTGCAGCTTGCACCCCCCAAAACAAATACTAACTATCGTTCTTGTCTGCAAGTGCGACAGTTCAAATGATTTCAGGTCCGAAAATCTAAAGGAATTATTGGGGAGGCAGGTATTAGTAATTTTTTATGTTTGTTGTATTTATAAATGTTCTGCTCATCTCTAATTAGATGAGCAGTGCCACCATGTGGCAGACTGTACTAAGTGCGGTGTTCACAATTAAGTGCCGTGCCCAGCACCCAAAACTAATTACGTGTTTGTGCCGGCTCAAATTAAGCACTGCACCAAGCCTGGGATGCTACAGTGATTCTACACAAAATAAATTCACAATTCAATCAATATAGGAAATAAATGTGTGCAGAAACATCAAAAACAAAGTCAATACAGATGAAAACAGTCAATTTGAAAATTCCAGAGGATATGTTGTGTTGTATTGCACCATTTATATAATGCTTACTACCCCTGAGTGAGGCGCTGAAGTGATTGCCTACATTAGTAGCATGGTACACGGCACGGTGTGTGATTGGAATTGTGTTGTCTTTGCTTTGATCCCATGTGGGAAGTGTTTCCATGTCATGTTGAGGACCACCTTGGTATGGTTATCATGTTATGGGATGCATAGAGCTGTGATGGATGAAGAGGTATGAGGGACAGGAGCCCACTGTATGGTTTTCAATAAGCTCTATAGGTTCCTTCTGGGTATTTCTTATGATCGTAGTACACTTAACTGCACACCAGTGGTGGCTGGTAGGTAACAGTGGTGGAGGGGCAGGGGAGGTGGTGGGGGTAGAAAATAAAATAAGCAAGAAAACTTACCTGTTGGACGCGTCGCCAGCCACCGCCTCTCCTCATCGCAGGAAGCTCCGGGGCTGCAGACTCCATAAGCCAATGACAATGCTACAATGTAGTGTTGTGATGGTTCCCTTATAAGCTCCCCTACGCCAGTCACAGCGCAGCATTGCAACATTGTGATTGGTCCGAACGCCGTGGTTCGGTGCTCAGACAGGGAGCCTGTGCATGTTCCCCACCAGGCTGTGTAATGCAGCCTGGTGGGGAACATGCAAAGTGCGCATGAATGTTTGGCTTGTCCAAGACGGCCGGCAAACATTCAAGTGCACTTCGAGTGTGCTCACCACTCCTCCCCTGGCCCCTGCTCTGGCCAGTCCTGCCCTTCCCTGCACCTAGGAACGGAAAAAGAAATTTATAATAAAGTTTCATTATTATCATTTTATTTTTCCTCTGCACTGCCCTTAAAGCTGCGGGGCAACTCTCCTCCGCCTTAGCTGAGGGGACTCGCCCCTACTGCACACCGATATCCATTCAGAGAAATTTTGTTTAAAGTTTATGGTTCTGAATGCCATATTTATTTTTATTTTTTTAACAAAAGAATAAAAGTGCTCATTGCTCAAGTGATCACATGTGGATTTGTTAACCAATTTTCAAAAAGTTAGGTGGTTATTGGATGGCCCCGGTTATTTGCAAGAAACATTTTTCTGCAAAAGCTCCTCAACCATGCCCTTTAGTGAACCCAATCAGCAATTTTAAGGGAGGGGCCAGTTTCCATAAACATTGATCTTTGTACCTCTGGGGGCTCCTGTACCAATGGTGGCTAGGAGACCCTTGATTTCCCGATGATGGACAAAAACCCTTCAATACGTGTCACTGAAAGGTTTGTTCGGCCTGTAACCAGTATCCAATGATTTATTATTATCATTGATGGTTGCCCAATCTTTAAATGTTTCAAGTGATATAAAATATGTAGCTGAAGTCTTCCTGGATTTGCAGGAGTCTCCTCTTTCAATCTTGCCAACCATGCCGAGGTCTTGTTCCTAGATTCAGATTTCTCTTAAAAGCCTCATTATGAGGGTCCCTCATTTATAGGTCCCAGCAGTGGAGAGGCAAGTGGCCATGGGCCCTATTGCAAACAAGGAAAATAGGTCCCCTTCCACATTGGTTTGGTTGTAAAATACCTTAATAATCTGGGTTGAGTGGGCCCCTTAGACCTCTGGGTCCTGGTGCCACAGCACCTGTTGCTCTACTTATAGTTACGTGCCAGACCGCAGTTACAGCTGCTGCGGCCTGTGCAGGTAAGTGCAGTGGGGTGGTGGTGTCGGGTGGGAGGGGATTTCGACACACAACGACAAATGTATTATTTATTTAATTTCCCCTTGTGGTAGTCTGTCAAATCCCCCCCCAACCCGGCCCACCACTCTTACCTGCACGGGGTGCAGCTGAGTTACAGATATATCGTGGGTGAACTGGTAACTGTGAGGGGCAGAGTTATGGAGGATTACAAGGGAGACCTTGTCATTCCATTGAGAAACAAGGAATTACAGTCAAAACCAGTAATGCTGGGTACGATTCTACAGCTAATACATTATTTCCCCTCAGAGATCTTGGTGGCTTGTAGCAGCTGTAGTCCTCATGGCAAACTTAATGGATCCGGAGATCGCCCGTGGACCTTTACATTTCAATCAGGTCGATATGAGGAGCTATGTCAATACTTGTGATGGGACCCTATGTGTCATTAGCTCTACTTTTTCCTTCCTTTTCTATTAATCTCAAAATAAATGCTTAACTTTAATGGGTTTTACTTGCTGTAACTACCTACAACCATTTTTCTTTGTACCAACTGCCGTGTCTCGGTCTAGTCCTCCGTCGTCACGTGACTCCCGCAATGTACGCCGGGAGTGATGTGACGTGGCGGACGGCGATTCCACGACCACGGTGCGAGTAGTGAGACGGCTCTCCCGAAAGTAGAATAAAGAAAGTTCAACGCGCACACGTGTTTGTCCTCATTTGCGAGGGACTTAAGATAACATTCCACAGTGGTGACGAGGCAGAAAACACCCGCTATTCCTTTCCCTGCCAATCAGTGCTCGGGAGAGCCTGTACAGACATGGTGGCTGAACCACCCGGCCAGCTTGCAGGGAAGAGGCAGGCACCCAGCCTCACCTTCCCAGTGCATCGGCACGCTAATCGGCATGCGGTTCCTGCTCTTCCCACGTTTCCCAGCAGCAGCTGCAACCAGTAGGCCCGGGAGTCAGTGTGATCCACACCGTGCCCCTCACTTGTGGGCTACGCCAGGAATTCTTCCCTCATCCTCAGCACTGCTCCACTGACGACGCGACGCCAGGCACTGTGCGCCCGCAACCCCTCCTACATCACCTGCCACGGACCAGCAGCAGCTGTGAGTACCTTGCAGCCAGTGTCCTCTGCCCGCAGACATAACTGCCCGGCTACAAGGACACCAGCATCAGCGCCCTACACAGCGCCACGCCGCAAGCAGCTGTGCGTCCTCTGCAGCCAGCGTCCTCTGCCTGCAGACATACGTGCCCGGCTGCAAGGACACCAGCGTCAGCGCCCTACACAGAGCCATGCTGCAACTGCACCACTAAGCAAGGCGTTCCGCCTTCCACGCTGTTCACGCCATGTGCGCACAGACCTTCTCATTAACGAACCCGGTTCCTTTTCTCCCCAAACCAGAGGAACCAGCCATGAAATGGGCCGACTGGAAAGGTTATTTCCTAAACTACCTCTCCGCCCTGGAAGATGAAGGGGAGGAAGAGTTCTCCAGTAAGCGCAGAAAGAAAATCCTCCTGCATAATTTAGGAACAGAAGGCCTGCGCGTGTATGAAAACATGGTGAAGAAACCGAGAGCTTCCGCCGACGACAATGTCTTTCAACATGCTTTTGACGATCTGGACAGCCATTACCAGCCGGTAATTTGCACAGCCATCAACCGGAACAATTTTTTCCAACGCAAGCAGACCAAGTCCAAAACGGTGGAGGACTACGTAACAGCCCTTAAGAAACTGTCCATCAACTGCTAGTTTGGCATCCTGCACGATGATTTTATCAGAGACCAAATCATAATGCACACCACCCATTCCAGCGTCCAAGAAAAGCTTTGGGTCAATGGTGAAGCGTCCCTCCCCGAGATCATTGCCATAGTCAAGAGGGCCGAGTTGTCCAAATGGTGCGAATTTGCCGCCAAGAAGGAAACCGTTCAACAGCCAACAGTGTGCAACGTGACAGACAAGAGAGTCTGAACGCAAAACGCACACCCACCTCCGGCTTGGCACCCAACAGGCAACCCATGCTCAACTCCAAGGGACCCAACCGCACTTCGGTAGATAAGCAAGGAACCGGCTACAGATGCGGCAGCCAATCTCACATGGCGAACGATCGGAAGTGCCTGGCGTTCCATGTCAAGTGCTCCTTATGCAGAATCACAGGGCATTTCGGAAAAGTCTGCAGACGTAAGCCCAGAAGTACCACTGTCAAGTACGTGCAACAAGACTCTGATGACCAAGACGGAGCAGACCAATCTGACCAGGATGCATCCTGTGCATTGAAGACCACAACCTGGGCGTCGGCGGTACGATCAAAAGGAAACCTTCTTGCTTACTAATGATCGGGGCATCCAAACCAACATGTTAGCGGACTCCGGCTCCCCATACACGATCATCCAAAAACAGATAAGGGACGAGGACTTTGCTCCTGTGGTAGGGGATCACCTTCACCCCACCGACGTTCACCCGGTCACGTACACAGGAGAGAAGATCCCAATGGTGGGGTTCTGGCACCTCTCATTTGAGTTCAAAGGCAGACACACGACAGCCAAGTTGTACGTCGCACAGAAAGGCCCATCCGTCCTGGGGTGGGCTGACTAGGGAGCGTTGGGCAGTCAACTTAACCCAGGCAGCGACACCCAAGTACTTCTAACGGACAACCTATCCACGCCAGCCTGGTTGAAGGAGGAGTTTCCCACAGTTTTCAATGGCAACATCTGAAAAATGTCCAAATTCACACACAAGATCATGCTCAAAGAAGGTGCAGTGCCAGTCTTCCACAAGGTCAGGAACAACCCGTTCAACTGCAGAGAGGCTGTACAGCTGGAACTTAAATGGCTGGAGGACAGTGACATAATCGAACCAATAGAGTGCGCCGAATGGCTTGCACCTTTAGTGGTGGCGCGCAAACAGAACGGACAAATTTGTTTGTGCATTGATCTCCGAGAACTCAATAAAAACATCACTGTGGACAAGTTCCCATTGCCCAAAATAAATGAACTACTAGCACAGATCTAAGGCGTCAAATTGTTTTCCACCATCGACCTGAAAGCCGCATTACACCAAGTGTCACTACACCCGTCGTGCAGGAAGCTCACCTCTTTCATTACACCGTACGGCTGTTACAGGTTCCGACGATTGCCCTTTGGTCTCGCATCCGCTGCGTGTGTCTTCCAAAAACGTATGCACGCACTATTCAAAGACGTCCGCGGGGTTCTCTACTTCCAGGGTGACATCCTCGTCATGGGGAAGACCAAGGCTGAACATGACCGCATCCTGCACACCGTACCGCGCACTCTGGCGGCCAATGGTCTCACAGCAGAACTCGAGAAATGCAGGTTCGGGTTACGCAAAGGGACTTACCTGGGACACGAAATCAGCAACGCAGGCATTTCCCCAAAGGCGACTAACGTGGAAGCCATCATGTCTGTACCATCTCCACAAAGCAAAGAAGCTGTTCACTCATTCCTTGGCCTGGTGGACTTCTACAGCAAGTTTGTCAGGAACTTCGCAACAAAAACGCACAACTTGCACCAACTGCTGAAAGACAAAAACGCCTTTTCCTGGCCCGCGGAGTCGGAAGCTGAATTTTCCACCATCAAAAGCGAAATGTGTGAGGCGATTCCTTTACACGTCTTTGATGGCACCTTGCCCAGCATCCTGACAACAGACGCCAGTGACAAAGGGTTGGGAGCGGTCCACACCCTGAGAGTGGAAGATGGTATGGAGACCACAGTTGGGTTTTCCTCCCTCTCCCTCACCCCCTGTGGAGAGAGGTAGAGCATGATTGAAAAGGAGATGCTAGCAACCACCTGGGCGATGGAAAAGTTTCAGCAGTATCTGGGGGGGGTCGAGATTCACTCTCCGCACAGACCACAAACCCCTCATCAAAGTCCTCACTTCCAGTTGCAAAGTAACAGCCACCCCACGCATCGCGAAAATGAGGTTGCGTCTCTTAGACTTTGTGTGCGACATGGAATACACCCCAGGTCCACAGAACAAAGTGGCAGACTTCCTCAACAGGGCTGCGGCCATGGAAGGGGCAGTAACAAAGTCAGACTAGGACGAGTACAGCGTGGCATTCATGACAGATCACAAACACACTATCAGTGCCCAGGAATGGGCAGAAGCCTATGATGAAGACACAAAACTTTCACAAGTTAAACTCTATGTCACGCACGGTTGGCCAGAGAAGAAGCACACGAAGAGCAACTTCAGGAAATACTGGGAAGTCAGAAATGAACTCTAAATCACTGATGACTCAGTGTTTCTGCTGTGAGGTGACAGAGTGGTGCCCCCAGCAACGTTGATCGACCGCATACTCCACATCATCCATGAAGGCCACCTGGGCATCGTCAAGGTGAAAAGAAGAATGAAACTGCAATACTGGTGGCCAGTCATGGACAACCAAGTGGAGAGATTCATGCGAGCAAGTGAACATTGTGCCAGAGCTGATAAGACACTCATCACTTTGAGACTCTCCATGGGTGAATTCAACACTCCCAACAATCCTTGGGAAGACTTGTCCATAGACATCGTAGGCCCTATCCTAGATTCATGGGGCACGCCTAAACATCTCATCGTCCTAGTGGACCGCTACTCGAAGTGGCCTGAAGTCAACATATGCAAATAGGTGGACTCGGATACTGTCATAGCCTTCCTCACCAACATCTTCCTGAGGGAAGGCATTCCCAAAACCATCACCAGTAACAATGGACCCCAGTTCACTTCGGCCAAATGGACAGCTTTCACCAAACACAATGGTATCTAGACCAGACACACCCCCGTCTACCACCCAGCGGGCAACAGCCAGGTGGAACACTTCAACCGGGTGATCATGGGCTCGATCCAAGCAGCTATCAATGCCGGAAAGAACTGGGAGACCAAGGTAAAGAGCACGGTGTGGGCCTATCGCATCACTCCCACCCTCACAGGCTACAGTCCATTCAAAATCTTGAGAGGCAGAAAACCTTTCACCAGAGAAAATACGGCCTGGATGAGCATTCAGCTCCAAAGCAAGTGGTCCCCGGCCATTGTCCAGGGCAACATCGAGAAAGCCCAACGCATATACAAAGCCAAATAACACAACGTAAGAGAGGTCTCGCTGGCGGAAGGTGACTGGGTCAGAGTAAAACGGGGCCACCCAGGCCAAAAGGGAGACAGCAAATTCAGTAAACCCCTACAAGTCGTAGATGTATACACACGGTCGGCTTTGCTGAGCGACGGCAAGGTGTGGTCACAATCCAGAATGACCAAGTGCAACAAAATCCTTCAGTGGGGCACGGGAAGCAATGACACCTATGATAGCGATCTCAATGAAAGTATCAGGGCCATGGTAGAAGAAGCACCGACCACAGACCCTGTGAGGGAGAACATCGAGAATTCCAACGGAAGTGAAACCTGCACCCCAGAAAGTGACGAAGAGCAGAGTCCCAAGCGGCAAACTCCACGTCCATCCTGCCAGGACACAGACAATGCCGGTACCTCACATGAGACATCAACCAACCGAGGTTGCGTCCAGGAAGAGAGCATGAGGACAGCTGGATCCAACGGAGGTGGAGAGCAAGGGATCCGTGCACCCGTCACGCACACCCGCATGGGTCGTGCTGTGAAGTCTCCCAAACGTTTCAGTGACTTCCACTTGTGAGTTCTCTCTCTATATTCCTCTCTCTCTCTCTCTCTCTCCCCCCAATGTTGTTCCTTTGTCATCCATTGCTCCATATTGTTATTGTTGTTAAGGGGGAAGATTTCTCGTGTCGCGGTCTAGTCCTACGTCGTCACGTGACTCCCGCAATGTACGCCGGGAGTCAAGTGACGCGGTGGACGGCGATTCCATGACCGCGGCACGAGTAGTGAGATGGCTCTCCCGAAAATAGAATAAAGAAAGTTCAATGCGCACACATGTTTGTCCTCATTTGCGAGGGACTTAAGATAACATTCCACACCAATCTTTCCCTGTTCCTCTGTACCTACAACCTAGCACATTAACCAGTTCTGGTTAGTTACACAATCCAAAACTTGCACCCCCACCATGAAAACACCCACCAAATGCACCAATCACTGCCTCACACATGATGTGTGTGTTTAACAGCAACCCAATGATACTGATAGCACCCCTGTGACATGGCATATCATCTTGGCATTGGGATTAGGGATAATGTCTATTGATACATTATCAATTCTCTGTTTGGGGAAGTGTTAATGTAATGAAGTGAGACTGTATATTTCTGTTATTTATTGGTATAAATATTTCGAGATGGTAAGCAGTGCACTTGGTAGAAGAGTCATAGTTTTCATGGTGCGTGGCACTAGTTATGGTTTTTGTAACTAACCATAACTGGCCTATTTCAGTCGTTTTTATTTTATTGTATAACTATAAGTGCACTTTAAATGTGTTTTTAATGGAATTCCTGAGGTTTAAGCATTGGTTATGCTTTTATCAGGAGACGAAAATATAACTTCCTTTTAACAACTTTTTTTTTCCAGTAAATATTTGGGATATCTTTATGACAGCACATCCATCTTTTTTTAAAGCAAGTCCATTCGATTACATATTGTGCGCAATCGTTTGTGGGTAGCCACCCCTTACTGTGCATGGCCACTAGCTTATGTCACCTTAGTGCAGTGGAGTTGGCCACAGGACTTGACTTACTGCTAGGCCCTCAGTCTAACCCTCCAACAGCGATTAACTCCAAGTAAGGCTTGGTCCCAAACTCAAATCTCCATGGGTAGCCAACTCACGCTGCACAGAGGTTGGTCACAAACAAGGTCAGATTGGCCAATAGAGCAATCAGGCAGTGCCAGAAGGGCTGGTCTGACTGGTCACTGTTTGGGCCGTTTTGTTGACTGTTTGTGGGCCTGTTTTACGGTCTGGTTGGACAGTTTTTAATGTTGGTTGTCCAAAGCAAGCCAAAATGCATGCAGAATCCCATACCTCGCATAACACCTACACAGCGTGTCCTTACAAATGTAGGCCACTTTTTCAGTTTTCTGATTCGCTAATGGTGACCACTTTTACTTTGGTGCCAAGGCCTATTTCCTATCTCAGTGTGACTCTGGGCGCAAAGCTTTGTCTTTGACTTTAGCCTGCTAAGCCATTCGTGGTTGACTAACCCAAAACCCGCTGAGCATGGCCTTTTGCCTCGGGCTCCACCACTATTAGAGTGGGTGGTCTTTCCAATGCATGGTTGCGTTATGATTTTTTTTGCTGCGTTAATTGCTTCAGGATTTGCAAAAAGGAAAGAATATTGGATTTTTCAAAAGGTTTGCAAATCCGCAGACTTAAATTTTGGATCTGCAAATCCGTGAGAAAGACAGGGGTATTCTTTTTTTGTGTCCTCTATGGGGTCATGCTTCCCCAGCCAATATTCAAGGAATTTGGTGCCTAACTTCCAGTAACAGTCATCACAACAAAAACTTTCAGTTGCCACCGGCCAATCACTCGCTCAGATTGTTGAATCCTCCTAGGATCTAGAAATCCTGCATTGAACAAGGAAGAGAAATAATCCCTCTTTCTGTTGGATTTTTTTTAATTTTTCCAATAAAATGTATTCAAAGAATTCTTTGAAGGATCCACAAATTAAAAGTCCAGATATTTCGCAAATGAACCTTTCAAAGCCCATGTGACACCATTTTGTGACGCAACTTTCCCAAACCTACTGAACTGTTTTACACCAAACTTAGCGAAGTCACATTTCTGAGTGAAATTGTAGTTGCATGCCTGGTTTTGGTGTACTTCTTTTCAGCAGTTTTTACTGTGCCAGAGAGCCAAGTTTTCTATTGCAATTAAAATGGAAGATACTCATTTTTGAACCACTCTTTGCTTTCCTTCTCTCACCCCAACTTCTTTCCTCTACTCTAGCCCCCTAGATTGATCTACATGAAACCTGGCATGCTATAATGTTGCTTCTAATGCTAGTTGATCAGAAAGTGTTGTTCAGATCAAAGTGTTGTTTAAATAGTTCAGGATCCTGCCAGTAATATTAGGCTGCTGATGTATGTCAGTTATGCAAGCCAAATCTACTGTTTAGACTGCTCAATCGACCAGTTGACAGCACAAATAGACCATTTCTGCTGCGTAATTATGTTGTTGTACAATTCAGTCATGTTATTGGCTTTGCCGGTTCTGCTTAATCAATTGTGCCATAGTGTGCTCTATTTTGCTGTCAGAAAGGAATGAATTGCCAACTTTGTCCTCTTTGGGGCTTTACATAGAGCATTATGGTTGTCTTGGTGAGTCTTGTACTGTTTGATTTATACTTTCACAATATTATAATAGTCGATACTTGGTCACAATACTTTGGCATGTCGCTATCAAAAGTGTAATATTCTGGTAGAAAAGTGGTTGCGTGAAGGTATGGTAACAGTTTGTCTAATCCTTCATACAGTACAGATGCAATGTTTATAAATACGGTTTTTATTCTTCAAAGGGGTTTTAAAGCCTTTTAGAACATGGGACTTTTGGGAGCTCCATTGAAAACAATGGAGTGCTCTGGGATTCCAATGGAGGTAGAAGCCCAAAGCTGCAACATTACAACGTGTTATTTCCAAGCTGTTGCTGTAAACAAAAGCCTCACATTAAGTACCCCTGGGCTCCGTGGGGTCTTTGTTTTATTTGTTAGACCATTCTGTCCTCCAGTGTCGGAATGTTCTAATAGCCTTTTAGCTCTTGGTAGCTGGGCTATACTGGCCTTAAATTCCCGCTCCCTTGTTATATGCCCAAGCCGAAACTCTGGAGTGAGCCTTTAATGGCCGGCATAGCCCGCTACTATGGGCTATAAGGCTATATTGCAAGTTTTATCAGTTCCAGGCTGCCCCTTCCATCTCTTTCTACTTAGAATGTTAGTACGGCTCCTACATTAAACTTCCATACTCGTCAGTTGAGTCAGCAAATAGAGCAGGTCCTCGGTAGTGCTGTTAGTGTTCCACAACAAATCTTAAAGAACTGCCAACATTGCTTGTGTGGAAGAGCTCCATTACACTATAATTGAACTTTATTGCTCTTAGGTCCTCATTTAAAGTTTGTCACAGCGGGAGCATATATTTATGGTCCTTCTGCCCCCCAAACTCAAAATTCCGCAGCCTCATTTAGAGTTGGGCCACCAAAAGGGTTTCCAATTGTGTCAAATATCTGGCTTTCAGAAACCATTCAACTAACAGTGATGGTTTCCCCACCCTATATTGGGCTGGGTAATTATCACTTGTTTTCCCAGCCTATTTTGTCATGCGAGGAATGTAGACTCGGAAAGGGAAAACTCAAATTGCCCCATGTGCAGACAGACAGCTCCCTGTACTACATGATCATTGTTACTTTCTTTTTCACAAATAAACTCCTGCTTTGGTAGTTTGTTAAATATAAGATTAATGTCGAGGGGGCATAGTCAGGTTCCAAAAAAGATGGAGTATGCGATCTAGCGAGGCTCTGGAGCACAGGGCCCATAAATCAGTCAGCATCCTGGGGCCCCCCGCAAAAGCCCCGAGTTGGTGATGACATAGAGGGGGCCTGGACTGGGACTGCAGTGGGGTTGGGCTGGGAGGCTCCCCTGCCTACTAAGAGTAGCCGCGCTGCACCGCGGTATTGTGGCACGTGGGCTGTGAAGATGTGTGGCCAGTGCCAATGTGCACGGAAGGGATTGGACGGCCCCTTGGTGGCTGGTGAGTGCAAGAATCAGTGACGTTGCCTGAAGGTGCGGAGGGAGTCAGAGTGGTATTTGTTCCAAGGAACTGATGGCACTCGTGGAGCGGCCAGCGATGTGGGCCAGGTCGCATTCCCCCAGGGTGTGTCGTGCCTATGTGGGGGCTTTTCCACTCTCCTGGAGTGCCAGGGATTGATGAATGTGGGTCACGGGAGCCCCTATTGCTCTGTCATATCAGCGTCCCAGACAGGGCCTGGACCAGGTGATTTAAAGTCTTTGCCTGGCAGCTAGTGGTGCCACTCACCTGTGTGGCCCACCCCTGTGACAAGAGGACCTTCGGGTGGAGGCCAGTGGGGACTACGCTTTGGAGAAAGGGTGGCTGCACGGGCCTCCCCAGCACCTCGGGGGTTGTCATTTGGTGATGGGACTGAAAGGAAGGCCCGCTTGAGGGAGATTGTTTGGGGGTGAGGAGTTTGGCTTCTCATGCCTTCTTGGTACCGCTGGGCCTGGAGTGTGGCGTGGGGGGACGGCAGGTCTATAGTGTGTCTAACCATCCTTAACGGACATCATTACCTCCTGAGGACAGATTGTGAGTGGCTGCCATCAAGAGGACATAATGATGCAGCAGAAATTGGGGAAGACTCCCCAGGGTGCTCCTGCTGCTGGCGGCCAGGTTGAAGGGCCCACGCCGCAGAAGATCAGTCCCCATCAGATGCAGACCCTGTGACCCTGAAGTTGGACACCACTCCCAATGCCATCACGGTGACCCGGCTGGACCTTGGGGGTAGGGTCAATGCTGTGGCCTAGATCAGGAACTCCTTAGAGAGGACCAGAAGAAGTTATCAGACAGGGTGAAAGGTGCTTAATCAGCCATCTCAGAGATCCAGCCGCAGACTCACTCACTCACCAAACAGTCCGGTGATCTTACCAGCAGGGTCAAACATTTTGAAGGAAAATTGGATGACCTGGAAGGCCGCTCTAGGCACAACAATGTCTGTGTCATTGGTTTTCCAGAAGCAGCGGAGGCTGGGAATCCCACTGCCTTCTTTGAAACTTGGTTGAACACTGCCATCGCGCCTGATGGGCTGTCACTCCACTTTACAGATAAGCGGGTGCACCAAATCCCTGCTGTGTGGCCCCTGGCTGGCACTCTCCCATGACCTATGATCATCAGGTTACAGAACTTTAGGGACCGGGACAGATTGCTGCTTACTGCCCGGATGCTGTACCATATCAGGTTCGACAATGCACAGATCTTCCTTCTTCTTGATTATACAATGTCGTTCCAGAGTCACTGAGCCTCCTTTACAGGCGTGAAATGCAAGTTGAGGAAGGAGGGGTCCAAGTACTCACTCACTTTTTAATTTTAATTTTATTCCTCATCTGAGACAAAGCAGTGATCTAGAAGGGTTGTCTAATAAAACTGGGCGCCTTGTGGCCTCCAAGATTCAGGTCTCCATTCTTCTTCAACTTATAGTCGAGGAGGGAACTAGAAGTAGCCACCACTACCCTCGTCAACCAGTTGAACCTTAAACTCCTTGGACTTGGTTGCATTGTAGCCAGATTCTTTTCTGATCCCAGTCCCCTTAAAATAATGCAAGTGCACAAGTTATTGGTACACCTTACAGAAGGAAGCCCACATTTTTTCTCTCTTAAGTGAGCCAGATTGGAAATCAATTCTGGCAACGTGTCTGGAGAAACTAAGCCAACCCGCACAGGTAGGTGATGATTCGGAGACCCATTTTGTGCAAATCTCTCTTCATGCAATGGCTATAAATATAAAAAGAAATTGAGCTCTAGTTCCTTCCAAAGATGATTTTTCTTCATTTGGAACCCCAAAAATAATTAGAGAAAGGCTTACCTCAATATTGCCCCTCAAAATTTAGTTTAATACCTTACCCACATCTTGCCAGAAGAGCTGGATGGGCGGACATGCTAAAAAAGATGTACATTGTCTGCGTTCTCCAATTCACACTTCAGGCAGCATCTCTTCTTATTTCCACCCATCTTCGCCAGTTTCTTGGGGGACCAGTATACCCTATATAGTGTAAATTACTGGTTCCTCCTGAGTGGAGCAGACTTAACTGATGACCAAAGTGTAGTAACGGATACTTGCCATAAATGTATGATGTCACAGCTTGGCATGTCCAGCTTCCAGATCTCCTCCGGCAGTGACAGGTGCACACCTTCCCTCTGCTCCAGGGCCCAATACCACTTTGAGACTTCCTTTCTATAACTCCGATTATTTTGTTGTTGTTTTTCTATTTCTGATTTCGACCCTAACTTTGCCTCTGTACGTGACCAACTTGCCAACTGATAGTTCTTAAATCTAGATAGGTTATAGTTTGTATTTTGGCATAAAGAAACCCATGTTGCCAAGAGACCTTGCTCAGCAAGCTGGCCCCACCTTAATATTCCTGCATTTAATATTGGGTTTTCCAGAGTGTCCTTCAAACATAGTGGTGTCCCTTGGGGATCTCCAAATTGGTGCCATACCGCCATAGTATGGGATTTCTAGGATTCTCTTGCCTTGAATCTATACTTTGCATGCTGCAGTTAGAACTTTAAATTACATTTTTTTTAAGAATTTGGGATGGTCGAATTTAAATAGAAAATAATAGTCTTCCTCTGCTAGATCTCTTACTATGGCTCTATATCGCATTGGCATATCCCGGACATCCATCAGAAGGCATCTAGCATTTTTCAAAAAGAAGGCCCAGTAGTAAAGCTGGAAGTCAGGGAGTGCTATTCCGCCCTCCAGCTTTTTTTTCTACGTTTTTTCCATGCGATCCGTGCGCTCTTGCTGCTCCATATGAAGCTACTAATTTGACCATGTCGGTTTTTTTAACCAAGCTTGTGTAAAGTGTAGATGAATGGCATTAAAGATGAAAATACATTTTGGCAGAATTACCCTTTTGACTAAGTTGGTCCTTCCTAAAATGGATATCAGGAGGGAAGCCCAGCTTTGCAAGAGTTTTTTAGTCTCAGTCATAAGTCTGTGGAAGTTGATAAATTCAATTTTTTCCAAATCCTTCGTAACTCGGATACCTAGATGTCCTAATCTCAATTTTATCTAGATGGTCCAAGTGGTTGAGGATTGGTCCATTCTATGTCATAGTTTCTGTTTTATCTGCATTGACTGAATACCCAGAGATTTCTCCACAGTCTTCTGCTACCTCCATAATTGCCGGCAGTGACACTTCAAGGTTGCTTGTATAAACGATTAGATCGTCCGCATATAAAGCTTCTTTTTATACCAACCCAGATAACAGAATGGGGGAATTCTTTGGTCCGCTCTCATTTTCCTCGCTAAGGGTTCTATATATAGCTTAAATAAGAAAGGCGTAAGTGGGCAGCCTTGGCGTGTACCTCTATTTATACAAAAACTTGAGGTCAATAAACCATTAATCAGTATTTTTGCTGTGGGGGCAGAATATATACTTTTGATTGCTAATAAAAAATTACCTCCCAAAACATTCTGTTCCTTCACTTCATATAGATAGGGCCAACTAACTTTATCAAATGCCTTGGTGGCATCTATCATTATTATAGATAGGGGTACACCCATTACAGTTGTCGCACCTATTGCACACACCAAATCCTGAGTTAAGTCTGTGAGCTATCTTCCCTTCATAAAGCCCTTCTGGTTTGCATGTATAATTTCTCCCAACACCATGTCCAATCTTTTAGCAAGAAACTGTGTGTAAATGTTGTAATCTGCGTTGAGCAAGGAGATTGGTCTGTAGGATTCACATTTTTTAGGGTCTTTCTTGGGTTTAAGTATCAGGGTTATCACTGTCTCATTCAATGTGTGCAGGAGGGATGGTGCTTATCTATATCATTTAGTAAGTCTACAACGTTTATACACTTCGTTAGGTAAGCTTTCAGGACCTGGAGCTTTCCCATTTTTTAACCTTTTAATAGCGTTGTCTATCTCTGGAATGGTGATCTCCTGATTGAGAGATACCTGCTGATCTATATCCAGGCAGGGGAGTTTATCTTGTTGTACCCATTCTCTAATTTCTGCTTGTGTGGCTATAATGTCATCAGTATATACATTTTGAAAAAACCCCAAGAAAGCCTCGCCTAGTGTCTCATCTTACTCACCACTTCCTTAATTTCATTCCTGACGTATCCATGTCTCACCTTCCAAGCTAACATCTTCCCGCACCCTTCACTATAATCATAATGTGTCAACTTGCTAGCTTCCCATCTCTTTTGCACGTTCTCTTCAAAATATTCTAATAAAGATTCCTTTGCCTCTCTCAATTTATTTTGTAGTGCGTCAATTATGGTATCTTGCTGATGTGTGCTATTTGCTAACTCTTCCTGTATTTCTTTGATATTAGTTTCATGTTCCCTAAGCTTTCTCTTCCCTTCTTTAATATGCTGCAGAACTGATTAGTTTCCCACAAATATACGCTTTATAAGCATCCCATATAATATGTGAGGGGGATGAGCCTTCATTTTGTTTAAAAAAGAGAACAGTGTCTGCTTTTAAAGCTTTCACTATTTCTGGGTCATCTAAAAGAGTTATGTCTAACGTCCATCTGTTCTGTGATGGAAGGTACCCTAAAGAGATCTCTAATGTTACTTCGGCATGGTCTGATAGATGTGTTGGTTGATGGATTACACTACAAATGCTCTAATTCAATTTTAGATCAGTGAGGAAAAAGTTGATTCTCAAAGAATGTGACAACTTTTTATTCTGAAAAGTATACCCTCTTTTTCGTCCTGCTTTTAGTCTCCAGATATCTACAAAACCTAAATTCTTTATCCATTGGTGTGTATTATCCACAATTTTAGGTGAGTTTATTGCTGGTCTAGATGTAGACTTATCTAACACTGGGTCTAACAATGTATTAAAATCTCCTCCTATAATAATATAGTATTTTGTGCCCAGAAGATGTTCATATAGATCTCTGAGTGAAGACAGGTCGTCCGTATTGGGCCTGTAATAACCCACAAATGCGTATCCAATGTTGTATATTTTTGAGTAACTTATTATCCATCTACCCCCTGTGTCTGCAGTGAAACCCTCCACCCTGGCTTGCACTGAGCTTTTATATATAACCGCCACCCCATTCACATTGCATGACTGATTAGTACATGCAAGGTGGGTAATCCCTTTATTCCTCTCTAGGACTCCCTTCCACTCTTCACTTCGTAGGTGAGTCTCCTGCAATATTATTACATCATTGTCAAAGAGTTTAAGAAATTCTAGAATCTTCTTTCGTCTTGAATGGACCCTTAGCCCGTTCACATTCCAAGAGAGTGCCCTTAAGTTATGAACCATGTTCTTTCCCCCTCCCCCTATTAATGCAATGTGCGCACCCTCTCCTGTTAATGTTCTTTTCCTTTGTATTAATGAGGACCATATTTTTTTCCCCCAATGCTCCCTACCCAGTGCTGAAATAAACTACAAAAATGTGAATTCCTGTGCATCTCACCCTCCCCTCCCACCATGGGGAACCCTCCCTTTCTCCATAATGGGTATTCCATCATACCCCCTTAGCTTTGTGTCTCCGACCTCTTGTTGTGAAACCTTATTTATCTTTGTGGATCTTAATCTGAGAAATAAGATTTTCGACCTCAGATATCTCTCGCAAGTTATACATTTTATTGTTCCACATTACTCTCAGTGTTGCTGGAAATTTCAATCGTGCAGTTGCGCCTAGAGCCTTCAAATCCTGAATGTATTTTCCTAGTTCCCACTGGCGTGTTTGTGTTGCTTTGGAGATGTCTGATCTTATTGTGAAAGACCAGTCCTGCTTTTTAAACTGCTTGGCCCTGAGAGCTGCTGTAAGGGGGAACATGGGGGCTAGCTAGGACGCCGGCATTGAGCACTCGTAAGGGGAAACAAGGCGACTAGCTAGGACGCCGGTCTTGAGCGCTTGTACCGCTGCCTCGGCGCTCTCACTTACCCTGATGGCTCCGACCTGGATTTACTCCTAAAAACATGACGAGAGGGGTTTAGCCCCCTGGTCTGACCTCCGTTTTTGATTCCTAGTGTCCTGCTAGTGTCTCCCTCTGCATATTGCGGGGGAGGGGAGTGAGTGGCAGCAGCAGACATGGGTTCCCAGTGCCTGCTCGCCGCCCCTGAGCTGCGACCTGATCGTCGAGCAGCAGCTCGCGTCGGCTTCCTGGTCTCTGGAGGCAGAGTCAGCACTTTCTAGACAGCGCGGCCTGCCGTGTTAAACAATGCAGAAAGTGGCATGGGGAGAAGGGAATTCCCCTTATCACCTATGACCCCCAAAAGAGGACCAAAACTCAGAGCCTGTAGGAAACCGAAGCCCTCTACTTTAGACAAGGCTCTGACCCTGCAGCCTGTGCAAAACCAGCTGGCAAACAAAAAACTACCGCCTCTCCTGACGGGATACCAGCTGACCTCCCCTCAACTGGGAAACCAGGTAAAAATAGATACACCTTAAGAAATATAGATTTTGGGGATTTTTGGGAGGGGCAAGTCCTTCACATATAGGGGGGCAGGAATAATCACAAACCACAAAAACTCGTTGAAACAACTGTTTCCCCCATCGAGGCCAGCCAGAAAAATCTACCCACTCAACTCCCTTCACAATCAGTTTCTAAAAAGACATCTTAAAGGGGTATAGACCTGTCACAATATTCTACTACTATTCTGGGAGGCGGAGTTAAAATAACCCCCTCATTGAGGTCGTACTTCAAAATTAAGAGTACGGAATGTCAGGGTAGCAACCTCAGTAACATGCAGATAACTGGTACTAACTAATCCCCCTTGAAGATGGAGACATCAACGATATGTAAGTCTCAGGACCTCCTTACTTGTAAGCGGGTCCATGCAGCCTTTTATCGATCTGAGGTCGATAAAATGAGTACCATTGAGTTGGGTAACAACAAACATCTGTTATTCAGCGCCAAGATACCCGTAGTGGTGAAAGTGCGCTCTTACAAATACGCATGATATGTTATGTAATTGCTACTCTGCACTCACGAATGACGAACATTACAGTAGCTTACCGGAGCACAGCCCTAAAAAACACACCCGAGATAGAATTAGAGAACAGCCCCAGTAACAGTGAAAGCATAGGTGGAAGCACAGGGGCAGTCGCAGGCACAGAGAAGGCAAGCACTCCAGCACAGTCTCCTAATATGGACATTAGTCAGATCCTGTTGTCCCTACCAAATGACATTAAAGGGAAGTTTGCTATATCGGAGCAAAGCCAGGCTAAAATCCAAGAGACCTGTGAGGGTTTAGAGGAAAAGCAGATTGACATTACAGAAAGGCTTCTTACCATGGAAAACACCTTAGGGGCCCTGCAGTAGGATGTGAAGTGTAACTTAAAGGAGATCCTAGCATTAAAAGCAGGAGAAAAAGAACTTAGAGACAAACTAGAAGTGTTGGAAAATAAATCAAGAAGGAACAACCTAAGGCTCCTGAATGTTCCGGAAGGCACAGAGTGCAGAAACATAAAAAGCTCAGTAGCCAACCTTCTTAAGGAATATATCCTAGAAGTAACAGAGATATATCTAGAGACAAATATCCAGAGGATTCATTGGGACCCCTTTAGGAGAAGCCCTGAAAAAGCGAAGCCAAGGAAGATTCTGATAAACCTTCGTACCCACTCAATTAAAGAATTAATTCAAGTACTCACTCTTGTTTTCTACCAATCTGAAAGTATTGTTCGATGAAACCTGCTACTTCTTCACACAACCGCACACACACAACCACACACAACCACACATACAACCACACACACAACCACACACAACCACGTAACCTACACACACACAACCACACCCACAACCACAAACACAAAACCACACACACAACCACACACAACACCCCACAACTATAACCACACACACAACCACACACACAACCACACAACCACACCCACAACTGCACACACAACCACACCCACACAACCACACACACAACCACACACAACCACACCCAACTGCACACACACAACCACACAACCACACACACACAACCACACAACCACACACAGCAGATTTCTTCCACTCCTTCCTCAGGCGGCAAAAGAATCAGTGGTATGTGCGCTCATTCTCTCCCGCTTGGATTATGCCAATGTGCTGTGTGTGGGGATCCCAGCCTATTCCCTTAATAAACTCCAAGTGGTACAGAATGCGGCGGCCTGCCTTATGGGAGAGATTCCCTTAAGGAATAGTGTGCAAGGTTATCTTCGCTCTCTCCATTGACTTCCTATGAGGGCGCGGGTGATGTTTAAATCTCTCACTATTGCCCACCGTGCTCTTCACAGCCTGGGGCCTCTTTCTCTGCAGAAACGGTTCTCTTTTTACGTTCCAGGGAGGCTACTGCACTTTTCGGCACTCAGGTTGGCAAAGGTTCCTTGTTTCCACCGGCACCGACTAGGTGGTGCCTCCCTGGCCGTTCTTGCGGCCCGGGCTTGAATGCTCTACCGCTAGCACTTCGCAGTATGGAAGATCCAAGATCTTTCAAAAAATTGTTAAAAACCCATCTTTTTGTTTGAGTTTCTGGTTATGCCTTTAGTTTCCCTATGCTCGCGCCGGGACACTCCTCAGAGTAGCTGTGCGCGTTAGAAGACTAGCTAACATAACATAACATAACACACACACAACCACACACAACCACACACACAACCACACACACAACCACAACCATACACACAACCACACACACAACCACACACACAACCACACACACAACCACACACAACCACACACACACAACCACACACACAACCACACACACACACAACCACACACACACAACCACACCCACACACACACACACCCACACACACACACACGCCCACCTACCCCCCACACACACAACCACACACACAACCACCACACACACACACAACCACACACACACACACCATACCATACACAACCACACACACACACAACCACACAACCACACACAACCACACACACAACCACACATCCACAACCACCCGCACCCACAACCACACCCACACACAACCACACCCAACCACACATCCACAACCACCCGCACCCACAACTGCACCCACACACAACCACACACACAACCACACACACAACCACATGCACAACCACACACACAAGCACAGACAGAACCACAACCACAACGACACACATATCCACACACAACCACAACCACACACACAACTACACACACAACCACACACAAACAATCACACAACCACACACACAACCACACACAACCACACATCCACAACCACCCACACCCACAACCACACACACACACACCCACACACACACAACACACACAACCACATACACACACACACACACACACACACAACCACACACACAACCACACAACCACACACACACAACCACACACAGCAGATTTCTTCCACTCCTTCCTCAGGCGGTGAAAGAATCAGTGGTATGTGCGCTCATTCTCTCCCGCTTGGATTATGCCAATGTGCTGTATGTGGGGATCCCAGCCTATTCCCTTAATAAACTCCAAGTGGTACAGAATGCGGCGGCCTGCCTTATGGGAGAGATTCCCTTAAGGAATAGTGTGCGAGGTTATCTTCGCTCTCTCCATTGACTTCCTATGAGGGCGCGGGTGATGTTTAAATCTCTCACTATTGCCCACCGTGCTCTTCACAGCCTGGGGCCTCTTTCTCTGCAGAAACGGTTCTCTTTTTACGTTCCAGGGAGGCTACTGCACTTTTCGGCACTCAGGTTGGCAAAGGTTCCTTGTTTCCACCGGCACCGACTAGGTGGTGCCTCCCTGGCCGTTCTTGCGGCCCGGGCTTGAATGCTCTACCGCTAGCACTTCGCAGTATGGAAGATCCAAGCTCTTTCAAAAAATTGTTAAAAACCCATCTTTTTATTTGAGTTTCTGGTTATGCCTTTAGTTTCCCTATGCTCGCGCCGGGACACTCCTCAGAGTAGCTGTGCGCGTTAGAAGACTAGCTAACATAACATAACATAACACACACACAACCACAACCACACACAACCACACACACAACCACACACACAACCACAACCATACACACAACCACACACACAACCACACACACAACCACACACACAACCACACACAACCACACACACACAACCACACACACAACCACACACACACACAACCACACACACACAACCACACCCACACACACACACACCCACACACACACGCCCACCTACCCCCCACACACACAACCACACACACACACAACCACCACACACACACACAACCACACACACACACACCATACCATACACAACCACACACACACACAACAACACACACACACAACCACACACACAACCACACATCCACAACCACCCGCACCCACAACCGCACCCACACACAACCACACCCAACCACACATCCACAACCACCCGCACCCACAACTGCACCCACACACAACCACACACACAACCACACACACAACCACATGCACAACCACACACACAAGCACAGACAGAACCACAACCACAACGACACACATATCCACACACAACCACACACACAACTACACACACAACCACACACAAACAATCACACAACCACACACACAACCACACACAACCACACATCCACAACCACCCACACCCACAACCACACACACACACCCACACACACCACACACACAACCACATACACACACACACACACACAACCACACACACAACCACACACACAACCACACCAAGCATTGACATAGGGAGAATATTTCATAATGTTTACTCCCCCAGCATACCCTGCAACAATTGCATTGCTGCGTTAGAGGGCCCACAAACTTGCAGCATTACGTTTACTGTTTGGGCAGGCAGAAGCTGCCCTGCCACCCTGGGATTGGAGTTGGGGATTCTGTTGTCTTATGATCATTCAGCCCCTCATCGTACTTTCTTTTACAGCACACGTGGGGATTCCTGTTGGGGAGGAGCAGGCAGCTTCCCTCTCTGCTTATTTACTGTATGGCTAAACTGCTGTTTCTTACCATGAATGTTTGAGGACTGGGAACGGTGGCCAGATGCCACTCGGTCTATCAACAGGGCCGGCTTTAGCCCTGGTGGCGCCCAGTGCGACAATGGTTGTTGGCGCCCCCCCAGTGACCACTTCTGCCATGCATTTCCTACTACCACCCTTTAACAGTGCCCCTCAAGTCTCCATAACCACTCCATCACTCAGATACATTAAATTAGTTGTATAGCACCACTTATACCAGTGTAGGGTGTCAGACCACTTTACATCACACGTACAAAACACAGAGACAATCAATCATAGGTGTGCAAATCAGTGTATAGGAAATGTTACATAAGACAGAGGACTATAAGGTGTAGGAGTCACATGTCATCCACACTGGTAGACAGTATGGTTTAATAGCGCTTGGTCTGGAGAAGCACAGACTCAGAAATTAAAACATAACAACATAGTTGGGGGTTCTTTTTAATTATCAGAATTAAATTATATCCAAATTAATCCTTTTTCCAACATTAGAATAATGAAAGACAGGGGAAAAATCATAACGCTCTCATCTATACCTTGCAGGTTGCATGCAGCTCTTTGATGACAGTTAATGGCTCACTGTTCTATGCTAGGATGTTAACTGCAAGTAATAAAAGGATCTCTCAGACAAAAGCATTCACCCACTGATCTACTTAAATTATATGCACTTTGTGATCTGCTGGTACAGGTTCTTTTGTGATCTGCTGTTACAGGTTCTTTTGGGATTTGCTGGTACAGGTTCTTTTGTGATCTGCTGTTACAGGTTATATTGTGATCTGCTAGTACAGGTTCTTTTGCGATCTGCTGGCACAGGTTCTTTGCAGTAGGCACATTAACCATCTGCGCTACCCTCAAAGCTTCCACTAGACCAGGGGTGCCCATAGTACGGCCCGCGGGCCGCCAGCGGCCCGGCAAGCCTTCCTTGGCGGCCCGCGGACCATGCAGACATCGTACCTTGGTTTTCTATTTTTTTCCAAAGTGTGTCAGCAAACACCGCCGGACTCCGAGCGAGACTGTTCTATGGGGGCCAGGAGATTCCAGGATAGAGTGGAGACAGGCCCCTGTCGTGTTTGGCTGCCCGGGATGAGAGAGCTTCCCCGCACCAGAGCACTTCACAGGTCTTTAAAAGACCTTTTGCTTGTTAACGAGGCTTTGATGGTTGCAGGGGCGCTAAGAAGAGGTGAAATACAACAAAGCCTCATTAGCAAGTAAATGGTCTTTTAAAGACCCGTGAAGTTCTCCGGTGAGCCCGGGAAGCTGTCCCAGCCCGGACTGCCACACATGCAGGGTGAGGTGACAGAGGACAGCAGGGTGAGAGTGCCCAGTGAGGTGAAGGGGGGGGCAGCAGGGAGTGAGCCAGCGAGGAGTGAGAGCCGGGTGAGATGGCAGAGGGTGACGGGGGCAGCAGGGAGTGAGAGCCAGGTGTGGTGACGGAGGGCAGCAGGGTCTGAGAGCTGGCTTTTACATTACACAGGGAGAGGGGGGAGTGGGGGGGCTGTTTATGGGCTGGTGTCGGGGACGTGTAGACACAGCCCGAGGCCCAGAGACAGAGAGAGATATAGATAGACAGGGACAGACTGACAGATAAAGGCAGGAGGCAGGCAGAGGCAGGTAGAGGCAGAGACAGGAACAGGCACGGAGACAGGCAGATGGAGAGAGGGAGACAGACGGAGAGAGGGGGAGGGAGAGGGAGGGAGACAGAGGGAGGGGAGAGGGAGGGAGACGGAGGGAGGGAGGGAGACGGAGAGAGAGATGGAGGGAGGGAGACGGAGGGAGAGGGGAGACAGAGGGAGGGAGGGAGACGGAGGGGGAGACGGAGGGAGGGAGGGAGGGAGACGGTGGAAGTAAGATGGAGGGAGGGGGAGACGGATTGAGGGAGACAGGGAGACGGATGGAGGGAGAGGGAGGGAGGCGGGGAGACAGGGAGGGTGGGAGAAAGAGAGGGAGACAGGGGGAGACATAGGGAGGGAGAGATGGAGAGGGATGGAGGGAGAGAGGGGGACGGAGGGAGGGAGGGAGAGGGAGTCAGGGAGAGGGAGAGGGAGTCAGGGAGAGGGAGACGGAGGGAGGGAGAGAGGGAGACGGAGGAAGGGGGAGGGAGAAGGAGGGAGGGAGAGGGAGGGAGGGAGGGAGGGAGAGGGAGGGCGATGGGGAGACGAAGGGAGGGAGAGGGAGGGAAAGGGAGGGAGACAGAGGGAGGAAGAGGGAGGGAGGGAGAAGGAGATGGAGGGAGGAAGAGAAATGGAGGGATAGAGGGGGACGGAGGGAGGGAGACGGAGGGAGAGAGGGAGACAGGCAGGGAGAGGGAGAGACAGACACAGACACAGAGAGAGAGAGAGAGAGAGAGAGAGAGAGAGAGAGAGAGAGAGAGAGAGCGAGAGATGTGCGTATGCCAGGTTTGGTGGCTCAGTGAACGAAGGCGTCCACTGCAGGGGCCTGTGTTAAACCTCATGGACACAGTGTTTTTTTGCTCTAGCCCCGCCCCCTCTGCCACTGACCCCGCCCCCACCAATGCGGCCCTCGGCCATAAACCACACTGTAAATTTGGCCCCTGAGAGAAAGTTTGTGAGTACCCCTGCACTAGACAAACCTCCGATCTTTCTGTAGAAACAAAATTAATCACGGAGTTATCTTGACATTTTTATTGACGGCTGAAAACTGCTGGAGGCCAGAACGCTGGCAGAAGGTGCTTTTAAAACTATTATTAACTTGCAAACACGATGCCCCCACCTCAAGTCAGCGCCCGGTGCGGTCACACCAGTCGCACCGCCCTAAAGCCGGTCCCCTCTATCAATACCTAAAGTGACGTAGGGCACATGTGGCCGTGCAGGAGACTCACCTGGAGAGGGGGGAGGATATTCGAATTCAAAAACGCTGGAGGGGAAGGTTTTTCTGAAAGGCCTATTCGTTCTGTGCTAGAGAAGCGTTGATATGGATACACCTAGCGGTGTCCTTCCAAGACACAGTGGTTGAAGTGCACCCAGAGGAGCACTATGTGTTTGAGGTGGGGATGATTGGATGGGGTTGAGGTGTTGTTGGGGAGTCTGTATCTGCCAAAAGGTGCTCAGGCGGACTTCCTTGCACGCACCTCCTCATTGCTGAACTGTTGGTCCCATTTGTCCTGGTTGCTTGGGGGCAATTTCAATAATATTCTGGACCCTGCAGTTGATCAATACTACCCTCCTTTTCCCAAGTCATCCACTGTGTGTGCTGTGGCCCACCTGTCACAGTGGCTTGCCCACTGGTCCCTAGTGGACTGCTGGTTAGTCCTGAATCCGGATGCCAGGGAATATTCATTTTATTCTTCGCTGCATGATCTCCATGTGCAGCTTGACCATTTCCTATGCCTCCCCGCCATGCAGATCATGATCACATCGGCAGAATACTTGGGGAAGACCGTATCAGATCACAACCCGCAGCTCTGACAGGTTGCATGGGGGACCCCATCCTGCTGGTGTCTACATGGGGCTTGCAACCCACGGCGCTGGAAGACACTGTGTTCAGCGACTCAGTTTGTGGCACGCTCGCTAACAATATAACAGAGAACAGTGGCATGGCTTCGACACGGTTGGTGGAGTTGGATGCATTGAAAACTGTAGGGGCATTGCATAGGTGCTCAGGCTCGCTCAGCTAGGACCTCCTCCAGGAAGAAACCTACTTGATGGGTCTTGAGCGGGCAGTGATTGGGGATGAGACCACTAGCGTAGCACTAACTGATGCGAGTAATTGTCATGCTCAACTACTAGAGTCGCTGAGGTGCCCTGGATTACAAGGCATAAACAAGCATTGGTATAGCCAATAGGTCTCGCCTTTGGGACCTTATAAGTGTTTAGCCATTCAGCACATTATCTAGGGTGCTGTGTCGCCAAGGATTGAATAGCTATACAATTGCTACACACTGGGTCATGCAGTCTGATTCTGGAATACATGCTTGCCTTTGCCGCATGCTTCTTTTTCCTGGGTGGCATTGTGATAACAAACACTGAGAAGGCTTGTGTGATGGCAGATACAGTGAGCACCAGAAGCCAGTCTATACAACATGTATATATTTTCCAGCGTGATCTTTGAATATCCAATGGCTCATGCAACAGAGAGCTACTGGGGATGAGGTGTGGATACCTAACAATGAGGGAAACGAGGGGTGGTACACTGCCTCAAGACATGCCTATAGAAAGATGGGTCACTAGTCAATCGAGGGGCAATGCAACGAGCGAGCGGTTATTTTGAGGTAGATGGTGAAAAGGAACACTGTGAATATAAATGGTCACTGAAAGGGTGGGTCACTGCTCACCTCTTCCAAAGTTCCTGCTTATGTCTGTAACTCTTGCCCTTTGCCCAGGATATGCCCTCGCCTGCGACTTTGCCTCTGCCCCGTGCTTTTCTTCCCAGGTAGCATTATGATTTGCCAATGCTTGTTTGCTCCTGGCAGATTTAGCAGCCCCTGCTATTAGAGGTCAAGGAGGCTGTAACATGATTAGTAACAGGAAAAGAGAGAGATAAGGGTTCAACTAAGTGATGTCATTGAGGCCAAAGGGCAAGCAATGTCACTTCCCCTACACTGTGCATTTTGTTGCATGAAAGATGGGAGACTTCACCTTAAAAAAGACTGGTGTGATACAGCCATTCCTGGTGTGAAGTTACTTGTTGTTGCCTTCCAGGAACAAGGGCTAACCGCAATGCTTTATTCAGTAATTTACCAACTAATGTATCAAAGTTTCTCATGGAGGTTTATACTGCAGCATGATGGGGGTGTTTTCAGCTAGGTGGTTTTAGAGATGCTTATATAAGTTGAGTCCTATTTTTGCATTTGAGTTTGTTTTAAATTTCAAATATAATAACTGATCATCTTTCCTTGATGTAACCTGTATGATTTTTTTTTTTACCCAATAAAGTATGTTTTTTTGCCATATCATTTTAGCAACAACTGCTGTTTTCATGGGAATCAAATGTGTGTTTGGGCATGTTTAGACAAGTGACATGGCCTTAACATGGGAGTCACTCTCCGTTATGTCCTATATAACTTCATTGGAGAGCTAGTGAACAACCGCTTTTAAAAACCAAGCATTTGCAATGCAATAGGTCTCGCATTTCAGAAACTTTGACCTATTGTTATTGTAAATGAATATAATTGCAGGTTTTTTTAACACATAAAAAAGGCATTGCAATTTACAATGCCAATAGCTCAAAATCTCACAATTGCGAGACCTTTTGCATTGCAAATGCTAGTTTTTAGTATGTTGTGCTTTAATTTTTTGTAACGTTTGCTATGATATTAAGTAATTGTGAAACTGTGTTAAACTTTAAAACTT
This sequence comes from Triturus cristatus, assembly GCF_964204655.1. NCBI lineage: Eukaryota > Metazoa > Chordata > Amphibia > Caudata > Salamandridae > Triturus > Triturus cristatus. Next base: position 464,951,531 of record NC_140592.1, read on the forward strand.
AAGAAATGCATAAAGTCAGCCTAGATAGGCAGTATGTTAAGCAATGTGAAAAAATGCATACTGTCACAGTCAGGGTAGGGAGTATTTTAAGGGATGACCCTGTCACACACTGGGTAGGTGCCATTCTAAGGATTGCATAGGGCAGCAGATGGGATAGGTGGCATTCTAGGGTCTACATATTGTCACATACTGGACAGTGGGTATTTAAAGGGCTAGATATTGTCATAGACTGGGAAGGTTTTCTCCAAGGAATGTATACAGTGACAGACTGAATTGTTTGTCTTCTAAAGTATACATACTAGCACCGACAGGACGGCCGGCATTCTACAAGGAGAATAGCGTCTCAGACTGGGCAATCAGCTTCACAGAGCGGAAATGGTCAAAAACTGCATGTGGTGAGATGATATGCTGAGGAACGCAGGCTTTACACATTGCATCATGCGTCAGGAAAGATGCAGACTGCCATCAACATGCCACTGTGTTTCCAACATGATGCATTACCACAAACATGCCACTGTGGGTAGCAGCCGCAGTCGGTAGTAGGAGTAACTGCAGGGCGGTGACGTGGGGAGGGGGAGGGGCAGGGTGGGGGGTAGTAAACTATGGATTACGGAGGTTTACAGGTAAGTTAACATATAAATTAATAAAACGAATTTCGTTGCGTGCACTGCATTCCCAAATGCTATGCAATGCACGCAACGAAATTCTTTTTATTCATTTATATCTTAACTTACCTGTAAACCTCCGTAATCCATAGTTTCCTACCCCCCACCCTGCCCCTCCCACTCCCCACGTCACCGCCCTGCAGTTACTCCATCTACCGACCACGGCTGGTGTGTAGTGTGTGCATTATTTCAAGAACTGCGGGTGTGATTCAAATGAACCTACGGACAATTTGGGCAGAATGGGGAGGGAATCGTTAAGGGGTGCAGGTCAAATAAAACATGCCCTGTTACTGTAAGTGCTATCTTTGTGAACGGGGCTCCATCTCAGTGAGCAGCGAAGAATGTGTTTCTACATAAAACGCCTCAAACTCCCCTTCGTTGATGAAAACAGAACAAAGGACAGACAAGAAATCAAGGTACACGCCTTTCTCCCTTCCAAAACACTTGCCCCCTCCCCCAAACACCCTAAAATATTCAAGAAATTGCTGTGAGCACTAACACATTATTGATATATAATCTAAAAAGTGAAGACAGATTTTCAGTTGAAAATATAAATGAGAAGAGAAAAAATCCAAGAAAACATTTTAAAAGCGTTCCAAACGAGGCTATCTACAAATGAAAACGAAGCACATTGCCGTACATGTTTTCACGTGAAAAAAGTACCCTAATTGTACGAGCTGTGGATATGTGTAACATGTTTAAAATTATATTCATATAATGAATACAGCCCATGCACAAACAGCCCATGCACAAATTATATGTATAAAAGGAAAAAAGCCTTTTGCATAAGCGTGTACGTATGCATAACCACTGTAAATATGACCATTAGCGTGTGTAAATGTATACATGGGCGATTGTATACTAGCATTTTTCTATGCGAATAATATTTATAGACGTCTAAATACACATCCCTACCTGTTACTCGATAGAAAGAGGACAATGTACCTTATTATGCAAGAAAACGTTTATTTAGCATTAATTACAAGTAAGCTTTAGAAGCATATGTTTTATATAACTATTATGAAATGTATTCGTGTGTACGCACAAATATACCAAGTTGTTTTACTAAATATGGAAGGAAAGGGTGGCTATACATTTAACGCGGGACGCCATCCTTGAAGAAACATGGTGCATTTTTCTAGTGCACTAACGTGCACTTTTACTGCACATTTTGCATTAGTGAATCGACATGGCAGCACTGCGCAGCCTATGTCACGTTTGGACGTGTCTGGGCGCATTTACTGCAGAGGGTCTCTGCTGAACCAGGCCAACGAGCTGGCACAGCATGTCGGGTCTTGAACCCCTTCACGTGTAAGCTTCCCAGATCCTTCAAGCCTCACCCCATGCAGAGAGCAAACAGAGGCCGCAGTGCTTCAAATACAAAACAGAGGCCCAGGGACTGGCTGCAGGCTAGAGACGGGTGGCCTAGCATGTTTTAACATCGAAAACTGGACCAAGACTGCAAATTTATTACACTGACGGACGCAGAAATAAAACCATATTATTAAACATGCCCGTGTACCGTGTTTGAAAATAAATAAATAAACAAGCGCGCCCGCACGGCCGCGAAAGCAAAAGTGACCTTTGTAATATGACCCAGGACAGATGGCACCCTGCGTGCCGCTGCTCACTCCCGACAGCTGTAGGCCGTGGGAGGAAACATATACTGGGAAAGGTTGGACATGCACCCGCCTTTGGCCAATTGCGTGCTTTCATTTTTTAAAGCCACACGCAATGACCAATGCAATGTGTGCAACAAAAAAAAGCCACACGCACGAGTTTGCTGAAAAGCTGGAGTGATTCCAAGAGGTCATCTCCTAGTGCAGCGCATGTGCACTGCGCTAGGCTTGACCTAAAAAACCAGGCTCCATTCAGAGGAGGAAAAGCTGGGACGTCTGCTGGCTTGGTTGCTATGGAGTGCATTGGGCACTGTACGGGTGACCACCATCTGTATTTTCCCAGACACAATTGCCACCAACCAAGAAAGTAATCCACCATGCATTCTGTGTCCACTACCAGACCCTTTATGACCCTATGGCCCATTCTCAATGGATCAGGATCCCAGGCTACTTGTCTGATGTACCGCTGCCATCGGTTCCTGTGGGCAAAGGAAGGCCATGAGTGGCCCTGTAACCGAGTAGTAAATTAGGAGCGCAATATGGTGACTCCTCTACCTGTAAAACCAGAGGTCTTGATTAGCAATTGAATTCCATAAGACCTATGAAGCCTTACTGGCCCCTAAATTGGTACAATTATACACTGCTGCCCTTGCAGCAGGGAATTTGCCCCCATCCATGAGGAAGGTCCTTCTGGTGTCCCTCCCCAAGCTAGGGTGGGACCACTTGGAGATTTCTTCCTTTAGACTGCTGTTGGTGATGGGTACTTACTATAAGATTTTTAGTAATGTGCTGACAGCATGGCTTTTGGACAATTATGCTGAGCCTGGTCCACTCTGATTAGAACGGATTCATACCAGGTAGATCCACGACACCCTTGACTGGGGATATATGTTTGCGGTCTTACAACACGTGGGTTTCAGGGGTTGGCTTTTAGGGATGATCAAGTTTCTTTTCATGAGCCGTCAGAGCAGGTGAAGATAGGTTATAGGATATCTGACACATTTACCATTGGTAGGGGTAAGCATCAGGGTTGCCCCCTCTCCCCTTTGCTTTTTTTCACGGCGATGGAGCAATTATCACAGGTCTTTGGCAATCTAGCACTGACTGCGGTATTCCGGTAGGCGGCGATGTCCACATCGTCTCCTTAAATGCTGATGATGTTCTAGTGTACATAAGAGATGACCGAGATGGTATAGCGGAGGTCACCAACATCATGGAGGATTTTCGAGACACTTCGAGCTTGGGAGTCATTTGGGCTAAATTGTGTCTGTTCCCGTTACATCTGGATTGCCCTCCACATTACATCATGGTTGTTATGCATGTGGTCAGATGGAAGCCATGCTTCTTTCGCTACTTGGGTATTAACATTTATCAAGCACCTCTCGACCTAATAGAAGGCAACCTTACATCGGCAATGTTTTCCTTGTGACCTCAGATTGCCTTTAGGTGCTCACTCCCACTCACAGTGCAGGGCCTGGTGGCTCTCTCTAAAATGGTGATGTTGCTGCCAGTCCTATATTTCTTCATAAATTTGCTACTCCTTATCCCCACAGTATGTTCCAGGTGCTAAATGCAATGCTAGGAGACCTCACATGCAATAAGGGGAGGTGTAGGGTAGTTTTGCGTAAATTGCCACTCCCTACAGAGGGTGGAGGACTGGGTGCACTGGTGTTTGAGCACCATTATTTGACTGCCCAGCTCCTGTGGCCCACCTGCTGGTTGGCTGGGCACAATTTGGAAGATGTGGGCTCAGGCTCACAGACTGGAGTACAGGAGTTATTTTTTCCTGGCTCAGAGTTATTGAGGTCCCCTAATCACCTCCCGCGCATACCGTATGTGTGCCATCGCCAGACGCTGCAGCTGGTGTTGCATGCTACATTGTATGCACCTGAGATTCCCTTACATTCCATTTGGACTTTTCGTGATGTGACTGGTCAAGGGGGGGTGTGCTGTGGGATTCCGCAGGCATTGACAACTCTCAGTGACTTGTTTCAGGAGGGGGTGCTCATCCCGTTTGAATTGTTGGCAGAGCAGACGGGTCTGCCTGCAGGCCAGTTTCTGACGCATAAATGCCTTGCGGTTGTGCTCGAGCACATGTGGGGCCTTACTGATACTAATCCTGGTCCACATCCTCTGATACACGGACTGCACACTATAGGTGTGGGACGCCGATTGGTTTCTTGGCTATCATGGGCGCTCTTGCACACTGCTGCGGCCCGTGCAGGTAAGAGCGGTGGGGCGGTTGAGCTGGGTGGAGGGGGGATTTCGACAGTCCACGACGATGGAAAAGTATTTATTTATTTAATTTTCCCTCATGGTCGTCTGTCAAATCACCCCCCAACCCAGCCCCACCGCCCCACCGCTCCCAACTGCATGGGTCGCGGTTGCTTGCACATGCCCCAAGACCCATTGACCCTCTCAGGCACATCTGGGAGCATGAAATTAGGTGTGGGCGGACCCTGAAGGAATGGGATAGGGTATTGGCATACCCGCAAACGGTTTTCTGCAATGCCCACTTTCAAGTCATCCAAAACCACATCTTGCATAGGGCTTATCTGACTCTGGCTAAATTACACAGAATGTATTCAATGGCATTTCCTGATAGCCCTTGCTGCCGCGGTCCCATAGCGGACATGCTGCACATGTTTTGGACATTCCTGAGCTATGCCAGGGGTCTGTGCTGTCCTGACTTGTGTTACTGCCGGTTTGGATCTGGGCGAGGCAGCTAGTTGCCTACTGGGCCTTTATAGGCGTCGATGGGTGGGTGGTGCTGTTAATAGATTCATTGACCTGGCGTTATAGTTGGTCACTCGTGTGATATCAATGCACTAAAAAGCCTCGATGCTTCCGAGTTCAGGGCATTGGCAGGCTGCTAACATTAAATGGGGGGAGGTGGAGACTACAACATTGGCGGGAGAAGGTGAGAAGGTTAAGGAGAAGGCCCATACTGGCTGTGTGGGTGGAACTCCTCTTTCTACTTTTCTGGAGACCCCCAACAGTGTCGATAGCTATGCTTGGAGTGTCATAACACGTTTTGGGAGGTAGGGCCTTTTTGTGGACATGCCTGACCGGTTCCCTAGGTTCCTATCCTCTCTCAGCGCCCATTACGCCCCCCCCCCAAGACTAGTAGGCTAATGCATGTGCACAGGGTTATTGCAATATTCGATCTGTAGTTCTTTCCTCGTGTTGTGTATGTTCACCACCATCCCCTACTCTTGGGTGTGCAGCACATATTTACACACCCCGCTAGGGTCTACCTTTGTGGAGATGGATGCTTAGGCTCATGGCTTCAGTTCTGTTGACTTTGTTTGTAATTATCACCCCACCGTACTCCTGCAATGTCCTGTCTGCATTTGTGCTTGTCACGGCGGCGTAAAGTGTGCTGCCAGTGAGATTATAAAACTTCGAAAAAGATGGTTTAAATAAATAAGATTAATGTTGAGTGGGTGAAATAAAGTGTAGCTGCCTGCTCAGCTTTCATCTAATCCTCAAGTGCATCCACCACACTAGCATAAGCCGTTAGGGCTGGAAGACCCCTCCACTGTAGTTAGAGATCCCTCTACCCAAAGCCAAAGTGGGTGGCCTACTGCCAGGGGGTCAGCGGAGGGGCCAGCACCAAATTTTAAATGAGGGCCTTAGACACAGATCCTTGAAAGATATGAGACAGAGCGCAGCAAAGGATACATGTTTGATCAGAACAGTGCTTAATTTGAGCCTGTGGTTTCCGGTGCTTGTCACTTAATTGTCAACACTAGCACTTGTGACAGTGTGCCAAAAGGGCGAGGCTCTCTAATTCATTTACAGTAGTTTAATAATTCAATATACATTTAAAAAAAAGGCTTATAACTGCGCCTAAGCCATTCTTATAGCACTGGGAGCCTGGAGTAGTCTGTGCTGTCACCCTTTTAGGCGTGTGATGGTTAGTAGTAGTTGTGTTGGTACTGTCATTGGCAGCGCTGGCAGGGCCAATGGGTGGTGCAAGCTGCAGTTGCGTTATGGTGAAGGCCCTGGCACCTAGGTTTTTTCGTTTTACAAAGTTCAGCAGTGGTTCAGACACCTCGTTTTTCTTATGGAAGGAATCGTAGGGCCCTACTTACAAAGCTTTTTTCCACAAGAAGGTGTGATTTACTCACGAAAATTCACCATCATGCCATGGGTAAGAGGCACCTACTCAGAGAAAAATCATGTGAATTTGTCACATCGCCGTTATTTGTGCAACAGATCCTGACTCAGTGATCAGTGCTTTAAATGGGCAGGTGCTCACAGGCACTGAGTACCTGCAGTTCTTCTATTTAAAAGGGAGGGTACCAGCTCTTCTCGGCAGAATTCCATTACCTTTAATGGGAGAGTACCAGCAATTCTCAGCAGAAGTGCAATAATTTTAATGGGAGAGTACCAGCAGTTCTTAGCAATAGTGCAATACTTTTAATGGGAGAGTACCAGCAGTTTTCAGCAGAAGTGCAATGCATTTAATGGGGGAGCACCAGCAGTTATCAGCAGAAGTGCAATATTTTAATGGGAGAGTACCAGCAGTTCTCAGCAGAAGTGCAATACTTTTTATGGGAGAGCACCAGCATTTCTTAGCAGTAGTGCAATACTTTTAATGGAAGAGTACCAGCACTTCTAAGCAGATGTGCAATACTTTTAGTGGGAGAGTACCTGCAGTTCTCAGCAGTACCGCAATACATTTAAATGGGAGCGTGCCAGCACATCTAAGCAAAAGTGCAATACTTTTAATGGGAGAGTACCAGCAGTTCTCAGAAGAAATGCAATACTTTTAATGGGAGAGCACCAGCAGTTCTTAGCAGTAGTGCAATACTTTTAATGGAAGAGTACCAGCACTTCTAAGCAGATGTGGAATACTTTTAGTGGGAGAGTACCTGCAGTTCCCAGCAGTACCACAATGCATTTAAATGGGAGCGTACCAGCATAGATGTGCAATATTTTTAATAGAAGAGTACCAGCAGTTCCCAGCAGTAGTGCAGTACTTTTAATGGGAGCGTGCCAGCGCTTCTAATCAGAAGTGTAATATTTTTAATGGGAGAGTACCAAACTTCTAAGCAGAAGTGCAATACTTTTAATGGAAGAGTACCAGCAGTTCAATATGTGTACGTTTATATTTCCATTTGAAGCACTATTTTCGGGACAGTAGGGAAGACCCTCCCCACATTTCCCACAAATCTCTGTTAATATAACATGGCCATCTTTAGTGCAGCAGGTGCAGGGGCACCGAGGCCCATGGATGTGAAGGGCTTAATACCCCACAATGATGACTCCCTTTTACTATACAAGAAGGCGGGGAGGGGGCGGGGGTGGGGTTCATTAGGACCCGTGGCAACCTAGCAAAGCGGTGGTCCGTGCAACACGTTTTCACAACAGTCGTCGAGAAACATCATGGTTTCGTTTGTCATGATTTAAGGCGCAGCCCTGGTCCCAAATAACGACTCTCGTCCCCACGGATAAAACTGTCCATTCGAACTTACTCTAGTTCGTTCCTGTAGGAACGTGTTCCGACTACAGGAATATGACCCTCTGAACCAATGACACTTTTCTAATTATTTAAATATTCTTCAACGGTCACAATTAGTCTAATGAACGTGTCTCTGGCGGAATATATTACGGAAAATGCAATTAATTCGTTCAGAATAAAAGGATACACTCCTATGTGTCGTCGAGCACCGTAGAGGGATCTAATCCAATAAATAATCTACAGCGGGTCGAATTGTGCATTGGAGGCGGCGAGGGCCCCATGGGAGCCGGGACAGGACATTATTATCACTGTCCCTGTATGGTTTGGTTCAACATGTAATCAAATGCTCTCAATCAATGTGAGGGGGGCGGGGGTCGACTTCGCTTCCCCCCTCATCTCCGCAGGCCGTCCCCCCACCTCTCAAACAGCCCACCCCTTCCCTCGTGGCACCGCCCGGCCTCTATATGCTAATTAAAGAAAAAATAAAAAAGAGAGAGAGAGGGAAAAGTCAATTCCGCCTCATGTGAGGAGGCTGCGGGCTCAGTTGTGACGTGAAGGGTGTGAGGAAGCGACAAGAGAGGAGACTTCTTCCCGCCGCAGACCCCCCCACCATGAACTACCTGGAGCTCTGCTGGTATCAGATGCCCCTCGCCCAGCACTCCGACATGCCGTAAGTACCTTGACCTTGTAAATGTCCAATTTGTGGATAGTGATTAATAACCTTTCTCGGTGTACTCTCAGTGCTAGCGTAGCAATGGAAATTCAGGAATAAGAAGTTATCAGCCCAAGATCACACAGTTTGATCAAGTGGGAAATGTTAGAACACAGGTAAAGGGATTTGAAAGCTGTCAATTTAAAACAAATCTCGTTCACCTACTCAAAGCACTCAGTTATTCTTCGAGTTGCTGCAGACATCTCTTTTCAGGGTAAGAGCTATTTTTTATTTTGTTTTTCCCAAATGCGTTGATGGGATTAAAGTCTTTTAAAATGCCGCTTTTTACATCTTTTTTTTATTTTTATTTCACTCATGAGTTTGTTATTTATTTTAAACAGACTAGTATGCAGTGTTAGATCAGGAAGTGTCATTTCTTCTGGATCTCACAGTTGGACACTTTTAATGGCTCGGTACTTGGCCTCCACCAACCACCGGCGTTGCTGTCATAGGGAGGCTCGGTTACTGCAAGGGAAAAAATACTTCTATTACAAGTTTTTGAGAATACCATACAGGAATCCATGTTTCCGCAGTGATCCCTGCATGTTTGTGTAGTCCCCTGGTAAAACAGTCCCTAACTACCTACATGCAATGGATCTTGTTATCCTGTTGGGGCTGGTAACTCTTGCTATAACGGGACAGGGAATGAGGGATCTAAGTGAACTCAAGCTAGCAGGAAGTCCCAAGACTGCTATGGGTTGCACTCAAGGTTACGCTTGATGGCCAAGTCAAGCGAAAACAGTGATAATCCCTATGTTGGTATTGGTGTTCTTATTCTGCAGACTTTCCATCTAAGAATTGTTGTATCTATAGTGGGGTTTGCAATTTTGTTGCTCAGATTACCACAGAGGTGATGTGCAGTGACCTTGAATGTATCTATATGTTCAGCTAGAGGTATGGTTTGTTATAAAACTTGCACTCCTTACGCGTATGCTGAAGGACTGTCATGTTCCAGTTTGGCAGCATCCTCGTGTAGTAGTACCCTGATGTTAACAGTAAGGGTGGGCGGAGCAGGCATAGTGCCTCTACGCAAAGTTCCACAGAGTTGGAAAACAACTCCGTGGAACTTCGCTCCGCGCCATCCCAAAGTAATTATAAAGTAATAAACGAGGCACTTACCTGCTGTGGCTGCCTCCTCATCGCCATGGCCACTCTCCTTCCTCGTCCTCGCCGTCCTTCTTCTTAGATAACCCCTACGTTGTACGTCTTGCGCGTGCGCTCTTGCAAGACGTACAACTAATCTGGGGAGTTAAACATAGTAAAACTTTGCATGCTATAGACAATTACCTTCATTATAATCCTGTCCTCGGTATACTTACCATGATATATTGGACACGTAATATTTTGTCTCCAAACATTTTTGGCATTCACCTGCTTGAGTTGCACACTTAAACACTATTCCAGTATTGAAACACTTATGGGAATTTACCAAAAAGTGTAAAAGAGAAGCTTACAATGATTCAATAAACTAAGAATAAATTAGTTAATCTGGCCTCTCACAATTGAGGGAGAAAGTGAATATGAAATAGGTTAACAGTGTTTTCATGCAATTAGATAAAGACAAATCCCTGACGGAAATATTTAAAGGAACCCACTTCTCCCACTTTTCATTGCCAGACACAAGACAAAAAGAATGTTTAACATAATCAGTGAGACATATCAAATTGTGGTTGAGCTTGATATATTGCAAACTAAGAGATCTTAAATGGTGATTTGAGCCCCTAAAACACATTGGCTTTCCCTAAATCCCTCTTAAACCCATTATTCGCTCACCCCTTTGCCGTTCAATTCCAGTTTGATATTTAAGGTGTATTTGCAAATTTATGTTAAGGCTAAGTGTTCCAAAATTGGTAAGATCAATATGGGACAAATAATCAAAATGTACCAAAACTTAAAATGCAATTTATTATTTAACCATAAAAAGGTTGGATATTTCAACATATGGGGCAAAAAGGGGGCAAATTACAAAGCCCTTTAGAAAGTCTCCACTTTTTCACAAGATAGTTAAAGAAATTCAGGAATGGATTTACGCTTTTTTTTGATATTTACAACTTCTTAGAAAAAAATGAAGTACTATGCTTTTCTTGCATACTAAATAGTACAGCAAAATTGAAGTCAATATCTACATATGCAAAAATGATCAGTTAGTGGCATAATTTCACACTCTTTTTACCTGACGGCGCCATCTGCACAATGTGCCTATGCGATGCTATTTTACGCTACTTGGCAGTCATTTTCATGCTACGCAAACATCTAACCACAGGCAAAGAGAAACAGAGACTTCCTCAACATGTAAGAAGACAGAAACATGCTTCACATTTTGTTACACAATCAAGCAAAGCGTTACAAAAGGCAATGATGTACATTTTTAAGACTAGTTCAATTATTCTGAGCGACTGTAAAAGTACATTTTAGAGAGAAGTTGCTAAACATTTAGTCACAAGAGGGCAATTGCTTATCTTCAACAATATGTGCAATTGCAAACAGTTTACTATTACATTATTCAACTGTTTTATGTAAGAATAGACACAAAGCTAAATCACAAAAGTAATATATGATAAAATAAACAGAAGACTAAAGAGGTAATTCAGAAAAAAGTTGTAAAAAATCTAGGGGTGTGCGAAATTTGCATACTTTGCTTTTACCGTATAACGCAAAATGATGGCACAATCATACAAAATTATGCATATTAACACAAAATGTATATCCGCCATGCCATGCAATATTTTAGTGTGAAATGCATCCTTGTGTAAATTTTTAGTACAAGGATGCATTTAAACGAGTGCACCACTAAAAGTAGCTGTTGTTCCTTTGCATTATTTTGCCTACTACATTTTTACCACATATTACAGCAAAGTGCACCATTTGCTGTAAGTATTTACCGAGAACGCCACATGATTATGAGAAGTGGCATAATGGCGCAATTTCAGGAATCTTGCATAATTACATTAGCATAAATAAAATTTTGCCCAGGGCAAAAAAAAATTGTAGTATACAGAAGCTTAAATTATGCACCATTCACAATAGAGGAAAAGCAGTGAAATGCACATATGTAAGTGAGTAACAAGAGTGCATAACGCGCACAACACAGGCATAATTCAGGTACAGCTAAATTCCAACAGGGCGCGAAAAAATGAGTGTGCCCAAAGGAGTGTAAGATGAATGGCCATGAACATACAATTATTATTTTGCTTACTTAGAAGGAGCAGTACAATTTGGGTCATTAAATGTTTAAGATTGCAATTGCTATACACACACAACTAAATTGCGCCAAACGAGTATGCAAAGTAGTAGTCATGTATTACTACTTTCTGTACTCAAAAATGCCTGTGTAATTTGACCTAAAAACATCAAAAATAGGAATATTCAGAGAATACTCAAACACATATAGTATAAATAAAAAGGACTGTGTCCTAGCCTTCATACTCATAGACGCCTTTGAGGCATGCTGCTACCACCAGGATCTAGAGCATGTGTATATCCAGATGTGTAAAATATGTGAAAAGTAATTATTTTTCAGGAAGGGAGAGAATATTTAAGAAAACAGGATCCGATTCTCAAAAAGAATTGTAAACTTAGTAGTATTCCTCACGAGTTACGATTCTCCCTGGGTCACACAACTCAGCAGTAGTACACCTGCATGCCCTTACCAGGTGCAGCTTTCCAGGCTTACTACTGCGTAAGTTGAGTGAAGTTTTTAAAGGCTGTTTGCTTTCTAATGCATAGTTATTCGTAGTCTATAGTTCAACACTGTGCTAATGTATGTATTTTTCTTTTTGTCTTTTTTTATGGATGTTGAAATAGTTTTCCCCTAGGATAAACCCTTTCCCCTTCACCCTCCAGTCTTGGGGTGATTAATTTCCCTCCCCACCATGGAAAGGGGGTTACTCCAGCTTTTTGATGGGGTGGAACTCTGGACTGTTTCTAGGGTGGAAAGGGGTTGGGAACTTAAAAGGCTAACCAGGCCTTATTCCATCCACTCCCCACTTTTTTGTGTAGGGTTTACTACTACGGACCTGTATGCATTTATGGCATACAATTCTGCAATGCTAAACGGATTTTGGGCTGCTATTTCACTATTTCTGAACTCCTAGCAGCTGTAAATCCTGCTATTCATGCTCATAAACCTGAATTCATAACCTGATTTACGAATCAGGCGCACAATCTTCCTAACGCGGTGTAGGTGTAATGTATCACTCTTATGATGACGAAAAATAAATCTAAGTCACTATTCCTCAGGAGTACCAGCCACATATCTGTATGTCTATGGAAGGCCATGCATAATTCACATCTCGGTCGCAATGACGTATTCCCGATTACGCACATGCACAAGGGTAATTTGTGTGTTGTTTAATACAACCATTTTACAAAACACCTTGTTGGAGCTGCCTTACAGGCTCCAACTGGTATGTGCACCGTTCCTCCAGGATCTCCGCTCATTAGGCAGTGGACTAGTTGTGATGTACACTGTCCACTGGTGCAAATATTCTTTATGCCAACGGTTCTTAACCTTTTCACTCCTGTGGTCCCCTACTGATTCATTACTGGAACCCGGGGACCCCAACTGAGCCATTATTGGATACTGGAGTCCCGGCCTAATCAATTTCTATGGTTTGAACTTCTTAGTGTTACACAAAAATACAAAAAAACAAGTTTGCACCAAAAAATTGCTCAAATATTTATATATTTTAAACTTACAACCAAATATAGAAAACGTTTTCATATTTTGAAGTTTGCGTACTTATTTCTATAAACGTTATTAATTTTAACGTAGTAATTATAATATTATTTAATTTGGTAACATAGTTACGGACCCCCCTGAGTAGGCCTTGTGGACCCCTGGGGGTCCTCGGTCCACAGATCAGATTGAGAGCCACTGTTTTCTACTGTGCAGATCCAGTAGTGAAAGAAATGAAGTGGCGGGATTTAGTACCATTCCCTATTAAATACATATATTACATCTACAAATGAATCACTTCCGGGTTTAACTATTCCTGTGTGTCCATTTTGTTGTAGAGTGTTGACCAGTGTGATTTGTTGATAAGTGCAGACTGTTTTAGGAATGCTCACCATTCAGGGGCCTCGATGGCCATCTGACTGGAGGGACAGGTGCTATTTTTCTTAAATGTTAGTATCTATACCCTGGGGTTCAGAATTTAACTTGTGTAATAAGTAGCACCGATTCGTTTTCTCGATTTCCATGGGGGAATAACATCTTCATTTTGGAGCTCTCTGCATCAACATTAGCATTTCCCACATTTGACCTGCAGATATTTACCTGAGGAAAATGTTGAGTTGTTCCGTAAACCTAGACCCACATATAACTGTGACACCCATGCAACCAGGGGTTTGCACAGATGTTGCAATTTACTGAGTACTCGTAACAGAGCCCTACGTGTCAGGCTTTTTGCCTCAATGCCTACTGCCCTTGTCCACTGCAAGTCTTTAAAAACGCTCTCTTTTCTCCTGCCTACTAGTATTACAAGCACCAGATTTGTACTTTTAACCTGTGAGTTTGATATTTTCCCACACACCAAGGTGCTCAGGTCCCGTTCACGGCAGGTGTCCCCTCACCGGGTTCTTCACTCTTCTCAAATGCTACCAAACACAGGCAAACTCATTTCCTTCCATTTGGCATTATAATTTGCTGTTCAACCTCTCCAAACTCCCCTAAAAGAATTCAACCTCTCCAAATCCACCCCCCAAAAAAGGAATGTGTTGCAACCGAGATTATAGTTATCTGAAGCGTGTTTTGTAATAACACAACATCATTATCTATTTAAATGCAGGTCTGGTGGCTCAGGAGACTAATTCAACCACTCCAGGGTTCTGTGTTTGCCCCCATTGTCACATTTATAAAGCTGGTGGGGCCATTCAGCCTTTCATCCTTTCTAAGTCAATTACATTGACTTGGGTAGGAATGAACATTTTATCTCTTAGCTATCAACAGTATGAAGAGAGTCTTTGGGGTGAGCTTGTGCTCTACAAATTCGCCTGCTAATATATTCTGGTAAATATATAAAGATTAATGATTTTGCTCAAAATGGCTTCCCCCATCGCGAGATGTGGCAAGGGACCTGATATATGGCACCTGTGGTGTATCTCTCCAACTGGGCACTCAGTGAGTCAACTGTCCAAATCAATATCAAAGTCTTAGGTGAAGCATGCCCAAGGCCGGACTGGCCTACCGGGCATCGGGTGTTTCCGTGTGAGGCTGCAAGTGTGGTGGGAGCGTTTATGTTATGGGGGGGGGGGGGGCGTTTTTGTAACAGTGCATCGGTTTTGAAAGCAGCTGCAGCAGAGTTCCTTGAATATCCAGTAGTTTTCAGGCAACAATAAAAATGTCAAGATAACTCTGGTGATTAATGTACCTGCTGGAGACAGATCAGAGGTTTGTTTAGTGGCAGTTTTGACTCATGTAAGGTAGTGAAGATGATTGATATGCCTGCTGCAAAGGACTTGTACCATTCAGATCACAGAATAGTACTTTATGTACATAGATTAGTTGGTTACTGTTTTTGTCACAGAAACCCTTTTGTGCAGTTCATAAATTACCATCAATATCTAGCATAATGAGCTGAAGTGTCATCAAAGAGATGCATGCAAACTACATGGTACAGGTTAGAATGTTATGCTTTTTTATCCGAGTCTTTCATTATCGTAATGTTACTAAAAAGGGTTTCTGTGGGTAGAAATACATTCTTATTAGTAAAGCCAACCCTAATCATTGTGTTACGTGCCGAGCCCTGGGTTTGTGCTTCTCCACACCAAGTCCTCTTAAAAAATGCCTACCAGTATGGCATGGCATGACTCCTACACCTTGTAGTCCCCTTTATCTTATGTAACATTTTCTATACGCAGATTTACACACATGTGAATCATTGTCTCTGTATTTTTGTGTGATTTAGAGTGCTCTAACAACCCTACTCTGGTATGACAGGCACTATAACACTAATGACATACATGTGAGAGTATAATATTGCTGCACTCTAATATCATGATTTACTATGCTTTGAAGCTAATACAATTGAATATATAATGAAAAACGTGCTGTAGAATATAAAATTTCTACCCAAATTCTCTTGGGGGAAAACCCAGTCAAGCCCTCCTTGTAGTAGTCAGACATGCTCGCTGCACCAACTATGCACCGTGCGGGAGCTGGTCTGACAACATTTGCCAGGGCTGCTTTGGGTTCCCAGTCCGGTCCTGAGCATGCCCAAAGCCACTGGAATTATGCGGCAGGAAAGGGCCAATTTATGTGGGAGGGTTAAGGAAATTGTGCTGCAAGAAAAAGCAGATTATGTGGCATAATGCGGCGCATTTTGTAACAGCATTACTTCATTCTTTTATCATGTTTAAACTTGGTAACACTATCGCACCTCATTAGTATCATTTTAATACCCAAACATCGCAATAAGCAGCAAAAAGGTGACAAGTCCAGCTTTGCAAAGGTCCGTTCACTGCTCAGCAACATGTGTTGCTGCATTCTTAGTAACTCTTGAACCGTTTGAGCTAGAAACACATTTTTTTTGCCAACATTTTGCAGATCATGTGGCATATGATGGATTATGTGTCAAGTGCGGAAAATCTGTATTTATGAAAAAATCGCCGCACAACCGCATGATTCCAGTGGCCCTGAGCAGGCCCTCCACATATCCCTAATTGTAGGGGGTGGTGAAGGACGGTCTGACGTCGGCGCTAACAACTTCCGACATTTCTCAACGTGCTCGTTTTGTAATTTGGTTCGTTCTGTGCGCCTTCAACAAAAATGCTGTGGTAAATGTCTAACGTTTGTTTATTAAGACTGGAACTGGGCCAGATTTTAGGATAACCACCGACTGTGTAAAAATTCCCATTAAGAGTAATTGTATGTACATTTAGCTCGTATCAGTCTCTTGAATGTGTGGCATGGTTCCTGCCTTCTTGAACCGAACTAGAAGTCTTGCCACCGTGAATACGTGTTTTGAGGTATAATATTTGTTTTTGTTTTCTTCATAAGGTTGGACGGGAGGTCCTTCTAAAGAACAAGCAATAGGGCAAACCTTTTTTTTTATTACGACTTCCCTTTCTGTAAAACAATAAGCCAAGAGTCAGAATTCAACTACAAACTTATTAGCAACTAAATAAAATCGGTGAACTGCGTTTTAAGCTGTTAACTCGGTCACTCGCTCCCTCGCTCACGGTTCCAAATCAATGGTTAAGTAGAATAACTTCTTGATTTCCTTCCACAGGTTCTTGACTTTTGACCTATATTTTTATTATGTTTTTGTCTGTCAATAATGCAGTACTAAAATATTATAAAATGAACATAGTACTAGGTAGTCTTTAAATGATAACAAACCCCCAACCCGTTAAATATAATAGAGCTTCAGAATTACAGCTACCACGCAGCTCGGAAACGTACGCTGCAGTCGCAGATGTTTTCCACAGGACTGAGAAATGTTATCTACTTTCCTGTTGGTTAACTGCAGGTGCTCGAAAGTATATCAGGCGCGTGGTCCTTTCAGGGAAGGTCTGCGCACTCCTCGGGTGCTTCAGCACAGCCAACCGCCACGCGCCCAATTACTGAAGAGCGCGCGCTGCCTCCAGTGCACCGAGCACGCGCTCTGAAGAAAGTGAATCCTCATACGGCGCACTGGAATCAACCTGTTACCTGCTGCCTGCTGGCTGCTGCCACTCTTTCTCTGCAGGTGGGGCTCCAAACCCTGATGATTCCTTCCAGGGGAATCTCTGAACGCCCGCATCCCTTCCACAAAAGGGCGCACAATCAAACGTTCCTTCTTTTGCATGAATTGATGCTCTCATGCAAATATGCCCCCCCCCCCACCTTCTTATTGCATGGGCACAGACGCTAGGTCGGATTGGGATTACAATTAGGCCTGGGCACTCCCCCAAAAAGTGGCCCACGTTCCCAAATGGAGGTAATGTTTTTTTGTTTTTATTAGCCTTATATAGCTTGAACTCGGTTCAAAGGCATTGAAAACATTTACCATAAGCATCAGCTACACTGCACAAACTCAAATTAATTTTTAGCCTAGGTAGGGAGATTAAGTGATTTGCACAGAATCACTGGTAGTCAAGTTGACGCCAGAGCTCAAACGTACTTCCTCAGTTCCAACGTCAGCAGCTTTGAGACCATAATGCTACATTCTCTGTTTTTTTGTCTTCTAGGAAAGGTGACCTCACAGCGAGGCCTATACAAACACCCCCTACCCCTCCACCAAGGCCTAAAAGACACTAGGACCAAGGTGACAACACCTGGCCCTTGACGAGGCCACTACTATTACTAACCCCCTTCCCATCCCATTATAGCCTTAGGGTATGACCTGGTGGAGTCAAGAAATGCACACAGCTGATGTTGCTAATCCAGGGGTGCTTAGGTGAGAATGCCGGCCCCCTGCAAGGCCCCTGCATCGTCCCACCCTCCCCACGCCCCTGCCATGGCCTGAAAGTGATGGCCAGGCGGGGGAATGACACTGCTTCTGTGTCGGGCCGCCACACGAGGCAGGGGGCCGAGGTGAGAATGTCCTACGGGCTAAAGCAACACCTGGCCCTCAGCCTAAGCTTGGCAGCATGGCATCGGAGTGCCTATGATACTGGCAACACTTTACAGTGGTCTGTCGGGGACCAGGGAAGACAGTACGTTTTTGTGGGCAGGTATGCAGATGCCCTGAAAAAACGGCCCACAGATGACCCTGAGGCACCAGCCCATCGCTAAATGCCCAACTGCCCACCTTCCCAATCCGACCCTGCACAGGGACACAAACTGCTAAAAGGACGCTCTTTCTCTGTTTGACCAGGTGCTTCTTTAGACACATGCGCCGGGATGCTCAGGAAAAGGGCGCCCTATTATGAAGATTGCACTGCCCTCAGGGCAGCTGCGGACTCACACTGCCCTGGGGACAGTGCATCCAAGTGAAACATGGAAACTGCCGTGTGTTTCACTGTGCAGGCGGCAGCCTGACTACACTTTCAAGAAGGATTAGCATAGCTGCCAAATTTTCAGTATGCATATGTGTGATATTTCCATTATTTCAGTGTCCATGTGTGACATTTCATTGCTACACGTGTGACACTTCGTGTGACACTTTACAGTGAGTGAAAGAAGTGGTTATGATCACGCAATCAATAAAAAGTGATATAATAATGCTGAGTCTATAGTAAGCAACATCATATATCTGGCCTTTGTTCCTTTATGCTATTGATATTCAGTTAGGGGTACCTGTAATGAACATTTTAAAGATGAGTAGTATGTTGTCTCATTGAGTAAAGTACTGTACGATAACGTCATGAAAACTGCATGTGGCCTTTTTAAAAAAAAGAAAACAGAAAGTAATATACTTCCAGCAGTGGGGTAATACAAAAGTTGGGGTTCCCCTGCAGAATGCGATGGCCACGAGTCTCCTATATCTCACTGATATTCAATGGTTCTAGGCTCAATGGGAAGGATTTAGGGCCACCTAAAGTGTTCGGGCCCCCTTGTGCTGCAGGGGCCTGCGCCATGCCCGTGACTTCCAGCCACTAAGCACTTCTTTAGAGAACACATACCATAAACAACTTACCATGTACGTCGCCACATTTGGAAAGTTTCTAGCCTATATTTGATAATGGATTACTTTATTACCTTCCCACGTAATAAACTACCCACCACACAGCCTGTCATCTACAATAGTGAATGACTTGCTGCTCACTGATGCAGCATCACTGATGACAGGGCACAATCTGCAGAAGAGAGATGAATCCGCTCAACACCATGGTTCCAGTCCCTCTCTGGTTCTAGGCGATGCACTTATGGGCATGGTAGGACACAGTCTTAATCATCCAGCAGCCAGACGAAATTATGTCTGGCATAGGGAGGCTGCTGAAGGGACCGTCAGGGCTTGAAATGCAGGAAAAACAAAATCCGACCATCATGGCCTCCTGTCCTCTACAGCACAGAACAACGTGAGGGTGGCATTGAGAGGTGCCACTTGTCTGCTTTGGTGGCGGGCATGGCAAAGAAGTTAAACAAAGATGTAGCCTGCCACTTTAGTCTGCCTGGGCCCATCGAGAGACACTGCCGTCTTGGTAATCATGATTGGCTGTTGAATGCTCACACCCATCATGCTTCCCTTAGATAAACCACATGGTCCATCCAGAGACGTTCAGAGGCTGGGCTTTATTGATCGCAAGAAGCCCTGCCCAACTTTAACTTAGCAATAACCACAAAGAGGCCAGCGCTCACCCCTTCCATTCCTGAGAAAAAATATAAAGCAACTACCAGAAGCTCTGGGCAACAGCAACCCCATTTTAGCATGCTGGCTGCTCTTGTTAAATGCAGCATCCTTGAGCACTCCTCGCACTCGGAAAGTCCCAGGGGCACTATAATGCTTGACTAATGCATTAAAAAGTGTTGATGCAGACACCAGCAATAAAATGCTTTAGTCTAACCCCTGATGTGTGGTACTTGGCAGGGCTGGATTAGAGCTCCTCTTGCAGGCGGGTGCAGTGAGTGACTACACACACCTGTAGGTGGATGTCTGGGGGCTACATCGGAGACCTTTAACCCTTTGAGAGGGCTGGCCTAAGGGGGCTTTCTGACAATGCACCACCTTTTGTGGTGCACTTTCAGTGTGCCTCATTAGGGCATGTTTGCCTCTGCGCCCATGTAGATAATACGGCTCAGGCACAGAGGCATGGTGATTTCCTCATGTGCATGGGGCCACGCTTCCATGCAACTGAGGGAATGCCATCTAGCGATAGCTCTGGTGCTACATGTGCACCAGCACTATCAGTATTACAGAAGGGGCGGCAAAAGTGTCTACGGACCCTTCTGTTATACTTAAGCCCTGCATACGCCCATTGCACCCCCAGCACACTTTCTATAATACGGTCCATATGTGTTCCCACATAATGACTAGTACAGACGGCACTGAGCTAGCATCTGTGGCCCCTTGTATAATCTATACACTGAGTTTTGAGTCACTTCTGTAATGCAGCACCTACTTTTTGCTCCACGAGGCACATCGTGTCCTAGTCAAATCATTTGAACTCACACAAGCACATAGAAGAATCTGTATTAGCCATGTTCAAATCCGATTTCCAATACCTGACCCCCTTGTTTCTCTATTGCAGTCTAAACAACATGGTCCCAGAGTCCTGGCGAGGTGCAATTATTCACCCAATCTACAAAAGTGGGAAGAGAAACAAGCAAAAAAATTATCGAATGGTTGCACTTCTCGAAGTGGAGTCAAAGTACTATGCAAATATTCTATTGGAGGAGCTACAGGCCTGGGCCGAAACAACTGTGTGCCTTCCTTTTAATCAGACGGGCATTGTGGCTAATACCGGTGCTACAACCAATCTGTTAACGCTAACAGTCCTGATGGAGAAAGTGACAGTCCAACAAATCCAGCTGCACTGTTGCTTTGTAGACTTCAAAGCGGCCTTTGACCGTGTGCCCAGGGGTCTGTTATGGCAGAAACTAAAATCGTGGGGCATACCCCAGCCTCTTCCTCAAGCAATAATCCAACTCCACACGGAAACATGGATAAGAATCAAGCTGGGTGAAGGCTCCCATGTTTCCAGGAAGATCCGAACCGAAACAGGCGTCAAACAAGGCTGTGTATTGGCCCCACTCCTTTTTAATTTGTTCATATCTGACCTCTCTCCAGTACTCGACAGTGTAAACTGCCACCCTCCTCGACAAGGCGGGACCCGCATCACCAATTTGCTTTACGCCGATGACTTGGTGTTGTTAAGCCACACAAAAGTGGGTCTCCAGAGTCTACTGAATGAACTGCTACCTTACACGATAAGAAACCATCTAGAGCTTAACCTGTTAAAAACCAAAACTATATCTTTTGGGAAGCAAAAAAGGTCAATAGAAAGGTGGTACTTCAACAAAACAAAGCTAGAATCAACCCCCAGTTATAAATACTTGGACATATTTCTTGACACAAGAGGTACCTTTATCAAGCATAAAGAAGCATTGAAAACTAAAGCCCTGTCGTTAGAAGTGGCCGCTGCAATATTAGCAAAACAGCTTCTAGGTCCGAGCCTAACCCCCATGCTGAAAGTAATGAAGGCTAAAGTAATCAACTCCCTGACGTATGGACACGAGATCACTAAGGGCACAACCAGTACATTAATAAACAAGTTAACAACAACAAAATTTAAAAGAGCCTTTCGGTTGTCAAAATCTGCCTCGCCAGCCCAATTAAGACTCGAACTGGGACTTCAAGATCATCATGGAGTGGAGGCAGGCGCATTTATTAAACTATGTCACAGACTACGCCGTGCCCGGGTGGGTTCCTTGGAGGCCCGACTATGGCAGGAAATACAGAAAAATCAGACCAGCCATAAGCATCGGCAACTCCTGGATCACAGTTTACAGCTACTAGGTGTAAAAGACTTCTGGGAAACAAACCCCTCTCACCCGGTGTTAAAGACCGACGTTAAAAAAACGTTAGATTGTGGTCCTTTCACTCGGACAGGGCAACACTGTCAAAGAGGAGACACGCTTGGGCTGTAATTGCTCATTTTAAAGTGGGTGTTCAGCCGCTCTACTTCTCAAGCACATATGCACTTTATTAGAAACATAAGTTTTTAGCCTTGAGGATGGGTGACTGGCCCTTTCTGAAGAACCTTCCCGAATGGCGCCGGCCAGGTAGTAGCACTGAATTCAGGTTGTGTGGCTATCATTCATAAACAATGGAACACATTGTCTGTGCATGCCCTGCACTGTTCACGACCAGACGGGCACTGCTGCGAG
Source organism: Triturus cristatus (assembly GCF_964204655.1). Lineage (NCBI taxonomy): Eukaryota > Metazoa > Chordata > Amphibia > Caudata > Salamandridae > Triturus > Triturus cristatus. The sequence continues at coordinate 464,973,750 of NC_140592.1, forward strand.
GCCAATGTATTACGATGGGAGTTCGATCTTGCCGCCAAGCAATAATGGCCGTTCTTAACCCTGACAAAACCAAGCTAAACATTGGGCTTACGAAATTCGTCCACAAAGCGTCAAAACTATTGGAATCCACAATCACACCCAAATCCTCCTCATCACAGCATGGCGGCTGAGTTAATAGACTCATCAATTAAATCAGAGACTACAAGAAATCCAGAGCAATGTCTTTCATCAGAACATTATTAGCTCATAATGGTCCCCCTAATTTTAAGTTATTTTAAATCCACCGTTCTTAACATTTATCACTGTAAATTTTATCGTTCAATTTAGTCATGTTTCAAATTGTAAATGTTTTTTTTTAAAACCTATCAATAAAGAGTGTCTTAGAGTCTGTATTAGCTTCAGTTGTTATACAAACTCATTCACTCGTTTCTGTATGCTCTTATTGAATAGCACACATAGGAAGGGTACAGTTTTAATGCTTGCAAAACGGACTGTACCATGGTCGCCACCGTCCCTGCTATGTCTTCATCTTCTCCTCATACACTTCCTTTGTCAAAATGATGATATATCTATGTTGTTTGAGTGCCAACTACAGAGAGCGATATATAAGTTCAACCTAGGTGTGCAAATACCTTTGTGAATCAGGTCGTGGGTTTTTGCTCTAATATTTCAGTCAGTCAGTCCCATATCGGAGGACGTGGGGATAACTCCAGTAAGAGTGTCAACATTTTTAAGTATTCCTTCTTCATGTAAAATGTTTTCCAAAATAGACAGCACCTATCAGGTGCATTGAACACCTACAAATTCTCAAATTAATTTTGAAAACGCGGAACTACATTTGAAATTTACCACATCTCTTCTCAGGAAAAATGTTGGTAGGTTTGACTCGCCCAAAATTCACCGGGGAAACATTGCTGGTTGTACAGTGTTTACTGTACAACTCTAAACCTTGCACAAACAGGGATTTGCCCTGGGATTGGAACTCACAGACACAATCGGAACTGGGGTCTGGAGTTTTTTGGGGTTTGTATAATTTTCTCACTTACAGTATTGTTCTGTCATCTCAAATTCTGTCTATTTTCTTAAAAAGAAATATTGTTTTCTTTCATTCATAAAATTCAATACGAGTAATTTGAATTTAGCTTATCTTTTTGTTTCTATTTGTTCCTTTCATATCTCTGTCCTCAGGACTGGCTGTTCTTATTTAGATTTCTCTGAGAGTTTTGGAATTTTTTTTATCAATTCTTCAACTGATAGTAGGACTTTATGGTGATTCCCTCCGGTGTCGTGAAAAATGTTCCGTTTTTAATCTTGACACATTCCTTGTAAGTTAGTTAGCACTGACATGGTTGTGCTGAAATAAATCACTTTCTAAGTGAAAGTTAAAATTCCAGTCCAAATTGGCTACATCTTTGGCGTTTTGACTGTGGATGTTGGAAGGCCATAAAACTGCTCAAGTGCATATAATATTTTTGGGTGGAATATCTAGAAATTACAAATTCAATTCAATATTTCTGCAATAGAAAAACAACTTTTCCACGCTAGTGTTTGAAAATAGGCAAAGCCATGCATATTTTTAGTTCCGTGCAGTGACTGAATTGTACCAATTAGATGTATAAGCAAATTTTCTAAGCCATGCTCACTGCCAATACTGGGTTATTTCCAATGGAATTGGGATTTGTAATTTAGTTAGACATGTGAAAGCATACTATAGATAAACACACCCTGATACATTCAGTGCCAGTGACACTGTCCCAAAATGGCTGTGACCAGGGAAGGGAGAACTGCCATTGATACCCCAGGTATACCCTAAGTGCTTCAGCATACCAAAATCCAAGCACATCATTCTATGCAATCAAAGTTAACAAAGTTATCAAATTCTGAGTCTGAAATCCCGTTGTCGAAATCCATCCCTAAACCTTGAAGTTGTTGTTGTTCCCAGGCTTCCATTTTGAATTGTGCATGGATTCTAACCCTTTAGCTAGGTTTATTTGTTTTAGGTAAATGTCAGCCACTCATGCCTTGTACATCTTGAACCACAGACAGAGGTGAGCAAGTTTTAAGGGCCAACATTGTCTAAGGGTACAAAGTGTCCTAATGTTTATAAGAAATAATCAAAAAGGCATTGACTAAGTCTCACCACAAAACAAGCCTTTTTTAAATATTTGATAGTTGCGACTAAGCAACTATATCAAAACAGAAATTGGAATAAAACTGTGAATCACATTTTGGATATTTCAGAATTGCATTCTAAAAGGAAAGTGAGTTGTTTTTGCACTTATCAGAGCAGCATGTTTATATTAAATATTACGGTTGAAAAGGTTGCCCCTTGAGGGATATCACATTCTACTGGTTTGCTGCTGGAAGTAAAAATTGCCAATTTCACGGTTTGGGATCTCCTGTGAAGGACGAAGCCTAGCACACATTCTCCTATTGCGTCACCAATATGACAAGCTAAACTGTTTCTACTGTCAAGTCATTTGTAGAGATAGTCCTGGATAGTAGCGACCTCAAATTCAGTGCCGACAGCTGGCCGAAACCATGCATGATGGTCATTGAGAATGGAATTTAGCTAACTGAAACCTTGTAACTTCCTTCTTACTAAATGTTTGAGTCATTTAGACAATTGGGGCAGATTGGCACTTGGCCCTAGGTTTGAAAGGCTGGCTGGGTCTTTATGAGGTTTCTTCAGTAAAGGTGTTAAAACCACTTCCTTTACATGCTAATGAATGGATCCCTTGATCCAGAATTAATAATAACTAGTGTTTGGTCACGAGTCTTCTGTGAGAAGAAAGATGGATTTCAAAATTATATTGTGACCTTTATATAGGGGCAGCCGCAGCTCGTGCAAGTAAGAGCAGTGGGGCCGGGTTGGGGGGTGGGGGTGGGGGGGGGGGTTCGACAGACGACCACGAGGGTAAAGTAAATAAATAATTAATTTTCCCTCGTCATCGTTGGTGAAATACCCCACCATCCAGCCCCACCGCACCTCCGCTCTTACCTGAATGGGCTGCGGCTGTATAGGGGTAATTCTTAGGTAGTGCCATTTTGTAAAAGCTTAGTACCAGGTTTAGTGAAAATTAAGAAAAAAGTGATCCACAAAGACCACTTTCAGAGGTTTCTGAGACCGAGAGGGCAAATTCCTTATTTGTTTTTTGGGATTTCAATTGAAGGATTTCCAAGTGATAGGCAATTTGATTACTGAGATCTTGAGAAACTGTTATCGTACATCTCAAAGCTTGCTAGTGATCTTCCAGACTTATTTCTAAGCATAAGGGGATACTGACATTCTGTTACCTAATACTTTCTCATCTTTGTAATAATTAAACCATTGTGAACCTTGCATGGAGGTGACTAGCTCAGTCACTTCGAAGATCTAATTCTGAATAGAAAGCCAATGCAAGCCCTCGCCCCCTCAGAGAAAGAGGAGTATTTCTGAGGTTGACTAGAACAAGAATTTTGTATTACTAGTTGAGAAGTTTGGTCAGGAGACACAACTGGCGGCAGCCGCGGTCTGTGCGGGTAAGTGCGCTGGGTTGGGGCCGGCCCCCCTGCTCTTACCTGCACGGGCCTTGGCTGCCTGGAGGGTGAAGGGGGATACAGCTATGCTCTGATTTTGTAGCCAGTTATGCAGATTTTCTTGGCTTTAAAGAGGAGAGGGCACACATTTTAAGCTTTTTCAATTGAAGAAGTCAGCCCTTTACTGTAGCTAAAACAAGTGGGCAAGTGTAATTTCAACACTGCGACCAACATTCATCTTTTTACTAGCCTGCCACTGGCCGACCATCCTAAGGCAGTCACTGGCATCCTATGCTCAGAAATTTCCCAATTTACCTCTTAGTCAATCCACCCCTGCAAGCAAACATCTCACCCAAAACAGAGCGTATGAAATAAAACCCATCGCCGCCCGCATTTGAGGAAGGCCGTGTGAAATTTTAATTAGGGTCTCAGAATTTGCAAGATTAGTGAATTTTGAGTGACATGAAATTTGCAACATTACACAATTTTGGACTACGCAATTTCTTGTAATTTTTCCTCGCGGTAAATTGATATGAGCAGAAATGGTTTCACCGAAATACATTTGATGCCCAGTCTCAAGCCTTTTTTTACGTGATGTGCACTCTCATGAGAAAATTCCATGTGAGGTACCAACAAAGTACATTCTGAGCCATTTGCATAATTTTGTGTATTTTTTTTGTAAACTTTCTCGAAAAAATACGTGATGTTGCGAATCTTAACTTAAAAGACAGGTGACTATCTATTGTGCGCTTCAACTCTTATCTAGTCACTTTGTCCCCCAGTCGCTTGTCAGGCTTACAAAGCTCTTTTGTTCTAGTGTGGTATTGATTTTGTTTTTAACACGCAATCAGTCTTCCCGCGCGGGCAGGCGCTCCCAGGGGGCACTGCGGTGGCCTGAACACCGGGTGATGGTTGAAATCGGGAAACTATTCGGATGTGGTGCCTCCTTTCCCCTTCTGAAAACCCAAGGGAACGAGCAGGGGGACAGAATCTAACCCGGACATCTCATTCAAGGAGCCCATCCGGTGACATTTGACCCCCCCCCCCCCTCCCTCCCTCCAGACCACTCTTCTTTGTATCAGAGTACAAGGGATGGAAAGGTCTGGAAGTGAATGAACGGATGAACGGATGTCCAAATGTATCGATTAGCCACTTTCTTTTGCGAACACACAATGCAGCATCAAACAGTAGGCGGTACAAAGCATAACAGGAGCGTAAGATTGACAGGTGGAGGCACCACTCAGTGGCCACTTTATATGGTGATTAATTAAATAGTATGGCCTGGGCACTGTAATGCACAAGGTGTTGTTTACAGCTGATTACGTATTTCTACCTCCTGTATACAAGGGCATCTACGGAAGTGGTGTGCTCTGGCAAGTGGCAACACCTAACCTAATTCCTCCACGACAGTATCAAGTCAAGGAGCACGTATTTCCAGTGCTGGGAGCCTGGGACTCTTACTCACTGATAAGATAGGTCAGTGGGTTAGTGTCCCTGCTCTATAGAGCTGTGAAGGTCAGAGACTCAGATCCTGGTAGAATTTAATCCTTCAAATGGCAAATTAGTGTCACTCAACAGCAGTGCTTAATTTGAGCCGGTGGTTTCCGGTGCTCAGCACCTGCACTTAATGATCAACACCGGCACTTTTTTTGATCACCAGTTAAGGATACATTTATTTATGGTAGGCACAAGTAGATTAAGTGATTTGCTCAGAATCGCAGCCAACGCCGCGACTCAAACCTGGTTTTCCAGTAGCTCTGGCCATTACGCCACACCCTCTCCCCACTTTCATGGTTAGAAGTTGTTTCTGTTTTTGGCAGCGCTAACAGGAAAAATGGTCAGGTGCAAGCTGCCTCCTGACGAGAGCCCCGGCACTTATTAATTTTTTTTACAAATTAACCACTGCTCAACAGGGCAACAGCAACACCGGGTATGAGCCCCAGAAGTAAGTGTAGCTCAGATTAGTACCTATACAAGTGGTTAAAATGGAAACCACTGATCAGCACGTCAGCTGCTCTTCCATTTATACCACCTGGTAATCCTGGAGGAATTGCCCGATGAACTGCTTTGCTTCCTCAGTTCTCCACATTCGCATTCCCAAACTTTTGTCGATCTTTGGTACTTCGTGGTGGGGTGTTGGTTCATGTGAGGGTAGGGAGTTTGAAAATTAGGTGAACACCACACAATTCCACCAAATTCATGGAGACAGGACAAAATCGTTCACCAAGGGACCTTTTTCTGTGAGTGGTTTTCAGGAAATTCACATTTTTTCTAAATGTTTCATCATGGAGTTTTGATCCATGTCATGTGTGGACAGAATTGGATTGTGGGAAAACTATGGGGATCTTCTGAGCAGGAGGCACCAACCAGTGCAGAGCCCTCTTGCTTAACGGCAATGATCATTTTCATGATTGGAGGATAAGATTCCCATAAGGCATACTCTGTGCCTGCTGTCTGTGATCTTCCGGGTCAGATTCAAAATGTCTGTGTTGACCTACAATGCTATGCATATCGCTTGGTCTTTATAATTGCATTCTTGACTGGTGTGCCAAGGGGTAGTAGCTACCACATAAGAACCCAAAGTGGCTTATGTCTGACTTCTTCAAAGGTTCTGCATTCCTTAGGGAGCAATGTATTCTTTTTTTCTTAGTTTTTGGATTGTAAACTTATGATTACAAATAAAATGATCTGGTAGCAAATGTTGTTAATAAAATTTACAATGAAACAAGCCGTTATGAATGAAAATAGCAAAAGACAAAATGTAAAGTTTATAAGTAATAACATGAAAGGTAAAAACTTATTCTAATGAGGAAAGCAAAATTACACTTTAAATTTAAGGCAGTTCCACTAAAAAATAAAAATGAGTATCTGTGTTAGAACAGGGGGCTTCTAGTTGGCTGAGGTAGGTACCTTAGGCCAAATAGGGACCCTTGCTTCTAAGTCAGGGAAAGGAAGGACACCTTTTCAGATAGCCCCTGCTCACCCCCTCGGTAGCTTGGCATGAGCAGCCAGGCTTATCTTCAAGGCATATGTGTAAAGTATTTGCAACCACGCTCTCAGTAACACCGTGATAACACCACAAATGGACTCCACACGAGTTTCATATAAACAATTATATGTTTATATAAAAAAAAGATATAAGATGAGAGTACATGATAAAAGTACAACATATGCATATTTGTAATATTTCACCTTGCCAGTTATTAGGCCAGCAAGCACTGGTAGGTTCTTGCAGTATTAATGAGACATTCTCGATGACCTAATGCAGTCCTAATGCAATGCTATGCAGTTCGTAATGCAAATAATAAGGCACTTCATAATGCAACAACCAGGCAGTTCGTAATGCAAAAATAAGGCACTTCGGCACTGATCGCGGTGCTCTGGACGGTCTCTATGCCAGTCTTACTGACTCACGGTCAGCTACTGCCAAAACATGCTCCCAAACACTGTTATGATGGAAAACAAAGTGCGGTTCCACACTCCGGCCCTGGTACTGCCACTCCTTGGCACGGACGGGCCGCGATACGGACTTGAGCGGAGGCTCACGCTGCAAAGATGGGAAAGGCCGAAAGCGTTTCTCTCGTAGCCCGCACCCTGCCCCAGGCGGCGACACACGCATGCTCGCTGAGCATTACCTGGAGGGTGCGATCTCACTCTTCTCTCCTCGCGACTTGGGCCTCCGGTGCAACTTCGTTGACCTTGGGCAGTGGAACTCGGGCCCCCCCCCTCCCCGATGGGGATGGTTTGAGTTCTATCCCTGGCAAAAGCAGGCTCGGGCAGGCAGCACAGCTTCTCTGGGGATGCCGGTCCGGGCCGATGGCAATGACGATTGCAGCACTTCTGGTCACGCTGTCGATCGAAGCAGAGAACAAGACTGCTCCGGGACACACAGTCACAGGGCAATCCTCACTAAGGTCTCAGGCTGCACGAAGCACATGCACACAGCGTCGCTGAGACTCACTTGAGCTCCGGGAGCACACGATCACAGGGCAATCCTCACAAAGGTCTCAGGCTTTACGAAGCACACGCACACAGCATCGCTGAGACTCACTTGGACTCCGGGTGCACACAATCACAGGGCAATCCTCACGAAGGTCTCAGGCTGCACAAAGCACATGCACACAGCATCGCTGAGACTCACTTGGACTCAGGGTGCACACGATCACAGGTCAATCTTCACAAAGGTCTCAGGCTGCACAAAGCACATGCACACAGCATCGCTGAGACTCACTTGGACTCAAGGTGCACACGATCACAGGGCTGTTCTTACGAAGGTCTCAGGCTGCAAAAAGCACATGCACACTGCGTTGCTGAGACATACTTGGAAACTTTTATTCTCCTGAGTTTTCACAACAGGGAGCCAGCTCTCCTCGGGCCCTTGTGGACAAGCTATTTCAGGACACAGCACACAGCAAAGTCCTTTCAAGCAGGGGGACACAGCACACAGCAAAGTCCCTTAGCCTGTCCTTGGTTAAATCAGCAAACTGCAGGCCAGCCCCAGAACACACAGCAAAGGTCATTCCTTTCCTTCAGTCTCTTCAGTTGTTTCTTCCTCGGCAGAGGTTCCTCTTGACCACAAAGTAGTTTCAATCCTTTTCAGTCTTGATCAGTCCAAAGTCCAGGGGTTTCAGCTCTCACAGTTATACCCCTAAATGTTTTTGAAGTCTTTGTGTTCAGGGGCCACTGATCTCTGTCCAACCAGTTCTGGGTGCCTCCCTGCCAGTGACACCTTCTTCCTTTCATAGTGGGGGTCCGGGTCCTCAATCAATCAGCAGGAGATGGAGCCATTGTTTTATGACAGCAGTCCAGGCCTCTTCACCTCCAGGGGCTACTCCTCCCCCTACACTGCAGATGCAGGTCAGCCTGTTGCTGTCTCACCTCCTCCCCTGGGTCAGGACATTTCCCAGATCCTATCACTTTCAAATCCAGACAGTCAATCCACAACCAGGCAGAGACACACAGACGTGTTAGAACACAAAAAAACAGTCACTTCCAAAAGTGTGGTTTCTAAACACTCAATGCAAAAACCACCTTAAAAAAAAGATGCGTTATTAAATTGTGAGTTCAGGCACACTAAACTTCACCTCTCCATCTTAAGCCTATGGGAAGATAGACTGGAAACATATTATACAGCCTCCCCCATTCTGTCCTATGGGCAAGATGGCCTTGCAACAGTGGAAAACGAAATGGAGAATATTTCACTCTCAGGACATGGTACACACCTTAGTACATGTAACTGCACCATGCCCAGGGGGGTACCTTGGGCCTACCATAGGGGTGTCTGATGTCCATAAAAAGGGAAGGGTAAGGTCTGGCAAGTGGGTGCTCTTTCAGGACAGCAAGGCAGTTAAACAAACTGCGCGCAGGCACTGCAGTGGCAGGCCTGAGATCTCTCTTTAAGGCTACTGGTGTGGATGGCACAATTAGTGCTGCAGGCCCACTAGTAGCATTTGTATTACCAGCCCTGGCACACATAGTGCACTTTACTAGGGACTTTACTAGTAAAACAAATATACCAATTATGGACAACCAATTACCATTACACTTTGCACTTTGGCTCTGATCAGCAGTGGCAAAGTGCCCAAAGCATCTAAGTTGGCAACACCATGTCAGAAAAAAGGACTAGGGGGAAGGCAAAAAGTTTAGGGAACTTTAGCCAAAAAGGGCCAAATCCAACAATATGGAATACTGACTTAAAGTACTTTGAATATTTGCATATAGCATTAACAAGAAAAAGTCGAATTATAGTAATCGTAAAAGCAATTTGTTGTCATTTAGGGCACCAGAGCTGTGGAAATCACTCCCAAGTGTCCTTCTATCCACTGTGTTTTTCACTTTGTACCCCACTACGGGCCACATTTTATAATTCGTCTTTCTTACTGTAAACCCTGTTGACACCTCATAATGTGAAGGGGTGGTGGGTAAATATGCAAAAAATAAAATAATTATGATTCTATGCATCTCCTTTTCTGTCACTTTAATACTGGCAATAATCATGAGCCCCTGAGCGATCTGACTACAGGACAGGCTGGTTCAATGTTGAAATGTAACTCACTACTATTATCATTCGTCCCCCAAAGTACATGGATTAGCCTGATTCTAACATGGCTGCTAGACAGAATACAGAAGCACTCACAGGTGGCAGAGCTTAAACCATTCAATTAATTTAACAATGCCTATTGTACTGTTTGTTGTAGGTTTCTCTGTGGAATGACTGCAGACAATCACACCATCAACCTACAGGTCAAGACAGAGCCCTCGAGTCCGCCTCTGCAGATGGAGACGAGCGGCTATTTCAGCCCAAGTGGGATGTCGGACACAAGCAGCAGCTATGGCCTGTCCATCGGAGGCCAATCCCAGGGCCTGGACTCGCCAACTACCCTCCTGGGCTTCTCCGACTCAGGAGACAAGCAGTTCGCGGACAGCCCCACATCGATGGAGGAGGAGTCAGCCATGCAGTGCATGCTCAGCTCACTGCCCAAGCGGCTGTGCCTCGTGTGTGGAGATACAGCATCCGGCTATCATTATGGGGTCGCCTCCTGCGAAGCATGCAAGGCTTTTTTCAAGCGAACCATTCAAGGTAAGGCCCGGATTCCTCTGATGCATAGGGCGGTGGTGGTTTGATTCCTCTATAAGTTCCCAGCTTTCAGTGGAAAGTTAGAGTGGCCTTCAGCAAGTTAAGCAATTAACCCCCTAGACCTCCTCTTAAATCAGTGTTATATTCAGCAGAAATCAATGACAGCAATGTCTGTAAACCGCCAAGTAGAGGCAACCAATCTGAAGTCTCAGAGCGGCTGTAGAAGCAAGAAGGGGAGCCAATGGGTGACGTGGGGATGGATGAAACAGTATCAGGGGAGGGGAAAGGTCAACGGAAACATTGGGGATGGGTAAATGGGTAAAAAAGGCAGTGGAACAATAAAATTAGCAAGAGGGTATATTTATTTTGTATGGGCTAAATGAACATTCTCCTTAAAGCTTCTATAAGAGGGCGTGTTAGTGGCAGATGGGTGTGCATTGATGCCCATTTAAATCTGGCTAGAAACATGAATTTTCTCAGCTACTGTCTGGGCTGTGCCCCAGCAAAATGTCAAAAGGTAGCCGGTCTTGACGGGCAGCATTGTAGCACCACCAGGTGGTATAGAGGGTTAGGCATGCCCGCAGGGTGGGATTATGCCCACCACTGCACTACGCAAGAGATGGATTTTGGAATTCTCCAGGAGAGGGCAGTAGAGAGAATTAGGCATTGTAAAGTAGTGGGATTGCCCCAAAGGGTTCAACCTGAAGTTATTGTTTTTTGCTGAGCCGAGGACCAGTCACATCAGTGAAGCGAGTGGAAACAAATGAATTAAACAATCAACAGTCCTTTCCAGTTGAAGCGCTTACATTGTTCTCTTCAGGCATAATGTGTGCCCATACATCCCCTCTAATGCTCTTGCTGGTACAAGATTTCTGTCATCTCCTGATAAGACCCTGGTGACTTCACATCCCATCACGTCCTTGTCGCTAAAGAAAACAAGCACTCGCAAAGCCCGTAGGTCCGGCAGTGGCAGCCTGCCTTTTGACTTTGTCACAGAGTGCTTTGTTTTGTCCCAGTTTTTGCAAGATGCTTTTGTTGGGTCCTTATCAATCAAAAAAGGAATGGCTAAAACCAAAATATTTTTTAGTCTCAAATACCACATATTGACATAGTAGTCCCTGGCACTGAAGGAAGGAACGACTTTGTGATTAGAAGATCTTCTTGTGAAAGGGCAGAACACTGTCACACAGAATGAACTTAGCCAATGGCTGAAGTTTGCTCACCCACTGTCCCATACTGTATTCTGTAGAAAAATGTGAATGACATAATAACAGACCAGTGGATGAAGAACTGGCTGAAAGCCCCTATATATTTCAGTTTCTGTTTACAATTTATGCATCGTATGGCTTCTCAACGAAAGGTTAACCAGTGCCAACAAACAATCTACAAGACAGAAATTCTGCAGAAAGTCATTAAAAGGGCCAAGCCGTTATTGTTTTGTAAAGCCCACTTCATTAAGCCAGTGACCATCCAATGTAGAAGAGAATTCCTGGGTTTGGATGCCAAGGACTGAAAAGGGCTTCCGTCCTGCCTGCATTTCCCATCCTGGGTAAAAGGGCCAGTCTTTGGTTGGAGGGCTTCAGAGCACTAGTTGGAATATAGGTCTGAATCAGGTGTTCAAGTAAAATGGCACCAGTGTTAGCGAAGGCTCGAAAAGTTAAGCAGGGGGCCTTAAATTTGATTGTCTATTGTACTGGAAACATGTGAAAGTATGACAGGTGAGAAGAGACCGCCTGATGTTTGGGGTATGCAGAAGCAGGCATGCTGCTGCATTCTGTATTATTTTCAGACATTTTCTTAAAGTCAGAGAGATTGCTACGACCAACTTTGTCAGTCTAGACAGGATGAAATAGTAGCTTGGACCAAGGCTTTTTGGTGGGAGACTGGAGGGCCCATAATACATTTTTGAAGCTCCTGAGGGGACCATGATAGCAGGAAGACAGCTTTTAATCTGGAGTTGTACGGTTAATTTGTCACCATCTAAACTGGCCAGATTTGTTACCACCAGCTTTAGGGCAGGAAAAGAGCCTAAAATATCCAGTCTCCAAGTAGGGGGTCCAGAGAAGGGGCTGGTTCCCTAATACCATCACTTCTGTCTTTCCGCTGTAAGGATTTAGGCAGCAAAGTTCTATCCAGCTGGCCACATCAGATAGGCAGTTCCATAACTGCTCCGAGGTATTTCCCTTCTATGGCAACAGCGAAATTACGAGTTGGGTTTCATCCGCGTAAGTGATCAAGGTAAAGCCAAATGATTCCACAATGGCAGCTGGGGGGATACGTAAATATTGAAAAGGGTTGGACTAAAGGAAAAACACAGAGACAACCCACAAGGAACTGTCAAAGTGGAAGAGCAGAATGGATTTTCATAAACTTGAAAACATATCCCCTTAACCCCTTGTGTGCCCATGACGAGCTGGACTCGTCATGGGCCGCGGTTGCGCTGTGCCCATGACGAGTCCAGCTCATCATAAACCCCGCCCGCTAATGTAACGGCCGGCACAGGGCGGGGAAAGGGCGTGGCACACAAGGGGTTAAAAAAGGGGTCATGTCACTCCAGGGCCTTGTTGTTAATCTCACAGCCCATGAGTCTCCATAATAACAAATTATGAGACACTGTGTCACATGCAGAGCTCAAATTGAGCAAGATGATTGCTGCCAAGTTGCCTTGATCAAAGGTTCATTCTAAGTTCTTCGGAAACTGCTGGCAAAGCAGACTCCTTACTATGATGAGGGTGGAGACCCAACGCAGAAGAGTGGAGCCGATTGTGAGATTCAAGGTAAGCAGAGAGTTGTCAATTGATATGTTTTTTCTAAAATCTGCATGTTTCCATGTAAGGGGGACCTCTGCCATTGAGATTGAATGATTAAGGAGAATGGTCAGAGATGCATAGATGAAAGACGCACCCTTATTATAAATAAAATGGAGTGGAGAGGGGTCTAAAGGGGAGTCTGAATTAACCGTGTCGGCCAAAACCTAATTATCCTCCAGCTGAACAGAACTAAAGGGCGACAGGCAAGGACCCAATCGATTAGGAGGATCAGAGATGCCTGGAGCTGTTATATACCGAGCATCAGCGGGAAAGCGGAATAGATGTCACCAATTTCTTTGGAGAAGTGTGCCAGTTCATTGCATTTATTGGTGGTAGTAGTGATCACAGTGGTTTCGGAGGTAGGGACTAACATCAATGTAACAACTGTAAAAATTTCACTGGGCTAGCTGGATGCCTCAAGATTTAAAGCATAGAGCGTAGAATGAGAAATCCTGAAGACTTTGCTATAAAGTGTAATTCCTTCCTTGTATTTCCTTTTATAAATAGGGTCATCATTTTTTGCCACGCCCATTCTAACACTTTACACTTCTTCTTAAGAGTCAAAAGAAGGGAGCTAAAACAGGGTGCTAGCAGTTTAGTGGTTGTCCTGGATCAGGCCATGGAAGAGTTCCTCTACACGGAACTTTGCGAAGTGTTCCAAAAACGTAGCCACCTACGCTGGGTTCTGCAAGTGGTGGAGGGCATTAGGTTTGTGCTAATGTTTAGTGCCAGGTGTTTGTTCCACACTGACTGGAAAATCAGCGCCAATGGCACCATGAGCAGCATAAGAGGGTGCTGCTTCTTTCTGCTGCTTGAGTAGATTTTCTACTTGAGCGGCAGATTCCTTCACACAAACGGATGATTTCTCAATGCGAGCAGTCGCGTTCATTTGCAACCGCCCGCGTTGAGAAATCTCACTGGAAGGTGGTCGAGCATTGGATCTTCCTTGCTTGCGCTCGCCAACTTAACGTTGATGAGAGTGAGCGAAGAAAAAAACTCCACTCCACTTCGTGGTGCCGATTATTTCGGAACTCTGCATGCTCCGCAGAGTGCGGAAAACTCCACAATCTCTGTGAATGGAGCAGAGTTCAATGCCCAGGCCTATCCTGGATATAGTTGTAAAACAAGTCAACTTATCCAAAGGAGCAGAAATGTAAGCCTTCACTGCAGAGTTCCCCTGCTCTATAGTAGTATTAAGGTGCGGCCCGAAGCTGAGATTCAAATACTGGTTACTAGAGTCTATCTCCCAGATAGTACTCCTTCCCAACTGCAAACCTATACAAAATCCCTGATATACTTTTTTACGTGTGGTTTTGACGGCTGTCAATCAGACCTATTGCTAACAATGCGTATAGAGATTGAGGGGCTGTACAAGAATATGGGCTTTCAAACACACAGCACAATAAATGCTAAATATAACCAACTGAAGCATGCCATGCACGCAGAGGCTATTGAATTAGAAGCTCTACCAAATTTGCTCGAGTGTCATGTATTACAGGACCCGTTGTGTGGGGTGGCAGTCTCCTCCGCATATAAAATAATAATAAACAATATTCTGACAAACTGAAAACTCTACAGCAGTGGGGGGAAGGGCATGTAGGGGCCCTTGAAGATGTGGACTGGGACAGCGCTCTGATGCATCCTCGTGTAGCGGCTATCAGAGCACAGTTCCACTGATTTCAATATATAATCCTCCATAGTACGTTACACTGTAGGGCTAAGTTATTAAAAATTGTTAAAGCCCAAACCCCTGTGTGCCTGAGATGTAACAATATCAAAGGCTACTTCTTTCACACATTATTAGGTTACCCCAGGATTCATACTTATTGGTTTATGATCCTGAAAATGCTGAGCAATGTCCTAGAAAGCACAATTCTGTATAATCCCCAATTTTCACTGCTGGGTGTCCCAGGAGATATAGACCTTCCACAGGCAGAATTACTGTTTTTTCCACTGGGCTTGGTGGCGGTAAAAAGGGATATTGAACAATTAGGAGGGTTTCTGGTATTGACGGCTAATGAAAAATGGCCACTGGGAATGGATGTATATGTGGGAGCCAAGAGAGTGGTGTATACGAATAGAGGTTGTCTCAATACATTTCAGAAAGTATGGGGATGATGGTTAGAATTCTATGGACCTGACTCTGGACCTATGGATACCCTCTGCGTCAGGCTTCAGACACTGTGTAGATATGGCCCTGAAGCCTAGATCCACATAGAAACTCTAGGGGTCACTGGAGTGGTTGGATCCCAGAGAGAAGATTATGAACAGACAGGGTGTGGATGGTTGGCCTCCCAGCGATGCCCCCGTATGACCATTCAGTAAATAACATTGCACATTGTATTCATCAATCAATATGCCAATATGTGCTACATGAGAATGTATATGTCTTGCAACCTGATCATTGTTTGTATAAAAAATCCTAGATAAAAACTTATCCGTACAGAAAGCTTTAGTCTTTGGCTTTCTTTAACGAGCCTCTTTCAGCGACTGGCTTGAGACTTTGCTTTTCACATCTTGGTTCAGCCTAATGGAGTTTTCTTCTCTCACCAAATGCTATTAGCTGTGTGGGTGTTTCCTCCGCCCTACTCCAGTGCTTGCATTGAACTGCATGTAGGAATATTTGCCCACTATAGCCCTCTCTGACTGCTCCTGCTGGCTCCCTCTCGAGTGTCTCATTTTAATGTGCTATTAATGCATGCAAGAGGCCAATACTAACAAGTCACAAAATGCAATGCAGCAAGACAATGTGCTGCGGTGTGTTACACGGCAGAGAGAAGGTAGGGATGTGCCGTATCTACTAAGGTGTGGAGCATTCCTGCTTTCTCCCTGCGCTGGTTTAATATGTAGCGTCCTCCCCAACCGGGTAGCATGTCAATGAAGCACGCCACACACGGAGCTCAGTATTACACCTCTTTATTCTCTAGAGTGTAACCGTTAACTGACACGTACTGCGTTATGAATTTTTATCAACCACACCCAATCAATTATGACACTAGACTAAGGAGTCCATTAGGGACCAGAGGGGTCCCGCGCTCTATAATACGTAAGACACTACAGAGCACTGAGTACAGCCTAGCGCCAACACAGGCACCATCGTGCTATGGTGCAAGGGTACCTGTGTTACAGCCAAGATCGTTTTTACAGAGGAAGGGACACCTTCCTGCACAAACACAATCCTCTTAGGTTTTTTCCGCTTTCTATGTGTGCTGCAGAGTGCATCACATGTAGAAAGAGGAAAATAATATTGATTATTAAACATATTTTTCCTCATTACGCCAACACTGATGGTCTTTTCAGCTTATTCTGCCTTAATGATGAGAACTCTTAAGAGGTTGGGTAGTTCTAACCACTTTCTGCTGGAGGGGACATGTGTCAGACCTGGCATCTTTTGGCGTGGTCTCCCCCATCTTTTTGCTTTTGGGTTCTTGTTTTTGACTGTGTGCTGGACTACGTTTTTGCTGGTGTTTGGACTCTGAGCACACTGCTGACCAGTGCTAAAGTGCATGTGCTCTCTGTCTAAAATGTAATGCCATTTGGTTTCTTCATGATTAGCATATTTGATTTACTAGTAAGTCCCTCGTACAGTGCACTACATGTGCCCAGGGCTTGTTGACCTAATGCTACCAGTGGGTCTGCAGCAATGATTGCATCACCCACATGAGTAGCCCTCCAAATATGAATCCGGCCTTTCACTGCAGAGCCTGGGACCCTGTTTTTGACTGCCATCTCGACTTGGCAAGTGCACCTACTTGATGGGTCCAAACCTTCCCTTTCACTTCATGTAAGGCACCCCTAAGGCAGGCCCTAGGTAGCCCCAGGGGCCAGGTGCTGTGCATTTAAAAGTGGTACTTGTACTTTTAATTTTTACATGTCCTGGTAGTGAAAACTCACTAAATGCACTTTACACTACAGGAAGGATTATCTCTCCCATAGGTTAGCATTGAAGCTGCCCTGTAGCATTTTACACGAGTATCTTTCAATTGGGAGCTGATAGATTGTGTGTGGACTCACAATTTAAAAACACATTTTTAGTGAAACTGGTTTTTAAATTGCAGGTCTGAAAATGCCAGTTTTAGAAACTTGCCATTTTCTTACTTTAACCATTTGGTGCCTCTGCCTGTTGCTAGATTACACGTCTGGGTTGGATGACAGTTTGGCTTTGTAAATTCACTCGACTGTCACTCATAAAGGGAGCGGAGGTGTGGCTGGCATATCCAGATGGCCCATCATCAAGCTGATGGGTCTTCCTGAGCTAGAGTGGTGGGAGAAGTTGACATTTGCACCTGAGTAGGGCTGTGCCTGTCCCCACACAAAGAACTGCATACCCCTGCTGTAGTGTGTCTGGAGTCAGGGCCAGGAAGGGCAGGGTCTTGTGCACTACAAAGACCCTTCTTTGAAGTCTCCCTACTTCAAATGCCAAAATGGGCATAAGTACTGGACCTCTGACACCATAACAGTAGAAACACGTCTGGAGTGAGGACATTCTGGCAGTAAGAAGAGCTTTTGGACTGCCAGGAGGGACTGGCACTTTGCTGATTGCTTTGCTGTGTTGGCCTACTGTCTGCTGCTTCTTTTCTGGGAGTGAGAGGGCTAGACTTTGCTCTCTGCATCCTGCTTTCTAAAGTTTCTCCAAGGGCTTAAGTTGAGCTTGCCTCCCCTTGCAAGTCTCGGGGCCATCAAATACCTCACCTGCATCTTCCTACCAGCACCTGGGCGTCTCTGCTGTGAGTCCTGAACTGCCAAGTGGTGCCAAACCCAGTCCTGGACCCTTGGAGGTGATTCTGGTGCTGCAACCAAGAAATTGATGCATTAACTCAAAGCGTCACTATGGAATTGGCGCATCAATGCGAAATCGATGCATCGCCTATGCCTGCACCGAAGCCGTGGTCCCCACTAGCTGAGTGCACAATGCAGCAACCGTGACATACAATGCGTGCTCTGACTGTGCTGCAGTGCCTCCGAAGTACCACTGCTGATGGAATCTCGAGCACCACTTTACCGAAGTCTGTGACGCACAGCTCTGACTCCGACACAGCACCTGCAGCCCGGTGGTTCGACATCTACTCCGTGGATTTGATGCACTGCGCTGTGACCTCAACGCATCATCAACACTACGTTGGCTTCAGGACCCAAGGTCTCGCACCTGCAACAGACACATCACTTCCCCTGTGCCCCACATCGTCTGCAGGCGTGAGCAGCTCAACAAAACTTTGCTAAAGCGACGCCTGGCCTCTTTTGCGCAACGCATCGTCCCCAAGCACCAATGACCTGCATAGCAGTAGGTAACCGACGCATCACCTGCTTTCATGATGCCTCACCTGCTCTGCGCATCATACTGTCTTTTACTTTGTGACACATCCAAGGCACAGAACTGGAGTCTATGCGACTCCTGTAACCAGCCTGTGCTCCATCATGGTTGGACTCAACTTGTGGATTTTTCTCGGTCAAGCACAACCACATAGTCCCATTTGGAGTTATTGTTTTCTAAGCGCTATAACTGCATTTATTATTGAAGGATTCATGTTTTGAATTATGTATGCTGGATTTTTATTGTTTGGGTCTTGTTTTACTCAGATAAATATTGGTTACTTTTCTAAACTGGTGTGGAGTTCTTTTGTGGTGTTTTCACTGAGTTACTGTGTGTCTGTGTATGCACAAGTACTTTACACATTGCCTCTTTAGTTTAGCTTGAGAGCTCTGGGCCAAGCTACCCGAGGGTGAGCACACATGAACTTCGTGTGCACTAAACTTACTCTGACTAGAATGTGGATTCCTAATTGGACATGGTGCACACCACTGCCAACTAGAGACCCCATTTCTAACAGTCTTCCACCAGACAAAAACAGTAGTACTCAACTACAGTCACAATGAGATAAGTGCCATTGTCAAGGCATTCAAAGAAGTCAACTACACGTTTCTCCCAGACATGTTTTAGAACATCCAACATATTCAAAGGAAGCTAGGTTGCTTTTGAAGATAGAAAGTTACATAAATGACAAGTCTGGAGCTCCCTTTCAACTTGCTCACCCAGATAAGGAAACCAAACACCGTCTCCTATTGCTCGCTTAGTGGTGACCATTCCAGGATGTCCCTCATGCGCCACTTCAATGACTTATCATCTGAGACATTCAGGAATGACAATTCTTGACCCAAGTAAGATAGTCCTTTCTTGTGTAACTGACAGTTCATCAAACACATTCTTGAATTTCTGATATTCAGTGTCGGTCTCAAGAGGTCGAGCATGCGTACTCCAGGATTGATGCATAATAATGTCTTTGAGTATGAGCATATTTCTATCTGCATAGGTAGCAGCACTTATTTGCTCCACAGATATGCTGCAGGGGTACTGGATCTTGCATTGAAATTAACCTAAACCTCAGTCACTTTAGAAGGGGTACCCTGATACTGTAGGGGTACCCGAGTAAACTAGTTGGCAGGGTTTTGATCGTTTATCTGGCCGGTGCAGAAAAGTGTAGTCATACTCTTGAAATCTTAACCACACCTCTCAGTGCAAAGGAACATCTTGGCCTTTGGATTGCCAAAAATATTAAGTGCTTGGTAATCAGTAACAAACATAAAATGTTTTCCATATAGAAACATTTGAAAGTGCTCACAAGCCCACACAACAGCAATGCTTTCTTTTCCAAGCTGAGAATAAGCTTGTTCAGTCTGTGACAAGCTCTGGCTAGCATACGTTCCAATGCGCCATCGCTTATCTACATGCCCGCTATGTTGAGCAAGAATCGCACTCAAACCTACTAGGCTGGCATCCACAACAATCTCTGTATGCAATTTAGGATCAAAGTAAGCCATTTCAGTAGCAGTTTCAATTACATGTTTGATTGTCTTGAAACGTAGAACACACTCCTGTGACCATTGAAATGAAACATTCCGTTTCATCACGTCTCTCAATGGGGCACTCACTGTTGCAAAGTCACGGATGTACCTGGAGCAGTAACTGGCCATCCAAAGAAAAGTATGTAACATGGTTACTTCTTGTGGCGGAGAAGTGGATGACAAAATATGAACTTTGGCTGGCTCTGGAGTCATCCCTCCATCGGAGAAAATGAGCCCAAATAATGTTTTATCTTGTTTTGTGAAACTCACACTTTTCAGCATCTGCAAGTAGACGGCACACTTGAGTAAAGGCTCGATCATGTTCCTTCTGTGTGGCAACAAAGACTTCTATATCATCATTAGAATTAAAAGCATGCGTGACAGACTATATAATGCAATAAATGACATCTTGAAAACGTTCGGCAGCTGAAGACACCCCTAAACTCAATCTTTTGTATCTGAACAAACGAACATGTGTTGAAAAGACAGTAAGGTACCTGCAGTTTTCTTCTAATTCGAGCTGATTATACCCTTTGTTCAGATCAAGGTGCAAAAAGACTTTGGCACCATTCAACTAGGTAATCATATAGGCAATGTGCGGACCTGGATGTCGTTCATCGCATTATGCAGCCTCTCACACATGCTTTCAATGCTAGTGTTTGGGGCCACATGGAAAGAACATGATAGAGCCCTTACTCAAGTCTGCTGACTACTTGCTGATGCAAGTTTTACTTTGAATGCTGAAAAGTGTAAGCTTCACAAAACAAAATGAAAATTATTTTGGCACATTTCCTCTTATGGAGGCGATGACTTCAGATACAGCCAGATTTCAGGCTTTGTCGGCCACCTCTCCTCTACCACCAGCTATAACCATGTTGCGCTCTTTTGCCCTTATTAACTTCTGATCACAGAGATATTTTGTTCTTTGCTGTCGCTGTTTGTAGCGCATTCTGTATCTGGTTATCACTGCCTTTAGCATTATCGTACTGTATGAATGAGGGCTCTGTGTTAGGTTGTGACATCGTACCTGATAGCTCAGTCATATTAGCAATTTTTTGACCGATAATACATAATTTTTTTTGTAGGGCCTTCACTTTCTTCGAAAGTCTTGCACTGGCTGGAGTTGCCCTCTGACTCCACATAAGCCAACCGTCGATTATCACTTTGACTGAGGAACACGTGGCCCGCACATGCAGTTTGTTGGACCTCGGCAAACTCTCTAGGAGAGCACTCTTGACTCTGCCATTTACAGGGTTTATGTATCCCTTCTCTCGTCATAAGTTGTAGCACCCTCCCCGGTGCAGTAGCATGTAAAAGAATCATGCCACACAAGGAGCTCAATATTACACGTCTGTATTCTCTAGAGTGTAACCCTTAACTGGCATGTACTGTGTCATGATTTTTTATTTACCAAACCTAATCACTTACATCACTAGACTACGGAGTCCGTTAGGGGCCAGAGGGGTCCCGCACTCTATACAAGACAAGACACTACAGTGCAGTGAGTTCAGACTAGCTCCAATACAGGAACCCTTTTACCATGGCGCAAGGGGGCCTGCTTTACAGCCAGGATCGTTTTTACAAAGGAAGGGGCACCTTCCTACACCAACACAATCCTCTTAGGCTTTTTTCCCTTTCCTATGTGTGCTGCAGAATGCATCACACATAGAAAGAGGTAAAAAACGAGGAAAAATAAACATATCTCTTCTTATGATGCCTCACCTGGGAAGGCTTGTCATGTTGACTTATTCCCAGGTTTAAAAGTCTTAGTAAATCTGGGGAAGCACCAAAATTGATGGATGGATGTGTGGGAACACTCCTACTCCACGCATGGGATGCCTTCCTGGGGCAGAGTAACACAAGGCAGTGAATTGATTTAATAAGCCATGTGGAGCTGAGCAAGGTGGTATTGCGTGTCTTAGTAAATCTCAGAGAAGCCCTTTCATTGTCTTGCACCATCTTGCATGACACAATGGCAACGCAAGGGCCCTAATCTCTTTGCCGAAACGTGTCATTTACTGTGCTCAAAAGTGACAACAGAATTGCTCAACTGGACCAGGAAGGGGTGCCATTTTGGGCCAGGGAGGTTTCTGGCACTGCAACACTTCTAATATTTGTTAGTTTCCTCACATCAGCTCCCCCATGCTTATCCAGCTCTGAGGTCTGGGCTCCTGGTACATCTCGGGGAACAATGCAGTCGGACAGGCGCATGACAGCAGGGCCAGGGGTTACAGCTACATGATTAAATGCCTATTGATTAGTCTTCATAACTAACTATCCCTGCGGAGCCTGACGCTTAAAGCAACAGTACCACACAGAGAGACACTTCCTAGAAACACTGTCAATGGCGGAAACAAAACCGACACAACTGCACAAATCCATGCCTGCATTACATCAACGCTCCCTGGCTGCACTATTTTGTGAATGACTGCTAATTAAAGCCTGCAGCACCAATAGTTAAAAAAATTTGCTGTATTTGACTCAGCCTGGCCTATATATTTTAGCATGCAATTTATAATTGAATGCTGACTTGCAAGTCTGGTTACGATTTAAACTACGGCAGTGCTACGACACTTTCGATATTTAATTCATAAAAACAGCTGCAGCACTCCATATGTTTGTGTTCTCCAAATGGACATCTCATCACTTTGACGCTCATTTAGAGGAGGTAAAGACTGTGGCAGGAATAGCATGATTGACGTAATTGTGTATCTATGCATACATAAAAAAAGGAGCGGGGGGACTAACCAGGTTAGGCAGTATGCAAGGGAAATCATGATGTGTGCCATCACAGTGCATGATGTCAAGACGCGTGACATTGCATGTGACATCACAGCAAGTGCCTGTAATAAAGTACTTTGAGCCAGAGATATTTGTAGGTTCTTCAGTTTTATTGCAAGTAAAAGATCCCATCCACCAGGAGCTCCTGTAAGCATCCAAGGCTGGCTTCAACTGCTTCTCTCCCTCACATCATTCCAAACCCATCAATCATAAACATTCCTTTTCCCCTGGCATTCTACGATGCCACACATCCCCTTCCTTTACAAAGAAAAATGTATGAATTACACCAGTAGTGCAAACCTATATACAACATAACAATGTTCAAAACCTATTTAACAAAATCTTTTAGAAACATGGGAGGCTTGGAAACCCTGGATGATTTGCGAATGCCTCGGGGAGCTCTGCTTGCATCATCACAATCGGACAACTTTTCCCTAAACAACATATCTTTCCTTACCACCACCACCCTGTTCAAATTCCAAATGCGGTGGTCAGCAGTTTTTATAGCATTACTGAACACTTTTATTACTGTAATGGGTTTCAAAAATCGTTCTCCAGATCTCTTTTTGACTGGGTTCTTTATGAGAACCCAATCCCCCACTTTCACAGCTGTCCTCTTCACAGATTTCCTCACATCAAAATTCTCTTTCCTAGATACAATTTTTCCTGATTCTTTCACCCTCCAATTAGACTTATCATTTTTAGTGATTAACCCAGGTTGCATATTATTTACCCACGGGGGAGCTACCAGAGTATTGGGACATCTGGCCCTGAATAGTTCAAAAGACGTCCTATTCGTGACAGAGTGCGGCGATACCCTGTAAGCCTCAACCTTATCCCAAATTAGATTACGCCAATCCAGACCACTTGACCTTGCCATGTTAATAGTTTCTTTTAGTACACGGTTGAACCTCTCAACCATGCCATTGGTTTCTGGGTGATACAATGACGATTTTTTGTGCTTGATACCATGCTTTCCAAAAAACGTTTGCATTTCTCTGGATACAAATTGCACCCCATTATCAGTTAAAATATTAGAAGGTATTCCTTCCCTAGAGAAAATTTTCTTTAAGAAGCCTATCACATGTTTGGTTTCAACCCCTCTTGAAATTCCTATTTCAGGCCACCTTGAGTAAAAATCAATTAACACAAAAACATACCAGTCAGTACCCGATGACTGTATGGGGCCCAAAATGTCTAAACCCACTTCTTTCCAAGGGGCATCAGGTCTTTCCCTTATCACCATGGGTTGTGTCTTGGGTTTTGCTACCCTCTCACTCAGGGCACATTCCACACATTCTCTTATTTTCCTTTCAACCTGAATATCCATCCCTGGCCTTGAGACGAAGTCTCTCTTTTGTCTTAGAAATACCCTGATCTGTAACGTGTGCAAGTGATATGAGATCTACTCTAATGTTACTTGGGGGAATGAGCCTCAAACCCCTGAAAAGTAGACCATCACTTCCGACAACTGGTCTCTAACATGCCCAAATTTCTCCAATTCTACATCATCTCTATGTTTTTTTTCCCACCCACTGTTAATGGCTTCTAAAACCTTTACTAATACTTGGTCTTGAAGAGCTTCTTTTTCCATCTGTCCTTATCAATAGTGGAATCTTCCACCAGACAAACCATTTCGTCGTCTCGTTCACACTCATCGTCCAAGTTGTCGTCAGCTTTTCCAACCAGTCTGGACAAAGCATCAGCTACCTTGTTTTCCACCCCAGGTAGATACTTTACATCAAAATTGTAATCTTGAAGCCCGACCACCCATCTTGTGATTCTACCTGAAACAGCATCGATCCCTTTGTTCTTGAAAATTTCCACCAAAGGTTTATGATCAGACCTGACTTCAAAAGTAGCACCCCATAAGACATTTTTTAACTTGTTTATTGCCCAATATACCGCCAAAGCTTCTCTCTCTATTACAGAGTAGCGAAACTCAGCATCTCGCAAACTCCTGGATAAGAAAAGAATGACTTGCTCTTGGGACTGATCCTTTTGAATTAGAACTGCTCCTAGTCCCTTCAAACTTGCATCTGTGATCAAAATGGGCTTTTTCTTGGGGTCAAAACTGCACAGTTTGGGAGCGGATTTCAACTTTTCTTTAAGGTTACAAAATTCTTGCTCACATTCAGCATACCACAAAAATTCGCAACCTTTGCATAATAAAGCTCTCATGTGCACACAACATGAAGCAAAACCCTTAATAAACTTATTATAGTACTCGGCCATACCCAAAAAACTCATAAGTTCTTCTCTATTCGTAGGTGCAGCTAGATTCTGTATTGCATTAATCAAACTTTCCTTTGGTAACACCCCTCCTTGAGAGATGGTGTACCCAAAATATGCAATTGAGCTTTTCCTGAACTTACACTTTTCAATCTTAACTGTAAGGTTAAAGTCTTGCAATCTGTCCAACACCCTGTATAACCTGTCATCGTGTTCTTTTGTGTCACCTCCAAAAATCAATATATCATCTTGGTAAATCTTTACACCTGTTAAACCCTTTAAAACCTTCTCCAGTGCCCTTTGGAAAACTGAGGCTGCTGATACCAGCCCAAAAGGAAGTCTAGCAAACCTGAACGTGCCAAAAGGAGTGACAAACGCCGTTAGATCTTTAGAATCATCATCTAATCTAATCTGGTGGTATGCTGACCGTAAATCAATGGTACTGAATACTTTTGCACCTTTCAAGAACATCAACATGTCGTTTATCTTTGGTAGAGGGTATCGGTCAATGACTACACTCCTATTTAATTCGCGAAGGTCCACACACAAACGAAGGGACCCATCACCTTTCTTGGCTGCGACAACCGGAGCAACCCACTGAGTGGCCTCAACGTCATCAATTACTCCTTCATCCTTGAGTCGCTCCAATTCTACTTTGACCAGATCTCTAACTGCAACAGGTACATTTCTAACTTTACAGCAAATGGGTTTAGCATTGTCAATCATTCTAATATGATGAAAGTACCCTTTGAGGCAACCCAATTTACTTGAAAATACATTTGGAAATCTGTTCCTCAAAATATCTGAAAACTCCTTGTTAGTAGAGTCTTGAGCCACAGATACCGACTTAGACACAAAACTTTCTTTTAAAATAATGGGGGGCGACGAATTTGGGTCTAACATGAGCCCCAAATCCTTCTGGTGGAACCAACTGAGAATGCTATCTCCCTTTTGTGATATATATATTTTTGCACTGGCTAATCTTTCTTTGTAGTCAATTAAACCCCAGAAGTACCCAACAAGTTTAATTGGTTCACCCCCATAGGCCACAGGTTTTATGTCAGGACGAACAACCTTTACCTTTCCCATAATATGTTTTTTGTAAAACTCTCTGGAAATAATGGTTATTTTTGCACCCGAATCAAAAAGAACTCTAGTAGGCTTTCCTTCAACTAGGATTTCATCAATGGGACAATTTTTTCCCTCTCCATTTTGTACTACCTGTACTTGAATTTGCCCACAATCAACTTCATCTTGGCCTTGATAATCATCATCTACATCATAATATATTTCACTTACTTTCCCCTTGTAATTTTTCCCTTTACACATAGCAGAGAAATGACCCTTTTTTTTTACATTTGCTACATGTGACCTTCCACCCTGGACATTTCCTGTCATTTGCAAAGTGACCATTTTTCCCACAACAAAAACATTTTACATTAGATACATTAAATCTCCTGGGAGCTTCTTTTACAGCTTTGTTTTTCTGGGTTTATTTATGATCACCAGTTCCTCTTGGGTATAGTCTTGACAGCATGAACAGAGTTTTTTTCTTTACTTTCTCCATTTTTCTTTATGACATCTACGCTTTTCAAAGAGTGTTCTATCCTCTTTGCAATTACAATAACTTCTTCCAAATTCGGTTCATCTTTTTGCCACAATTCCTCTCTGACGCGTTCAATGCTGCAACCCAACATGAACTGATCCCTTATTCTTTCGTCGAGAGTTGCAGCGAATTTACATGAGGAAGCCAATTTCCTGAGAGAGGTGATGTAGTTCTCAACACTCTCATCCTCCAATTGTGATCTTCTGCCAAAGTGGTATCTCTCCAAAATGGTACTAACTTTGGGTAAAAAATGTTTATCTAACATAGCAATGCAGACTTCGTACTCATTGAGGTTACGATCCACCAGTTCAGGAAGATGGTCGGAGACTTCTTGGCCTTCTGAACCCAGGCAATGCAATAACAAAGCAGTCTTCCTTTCTGCACTTAGAGACGCACCACACACTCTTGCGTATCTTTCAAAAACTTTGCGCCATTTTTGCCACTTAATGGGAGGATCCCCCGGTACTGACAGAAAGAAAGGAGGCGCAATAACGTTTTGCATTGTAATGCTGTTAACTTGACCACTTTTCCCAAATAAAATTGTACCTTATTAAAGAAATTATATATAATGGAAATGTGAGAAAATGAGAATTAACAATTACCCCTCTTTTTTTTTTTTTTTTAAAACAAAACCCAGACAGTTACTACGAGGCTGAAATCAAAAGAAATAGTTCGCCTCCTTTCCCTTTTTGTAAAAAAATTGTTTAGTATTCAACATGTGTACAAGTATTGTTATTGTGTCCCATTTTGTAGTAAAACGTGTGTATCACTAAAAAGATACACTTTTTATTATTTGCTTATGCCAGTTACATGTACCTTTCTGCCCATAAATCCGCCGAAGACAAATTTCCGATATGTATTGTTGTTCCCCAGCAACGCCAAACACATGTAAAAAAACATGTAAGACGTGACGCGTCCAACAGCACGTCCCTTGTTTACTGTGGTTTCTTTGACAACCAGCGCGGTGCGTGTAGAGTGCTGGTGACGCCACGCGCTGGTTTCCTTGACGACCAGCGTAGTGACGAAGTGAGCTGGTGACGCAACGCGCTTGTGCGTCTATTCTCGCCTACACACGAGAACTGAATGGCAGAATGGCAGATCACCGGCAGCGTTCGAAAACGGTGAGAGGCGCCGACTTAAAAAATGCCATGTGGTTTCATTCTCTTCTTCCCCTTTCCTGATGTGCCAGATTGTTGCCGTTAATTCACATATGCCTTTACACTTTGTTTGACTTAGACTCGTGTTCTTCTCCACTTACTTTGCAACTATTCTCCACTCACAGCGCTTCCAATCAGCTGTTGCAGACACATAGAAGCGCACTTGCTCGCAGAGTAGAGATTCGCCAAGTTGCTCCACTCGGGCTACAAAACCCTTCCACTCAGAACAGGGGTACCCCAATTTGGAATATAGGGAGAGCAGTAGGGGAAAAAAGTCAAGAACTCAAACAAAAATAAAGCTCTACCTTTTCATATATAGGTGGATCAAATAAATCTCACTGGTATGTCACCCATATTTGGTTGTCAGCAGCCACATCATTTGGGAGAGAGCACACAAACAAATTGAATTTGAGGTTGAAGATAATGTTTTTTATCTTTATTGTTTTAGTACAATAGTTCAATTAATGAATCTACAAATAACTCATGTGCTAGGGATAAACGAAACGCGTTACAACAAACAAATGATGGACGGAATGCTGACAATGCAGACATTCTCCCCCAGTCAAGAGATCTGGGTTAAATCCATCGTTCTTTTGCCCACTACGCCACCCCAGTTTAGACATGGCCATGTGCAAATCAGTCTTGACCCTGTGCCTCATGGGAACAGTCCAGCCCGAACTGCCAAGCCATGTCTTCCCTGGACCGGAATCAAGCATCCTAGGACCGGTTTCTGGCTATCAGCCGTCATCAGCCAGGATAGCTTGACTCCAGTGGCGTAGTGAGCACGGGTCCCACGTCTGGGAATACCCATCCCACTTAGGGCGAAAAGCGTTACAACAAACAAATGATGGACGGAATGCTGACAATGCAGACATTCTCCCCCAGTCAAGAGATCTGGGTTAAATCCATCGTTCTTTTGCCCACTACGCCACCCCAGTTTAGACATGGCCATGTGCAAATCAGTCTTGACCCTGTGCCTCATGGGAACAGTCCAGCCCGAACTGCCAAGCCATGTCTTCCCTGGACCGGAATCAAGCATCCTAGGACCGGTTTCTGGCTATCAGCCGTCATCAGCCAGGATAGCTTGACTCCAGTGGCGTAGTGAGCACGGGTCCCACGTCTGGGAATACCCATCCCACTTAGGGCGAAAAGCGTTACAACAAACAAATGATGGACGGAATGCTGACAATGCAGACATTCTCCCCCAGTCAAGAGATCTGGGTTAAATCCATCGTTCTTTTGCCCACTACGCCACCCCAGTTTAGACATGGCCATGTGCAAATCAGTCTTGACCCTGTGCCTCATGGGAACAGTCCAGCCCGAACTGCCAAGCCATGTCTTCCCTGGACCGGAATCAAGCATCCTAGGACCGGTTTCTGGCTATCAGCCGTCATCAGCCAGGATAGCTTGACTCCAGTGGCGTAGTGAGCACGGGTCCCACGTCTGGGAATACCCATCCCACTTAGGGCGAAAAGCGTTACAACAAACAAATGATGGACGGAATGCTGACAATGCAGACATTCTCCCCCAGTCAAGAGATCTGGGTTAAATCCATCGTTCTTTTGCCCACTACGCCACCCCAGTTTAGACATGGCCATGTGCAAATCAGTCTTGACCCTGTGCCTCATGGGAACAGTCCAGCCCGAACTGCCAAGCCATGTCTTCCCTGGACCGGAATCAAGCATCCTAGGACCGGTTTCTGGCTATCAGCCGTCATCAGCCAGGATAGCTTGACTCCAGTGGCGTAGTGAGCACGGGTCCCACGTCTGGGAATACCCATCCCACTTAGGGCGAAAAGCGTTACAACAAACAAATGATGGACGGAATGCTGACAATGCAGACATTCTCCCCCAGTCAAGAGAT
This sequence comes from Triturus cristatus, assembly GCF_964204655.1. NCBI lineage: Eukaryota > Metazoa > Chordata > Amphibia > Caudata > Salamandridae > Triturus > Triturus cristatus. The sequence continues at coordinate 465,003,135 of NC_140592.1, forward strand.
CTGGGTTAAATCCATCGTTCTTTTGCCCACTACGCCACCCCAGTTTAGACATGGCCATGTGCAAATCAGTCTTGACCCTGTGCCTCATGGGAACAGTCCAGCCCGAACTGCCAAGCCATGTCTTCCCTGGACCGGAATCAAGCATCCTAGGACCGGTTTCTGGCTATCAGCCGTCATCAGCCAGGATAGCTTGACTCCAGTGGCGTAGTGAGCACGGGTCCCACGTCTGGGAATACCCATCCCACTTAGGGCGAAAAGCGTTACAACAAACAAATGATGGACGGAATGCTGACAATGCAGACATTCTCCCCCAGTCAAGAGATCTGGGTTAAATCCATCGTTCTTTTGCCCACTACGCCACCCCAGTTTAGACATGGCCATGTGCAAATCAGTCTTGACCCTGTGCCTCATGGGAACAGTCCAGCCCGAACTGCCAAGCCATGTCTTCCCTGGACCGGAATCAAGCATCCTAGGACCGGTTTCTGGCTATCAGCCGTCATCAGCCAGGATAGCTTGACTCCAGTGGCGTAGTGAGCACGGGTCCCACGTCTGGGAATACCCATCCCACTTAGGGCGAAAAGCGTTACAACAAACAAATGATGGACGGAATGCTGACAATGCAGACATTCTCCCCCAGTCAAGAGATCTGGGTTAAATCCATCGTTCTTTTGCCCACTACGCCACCCCAGTTTAGACATGGCCATGTGCAAATCAGTCTTGACCCTGTGCCTCATGGGAACAGTCCAGCCCGAACTGCCAAGCCATGTCTTCCCTGGACCGGAATCAAGCATCCTAGGACCGGTTTCTGGCTATCAGCCGTCATCAGCCAGGATAGCTTGACTCCAGTGGCGTAGTGAGCACGGGTCCCACGTCTGGGAATACCCATCCCACTTAGGGCGAAAAGCGTTACAACAAACAAATGATGGACGGAATGCTGACAATGCAGACATTCTCCCCCAGTCAAGAGATCTGGGTTAAATCCATCGTTCTTTTGCCCACTACGCCACCCCAGTTTAGACATGGCCATGTGCAAATCAGTCTTGACCCTGTGCCTCATGGGAACAGTCCAGCCCGAACTGCCAAGCCATGTCTTCCCTGGACCGGAATCAAGCATCCTAGGACCGGTTTCTGGCTATCAGCCGTCATCAGCCAGGATAGCTTGACTCCAGTGGCGTAGTGAGCACGGGTCCCACGTCTGGGAATACCCATCCCACTTAGGGCGAAAAGCGTTACAACAAACAAATGATGGACGGAATGCTGACAATGCAGACATTCTCCCCCAGTCAAGAGATCTGGGTTAAATCCATCGTTCTTTTGCCCACTACGCCACCCCAGTTTAGACATGGCCATGTGCAAATCAGTCTTGACCCTGTGCCTCATGGGAACAGTCCAGCCCGAACTGCCAAGCCATGTCTTCCCTGGACCGGAATCAAGCATCCTAGGACCGGTTTCTGGCTATCAGCCGTCATCAGCCAGGATAGCTTGACTCCAGTGGCGTAGTGAGCACGGGTCCCACGTCTGGGAATACCCATCCCACTTAGGGCGAAAAGCGTTACAACAAACAAATGATGGACGGAATGCTGACAATGCAGACATTCTCCCCCAGTCAAGAGATCTGGGTTAAATCCATCGTTCTTTTGCCCACTACGCCACCCCAGTTTAGACATGGCCATGTGCAAATCAGTCTTGACCCTGTGCCTCATGGGAACAGTCCAGCCCGAACTGCCAAGCCATGTCTTCCCTGGACCGGAATCAAGCATCCTAGGACCGGTTTCTGGCTATCAGCCGTCATCAGCCAGGATAGCTTGACTCCAGTGGCGTAGTGAGCACGGGTCCCACGTCTGGGAATACCCATCCCACTTAGGGCGAAAAGCGTTACAACAAACAAATGATGGACGGAATGCTGACAATGCAGACATTCTCCCCCAGTCAAGAGATCTGGGTTAAATCCATCGTTCTTTTGCCCACTACGCCACCCCAGTTTAGACATGGCCATGTGCAAATCAGTCTTGACCCTGTGCCTCATGGGAACAGTCCAGCCCGAACTGCCAAGCCATGTCTTCCCTGGACCGGAATCAAGCATCCTAGGACCGGTTTCTGGCTATCAGCCGTCATCAGCCAGGATAGCTTGACTCCAGTGGCGTAGTGAGCACGGGTCCCACGTCTGGGAATACCCATCCCACTTAGGGCGAAAAGCGTTACAACAAACAAATGATGGACGGAATGCTGACAATGCAGACATTCTCCCCCAGTCAAGAGATCTGGGTTAAATCCATCGTTCTTTTGCCCACTACGCCACCCCAGTTTAGACATGGCCATGTGCAAATCAGTCTTGACCCTGTGCCTCATGGGAACAGTCCAGCCCGAACTGCCAAGCCATGTCTTCCCTGGACCGGAATCAAGCATCCTAGGACCGGTTTCTGGCTATCAGCCGTCATCAGCCAGGATAGCTTGACTCCAGTGGCGTAGTGAGCACGGGTCCCACGTCTGGGAATACCCATCCCACTTAGGGCGAAAAGCGTTACAACAAACAAATGATGGACGGAATGCTGACAATGCAGACATTCTCCCCCAGTCAAGAGATCTGGGTTAAATCCATCGTTCTTTTGCCCACTACGCCACCCCAGTTTAGACATGGCCATGTGCAAATCAGTCTTGACCCTGTGCCTCATGGGAACAGTCCAGCCCGAACTGCCAAGCCATGTCTTCCCTGGACCGGAATCAAGCATCCTAGGACCGGTTTCTGGCTATCAGCCGTCATCAGCCAGGATAGCTTGACTCCAGTGGCGTAGTGAGCACGGGTCCCACGTCTGGGAATACCCATCCCACTTAGGGCGAAAAGCGTTACAACAAACAAATGATGGACGGAATGCTGACAATGCAGACATTCTCCCCCAGTCAAGAGATCTGGGTTAAATCCATCGTTCTTTTGCCCACTACGCCACCCCAGTTTAGACATGGCCATGTGCAAATCAGTCTTGACCCTGTGCCTCATGGGAACAGTCCAGCCCGAACTGCCAAGCCATGTCTTCCCTGGACCGGAATCAAGCATCCTAGGACCGGTTTCTGGCTATCAGCCGTCATCAGCCAGGATAGCTTGACTCCAGTGGCGTAGTGAGCACGGGTCCCACGTCTGGGAATACCCATCCCACTTAGGGCGAAAAGCGTTACAACAAACAAATGATGGACGGAATGCTGACAATGCAGACATTCTCCCCCAGTCAAGAGATCTGGGTTAAATCCATCGTTCTTTTGCCCACTACGCCACCCCAGTTTAGACATGGCCATGTGCAAATCAGTCTTGACCCTGTGCCTCATGGGAACAGTCCAGCCCGAACTGCCAAGCCATGTCTTCCCTGGACCGGAATCAAGCATCCTAGGACCGGTTTCTGGCTATCAGCCGTCATCAGCCAGGATAGCTTGACTCCAGTGGCGTAGTGAGCACGGGTCCCACGTCTGGGAATACCCATCCCACTTAGGGCGAAAAGCGTTACAACAAACAAATGATGGACGGAATGCTGACAATGCAGACATTCTCCCCCAGTCAAGAGATCTGGGTTAAATCCATCGTTCTTTTGCCCACTACGCCACCCCAGTTTAGACATGGCCATGTGCAAATCAGTCTTGACCCTGTGCCTCATGGGAACAGTCCAGCCCGAACTGCCAAGCCATGTCTTCCCTGGACCGGAATCAAGCATCCTAGGACCGGTTTCTGGCTATCAGCCGTCATCAGCCAGGATAGCTTGACTCCAGTGGCGTAGTGAGCACGGGTCCCACGTCTGGGCAAAAGAACGATGGATTTAACCCAGATCTCTTGACTGGGGGAGAATGTATGCATTGTCAGCATTCCGTCCATCATTTGTTTGTTGTAACGCTTTTCGCCCTAAGTGGGATGGGTATTCCCAGACGTGGGACCCGTGCTCACTACGCCACTGGAGTCAAGCTATCCTGGCTGATGACGGCTGATAGCCAGAAACCGGTCCTAGGATGCTTGATTCCGGTCCAGGGAAGACATGGCTTGGCAGTTCGGGCTGGACTGTTCCCATGAGGCACAGGGTCAAGACTGATTTGCATATGGCCATGTCTGAACTGGGGTGGTGTAGTGGGCAAAAGAACGATGGATTTAACCCAGATCTCTTGACTGGGGGAGAATGTATGCATTGTCAGCATTCCGTCCATCATTTGTTTGTTGTAACGCTTTTCGCCCTAAGTGGGATGGGTATTCCCAGACGTGGGACCCGTGCTCACTACGCCACTGGAGTCAAGCTATCCTGGCTGATGACGGCTGATAGCCAGAAACCGGTCCTAGGATGCTTGATTCCGGTCCAGGGAAGACATGGCTTGGCAGTTCGGGCTGGACTGTTCCCATGAGGCACAGGGTCAAGACTGATTTGCATATGGCCATGTCTGAACTGGGGTGGTGTAGTGGGCAAAAGAACGATGGATTTAACCCAGATCTCTTGACTGGGGGAGAATGTATGCATTGTCAGCATTCCGTCCATCATTTGTTTGTTGTAACGCTTTTCGCCCTAAGTGGGATGGGTATTCCCAGACGTGGGACCCGTGCTCACTACGCCACTGGAGTCAAGCTATCCTGGCTGATGACGGCTGATAGCCAGAAACCGGTCCTAGGATGCTTGATTCCGGTCCAGGGAAGACATGGCTTGGCAGTTCGGGCTGGACTGTTCCCATGAGGCACAGGGTCAAGACTGATTTGCATATGGCCATGTCTGAACTGGGGTGGTGTAGTGGGCAAAAGAACGATGGATTTAACCCAGATCTCTTGACTGGGGGAGAATGTATGCATTGTCAGCATTCCGTCCATCATTTGTTTGTTGTAACGCTTTTCGCCCTAAGTGGGATGGGTATTCCCAGACGTGGGACCCGTGCTCACTACGCCACTGGAGTCAAGCTATCCTGGCTGATGACGGCTGATAGCCAGAAACCGGTCCTAGGATGCTTGATTCCGGTCCAGGGAAGACATGGCTTGGCAGTTCGGGCTGGACTGTTCCCATGAGGCACAGGGTCAAGACTGATTTGCATATGGCCATGTCTGAACTGGGGTGGTGTAGTGGGCAAAAGAACGATGGATTTAACCCAGATCTCTTGACTGGGGGAGAATGTATGCATTGTCAGCATTCCGTCCATCATTTGTTTGTTGTAACGCTTTTCGCCCTAAGTGGGATGGGTATTCCCAGACGTGGGACCCGTGCTCACTACGCCACTGGAGTCAAGCTATCCTGGCTGATGACGGCTGATAGCCAGAAACCGGTCCTAGGATGCTTGATTCCGGTCCAGGGAAGACATGGCTTGGCAGTTCGGGCTGGACTGTTCCCATGAGGCACAGGGTCAAGACTGATTTGCATATGGCCATGTCTGAACTGGGGTGGTGTAGTGGGCAAAAGAACGATGGATTTAACCCAGATCTCTTGACTGGGGGAGAATGTATGCATTGTCAGCATTCCGTCCATCATTTGTTTGTTGTAACGCTTTTCGCCCTAAGTGGGATGGGTATTCCCAGACGTGGGACCCGTGCTCACTACGCCACTGGAGTCAAGCTATCCTGGCTGATGACGGCTGATAGCCAGAAACCGGTCCTAGGATGCTTGATTCCGGTCCAGGGAAGACATGGCTTGGCAGTTCGGGCTGGACTGTTCCCATGAGGCACAGGGTCAAGACTGATTTGCATATGGCCATGTCTGAACTGGGGTGGTGTAGTGGGCAAAAGAACGATGGATTTAACCCAGATCTCTTGACTGGGGGAGAATGTATGCATTGTCAGCATTCCGTCCATCATTTGTTTGTTGTAACGCTTTTCGCCCTAAGTGGGATGGGTATTCCCAGACGTGGGACCCGTGCTCACTACGCCACTGGAGTCAAGCTATCCTGGCTGATGACGGCTGATAGCCAGAAACCGGTCCTAGGATGCTTGATTCCGGTCCAGGGAAGACATGGCTTGGCAGTTCGGGCTGGACTGTTCCCATGAGGCACAGGGTCAAGACTGATTTGCATATGGCCATGTCTGAACTGGGGTGGTGTAGTGGGCAAAAGAACGATGGATTTAACCCAGATCTCTTGACTGGGGGAGAATGTATGCATTGTCAGCATTCCGTCCATCATTTGTTTGTTGTAACGCTTTTCGCCCTAAGTGGGATGGGTATTCCCAGACGTGGGACCCGTGCTCACTACGCCACTGGAGTCAAGCTATCCTGGCTGATGACGGCTGATAGCCAGAAACCGGTCCTAGGATGCTTGATTCCGGTCCAGGGAAGACATGGCTTGGCAGTTCGGGCTGGACTGTTCCCATGAGGCACAGGGTCAAGACTGATTTGCATATGGCCATGTCTGAACTGGGGTGGTGTAGTGGGCAAAAGAACGATGGATTTAACCCAGATCTCTTGACTGGGGGAGAATGTATGCATTGTCAGCATTCCGTCCATCATTTGTTTGTTGTAACGCTTTTCGCCCTAAGTGGGATGGGTATTCCCAGACGTGGGACCCGTGCTCACTACGCCACTGGAGTCAAGCTATCCTGGCTGATGACGGCTGATAGCCAGAAACCGGTCCTAGGATGCTTGATTCCGGTCCAGGGAAGACATGGCTTGGCAGTTCGGGCTGGACTGTTCCCATGAGGCACAGGGTCAAGACTGATTTGCATATGGCCATGTCTGAACTGGGGTGGTGTAGTGGGCAAAAGAACGATGGATTTAACCCAGATCTCTTGACTGGGGGAGAATGTATGCATTGTCAGCATTCCGTCCATCATTTGTTTGTTGTAACGCTTTTCGCCCTAAGTGGGATGGGTATTCCCAGACGTGGGACCCGTGCTCACTACGCCACTGGAGTCAAGCTATCCTGGCTGATGACGGCTGATAGCCAGTAACCGGTCCTAGGATGCTTGATTCCGGTCCAGGGAAGACATGGCTTGGCAGTTCGGGCTGGACTGTTCCCATGAGGCACAGGGTCAAGACTGATTTGCATATGGCCATGTCTGAACTGGGGTGGTGTAGTGGGCAAAAGAACGATGGATTTAACCCAGATCTCTTGACTGGGGGAGAATGTATGCATTGTCAGCATTCCGTCCATCATTTGTTTGTTGTAACGCTTTTCGCCCTAAGTGGGATGGGTATTCCCAGACGTGGGACCCGTGCTCACTACGCCACTGGAGTCAAGCTATCCTGGCTGATGACGGCTGATAGCCAGAAACCGGTCCTAGGATGCTTGATTCCGGTCCAGGGAAGACATGGCTTGGCAGTTCGGGCTGGACTGTTCCCATGAGGCACAGGGTCAAGACTGATTTGCATATGGCCATGTCTGAACTGGGGTGGTGTAGTGGGCAAAAGAACGATGGATTTAACCCAGATCTCTTGACTGGGGGAGAATGTATGCATTGTCAGCATTCCGTCCATCATTTGTTTGTTGTAAGGGATAAACGAAACAGCAAATTTTTTTTGGAAGTGATATATACAAAAAATCAAGGTGGGCCCCCATAGGGGAATTGAAAGAGTATATATACAATTAAATAGCAATCATTTTATCCAACAATCCATACATTCATACACAGTCAGTCAAAAACATAAAGCATACATTTACTCTTCATTAAAATGTTAGTGAATATACGGAGGAGCAACCTCCTCACAGTATTGAGGTGTCTAGAGTGTTAGACACCACTAGATCATATAGAGGGATACGCCAGATGGAACAAAAGGACACGCCGACGCGCGTTTCGGTGCAATCACCCACTCATCAGGGTGCCACCTTCTTCAGGGCGTTTTCTCTAATCACAGGGGGCCTGCAAATAGGTGAAATTAGAAAAAATGAAAGATAAAAAAAGAAAAAATATATAACAATAAAAGATCATATTAGGAACTAACACAATTGATAATCAAAAATATACATTACATATAGCAATGCTGAAATTAATCACATCTCTAAATGATAAAGATTAATTCACAGGTCACCAATAGACCGCAATGGTGTGGCATGCAGACGCTCAAGTTGGGTTTCAAACAATATAACTGGATGCTGAACATCTAAACCAATTATTGGTAAACATCGTGATGTGTGAACCTAAAAGCAACTGCACATAGTGGGTCATCTCTCATGGGATGGGTAGCCCATGAAGGAACCAAAGACAGAAATCTAAGAAACTAAACGCAAATCGTGCGGAGGAACATAAAGAGAGCAACAGCCCATACTAGAAAAAGACATGATGATTTGATGTAAAAAATGAGTTTAAAGTCTCACCCAATTTGAAATTCAGCAGAACCTCGTAAAGGGTAAAGCATCTATCGCGAGGAAGGTGATAGGTAGATCCACTTAAAATAAGTGTCCTAAATAGAAAAACAATTTAACAACGCACCCAACTAGGAGTTGTTTAAACTAAGTTATGCTGAATCTATAAACAAAATAACAGGATCAATAAAAGTCCCGCTTGCCTTTCACAATGTGCGGCGGAGTCTATAGTCAGTGAATCTTCAGGACTGATGAAAGTGCCCCAATATCTGTGGGTGGAGACGGTTAACTCCGTTGATAGCTTGAAAGCTGAGAACAAAAACAGAATGGTACAGATAACAATGAGGGCTGGGAATGAGTAACTAAGAAACATCCATTCCACAGCCGATCATGGTACGGGTGAAGTAGAATGTTAGCATTTAAAACTGAGAAGACTCGCTGATTGCTGACGATTTCAAATGAATTGTCGGACAATTCAGTCGTACCTAGTGATTAGTAGCACGGTATTCAAGAAGCAACTGAATGCACAGTACAATGAATCTTCAGGACTGATGAAAATGCCCCAATGTCTGTGGGTGGAGACGGTTAACTCCGTTGATAGCTTGAAAGCTGAGTGCAAAAACAGAATGATAAAGATGAAAATAAGGGCTGGGAGTAAGTAACTAAGAACATCCCTTACACAGCCGATAATGGTACGAGTGAGGTAAAATGTTAGTATTAACACTGAGAAGACTCGCTAATTGCCAATGGTTTCAAATGGATTGTCGGACAGTTCAGTCGTACCTTGTAATTAGTAGTACGGTATTCAAGAAGCAACTGAATACATTGTCGTATCACAACGAGTTGAATGGGCAATAAATCCCGGGAGCAGCCGCTCAAATGGAGGTAAGGATAATTGTCGGAGCGGTGAGGTTAAACTAAAGAGTGGGAAGAAAGGAATATAATCAGAAAAACTTATTATGGAAAAGATAAGCTGTGAGGGCGTACTGGGTTTTTACGTAAAAGTCAAGTAATTGATTAAACTACAATACACAGTGTCAAGGACAAAGGGGGACAAGGAAAAAATCTACACGTCTGTTTGTTTACCTTTAGGTTAGATTCCTGATGTCTCAAGCCGACGTGGGGCAGAAGAAACGAGGTTCCGGGTGAGTGGTTACCGTGACAGGTAGCCGTGTGAACAGCGAGTCAAACGCCAGATCTTTAAATACGCCCGTAAACCAATGAGGAGACAACAGGGCTGTGACGTGAATGGGCGTGTAATGAAGATGTAAGAATAACGACGTCGATTGGAGCTCTAACTAGGTCAAGAAGATGAAAGAAAGTGACCTGAACGATACCTGATAGGCTAGATATCAACATCAGTCATGGGGGGAGAGAGAAGCAAGGTCCCGGGAATGTAGCCGGTAGATCTATTTCTACGCAGACATTTAACAGAGTTCAGAGAATGAAATTAGATACGGAATAAAACAGCGTGTAAACAAATAAACAGAGAGTCTAGCTCTGTGTGCACAAATATGAAAACGTCATTCAGAAACATGGATCAAAGGGTGAGATGGTAAAAACTGACCAGAGGGAGATAATCGGTCACAAAAATTAACAGTCATTAAAGCGATAGCCATAATTGAAAGAAATCCAATCAAAAAGCTCTGACTGAAGATATGAAGGGTGTGTGTCCCATATGAGAATACCCGGACGAATCAACATAATGGGGGTCAATGGGGGTGGTAAATGCCAGGTCAGCAAAATGTGACGTCGCCAAAAGAACAGTTGAATGGAATTATAAGATGGCGTTTTCCCATGGTAGGGATTCATTCAGGCCGTTTTTCTGAGAATCAAGGAGGAAAATCCAAAATACCTCACGTTTTTTACGGATATTGGTGATGTTGACGCCCTTGTGGCTTTGTATTTTTTCCAGGATGGTGTAGCGTAAATCACTTTCATTGTGGTTAGCCTCTTTCCAATGAGGAACGAGTGGGGCTGAGAGATTGTTCCGTCTGATGTTGGATTTATGCTCTCCAATACGTATCCTGCATTCCCTACCAGTTTCCCCGACATAGGGTAATTCGCACGGACACAGGATGACATAAATACAATTCGAAGTGCGGCAGTTGGTCATTTCGCCTAATTCAACCGAACGGTGACGAAGGTTGATTCTTTCACTGACAATGGCGTTCGCACATGCATGGCATGTTCCACATTTGTGGTGGCCACGGACGGGTTTGTTTCCCATAATGGATTTCTGTACAAGCGGGGTCTTAAGGCTAGTGTATTTGGCCTTCACTAACAGGATCCTCAAGTTTTTGTTGCGTCTGAAGACAAATAGTGGTTTCGGAATCCTGGGTGTATCAGCGTCAAGATTTAGTAAGTGCCACTGGGAATTCACGATGTGTCGGATTCTGTTGTTGAATGGCGAGTGTTTGGTAATACAAATCAGTTGTTCAGTTTGTTTTTTCTCCTTGGGGATAAACAGAGTGTCCCGATTGTAGTAGCGAGCTCTTTTGAAGGCATCGCGCACTACTTTTTTGGGATATCCCCTTTGAGTAAATTTGAGTTTCATGGCTTCTGAGTGGTGAAGGTAATCCTGAATTGAAGTGCAATTTCTACGCAACCGTAGAATTGTTATCTGTACCATTCTGTTTTTGCTCTCAGCTTTCAAGCTATCAACGGAGTTAACCGTCTCCACCCACAGATATTGGGGCACTTTCATCAGTCCTGAAGATTCACTGACTATAGACTCCGCCGCACATTGTGAAAGGCAAGCGGGACTTTTATTGATCCTGTTATTTTGTTTAGAGATTCAGCATAACTTAGGTTAAACAACTCCTAATTCAGTGCTTTGTTAAATTGTTTTTCTATTTAGGACACTTATTTTAAGTGGATCTACCTATCACCTTCCTCGCGATAGATGCTTTACCCTTTACGAGGTTCTGCTGAATTTCAAATTGGGTGAGACTTTAAACTCATTTTTTATATCAAATCATCATGTCTTTTTCTAGTATGGGCTGTTGCTCTCTTTATGTTCCTCCGCACGATTTGCGTTTAGTTTCTTAGATTTCTGTCTTTGGTTCCTTCATGGGCTACCTATCCCATGAGAGATGATCCACTATGTGCAGTTGCTTTTAGGTTCACACATCACGATGTTTACCAATAATTGGTTTAGATGTTCAGCATCCAGTTATATTGTTTGAAACCCAACTTGAGCGTCTGCATGCCACACCATTACGGTCTATTGGTGACCTGTGAATTAATCTTTATCATTTAGAGATGTGATTCATTTCAGCATTGCTATATGTAATGTATATTTTTGATTATCAATTGTGTTAGTTCCTAATATGATCTTTTATTGTTATATATTTTTTCTTTTTTTATCTTTCATTTTTTCTAATTTCACCTATTTGCAGGCCCCCTGTGATTAGAGAAAATGCACTGAAGAAGGTGGCACCCTGATGAGTGGGTGATTGCACCGAAACGCGCGTCGGCGTGTCCTTTTGTTCGATCTGGCGTATCCCTCTATATGATCTAGTGGTGTCTAACACTCTAGACACCTCAATACTGTGAGGAGGTTGCTCCTCCGTATATTCACTAACATTTTAATGAAGAGTAAATGTATGCTTTATGTTTTTGACTGACTGTGTATGAATGTATGGATTGTTGGATAAAATGATTGCTATTTAATTGTATATATACTCTTTCAATTCCCCTATGGGGGCCCACCTTGATTTTTTGTATATATCACTTCCAAAAAGAATTTGCTGTTTCGTTTATCCCTAGCACATGAGTTATTTGTAGATTCATTAATTGAACTATTGTACTAAAACAATAAAGATAAAAACATTATCTTAAACCTCAAATTCAATTTGTTTGTGTGCTCTCTCCCAAATGATGTGGCTGCTGACAACCAAATATGGGTGACATACCAGTGAGATTTATTTGATCCACCTATATATGAAAAGGTAGAGCTTTATTTTTGTTTGAGTTACAAAACCCTTCCAATCAGCTGTTGCAGACACATAGAAGCGCACTTGCTCGCAGAGTAGAGATTCACCAACACAAACGCCGAGTCTATGAAGTAAACAGTTCCTTTCAAAAGAGCCCAAACAGCCAGATAATCCAAAATTAATCTCTTTTCAAATTGTTACCTTGACATAGCGCTGCAAAGCTAATAGAGTCGATTTCAAAACGTCGAGTGAAGTTTTTTTTTAAAAATTGTGCCATACCTGTAGAGCAGTTCGATCAAAAAGTTCATCTCCTTTGTAATTGATCCTTTTGTAACGAAGTAGTGTTGGGATCTTGCATAAATGAAAACAAATCTTGAAAGTGGAACCATCCAGCGTCGCCAAGTGTAATAAAGTACTTTGAGCCAGAGATATTTGTAGGTTCTTCAGGTTTATTGCAAGTAAAAGATCCCATCCACCAGGAGCTCCTGTAAGCATCCAAGGCTGGCTTCAACTGCTTCTCTCCCTCACATCATTCCAAACCCATCAATCATAAACATTCCTTTTCTCCTGGCAACGTGAGGAACATTCTACGATGCCACAGTGCCCTTACTGGAAGTGACATCACAACAAGAAGTGACATCAGATATTAAGACCTCACACATATGATTATCAGATATATCATGAGTACATTTAATGAGATTTAACAAATGAGATTTGGCGTCGGGGTTGTGCCTAAAAAGTGGCGCAATCCCGATGCAAAATCTAGGCCTTAACTAATAAAAAAAAAATGTAAGCCCTGCCACAAAGAAATTGGGAACAAAGAGAAAGAAGCATGGCAGTAGATCCGTTATGCTGAATTGGTTGCGAAGTCTACATTTTCAAATATTTGATTGGGTTAAGGCATCTGCTGTAAAGGTGCCCAGTAAATCTCAGGGAATAGTAATAAAGGTGAGATAACTCTGGAGTTTAACACATTTGTTGGAGAGATCTTTGTTTTGTGATGTACCAAATTTGAATCAAAGTAGTATAAGCTTAATGTGTCTCCTATAAAGCACATCACTTAACATGCAGATGACAGATTTTTATTTTATGTAGATAGTAAAAAAGGTTACTGCTTTTTACACAGACATCTTTATGTTTCCTGCATTTCATAAGGTTTAATCCTTGTAATATTAGCACAGTGAGCTATGAAGGACATGTGACTCCTACACCTTGTAGCCCTGTCTCATGTAACTCATCTTGTACATGGATTTACACATGTACTTGATTTATTTTCAATGTATAACGTGTATGTTAAATAATCAGCTTTGACGCCCTTGGGCTGTGTGTTGCTATAAAAGAAATAAAACTGTGCTACTGAAATTGCTATTTGTTTAAATACTGGGACAGACCAACACACCTGACATTCTTACAGTGCATGCATCTCTTATATATAAGAATTGACCAAAGGCAAAAGCATGCCTCTCTTAAGTACCTGCGAAGAGATAACAAGCTGTGTGCCTTTGTTTCCCCTCCATTGCATTTATTTTTAAGTGTGAGGTTCCAGGCCAGGCCAGCTCTAGTCAGCATATTCAAAGAAAAAGAGGCCTGATGGCCCCTTAACTTCAGCCCAGTTGGAGGTAAAACAAAAAAAATCCCTCGCTGCCTGCACGTTGCTGCTGGGAATTGAAAGCAGACAACGTACAGGCGCTGCTGAACGTGTCCTGGTGTCTTACACCGGTACACGTTCACAATATTTCTATGGGGCCCAACTTCTTGGCAGAGAGGGCAGCGTCCACCCTGTGAAAATAGTGGGTGGACATGGTGTACCTGCGTATACCCCCGACTTGTGCCCTGTATGCACAGTAAAAACATGGCAAAGAGTGTATAAATGCACTCACTGCAAAATAAACCACACACAAACACACACATTTTGGAATGGTCATGATAATATCACAATTTTAGCAACTGTATTCCACCCAAATCTCAATTAAGCTATTACAAAATATTTCGATTTAACTGGAGAATAACATGTAGCACAGTCACCGATTTCCCATGCAGCATTTTCTAATGAAGTGATCCCACTGTTCTCTAACAAGAACAATTGTCTTAAACACACGGAAATCCACTTATTGCACATGTAACATGATTTTGTAGACTTTAATCACTATCTAGACTAGACTGCTAAGTGTACTCATTCATGATGCCATTTTTTAAACAACTTTGTATTCTTCAAAAATTTTACAAATGAGAAAACTCAGGCAGAGAGGAGTTTTGAGAAAAAAAGACAAAATTCGAGGAGAGATGGGCTTACAAAAAGTGTTTAGCATAATAAAATCTGACAGAAAAAAGATATTTTTTGCAACAAAAAAATTGTTCCAATGTAACTTTTACGAATGTGGCAAAGACAGGTAGATTGTAAACTTATGTACTGTGCCAATTGTATATCATATATTTTCCATTGAGATTATAATTTTGCACACCACAATCCCAAACTCCACCTTGTTCCCTTGATTAAAGGGGTATTTTAGAGTTTGGCAGATGAAGGACCTCAACCAATGGCAAATTTCCAAATGGAGGGACGTCGATGCAATGTAAAATAATTAAAAACAATGAAAATTGTAGAAATGCTGCGGAGCTAATCTTTCTACATACACCCAAACTGTGCAACAGTTAATCCCCGTGATCTGTATGACCCTAATTTTGAAACGGCTCGGTAGATAGAGCAGAAATATTGTTAGAGGCATCTTTTCGACCATTATTCTTTAGGCCTGCTAATTTGGGGATTCACTACTGGAATCAAAAGTAATTTCACACAATTTCTCTTGTAGCAGTTTGATATCTCTGTGAAGAATGAAGAGTTAAGCAGTCTTACTGGGATACATCCCAGTATTACCACTGAATTTCTGACTAATACTAAGCGCGCTTAGAAGGACACTCATAACTGGGGCCATCTTAGGGATGCAAATAGCATTTTGATCCGTGCCAACCTAAAGTACTGTTGAACCATGCTTGTTATGGGATGCAGATTTGTAGAGTGCACTGTCATCCAGGAGGGTCTCCTTGTGCTTAGCAGGTGTGAGTATAGCTACATCTAAGGCCTAGTGGGACTAATCAAAAAGTCATGTTTTCAGCCTCTTGCGGAATTCAGGAAATAAGGAGGAGTCTCTTATGTGTAGCAGCAGGTCGTGCCATGCTTTAGTAGCGATGAAGGAGAAGGCTCGATTGGCAGATCTGGTTTTCCATACGTGTGGGACTTGTGCAAAGTAGGAGTCCGGACTAGTGAAGGTGTCTAGAAGGTTTGTGAAAGCAGATGCTTCAACTCATTTATGGACAACCGAGGGCTCCTTCGGGATTACAAGGGGTTCTGACTACATTGGTGGTACCTCCGAAGAAGCCAGGTCTTGAGCCGAATGGAACATATTCCTTTGGCTATTCCCTCAATTTGCAGTTACTGAAAAATAACTGGGAAAGGTAATTTGCCAGCAGCTCTGTTTGCTCTTGAAAGAAAACGCCCATTTGCGTTTTGTGTGATTTTTATGAATAATGTGCTTAGGGAAATATTGTTTAGGAGAATTTTTCTCCACTAGCCTGTATCCTCATTTCCCCCCAAATATATGGTATTCTAGTGCCGTGAAATGCGTCTATTGAATGTTGTCCATATCCAAATCACTCGCTCTTCCCTGCTCCCTCAGCGATCTTTTTTCCCTGTGTTCTTGTCTTTGCCTTTAAACTACACCTCGGTCCCTTTGGCCATGCCTATATTCTAGTGCTTCGACTCCTGCCCATTCCTCATTACATGTACCCCACTGATACCCAGAATACCCTACTCCTGCATATTCCCTGGTACCTCTTCATCGGGCTGTAACCTACAATGTGTACATGTGTTTATCCCAGTAACTTAAGTCCTACCTACACCCTAATATGTCTTCCAGCTCTGCAATCTATCACTCCTACCCTCTTTTCTTCGTACCAATTTTTGTGCTGGTTGGTTGCCACGTGTCTCTTTTTTAGGTCTCGCCTGACCCAGCGCATGCGCTGTTCTGGCGAGACTTATTGAGAGGCCTCCAAAAAGTGCTACCAGGCCAGCCTAGAGCTACAGTACATGTGCGCGGGCGTGCGCGCGTCGCGCTTTACCGCGATTACTTTCACTTTAGCGGCCGCTTTGATGTTTGATCGCGATCGCGATCACATTCTCGGCCAATAGGTCTCGCTTTTGGGACCTTATAAGTGTTTAGTTATGCAACTGTTGCATGGCTAAACACTTATAAGGTCCCAAAGGCGAGACCTATTGGCTATGCCAATGCTTGTTTCTTTGTGTGTTGGATATCATAAAACTTTTGATAAGAAGAGCGGTCCTCATTCTGAAATGGTGTTATACCAATTGGGGTAGTCCTCCTGGCGTTCTACACTTTTCTTCTATTTCAAATTTACATAGCTCCAGTTATTTGAATAAACGCAGTGCCAGATTTATACCATTCGGACTGAGTCAGCAATTCTGGCAGTGCTGGATAGGTTCAGTGGATTACTGGGATGTTTGCTTAGTAAAAGTCTTGAAGCATTTACACTGGTCAGTGACTTTGCTCATATCAAAAATAATATGTTACTATATCATCTGTACGAAATGGTAGTCAAGGGGCTCGTGCTGGACTAGTTAATGTTTTTTGGAAACTGACATTGACTGTGTCTGAGGCAGCCGCGGTCCCTGCAGGTAACAGCGGTGGGCGGTGGGGCCGTGTCAGGGGGGATTCCGAGGGACGATGCAGAGGGAAAATTGATTATTTATTTAATGTTCCCTCTGCATAATCCCTCCGAATACCCCCTTACACGGCCTCACCACCCCACCGCTGTTACCTGCACGGACCGCGGCTGGTCTGAGCTGTTGCCTCAATCTCATTTCTCTCATCTGACTAAGGAGTTCCGCAGGGGTCGGCTATGTTTTTAACTAGTTTTAACCTCCATCTCAGTATACGGGCTCTAATTGTCTGGTCTTCTGACAATCACATTTACAGCTATGGTGACTGGACGCTGATCCCTCACCTGGCTGATTAGGGATCACGTGCGGTCAGTGTCCTGGCCTAGGCCCTGTTTGGGAGCCAGCAATAACTAAATGGGCTCCAAATGACGTTGTTAAACTCTTCCAAGATGTTGGTGATGGTCTATGATGGCAGCCAAGCCCTGTTGCCTCAGTAAATTGAGCTGAGGAGACAATATCCGTTCTTGTTCACAATAAACTTAATCTAGATGATTTTTTCAGCTAAATGTGTTGAGTCTGTCAGTCTTTCACAAGAACAGGTTTAGTAGCTGAAATTCTTTTTTGCTTTAATTGTATGCCCAGCTCATTGATTTCCAGTCACTTAGCAAGGGTAGTGCCTTGATCTGCCCACACCGCCCCAGTTTGTGTGGCATTTACTACAGTGTAGTTGTAAACAATGCTAGCATGTGGCAGTAAGACCATTGTCACTGCTATGTCTCTTTTTCTAAATGGCAGGCACATATGGAGCTATTTTCAGCCGTAAATATAGGTGTACAGACGTAACTGGCTTAGTGAATTTGAGACTGTGTTTTAAATACGTATAAGAAATAAAGAAACAGCAGATCATCGGGAACAGTATTGCGGTCGAGTTGTGGACTTGCACATGTGTGCGGTATGACAGTGCGGAGGGTCTTGCACAATAGCAGTCACTGAGCATCTAATATGGTGACAATCTGACAACCGAAATACGGGGCACCACGATACGGGCCTGATTTAGAGTTTGGAGGACAGGTTACTCTGTCACAATGTGGTGAATGTCTTGTCCGTCACGGTTCAAGCGCATTCTGGTAGGCTACAGCACTAGTAACACTAAAGACGGGAAACCTGTCTCGTTGTGATGTAGCAGCCCGTCCGCCAAACTCTAAATCAGGCCCTAAGACTGCACCCCACTGTAGGAGCCGCACTGTAAACACCCGCATAGTATACATGCTTCCTGAGAGCCCGCACGTTCTTCAAAGTGTTCCTGACGTCCTCAGTCCCTTACTTTCAAGGTCTAAGGAGGTTCAATTTTGGGTTCAATACTGTGGTAGGCTGGGCAGACAGTGATAGAGGAGTTGTCCATCACACCTGATTTAGTTAAGTGATAATGGAAAATGCTCATCAGTTGGAGGATTCTTCGTAGAAGAAAATCATATGGCAAAATTTCCTCCGCTATAAACTTTCTAGGAGAATTATGGGAATCGATCAGGATAGGACATGTTGAGGAGACCTTTTTGGAGGTGAGTACTGAAGACATTTAGATTAGGCAGAGCAGTTCCAAACTGACTGAGATTTTAAAGGAATGATGAGAATGATCATGATGAAACCCGTTGGGAAGGGGGGGGGGAGTGGGGGGGTTTCAGCGCAACAAGCAGAATTTCTGAGGCTTAGTGTAAAATGCAGGTTTGAACAATGCAAACTCAAATGCAAATGAAAACTGGATTTTCCAGGTACATTCTGTTGGTTCTGATTGAATGTGCAGTGCACAGAAACATCTCACCTTCCTGCTAATGCAGTACTTAATTTGTGCCAGTGGTTGCAGGTGGTGAGGACAGGGAATTCTTTCTCATCATCAGACTTTCGCCAGGAGAAAGGAGAACACAGAGAAAGGAAGAAGAGGAAGATAGGAAAGGATAAGGGGAGAAAGCAGGCATGAAAAAGAACCTGTAAGAGTGAGATAAAGAGACAGGAAGTGTAGTGTGGAGGAAGAAAATTATATATATCTAAATGCAATTAAAATTACTAAGAAAACCCACTCATTTTCTGTAAAACATTTAGCAGCGTTGTGACGTGCACGTCTCACTTCTTTGGTTCCACAGAGACAGGAAGAAGGGTGGTTGACAGGACGAGGAATGGAAAGCCGGGGCGGGCTGTAATCCCATTGTGTAAGGGTGTCTTTACACAGAGATTATGCTAGCAGGTTAGTATTAAGGGTAACACGCGCTTTTATTGGATTAAGAAAGACTGAAAGCTTCATGGGCACAGAGAGGCCAGCTTAGAAGCGCTGAAACGTTGACGCGTCTGTAATTAATTCACGCCTCGCTGAGAGATGCAGTCAGTTTGCATCCA
Organism: Triturus cristatus; assembly: GCF_964204655.1. Taxonomy (NCBI): domain Eukaryota; kingdom Metazoa; phylum Chordata; class Amphibia; order Caudata; family Salamandridae; genus Triturus; species Triturus cristatus. The sequence continues at coordinate 465,022,371 of NC_140592.1, forward strand.
CTCCTGGCCTCCCTCATTCTGGGGGCGGGAGAGTCCACTCACAGCTCCAGAAGATGAGACTAAGTTTCCAGGTCATTTAATCCTCGAATCTTTAGCCCACAGGTTTGACAGGAGTACCTAACTCCACACTGCAAACAATGCTTAAAAATAGATGCGGCCGCGTGGCCAGAACTGCTGACTTTGACTGGGCAACCGGGTTCGAGTCCCAACCTTGGCTTAACTTCATGTGGTTCTGAGCAAATCACTTACTCTACGGGTGCCTAAAAAACACAAAGGGCCTAATTCATGAAAACTGTTGCATCGCTGAGTAAAAAAAGCGATATGACAGTTTTCACTACGCCCTCCTTGCGACACGATGGATGCGCCGTATTTAATGTACCGTGCTCCATGTTGCAAGGAGTTACAGATACATCAGTATTTCTGACGTATCTGTAGGCTTAGTAATGATGCATTGCTGAAATGTGTCGCAAACGTGCCACAACTCCAGCAATGGGTCATAACACATGGGCAAGTCCCATGTTAAATGTGCCTGCGTCATTCTCACGCCTGCTGTGAGGCAGGCATAAGATTTTGACGCAATGGCATCCTAGAAGTGGCACAGTGAAATCTGATAGATTTCACTGCACCACTTCTACGTGGCTTTTTGCGGGGGAACGCCCACCCTGCATGCATTATACCTGACAGGTATAATGCAGCGCAGGGCTTTACAAAGTGACGCATCTGCTTAGATGCGTCACTTTGTAAATAGGGTGCAACATGGTGCGTTTTTTACACCGCCAATGCGTCGCAAACAGTGACGCAACGGCAGTACAAAAGTGTCCCAAGGAGTCATTAATAAGGCCTAAAATTGTAATGCAATCTCGTGCTAATGTGAAGTGCTTTGACACCGTTGAGCCAAATCCGCGCTACATTAAACAGTAAACAATTTACAAATAACAGAAGGCTAGGTCTAGGGGGCCTCACTAGTACTCTCATATTTAGACACTACAAGAGCACTAATTTCCTTTGTTCAATGTGATCCTTGGTATGGTAACTGTTAATGGTCTCTTAGATAGGCCACCAGAGTAGAGAAAAAACATATTTCTCTTAACCCAGGCCATCATGACTAACAATCACCAACTATTGCACCCTGTTTGGTTTCGAGCGATTTTGTGACGTCATTCACCAGCAGCCCTTCAATTGGCTGCCTCGTTTAAATCTAAAATCTAATCTCCTTGACTAAACGTTGTGTGATCCTGGACATTTTATCTATATGTGCCGCAGACTGTACTGTAAAGTGTGTATATATGTACACCTTAAATATGAAAAATGACTGCTCATTATTCTGTAAAGTAAAAAAAAAAACCATTACATGTTTATGCCACATCCTAATTTCTTTTCTGTGGTTTCAACAAGTCCATTGTGCTTCTATACATGGTACCTTATGTCTGGCTACAATTAGTGTACATTGTAAAGTGATGTCTTGCTTCTTTTTTCTAAGTCCGCACTAAGTACATTAAGTTGAATACAACACCAATTACTATACTCTTAAAGGGTTATCCCAAATGTGAGTGTGACAAAACATTCTAAAACATTCTAAAATCAAAAAAGAATGTGTACTTGAAATGGGCACGTTTACTGCATGCCTCCTCGAGGTGTTAAATAACAGATATTGTTGCCCAACTCTATGGTGCTCATTTTATCAACCTCAGAAGGATGAGAGGTTCTGTAGGCATTTGAACCTATGACCAGAGGGTCAACCATGGATTTCTGCATTGGACAGACTAGGTGACCCGCATTAGCGACAAAGCAAGAATCAAATAGTGACTTGAGACAAAATGTTTGGTTTGACAAATATATCTCAGGTCATATTCATTACATAACACATCGACATAATTTCAGAAAATTGCACATTGAATGCCCCAGTTTCAATCAGAGAGATTACATTATTAGGGCAGAACATTCACAAATTTAACTCATGATGCAAATCCTTACAATTCCTCCCATACTACATACCTATTTACTTTTGAGCAGGGGGACCCAATTTTGTGTCCTACAATGTTGGACTGGAGAACAACAAACAGAAACCTGATTCAGGGAGGCTGAGTCTTCATCTATAAAGGAGTACAGCTAGGAGTAAATATTTTATGCAGTTAAGAAATGATGATTTATTAGTATTACGTCTGACACAGGGTACATAAATTCACTGAATTATATTGATGGAAGAGAAAACTCAGGTAGGTCCTGGACCCTAAATTGGACATCACTATTCGTTGAGTGTAGAAAAAATGTGCAAACTTTGTGGAGGTTTAGAAGATATTTGCCACTGGGCTGCGCAATAAAACTGTAACTTTAATTAAAAGTATTCCTTGTATACCCTTATTTTTGGATACAAATAACTTTAGAAAATATATACCTTGCTGACAGCAACTGGTCTTCTTCTTCATGGCAATTCCATATTGTGTGGAAAAGGTAAACAAATATATACTTGTAGAGAATCAACTCCAATGAAATTAAATGAAATAAGTATTTCTAAAGCGCACTACCACCCGTAGGTGTCTAGGCGCTAACTTCCAGGAAGTAGACCAATCCAAAGAGAGCACCAGACATTGGAGTGTATGATACAGGTAATAGTACAGAGCTAGTTGTTAAACAGCCAGGTTTTAAGGGTCTTACGAAAGGTAAGCAATTTTTTGTGGTCTTTAGCGCCAGAGGTATTGAATTTCAGAACTTGGCAGTGGCTACTGCAAAGCTCTTGCCTCCCCAGGTAGCTCTCCTGAAATTAGGTACAACCAGATTGGCCTGGGAGGAGGGTCTTAAGGTCCTAGAGGGGATGTATTGTTGAAAGAGTTGTTTAATCGATTCAGGACCCACAAGATGAAGGGCCTTAAAGGCTATGATAATGCAATGGGCTTTCTCAAGGCTCCAATACGAAACAGTACTACTTCTAAAGGGATTTCTTCACACATCCACGTTTAAAAAATATAAGTCATAGTGATTCTTATCAGTTCTGAATATGTGATATAGTCGAGTATCCAGTAAATCCCAAATCAAGTAATTGTAAGAAGAGTCTTATTGTCAAAAATAGACTGCAGAAGTCACATTCGGACCATGATAAGTCCAAGCTTACGTATCAAGTCAAAGTCGTGTTGTTTCCGGGTTATTGCGAGACAAACAGCAATCATGTAACACATCAAACCCTGTAGACTCCGGACCCAGAACCCTACCAACTTGTGAAGAACTAGCCACCTTCTTCAAGGATAAAACAACAAAGATAGAAAGCGAACTTCAACTAGCGAAGGTACTACTACCGGCCCTCCCAGTCAACCAATCTCACAACTCCCAATATACGGAAGGGATGAAACCATCCTGGCTCACCTCCAAAAATAATGCCACTTGGAACGCCTTCTCCGCAATCAGAGAACAGGAAATCTACAATATTCTCTCGCCTTCAAACCCATCTAACCACTTCACAGACCCTCTACCTCCCAGCATATTCAAAAGATCAAAACCTGTTCCCCCCACTATGGTCAAAGATTGTAAATGCCTCTCTACACCAAGGCACTATACCAGACTGCCTAAAAATCGGTCAAGTAACACCCATTCTAAAAAAAAACTATGGCAGACTGCTCTGACCCTAACAACTTCCGGCCCATCTCCAACATCCCTACACTGGCATAGCTCTTAGAAAAATGTGTACAGAAACAACTCTGCAATCACATAGAAAGGTTTCAACTACTCGATCAATTCCAATCAGGCTTCCGTCAGGATCACAGCACAGAATCAGCCCTTACTCATATTGTAGATGACATACTAAAAATGCTGGACAAGAACGAATCATGACTTCCAATATTGCTTGATTTATCTGCAGGCTTTGACACCGTCAAACACGACACCCTAATAAAACTACTGGAACAAAGAATGGGCTTATCAGGGGCCGTATTACAATGGTTCGCTTCTTTCCTCCAAAACAGATCCTTAAGAGTCAAAATAAATAAATCTCTATCTAAGTCACAAGCGATAACTCTAGGTGTTCCTCAAGGATCCGCTCTCTCCCCCATTCTCTTTAACTTATTCCTGGAACCACTAGTAAACCTCCTAAAATCAGCTAACATCCACTACCATATGTATGCAGATGACACCCAGCTACATCTCAAAATTGCATCTCCAGATGACATTATATCCCTCAATTCCGTCCCACAAAATACACACCTCTGGCTCACGGTTAACCACCTCAAACTCAACGCTGATAAAACGGAATTTCTTCTCATCTCTCCACCAAATAAGAACATCAAGATTGATCTGGGGCTGAATCATCTTACAGCCCTCAAATGCTCGCCCCACATCATAGACTCTGCCAGATCCTTAGGTATTACATTATAGACAAACACCTAAATATGCAGGGTCACATTAGTGCCGCCACCAAAGGAGCAAACTACCAATTGAACATTCTGCGGAAACTGAAACCATACCTGCCTCATGAAGATCTAAAACTAGCGGTCCACGCCCTAGTATTACCCAGATTGGATTACAGTAGTGCCACACTATGTGGCCTACCTAAATACAAACTAGCACCACTAAGAGACTCTCTCAATGTAGCAGCAAGACTTGTCCTCGGAACTAAAAGTAATACACACATCTCACCAGCCCTAAAAACCTTAAATTGGCTACCATAAGAAGCAAGAATCCAATTGAAAATTGCTTGCATGACGCACAAAGCGTTATACTTCAACACCCCCCCAGTTACCTGGCCCAAAAGCTAAATAAATCAGGGGGCAGCAGACCCTCACGAAGTTCCCTCAGCTTGTTGCTGAAACCCCAACGAAACCACAAAAAGAAAACTGGGGCTAGAGCATTCTCGGCTATCGCTCCCAAGATTTGGAACTCTTTACCGTTGGACCTTCGCCTAATTTCTCCACCTACGACTTCAAAAGAGAAGCCACATCATATCTACTAAGTTCTTACCCTAAGTCAACATATCAATGACATTGAATAGATTCAGATAAAAAACACTTATGTAGACCATCCTGCCTAGTACTGGCTTTATTCTACTCCAACCACAGTTAGCCTATTCTTAATCGTTGATTTGTTTGTCTCTCACGCATATGTTTGCATGTTAATCAGACCAAGTGCTAATCGGGTTATCTCCATGTAAAGTGCTGTGATACCCTCGAGGGTCATGTTCACGCTATACAAAACTTTCTAAATAAATAAATCTGTTGACTGCCCCCTCCCACCTCGCCCCACCCCCGCCCCACTGCCCTACCCCATTTACCTGTGCCGGCCGCCGCTGGACAGGGCATTCTCCTAACAGGAAGGGTCATCTTGTGCATATACAGGACACCTTGGCCCAGATTTGCAAAGTTGTCACGCAGCGCCGTGTAACACCCAAAGTTGTTGTGTTGGGTGTGAGAGAGAAAGAAAGCAGGAAAGCCCAATATTTACTAGGATAAGGCACTGTCCTACACTCCTCGGAGCGTTGGAAAATAATTAGGCTTCCTAGATCCACGCACACACATTTGCACCAGTGTCAAAATGTGTCTGCCTCATATCTAGCATAGGTTTTTTTCTTCCAGTAGAAAATACTATTCCTAGATAAACTTTAAAACTTTTCCTACTTTGGATGTGTGTGCATTGCCCAATACTTACAAAGTTGGATTCATTTGGATAAATAAAAGCATTTATCCTTTTTACACCTGCCTAAAAGAGTTGGTATTTTGTAGGGCAAAACCTTGTCTACTATCATTAGTAGATAGAGTTTTGCGCCAAAAACCTTGGGTGGTTGCAGGGGAACGCTCATGTTCCAACCATGAAACACCCCCTTGATGCACAGTAAAGCAAAACTCAGCTTTGCAATACTTTCAGGCAACTTTCCAGCACAAAATACCCTTTACACTGGAAAGTAAATTCAGAATAATCATTTTGAGTCAGCTTGTCTCACTTTTGTGACACAAACCCAGGGCAAAATGATAGTGAACATGTCAGCTAGTGCATAGGCAACACATATACAAGTGAATGGTACCAACGAGCTTTTATGATTGTAGTTGTATAAGCATGCTCCATAGCAGCGCTGAGCTGGCCTATATTTTGTAAACTTCCCCCACCACTGCGACGCCATAGCTCCCAGTGAGTAAAGGCTGGTTTCCCTAAAAGCACTCAGCTCACCCCGTTGGACGCTGGGCCGCAGGCGCTTGGCCCAGTTTACATCTGAAAGGCGACTTCTGCATCTCTGGCTTTAATTAGACTTCTGGAGGCAAAATGCAAAATGAAAGAAAACGAGGCGATTGTCATGGTAATCAATATGGTCTGATCAGTGCATCGCGGGCTTCCATTGATCCGGGAATCGGACTGCTGCTCGACCCCTAATTGATTTAGAAACAGAAAAAAACAAAAAAGGACCCATTTTGTAAATGGTGTTTTGGCGACCAAGAAGAAACCCTGCCATTGATTGGTGTGTGAATATTCAGCCTGGTGATGGGGTTAGGAGACGCAGACTGCGCCGCTGCAGGGCCCTCGGTCTGAAACTGGAGGGGCTGTATCTCAAAACATTTTAAATCATGTCCTTGGTGGTAAATTAAGACAGTGCATGCTCCAAACACCATTCATCACCATATCATGAAAGTAGAATTCTGGAAGAGGCAGTGTGTGACAAGAGTGCCTTTGCATACTTTTTGTGTGGCATTGTGCTGGTGATATGTTCTATTGTGTTTTTTTGTGCTGCTGCATATTTTTGCTGCTTTATTGCAATATGATTTTATTGTCTTGTATGGTTGATGTTACTTGGCGTTCTGTTTGACTGATTGGTTGTGATGTGCCCTGTTATGTTTTAATTGAGTTGCTGTGTAAGTGCTGTTTTGTTTTGTTGTTGACTTTAAATATGCCAAAAAATGCTGCTACTTTCGAGCCAAAAGCAGCACACACCTTGAAAGTTCCTGTGACAAGCGATCACTTACCACTGCCTAAGGTGGTATAATAGGACAGTCACAGGACTTTACTTAAGGCACATGCCAGCCCAAACCTATGTCAGACACTGGGGCATATTTACAAAGCACTGCAAGCAATTTAGCTGTGCTGCATCATTTAACCCCTTCGCCGCGGCGGGAATTCCGCCGCGGCGCTGGGAGGTGCGGGGGGGCAGCACGGTGGCCCGGTGCTCATGACGGAGCCGCTCCGTCATGAGCCACAGTTGAGCTGTGCTCATGACGGAACGGTTCCGTCATGACTCCGCCCAGTTGCGTTGTCCCCCCGCACAGGCGGGGAAACAGCGCCGCGTGGGCGGAGCGGCCGCCAACGGTCGTGTCATGACGGAACCGTTCCGTCATGAGCACACGGCAACCGTGGCTCATGACGGAGCGGTTCCGTCATGAGCGGGGAAGGGGTTAAATAAATGCAGGGATGCGTTGTATTCACAAGACCACGGCGCACCCCTGTGTTTTCCCTTGTGCCGGTTCTAAAAAGGCTGCCAAGCGCCAACTCAGACATGGTGCGAGGGTGCCTGCATTGCAGCGATGATTGTTTATGTGCAGGAAGGAACACCTTCCTGCAATTAAACAAAAATTAAAGGTGATTTGCTCCTTCTATGTGTGGTGCAGAATGCAGCACACATAGAAAGAGCAATACACAAGGAGAAATAAAAGTATTTCTCCTCTTTACACCAATCCAACGCCTGCTTTTCAGTGGCATTCGTTTTTGGCGCTGCCTCAGATTTACAGATCCTTGTAAATGTGGGGCAGCGTCGAAAAGCAATGGGTGTTGCGGAGAAATGCTCACAGCAACACCCATAGTACGCCCCTTTGACGCAGAAATCTGCGTGAAAGGGTATGATAGTTACAATGCGGCGTAATGCCACAAAAAGTGGCTTACCGTCGCTTTTTTACGATGGAGCAGGGAATTGCGCCAGCAGTACGTTGTAAAAAGTGACACTCCGGTGGTGCACTGCTCTTGTAAACATGCCTCACTGTACTTTAACTTAGCGCACCCTGAGCTCGCTTGATGTGATGTGGCCCGTGCTCTCTTCTAAGCCTAGCCTCTCCACAGCTGGCCCTCTGCCTAAGCACTGCTTAATAGTATACAGAACAATGAATCTGTTCTAGTTCAATGGGACTGTAGATACAGCCATTGCCAAATCCAATAGTTCTGGCCTTATATTTGCAGCGAACACATTTGTGTGTTGTTGAGCACAAATATGTTGTCCTTTTAGCTTGGGTTAGATTGGGACTGGTAAATGTAGATTTTAAGAGAAGAGTATGGTTATTGTGGGTGTATACAGACTAGGAGAGTGTGAATTTGCAAAGTTGTGTGCTTCGCATCTTTGCATATTTTTTATTGAAGTTTCACCAGGTTTGCAAAGTTGGAGACATTTTTTAAAACATCAGCAAAGAGTAAAGGCCATGCTCATCTTTGGGACAGTTCCCTTGCCGCTCAGGGCAATGAACTTGCCACACACCAGTTTATCTCATCCTTTCCTCAGGAACCATGTTCTTCACCTTTTTGGTCATCCAAAGTCGAATAGTGGATCTTCTGGCATCCGGTAAAGTATGGAGATCACCAGGCAGCAGCTATTGTGTTTCCTCGCTGTCACTCTGAGCTGACAGCCCTTAGGGACAACGGGGAAACCCATTCCATGCATCCGCATGCACCAAAGGACTTCATACAGCAGGAAATAGGACGGGTGACATAGGACCCATGGCGTACTTCCTGTTGTTCCACACCGCCTCTCGCGAGGTAAGGCGACAGGAAGCCGCCACTGACCATAACCGACCTTGGCCAGCACGTCGCCAGGTCGAAAGGGGACCCGGGCTCCCCCCCCCAAAGGGGGGGGGGCATTCTGTCCAATCTTCGCGTAGGTTGAAATTGGAAAACTTTGCAAATCTCTGCAGTATGATACCCAACTTCATGTGATTAGATGGGCGAAGTTTTATATTTGCACATGTCCTAATAAAGTGTTTCATTCAACAATGTAATGACAATGATGTATATTAATTTTTAGTTACACAATCTCTTGTGGAAGAGTAAACACACAGATAGAGTACACGCAGGATCAAAATCGCTGTAGCAGACAAGATAATGGGCAGAACAGATAGGTCTCTTTTGTGGTGTAGGTATATGTGTCATACCACATCAGCAAGGTACATTTAGCATTTCAGAGTGCAATGTGTTTTACCCCAACTCACAAGGGAATATTTGTGTTACTACCAGCGATATCACATCTAATGTCATTAGCATAAGGTTTGGCAGCCACTGATTATCAGTGTCATCCAACCATTCTATTGTTTCATGAAGACGTGAATGCTACTTTAATAGAATTTATTTCCAATTGAACTAGAATGTAGATTTGTGGGAACAAACATAGCCCAATACCTGCACCTGAGGGCTGGAAGAGGGGGATCGATGCATTGACTGCACTTATTTGGTTGGGATGGACAGGGCCTAAAGGGAGGGAGGCAAGAAAGTAGGTCGACAAATCAGTGAGTTACACGCGATGTTAAGGACAATAATAAGTAAGCATCAAAATGACTGCGAAAGGACTCAAGTGGTGTCAAACTTGATGGTATTGTATTTGATGAAAATATATAAGGAAATTATATGAGGTGTTGCCACTACTTTAATGTGTTTAAAATGTATTTCTTGATTAGAAATAAATAAACATATTAGTAAATAAAACCTAGAATGTTGATTATTTTTTTAATAGTCTAAAGGCCTCATTATGAGTTTGGCAGTGAGGGAGCGGGATTGCCTCCACCCGCATTGCCAAACCCATGAGCAAACTGCATGCCAGATTAGGAGTTTTCTGCTGTCTGGCGGGCGATTCTTTGGTGTTCCCAGGGCCGTGCCTTTGAAATAGGCACCACAATGGGAACATCAAAGGCAGTACCTGCACGGCATGGACTACTGTAGTCCATGCCGTGCAGGTACTGGTGGGAAGGGTATGCCCAGACGTGGGTCCCGTGCTCTCCATGCCACTGGAATCAAGACATCCTAGCTGAAGAGGGGTGAAACCCCGAAACCGGTCCTAGGATGCTTGTTTCCAGTCCAGGGAGGACCTGGCTTGGCAGTTCGGGCTGGACTGTTCCCATGAGGCACAGGGTCAAGACTGATTTGCATATGGCTGGGTTCAAACTGGAACAGCATGGTGAGCAAAAAAACGATGGATTTAGGCCCAGATCTCTGTACTGGGGTGAATGTATGACATTGTTCTGCATTCTGTCCATCAATTGTTGTTTTTGCATTTGTCTCCCCGAGTGGGAAGGGTATGCCCAGACGTGGGTCCCTTGCTCTCCATGCCACTGGAATCAAGCTATCCTGGCTGAAGAGGGGTGAAACCCCGAAACCGGTCCTAGGATGCTTGTTTCCAGTCCAGGGAGGACCTGGCTTGGCAGTTCGGGCTGGACTGTTTGCATGAGGCACAGGGTCAAGACTGATTTGCATATGGCTGGGTTCAAACTGGAACGGCATGGTGAGCAAAAAAACGATGGATTTAGGCCCAGATCTCTGTACTGGGGTGAATGTATGACATTGTTCTGCATTCTGTCCATCAATTGTTGTTTGTGCAGGTACTGGTGGGCATGTAATATGTGCCACCCCTGTGTGCATCCACATGGTGTGAGGCAACAGGGGGCCCCATTTGTTTTCTCACCGATACACTTTTCATAGCAGTCCCACCGCCATGAAAGGTTTGGTGGTGAGGAAACTCGCCATATGCTTGGCGGGCCGCAGTGGCCCCGCCAAGCATACTGCGGCCTCTATAGTGCTGCGTCAACGCCAGGGATCACTGATCCCTAGTGGGTGAGGTGGTCCAGGGCGGCCCGACCGCCCTCATTGTAATGGGGGAAGACTGCCACCACTGCACCATAGCGAGTCTGGCGGTTCGTGGACTGCCAGACTTGTAATAAAGCACTTAGACAGTACTTTTATAGTCTGACAATAACAATAGTACCTCAAAAGGCCATCTATTGAAAGATTCAGTCTTTTTAAAGATATGCTTTTTAAATGTTTTGCAGGTATAAATAGAGGATGAATGAAAGACTCAATAAGAATAAGACTGTGTGAAAGGACCCTGAGACAGGAGAAGGCAGAGTGTTTAAGGGTGTATGAACCCAGAATATTGTTTACCTAATTATCGTCTTACAAAAATATCACCCGTTGGAGTGAATTATAGAAAATCTACACCCAATGGGATGATATTCTTGTAAATAATATTTAGAACACAATATTTATGTCAGATTATATTTTTTTATCGAAAATCTGATTTAGGACTATTTTAGTGTAAAAGGAAAGATTGAAAGTGAAGACAGAGCCAGTTTGCTGAGGGCTTCTGAAATGTATAAATAGTAAATAATGCCATCTATAGAGAATCTGAATTCAGAAACATAGTTGCTTAAGAAATAATTGATATATTAATATTTATTTTCAAGATTGGTATGAGATCTGTTGAAAAAAAATCTATCTACTTCCAGAGATGTTCAAACTATACAAACCAATTTTATTTATAAAAAAAATATTTTTGACTCCTGAATTAATGCGACAGGAAGTGTTTGAACAATAGTGTGTTGGTCCTGTTCTGAACAAACACAAGCCTTTGGTCTTATGTTTTTTTCTTGCTCTTGTGTGTTTATGGGTTTAGATCTGGTCCAAAATTAACACTGCTCTTCCTTTCTTTCTCAATTGTAGTTGTAGGTAGTCTTGCAAATAATTGATCGAACTTGTGTAAGAAAGGACATTAGATTTATTTATTATTAGCCAGTGCTTTTCAACTCATCCATGTAACTGGAAGAATGCAAGGGATTTATTATACAAAACATGGTGGTATTGACTGTGTTAGTTAAAGACTGGACAGAGTTAATATATCATTTGTAAATCTAGCTATTGTACAAGACTTATTGTACTCACCATTAACTTATTTGTCTAGATCTAATCTACAGATTATTAATAGAGAACTTGTGCTTTAAGATAAGAAAGACTTCATGCCTCCTTGAGATTGTGCTGTGTTTATGGACTCTCTTATTTGTGTACTGTCATTATGTCTTTTTTAAGGAACATATCTGCAAATTAATTTAGTATGACACTATTATTTTGAGTTGGATCTCATGACACTCATAGCATAGCAGAGTAAATTACTTCTAAATAACCTATTTTTAATTTGCTTTTTGGGGGCATTGTTACAATGTACATTTTAAATGTAACAAGTTATTGTTTCTTTACATTTTAATAAGGTTTTGAACACAAGGAAGACAGAGTCAGCTAAATGGTTATGCAGCATTTCACATATTACACAGAGCTATGTACCTCTAACTTCTAGAAAATAAAAACCACGACCATCCCTTCTCACTAGCATACCCTTCTTTCAGGCATAGGGAACTGAACTCCTTGGTGAGTCTTAAAAGCCCCAACCCTATGTTGTTAGTGCACTATTAATTTTACTTACAATGCTTGCAGTGCATTGAGTTCCACTTCCTGTGCACTGTCTTGTCAGTTATCAGGTGATGGTGCTTGTATGTTCAATATAGTGCCTATGTTTGCATACATTTAAAAAGTCATAAACCTGTCCTTAAACAGGCATAGATTTTGTATATATTGGCTCTTAGGAGGATCTTATTCCATAGCATAACCACTAGCATTGTAAAAGGACTTTTGCATAAAGTTATTACAAGTTATTACATCTATTTCCGTTCAGCTCTATTGTTCTATGCCTGAATATGTTTTCTGCTATATCCGAATATATCCTTCCATGACTTATTCATATGCTTACAAACTAATATGAACCACACTCATTGTCCATTTCTCTAAGAAAATGATCACAATGGTTTAAACTTTTCATTATAACTCAGACTTCCCATCTCTTTCAATTAATTTGGCATACTGTCTTTGAGCTTTTACAGTTCGTAACTTTTTAGATGTGTCTGAAATGAATGATGCGTGAAGCATCAATTTCGTAAATTCTTTTAATAAGAATAAAAAAGTACTATATGGAATTCCTGACTTTACAAGTTGTTAAGCGAGAGAGGACTGCAAGTGCCATGTTTAAGGATTAGAGTTTAGTTACTTTGCCGTGTACCATGTTTGCTTTCTAGGGGCATTAAGACGATGGAATCCATCTTGACATAAAACATTCATTCTAGGAAGGACGCTGCTATGTCGCAGAAAATTCCTCGAGTTTCTTGCGTTTGGCTCAACCCGTTGCAAAGGTTTATTGCGCGTGATACTTTATGTCTGCACTGAAAGTAAACACCGACTATGAAAAAAGATTGATAAGAGACATGAAAAAGAAAATAAGCAGAATTCTTACTTAAAGCTCACATTTGTCCAAAATGTGGTCCACAGAAAAAGGGAAGCTACTAAAAATATACCATACCAAAAACAGGTAAAATGTCAACATCATAAAAAAATGCTTGCTTGCAATTGTCCATTTGTCCATTCCATGGCTTCCAAGTGGCCCATTTTATGTGGTCCTGTCTGTCTGGCTTTTTAGGCAATACAAAGTTACATTCTAGGATCTTGGTTCATCATCAGAAGTGCAAGGTTAAAAATCCCAGCATGCAAATGCTTCTGGCAACCAACAGAACAAGTGTTACACATCAAATGGGGCACATACAAAGGTTTCCAATTTTTCTTACACCATCCTTTGACCCAATTATGCAGTGCTACCTCCCCTTTGCTCTACATTAGTCAATGCTCTCTTTTTACACAAATCACTCTCTCCCTAAATTGTACAGTACCCAGTGCGCGCCTGATGCATCTCATCTAGTTTTGTCCTCAGGCACAACACTCTGCGGTTTCTTGCTTTCCCATTACCTAGTGCTCCCATCAGTCACAGTACTACTCTTCCCATGATCCATATCACCCAGTGTTTCTCCTTGTGTACGCTTGAGGTGCATGACACTAGGCCTGTGCGGAGAAGTGACAAATAAACTCTGTGGCGTTCCACAAGCAGCGGAGTGCGGAGCGAACTGTCATTTGCGCTGATCTTCCTGTCGCTCGGGTAGAAATTCTACCCTAGCGGCAGCTCGCAGTGGCCAATTTAACATGGGTGAGTGCACACGGGGAAAAAATTCCGCTGCTCTATGCGAAGCAGAGTTTTCTGCACTCCACGAGCTCCATGGATCGCGGAGTGTAGAAAACTCTGCAAACACCGCGAACAGAGCGGAGCTCACCGCCCAGGCCTACATGACACGTGTTACACTGGTGCATGTGACTGTGTTCTCCTGATAAACATTACCCTGTCCCTATAGGTGCATATCACGTTTTTCCCTAGCTGAATGTCATCGTGTGCTTCTCTGATGCACTTTATCCTAAGCCCCCTGCGGACCACAGTTATGTATGATTGTTGATCTGTCTATATTGTTGCCTGCACGTTTCATTGTTTGTGTCCTTCGGCACCCAACGTCCGTTGGACTTTGTGAAAATGGTTGTCTGCAGATGTGTTTTCTGTTTTCATGAGTGCATGACATATATGTGTACGTGAGCTTGTATGTTGTGTCCCTCTATTTGCATACTCTATGCAAAAGCTAAACATATATGCATTTTCAATGCTTGTTACATCGAGTGTTCAAAACTGAGCGCAGTATTTTGAGAGTAGTGAGACTAGTGCTTGGTGGATAAAAAGTGTTTTTGCTGATGTCAAACATCAGACTATATATTTGGATGTATCTTCTTACAATAGCTATTTGCATATAGAAGTTAAAGAAAAAGGGACAATCACTAGGGGATTTCTCTGTTCTTCAGTCACTGAGAGAGTTGATCTGGGTCTAATTCAGCGGTTATTACCTTGTTACCCCAGGTTGCAGAGGTCATGAAGGCAGAAACAGAAATGACAGAAGGCTCTATGCCCCTTTATTTCACTTTCTGTAATATACATTCATTACCCTTCTCTGAGAAGCTTAGCAACAAATAGACGAGTACTGAGGGGTTGCAGGAATGCCAAGGGGTCGCCATTTGTAGTCATCGAGAAGGGGCTCAAAAGATGTGCAAAGTCACTTCTGCTGTCCATGGTATAATGGTGAACTCACATCCAGGCAAAGAATACTTTTATTTAATTCATGTTTTTAATGGACCACAGCTTGCTCAGCGCCAAAGAGTAGGGGATTTCTGAAGAACTCTGCCTCAGCTAGATTGAACAGGTCCAAATATCCACAGATCAACAAGCAATAATCAGTCCTCAACTCTGAAGGACTCTATATATCATCCAGGTGCATCTATGTGGAGTTATGTCAAGTAAACCTATACTTTCTTGTATATACTTACCTTGTGGATATTTTAGTCTTCAATATTTAACCAACGATATCTTGGTAGCACATTATTCTGGAATTGATATTAACCTCTTGAGTGCCCATGACGAGATGGTCTCGTCATGGGTCGCGGTTGCGCTGTGCCCATGACGAGACTATCTCGTCATGAACCCCGCCCGCTAATGAAAGGGCCGGCACAGGGCGGGGAAAGGGCGGGGCACTCAAGGGGTTAAGGCGGAACATCCATTTTCTCACACAATGGATTAAAGGGATGGCAGGACTAAAGAAGGCTGGATACCAGACACACAGACAGTCAGACACTCAGGGCTGGGGGACATGCTTGTATACCATGGAGAGGCTATTCCTGCCACCACATCGTCTGACACAAAAATCATGGCCTAATTATAATTTACAAAAATATTGCTTCACTGGATGCAGTTGTTCTATTATTAATTTCAATGGGACTTTTTATGTAACATATATTTTGAATGCAATAGTTTTGTCAGATGATATTTAGGCCACAATGTTCTGGTACCTTACACCATTGCCTATATAATAGGAACTTTTAGGGTCAGAAAGTTCAGAAGAAAGACAACTGGAAATCTAGCCTTTTCTTTAATGCCACAGGATGGCTTAGTGAGTTGCAAGATTGCCGCTGGCACAGGCCTTCATTTACAGGACACTGGCAAGACCAATTCATCCTTTCATCTATCCAAAATTGGTAAAAATAGTAAGATTTAATCTGGTAACAATACACCTTTTATTTGCACTACTTAGAAGCAGCAAAAGTACTACATACACATTTTACATTTAATTTGCAGTTGCCAACCTTTTTTGGGAGTTGATTTCTCCCTATTTGTGCATTCTGGAAGGGGGGCATTGAAATGCCACAACTCACCTATAATTAATTGTTACATTAGAATAGAAGTGACATTTTATTATTACAGATACTGGTAATGTCAAGTTAGCCTGCAATAAGGTAACATGGTACAGGTTTTTCTAGAGGTATTTGTATAGTATTAAGCACTACCAAATGTACATAAACAGGGCCACTGAAATTATGTGATTATGTTGATGCAGTTTTTTCACATTATTGTGGATTTGCAACATAATTCATCATCTGCTGCATAGTCTGCAGATTTTAAGAGAATACAATTCATCAAAAGGTACTAAAAACACAGCAACACGTGTTCACACATAGTAGAAGGCCCTTCACAAAGCCTAACTGGCCATCTTTCATTTGCTTATTTCTATAGTTAGTTTTTAAACTGAGATTAATGTGAAATCTTTCCCCAGCCGGTGGTACCATGTGTAAAATGATCAACTAATGAATTAATATTATCAAAAAATGCGCCACATTATGCAGCATAGTTTGGCTTTTCTTACCACATAATTTAGTTAGCCGTGCCTCATAATTTGGTGCATATCTATCGTATAATTTCAGTGGCCCTGAAAATAAAAAGTCTACTGCAAGTCACCAACACCATGACCATTCCGAATCACTAGACCCCAGGTTGTGTCTCTTTGTATTGTAATATACCTCTAAAGTGAATTACCATGTCCTCAGTGTGCACATTTGTGGGTCATTTATTCTTTATAATATAAAAATTCTTAAACAATGATTACATAAAATAGAAAAGAACACAAATGAACTATACAAACATTTAATGTGTATGTGTGTTATTTGTAGTAGGATAAACATGAGGTTCACATTATAATAATTAGTGTATCATGAAAGAGAACAACATTAGCCATATTTAAATAAAATTGTGGAAAAGTAAAAGTATTTTTGTAGTACAGTCACTGGATGGAGAAACAGGAAGTCTCAGCATTTGCCACAAAAAAAGATCTAAACTAGCATGGCAGCTAAAATCACCACTTTTTGAATAGCCCGAGGCGTAACTACTTAAGGACAATGTTCAACCAAAATAAAGTAAGAACATGCAAGAAGGAATTAACGTACATATATACTACGACAGTACCAATGGAGCTTGCACGTGCCGGGAAGTTCTTTTCCGTTGCTGGAAAGACTTTATGTCAAACTCAATGAACAAAAAATAACAGCCTAATAATCAATCTACATGCCGACTGTCTTGTACTAAGACCAATGGTTAAGATCACTGCTATTTTCACTGAGCAATAATATCACTGCACGTTATGGAGAAGTGTGGCTCAATGGTTGGAGCGGCAGACCCTGATGCAGAGGTCTAGCCCGGGATCAGGGTTAAATTCCCCGCCTCGCCGGGTCTTGGGCTCAAAATTACACAGACCTGATAATTCTCACTTCGGTGCCTATTCCAATCATGGAGTCCCACTCTGCAACTCTGGGCAATAGCTTGCTTAATTTCCACAACGGCCCCCACAATGCTAAGGATGCCTGGCCTCCACCTTGGGGGTGCCCAGGAGTGGACGCCTCACAGGGAAAGCCAGGATGGGTTCCACAGCGGTATTCGTACAAGTGCCTTGAGACCCTTGCGGGTGAGTAGTGCGCTATACAAGTATCAATTTACATTTACATTTATGGCCATTAGTGATCTTGCACGAAGCCCAAACAGCTAAGATGAACTAATATTAGGGCACTGACTGATCGACAGATGTATATGTTATTAGATGTTTCTTCTTTTAAATAACAACCTTATTTTAGATGCTTTTTTACTAATCAATTGTTTTAATTATGAAAGTAACATGCATTGTATTTGTAAATGATTTTAGGTAATCATACAATAAAGTGTTCACATCCTGGTAGTGTAGATGAAAAAGAACTGGAAGGGTGTATTGCGGTTGCAAAGCTTGGGCGGTCTTGAGAGAAAATGACTGGCCAGCTCTGTCCCCAGATGTGCCAGTCTTGCCAACGTTCTCTTTTCACTGTGCACTCACTACAGCATTTGTAGTAGCGCCTAAAAAGAAACAACAAGAAAGCTCAACAACCTTAATTCACTTAATAAGAGAATTCGAGGAGCTGTAAATGTGTATGTATGTAGCAGACTTGCATAGCGCATATATGCCTGGGAAGCAATGTAGCGCTGAGCTGTGTAACATCAGTGCTTCAGGGGCATTATGATGTACCTACTTGCTATAATATAATATTGCAGGTGATGTGTGATGTCATTTTATTTTTACAATTGAGTTCTGATATCAGACTCGCTTGTAATAAGAAAATCGGTGGCAAGACTTTATAAGGCTACACTCTCCTTGTATTTTAATAATAAAATTACCAATAATAACATGATCAATATTAATATTACAGGTGTATATTCACCCCAGTGGGTCACTTGGCACCACTGACCCAAATTTGCTGTCACACATCTCGTTGTATTGACCTTGGATGATGAAAGACGGGAGTCCGGCTTCATTATTCAGCGTTTATATTCTTTTTGTTAGTACTAGTAATGGTATACTGCTACTGATAACAACATACCTCAGTGCTGCATTAACAAGTGTTACTGATGCACACATTAATGTCACTCACGTTAGGGATCGACTTTACCCCGGCCCTTACGAGCGTTAAACAGAAAATAGTCCACCCACTTTCCGCAGGGGGGCGTACGTCTTTGGTCTTCCTGGCAGCGGCCGCATAAGCCGTTAAGGTGCAGGCCCCAAGCAGAAGCGCTGTAGCGCCTCGATAACGTCCCACTCCCAGCAATAGACGTATCGATAAAGCGGCTGCACTAACTTTTCATTAGTGGCCCGCCCGGCGGCCTGCGCGTGTCCGCCGGCGCTAATCCGCTGTCGAGTCTCCGGAAGAGAGGAATCCATCAGCCGCAGAGAGGAGTCAATATTCATTAGGGTTTACATGCACTGAGTGCTGCTGGGACAGCTCATCATCACAGGGCCCCCCGGGGGACGCCAGGGCACTAATTGCCAACACGCACACAGCCGCGTCTCCCGCCTCCTTTTATTTTATTTTTTAATTAAGTAAGCAGTACAGTGCCACGAAGGACAGGAGAAGAGCGCCCGCCGACGCTGAGAAAAGCTGCCTGGTATGAAATAACAGGCCAAGCAAAAGAAATCTATGTGCAGGCTGCGCGCGCAACAGGCCTCCCCGGCCGCCTACGCTCCTCATTGGCAGGAACTGTAAAACTTCCCCGTCGTCTGAAAAGCCTGTAAGAAACTAAACCACCTAGCCCAGCTGTTTAACAAGATACAAAGGATCATAAAACATGCCAACAATTTAAAAAGCAAAGTGGAAGATTTGGGGGGGAAAAAGCGAATTGTTGGAATATATTTTCCAATTGACTTCAAATTAAGCAGAACTAATTTTAGACGGGAGAAGGCTGAAATAAAGCAAAAAGCAATTTTTGGCTTAAAAAATCGCGAGTCTAATTAGCGAGCACTAAATTACATGCAGCAATTGCTTCCCTCCTCAACTCTCCATGGAAAGTGCGTAACACCTCGGTCTGACAATCTCTTGACATCTACTTTGCCACCACCAAACCACCTTGAACCTCAAACTTGTGAACCCTGTATGCCCACCGACTCAATTCTGTAATTGCCCTAAACAGGCAAGTTATGAGCACCTCCCTACTAACTGACACCAGCCCTCAGGTATACTCACTAACTGATCTGCAATGATATGCATGCTGTAATATAGATGTAACCATGGTACCTTGTACACTAAATGAGCTGTACTTCTCTTTGAATATTATATCATTTAACTACCTACTGGTACTTCTTTTACTTTACTTTATTATCTCATTTTTCCATTATATGTAATCTTATATATTGCTATATTAAATACTGTCCTTATTTGATGCGACCAGCATTGGTTTTGATATATGATATGATTATTAATTATCTGCACCAGTTTACCATTCCAGCTCATCTATACCAGCCCTCGGCTTTTCAATATGCGAATTTTGTATTGTCTGTTTCCTCCCCTGATACTTTTGTTTTGGAAAATGCTCAATAAAATTATTTGGGGAGGAGGGGGGAATCGGGAGTCTCTCGCATGAACAGGGTCTGTTGGCATGTGTGGATCATTCACCGTCGGTGTTAGACTGGGACAGAAAATGGGTCTGGCCAAATTAAAAGTGGACCCCATTAGCAAATCAGATAGATAAAAAAATGGCCCACATGTGTACATCGGGCCAAGTTTGAACTTGCAAAGACACACTGTAGAGGTGTTTTGCATGGTACGAGAGACTGGCATGCATTTTTGCTTGCCGCAAGCAATGTTTGTCCTAATATCAGGGAAATCAGCAGT
Source organism: Triturus cristatus (assembly GCF_964204655.1). Lineage (NCBI taxonomy): Eukaryota > Metazoa > Chordata > Amphibia > Caudata > Salamandridae > Triturus > Triturus cristatus. The sequence goes on from NC_140592.1 coordinate 465,042,777, forward strand.
AACCACCAGCCCACCAGACCTTAAAATAGGCCCAAAAACAGACCAAACCCAGCCCAAACTCTGATTTATCAGCTCAGCCTCCCTGTATACCTCATTTCTCTATAGGCCAGTCCAACCATGTTTACAGTTGGTGGCGTTAGGGCATCTGCGGAAATGCAGCGGATGCCCTGTCCACTAAATTCATGGTTCCCTTGCTCAACTCAGGTTCTGGGGGAACTGACAGGTTTCCGACAGCACAGCCTCCGGTGGCAGTGGTGGCTCGCAGGGGAAGTGATGCGGGGCAGTGAGGTGGGGGAGGGACAGAGTGGGGGGGTAGTGGACTCCTAAATACGGCGGAACGGAGTAAAGTAAGTAAATAAATAAATAAAACAATTACCATGAGCGCGCTGAATCGCCAAGTTGGCGATGCAGGCACGCAAGATGCAGGATGCATTTTGTACTAAAATACAGTTCCAAATTCTAGTTTCGCATCTTGCATGATTATGCATAACGTTATGTAATTGTTCTGAAATTTCACGTAATTAAGCCAAAGCAAATTCTGCCAATTTCGCATACATTTAGTATTGTCTAAAATAAAATAATTTTCTGGGGTTTGACAAATGATTAATCAAATCATACTCCACTTCTTCCTTCTTTGGGACTTTCCCAATGTCAATAGCATCTAATGTTCTAGTGGGTCTGCTAATCTTACGACAATGGCTTCTTATTCAAAATATCTCCTCAGCACCTCTGTCCTGTCTTTGTCTTACTTCACATTTCCTGCCCAGCACCTCTACTTTGATCCCTTGTGTTGCAACTGAAAGCCCATGCCGAATCCTTGGCCCATCTCGAGGCAGTGGTCCAGCTGTTTCCCTCATTGTCTATGATCTAATTGGTCTCTTGGTATGTTCACACCACCCCTTTCCGACTTCCTGCTATTGCCTTGTTTATATCTTCCACTTTGCCACAGCTGGCTAAAACAGCTCCATCCTGATGGTCTCATCTGCATTTTGCCGTCTGGTGTTCGTACCCGCACACCTCCAGCACACGTGCCCCATTATTAAAAGCTCAGCAAACGCTTCATATAACTAACTGTCCTCAGCCTGTTCACCTCAGCCCCAATTGAATGGAGCGACGTGAAAAGAGACTATATGGCAGCAATATGCCATTAACCATGTGCAATGATCCACTTCTGTTGTGGCCTTAAATTGTCCATCTTAGCTTAGACCTGCTATCCTCCCAAAACTGGCTTGTTCTTTTCCTTTTGCATGTACATCACTGAAAATAACTTTTCACCTTCCCTTTGGGGTTCTTCCCCTGTTACCAATACCATACGCTTATATTCCAGACACCTAATTTAGTCTATCGCTAGTTCAAGTTTTTTTGCTTTTAGTCTCCGCTTGCACCTTATATCTCCATGTGTCATCTAGAATATCTTTATTTTCAGGTGCGCCCCATTAACTTTGTAATGTCCATGTTTCTGGCTTCTTCTTTTTTCTTATGCCTCTCTTTTCAACTCTCCCACTTTCTTCTTCTTACCCCACAATCGTTCAGTCTTTTGCCTTTAACTTCCGCTCTGTCTCCATTGTCTGCCCCACATGGCCATATCACTTGACACTTGAAAGCTCTCCAGTTGAGCCTCAATAGTGGCTAAACCTCTTTTGATATTCACTTCTTTTGGACAATAAATGTGAAACCAAGCCGGCCAAGCTTTATCCTACACTTTGTATTATTTTTCCCCATGTGCAGTCTTCTTTGTTTTCTCTTCTGCCCCAATTTCTCTCTTCTTATTTGTGAGCAACCAAGGAGCCTTTTCTGCCTCACCTTCGTCCCACTCATCTATGTTCTAAACTCCGCTCGTACTGCATGAGTACCTTGACGACACTGCGCTTGCGTGGCTGGGCCCCTCCCAGCAGAAGTTCCTTCATCACGAACTAGAACTAGATGAAATAACAGACGCCATAATGGCCATGAAGTCGGGCAAGGCGCCGGGATCGGACGGGCTGCCGGTTGACTTTTACAAGGCCTTCAAGCATGTGCTGGCCCCCATTCTAAAGCAGGTGTACTACTCTGCGCTGGAGGGGGGCGCCCTGCCGGCCACGATGCGGGAGGCACTCATAACGTCACTGTTGAAACCTGGTAAGTCACCGGAACACTGCGACTCGTACAGGCCCCTTTCGCTATTAAACACGGACGTTAAGATTTTGGCGAAGGTCCTAGCAACGCGTCTTAACCTCCTGATGGAGCGCCTCGTCCTCCCGGACCAGGCCGGGTTCGTTCCCAACCGTGCGACTTCCCACAACCTGCGCACGCTACAGGCTGTGATGCAGGATATTGACCCTACGAGTGAGGCTGCTGCGGTTTTTCTTGACGCCACCAAGGCGTTCGACTCCTTAGAGTGGGATTACCTTCTTGCCTTGTTGGAGCGGATGGGCATGCCATTCAATTTCCTAGATTGGATACGGCTGTTGTACTGCCAACCTCGAGCTACGGTCCTGCTCAACGGCGCCCGCTCCCCCCCCTTCGCGATCCATAGGGGTACCCGACAGGGGTGCCCTCTCTCCCCGGTTCTGTTCGCAATCGCCATAGAGCCCCTAGCGGCCAAGCTTCGGCAACATCACAAACACCGAGCTCTCATTTATCCAGAGCGCCAACTACTCATTGCCCTATATGCAGACGACATGACTCTATATGTGCATAAGCCGCGGGAACACCTGAACCCTCTGCTGCGTGAAGTCACCAAATTCGGAGCCATCTCGGGGATACAAATCAACTGGGCAAAGTCGGCTCTGTTCCCCTTGACTGAGAGCACCACGCAGTTTCCTCTAGATTACCCCCTGGTGTGGGAATCGGCCGAGATAAAATACCTGGGCATTCAGGTGGCTAGAAATCGGGAGGCCCTGATTAGAGGCAACTACGGGACTGTCATTGACAAACTCACGGACAACATTACTCGGTGGATACGCCTCCCGCTGTCAAATACAGGTCGGATCTCGCTGATAAAGATGGTGATTCTTCCCAAACTGTTGTACCTCTTCACCAACATACCGTATAGCCCTGGCGCATGTTTCTTTCGTACTCTCGACTCCCAGTTGTCGAGACTTATCTGGGGTGGGAAGCAGGCCAGACTTAGCCTGCGGACCCTCATGTTGCCTTATCACCAAGGGGGGTTTGATGTCCCCAACTTTCGGCGATATTATGACTGTGCACAGGGCCACTTCGCGGCCTACTGGTTCCACCCCCCTCCCTTTATGGCGCACCTGGCAGTAGAGGACGGGTATATGAGGCCAGAGCAACCCTCCGGGTGTTTATACACGACAGCACGCACAGAGCGTAGAGACCCCACCACGGTCGACTGCACGGTCAATGCCTGGAAACGATTGGCAGGATATATGGACGTGAAATTCCTATACTCACCCCGCATGGCTCTGGCGAATGATCCCAGATTGAGCGTCACTCGTGAGGAGATTGGCCGTGGGCTGCTCACAAAACTCGCGATTCACACTTGGGGGGATTTATACCACCAGGGGAGTTTTCGTACGGCGACGCACTTTTTTGGGGACAACTCTCCCTCGGTTATGGATACCTTCATATACGTTCGGCTTCGGCAAAATATCAGGGCTGTCACGCCTGACTTTCCGGGGGAACCGGACACCGTGGCGCCGCTACATGCTCTGTTGCAGAAGGGAACGCCGTCACACGTGGTCTCCATGTTGTATAGACACGCGCAGGTGGCTCCGTCTCCCCCCCCATCTTCGTGCACGCGCCAGCTGGGACACAGATCTGGGGGAGCCACTGTCGGATGATCAGTGGGAAGAAAGTTGCTCTCATACCAATGCGGTGACAGGCAATGCTCGCCTTAGGCTAGTTCACTTTAAATTTCTACATCGCCTCTACTTTACCCCCGCCAAACTGCACCGTCTCGGACTCCGTGACAATGATCGCTGCCTACGGTGCAGAAGGCCAGGAGCAGGCTTCATGCACTTAGCATGGGCGTGCCAGGCCGTGGCCGCCTATTGGGTAGCGGTGTTTGCTGCCATTTCTGACATGATCGGGGTAAACATTGAGCCCTGTCCTCAGATAGCGCTGCTGGGTCACTCCGACCCCGCTGTCAAAACACACCGGAAATTTTTCGCTTTGGGATTACTGCTGGCTAAGCGACACGTCGCGTGCCGGTGGGGACGGGGGCGAGCGCCCAAATTCAAAACCTGGCTGGACACGATGACAACTTGGCAGGAGCAGCAGCATAGTTATGCAGACCTTTTACCGCACAAGTCGCGCCCTAGGGACCTCTGGGGCCCCCTGGCTGCGTACCTCCTTCGTTCACAGGTTCCAGACGCATCCTCTGCTGACGCGCCAAGTGACGGGGTGATGTGCGGCCGGCCTTCCACGCTAGCTCCAGCGCCCCCTCCACTGACAACTGACGTTGCCTGATCCCCTCCCCTTCCTCACACCTCTTGCTTCCCATGCACAAGGGCTTGCGTCCCTAGTACGAATGTCAGGGCAACATATGTCCCGTGGAGCGTCCGCTGACACAGGTTAGTGGAGTGGCGGACCTTCCGCCCCCCCCTGGGACTGGAACACAGCGTAGTCCACCCCGGGATGGCATCACATACACGGCACTACAGGCAGATGATTCATGACGCGTTTCTCACTTGGGTCATTACCACTTCCTCCCAGAGCATTAGATAGGTCTGTGGGGCGTAGAGCGTCGCGATGCTGCTTATCGACTGCATTCCATGATGGACGGCAATGCCCTCACAGCACCACGCTTCACTACCTTTGAACACCTCATACTGCGTATGGAGGGCAGCTTCTGGGAGGGAACAGTTCACAATGCACTTGTTTTGGGTTTGTTATTAAAGTTGAATGAAACCTCAGGTATTTCACGCTTGAATTCCGCTTGCGGGTATCCCTACTTACTACTGCATTCTTCAACAGCTCAACCTTCACTACTACGCGGCCGGCCCGACTGGGTTGTAGGCGACATGCTGTGTACTGTAGTTGTTGCTTTTCAAACTGTGCTTCTTGATTCTTGCACTGCATGTTGTCGCTGCCGGCCTGTTAATTCAGGATGTAGGCGTGGAGCTGTGTATTACTGTTTCAGGATCAATAAAGGTTTTGAAAAAAAAAGAAAAAAAAAAAACTATGTTCTAAACTCCTGCACAAGGGGATGTAAACCCTTTTATCACCGATTTAGGCTTGTGTATTGTATCTTTGTACCCTCTTCATATTGGCCAACAGTTCTCCAGGCTTGTGTATTGAATCTTTGTACCCTCTTCATAATGGCCAACAGTTCTCCTCATTACTTCGTTCTACTGCTGCCCTTTCCTCCCCTATAATCTTTCCTCCGTGGCTCTCCATATCTTCAACCCTTAACTCTCTTTAGTCCACATACATTTCACCTTTATCCTCTGGCACTCTCCCATCATCTTTTAGGCCCCTTCATAATCTATCAAAAGTCACAATAGCATGTCTGGTCAACCTAAAACCAGAGTTGCAAAACAACAAACATCTTACCTCACCCAAGAAAAGTGAGCTATACCAATACAGATCTGCATCCCCTCACTCCAGAAGTACCTAAAATATTAATATGGTAAGCCCTATTGTCGGTTCTGTCCATTGCACTAAACCTTATGCATTTGATTTTGGTTCTATAGCATAGTTACCCCCTTGTCTATTTATCTTGTCTGCAGGCAGCATCGAGTACACTTGCCCGGTGGTGAACGACTGTGAGATTACCAAGAGAAGGAGGAAGTCATGCCAAGCTTGCCGTTTCCGCAAGTGCCTCAAAGTTGGGATGTTGAAAGAAGGTAACGGTAATTAAGGCAATGTTCTCATATTTTTGAAAGGATGTACTTAATTCCTGAACCAGAATTACTTTATTGCTATTGGCTCAGATCCCTCAACCACCCGGTTATCGGGCATAAAATATTGTGATAAATGCTGTCAGGATATAATCCTTGAGTGACAGAGAGAGGAAGCCATCGCTAAAAATGGGAAGAGCCACTTGTCACACATAGCCAGTAAACGATAGTGATTCTGAGTGACATTTGTAATGCAGGAGAATAACATCTTGGGTAATGTGAAGAGACAATTATTCTGAATTGTGGGAAAAGATTATAATGTTGAGTGAGGTGAAGAGGCCGCCATGTCAAGTGAGGTGACAGGACTGGTCTCTTAGGTGATGCGAGGAAGTAGGTATCTCAGGTAACATGAAGAGACCATCATCATAAGTTATGTGAAGTAGACGCTGATACCAAGGACATTAGGAGTCTGCCATCTTGCGTGGAATCAGTTGGCAGCCACCTCAAGGGATGTTAGGGAATTTTCATCTTGAGTGATGTTAAGACACTATCATTCTGAGTGTTGGGAAGAAGCTGTCATTTCAAAGATCCCTGCTTGAGTCCATCATGTTCAATGTTGCGAAGATACTGTGTTCTTAAGAGATCTGAGCAAGCTGTCATTTTTGTGATGTGAAGAAGGTTTTACCACGAGTGATGCATGAAGCTACCATCATGAGAGATGTTAAAATGCCATTGTGTTGAGTGATATAAAGAATCCTTCATCTTGAATGATGCAAGAAAGTTTCCACCTGGATGACGTAAAGATGCAGCAATCTTGAGATATGTTAAGATGCTGTCACCTTGAGTGATAGACGGAAACTGTCACCCGGAGTGACATGAAAAACCGACAATCTTTAGAAAGCTTAAACTGGCATCATCTTGAGTGATCAAAAGAAGCTGTCAACTTAAGTGATGTTAAGAAGCAGTTATCAAGTGTGCCCAGAAGAACCTGATAATTTGAGTGATAAAAAGAGGATGTCATCTTGAGTGACTCTAAGAGTCAGTCACCTTGGGTACTCTGAAGATACAGTGTTTTAAGTTATGTAAACAAGTTGTCATCTTGAGTGATGTAAAGAAGTTTTTATAGTGTGTGATGTCAATAGGCTGTCACGTTGAGTGATTTAACCCCTTCAGTGCCCCGCCCTTTCCCCCTCCTGTGCCGGCCGTTACATTAGCGGGCGGGGTTCATGACGAGATAGTCTCGTCATGGGCACAGCGCAACCATGCTCCATGACGAGACTATCTCGTCATGGGCACAGAAGAGGTTAAAATAAAAACCGGAATCTTAATGTCAGAAGGCCTTCACCGTGAGGATTGTAAAAAGAGTTGCCATTATGGGTGTTGTTAGGCCGTCATGATGACGTGATGGTGGGGTTTGACTGCGCTACCAAACCTTATGAATGATGGAGAAAAAGTGAAAAAGATAGGCATAATGAGTGATGTCAAGAAGTCACCATCCTGAAATATGGGGAAAGCACTTGACTTGTGAGTCATTGAAATGAGTTCATATCGAGTGATTAGAGGAGGCTTTACTTTAATAAAATGACTGTCTTTTTCTGACACTTTGGGGTTCTCATTTCAGAATATGGGAGAGGGTCCATTCCTTTTAATGTACAAACCTAATGGCTTCTGGGCATCTTTAAATTTGCCCCCACCTTCTATAGTTAAAAATGTTTTGATCTGATGTCGTTGTTCGTGTATCTAGCCATCGTGTAGTTCATGCAGTGCATTGAGGAGGCTCCCAGCAAGGCCAGAGAGAACGTCTCTACCTTCTGCGAAATGATACACCTGGACGTCCTAAACAATGCCCTCATTGCCAATGCTGCAACACTGCCATGACCTCATGCCATTCTGCAAAAACAAAATATCCAACATCCAAGAAGATATTATGATTAGGGCTCCCTGTTTTCCGTTTTTACAGATTTTTACAGATAAATACAGACAGAAAACAATGTGTTTTCTGTCTGCATTTATTTTTAAATGCGGATAAATACAGAAAATGGTGCTCCTTTTAAGTGTCTTTGATGAATTATAGGTCAGCAGCTGAGCATATGGACAGCATGGGAAATTAAAAAACAGGAGGAAATTTCTTTAAATAACGGCATATGTCAACATACATTTATGGCATAATGCTAGTATTTACCAGTGGAGATATTGTTATGTAATATTTGAGAGCTCAAATAGCTACAACACGACCAACATCAAAGTATGAGTGCACGTCTATCAGTTAAATAAATATGGAAATTTACAGTTTTTCAACTTCATTTATACGCAAAACACAAAATAAATATGGATAAATACAGATAAAAGGGCCCAAAAATAAATATGGATAAATACAGACGGAAATGTTAAAAAAAAAAATACCATAAAACCGGGAGCCCTAATTATGATTAATACCGGTCCATCCTCTTCCCATCTATTGCCCTACTGTCTCTACTAATGTTGCTGACATAAGTCTAACTTCTGGAACAGAAGGATGCAGTGAAGATTGCATTGAACCATACACTGCTTCCTTCAGGAAACAATGTATCATGTCACCTCAGACCTTACTTGTGTGATTAATACATTGCTTTTAGGTGATTCAGTCCAATGCCTAATCTGCTAAGCGCAGGAGCCCAAACGTTTGTTCAGAAACCGACTGTTGGTACTATCGTAGGTTGGGGTGCCAATACCAAGGCAGTGTAGTCTTCATGCCTCTTCCACCGCCACTCAACATTTCCACCTCCACCACAAGCCACTCCCTGCGTCTTGATTTCACTCTAGCAGGTTCTTTTTTATCCTTGCTTTCTCACTTTGTCACTGTTTTTCCAACTTTCTGTTCCTCCTTTTTTTCCGCATTTTATGTTTTTCACTCTCTTCCTCTGGATCAAGGTTTTTTGAGGAAAAATACGTGTGAGTCTCCAAAAATGAGTTCTGGTGGGCCCCACCTGCAACAACCAGCTCAAATTTAGCAGTGGGTCAGTCCCTAAATCACTAATTCATGCTATTAATGCACTTTATCTAAATAGAAAACAGCGGCAGAAAGGGTCATTTTGGTTAACTTTTGGTCAATCTCCAACTTACCTTTCCACAGCAATATTTTGCAAAAATAATTCATAGATCAACTCCACAGCTACATGGAACAAAAGCAACTTCTAAATGTAAATTAATCAGGACGCAGAGTCTCAAGAGGCACTGAGACCAACCCGGTTCCTATTAAAGAGGAAATCCTTAATGTATTGAATGAAGATCGGCAATCAGTTATGATTCTTCTAGATTTGCCTCACGCATATGAAACAGTCGCTCACTCAGTACTACTGCGAATGAACCAGGACTGAGCGGGAATCTCTACGAAAGCCCCTAACTGGATTCTCTAGATACTCAGTAACCACAGCCTGAAAATTTGGAGAGGATAGGATCAATACTTCATCTATAGGGACAATGTCCCTTGGAGTACCACAAGGGTCGGCACTGTTGCCAATATTAATCAACTTTGTACATTCGCCCGCTAGCTCGGGTTCTTGGACAATGTGCAGCACACTGTCAAAATTCTCCTGATGACACCCAGTTTCACATCCAACAGGTTGAGTTTGACCAAAATTAAAATCTCAAACTTCCCTAAATTTTTTTTTAATTAGATGCAAGAAAGTTTACCTTGCCTGAAAGGGGAAAAATGGATCTGCATATTTTGTGGAACACGTTCTTCAAATAGCCTTAGAACCTTGGAAGCCTCCCAACTAAAGCGACGAAGTCTTAAAACCTGGAAGTCGTGTTTCATGTTGAAATGTCCTTTTTAAGCTCTGTGGCAAATAGTTAGAAAATGCACCTAGATTTTTTCGCAATTTTTATTACTTTGAAAAAATAGGGCATTAGACCACCTTACAATAGAAACTAACTACGCTGCACCTTTTAAAATGTTTTTTAGGTGCAGGGAGATTAAGTGATTTGCCCAGAATCACAGGATGTTGAGGGTACGAACCTAGCTCCCTATGTTCCATGGTCAGCTGCCCTAACCACTAGGCTACATCTCCTTCCCAAAACCTTATAAATCCCTGCTCTTTAAAATACTCTTTTTACCCCAATGCACCAACAGGGTGGAGTTTCTGAGATCTGTGGTAATGACAAGGTTAAACTATGCTAATATAGTAAACACAAAACCACTCTAAAAGTGATTGAATATCTTTAACAACAGCAGGACCATGCTGGCAGGCAATATCTAAATCCTTTAAAGCGTATTTATGGAGCGCCCGCATTGAAATCACTTTGTTGATTACTGGTGGAAGAGTGAATCAAGTCAAAGCTCTGTACACAGTAGACCTAGCAGGCTGGCAAAAAAGTCAGGAGTACCTGCAAACACTAGACCCCCAACTATAGTCTTCTCAGGACCCTCGAGCCAGCCTCATCACATCATATGACACAAAAAAGCTTTAAGAAACTTAAAAATGAAGGCATATATCTATATGAGTCCAAGGTCCTAAAATATGGAACAGAATTAACTTAAGCTTGAAAGCAGAACACAACTATCTGCACTCGGGAAGCTCGTAAAACCAGACTACTCAGGTTGGCTTATGACTAGCTCTCTGAATTCTGGGCAATGCATGAGCAATAGCGGAAAGGGCTCATATCCTGTACATGACTGGACTTGATTCTGTTAACAGGGCCAAGCGTTGGCTTAAGCTTTTGGATATGGGTCCTCGCCAATGACAGAGAGAGTTTAGGGCATGATGTGCGTGTCGGACCAATGATCTGCGCCCCCTCTCCAAGTTCGCACGCCTGCAGCATAGTACGCAACGCGCCCCCGCCCTCTCAGTCAGTTAGGGAGTCACACTCACCGGAGAAACAAGCAGCAGACAGCACAGCATTAGTCTGTGTAGGCCTGAGGCTTCCAGACGTTTAAGTAAGTGTAACACACCGGTTCGTGTACCTTTATATTACATAACAACATTTTAGAAAGGTGCGCAACAATGAGCCAAAGTGCACTTAGCACACATCGGGCAGAAAGTAGGTCGTTTCATGCCATCATTTTCGAGATACCCCTAGTTTTGAGTTGCAGGCACTCCAGGACAGTGCAATTTGCCATCGAGTGACAAAATGTATGTTGTGAAGTAGGATGCTAAGATCGGTCCTATATTTTTTAATTTACCATTCTCACGCCTTTCACTTGATTTCTCATGGAAAGGTGACTGGCAGTCAAACAAATAATTTCAAGTAAAAACTTGTTTAAAGAAATGCACATTTTTAAAACTTTTGCTGACAAAAAGTCTCAATCGTATATTTATTTGTGTATTTAGAGGTGTTATAAAGCGCGAAGAAGACCCGGGGTAGGAGAGCATTTGTACAGTACACATTTCACATAAATATCAGTTCAAGACGATAACTACAAAGCTGAAGGACAAGGCTGTGTGTTTACAGAGCAACAAGGGTACACATCATTATAACTAGATATACATGGCATATTCTGCCAGTGCAAGGACAAGCTAGGAATCACTAGTGAGGTTACACAGGACAATTTTACCAAACACAAGAACGGAGAATTCCATACCACATTCAGTCCGATGGAAGATGAGGGCGATCGATTCGTTTGTCAGGAATTACTTAGTGAGAAGAGATTTAACTTTCCTCTCCAAGACAGCTGGTGGTAATTAGATCCCAATTTTAGGTGTACTACCCGAGAAGGAGGTTTTTTGTTTCTTCATTCTATGAGCTTCCAGGAGTAGCCAATCACCACTGAGTAGGATGTGGTTGCCTCTTGACAGTGAGTTTTGTGGCCAGGTATTTTGAGGTGCCGAAGTGCATGGCTTTGAGTAGTACAGTCTACCTAGAGGGAAGCACCTTGCTTCTATTGCGAGCCACTTGAGAGTGATGAGAACAGGTGTAATGTGTATGAATCACTTTGCTCCGGATACTAGCCTAGCTGCCAAATTTAGGATTTGGTGTTAGGTGTGATTTTGCGGCAACGGTCAAGGGAGCATTGCCATAGTCAAGTCTAGATAAGACCATAGCCTTGATTGCATTTTTGAAGTCTGGTGGAGGAATGACAGGTTTGTATCTTTTCAGCAGTCTGAGTTGATATAGAGCAAGTTTTGATGTGTAGTTAATGTGCTCTTGAAGGGGCAGATATCTGTCTGCGATGATCCCCAGAGATTTAGTTCTGCTGCTAATGGAACAGCCATTCATTTAACATTTTAAGCTCAACATTATTCATCAAATGGGCATGCACACCTCACTACCGACACAGTACCAGGAGGGGCGGGCTTCACATCTCTCCAGGACAACAACTCAACAGGGTATTTAACCTCCATTTTAGCACCTTGGAGGTGTCACCACTACAATTGATTTTTGTCAGCATTGGGGAGTGTTGGTTTTGGTTAAAACGACTTTTAACTTTATTCCTGACAGTGATGAAAGCATTTCATTAAAACTTGCCTGTAATGTGAAAATAAAAGCAAGGAGTTTACAAATATTTTATGCTGTCTCACACTAAGCACACAGGGCCTGAGTCACAACAAATTTTACGACTAGTGTCATTACGATTGTGGAGTCATCTGCTGCCTAGCCATGAATCTATGTTATATACTGTGCAATGGACTGGGATTTGATACTGCACTGTTATATTTTGATAAATGAGCCAACAGTCACATAATTTGTAATAAATGCAGGGCTCAAAAAACTTTGAGTTTCCCGCTGTTCAATGCCATGGTTGCTAAATACCACGGGCAACTTAGTCTTGATTTCACCTAATGAATCTTTCTTTTGCCACCTACACTTCCTGTCTCTTTAGCTAACTCTCAAAGGTTCTTTTCCATCACAGTTTTCTCCCTCTGCCAATGTTTCCTAGCTTCCTCTTTATGCTTCTTTCCTCCTTCCCCCTTTTTCTTGCTTTGGCTCAAATTCTAACGATGGAACATAAGAAGTTGTCCCCACAACTGAGCTTGTGAGGCAAGTCATGTCTGAGACCACCTATCACCTTTCTAATTTGTTTCTTAAATCACCCCCCCCAGCCTTTTCACAGCACTAACAGGTTAGGAAGATTAAAGACTGAGTCAGCCTAGCTAGGAATCTAACTTGTGATCTGCACATTACCTCACCGATCTATCCTTCCTGACATACAAAAAAGCGCCACTTGCACTTTCCACTCTCTTTACAAGCAAGGGCAGTCCTCTTTTGGCAGCTGTCCACGACACAGCACTTGAACCACAGTGGGCGACACTACAGCGTCCATCTCCAACACAGCTAGATATAGGCACAGCAGTCTCACTACACATCCGCTTTGTACTTATGTTAGGTAACTACCACTTCATGTGAGTAAACACTCCTGCACGCTCCTATGTTACCCAGGTAAGGCACCACATTGGCCCTACTACCTTGGTGCTTAATCTCATTTTGGACCTCAGTAGGGGGGTGTCCTCCGCCATATCCACGCGCGCCTGGCACACTCTTTGAACCTCAGTGCCATCTCCAGTCCAGGCTTCACCCCTGCATTAATATCCTTCTGCCCTCTTCACCCTTCATGGTGCTTGTTCAAATAAACAGGTTAGACTGTTACAGGAGCCATGCTGATGAGTCTGTATTAGCCTGTGTGCATGCACATACAGATATATATATATCACATTGATGAAGCATAGCAGACCAGGATAAAGATAAATGCTCCATCACTGAAGAAACTGAGAACGGTTCCTGAGCTTGTATTTTTTTTTTCCATTTAATTTTTAAAAGTGGCTGCACAGCGCCGCAGGACTGCTATCAGTGGTATGACTTATACTTTGTGTTCTCTGATTCACTACTCTTGTGTCTATTTTTGGAGCTCTCTGTAAGAATGTCTATGGGTACATATGACTGGGTAACCTGATGCTCTTTAAGGTCATCATTTACTATTTACTGTGCTTTGAAAGGTAATGCAATTAAATATGTGATGAAAAATGTGTTGTAAAATGCATAATTTGTCTCTTTTTCCAAAGTTTTCTTGGGGGGAGGACCCCCTCCCCAAACCCCCGCTACCAGTGGTCATGCTCACTCGCTGAGCTCACTCACTACGCACCGTGCGGGGGCTGGTCTGACATGATTTGCCAGGGCTGCTTTCAGTTCCCAGTCTGGCCCTGAACACAGGTACCCTTCTCAAGGTCACATGAGCTAGTTTATTTTGTATTTATTTATTTAGACAACTCAGAGGACCCAATGTTGAAGGAGCGTTTTATGAAAGCAAATTAACAAAAATTAATTCATCAATAAATGCTAGCAATAAATAAAGAAAAAATACAGCCTAAAAAAAAAACATCAAAACAATTCAATAAAAATAACAGAATGATCAACAGGGAGTATCATGTTGCAATCATGAATCCAGATTGCAAACACAACACATAACAAACTTTATTCCCTCCCTCCTATGATAGGACTGGATAGATTTTAACAGTGTGTAGCATTTCCTGCTCTGATACCTGCAGAAGGAAGCGTCAAGTTCTAAAGCACTGAGAGCTAGATGAACATAGCCTTTTTGCTGTCGCTAACGGCCCAATTCTTTGCGACCGCAAACATTTTTTTTGTGATGTACAAACTCTAAATTGCGATTCTGCAACTTGTAACCGAATAGCAGTTTGGGGTTGCGAACACTAATACAATCCCTATTTGGAAGAGGGATGTTCAGGGCAACTCTTCCAAATAAGGCATATGAATGGTATCTACCAATGTTTTGCGACCGAAATGAGGTCAGAAAACATTCGGACTTTACCACCAACTGAAAGTGGGTGTTAACCCATTCACAAATGGAAAGGGGCCCGAGGCGATCACTTCCCATTGAGATTGGTTAAAAAAATATTTTTAAGACTAGGCAGTGGTCCCACGACCACTGCCTACTCTTAAAAAATAAAAATTAAACATTTCATATTTATTTTTAGCCACATCCCATTTTCATTATGGAAAACGTACTGCACTTAAAAAAAAAGAATATTGCTTCATTTAAAAGCAATCACAGACATGGTGATCTGCTGACCCCAGCAGGCCACCATACCTGCGATGCCAGCGAATCCTAGTGAGTCACGAATTGCGACCTACCTCATTAATATTCATGAGGTAGGTCTATTTGCGACCCACTAGGAATCGCTATTTTGGAAATCAGAGCTAGATAACCCCTTTATACATTAGTAACAGCAATTACCAAATAGAGATTTATAAAAAAAATCGCTATTCGATAATCACTCTTACTAGTGTTCGTGCATCTTGCCCTTAGATACCAGGTGGTTGCAAACAACCCTCTTTTTTGTTTTTTTGCAGTTTTATATAGCGCTATCTCGACACGAAGGTTTTAGAGTGCTTTACACAAGCCCTGCTGTGTATTTCCTCTAGTTCAATCACTAGCAGATATTTGCTGAATGAGTTAATCATTTTAAAACTGTTGTTCAGCCAGTTTAGTAGTCACTCGCAATTTATACCACCGAAATGATCTTATCATTGCACAGAGTGGTCTCTCTGTATCCCTAATTAAGTACCCGCTTCAAATTAAAATGCAAATGCAAAAAAAATTCTCAGACGAGAAAAGGGACTTTCCACACGAGCTCTTAACGCTGCGCAGTGGAGCCCCCTTGGGTGTATTTGCTTAATTACATTAGTTCATTAAACTGAAGAAAAGAGCTCAGGGGTCGGCCTGTAGCACAATCTTCCCACAACCAGGGCAGCTTGAGAGACGAAAATGCAAGTTTCTTGAATTCAGTTCAAGTCATGAGAAGAAGGATGGGGAAGGATTGTGAAGTATCCCTGACAAGTCAGTGCCAACCAGGGGGTGGGAGGATATTTCTGGCGCGATTCACTCTGCCTGGACTGGCATCTATACGGAGGGACCAACCTTCTCTTCATGGTATTTCCACAGATTTACAGTGCTTAATTTGTGCCGGGGCCGGTGGTTGCAGGTGGTGGGCTCCAGCACTTATTTTTGGTGAGCGAGATGTATTTTTCATCATCGCAGCAAGATAAAGGCAGAAATAAGAAGGGAAAGGTGTTGAAAAAGAGACCGAAAGAGAAAGCAGTGATGGAAAAAAGCAGTAAGAGTGAGATAAAAAGACAGTACATCTACGGTGGAAGAAAGAGGCATGAGCAGGGCCGGATTGGCCATAGCGGACACTGGTCTTTTCCCGGTAGGCCGAAGGGGAGGGGGGCGGTTTTGTGGCAGCAGGGACGCTTTTTTTAAAGGGGCCGGTTTTGCAATATCGCCCCCTATAAGAAAAGTGGTACCAGTGCTTCTTGCTATCCCCCTACCCCCTCACTCCCAGGGCTGTTCGAGCAGCAACCTGCCAGGGCTGGTTGCAGTTCCTAGTCCTTGAAATCGCAATGGAGGCACCCTCGGTATATGGTAACACTGGCATTTGGCAGTATCTACGGTGGGTTGCTCAGAAACACTTTGGCCCCCTGCACTATACTTTTTCAAATGTTGTATTAATTTTTTTATTTTACAGAGTTTTATATAGCGCGAACTTGACCCAAATCGGGTCTCAGGGCGCTTTACATAGCACCAGTTGCATTACATGAGGACTGTAGGAAGGTGGAATCTGACTGCATGGTTGCCCCCACTTTTTTCCTGGTGTTTGAATGGTTTTTGACTAGTCTGTCTGGGATCCTGCTATCCAGGACCCCAGCCTATCTGCTTACTCCCTTAAATGACTGGTGTGCATATTAGATGCACTAATGATTGGATACTGTGGTACCTTATGAGCCCCTAGTATATGGTACCAAGGGCATATGTACTTCACAGGCCTACCAGGGGCTTAAGCATGTATTATGCCACCCCTGGGAAGCAGACTAAATCTGACACCAACAGGCCTGCTACTGCAGCCTGGGTGAGGTAGTGTTAGCACTTCCCTATAGGTTCCCTATATCTCACCTTACACACACATATAAACCTATCAGTCACCCCTAAGGCAGGCCCTATCAATCCTGAGGGCAGGGTGCTTGGTTTACAATGTGAGGGGGTGCCTCTGCATGAGCAGGGCCCCTCTGCAGCTGGCAGAGTCTATTCTCTGTGGCTGTTTGTGGATGTGGTTAAACCATATACTCTTAAGTGCATTATAACCTAGCGGTAAATGCTAACTTTGGGATGGCTGCATCAAAACATGTCGTGTTTGGTGTCAAACGCCTTGGAATCATACCCCCACACCAGTAGCTGGTGTGGGAGTATGATCCCACCCTTCTAGAGGGTTAGACATGTACCTACTGAGGAAACACAGTAGAATCCTGAAAGAGCCCTGGCATCACAAAATGGATGCCACCAGCACAGACACTGGGCTGCCCTCCTGCTGCTGACTGAAACTCGCAGTGGAGGAGGCCCAACAATAGGCATCCTGTCACAGGGAGGTGTCAACACCTTCCAGACAGGATGTAGTGTATTGGGGCTGGGTGGGTGCACTTCTAGAGTGCTTTGAAGTCCTGCACTGGGGGAGCAGTAGGCTCCTCTGTGCATATGCCAGCTCAAACTGGTTCAGGGGCTACCTGCCCCTGCTCTGGCGAGAAACTGGACAAAGGGAAGTGGGTGTAACCACCCACTCCCCTGACCCTCCCAGAGGAGTGGTCATAGAGCTAGTCCCTCCCTTTCCTTTAGTATAAGATAGGGAACCCTTGCCATTGCAAACTAGATATCCCTGGACAATGCTCTACAAAAAGAATCCTGGACCTTCGACGTTCCACTACCTTTGGAAGACTGAAGAATCTCCCTTGGAGTCAAGGAGTGACTCCCCTGCTTGGCAGGCACCAAAAACTTGAATCAACAGTCGCAAACTTTCCTGCTCCCACTGTAGTCCGAAGTCCCTGCAGCCCCAAAAGTGGATTTCCTGACTTCTCGACAGCCATTGTGAGTCCCCAGCAGAGCTGATGCAAGTGGACCCCACGAGTGATGAGGAACAGCAATACTCGGGTACCATGCACTATTGTGGAGTGCAACCCCTTCACGACATTCTACGAACGTCTGCATTGGACCACGTGTGGTCCAAGCCTCCAGCAGGATTTCCTTTGAAAATCAGAGGCCAACCTTGTCCCGAGTGACCGTGGGCTCCTGTTAAGCAAATCCTCAAGAGGCGTCTTTGCGATCCCTTGCCATTTGGCTTGTGGGTCCCCTGAAGACTTTCTCATTGAACCAAAGGGCTACCCTGGTTGCTCCTGCCTTACCCTGACTTACCCTCGCTGGGTGAGTCCCTCAGACCTTGCTGGCCTGCACCGCTGACTTTCTTCACATTCCACAAGACTTGCTGTTGCCAAGGCTTGTTGGCTCCAATCCGGGTGCCGATACCTCAGTAAGCTGCAGACTTCGTGGGACACTCCGAGTCCAGCTCCTAGTCATCGATGATGCCTCCTGGACCTCGTGGCTGAAGAGTCAAAACACCCTTGATCACCTGAAATCACCCGACTTCCGTGGGCATCCATCTTCCTGGCCCCGGGTCACTGGTAAGTGACTGTGAACACTGTCCCTTTTGCTTTCAGGTCTTCTTCATCTTGAATCCAGCCTTGGATTCCACCGGACACTTCTCCTGTCTTCACAAGCAGCAAAACTTCTTCGGCTTCCATTGAAAACGACAATGCGACCCGACACCAAAAGACACCTATGCACCCGGCTTCCCTGGGTGAGGTAACTCATGCACTCCGGTGCTCCTGTGGGTGTTGGCCCTCGAACTACTTACCTTGTAAGTGGCTTGCTTGTAGACTCTCTAGAAGTCCCCTAAAACTTTAAAATTCCAACTGCGACTTCCTCCATTGAAATCAATAGGGAACCCGCGGCTGTGTACTCACACTGCACGCGTCTGCCGTGGGTCCTTTACTTACCTGCCTTGGGTGGATTAATGAGGCCCCAGTGATTCTACAGGCCCTAGGCCTTGTCCCCTTGCAAGTCGACATTCCTAAACCTCTTTTTTAGTATATGGTCTGGTACGCCACTAGGGCCCCAGCCATATTTGTGCTTAACTTATTGTGAAACGTTGATATTTGCATATGTTTCTGACTTCTAATCTCATAAAGAGATTAGTAGAATGTGTCTAGAAATAAATACATATATATTTGATATATATACCTGTGTGGGGTCCTTTCATTTGGTAAGTCAAGAGATTATAAGGTAAAACAAGCTGCTTTACATTCCTCTGAGATTTAGCCTGAAGGCTGCTCTCCACAGCTACCACTAGGATAGCTTTCTTTAAAAGGTTGTCTTAAACCTATCTACCATAAGAGTCGAATTGGACTGGTGCAAGGTGGCCACTATAACTAGTGACCAGCATATGCCAGGCCAACTTCTCACAAGGACACACTCTTTTGTTTTTAGGCACGGGGAGATTAGGTGATTTGCCAAGAATCACAGGATGTTCAGCGTCATTGCGGAGACTCAAACCCTGTTCCCCAGATTCGAGGTCAACCGTCCTAGCCGTTAGGCCAACTCCTCTCCCCAAATGAAGTACTCTCCTAGAGGTTGATTTAATTTTTTTATATTTTTTTTTAACTCTTTTTATTTACCAAAAATAAACTTGCTGGTCTTGTTACATTTGCACATATATGTTTTACAGTGTTGCATCCCCAGATTATTATACAAAAAAGTTCACTTCAAGGATAGTAGTATTCAAACAGGTAGCAGTACATCAGCATCAGAGGTAGATTTTTGACAGGTGATTGGTAGGTGGTAAATCCTGGTTTCTGTTATCTTCAGGTGTACGACTGGACCGCGTCCGTGGAGGTCGACAGAAGTACCGGAGGCCATTGGATTTGGACAACTCAAGCACTTGCTCCTTCCTGGGCTCCCACCACAGCCTGCCAGTAAAAAAGCCAAGTAAGCGAAGCTGTAATGGAGGACAGGTGACATCACATGCATTAATATGTGTTTAACCTTTAATTCAAAATGGCGTTATCCTGGGTCTTCCATTAAGGGCCTTGACTTGGATGCGTTTCAGTATTTAGACATCAGTAGTGGAGCAAGGATGTCTTGGGCCCTGGTCCGAACAAGTAAAATGACCCCCTTGACTGCTATTGGGTAGTAAAATACAGAAAATGCCAGGCTTTAATGGGACCATCATGGCTCAGGGCCCCAGTGCCACTGCACCTGCTGCACCAATGGAAGATACACCCTTGGCAGACATGTGACAAATACTTAAAAACAAACCATTCATGAACTCGAGCAGAGGCGCAACTAGAGCCAAATTTCGGAGGGGGGCTAAGAAAAAACTTCGGGAGAGGGGGGCGAATTCTTCCAGCAATAGGCAGTGGAGATGAAGGGGCTCTAAGATTGGTTGAAAAAACAACGCCTCATGAACAGGCAAATGGTCTTTTGAAGACCTGTGAAGTTCTCGGGTGCGGATGTGTGTGTGCCCGGGAAGCTGTCTCAGCCCGGGCTGCCGCACACAACCCTTTGCGCCCAATGGGCGTTGCGCGCCTGAACTCGAGTACAAACTTGCTCAACTCTTTCCCGTAGATTACACAAACATTTTAATGGCACCAGTGAAATTTGCTGCTGTGAATTTCACGTAATTTCATTTTGCATAAGGGCTGCCTGTAGTACACTGAAATGCACAAGAAATGTCATATTGGAAAAGCAAAATGACACCAGAGAAACCTTTTTCTGCTCTAAGCAGTCTCAGGTCGGTTCCTTGTGGGACCTTTCTACGTGAGGTATGGACGCACATGTAATCCTCATTTGAGATACTGGTGAATCACGTTTTGTACAATTTTATCCTCTGCAATGTGAGTATTCCGGGGAAGGGTGGATCCTATTGAGACCCTACTGGGACCCTGGTAATGAGAGAGAGAGAGAGAGAGAGAGAGAGATGCCATAACAGTGAAAGGAAGGAGTGAAGGGGCAATAATGTGGAGGGACCAACAGGTTAAAAGACAAAGGCGGACATTCAAAAAGGTGAATTTATATGTGAGTAAATCTGAATGTGTAAAGTAACTCCCACATTTTTCAGTAATTTTACTATTCTTGGTATTTACCATTTACAAGTGTAAAGTTACGCAAAAGTGTAGACTTACATGTCCACACCCTAAGCAAATAGGTGGTAGACTCAATAAAAACGTCAAATATCACAGTAAAGTTACTTCTAGTAGGTGTCTCTACAAATGTATTTTACATTGTGCACACTCAGTGTAGACCTCCGCAATCGGAGTGGAGATCTCTCTATGGTAAAGTATAGGGAAAATAAAACTTATTAAAGTTGTTTTTTTAATCACTTTTATGTTAAATAATATGGGTTGTTGTTTGTCCATTTCTAAACCCATGGACGTCATTTAGGGTTCTCCAGGGGTTGCAGCTGAGACCCCTGGCTTTCTCTTTGCGACCCCTGGCACTTCCTTTGCAACCTCTGACCTCAGAGGGGGCAAATCAGTGCAGGGAACTCAAGAGCAGCTCCACTTCCTTGTTTTCTAATTATGGTTATTACACTAATAGTGAATTATATTCTATTATTCACCATTAGTGTAATTTAAAATGATGTACAATATGCTACAATATAACCCTCCCTGACAGCTGAGGTAAGCAAATAATTATTTTAAATGTATGTTGAGTGAGCTTGTGGGTGAGAGTGAAAGTGAAAGCAGGTGTGTATGTGTAAGCATGCATGTGTGAGTGAAAGGAAAGGTTACATGGTGTGTGATGTCACCTCCACTACCCCAGGCATTTTGGTGAATTGACGTTCATTTCTTAACCCATCTCTATCCCTCCCTCAACCCAATTCTCACCCCTCTAAAAATGTTTCCCATTTAGTCATGGGTTAACCACTCCCACATTTACTACAAAAATGTTTACCTATATGTGCAAAGATCTCCACACATAAAAGATAGGGGAGGTGGAGGCGTAGACAAAGCATGTAGGTATCTGAATAGCATCTAGTAGAATGTTAGTGGGGATATTATAGTGCTACTAAACATACTACAAAATGCGATTTGGGAATAGGCCACTATGTCGGTAGAGATTGTGTCCTCGCCCCCTTACCGTCCTACCCTTCCTCGAAAACCTCCTTCATTGCCCCATCTCTGGGTTTACAAGTTTTCAGCGGTGTCAGTCTGAAAGCAGTTTTATTTCCACTGTATCAGTATGAGTTCAGTGAGAGACTTTTCAACAAGGGAATGCCACTACCGGTGAATCTACTTTGATGAGAATATTTAAGAGACCGCCAGAGCTGAAGTGAGGGGGGCAGAAATGCTTTTTAGACAGAGAGAGGCAGGGGTGCCTGCATTGCGAAGAAACCCTTCTGCATCAGGAGAAGAGGGAGTGAAAACTCCCATAATTTAGCAGATTTTAGAGACAGCCCCCTTCATCAGGGACAGAGAAAGAACCTTTAGTAGGTAGCTTCTAAATGAGCTGGGGCAGCTCCTCCTAAATGGCAGAGGAGTGCCACCCCACCTGCTACGAGCGCAGCAGGCAAACACTAATAAATAAAATGGCATAATAATGCCATTTTATTTTACCACCAGCTTGCGCTGTGTACAGTGGTAGTGTGAGGTTGACAGGTGGACTGAATCCTGATATTGCAAGATTACAACTGCCCCTGTAGTGCGAATGTCAGGTTGGCCTGCTTGCTACCTACGGCCCGCCCGACATACACCCAGCAATCCCTGTGCTGTGAAACAGCTGGGGGATTGCTGGCACAGGCCCCCAGCCTCAAAATGAGCCCTGGGTTAGCCTGCTCTCACCAATCTTGGAGCTGCTGTCATTCTGATAGCACCTCCAGGATTGGTCAGGAGTCACGTTCCACTGGGCAGGAAGGGAAGTCCTTCCCTTTACTGCTTCTTTTGGACCTCATGTCACACCACCATCGCTAGGAGTTCTGCACCGGGCAGGTAAGTTGGGCGCCCCCCCCAAATTTTTATATTACCAGCCACCACTGGAGATACGCCAACTGGAGCACGTCTCACATCATAGATAGAGGTGAGTAGAGGGAGGGAAAGAGTGATCTAGTGAAAGTGCAGGGGACATAAAACATTTCTAGAAGCATGTACTAAACTTTGATTTGTGCTTTCTTCCCAGTCAACAAAGTAGTCTCCCATCTGCTTCTGGTGGAACCTGGGAAGATCTACGCAACTCCAGATCCTGGTATACCAGAGAGCGATGTACGGACGCTGACCACTGCTTGTGAGCTCATCAACCGCGAGCTGCTGCTCATCATTGGCTGGGCCAAGCACATCCCAGGTATTGTGACATGGTATAACAAATGCAAACACACCATGTAGGACTGGCTTGTTGGGACGTCTGACACTGGCAGATGGCCTCTTTGAAAGGCTCAGATTGTGGATTGTTTTTTATTGGGTCCTATGGGCCATGACAGGACTAAAAACAGTCTGCACACTGCCTTTTTTAAACAGTCCCTTCTGCAGTGCCCGACTGTCTGCCAAGCCAGTCCAATGCTGTCAACGTATCTGCAAACCTCTAAACTCAACAATGTTAGTGAAGTCCTGCATTTAGGAGAGCGTTCCCTTGCAGTTGGATGGAGAATTAACACTTTTTGGAGAGTGATATAGCTTTGAAAAGCTGGTGATTCCATTAAAGTCTGTGAAGGCATTTTATTTGTCAGGTGGGTGAATCGAACTAAAAAGAGGGTGACACTCGCCAAATGTAGCAAAACCAAAGGGGGTGATGGACGGAGTGTTGAACAATGCAAGCACTCACCCCCAGTCAACTGATCTGGGTTTAATCCATCATCACTTGCCAAATGTGGCTCAGTTGACAGGTATGCAACACCAAGGCTGCTAGTGAGCGGACACCATGTTGAACGCAATTGGGGTGAAAGGTAAATGACACAGGACGTTTTTGCACTTTATTAAAACAATAAGCCATAAGGTAGCCAACATCCATGTCAGATATGACCCTATGGTTCTTTCACAAAACCAACAGTGAGGACTGTGCTGCGTTCTCTTGTCATCGTTGCCTCTCCTCAGACACCCCCACTAAACCCCCAGGCACACCCCCTACATTAGGCCAGTCGTTACACTACATTAGGGTATCAGGATATGTAAAAGTGGTCAAAATTCTTCTTAAACCATTCATGTTTTGTGCTCCTGTCATTATTCCCCTTCACTGCTAATGGTGTTCCAGCAGTCCATGGGATACCAGCACAGGCTCCCCATCCAATCCAGACGCTCCTCTCATGGCATGAGAGCACAGCCAGGATTGGTCACAACAAAATCCTCGCCAACTCCACCAATTCCAAGGAACTCTTCAGCGTCATCCAGGATTTCACCAACCCACGCAGCGAAGCCACAGACATCACCCCCTCCCAAGACCTCTGCAGCAAGCGTGGAACTTTCTTCCACCTCAAGATCAAAAACCTCTATGACAATTTCACGGACCATACTCCAGACTCCACAGCCTCCCCCCCACGAACAACAGCCAACCAACCATCTCCAGCTGGACACCCCTCACGACCAAAGACACTGCCTCAGCCATGAAAGGCATCCACTCGGGGGCTCCCACCGACCCCTGCCCTCCTCACATCTACCACAGAGCAGTGGCCGACCATCGCACCCGAACTGAAACGCACCATCAACACCACCTTTGAAACAGGCACCTTCCCGGACGTCTGGAAACATGCAGAAATCAGGCCCTTACTCAAAAAGCCAACAGCGGACTCCACCGACCTCAAAAACTACCGGCCCATCTCGCTCCTTCCCTTTGCAGCCAAAGTCTCAGAAAAAAACTGGTTAACAGAGAACTGACACGGTTCATCGAACTGAACTCTGTCCTCGACCCGTCCCAATCCGGATTGCGAAGCAACCACAGCACGTAGACCGCCCTACTCGCCGCCACAGATGAGATCCGCACCCTCCTGGATCAAGGACACTCAGCAGCCCTCATCCTACTCGACCTATCAGCGGCGTTTAACACCGTCTCTCACCGCACACTAATCACCAGAATACACAACTCCGGCATACAAGGAACAGCCCTGGACTGGATCCAATCGTTCCTCACCGGAAGAAGCCAGAGAATCAGGCTACCTCCCTTCCTCTCCGACCCCACGGAAACCACCTGCGGAGTCTCACAAGGATCATCACTGAGCCCTACCCTCTTCAATATCTACAATGCCCCCCTTGCAACCATCGTAAGAAAACATGGCCTCAGCATAGTATCCTACACCGACGACACCCAGTTCATCCTCTCCCTCACCGAGACTCCAACGCCGCTAAACTCAATTTCCAGAAAGGAATGCAAGAAGTCGCTGACTGGATGACCAACAGCTGCCTGAAACTCAACGCCGAGAAGACAGAAGTCCTTGTCCTTGGAACCACCCCTTCAGCATGGGACAAAACCTCGTGGCCAACCGCCCTCGGGAGCCCATCCACCCCCGCAGACCACGCCAAGAACCTGGGTATCATCCTCGACACCTCACTCACCATGAACCGTCAGGTCAACACAGTCACATCCAGATGCTTCAACACCCTCTGCATACTCTGCAAGACCTTCAAATGGACCCCCCACGAGTCAAGAAAGACAGTCACCCACACACTCATCACCAGCAGACTGGACTATGGAAACGCACTCTACGTCGGCATCAATAAGTCCCTACTTCGCAAACTCCAGACCACACAGAACACCGCAGCCAGACTCATCCTTGTCATCCCCTGACAAGAACACATCAGCCAACATCTACGAAGACTCCACTGGCTTCCTGTGGAGAAAAGAATCACTTTCAAAATCCTCACCCACGCCTACAAATGCCTACACAACAACGGACCTGAATACCTCCACGACAGAGTCAACTTCCCCGTTCCCAAAAGAAGCCTCAACTCTCGCACTGGCCGAACCCCCGCGCATCCACAGAGCCAGAGCAGGTGGGAGATCCTTCTCCCACATCGCAGCCAAGACATGGAATGAGCTACCAGCAGACCTCAGACACGCCCCCTCTCTGAACACCTTCAGGAAGACGCTTAAGACCTGGCTCTTCGGCTAAGCAACCCAGCGGACCCCCCTCCCCAGCGACTTGAGACCCCCATGGGTGAGTAGCACGCTTACAGTTTCCCTGATTGATTGATTGATTGATTGATTGAATGGCTTAATTTGCTGCTCAGACAGTGACTTAGTGCCTGTGACTTTTCTCCAGCTGGGTAGGAGAAACCCAAATGTTCATGTCTGATTGGTCAGTCTAAGACGGCCGGCCAAACCGACATACACACTTTACACAGTGCACACTACCCCCTCCTTCCTGCCATGCCCCACCCAAGACTCCCTGGCTCAGTTAGTCAGCAAAAAAAAATGTAATATTGTTACATTATCATTTTAGTTTCCGCTGACTGACTGTAGAGCAACGCTCCGCCGCCATTATGGAGGAGCCGCCCTTGCTTGTTGATTCCAGTGAGCAGTTTACCTTCTGAGCCCGTCATCAAAATCTCATTTCAAGCAGAATCTACTGGATCTAAGCTGTTTTGTTTGTAGCTTTTGCCCACTGATGCCAGGAAGTCAGCAAGTGTGAATCTTGACAGTAGCATTTTAAAATATATAGTGCAAAGTCATAGGACTGAAAATATTGACTGTTGACAACTTCACCAAAATCTAAATATAACCTAAATCCACTACTGAGCACTTGCTCCCCCAATGAACTAAAATAGAATATTGCTCAGTGCTACAATGATGGGGAATTGAGTTTGGGGAAAAGCAAAAAGTGATGGGTGGAATAGCTGAATTATTCTCAGTCAGTGGTAATTACTGGAGACCACATGACATTCCATAGTTTTTACCTATTATGCCACTCGAGCAGGCGTGACCGGTGTAGGTGACAGTGGTAGGGTGATGGGGCGGAGTGGGGGGGAGTCGACAGAACACGGAATAGGAAAATAAAATAAATAAAAGCACTTACTTTGTATACTCACCGCATCGCTGAGTCGGCAAAGCAGCGAGCGAAAGGTAAGTGACTTTCTTTTTTTAAATTGTATTTTCCCTATTCCATCGTCTTATGACTCCCCGCCCGACCACCCCATTGCCCCACTGCTCTTACGTGCACCAGCCGTGACTACACTCGAGACTGAAGCTAGCCATGTAGTTATGGCTAGATTTAAGAAAGTAAACCTAGTTGATATTCTGGAAGGTGAACACCCTAAATATCGATTCCAAAATATCGACTGCCCAGAATATCGAAGTTAAAATATAGAGTGGACAGAATATCGAATTATTAAAATATAGATAGGTCAGAATATCGAAATTGAGGTACAAAATATCGATTTCCATAATATAGAATTTAAAAATATAGAATTCCATAATATCGAATTTTAAAATATAGATTACCATAATATCGATTTTTTTTAGTGTTGTGTATGGTAGTATATGTGTTAAAATGATGTATTATTTTTGTAATGTATGTTTAATTTATTTAAACTAATTAATGTTATGTAATTTAATTTTTGCGTAATTTAATTCCGTAGCGGGTTGTGGGTTTATAGGGGAATAGGGTGGGAAGTAATTTAATTATGGTTAATTAAATATTAATTATATTTATATGTTTTGGTAATTAATTGATTGATAATTAATTATTAATTGTTAATTAATTTTTATTAATTGGTAATTAATTTATATTAATTGATTAATTGATAATTATGTTAATTGTATTTGTTATTATTAGGAGCGGGTTGTGGGTTTGTGGGGGAATTGGGTGGGAAGTAATTTAATTGTAATAAAGTAAATAATTATTTTTTTATTTATGTGTATTGATAATTAATTGATAATTAATTATTAATTTGTAATTAATTTGTATTAATGGGTAAATAATTTGTATGTATTGCTAATTAATTTTTATTAATTGCAAAATTATTTTTATTAATTGATTGATTGATAATAATGTTAATTGTATTTTTTATTATTGGGAGTGGGTTGTGGGTTTATAAGGGAATTGGGTGGGAAGTAAATTAATTGTAATAAAATAAATATTTTTTATTTTATTTATGTGTATTGATAATTGATAATTATTAATTGGTAATTAATGTGTATTAATTGGTAATACATTTTTATTAATTGATAATTAATATTTTTCAATGGTAATTAATTGTTATTAATTGGTAATTATTTTTGATTAACTTTTTATTGGTATTGATAATTAATGTAATCTTATTTTAAATTTAAATCATTACTTTCCCTACTTTTGCACTCTCAGGAGTGGGAATAGTATTTTTTACCCTCCGCTATCCAACTCTTTCCCTACTGTTGCACTCACTGGAGTGGGAATAGTAATTTTTACCCTCCTGCTATCCAACGATTTCCCTACTGTTACACTCTTTGGAGTGGGAATAGTAATTTTTACCCCTACACTATCCAGCGTTTTCTCTACTGTTGCATTCACTGGAGTGGGAATAGTAATTTGTACCCCTACGCTATCCAACGCTTTCCCTACTGTTGCACTCCCTGGAGTGGGAATAGTAATTTCTCCCTTTCCGCTATCCAACGCTTTCCCTACTGTTGCACTCTCTGAAGTGGGAATAGTAAATTTTATCCTGCCGCTATCCAACGCTTTCCCTACTGTTGCACTCTTTGGAGTGGGAATAGTAATTTGTATCCCTACGCTATCCAATGTTTTCCCTACTGTTGCACTCTTTGGAGTGGGAATAGTAATTTTTACCCCTACGCTATCCAACGCTTTCCCTACTGTTGCACTCACTGGAGTGGGAATAGTAATTTTTACCCTACCGCTATCCAAAACTTTCCCTACTGTTGCACTCACTGGAGTGGGAATAGTAATTTTTACCCCTACGCTATCCAACGCTTTCCCTACTGTTGCACTCTTTGGAGTGGGAATAGTAATTTTTACCCCTACGCTATCCAACGCTTTCCCTACTGTTGCACTCACTGGAGTGGGAATAGTAATTTTTACGCTCTCACTATCCAACAAAAGCTCTACTTTTTTTACATTACTTTTATTATGTTTACATTTTAAGCTTTTTTATATTATATTATGTATGTTTTATTTAATTGTTTTTGATATTTAATTACTTTTATATTATTTTTAATACATTTTAAAAATTCGATATTTTAGCTAACTATATTTTAACATTCTATATTTTGGAATCGATATTTTAGTACTTACCTGTTTGTAGATAGGGAGTCGATATTCTGTCCTTCTATATTTTGGCGTCGATATTTTGGGCATTCTATATTATGTCCCTCAATATTTAGTCACTGAACCGCGGGTCTGTCCCAGTTCTGATACTGCTGGTTACTCTGTGGGAATGTCCAAATTCTGGCACTGTTGGTCACTGTTTGTGACTGTCCCAGTTCTGGCACTGTTGGTCACTCTGTGGGACTGTGGCTGTCTCAGTTCTGGCACTGTTGGTCACTCTGTGGGGCTGTGGCTGTCCCAGTTCTGACACTGTCGGTCACTCTGTATCTTTCCCAGTTCTGGCCCTTTTGGTAACTCTGTGGGTCTGTCCCAGTTCTGGGACTGTTGACCACTGTTGGTGTGAAATTTCACATATTCCCCGATGCATTGCATAGCACATGAACATTGCGGGTAAGTGCATAGCTCGTGTTGAAAGGTTTTTGAAACAGACCAGATTGACCAATTTGAGTGGAAATGTCTCCCACATGGCAATTCCTGCTCGAACCTATCCCCCACAGTTAAAACCAAAAAGATTTGAAGTTTTGCACCCGTGAAATTTGCGGTATTTTGCAATATGCAAATTTCCCAAGCACAATAAACATGTTGCAGTGGCCTCGTGGTGGCGTTCATTACGTATCCGCAAGGAGCTGTCCATTAACTCACACGGAGCTGTCCAGGTGCTGACAGGGAGTTTGTCCCTGCATGGCGCTCTGCATAAGGTTTCATGGTCGGAGCTGGACAAGTGCGTACAGCGATTTAGGTATTACCGGGATCTGTCAAGGTGCTAACGTTGTGCAAAGTATAAATAGAATTAACAATAACAATTGCAATTAAGTCCGTGCGGGAGTTGTTTTTGGACTGCGTGGAGAACGGTCCAAGTGCTGACAGGAATTGAAGACGTGTTTATAGGGCCCCTCGGGCGTGTGTCCTAAAACTCACAGGGGCCAACCCCAGCAGGAAACTGTCCAAGTACTGCGCTGAGAGAAGGTGTCGACCTACTGAAGCAAGAAAAGTTCCCTTTTTTTTCAGCAGCTTTTCATTTTCGCAGGTGCTGCTGGAATGCCGCAGTTTACAAGTTTTACACTCGACAATTTCATTTGTGCAAAGCAGGAGAAATGTTTGGGTAAAAAAAAAATGCCCTCGAACGGTGAATAACAAAAGGGAATCGGGTATGAAAAACAAATTCCCACATAATGTTCCCTATGCCCAGTGCCACTAAATTACGTGGTTGGTGATGACCAAATTCTGCAGCAGAGTTGACTAAATTATGCACAAAGAAAAGGCAAATCATGTGGCGTAATGTGGCAAATTTTGTGATAGTATTATTTCAGTATTGTCATTTTGGTACTCACATTAACACTGCCTTGAGATATTTTCACCTTATTAGTACCACCCAACTACAGCAATAAGCTACGGAAAGATGGCCAGTCAACCTTTGCGAAGGGTCTTCTACTGTGCTGCAAAATGTGTTTCTGCTTTTTTCCTGACTTTGAGCTGTAAACAACATATTGTTGTTGAAATCTGCAAACTATGCAGCAGATTACGGATTATGTGGCAAATGCAGTACATCCATAATTATTTGAAAAATGCCACAGTCGCAGAGTCGCATGATTCCAGCGGTCCTGCCTATGTCTCACAGGCAATCTTGCAGAGCAACTGAAATGCCACTACGCACGATGGGTACTTCCTGGAATGGGTATTCACCATTCTTGCTTCCCTTGTTATTTTGGACCTTAGTTAGGCCCAGATTTGCAAACATTTTGAGCTGGGTTTGTGTCTCAAAAATGATGTAAACTTGCGCAAACTTAAAAAGAAATATTCACTTTCAGTTGCACAACTTGTTTTTTTTGTTGGAAAGGTCCCTCAAAGTAATGAAAAATTGCATTACTGTGTGTCAAGGGGGCGTTCCTTGGGTGGTACATGGGCGTTCCCATGCAACCATCCATGGTTTTTGATGGAACACCCTGTCTTTTAACAATAGTAGACATGGTTATGTACCAAAAAATAGCACCACTTTGAAGTAGGTGTTAAAAAGGAGAAATATATTTATTTCTCTAACTTCCCACTTTGCTTGTTTGCTGCACTGTACAGCACACATCCGAAGTGAGAAAAGTTTTAAAGTTAGTCTAAGCACAGTATTTTGTACTAGGAGAGAAACCTTCTAGTACAAAACCCATGTTAGACATGATACAGACACCTTTGCACTATGATGCAAAGGTGCTTGTGTGGTGATAGGTAGCCGAATTGTGCTCCACAGCTGGGGAGAGAGCAGGATAGTGCCATACTTTAGGAGATAAAGGGTCACGGCGATAATGGGCTTGATAATACGCCCTTGAGAATTCCAATAGAAGCTCATGTTCTGGTGTCAACCTGGGCTTCTATTGGAATTCTCTGCGGCATATTATCAAGCTCATTATCGCCGCTTTAGCGGCAGGAAAATGCCGCTAAAACGGCGATAATGGGCCTGCTAATATGCGTTATAGAATTCCAATAGAAGCCCAGGTTAGATGTCCTGCACATCTAACCTGGGCTTCTATTGGAATTCTCTGCGGCATATTATCAAGCTCATTATCGCCGCTTTAGCGGCAGGAAACTGCCGCTAAAACGGCGATAATGGGCCTGCTAATATGCGTTATAGAATTCCAATAGAAGCCGAGGTTAGATGTCCTGCACATCTAACCTGGGCTTCTATTGGAATTCTCTGCGGCATATTATCAAGCTCATTATCGCCGCTTTAGCGGCAGGAAACTGCCGCTAAAACGGCGATAATGGACTTGCTAATATGCGTTATAGAATTCCAATAGAAGCCGAGGTTAGATGTCCTGCACATCTAACCTGGGCTTCTATTGGAATTCTATAGCGCATATTATCAAGCCCATTATTGCCGCTTTAGCGGCAGTTTTCTGCCGCTAAAGCGGCGATAATTTTAACGCCGTGCTTGATAATATGCCCCTCAGTGCTTTCCTGCTCTCTCTCTCTCTCATACTGCACAGCTCAGCAACTTTGGGTGCCCTGCTGCATTGCGAGACACCTTTGTACATCTGGGCCTAAGAATCTGCAGGGGTATATGGAGGTGCCTATTGGAGTGAAGTCGCTCCGCATAGTTCAACCATCTTAATTTTCACAGGCTCCCACATGAACCTTGCATGTGTGGTCCCACATTAATTGGACAGGAGTGGACCCTGCTTGATTCTGTTTTTTACAGGAGCGAACACTACATAAATTGTTTAATGCAGCACAACCTTTTACAGGAGTGAAACTCATGATTTAGCAAGAGTGGGCCACACATGGTTTATAGATGAGTGCACGTGCACGACTTAGGCATGAGTGAGGACGGAATGATTTAGAATCATACTGGTTTAGGGAGGAGAATGCCTCATGAACTTTATTGAACTTGACCCCATACGTTTTCGCTGGTACTATTTCTATGCGGTACCTCCCTCCACTCGCCTGTATCCCTTTCTTTTCTCTTTTCTCTTCTTCTTTGCATTTATTTTCTTTCCTTTACACCTCCTCTCTCCTCCCGCCTTTCCCCGCTGCTCCTCATCTCCCATCCTTTCCCCTCCCCTCCCCTATTGCTTTAAGAAAAAAAAATGTTACCCTCCTCCATACTCATACCCCCAACCCCATTGTCATCTACTTGATTTCCTCACTCTTTCATCTTCATCTCTCGTTCTCCTCTATTCTCTCATCGCAATTCATGTTCTCCTTTCTTTGGCGTTATCCTCCACCTTCTCCTCTGGCCATCTCTATGTAATTCCATCGGTTTCTCTATTTTCTACTTTTCTCCTCGCTCTTTTTAATATACCTAAGTTGAATGCGGGTTACCACCCTCACTCCCTTTCTCCATCCTTGCACGTCATTTCTCCTGTTGTCTCCCAGGGCCTTTCCCTCGCCCCTCCTCTCCTATGGCTGCCTCCCTCTCTCGTTCCCTCTATTTCATCTCTGCCCATTTCCGGATTGTGCCTATCACCTGTCACTCAGTGGAGGTCCGAAATACCCTGTCCATCGCGGTCAGCACCCTGACCTTTCACAAACACCTCCAACCGCACCTCTCCTTTACAATTAAAGCAGCGTTTTGTATAAACCCAATCAGGGTGCCCCCTGATGGTGGTATCTGCTCCTAGCAGTCCGGCCTGGCGCCCATTGACAGCCCAACAGAAGGCGCGGCGATTACCATCTCCCAATCACCGTTATCAAGGGTCACTTCAGCATTCTCGCGCTGCGTGTGCTCGAAGAGACCCCCCAACCGCGGGACCCTCAAAGGACGAGCGCGCGGCTGCCGCCCGATAGGAATCTCCAATAATTCTCAATTAGGGCCCAAAAAAAGACCACTCAATAAAACAATTACCGCCCTTTTCCTTCGTGAGCAGATAATCAGACGAGCCCGCGGCTGGCAAATGCTGCGGCGTAAAGGGACGTGAATTGAAAAGTTGACAGACGCTGAGCTTTCTCTTTTTGCCTTTCCTCGACTCCGCGGTGGGAGCCGTGGGTGGGCGGGGCTGGCACGGCCGGAAGAGGGGGTTCGGTTAAAGAATGGCACCGAGGTTCGACAAAACAAGCTTCCGGGCTCCGGTGCCCAATTAATTTGTGTAATAATTAAGCCCTGGGCCCCAAAGTAGTTTTGAGGAGGCGACCACCTGCGCTGTCGAAAACAAAGACTGCCCAATTTGGATTCTTTAAACGAGCTTCCCTCCTTACCTCACACTTCCTACTTCATCTCCCTCTTGCGGGTTCTTTTTCTCCCTACTTTCATCCTTTGTCACCATTTTTGTCTTACTCCTCCTTTTCGTCTTACTCCTCCTTTCTCCTACTCTGGAAATAGTTTGCTGAAAAAGAAGTCCCATTTCCCAACAAGCATTGACAAAGCCAATAGGTCTCGCCCACGGGCGTCCAATTGGGTTTGTCAATTGGGTTGGGGGTGACTAATGGATAGCCCCACCTAATAGTGCCAAACAACACTTGGGATGGGGCTGGTAGCCCAAAAAACAATGAATAGAGCCGCAGGGTTCCAGAACCTGCACAATCACACCTGTACCTGTTTTTGGTTTATCGCGTACAGCCATCAGACACAAGCATGACTATGGTGCTACCGATGTTTAGGATCCGTGAGTCTCATCCCCTGGAAGCATACTTTTGGTGCACAAACACAATGCGCCATACTGTTCAACTCAGCTGCAGCATTAGAAAACAAGATGGCTGGAGTTGCTTTGGAACGTATAATTATTGCGCATTCCAAAGCAGTGCCAGCCTCTTAAATGCTGATCAAAAGGGGAGAGGATGTCCCGTAAGGGCTAGAATCGTTCGAGTATCAGCGGAAGGGTCAACATCCTCTGTTTCTGGGTAAATCATTGTCAATTCTCCTTGCTTGTGTATGTGCTGTGTGTAATGCAACTGGTGCTCGTGTAAAGAACTCCAATACCTTAGGGTGGAGTTTGCGCTATTTAAAATATTATGTTAAAAAAGCACATAAATTGCAAGTATGTGAATACAGGAAAGCTTTGCTGGGGGATGAGGGGCCAGGTTAGAGTGAAAAAATAAGCACAATAATTACAAACACTAACCTTTAGCAATAAGGTGACATAATAAGAAATAGAAACATGGTGCATAATAAACCCCATGTAATGGAGGCTTTGATTTTAAAGGGCTGGTAAATCCACACAAACTCGAACAGCACTCTGGAAAGTTCACTTTTAAGTCCGAAAGCAATTTGATTGCAGATTTACGATAAAAAACACAGCACACCGTGTGCACAATATCACAGTTAAAACAGAACAAAAGCTAACATTCCTGAAAACAACATAAACAAGTTAAAGCCTTGTTAACCCCAAACCATGTGCATGGAAAATAAAAGGAAACATTTCCCCAAAAATGGCTGGTCAGGAGGCAAATAAAAACAAGTGAAAGCCTTGTTAAGCCAAAAACGTGCCCACGGAAAATACAAAGGAACAAAAGGGAACATTCCCAAAACACGGGCTGGTTGGAAAGCAATTTTAAAAAAAAGTGCACACATATGAACTGAGTTAGCCCCAAGTGCAAGGCGACAAGTAATAGGGCACTGCTCCGTAGGCATGACCAAAACACCAAAATGAGGGGCAACAAAGTTAGATTAGCCACATACACACAATCTTTTTTAACCCCTTCGCTGCGGCGCGAATTCCGCCGCAGCGCTGGGGGGGTTTGGGGGGTTGACGGCGCCGCTGTGCTCATGACGGAACCACGCCATCATGAGTCACGGTCTCCTAATATTTTGCTCTGGAACGCCCACTTTGCATCTCATTAGAGATGCAAAGGGAAGCGTAGTGAAAAAGGGTGCTAACATGCGATTTTGCATGTTAGCACCCTGCTGTTGATAGGGCGATATTTTTATCACCGCTTCTTTGGCTTTTAAAGCCAAAAAAGTGAGATACAGCCCTTGTTAATAGGCCCCCAAATCTTTTATCCCATCAGGTTTGTTAGAGGGGGCACTCAACACCAAAATCCCTGCTAACAAATGTAATTAGTGAGTTTTCGTGGGACAAAATGCATGTCTGCAGGCTGAACACAGTCCACTAGCAAACCACTTTTAAAGGCTTATTGACTTTAACATACGTGTTTTATAATAAATGAACAAAGCCTATTGCCTTGGTTGTAATGTTTATAAAAACAGATCAGAACTTTGGCATCTCTCATAACTTTTATGAGTGGCTCATCATTATAACCAACTCAGACCTACTATATTGAGTGTAAGCTTCCCCGCAAAGCAATCAGGTACACAGTACTGAATTACAAATATGTTCCAAATTTACAGATGACAATGCCATATAAAATCCCTCTTAAGAGGGCCTAATAATCATGCCTGATAGGAGTAGGAGTAAATCCATTTTCAAGTGTGATTGCAGATAGATGGAGAGTGAGAGAGATAGATAGATAGATAGATAGATAGATAGATAGATAGATAGATAGATAGATAGATAGATAGATAGATAGATAGATAGATAGATAGATGGATTCACTTAAAAAACAAAGGTTAAAGTGACATTATAATTAGGTTTTTGAAATAAAATAAAAACCCACAAATAACAGTTTACTGAGCTAACTATAACTTATACTCTGCCATGCACTGCTTGTGATCTCTCATATTACATCACTGGTGACGTCAAATTACATCACTGATGGCCTTTCGAATGATATAATTGATGGCATTACAGATTACCTCATCCAGTCACTGGGACAACATCCTATAGCATTTGTGGATTTGATGTAGTTTAACTTGGTAAACCTGTGGCTAATTACAATTGCCACGTTAATCTCTATGGGGCCTGTCATTGAACTTACAAGCCCTATTAAAATTGCAAATAATATGGGAACAATGCAAATCCTGAGTTTTCACCTGGACACTGCAGGACACAGGCAAACAGTCGAGTACGCTCCGCGTGGAAATGCCGACACTGCAGGCTCTGACAGAATTATACCTTAATAAAAGTTTTGGAGAATGAAGTGTAGGAACCAGTGTTCCTACAAAAAATACTACATCCTTGACCTTTGAGCGATGGGATTTTACTTGGTCACATAGGCACATCTGCTAAAAAAAGAAGTGCACTTCAGTGCCAGGGCTAGTGGGCCAATATATTACTTTACAAATGTTTTTTATGTCCACGCTTTATTGTTTTTTATTTTGTTATTCTTGTGTTTGAACTATGTCCTCAGTTAACAGTAATTCAAAGCCAGCATTGCCCTCCCTTTGCTCCAGTAAGAATCATATTTTCCTTTGATGTGCATTAAAACTAAAAATGATTCTGTGCCTGTTCTTAGAACTGCAAGCGTGCTTTGTCTGTCACTTCCTTTTTGCAGTGGGCCTACCCTCACTAATGTGGAGTACAGGTAAATCATTAAGATCACCTCTAGGTGGCATTTGGACTCGAGCCATGGTTTCTTCAAGTTGTGAACTACGTGTGGCCGGAGATTCGCAGATCATAACATATGGCTAAGGATCCAGGCAACCCAGAGGGGGTCCGGGTGTGCTCAGGTTTTCCCCATGGTCCAGAGACAGACGTCTTTCTGCAAGGTCAATCTCTCTAGAGATGACTCCGACAGCTCTGGCCAGGAAATAATCTAGCGTGGTGCTATAGGGCGTGTTGACTTTAACTTTGTTCTTGTCCTCAAGTAGCTTTCTTTTTCCCATGGCCGCCCTCACGGCTCGGCTGATAAAAATGTTATTGATATATTATAAGTTACATATAGGTCAGGCACTTTCAAACCCAAAAGTCACCATATGTATTGATAAGGGAAAATGGCTGATTAGTTACCAGTAATGTTAATTAATTCGAGTCCGAGACCTCTACGTCACAATCCTGGTTCACGTATGTAAGAACTGTGACGGGGAGGTCTGACGAGGAGGTAATGGCCAGTTACTTACCGGTAATATTCATTACTCTGAGACTTAGACCTCCCCATCACAGTCCTTAAATACGTGAACCAGGACTGTGACGGGGAGGTCTGACGAGAAGATACTGCTTCTAAACTTTAATATTCTAAGCATTATCCCGGGTAGTGATAACAGGTTGGCACTCACCACTAAAGGTATTGATCCAGAGAGCAAAAGGGTTGGCCCAACCTGGCCTCTTTCAGGTATTGACGGGTGAAGAGAAGCCTACTCTTGGTCTGGTCTTTGCACAGGCAAGTGCATGTGCATGTCTCATGCTGCAGTCAAGGGGACCTGTATCTTTGCTCCCATTTGGCAGGGAATCCGGGGGCTTAGAGTCCTGCCCTCAAACCACACAGCCTCACAACCTGTAAGCACACTTCCTCTGCCTGTTTTAAGTACACCTGACAGTGTTTGGACAAAACTTTGAGTCCAAAATATTGAGTGAACAAAATATCATCATGTCAAGAATATCGAGGACAAAAATGTCGTGATGGTAAGTTTCTATGGTAAGCAAAGTTTCACTATACTTAATTCCACATATATGTACTTCGAAGATGTAAGCCGTTCTTTCAGATACCTGGCCCCTAAACACTGGAATGAACTACCACTCGATCTTCGAATGGAACCTTCAGAAACTAGATTCCAGGCCAAACTTAAAACTCATCTGTTTCCAGTCATCTAATTCTCTCTTCTCCCTCTGACCCTTGTTTCGTTCTCCCCTACTTCTGTCTCTTGAGATATTGCAGTATTCTAGCGTGGGGATACACTATTTTTAGTGCAGCCAGGTGCTTTAGAAATGGCCTTATTTTTTATTATATATATTTCAAGGTACATAGATGTGGATGTAAGATTAGTTATCTATTCTTATCTATTGGCACTTACATCTTCCATATTTTGATCCTTGATATTTTTGACACAATATTCTGTCCACAAGATATTTTTGCCCTCAATAGTCTGTCAGTGATCCCACCTGAACGCTCAGAAATGATATATTATTTTTTAATTTCAAATGTTATTAGCTTGCTAGAGTCAAATCAATCAGCTTATTTAGTTTTGTACCTTGATTGAACATCTTGCCCTCGACTGGTGTTTTCAGTCCAGATCCTAACTGTGTTGGTCAATGTAACTAATTTTCACCTGAGAATCATCTTATTTTCTCCTGCAGGTTTCTCCATCCTCTCCTTGGCTGATCAAATGTCCCTGCTGCAGAGCGCCTGGATGGAAGTTCTCATTCTTAGCCTCGTTTTTCGGTCATTGGCCTTGAACGAAGACCTGGCGATCGCCGAGAACTTCCTGCTGAGCCGCGAGCAGTGCCGCAGCACAGGGTTGTTGCACCTCTACACAGTCCTCCAGCAGCTCCTCAGAAAGTACCGCAAGATGAAGCTAGACAAAGAGGAGTTTGTCGTCCTCAAAGCCATGGCCCTGGCAAACTCTGGTAAGAATGCCTGCTGTGGGTTCAAGGTTACTGTACTCTTAAGGTGGCAGTGTAGTAGAATTGTTTTAATTACTGTAAATTAGAGGGTAAAGCATTTATTTTCATAATATGAGAAAATGTTATTGAGCATGAACAAGGCCTATGGGATCTGAGAATGCTAAAAAATATTCACAAAGGCAATACAAAAGCAGGAATTAAGTATGGAAGTGTGGTCAAATGTCTAATTGCCTGATTTAGACTTCAAAGTAAGTTTTTTATCTTGTCGGGGCGGCTGAGTAAAATACTCTATCACCCTAACAGAGAAAGCGTACTCCGAATTTAGAGATGTCTGCTGGCCCAGTGGACATCTTTTAACATTCACAGGAGCCACCATCACAGCGGTTCCTGTCTACATATTAAAAGTTTGGCAGGCGGTATTGTTTTTGAAAATACAAAATCTAATGGCCCCCACACCATGGGGGTTTTCTCCATTGGTATGTGGGTAACTTTACAGTTTTCATTTCCCCTTACTGCCAAGTTTTACCCAACGGTGACAGAGAGTGAATACTGGCCAATCGAGCGCTCACTCTATTATGGACGTGGTGGTCTAATGGCAAAACTAACGGAGTATGTGAGCAACGGAGATGGAGTAGTTTCTGTTGCTGACATACTTAAGGGCTTTCCCGTCTGTAACTGAGGTGGAAGAACCTTCAGTTTGGCAAAGAAGGCACTCCGTTGGAGTTGCAGCAAAACACCCTACCCATTAAACTCCAAACCAGCATCTAAGTTGCGACTAAGTTGCTTAACCTAGAACGCAGACAATTGGCATCTAATCCTGACACTTGACCAAAGCATGATGATTCTACTCAAATAACAGTAGAAAGCACTGCCTCAAAATGAAAATCCATGCAAAAAAAGGGAAAAAATTGGACTGTGTAGCAGTGCCTTAATTACATGTTTCAACAATGTTTCTGGTTTCCATATACAAAAGAAACATGTCAAGTCTGGACTACTTGTATTTTATCAAAACTTTTTATCTTCTCTACACAAAGACATTCATCATAAGGTGTGCTCATATACTACATCAATGTTCCAGCAACGAGAAATACCATTAGAACGCATATTGGTATTTTCTGGTTGTGGCAAGAATGCCCCTGAGAAATGTGGTTTTTACCAGCCTGATAGGAAACTATGGGGCTGAAGTCTACTAACTAGACTATTCCATTCGCTTGCCTCTGGGGTGGATACATGGTTCACCTTTGCTTAGTGCCGCTATAATGATGGGCATCCCAACTGTACCAGTTAGGGATGATGAGGGATGATTGGGCAAGCTGGCCTACACCAGGGCAAAAATACTTCCTGCAGCACATCAGTGGTGGGTGCCACAAATAAAGGGTGATGGGGCGGAAGGGGGAACGTAGGAGGGTAAGAGGGTTTCGCGCAGGAGTTAGGGTTAGAGATAATAGATTTTTTTTTAAAGATACATTTAGCCACTGGCCGCCTCCAGCGTCGTGTTCGCTACTTCTCCTCTTCTTGGGTCACAGCAGCCCCTGGACAGACTTCCATCCAATCCCCCTGCTGCAGAGAAGCGCAGGGATTGGCCTGAGCAGGCTCAAAAGATGCCCTGCTCAGACCAGGGAGCCCTCGTGGGTTTCTCCAGCCCGACTGCTCAATGCATCTGGGCTGGAGAAAACCTAATTTTGCATATGTGTTTTAGTCGGCCTGAGATGGCCGGCCAAACAGACATGAGCACTTAGGGAGTGGAGTGCATGTAGCACTCCTCCTCCCCACTCCCAGGCCTATGCCCCGCCCCGCCCCTCCCTACAGCGCTGGCTAAGAGCAAGCAAATGCAAAATAAAACGATGCAAGAACATTGTTTTATTTTACATTTGCTGGCTGTGCGCCAAGCAGTGGGGCGTCGCACCACCGCCATTGAGGATGAGACGCTGCTGCAGCTCAGCCTCTCTTTACACTGCATCTTGGTGAAAACATGGCATAGTGGCTTATTTTAGGGATTGGCATGTTAGGATGGCAG
The DNA here is from genome assembly GCF_964204655.1 of Triturus cristatus. Taxonomy (NCBI): domain Eukaryota; kingdom Metazoa; phylum Chordata; class Amphibia; order Caudata; family Salamandridae; genus Triturus; species Triturus cristatus. The sequence goes on from NC_140592.1 coordinate 465,083,455, forward strand.
GAACTGCAACTTTTGTCAGAAGAACTTTGCGAGTGGAAACAGCTTCATTGATCCTCCACCGGCTGAAAGAACTAAAGCACTAACCTCTCTCACAAAGTGTCCTTCTAGCAAAAGAAGTTAATACATTAATGCTGGGGAGCCAATACAGACAGTGACTGTCCGCAACACAGCAAACGATGGATTTAGGCCCCGATCGCTGTACTGGGGTGAATGTATGACATTGTTCTGCATTCTGTCCATCAACTGTTGTTTTTGCATTTGTCACCCGAGTGGGAAGGGTTTGCCCAGACGTGGGTCCCGTGCTCTCCATGCCACTGGAATCAAGCTATCCTGGCGGAAGAGGGGTGAGACCTCAAAACTGGTCCTAGGGTGCTTGTTTCCAGTCCAGGGAGGACCTGGCTTGGGAGTTCGGCTGGACTGTTGCCATGAGGCACAGGGTCAAGACTAATTTGCATATGGCTGGGTTCTAACTGGAAAGGCATGGTGAGCAAAAAAACGATGGATTTAGGCCCCGATCGCTGTACTGGGGTGAATGTATGACATTGTTCTGCATTCTGTCCATCAACTGTTGTTTTTGCATTCAATATAACAGGGTGCACTTTCCCTGTTTGTGCTAGGTGCATCTCTTTTAAGGTGCACCGTAGTGCAAACAGGGAAGATGCACCCTATATGTAATAGGACCCTTGGTGATTTCTCCGCCCTTGTCCTGATTTCCCTGTACTGCACATGTTTACACCATTCCTGTGATGTGTCCTGGAAAAGGCACCGGAACAGTCAGAACTACTTCAGTAATAATGATTTGCATACAAAAACAAATACTTTTGACAACTGAGCATACACTTCACAGAGGGTTAGTGTACATGCCAGCCTGCCTAGCCTTAAGCCTCATGCTCTCAGGCATTTGGTGGCAACTAAACTAAAAACATTTTTCTGTCTCTTGTCTTCCTCCTTACTTCATCGCACTGCTTCAACCTCATCCTCTCTCTTTGCCTATCTACCTATCTCTTCACCCTGTCTATTTCAAGTCTGACTACCTCTTCTCTCATCCAAAACACCTCCCTCTTCCCCATTTCACTGTGCCTGCCGCAGGCTCAGATTTCTTTCCACCATTGTCTGTGCCTACCCACACATCTCTACCTCTCAACCACCTCTCTGTATCTCAACTTTCTCTCTGCCTCACCCTCTCTCTGCATGCACCTCACTGCTCGTTTTTTATCTCACCTGGTCTGATGTGTTGAGGAAGCTTGCCTGACCATGCTCTGTCAGTGCTGTGTGTGTTTGAGAGGCAGCAACCTGAAAAAAATGACCTTCCAAAATGTCCAACTAAGAAATCTCAGGGGCATATGTACAAGCACCTATCGCCACCTGAGCGTCACTTTTTTTGACGCTCCAGTGGCCTTGCGTCATTTCCCATATTTAAAACGTAGTGCAAAGCCACTTAACGTGGCTTAATCCACCTTGTAAATATGCCCCTTTCCACTGCAGTCCTCTGCGGCAAAGGGGCATGCATTGGGTGTTGCTGTGGGCGTTCCACTACAACACCCTTTGCATTTTGTCGCTGCCTCAGATTTACAAGGTTGAGGCAGCGCCAAAAACGAACTCCAGGTAATACCTGGTCTTAGCATGGTGGTACGAGGAGAAATTATTAATTTTTCCTCGTTTTTTTCTCTTTTTTTCTCTTCCTGTGTGTGCTGCAATCATAGGAAGCACAAATCACCATGAATGCTTGTTTATGTGCAGGAAGGTGTCCCTTACTGCACATAAACAATCCCCTCTGCAGCACAGGCACCCTTGCAACATGGCAGCAGGGTGTCTGCATTGGCTCTAGGCAGTTTTTTTTGCGATAGGGGAAACACAGGGGTGTTCTGTAATCTTGTGAATACTGCGCATCCCTGCGATTAGAAAATGTCGGAGCACGCGTTGCCAAATTTGGCATAGCCCTGCGCTCCAACGTATTTTTGTAAATATGCCCCTTACTGTTATGGAGCAAATATCAACATTAGAAAACCTGACCAACCAAATCATACAAAAAATAGAGACAGTGGCCACAATCCTTCAATGAAATGAAGACAATAACCTTGAATGTAGAAAAGCACTAGAAATCTCCACTAGGAGAAGAAAATTAGCCCATCAATTCCAGGTAATTTGGAAAAAAATATTACCCCTATTCTTGGGAAGATGAAAAAAATGATTTATCCAAATTTTCTGAAAAATGGAAAACATGTAACTATATTACCAGTTCTGAGCATAACAAGGTGAAATGATTTCTCAAAACTTGATTACAAAGATAAAAAAGTGTATGCAAAATGGATTGGCCAAGCTCCAAAAACATAAACTGACCAACAAGATCTTCACAAATAGGAGAAAATTGTTCGTTAATCCCCTGTATAGTGGATACAATGAGTCGCCAAGGTTCAAGAAAGTTGAGCAAACCACTCCCTAAACTTTCACACAAAAAGTGGAATTTGCTACCCTCTCTTTATAAAAATGAAGCACAAGCTGAAAAGCATTCAAATTGACAGAGAATGCACAAACTAACAAGACGCAACCTGTGATGAAGAAATTATATATGACCGGTTATGGTCTATGAACTCTTTTTTGGCCATGCTCGCAAATTTGGGATTCTTGGCTTTAAAGGCAAAGATCTGAATCTCCAGATCGATAAAGTAATGTGGCTGAACCAGCAGCAGGAGCTAAGCGACTGTGCAACATATTCCTCGTCCTATCAGGTTAGGTAAATCCCCAACCCAACCAGGAAAGAGTTTGACCTCTTGAAGGGCATCGTAACCTGCCCTCTTATATTTTCTCCCCCTCTTTCTATTTTCTATGCAAGAGAAAGAAAGCAGCGAGGGAAGCTTTTGGAAGCTAAATGAGTCTCAACGGCTATTGACAGCTGTCACTGACCCCGCACTTGAATGGCTTTGTCATATTGACAGGCCGCGAAGAGAGCCGGGCAAACTGATCAATAGTAGACCAGGGTTTGTTTTTGGTTGGCCTGCTGCCAGAGAGTGGTAGGGAGCAGCCTTGTTCATTGTGAAGAATCAGACTGGCAATGGACGGTCTACCAGGCACTTACTGTAAGGCCACTAGGCTTTTCTAATGGCGACCAAGCTGAAAAATCTCAAGGCCCCAGTGAATTATGTTTACGAGAGTAACATTTGGAGTTTATTTTGATTGGTGAGTGATGTGTTTTACATATTTTGCAATGTTTTTTTTTTTCCTTCCGATTACGTTGTTTTACATAATTTCACCCTCAGAAAGCTAGTTAAAGAAAAATCACCTCTCTCTCGCTTTTATTTAATTTGCATAACTTTCTGGAAAATTATGCTTATTTTACAAATAAAAAAATATTTGCTGCGTCAACCACCCCGATTGAGCAACCTGGGCGTGATTACAAGTTAGGCAGTGCGCTGACCCTGGGTGTGATATGTCGTGCATACTCACACGTAGCTTGGTGTTCCCACATTCGGTTTTCCCGGATACAGGAAAACTGGACCTGATTTTGCCGGCAGGTAATTCGGGCAGTAAATTTGCAAAAGACTTTGGCTGCAGCAGAATCCAGAGAATATCCCACGCTCCACCCCATGTTACCTTCCATAAACCCCTTTCACCCCAACTCACACAGAAGTCCCCACACACATTTGCCAACTGCTCAGAGCAGATGCTAAATATGTATGTTAAGCCTTTGGAAAATGAATACTTTGTGGAATATTGCACAGTCATTCTGTGCCCGCACCGTTGTTCCCCATTCTCAGGGGGTTAACTCCTATTTGCATTGCACTGGTGGGGTGTTACTGCTCAGTAATAGCAAATACATGTGTGGGGTTTGCACCTGCCACTAGTGTGAAACTCATAATCACGCCCTTTTTATACAACTGAAACCAGTGGTTGTATCTTGGCCACATGGACTCAAGTGATCCTTCACTTGCTGGAAGTAAAATTATGTGCCTCTGCCATTCACTCTATCAAAAAGGCAAATGTTGACCCAGTGGCTCGCCGTAGGCCTCTTGATACACTGCAGTCTCTTCCACCTGAATGGCAAGATCTGGTACCTAATCCAGGCCCTAGAGCTCTGGTCTACTCCAAGTACAGCACTTTAGATATCGAAAAACAAAAGTCCTCTGACTTTTTGTACCAGAAAAGAGGAAGCAAAACCAATGAAAATGTGATCCTCTTCTAGTGTTGCACTCCACTGTTGACTTAATAGTTTCTATATTTGCACCTCTTACAGCTCCCGGTGGCCCTTTTTTACAGCTTCCACAGAACCCTACGAAGCGGCTGTGTTAGGTTCCCTCTCATGTAGTTTTTCGCTCACTATCATTTTTAGGTCTCCCCGACAGACAGGTTTTACCTCTCTATTTGTTAAAGACCTCTTGTAGACCCTGCCAAACACTTACAATGAGCTTAGAGGCAGTGCATTGCTTCCCATTGGGTGGCTTTCTTGTCACTCTCATTTACTTGGAACTTATTCAATTGCTTTCCTTCTTTATCATCCTTTTGATTTGATGGCTTGTATCCTACTACTGCTCTCATTCAGGATCTGCATTTTTCGTTTGAGATGCATGTGTTTTCTTTCTCTGTCCCCGTGATCTGCATCTTCCCTCAAATACCCATCCCAACCTCAATGTGCTCATTGTTGCTCCATCCTCTGGCCACCATCTCCCTGTCAATTACTTTCCACACTCTGGATTTTATTTTTGTTATTTCTTGCTGCCACCCACTCCCCCACTTGCTTCCCTATGGTTCCCCAACCATATAATTCTTAAAATAAAATATTATTTTCAATATTGTTACTTTTTTTTTTTTTTTTTTAAACAGAGTGGCCAGGCCGCAAATGGCAGCTGATGGGCGTTTGACAAAAAATTCAATAATATTGAATATTATTCTATGTTTAGCAAGCTGAAAACAGTGTGTATGAAGGAGTGATAGTAATAATGTGAAGGCTGTGCATAAAAATGTAAGGTACTGTAACATTACAGGTGGTAATGTTTGTGTAGTTTAAGTTTGTTTTGTTTAGAAATAATAAATACAATTAAAGTAATTTAGAGGTAGTGTATGATTATAAATGTAAGGTACAACTATAACTTTAGAATTTCTAATGTTTGTGTAGTTTAAATATGGTTTGTATAGAAAGAATACATGCATTTTTCCTAACTATAATTAAGCTGTTACCTTGTGTTTTTTATTTGAATTTCAATTTAAAAAACAAAAATAATCTGTTTTAGATAACATAGTTCAGTGGCATTGAATGCAATTTGGATATGTGGAGTGTCATACAGTACAGTGGAGGAGAGTGTCATACAATGGAGTGTCTTAGAGTGCCATAGAGTGTTCTACTTTGGAGTGTTGCGATATAGAGTGGAGTAGAGAGTTATATAGTGGAGTGTACAGGGGTAGCGTAGAGAGAGTCAAACAGAGTGGCATAGAGTGTAGTATAGTTTTTGAGAGTTGAGTTACGTGGAGTGCAGGAGTGTCATACAGTGGAGAGGTGTAGAGTGGAACAGTGGTGTAGAATGGGGCTAAGTATCATATACTGGAGTAGAGTGAATCTGAGTTGCGGCGGATAGAGTGGAGTAAAGTGTCATATAGTGGAAAGCTATGTTGTAGAGTAGAGTAGCGTGGAGAAGAGTAGAGTAGTCTGGAATAGCATACAGTGGAGTAAAGTGTGATAGTGTGGAGTGGTCTGGCATGTCATAGAGTGAAGTAGTAAAGTAGAACGGAGTGCCACAGAGTGGATTAGAGTGTTCAACAGTGGAGTGGTGTGGAGTAGACTACAATTTGGTACAGGTGGTAGAGTGGAGTAGCGTAGAGTGGAGTAGTGTGTCATAGAACCTAGTTCCCTAAAGTGGGTTGCAGTGCCATAGAGGGAGTTGCATAGAATGTTGTACAGTGGAGTAGAGTGTCGTACAGTAGCATTCAGTAAACTAGAATTCCATATACTTGCATGGACTAGAGTACACTATTGTGCAGTAGAGTGCTATAGAGTGGAGTATTGTGTTGTGCAGTGGAGGTGCGTTCAGTGTTACTGATTGGAGTAGCGTGGAGAGACGTACAGTGGAATAGTGGCATACAGTGGAGTAGTGTCTCATAGAGTACAATGGAGTAAAGTGGGATGTAGCGGCATAGAAGGAGTTGTGTAGTGTGTTCTAGAGTAGAGTGTCGTAGAGTCGCATACTCTGAATGTCAAACAGTCATAGAGTGGGGTAGTGTGTTGCATAATAGAGTATAGGGGCATGGAGTAGTTGAGTGTCATGTAGTGGCATAGAGCATAGTAAAGTGGAGTCTTATACAGTAGAGTAGACTGTCACAGGGTGGAACAGCATAGAGTGGAGTGTTGCAGTGTGCAGCACAACGGGGGGAAGTGTTGTAGAGTGGAGAACAGTGCAGTACAGTGGCATATACTACAGTAGAGTGCTCTAAACTCACATTGACAGGGGTACATTGTTGTGCAGGGGAGTGCTATAGAGTGGAGTACAGTTTGCTACAGTGGAAGGGCGTACACTTTCGATGAGTGGAGTACAGTGTTTTAGAGCATAGTACAGTGGAGTTGAGTAGAGTTGGATACAGTAGAGTGGTGTACACTGAAATAGCGTAGAATGGAGCGGCATAGAGTGGAGTAGCATACAGTAGATTGGAGTAGAGTGGAGTACCATACAGTGGAACAGATTACAGTGGAGTGGTGTACAGTGAAATGGTGTAGAGTGGAGTGGTGTTGACTGGAGTGACTTAGAATAGAGGGGTGTAGAGTGGTGTAGCGTACAATGCAGTTGTGTAAAGTGGAGTCATGTAGAGTGGAGTGACGTACAGTGGAATGGCATACAGTGGAGTGGTGTACAGGGGAGTGGCATAGAGTTGAGTGACATACAGTGGAATAGAGTACATTAGATACACACAAATAGCATAGAGTGGAGTAGCATAGAGTGCAGTGGCGTACACTGGGGTGGCATTGAGTGGAGTGGCATAGAGTGGAGTTGCAGCCAGTAGAGTAGCGTATAGTGAAATAGCATACAGTGGAGTGACACACAGTGAGTGGCATGCAGTGGAGCAGCGTCGACCGGAGTGGCGTAAAGTGACATGGGATAAAATGGAATAGTGCAGAGTGGATAGCATAGAGCAGAGTGGTTAGAGTACAGTGGCGTACAGTGAAATAGCATACAGTGGAGTAGGGTAGACTGGAGTGACAGAGTGGAGTAGCCTAGAATGGAATAGCATAGAGTGGCAGTGCATACAGTGGAGTTGCATACAGTGGAATAAAAGAGTGGAGTGGAGTGGCACAAAGTGGACTGGCATACATTGAAGTGGCGTAGACAGAAACGGTGTATAATGGAGTGGCGTACAGTGGAACAACGAACAGTGGAGTGGTGTAGAGCGCAGTGATGTAGAGGGGAGTGTGCTAGAGTGGAGTGGAGTGGTGTACAATGGCATGACATTGAGTGAAACAGTGTACAGAAGAGTGGCATGGAGTGGTGTAGAGTGGAGTGTGGTACTGTGTAGTGGTGTATTGTGAAGTGCTGTACAGTGGCATAGCATATATTGGAGTGGGATAGAGTGGTGTGACATGGGGTGGAGTGGCATAGAGTGGAATAGAGTAGCGTGGAGTGGCATAGAGTGGAAGGGGGAAGAGTATAGTGGCATACAGTGGAATAGCGAAGACTGGAGTAGAATAGATTGGAGTGTCTTATAGTGGAGTGGCAAAGTGTGGATTATCATACAATGGAGTGGCTTACAGTGGAGTGATGTAGAGGGGAGGAGTGTAGAGTGGCATACCATAGAGTGGAGTGTTGTAGAGTGGATAGGGGTAGAGTGTAGTGGGGTTGACTGTAGTGGCGTACAGTGTAATAGCATACAGTGGAGTTGCCTGGAGTGGCATAGGGGTGTATAGCGTTGATGTTAGTGGCACAGAGTGGAGTGCCATAGAGAGGAATATACAAAAAAGTGATGGATGGAAGGCTTGAATTAATCTCAGACACTGGTAATTACTAGGGTCACATCTCAATCCACCTTGAACTCTCAGGCCAGGTTCTCCCCGAACTGGAACCCAAGCTACCCAGGACCGGTTTACCCGTAGTTATTAGCTCATCAGCCAGGTGCAGCTGGTTTCTATTACACAGTGTGCACGGGACCCACATCTGGGCATACCCATCTCACTTAGGGCAACACACTAAAGTACACAAAAAAGTGATGGATGGAATGCTTGAATTAAGTTCAGTCACTGGTAATTATTCTGGCTACATCCCAATCCACTGTTATTTTGCACACCATGTCATACCAGTTTAGACCCACCTGTATGCAAATCAGTCTTGATCCTGCTCCAGTCCAAACAGTCCAGCATGAACTGCCAAGCCAGGTTCTCCTTTAGCCAGAACACAAGTAACCCAGGAGAGGTTTTGCCCTAGTTATGGCCTCATCAGTCAGCTACAGCTTGGTTCCAATGACACAGTGTGCATGGGAACCACGTCTGGTTTGCTTGTGTTCCGTTTCAGGGATGACCTGGCTTGGCCTAGCCAACACTTGTTTCTTGATAAAACAGCATCAATTCATCATGTCAATCAAACGTTTACATTTAGACTGTAATCCCAACTTTATCAGTTACAAAATTCTAAAATGGGATCAGGTCAAATATAAGAGACTCATTAAAGCAAGGTTATCATTTCAATTGAGTTACCTAAAGGTTTATAATGACGTGGGTATGTGAGCTATTCTGACATCCATGTTGGGGTGGCTATGATGGCCCTTCTGACATCTGAAGCAATATGGGCCTTCGGAGAACATTGAAGATTCAATTCCAGTGTTGGTGTGCCCAGGAATTAAGAAAACCACCGAGAATGTCTTTTCTTCCGCACACCTATAGAGAACTTATAGTCTGAGGCATATGAATCAGAGAATGAAGAAAGTATGTGTGGACAGAATCGGGAAAATGTTCTGAGAATCAAAATTAGGTGTGGGCGAAAATGCATTATTCCCCTGAAATTATGCGAAATTTCAGATATTTCAGAATTAAGCAAACTATGCTCTGGGGTATATCGTGTGAAGATTGAAAGGCATACTTTGCATTCAAAAGTCTCTTGAGATACCAGCATGGGCACTGGATCTAGTAAAAAAATGTTTCTCGCTACACGTTTTCTTCTTGAACTTGACATTTTCTATTGAAATGTATCTCCTACTAGACATTTCTTTCTCAAACCATTCCCGTGCAGCAAAAATGTGTCAGATTCCTAATTTTCAACATTTTGTGTAATTTCCATAACAATAAATTGTGTGAATTATGCAAAATGATGCATGCATAATAAGCATTTGGCACTGGCCTAATAAAAATACACCCAACTTGATTCTATAGTGGCTTGGTGGCCAGTGCAGACGTCGAACCCATAACAAGATTTTACCAGTGTACAAGCATGTATGACGTGATAACTTGCCAAGTTAGCAGGACATTTCTTGGGTCTGCAGAATTACATTTGGAAGAAGCTCTGTACTATAGAAAGCTGGTCTTGAATGTGACCTTAGTACCACCATACAGTCCAGAAGGACGTGTTCACCTCAGGCCAAGGGAGAAATGGGAAAGTCACCAGAACAGTCAATGGTGTAGGTCAAGCTCCCTAGCTTGTCCAGTCATACAAACCCATTGCATAGTGGTGGTCAGTTGCATCCAACTTCACACAATGATGAAAAAGGCAGTTTTAGAGAAAATGTAATACATTTAAAGGTTGGTTGTGAAGACATCTCTGAACATCCAAGGTTCAGTGGCTTCTTGAAGCACGCAAGCTAGTTAATGTTTCTTTAAATCTTTTTATTACCTTTTTTTCATATACATCTTCGACAACACCACAGCAATGTGGAGTTTCAAGCGTATTACAGGTTACACATTACAATTCTCGGCCAAGTGACTTCGGTAAATGTTTTAAGAGTGCATCGAAGGAATCCCGAAACTAGGATTCGCCTGCTAAGACATCATGGCAAGGACAAGAAACACACCTGGATCATGTGATGTCCTCTGCAAATCCTTCTTTTATCTTTCTTGTCAACATTTGAAGAACATACGGAACCATTGTCTGGTGGTTTCCTCACCCGTGCTAGTTTTTCATCTGTTATTCTTTTATAGGATGAAGGCATATGTAGACATCCCGGGATAGTGATGACTGACTCCTTTACTTTTTTGCTACTCGTCCGTCTGACGATTGAAGACCAGACATCTGGAAAGCTTTCCATGGCGCACGCCACCATAACCAGCTTTGAGGCTATAGTATAAATAGAGAGTTGTTCAAATGGACAATAATGCAGTCTGGTCCTTTAAAAACAAGGAGCGCCACATTAATGACTGAGCTTTCCCGATCTATTCTTAACATCCTTGAAGTGCTAATGTCCGTTTTCCATTTCAACCCACCACCACCTTTGAGCAGTAATCTGCGGTGGCAGCTGGCATGGCTTGTGGGTGGGGAGCTGACGCGGGGGTCACGATTGCAGGAGGGAGGGAGTGAACAAAATAAAAGAATAACTTACCTTGCCGCGGGGTCCCGCATCTCTGCTCCTGCTCACCTGCCTCTGACTTCAGGAAAAGGAAGCAGGCAGCCAGGCTCCCTCCCCTAAGCCAATCACAATGCTGCAATGTCGTGACATGGCACTCAGCCAGGGGCTGGAGGGGCGGGCATGTTCTCTATGCAGGCTGTAATGCAGCCTGCATGGAGAATGGGGAAAGTGCGCATGACTGTTTTGACCAAGCAGTCTTTGCGCACTTAGGAGTGGGCAAATTACACCTCCACTGCCCTGTTCCGAGAGCAGAACAGCCCCGCGTGCAAAGCAGCAAAAACTTAAAATGATAATAACGGAAAGTTATTATCATTTTATGTTTTTGCTTCTCGCACTGCTTGAAAGCAGTGGGGCGATGCTCCTCCGCCATAGCGGAGGAGCCGCCACTGGCAATCGGCTTCCTTTATTGCTGTATGGTCCAGTGAACTCACAGGTATGCCCTTGTGGTTCGTTAACAGATTGGTCTCTTGAGACCACACATCCTTTTCATGGCTTCACCGCTGCACGCGTCAGACATATTGACTTGTAAGTCACACGCAACAAGCCTTTTCCCTGTGGCCCGGATCGAGTTGTTCCATTCCTTTAGTTGCTTCTAAGTCTCCTTCTGTTTCTTTGACAAAACAATAATTGATTCTTTTTCCTGATTGTTTTAGGAAATAACTTTGTGTCACAGCTGTTTTGCAATTGTGCATCTGCTTAAGCGCCAGGATCATTTTTCCGGCGATAAGACAGAAAGTGGGAGCGACAGCCGCAATTAAAAGATTGATTTTTTCATTATAAGGTGATCAATCTTGTTGATGGATAGATAGGCTTCTTTCTAATGAGATAGCATCTTTAATTACTCTTCAGCACATGGCAGGGCGGAGAGAGGTCATTCCAGGGAAAGTTGAACTTGTACAATCACCTTTAAGTTCTAAGCTCACTAAAGTCTTTTTCTTAGCAGCAGCTTGGCTGGAGGCAAAGGTCTGCCTGGGAAATTTAGAATATGCTATTATGGGTTTCTAGGATATCTCTGTAGGGGGTCTCAGGGCACACACCGCCATGAATGCTCGTGACATAGGGAGGCATTAGCATGTTTATTCATCTAAATACTGCATATAACCACATCTTTATTGGACATGGAGATACATATATAATAAGGATGGTTGTTGTCCATTCTCTTATCGGTAGGGCAGAAGAATGTATAGCAAATATATGGGTGTCTGTGGGAAACGACCGCTTGCTTTTACAAGCCAAAAACTTCTCTGTGGCTCAAGATCAAGATTTCCCAAGATAGACCATTAATGTGGACCTTGTCTGTTTCTTTTTGTTTTCCTGTCACATGGTCCTGTTAGTGATGACAGCATTTGGCAGTGATGTAAAATTGTAATATATTGTTGCGACTTTGAAACTATTCCTCCCTCTCGCATAAACTGGCCAGCATGTTTTTGGTACCAGTGGATAATGCCTCCACTGTAACTTCTTGATGTTATTAAGTTGACAAACTTTAGCATAACTTTACCAGATGACACCAGTGCAGTCCAGCCCTCCACTCGCCAATCTATTATAAGCTAGAACTATGGTCCATTTGGTTCAGTTGAAGTAAAGCAGGACTACAAGTCCAGAACACACTGGACTGTTAAATGCAAGCCCAGAAATAAACCATGGGTGCCCGAGAACATGGAGTCATCTAGAAACCTTAATGCAGCATTTGGACCGGTCTCTCGGGTAGGTTTATGGCTCTTCGAAACATAACTTCTCAGCGATGTAGTAATAGAAACCTATAAAGACGAGAGGAGCACTGTTGAAAACGAGAGACGAAATCTATATTCTACACTTGTCGAAGACGCTCTTCCACCACAGCCGGCCAAAGATGCTCTTGTTACTCAGCGGCTCAAAGAATTTCAAAATCCCTACAATCCCTTTTGAGATGTTGAGCTTTGTCACAAAATCTGCACAGTTTTGGAGAACTGCTGAGCAATTTTTGCTCTTGCGGACCTCCTCTCAGCCAACTGCTTTTTTTCAAAGAGTTGGTGCACTGAGGAAATGCTACATTTGATGAGTTTCAGACATCCTTCTATCACAAAGGGCCCAGGGAATATGTGTCAGTTCACGCAAATTCAGACTATAAGTTGATGCCACCTGCACGTGTCCCATCAAAAAATCACCTGATGTGGTCTGGCGTGTCGCTTCTCTTCTTGTCTCACATATTACTATCATATAGCTTTCTGCAGTGTTATGTTGCAAAAAGGAAAAAAAAAATTGGGACAAGGACTCACATTTTCTTTTTCTTAGGACCCTGCCGCCGCTGCTGACGAGTGGTGGGGCTACGCAATCTCCTTTAACTTTAGGCTTGAATGGGTCAAACGGGAAATCGGACAATTTCAAATGGGGTGACAAAATGGTATCCTGTCAGATTTAGGGGATGTTTTCCTTAGTCCTGGTTTCCACTGTCCTTTTATTTGAAGAAGCCTGCCTGGTTGCTACAGACTCTGCCAGTAAATATGTTGGATTCAACCTGTGTTGCTTTAAGGGATATGGCAGGTTTCACTCCTCACAGTCTTTTCTCTTAATCAGAAAGAAGCTTTGTGATGTAAAGGGAGCACAATTCCTCTTTGCTGGCGCTTAATTTGTAAAGCAATATGTGCAGAACATAACATTTTGCTCAAAAGCTGCAACGGGCGCTGTGAATATCAGGTCTGCTGAATACCGAGGGAGTCTAGTTTTGATTCCATCTCATCCCTCCTCCACCCACCACCATACATTCTAAGTCACTTTTTCACACTTTGCAGATTCTTTTATTATCTCTGCTTTCTCCCTTTGTCACTGTTTTTCTGTCTTTCTGAAAGTCTGCAGAGTAAAAATATGTGCCAGTCTAAAAAACGAGGGCCAGTGGGCCCCACCTGCTACCGACGCCTCAAATTAAACACTGCTATTCCTGGTGTGTAGGGTGAGGTAGAAGAAGGGACAAAGAAAAGACAGGTGTTCAACCAGACTGCAGAGGTTGACAAAGAAAGACATAAGGAAATCACACAGCTCATATCCATTTCTGAAATAAATGTGTGACATGCGGGAGAATCAAGTGTAAATTAGTACCTGCATTTTAAGGCCAGTCTGACTGAGGAAGAGTCTGAACATCACTCATGGCATCTGTGGAAGAGTCTGTCTCTGACCTAAGTCCTGCTCTTCCAGAATAGTTTTGTTTATGGTAGTGCAGTGAGGGATACAATTCCCTTCTGGTGGAATGGCACCAAATAACCACAGACCAGTGATGTCAAGTGAAAAAGTAAATTTTAAGAGCAAAGAACTTTATTTACAAACCCTTGGCAACATCCATTCCAACTAAAATTCCCTCTCGCTAATTCATCTGATTTTCTCAAATCCTTTCATCATGAAACCTCCCAGTACCAAGTCAAATACTTTTAGCCCTCTAAATCATCCTATAGTCCTCTCAAATTACTTTCCAAGGGCCATATTATACAAATCTCCCCGATAGTGCAACAGACTCTTGTGCAGCCCCTTCTGCAATACAGATATACTGCCAGCGTTATCATCGGAGTGCATTCCCTCATGTGCTTGTGGTGTGGCCCCATGCTAATGAGGGAATTTCTTTGATTGTGAACCCGTTCCATATTATAAACGCGGGTGCAAAGAATCTGTCAGGAGGCGCAATAAAGTGCATCACCTAAAAGATTGCGACCCGTCAGTGCGTCCCCTGATGGCATCTCTCTGGATGTCTTTGGGTGCAGAGGTGAGGGGCGGCAGTTGACTGCTCTGTGTGCATCCTGTAAAGAAGGAGGCAGTCCACTTTAGGGCGTCTTGCTGTATGCCTATGTTATAGAGTATTTTGATGACGGTGTTGAATACCGTGGAGAGGTCGAGGAGGATCAGGGCCATGGTTTTCATCGGTCGAGGAGTGTTCTGAAATCGTCTCTGGCAGCAATCAGCGTGGTCTCAGTGCTGTGCTTGGCACAGAATCCTGATTGTGAGGTGTGCCATAGGTGGTTTTGTTTCAGGAATTCAATAGGCTGCTGGTTGCTGGCTTTCTTAAGTTCTTTGGCTGGTTAGGGGAGCAGAAAGATCGGATAATAATTTTTGAGATCTCTGGGGTCGTCAGAAGCTTCCGTTAGGAGGGGTCTAACATCTGCATGTTTCTGTTTGTCCAGGATTGTTCCTGTGGAGAGGGAGGTTTTGAGGATGCTGGTGAGTTGTGTGCTAATAGGGTTCGCTGCGAGGTTGTAGAGATGGTGGGAGCAGAGGTGGGTGGGCACTCAAGAGTGGATTGAAGACATTATGGCTGAGGTGGTAAGGGGGGTGAGCAGAGACCAGATGGTAATGGTTTAGCTGATGTTAGCTGATTGATTGAGGTCACTGGGGTTAAGGGTGGTGGGTTGGAGGTTGAAATTGTCGTACATGTTGGTGATCTTGCTGTAGAAGTAGTCTGAGATGGTGTCGCAGAGTTCTTGGGAGGGATAGATGCTGATCTCTATGGCTGTTGGGTTGGAGAATTATTTGACTATTTGGAAGAATTCCTTTGTGTGGTTAGCCACGGAGTTGATGTGTATGGTGATGTCTGCTTTCTTTGCTCCTTTGATGTGCCGGTGATAGTTGCTCAGGACTGTTTTGTGAGCTGTTCTGTCAGTGGGGTTCTTGGTGGTGCACCATTGTTTCTCCAATTGGTAGCAGTCGCTCTTGGTGGTCCTGAGTTCTGTAGTGTACCAGCTGGCCTGTCTAGAGGTCTTGTGGATTTTGTAGGTTTTAGTTGGGCGACTCTATCTAGGCTGTTGGTGATCCAAGCAGCACATTCCTGGACGCCCTGTTGAGGCCTTGGGTTGAGAGGTGGTGACTGCCTGTGACCACTGAGTTTGGGTGACCTTGCTCCAGCTGCGGAGGGAGGAGATATGATGCCTGGTGATCAGGTGCTGGGTGTCTGTGATAGTGAAGTGTACAACACAGATCACAATTTATTAGTGCTGCTGATTAAACTCTGGTCTCGGTTTGGGGCAAGACATGGTCCCTGAATACCATCTGCAGACGGGATCAACTTAAACGCCTTAATGTGATGGTTGACCAAGGGTGGTAAATCTACTAATATTTCCAACTATTGGGAACACAACACATTACACCTCAAGCCCTGATGAAGTTCCCATGTATCAAGGAACGAAACGCGTTGGCTGAATTTAAAAAAAAATTTTTGTACAATACTAAGGAATAATAAAAGAAGATGATGGACTTAATCATGCAAAGTTAAACTTCTTTCATGGTGCACCTTCCTTTTGAAGATTGTTTTGTGAAGTGTACAGTGCTGTAGTCAATTCAGGTGAGTTATGTGGTGTGGCTGAATTTGATTCTGCCACTGGAGGTGAAAATGGGGTTGAGTGTCTATCCAGCTTTGTGCGTAGGTTCAGTGACCAGTTGAGTGGGGCCGATGTTTTTTAGGTTCTCCAGGAGGGCGATGGAGATAGCATTGTTGGGGTCATCTATATGGAAGTTAAGATCGCCGAGTAGGATGTAGTGGTGAGAGCCAATTGCTAGGAGGAAATTTTGCCCCCCCTCGCAAATTAACTCCTCATACTTTTTTAATTTAACCAATTTTGATCCATTGTCACAGGTCCCCTAAAAGGAGTGGGGCCGATAGGATGGTGCCTACTTTGCCTATTTAGTAATCCAGAATTGGCGATGAGGTTGGAGATGGCATCGTAGAATGTTGCTTGGGGTCCCGGGGGTCTGTAGGCAAGGGTGCCTCTTACTGTGGTGTTCCATGAGAGGTGTGGGGTCATCGTTGGTGATGGTGTATCTGATGGCTTCCTTGAAGATGATGTTGATGCCTCCGCCTTGTTTGTTTACATGGTCTTGTGATTCATCTTGTAGCTTTCGGGAGTGGTGGTGGTGATGTCAGGGTTCTAGGAGGGGTTGCGCCACATAGCAGTGATGAAGGCAACATTTGTTGAGATGGTGGTGATGGTGTCCCAGATTTCCATGGCATGTTTGCAGAGTTAGTGGTCATTGACCAGCATGCAATTGGAGCAGTTGCGGGTTGTCGTTGGTCTAATGGGAAGGAGTGGTGCGGGATCTTTTGTAGGTTGTGTTGCAGGAGAAGGTGCAGTGTTGGCAAATGAAGGGTCCTGTGGTGGATCGTGGGGAGGAAGAGACGCAGCTATTGTTTCAGTGTCCAGGTCAGGAGTTCCTTGGTGGTGTGCCATTGGGTGGCGGGAGGGCCAGGGGGACCTGGCACTGGGTGCTGTCCACCAGTGGTGCATTGATGGCACAACTGTTGCACGTGTCCACTGTGTGGCCATGTGTCGGCCTCCATTTGTGGTCCTGGTAGGTGTCTTAGTGATCCTGGGTGCCAGGCAAGGACCTGGGATGGACACCGAAGGAGCAGGGACAGCAGGCAGTGCAGGGGCAAGGACAGCAGGCAGCACAGGGGCAGGGACACCATGCAGAGCAGGTGCAGGGACTGCGGGCATAGTACCTTCAGTTGGGGGTCAGGCGAAAGAGGGGTGGGCCAGCCCCGCAGGCTGACCTGCCCTTAGACTGGGCTATGCTCGGGCATGCCCCACAATGCAGAAGCTGCACGGGAGCTTTATTTACGACTAGGAGGTGCAAAAATCCAAAGACCAGCTGGCTCCGCCTCTGGGGCTACTGGAAAATGTAATGTAGTCTGGTCCGGTGGTGGGAGGGGGTCCGATGCACTCTCTGGTATGGTGTAGTAGGAAGGCAGCAACAGGAGGGGAAAGCACCTCCTGGAGGGAAGGGAAGAATCAGCTTCCAGCGATGCAGAAGCTGCAGGAGAGCTTTATTTGGCTTTAGGAGGCATGAAAAACCAAAGATCAGCTGGCCCGCCTTCAAGGCTGCTGAGAAATGTAGTGTCGTTCGCTGGTGGGAGGGGTTTAAATGCACTCTCTGGCTCTCTAGTGCAGTTTAACCCCTTCACTGCGGCGGAAATTCCGCCGCAGCGCTGGGGGGTGCGGGGGGGCAGCGCGGCGGCCCGGTGCTCATGACGGAGCCACGCCGTCATGAGCCACGGTTGGGCTGTGCTCATGACGGAGTGGTTCCGTCATGACTCCGCCCACAGCGCTAATCGCCCGCACAGGCGGGGAATTAGCGCCGCGTGGGCGGCGCGGCCGCCAACGGCCGCAGCATGACGGAACCACTCCGTCATGAGCACACGGTAACCGTGGCTCATGACGGCGTGGTTCCGTCATGAGCACGGAAGGAGTTAAGAGGAAGGCAGCAACAGGAAGGAAATCATATTTGTAATATTTTGCATCCACTGCGCCACGTAAACAATGAATATCTGGACACAGAACGCATTCTGTAGTTTCTGATCTTAACATCCGAATTGCGTCCACTAAATGGTTTATAGGCAGAATACGACATACTGGAATGATCCAAGTCTTTCTCAGTTTATGGCAAGTAGGACAAAAAAACAGGATGTGCTCATCCCTTTTGGTGCTTGCGTTACAGACAGGACAGATGGAAGAAACACTCGCCATCTACTTTTGAGATTTTTCAGGGGCAAAGTACCATATCTGAATTTCAAAAAGATGAATCTCGCTTGAGGTGGTTTAGTTTGATCTAAAAGAGCTCGAGAACCGTGTTACATTTGAAAAATAGAAATCAATTTGGGAGTCAATGTCCGACTTGGTCTGCCAACTCTCATCAATGTACATGTAGTATCTTGACTTCAGTTGGGCTGACATTTCCTTGTTGGTCCCCTAGGGATTGTCCTAAGCTGGATGTAGCCCTAGCTAATACATCCATTACTTGATATCTCTGTACCAAGTTAATGAACCAGACTTGTTCTGGTTTTTGACCACTGTCGTAGGGGAATCGGGGATTTGCTTGTCCATACCCTTATCCAGTAAATCAGTGGTTTAAGGGCTGCTACATGTGATGCATTTTAAAATCCCAAACCAAAACGCAGAGGGAGAAGTGGAGTACTGTGTGGCAACCTAAGTGCAGCTCGCATAAATCTAATCTCCGTTTTCTCTAATTCCCTAGGTTGTTCCACACCCAAAGTTCTGCTCCATGCAGAGTCGCACCAAGCCCTCTCGCACAGTAAATTTCTGGCGCAGGTTTAAGAGGTTGGAAGTTAGATTGATTTAATTTCTTGCCAATGGTTGACCCAGCATGTTGTAGAGTCAATTTGCTTTTCACTATTTGTGAACCCCAAGATAGTGAGCTGGCAATTCTTACTCCCAAATATTCGAAATCCTTGACCTGCTCTAGGAGGGAGGTGTCTAGCTTCCTTTTCCCTCTAAATGATCTATGAGGACAAAAAGCCCTAAATTTGGCTTTGAAGGCATTCATTTCTGAGCCGTACTCAACAAGATTGAAAACTGGTTCATAAGGTTCTGCAGATCCATTGGAGCTTTTTAAATTAATAACGTGTCATCTGCGAACAGTAGGGCAGGAATTGTTTGGTTTGTCAGTTTCGAGGGGGTCACCATTGCAATCATATAGTGCGTCAATGAGCCCATTGATATATAGTGTAAATAGGGTCAGAGCTAGGACGCCTTCCTGTGGGATGCATCTATTAATATATATATATATATATATATATATATATATATATGCTCAGCTATTTCTTCCTTTCCAAGCCATCTTTACGTGGACATAATTATTACTGTATAGATATATTATTATATGTAATAAATTTACTGGCACCCCCTTACTTTTTAATGCAGCCCAAAATTTCTCTCATGGAATCAGTGCAAATGCTGCTCATAGGTCAACAAGTGCTACATGTACGTGCCCCTTATTCAGTACAACAGTTTTCTAAAGAATTAGAATACAATGGAACACTTGGTCTCTGGTGCTTGTTTGTGGCCTGAAACCTATGACAAAATGTAGTTCTCCTCCATCCAAATTTGGATCTTTTCCAGAATCTGCCTACTAAATATTTTGTGTGCATTGTCAATTAGGCTAATAGGCCTGTAATTAGCTGAGTTGTCTTTGTAATTTTTTTGAAAATTGTAATAATGTTATCACCCCTCCAGACTTCTGGTATCTTGGCCCCTCTGGATATAGAAGTGGATATCAACATTAATACTTACCCCCAAACAATTGATTCAGAACAATAAAGGTCACCAGGTATCTTATCAAAGCCGGGTGCTTTTCCTTTCTTGGTACTGTATAGAGCCGTTAATGTCTCTTCCAATGTAAATATAATTGGGGGAGCATCTTCCCTATCCTGGGTTGCAACTGATTAATCTTCAGCACCAGCAAAGCAGACTTCTTTGCTCTGGTTTGAGTACAGTTGACTGAAGTGTTGTACCTCTGAGGATGAATTTAAAAATATTCATCTTTTTCAAAGAGATTTTGTGCCGTTAACCAATAAGTCCAGATAAATCCTACCATCTTTCAATGAGGCAGCTTTGGCCAAGTTACTCCAAAGCTATTCCTCCCATCCCTCCTTGGCCCTCGTCTCCACGTTTTTGTAGTAAATATAACACGTGTATTTGTAAAGCACACGTTCACCACTACGGGTATCTTGGCGCTGAATAACAGATGTTTATTGTTACCCAACTCAATGGTACTCATTTTATCGACCTCAGATGGATGAAAGGCTGAGTGGACCTGCCGGGATTTGAACCTGTGACCATGAGGTCGAACACAGGCCCCTGCAGCAGACACATTAGTCCACTGAGCCACCAGACCCGGCTTGTTTCCTCCCTTAGTGTTTCCTCCCTTCTGCAATGTTGGCTGTATTACAACTTTCTAATGCGAGCATCAGTTTCTGGTTATCCTTTCTGCAATGAGTGTTTTACCATAGAGTATCTCGGACTTTGACCGCATTAACCTTCATATCTTTATAAAAGTGAACACTGATCAGTTTTTTTAATTCAGTAAAAGTAGACATGAGTAGATGATTGTCGCAAGCCTTTTTATTGCATGAGCCTAGTGCAGAGGTAACTGCCTTATATATGGGCCAGTGTATTCTCATCTGAATGAATGACACGCCATTTCACCAGCCTCTTGTTTTTAGAGTAAAAGATTGGGATGTCGTTTGACCATGTATTATGACTACTGTTCTGTAGGGGAAGATTTCTCAGTTCTAACAATGAAGCATTATGATCACTGTCCTGTCATTCCATAAGATTCATGCCTTGTAAATTGGGCCATAGACTAAGATCGTGTAGGATGTAATCAATCCTACTGCTAGTAGATGCCCTCTTGAAAGTATAGTTATCCCCCGGGTCGTACAGCTTGCGAGCATTGCACTCGCATAAGCAATGTAACATTGTTAAGGATACAACCTGCAAAGCTACCTTTGACCTTTTTTTAGGGGAGGAATTGTCAGACTAGGAATGCTCCTTTCCACATCTTCCGCCTTTATAGGACTTTGTATTACTTCTGTGGGTCCAAAGGTCACTTTAAAATCGCCAGGCCAAGATGAGAGGGTTGTCACTGTCAAATTCTTCTGGAAGCTCATCATTAGCCAACAAGGTCAGTGACTCACAGTTTGGGCCACAAACGTGCTATATATATATATGTTTATTAATCTAATTGCAAATATGCCATCTGTCAAATTAATGTCTAGCCCCAACAGGTCAATATATTTATGATTCTGCCGTAGGCTAGCTAGGTCTTTATCTATATTGCTAGTCCACTTGATGGGCGTCCAGCCGGTGATGCAGTTGCTTCAATGGTGTAATTTCCATGGCCTAATCTATGTACTGGCTGCAAGCCCAGGTTTCTTGAAACACACAGATATCATATTTATCTAATAATTCTCCCCAATCCAGATCATTCGTTTTGAATTTTAAGCCTGCAATATTCCAAGATAGCACCTTGATCGCTAGGGTACCATCCATAAGCAGTGGGTTAGGAGGGGAGGACCTTATCTTCATCCCTTGTCTACCGCCATTAGCACCTGTTTGCATTTCTAAGTTCTCCATAGAGGTGGTAGAGGAACTGATCATGACAAAGGTGGTAGCCCTGTTTGATGTCAAAAATAGGTGGCCTGCCTCTTGTCAGTCAGACTCCTTGCAATCTCCAGCTGATTGGAACTCAGTTTTATGGGATTTTACTTTTTTATGGATGTCATGAGGATCTTTCCTTTCTCTTGACGTACATATTTTATTGGGGATTTAGGTTCGAATTGAATTTGGGAGCCCTTAAGGGATGAAGTCCGCTGGTCTAAATTCACTAATCCATTGACAAATTCCTCCTTGGGCAAAAAACAATCTTTATGTCGTCATACCGGTCATTCATTGAACATAGGTTCACGTCAAGAAGATCAGATCTGACCAATGACTAACAATGTCGGTGGTACCTTATCCAATGTATTACTTTATTATTTAGGGGGTCATTTGTTTCCCTGGTTCCCTCTAAAAGCTTGGGAAGATTAATCATGTACAATTCTCTTCCTGTGACTTTTTGGGTTGCATATACTCCAAGTGGCAACCCTGTCTTACATAATGACTGTGGTCGGTGTCTCAGATGGGTGTAATGGGGTAGTTTGAACATGTCGCTTTGGCCTCTTGCCCTTCTTGGAGCCCTCCTCCCCCGTTATTTTGATGCATCGGAAACAAAAGTATTGAAGAATTGAATTGATGTCTCCACCACTGGGATTCTCTGGTCTTCTAGTTATATTTTGCAGGTTGCAGGAGGGAGTTAAGTAATTGTTTCCTTTTGCTGGTGAGCTCTGTCCAGAAAACTATGGCTCGTTGTTGGAAGTTGGGTAGATAAATATGGCATTTGCCTGCATTGATTATACAGGGTGTAGTGCTCTCCCCCCACTTCTAGAGGTCAAGTTAGAGCAGTCTCTGCCCTTGGGTCCCTCTCCCCTTCTCTAGTTGGAATAACCCTAAACAATACATTTTCGTCGACAATAAAGTAACCTGGTTGCATAATTGACCTATTACTCCTTTCAATTGAGCATTGGTTTCTTGGAGTGTTATAATGTCAAAGATACAGTTACAAGCCATGCCCTTATCATGCACCGCTGGGCCTTCTAGGTCCATCCTATTAAATGGACCACTGACAGTTTCAGATGAGACGAGAGGGCTAAACCGAATCGTACAGGCAACATTAGGGATAATATTACAATTGATTCCTTCTCTATTGTTAGTACCCGCAAGACTGTGTTTCTCCACAGGTGCTGTAGTGGTATACTGGGCCTCCTCCTTCCATTTGTTACATTCTGTGGAACTTTGTGCCTTTCTTGCCGACCTTATTCACTAGGGGGTGAAAGAGGTACTTTATGTAAGGTTGCTGACTTGTGTCACTTCTTAACGATATCAGCAACTTTTTGGCCTGAGAAAAGAAGATCAGTTGTTTTCCCTTTGCTTAAGATAGATTGTACTTCCTCTATAAGATTGACTATTTCCTTTATGGGGTGTAATTCTCGGAAGCATGACAACCCATTTTGCTTTCATTTGGCCACCCCTGTGGGTTCTCCCAGGCCTTCTTCCTCTTTTCCATTATCTTCAGATCAATTTACCAGTCAACTGCAAGAAAATAGAGAATGATTATCATTACTATTCAGAGAGGTATACTTACTATACGGCATGTAGAAGCACAACATTAGAAAATACTTATCAGGGAGGTGGCCCTGCACTGCATCTTCCTGACACATATGGGCTAAGACGGGCCCGCTCTTGGCCTGGTCTTCATGTCCCGCATGCACCCCGCATGCGAGGAACTTCTGCACGCTATGCAGCACTTCCCCCACAGCCCCACCTTTTCCCCGGGACAGGGGATCTTGGTAACTAAAGTCCTGGAGAAGATAGTTTCCAATTGTGTCCCGTGTGCTGGGAACTACTGTGCGCTATGTAGCGCTTCACCCGCGGCCCAACATTCTTTCAGGGGCAGGAATCTTGGTAACTGAAGTCTTGGGCAAGATAGGATCCAAATATGTCCTACATGTTGGGAACTCCGGTGTGCAATATTAAGCTTCCCCTGCGACCCCACCTTCTCCCAGGGACAGGGAATCTTAGTAACTGAAGTCCTGGCCAAGATAGTGTCCAAATGAGTTGCGCATGCAGGAAACTTCTGTGCGCTATGTAGAGCTTTCCCTGTGGCCCACCCTCTCTCAGGGGCAAGGGATCTTGGTAACGGTAGTCCTGGGAAGTATATTGTCCAAATGTGTCCCCTGTGCGGGAAACTCCTGCACGCTATGTTAGGCTTACACCACTGACCCGCCCTCTCCCAGGGACAGAGGTCCTTGGTAACTGAAGTCCTGTGCACGATAGTCTCCGAATGTGTCCCACATGCAGGACATTCCTGTTCTATGTAGCGCTTCAGCCACGGCCGCCCCTTCGAGGGGCAATGGACTTGGTAACTGAAGTCCTTGGCAGGATAGTGTACACATGTGTTCCACGTGCGGGTACTCCTGCATGCTATGCAGCGCTTTCACCAGAAAAAATAAAATTATATTGTTTACTACCATTTTATTTTTCGGTGACTGACTCTGAAGAATGGGGCGATGCTTCTCCGCCATTACGTAGGAGCCACCACTGGCTGTAAGCCATGAACTGCTGGTTGTGCTGGGGAAGTCAGGTAAAGCCCCCTTCCTAATAGCGAGTTGAAAAACAGTACTTTGCGAGTCGTAATTTATTTGCGAGTCGCAAAATACTGTTTGTACCTGGGCCCATGCTTTTTAGCCTGAACAAATGGGTCTAAGACCCATTTGTGCATGCTAAAAAGTGTTGTACATCTGGCCCCTCATTCCCAAGGGTTGCAGAACCATTTCACTTTCCCTTGGCTTGCAGTGGCAGCTGTTTGGCCCTGAGTCACTATGAGGTAGATGGGAAGCACATAGAAACGTATGTATTTGATGCTCAGAAATGCATAATGCAGCCACAGGGACAACGTTAGACCAACACAATGACTTGTCACCATCTTTCTCCTATTCCATGTAGATTCAACGTCGATCGAAAATATGGAAGCAGTGCTCAGCCTGCAGGACCATCTTCACGAGGCCCTCCTGGACTACGAGCAGGAACATCACCTGGAGGATGCCCACCGAGGAGGCAGGCTCCTTATGACACTTCCGCTTCTGCGCCAGACCGCCGAAGAGGCTGTCCGTGGATTTTGCCAAATCCGGATTGAGGGGAGGGTACCCATGCACAAACTGTTCCTGGAGATGCTCGAAGCCAAAATGTGACTTTTGTGGTTGGAAGAAAAGGGATGGGGAATGAGGTGAGCAATATTCACCCCCAAGACATTATGACCCTCATTCTGGAACTGTAGATGGAGAAAAACAACACTAAATGCTACAAAAAGGTGAATTTTCTCCAGGACATTCACTCCAATCTATTGACCAACACAACTGGAAGTCGTTCGCTGAAAATATTAAGTACATTCTTTGATCTACAGAACATGCACTGCCATAGACCATCACTTGAAGCTCAATCACATCAGATGGCTTACACTAAATTAGAACACTGGAATGTTGAGAGCACCATTAAAGACTGGCGTGACAGAGGCCTCCTGGGTCAACATTCCAATGTTGTTATTTCTGTTCCTCCTTGTTTCATTGTGAACATTCTGCCATCAATTGGTGGAATGTTGTAAAAGCATTCTTTTTATATATCTGTATTTATTATTTATTGGATTTTTGTATAGAGTTGTCCTGATCCAAGGCAAGTGTGCCAGAATGCATAACATACTGGAGAAATCTGTTTAAGAAACCTTATATAGTACGTTTAAAAGGACAAAGTATTCACAAATGTAATGGGAGTTACTTAAGTGATGACAAATATGGTAGGTCACGTTCATCTATAACCATGTTAGACATATAGAGCAAGAACTGTCAGTCAGCGGGTCTTGAACAAAGCAAAGGAGCTGGCCATGCCCCTCTGCCGTGGGCAAAATCTAGGGCCTCATTTATGAGTTTTGGCATAGGGCAGCACTGCAGGCCTTCCTGCTGTGTTTCCCTATGGCAAAAGAAAAGGACAGGAATGCGCCGTATCTATCTGATCTGGCACATTCCTGTCTTTTTTACCTGCACTGGTGCGCAATGAGCTGCAGTGCACCAAAGCAGGCACCTTTGCACCATGGTGCAAGGGTGCCTGTGTTGCTGGGATGATTATTTTTGTGCTGGAAGGGAAACTTTTCTGCCCTAAGACAATCAAAAGGGGCTTTTTCCCCTTTCTATGTGTGCTGCAGGTTGCAGTGCACATAGAAAAAGGGAAAACTAGGGAAAATAAAGATATTTCTCTTCATTATTCCTCCCTTATGCCTCCCCTGGGAGGTGTACATTTTAGGCGCTGCCTCAGAGTTACAATTTCTCGTAAATCTAGGACAGTGTCAAATAGTCATGTATGTTGCTGGGAACACCCCCGGCAACATCCATTGCACGCCCCTTTAATGCAGAAAATGTGTTAAAGGGAACTATATTTACAAGGCAGCATTAAGCCAAAAAAAGTGGTTTAGTGCTGCCTGGTAAATATGGAGCAGGCTCCTGCGCCACCGGAGCGTCACAAAAAGTGACGCACCAGCGGCACAAGAGGCTTATAAATAAGCCTCCTAGTCGTTAAATACCCTCGCTTGTTATAAGTTTTTGCGTGGGCCCGTAACTTAGGAAAAAAGGAATCAACACTACCATAGCCACAGGCAGTTGGCTATAATGCTATGTAACATAATGCGATGTGACCACTTGACAAAAGCATTTTCCTGCACTGCGTTAGTAAAGTTGATTTACGACCTAAATTGACTAAAGTAGAATAGCCCAACACAGTAGTAAATTGCACAAACACATTCTCGGTCATCTGAAATATATATATTTTTTGTCAAATGGAATTTGGTGCTCAAACACATATTTATTTTTGTGTGGCAATCAGTGTTGTCACCAAGCTTTCTCAGTCAAGAATCAACTGTCTAAAGTTTGGTCCAGTTTTGTATCTTTTGTTCTCTGACTGCTAATGGACTGAGCCATCGAGAAGAAGGCTCCTCCCCCGAAGCAGTGCACGGTGGGCTGAAAGCTGAAACACATTTCATAAATTCGGAGCATGAGTATTGACATATAGGTACAAAGTCTTGATGTCCAGACCAGCAGTTCCATGTGAAGGTCTTGCAGTTGATTGTCCATACATCCTTCTGTGCAACAAGCACAGTTCCCTAATTCACAGGGAGCAGTGTGTGTGGTTGATTTGAACATATGATGTTCTGATAAGACAACAGTCTGTGATCAAAAGATATCATTTTGCAGATGAAAAATAAAGGGTTTGATATCTTGCAAATCCATCTTGTCCCCTGTAAGTTGCTAACAGTACCAATATTTACTGCTCCTTCTGCTCATAATTCAGACGTTGAAGAATTTTTAGAAAAAGTTCTAACACCTTGTTTCCCTTTGAGCCATTTCTCTTTTTTACCTTAGAACAAATAAAAAGCTGGGCTGACCTTCAGAGAAATGTTGTTTCATTCACTGCATGGTACATTCACTGTATGTCACTGTAAAAGAAAAACACAACCCTCAGGATAGCACATAAAGTCTAACATGATTAATGCATATTCATCCATATTCCGGTGTTTATATTTCCCCACCCTGCCCCTCCCCCGCCCCGTCTCACCGCCCCACGGAACTCCCTCTACGGACCGCTACTGCATTGAAGACAATGGAGTGCTCTGGGCTTCTATTGGTTGGGTAAGCCCGGATCATCAACTTCCAATGTTTGTTCACAGCTGTTGCTGTGAATATAGGCATCAAGGAGGCTGAGGGGATTTCAGCCACCTCGGCCTCGATGAGGCCCTTGTTTTACAAATAAGAACATTCTGCCCTCTAGGAATGGAATGTTCTAATAGCCTTAGAACCCTCTGTAGCGGGCTCTACCAACTATTAAAGGCCCGCTCCCTTGTTAAATGCCTTCAGCTCGGGCCTTTAACGCTGGAGCGGGCCTTTAATGGCTGGTAGAGCCTGGTACAGAGGACTCTAAGGCTAAAATAGCCAAAATGGAAACAAACAAATGCAAGTCAACTGCCATTTAAAGAGACCAGACTTCCCACCCTAAACCATTTGGAGCACATAATGTTAAAATCCATACATTAGCATGTCATTTGTTTACAGTTTTATCTCAGTACAACAAGTGTCTGGAAGTGGGAACACATGACTACCAATGCACCTAACTGTACATGCTAATGAGCATATACCAAAAACTTCTTACAAGAAAGCATGTGGGAAAGCCTTGAAGAACTTTTAATGAAGGCTCAGGCAGATGCTGAATACACTATTTTCTAATATTCCTGCTTCATGGTGCTAATTCTCAGAACAAGGCTATGCTTACTACAGAAAAATGTGTAATGGTACAACCCAATATAAAATGGCTGCAGTGCATGAGAAATGCATGTAACTTAGCAAGCATAATATGCTTTTAGTGTTCTGTAAACAGCTAAAAAATGATATAGCAATTCAGTAATAAAATGTAACAGTACATATTAAGGCACGCTTGGCCATTAGAATTTTTGCAACACATGTAATGGTATTAAGGCACAGATATAAGTAAATCTAGTTTCTCATGTCACAAAGTCCCTCCATCAACTTTTCACACCAAGTGCAGGATTTTCTTACACTGCCTCTGGAACTTGTGGGCACTCGCACTGAATGTGGTTCGATGCATGTACAGTGTGGTACTTCAGAAAAGTCCATGTTTATGTTTTGCAGATGACTTCATATTTCCAAATCATTTTAATTTCCTAGTAAGACACCAATAACAAGTTTTGGATTGCTTGTTGTGGCCAGAATCCAAATGCATATGCAAAATGGAAAGTTTCTTCTGGTGATTCCTTCAAATGATGGAAGGGAGGTACAGTACATGTGGCCTTCTGCAGAGAGAGGCCTCTTCATCCCAGTACAGTTTGGTAAGACCTAATGATGGCTTATGGGAATAAGTTACTTATGCAAAGGTAACCCACCTTCACATCCAGAAGTTTAGATTACAGCATCATCACATTCACATTTTGTTATGGACTCATTTACTTGTTTGGTGCTGACACTGTAGTACTATTTGTAAGGGTGACTTGTCAAACTAAACTAGCTGAGACTCATGTCCTTGTATGACCTCTTTGTGGTAAATAATTTAATTACCGGGACTTAATTTGATGCGGAAAATCTATAATAATAGCTCAGTAAAATAAGAGGCAGAATCCGTGGTATTAGAGGTTCGGAACGGGCTTTATTCCAAAATCAATTCGAATTGAGGACTCCATATTCCATCACCACGAAGGTTCAGGAAGTGAAGGACCCTACTTTATTGACAAGTAATCATTTTTATACAATAGGCATTACAGTGAAACAGATGCCGGAGGCGTAACAGTTGATAACAAAGATAAGAACATACATGCGTAACTAAAGTGGGTGTAACTAAAGAACGTCATCAGGTATGATGTCATAAATGGGTGGTTCCATGAAAGAATTTCGCAATGTCAGCAGAAATACTTGGCAGAGATGCGCGCGCAGCAGCATGACGTGTGATTGACGTGCAACTAGGGGATGAAGGGGACTTGACATTTAGCTCTACATGTGGAGACAGAAGTCTGGGGTTATGTCAACCTAATCCCAAATCATATCTAATATTCTATGTTTAAAGAACTGTGTTATCCAGAAAGAAAGGTCTCTTAGGATAGAATCTTATTCTATACTGACTATACTGTCCGTTAGTGCGTGTACAAGCGTCTAAGTGTCTACACTAGATGCGAGGGCAGAAATCTTCCATAGTAATAGGGCTATTAATTACTTGCATGAAGACAGAGAAGCCGGGCCCTTTGCTCGGTAGCTGGGAGAATGTTTACTTAAACTACTAGACAGGAATGTATTGGATAGGGAGCGGAGCAAAGCAGATAATCTTGAAGGTGAAATACAGTTTTTGGCAGGCAACAGGCTGGAGTCAGGCACCGTTAGCCGCGCAGGGAGTAGGACAAAGTTCATGGGTACAGATGCGAGCTCAGACTGGAGCTTTCAGAGGCAGAAGGCAGAAAAAACTTGATGGCAGAATCAGGGCCTACTCGTCTGAACTGTAAAATGGGATAAGTGAACCATATAAAGCCGGTGGCCTTTCATACTTAGGAATAGAATATCCGGCCCATTCATGGCGGATCTGAAAGAGGACATGTTGACGGTGGACGCACATGTGTTTGCGTCTTCATAACTGGAACTGGAGGAAACATACATGTACTTATGGTTTATACATGAAACCGTTGGGGTCCAAGATAGGGGACATAACTGACCATAAAAATCCATATTTCCACATTCCCTCCTTGTCCCCTACTTGCCCTTAAGAGATATCAATCTTCATCAATCCGTTGATCTGTTCATATAGCATCATTTGTTCTTCTTTCTTTTTCCGGAATCTTGAATGAAAACTTGGATGTGGGATACACGAGGTGGCACACAGACCACAAATCGCTGGTCCACATTGTAGGCATAAACAGCAACTGAATAGTATGAGAAAGCCAATACCTAGGAAGGATAGGACCCTCCATCCAAAGGTAGATAATACACTCCAAAACCAACTGGACCAAGTCCAGGTGCCTGGATTCTGGTGTATCTGGCTTACAATCTTATGAAGGCGAGTTATGGCTTTATATACAGATGGCGAATTTTCTGGTATGAAAATGCAACAGCTTGATCCGATGACCCTACAAGCTCCGCCCCTATCGGCCAGGATGACGTCAAGGACAAGACGATTTTGAAGCACAACAATCCGCATAGCAGACTGCTCTTCTGTTAAATTGCCTAAGGCGGAAATAGTTTCGTTCACTACTGCTTCAAGGGTTCTGGTTAATCTACGTATCAGCTTACTATTGGTAACTGTACCTATATAGGGAAAGAGACCTTTATTGAAATCTGTGTATTTTTCCCATGCTGTCTCAGTGTAATCGACTATTGGGAGATCTCTCCGTTCTCTATTGTGTACTAAATGAGTATTTCTATGATAATCAGGAGGAGCTAGGAAAACAGGTGGCAAAAGGAATCCAATGTAGCAGGTACCATCCCAATCTAGAGGCAAACGTATATATGCAGTCTGACCACATACAAAGTAGGAATGGCGAGAAGCTCTAAATGTAGACTTGCCTTGATCACTGAATTCTATTACAGTGGTGCATTTACTGTGGCCCATGTGTATAGAGCCATTCTTTCTTATACATAATTCACCTTTAACTGGAAATACTGACATAGCGGGCAAAATTGGTGCAGCTTCGGATTCGACATTCAGGATCATGAGATTAAGCGTGAAATTACCTAATCCATATACTTCATTTTCTAGATCAGTTCCTGTTCTTTTGGGAAGTCCCTTCTTGTCAGGGTAGCAGACTTTAAGTAAAACTAAGTGCAGGTTTCCCCATACCCAGTTGTCTTGATAAACTGCGGAATTCGAATCTTGGGAATTAATTAGACTAAACCATGCTCCACAGGAGCCATTGTGTGTGAACGGGTATGGGAAGAGAGGCAGAATTCCTTTATAGTTCTGATAGGGAGGGAGTCGGCCACATATCCAACAATTTGTAGCATTGCTAACCTGATGGGAATGATGTAACATACTAATAAAAGTGTTGTTGCGCAGCGCAAATCTATATGACAACTCATGCGGGGGAAGTTCACTAAAAGAATGTTCAGCAGTAACATTATGAACATGTTTAGAAATAGGATAATATATGTGCAACAATATACTTGCAGCTATTATTAAAAGACATAAGAAAAACAAAATTAATAACGTCACTGTGCAATGACTACGCAGTGATTTATAGTACGCATGTTGTTTCATTCGCTTCCTTCGGTGTCTTTCTCTATTCAGGTCTAGGGGATTCATGTCAGGGACAAATTCGACCGATTCACCTTGGAGAGGACTTAAACAATCAAATTGTCTGACTTGGTAGACCTTAATTTTAGTCTGTATTGTTCTTTGTCATTCAGTTCAACCAAAGGAAGCTTTGAGTCAATCGGTGAAGACACGCAAGGTGTGTCATTTACATCGGACGGTAGTCCATGAAATTTCTTGATATGACTTGAATGTATCCAGCCTTTTCGACCTTCGATCTTCACGGCTGTCCTCGTTGTTAACAGTACGAGTTGAGGCGATCTCCACCTAGGATCCAGCTGGGACTTCCGGTCAAAATTCCTCACTAACACCAAATCCCCTGGAATTACGTCATGGGGTTTCACCTCGGTGTTGTCGGGAAAGGCTGCAGCTACCTGTGAACGACAAGATTGTAGTGCAGACATCAAGGAAGCCAAGTAATCTGTCAGCATGTTACAGTCAACATCAGTTATTTTTCGTGGTATAGGCGTCCCCCACATATTTGGTGGTCTACCAAAGACCACCTCATAAGGGGATAGCCCTGTTCGAGAGTGCGCTACCATTCTCATGTAAAAGAGTGCAACTGGTAAGGCTACTACCCAGTCGACACCTTTCTCTCTACATATTTTGAACAATCTAATTTTCAGAGTTTGATTATGTCGTTCCACGAGACCTGCTGCCTCGGGGTGTCGGACACAGTGAAATCTCCACTGATAGCCTAACAAAAGTGAAACGTGTTTCATTAGTTCGGAGGAGAACGGCTGGCCGTTATCTGAGTAGACAACACGTGGTAAACCGTATCGTGGGAAGAATTCTCGAACCAACTGTTTGGCAGTAGTCGGGGCAGTGTAATCTGAAACCGGGTATGCCTCTGTCCAACGGGAAAGAGCACAGACAACTACGAGAACATATTTGAATCCTCGACATCGTTCCATCTGGATATAATCCATCTGGAGGACTTCAAAAGAGTGATCAGGAGGCTGAAATCCACCCTGTTCTACGGGAATGCTTTTACCTGGGTTAAACTGACAACAGATCATACAGGTACGGACTTTTTGTTTAGCTGCTGCTCGTAAATGTTTGTTGAACCAAATGTGTTGAATGCTGTCTAGCATAGATTTTTCTCCTAGGTGCGCTGGACTATGTACAGTGTTAATGATAACTTGGACCATTGAATCAGGAAGGAACCACACAGATTTTTCCTTCGTCATCCATCCTTGATCCGTTTGGGTCCCTCCTAATTCAGTCCATTTCTTTATTTCATCTGGTGTAGCATGTGTCTGTATGTCAATTACGTCAAGAGCGGGATCCTTAACCGTCATGCAATGTGTTGGTGTCGGAACTATTGTCTTTGTCATGTCAGACGTGTGGGTTTGAGCAGTCTGTTTAGCTGTTCTGTCAGCTAAATCATTGCCTTGGGAAATGATATCAGTAACTTTCGTATGAGCTTTACATTTCATAATTGATATTGCAGTGGGTAGATGTATTGCATCTAGTAAGGCATGAATAAGGGGTCCGTGCTGAATGTGGGTACCGTGAGAAGTTAAATAACCTCTCTCTCGCCACAGCACGCCGAAGTCATGTACAACTCCGAATGCATAACGTGAATCAGTATATATGTTGACTTTTTTATTCGTAGCTTGAATACAGGCTTGTGTCAGAGCGACGAGCTCTGCTACTTGAGCGGACAAGGTATTTATGCGATTTGTTTCAATAACTTCAGTATCTGTTGTGACTGCATACGCGGCCACTAACTCTCCTGTACTTGTTCTCATACATGACCCATCTACATACAACGTCAGGTCTGGATCTGACAATGGGACGTCTGTCAAGTCTTGTCTAGGTTTCGTCGTGATAGTGATAACTTCAATACAATCATGTGCAAGTGGGTCTGTTCCGTTTACTGGTAACAGTGTGGCAGGATTCAATGTACTACAACGTCTGATTTCTATATGTGGCTGAAACAATGTTAATTCGTAACCAGTGAGTCGTGCTATAGTCAAGTGTTGTGTCTGTGTGCGGTTCAAGAGAACCTCTACTGCATGTGGTACTTGTACTGTCAATTGGTGTCCTAACACTATGGCATCGCTTTGTCTGATTGCTAAAGCTGTTGCTGCCACTGATTTCAGGCACGCAGGGAGAGCCTGAGCTACGGGATCTAATGTACTAGAAAAATAAGCACACGGTTTGTGTGATCCTGCTTGTTCCTGTGTGAGTACTGATAAAGCAGTACCTTCGCGTTCTGTAACAAAGAGTGTAAAATGTTTATAGTAACATGGTGTTGCTAAAACGGGTGCTTGACATAAAGCTTTCTTTAGGCTTTCAAAAGCTTGTGTATGTTCCTGTGTCCAAGGGAGGACAGTCGATGTGGCTGCCTCCTGTGTTGTCAACTGAATGAGTGGTTTTGCTAGAAATGCATACTGAGGGATCCACTGCCTACAATATGAAGTGAGGCCTATAAAAGCCCGCACCTCCTTTTGTGTCTTGGGTATTGGCATGTTAGCAATTAACTGGATGCGATCTGGTGTAAGCTGCCTTCCCTCCTTGGACAGCGAGTGACCAAGGTAAACAACTCGCTGGACACAGAATTGCAGCTTAGAAGGGGACACCTTGTGCCCCTTTTCGGCCACAAAATGTAAGACCGTCAGTGAGGCTTTTTCACATTCAGGTTCGCTTCTAGCGGTGATCAGCAGATCATCGACATATTGAAGCAGGGCAGTGTTGACTGGCATGTGTATACTGTCAAGTTCTCGTTTCAGTGCTTGGCTATAGATGCTGGGGCTTTCTGTGAATCCTTGGGGTGCGCGTGTGAATTTAAAGCTTCGTCCATTTAAACTAAATCCGAACAAGTATTGGCTTTCCGGATCTATTGGGACGCTGAAAAAGGCATTCTTGAGATCAATTACAGTAAAGAATGTTGCTTCGGAATCAATAGCTGTCAGTAATGAAGAAATGTCTGGAACTACGGGGTATTGTGGTACAATACATTTATTTAATTCGCGCAGATCAATGACCAATCGATATACTGGCGGGGCCTTTGGATCAGTTCGTTTAAGAATCGGAATTATCGGTGAATTACATACATTGGAGTCTGTTTCCACAACCACTCCTTGGGTAATAAGTTCGTCAATGATTTGCAGTAAAGCCACTACAGCATCTGGTGGTAACTTGTATTGTCGCATTCGTGGTAGTACCACTCCTGCCTTTAGTGTGACTCGATATGGTGTAATGTTCATGCAACCAACATCTGTAGGGCCTTGTGCCCATAAATGTGTGGGTAAAGTCTGCAGTCGGTGATCCATGTCTCGGGACACATAGTGCCCTTTGAAATCACGTAAAAACAATCTTACTCCTTCCGGAGAACAACATATTATAGCTCCTAGAGCTTTCAAAGTTTTTATACCTAACAAGTTTTCTGGGCATGATTTAGTAAGCAATAAATCTGTAGTTCGTGTCAAAGGACCAATCGTAAGGGGAAGAGGCTGTGATACTTCGTTAACGATAGGTTTTCCTGAAAAGCCAAGGGAAATATTCTGTGAGCCTGAGAGGGGTGCCCCTGGAACTTCACTACGTTTTATTGTTGTTCGGCTTGCCCCTGTATCAAGTACAAATTTTCTATCTTGGCCTAATAGTTCACTGTGTACATAAGGTCCTTCTTGATCTACAGGGACCTCAATAAGGGGTAAGCCAACTTCCCTCTCTAGGCTGTTTCATGAGTATCGTTGATAATCAGGATAGTCATACTGTGCGGTCTGGTACATCTGTCGTGTCGT
This sequence comes from Triturus cristatus, assembly GCF_964204655.1. Lineage (NCBI taxonomy): Eukaryota > Metazoa > Chordata > Amphibia > Caudata > Salamandridae > Triturus > Triturus cristatus. Next base: position 465,118,478 of record NC_140592.1, read on the forward strand.
TGTTTGTGTGGCAGCAATAGGCTGCGATGGTGGAGCCGGCAGAGACTGTTGCGGAGCTGGCATGGACTGTGCATGCTGCGGGGCTCCTTGTTGGTTCTGATCCTGTCTAGGTGGCCGTGGTCTTTCTTTTGTATTACCTATGGCGATATTATGTTTTAAAACTGGACAATCGTGTACATAATGACCTGGCTGTTTACAATAGTTGCATGTCCCTTTTACAGGACCTGTTGAAACACTGGACTGTGTCATACCCTTTTTATGACCGTCAGCTGGAACTGTCTGGGAAACTAGCATTTTCATTTTCGTGTCTTTCATGCGTCTTTGTTCATGTTCTTGTTCCTCTCTAATTCTATTGTGATGGTACTGTAGCATTTGTAACATTTGTGACGGAGTGTTACCTTGCCAGGTACTCTCGAATTTCAATACTCTATTCTTAACTTGGGGCAAAGAATTTTCAACTAACTTTGTCACAAACAGATGTGGATACGATTCGCTACTTGCTTTTATTCCACTATTTATACCAAAACATTTTTCGAATCGGGCGTAGAAATCACTAGTGTCCTCGTCTGGTTTTTGTTTACAGGCTGAGATTGCACCCCAGTCTTCCTTTTTCGTAGTTAATAAACGTGGCAGTACCTGTACTAGTAAACCTGGTAGTGTTTTGGTCTTCTCCCCAAGCCCTGCACCTGGACCTCGAGCTTTTTCTTCGTTTTCTAATGCTGTCCAATCTATCTTTTGGTCTCCCACCTCCCAATCCTTTTCCTTGAGTTTTTCATAAATGCCCGCAGGCATTAATACCTTCAATATTGTCATAATGTCGGGGTAGGTATATTCTCCCATGAGTAACATGTCTTTAATTTCTCGGTGGAAACCCGCTGGGTCTTTGTCATGACTGGGTACCACCTTCTTCATTTCCAATAGTTCTATTTTAGATATGGGTGTGTATACAAACACATGTTTAAACTGATTGTCCTCACCTTTTATCGGGTGCACTTCGCGTAAGGGATTCTGTCTATCCATATAGTACGTCGTTCTTTCCTTGATGGGCAGTGAAACATGTTCGGGACATACAAAAAGAATGTACTGCTTTCTGGATTCTAGTATTTCTCTAATTAGCTCAGTACCTGAACCTCTCCATTTATTCGTGAGTAATTTAGTCAATATATCAGGTAAGGGACCAGGGTCGGAGTGTTGGCTTTTATATAATATAAGGAGTTGTTGAATCATATAGATACCAGCTAAACGCTGTTCATCTGGGGCGAGGTTCAAAAACGTGTGTGCTAATGTATCATCACTATATTTTCCGGGACTATCAACCCAATGAACGGCTGACCTGGCTAATTCTTGTTCGTCCATAGAATCGAGTATATGATAACCCCTTCGTTCTCGGAGTATGTTGTCAGCGGCTTGGAACGAATGTTCGGGGGACCTTATATTTATTATAGGAGTTTGGAAATTTCTGCTATTATCTGGACGTACCGGACGTATCGGATCAGTGAAGCATCTAGTATTATTGCAAGATCTTCCTCTACCTACATAGGCCATGGTTTCTAACTGTCCTGTGGGTAGTTCTAATTCTTCCTCGTCTTCGGTTTGTTCAGGTTCGTCTACTGCTAATCTTTCTTCGTGTATTCGTTCTATTTCTTTGCGGATCTTTCGGCACATAGCTACTATACATGATCGTTTATCATGTCTCCCCTCTGATATATTCTGACTCCATGTGGTAAGAATTTGCATTTCTTTCGGATTTACCCCTGGTTGGTCTTGATTTCTGATCACACAATTTATGAGGAAACGTAACAGTTCCCCCTGTATTTCCACTTTTTGGTACTCCATGGCTCTGTTAATACTCTCAGAATCTCGCCCTGACTGAACAAAGTGATATATATTTTCTAAGTGTGTAGTCATTCCTGGTAGCTTCCCTAAATATATAGCAGCTCGTCGGATACGTAATGATGCTAGCATCATTTCGTCCCCTTTTCCGGGCACAGGGTCATATCTACAATCTATTAGAAGTTCCTTGAGCGTGTTGGGAGTTACTAGTTTGGGCGTACGTTGGTGGGCTAATTCTTGAAAGGAAAGTTTATTTACTCTGGGTGGCGTGGAAAAAATGTTTGATGTACCTCCGGTAGCCCCACCTGGGGTGCTGGATGTGAAAGGATTCGTCGAACGTGATATAGCAACTATAGGTGTGGATACAGATGTCGAAGCAGATGTGCTTGCCTGAACTTGTGTCGGAGTTTGCTGTTGCGGAGGTACAGACGGAAGAGGGTCTTGGCGTTGAACCCCCTCTGCAGGCGGTCTATGTGGCGCAGCATTAGCATACTCGGGAGCTGCGTCGTCCAAATAAGAGGAAAGAAAAACATCTTCTGCGGTTCTGGGATGCCCTTTGGGATGTACTTTTATCGGAAACAATGGGGGTGGCAAGTCTTTTGGTATCTCCGGAGTAGCCTTAGGTAATCCTTCGGCCAGGAGAGGATACATACCATTCATAAGGGCATTTCGTTGTCTGTCTACTTGTTCTGATTTTACTCGAGTACCTTCTTCAATTAATATATTTTCTCGAACTTTATTTAAATTCTCCTTACTCTTCTCTTCCTGTCTACGTGCTTTTTCTGTACGTCTATACGATTCTTTACGCCATAATTCAATGGCGTCTTTCTGTGATTGTCTAGCTTTCTTTTTCCATAATTCTTCCTCTACTTTCACGATGCAATCTGCATCCCAGGTCCCAGCTGCGGGCCACCTCTGACTTTCTGGTAATTCCTTGGTGTAGTCTACCCATAAATCAAGAAATAATATGGCGTCTAGGCCATGTTTATGATACATAAAGTACCCTGGAGTGTCCCTAGGAGGAATGGGAACAGCTTCTTCGAGTACCCCTTTTCTAGTTTTGATCTGTCTTAATTTCGAAAAGAGCGGCATTTTGAGAACTGATCTGATCTGATACCTAATTTTGAACACGTTTAATACAACAAAACACAATAATGAACAGTCATTCACACCACAATATGCAGAACGTATTTAAAACATTTAACATTTAACATTTAATGAACAACAATGATGGCCGTTCACTAAGCATAATACTCGATACTAACTAGATAATTCTGACTTCATATACTAGACATACTTGATATACTGCTAAACAGTACAGATACACTGCTGAAACAGTGCAGACCGGATTTGTGTACCCAAACCCGTCTTGACCGGCACAACCTATGTGCACGTCAGAACGCCTCCCCGACAATGGTACTCACCGGGTAGCTCGGAACGGAAGGCCTCGGAACTGAACTGAACTGGACTCGGACCGGACTGGACTCGACTCGATACTTCGGAACTTCGGAACTTCGGAACTGGTGGGCCTCTGTATACCTCGGATCTTGCTCTCTCAGCTAGGCTCTGGTCGGGATACTTCGCACTTCTCACCGCCTCGTCTGGGTGTTGATCGCAGCCTCAGTTACCCCCGCTCGGCAGGAGGGAGATACAGGAAATCCTGTGGGTACGCGTTGTTGTCCGTCCAGCTGTGACAGGAGACCGGGCCTGCAACGCACCTCCGGTGCGTGAGATGAGAAAGTGTCCCTGTTCGGGCGCCATATATGTGGTAAATAATTTAATTACTGGGACTTAATTTGATGCGGAAAATCTATAATAATAGCTCAGTAAAATAAGAGGCAGAATCCGTGGTATTAGAGGTTCGGAACGGGCTTTATTCCAAAATCAATTCGAATTGAGGACTCCATATTCCATCACCACGAAGGTTCAGGAAGTGAAGGACCCTACTTTATTGACAAGTAATCATTTTTATACAATAGGCATTACAGTGAAACAGATGCCGGAGGCGTAACAGTTGATAACAAAGATAAGAACATACATGCGTAACTAAAGTGGGTGTAACTAAAGAACGTCATCAGGTATGATGTCATAAATGGGTGGTTCCATGAAAGAATTTCGCAATGTCAGCAGAAATACTTGGCAGAGATGCGCGCGCAGCAGCATGACGTGTGATTGACGTGCAACTAGGGGATGAAGGGGACTTGACATTTAGCTCTACATGTGGAGACAGAAGTCTGGGGTTATGTCAACCTAATCCCAAATCATATCTAATATTCTATGTTTAAAGAACTGTGTTATCCAGAAAGAAAGGTCTCTTAGGATAGAATCTTATTCTATACTGACTATACTGTCCGTTAGTGCGTGTACAAGCGTCTAAGTGTCTACACTAGATGCGAGGGCAGAAATCTTCCATAGTAATAGGGCTATTAATTACTTGCATGAAGACAGAGAAGCCGGGCCCTTTGCTCGGTAGCTGGGAGAATGTTTACTTAAACTACTAGACAGGAATGTATTGGATAGGGAGCGGAGCAAAGCAGATAATCTTGAAGGTGAAATACAGTTTTTGGCAGGCAACAGGCTGGAGTCAGGCACCGTTAGCCGCGCAGGGAGTAGGACAAAGTTCATGGGTACAGATGCGAGCTCAGACTGGAGCTTTCAGAGGCAGAAGGCAGAAAAAACTTGATGGCAGAATCAGGGCCTACTCGTCTGAACTGTAAAATGGGATAAGTGAACCATATAAAGCCGGTGGCCTTTCATACTTAGGAATAGAATATCCGGCCCATTCATGGCGGATCTGAAAGAGGACATGTTGACGGTGGACGCACATGTGTTTGCGTCTTCATAACTGGAACTGGAGGAAACATACATGTACTTATGGTTTATACATGAAACCGTTGGGGTCCAAGATAGGGGACATAACTGACCATAAAAATCCATATTTCCACATCTTAGGAAGTGGCACATTAACTGCATGAGGTACTCATGTATTTTCCACTTGGTGTTGATTTCCTGAGGCTCACCACGATTAACGGATGTGTTGTACCAGAAAATATTGCGGTTGGATTATCAATCTGCAGATATTTCTTGTCAATAACACAGACTCCTTAATATATTGTCACAATAGAATTATTAATAGTCAATCTACACTTATATTAACAACATTTTGGTAGTGGGTTTTATGGCTGCTATATTTGTGCAGGACAAATCTTGACCACACTATTGTGAAATACAACTACCAATTAATGCATTTGTAACAGTGACACAATTAGTTATACAGCAACAATAGTGTTTCAACAATTCAGTAGCACTGATAAGTAAGACACAATTGTAAAAAACATCATAGGACCAGGAAATCAAAAGTGGCAATTCAGAGCACCTTTACAATTGTCAATCAAAACTAATAGCTACTGATGTCCCTAGGATATTTAAATAAGCTTCTTGTCTAAATAGTCCTATACGCTCCTTGCACATCCACTGCCAGCCAGAAACTACTCAGCATGTTGAGTTAAAATGATAGCAAACCCTCACATACATGATATGACATGATTCATCACAGGCTCTACTCCTCCCCATACTTGGATACATGAGTCAATGGTGGTCCATGGTAGGTTTAAGAGGAGCTTTTTGTAAGTTTGAAGTGCTGTCTTCATCACCTCTCTCCTTCTTGATTGTGTGTTTTGTAACTTGAGAGCTGCACCCATGTAGTGCCACACCACTTTTGGGGAGATAATGAAGTAGAGCCAAAATGAATAAAAAGTGTTTCATTAAAAAAAAAGAAAAATGTTTATTTATTGGTAACTCCCTGCAATGCATCTCAATACATCTAAAATCAAGATTATGTATTAGGATCCCACTGCACGTGCATCTAACCACATTGAATGTGGGTGCTCACAAGTTCCAAAGGTAGTATCAGAAAATCTTGCAATTGATGTGAAATGTTGACGTTGGGACTTTCAGAGTGGAGAAAACAGATATACTTATATCTCTGACTCAATACCATTACATGTATTACAAAAATGCTAATGCCCATGTATGTCTTAAAGTGTACTGTTACATTTCATTACTTAATTGCTTTATGATTTTTATACCTGTTTACAGAACACTAAAAGTATAGTATGCTTACTAAGTTACACAGATTTGTAATGCACGGTTGCCATTTTATTTTATGTTATACAACTGCACATTTTCAGCACTTTTTAGTAAGTCTCCACCCAGCTAACTCCCACGATTGGCAGATCTTGTACAACCCAATCCGCTTAGTCCTTTAGGGTCTAATTCATAGAACTTCTCCTTGAGTAGTAGTTGTCTTTCTTGCAGATTTCTAGGAGGAAGACAAGGATACTCATTAAAAAAAGCTTTGCAATTTTAACACTCAGATCCGTCCTACTTAATAGTAGAGTCTTGCAGCTCTATCATTCAGTACCCAGTACTCAGTAACCAACTTATAATGGTTATGGTAGATATCCTTGTTTGCACTTACCTTACAATATTTTCTCCCTCCATATATTAGTGTGCCACAATATCCTTGCACTCGCTATGCAAGACTACAATTGGACAATGCATACTGAACCTACAATTTTTTGAAGCGGGCTATAAACTCTACAGAAATAGTACCTGGAATTTGCCAAACTCATTGGAAGTCCACCACGGTTGCTTCCAGAGCTTAGTTGTTGCGTTCGCATGAGGCGGGATGGAGAGGAGAAGAGTATTCCATTCCATATCTGCATCGCAGAATCCAGTTGCTGCTCAGCCAAGTGATGATGTATGATGCATAGATCTGTTCACACAGTGTACAGTTTGTCATAAAGCAGAACTTTTAAACTGTATAGGATTAAAAGCCAAGAATCTTGCTGAGTGCCTGTGTAATTTTTTAAAACCTAGGTGTACTAGTTATAATTAGTTTTAATGTCTACAATTTGGAAAGATTTTATACACATACATTGTCATGAGAAAACGTTATGGCTGCATCAGGACATGCGCGGAGAATTGTCTAAGATTGTTATACATAATTACGTTATATAATTCGTAGAGCAAATAGTACCATGTCAGTGGCATATTGGTATTTCCAAATACTTAGTTGGCGGTACCGTCAAGTAGTTTCACAAATAGGCTAGGTCAAGCAGTTCTCTATGTAGGCAAACAGTAGTGCCAGCAAGATGGCTCAGTGAGCCATTGCTCACTAAAGACATCTGCTGTGATTTGTAAGTCACAAGTCTGAATCCTTGCGAAGCCCGCCTAGCCTTGCTTCCATCTGAGGTTGGTAATTTGGGTTTTACTAGTGCCCGTTATTTAAAGTGCTTCAAAATAGCAAAAGTGTAAAATAATGTGGTATAGAGAAAATATGCAATTATTTGTCTGTTCTGGAAAAGGGTCTTATAGTAAGTGTATCTGTGATATAATGAAAGAATGCCTGATAATGGGATGGAGAAAAAGTGGTAGCCAGAGAGGATTGTGAGGAATGTTTGGAAAGGAAGGGAATAACTCTAGAGATTGGGATAGAACACAATGAAAATATTTCAATGGTGAATTGTGTTTCTTTTTATCATTGGGAAGTATCAAAGTATAAGTATAATAGACACATAAACAAAGCTTTACAAGTCTGCATTCAAAATACATAAAAAAAATCGAAATGATAAATAGCAGAAATAAATCACCCACAGTGTATTCCATGCAGTGGAATCAATCACAAATCGATACAAGATTTACCTCTAAGAGAATAAACACACTGCAGAGATCTAAAAAATATATATTATACAATCTCATGGAGCTATGCAGGTGTCCGGAAGGCCAGCCTTCCCCTGACCGGAAGCCAAATCTCCCACATTTTTTCCTATTAGGCAGTGTCTTGATAATGGTGAGCTCCAAACCATATTTAAAAATGAAATCTTGCCACCAAGCAGGTGGTTCCTTTTGAAGCCAAACATCTGGCAGTACCCAGCCTGGCGACCACGATTGCAAAAAAGTTAATACTGCTGAGATTAACCAGAATATTAGGAGAATGCCTGCCCCCAAAAAATCAGCTTAGGATCCCATTGAACATCTACATTCATCCGGTTATTTAACTTAATGAAAACCCTAGACCAGAAAGGGAACAGTGAGGGGTAGATGGAAAAGACATGCTGAGTGTCTCTGTCCAGGCCATGGCATCTAAAACAATTGGAATTTGGCTGACATCCCATTTCAAACAATCGGTAGGGCCTATAATGCAAATCATATAAGATTTTGAATGAATGGATTCTCAAACAAGAAACGTTAAGAGATTGTAAAGCCAAAGAATTAGAATACCTAATGTCTACTAGAGAAACATGGAAAGTCAGTTTATTTGACCATTTATCAGCCATTTGACCAAAATAGTGAATCTGTGGCCGATTATTCATCAGAATCTTATAAAAGATGCTGATACCCCCTCGCTTAAACCCACTCCGGAGAGTGCACTAAGAAGAATCTTGATCCATCGAGATCTGCTGACCTGGTAAATTACAGAGAAACTCCTGGACCTGTATGTTATGAAAGAAGGCCTGTTTGGCACCACACTAATCCTCTGAAGTTCCTCAAGCCGTTCAGTGACGAAAGATCGCCAAAACTGAACATAGCCTTTAGTAATGAAAAATTGAAGATTAGGGTTGGCGCCTAAGGCCGTAATGCGGTTAAATCAGGAGACAAATATGTGACCAAACTTTATTGAAGACAGCAAGTGTCTGAAACCTAGCATGTTTAAAATATATGATATCAATAATCCCTAGTGAAGACATATGAGCAGACTGAGAACATGAATAATCTGGACAAAGCCCTGCCAGCTACCAATGCCGTAAACGCAATAGGGTTGATATGAGCGACGAGAAAGAAGAAATGAGATAGAGCCAAAGAGACAATAAATCGATACCACCCATATCCAGAGGATGGTGCAGATGTTGCCTGCTAGCTTCCACCTTTTTAAAAAAAGCTTTCTGAAAAAAGTAACGGAATTGCACAAAACCGATATAAAAAACATGGTAAAATAACCATTTTAATTAAATTACATCTGCCAATAATCCCTGTGCAGATGATTTGATTTCCTAAAGACTCCTGAGGATTCCTGACACAAAGTTTCAGAGTTTCACTGGTAGCAGAAGTTATCTGAACCACTAAATAAGTGACTGCTTTTACATATGAGAGTCTGGGGATTTTGGTTTAAGGCTTTTAATGATCTGGGTTTTATCGGTATTAAGTTTATATCCAGAAACCATCTCAAACTCCTTGGAAATGTTTTTGATCTTTGGAAGGGCCTTGAAAACGGAGGAGGTCAGAATGGCAATATTGTCCATATAGGCTAAGACCTTGGCACAAAACTTGTTAAGCCGTAGTGAAGGAATACACTCGGCGGCATTAAGCTTTTGAATATAAGGTTTGAAATATAGAGAGAATAACAGAGGAGACAAAGGGCATTCCTGTCTGGTGCCGCTTTGAATATTGACCTTGTCTGACACCCGTCCTGTCAAAACAATTCAGGCTGTAAGTGAGGAGTACAGAGATCGACTAGCTGAAACAAACCTTTTTCCCAGGCCCATTTGATCTAGAACAGGCAGTAAACAATTGCAGAAGACCAGTCAAAGGCTTTTTCTGCATCCAGCAAGTTCAGCGCTGCAGGTTCGTGGAGTTCTTCTACCTCCAAAGGGGCAATAACAACATTAATATGTGCCTAGGTGTCCTGACCGGAAATAAACCCATAATGAATATAGTCTACCAGGAAAGAAGTGAACAATAGCCGACTAGGCAGAATTCTTGCATATAGCTTAGTGTCAGATTTCATCAATGAGATAGGTCGATACAAGCCACAGTTGGGGGCATCTTTCTCTTTTTTTAAGAAACATCACAATATGTGCCTCCCCCCAGGATCCTGGCACTGACACAGAAAAAGCAGAAGAGCTAACTAACTCAGCAAAATGTGGCACCACTAAATCCGAGAAGGTCTTGTAGAAATCAATCAGAATAGAGTCAGGGCCTCGCGCTTTGCCTGAAGTTGAATGGGATAGGGCTTTCCTGATTTCCGCAATTGTTATAGGAGCTGCCAAAACAGTCCGCTGAGTGTCAGTCAAAGTTGGTAAGTTCCCCAACATACTCCATTATCCCTGCCAAGGGAATGTGTGCATCTTCCTCATATAAAGTTGAGTAGTACATTTGAAAATTGACCAGGAAAACATCAGTGCTAGAGACCACATGACCCGCAGATGTCCGAATACTAGATATAACATTCTTAGACTGTCTTCACGAAGCTGAAAGGCAAGAATGCGCCCCATTTCTTCACTGTTCTTGAAACAAGATGCTAGGCTGTCCCCCCATTTTTGATAAGCCTTATCCCGGATCTGCTGCTGAATCAATATCTGTATCATGGTTAGTTGCTCAAAAATATGGTCAGCATAGTATAATGAGCAGCCTGTCCTGCAATAAGAACACTCTCTTTAAAATTTTAGGAGCGCAGTATGTAGTTGAAGTTCCAACTCTCTCTCACCTTAAGATCTCTCTCAATCGAGAAACGGAGTGTCTGTCCTCTAATCATAGCCTTCATTGCATCCCAGACAATAATGGGTGAAGCTGTCTCCTTATTGAAGACAAAGAAATATGTTAAAGGGGAGTCGATGACCTTAAAATAAACCATATCCCTAAACAATTTGCAATCTAAAACCCACCATGTGGGGGCGGCCCACTCCATATCGTTATTATGACTAATGAGCACCAAGAGAGCACTGTGATTCAAAAGAATTTGCGGGTGTCTCTTGATCCTAAGGTTCTAGATAATACTACGCCTTGCCAAGATCAGATCAATTCACAAAAACATATCATGTGGGGTCGAAGATAAGTAAAGCCAGACTCAAGACCGTGGCACACCCACCACATGTCCTGAAGGGAATGCCATTCCATGATCTGCCAAAGGGCGAACTGCAAACGCTATATCCATCGAATCACCACCTAACTCCTAGAGGTCGAATCTAAGCAAGGTTCATGGCTAAATTGAAGTCCCCACATAGTATAATTTGCTCTTCTCACTGACTCAGCTCCAGAAACAAAAATAAAAAGATAGAGGGATCATCCATATTGGAAGCATACAGGCCGAAAATTGTACGCTGGAAGGTAGCTTTCCTTTCCTGAGCGATCAGCCAGCAGGCCCTCTTATCAACCATGTTCTTAGTGGCTGACCACTCCCCATTATTAGCGAGTAATATGGCCCCCTTTGTGGGCCGCTTCCACCCAGCAGCCGCCAACATCTTAAAACCTAAATCCTTTACCTTCTCAACCTCCCGTAAGTGCAAATGGGTCTCTGTTACCAAACCCACTGAGGCTTAAGGAGGCCAAGCTCTTCCTTAACACATTGGAGTTTGGCAGCTGCTCTCAAGCCATTTATATTCCAGCTGAGGATATGAATACCCTGGCAACCTCGACCACCATTCACAATCATTGGAAAAAGTTAGATCTCTGCGAATGACAACATACCTAGCAGCCTACGCCGAAAATTTTGAGCCTTCACATTTTGAACCATTTGCAATTCCCTGGTAAGTCCAGTTCTCAATATAACAAAAACAACGAAACCCAAACTCCAAGCTCCATCTCCACTTTGCCACCTCACCCCTTCATCCCCCCTCAGACCTTCCCTGAAATCCAAACCTATCATAATTCCGATCCGACCCCCCATACTTCACCACCCACCCACCCAACATGCTAATAAATAGCAGAATACTGATCCACCACCCTTCGCCCTGACCCACGAAGCTCCCGCCCCTCCTTCAAACAGAAAAAGAGAAACAGATTATAAAAGAGACAGAAAAAAAGAAGAGCCCCCAACCAAGAGAAAGAGAAATGAGGGAAGAAGAAACCCTGAATAACTAGAGCCATCCCTATAAGACAAGAAAAAGAAAAAGCAGCAGAAGAGCAACTAATGCAAAAGAGTCAAAAGACATCCAACGCCTGATACTGAGGCTCAACAATTAATTCGTCCTTGTCAGTCTCCAAGGTCCATTCAAAGGTCCTGAGCTTTTAATGGATCCAGAGAAAAATGAACTTGCTCCTGATACGAGAGTTTCATTCAATATGGCAGGTTCCTAAAGAGAGGCAGAGGCTCCCAACCTGATGAAAGCTGGTTTAAATTCTCCGAGCTTCCACCTACATCCCACCGTCTCATGGCGCAAATCAGAACAGACAAAGAACTTCACTTCACAGGGCTTAACAAGGATCTGGGAATGGGCGAGTTGATAAATCATTTCCCGGAAAAAATAGTTGCCCACATAAATCAGAATAGCTCTGGGATATGGTGTAGCACACCCATTGTTTGGCTTTCAGAAAGGGAAACAGTGTGCCTGTTCCACTTGGCTGTCAGTGTCCCAATAGTTTATTGTGGGAGCGCCTATCTGAAAGTATGAACTATATACCCTCTGGCATCATCCCCCTCCTGACCTTCTGGAATGCCAAGGTCCCCCTAGAGGTACAATGTTTCACTTTCGGAACTTGGGAGGCCTCTGCCCGTCTAAACCCACCTATAGGTGCATTAAATGTATCGATAAGGCCCCCCTATCAGGTGGTTCGGACGCAGAGGATCTGAGGACCGGTGAACAAGATGGAGCTCAGTCACGCAAAGGAATGCCGCCCTCTAGACCCCCAGCTATTTTATGGTGCATATGAGATGCATGGCTGCAGTCCTACAAAGTCCCCACTTTAATGCTCCCTGCACTGTCAACATCCCCTGCTCTCACAACATTACCAGTCATGACACTTTCAACTGACCTGCTTGACCTGCCTATGCTCTCTGCCCCATCCTGTTCGTCACCAGCAGCAGTCTTTCACCAAATCCTTCACTATGGCGACTGGGATTCCGAGCACTGACTGGCTCTGAAACTCAAGTGATGCAGACAGTTTTAATACCGAGGGCTCTTTTAGCTTTTTGGGCTCTTCAGGCTCCATATCCATCACTGGCAACTTGGGCTCCTTGGGCTTCTTTGGCTTGGGCTCCATGGGCTGCGTTGTTTCTGAGGACTCAACAGGCAATCTGCTATTGCAGGAATCTGACCCCTGACTCCATTAGCCCAAACGCCTGCAGTGTGACCTCCTCGCTAGCCGCCAACCCATGCAGATGGCATCAGATGACTTTTAGCACGGAAAGGACCACCAGCAACCCGGGATTGAACCAATAGCTCACCAGTACGCACTGCTACCACCAGGAACAGCATCACACATCACAATTTGAGGACAGTATAAACATGTGGGGTCCGGTGGGGACTCTGCATGTTGACAAGAAAGCCTCATCCCGTTAAGGTATGCAGCTGACTCGCAGGCTGAGCGGGGGTGTTCTCAGAGGCCAGGCAACAGAGAAACAATCAACAGCCTGTCACCATCTTTCCCGCCACGATAACAACTCTTCCAATGGCGAACTGATAGCATTGATTGTGAAAGGCTTGAGGAACAACGTCTATTTTTTTGGTACGGTGCATGGTATTGAAAAGTAGGACATGTATATTTAAAGTTTTACATGCCTTGGCATTGAAAAACCTCCAGAGTAATTTTTCACTGTAGCAAGGCTGTCTCTCCCGTAGGGAAACATTGGAGTACATTATATCACCTTAGAATGCTTAATTTCGGAACAATTTATAATGCTTAATTTTGGTTAGAGAGCAGCTAGTAAAAAGGATTGAAGATCTTACTTTAACAGTAATATAAACTGAAGTTGTATTTTAGATTGCTATTTTGAAAATGACACTTTTAGAAAGCTTTAATGTTCCTGCCTAAGCCAAATGCATCAGTGAGAGATGAGTGGTGAATGGTTCCACTGTGGTGAGATGTGGATTGCTCCCAGATTTTGGACAAAAAGTTTGTGTGTGAAGAGGTGCTTTTCTTCCTTGAGCAGGATGGCCTGGAGGACTGTGCCCAGCCCCTTCCTGGGCTTCAGAGGTTGCCTACCCTGTAGCTGACAGAAGCATCTCATACCTAGGTCTGCCTCTTTTTGTTTTCCTAGCCAGCTTGGATCCAAACCCAGTGGGAGAGTGGAGCTGCCCAAGAACTGGTTTCAAGTGACCACAATTAAGGGTTTCCCATTATGAAGGCCATACCTCTGGGTAAGCACAGGTAGGTCTGTAATGTTCGATTTAGGTTGAGAAGGACACTGTGGGACAGCTTATAGTAAAAAACTCAAAAAGAGCTTCAAAAGAGGGACGTGTCACACCATGGACATTTTTACTCCATTGATTAGGGATGGGCAGGAGTTTTTTTCCCTACCCACAGAAAGTGTCATTCCCAGTACCCCTCTAGGAACACTCCAGGACCTGTAAAGATCAGAAGAAAGACTACCCTGCTGTCTGAATCCTGAAGGAAAACTGGACCAGCTTGCCTTGAATAGGGATGGTTGAAGAATTCTGCTCCGCTAGTGGAGTTCACAGAGTTTTGCCCACTCTGTGTGGAGTTCCATAAAACTCAGAGAAGTGATGCGGAGCTGAGTTTCTTCTCTCGAGCGGCTCGCCAACATTAAGTTGGCGAGTGCCCATGAGAAAAAAATGGGTGCTAGACCTGCTCAGCAGAACTCCGCGGAGCGCGGCTGAGTTTTTTGGCTCTTCGCGGAGTTATGCGAAGTAGAAATCTGCAAACTTCACCCAGGCCTAGCCTTGATCCCAGGAACCTAGATGTGCCTCCAACGGACATATTGACTGACGTCCTGTTTGAACTGCATAGGTACAACAAGCTTCCAGAGATCTTTCATGCAATTGCCCGGTTGAGTAGTTCAAACTGGACCTGCCCTGGACCCCAAGTGCTGTCTACAAGGTCCTAGACCCTTGGCTCATGTCAAAATGAGCTCCTTCTAATGCTTTGTGTAACCTGGGACTTAAAAACATTTTCCCAACTGTTTACTTTTAAAACTAACAGGGTACCGGGACTAATCTGCTGAAGGTGCATCACCACTGGACAATTTAAGTTGCTCCCGTTGCGTTCTTCTCTAAAACAGCAAATCTGAATTGGCAGGATTCGCGGAGAACATGCTCTGCCTCATGGAACCTTCTTCAGCTACATCCTTGACCTGCTGGAAGAATCCAAGCTCCAAAAAAGTGAGTAAGTCTAAAGGTAGAAATCTTGACTGGGTAAATGCGCAAAAAGTATCTGGCTAATGGGAGACGTTCTCTGAGCACTGAATTCAAATTTCTCCTGCTCGAACTTTCCCACCAAAAACTTCACAGTAACCTCATCTAGAATCTATCTGACAACATGGAGCCTTCTTCGGCCACAACATGCTGCCTTACCCAGCTAAGTAAATTTTACTTCAATTCCAGAAACTAAGTCCAAAGGTAATAGATTTCACTAGGATGAACCTGGTCCCTGTATACAACCCCCACTCCATCATGGTCGGCCTTAACTTTTGACTTTGTCCCGGTGAAGTGCAATCATTTGACTGCATCTTGCACTTTATACTTTTATATACTATTTTGAACTCAACACTTTTCAAATTCATAAATCTAGTTGTACTATTTAGATTGTTGATGCTAAGGAGTTATTTTATTTATTAAAATATTGTCAAGTTTTCTAAATTGATCTGGGATTTTTCTTGTTTTGTGTTTTCACTTTCTTGCTGTTTGAGTGCTGCATAAATACTTTACACATTGCCTCTAAATTAGACATGACTACTTTGTGCTGGGATACCGGAGGGTTAGGCATAGGATATTTAGTGACTTTTATGGTTCACCTTGACAAGGATTGTGATTAATATTTGAGGAGGTTTCTCACCTCCCACAACTAATACTCCCAGGTTCCTACAAGTTCCCTCCTAAAAGCTGGAATAAGAAGGGAGTCATATGATGGTACAACTAAAATAGTTATCTGATTATCTATGCGATTTTGATCCTTCTAGGATACACCTATGAATAGTTGTTTGAACAATATCAATTTCTTTAATAAAGGGAGATGAACAGGATACTTTTCAAAATCCTGGGATGGCTGACTTTAGATTTAAGGATGTAAAGCCACTGCTTTCTTATAACATGATGCTAGTCATGTTACAGGAAAGCAGGGATTTTCTTAAACAACAAGAGCCTATATCTCGATATAAACAGCCAGCATTACTTTCCTAGATGAGGTCAAAAACACCAAGACTCAAATTTTCTAAAACATTGTGGCAGGTTTGCATCACGAAGGTGACACAAAGCAGCATAAAGTTTGAAGTGGGATTTACTCTGTCACAAAACTTGCATTGCTCTGAAAAGTAGCACTAAAGTAATGAAAGTCATGATATGTGCCACAATGCTCTTCTTTGTGCCAAGTGGGTGATACCAAGGGTGTTACCTGGGTATTCCTATGCAACCACCCAGGGTTTTTAATGCTAAGCCCTATCTACTAAATAAGGTAGATAGGTTTAGCCAAAAATGTATGATTCCTTGATGCAGGCATAAAGTTTTACAAATTGTTTCTTTTCACCAAACTGTTATTCAACAAGCGGTGGAGGCAAGATGGCGGTCGTGTGAAACTGCAGTGCGTACAAGAATGACCAGAGCTCCTTAGAAAAGAAGATATGTCAATTATGCTGAGCTAAAGATACTTAAATCCTTAAAGAAATGCTCCCGGAGTCTTGTGGCGAGGAGATAAAGCCTATCAGGAAACAATTATATACCTTAGGGACTGTAATTGGGCTTGCCATTTTAAGGTATCTGGGGAGTGCTTACCTTGCGGTGGAAGCAAAGCGGAATCAACAGTGTTTACCGTCGGAGGCTGGCGCTGGCTGCGGTGGACCTGGTGTACTCCCTGTATTGGCTCCGATGGCTCCGAAGGTGACCGCTGCTGCTGCTAAGGCGAGAGCAGCGAGATTGGCGCTGCGCGGGGACCCCGAATCGGCTGGTTCTGGGCCTGGAGACGCTGCAATGGAGGCGCCCGGCTCTTCTGCTCAACCGCTTTCCCAGACTAGATGCGGAACTGCTCAGGGAAAACATCCGGCCGGTCCCACAGTTGCTGACTTGCTGCTGGGGGGGCAGCCGCGAGAGCAGTTCCAGGGTATCGGACCCTCGGAGACTGAGAGGGCTGCCAAAACTACGACGACTGGCTTCGACTCCAATAAGGAGACCGAGCATGCTGATCTCGGCTCCGCGGGAACTGTTCTAGAAACATTGGTCGCCCCAGCGGCATGGAATAAGGAGGGGGTTGAGGAAGGAATCGAAGATGCCCATAACCTGCTACCAGTGCCGCCAGCGTTAGAGCAGGGTGTAACAATCGGATCAATGGTGACGGCGACTGAAGGTAGGCATAGTTTAATCTCCCCTTTGGTTGGAGCTGTTACAGGGACTGATGCGGAGGCTGATGTTAATGAGACCTTGCTTAACTCGATGGGCACTTTACAAATAGAAACTGCCCCTCGGGATGATGATTATAACTCAGTTGGGACCCCCGGGCTTGACTGGCAGAGCAGCAAGGGCTAACATTACATCCATTTCGCCGCCATCGCAGATCTCCCAAATACAACAGGCCTCACAAGCTAGAGCAAATGAGATTTATGAACAAGAGAAAGATCCTAATGACTTCTTTTCTTTCTCAGATAGGGGTGAATGGTCTGAAGATATTTTATCTACTGCAGATGAGAGTTATAGTGATCAGGAAGATGACCCTAGCTCCAAAACAAAAACCACTCAGAAAAAAAAGAGACATGGAGCAAAAGACTTGGCCTGCGATTATACCCCTACAACCCAATTTACCGATCATCGGAAAACACTAAACTCAATACAAACAGAAAACCCGGAACACCCGGAACAGCTAACCTCAACTCCCCCAACCTTAGATACCATACTTCAAGCCATTTCAATGCACCGCGAAGAGACATGTCAAGATGGACGTAAGGCCCAAGCTGGCCCAAGCTGCCATGCGTAAGGTGCAAGGTGTGGTTCGTAAACTAACTAAAACATGCAGTGCATTTGGGGATCGGCTCACTGATATAGAATCTAGAATTGTTTCTACTGAGTCAGAATTGGCATCAAATCAAATACGAGTAGACTCTCATGAGGCACAGCTGGCGGATGTCAAATGGAAGCTAGAGGAATTTGAGAACCGCCAGAGAAGAAACAATCTACGAGTACTTGGGGTTCCCGAAGGGGCGGAGGGAGAAGATATACGCTCCTATGTGGTGGAACTTTTCTGAGACTCTATGCCAGAATTAACTGGGTGGAACTGGGCCTTAGAAATCCAACGCGCTCACCGCGTTCCCTTTAATGTAAAACATCCGGCAAAAGTAGGGGGTTTCCCTCGCGCTATCCTGGTGTATTTTGGTAATTTTCGACTCCGCCAGGCGGTCTTTGAAAAGGCTAGACCGGAATCGAAGAGAACTAGGAATGAGATTTCTGATTTTGTATGACTAGATTTTTGCCACTCCACCGTCGAGAGACGGTGGAGATTACGCCAATTAATCAAGGCATTCCAGGATAAGAAAGCCCAGGCCTTTCTCAATAACCCTGCTCGGCTTAAAGTGATCTGGGGGGACAAACCAAATGTTTTCTCTCAGAGATAAAAGCTAAAGAGTATCTAGATGGGTTATCTGGCTAGATTGGAATTACCCCCTCTTAAACTTTGCTATTACGGTATCTAATGTGTCCTCTTTCAATGGCTTAAAGGGAACTATATGTCCAGACTCTAGCCTTTTTTTTTGTTGCTTTTTCCGAGGGGAGAGGAAAAGAAAAGAAAAGAGGAGAGGAAGGACAGAAGGAGGGGGGGAGGGGAGGAGAAACAGAGAGAGGGGAAGGAAAAGGGGAAACAAAAAAACATATATATGTTAAAGAAGGGAACGAAAGGAAGGAAAGAAGAAAAAGGGAAAAAGAAAAAAGAAGAGCATCTTGTCGAAATTTAGAGCTCAGCACTCGAATAGCAAACGGTCATTCGTAGCACGTTCATCATCAACAGACTCTAGCTGGAGTCTGTATGCCTCAGAAAGGGTGAAGGGTGGGTTTTTGGGATGGGAGGGAAGGGGAAGGGGGAGATGGTGGGAAGAGGGGAGGGGTGGCACATAAAAAAAAGTAAAAAGAGCATTGCCATGAATATTATTGATACAGTGCAACAGTTAATAATGATAATTAAAACACAAGCAATAAAAGAATTAAGATACATGTGGAAGATTGACAAGGGCTTCTGGTTATTGATAAAGAGGTGTCTAGAGCTATCTAGGAGACTTTAATGGGGAAGATAACAATTTATTCCTGGAATGTAGCGGGCCTGAATGATAGGACTAAAAGGGTCCGCTTTGCTGAGATCATTAAGTAAATTCTATGGATATACTCTGCAAACAGGAGACACATATACCCTGGGAAAAAAGAGAACTACTGAAAGTTTGGGGGTATAATATTCTAGCTTGTACAAGTCAAACTTCTAGTACTCGGGGGGTAGCTATCCTAGCTAAAATATCGTTGGGTCTTGCAAAAAGGAAGGTAGCGGATACATTGGGGAGGTGGGCTATTATAGAACTTATATCAGGTATTACTATTTGCTCGATTTATGGATCAAATCAAGATGACCCGCATATATTTGAGACTCTCGAAATCGAGATTGCCTCCTGGCCAAAATCCATAATTTTTTGTGGAGACCTAAATATCTCTCTATATCCCGAACCTGGGAGACAAAACCAGGCTAGATATGTAGGTCGAAAACCTAGAGTATACCGCGCCTTAACCCAACTTAAGAATAGTCATGGCTTGTCGGATCTTTGGGATCTAACAAATCAGTCCGACCCTGGATATACATATTTTTCATAGCCACATAAAAAATATGTTAGGATTGACTATTTCTTTACAACAGGAGACCTGGTACCCCAAGCGAAAATTATGAAATTGCCCAAAATAATTTCAGACCATAACCCCTTAAGTTTAGCTATAGATTTAACTAGCTTTGTCAGACACCGTACTAAGTGGACATTTGACAGAAAGCTCCTTGTTAACGAAGATTATATAAAATTTATTAGGGAATGGGCACAGAGATATTTTGATATGAATCGATACAGTGCTGCTAGAGGGGTTGTCTGGGACTGTTTTAAGGCCACTCTTAGAGGAGAAACTATTAGTTACACAGCTAGAGCAAAAAAACAACAGGAATGCAAAAATCAACAACTGTTACGTGATTTGGCTAGAACTGAGGAGGAATATGTTTCATCAATAATGCAGGGTGATGATGGGGTCCATATTCTTCATCGTATATTGGTTTTAAAAACAGATTTAAATAGCTGGTTAACTCAGAGATCTGCTGAAATTTTTCAGTCGCATCTGAATAGCTCTTATGAAAATGGAGAAAGGATAGGTAAGCTATTGGCCCTACGCACCCGTCAAAAGATTTCCTATAATGTAATATCCTCTATCAAAATGGATGGGCATGAATATACCACTCCGGGCGATATCATTGAGGGATTCCAACGCTACTATCAAAAGCTATATCAAGAAGATACCCCGGAAAACATTGCGGAAGTCCGGGATGCAGTTAAAAAATTGGCTACAAACCTTAAACTGGAAAACGGATTAGATGACCCAACTAGAGATGAACTAGAAAGGGAATTTAATATTATTGAAGTCCAATTCGTTTTTTTTGACTTGGCCTCAGGTAAAGCTGCAGGTCCTGATAAAATCCCCATAGAAATGTATAACATTTTAGGAAATGTTATAGTACCTTTTCTATTGGATCTGTTTAACGGAGTACAATCAAGCGGAATTCCCCCATAATCCTGGAGGGAGCCTGATATTATTATATTTCCTAAAAAAGGCAAACCTATTGAGAATCCATCCTCATACCGACCAATCTCCCTGATCAATTCAGATTCTAAATTATATGCGAAGATCTTGGCTAATCGGCTCGGGAGGGTCATCGAGCATCTGGTCTCCCCTTGGCAACATGGTTTTATCCCGGGCAAGGGCACTACAGACCATACTCGCAGATTTATCTCGCTTTTTGACATCATGTCCGAGACGGGTGACCAGATGTCTATGATCCTCCTTGACGCCGAGAAAGCTTTTGATCGGGTATCCTGGGAGTTTTTATGGGGGATACTTGAGATAAATAATTTGGGATCCCAGCTCATTAAATCAATCAGAACTATGTATGTACATCCGAAAGCTCGATTGCAACTAATAGGTAGAGAATCGCATATTATTAATATATCCAGGGGCACAAGATAGGGATGTCCTTGCTCTCCGATTTTATTTGCCCTTTACATTAACCCCTTGATTATTCAATTGCTACAGAGCCCGAAAATTAAGCCAAATGTTACTGGGCCTTATGAGACCAAAGTTCTCGCTTATGCCGATGATGTGGCAATAGTAACACCAAATCCAGCAGATGCAATTTTGGAAATAGATATAATCACCGAACAGTTTGGCCAGTATTCAGGCTATTCACTTAATAAAGCAAAAACTGTTATCTTATGTACTAATGGCATTGAATATATTGTTCCCAGGAAAACAGACAAAGCTACTCATTTGGGGGTTCACTTGTCTAACAAAACAGAGGATATCATTAAATATAACTATGAACCCCTGATTAAAAACATTGGGAAAGACCTAAGGAGGGTTAATAGCTTACATCTATCTATTATTGGTAGGGGCAATTTCTTTAAAATGAATGTGCTCCTGAAAGTACTGTACTTATTTCGGGCTATACCACTGGCGGTAGAGGATAATATTTTGAAAACAATAGAATCACTCTTTTCAAACTTTATTTGGCATTATGGGAAAATTCGGAGATCTTTGAAGTATCTAGCTCTACCACATAATAGGGGTGGCATCACAATTCCTAATATCACATTGTACTACTGGCGGCCCTTCTTCATCAAATTGCCCCTTTGCTTAATTTGGAGGCTGTAAATTGAACTAGTTCAGATATAGAAATACCCACCATTTTTGAACTCTCTATTGGAAAAAAAGCTCAAGGACTTCTGCTGAAACAAATAGAACCAAGTTATTATAAAAAGGTTAAATTTAAGGTGATTATCACTGCATGGAGAATATGGAAGAAGGTTTCGAGGCTTATGAAAATCCCGAAGTTTAACAAATACACTCGCTTGTGGCACTCGTCACTGTTCTCGATGCAGGTTAACGATGATATGGCCAAAAAATGGGAAAGCTTGGGGAAAAGAACAATTGGTGATTTTTCTGGGGGAACATTAGATTTCCAGTTTCCGATGCTACAGAATGCTTTTGGAATTCCTACCAGCCATTATTTTAAATTTATTCAGATCCAAAACATTCTTAGATTAAAGACCCCTAAGAATACATTGGAAAGGATTCCACTCCTAGATGTTATAGCGAAAAAAATCGATAAAAATTGCTATGTTATATAACATGCTACTTGATAGAACTCCTGATGATCTAGAACAAATCGAATCATCATGGGCATTGAAGCTCATCAACCCCAATGTCGACATTGTCATGAGTCTTTCTTTAACATCGAAGGTACTTCTATCCCCAAATTTGAAAGCCCAAGTATATAAAACTATTTTTAACTTATACTTTACCCCTGCTAAGCTGTTTTCATGGGGGAAAAGGATAGATGACTCTTGTCCCAGATGTGGACTAGGACCGGCTACCTTGACTCATATGTTCTATGACTAATAAGTTAACTCCACTTAAAAATGAGCTTTCAAGGTTTTGGGAAGAAGTATTTGGGCATAGGATAGCTGAATCACCTACATTGCAGATTCTTGGCTACGACGGGACGCTGGGGCTAAAATTGGAGGAGGAATTATGTCTTTTTATAGGGACTGCAGTTTATAGAATTTTGCTAGCAGCCAAATGGAAGGACATGGATCCCCTGACCTTCCAGATGTGGCTCTCCAGGTTTCTGGGAATTTATAATCAGGAAAAAGCTATATACTCCACAAGGGGCAGACAGTCAAGAATCCGCGGTCATAAGATCTGGTCACCTATCGCCGCCTGGACTAATAATGTAAATCGATTATAATTGGATAATAATAATAAGCTATTTTATGGCTCAATGCTAACTGGGATAATCTTCAGATGATTTGAACTGTCTGTACATTTTCTAAGATTATCGCTCAACTTGGCTTTTGATTTTTAGTTTTTTTTTGTAAGCTTTATACTTGTTATTACTTTTTATTGTATTAATGCATTTTTGAACTTACTGTCTTGTATTACTTAATGTCTTATTATCTCTATATTCCGGCAATGCTTAAATAAATTTTTTTTTAAAAAAATTAAAAAAGGAAATAGGCTTTTTGCAGGTTCACCCCCACTTTTTGCCCACCTTTTGACTACTAGGTACTGGTGTAATTGCTCTGAAATGCCCTAATTCCTTCTAAACAGGACTCAGCACATGTGTTCTGGCCATTAAAGTGAGGCATATTTAATTGTCTTGTCCCCAACTGGGATAGCCCAGCTTTCCTTGTAAGTCCCTAGAATATGGTACCAGGGATACCTATGGCATGCAGGTTGATGTGACTCTTGTGGACTGCAGCACTAGTTGTGCCACTACAAGTATGACAAGGTAAAACATGGCTCCCAGTCTCTCACTGCAAACTGGAAGGGTAGTTTACAACTGCTTACCCAACTTTGCCATTTATAGTAAACCTCAAGGCCCAGAACTCCTTTTTTAATATATATATGTGACCCCTAAGCTAGGCCTATCTAGTCCTAAGGCGACAGTGTGCTGCATATTAGAGTGGAACGTGTACTTTTACATGTTCCAGCAGTAAAAAGCCTAAATTGTCATTTTTAATGTGGAAAGGCTAGCAGCACCATTAGCAAGTACAGGGTTCCAGGCTGACATCTCAGCCCTGCTAACGTCTGAATGGGGATACTAATGATGGTACTTTAAGAGATCAAAAGAATCTGCACTAAATCTGATTTAGTGGTTAAATCAAATTTAATGTCACTTGTGGGCAAAGTGCAACTTTATAAGTTGTCCAAAATTTCCAGTGCCCATTTACTTTTGTATATGGGGGTTATATCCAGCAAACAGCTTTCTGCCCCCCTAGGGAGATGCGCTAATGACTCCCAGGACAGGACACAATAGTGGCCTGATTGGGAGAGAGGTATTGCTTCCCTCGTGCAGGAAGCCACATGGGTGTTGGCCCAAAAGGCGGCCTTCAAAACTGAAGCTGCCTTTGAAGGGCAAATGGGAAACACTTTGAAGAGGCGCAGCTCTGTTGGGTTGGGAGACAGGCTAGCACTAGAGACAGTTAAGGGGAAATAGCTGAGAACGGTTTTCCAGGGGTGTATAGCCCTCCCCCCCTTGATAGCTACATCTCTGGGTTGGGCTAGGTAGCCCCGGAAGCCAAGAGAAGGGTTCCGCCATGTTGTGAGTTGGCAAAATGGTGCATATTAGGATAGCCAATTGCTACTCTCCCTGGGAAGTGGTCATGAGGAGGGAGGGAACCTAGTTTCTCATTGGCTATTGAAGATGTCTACCCTGAGGCAATTCCTGGACATAAATAGGCCAACCCTCACTACATGAACTCAGATCTCATCCGGACTAGAAGGACAGAAGAAGGGCTACCCTGCTGCACCATGGTACTGGCATAGAAAGGCTGTACCGGCGTGGACCATACCTGCTGAACCTAGTGGCTAGCAAAGGAGAGGTATTGCGCCTGCTGTGTCCTGTTAGTGGAGAAGTCATGTTCAGAGCCAAGACACTCCAAGGGTCAGTTGTCTACCTCCTGATCATAGAACTGGAGCAAGTTGGTGGCCCAGAATCATCAGAAAGCTACCAAACTCTTCCGAGCAGCCCCAGAGACCAGGACCCAAGTTCACTGAACCCAGGAGAGTCAACAGAGTGCAGCTTGTCAACCAGAAGCAGAGCTATCGCCCAGGGGAGGATTTAGCTGTGACCACGATATCCAGTGACTGGTAGCCCAGTGGTGACTGGACTTCTACCAGCATCGAGAAGACTCTGAGGGATGTCGACCTTGTGACCAGAACCGCCACACCTCTTTCGTAGACCGAGGAGTAGCTGCAGGAAGATCCCTGTCAATAACATTGCATCCACAGCATTCTTGAGTATCTTGAGCATCCTTTATCCCTTGCATCATGACCACTTCCATATGAAACCACTGCAGTGAATAAAAGTGCTTGGAACTGACTGAGGATTGCTCTTCCCTTTGAGATACCTGTTATTAAGGACCTTGCTTGCCAATCTGACTTGCTACTTACTGGAATTGGTCACCTAAAGTGGCTTTAAGTGAACGCATTACAATTAGCCCAAGTATTTATTGCCAGCGCTTCAAAGTGTCAAATCTGTTGAATTTGCCAGTGCTTGTTTGCAGCTATGTGAAATACTTTGATTTACTATACCTTATAAATTATATATCTCCAGAAACCCTCCAGTGGATCTTTTTCCATTGTGGCGTCTAAAAATACATATAAATACAGTATATTTTTATAAATTAGCTTCTGATTTTCTTGGTGTCTTGTCGATTCCTTTTTCAATTGCTTTGGTGCTGTTTAAATGCTTGACACTTGTTCCTTTGTGTAAGTCTTTCTGCTCAGAGCCACAGCTACCATAGGTTGAGCTAAAGGTTTGACAAACAAAACATATGCGTCCCAAAGGGGTTGGTAAGTGTATTACACTGTGAGGTCATGCAACCTCACCGCATAATACACCCCATTTCCTCACACAAACTGTTCCAACTTTGCATGTGCTGTCCTGTGCAATACACATACAAACTTGGAAATGTAAACTATGTAAAAATCTTCCAGTACAAAACCTATGCTAGACATCACAGTGACACCCCTGCACTGTGGGGAAAAGGTGGACGCATGGCGCAAGGCAGCCGAAAGTGCACCAACATGGGGGGGGGGGGGGGGGGAGGAAGATGCAGCACCGTCTCTTACAAAATATGGTGCTGTTCTGATGTCTGCCTTTCCTGCAACATAGAAAAACAGAGTTGCCAATCCTTTCAGAGCGTGCTGCTCTCATCTGGCAACTGGATTTCACCCAAAACAGTGGTACAGCACTTTTCTTCTTTCAGAGTCCTCCAGCACTTAATTTGTGATGGCCACTGCAGGTGATGGGTACTGGCATTCATTTATTGGGAGGCGGGACATTTTGACCAGATATTGATAATTAAGGGAAAAACAGAAAATGGAAAAAGATAGAAACACTCTGACAAAGGCAGAAAGCAGGGACGAAAAACAAACTGCAACAGTGAGATAAAAAAAGAGAAAGTGTAGGGCAGAGGAAGCGGGAGGCATGAGGTGGAATCGCGACAGGCTGCCTTGAAACTGAGCAACCCCGGCATTCGGCAAAGCTGGCGGAGGGCTCCTAGGAAAAGCTTTGGTCCAAATCACCTCTTTGTTTATTTACTATTTTATTTTTGCAAATTGCACAGTGTATACTGTAGCTACAAGTGTCCCATCATTGTGGCGTCAATTGTAGGGTAAACCCTTTGCGGGCTCTATTTTTGTGTGCATTTTATCCCAGGGTCTCACATCCTGTAGCCACAGGTTGCTTGGCATTTCAGTTGCTCTTCCGCACAGTAATAGATGCAGCTGGTTGAAGAGGGAGACCCCCTCAAAGTGCTTCCACCCCTACTCGAACAAGGCTCCCAGTAACAGCAGCTCATATGGAAGGCCAGATTCGGTGGCGGCCATTTGCACTCTAGATGCAAAGGCATTCTCCCTGCACTGTTGGGAGTGTAGACTACAAGATTTCTGTCCAAAACTGCAGGGCATATTTACAAACCCCTATCGCCACCGGAGCGTCACTTTTTTGATGTTGTGGTGGCGATGCAGGCTTTGCCTTATTTAGAAAGCAGTGTTAAGCCACTTAACGTGGCTTAAAGCCTTCTTGTAAATTATGCACCCTTTCACGCTATACTTAGCATGAAAGGGGTAGGCAATTGGTGTTGTGGTGGGCGTTCCGCAGCAACACCCATTGATTTTGATGCTGCCCTATATTTATAAGAGTGGCATAAATATGGGGAGCCGCCAAAATTAAAACCAGGGAAAACCTCGTCCTAACAGGGAGCAATGAGGAGAAATCCTTTAGTTCTCCTCGTTTTTGCCGTTTTTATGTGTGCTGCTTTGTGCAGCACACATAAAAACAGCAAAATGCCATGCATGATTGTTTATGTGCAGTAAGGTATTCCTTCCTGCACATAAACTGTTAAATGGTAGCAGCAGTTTCAGTCGATAACCTTTCAAGTATTTGCCCGGCGGTAATCGCCTCTCATACCACTCGATAATTTACCAATGAAAGAGGCAGGCGCCGGAGACTGGAAGGCAGGAAACAAAGTTTTATTCCGTCGGAGCAGAACACATCAGATCAGACAGCAAGGTATCGTCACGAGGTGCTCTAACTGCATCTCTGAGACCTGGTCTCTTATACACAGGTTTATTGCTTTATTACACATAGTACATTCTTGAGATTCCCTTGATGTATGGGGGAATATCCCCTGAAGCCCCGGTTCAGATCCGATCCCACACATAGATACAGTAGAAGTTCCCACCCCACCCACAGTAGGAGATGGCTATTGCGCAGCAGGGTATTCCGCCAATTCCTGGGGGGTGTGTGTGACCGGTCGGGTCTCAGGGAGTAGGGGCTTTGATCTACTGTAATCCCTTTGATGTGGGGTGTTTCCCTTACAGTAGGGGCAATAAACTGCATCCGCAGGGCTAGGTGATGGCCTGGGACCAGTTCAGACAATGGGGCGCAGAGGAAGGGGGTTATCAAAGGAGAGGCATGACCATGTATGGGATGTCGGTCGGATGTGGTTCCGTAGCAGGGTCGCGCAGAAGGAGAGGGTTTATGGCCTGTATGAGAGAGCGGGGGTGGCCAGCGCGCGGGGGATGCTCGCAGCGCCAAGGGGAACGTGCTGGCGATTGACAATGAGCGGGGAGAGAGTGGGGTGCCTAAAATGGCGGCCGTGCATTCGCTATGCGTGGCGCTGGGGAGAGGCAAGATGGCGCAGATAATGTTCAGTTTGCACGCTAAATTTCCACAGTCCTCCCTTTTAACATATCTCGCCAGCTTGCCTGGCCGTCATTTATTCTTCGTTAACCTTCAGCTATAATATCGTTAATGTCTTTCGTACATTCCTTAAAGGTACAGAGTTTTTAGGGCATGCAGGAGTAATCTGACACATTTGCTTATAGTTATTTACAGGTGATAAAGTAGGCGAGGAGGTAGTACATACAGAGTTACAGTGTAGTCGTGTACATGGCTGGTGTTGTATGGATGTTACTATACAAAGTTACATTTCCTTAACTTCTCAGTGTACAGTCGGAAGTGATTGATGCAACACCATAAAAACTTGATAAGAAGATAGTTAGTATAAAAAGGTGGTTGGGAGAGGATTTTCGACTTTGACATGGGTTCTTCTTTCCAGTGTCCTTTTTATAAAGAGCTATCACTGGTAAGCTCTCATTGTTGTTCTTCTTTCGTTGGCACTGTTGAGCACCGGCGGTGGAGCTAAGGTCCAGCTCAAATCCAATTTCTCACGTTGCAGGGTGTGATCTTTCATTGTTCTCCGATCACAGCCCTGTTCCTTAACACAGTTCACCATAGGTACTTTGAGACAGGGTACCTGCCTTTTGTTCTTCTGTGGGTAGGTCAGATTCATAATCCATATAAAAGATGGTAAGAGAGAGAAGGGTGTGACGTGCTTCGGGACGCCGAGGGAAGAGGGGGTGGAGTGGGATCAGATCAAAAATGTGGACCAAGGGGAGCAGAATCTTCCAGCACTGGGCCCATCAATCGAGCCCGACGGGTTGAGACTTCAGGCACGCTGGTCGGTGGGCAGGGGGCCTCGAGGTAGCCCCTCGCGCTTATCATCCTGAAAATGGTGTCTCGTCCCACGCCCTTTTTGCTTCGTAGCCTCCCCCTTGGTCGATGTCATAGATGTTCCAAGGTCTGCAGCCAGGCTGTGCATCACGTCCGACCCCTCCCTTTCGATGGCAGCACGTTATCTTTAAATGGGTACAAGAAACAAAAGTCTTAGAGAGTTGGCAGGGAAGACATTTACATACTTCATCCTCTCTCCCAACCACCGAGTAGTTGCGGACATGTTTTTATCGGTTGCTGCATGATTGGTGTCTTTTAACTCTGATGTTAGTGTGTGCGTTACTAATCTATTAATCATTGCTGTGGTGCAAGTTTCTGTGGGTGTCCCTGTCCATCGTCTGGCCCCCTAGGTGCCGATTCCTGCGCCCGATACTGGTTGCAGGAAGCCTGACATCTGTCAACCTTCTAGTCTATTAAAAATTCGAAACCGGCTTCTCCGGCAGAGGCTCGTTCGTCTCAACACAAGTTTTGTTAATATATATTCATTTCGGGGACTGCTAAGTTTATGAAAAGATAGTGCGAGGTGCTACTGTCACGGGTTCACGAGTATCCATTTCGGGGAGGAACATAAGCTAAGCATTATTTTTGCTGGCGACAATAGGTAACCCTTTAACAGTTTAGGCGATGTATTATTAGTGAGGCGGCTAGTATAGGGCTGGGGTTATCTTCGGAGGACGGGGTGCTTTAGACGTTCTATTTCGGGGTAATTGGGCGGGGGTAATTCTGGGCGGTGGAGATGGGGTTGTTAAAGCTCTGAAAAACGGAAACCACTGACATATAGTCCCCGTGATGAGGGCCAAATTGGGAGACATCAGTCGTCTTACCTGTCCTTTCTTTTCTCAGCCAATTAAGCTCAATATTTGTAGAAAGGAGAGGTAGTAACGTGGCAGAGTACGGTCGTTTTGTTTCAGTCAATTTGTTCGAACACCACCGTGCTCCAGGCCAATTATACACTTACCGAGGAGGTATGTGTCGTTAATTTATTCAAACAGAAAAGAGGGTAAGAAGGCTTTTTAGTGAGGGAGGGAGTGGGAGAGAGAGAGAGAGAGAGAGAGAGAGAGAGAGAGAGAGAGAGAGAGAGAGAGAGAGAGAGGTGTGCATCAAGTAGGCTATTTGGCATACATACGACACAAAACGAGAGAGAAATGGGTAAGAAAATAGGCCACTTGGTGCACACACAACATGGAGTAGCATGGGTCTGTTCCATGTAAGAAAACACAAGCGGGGAAAAGACATAAATTCGGTGATCACGTACACACAAATGCCGGATAGGGTGTGACAGTACATGCATCAAGTGCAGAAACTTAAGATGGAGGCTCAGGGCTACGTTGAGCATCGGGACCTCTCCTTTCCTGTCCTCCTTTCCTATGCATGCTGCGTACTTTCAGTATTTTGTAGTTTATCCTAGGGGGTGTCGGACCCTGTATTCTCCTCCCTTTGATCGATGGTGAGCATTTCAATCATACAGTGACGCTCTCTCCAAGTGACCTAAGCATGAGATGCACACACATTTATACCGTGTAATCATAGCACACACGCACAATCATGGCATACAGTTTCTTATGTTCTCAATGGTGGTCTGCACTTCACGCACTATCTCACAACGTTTGTCTAAATTTTCCCTGATATTGAACTCGGTGCAGTCCATGTCCACTTCATTCTTCAGTCGGAGCTTCGTTGTGACCTATAGAGGGGAAAAAGAGGGGAGGGGACGTGCAGTATTCAAAGTACCCCAGCGCGCGCAGACACGAAAAAGTTCTACTTACCACGTACCAGGCTAGTCGCAGGAATGGGTGATACCACAGACCTATTATTCTCTTTGTCCGAGACAAAGATGCTCTAATTTATTTCATTTCCTAAATTCGGGTTCCATGTCATATATGCATTTCTCAATCGGTCGTGTATTAGGGTGCAAGATACCATACCTTGCGTTCGGCATATACCCTGAGCTATGGTTGACCATGGTTTAACAACTCTTGGAAAAAGATAGGTGTGATGGGTACAAATTCCGTTAATCAAAAAGATTCAGGCAAATGGGGACTGCATTATCTGTTTTCTATTGTTTGGGGGTAACAATCATTTATTCAAATGAAGTAATCTCTTTCAACCTATGTGATTAGTCATGGCACTGATTCCGTAATTCTTTCAAGAGACCCTTTATTTAAAACAATGTCAGCATACAAGATACGGGCCTACAACCGTTCAGGCCAGCCACGTGGTGGGGAGGCGTCGAGTGTCATAAGCAACGCTACTACGGCATAAAATCCGTTCCCTTGCCGCCCCTCCCCGACCATCATGTGTGGAAGCATCGCATATATATATATATATATATCTGTTTAACACAAATGTCACGTGACTGGGACGCCACAAGGGTGTGTAGGCCTCTCCTACATCGGCGCCATCTTGGGGCGAGGTCAGGCCAGAGTACAGTCTAAGTCTTTCCATGAATTAGCTGTTGGACCAGAATCCCTTTCAGTAGTTCGAGAACTTTCGTTAGCGTCAATTTTGCGTCAGCATGGCGTCACTGCGACCCCGTAGAAATGCCATGGTTCGTTCTTGGGGCGGGGCAGGAGGCGGGTTCTTCCGCCGACGCTTCGAACCAGTCTTTCTCACTGCACCAAGCGGAGGCAAGGTGACTGCCGTCCGGGGCAAAGAGCAATGGCGGTGGTTTGTCCTTACCGGAAGTCCGCGGGAGTCGAGTGTCAAATGACTCCAGCCGATTCTGCAAGGCTGAGGGGAGCATCTTGTCAAGGGTGGGGCCCATGCCCAAGCAGACAAGCTTTCGAGTCCAGAATTGTCTCACGGTGGGCTTTAGGCCTGGATCCGGAGGAGTCGACCGCCGGAGTTCAAGGGCAGCAGTAGCAGCAGCTCTTCGGTACAGTCACCGGAGAGGAGCCAGCAGCAGTAACAGCGGCAGTTCGGATGGTACTGCCACCGGGGTGATTCCAGTAGCAGTGACGACAGCAGTTTGGATGGTATCACCACCGGGGTGGGTCCCCGATTACCTTGCTGCGGGGGCCCACTCCCCGCGTCGGGAGCTAGTGGCGATCCTGGTGAACCCGTGCTTGGGCTGTTGTCCGGTGGTCGCGTGCAGCGGCAGGGTGCAGCTCAGCTGGCCGGTGAGTCAAAGACTGTTGGGTGCAGCTTAGCTGGCCGGCGAGTCAAAGACGGTTGGGGTGCCCTCATCTGCTGGCGAGCCTCCACCTGGGGAGGTGGGGAGGCCCGTCCGCGTCGCTTCCCCCGGCCAGGGCACCCCTCCGTTATTGAAGGAAGAAGAAAAGAATGGGAGGATCCACACGACGTGGCAGGGTGCGATCCAGCAGACCGATGAAAAAGACGGTTGGGGCGTCCTCATCTGCTGGTGAGCCTCCACCTGGGGAGGTTGGGGAGGCCCGTCTGCGTCGCCTCCCCCCGCCAGGGCATCAGCCCTCATTAAAGAAAGAAGAAGAGAAAACGGAAAGGCCCGCACAGCGTGGCGGGCTCCGCCTTGGGGTTGCCAGAACTTCGGCGCTTCGTATAGCCTCCGGCCTATTCGCACATTCGTCCGCCACTGAGGTCAATGGATTTTTGCATGGCTTTTATAGCCCGAAGCCGACTAAAAGAACCGCCCAAAACAGGCCAATGTTGCAATTTCGAGGAAGGAGAGGCGAGGACGGTGTCACGTGGACGTTAAGGCTTTGGGATGGAGGTTGCAGCAGACTGTCATGTAAATAGTTGTTTTAAAACGTGTTTTAACCTGTTTACCCTGTTGGTGTGTTTGTTATATCTTATAAGTTATTAAAATGTTATAACTATACTACGTCGTTGGAGTGTTTGTACATATTTGCAATCTGATGACGAGCACAAGGAGGTTACTGTGCAATCGGAAAAATAACATAGCCCAATTATGTGCGATCTAGCCCTAGTTTGGTGACGTTGATGGTGGGTGTCAGCAGGCTTCCGTTTGTGCGGGATTTTGTCATGCTTATTGGGCGGGGTGGGCAGTAGGGCAGACATGTTTGGGTAGCGAGAGTAATGGAGTCGGGCTACCTCGTGGTTGTCTCGACCGTGAGCTTGACTCCTTCCCTTGGTTTCATATGTCCCACAAAGGGCTAACTCCTAGCGTTACTTTAGTTTTTGTAAGGTCAAAAAGGATCCTACCAGTGCCTTTACTATCTTGTCGATTCCTGTTCGTTCATCCTTCGCTAGCCGATTCATTCTGGTGGACTCTTTCTTTCTCATCTCTGGGTCGTCTAACGTTATAGCCGACGTTGTGTTCAGCACAGGAGGCTCGGCCGGCGCGGAGGCCGTGAGGACCGAGGCCCCTGTACTGCTTTCGCTCGTGTTCGGGGGTTGTGGGTGTTGCACTACTGACTGGGAGGGTGCATATGGAGGGGGCATGTAAATGATCGGGGGACCTAACAGTAATTCATCATTCGTTCGCTGCTTGGAGGACAACTCAGGGTAGAGCAAAGAAGGGGTCCTAACAGCATACTGGCCTGAGGTTTCGGGCTCCTGTCTTAGTTTAGTTTCCCTTCTCTCCTTTATGTCTTCTTCTAACCTTCTAGCGGCAAGGTGAGCTGCCTTTCGTAATTCCTTTTCTGCTTTTACTTCTTCCCTCTTTTTCCGTTGCGTTGCTTCTTTGCGCCACATGCCGATACTGTCAAGCATAGTAGGCGTCATCTTATTGCTACGCAGAGCTACTTCTAGCGCTTCTATCTTATGGTCGTCGAAGGATCCCATCAGTGGCCACTGACTCTCGGGGTCCTTCTTTGTATATTTATGCCATAGCTTGGTATAAGCTACGGCGACTAGTCCATATTTAGTGAACATGTCCTTATTAGGGGTGCCCTCCAGTGGAGCCGGATGGTTCACCTCTAATAAGCGGTCCGGGCAGAACCAACTACCAATCAGTAGGGAGAATATAGGCATGACGGGTTTCAACGGGAACAAAAGTCAGCACTACCTATCTTTTCACTGCTTGCAAAGACTAGACAGAATATCTCTATTCCTCGTTATTTGTAAGCAGAGAATACCTCCAAAGAACCAATATCGAACAACTAGTGTTCAGACAATCAATCAATCAATCAATGGGAGATAAAGATAGGCATGACGGGCTTCAACGGGGACAAAAGTCAGCATTACCTACCCTTCACTATTTGCAAAGACTAGACAGAATATTCCTATTCTACGTTATTTGCAAACAGAGAATATCTCAAAAAGCACTATTCTCCAAAACAATCAATGTTCGGACAATCAATCAATGGGGAGATAAAGATAGGCACGACGGGTTTCAACGGGGACAAAAGTCTGCGTTACCTACCCTTCACTATCTGCAAAGGGAGAGAGAGAGAGAGTATTTCTACTCCTCCCCGTTTGTAGACAGCGAATATCTCAAAGAGAACAATCAATGAGCACAATCAATGAGCAATACTAGTATTTCCAAAGCTTTAAACAATCAATCAATTATTTCGCATTTTGTCGTGTATCACGACCTTACCCGGACCGCGTGGACAGTTTCTCGTCTTCCGCCTCCAGCGCCCGATCGTCCTCTACTCTCCGTATTTGCCGCGGCACTCCTGATGGTTCCCAGTCAGGACCGTAGATCACTCGAGAGAGGTCTGCTCGGAACCAGTGAAGTTCAGATGATCGGCTGCCAGACGAGGGTCTATTGGGCAGGAGCTCTCCCGATCGTTGCAGTCGTTCACTCTGTCGTCGGGACCTCTCCCACTGGATCCACGTGTCGCTGATGGGCCCCACGTTTGGGACGCCAATTGTTAAATGGTAGCGGCAGTTTCAGTCGATAACCTTTCAAGTATTTGCCCGGCGGTAATCGCCTCTCATACCACTCGATAATTTACCAATGAAAGAGGCAGGCGCCGGAGACTGGAAGGCAGGAAACAAAGTTTTATTCCGTCGGAGCAGAACACATCAGATCAGACAGCAAGGTATCGTCACGAGGTGCTCTAACTGCATCTCTGAGACCTGGTCTCTTATACACAGGTTTATTGCTTTATTACACATAGTACATTCTTGAGATTCCCTTGATGTATGGGGGAATATCCCCTGAAGCCCCGGTTCAGATCCGATCCCACACATAGATACAGTAGAAGTTCCCACCCCACCCACAGTAGGAGATGGCTATTGCGCAGCAGGGTATTCCGCCAATTCCTGGGGGGTGTGTGTGACCGGTCGGGTCTCAGGGAGTAGGGGCTTTGATCTACTGTAATCCCTTTGATGTGGGGTGTTTCCCTTACAGTAGGGGCAATAAACTGCATCCGCAGGGCTAGGTGATGGCCTGGGACCAGTTCAGACAATGGGGCGCAGAGGAAGGGGGTTATCAAAGGAGAGGCATGACCATGTATGGGATGTCGGTCGGATGTGGTTCCGTAGCAGGGTCGCGCAGAAGGAGAGGGTTTATGGCCTGTATGAGAGAGCGGGGGTGGCCAGCGCGCGGGGGATGCTCGCAGCGCCAAGGGGAACGTGCTGGTGATTCACAATGAGCTAGCAGAGAGTGGGGTGCCTAAAATGGCGGCCGTGCATTCGCTATGCGTGGCGCTGGGGAGAGGCAAGATGGCGCAGATAATGTTCAGTTTGCACGCTAAATTTCCACATAAACAATCATTTTAAAAATGACGAGTTGTAACTTCTATGTGTGCTGCACAAATCACCACACATAGAAGTTACAAATCGCCATTTAAGATTGTTTATGTGCAGGAAGGGTCACCTTCCTGCACATAAACCATCATTCCCCACAATGCAGGTACCCTTGCACTATGGTAAAATGGTGACTGCGTTGGGGCTAGGCAGCTAAATTTAGCACCAGCGCAGGGGGAAATGCAGGTCTACATTGTATTGTTGTAAATACGGTGCAGCCCTGCGTTTAAGAAGTGGTGGAGTGTGGTGTCGAGCCAAGAAGGCTAACGCCGCGCTCCATCACTTCTTTGTAAATATGCCCCTGATTTTTTCCCAAAACTGAGGCCCTCCACACCCCAGATTGTGGACCGTATTATTTGTGTTACAAGTTTTACATGTATGAGTTTTGTAAATTATACCTAAGTGTGCAACAAATGGAGCAACTTCTCTTCCATCCACCGCAAAAGAACACCAACGATACGAATTACTCAAAGTTGAGCGAATAAAAGAAAGCATGTGAAAATTCTGCAAAATGTACTTTCCTCAGGAGAAACAAAATCGGACAAAACCTACCTTTTGCTGGAGAATGCGCCTGCGCAAATGCATTTGCTGTGAAAATCTTCTGTGAAACATGTGAACTGCACCAGAGGAATATAATCAGCCCCAGTGGTGCCCTTTGAATGACACAGTAATAGCCTCACATGATGGCGGTTTCCTAGTATGCCTGCCACGCTGCTGGTTCTGGGGTCTGAGTCTCGATTCCCGATTGGACTGTCCACCTGGCTGAAGCTTAACTGGAATCTACAGTCAATAAAGACTCCAACTCCCTACTTTGAAGATGTCTGGGGTGAGATGCTTAACATAGATCCTTTTCTTGTTCCAAATTGTTCCTTTATACCTCTGGTCAGGGCCTGCTGTAGGGCAGTACGACCGGTGGGGCCGCACTGGGTGCTGACTTGAGGAGGGGCGCTGACCTCTAAGGCTGGGTGTTTAGCAATAACGGATGTATGACGTTACAGCGCATGCTGTTACAACGTATGCTGTTACAACGAAAGTTTTACAACGCGAGTGCATTGACAACGCAGGACATTACAACGCAAGCCTTTACATCAACTTGCACTAGATGGCGTGCTAACATTAAAAAAGTGTAATTTACTATTCAAACTCCAGTCCACGTAACATTAGGGAAGGTGTTGGGATAGTAAACTACACTATTTTTAATGTTAGCACGCCATCTAGTGCATGTCGATGTAAAGACTTGCGTTGTAATGTCCTGCGATGTCAATGCACTCGCGTTGTAACAGTTTCGTTGTAATGGTAGTGCGTTGTAAAAGTTGCGTTGTAAAGGTTGTTCCCCGCAATAACCTATGATTGGAGAGATGAGGGGCACTTTACCCGGTGGTAGTGAGGGAATCCAAGGAGGCGGTCATGGGGTGTGGGGCACCAAAAATGATTGTCGCACTAGGCACCACCAGCACTAAAGCCGGCTCTGCATCTGGTGCAGACCCGTCTAGCGAAAGTATGGAAAATGTCTTTATGCTCTGGTTGGCTGGAGAGTACATATTCAACATAAATTGGAGCCTTAGCTTCTTGTAATTGCTTTCAATACAGATAACTGCAGGCCCTGCAAACCCGGCGTTTATGCTGTTTAGCCTTCACCAGAACTCTTTCCTGCCCAGCTGAGAGAAGACTTGCCAGCCCTGGGACCAGTGCGTATTTTTTTTTAAAAAGAAAGTGCCAGGGTCCTTGCCAGGAGACCATTGCAGCTCTTACAAGCCATTGACTTTGAAATTGCTACCTATGACAGTAGCAAAACAGCTACTAACCATCAAATTCCTAAATGTTTGACAGTTCAGACTATTTCAGCCTCCAAAGCTATAACAATGGTTTAGGTGGCCGATATTAGTCATTTCAAATATACATAGAATTTATTACCAACCATGGTTATGCTCATCTCTAAATTCAACAAACAGCGCCACCGTGTGGCAGACTGTCATAAGAGCTGGTGTTGACAATTAAGAGCAGGTGTCATCACTGGAAACCACCTGCTCAAATTAAGCACTGCCTGAGACTCTATCTCCACCGTGAGACCACCATTAGGCCTGATGGGCCTACAGAGCCCAGAACCAATGGAAGCTACAGTCAACTGAGGACAATGATCCAAGGTTTAGCTGAGGTTCAGCTGAGACTGCAAGCTGCATAGAAGAGCAGCTCTTGGAATGGACAAGCCGGAAGTCATCAGCGGGACCAGTTGCGTAGCAAGGTGGGAGGTCCACCCCGGGTGGCACAAGTCTTGGGGGCGAGGACACTTTTACCCTGCTCGTAGTCTGTCTCTCCCTTCTCCCCCCGCTCTTCAATCTTACCTGCAGCCGTCACAGCACCACAAATGCAGGGACTACCTGGAGAGGTGTGGTGCAGCGGCCAGGGCAGCTGACTTTGGAGCACAGGGTTCACGGTTCGATCCCCGGCTCCGGTGGCAGCTCAGCTCATCAGCATGTGACTCTGGGCAATAGCTCACTTAATTTCCACGACGGCCCCCAGCGCCTTGAGACCCGTAAGGGTGATTGGTTCGCGCTTTACAAATACAGATTTATTTATTATGGGCGGCAAAAGGTCTAGTCTAGCTACGACACTGATTGGGACAAGTGACTCACCCGAAACAAAGACCTGTGTTAAAAATGTTCCATAGAACGCAGAGCTTAACAATAGGAAGGATAAAGGGGGGGGGGGGGGGTAAAAACAGACAGAGAGCGAGTGGGTACACACCATAATTTATAAATTACAACAACCCGCAAGGGTGATCGGCTCCCTGCAGCCAGAATAAACATTGCCTGGAACTCTGCCGTGTGAGTCACTCACCTCTGTATCCTGTGATCCCCAGCACATGAGCCCACTTAAGAACAGTAGGCAGTGCTAAGCCCATGAGTTTGCATGGCCTGATAGACACAGTGGAAACTGTTCACAAAGGTAAATTCAGTTGTCAATTTATGTTTACAATCAAATTAGCTTAACTTACGTCTGCTAGGAATTCACCAAGGAACAACTAGCATTTAAGCCCATTTATGTGTGTGATGGTCTCTGTCACGAGTGCAAAGTTCTCTGCAGCCATAAATTGCCCTCAAGCAGTGGGAAATGGGCATTCTAAGGAGTAGTTGTCCTTGAAAGTTTGTGAATGCCCACATACATGCCCATGTGTCCTCTTTTCATCATGGAAAAGGTCGGAAACTTACTCCAGCCAACGTGTGATACAACTGAAAAGGGGAACGAATCACTCCTAGATTTGGTGGGGTGTCGGGAACGGGTTTGTCTACATGGAACAAATATATTTCCGATCGAAAAAAAAACAAAAAACAAAATCTGCATTTGCACAGGGGAGTTGCTGGTTGAAAACTCCGTAAAGCTTGAATTTTTGCAACTTCGTGGCACTTTCACATTACAGAAAGCGCCACAGACACTAGCATGGCTCCGTCTGCAATGTGGACCGGCACAAATTAAGCAATGTTCAGCCTACTCATGTTTTAGGTCTTTGCACTAGCTCCCGGTAACCAAACAATCAATCTTAAAATGCCTATGTTTGTTCTACCAAGCCTTTTTTTGGTACGAGCGCCCTCTAGTGTCAAATTGTTTTAATATTTATTATGCTCCATCAGAACTCTGCGCTCTGCCTCCTCTGATCTTTTTATGTGATGAACGTTAAGATAACATGCTTGGATGGAAGAGCATTCTATTTTTTGGGAACATAACATTTGTATTAATTTGTTCTTGAGCTTTGGCTTACCTTTAATCACGTGCTTTTCTGTTGCGCTGCCAGAAATGGCTGCAACCCGTCTGTCTCCTTTGGCTTCCCCTCTGCTGTGCAGACTTCATTCTGCTATGCCACTCTACTGCTAAGGTTGTAGTTTTGCGGTGTACACAAATTCATTCATTCGATCTGTGGCAGTTCCTGTTTCCACACTGTTGGGAGTGTTCATCATAGGGCTGTGCGGTCTTGCTCTCCGTGGCATTCATTAAAGGGCCTTGTGCTGGTACATGGACCCTGTCATGCTGGATGTGGCCTTCTTCAGGCTGCCTTTCTCCTCTATTTTTTCATCGCTGCCTTTCGTTGTGTCTTTCCTCTTCCTGTCTGTGTAGGGGCTCTTCTGTACAAGTGACACTTCTCCTGCTGACCTGTCAGTCTTCCTTCCATAAGCCTCTACTCCTCTACATTCCCGATGCCTCTTCCCCTGCTCTGGGCCCCCCCCCCCATAAAGCCTCTGATGGATGGCTGCCAAGGGGTGTCAGTATACTTCTGGCCAGGGCTCTTAACAGCATTATAGGACCCTGGGCAAAGCAGTGCACTGGGCCCTGCCTACACAACCACTCACAGAAATAAAAATGTTTAATGGAAAATTAGTGTTAAATTCTGGTCTGCATGGGGAGCCTATGCTCACGGGACCCCAGGGCAACTGCCCAGCGTGCCCATGCATTAAGGTAGCATTGCTTCTCACCTGCATTCGGCAGTCTGAATTTGTTTGCCCTTTGGGTACCGCCTGGTCTTCCTCCTCACTTGTATGCAGCTGTAGGGTGGTTTCTAGCTAGTGTCCTCCTTTGTGGTGGTTATGGTTCTTGCTCACTTTTGATAACTGTCCTTCTGAATTGGGGTTTCCGCATGTAGATGTGCTGTGTTTACAGGCCCAGCTCTACTGACATTTGGGTCTACTTGTGCACGGCGCCTTGTATAGGGCCCCCTGCCCTACTGGGTGCCTTCTTTTCCCATGGCTTTTCTTTGGTGTGTCAGGGTTGGGGTCTCTTTGAAATTGCTGTGGGTCTGGGTCATGCATTGGTATGCCTCATAAGTAAGAATTAGGATGAGGAAGAGCCATGTGGAGGTACTGCCCTGATTACATACTTTTAATTGTTTGTTTGTTTATTTAATAGTTTGATATCTTGCCAATAAGGCAATACAAACAATACATTGATAGACATTACTATTGAGATACAACATCTTCCTTAAAACCTCCATCCCACATAAATGGATGTCATTGCCGCAATACACATATTAATCTATGGTACATCAATCATACATACTGAATATTCTGAAAACTACAATCAGGAATTTACCTAAAATAGGACAATCTTCTTATTATTTGTGTAAACTGCCATTGTTTAGGTGCAAAATACAATTATAGCTTTACATACTGGTAATCTTCATCAATCCGTAATCCTACGCGCCCTAGACCATGGTCCACCGTGTTCTCTTCAGCCTTCAGTGGTAACATGCATATTTCAGGAGGATACTTGGAACACCCATTTATGGCACCCAGTGGGGGAAGCGGAGCCTACATTTTTACTATTACCAAACAGGAGTTTCTTGTTCCTGCAGTGAAGCATCCTCATAAGTAAGGACTGTGATGAAAAACAGTAGGATGAGGACGAATAAAGGTTACTTGTTAGTAATCAGGGCATTACTATACAATGTGAACATCTCCTGTTCTTCTCTAAGACTTATAAGTCATTTCTCCTCATTTATCACTTCTTTGTCCCTAGTCCTGGTGTGTGTAAGGTCATTCTGGACTGGACTATCTTTTGGCTAGGATTGGTTTCTGTAGCCCAGCGAGAGTTTTACGCTCATTTGGTAATCATCCATCCAATGTCGCTATGGTTCATTTGTCCACTGCGGGAGGTCGCTCTTTTTCCTTCCTGGGATCTGTATGGTGGAACAAGCTCCATTTTGACCTGCTTCAAACAAAGGCTAAAGCCAGTTGTAAGAAAAAGCTTAAGACCTGGCTTTTCCCTCAGGAATTACCTTCTGTATCTGCTTCTTTTCACAGACCGTATAGTGCCGGGACACTCTTGAGTAGCCGTGCGCTCTATAAATCCCTTCACAAGCAAGTGGAACTCGAGTATATGCACTTGGGCTGTCTGCTCATGTCTCTCTTGAAATACCGCAGGTGTTGAGGGTCCAGGAGCAGGGTTTCAATGGCATCAAAGACTAGGAAAGAAACAGGGCATAACTTCCAGAGGAATACAGGCTCTGATGAGTCACCAATACCATTATGGGAAGCCCTCAAGCCAGTAGTGGCAGAGCAGGGCTCCGGGATGCATGTCCCAGCTCGAGCATGAGAACCTTGATGGGCTTAACCACCGCAAAGCAACCATCCTGAGCCGAGAAGCCCAAATCCGAGGGTATCATTTGAGGATCTTCTGTTTAAAGCAGGAAATGTGAAGATCCAACACCTGCAGCTACTCATATATGTGGGTAGAAGGATTAGGATTTCCTCCCAGAGGTGGATGTATGAGCAGGAAAATAAGACAGGGAAACTCTACAGTGTTAAGTCAAGGAGAGGATGAAAGGGGACATATAAGGAAGGGAGTTAAAGGGCTGAGGGAGACTAAGTGGTAGTGGAAGCTGGCAGTAGTAACCCACGTATTTGCAACTTATCACTGTACATTGTATGGTCTGGATGTTCATGCTCCTCCAGAGGCATCACATACATGTCACCACCATCCCACTGCTGATTTGATGGACTAAGGGTGATGGTTGACACGCTTTCTGAGGCACATGGCTAGCTGCAATCTGGGATGGTCATGTGGCCTACTAGATTCCTGACATAGTTCTTTAAGCTTCTTGAGAGGACCAAACCCAACACCTACCTGTGAGGTTTCTTATTTTGCACAAGGCAGGTTCACTACCAGAAGACGTAGGAAAGTCTGTTATTAGTGCAATTCTGAAACCTTGGCTCATATATGTCTATATCTCTTAGTAGCGTTGAAGTCAGGATCGTGGCCAAGGCCTTGATGAACCGCCTTGGTATGGTCATTCGTGTTTTAGGTCACCACAGCCAATGCAGGTTTGTGCAACACGAGTAAACTTGTCAAAATGTATTGTGCCTATTTGGTGCTCTATTGCTGGCAAGAAAGACCTGTAACTCATTTGCCAGGTTTTCAGGGCTTAAAGGGGTTAAAGACAGAGGGCCTAAATTACAATGATTTAGCCTAGGGTAGCACTGCAAGTCTTTGTGATACTCTGCCATATGTCAAATCAAAATGTCAGGAATGTACCATATTTACAAGATATAGTGCATTACTGTTCTTTCAGCCGGTGCACAAGTTGGTGCCTGGCGCCAACGCAGGCACCCTTGGCACAAGGTGCAATGGTATCTGCGTTATTGGCAAGATTGTTTTTCTGTAAGAAAGCACTTCTTCTTGCACAAAATAATCCATGGAGGCGTTTTCCTCTTTCCATGTATGCTGAAAAATGCAGCACACATAGAAAGAGGAAACAAGCATTGGCATAGCCAATAGGTCTTGCCTTTGGGACCTTGTGCACATGTGTCTCCAGTTCCTTAGACTATCAGCCCAAGCTAATCTGTTGGGACCCCGGGGAACATCCCACAATGTCCATCCTTGTCCCCTCAAATATACTTAGGTTGTGAAAGAAAGCTGTGGAGGAAGTCGGCAAGCATTCATATCTGTTCAGTCTTCCCAGACTCAGACCCTCGTGTTTTATACACAGACTTCGAGGGTGAGGCAGTGCTTAATTTTTAAAGATAAAAAATATGTGTCAGGGCCCTCGCCTGAAGACCACTGAAGCTTGCACCACCTATTGCCCCTGCCAGCGCTGCCAATGTCAGTACCAACACAACTCCTAACCATCACACTCCTACAAGAGTGACAATTTAGACTATTACAGGCTCCCTGACCTATAAGAATGGCCTGGGTGGCAGGTATTAGTTACTTTCAAAGTATATTGGATCAACAAACAATTCTGCTCATCCCTAAACTAGACAAACAGTGCCATCATGTGGACGACTATCATAAGTGCTGGTGGTGACAATTAAGAGCTGGTGCAGAACACCAGACACCACCAGCGCAAATTAAGCACTGAGCCAGTGGGTCGGTGCAACACATTTATCCTGCGTGAAATGTTTATTTAGTAGTTCTATATAGTGAGAGATGTCACCTTGTAATCACTGTAGAAGCCTTTGGGCTTTTTTCAGAAACCGAGGAGCAGGGAAGTTACATCTGAAACTCTAATCCAATGATCATCAATCATGAATAAGTTTAAAACGAGGCATGCTTGAGTACATTAGTTATCTGATGGTTCCTCGATAGGCGTCAGTGATTAAGAATTAAGACAATGAGGTGGAACTCAAGGTGAATATTGAGAAAACAAGCAAAGGCTTAAAAAAAGACCAGATACTGAACCAAAAGAGATGTTCAGCGTAAGGACTATTTTGTACATCAACAAAGAACTGTATCTACAGTTA
Organism: Triturus cristatus; assembly: GCF_964204655.1. NCBI lineage: Eukaryota > Metazoa > Chordata > Amphibia > Caudata > Salamandridae > Triturus > Triturus cristatus. Next base: position 465,161,923 of record NC_140592.1, read on the forward strand.
CAGAATTTATGTAGAATACGCTTGTAAGCAAACTACTGTTGCTAGTAGCGTGCAGGCATTCTAAAGTGCAACGTGGACTCAAGTGGTCTCAGCTCTCGATTTGGCATCAATACCTGAAGTGCCTGGATCACCAGCTACAAGTTCTTAGTCATATTCCGAACCTTGTATTGAAAACTAGGTCCTGAAAAGAGGATGTCGGCGCATAGCACGTCATATGCTGGAAAACAAAACCTGAGGCGGCGGAGTGAGTCAACCTCATCCTTCTCCAGCCAGGTTTAAATCCCAAGCCTGGCACACAACGGGAGAGCAGACATGGACTGCAAGGTCAGTGTATCGCAGGGTAGGCAGGCAAGGCGAAGACCATGGCGAAACACGCCCCATCGGGCAATTCATTTCGTTAGTCAAAAGCGGTCATTTCTGTACAGAACCTTCAACAATCAATGCCAATGCAGGTGAACTCTAGTGCAGGCTCCATAAAAGAACACAAAGAAGAACTGAAAAACCAAAACATCGGCCGTGCTGGGAAATGCACAATAGTAAAAGGAAGAAGGGGTACATGCAGCAGAGATCTGCTACTTCTGCTTAAACCACTAGTCTAATATTGCCTTATATTCATGAATGGGGATAATGCACTCATCATCACACATCTAGAAGAATCAAATCTCCAGAAAAGGGGATAGCATCACTGCTTCGATTATGCGGAGGCTGCAATGTCGGACGGTGAGCTCTGCAGCTGTTCTTGATGCAGGTTAGGCAATATGCAGCTTGTTTAATATTTATAATATTGCGCCAGTACTGCGCACGGTGCCGCGGCCGCTTCTCATAGGAGTACAGGCAAGTGTAGCAGATCGATTCCTTCCTCAAGCCTTCATCTCCAATTGCGTCTTGTCCACAGCTTATTAGCACGTAGACATGGACAGCCGGCAAGAAAGTGAAAGCGACCACGAGCAGACAAATGTAAACAAGGACGCGCTGCCACGCTAATTGGAAACAGATGGCCCCTGTGCGCCGCTGCTCGCTCCTGCAAGTTGGATGCCGTCACAAGCCCGAGTGTTTGAAAAGTGCAGACCGATTCCAAAAGGTCATCTCCTAGGGCACCACTTGCGCGCTGCGCTAGGCTCGACCTAAAAAACGAGAAGTAGTAAACATATTTCTCCTCATTATACCTGCCCTGGGGAGGCATACAGTTTTGATGCATTCCCAGGTGTACAGATCCTTATAAATCTGGGAGTGCATCAAAACTCATGGGTGTTGCGTGGGAACACCCACCGAAATGCCCATAGAATGCCTCCCTGGCACAGTGTAAGGCAATGTAGCCTTACACCATATCTAAGAGGCCATGAAAAGCCTCACAAAGTGACTTTTTGTGCCCTTGTAGATATGGGTCTGCACTCTGCACCGCCAGAGCCTCAATGTGTTTCTCTAAGCTGTTCAAGATCATAACTTGGTCTGTAGGATTGAGGGGGGATGAGCTTTAGATTTTCCAACAATCCCACTGGCATATAATGTTAATACAATATACAACATGCAGGGTGCATGAGAATGAGAGTGGCCTAGGGGATAGTGAAAATGGAGAGGAATGTGGACTGGTGGGAGTACTAAAGGTTTTGAAAACTCAGTAATTTCCAAAACAACCAACAATTTTTAGGAATGTCAAAACAGAGAGGGAGAGGGTGTGTTTACGTTTCTGTCTGTGTGCATGTATAAATTCTTCGTGAAATCCAAAAGATACTTCACTATACCCGACTGAAAGCACAGGTACCCAACAATTTGTCAGAAAATACATTTATTGGGGGTAATGGGGGGTGTAACACCCCAAACACCCTCCCTTCAGCTACACTCCTGATGTTGACAACCTCCTCTTACACTGAGCCATCCCCAAGCATTCGGTCCCATGAGTTGAACAGATACTGAATGATTTGGGACTTACTCACAGCTAGTTGTTCAGAAGTGGTTTCCAGACCGACACTGGTTAAGTGCTGCTAGTCGGCTTACAAATATGGGGGCAGATTTACAAGCCCCTTGCGCCACTTTGAGTGACTTTTAACATGGGAAAAGTACCGCAAAAGTGGCGCAAGGGGCTTGTAAATCTGCCCAATGGGTTTAGGCCAGACAGTCGCAATGTTGCCTCTTACTGTCAAAACTCACATCCGCTGGGCATCAAAGATTGGTTGGTGGGTTCAATCTCAGATCCAGTGTATGGCCTCACATGCCAAACAACAAATGGAGATTTGTTTTCCACACAGTGGGGTTACAGGGTAATTCAGGATGTTTTATGGAGGCGGTAGTCAAGGTCCCAAAGATACATACAAATGGGCCTTCCTGGGGCTGGGACTGCTACTGACCAAGAGGGCCTATATCTTATATACCTATCATTTTTTTCTGTTTTTTAGGTCTCGTCTGAACACTAGCGCATGCGCTAGCTCTGGCGAGACCTTTAGTAAGCGGGTATTCAAAGTGCTACCAGAGTGGCCTAAAGCCTGCGTGCTTGTGAGCATGAACGTGCAAAGGCCTCTCCTTTTGCGTGCACCACTTGTGTGGTTTTTTTTTGGCGTGTGCTGCGCACACGACTCCCGGGCTTGATTGCTTTCACTTTTGGCGGTGCTGCGCACGCACCACTCGCGTGTTTGCCGGCATCCCCGCGCGCACCCCTGCTTTTATGTTTTTCATGCGATCACGATCACTTTCCTTTTCCCGCGTGGCCAATGCTTGTCTTTTAAATGTGGTTGGATGCTTTACATTTTCTAGTCAGCCCTTCACATTACTTTCGTTTGACTTAGTTTGACAGAAGAAAAATAATGTTCAATTTCTCCTGTTTAACGCAAAACTCCTGATATTATGCCACATCGTGTAATGTTAAGTCTGAAGTCTGTCTGGTTAAAAATCCTATCATGAAAACACAGAGCCAACGCGAACATATAGAACGTGAGCAGCTGTCATTTGCGGCATTCGTGTTTTTTGTGCTTTTTTGTGTTAAATGCCAGATTCGAAGTTTGCATAATTTTGCTACATTTTTCTGAAATTTCACTTAATTGCACAAAATGGAACTACATGAACTTTGAACAAATCTATTAATCTATTAATTACCACAAACATTGCATATTTTTGTTGGAAGATGATTTATTTTCTAATTTTTTTTATGGTAGCAAGAAGGAGCCCCATTTAGAGTGATAGAAAAAATGTGATAAGGGTGCAGTAATATGGTGCAGCCTGACAGCACTGATCTAATCACCACATAAGGGTTTTGCTCAAGATATAGAATTCCATTATAAACAATGGCCTACGTTTTCGATTTCAAGATTGCTGTTATTAGTGCCTCAAAAAAGTGTGGTACATTACCATGGTTATATTAAAATAAACATGTTGGACTAGTACTTGCCTACACACTCGTGATGCTCCAGTAGAGGATGTTACTATTTCAGAAGTCAAGTGTGCTCGTTTTGTTGATTTTTAAAAGCATGAAAGTCTGAATTAAATACAAAGTATTCAGCCCTGTGCCCTGAAGGCTGGGGGACAATCCCAGCAGCAAGTGCTCAAACTCATTACATTACCTCACTAGTCGAATTAGTAGTGTTGTAAAATAGTTTACGTGCACCTGCCCATCTGAGGGTGTGAATGCATTTTGGCAGGACTTTTGCATGGATTGGGGAGCTGCAGGCAAATTACATTTTACCATTTGGGTGCTCCCACTTCCATTGCAGCAAAGGCCATGGTGCAGGTCATTTGTTGCAATCTTTCATGACCTCTTGTGGCTTCTTGTGGCTCCACTAATAGCAGTGTAGCACCATTCTTGCCTCGTGGACTTGGAATACGAAGCACAAGTTCCTGACCAACCCTTTGTCGTGCAACAAACAACATCCTGCTGCATGGTTCGTGTAGGAGGACAATTGATTTCTTTATTTTACCATGTTGTATATCTTTTTTTAGAATTTTTAAATATTTGTTTAGAATGTTTATTTGCTTCAATGACACGCTACCATTCTAATCAACATACATTTTGTTGGGTATATTTTATCTTGAGTAGTATTAAAGCTGCCAAATGCCTAAGTCATCTCTAACAGCGGAGTTTACCTAAAGCAGCAATGTCATACTACTCGTGGTAATCCACATACCTAATATTGGCGAGCATTACTGTTAACCAAACTGTAATCTTGGTAGATCTACAATTTACCACCAGTGGTAAATTTGATGTAATGAAGGCCCTCTTGTCTTTAAGCAAATCCTCAAAGGGAACAGATCTCTAAGCTGTGTGAAACCTGCAGTTTATCACGGGTACACCAAGAACAAAGCTGGGGACCATGAGCAAAGTGTGAACTGTGAAGAGTAGACAGGTGATAGCCTCGATGGGCCTGGAGGCCCTAAAATACTGGCAAATCCCATATTTCCACTGTCAAAAAGAGTCACATCATTTCACTGGTCCTTTGTTTAAAGTCTCTCTTACAATGCTATCTCGGTGTCTCTTTTATGTTCATAAAGTCTGCTCTGCTTTATAAGTAGAATTGTTGTCCTGCAAAAACTCAAACGCCGTTGGCCCTGAGCGATGGAGGTAATAGTTCCTGGAAGGCCTGCCCGGGGTGGTGGGGCCAAAATCTGCCAAATGTTGAACCTGTTCACCAAACAATTGTTGAGAAGGGAAAATATCCTGAGCCAATGAAAAGGGCCTTTGTTGCTCCCTAATTATAATAAACAAGCATTGGCATAGCCAATAGGTCTCGCCTTTGGGACCTTGTAAGTGTTTAGTTATCCAGCACAATATCCTTGGTGCAACAACATTAACTGTTGCATGGCTAAACACTTATAAGGTCCCAAAGGAGAGATCTATTGGCTATGCCAATGCTTGTTAAAAGTACTTGTGAGGCATGCAGACCGGCATTATTGTGTCCCTATCGTATCCTTTGGAACATTTAAGTAACTTGTATGAGATAAGCCTGCCATCTAGAGGGCATGAACTGCAAATGCAGCGAAAGGAAAGTCACAGCAGTATATTGTTACATACTAATTTCTGAGCGAAAGTCAGCATTTGTGTATGCTAACACGAGAAAGACAGCAGTTTCAATACGTTCCTAGTAAGAAACGAGACTGACAGTTCAAGATGCGACACCTCTCCGGTTGAAACGCCCGCTCCGCCTATTGCAAGAAAACGGTTCAATTAACAATCAGTAGGTTACTCACAACGACAAATCCTAGGCTGGGCTCTTAGAAGTTGGAACTCAAAATTCTAAATAGCAGTTCGAAAACCATTCTTTTAAATTCTCTGCTTGGAAATCCGTATTTAGGGTCCGTTTTTCGTAAACACCTCACTTAAAAACATTATAGTTTTCCGATTGCAAGTAGGGGGTCATCTTTTATAGGGTGGACGTGTTTTCTTAAAATTAAAAAAAATGGTAACAATCCTTGACTCCTACCATTAAGGAGAAAATTATGACGTCATCGCCCCACCCACACCCCGACCCCACTCGCACACTCTTTAACTGTGAGGTATTGTTAGAGGACGTCTGGTCTCTACATTTTCACATGTAATATTTTAATATACCGCAAAGACATCACTCAGAACCCATTTAACAATCTGATATGTAGCCAAGAGCTCAGTAAGGGTTAACTGTCATCTAACTGCAGAAACTTGACAGTCTGCAGTAAACAACTGGAAGAAGGCAAAAAAGCATCTTTTTTATTCCAGTGAAGGTGTCGAGAGATACATTCCTTCCTGCCCTGAATATCATGACCAAAATATCAGAGATTGGTATTTTTTTTTTTTTGTTTTTTTTTTATAAAGCGATGGCTACACTCCTGGACCCCCCTAACAAGGCATACGGAGGCAGCAAGGGATGCACGTGCACGGAGCCAGTGTCTTAGTGTAGCTGTCAAAAGACACACAGATGATGGGCGGAATGCAGAACAAATCAGACATTCACTGTCAGTCAAGCGATCTGGGTTAAATCCATCATTCTTTTGCTCACTTCGCCACAACAGTTCAGACCCAGCCATATGCAAATCAGTCTTGACCCTGTGCCTCATTAGAACAGTCCATCCGGAACTGCCAAGCCAGGTCCTCCCTAGACCAGAATCAAGCATCCTGGGACTGGTTTCGGGGGCGTCGGCCCTCATCAGCCAGGCTAGCTTGAATCCAGTGGCACAGAGAGCTACGTCTAGGCATACATGAGGCACTTAGGGTGAGAAAGTAAAAGACACACAAATGATGGATGGAATGCGGAACAAATCAGACATTCACTGTCAGTCAAGCGATCTGGGTTAAATCCATCATTTTTTTGCTCACTTCGCCACACCAGTTCAGACCCAGCCATATGCAAATCAGTCTTGACCCTGTGCCTCATGGGAACAGTCCAGCCCCAACTGCCAAGCCAGGTCCTCCCTAGACCAGAATCAAGCATCCTGGGACTGGTTTCGGGGCGTCGGCCCTCATCAGCCAGGCTAGCTTGAATCCAGTGGCACAGAGAGCTACGTCTAGGCATACATGGGGCACTTAGGGTGAGAAAGTAAAAGACACACAAATGATGGATGGAATGCGGAACAAATCGAACATTCGTCCCAGTTGGGAGATCTGGGTTAAATCCATTGTTCTTTTGTTGTTGTCTGCACTGTACGTTATTTTTGCCCGTGATGCTGAACGGACGCAAAAAGACTACTACAGTCTAGGAAATGACACCTTTATACACTGATGTGAACTATTTATAGGACAGGCGATGCTTGCTGTGCCAGAGCAGGTCCGCCTTCATTCTCCTAAATTAAGTTGCCTTTTAATTAACACAATCAAATGAAGTTAATATCCAAGTCTGTCAAGTGATAAAGTTGTACAAACCCAGAAAGGCTTGTTTTCGGTATATTGTTCTGAAGCAAAATGTCTAAAGAAAAAATCAGTTGCAGTCTTTTTCAGATGCAAACCCTGGCTAGCCTTGAGGGTCAGGTTGTCCATGCCTTCATTCTTCCCAGGTAAATAAAATGTGTCTTATTGAATGGGGATAGGTTAATAAGAACTAATCAATAAACATACCAGGTGTAGCATGGATGTCAATTATGGGTGGCCAGGGGTAGCAGCCATGATTTTTGCTTCCCCTGAGACTGCTCTTCCCACCCCTGGCTGAGTGACATGAGCAGCACCAGGAGCTCAAAATGATCTGGTCAGAGATGTTTATTATCCAAAGCTTCAAAATGCATTTTGGAAAGGGCCAGCTTCTTGTTGAAAGAAAGATGAACAAATACATCAGAAAGCATCAGCACATGGCTGTTAATGGTGTTTAGCAAGATTCATTTGTTTACTGCTATAAGAAAACGTTGCCACATGGGGGCGATGGAATCCTTGTGCTTGGATCGAGGCCTGGCTTCCAGTTCCATTCCAGCCACAGAATAGAACTTAAAAGAAATGGTCAAAATTTTAAGCAGGAAGCATGCAGCCAGTAGCCTGGCACCTCAGCTATGACTCTCTGACGGTTTCGAGAGAGGTCTCCTGCTATGTTGTATGTTTCCCAGGAAGAAGTCTGTCTACAGCTTTAGGCTGGAGCTCTGTCTGGGACCATGTGGGAGTGTGAGCTGCAAAGAGTCACCTACCTGTGATCAGATGGCTGGAGCTGGATGCCCAATGAATGTCTCTGTCTGTGCCCACGATAGCAGCTGAAATGGCATGATATGTGACATGCCAATGCCCGCTGAGCCAAGATGCCAGCCAGAGGACATACCACAGATAGTGCATCTGTCGCACTTACAGACTGAGCCAGTCTCTGAAATCTCAGGAAGGTAAGTCGGTCCTTATCCCGGCTACCATGGAGGACTAGGAAGGAAAATAGGGCCATGAAGATTGAGGTTCTTGCAGTTTACTTCATTTTTAAATACATGATAAAGTCTGTTAAGGTGAGAATATATATGTGATTTATTTAGTGGCTAAACAAAGAGTTCAAACATGCTTATGGAAAGTGATTTGGCATCCTATATCAAAAATAAGGGAAGATTTACACATTATGTTTTCTGAGTGATTCCCCCTCAGAAATATTAAGCAGTAGCAGAATAGTAAAGGGTTTCTAAAAATCAGACGTGTGATTTCCAGTCGACTGGTTATGAATGGTAAGTGAAGGGTTTGGGGACTTTCAGTACATTTTGCACTGGAGCTTTGTAATTTGATAAACATACTGTTAGGAAATGGGAGGTGGGCTGCGTAGCACAATTGGGGAATGGTGGCTGGTCCGGCGTGGGGATGCTGTCATTTTGCGATGTAGTTTATTCACGTGCACTCAGGGTGTCACCTGCACAGATCACTCGCAACCCTCAGAGTAGGATTACCAGCTGATTCCACATCATCAAGGGTGGAGTACTCCAGTCCAGGCTTTTAACCCCTTCCCCGCTCATGACGGAACCACTCCGTCATGAGCCACGGGTGCGCTGTGCTCATGACGGAGTGGTTCCGTCATGCTGCGGCCGTTGGCGGCCGCTCCTCCCACGTGGCGCTAATTCCCCGCCTGTGCGGGCGATTTGCGCAGTGGGTGGAGTCATGACGGAACCACGCCGTCATGAGCACAGCTCACCCGTGACTCATGACGGCGTGGTTCCGTCATGAGCACAGCGGCGCCGTCAACCCCCGCAAACCCCCCCAGCGCTGCGGCGGAATTCGCGCCGCAGCGAAGGGGTTAATAGACAATCTAATTCATGATTGTAGTTGCTGCCTTAATTGTCATAAATGGAACCCAATCACCAAACTACAATATGAAAGCCAAGGTTGAAAGCACACTGCCCTGATGGCATGGAGTCATCTAGTAATCTCATCACAGAGATTTCTGAAACTACATGCAGACCTTGAGGTGGAATTAGGAACATATTGTCAGGCTTGTCTCAGATCATCATCACGTCATGTTTAAAGTGGTTGATTTGTAAAAACTAAGGGGCAGATTTACAAGCCCCTTGCGCCACTTTTGCGTCATTTTTAACATGGGAAAAGTGACGCAGAAGTGGCACAAGGGACTTGTAAATAAGCCCCTAAGTGCTGGGACTCCCGTCAGGAGGCAGCTTGTACCAGCCCATTTCTCCTGTTCGTGCTGCCTAAAACAGAACCGACTACTAACCATGAAAGTGGAGAGAGGATGTGTTGTACCGGCCCTGAACAGCCGACTTCAGAGCTGGGGAACCAGGCTTGAGTCTCGGCGCCGTCCCAACGTCCTGTGATTCTATGCAAATCACCTAACCACCCCATACATTAATGTGTACTTAACTAGTAATCATTAAAATTGCTGGTGTTGATGACTAAGTGCCCCTGCTGAGCACCGGAACCCCCTGGCTCAAAATGAGCATTGCATGTTGACTAGTCCTTAACTTTCACTTCACTCCTCAAAGCAGTCTGCCCCTACTCATTTTAATTCAACCTGATAATACAATGAAAAGCAGTATCTCGTAAACCAAAGGTCTTTGGACCCCGCCAGCATCTGGATACCCTCACAGGTGACAAGCAGTGCTCTAGAAATCGAGTGAGGGATTGAAATGACAGGACTTTATACAGTCTTGTGAGGGCATTGAGAGATCTGGCAGTGCGGTAGACATCCCTCACTCCACACTGTGCATGATAAACTTGGGCCAGAAGAAGGGCATGTGCCACATTCAAGCACCCCAGGGACATTCTTCAATGTTCAGTCCATCCTTGGGGCTGAAGTACATGTTTAACCCTAAGACATTCCACAGTGTATGTGTTCTATCCTTAGGACCATATATTCAACCCGTAGGAGTTCCTTGGCGCACAAATCAGGGCAGGGGCAGGAGCATATACCATGCTGTAGGGCGTGCCTCTGAATGCGGATAAACCTAGGGGTAGAAGTTTATGTTTAACCTTTAGGCATTCCTCAGTGCTCAGACAGAGACAGCCTAGGAGCGACCTTGGGTTTAGACTCAATAGCAGCAAGGCTGAGTCATATTAAATAAACATAGCAAAGAAAGGTGCCAGTGCTGCACTTAGCTTGAACAACAATTTTTTGACCATGAACTGAATAAAACAGTTTCACTCTCAACCACTTTTTCCGTTGATTTTAATCAAAATAATTTTGAATACTGTATTAACTCATTAATTTGCATGATATCATTATAACAATTGTGACATTTACAAAAGGTAAAAAACAATACACCATTGCTATTTACATTATATGAACATATAATAGCAACACATCCACTAGCATACTGAAATCAATCAAACGACAACACAGACATCCTTATCAATCACACATACAGAACAATACTTGTGACAATGAGTAACATTACTCATTGTCACAAGTATTGTTCTGTATGTGTGTTTTATTCAGTTCATGGTCAAAAAATTGTTGTTCAAGCTAAGTGCAGCACTGGCACCTTTCTTTGCTATGTTCAGACAGAGACAGGGCATGATAGAAGTTGGTATGAATCAAGACTTCTTTAGTGCACTAGCAGAAGCTGAAACACAAGTGCCATTCTTAGTAATACAATAAATACATTTAGAACCTACATCAATTCAACGTTCATTGTCATGTGTCAGAATGGGCAGCTTTTGTAGGCTATGGCTCTGTGTACTTGTATGTAAATAAACTGTTCAGTTGAACAACTGAAAGGAAGGAAGGTTTGTTTAAAGTAATACACTTGTGATACCTTTCTTGAAATCTGCTAGAGCAAATCTAATTTGCAAAGAATACATTCGTGAGTTGATTGGGTTGCATTAGCAGGTTTTTGTGCGCAACTTAATAACTCATTGTGACTTTTGGGTGTACTAGTTTTACGCTTTTGTAACCAGAAGCACATAAGATCAACACTGAAAATGCAGGCTGTAGAAACCTGTGTAGAACATGATGTCAGAAGTTAGATTACTAGACTCAGCATTTTTCACTCCTCTGATGGATATGTGATACGTGCTAATGACTTGGAGCAATGGTAACCCTATCATTAATAAATCCACTAGAAACAATGTAATTTTTGAACTGGCTATAGAAATGGCTAATATTTTGATTGTGTGTAATTTCCACTCTATAATATGATATATTAATCAATGGTTAAGCTAAAGAAAAGGCATCAGTTTCCAGAGCACACACTCAGGTCCTCATTTACAATATTTTGGCGTAGGGCAGTGTCCCAAGCCTTCCTGCTGCGATGCCCTATATCAAAAGAAAAGGGAAGGAAGGTGCTGTATCTCAGAGATACGGAGCATTCCTGTCCTCTTTCACAGCGCTGGAGCACAAATGGCTGTCATGCGCCAACGGAGGCACCCTTGCATCACTCTGCAAGTGTCTCTGCATTTAAACAGGTTGTTTTTGTGGGTGAAGGGACACCTTCCCATATAAAAACAACCCTAACACCACCCCTGGGGAGGGGAAGGCTTTTGACGCATTCCCAGGTTTACAGCATGCTAGAAATCTGGGAATGTGTCAAAAGCCATGGGTGTTAGTTGGGAACACCCACTGTAACAGCCATGGAACACCTTCCCATCGCAGTGTGAGGCAACACAGAGACTTGCACTGCGCTGCCCCACACCATATTTACGAGGCCACAAAAAGGCACACAGGGTCGCTTTATGTGGCTCGTAGACATGGGTAAACTCAGTGTGCCGCCAGAACATCATAAAAAGTGATGTTCCGCTGGCGCGCTGCACATGTAAATGAGGCCCACTGTTGTAAGGAGTGGAACACTGACACATTTTTGAAGCATGGGCCAATGCTGGCTGTGAAAAGGAAATTACAAAAGGCACCAACTAGGTCAGTTTCTAATGCCAGCTGCAATGGAAGTTCATAGGTGCCTGAGTAATAAAAGGAGTCAGGGTCAACTACAATTGAACAATTACAGTGTAACCCATTAGGTCGCAGTAAAACTTTGAGTTAGAAGATGGGATAAAGCATGGATTTAAAAAAAATTTAAACTAAGCTGATGCTAATCAGTCTCAGTAACATAGTATAAAAATACAGAATCAATAATAGATATCCAAAACCTCTGCCAAATTTATCCTCAATAACAGAAAGCAAATGACGAATTCCTTAGCTGCAATACAGCGATTGAGAAACAAAGTCTGGTGAGTAGATTGAAGGTTTCGCTACTCCTGTCAATTCATGAGGTTGTCTAAGAAAATCTACTGAACCCTATTCTAAATTAGGGATCAAGAAGCCCTATTTAAGTCATGGAAGCAGACAACAGTGTCAGCATAGCAGAACCTCTGTAGAAGTTCTCTAAAGGGAAATAATATTGAATAGCATGAAGCCACACAACAGAGATATTGCAAAGAGGTTTGTACCTCTCAGAGTCTAAAAGGACTCTGAATAAAGCTAAAGAGTGATCCTCAATTACACCTACAACAGAACCTTTGAGAATCCCCTGTCACAAGTCTTATTATTTTCCACATTCAAACACCAAAACTTGGCAACTACATTCAAGGCTTCTTTTCTTGGGTCCACACATCAGAAGGTCCTTGGATTCCTCCCGTCTCCCTATTCCACATGGACCGTAGTTCTCCCTTCGCTAGTTAAGGAATCCCATCCTTGCCAAAAGTACTCCTCCCAAACCTCACTATCTTCTTCACACAATGTGCCTTTCTCTATTCAGAAGATTACACACCTGCACCTGCAGAGGAGAGAAAAACATTACATCCAAAGTAATCATTCACGCTGAGAGTTTAACATTAAGAAATCCTTTTCAGTTATAAAATTAATGCAGAGTATTATTCAAATGAGTAAGCAAATATATAAGAATTGACAATATTATTCGAACCACACAAATCCAGATGAGAATTAAAATTCGATGTTATTGTAATTGTTGGACCCGGCCTCGTGGTGTGGCCCATTCAGACCCGTAGCGACACCAGGCTACCCCCTACACCCCACACTACACTGACTAGCGTAGGCTCCCCGACCCAGAACCCGGGGTTACCCCTGTCCTCCCCTCCATCTTCCCGACACCAGGCACCCTTCCCATTCCATCGGCCTCGTGGCCTCCAGTACCCGGCCCAGCACCCCTGATGGCCGCCTCGACCCAAGCGCAACCCCGGCCTAGTCGCGCCATGCCGGCTGGGGGGAGAGAGAGCTCCTGGTGAGCAGGAGAGGGAGGAGTAGTTTTCATTCACACCTGGCCTCCTTCCAAGAGATGGTTTCGATCGGCCCTCCGGCCACCCTGAGGGCTGGCTCCACGCCTGAAAGGATCAAAGGGCCGCGTGGCAGGAACCCCCAACAAACGACCCCCAGGCGTTAAGACCCCTGCCCGTGAGGACTCCGGACATCAAAGAGGAGTCGACCTATAACAAGGGGCGCCCTGGGACCCTCGGCAGTTTAATACTGGAACAAACGAGCCCTGCTGACGTGGTCGCGGCTGAAGAACATCCCCACAACATCCTACGGAACTCTTGGAACCTTGGTGAGCCCTGCAGACAGCGTCGCGGCTCTACCTGGCAGAGACGGACTTCTGCCTAACGACATCCGAGCCCTGCTGACGTGGTCGCGGCTCACCTTGCACCCTAGAGGACTCTGAGCCCTGCTGAGTGACTCGCGGCTCCCGGAAGATTGTCCGACCTCCGACACCCGGACTCGAGTCCTGCAGAGTGGACACACGCTCAAGAGACATTCCGGTACGGCTGGACCCCAAAGATCATCTCGTATCCCCCGGCTCGAGGATTAAGAGCTGTGCGCCGGATACGCTCCCGCATTGACCCCGAACCTAAGACTGTCCCGCTACCCCTACCCCAACCGAGACTTTGTGAGGCCTTGCTCTACTTGTACATACTCCTGCGGATCATAAAGATCCTGATATTGCTAGATAAAGCTTACGTATCCCAGAATCTACGGTGTGGTGTCTCTGTGTTGCCTGGTGCTGAACCAGCGTGTACGATCCTAGGTGTGAGACCCAGTCCTGAGGGGGTCTCTGACCGGTGCTCAGCTATTTCTCCCGGAAGGGTGGGCGCAGGGTGGCCAAGCACATTTTCTGTCCTCCCCTGGGGCTAGCCCTTCTAACAGTAATGAAAACATTAATATGCACCCATGTAAAAATGTTGAAATTGCACAATAAATGGACTTTTTTAGGTCTCGCCTGACCCAGCACATGCGCTAGACTGGTGAGACTTTTAGTGAGGGCTCAAAAAATGCTACCATGGCCAGCCTAGAGCTACAGTGCATGTGCGCGGGCACGCGCTTAGGAGCAGAGGCACCATATGGCAAACCTCATCATGCTCATTAAGCGCCCGCAATCACTTTCACTTTCGCCCGCGATCACTTTTGCGGCACCCCTTTGATGTTCTCGTTCAAAGAACATCAAAGAACATGTTGTTGTGTTAATGCTTTGCTGCGCCCGTTTGACTTACAATGTGCTTTCTCTTTCCACAAACTTGATGTTTGTGTTCCTTTATTTTGAGATGCTTTTAGAATTACTGTTTTGTGACTTAAAGAACATTAAGGAAATGTTACTGTGAAACTGAACAACGTTCACAGTGTTTATTTCTGATCGCAGCGGCTGCTTCATGTCTGTTGCACCATTCAGGGAGTCCTTTCGTTGGCGCTTTCATGAGGACATGATGAGGAAGCTGGAAACGTTTGGCACATTCTCTTTAAAAGCACAGCATGGTGGCGACTGGTTAATCGATTAGACCAATGTTGCGCTTTGGATCTCAAAGCGCTATGGTGGGTGCAGCAGTTACAACTCATGAAATATCGGGTGCAACTCACAAGGAGGGGGCAGGTTTGAGTGCACATTGGCTGCAATCGAACTCTTAAGATGATGGGCTGTGTGTATCCATTTTCAGCACTCAGTCATTGCTAAGTGATCTTGTTTGTTTTGTTGTTGTGTTAAAGCTTTGCTGCGCCCGTTTGACTTACAAGGTGCATTCTCTTTCCACAAACTCAATGTTTGTGTTCCTTTATTTTGAGATGCTTTTAATATTACTGTCACACACACAACCACAACCACACACACAACCACAACCACACACACAACCATAACCACACACACAACCACACACACACACATACACAACCACACACACAACCACACACACAACCACAACCACACACATATCCACTGTGAGACCGGCCTTGTGGCGTGGACCCTCCCGACCAGTAAGCAACCCTGCAACCACACCTGATCCCCGGTATCACAGACTTCCGGCCACCATGGCCCAACAAACCCGATGGCCGGCCGGGGCCCCAGCAACACCCAAGACACTACCACGCATGCCCGGCTGAGGGAGAGGGAAACCCCCAAGCAAGACCGGGAGACACCGTCCCTGTCACTCCTCTGATCTCCTCCCCAAGCAGGGTTTCGATCGGCCACCAGGCCCCCGGTGAGCGGGCGCCTCGCATGCTGGGCGTCTGAAGTCCCTCCCAGACCAACCTGAACAGATCAAAGGGCCGAGCGGCAGGAAATCCCGACACACCGCCCCCAGGCACCAAGACCCCTCTCTGCGAGGACTCCGGACTTCAAAGAGGAGGGGGAGTATAACAAGGGGTGCTGAAGGGACAGGAGGCAGAAAAGACCTGGACCTACGAGAGCCCTGCTGACCTGGTCGCGGCTCGACCGATCTCTGAACCCAAGGACGCTACCTGACTCTGAAACCATCTGAGCCCTGCTGACGCTGTCGCGGCTCCCCGAACTCTGAAACCATCTGAGCCCTGCTGACGCTGTCACGGCTCCCCGAACTCTGAAACCATCTGAGCCCTGCTGACGCTGTCGCGGCTCCCCGAACTCTGAAACCATCTGAGCCCTGCTGACGCTGTCGTGGCTCCCCGAACTCTGAAACCATCTGAGCCCTTCTGACGCTGTCGCGGCTCCCCGAACTCTGAAACCACCTGAGCCCTGCTGACACTGTCGCGGCTCCCCGACCTCTGAAACCATCTGAGCCCTGCTGACGCTGTCGCGGCTCCCCAAACTCTGAAACCATCTGAGCCCTGCAGACGCCGTCGCGGCTCCCGAGAATCTGAAACGGCCTGTGCCTGCTGAGAGACTCGCGGCGCTCCCCTCCAGGAGAATCAGCGGAGATTGCCGAGTGAACCCAAATCCCCCAGCTCGAGGATTGAGAGCTGTGCGAAGGATACTCCGCAGAGACACTGATCTAAAAGACTGTCCCGCTACCCCAATACCCTCATCCCGAAACCGCCGCCGCTTGTGGCATTGATTCAACAGCTGCATCTCGGATCATAAAGATCCCCTGAAACTATCGATAAAGTATACTGTCTTACTAAGAACTACTGTGTGTTGTCCCTCTGTCAAAAAGTGTAAGCGCAGCGTGTACGATCCTAGGAACGAGACCCTTCCAGGAAGGGCCTCCCCGCCATTGCTCGGCCTAACTCTGGGAGAGGTGGGTCAAAGGGTGGTCAGGAACGTATTCCGAAGCCCCCCGGAGAACGCCCTTCCAACATCCACACAAACAACCACACACACACAACCACACACAAACACAACCACACACATACACACAACCACACACATACACACAACCACACAAAACCACACAACCATAAACACAACCACAAACACACACACACAACCACAAACAACCTCACACAACTACACACAAACACACAAAACCACATACACACAACCACACACAACCATACACACAACCACAACCACACACACACACACAACCACACAACCACACACACAACCACACCCACAACCACACACACACAACCACAACCACACACAACCATACCCAAAACCACACACACACACAGCCACACACACACAACCACACACACACAAGCACAACCACACACACAACCACAACCACACACACAACCACACAACCACACACACAACCACACACACACACACACACAACCACACACCCAACCACAGACAACAACACACAACCACAACCACACATACAACCACACACAACCACAACCACACACACACAACCACAGACACAATCACACACAACCACACACAACCACATACAACCACACACACAGCCACACCCACAACCACACAAACACAACAACCACACAACCACACACACAACCACACACACACACCACCACACACAACCACACACAAAACCACACACACAACCACACATTCACAACCACACACACACAACCACACACAACCACACAACCATAAACACAACCACAAACACACACACACAACCACACACAACCTCAAACAACTACACACAAACACACAAAACCACATACACACAACCACACACAACCATACACACAACCACAACCACACACACACACACAACCACACACACAACCACACCCACAACCACACACACACAACCACAACCACACCCAACCATACCCAAAACCACACACACACACACAGCCACACACACACAACCACACACACACAACCACATACACAACCACAACCACACACACAACCACACAACCACACACACAACCACACACACACACACACAACCACACACCCAACCACAGACACCCACACACAACCACAACCACACACACAACGACACACACAACCACGCACACACAACCACAACCACAGACACAATCACACACAACCACACACAACCACATACAACCACACACACAACCACAAACACAACTACACACACACAACCACATACAACCACACACACAACCATACACACACAACCACACACACACACACACACACACACACACACACATACACACACACACATATACACACCATACACCACACACATACACACACATACACACACATACACACACACATACACACAACCACACGCACACACAACCACACAACACACACACACAACCACACACACAACCACACACACACAACCACACACACAACCACACCCAACCACACCCAACCACCCACACACACACCCACAACCACACCCGCATCCACAACCAAACCCACACACAATCACAACCACACACACAACCACACACACAACCACACACACAACCACACACAACCACACACAACCACAACCACACACACAACCACAACCACACACACAAGTACACACACACAACCACATACAACCACACATACAACCATACACACACAACCACACACACACAACCACACACACACACACACACACACACAACCACACAACACACACACAACCACAACCACACACACAACCACACACACACAACCACACACACAACCACACCCAACCACACCCAACCACCCACACACACACCCACAACCACACCCGCATCCACAACCGAACCCACACACAATCACAACCACACACTCAACCACACACACAACCACACACAAATACACACACACAAAAACAGCCACACACTCAACCACAACCATACACAACCACACACACAAGTACACAACCACACACACACAACCACAAACACAGACACACACACACACACACAACCACACACACAACCACACCAAGCATTGGCATAGCCAATAGGTCTCGCCTTTGGGCCCTTATAAGTGTTTAGACACGCAACAGTTGATGTGGTTGCACCAAGGATATTGTGCTGCATAACTAAATACTTAGAAGGTCCTAAAAGCGAGACCTATTGGCTATGCCAATGCTTGTTTATCTGTTTAGGTGTACTACATTACATTAATAATTTTAAGGCACATGAATACATGAGGCCATACGTAGACATATATGTGGCCTACTCAGACATGGAAGGCCGGAGCCAAAATTACACTGCTCCAATCCCCCCTTTGATGGTGAATAAAGCCATCACAGATAACAATCTAATCTTATCAGATGGGCCATCTAAAACCTTGAGGTCTTGAGCATTGTTAGACCCGGCCTTGTGGCATGGCCATCCCTGACCCCGAGCCACAACCCCTGACCCGTACACCTCATTCAGCCCCGCAGTACACGGCCTAGCCGGTCCTGCCCGCCAGGACCCACACACACGCGACCCAGACTTCCCTGCCTGTGCCCTCCATCTTCCCAGCACCACAGGGCCCGCGTGCCCACTTCATGCACCTACGATGGCCGCCCGGCCCCAGCACAACCCAGACCTAGAGGCGCCGCCCCGGCTGGGGAACATCGCGCTCCCATGGAGTGAGAGAGGGAGGAGGAGTTTCCATCGCACCTCTGGCCTCCCCTCGGGAGATGGGTTTCGATCGGCCCTCCGGCCTCCCTGAGGGCTGGCTCCACGCCTGCTGGGTGTCTGGGACTCCTCCCAACCCGGCCCTGAAAAGGATCAAAGGACTACATGGCAGGAAACTCCAGCGAGCGGCCCCCAGGCGCTAAAACCCCTGCCTACACGGACCCCGGACATCAAAGAGGAGCTGACCCAAGGGGTGAGGGAGAAGAGGTCTGTGAATTGTCTCAATAGCTGGCGGCAGTCGTCGGACTGTTGGGGGGTGAGGGTGGACGACAGCCTCACCCCCTCTACGGAGCCATCTTTCTCTTTAGCACACAGGGGGTCCGGAAGGGGCTCTGTGTCTTCTTCAGTCCCATCGTCGGTGGCCAGGAGCAAACTCAACTCCGTCCTCACAAAGTGGGGTTTGAGGCGGTTCACGTGGAGGACCCGGAGGGGGTTCCGAGAAGACTGAACATCAACTAGATACGTGACTTGACTCTTCCGCTCGACCACTTTGAAGGGACCAGTCCATTTGTCTTGGAGGGCGCAGGGTTTCACCGGGGCCATTACCCAGACCTGTTGGCCCGGCTGAAGCCCGACCAGCGTGGCATTCTGGTCATACCAGCGTTTCATCTCTTCTTGGCTAGCCTCGAGGTTTGCCTCGGCGAGCTCTCGGAACTTCCGGGTCTGGTTGCGGAGCGCCAGGATATAGCGGAATACATTAGGAGGGGTTCCTCGGAGAGCCGTTTCCCAGCCCTCTTTGACCAGGCTCAGGGGTCCCCGGACAGGGTGTCCGTAGAGTAATTCGAACGGACTGAATCCCAGAGATTTTTGGGGAACCTCCCGGTAGGCGAACAGGAGGCAAGGGAGGAGGACGTCCCATTTCCGGCGTAGGGGTTCTTCGAGGCCCATGATCATCCCTTTCAGAGTCCGGTTAAATCGCTCGACTAGGCCATTTGCTTGGGGGTGGTATGGGGTGGTGAATTTGTACGATACCCCACATTGTTGCCATAGGGACCTCATGTACTTGGAGATAAAGTTCGTGCCACGATCACTCACGACTTCGCGAGGGAACCCCACGCGGGAGAAGATCCCCATCAAGGCCCGGCCTACCACGGGGGCCGTCACGGTGCAGAGTGGAATGGCCTCTGGGTAGCGGGTGGCATGGTCCACCAGGACGAGGATGAATCGGTGGCCCTGGGCGGTCTTGGGATCCAGGGGTCCCACGATGTCGTTTCCCACCCGCTCAAAAGGGGTACTAACAACGGGGAAGGGTTGTAGCGGAGCCTTGCGCTTCCCACCACTTTTTCCTCTGGCCTGGCACGTGAGACATGACTTGCAGTGGGCCTCCTCATTCGCTCGCATTTTGGGCCAATAGAAGTGGGTAACCAGTCGATGATAGGTTTTGTCTTGGCCTAAGTGTCCTGCCAGGGGTACATCATGGGCTAGGCCCAGGAGGAAACTTCGGAAGCGCAGGGGTACCACCAGTACCCGGGCCGATCCCAGCTCGGCCTACTTCTGTTCGCTGTACAGGAGGCCATTTCCCCAATATACCCAGTGGGTTCCGGACTGGTCGCCTGCTGCCTGGGCTTCGGCCTGCTGTCGGGGTCCAATGAGGGAAGGGCACGTGGCCTGTTCCCTGCAGAATTCTTCTCGGGAGGGTCCTCCCTCGCAGTGCCACTGGGTCATCTCGGGCAGGTCCCCGAGCTCGGTCAGTTGCTCGGGATCTGGATGCAGTGACCCGTCATCGGGAACGGTTTCTTCTTCCGGAAGAGGGTCATCGTGCTTGGGCAGCGCATCCCGGTCCTCGGGGATGGCGACTGGGTTCAGGGGTAAGGCCTCAACTCCCTCGGAGGAAGGCGATCGGGTAGTCATAGAGCGCGTGGTGGCGCATACCCATTCGGGTAGGCCCATCATCTCCAGATGGGCTCTTCGTTCCTCTTGTCCCCACAGGGAGCTCTCGTGGTCGTTGCCCAGGAGGCAGTCTACTGGTTGGGAGGTTCGGACTGCCACTCTCAATTTACCGGTGACTCCCCCCCATTCGAAGGGTACCAGGGCCATCCGGCAGAGGCTCTCGGAATTGTCCGAAGATATGACTGGGCAGAGAGCGTCGGGCAGGATCTGGTCTTCGGAGATCAGGTGGCAGAGGACCGCTGTTAGACCCGGCCTTGTGGCATGGCCATCCCTGACCCCTGGCCATACCCCCTGGCCCGTACACCTCATTCAGTCCCCCAGTACACGGCCTAGCCGGTCCTGCCCACCAGGACCCACACACACCCGACCCGGACTTCCCTGTCCGTGCCCTCCATCTTCCCAGCACCACCGGGCCCGCGTGCCCACTTCCTGCACCTACGATGGCCGCCCGGCCCCAGCACAACCCAGGCCTAGAGGCGCCACCCCGGCTGGGGAACATCGCGCTCCCATAGAGTGAGAGAGGGAGGAGCAGTTTCCATCACACCTCTGGCCTCCCCTCGGGAGATGGGTTTCAATCGGCCCTCTGGCCTCCCTGAGGGCTGGCTCCACGCCTGCTGGGTGTCTGGGACTCCTCCCGACCTGGCCCTGAAAGGATCAAAGGACAACATGGCAGGAAACTCCAACAAGCGGCCCCCAGGCGCTAAGACCCCTGCCTACACGGACCCCGGACATCAAAGAGGAGCTGACCTATATCAAGGGGTGCTCTGGGGCTATCTGGCAGATTCGACTCTGGAACGACGAGAGCCCTGCGGATGTGGTTGCGGCTCCCTTGCAACCTTGGAACCTCTGAGCCCTGCTGAGTGACTCGCGGCTCCCCTGAAGATCGTAAGACCTCTGAACTTGTGCTTGAGCTCTGCTGAGTGACTCACGGCTCCCCTGAAGATCGTAAGACCTCCGAACTTGTGCTTGAGCCCTGCTGAGTGACTCGCAGCTCCCCTGAAGATCGTAAGACCTCCGAACTTGTGCTTGAGCCCTGCTGAGTGACTCGCAGCTCCTACAGACTTCTCTGAACCGGCTGGACCGCAGCGTATCCCCCGGCTCGAGGATTGTGAGCTGTGCGTTGGGTACGCCCCTGCATCTATCCGGATCCCCAAAAGACTGTCCCGCTACCCCCTTCCCTACCGAGACTCTCTGAGCCCGTGCTCTACTTGTACATATCTACCTTGGTGATCATAAAGATCTGACAAAGCTGAATAGATAAAGATCTGTTCCCAAGAACCTACTGTGTGGTGTCTCTTTGTCGTTTGGTGCCGTGTGTGCGATCCTAGATACGAGACGCTTCCCCTGAAGAGTCTCCCGCCAGTGCCCGGCTACGTTACCCCGAGGGTGGGTCTCAGGGCGTTCAGGCAACCTCCCTGTCTCCCCTGGGGTCGCCTTCTAACATTGGTGGCAAGCGACGGGATTCGAGCCCATCATCTAGAGATCGCACCGTAAGCAGCTGACGCACTACCGGCAAAGACGGCAGAAGAAAACGCCATGAGTCTCACAGAATCCAACGCGAGCGCCGTGTTCCAGGCGGAACAACTGGAAGAGTACACGCACAAAGAACTATAGCAATTCTGCAAAGAACTAAAAATCGCTACCACTGGTCTCAACACCAAAGAAGATATGCAGAAGGCACTGAAAGCTTGGGTGGAATCCGGAGCCCTCCGCCCAGAAGGAGCGGTGGAGCTCCACGACGAAGCTGGACTCTCCCCAAGAGAAAGCAGCAGCAACCAGGTACGAAGCTTCGTACCAGACGGGGGTCTATCCCGGAAGAACTCGCAGACAGAGAGAGAAATCGTAATCACGAACTCGAACTGGCCAAACTGAAAATTGAGGGCGAGTTGAAATTAGCTGAGAAGAAGCTAGCAGTGGAACAGATGCGAGTACAAGGCAAACTGGAAGAGAAGAAACTCCAACGAGAGCACGAAGGACGAAGACTTCAACTGGAGCACGAACGCAGCTTGAAAGAAATCGAGCTCAAGGCAAGGAGCGAAGAAGC
Source organism: Triturus cristatus (assembly GCF_964204655.1). NCBI lineage: Eukaryota > Metazoa > Chordata > Amphibia > Caudata > Salamandridae > Triturus > Triturus cristatus. The sequence goes on from NC_140592.1 coordinate 465,184,861, forward strand.
TCGACCCTCGGAAAAACGGGGGGCGCCACCACCGGCGGAGCAGAAAGTCCACATCCCCAAAGATGTGGTCAAGGAATATTACAAAAACGATGACATCCAACAATGGTTTAAGGCCTACGAGGTCGCCATGACCTCCCACCGAGTCCCGCAGAAAGATTGGGAGGCTGGGTTGTGGGGCCGAGGGGAGAGACACCCTGCTCGAACTACCATCCTCCCTGCAGACCTCCTATAGCCACATGAAGGAGGCCCTCCTCACAAGGTACGGCCTCACCCCGGAGATGTACTCCCAGCGGTTCCGGGACTGCAAGAAGATCCCCGGCACCACATGGGTGGAGTATGTGATCTTTTTCAGCCGTGCATTCGACGGGTGGATTAAGGGCAGCAAAGTAACCACCCTGGACGAACTAACCGACCTTATGCTATGGGAACACCTGGCGGCGAACTGCTTTGTGGAGCTACGCCAGCATCTGCTCGACAGCAAGCTCACGGATCCGAGGAAGCTGGCTGTCGAGGCGGATCGCTGGACCAACACCCAGGTCTCCCGGGGCCCTGTACGAGAATACCCCCGAACCAGTCAGGGACCACCCCGCCAGAGAGGGGGGGGGGGGGAACTAGGGAGGGCAGAGGGAATCCCAGTCCAGTCCTCCGAAAAGCCAACCTCCGCACTTCCCGGCACCCCCACCAGCTGTATCCAGTCCACCCGTGAGACGGGGGCACCGGGTGACCATCACTTGTTTCCGTTGCCAGAAGCCCGGGCATTACGCCAGTGACCCCGAATGCCCCATGGCCCTGCGCGTCCCCTCTACAGCCCCTCCAGCCAGACAGATAGCCAATGTAGCCCTAGGGGAGGAGAGTGAGGAGTCCGTAGAATGGGACCCGCCGCCATGGCCTTGGTATCATTAGGAGAAAGAGAAATGGTCCCTGGGAGCCTCCTGCCCTCCAACACGAAGAAATATGGGCAGCTAGTGACGATCAATGGCCAACAGGTAGAGGCCCTTCGTGACACCGGGGCGAGCATCACCGGTGTCCTCAGCCACTTAGTCCACGAAGACCAGATCCTCCCCAATATATTTTGCCCTGTAATTGCAGCTGACAACACGGAGAGTCTCTGTCAGGTAGCCCTGGTGCCTTTTGAATGGGGCGGAGTGGTCGGTAAATTGAAAGTAGCCGTAAGAACCTCTCAGCCGGTCGACTGTCTCCTGGGGAACGACCTGGAAAGTTCCCCCTGGCAGCAAGTCGAGCGCAAGGCCCACCTAGGGATGATGGGTCTCCCCGAGTGGGTGTGCGCCACCACCCGATCTATGGCGGCCCGACTGCCCCTCCTTGGGGAAGTCGAGGACGCACCTGCCAACGAGGACAGGATTGTCACAGCCGAGGTCCCCCACATCTCCCCACGTGGAGAATCTGTCACCAACGACGAACCCCTACCATCCGACCCCGCACAGATCGCAGAGTTAAGCGTTCTGCCCGAGTTGGCCCAGTGGCGCCACGAGGGGGGCCCCTCCCAAGAGGAGTTCTGCCAAGAGCAAGCTACCTATCCCTCCCTGGTCGGACCCCGGCAGCAAGCAGAGGCCCAAGCCGCGGGCGACCAATCTGGAACACACCGGCTATATTGGGAAAATGACCTTTTGTACACCGAGCAGAAGTCGGTGGAGCTAGGATCAGCCCGGGTGCTGGTGGTACCCCTACGCTTCCGAGACTTCCTCCTGGGCTTGGCCCATGATGTCCCCCTCGCAGGCCACTTGGGCCAAGACAAAACATACAGTCGCCTAGTGACTCACTTTTACTGGCCGAAAATGAAAACAGATGTAGAAACCCACTGCAAGTCCTGTCCCACGTGCCAGGCCAGTGGTGGGAAAAGTGGAGGAAAGCGCAAAGCTCCCCTCCAACCCTTCCCTGTCATCAATACCCCGTTCGAACGGGTCGGGATCGACATCGTGGGGCCCCTGGACCCCCCAACCTCCCAAGGTCATCGCTTCATCCTCGTCCTAGTTGACCATGCCTGCCGATACCCGGAGGCCATTCCCCTACGCACCATCACCGCCCCCGTGGTGGGCCAGACGTTGATGGGGATCTTTTTCCGTGTGGGTTTTCCCCGCGAGGTCGTAAGTGACCGCGGGACGAACTTTATCTCTAAATACATGACGTCCCTGTGGCAACAATGTGGAGTGTCCTATAAGTTCACCACACCGTACCACCCCCAAGGGAATGGCCTAGTAGAGCGGTTTAACCGGACTCTGAAGGGGATGATTGTGGGCCTGGAAGAGCCCCTGCGGCGCAAGTGGGACGTCCTCCTCCCCTGCCTTTTGTTCGCCTACCGGGAAGTCCCCCAGAAATCCCTGGGGTTCAGCCCCTTGGAGTTACTCTGCGGGCACCCCGTCCGGGGGCCCCTCAGCTTGGTCAAGGAAGGGTGGGAGGCGGTGCCCCAAGACCCCCCCGAGATGTGTTCCGATACGTTCTGACCCTCCAAAACCAGACTAGGAAGTTTCAAAAAATGGCAGAGGCTAACCTGGGGGCGAGCCAGGAAGAAATGAAGCGCTGGTACGACCAGAATGCCACTCTGGTCGAGTTCCAGCCGGGCCAGCAGGTATGGGTCATGGCCCCCGTGAAACCTTGCGCCCTCCAGGATAAATGGACTGGGCCCTTTAAAGTCGTTGAGCGGAAGAGCCAGGTCACGTACTTGGTGGACGTCCAGTCCCCTCGGGACCCCCTTCGGGTCCTTCACATGAACCGCCTCAAGCCCCACTTCGTGCGGACGGAGCTGAGTCTGCTGCTGGCCACCGATGACGGGGCCGAGGAGGAGTCAGATCCCCTCCCTGACCTCCTGTGTACCGTGGAGAAGGATGGCTCCGTGGAAGGAGTGAACCTCTCTCCATCCCTCACTTCCCAGCAACGCGAAGACTGCTGCCAGCTCTTAGGGCAGTTCCCTGACTTATTCTCTCTCGTCCCCAAAGTCACCGACTGGTGTGTCCATGACGTGGACACCGGACACAGCCCGCCGGTGAAGCAACGAGCCTACCGAGTACCTGATCGAGTCCGGTCCTGCATCCAGGCCGAGGTCTCGAAGATGTTGACCTTGGGGGTGATCGAACCCTCAGACAGCCCCTGGGCCAGCCCCGTGGTACTGGTCCCGAAAGCAGCGGCCCCCGGTGTCGCCCCAGAACTCCGATTCTGTGTGGACTACCGGGGACTCAATGAAGTCACCCAAGCCGACGCTCACCCCATTCTCCGAGCAGACGAGCTCATTGACCGTCTCGGGTCGGCTCATTTCCTCAGCACCTTCGATCTAACCTGCGGGTACTGGCAAATTGCGCTCACAGAAGGAGCCAAGGAGCGGTCCGCCTTCTCCACCCCGGATAGACACTATCGCTTTCGCGTGATGCCCTTCGGGATGAAAAATGAACTGGCTACCTTCCAGCGACTGGTAAATAGAGTCCTGGCCGGGCTAGAAAAGTTCAGCGCTGCATATCTGGACGATATCGCGGTTTTAAGTTCCGAATGGAGTGAGCACCTCCAGCACCTCCGGAGGGTGCTAACGGCCCTGCGCCAGGCAGGCCTCACAGTAAAAGCCAGCAAGTGTCAGATTGGGCAAGGTTCGGTGGTCTACCTAGGGCACTGAGTCGGAAGTGGGCAGGTCGCCCCTCTACAGCCTAAGATCGACGCCATCCCAGCCTGGGAACCACCCACTACCCAAATGGAGGTCCGAGCCTTTCTGGGCCTCACCGGCTACTACCGGCAATTCATCCGGGGGTACGGCAGCCTTGTCGGTCCCCTCACGGAACTCACGTCCAAGAAACAGCCCAAGAAGGTGCAGTGGACCGCTGCCTGCCAGGAGGCATTCGATGCCCTGAAAGCGGCCATGTGTACTGCCCCCGTGCTCCAGGCCCCCGACTACTCCAAGGAGTTTGTGCTACAAACTGATGCCTCCGAGCATGGCATTGGGGCAGTCCTGTCACAGGTGAATGACCAAGGCCTAGACCAGCCCGTAGCCTTCCTCAGCTGAAGGCTGTTACCCAGAGAGCAGAAGTGGAGCACCATTGAACGCGAGGAGTTCGCCGTAGTCTGGGCCCTCAAGAAACTCCGACCCTATCTGTTCGGCACCCATTTCAGAGTCCAAACCGACCATAGCCCCCTGCGATGGCTCATGCAGATGCGAGGGGAAAACCCCAAACTATTGCGGTGGTCAATCTCCCTCCAGGGGATGGATTTCACCGTAGAGCACCGCCCTGGTACTGACCACGCCAACGCTGACGGCCTCTCCCGGTTCTTCCGCCTCAGCGAAGAGAACCCCCAAGAGGATGGGTAGTTCTCTCCGGCTTTCAGCTGGGGGGGACGCGTGTTAGACCCGGCCTTGTGGCATGGCCATCCCTGACCCCTGGCCACACCCCCTGACCCGTACACCTCATTCAGTCCCCCAGTACACGGCCTAGCCGGTCCTGCCCACCAGGACCCACACACACCCGACCCGGACTTCCCTGTACGTGCCCTCCATCTTCCCAGCACCACCGGGCCCGCCTGCCCACTTCCTGCACCTACGATGGCCGCCCGGCCCCAGCACAACCCAGGCCTAGAGGCGCCACCCCGGCTGGGGAACATCACGCTCCCATAGAGTGAGAGAGGGAGGAGCAGTTTCCATCACACCTCTGGCCTCCCCTCGGGAGATGGGTTTCGATCGGCCCTCTGGCCTCCCTGAGGGCTGGCTCCACGCCTGCTGGGTGTCTGGGACTCCTACTGACCCGGCCCTGAAAGGATCAAAGGACAACATGGCAGGAAACTCCAACAAGCGGCCCCCAGGCGCTAAGACCCCTGCCTACACGGACCCCGGACATCAAAGAGGAGCTGACCTATATCAAGGGGTACTCTGGGGCTATCTGGCAGATTCGACTCTGGAACGACGAGAGCCCTGCGGACGTGGTCGCGGCTCCCTTGCAACCATGGAACCTCTGAGCCCTTCTGAGTGACTCGCGGCTCCCTTGAAGATCGTTAGACCTCCGAACTTGTGCTTGAGCCCTGCTGAGTGACTCGCGGCTCCCCTGAAGATCGTAAGACCTCCAAACTTGTGCTTGAGCCCTGCTGAGTGACTCGCGGCTCCCCTGAAGATCGTAAGACCTCCGAACTTGTGCTTGAGCCCTGCTGAGTGACTCGCGGCTCCCCTGAAGATCATAAGACCTCCGAACTTGTGCTTGAGCCCCGCTGAGTGACTCGCGGCTCCTACAGACTCCTCTGGTCCGGCTGGACCGCAGCGTATCCCCCGGCTCGAGGATTGTGAGCTGTGCGTTGGGTACGCCCCTGCATCTATCCGGATCCCCCAAAGACTGCCCCGCTACCCCCTTCCCTACCGAGACTCTCTGAGCCCGTGCTCTACTTGTACATATCTACCTTGGTGATCATAAAGATCTGACGAAGCTGAATAGATAAAGATCTGTTCCCAAGAACCTACTGTGTGGTGTCTCTTTGTCGTGTGGTGCCGTGTGTTCGATCCTAGATGTCGGGCCGGAGGGGCTGCCGCTGCGGGTCGTTGGTACATGGGACACTGGGGGTCACTGGCACAGTGTCCGGTCTGTTGGCAGCGGAAACAGGTGATCTTGACTCGGGGTCCCGGCCTCCCCGGGGGCCCGGTGCTGGCTGGAAAGTGCGGAGGTTGGCCTCTGGGGGGACTGTGCTGGGAGCCCACCTGGGATTCTCTTGGTCGGCCTTGGTTCCCTCCGCCCCTCTGGCGGGGGGGTCCCTGACTGTGGCGACCGTAGTCTCCCACGGGACCCCGGGAGGCCCGGGTGTTCACCCATCGGTCAGCTTCGACTGCCAGTTTCCAAGGGTCAGTGAGCTTGCTGTCCAGGAGGTGCTGGCGTAACTCCACAAAGCAATTTGCGGACAAGTGTTCCCATGCTATTAGGTCAAACAGTTCCTCAAAGGTGGAGACCTTGCTGCCCTTGATCCACCCGTCCAAGGCCTGGCTGTAAAAGTTCACGTATTCTACCCATGTAGTACCGGGTATCTTTTTGCAGCCTCGAAACCGTTGCCGGTACATTTCGGGGGTGAGCCCATATCTGGCTACTAGGGCCTCTTTCATGTGACTGTAGGAGTTCAGCACCAAGAAGGGCAGGTCCAGCAGGTTATCTCTCCCCTCGCTGAGGAACCGGCCCCACAAACCAGCCCCCCAATCTTTCTGCGGAACTCGGTGGGAGGTCATGGCGACTTCGTAGGCCTTGAACCACTGCTGTATGTCGTCGTTCTTGTAGTATTCCTTCACCACATCCATGGGGATGTGGACCTTTGGTTCCACGGCGGAGGAGGGTGGTTGATTTCCCGAGGTTCTGGACTCACTTTTGGCCTTGAGTTCGATCTCTTTCAGGCTGCGTTCGTGTTCTAGTTGAAGTTTTCTTTCATCGTGTTCTCTCTGGCGTTTCTTTTCCTCGAGATCTCCTTGTAGGCGTAATTGTTCTACGGCTAACTTTTTCTCGGCCTGTTTTAGCTCTCCCTCTATTTTCAGTTTCGCTAGTTCTAGTTCGTGGTTGCGGCCCCTCTCTCGGTCCGCTAGCTCCTCCGGGGATAGGCCCCCCTCTGGGGCGCTGCTCCTTACCGGGATGCTTCGTGGCTCATTTGGCGGCTCTCCTTCTGTTTGGGCCAGGGAAGCTCCTGCCTCGACCCAGGTCTTCAATGGTCCCTGGAAATCTTCTTTCGTGCTTAATCCGGTGGGAGCGATTCCAAGGTCTTTGCAGAACTGTTTTAGCTCTCGATGCGTATAATATTCCAACTGGTCCTCTCGGAATGTCGAGCTTGTGTTGGTTCCTGCGGCACCTAGGGAGGTTTCTCCTTCCATCTCTTTTCGGTAGTGCGTCAGCCGTTTACTGCACGATGTCTAGGTGTCGGCTCGGATCCGGTCGTCTGCCACCAAATGTTGGAAAGGCGTTCTCCGGGGGGCTTCGGAATACATTCCTGACCACCCTTTGACCCACCTCTCCCAGAGTTAGGCCGAGCACAGGCGGGGAGGCCCTTTCTGGAAGGGTCTCGTTCCTAGGATCGCACACGCTGAACTTACACTATTTGACAGAGGGACACCACACAGTAGTTCTTCGTAAGCCAATATACTTCATCGATAGTTTCAGGGGATCTTTATGATCCGAGGTGCAGTTGTTAAATCAATGCCACAAGCGGCGGTGGTTTCGTGATGGGGGTATTGGGGTAGCGGGACAGTCTTTGAGTTCAGTGTCTCTGCGGAGTATCCTTCGCACCGCTCTCAATCCTCGAGCTGGGGGATGTGGTTTCTCTCGGCAATCTCTGCCGATTCTCCAGAAGGGGAGCGCCGCGAGTCACTCAGGAGGCACAGGTGGTTTCAGAGTCGGGGAGCCGTGACAGCGTCAGCAGGGCTCAGATGGTTCAGAGTTCGGGGAGCCACGACAGCGTCAGCAGGGCTCAGATGGTTCAGAGTTCGGGGAGCCGCGACAGCGTCAGCAGGGCTCAGATGGTTTCAGAGTTCGGGGAGCCGTGACAGCGTCAGCAGGGCTCAGATGGTTCAGTGGGTCAGGTAGCGTCCTTGGGTTCAGAGGTCGATCGAGCCACGACCAGGTCAGCAGGGCTCTCGTAGGTCCAGGTCTTCTCTGCCTCCTGTCCCTTCAGCACCCCTTGTTATACTCCCCCTCCTCTTTGAAGTCCGGAGTCCTCGCAGAGAGGGGTCTGGTGCCTGGGGGCGGTGTGTCGGGATTTCCTGCCGCTCGGCCCTTTGATCTGTTCAGGTTGGTCTGGGAGGGACTCCAGACGCCCAGCATGCGAGGCGCCCGCTCACCGGGGGCCTGGTGGCCGATCGAAACCCTCCTTGGGGAGGAGATCAGAGGTGTGACAGGGACGGCGTCTCCTGGTCTGGCTTGGGGGTTTCCCTCTCCCTCGGCCGGGCATGCATGGTAGTGTCTAGGGTGTTGCTGGGGCCCCGGCCGGCCATCGGGTTTGTTGGGCCATGGTGGCCGGAAGTCTGTGATACCGGGGATCAGGTGTGGTTGCAGGGTTGCTTACTGGTCGGGAGGGTCCACGCCACAAGGCCGGTCTCACACACACACACAACCACACACAACCACACACACACAACCACACACACATACAACACACATACAACCACACACACAACCACACACACAAACACACACACAACCACACACCACACACACATACCCACACACACACAACCACACACACACACCACACACACACACAACCACAACCACAAAACCACACACACACAACCACACCCAACCACACATCCACACACACACCCACAACCACACCCACACACACAACCACAGACACAACCACACACACACAACCACACACACACACACAACCACACACAAACAACCACACACACACACTCAACCACACACAAACAACGACACACACACACTCAACCACACACACACATCCACACACACATAACCACACACACACACACAACCACACACAACCACACCAAGCATTGACATAGCCAATAGGTCTCGCCTTTGGGACCTTATAAGTGTTTAGCCACGCAACAGTTGATGTGGTTGCACCAATGATATTGTGCTGCATAACTAAATACTTAGAAGGTCCCAAAAGCGAGACCTATTGGCTATACCAATGCTTGTTTATCTGTTTATGTGTACTACATTACATTAATAATTTTAACCCCTTCGCTGCTAGGCCTTTTCCCCTCCTGTGCTAAGCCTTTTTTGGGCTATTTGAGGTAGTGCGCGCTTAGGCCCCTGTAACTTTTTGACCACATTAGGTATCCACGCCAAATTTGCGTCCTTTTCTTCCAACATCTTGGGGATTCTAAAGGTACCCAGGGTTTGTGGATTCTCCTAGAGGGTTCCCAGAAATTAGTCAAAATACAGCAATTTCTTTTTTTTGTGTGAAAAATGTGAAAAACGGGCTGCAAATGAAAGCTTCTGGGTTTTTCTCTGCAAATGGTATCAAAAAAGGGTTTGTGGGGCTGAAATCACAATTTCTCCAGCTTTTAGGGAATGACAGAATTTTGTTAGAAACCCAACATTTTTTACACAGTTTTGGCATTTTTCTGGGACATACCCTATTTTTGCTATTTTTTGTGCTTTCAACCTCCTTCCAGTTAACGGTAGAAATGGGTACAAAAACAATAATGGATCCTGGAAAGCTATACATTTTTGAAAAGCAGACAAAATTCTGAATTCAGCAAGGGGTCATTTGTGTAGATCCATCAAGGTTTCTTTATAGAAATTTACAGGCAAATATAGGAAAAATTAAAAATTTGTTGAAAAAAGCAGCCTTTTGAGTCAACGTTTTTACCTGTAACTTCTTCGAATTATGACATCTCTTTGAAAGCAATGTACCGTTACATCCGGTAGACCTTCCTGGTTGTGGGGACATATAGGACTTGTAGGTTCACCAAGAGCCCAACGAACCCAGAGTAGAAAAATGAGCAGCATTTTGTTAAGGTTTTTTTTTTTGGTCCGGGTATATAGCAATTATTGTGGGAAAATGTATACATGGAAAAATCGGTATGAAAGTCACCTATGTATTTCTGAAATGGGAACAAATTACAGAGTTCAGAAACAGTGCATATTTGCACATTTTCGAAATTGGCAATACTCATATTTGCATGAAAATTATTGGTCATTTTTCAAAATGACTTTTTTTTTACACAATGTCTTTCATTTGGAAGGGAGAAATGCATCAAAAATCAATAGGTAATAACAGTTGCTTTACAAATTTGAACTACCCTAAGTCTCCCGATAAAAATGGTACCTCACTTGTGTGGGTAGGCATAGTGCCCACGACAGGAAGTGGCTCAAAACCTAAGGTGAACACACCACATTTTCACACTGAAAATTTACACTTTTTTTGCAAAGAGTCTAGCTGTAGTTTTTGAACCCTAGCCCTGCCGGCACCTAGGGAAATGTTAGAAATGAGGGGGCTCTGGTTGACGCGGGTGTGAACCCACAACAAGCAGGGACCCTTTACTTCTTGTCAGGGCGAAGGATGACTCCCCAGAATAACCCCTGCTCACCCTCTAGGTGCGTGGCGCGAGCAGTCTAGGCTAAGTCTCAGGCGTACACGGTTAAGCAAATGCAAGTACACATACAGTAAACCCCTTGCATGCACCACAAACGGACACCAATCAGGAAGTATATAAAAATAAGCTTTTATGTAGATTCAGCAGATTCAAATACAAGGCCCAGTAACGTTGAACTGATGGGGCCACAATTCTTGGAAATACGGTAAAGTTCTCTTTGTCTTATGGAAAGTCCTTTAGGCGGGCACAAGGTAACTGTAGGCCTCAGCGCACTTCGTGCTGAGGCAGCGCCCAGGGAGCACACAGCAGATGACAGGGAAATAAGAACGTTGCGGACCCTGGATCCGATGCGAGCTCGCGGTCGAGTTCGTAAGTACAGTACCTTGTTTCTTGACGCAAAGGCGGGTGCGGGATTTCAGCGGCTCTTCGACAGAAGAGCGAGGCGGCGTCCGGGGCTCCCACACTTCACGAGGGTGTCTGATCTTCAGGCTCACGACAAGAGCGGGGTGTTGCAGGTGGCGGGTGAACAAAGCGGGGCAGCCGGGCACGCAGATACGTCCGGGCCGTCCGAGGCTTGGAGATGCTCACAAACGCCGATTCCGGCGGGAGGGTGAAGGTGCACAGCGAGCCTCCACGAGCGAGGTGACGGGGCAGCCCAGCACAGCGTAGGGGGAGCGGCTCCGATCGAGCGAGGCTCTTCCCAAGGCGGGGGCGGCTAAGCAGTCCTGGTCACGGCTCAGGGAGGGACTGGGCACGAGGGTCACAGCTCCGGCGAGGGAAAGGACACCACAGTCCAGCAGCAGGCGAGTGAAGATCAGGTAGAGCCCAATGGTCCTGGGGCTCAGTTCAGGGGGCAAGCTCAGTTCCAAGCCCTTGGAGATCGTTTTGGAAAAGCACAAGTCTTGAAAGTAAAAGTAAAGTAAAAGTCTTCAGCAACAGTTTCTCTTCTCTCCTTTGGCAGCAAGGTCACCACTGCAGGCCAATCCCCCAGGATAGGGACAGTCTTCCTCCTACAGCTTTCCCGGTGCCTCCTCCTCAGGCAGAGATTCTTCTTGGTCAAAAGCGGATCTAGTTTCTTAGGAGCAGGGCTCCTCCATTTATACCACAAATCTTTTGTTCTCCCAGGCCAGGGGGGCCCTTGCCTAGTTCAGTCCGGTTTCTGAGCACTTTGTTTACGTGATGCAGGCTTCTCCTTTCAGAGTGCAGGGCAGAGTCATCAGACGCTCCACAGGGGGTGGAGCCGGCATCGAGGTAGCGGAGCACTGTCCTATTCAGAACCGAGGAGCACTCCTCCCACCCATCTACCTGTCGATCGTCCTATTCATACCAGGCTACCTAGCCCTGCCCATCTGGGTTCCCCCAGCCCTGTCACTCATACCAGCCAGACATCAGATACACAACACGCAGAGGCGGCTGAAAGGTTCAGGCAAGCAAAGGCCAACTTTCTAAAAGCGGCATTTGCAAACCCGGAATATTAAAATAAACCTTGCGAAAAGATGTACCTTATTATTCCGAGTTCAGGCATACTAAACTCGATCTCCTACCATGTTCCCTGGGTCGGTTAGGATCATAGGGTGTAATAATCCAGGCCGCCCATACTGGCCTATGAGAACAGGGTAGCCTTGCAGTAGTGAACAACAAGATGGCGGTAATTCACTACTAGGACATGCCACGCATCCAGGCTTGTCCTACCTTAGGCGTACAATGCACCCTGCCCGTGGGCCTACCAGAGGGGTGACTAACATGCAGCTAAGGGAAGGGTTTAGGGACTGGCAAGTGTGGGCACTTGCCGGTCAGCATGTCAGTACCAGACTGCACGCAGGTTCTGCGATGGCAGACCTCGGATATATTTTACCGGCCGCTTCTGTGGGTGGCACAACCAGTGCTGCAAGCCCACCAGCGGTGTTCGCATTTACATGCCCTGGCGCCCCCGGCGCACTTTACTGGGGTCTGACAGTAAATCAAACAATCCAATCATGGAATCCAACCAACATATACAATTTACATAGGGAGCACTCGCACCGTGACACTGGTTGGCAGTGGCACAGCGCGCTGAGCGGCCAACACCATAAAAACACATGAGGCACAGCGACAAAAAGAGGAAGGGAGACTCACGCCAAGGTGCCAGGTCTAACACGTGTCCCCTCCAGCTGAAAAGTGGGGAGAACTACCCTACCCCAGGGAGTTCCTCATCACTAAGGCGGAAGAATCTGGACAGACCGTCAGCATTGGCGTGATCTGTACCAGGGCGATGTTCCACCGTGAAATCCATACCCTGTAGGGAAATGGACCACCTCAACAGCTTTGGATTCTCACCCCTCATATGCATCAACCATCTGAGGGGCCTGTGGTCCGTCTGAACCCGGAAGTGAGACCCAAACAAGTAGGGTCTTAGCTTCTTCAGCGCCCAGACCACAGCAAATGCCTCACGCTCAATAGCACTCCACCTTTGTTCCCGTGGAAGTAACCTCCTGCTAAGAAAGGCTACGGGTTGATCTAGGCCCTCCTCATTAATCTGTGAAAGAACAGCCCCCACACCATGCTCTGAAGCGTCTGTCTGAACGATAAACTCTTTGGAGAAGTTGGGAGCCAAGAGCACGGGCGCCGTGCACATAGCAGTTTTCAAGGCCTCAAAAGCTTTCTGACAGGTGTCAGTCCAGATCACTTTCCTGGGCTGCTTCTTCGAAGTCAGCGCTGTCAAGGGGGCAACCATGTTGCCATACCCCTTGACAAACCTCCTGTAGTACCCGGTGAGACCTAGGAAGGCTCTCACCTCCGTCTGGGTTTTGGGCGCCTCCCAATTCAGGATGGTTTCTATCTTGGGCTGAAGGGGTGCCACCTGGCCACTCCCAACTTGGTGTACCAAGTACACCACGGAACCCTGCCCGATCTGGCACTTACTCGCCTTGATCGTGAGGCCTGCCTTGCGCAGCGCCATCAACACTTCCCAGAGGTGACGCAAGTGTTCCTCCCAAGTGGAGCTGAACACTGCGATGTCATCCAGGTAGGCTGCACTGAACGAATCCAGCCCAGCCAACACCTGGTTGACCAATCTCTGGAAGGTGGCAGGGGCATTCTTCATCCCAAATGGCATAACCCGGAACTGGTAGTGCCCATCTGGGGTGGAAAATGCTGACCTCTCTTTGGCCCCCTCGGTCAAGGCGATCTGCCAATACCCAGACGTTAAATCAAACGTGCTGAGGTAGTTGGCAGCCCCTAGCCGATCGATGAGCTCATCAGCTCTGGGGATGGGGTGTGCGTCGGTCCTAGTGACCGAATTGAGTCCTCTGTAGTCCACACAGAACCGGAGTTCGGGTGTGGCTCCCGGCGCTGCAGCCTTCGGGACCAAGACCACGGGGCTGGCCCAAGGACTGCTAGAAGACTCAATTACCCCGAGGGCAAACATCTTGGAGACCTCCTCCTTGATACATGTCCTCACCCTGTCAGTCACCCTGTAGGCCTTGTGCCGCACAGGTGGACTATCCCCAGTGTCCACATCATGGACGCACCAATCAGTGACACCAGGGACCAGGGAAAACAGGTCAGAAAACTGTCCCAGCAACTGGCGACAATCATTCTGTTGCTCAGGGGTCAGGGTGGAAGAGAGGATGACACCATCCACTGACCCATCTTGCTCCTTGGCTGACAGGAGGTCAGGGAGAGGTTCTGTCTCCTCTTCCATTCCAGCATCTGTTGCCAAGAGCATGCCCACTTGGGACCTCTCCAAGTGGGGCTTGAGGCGGTTGACATGTAGGACCCTTAAGGGGTTCCTAGGAGACTTCAGGTCCACCACGTAGGTAACAGGACTCTTGCGCTCCACCACCTCAAAGGGACCGGTCCACTTATCCTGGAGCGCACACGGCTCCACGGGGGCCAAGACCCATACTTTCTGTCCAGGCTGAAGCTCTACCAGAGTGGCATTCTGGTCGTACCACCGCTTCATCTCCTCCTGGCTGGCTTCCAGATTTGCCTCAGCAAGTTGCCTGAATCGCCTAGTCTGATTCCTGAAGGCCAACATGTAACTATATACATTCTGGGGAGGCTTCCTGGGAGATTGCTCCCAGCCTTCTTTGACCAGACTTAGAGGTCCTCTGACTGGGTGACCATACAGAAGCTCAAAGGGACTGAACCCCAGAGACTTCTGTGGCACCTCACGGTAAGCGAAGAGAAGGCATGGTAAGAGGACGTCCCACTTACGCCTCATGGCTCCTTCTAGGCCCATTATCATGCCTTTGAGGGTTCGGTTGAATCTCTCAACCAACCCGTTTCCTTGGGGGTGGTAAGGGGTGGTGAACTTGTAGGTTACACCACACTCTTGCCAAAGAGATTTCATGTACTTGGACATGAAATTGGTACCCCGGTCAGACACCACTTCTAGAGGGAATCCCACTCGGGAGGAAATCCCCATCAGTGCCCGTCCCACCACGGGGGCCGTCACTGTCCTTAGAGGAATGGCTTCCAGGTACCGGGTGGCATGGTCCACCAGGACCAGGATGAACCTATTGCCCATCGCTGTCCTGGGGTCCAGTGGCCCTACAATGTCAATCCCCACTCGCTGGAATGGGGTACCGACCACAGGGAATGGCTGGAGTGGAGCCTTCTGCTTCCTCCCACTCTTTCCACTTGCCTGGCAAGTCTGGCATGTCCTGCAGTGAGTATCTGAACTCCTGCGCATTTGAGGCCAATAAAAGTGGGTGACAAGCCTTTCAAAGGTCTTGTCCTGCCCCAAATGCCCTGCCAATGGCACATCGTGAGCCAGCCCCAGTAGGAAGGCTCTGAAGTCCTAGGGTACCACCAGCGCACGGGCTGACCCAGGCTCAGCAACCTTAGGCTCTGTATATAGGAGGTCGTTCTCCCAGTAAACGAAATGTGATCCTGACTGATCACCTGCGGCCTGGTCTGCAGCCTGCTGCCGCATACCTACGAGAGAAGGGCACTCCTTCTGTGCCTTGCAAAAGTCCTCCCTGGTAGGACCCCCTTCCTGCTGCCAATGGGTCAGCTCCGGCAGGTCTCCCAGTTCAGCTATCTGCTCCCCTGTAGGCTCCAGGGCATCCCCCTCAAGGTCTGCTTCCTCCTGGACCGTGGGAACTTCAGGGGCCGGCTTCCCGCGCCCCTTGCTCCTTCTCTCTGAGGCCGGTTCCTGGGCCTCCCTCTCAGGCTCCAGGACCTCTTGAGTACCTCTACTGGCTGCCATGGACCGTGTGGTGACACACGCCCAATCCGGCATACCCAACATCTCCAGGTGAGCACTCCGCTCCACCTTAGCCCAAGGTGAGCTCTCCAAATCGTTCCCTAACAAACAGTCTACAGGCATGGCGGGCCTCACAGCTACCTGAAGAGTACCAGAGACCCCCCCCACTCAAAGGGAACCTGAGCCACCTTGCAGTGTCTCTCTGTGTTGTCAGCGGCAACAACGGGATAGAATGCATTGGGGACCACCTGCTCCTGAGACACCAGGTGACACCTGACAGCTGTCACACTGGCTCCTGTATCTCTAAGAGCTTCCACCCTATGGCCATTTATGGTCACCCACTGCCTGTACTTCTTAGTGTTCTCAGGCAGCTGGGTTGGAGGGACCACTTCACGGTCTCCTAGCGAGACCAGGGACATCTCTGCGGGACCCCACCCACCTTGGACATCCCTCTCCTCCCCCAAGGCTACACTAGTCACCTGCCGGGGTGGAGCACCAGTGGGTGCTGGTTTACCAAACAATGGACACTTTACATCAGAGGCAAAATGCCCCAAATTGTTACACCTGTAACATCTTACGGGCCCCTTTGGAACAGGAGGACCTGTCGGGGCCCCGGTCGGTTTCTGGGGTGGGGGAGGCTGAGAACCCTTCCCTTGGTTCCCTTGGGGACTATTTTGGGGCCCTTTTTGGAACTGCTTCTGTTTACCCCTGTCCCCCTCACTCTTCTGCTGGGGACCCTGCCCACCTTTGGCGGAATCTCCCACGGTACCCTTGTGGACCCTGGTACTGACCCAGCGGTCCGCCTCCTCAGCAAGCTTCCTCGGGTTAGTCAGCTTACTATCGATCAGGTGCTGGCGTAGCTCAGGAAAACAATTACTGGACAAGTGCTCCCATGCCATTAAATCAAGAAGCCCTTGATAATCATTTACCTTACTACCCTTTACCCAACCATCCAGCGCTCTGCAAAAGAAAGTCACATACTCCACATACGTACTATTGGGAATCTTGGTGCAACCCCTGAACCTCTGTCTATATAACTCAGGGGTCAACCCATACCTAGCCATCAATGCTTCCTTCATATGGGCATAAGAATTACGAACATCAACAGGTAAATCTAACAGTGTGTCCCGCCCTTCACTCAGGAACCTTTCCCACAACCCCGCTCCCCAATCTTTCTCAGGGACCCGGTGGGAAGACATGGCTACCTCGTAGGCTCTGAACCACTGCCCGATGTCGTCATTCCTGAAGAACTCTTTCACTACATCCTTGGGAATATAAACTCTTGGTTCCGCCGGTACTGGAGGTGTGCTGCCACCAGAGGGATTAAGCTCCAAACTTTTTGCTTTCAGCTCCAGCTCCCTCAGCTTCATGTCATGCTCTAATTGTAGTTTCTTTTCTTCCATGGCTAATCTTTGTTTTTCCATATCCATCTGCCCATGAAGTTTTGCCATTTCCACCTCGTGTGCCCGGGTTGCGGCCCTGTCTGCCAACTCTTCTGGCGACAGGCACCTGCCAAACTCATGGACACTTTCTGGTGGAACCACTTCCACCTGATTCTCTGGTGCCTTTGACTCATACCAGGCCCTCAGCGCCTTCACAAATTGTTCCTTCTTTTTCAATCCAGTTTGGGCAATCCTGAACTTGGAGCAAAGACCTTTCAAGTCTTCATTGGTACGATTCTGAAGTGCGTCTTCCTCCCAATCTACGTCTTCAAATCCAGAGATTATGGAAGCCGCCCTTCCGGCTGAGAGTGAACCAGGCATGGCTCTAACAACGGAGATTCTTGGCAAAACAAAAACAAATGCTAGCCTTGTGGCTGTGTTACTGGTCTGCTCTCACTACGTGGTGATCAGTGATTCACTATACGCAAACCACAAATGCAAATCCGTAAATCCCACCGCTGCCACCAATGTTAGAAATGAGGGGGCTCTGGTTGACGCGGGTGTGAACCCACAACAAGCAGGGACCCTTTACTTCTTGTCAGGGCGAAGGATGACTCCCCAGAATAACCCCTGCTCACCCTCTAGGTGCGTGGCGCGAGCAGTCTAGGCTAAGTCTCAGGCGTACACGGTTAAGCAAATGCAAGTACACATACAGTAAACCCCTTGCATGCACCACAAACGGACACCAATCAGGAAGTATATAAAAATAAGCTTTTATGTAGATTCAGCAGATTCAAATACAAGGCCCAGTAACGTTGAACTGATGGGGCCACAATTCTTGGAAATACGGTAAAGTTCTCTTTGTCTTATGGAAAGTCCTTTAGGCGGGCACAAGGTAACTGTAGGCCTCAGTGCACTTCGTGCTGAGGCAGCGCCCAGGGAGCACACAGCAGATGACAGGGAAATAAGAACGTTGCGGACCCTGGATCCGATGCGAGCTCGCGGTCGAGTTCGTAAGTACAGTACCTTGTTTCTTGACGCAAAGGCGGGTGCGGGATTTCAGCGGCTCTTCGACAGAAGAGCGAGGCGGCGTCCGGGGCTCCCACACTTCACGAGGGTGTCTGATCTTCAGGCTCACGACAAGAGCGGGGTGTTGCAGGTGGCGGGTGAACAAAGCGGGGCAGCCGGGCACGCAGATACGTCCGGGCCGTCCGAGGCTTGGAGATGCTCACAAACGCCGATTCCGGCGGGAGGGTGAAGGTGCACAGCGAGCCTCCACGAGCGAGGTGACGGGGCAGCCCAGCACAGCGTAGGGGGAGCGGCTCCGATCGAGCGAGGCTCTTCCCAAGGCGGGGTCGGCTAAGCAGTCCTGGTCACGGCTCAGGGAGGGACTGGGCACGAGGGTCACAGCTCCGGCGAGGGAAAGGACACCACAGTCCAGCAGCAGGCGAGTGAAGATCAGGTAGAGCCCAATGGTCCTGGGGCTCAGTTCAGGGGGCAAGCTCAGTTCCAAGCCCTTGGAGATCGTTTTGGAAAAGCACAAGTCTTGAAAGTAAAAGTAAAGTAAAAGTCTTCAGCAACAGTTTCTCTTCTCTCCTTTGGCAGCAAGGTCACCACTGCAGGCCAATCCCCCAGGATAGGGACAGTCTTCCTCCTACAGCTTTCCCGGTGCCTCCTCCTCAGGCAGAGATTCTTCTTGGTCAAAAGCGGATCTAGTTTCTTAGGAGCAGGGCTCCTCCATTTATACCACAAATCTTTTGTTCTCCCAGGCCAGGGGGGCCCTTGCCTAGTTCAGTCCGGTTTCTGAGCACTTTGTTTACGTGATGCAGGCTTCTCCTTTCAGAGTGCAGGGCAGAGTCATCAGACGCTCCACAGGGGGTGGAGCCGGCATCGAGGTAGCGGAGCACTGTCCTATTCAGAACTGAGGAGCACTCCTCCCACCCATCTACCTGTCGATCGTCCTATTCATACCAGGCTACCTAGCCCTGCCCATCTGGGTTCCCCCAGCCCTGTCACTCATACCAGCCAGACATCAGATACACAACACGCAGAGGCGGCTGAAAGGTTTAGGCAAGCAAAGGCCAACTTTCTAAAAGCGGCATTTGCAAACCCGGAATATTAAAATAAACCTTGCGAAAAGATGTACCTTATTATTCCGAGTTCAGGCATACTAAACTCGATCTCCTACCATGTTCCCTGGGTCGGTTAGGATCATAGGGTGTAATAATCCAGGCCGCCCATACTGGCCTATGAGAACAGGGTAGCCTTGCAGTAGTGAACAACAAGATGGCGGTAATTCACTACTAGGACATGCCACGCATCCAGGCTTGTCCTACCTTAGGCGTACAATGCACCCTGCCCGTGGGCCTACCAGAGGGGTGACTAACATGCAGCTAAGGGAAGGGTTTAGGGACTGGCAAGTGTGGGCACTTGCCGGTCAGCATGTCAGTACCAGACTGCACGCAGGTTCTGCGATGGCAGACCTCGGATATATTTTACCGGCCGCTTCTGTGGGTGGCACAACCAGTGCTGCAAGCCCACCAGCGGTGTTCGCATTTACATGCCCTGGCGCCCCCGGCGCACTTTACTGGGGTCTGACAGTAAATCAAACAATCCAATCATGGAATCCAACCAACATATACAATTTACATAGGGAGCACTCGCACCGTGACACTGGTTGGCAGTGGCACAGCGCGCTGAGCGGCCAACACCATAAAAACACATGAGGCACAGCGACAAAAAGAGGAAGGGAGACTCACGCCAAGGTGCCAGGTCTAACAGGAAACCTAGCAAACCTATACATTTTTGAAAACTAGACACCCAGGGGAATCCAGGATGGGGTGGCTTGACTGCCTCCCACCATGGTCTGTTACCCAGAATCCCTTGCAAACGTATAAAATTGACAAAAAAAACACATTTTCCCCACATTTCTGTGATGGAAAGTTCTGGAATCTGCGTGGATCCACAAATTTCCACCCACCCCGCGTTCCCCAAAGTCCTACGAGAAAAATGGTACCTCACTTGTGCGGGTCGGCCTAGTGCCTGCGACAGGAAACGGCGCAAAACGCAACGTGGTTTTGCAGTGAAAAATGACCCTTTTTTTGGCAAAGTGACTAGCTGTAGATTTTGAACCCTAGCCCTGCAAGCACCTAGGGAAAACTAGCAAACCTATACATTTTTTAAAACTAGACACCCAGGGGAATCCAGGATGGGGTGACTTGACTGCCTCCCACCATGGTCTGTTACCCAGAATCCCTTGCAAACGTACAAAATTGACAAAAAAAACACATTTTCCCCACATTTCTGTGATGGAAAGTTCTGGAATCTGCGTGGATCCACAAATTTCCACCCACCCCGCGTTCCCCAAAGTCCTACGAGAAAAATGGTACCTCACTTGTGCGGGTCGGCATAGTGCCCGCGACAGGAAACGGTGCAAAACGCAACGTGGTTTTGCAGTGCAAAATGACCCTTTTTTTGGCAAAGTGACTAGCTGTAGATTTTGAACCCTAGCCCTGCCGGCACCTAGGGAAACCTAGCAAACCTATACATTTTTGAAAACTAGACACCCAGGGGAATCCAGGATGGGGTGGCTTGACTGCCTCCCACCATGGTCTGTTACCCAGAATCCCTTGCAAACGTAAAAAATTGACAAAAAAAACACATTTTCCCCACATTTCTGTGATGGAAAGTTCTGGAATCTGCGTGGATCCACAAATTTCCACCCACCCCGCGTTCCCCAAAGTCCTACGAGAAAAATGGTACCTCACTTGTGCGGGTCGGCCTAGTGCCCGCGACAGGAAACGGCGCAAAACGCAACGTGGTTTTGCAGTGAAAAATGACCCTTTTTTTGGCAAAGTGACTAGCTGTAGATTTTGAACCCTAGCCCTGCCGGCACCTAGGGAAACCTAGCAAACCTATACATTTTTGAAAACTAGACACCCAGGGGAATCCAGGATGGGGTGGCTTGACTGCCTCCCACCATGGTCTGTTACCCAGAATCCCTTGCAAACGTAAAAAATTGACAAAAAAAAACACATTTTCCCCATATTTTTGTGATGGAAAGTTCTGGAATCTGCGTGGATCCACAAATTTCCACCCACCCCGCGTTCCCCAAAGTCCTACGAGAAAAATGGTACCTCACTTGTGCGGGTCGGCCTAGTGCCCGCGACAGGAAACGGCGCAAAACGCAACGTGGTTTTGCAGTGAAAAATGACCCTTTTTTTGGCAAAGTGACTAGCTGTAGATTTTGTACCCTAGCCCTGCCGGCACCTAGGGAAACCTAGCAAACCTATACATTTTTCAAAACTAGACACCCAGGGGAATCCAGGATGGGGTGACTTGACTGCCTCCCACCATGGTCTGTTACCCAGAATCCCTTGCAAACGTAAAAAATTGACAAAAAAAACACATTTTCCCCACATTTCTGTGATGGAAAGTTCTGGAATCTGCGTGGATCCACAAATTTCCACCCACCCCGCGTTCCCCAAAGTCCTACGAGAAAAATGGTACCTCACTTGTGCGGGTCGGCCTAGTGCCCGCGACAGGAAACGGCGCAAAACGCAACGTGGTTTTGCAGTGAAAAATGACCCTTTTTTTGGCAAAGTGACTAGCTGTAGATTCTGTACCCTAGCCCTGCCGGCACCTAGGGAAACCTAGCAAACCTATACATTTTTGAAAACTAGACACCCAGGGGAATCCAGGATGGGGTGACTTGACTGCCTCCCACCATGGTCTGTTACCCAGAATCCCTTGCAAACGTAAAAAATTGACAAAAAAAACACATTTTCCCCACATTTCTGTGATGGAAAGTTCTGGAATCTGTGTGGATCCACAAATTTCCACCCACCCCGCGTTCCCCAAAGTCCTACGAGAAAAATGGTACCTCACTTGTGCGGGTCGGCCTAGTGCCCGCGACAGGAAACGGCGCAAAACGCAACGTGGTTTTGCAGTGAAAAATGACCCTTTTTTTGGCAAAGTGACTAGCTGTAGATTTTGTACCCTAGCCCTGCCGGCACCTAGGGAAACCTAGCAAACCTATACATTTTTGAAAACTAGACACCCAGGGGAATCCAGGATGGGGTGACTTGACTGCCTCCCACCATGGTCTGTTACCCAGAATCCCTTGCAAACGTAAAAAATTGACAAAAAAAACACATTTTCACCACATTTCTGTGATGGAAAGTTCAGGAATCTGCGTGGATCCACAAATTTCTACCCAGCCCGCGTTCCCCAAAGTCCTACGAGAAAAATGGTACCTCACTTGTGCGGGTCGGCATAGTGCCCGCCACAGGAAACGGTGCAAAACGCAACGTGGTTTTGCAGTGCAAAATGACCCTTTTTTTGGCAAAGTGACTAGCTGTAGATTTTGAACCCTAGCCCTGCCGGCACCTAGGGAAACCTAGCAAACCTATACATTTTTAAAAACTAGACACCCAGGGGAATCCAGGATGGGGTGGCTTGACTGCCTCCCACCATGGTCTGTTACCCAGAATCCCTTGCAAACGTAAAAAATTGACAAAAAAAACACATTTTCCCCACATTTCTGTGATGGAAAGTTCTGGAATCTGCGTGGATCCACAAATTTCCACCCACCCCGCGTTCCCCAAAGTCCTACGAGAAAAATGGTACCTCACTTGTGCGGGTCGGCATAGTGCCCGCGACAGGAAACGGTGCAAAACGCAACGTGGTTTTGCAGTGCAAAATGACCCTTTTTTTGGCAAAGTGACTAGCTGTAGATTTTGAACCCTAGCCCTGCCGGCACCCAGGGAAACCTAGCAAACCTATACATTTTTGAAAACTAGACACCCAGGGGAATCCAGGATGGGGTGGCTTGACTGCCTCCCACCATGGTCTGTTACCCAGAATCCCTTGCAAACGTAAAAAATTGACAAAAAAAACACATTTTCCACACATTTCTGTGATGGAAAGTTCTGGAATCTGCGTGGATCCACAAATTTCCACCCACCCCGCGTTCCCCAAAGTCCTACGAGAAAAATGGTACCTCACTTGTGCGGGTCGGCCTAGTGCCCGCGACAGGAAACGGCGCAAAACGCAACGTGGTTTTGCAGTGAAAAATGACCCTTTTTTTGGCAAAGTGACTAGCTGTAGATTTTGAACCCTAGCCCTGCAAGCACCTAGGGAAAACTAGCAAACCTATACATTTTTGAAAACTAGACACCCAGGGGAATCCAGGATGGGGTGACTTGACTGCCTCCCACCATGGTCTGTTACCCAGAATCCCTTGCAAACGTAAAAAATTGACAAAAAAAACACATTTTCCCCACATTTCTGTGATGGAAAGTTCTGGAATCTGCGTGGATCCACAAATTTCCACCCACCCCGCGTTCCCCAAAGTCCTATGAGAAAAATGGTACCTCACTTGTGCGGGTCGGCATAGTGCCCGCGACAGGAAACGGTGCAAAACGCAACGTGGTTTTGCAGTGCAAAATGACCCTTTTTTTGGCAAAGTGACTAGCTGTAGATTTTGAACCCTAGCCCTGCCGGCACCTAGGGAAACCTAGCAAACCTATACATTTTTGAAAACTAGACACCCAGGGGAATCCAGGATGGGGTGGCTTGACTGCCTCCCACCATGGTCTGTTACCCAGAATCCCTTGCAAACGTAAAAAATTGACAAAAAAAACCACATATTCCCCACATTTTTGTGATGGAAAGTTCTGGAATCTGCGTGGATCCACAAATTTCCACCCACCCCGCGTTCCCCAAAGTCCTACGAGAAAAATGGTACCTCACTTGTGCGGGTCGGCCTAGTGCCCGCGACAGGAAACGGCGCAAAAAGCAAAGTGGTTTTGCAGTGAAAAATGACCCTTTTTATGGCAAAGTGACTAGCTGTAGATTTTGTACCCTAGCCCTGCCGGCACCTAGGGAAACCTAGCAAACCTATACATTTTTCAAAACTAGACACCCAGGGGAATCCAGGATGAGGTGACTTGACTGCCTCCCACCATGGTCTGTTACCCAGAATCCCTTGCAAACGTAAAAAATTGACAAAAAAAACACATTTTCCCCACATTTCTGTGATGGAAAGTTCTGGAATCTGCGTGGATCCACAAATTTCCACTCACCCCGCGTTCCCCAAAGTCCTACGAGAAAAATGGTACCTCACTTGTGCGGGTCGGCCTAGTGCCCGCGACAGGAAACGGCGCAAAACGCAACGTGGTTTTGCAGTGAAAAATGACCCTTTTTTTGGCAAAGTGACTAGCTGTAGATTTTGTACCCTAGCCCTACCGGCACCTAGGGAAACCTAGCAAACCTATACATTTTTGAAAACTAGACACCCAGGGGAATCCAGGATGGGGTGACTTGACTGCCTCCCACCATGGTCTGTTACCCAGAACGCCTTGCAAACGTAAAAAATTGACAAAAAAAACACATTTTCCCCACATTTCTGTGATGGAAAGTTCTGGAATCTGTGTGGATCCACAAATTTCCACCCACCCCGCGTTCCCCAAAGTCCTACGAGAAAAATGGTACCTCACTTGTGCGGGTCGGCCTAGTGCCCGCGACAGGAAACGGCGCAAAACGCAACGTGGTTTTGCAGTGAAAAATGACCCTTTTTTTGGCAAAGTGACTAGCTGTAGATTTTGTACCCTAGCCCTGCCGGCACCTAGGGAAACCTAGCAAACCTATACATTTTTGAAAACTAGACACCAAGGGGAATCCAGGATGGGGTGACTTGACTGCCTCCCACCATGTTCTGTTACCCAGAATCCCTTGCAAACGTAAAAAATTGACAAAAAAAACACATTTTCACCACATTTCTGTGATGGAAAGTTCTGGAATCTGCGTGGATCCACAAATTTCCACCCACCCCGCGTTCCCCAAAGTCCTACGAGAAAAATGGTACCTCACTTGTGCGGGTCGGCATAGTGCCCGCCACAGGAAACGGTGCAAAACACAACGTGGTTTTGCAGTGCAAAATGACCCTTTTTTTGGCAAAGTGACTAGCTGTAGATTTTGAACCCTAGCCCTGCCGGCACCTAGGGAAACCTAGCAAACCTATACATTTTTGAAAACTAGACACCCAGGGGAATCCAGGATGGGGTGGCTTGACTGCCTCCCACCATGGTCTGTTACCCAGAATCCCTTGCAAACGTATAAAATTGACAAAAAAAACACATTTTCCCCACATTTCTGTGATGGAAAGTTCTGGAATCTGCGTGGATCCACAAATTTCCACCCACCCCGCGTTCCCCAAAGTCCTACGAGAAAAATGGTACCTCACTTGTGCGGGTCGGCCTAGTGCCCGCGACAGGAAACGGCGCAAAACGCAACGTGGTTTTGCAGTGAAAAATGACCCTTTTTTTGGCAAAGTGACTAGCTGTAGATTTTGTACCCTAGCCCTGCCGGCACCTAGGGAAACCTAGCAAACCTATACATTTTTGAAAACTAGACACCCAGGGGAATCCAGGATGGGGTGACTTGACTGCCTCCCACCATGGTCTGTTACCCAGAATCCCTTGCAAACGTAAAAAATTGACAAAAAAAACACATTTTCCCCACATTTCTGTGATGGAAAGTTCTGGAATCTGCGTGGATCCACAAATTTCCACCCACCCCGCGTTCCCCAAAGTCCTACAAGAAAAATGGTACCTCACTTGTGCGGGTCGGCCTAGTGCCCGCGACAGGAAACGGCGCAAAACGCAACGTGGTTTTGCAGTGAAAATTGACCCTTTTTTTGGCAAAGTGACTAGCTGTAGATTTTGTACCCTAGCCCTGCAGGCACCTAGGGAAACCTAGCAAACCTATACATTTTTCAAAACTAGACACCCAGGGGAATCCAGGATGGGGTGGCTTGACTGCCTCCCACCATGGTCTGTTACCCAGAATCCCTTGCAAACGTAAAAAATTGACAAAAAAAACACATTTTCCCCACATTTCTGTGATGGAAAGTTCTGGAATCTGCGTGGATCCACAAATTTCCACCCACCCCGCGTTCCCCAAAGTCCTACGAGAAAAATGGTACCTCACTTGTGCGGGTTGGCCTAGTGCCCGCGACAGGAAACGGCGCAAAACGCAACGTGGTTTTGCAGTGAAAAATGACCCTTTTTTTGGCAAAGTGACTAGCTGTAGATTTTGTACCCTAGCCCTGCCGGCACCTAGGGAAACCTAGCAAACCTATACATTTTTGAAAACTAGACACCCAGGGGAATCCAGGATGGGGTGACTTGACTGCCTCCCACCATGGTCTGTTACCCAGAATCCCTTGCAAACGTAAAAAATTGACAAAAAAAACACATTTTCCTCACATTTCTGTGATGGAAAGTTCTGGAATCTGCGTGGATCCAAAATTTCCACCCACCCCGCGTTCCCCAAAGTCCTACGAGAAAAATGGTACCTCACTTGTGCGGGTCGGCCTAGTGCACGCGACAGGAAACGGCGCAAAACGCAACGTGGTTTTGTAGCGAAAAATGACCCTTTTTTTGGCAAAGTGACTAGCTGTAGATTTTGAACCCTAGCCCTGCCGGCACCTAGGGAAACCTAGCAAACCCACGCATTTCTGAAAACTAGACACCCGGCGGCTTCCAGGGAGGTATGGCTTGCGTGGATCCCCCAACGTTTCCTTACCCAGAATCCCCTGCAAACTTCAATGTTTGCTCAAAAAATCACTTTTTTCACACATTTTGGGGTGGGAAAGTAGTGGCATCACCGGGCTCACACAAATTTACCACCACCCAGCGTTCCCCCAGGCCTCCCGGTAAAAATGGGGCCTCACTTGTGTGGGAGGCCCAAGTACCCGCGGCAGGCAAGGGCCCCAAACGTAGTGAGGCGACATCAAAATGGCCTATCGCCAAACCACCTGGTTTTGCAAGGGGGGTCACTTTGGTTTTTGGCCCGGTGCGCGGCGGCCATTTAGGGAAGTCTACCAAACCCAGGCATTTTTGAAAACTAGACACCCGGCGGCTTCCAGGGAGGTATGGCTTGCGAGGATCCCCCAACGTTTCCTTACCCAGAATCCCCTGCAAACCTCATTTTTTGCTCAAAAAATCACTTTTTTCACACATTTTGGGGTGGGAAAGTAGTGGCATCACCGGGCTCACACAAATTTACCACCACCCAGCGTTCCCCCAGGTCTCCCGGTAAAAATGGGGCCTCACTTGTGTGGGAGGCCCAAGTACCCGCGGCAGGCAAGGGCCCCAAATGTAGTGAGGCGACATCAAAATGGCCTATCGCCAAACCACCTGGTTTTGCAAGGGGGGTCACTTTGGTTTTTGGCCCGGTGCGCGGCGGCCATCTAGGGAAACCTACCAAACCCAGGCATTTCTGAAAACTAGACACCCGGCGGCTTCCAGGGAGGTATGGCTTGCGTGGATCCCCCAACGTTTCCTTACCCAGAATCCCCTGCAAACCTCAGTTTTTTGCTCAAAAAATCACTTTTTTCACACATTTTGGGGTGGGAAAGTAGTGGCATCACCGGGCTCACACAAATTTACCACCACCCAGCGTTCCCCCAGGTCTCCCGGTAAAAATGGTGCCTCACTTGTGTGGGAGGCCCAAGTACCCGCGGCAGGCAAGGGCCCCAAACGTAGTGAGGCGACATCAAAATGGCCTATCGCCAAACCACCTGGTTTTGCAAGGGGGGTCACTTTGGTTTTTGGCCCGGTGCGCGGCGGCCATCTAGAGAAACCTACCAAACCCAGGCATTTTTGAAAACTAGACACCCAGCGGCTTCCAGGGAGGTATGGCTTGCGTGGATCCCCCAACGTTTCCTTACCCAGAATCCCCTGCAAACCTCATTTTTTGCTCAAAAAATCACTTTTTTCACACATTTTGGGGTGGGAAAGTAGTGGCTTCACCGGGCTCACACAAATTTACCACCACCCAGCGTTCCCCCAGGTCTCCCGGTAAAAATGGTGCCTCACTTGTGTGGGAGGCCCAAGTACCCGCGGCAGGCAAGGGCCCCAAACGTAGTGAGGCGACATCAAAATGGCCTATCGCCAAACCACCTGGTTTTGCAAGGGGGGTCACTTTGGTTTTTGGCCCGGTGCGCGGCGGCCATTTAGGGAAGTCTACCAAACCCAGGCATTTTTGAAAACTAGACACCCGGCGGCTTCCAGGGAGGTATGGCTTGCGTGGATCCCCCAACGTTTCCTTACCCAGAATCCCCTGCAAACCTCATTTTTTGCTCAAAAAATCACTTTTTTCACACATTTTGGGGTGGGAAAGTAGTGGCATCACCGGGCTCACACAAATTTACCACCACCCAGCGTTCCCCCAGGTCTCCCGGTAAAAATGGTGCCTCACTTGTGTGGGAGGCCCAAGTACCCGCGGCAGGCAAGGACAACAAACGTAGTGAGGCGACATCAACATTGCCTATCCCAAATGTCGCCTCACTACGTTTGTTGTCCTTGCCTGCCGCGGGTACTTGGGCCTCCCACACAAGTGAGGCCCCATTTTTACCGGGAGACCTGGGGGAACGCTGGGTGGTGGTAAATTTGTGTGAGCCCGGTGATGCCACTACTTTCCCACCCCAAAATGTGTGAAAAAAGTGATTTTTTGAGCAAACATTGAAGTTTGCAGGGGATTCTGGGTAAGGAAACGTTGGGGGATCCACGCAAGCCATACCTTCCTGGAAGCCGCCGGGTGTCTAGTTTTCAGAAATGCCTGGGTTTGGTAGGTTTCCCTAGATGGCCGTCGCGCACCGGGCCAAAAACCAAAGTGACCCCCCTTGCAAAACCAGGTGGTTTGGCGATAGGCCATTTTGATGTCGCCTCACTACGTTTGGGGCCCTTGCCTGCCGCGGGTACTTGGGCCTCCCACACAAGTGAGGCACCATTTTTACCGGGAGACCTGGGGGAACGCTGGGTGGTGGTAAATTTGTGTGAGCCCGGTGAAGCCACTACTTTCCCACCCCAAAATGTGTGAAAAAAGTGATTTTTTGAGCAAAAAATTAGGTTTGCAGGGGATTCTGGGTAAGGAAACGTTGGGGGATCCACGCAAGCCATACCTCCCTGGAAGCCGCCGGGTGTCTAGTTTTCAAAAATGCCTGGGTTTGGTAGGTTTCCCTAGATGGCCGCCGCGCACCGGGCCAAAAACCAAAGTGACCCCCCTTGCAAAACCAGGTGGTTTGGCGATAGGCCATTTTGATGTCGCCTCACTACGTTTGGGGCCCTTGCCTGCCGCGGGTACTTGGGCCTCCCACACAAGTGAGGCACCATTTTTACCGGGAGACCTGGGGGAACGCTGGGTGGTGGTAAATTTGTGTGAGCCCGGTGATGCCACTACTTTCCCACCCCAAAATGTGTGAAAAAAGTGATTTTTTGAGCAAAAAATGAGGTTTGCAGGGGATTCTGGGTAAGGAAACGTTGGGGGATCCACGCAAGCCATACCTCCCTGGAAGCCGCCGGGTGTCTAGTTTTCAAAAATGCCTGGGTTTGGTAGGTTTCCCTAGATGGCCGCCGCGCACCGGGCTAAAAACCAAAGTGACCCCCCTTGCAAAACCAGGTGGTTTGGCGATAGGCCATTTTGATGTCGCCTCACTACGTTTGGGGCCCTTGCCTGCCGCGGGTACTTGGGCCTCCCACACAAGTGAGGCACCATTTTTACCGGGAGACCTGGGGGAACGCTGGGTGGTGGTAAATTTGTGTGAGCCCGGTGATGCCACTACTTTCCCACACCAAAATGTGTGAAAAAAGTGATTTTTTGAGCAAAAAATGATGTTTGCAGGGGATTCTGGGTAAGGAAACGTTGGGGGATCCACGCAAGCCATACCTCCCTGGAAGCCGCCGGGTGTCTAGTTTTCAGAAATGCCTGGGTTTGGTAGGTTTCCCTAGATGGCCGCCGCGCACTAGGCCAAAAACCAAAGAGACCCCCCTTGAAAAACCAGGTGGTTTGGCGATAGGCCATCTTGATGTCGCCTCACTGCGTTTTAGGCCCTTGCCTGCCGCGGGTACTTGGGCCTCCCACACAAGTGAGGCACCATTTTTACCGGGAGACCTGGGGGAACGCTGGGTGGTGGTAAATTTGTGTGAGCCCGGTGATGCCACTACTTTCCCACCCCAAAATGTGTGAAAAAAGTGATTTTTTGGGCAAAAATTTAGGTTTGCAGGGGATTCTGGGTAAGGAAACGTTGGGGGATCCACGCAAGCCATACCTCCCTGGAAGCCGCCGGGTGTCTAGTTTTCAGAAATGCGTGGGTTTGAAAGGTTTCCCTAGATGGCCGCCGAGCCCTGGGCAAAAAACCAAAGTAACCCCCCTTGCAAAACCAGATTAACTATTGTTACTACAGCGTGAGAATTTAGGAATAATACTGCAAAGAAAATGTGGCAGACAGTTTGAGGTTTACAGGACAATGGGGATAAAAAATATTTCTCAAATCACTAGAGAGACATCACCATGAACTCCCAAGGGTTTTCGACAATATCTACAGTTGGTGGGTTATTCTTACATGGAAAGTGTACCTTGGCAGAGAAACTAAAGACAAAGATTCCTGCACAACCATCTATTCCTCAAACACACACACATACTGGTTGGATTTGGCACGAGGGCGAGTCATGGTTCAGTGTATTAAATTTTATTAACAAGAGATTTCACAAAAATGAAATGCACTGTCAATAATTAAATTCACAAAAAACCAAACCAATGACTTGCAGCTCGTGAGCTGTAAAGCCACGTCAAGGCACCAACCACTTTACAGGCCATTCACACACCTTTCATACGTGATACAAACAAGACCATTCGCACCACCAGGTACAAAAGCAACACAGTACAAAAATCACAAAAAAGGGACAAGGTACACCCTGCTTCAGAAAGACAAATATTACTGCACAGCCATCTAACCCGCAAGCACACACACATACTGGTTGGATTTGGCACGAGGGTGAGTGATGGTTCAGTAGATAAAATTGTATTACCAAGTGATTTCACAAAACATGAAATGCACTGATAATAATTGAAAGGGCAAGAAACTGAACCATTGACTCACAGCTCGTGAGCTGTAAAGCCACGACAAGGCACCAACCTCTTTACAGGCCATTCATACACCTTTCATACGTGTGAGACATACAAAACCATTCACACCGCCAGCCGCGGGCCCATCACATAACAAAACTCACACCAGCACACAGCGCCATTCAAGGGCCCATCACTTTCACACGCCCACAATCCAGACACAGCAACTACACAGGCTGAAGGATTGCGTGGAGTGGCACTCAGCTAGCAGTGTGTGTAGTGACCAGCAGAAAGTCACTACTCACACACAGCCAGCCAAGCACCAGTCGACACACACCGCTAGCCAAACGCCAGTCCACGCACACCGCTAGCCAAGCGCCAGTCCAGGCACACCGCCATCCAATCGCCAGTCCAGGCACACCGGCAGCCAATCGCCAATCCACCTACACCACCAGCCAAGCTCCAGTCCACGGACACCACCAGACAAGCACCACTCCGCACACACCACCAGTCCACGCACACCGCCAGCCAAGTACCAGTCCACGCACACCGCCAGCCAAGCACCATTCCACGCACACCGCCAGCCAAGCTCCAGTCCACACACACCACCAGACAAGCTCCAGTCCACGGACACCACCAGACAAGCTCCAGTCCACGGACACCACCAGCCAAACACCAGTCCGCACACACCACCAGTCCACACACACCGCCAGCCAAGTACCAGTCCACGCACACCGCCAGCCAAGCACCATTCCACGCACACCGCCAGCCAAGCACCATTCCACGCACACCGCCAGCCAAGCACCATTCCACGCACACCACCAGCCACGCACCAGTCCACGCACACCGCCAGTCCATGCACACCGCCAGTCCACGCACACCGTCAGCCAAGCACCATTCCACGCACACCACCAACCAAGTGCCAGTCCACACACACCAACAGCCAAGCGCAAGCCTACACACACCGCCATCACATTTTGGATTTTTTTAGAAAAAAATAAAAACACAAACAAATTGCAAATAGATACAAATCTTCTAACAGAAAATCAGCAACTAAATACATTGCACTAACACCAACCTTGAAACAGAATCATATTTTCCAAAGAATACAGACCAGCCAGTTCACTTTACCACTCATGAATGTTCCCAAAAGTTTTTTCGCGTGTGGTACGCTCTGAAACAAGCAAGGAGACACAGTGCAGGATGAGAGGGACAATCGGGGCAGTACATACGACTCTCCTTCCGCAAACCTCTTCGCCAACAGACTCTACATCTCCTACTGGGAAAATCTTTTGCGGGTGTGGGAGGAATGTGATCTGGAAAGTGGCGTTCTTTCAATCTAGCAACATCCTCCACCAGTCCAACTCTAGGAACACTTGCCTGTTCCACTACAACAAGGCTGCCTATTACAGACTCCTGAAACTTAGCAAAAGTCATCTTTGACTCAGGGCAAGAATCCTGGAACACAACAAAAGCATTAAACATTGCCAAGTGGAAAAGATGGATAGCCAACTTCTTGTACCAAATGTAAGCCTTACGAAGAGCAGCGTAAGGTTCCAACCTCTGATCTACTCTGTCAACACCACCCATGTGCCTATTATAGTCTAAAACGCACACAGGTTTGCGCACTTCAGTGACCTGACCCCAAACAGTCACATGTGCAGTGCTTTCATCATGGATGGAAGTCAGCATGTAGACATCTCTCCTGTCTGTAAACTTCACAGCAAGAAGCTCCTGGCAACGCAACGCACTGCACTGTCCCCGCACAAGCTTTTGACAAACAAGTTCTTTTGGAAAACCTTTACGGTTACAGCGGATTGTGCCACAAGCAAAAGTGTCCACTTTGGCCAATTCCCTGAACAACCGCACACCAGTGTAGAAGTTATCTACATATAAATGGTGGCCTTTGTTAAAAAATCCTCTACCAAGTTCCCAAACAATTTTCTCAGTCACTCCAAACGTGGACGGACAACCAGGGGGGTTAATCCTGGATTCCTTACCGGTGTACACCCTGAAATTAGAGACATATCCAGTCCTACTGTCACACAGCATATACAGCTTTATTCCATAGCGTGCCCTCTTACTAGGAATGTATTGCCTAAAAACCAAGCGGCCCTTGAACAACACCAAAGACTCATCCACTGCAATTTCTCTACCAGGGGCATAAATCTCAGAAAATCTATCAACAAAGTGATCAAGGACAGGCCTAATCTTAAAAAGACGGTCACAATCAGGGTGATCTCGTGGCAACGCTAAACCATTATCAACAAAGTGCATCATCCGAAGCAGAAGCAAATACCTGTCACGAGTCATGACTGCCGGAAAAATAGACGTTGCCATCAAGGGACTGCTAGACCAATATGAAGCCAATGATGGCTTCCTTAGCAAGCCCATCAAAAAAGTTAAACCCAAGAACTTCTTCATCTCTTCAACATTTGTGGGAGTCCACCGGGTAGCTCTAGAGTGTGGCTTAAGACTGGCACTGTTGTCCCTCAAAAACTGTTCGGCATACAAATTAGTCTGCTCAACAATCTCTGCCAAAAACACATCGTCCATAAACAACTGAAAAAAATTTACAGGCAAAAAGTTCTCAGTATTCACTCTAGACCCTGGAACACCAGTAAACTCTGGAAATTCCGGCTGCACCATGCCAGGGGCAACCCAGAGGTCATCACTTTCAACGGGAAGACTTGCAGCCCCAGCCTGCAGCCCAGATGTCTCTTGCCGCACTACACCAACGGAAAGGCTTGCAGCCCCAGCCTGCAGCCCAGATGCCTCTTGCCGCACTACACCAACGGGAAGCCTGGCAGCCCCAGCCTGCAGCCCAGATGTCTCTTGCCGCACTACACCAACGGAAAGGCTTGCAGCCCCAGCCTGCAGCCCAGATGCCTCTTGCCGCACTACACCAACGGGAAGCCTTGCAGTCCCAGCCTGCAGCCCAGATGCCTCTTGCCGCACTATCGGCACATCAGTCTCCTCCTCTAACACAGGCACTTCATCCGCACTAAGAGTATCTTCATCATCCGATGACCCCATACGGAGAGAAAACTCACTGCCAGAATCGTCCCCTGCCTCCTCTCCCTCAGAAGCAGAGTCAGTCTCTGACCCAATATCAGAGGAAGACTCAAACAGCAAACCAACAACCTGCTGAGCAGTCATCCTGCGGCTAGCCATTATACTTACTAAGATAGAAGACTGCACAAACAAGTCAACAACAACCAACAATGTGCAAACCAAGTAAGTAAAAAAATGTGTACCTTTTATCACAAAGATCAATGTACTCAAAAACTATACAATCCAATTACAAGAGACAGCTGCACTCACCAGAAACAAACTCTGCAGTGACACAGCAAAGACCAACGATATCAAACTAGAAAGAAGAAAAAAAAACAAATTACTCACAAGACAACAAAATACGCATCGAGCACCAATGCAAAAAGTTTTTGACACTCAAAAACCAAACATACTGCTATAATTACACCATTTGCAAAAAAAACAGGCAGAGAAATCAAACACATTTGCATTGTACAAAAAAACAGTCTCTTACCAAACTACACAAACAGCAGAACCACCAGTACCACAACGTCAACGTGAACAGAAGAAAAGCCTTCACCTAGAACAAAAAAGTAAACAAAAAAAACATTACAATTGGAAATCACAAAAAATATAACAATAAACATTATAACATGCCATGTCACTACCCAAATGGTCAATCGGTTTGTGTGCCAGGTGGGGCAGAAAACAGCAGGAAAAAAAAGGCTACTCAGTCCCGGGGTGGGTGAGCCAAATACATATAACAAATTGCACCCTGGAAGCGAGGGGTCACTTCTATTTCTAATTGAACTAATTCCCTGGTGTCTAGTGGGCTTTTCTGCCCCCAATGGGAGCAGAAACGGCAAAAAAATAAAACCGATCTGCCCCCAGAGGGGGCAGAAAAGTCTTCAAAAAGTTTAGGGGCCCAAGGAAGCGACCCTTGCCCAAGGGGTCGCTTCCTACAATAATATTTATATCCCTGGTGTCTAGTGGGCTTTTCTGCCCCCCCCCTAGGAGCAGAAACGGACAGAAAGACGACCAATCTGCCCCCAGGGGGGGCAGAAAAGTATTCTAAATAATTAGGCCGCAAAGGAAGCGACCCTTGCCCAAGGGGTCGCTTCCTACATAAAGAAAAAGACATCCCTGGGGTCTAGTGGGCTTTTCTGCCCCCCCTGGGGGCAGAAACGGGCAGAAAGACGACCGATCTGCCCCCAGGGGGGGCAGAAAAGTCTTCTAAATATTTTACCACCCTAGGAAGTGACCCTTGCCCAAGGGGTCACTTCCTACATAACATAAAAGACATCCCTGGTGTCTAGTGGGCTTTTCTGCCCCCCCTGGGGGCAGAAACGGGCAGAAAGAAGACCGATCTGCCCCCAGGGGGGGCAGAAAAGTCTTCAAATTATTGGGCCCCCCAAGGAAGCGACCCTTGCCTAAGGGGTCGCTTCCTACATAGCATAAACGACATCCCTGGTGTCTAGTGGGCTTTTCTGCCCCCCCCCCGGGGGCAGAAACGCGCAGAAAGCGGACCGATCTGCCCCCAGGGGGGGCAGAAAAGACTTCCAAAAATTTTGCCCCCAAGGAAGCGACCCTTGCCTAAGGGGTCGCTTCCTACATAGCATAAACAACATCCCTGGTGTCTAGTGGGCTTTTCTGCCCCCCCCTGGGGGCAGAAACGCGCAGAAAGCGGACCGATCTGCCCCCAGGGGGGGCAGAAAAGACTTCGACAAATTTTTCCCCCAAGGAAGCGACCCTTGCCTAAGGGGTCGCTTCCCAAATTCGAAAAAACAAATCCCTGGTGTCTAGTGGGGCATCCCTACTCCACGATCGCGACGCTGTGCGCGATCGTGGAGCAGGAATGCCCTGTATTGAGACATCGGGGGAGAGGAAATACTCTTTCCTCTCCCCCGATGCCTCAATACTACAAATTTCACCGCCGCGGCCCCCACCGGACAAGAAAACCTACCTCTTCCCCCTTGGACGCGCTGGAAGAAATGGATTCCAGCGCGTCCAACGCTTCCTGATGACGCCGGCGCGCGCTGTGCGCGCTGACGTCATCAGAAAGTGTGGGGGTGGCTCGGGGGGGCTCGGGGGTGGCAGCGGAAGCTCTTCCGCTGCCACCCCCATAAAGGGGGGCAAGATCGCTGCACAAGGGGGGGAGCGCCAGCGCTTCCCCCGGGGGCTGTCCTCATGACGGAACGGTTCCGTCATGAGCACAGCCCAACCGATGCTCATGACGGAACCGTTCCGTCATGAGCATCGAAGGGGTTAAGGCACATGAATACATGAGGCCATACATAAACATATATGTGGCCTACTCAGACATGGAAGGCCGGAGCCAAAATTACATTGCTCCAATCCCCCCTTTGATGGTGAATAAAGCCAACACAGATTAAAATCTAATCTTATCAGACGGGCCATCTAAAACCTTGAGGTCTTGAGCATCTTTTGCCTAGAATCCTCCAGATATTTCATTATGTCACTCTGACTCTCCTGTAACTCTACAATTGCTTTCTTCATCTTCACTCCTTATCTAACTTGTACAGACTTGTATCCCTTAAAGATCATAAGTAGAAATATTGCACAAAGGGCAAATATCAAATGAGGTTTCGAAGTGGCACTCGGAATTCCACTTTGCAAGCTTTCAAACTATTTGCCTACAGCAGAAAATCCATTTCCAATGGTTTCCCAAGCACCCGTCACTTCTAACTCTTTCAAATCTTTTGTCCACTCATTTATATTACAAATATTTTTCTGCAAATCCTTACTTTCGTCTGGAATATTAGTACAGCATTGCTGAACTTTTAACAGGCTGCAGACTACGCCCTCATTTGTGAGTAAAAGGTCTAACGCAATAAGGTTCTGCATTCCGTCCATCGACTGTTGTTTTTGCATTTGTCACCCCAAGTGTGACGAGTATGCCCAGACGTGGGTCCCGTGCTCTCCATGCCACTGGAATCAAGCTATCCTGGCTGAAGAGGGGTGAAACCCCGAAACCGGTCCTAGGATGCTTGTTTCCAGTCCAGGGAGGACCTGGCTTGGCAGTTCGGGCTGAACTGTTCCCATGAGGCACAGGGTCAAGACTGATTTGCATATGGCTGGGTTCAAACTGGAATGGCATGGTGAGCAAAAAAATGATGGATTTAGGCCCAGATCTCTGTACTGGGGTGAATGTATGACATTGTTCTGCATTCTGTCCATCAACTGTTGTTTTTGCATTTGTCACCCCGAGAGGGACGGGTATGCCCAGACGTGGGTCCCGTGCTCTCCATGCCACTGGAATCAAGCTATCCTGGCTGAAGAGGGGTGAAACCCTGAAACCGGTCCTAGGATGCTTGTTTCCAGTCCAGGGAGGACCTGGCTTGGCAGTTTGGGCTGGACTGTTCCCATGAGGCACAGGGTCAAGACTGATTTGCATATGGCTGGGTTCAAACTGGAATGGCATGGTGAGCAAAAAAACAATGGATTTAGGCCCAGATCTCTGTACTGGGGTGAATGTATGACATTGTTTTGCATTCTGTCCATCAACTGTTGTTTTTGCATCCTTCAAGAAAAGGTCATTCTTCCCTCTTGCCTCAAAAATATGGTCACATTCACTTTTCCCTAAATATAACAGGTCTACCTAACTCTGATCAATGTGTATACATAGCTTTCCCTTATGTTGCCAATCTATGGTCAAGGCAGACAAATTTCCCTTTACCTGATGTTCAATTTCTTCACTACTCCACCTGTGGTGTCTCTTAAGATCTTTATCAGTTTCAGATTTGGACTTTAGATCTCTCCCCTACTTTCCAGTAAATTCAAGAATTTCTTCTCCACCTCTGATATTGAGCAAATCAAATTATGTCTGTATGCATATTCAGTGTCTAATGACTTAAAAGATGCAAAATATTTGCATGCAATCTCTGCACCCTTTAAAATAAGGATTCTTATTCAAATGTCTGAACATAGGAACTTCTGAAAGGACCAAATCATAATTAAAAAACTAATAGTGGAAACTAGCCTGTCTATAGAATATGCTTAGCAAAAGACTACAAGAAATTCCAAAGGTCAAAGAAATATGTGTCAATGTATTCATAGGGCAATCTAAAATAAGCATTTGAAGAAAAATCTCCCCTTGATAGATCTGTGTGCAATTTCTTAACCCACCACAACTGTGACTTACTATCAGCAGAATGTGGTGTAGTAGGAGCAACAGTAGGCTTGATCTCTACTGACCTATATGTAGCTGAACATAACCCTGTAAGCAGTGCTTAATCTATAAAAAAAATAAGTGCTATGGCTCTTGTTAGGAAGCCACTGCAGCTTGCAACACCCATTGCCCCTGCCAACACTGCCAATGACACTACAGCACAAGTAATACCATCACACTCTTACAAGTGGGACAATTCAGACAATTCCAAGCCCACAAAGCTATAAGAATAGCTTAGGTGGCAGGTATTAGTCATTATTCAACTGTTGTTGTGCTCATCTCAAAATTAGACACATAGTGCCACCACGTGGCAGACTATGATGAGTGCCGGTGTTGACAATCAAGTTCCGGTGCTGAGCACTGAAAACCATGAGCTCAAATTATGCACTGTCTGTAAGCAATATGATAAATATTACAACTAAAACTATTAGTGTGCCTTCTGTGATGTATCTAAGCCTATTAGTATTAAAACTGGCTTTCCTTTCTTCCTTGGACCTAAACCTTTGGGTGGCACATATTCTTTATCTAGAAATATCAGGACCTTTATGATCCGCAGAGGCGTCTGTACAAGTAGAGCAAGGGCTCACAAAGTCTCAGTTGGGGTAGGGGTAGCGGGACAGTCTTAGGATCAGGGTCAATGCAGGTGCGTATCCGGCGCACGGCTCTCAATCCTCGAGCCGGGGGATACGATACGATCTTTGGGGTCCAGCCGGACCAGAATGTCTCTGGAGTTGCGACCAAGTCTGCAGGGCTCGAGTAAGGATGTTGGAGGCCGGACAATCTTCAAGGAGCCGCTAGTCGGTCAGTAGGGCTCAGGGTTCTCAAGGTTGCAGGGGGAGCCGCAAACGCGTCAGCAGGGCTCGGATGTTTTAGGCAGAAGTCCGTCTCTGCCAGGTGGAACCGCAACGCTGTCTGCAGGGCTCACCGAGGTTCCAAGAGTTCCGTCGGACCTTGGGAGGATGTTCTTTCAGCCGTGACCACGTCAGCAGGGCTCTCTTCGTTCCAGGATACAACTGCCGAGGGTCCCAGAGCGCCCCTTGTTATAGGTCGACTCCTCTTTGATGTCCGGAGTCCTCATGGGCAGGGGTCTTAGCGCCTGGGGGTCGTTTGTTGGGGGTTCCTGCCACGCGGCCCTTTGATCCTTTCAAGGCGGGGTCGGGAGGGATCCCAGACACGCAGCAGGCGTGGAGCCAGCCCTCAGGGTGGCCGGAGGGGCGATCGAAACTCTCTCTTGAGAGGAGGCCAGGTGTGAGTGAAACTACTCCTCCCTCTCCTGCTCACCAGGAGCTCTCTTTCCCCCCAGCCGGCATGGCGCGACTAGGCCTGGGTTGCGCTTGGGTCGAGGGCGGCCATCTGGGGTGCGGGGTCTGGTCCCTGGAGGCAGATGGAGGGGGGAGGGTGCCCGGTGTCGGGAAGATGGAGGGAAGGACGGGGTAGCCCTGGGTTCTGTGGGGGACCAGGTGTGGACTGGGTCGGGTAGGCTGTGTTAATCAGGGCCGGGTGGGGTGTAGAGGTCAGTCTGGTGTCGCTACGGGTCTGGATGGGCCACGCCACGAGGCCGGGTCCAACACCCCAAAATTCCCAGAATTGTTCTCCCTGTCATTTGTAAGGACATAAGTCCATTCAGGGGAAGAGTACCTCCAACAGGCCACTCTTGCTCACTTTGACAATCTGAGTGCAACCCCTTCTCTTCCTTCTTCACTAAGATTAGAATCCTCAGTATCTTCAGCGATGACCTGAAGATCACATTCTCCCTGCAGGACCAGTCTCCTCCTATCCTGCCTTCTCAGCCAACGTTCTCCTGCAGCCAATTGCAGTTCCACAGAACTAGGCCCTTTGTCAGGGTCCGAATCTGGCTCAGTCACACCCACAGGACTAGCCTCTCCTTCTTCAGTTTCAATCACTGACTCTCCAGGACTTCTCTCAGGCTGAACAAGTGCTGTTTCTGGTTCCTTCGGGTCCCCACCAGCTTGACTAATGTACTTCCATAGTCTTTTGACCACCACTGGTACTTCTGGGAGAGGTGTTGTTATATCATCAAGGGGACAGAGAACTCGTTGAGTATGGGCAGCATGCACCCAGTTGGGGAGACCTCCGCACTTCAAAGCAGTCATGGTCACAAGAAACACCTGGAACAGTCCACGTCAGCTAAGCTACAGACAACTGTTTTGGATGTGTTTTTTCAACAGGATCCAGTCACCAAGGCTTAGGTCATGGAGCTGTTCCTGGTGAGACAGGGCTGTGGCAGCTTCAACGTGATGAGACATAGAATGCACCACACCAGCCAGTCCTTTCCAGTAATCAAGTATCAAAGCATCAGTAATGTTTACAAATGAATTTACAGTCACAGCTGGCTGTCTCATTGCCCTGCCCATGATGATCTCTTGGCGGGACAATCCTGTCTTTTGATCAAGTATGCTGCGGAGACTAATCAACACAAGCGGTAAAGCATCAGGCCACCTCAAAGACATAGAAGCACACTTTTGCCAGCCTCAATTTCAAGGTCTCATTGACCTTCTACCAGACCTGAATCCTCAGGTCTGTAGCTACAATGCAGTCAATGTTCAACTTGTAAAGCAGCGCACAGCGTTCTCAGTATTTTATTGTTGAAGTGCCTGCCTCAGTGAGATTCCAAAAGGTCGGTAAGCCAAATCTGGGTATTAACTCCCTCAACAATAACTTTGCTACTGTGCGACTGTTGCTTGTTCTTTTGGGGTATGCCTCAACCCATCATGAGAAGAGACACACAACAACCAACGCATCCCTCCATCCATTGCACATAGGCATTTCAATGAAATCCAACTGCATCCTATTCAAACGACCACCTGACCTCCATATGTGACTCAGTGTTACTGTAGTTCTCTTCCACCACATTATTCTGTTGACACATGAGACACCTGTGGCACAATGCATTGGCTGTCAAACTAAACCCTGGATTGAACCAAGTCTCCTAAACAACCCAACCATTGCGTCCCTTCACACATGAGTAGGACCATGATAATGCCTGGCAATCGGGGGTAAAAGATTGTTAGTCAACACTGTTCTCCTATTTCCTGAATCCCAAATCTCATCCTCATCTCTCTTGGCAGGAAACAACCTTTACAACGCAGTCATTACATCGCACTACCTTTACATCTCATGTCATTACAACACAGCCATTACATCGCCTGTCACTACAACACATTTCATTACAACGCATGTCATTACAACGCAGGCATTACATCGCAAGTCATTACAATGCATACCATTACAACGCATAGTACCCTTACACTATCCAACACTTACCCTACTGTTGCACTCACTGGAGTTAGAATAGTAATTTTTACCCCTATACTATCCAACACTTACCCTATTGTTGCACTCACTGGAGTTAGAATAGTAATTGTTACCCCTACACTA
Source organism: Triturus cristatus (assembly GCF_964204655.1). NCBI lineage: Eukaryota > Metazoa > Chordata > Amphibia > Caudata > Salamandridae > Triturus > Triturus cristatus. The sequence continues at coordinate 465,225,984 of NC_140592.1, forward strand.
TCCAACACTTACCCTACTGTTGCACTCACTGGAATTAGAATAGTAATTTTCACTCCTATACTATCCGACACTTACCTTAAATGCGATGTAATGGTATGCATTGTAAAGGTATAATGCGATGTAATGGAATGCGTTGTAAAGGTAGTTTTGAAAATGCAATGTAAAAGATTGCGTTGTAAAGGATATTGCGATGTAAAAACTGCATTGTAAAGGCATGCGTTGTAAATGTATGCGTTGTAACGTCATGTATTCCTCTTGGCACATCCTGCTTGGAACCAACATTGCTGTTCTGCCTCTGACACTTCTTCCTGCAACCTTTTGACTTCCTCCCAAGTATCAGCTGTAGTTAGCAAAAGGTTGTCGTTTGTCTCGTCTGTTCCCTTATTTGTATACTCTCCATTAAAGGTGCAAGCATTGTAAGCACAGTATCTGGCAACTTTGTCAGCATATCTGTTGCCAATGGTCACATAATCACCACCCTTACAATGTGCCGCACATTTAAGACAGCAATTTGTGTAGGCCTCCTCAACTCAATTAGTTTTCTCACTTGCTTCCCATTCCGGAAAGGTGAGTCTGAGAAGGTCATAAACCCTTTCCGGGACAATAAATGTCTGAAATCATGAACGACACCAAAGCTGTACTGACTATCAGTGAAAATGGTCACTCTCTGCTGGTCTGAGACACAGCAAGCTCTAGTAAGAGCAATCAATTCAGCGACTTGTGCTGAAAACACTCCCTGGAGCCACAAAGCTCCTACTACTTCTGGAACTGTACAGACGGCAAAACAGCTCACAAATTTATTTCATGGTTTCGCAATCCAGAAACAATGCAAAATCAGATTTAGGTAGTGGCTCATCTTGTATATCTGGTCTTGGCTTGGTGCACAATTCAGTGACATAGAGACAGACATGCTCCACTTCATTTTCATCATTATCAATTTCCGGAAGAGGCAACAGAGTGGCAGGATTCAAAACAGAACATCTTTTTAGAGTTACATTTTCAGCCGACAGTATGAACTTCTCATACTGGGTCGGGCAGTTGTTTGTCAAATGCTGTGTACGAGTACGCATCAACAGTATTTCCACAGAGTGTGGGACATACACTTTTAAAATATGACCCATGACAATGCCTCTACATCTCTCTATGCTGACACCTGTGGCAGCCTCAGATTTAAGACTGATGGAGCAAGGACTCGTAGAAAAGAGACAGGCTCGTACGCAATCTGCTCCTTTAATTTACTAGCCAAATATTAAGTTTGTTCTGTGTAATATTAATGCGCACCACATAAAAATGAGGGTTAGCAAAGCTTGCCTATGTGTTTACTAATGTTAATAGAGTGAACGAAGGACTAAAATGCTCTAAACAGGGAATCTTCACTGCGCAGGCGTCAACTGCATCTACGTAGTATGACGTTGTAACGCTTGGAGGGAAATTCTTGCGCATGGGTAGAAGGCTGTAATATGGCGGCTTGAAGGCTCGCGTGCATGGCATCTGCTTCGCTGGAAAGAAAGAAAGCTATTATACTAACGCTAATGTGGGGAGAGTATTAATAAGTAAAAGGGAATAGAGTAGAGGTGGGTGGTATACAGTGAAATCACTTTATTCTTGAAAATAACATCTGTCTTTTGACTTTATCATTAGTGCGCATTTGGGCCTCTCGTGTATGTCCGAAGTGAGTCGAATCACATGGGTTTCGCGCAAGGCAATTGAAAGTCAGCCCAGAAGGATGACGTGTGAGTTAAGAAGAGGACAAGGACACAGCCTGCTTGAGCCTAATTGAATGAACTTGCATGTTAAAATGTAATCATTTGTTGCAAATGAAATGTGAATGCGGGTGGGAAAATAAAGATTGAATAAAGAATTAAGAGGATGGGTTCGTTAACAATGGGCTAACAGAAAAAGTGATATGTAAGCATGGTGTGATGATCATCCTCCCCTTGCGGATCAATTAGATTTTGAACTTTTACGATATTGAAACATTATTGGGTGGAACATCGTGAATGAAAGGTAAAATGGAGGTAACTTTAGTTAGTAAGTTAGCTGAAGATTTGCTGAAGGCTGCAGAGGGGAGATGCTGTGGGTGTAGCGGGTGATGCTGATGCTGAGAGGGATGCTGTGAGATGCTGATGAAGTATTGAATGCGGAATCTGAAGCAGAACTTACTTTCCTAATTTAATTGGGTTAGAAGAAGACTTGCGGAATGAATCTCGAGGAGGAAGAGAGTATCAGAGAGGGGTGCGGCGCAATCATCGGTATTAGAGAGGTAACTATCTTGTCCTGATTCCTGTCCTTAAGACTTTGTTTCCTAAATCTATCTCAGGGGACCCTTACCTGCCCTTTGGGTTGGTGGTTTTCACACCATTCCTGATAAAATATGTTTCTCTTTATTTGAATGATCTTCTCTCTCTGTCCTCTCCCTTTCTATGCATTGGTTATTGTTAGAAATTGGATTTTTGATCCTCTAGGGCGTGGGCCAAAGCCAGGCAAAAACCACCACTCTAGTCAGGATGAGGGAGTTACACTTCTAAAATAACCCCAGCTCACCCCCTTGGTAGCTTGTTACGAGCAGCCAGGCTTATCTTAGAGGCAGTGTGTAAACATTTGCACATAACCAACAGTAATACAGTGTACGCACTACAAAAGGATACCACCCCAGTTTAGAAAAATATCCAATATTTTTATATAATTAAGACAAGACCAAAAACGAGAAAAATCCACAATACTATACTTAAAAGTTCACAGTTCCAAAAATACGCTGATTAAATAGAGTTCCTTGTGTGGATAGCTCCATCCGGGCTACCATGGCGTCGTGAACAACAAAATCCAACAGTTCTTGCTGGTCGCGGGGTCGCTGGGTCACGGGGTCACGGGCCAGCTACGGTGTTGGGGAGACCCGCAAAACAGTACCTGTGAGAAATGCAGGGCGTTGAGGCCCTTGAAGTCACTCGCGTTTGCAGGTCGAGCTCCTCTCTGGTGGAATCAGGATCGCTGGTGCCGGCAGGCATCGGGTGCTGCGGTGTGAAGTGCAGTGGTGCGGCGTGCGGTGCCCCTAGCTCGCGGTGCGAACAGCAGCTCGGTGGCGGCATCAGATGGCGTCGTCAGTGAAACCAGGTTCGTGGTGCGAGATGAAGGCGGTGCGAGATGAAGGCGGTGCTTGCCATGGTGCTAGCAGGTCACGGTGCAAGCAGCAACGTCGTCGTTGCTGAAATGCTGTAGTCGGCTGACGAACTGGAGTCAATGGCGCCGGTGTCGGTAGGCCAAGGCTGCGGTGCGGTATGAGGGCGGTGCGTCATGTGACTTACGAGCGGTTCCCTCGAACCCCGGTGCAAGCAGCGGCGTCGATTTTGGCGGGAAGTGGCAGTGTCAGGCAGGCCAAGGCATCCTCATGAAGCAAGGCGGTGCAGAGTGCACTGCCCACAAGTCGTGGTGCGAGCAGCGGCTTGGTGGCGGCATCAACAGGTGTCGTCCGTGAGACCAGGGTCACTGTGCGGCGTTGCTCTCTGCGGTGCCACAGCTTCGGCGTGAAGGGAGGCGGTGCGGAGTGCGGTGCACACAGGACGCGGTGCAAGCAGTGGCTCGGTGGTGGCATCAACAGACATTGTCAGTGAGACCAGGTTGCGGTGCGGCATTGCGGCGGTGCCCTCTGTGGTGCCAAAGCTTTGGCGTGAAGTGAGGCAATGCGGAGTGTGGTGCCCCCAGGTTGCGGTGCAAGCAGCGGCTCGGTGGTGGCATCAACAGGCGTTGTCGGTGAGACTAGGGTTGCAGAGCGGCATTGCGGCTGTGCCCTCTGCGGTGCCAAACCTTCAGTGTGAAGCGAGGCGGTGCGGAGTGCGGTGCCCACAGGTCGCAGTGCAAGCAGCGGCTCGGTGGCGGCATCAACAGGTGTCGTCGGTGAGAACAAGGTTGCGGTGTGGTGTTGCGGCGGTGCCCTCTCCGGTGCCTTCAGGTCACGGCATCGGCAGCAGCGTTGTAGATGTTGTTGAGTTGCTTTTCCTCTGTTTGCAGAACAAAACACACAGTCCACTGTGCTGCGGGCAGAAGAGCTTGAAGTCTTTGTTGTTCCTGAGACTTCTTGAACAGGGGGCAATCTCTACCTCAAGCCCTTGGAGAGACTCACAAATTGGGTTGCAGAAAGTCCAGTCCAGGCCTTTCACTGCCCAAGACAGAAGCAGCCACTGCAGGTCAGCCCAGCAAAGCACACAGCAAAGTGGCAGTTCCTCCTCAGAGCTTCTCCAGCTCTTCTTCTCGGCAGTCTTCTTGATCCAGATGACTTCTAAAGTTCAGGGGTCTGGGCCCCAGTATTTGTATCCAAAAATCCTTTGATCTTTCAGGCAGAGGGTGTCTGTGCCCGGCCAGAACCAGTTCTGCCTTCTCTGGTGTGAATTCCTGGCAGGAGGTGGACACGGCATTGTCAGAGGCAGACCAGGCCCTTTGAGGTGCAAGGAAATCTACTCCCCCTTCCCCCATCGCAGCCCAGGTATATTCAGCCCTTTCCTGACCTCCCTAGACTATCTGGTGCCCCTCCGGCCCCCCAGCCTTCTGTCATCCAAAACCCAGACAGGCAATCCACATTCCAACAGAGGCACACAGGATGACTGAGTAAGAAAATACCTACTTTCTAAAAGTGGTATTTTCAAACACAAAATGTAAAAATCACCTTCAGTAAAAGATGCATCTTTAGATTCTGAGTTCAGGCATACTAAATTCTATTTTCTTACCGAATTCCCTGAGCCAGTTATGTTTATAAGATGTTATAAACAAACCTCCCATTCTATCCTATGGGGAACTGGTAGCCTTGCAATAGTGAAAAACGAAATTGGCTGTAATTCACTATCAGGACATGCCACACACACCAGGGCATGTCCCACCTTTCCCATACACTGCACCCTGCCCACAGGGGTACCTTGGGCCTACCTGAGGGTTGTCTAACATGTACGAAAAGGGAAGGTTAGGTACCGGCCACTGTGTGCACTGGCCAAGTCGACATGGCAGTTACAAACTGTGCTCAGACTCTGCAATGGCAGGTCTGAGTTACCGTTTGCAGGGCTACTCACGGGTGTGGCACAACCAGTGCTGCAGGCCCCACAGTACCAGTCGATTCACCGGCCCTGGCACACGCAGTGCACTTTACTAGGGGGTAACAGGTAAATCAAATATCCAATCATGGGAACACCAATCCATAGCACAATTTACACAGAGAGCATATGCACTTCAGCACTGATTAGCAGTGGTAAAGAGCGCAGAGTCCAAAAACCAACACAAACAGGTCAGGGATAAATAGGAGGAAAAAGCAAAAAGTTTGGGGATAACCCTGCAAAAAGGGCCATTTCCAACACAACCCCCTTCCAGCCTAAAGCCAGGGGAGACCAATCCATACCTTGATGGGCTTCCCTGCTTGGGGCGATAGAACACGGAACCTGGCCCGCAACAGCAGGGTTTCCTTCCTGTTCTACACCTTCCTGAACCTAGTTGGATCCCTCTATCCGTACTCTCAGGGCCCACTAAGCTGACCCATGGGGGACCCTTCTCCTCACCTGTGGACCCCATCTGTGCAGCACCTAAACTTACTTGGTTCACAGATGTGTTCCAACAGGCAGACAGGACCCCTATGGCCAACAGAATCGTGTGGCCCACTCCACCCCGGGGTGTGACTCTTGTCCCCCTCCCAGGGGCAACTCTGTCCACTAGGACAGCCAGCCACAGTGGCCACTGACAAATGTCAGTGATGAGAGCCAGGCCTTATGCCTTTCAGGCCACTCCAAGCGCTGTGGCATCCATCAGAGAGTGGGGGTGTAGGCACCGGTGCCTGGCACCCTTTCTCCACACTCTCCCCCGTCAAGTCAGGTACGGCCTCCTGCCACTGGCCCACCAGCCCAGGGTCTATACCCTGGGGTGGACAGGAGACTGGGTGGGCTCTCCCACACCCTCTCCTTCTCCGTAGAGTTCTGTACCCTCCCTACTGGACTGGTAGCCCCTCCAAAATTGTCAGAGCAACTGTGGTAGGTGTCCTGCACAATTCGCCCACCAGTTCAGGGGTGCTATCCTGCAACTGGTACACCAGCCCGGGGTCTGTACCCTGGGGCCGAACAAGGGACTGGGGTGGGCTCTCCCCCACCCGGTCCTCTCCTTTGGGGCTCTGTACCCTCCCACCTGGAGCAGCACCCCCGGAAGACAAACTGGTAGGGGCACGGTTAGCAGTCTCCCCTTCCCCCAGGTCATGGGGGGGACCTGAACCTGGTCCTCCAACCCAAAGTCTGCACCCTCAGGCTGACCAGAGCTCTCGGCCAAGGCTCTCCTCCCCTCACCTCTCCTTCTGGGGTCCTGCATTCTCCTCACTGGAGAAGCACCCCCAGAACCAAAAACTGTCAGGATGCTGAAACCGGGCCTTGTACACAACTCTTCCACCAGTTCAGAGCCTTGACCCTGCAACTGATCCACCACCCTTGGATCTAAACCCTCAGGTTGAACCGGGGTCAGAGGCGAGGACTCCCTCCCTCTGCACCCCCTTCCAGAGTTCTGCACCCTCCCACCTGGAGTGGTACCCCTAGAAGATAAACCGGTCAGGACACTGCTTACAGTCATCCTTCCCTGAAGGTCAGGCAGAACCTGAACCTGGCTTCCCAATCCAGGGACTAACCCCTGCGGCTGAGCACCTGCCTGGCACACCAGGACTTCCATGGGAGCACGCATGCCCCCCCTGAGGGTAACACATGATTCATGCGTTGTGTGACAGTCTGCCTGGCGCGGATCTCCCGGCCCCTGTCCATCTGACAGTGCATGAAGATCCCCCCAGGACAGACGTGGTGTCACCATGGTCACTCCTAGGAGACTCAGCCCTTCTGGCCCCTGACCCACTGGTTCTCCCACCGGGGAACACATCCCCCTCTCACTACTCCGTCTGGACTTCTGCACCCTCCACTTAGGAGCGGCACAGCCAGTCACCTGAACCGCTGGAGCTCTGTTTACAGACACTCCACGTTCTCTTGCCACTAGGAGATCCCCCTCGACAGACGGCCTACCAGTACAGCCTAGTCTCCCCACCGAATGTTCCCTCCTGGAACCACCCAGGCTCTGGGACCGGGTTTCGGGCACCTTGGGCCACAGCCCATTCCCACTCCTTCTCCGCAGAGACAGGACGTGAGTCCCTACACCTTTCCCACGACATTGGGACCTATCTGGGCTACCTCGAACCTTTCCCCCCACCCTTGGTTGGGAAATACCTAAGCCACTTCCTTTCGGATCACCCCCAGATGCTTCTCCAGACCCTCTAGAATCCACCAAAAGGTCTGCCTCCATTACAAACTCCCTGGGGGCATAGCTCTGGAAAACAGGGACTTAAAATATGCTCACCAGCAATTGAATCATACAGCCCCACACAGGTGTTAACCAAACGACACTTCACCCAACCATCCAGTGCCTCAGAAAAGTACCCCACATCATTCTCACAAGACTGGCGAGACAGTGTCTGACTGTTATTGTCTCTTAACCCATACTCTTCTGGCTGGCCTCTGATTCAGCGCAAAAACCCTAGCAACAGGGAAAACAACCCTTACCGGTATCCTCCCTGTGTCACAGATCCGACGTCACACTAACTCATTCACACATGCAGTCATTGGTGGGGCCCATAACACCAACACTCACACGTTACTTCTACACCGGTCTGCACACACAGGAGGGATGAGTGATTCAAGCGCCAGACATGTGAGGGCAACACCTTATAACCTATAGGGAAGGAAAAGTCATTTACAAAATATACATTAACACCCTTTCACCTACAGATCCTTAATCCTAAAACATCAAGGCACTCCTCCCACTTCGGTCAATGGACCAAATTAGTTGTATTGGTTGATGGTGATTTCGAACCAGCTAAAACACATTTTAAGTTAAACCAGATTGGTCGCACACTGCTACACCTACCAGGCGTGTTCCCCCAATGAAAATGGTCCCTGAAGGTCAGCGTCGGCGGATACACCTATGCTCGAGTGTGAATGCAAGTATGCGTGGCGTGTGCCATCCCTGGACACGTGTTTCGAGGTAGTTGCCTCTCGTCAGCAGGGAGTAGGAAAATGTGTGGGGTTGCTGTGTAAGCTGCTAAAATCGTTATCAGGTCTAGTACCTCTCGTAGAGCGCAGGTGCGTAACCATGAGTCCGTCGACTCCACCGGCTCAAGGGAGCCTGAATATAAAGTTAAACCAGATTGGTCGCACACTGCTACACCTACCAGGCGTGTTCCCCCAATGAAAATGGTCCCTGAAGGTCAGCGTCGGCGGATACACCTATGCTCGAGTGTGAATGCAAGTATGCGTGGCGTGTGCCATCCCTGGACACGTGTTTCGAGGTAGTTGCCTCTCGTCAGCAGGGAGTAGGAAAATGTGTGGGGTTGCTGTGTAAGCTGCTAAAATCGTTATCAGGTCTAGTACCTCTCGTAGCGCGCAGGTGCGTAACCATGAGTCCGTCGACTCCACCGGCTCAAGGGAGCCTGAATATAAAGTTAAACCAGATTGGTCGCACACTGCTACACCTACCAGGCGTGTTCCCCCAATGAAAATGGTCCCTGAAGGTCAGCGTCGGCGGATACACCTATGCTCGAGTGTGAATGCAAGTATGCGTGGCGTGTGCCATCCCTGGACACGTGTTTCGAGGTAGTTGCCTCTCGTCAGCAGGGAGTAGGAAAATGTGTGGGGTTGCTGTGTAAGCTGCTAAAATCGTTATCAGGTCTAGTACCTCTCGTAGCGCGCAGGTGCGTAACCATGAGTCCGTCGACTCCACCGGCTCAAGGGAGCCTGAATATAAAGTTAAACCAGATTGGTCGCACACTGCTACACCTACCAGGCGTGTTCCCCCAATGAAAATGGTCCCTGAAGGTCAGCGTCGGCGGATACACCTATGCTCGAGTGTGAATGCAAGTATGCGTGGCGTGTGCCATCCCTGGACACGTGTTTCGAGGTAGTTGCCTCTCGTCAGCAGGGAGTAGGAAAATGTGTGGGGTTGCTGTGTAAGCTGCTAAAATCGTTATCAGGTCTAGTACCTCTCGTAGCGCGCAGGTGCGTAACCATGAGTCCGTCGACTCCACCGGCTCAAGGGAGCCTGAATATAAAGTTAAACCAGATTGGTCGCACACTGCTACACCTACCAGGCGTGTTCCCCCAATGAAAATGGTCCCTGAAGGTCAGCGTCGGCGGATACACCTATGCTCGAGTGTGAATGCAAGTATGCGTGGCGTGTGCCATCCCTGGACACGTGTTTCGAGGTAGTTGCCTCTCGTCAGCAGGGAGTAGGAAAATGTGTGGGGTTGCTGTGTAAGCTGCTAAAATCGTTATCAGGTCTAGTACCTCTCGTAGCGCGCAGGTGCGTAACCATGAGTCCGTCGACTCCACCGGCTCAAGGGAGCCTGAATATAAAGTTAAACCAGATTGGTCGCACACTGCTACACCTACCAGGCGTGTTCCCCCAATGAAAATGGTCCCTGAAGGTCAGCGTCGGCGGATACACCTATGCTCGAGTGTGAATGCAAGTATGCGTGGCGTGTGCCATCCCTGGACACGTGTTTCGAGGTAGTTGCCTCTCGTCAGCAGGGAGTAGGAAAATGTGTGGGGTTGCTGTGTAAGCTGCTAAAATCGTTATCAGGTCTAGTACCTCTCGTAGCGCGCAGGTGCGTAACCATGAGTCCGTCGACTCCACCGGCTCAAGGGAGCCTGAATATAAAGTTAAACCAGATTGGTCGCACACTGCTACACCTACCAGTCGTGTTCCCCCAATGAAAATGGTCCCTGAAGGTCAGCGTCGGCGGATACACCTATGCTCGAGTGTGAATGCAAGTATGCGTGGCGTGTGCCATCCCTGGACACGTGTTTCGAGGTAGTTGCCTCTCGTCAGCAGGGAGTAGGAAAATGTGTGGGGTTGCTGTGTAAGCTGCTAAAATCGTTATCAGGTCTAGTACCTCTCGTAGCGCGCAGGTGCGTAACCATGAGTCCGTCGACTCCACCGGCTCAAGGGAGCCTGAATATAAAGTTAAACCAGATTGGTCGCACACTGCTACACCTACCAGGCGTGTTCCCCCAATGAAAATGGTCCCTGAAGGTCAGCGTCGGCGGATACACCTATGCTCGAGTGTGAATGCAAGTATGCGTGGCGTGTGCCATCCCTGGACACGTGTTTCGAGGTAGTTGCCTCTCGTCAGCAGGGAGTAGGAAAATGTGTGGGGTTGCTGTGTAAGCTGCTAAAATCGTTATCAGGTCTAGTACCTCTCGTAGCGCGCAGGTGCGTAACCATGAGTCTGTCGACTCCACCGGCTCAAGGGAGCCTGAATATAAAGTTAAACCAGATTGGTCGCACACTGCTACACCTACCAGGCGTGTTCCCCCAATGAAAATGGTCCCTGAAGGTCAGCGTCGGCGGATACACCTATGCTCGAGTGTGAATGCAAGTATGCGTGGCGTGTGCCATCCCTGGACACGTGTTTCGAGGTAGTTGCCTCTCGTCAGCAGGGAGTAGGAAAATGTGTGGGGTTGCTGTGTAAGCTGCTAAAATCGTTATCAGGTCTAGTACCTCTCGTAGCGCGCAGGTGCGTAACCATGAGTCCGTCGACTCCACCGGCTCAAGGGAGCCTGAATATAAAGTTAAACCAGATTGGTCGCACACTGCTACACCTACCAGGCGTGTTCCCCCAATGAAAATGGTCCCTGAAGGTCAGCGTCGGCGCCGACGCTGACCTTCAGGGACCATTTTCATTGGGGGAACACGACTGGTAGGTGTAGCAGTGTGCGACCAATCTGGTTTAACTTTATATTCAGGCTCCCTTGAGCCGGTGGAGTCGACGGACTCATGGTTACGCACCTGCGCGCTACGAGAGGTACTAGACCTGATAACGATTTTAGCAGCTTACACAGCAACCCCACACATTTTCCTACTCCCTGCTGACGAGAGGCAACTACCTCGAAACACGTGTCCAGGGATGGCACACGCCACGCATACTTGCATTCACACTCGAGCATAGGTGTATCCGCCGACGCTGACCTTCAGGGACCATTTTCATTGGGGGAACACGACTGGTAGGTGTAGCAGTGTGCGACCAATCTGGTTTAACTTTATATTCAGGCTCCCTTGAGCCGGTGGAGTCGACGGACTCATGGTTACGCACCTGCGCGCTACGAGAGGTACTAGACCTGATAACGATTTTAGCAGCTTACACAGCAACCCCACACATTTTCCTACTCCCTGCTGACGAGAGGCAACTACCTCGAAACACGTGTCCAGGGATGGCACACGCCACGCATACTTGCATTCACACTCGAGCATAGGTGTATCCGCCGACGCTGACCTTCAGGGACCATTTTCATTGGGGGAACACGACTGGTAGGTGTAGCAGTGTGCGACCAATCTGGTTTAACTTTATATTCAGGCTCCCTTGAGCCGGTGGAGTCGACGGACTCATGGTTACGCACCTGCGCGCTACGAGAGGTACTAGACCTGATAACGATTTTAGCAGCTTACACAGCAACCCCACACATTTTCCTACTCCCTGCTGACGAGAGGCAACTACCTCGAAACACGTGTCCAGGGATGGCACACGCCACGCATACTTGCATTCACACTCGAGCATAGGTGTATCCGCCGACGCTGACCTTCAGGGACCATTTTCATTGGGGGAACACGACTGGTAGGTGTAGCAGTGTGCGACCAATCTGGTTTAACTTTATATTCAGGCTCCCTTGAGCCGGTGGAGTCAACGGACTCATGGTTACGCACCTGCGCGCTACGAGAGGTACTAGACCTGATAACGATTTTAGCAGCTTACACAGCAACCCCACACATTTTCCTACTCCCTGCTGACGAGAGGCAACTACCTCGAAACACGTGTCCAGGGATGGCACACGCCACGCATACTTGCATTCACACTCGAGCATAGGTGTATCCGCCGACGCTGACCTTCAGGGACCATTTTCATTGGGGGAACACGACTGGTAGGTGTAGCAGTGTGCGACCAATCTGGTTTAACTTTATATTCAGGCTCCCTTGAGCCGGTGGAGTCGACGGACTCATGGTTACGCACCTGCGCGCTACGAGAGGTACTAGACCTGATAACGATTTTAGCAGCTTACACAGCAACCCCACACATTTTCCTACTCCCTGCTGACGAGAGGCAACTACCTCGAAACACGTGTCCAGGGATGGCACACGCCACGCATACTTGCATTCACACTCGAGCATAGGTGTATCCGCCGACGCTGACCTTCAGGGACCATTTTCATTGGGGGAACACGACTGGTAGGTGTAGCAGTGTGCGACCAATCTGGTTTAACTTTATATTCAGGCTCCCTTGAGCCGGTGGAGTCGACGGACTCATGGTTACGCACCTGCGCGCTACGAGAGGTACTAGACCTGATAACGATTTTAGCAGCTTACACAGCAACCCCACACATTTTCCTACTCCCTGCTGACGAGAGGCAACTACCTCGAAACACGTGTCCAGGGATGGCACACGCCACGCATACTTGCATTCACACTCGAGCATAGGTGTATCCGCCGACGCTGACCTTCAGGGACCATTTTCATTGGGGGAACACGACTGGTAGGTGTAGCAGTGTGCGACCAATCTGGTTTAACTTTATATTCAGGCTCCCTTGAGCCGGTGGAGTCGACGGACTCATGGTTACGCACCTGCGCGCTACGAGAGGTACTAGACCTGATAACGATTTTAGCAGCTTACACAGCAACCCCACACATTTTCCTACTCCCTGCTGACGAGAGGCAACTACCTCGAAACACGTGTCCAGGGATGGCACACGCCACGCATACTTGCATTCACACTCGAGCATAGGTGTATCCGCCGACGCTGACCTTCAGGGACCATTTTCATTGGGGGAACACGACTGGTAGGTGTAGCAGTGTGCGACCAATCTGGTTTAAAACACATTTTAAGACTTCAGAATCTCTTTAAATGAAACTCATGACTCATGAATTCTCGGTAATGAATAATTTTATCTAATATTTCATAATGATTTGAATTCGCATTTGTCTCATCGAAGTTTAGAAAGTTTATATCAAAATTTTTTGTGATTTGCAGAACATCATATTTACCTAATCTGGCTATTTGGAGTGCTCTAATTCATTGGCTCTGCATAATTTTGTCGTAAATCGTCCGAAAGCAAGCCAAAGCTCAAAGTTCTTTGCTCAGCACGCTACAGTCCCAAAGATCGGCAAAGGACCAGAGACGTGCAAGCATCTGTCATTGCCCATAGATTTAGGAAAAGTTTGCAATCATCAGTTGATCGGGCAGCAATCGGACCTTCAAGAATTCAGGAGAACGCGCAAAACTAAGCAAGGCAACGTAAGCGACGTGACCCAAAGGTAAGAGCGAAGCGAACGCACCCTCTCTATTCAACCACTTCTTTTATAATACAATGAAGTCAAGAAGATACAATATAATATTTTAGGAAAGTCATAATTGGCTGGTTAAGATCGTCCGATGTTAGTTTTAAGTTTTCAGTTCAGTTCGAGGGGTGATGTCATGAGATTGTCCAAAAGTCGGCTTGTTCCGGTTTATTGTAAGGTTGATTGTTCTCTGTTTTTGGCTGATGTCCCACTCTGTCCTTGTTCGGGTACATGGTGAACAAAGGTCGTGATGAGGTCTAGGAGATTTCTCGCGCCTGCGCAGCTCACACCGCGCCTCGTGAAACAGTGGCCACTTCGTCATGTGGTGTCAGCGGCTATTTTGGATTTAGGCCCAAATGCTAATTTAAGCGAAACAAACACAAAAGAGTAATTAATACATAGAAATAATTAATCTAATGTTAACCCCTTACTAATCCCTCTATGTGCTTGTATTTAACTAGCGTATAGCAACATTTAAAGCCATTATATTCACCTTTTCGGTCCTCCTCTTGAGCAACATTACAAGAGCAACATATATCATGCAGTATTCTATTTACCACATATACTACTATTAATATGCGTACAGATTTTAGTCATAAAGGTTATTTTAGCCATGCAAATGCTAATCCCACATGTAATTCGAATGTTAATAATGTTGGTTAATAAACATGCAAATTCATTTAATAATATTATAGTTAATAGATTGTTTAATTAGTATTTTCATGCAGAATAGAGGAGGCATACAAAATGTTGCATTACCCGCTCCATCACCTCCATAATCACTTACTAGGGCTTCTATCATGGGAGAACCCCTCTCCCTGCACCTCTCATCTAGAGTCAGTAGAGTGTCCCTCCCACTACCAGGAAAAGAATCCCCTGTGCCCGTTCCCCAATCCACCTCAGGGACACTGCGCACCACTGGAGTAATCTCATAATCCTGAACCCCCGGGTGTATGTCAACCCCCTCCTTGAAGCAGGTCCCCAAACCTGTGTGTGTGTGTGTGTGTACCTCATCCTCAGTACTGGACCTAACACTCTTGCTAACACCATCTGGGCAGGGCCTAGCTCCACTGACTTCCCAGTCCATCTCTCTCATTTTATTGTCATGGTCTAACATCATCCTTTGTGACTCCATCTTGAGCCTCTCAAGCTCTATCTCGTGCCTCCTAGCATCCCTTCTGTCCTCCAGCTCCTCTGGGGACAAACCACCTCCCAAAAGCACATCCACCCTAGGAACAGGCTCCTTCGCCTCCCCACTGAGAATATCAGACTGCTCGCTGGCATGTCTAGCTGCTACCCAGGCCCTCATCGCCTTTTGCAGCTCCTCCTTCCTAGTGAGGCCTCTGACTTGGATTTTTAGGTTTTTGCAAATCGCTTTCAACTCCTTCACGTTGTAGGATTCTAACCTATCCTCCACAAAGGCAATTTCCATGGATGCAACAGTTGATGCTCTTGATTCAGGCATGATGAAGGGGCAAGGTCAAAAGTAGGCCAGAAAAAGAAAAAGAACCAGTATGTGGCACGTAATGGTCTGTGATGTGGTAGTAGTGCACACCAATCACTGTAAGTCAAGTGCAAACGCAAGTCCTTTCCTCACCGCTGACAACCAATGTTAGAAATTGGATTTTTGGTCGGCGAGGGCGTGGGCCAAAGCCATGCATAAACCACCACTCTAGTCAGGATAAGGGAGTTACACTTCTAAAATAACCCCTGCTCACCACCTAGGTAGCTTGACACGAGCAGCCAGGCTTATCTTAGAGGCAGTGTGTAAAGCATTTGCACATAACTAACAGTGATATAGTGCACGCACTACAAAAGGACACCACCCCAGTTCATAAAAAATATCCAATATTTTTATATAATTAAGACAAGACCAACAAGCATTGGCATAGCCAATAGGTCTCGCCTTTGGGACCTAATAAGTGTTTAGTCATGCAACACTTGATGTTGTTGCACCAAGGATATTGTACTGGATAACTATACACTTATAAGGTCCCAAAGGAGAGACCGATTGGCTATGCCAATGCTTGTTGTTTTTTTAAAGGACAAGCAGTGCTATAGAACTCCGGCTGCTACACAGATGCTGCAGCCATCTTTGAATGGTTTTAAAGCCAATTCAAATGCTGTCGCCAGTGTATGTGAATCCCTATCTCAACTGTGAGACTGTTCTCCTGCTTCCCAATTCTATTAAATACAAATTATGTAAAAAGAACATCCCTTTCATGGCTGCACGGCTCATCCTACCCACGTTTCACGCGCAGATTTGAAATACTGTTGTTTTGGGTTTCCCGGAATTCAACTGGTTGAGAAGTGGAGAGGTGTAGAGAGGTAGAGAGAGAGAGGTAGAGAGGTAGAGAGGGAGAGGTAGAGGTAGAGAGAGAGAGGTAGAGAGAGAGAGAGAGAGGTAGAGAGAGAGAGGTAGAGAGAGAGAGGGAGATAGAGAGAGGTAGAGGTAGAGAGAGAGAGAGGTACAGAGAGGTACAGAGAGGGAGAGGTAGAGAGGGAGAGGTACAGAGAGGTACAGGTAGAGAGGGAGAGGGAGAGAGGGAGAGGTAGAGGGAGGTAGAGAGAGAGAGGTAGAGAGAGAGAGGTAGAGAGAGGTAGAGAGAGAGAGGTAGAGAGAGGTAGAGAGAGACTGGAGAGAGAGCGAGGTAGAGAGAGCTAGAGAGACAGAGGTAGAGAGAGAGAGGTAGAGAGAGAGGTAGAGAGAGGTAGAGATAGGCAGAGAGATAGGTAGAGAGGTAGAGAGAGGTAGAGAGATAGGCAGAGAGATAGGTAGAGAGGTAGAGAGGTAGATAGGTATAGAGAGTTGTAGAGAGGTAGAGAGGTGTAGAGAGGCAGAGAGGTGTAGAGAGGTGTAGAGAGAGAGGTAGAGACAGAGGTAGAGAGCGGTAGCGAGAGAGAGGTAGAGAGAGAGAGAGGTAGAGAATGAGGTAGAGAGGTAGAGAGAGGTAGAGAGAGAGGTATAGAGGTAAACAAGCAGTAAAATATCTCCAAAAATCCGCTGCCCGCGAAATATAACTGTCTTATAAATGCAACTGTAAATTCCTTACTAATGTTGTAATATGATGCCATGTTTATTTATTTTTTCAAAGGCTGATTAAGAGATTTGTTTTAAAAATGAAATACCATGTTCTGGTAGTAAATAATTGTGAGATTAAATAATCAGGTTATGGATTAAAAAAGCAACTCCACAATGTTTAATAAAGTTTGATAGCCCACTGCCTAAGACTACACTTGTTGTTAAAGGTCCTGAACCAGAGTGATGGGGGGGTGGTAGCTAGAGGGTCTTTAACAACCGCTATAGCCCGAGGATGAAGGTCTAGTCTGTCCACTGAAGGTAAAATGTTATATATTAAAAAGGGAGAAAAAGAAAGGCCACCTTGGAATGTCTGAGCAGAAAGTCTATACCAGTCACTATTGGTCCCGAGCAACTCCACTGTCTTCAGCTCTTAGCATTCCAATATTCTGATGTTTACTTTCTAATATGTCACACCGTTGGCATCGCCTGCTGTCAAAGACCCACCTCGCTCTGTCATAATCCTTTAAAAAAAATCTTGCTATCGAAGTGTTCTCAGTGAATAATATAAATTAGCAGGATGAAAGAGGAAAAATATCAAAGCACGATTTAAATGTAGAAATTGAAAAATCGGACACAAGACGCCTGGTTCTTGAGTAAAACTGTGTTAATGCTATAGTTTTATATCATGGAGTCGTGTGTGCAGTAATCTTCCAATACACAGATTTTGCAGAGTGAAAAAGAGAGCCGCAGTTTGCTGCTCTGAAGAAGAGGCGGCAGGAGGCAGGAAACTAGATTTTAAATTCGCCTGCAAATATGTGTGGACAGTTCGGTCATTTTAAACCCAGCTCCTTTAGGTTTTCATTGTAGGACATACAATGCGATGTGAAAACCTTCCAGCTGACGCTGATTAACCCGGACTTCAGAGTTTTCAAGGGTATAATATCGGCTATAATAACTGGCGTGCACGTCATTCTTTATGTTGTATGACATCTAGAGCACATTAGCACAGCCTCTGTTTCACAACAATTCGACACTGCAGAGGAAGCAAGAAAAAAAAAACGAAAGGAAGCCTCCAGAGAGAGAAAGGGAAAGAGTGAGAAAGAGGGGGAGAGAGAGCGGGAGAGAGAAAGAGAGAGCGGGAGAGAGAAAGAGAGAGAGGGAGAGACAGATAGAAAGTGAGAGGAGAGAGAGAGAGAGAGAGAGAGAGAGAGAGAGAGGGGGAGAGAGAGAGAGAGAGAGCGGGATTGGGGATTGCCAAACAAAAAGAGGCATTTCCTCACAGGAATATAAAGGGCTGTAAACGTGCTATAGCACAATAATAATATTCTGGAGGCACCACTCAACTCTGGAACCTACTAAACCATGCAGTCTATTGGGAAATCCGCCATTACCAAAAGTAGCATGAACACACCTCAATAAAGCGAGCCTCTAAGCACAAACTTCTCTCACTCTATTGCGATAAACTCCACCCACTGCATGCAAAACAGAGTTAGCCTCGGCTGCACATTTGTTTACATACCTTCCTGCTGCAGACGCCTGCCAATCGCATCTGGGAAGTGAAAGTAGCAAGCCCGGGAGTTGTGTTAGCACGCGCAAAAATAAAATTGAAAAAAAGCACGCACGCGGCGGCAGAAGTGAAAGCAGGCTGGCGAGTGGTGTGCAATGTGTGTGCACCATGACGAGAGAGGAAAGCCAGATGGCGCCTTTGTTCGTCATTGTGCGCATAACCGCAAGCTCTATGCCACCCAAAAAGCTGTGATCGGGCTTTTTAAAGCCCACTCACTAAATGTCTCGCCAGAGCACCGCATGCGCTGGCTCAGGCGAGCCCCAAAAACGATAAAAATCCACAATACTATACTTAAAAGTTCACAGTTCCAAAAACACGCTGATTAAAAAGAGTTCCTTGTGTGGATAGCTCCATCCGGGCTACCACGGCGTCGTGAACAACAAAATCCAACAGTTCTGGCTGGTCGCGGGATCGCGGGCCTGCTACGGTGTCGGGGAGACCCGCAAAACAGTACCTGTGAGAAATGCAGGGCGTTGAGGCCCTTGAAGTCACTCACGTTTGCAGGTCGAGCTCCTCTCTGGTGGAATCAGGAGCGCTGGTGCCGGCAGGCGTTGGGTGCTGCGGTGTGAAGTGAAGCGGTGCAGTGTGCGGTGCCCCCAGGTCGCGGTGCAAGCAGCGGCTTGGTGGCTGCGTCAGATGGCGTCGTCGGTGAGACCAGGGTCGCAGTGCAAGAAAGGCGTGCTCGCCACGGTGCTAGCAGGTCACAGTGCAAGCAGCGGCGTCGTTGTTGCTGAAGCGCTGTCGTCGGCTGACTAACTGGAGTCAATGGCGCCGCCATCGGTAGGCCAAGGCTGCGGTGCGGAATGAGGGTGGGGCATCGTGTGAATTACCAGTGGTGCCTTTGAACCACGGTGCAAGCCGCAGCGTCGATTTTGACGGGGAATGGCGGCGTCAGGCAGGCCAAGGCGTCCTCGTGAAGCAAGGTGGTGCGGAGTGCGGTGCCCACAAGTCGCGGTACGAGCAGTGGCTCAGTGGTGGCATCAACAGGCGTCATCGGTGAGACAGGGTCACAGTGCGGTGTTGTGGCGGTGCTCTCTGCAGTTCCAAAGCTTCGGCGTGAAGAGAGGCGGTGCGGAGTGCTTTGCCCACAGGTCGCAGGCCAAGCAACGACTTGGTGGCGGCGTCAACAGGCGTCGTCGGTGAGACCAGGGTTGCGGTGCGACATTGCAACGGTACCCTCTGCGGTGTCAAAGCTTCGGCGTGAAGCAAGGCGATGCGGAGTGCAGTGCCCACAGGTCGCGGTGCAAGCAGCGGCTCGGTGACGACATCAACAGACGTCGGCGGTGAGACCAGGGTTGCGGTGCAGCGTTGCGGCCGTGCCCTCTGCGGTGCCAAAGGTTCGGCGTGAAACAAGGCGGTGCAGAGTGCGGTGCCCACAGGTGGCGATGCAAGCATTGGATCGGTGGCGGCGTCAACAGGCATCGTCAGTGAGACCAAGGTTGCGGTGCGGCGTTGCGGTGGTGCCCTCTGCAGTGCCTTCAGGTCACGGAGTCGGCAGCGGCGTCGTAGACGTCATCGAGTTGAATTTCCTCTGTTTGCAGCACAAAACACACAGTCCCCAGTGCTGCGGGCAGAAGAGCTTGAAGTCTTTGTTGTTCCTGAGACTTTGTGAACAGGGGGCAAGCTCTACCTCAAGCCCTTGGAGAGAATCACAAATTGGGTTACAGAAAGTCCAGTCCAGGCCTTTCACTGCCCAAGACAGAAGCAGCCACTGCAGGTCAGCCCAGCAAAGCGCACAGCAAAGTGGTAGTTCCTCCTCAGAGCTTCTCCAGCTCTTCTTCCTGGCTGTCTTCTTGATCCAGATGAGTTCTAAAGTTCAGGGGTCTGGGCACCAGTATTTGTATCCAAAAATCCTTTGATCTTTCAGACAGAGGGTGTCTGTGCCCAGCTAGAACCAGTTCTGCCTTCTCTGGTTCGAATTCCTGGCAGGAGGTAGGGACGGCATTGTCAGAGACAGACTTTGACATGACCTTTGAGGTGCATGGAAATCTCCTCCCCCTTCCCCCATCGCAGCCCAGGTCTATTCAGCCCTTTCCTGGCCTAGACTATCTGGTGCCCGCCTGGCCCCCCAGCCTTCTGTCATCCAAAAGCCAGACAGGCAATCCACATTCCAGCAGAGGCACATGGGATGACTGAGTAAGAAAATACCTACTTTCTAAAAGTGGTGTTTTCAAACACAAAATGTAAAAATCACCTTCACTAAAATATGCATCTTTAGATTCTGAGTTCAGGCATACTAAATTCTATTTTCTTACCTAATTCCCTGGGCCAGTTATGTTTATAAGAAGTTATAAACAAACCTCCCTTTCTATCCTATGGGGAACTGGTAGCCTTGCAATAGTGAAAAACGAAATTGGCTGTAATTCACTATCAAGACATGCCACACACACCAGGGCATGTCCCACCTTTCACATACACTGCACCCTGCCCACAGGGGTACCTTGGGCCTACCTGAGGGTTGTCTGACATGTAAGAAAAAGGAAGGTTAGGGACCGGCCAGTGTGTGCACTGGCCAAATCGACATGGCAGTTACAAACTGTGCGCAGACTCTGCAATGGCAGGTCTGAGTTACCATTTTCAGGGCTACTCACGGGGGTGGCACAACCAGTGCTGCTGGACCCACAGTAGCAGTCGATTCACCAGCCCATGCACACGCAGTGCACTTTACTAGAGGATAACAGGTAAATCAAATATCCAATCATGGGAACACCAATCCATAGCACAATTTACACAGAGAGCATATGAACTTTAACACTGATTAGCAGTGGTAAAGTGCCCAGAGTCCTAAAACCAACACACACAGGTCAGGGAAAAATAGGAGGAAGAAGGAAGAAGCAAAATGTTTGGGGATAACCCTGCAAAAAGAGCCATTTCTAACAGTTAATGCTTGAATTTGTGATGAATATATGATGTTTAATTGATTGAATTTTCTCTCCACTGAGTGAAAGGCGAATGTATTGTACTTTGAAGTGGTTCACATATTCAAAGATTTAGATAAAAATTGTAAACGCTAAAGGAGTCTGTGGTTATTTCATTTGAAAGTATAAGTAAGTTAGCTTTATGTCATTTTCACCATCAACTAGTTCAACTAATGATCCATCGACCAGAGGAAAGCACTTTTTGATCTGTGAAGGGTTAGTTAAGGAAAATAAAAGTATTTAGATTAATCCTAAACTATTGTGAAACTCATAAACTCGACACCCAGTGGTTTTACTCAATTTGTGTGTTTGATGGGCCCAGGTGAGTATGTGGTAGTAGAGTATCTGTTGTTGGTAAACAGCTGGATCAAGACATCTAGGTAATGCCGCCACTACTGCATCTAAAGTAGCTAAAAAGTAAGCGACAGGTCTACGGTCACTTCCATGTGTTTGTGTAAGCACTGTGCGAATGCAGCCCTCTCTCTCACTGCAAAAAAAGTAAAATCGCTTTGTTATAATCGGGCATTCCTAGTGCCGGGGCATGGCAGAGGCTTTCTCTCAACTCTTGGAGGCAACCAAACAATCATCATCCCAGGACACCGGGTCCAAAACATCTTTGTGTGTCAGCCTCTGTAAAGGCTTGGCCACTAAGGAAAAGTTGGGTATCCACCGGCGACAGTAGCTCACCATACCCAAAACATCCTTACTTCTTTCTGGGTTGTGGGCGATTTAATTTGCAAAATCGCTGTGAATCTCTCCTGCGACACCTATATGACTCCTTTCTCAATACGATGACCAAGATAAAAGACTTATTTTAAACAGTACTGAAGCTTGCTAGGGTACAATTTAGGACCATTCTCAGCCAAGTGGTTCAACAATGCAATAGTGCCAGTTTTGCAAGCTTCCTGAGTATTAGACACAAGCAGCAGGTCATCAATATACTGTACCATGTCGGAGTAACAGGACATAACCAAAGACTCCAAATTCTTTTTAAGAATCTGATTAAAAATGGAGGGAATCTCCGTATACCCTTGTGGGACTTGGCAATATGCCAAAACACAACTGCTGTACCTAAATGCAAAGATGATCTAATTGTCCTCATGCAATGGTATGGAGAAGAAAGCCTGACACAAATGATGACAGAGAACCACTCAGCCTCATATGGAATTGGAAACAATGTCACAGTAGGATTCGGTACCACCGGACAGCAAGGAATCTCAATATTGTTTATCTCACAGCAGGATTCGGTACCATGGGGCAGCAAAGAATCACAATATTATTTATGTTGCAAAGGTCATGCACTATGCGGTGCTTACCTGTCATATAGTCAGTGGTTAAAGGATACACACTTACCACCAACCTCGGAAGGAAGCCTTCTGGAGCGATGGAGCGTGGTTTATCCCCCTCGACCCTGGGGCGCAGACCCTCACAGAGCAATAACTACACTGCTGCGCGGGAAAGCCCCCCGGGGAAAAGGGAAGTGGATAAAATAGGAAAATGCTGCTGGGTGGTGAGGTATCTTCTGGTCCTGCGTCTATGAGGGAATCTGTGACTTAGCAGAGGAACCTCCCATGAAATAACTATAGAGGGAAGACAAGCGACAGAAAGGTCAATACGCGCTGCCCACCCCCTGTCTACTCAAGTTCTCTAAGTTACGTTGTTACCCCAACAGCAAATGCGACTTACTAGAGATAGTAGCAGCAACAGCACTTAGTAAAGTCATCAACAGGTTACTTCAATGATTGCGCAAGGGTTGAGCGCGAACATGCATCTCAGGACTTGGCAGTAGTACAGTCAATCTCCCCCACACTGTTACGTCACAGTTTTGGGGTTTGAATAATCGCGTCAGAGTGCACTGAACTGTTCAATGTGTCAAAGACTGGGTAATCCCTGGGACCGCCGGCTTCTAGGCATAGGCGAGTGTTTCATGTGCAGGTAGACATGAAGGAGAGAAACGAATGGGGTGTAGCAAGGCAGCTTGAGACAGTGCAACAAACAGAGTTCTACCGCATGGCCAAGTAAACAGAGGGAAGCAAGCAAGATACTACTTGGTAATGCGCTACTCACAGAACGGCATCAGACGGGGACTTTCTTCGAGAACTCTTTGGCGGATTGCGGGCTCCCGGGTATCAAAACGGTAATGTCTTCGTAACGACAACGCGGACTCTTTGGCTTGTCGAGTCGCTGCCGGTCATCCGGCGTTGGGCTTCGTCGGAAGAGAGGATCCAGCGGGGAATACCATCCGCTACCAAAGTGTTTGAAAAAGCATTGGCAAGCACTGATCCCTGGGAGAGGGAAGTGCTTTATCGTATTCCGGCAGCATCGCCGGGAACTACTTCCGGTTCGTCGTCTGTGGGCATGCTGGGAGTTGTAGTGCCCGGTGCTTGTGCATACTACTACCTCCCCTTACGCGCCCTGCATATCGGACCGCGCGCTGTAATCTAGAAGCGCTGGGGGTTAAATGCATGGTGTGCGCCTCGCCCTGGCCTTTCACTGCAGAAATCGCGACATTACCGCTCTGCTTCTGCAGGCCCACAATGGATGAGTTACATGAACTCCCCATAATCTCTTTCAAAATACCTTGTTGGATCATTGTCTCAATTACTGGAGTTATTTCAGCAATTGTCTCAGGGGTCAAATTTGACTCTGGTGGTCTGGGATATTCTGCATTTGGCTTTATCTGTATACGGACAGACTCATATCCTTTAATGAGTCCAATGTCCTTTCTTAAAAACTCCCAAACCTCGGACCTCACAGTATCTCTAAGATCCAAGGGCAACTCTTTACTTGTCATCATATGGTAAAGTGGAGCAACCGGATTTTGAATAACTATTTTAAAGGCAACATCCTCATCATGGGTCTGAAATAGGGTTGGGCGGAATTTGCGAAAGTGACTTTCGTAAATTATCGCAAAAATGTAAAAAATCTCCGCAAAAACGTGGAAATATCGCGAAGATGTGGAAGTTTTTTCCCGCCCGTTCGCGGTATTTTCTGCGTGGTCGCGGCTCGCCAACTTACCCATTCGGTTGCTCGCGGGCACGGCCATCTTGTTTTCACTCTTCTCGCGGTGCATGATCGCGAGAAGAAAGACGTGATCGCGCGACCAATGACATTACTGCGGTGGTCTGGGATATTCTGCATTTGGCTTTATCTGTATACGGACAGACTCATATCCTTTAATGAGTCCAATGTCCTTTCTTGAAAACTCCCAAACCTCGGACCTCACAGTATCTCTAAGATCCAAGGGCAACTCTTTACTTGTCATCATATGGTAAAGTGGAGCAACCGGATTTTGATTAACTATTTAAAAGGCAACATCCTCATCATGGGTCTGAAATAGGGTTGGGCGGAATTTGCGAAAGTGACTTTCGCAAATTATCGCAAAAATTTAAAAAATCTCCGCAAAAACGTGGAAATATCGCGAAGATGCGGAAGTTTTTTCCCGCCCGTTCGCGGTATTTTCTGCGTGGTCGCGGCTCGCCAACTTACCCATGCGGTTGCTCGCGGGCGCGGCCATCTTGTTTTCACTCTTCTCGCGGTGCATGATCGCGAGAAGAAAGACGTGATCGCGCGACCAATGACATTACTGCGGGCGCGAACTGTCGCGAGACAGCGGAAATGGCTACCAACAATCCAACATCTCGTGGAGAACGCGACCGGATCGGGAAAACTTGTCGGCGAACGCGGGGATTCAGGTAAGGCAATCGCGCGTGCGCGAGAATGTATTATTTTACAGCGCGAGCAAGAAACAAAATATCGCTAAGCTGCGGAATGCGGAAATTTTGACATTTTCGCGCTCTCCACGGAACGCGAAAATGTCAAATTATCGCAATTTCCGTGAGCGGAACGGAAATTTAGCCCAGGCCTAGTCTGAAACGCCATGCCTCTCAGTGTGCAGTAAACGGTGCAATTCAGCTTGCACAACAAGTCACATCCTAAGAAACTCACAGGGCTTGGATCATAAATCACAGATTGATGATAATCCTTAAAAATGTCCTATTCTTACAGGCACATACTCAGTAATAGGATTCTTAATTTGTTGATTAGCAACTCCAATAACTTGGATACTGCTTCCCGAGTGTGGTAGGTCTTCCATTGTTCTTATAGTAGAAATGGTAGCACCTGTATCAACCAAAAATGATACTGTGTGGCCATTTACCTCACCATCTACAGAACCACCCCTCTCAGGCACCATCAGGTGGACCGATCGGAGTCAAAATTATCAATGGTTTAAAACATAGGTCATTGATGATAGGGAATGTTAATTTGAAAAGAATTCTGGTTCACATTCGGAGCCAGATTTGAAATTAATCTGTGACCATTGACAGCTTGCTGTAGCATCAGGGATTGTGGAACTTGCATCACTGGAGCTTGTGGCGCATTAAAATGATAAAACCCCAGTCTGGGTACCTTCTGCGGCTTGCATTGAAATATTGTTCTGAAATTGTGAAAACCCTGGATTCGACCTTGATTTGCAGAACTAAGACAACATTCCCACCTCCAGTGGCCCAACCTATTACACTAGTTGTACGAGTTAGACTTTTTCAATGTGGCTACATTAATTCCAGTACTTGTATCTATAGGGATACCCCGACCTCTACCTTGTGACTGATAACCACCTCAACATTGCATGGCAGGAGCTTCCTGCAGGTGAGCTCCCTGCATAGGGGGAACATTTCCAACAAATGGCAGACCCTGACTTCCCTTCTGAGCAGTTTTCATTTGTGCTACCATGAGTTTCTTCTTCAGTTTCTTCAGCCTCATTTCAATCTCATAATTGCAATACTTAGCGTATCGCAAAATCTTATCAACCGACTAATTCTGCCAACACATCAAATGCTGTTGAATCATCATACCTATCTCAGGCCTCAATCCTGTTACAAACCAAAACACAAAATGTCCCATATCCTTAGGCTCCCACGTTTCAGTTCCACTGCACTGTTTAAAATGCCTGTAACAATCTCTCATAATATTCATGAATCGCCTCTTTGGGTTCCTGGGTCGTTATCTTGGAGCAACACTTTAGACTTCAATCACGTCATCACCTGGTTGTACTTTCTCATTACTATGAGTGACGGACCAGTAGTCAAAAGGTCTCTCACTGGTTCCCTCCCAGGCCACTACTTAGCTATTTTACATCCTGTCCACAAACCACTTGGACCCACAATATCAAATAGAGTATACAAATTAGTCCATAAAACCTTTAAAATTTTCACAAACCGCTAAACTTTTTTGTACCACTCCACAGGTTTCTCTCTTAACCTAGGGAAATCATTAGCGAATGATGCAATCAATCAATCATTCAAGCTTTGTAAAGCACACACTGCCACCCCTGCGGATATCTGGGAGCTGTGCCTGTGTCGAAGAGCCAGTCCTTGAGTCTCTTTCTGAAGTTTGCCAGTGAGGTGGTAGTATGTAGCTGGAGGGGAAGGTCATTCCAGGTCTTCACAGAAGTGTATGAAAAGGAGCGGCCACTGCTGCAGCCACATTGGATGTGCGGGGGGTGCAAGAGTGAGTGAGGGGTCGTGCAGATGTCTTGAGGGTTGGTGGAAGCTCAGTCGATGGTAATGTAGGCAGGTCCTAGGTGTGTAGGGCTTTGTAGGCATGTGTGAGGATCTTGAAGTGGCATTTCTTCTGGATGGGGAGCCAGTGGAGGTCTCTCCGGTGCGGGGAGACGTAGCTTCATTTGGGGGGATCCATTACGAGCCTGGCTGCGGCATTCTGTATGGTATGGAATCTTCTTAGGAGCTAAGTGGGTATACCGGAGGCCTCTGCCATGGTCAAAGTGGCTGGTGACGAGGGTTTGAGTGGTAGTCTTTCTGGTGTTGGATGGAATCCATCTGAAGATT
Organism: Triturus cristatus; assembly: GCF_964204655.1. Classification (NCBI taxonomy): domain Eukaryota; kingdom Metazoa; phylum Chordata; class Amphibia; order Caudata; family Salamandridae; genus Triturus; species Triturus cristatus. Next base: position 465,252,714 of record NC_140592.1, read on the forward strand.
CTGCAGAGCATGCAAAGTATTTGGAAGCAGAAGAAGGCGACTGCGTTGACTTGTCGTTTCATAGCCAGTTGGCTGCTGAGATTGATGCCGAGCTTGCATGCATGGTCAGTCAGTGTGAGTCCGAGTTCTACAGGCCACCAGCTGTGGTCCCATGCGGAGGTGTTCTTCCGGAAGATCAGTACTTTAGTTTTGTCAGAGTTCAATTGAAGGCAGTTGTCTCTCATCCATTTGGCTACGTTGGTCATGGAGTTGCAGAAGTTGGTTTTGGTTTTGGAGGGGTTTTCGGTGAACGATAGAATCAGTTAAGTGTCGTCTGCGTAGGATATTATGTTGAGTCCAAGGGTTCTGACGACGTCTATGAGGGGGGTCACGTAGATGTTAAACAGGGTGGGGCTGAGGGATGATCCTTGAGGTACGCCACATATGATGTCTTTGGGTGCAGAGGTGAAGGGAGGCAGTTGGATGCTCTGTGTAAATTCTGTGAGGAAGGAGGCGATCCACTTGAGGGTATCTTGCTGTATGCCTGAAGTTCTGGACAGACTGGTTGAAATCTGTTAAGGCCTCAGGAAGGAGGGTGGTGAAGGCCTGTGACCACTGAGTTTCGGTGACCTTGCTCCTGCTGCGATGGGGAGGTCTGATGCTTGTTGATGGTGTGCTATGCGTCGGTGATGGCGAAGTGTACAATAGTGTGGTCAGTCCATGAGAGTTCTGTGCTGTGGCTGAATTTGATTCTGGGGTTGAGTGTGTGTCCGGCGTTGTGCGTTGGTTTGGTGACCAGTTGGGTGAGGCCGGTGTTGTTCAGACTCTCCAGGAGGGAGATGAAGTTCACTCCTACTCCAAGGTACATGAACATAACCTCCACTGAGTACCTTTCATAATCAATGGTTTCAAACATAGGGTATTGCTGATAGAGAATGTTAATTTGAAAAGAATTTTGGTTCACACTCGGAGTCTGATTTGAAATTAATCTGGGACCATTGACAGCTTGCTGTAGCATCAGGGATTGTGGAAATTGCATCACTGGAGCTTGTGGCGCATCAAAATAAAGAAACCCCAGTCTGGGTACCTTCTGCAGCTTGCATAGAAATATTGTTCTGAAATTGTGAAAATCTTGGATTTTGACCTTGATTTGCAGAACTAAGACAACATTCCCACCTCAAATGCCCCAACCTATTACACTAGGGAAACTTGAAGTTCCCACCTATGCCTCTCTGGAATAAGGCAGTTCCACCATTGATCTTTTGGGACTTTTCCTTTGTGACTATTTAACTTCCCACTTATCCAATGCACTTCACATCTAAATGCTGTGAATTAATTCCTGAATTTGCATTCTCAGCCCCGGTATTCTTATATTTTCTAAATCTTGATCGCCAAAGCATAGCTGGTGGCTCTTCTGTAAAGCCTTTCTCCGCTCCAAACTTACTTCATATTTCTGAGCTGTTTCAGACAATTTATCATGAGCTTGTCTCGCTCTCCAAGTAGCATCTTTGCTCATAAACAAAAGCTCATTTTGTTGATAAGTGTCTATTGGAGCCAATTCAAGTTTTAAATTAGCTACATCCACCAAATTCACTTTCAATGATGACTTGATCAATCCTTGACTTATTAATGTGCTTCTGCTTTCCTTCGAGGTGGTTTTGAGAACCTTCAGCCATTTGTCTAGCTCCTGAGCATGGAGTCTATGTGGCACTTTAGAAGTCTTTGGTACTGATCCTTCTCTGGGGGTGCTACTATGCGAATTCAGGGCTGGCTCCCAAGTGAGCTAATCCAAATCCGGCAATCCCTGAAATGACGTCAAATGTCCAAATCCGGTCGGATTCACCATTGGGTCTACACTCGCACCACAAGGGGAACTCGCATTCTTTGGAACCAAGGGAATAAACCTCACATTGAAGCTGTTCTCCACTTCTCCTCTTCTGCATCCCACCTAGCATCAGCATAAGTGTGCACTGCTTTCTAACTCTTCCCTGATATCTCTCTTTCTCTCTGGCATGAGCTGCATGCTACCAAGCATTGAGCGCTTCAAACTGTGTAGGTCTAGCCTGTCATTTCATCTCATTTATAATCCTCTTCAAGGTATCAATGATTCTCACATTAAATGTGCCATAGCATGGAAATGCCAGTGCACCTTCTTACTCAGTGATCTTGTGCCATTGTTTAAGCAAATTACAATTGTAAAGGCCTGCCTTTATCACCATATAATGACCTGTGGTATCTTTGGGTGGTGCTTATTCTTCCTCCCTAACAGATATCGTCACATCTCCCCTAATCAAATCTCGTATGACCTTAAAACATTTCATTTTTCAGGTAAAATGTCAATGTTCACTATTCAAATTGTTTGTTTCAAAACAGGAAGTTACAATATTTTCACAATAGGTGTTTAAAATCAGCAACCAATACCAACACAACACTCTATGACATGGATAACCAATAACAGTGCGGATTTACACCAACGACCAATCCCAGCACGGCACTCTGGGACATCAGTCTCACTCCTTGCAGCGGTTCACCCTCCTCTACAACTTTTGTGAACACACTCTCTTCAGCAATTCGCAGGCAAATTAATACAATGGAATGGCAACAAATAATTGTCTGCTTTCCTCAGGAAAGCGGCAGAATTCAATCACACAAGAAATAACTCAGAACAACGTTTTCTAATTTACTCTCCCACACAATTAAATGAAAACTCAACCTGCGGGGAATCACCCTGATCGGTACAGTTTCCTTTGTGCAAAACTTTCACCACCCTAACCATACCTCACTTTCATACATAAAGATAAATGTCCCTATCTCAATTGGGCTGTCGACTTCTCACAGCAGACACCATAAAACTGCAGCAGACAATTACAATACAGTGTCACTTTTAATATCATCCTGCGATCTTAGGCCACGCCCGAGCCATTAACAATTTTAAAATTTTCACATGAAACACCACATACACACAACATTCAAAATACCTCTGCCAAACATCACACAACTGTTACAATACCACGAGCCAAGCATAAGACACACACATGCAACCCTATTAATACTCACTCCTCTGCTGTGAGCTATCTGCCACAAACCGCTGAAACTCTGCAAATCCTCCGAACCGACACATGGGCTCTGGGATAAGGACGGAGGCTAGGAACTTAACTATTCTCATATAAAATCTCCTGACTCTCCTAGCTCAGGTCCTAACCATCATCTGCTACCATCTGACAATGCATAGAATTAGGTCTCCTTCTTCCTGGCCCCCTGCAATGGAAGTTCATAGGTGCCAGAGGAATAAAAGGAGTCAGGCTCAACTGCATTGAACAATTACAGTGTAACTCATTTGGCCACACAATAAAACTCTGAGTTGGAAGGTGGGGTTAAGTATGGATTTATTACAACTTCAAAGCTAAGCTGATATTAATCAGTCTCAGAAACATAATATGAAAATACAGAATCACTAATGGATATCCAACACGTCGGACAAAATTTATCCTCAATAACAGAAAGTAAATGACAAATTCAGTAGCTGCAATACAGAGAATGAGAAACAAAGTCTGGTGAGTAGTTTGAAGGTTTTGATCCTCCTTGGCTTAGTCAAAGATGAAAGGTTGGATCCACATTTACGTTGCTCCACTAATGATTGTGGTCTTATGTTGCTATACCTAGCCATATAATGGTTGAGTCTGACTATATGGATGTTGTTCCTGGGGCTTTTAGGCTATAATTGGAAGTGTGATGACCATAAACTGGTATGTGATGATTCGAGGGCTCACCTATGATGGATCTGTCCTTAACCTATGATGGCCTTGCCTTTTTAGGTCACACCTAGCGAACGCAGCGCATGCGCTGCATTCGCCTTGGCGAGCCTATTGTTTTCAATTTGCTAGGGAAGGGAGACAAACCATGTGCGCGCATGACAGGTGATGTGCCCGCGCATGGCTTCTCCTCTCTGGCGTTTCCTGTCACACTTCTCTCCTCACGCGCTTCATTTAGCTTTCAGTTTCACTGGCAGAAACGCGCGCTTGTTTGTTATTCTCGTGCTCCAGTGTTGTCATTAAGTAATGCTTTCCCTTGGCTTTGATGTGAGGCACATCATTATATGCCTCTGCCCGTCTTCAAGGAATCCTTGGTGTTGGCCCCAGAACAGTCTAATGTCTCCTTTCTCAACATGCATTCACCTCTACCTGCCTGGGAAGTCATAGGACGGGCAGAGAATCTTCACATGTTGTGTCCCAGGGAAAAAAACCTGGCTTCTCCTGGCCGCCATAATATGGGAACTGCTTTGAGAAGAGTGTTTTAAAGAACAAGGGTACCCCAATATGCGAACCTGGGGTGATACAATGTAGAAGGAAACAATGGTTCTTAATGGCCTATGAAGGTCCAGGACAGAGAGGGGCCCTTAAGAGGGCAGGTGATTTTGTATAGGTACAAAGACTCATAGGGGAGAGTGATAATTAATATAGAGAAAGGGGACAAGAAAAATCAATATATGACACTTATTTATTATACATAAGATGAATTCAAGTGCTCACATATTCAGTGACAACAAGCGTGACGTGAAGGTGAGGGTGAACTTTAAAAAAGAACATCGCATTGGCAACAGTTGTGAACCATTTTTTGTTAGATCAGTATAAAGGGTTCAAGTTGCGTAAGGTCGACGACGTTTCGAACTCAGTTATTCGAGTTCATCTTCAGGACAAATGTGAGCATATGAACTTTAGCATATGGGAGGGTTAATCATTGCAGGTGTAGTCAATTAACTAGCGTTTCACCGGTGGTGTCACCACTTCACTGAGTGCCTCGAGGAGGATCGAAGGCTTGAGAAAAACGCTGTGTCCAAACACATCAATTTAGAATGGAGCGAGGGTGTTCTGGTGCCGGGAATTGAATTCTTTGAGGCGGCACTTGCGTACTTGCACGCGAACAGGACCCGCTCCACCCCTCCTTGAGACTCCCATTTATTGGATTGTGTGCCGCCTCAAAGAATTCAATTCCCGGCACCAGAACACCCTCGCTCCATTCTAAATTGATGTGTTTGGACACAGCGTTTTTCTCAAGCCTTCGATCCTCCTTGAGGCACTCACTGAAGTGGTGACACCACCGGTGAAACGCTAGTTAATTGACTACACCTTCAATGATTAACCCTCCCATATGCTAAAGTTCATATGCTCACATTTGTCCTGAAGATGAACTCGAATAACTGAGTTTGAAACGTCGTCGACCTTACGCAACTTGAACCCTTTATACTGATCTAACAAAAAATGGTTCCCAACTGTCGCCAATGCGATGTTCTTTTTTAAAGTTCACCCTCACCTTCACGTCACGCTTGTTGTCACTGAATATGTGAGCACTTGAATTCATCTTATGTATAATAAATGTCATATATTGATTTTTCTTGTCCCCTTTCTCTATATTAATTATCACTCTCCCCTATGAGTCTTTGTACCTATACAAAATCACCTGCCCTCTTAAGGGCCCCTCTCTGTTCTGGACCTTCATAGGCCATTAAGAACCATTGTTTCCTTCTACAATGCTTTGAGAAGAGAGCATAGACGCCCACAAGGCCTTTTTATTATTTTTCCCCTTATCTGCTCAATCCCCGACATACCAGACGTAAACTGAGCTAATTTTAAACTATAGGTTTGTGTTGAAAAGCGCTAACTGTTAGTGTTTGTAACAGTACAAAAAGAAACCAATGGCCGATTTGAAAATAAGCTTTTTAAAGATTTCATATTTCAAGGCACCTCTCAAGCAAGGACTGCTGTTCATGGTAGGTACACAGAGCCCTGGGAAAAGGGTGCAGATATTAAAGTTATGTACTCATACTCACCACGTTCTTATGTGTGAGCCAGGGTCGGGTAATAGTAGGATGCGGGGGGGGGGTGGTGAGGTGTCATTGACGATAGGGAACAGGGAGAACAGGAGAACAATGCTTGCAGAAAAGAACCCAAACCTGAGGGAAGTGAATGAAAGGTTTGCAGAGGTAGCCAGAGAGAAGATTGTGGAATTATCATGCAGACTGACCAGCAAATTGTCCAGACCTGGGCAGTCATTAACTCATAATTCAAGTGTGCAAACCTATTCAAAAGGGAAAGGCAAAGCAGACAATGAGGAGGTTTGCTATTGTCCGACCTCTTGGGCATCATAACTTCATCACTCATTGTTTTTCAAGTCTGCATTCCTGCTCACTTCTGAATGAGAAGTTCTGGGTTGGTGGATTGGATGGATAATCAGTGTTTTAAAGGGACAGGACAACCAGGTATGGGACAACAAAGTGCCGCACAAATCCAACAAAAAACACAATTGTATTGCGCCAAATTTCTACTTTGTTGCCGCAAATGTGCCCATCAATGCCGCAATATCCCGGGGGGGGGGGGGGGGGGGGTCACCTGATTAGGACGCTTTTAAGGATTGCAAATTAACCACTCTGGAGAACACCCAACCTTTTCCAATACGTTTAAGCACTAAATAATAAACAGTAACCAACATGGATGATCCGTTAAGTACGATTACTTCGTATTTACTGGGCCCAATGGATTAATATTCACGGTTCACCCTGCGGGGGCACTCTTTAATCTGTGCTGCCTCCCAACTATCAAAAGCCATACCTGGAACTTCGGTGTTGCCTCATCCTTCTCTCCCTATGGGACTCGGTCGGGGTGCACCTTCAGAGAGACACGATGGTAGCCGCGACAGATCTTGCCTTCGTAGGACGTCTTCCCCTTCAACCCCAACACCCGGTACAGGTCTGTCGTACCGAAGTACTGCTCGCAGCGCTCCATGAGGCCCGGCATGTTGGCTTGAAACTAACAGATGGCGTAGAGCGCGCAGAAGCTAGCACTACTATCGGAGCGTCGCCCTGCACGTTGCGCACCTGTCTCGGCTCAGCAGGTGAAGTCTGCCTGACCACTAAAAAAAAACAACAAAAAAAACCACTATCACGGGCTTGGACGAGAACCCTGATAAATATTTCACGCGAAACACTTCGACTTCCTCTCCACGTCAAAGCCAGGCTGCCGATCGCAAGCGTGGACATAGTTGGCGAATGAAACACAGCATAACAGAAATAAAGTAACCGCAACACTTTAGAAAAATATAGAGATCAAGCCTGTAGAGAGCCACCCGGACTCTCTAAAACAATGTTTCGCTAAAACACGCATCCACACACCCCTTGGGGTGGGCTCGTCCCGAGGGGATAAATAAACATGGGCAAGACCGCACGTGGTCTTTAGCAGCCCAGATAACCCAACTGGAGTGTCCGTGTCCTTTAATTGGTTTAACACCGTTAACTGCGACCGAGGCCTGCCGTGCCACACTGGCGACGAGGCCGGTCGTGCCTTGCGTGCTCATCGGAAGGCCCGGCTAGCGCGTGGAGCGTGCGGAGCCCACCCGTGATGCTGATGCTCCCACTGCTCACCTGATACAGCCGACGATCGCGGAGCCCACCTGCGTGTTGCCGGAGGCGGACCGCCTCCCTGTGCAGCCTGCCGATCGCAGAGCCCACCCGCGTGCTGCCTGCTGCGCTGAAGGCTGCCAGCGCCATGCTCTGTGAAGAGGGGTGAGTGGCTGGCCCGGCGCTTCATCTGAGCTCTGCCCGATTGCTGCCCCCGCTCTGGGGCCCACCTGAGTGCTTCGCCTCGTGCTGGCCCCGGACTGCATCGGCCGATCTCGAGGAAGGGGTCTCGGCAGGGCTGTCCTTCTCCTGCCTGCCTGAACTGTACAATCATACTGCATGGTGCAGCATCTGAGACCCTGAGAGAGGGGAATATCAAGCTCAGGGCAGGGAGAGGAGGTCTTGATCAACAAGCATTGGCAAACCCACTGGTCCCATGGAGGTTTCCACCAAACAATCATTGGCATAGTCTCAGCACCAAGTGAGGGAGTGACCACACAGGGTAAACAAGCATTGGCAAACCCACAGGTCCCATCAGCGAAATCACGCGATGTCTACGGTGCCTGCGACAGGCACAGGTGCACCACAAACTGGCGGATCCAATCCAGGTGCTGGCAACAACCCACCACCACCACCGGTGGTCACCCACACCGCAGTGGCACCCCTACGACCGTTCAGCAAAACCTCAGACCCGGCTACCGCCGCCCCGAGATGGAAAGCGTGGGTAGGGAGACTAAACCATTATTTTAGAGGGACTCGAGAAACTGATGGGACAGTAAAGCAGTCACTACTCATTTATTATGAAGGGGCTGAAATCTACGACTTGTTCGACACGCTTCCCAACACAGGGAACGAGGATGATTATGACGCAGCGGTTGCTGCGCTGAATAGACACTTTGATCCACAGCTGAACCCTGATTTCGAAAAGTTTAAGTTCCGGAGGGCGTGGCAAACTGACACTGAATCCGTCGATATGTTCTCCGCGCGGCTGCGCCGGCTGGCCAGCATGTGCCCATTCACGGACCAAAGAGTGGAGATAAGGGATCAGATCATCTTAGGCTGTCGCTTCAAGCTCCTACGGAAGCTGATCCTCCGGCAGCCAGGGATCTCGCTGGATGAAATCCTAGTACTAGCTCGGTCTCATGAGTTGTCCGATGCCCAGGCGGAAGAAATGGAAGCGGCCCTCCACGCGCCAGTAGCCACAGGACTGGGGTTCAAGAGCGCACCCATCAAGGAAGAAAAGGTTGAAGCAATTTAAAGGCGGCCTGCTGCACCTCGCCAAGCGCCCAAACCTGCATCCGGGGGTTTGTGTGGATACTGCGGGGACGACCACCCGGCAACGGCAGTCTGCGGGGCGAAAGGGAAGGCGTGCTCTCGCTGTGGAAGAATGAATCACTATGCCAGAGTGTGCCGGGGTGGCGGTTTCAGACAACCGTCATCGAGACCCAGGTTCGAACCACAGCAAGTGCGCCAGGTCTCCCAGGAGGACCCGCTATCAAGCATGGAACATCAGCCACAGTCGCGGCCCCCGATATATGAGGACGAAGACGACGAGGTGTTCGTAGTATCGTATGTCAGCAGGACCGGCTCCAGGCGAAGGCCGCCGCCCATGTGTTCAGTCTCAGTGGGAGACACAGAGATACAAGCCCTCATCGCCACGGGGGCGTCGGTCAATGTGATGGACTCCGATCAATACGACCGTCTGTCACCGAGAACCCCCTTGAAGCCATCCAAGGCGCGAATATACACGTACGGAGGAACAGACCCTCTTCCCCTCCGTGGCGTCATCAGCGCTACCATCGCCAGCGGGGGATACTCGACTCAGACGCAATTACATGTCACGGAAGGCAAGAAAGGGACTTTGCTCAGTTGTCACACAGCAGAGGACCTTGGCCTAGTGTTCTTTGCGAACCAAGCTCATGACTCCCACGCCGAGGACATACTCAAGAAGTTCCCAACACTCTTCACCGGCCTGCGAAAACTCAAGGGCAAGAGATTCAAGCTGCACATAGACCCGTCCATACGACCGGTAGCCCTCAGACATCGGAGGGTGCCATTCAACTTACACCCGCAAGTGGAAGAGGAGCTGCAGAAGCTCGAAGAGCTGGATGTCATTGAAAAAGTTTCCGGCCCCACCCCCTGGGTGTCCCCGCTGGTCATGGCGCCCAAGCCCAAACAACCAGGGGCCATCAGACTCTGCGTTGACATGTGGCTGCCCAACACAGCGGTGAAGAGGGAGCGGCACATCACCCCCACGATGGACGACATTGTGGCGGACCTCAACGGGGCCAAATGGTTCTCGAAGCTGGACCTAAATGCCGGCTACCACCAGCTGGAGCTAGACCCCAGTAGTCGGTACATCACCACTTTTTCGACCCACGTCGGCCTCCGGAGGTACAAAAGGCTAAGCTTTGGTGTCTCTTCAGCGGCAGAGTTATTCCAATATGCGATCCGTGAGACCCTGTCCGGACTGCAAGGAGTGATCAACCTTTGTGATTACATTTTAGTCTTCTCCAACACTCTGGAGGAGCATCACGCACACCTGAGAGCCACACTCAGGAGACTGGCAGAGTGCGGGCTGGAGCTACACAAAGCTAAGTGCTCTTTCTACCAGGACAGTGTAGACTTCTTTGGATACACGTTCACTCGCGAAGGGCTACTGGTAGACCCGAAAAAGGCTGAAGCCATCCGAGCTGCACCCACACCGCGCAGTCCCACCGAAGTAAGAAATTTTCTTGGAATGGCCACCTACTGTGGGCGGTTCATCCCCAAGCTAGCCGCTATGTCTGAACCACTACGCGCCCTCACGCGCCACGATCACCAGTGGGAGTGGACACCTGCGGCCAACAAGGTGTTCCAAGATATCAAAGAGGGGCTTCTCGACAAGATGATCATGGCGTACTTCCACCCCCGGAGGAAGACAGAGCTGGTTGTGGACGCCAGCCCGGTGGGCCTCGGTGCTGTCCTCTTACAGGAACATGGTCACAAAGTATGGAAGCCCGTTGCGTATGCCAGCAAGGCGCTCACCGACACCGAGACGAGGTATGCCCAAATCGAAAGAGAAGCGCTGGCCATCAAATGGGCATGCCAGCACTTCCATTTGTATCTGTGCGGACAGGACTTGACCGTCGTGACAGACCACAAGCCTTTACTCCCCCTGTTCACTGGGTTGTCAAGGTTGGCACCGCCAAGGATCGAACGCTGGGCTGTGCAGCTTCAGGCGTACAAATTCAAAGTGATCTATCGGCCTGGGGCTAACAATCCCGCGGATTATTTGTCCCGGTATCCGGAATCAACCCCACCAGCTGCCTTACCGGAAGATACGTGCAACACTGACGCTTTTGTCAGCATGGTAACGCAGGGGTCATGTCCGAACGCCATGACACTAGAGGAAATCGGTCAGGCCACTCGTGAAGACCCCACCCTCACCCGCGTCCACGGTGGTTAGCCAAAATATCGAGTTTTAAATTTCGACCTACAATAATATCGTGTTTTTAATATCGTAGGTACAGAATATCGAAGTCAAGAATATCGATGGACAGAATATCGATCCCAAGGTAAGTAATATCGAAGTAAATAATATCGAAGTAATTAATATCGATGTAAGTAATATCGTAAGTAAAAATTTCGATGTCAATAATATCGATATTTATTTAGTGTAATGTCATTTAATATGTATTTTATTTGTATGTTAAAGATTATTGTAATGTATTTTAATACATTTAAAAATAAATGTTTAGAGATTTATAATTATTTTACATTTAATTTAGCGTTTTAGTATCAGAGCGGGTTGTGGGTTTATAGGGGAATAGGGTGGGAAGTAATTTAATTATAATTAATGAATTAATATGTATTGTTTAATTGGTATTTATGATTAATTAATTGGTAATTAATTAATAATTGGTAATTAATTGATTAATTAATTGTTAATTAATTATTAATTGTACAATTATTTTATTAATTGGTTAATTATATACATTATAATTAGTTTATTATTAATATTTATTTATTGTTAATTAATTAATTGTTAATTAGTAATTAATTGGTGATTTAATTTTATTAAGTGATTAATTGATAATTAAATTAATTATGTGAATTTTAATGTGTAGTGGGTTGTGGGTTTATAGGGGAATAGGGTGGGAAGTAATGTAATTATAATTAATGAATTAATATGTATTGTTTCATTGGTATTTATGATTAATTAATTTGTAATCAATTAATAATTGGTAATTAATGTGATTAATAGATTAATTAATTTTTAATTAATTATTAATTGTAAAATTACTTTATTATTTTGTTAATTATATAAATTATAATTAGTTTATTAATAATATTTCTTTATTGTTATAGTTAATTAATTAATTGTTAATTAGTAATTAATTGGTGATTTAATTTTATTAAGTGATTAATTCATAATTAAATTAATTATGTGAATTTTTATGTGTAGTGTGTTGTGTGTTAAAGGGGGAATAGTGTGGGATGTAATTAAAATTTATTTATTTAAATATTTATTTTACATAATTGGTATTTAATAATATTTTTTTTTTTAAAACATTGTTAACATGCAATTTTTTTATAAGAAATTATTAAATTGGTTATAATGTTAATAGAATCACTATGCTATCTAGTGCTTTCCCAACTGTTTTACTATCTGGAGTGGGAATAGTAATTTTTACCCCTACGCTATCCAGCACTTTCCCTACTGTTGCACTCTCTGGAGTTGGAATAGTAATTTTTACCCCTACGCTATCCAGCGCTTTCCCTACTGTTGCACTCTTTGGAGTTGGAATAGTAATTTTTACCCCTACGCTATCCAACCTTTTCTCTACTGTTGCACTGTCTGGAGTGGGAATAGTAATTTTTACCCTTACGCTATCCAACACTTTCCCTACTATCGCACTCTCTGGAGTGGGAATAGTAATTTTTACCCCTACGCTATCCAACGTTTTCCCTACTGTTGCACTCTCTGGAGTTGGAATAGTAATTTTTACCCTTACGCTATCCAACACTTTCCCTACTATTGCATTCTCTGGAGTGGGAATAGTAAATTTGACCCTTACGCTATCCAACACTTTCCCTACTATTGCACTCTCTGGAGTTGGAATAGTAATTTTTACCCCTACGCTATCCAATGTTTTCCCTACTGTTGCACTCTTTGGAGTTGGAATAGTTATTTTTACCCCTACGCTATCCAACGTTTTCTATACTGTTGCACTCTCTGGAGTGGGAATAGTAAATGTTACCCTTACGCTATCCAACACTTTCCCTACTATTGCACTCTCTGGAGTGGGAATAGTAAATTTTACGCTTACGCTATCCAACACTTTCCCTACTATTGCACTCTCTGGAGTTGGAATAGTAATTTTTACCCCTATGCTATCCAACGTTTTCCCTACTGTTGCACTCTTTGGAGTTGGAATAGTTATTTGTACCCCTACGCTATCCAACGTTTTCCCTACTGTTGCACTGTCTGGAGTGGGAATAGTAATTTTTACCCTTACGCTATTGTACTGCTTGATTTTCCCGGCTTTCTGGTGCTGCAGGGCAGTCCATATGACTTCAGTCTATTTCCATCTAAGTCTCAAGTCTGGAGTAGTGAGTAGAGCCTGTTTGTTAGACACTTTGACACAATTCCGTGCTTCTACCCATAGCCTAGGGCCTATACACATAGCCTAGGGGATAGATTCGTTAGTATTGAGGATAACTTGCCCTATGGTGAGGGTATTTCGTAGAGTTGTACTGAATCCAGGCCTGGTAGGCCTCAAACGGGAGAGACTCCATCTTTCTTTCTGCTCCGGCAGCCCGGGACCTTCCCAGAGGGAGGGGGATGTTTTAGTTATGAAGTGTTATTCGCTCGGAGAGAACTGGTTCGGGCCGGCCCTTATCGAAGGATTGTATTTTTCTTCATGCCGAAGACACTACAACAGGCCGGCCGGCTGGGAAAGTGTCCTTGGTACGGGGAGGTACAGGAATTTGGTGGGCGGCAGGTCTTGAGCTGGAAATTTCCATGAGGGAATGCACGTCCATATTAGTGAAAGTCTGAGTGAGATAAGACACTTGTTTCTAGACCGTAGGCGGCATCTGGCCGTTAGCAGAAAAGCTATTGCTTATTTCAGGGAAGACTGATGGCAAACTCAAATCCAAAGAGAAGGGAGTAGTCAAGGAGGACAAGGTTCTAGTGACTCGGAGAGGGAGAAGGAAGCAGACCCACAACTGCCGAGGGGTAACTTCCAGGCTAAACCGAGGCATAGACGAGAAGGGGACCCAGATGTCCATCGAGCACAGCCTACACAGATATAAGGTGCAGTCGATCCCTTTTTCTTCTTTGAAGTATATAACTTAACCTTTCACTTTCCTTGCAGGTTCCATATGTATGGTATGTTCTATAACTATGCATGTGCCATTTGAATAAAGTATTTAGCTTGTTGTACGTTAGCATGTGTTGTGTACTTTTGTATAGGAGAACAGTCTATTCTTTAGTCGGAGTTACTTCAAAGTGAACAGAGACTAATCCTGATCAGGTAAGGGGTAACTGGATGAGGGGAAAGACAAGCCCCTCGAACTAAGAGAACAGGTTGTGCTCAACTGGTAGTCTTTGTGTGATCGGATATGTGGTAATCCTAACTCCCCTGTCGTGTACTATAATTATAATAGGATAAGCTCGTGCTAAGGCTGCCGAATGGGTAGGAGATTCTGGGTCTAACAACGGCCGCGAGACTTTGAGTGTCGCTGCCGAATGGGTAGGAGGTTCTGGGTCTAACAAAGGCCGCGAGACTTTGAGTATCGCTGCCGAATGGGTAGGAGATTCTGGGTCTAACAAAGGCCGCGAGACTTTGAGTGTCGCTGCCGAATGGGTAGGAGGTTCTGGGTCTAACAAAGGCCGCGAGACTTTGAGTGTCGCTGCCGAATGGGTAGGAGATTCTGGGTCTAACACAGGCCGCGAGACTTTGAGTGTCGCTGCCGAATGGGTAGGAGGTTCTGGGTCTAACAAGGACCGCGAGACTTTGAGTGTCGCTGCCGAATGGGTAGGAGGTTCTGGGTCTAACACAGGCCGCGAGACTTTGAGTGTCGCTGCCGAATGGGTAGGAGGTTCTGGGTCTAACAAGGGCCGCGAGACTGTGGGTGTCGCTGCCGAATGGGTAGGAGGTTCTGGGTCTAACACAGGCCGCGAGACTTTGAGTGTCGCTGCCGAATGGGTAGGAGGTTCTGGGTCTAACAAGGACCGCGAGACTTTGAGTGTCGCTGCCGAATGGGTAGGAGGTTCTGGGTCTAACACAGGCCGCGAGACTTTGAGTGTCGCTGCCGAATGGGTAGGAGGTTCTGGGTCTAACAAGGGCCGCGAGACTGTGGGTGTCGCTGCCGAATGGGTAGGAGATTTTGGGTCTGAGATTGCGAGGCTGTGAGGCCTCCATATATAATTATAATAGGAATTCCCTGTCCTTAGGTGGTACGCATATATGTGGTTATTTAGGTGTAAAAAGGCCCTAGGGAGGGGGTAACGTTCTGCATTTGGGTTAGAAGGGCTCTGTAGAGCAGGTTCCACCCGATCTAAAAACCCAAGCAGAACATTTGGCGTCACGAACTGTTTACGAAACCTGTGTGCGTTGTGTTTGTCTTGTGTTTGCTTTCAGCGTGTGCGTGGTTTTCTTTTTTGTATATTTGCGTGTATAGTTTTTTTTTTTTTTTCTTTCTCTTTCTTTCTCTCTTCCTTTCTTTTCTCTGCGTCTCTTTTTCTTTCTTTTTCGCGATGTTTTCTAGGAAATCTAAAGCTACTCTTAAATTGTCCGTTGATATTCCCGGATGGGATTCAACGCCTTATGGTGCCTTGGCCCGAGAGTGGGCTGATTCTACTGGTTTGAGTGAAAATTGGACCTCTTCTTTGGAGTCGGCGGAACCGGCTGACGTGATTACTTGTTTGCAGATGGCACCTGTCTTGAAGGGAGAGGAGGTTCCCGCTTTAGGGCGCAGAGGTTGGGTTATTCTATCTGCGTATCGGATTTTGCATGAGAAGTTGCTGAAATTGCAGATCGCTCTTAAGGATGCGGATTCGCACTTTGTTGAGGTTCAAAATTCCAATACTTTATTGCGCTGTCAAAACAAGTTGCTTTCCGACAAAATTGACACTTACCAAACGGTTGCTGAACGGGCGGCTGTGCGGATTGCTCGTTACAAATACAAACACAGGCGTGGTCGAGTTTCGTCGCGTAAGGTGCGTCTGGCCGTGGCAAAGGCTGGACTGGATTGGAATCCTGATGAATGGGATGGTAATATCTGGGACTCGGCTACGTCTTGTTCCTCGGGTGAGGACTGTGCTGTGCATGAGTTTTCTCGTTCCCGTCATGACAGTAAGTCTACTTCCCGCACCTCTGATGGTGCACCCCGTGATTGCGCTCGTCCTTCGGGCGGCATCGATGCTTCTTACACTGATTGTCCCTCTACTAGTACTACTCGGGCTCCTTCTGATGCTCGTCCTGTGGTTGCTGCGCATCCGGTTTTTCGTCGGAAGTTGCAGCAGTCTCCCAATGCTCCGCAGGGTGTTTCTTTAGACTGCTTGGAGGATTTTACCCAACAAGAAATTAGTGATATTTTGCAGCGCTTTCGGCAGCGGACTGGTGAGGCTTTGCTCACTTGGATGGTGCGCCTTTATGAACTAGGCGCTGCTGGTATTATGTTGGATACTGGCGATTGTTTGAAGTTTTGTTCTTTGAGTTTAGATTCTTCTGTACAAGATCATTTTCGTAACTATAATGGTGGTGGTCAGATTTCTTTGCTCCAATTGGCGACTGAGGGCTGTAATTTGAAGTATCCTACTGAATCTGACTGGCCTGTCAATGACAAGCCGTGGTATACCCTGCGTGATGCTGCGCAACGTCTTAAGGAGGAGGTGATGAAAACGGCTATTTTTCTGGGCACTGCTGACAGGTTGCTTGATGGGATGTTGACTTCTTCTGTGCGGAATCGTATCATTCGCTCTTCTCCTGTTGCCTACAAGCAGGTCATGATGACTTTGTTGATTAACCAGACTGGTAATGTTCTATCTACGGTGTTGGAGTCGGTACGCCAACTCGGTGAGTTGGGTGAGTGGTTTAAACCTGAACGTCAGTCCCGGCCTGACACTCGTACTCCTGGTGAATATAAATTTACTAGACGTGACATCTTTACTGGTCTTTTGGCTGATGGTGTGCGTCGGGAAAACATTGATGGTGAGACTACTGCCCGTTTGTGGGAGATGTTTCGCAAACGGGGCTTGGATCGGAAGGAGGGTGCCCGGCGTGTTCGAACGACTGAGTGTGATCATGGTTGTTCTGATGGTAGCGGTGATGATGATCGCCGTGGGCGCTCTGATCATCGTGATGATCGGCGTCCTGTACGTGATCTGTCCCCCCGTCGAGAGCGGGACAGGGAGAGAGAGGGGGAAAGGGAAAGGGGGAGAAATGATTATG
Organism: Triturus cristatus; assembly: GCF_964204655.1. Taxonomy (NCBI): domain Eukaryota; kingdom Metazoa; phylum Chordata; class Amphibia; order Caudata; family Salamandridae; genus Triturus; species Triturus cristatus. Next base: position 465,269,526 of record NC_140592.1, read on the forward strand.
CCTACAACAGACGTAGAGATGATAGGGATCACTCCCCTGAGCTGAGAAGAAGGGAGGATAGACACAGTTTTAACGATCGAAATTTGCAGTGCAGTGCAGAGGACAGGAATCCATTTCGCAATAGAGATGGATATGAACAGGAAGCACTGATACCTAAAAAACGTGAGAGTCTTTATCCTGATTTGTCCTGGTACACAGAATGCAATAAGAATGACTAGGAAATAGGTCAAGCTCCGGTACACAGATGGGCTCACAGAGATAATAGACCCTATGTAGATATTGAAATTTATTGGAGACATCGTAATATCCAAAGGGCCCGAGCATTAGTTGATACAGGAGCGGAGGCCACTCTTATTCATGGAAAATCGAAGAAATTTACAGGGCAGCCTTTTACTATTACTGGATTAGGAGGAAAAGAAACCCCCGCAGTTCAAACTTTGCTTGAAATGAGAATAGGTAGAATTCCTAGAAAGGAATATTCTGTATTAGTGGTGCCACTCCTAGAATTCATAATTGGAATTGATATTTTGAAAGGAATGACGTTGCATCTTGATGATGGGTGTTACCAATTTGGAACGACGCATTATATCTCGTCCAGACCTATACGGGTTGGTCGTTTAAGGATGCCCCCCATACAAGTTCCCCAGGCGGCAAAGGTGGTTTGTCAGAAGCAGTATCGTATTCCGGGTGGTCATGAAGAGATTAGTACCACCATTCAGGAGTTGGTTAATGCAGGTGTTATAACTCCAGTTACTTCTGCTTGGAATAATCCTGTTTGGCCGGTGCGTAAAAGTGATAATTCTTGGCGCATGACTGTTGATTATCGAGAATTGAACAAACACACGCCCTCTTTGACGGCTGCAGTACCGGATGTTATTACTCTGATTGAAAGAATCCAAACACACCCAGGTACATGGTATGCGTCCCTTGATATTGCTAATGCTTTCTTTTCTATTCCAATTGCCCCTGAGTGTCAGGAACAGTTCAGTTTTACGTGGAACGGGCGTCAGATGACGTTCAGAAGTCTTCCTCAGGGCTATGTGCATAGCCCTACGATCTGTCACCGGCTGGTGGCAGAACACTTGACTGAGGTACCAGTTCATCCCAAAATTCAGATATGTCATTATATTGATGATGTGCTGATTCAAGGCGAAACACAAGAGGATGTTCAGATACAATTAGATAAAGTCATTGAATGTCTGCGTGAGAAAGGTTGGGAGATCAATCCGGACAAATTACAGGGTCCATCCCAAGCTGTAAAATTTTTAGGTATTAATTGGCATGAGGGACACCGTGAGGTGATCCCTCAGGTAAAACAGAAGATTCTTGATTTTTCGGTTCCGAGGAATAGGAAGGAAGCCCAAAGCTTTATTGGTTTATTTGGTTTTTGGCGCCAGCATATTCCTCATCTGAGTCAAATATTGGCCCCATTGTATCGTGTTACACGTAAGAAGAATGCATTCGAATGGGGTAAACAACAGCAAGATGCATTTAGCCTAGCAAAAGAGGCGATTCAACATGCTATGGATCTTTGGCCTGTATGTGATGGTGATGTGGATTTGAATGTGTCTGTGCAAGGCCCTTATGCAAACTGGAGTCTGTGGCAGAAACAGGGTAGGTGCAAAGTACCATTAGGATTCTGGACCAAAAAGCTACCTGATGCTGGTGAGCGTTACACACCTTTTGAGAAACAGCTACTTGCTTGTTATTGGGCTTTGGTGGATACCGAGCAATTAACATTGGGACATGACATATTCTTGCGTCCTGAAATTCCTATTATGCAGTGGGTTTTGAGTTCACCAAAAACTCATCGAATTGGGCATGCTCAGGAGGCGAGTGTGATTAAATGGAAATGGTACATACAAGACAGGGCACGTGTGGGTCCGAAAGGAGTTGCGTCCTTACATGAGCAGGTGGCGCAAGTACCATCGACTGAGACTGAGAGTGAGTGTTCTGTACCTTTAGAACAGGAGTCTCCTGTCAAGTGGGGTAAACCTTTTGATGATTTGTCCGTCGAGGACAGGAACCATGTGTGGTTCACAGATGGGTCAGCAAAATTTATTGGAAATACACGGCACTGGAAGGCGGTGTCTTATAATCCGATCACACAGAGACTATTGAGCACAACTGGTGAAGGAAAAAGTAGTCAATTCGCAGAGCTATATGCTGTTTATCAAGTCCTGAAACAGGAGTTACCTGGCGTATGCCATATTTTCACTGACTCCTGGTCTACTGCAAATGGACTGGCTGTTTGGTTACCAACCTGGCATTCTCGTAGTTGGAAATTACACTCTAAAGAGTTATGGGGAAAGGAGTTATGGCAAGAAATTTGGGAAATGCTCCCACAGAGTACTGTTACCATCTTCCATGTGGATGCTCACACCCCGATAGACTCCCTTGACAAATTTTTTCATAACATTGCAGATGAGAAATCTAAAATTGCCGAGGCAGTGGTGGACAGACAAGATCCTGACATTGCGGGATTGGCGAAATGGGCACACCAGAAGGCAGGACACTTTGGAGAGAAGGCCACTAGCAGGTGGGCTGCTGACAGAGGAATTTATATTCCCCTAGATCTAATTAAAGATGTTATTCTACATTGTCCCGTCTGTCAACATATCAGGCAGCGTAAAGTACCCCAAATTGTTAGAGGCCATTTACATCGCGGGAAATTGCCCGCTCAAATCTGGCAGATTGATTACATCGGACCCCTTCCCATGAGTAGAAATTGTCAATATGTTTGCACAATTGTCGATACATATAGTGGGTTGCTGGTAGCTTTTCCATGTAAGCAAGCCACCCAATTGAACACCATAAAAACATTGGAGTTAATTATGATGTATTATGGTGTGCCATTCCAAATTCAATCTGATAATGCATCCCATTTTCGTGGAAGATTGGTACAGGAATTCTGTGTGGAACATCACATTGAGTGGATCTTTCATATACCCTATTACCCGCAGGCCTCAGGCCTGGTGGAAAGATTGAATGGTCTGCTAAAGGACCAGTTGCGCAAACTAACAGATGACAAGTATAAAAATTGGCGAGACTTTTTACCTCAAGCATTATTGATCTTGAATAATCGTCCTTTTTTAAATGCTGAATCTCCACTTATGCGTTTGTTCCCCCCACAGGTTGAAACAATGCCTAATATAATAAATGAAACTGTGATGTATTGGGAAATTACTTCCGGAGCTCTAGCTCCATGCAGAGCGACCCCAGGGTCGGCAGGCTTGGACTTGCATGCTATGGATGACACCGTTTTAAAAAGCAAAAATCGGGTCATCATTGCTACCGGTGTTGGTATTCATATACCACCGGGAAATTTTGGATTGATCGCCCCTAGATCGGGGTTGGCTGTAAAAGGCATCCAGGTACTTGGAGGTGTAATTGATAGTGATTATCAGGGAGAAATCAAAATACTTCTGCTAAATAGCAGTGAGGATGACCTACTGATACACCGCACCGACCGAGTGGCTCAATTACTCATTATGCCTGTTTTCAGTGGTGGAATAATAAAAGGCACTGCCCCAACTTTGCTAACTGTACGAGGCCAGAAAGGCTTTGGCTCTACGGATAATCCTGGAGCCAAGATTTGGGTGCAATCGCCTAAGAATCCCCCTGAACAAGCAGAGGTTATTGCCACCGGTCAGGATAACACCATTTTGGTTATGAGGCCAGGGAAAGATAGCTGGGAAGCTGTCCCAGCTGATAAATGTTATTTACGAGAATGATTAATGCCCGTGTTTGGTTCTTTTTCAGATCATTCTTTGGATTGTTGCTGCGGGATGTGTCGGTACTGGACACCCTTCGGTCTACTTCGGAGAGAAAGGAGGGATCCCATTAACCCGGGATGAATTGGGAACCAGAGTGTTGCGTTCCTTCAATGCGTGGGACTCGTCATCGAACTTTTGGACACTGCTGGCGAAAAGAGTGACTGATGCCCCTCACTTCTGTTTGACACCGATGAGATCTGTACATGACATTCTGGCGACATGCCTAGTTGCTGTCCCCGCTTCGCTGGAAACCTTAACGAGCATTTTTAACGTTTCAAAAGCTCGTTCGAATATTATTCTGGGTGATTTTGCTACCCATGCATATTGTCCGTTATGTACTGAACTGCCGAATGAACAACTTCCTATTCAATCCCAAATAACTACGTATAACATCACACAGGGTGACCTGTGCTTTTTCCTCACATGTAATCCAAATGCAATCTCTGAATGTCTACGTCTCAAGTTAAGAGGTGCTGTTTCATTCACACCCCATGAGCGAACTTTGTGCCTCCAGAGGACACCGACCTCATGTGCTTCCATACAAAATAATATGACTTGTAATAGTTTGGTAGTTACTCCTAGTCACTATCGCGCAATGTTGCTACCTGCCGGATGGCTTTTCTCATGTGGTAATACTTCCTGGCCCTATGTCCCTGCAAATATTTCCGGAGGTCCGTGTGCCATTACTAGACTTAGTCTGCTTATGTTTTCCTCACACCCGAATGCCAACTCTCGTGTGCTCCGAGATGCAGTTATGTTACAAGAGGATTGTGACTCATCGTTGCACTTATATTCTAAGTCTGAATACCTTAGTCTAGCTGTCTCAATTATTGGTGTCCCTGCTTTGGCGGTTTATAATGCTAAATCCATTGGAAAAATGGCTTGCTGGATGGTTAAGTCTATTAATCATACTTCCACAGTCCTATCTGACTTACTATTAGATGCCCAGGGTGAACGTAGGGCTATCTTGCAAAACAGAGCAGCCATTGATTATCTTTTACTTAAGCATGGACATGGCTGTTCAGATTTTGAAGGCCTCTGTTGTTTTAACTTATCTGATCATACACAATCCATTCGTGCACACATAGATAAATTGCATGATCTAACTAACGAAGTTAAGAAACACATTGATCAGGGTTGGTTTGACTGGCTCTTCAACTGGTTGCCAGACCTGAAGATGCTACGTCAAGCATTAGGTGGCATTTTGATTACTATTGCTGTTTTGATTTCTATTTGTTGTCTTATTCAATGTATTCCTTCACTGCTTCAATTCTGCACATCTGGTACTAGACACAGATCGGTTAGTTTTGTTTCTTATTACTCTTCCACAGATGTTAGCTCCGCTTAGTATATGTAAATAGACTAAAGTCAAGGGTGGAATGTACTGCTTGATTTTCCCGGCTTTCTGGTGCTGCAGGGCAGTCCATATGACTTCAGTCTATTTCCATCTAAGTCTCAAGTCTGGAGTAGTGAGTAGAGCCTGTTTGTTAGACACTTTGACACAATTCCGTGCTTCTACCCATAGCCTAGGGCCTATACACATAGCCTAGGGGATAGATTCGTTAGTATTGAGGATAACTTGCCCTATGGTGAGGGTATTTCGTAGAGTTGTACTGAATCCAGGCCTGGTAGGCCTCAAACGGGAGAGACTCCATCTTTCTTTCTGCTCCGGCAGCCCGGGACCTTCCCAGAGGGAGGGGGATGTTTTAGTTATGAAGTGTTATTCGCTCGGAGAGAACTGGTTCGGGCCGGCCCTTATCGAAGGATTGTATTTTTCTTCATGCCGAAGACACTACAACAGGCCGGCCGGCTGGGAAAGTGTCCTTGGTACGGGGAGGTACAGGAATTTGGTGGGCGGCAGGTCTTGAGCTGGAAATTTCCATGAGGGAATGCACGTCCATATTAGTGAAAGTCTGAGTGAGATAAGACACTTGCTTCTAGACCGTAGGCGGCATCTGGCCGTTAGCAGAAAAGCTATTGCTTATTTCAGGGAAGACTGATGGCAAACTCAAATCCAAAGAGAAGGGAGTAGTCAAGGAGGACAAGGTTCTAGTGACTCGGAGAGGGAGAAGGAAGCAGACCCACAACTGCCGAGGGGTAACTTCCAGGCTAAACCGAGGCATAGACGAGAAGGGGACCCAGATGTCCATCGAGCACAGCCTACACAGATATAAGGTGCAGTCGATCCCTTTTTCTTCTTTGAAGTATATAACTTAACCTTTCACTTTCCTTGCAGGTTCCATATGTATGGTATGTTCTATAACTATGCATGTGCCATTTGAATAAAGTATTTAGCTTGTTGTACGTTAGCATGTGTTGTGTACTTTTGTATAGGAGAACAGTCTATTCTTTAGTCGGAGTTACTTCAAAGTGAACAGAGACTAATCCTGATCAGGTAAGGGGTAACTGGATGAGGGGAAAGACAAGCCCCTCGAACTAAGAGAACAGGTTGTGCTCAACTGGTAGTCTTTGTGTGATCGGATATGTGGTAATCCTAACTCCCCTGTCGTGTACTATAATTATAATAGGATAAGCTCGTGCTAAGGCTGCCGAATGGGTAGGAGATTCTGGGTCTAACAACGGCCGCGAGACTTTGAGTGTCGCTGCCGAATGGGTAGGAGGTTCTGGGTCTAACAAAGGCCGCGAGACTTTGAGTATCGCTGCCGAATGGGTAGGAGATTCTGGGTCTAACAAAGGCCGCGAGACTTTGAGTGTCGCTGCCGAATGGGTAGGAGGTTCTGGGTCTAACAAAGGCCGCGAGACTTTGAGTGTCGCTGCCGAATGGGTAGGAGATTCTGGGTCTAACACAGGCCGCGAGACTTTGAGTGTCGCTGCCGAATGGGTAGGAGGTTCTGGGTCTAACAAGGACCGCGAGACTTTGAGTGTCGCTGCCGAATGGGTAGGAGGTTCTGGGTCTAACACAGGCCGCGAGACTTTGAGTGTCGCTGCCGAATGGGTAGGAGGTTCTGGGTCTAACAAGGGCCGCGAGACTGTGGGTGTCGCTGCCGAATGGGTAGGAGGTTCTGGGTCTAACACAGGCCGCGAGACTTTGAGTGTCGCTGCCGAATGGGTAGGAGGTTCTGGGTCTAACAAGGACCGCGAGACTTTGAGTGTCGCTGCCGAATGGGTAGGAGGTTCTGGGTCTAACACAGGCCGCGAGACTTTGAGTGTCGCTGCCGAATGGGTAGGAGGTTCTGGGTCTAACAAGGGCCGCGAGACTGTGGGTGTCGCTGCCGAATGGGTAGGAGATTTTGGGTCTGAGATTGCGAGGCTGTGAGGCCTCCATATATAATTATAATAGGAATTCCCTGTCCTTAGGTGGTACGCATATATGTGGTTATTTAGGTGTAAAAAGGCCCTAGGGAGGGGGTAACGTTCTGCATTTGGGTTAGAAGGGCTCTGTAGAGCAGGTTCCACCCGATCTAAAAACCCAAGCAGAACAGCTATCCAACACTTTCCCTACTATTGCACTCTCTGGAGTGGGAATAGTAATTTTTACCATTACGCTATCCAACATTTTCCCTACTATTGCACTCTCTGGAGTTGGAATAGTAATTTTTACCCCTACGCTATCCAACACTTTCCCTACTGTTGCACTCTTTGGAGTTGGAATAGTAATTTTTACTCCTACGCTATCCAATGTTTTCCCTACTGTTGCACTCTCGGGAGTTGGAATAGATATTTTTACCCCTACGCTATCCAACATTTTCCTTACTGTTGTTTTTGTTGAAGTTGGACTAGTAGTTTTATTGTGTCTGATATTAAATATGTTTTGTAATATTTTAGCTATTGTAATATATAATTAATAATAAAAATTATTCAAATTAAAATTATTGATTATTATTTGCTATATGTAATTATTTAATATTTATTAATGTTATTGTTTTATGTGTATAGATGTATTGGTAATTTAAATAAATATTTAATAATTTATATGTTATAGAAATTATTATTAAAAGTAATTATTAAGTAAGTGTATATATTATATATTATATATATGTTTAATTAAAGTTTCATTTAATTATATATATTTATTATAAATTTTACATATTATACAATATATTTAATTATGTTTCTTTGATTTATAAGTATTATTTGGTTTATTTTACATATATTTTTAAACTAAAAAAAAACCGATATTTTTGAATTACGATATTTTTGACATCGATATTAAATTATCGATATTTTTGTACTTACCATGTTGTAGATAGGATGTCGATATTCTTGACCACGATATTTTTGTTGCGATATTTTTGTAGGTCGAATTTTTGTCTTTCGAAATTATGTCATACAATCGCGTCCACAGGGCACTAGACAGCAACAGATGGGCCCGCTTCCTAGACGGGGTTCGTGCCCTGCGACCAGAGGTCAGCCATGCTCGCCAACAACTGTGGCAGGTCTGGAGTGAACTCAGCGTGGGGGAAGAAGGAGTCATTCTGAGGGGGCGTCTCATTGTGGTCCCGGAAAGCCTCCAGAAGAGAATCCTTGCGCTTGCGCATGTAGGCCACCAGGGGATGACCAAGACTAAGGCCCGGCTCCTTGACAAGTTCTGGTTCCTGGCGATGGACACAAAAGTAGACGAAATGGTTCGACATTGCCACGCCTGCACTATCACCGGAAGGGATCCGGCTCCAGCTCCAGTGATTACCGAAGAAGCGCGTAAGACGGCGTGGACCCATCTCAGCATTGACTTCGGGAGCTTCCCGGATGGCAGACACATGCTGGTCATGGTCGATTCCTTCTCGAAGTTCCCGATAGTTGAGATAATAGCATCCACTGCGTTCCCTCATGTCAGGAAAGTTCTGGACAGGGTATTTGCAACGATGGGGCTGCCCGAAGAGGTCAAGTCGGACAATGGGTCCCCATTCCAGGGGCGGGAGTTCCAAGAATACCTTGCAAGTCTGGCGATCCGACACCGGAAAATCACACCCCTCTGGCCCCAAGCCAACGGAGAAGTGGAGCGATTGATGAGAACACTCAATCGAGCACTGGGGATTGCCGTAGAGAACGAGGAAGACCTGGAAGCAGCTCTAGATCAGTTTCTGGGAGTGTATCGACAGACCCCACACAGCACCACCTAATGCGCTCCAACCCACATCCTGTTCAAGCGAGCCCCGCGGGACAGCATTCCGTCCGATCCAGGATGTGCCCCTGCTGAGAGAGACGGCCATTCAGGCGAGGAGAGAAGCAACGAACAGGAAAGCTAGTGAGTCCCGCAGTGCCCAAGACCCAGTGGTTCGAGTTGGAGACCGAGTGGTCATCAAGGATACGGAGATTGGTGCGCCAGCGTCCCCCGGCGGAGGGATGTCGCCTCCGGCGAGCGGGCAGCCGGCCGCTCTAGGTATTGAGGACTACCAGAGACTAACTGATCTGGGTCCAGTCGCCGGTACTTCCTGGGCTACCCCGTCGGGCAGTTCCCCAGACTCCTCCACCAGAAGTCAGCGATATGGCCTCTGTCCTAATCCTGCACTAAGTCAGAGACTGAAAGACTATGTATATACTTCCCCATGACGGGGTGAACTAGGGGACTCTGAACTAAAATGAAGGAGGGATGTAGAGAGCCACCCGGACTCTCTAAAACAATGTTGTGCTAAAACACGCATCCACACACCCCTCGGGCGGGCTCGTCCCGAGGGGATAAATAAACGTGGGCAAGACCACACGTGGTCTTTAGCAGCCTAGATAACCCAACTGGAGTGTCCGTGTCCTTTAATTGGTTTAACACCTTTAACTGCGACCGAGGCCTGCCGCGCCACAAAGCCGAACCCAACATAAAGATGGTAAGCGGTTAGACTACGTGAACTACTGCATATGGCAGTGCTTCGTAGCCACAGGGGCGTCGTGGGGGAGAGGATTTGGGGGCATATTATCAAGCACGGCGTTAAAATTATTGCCGCTTTAGCGGCAGAAAACTGCTGCTAAAGCGGCGAAAATGGGCTTGATAATATGCCGTAGAGAATTCCAATAGAAGCCCAGGTTCACACCGGAACATGGGCTTCTATGGGAATTCTCAAGGGCATATTATCAAGTCCATTATTGCCGCTTTAGGTGCTGTTTTCTGCCGCTAAAGCGGCGATAATTTTAACACCGTTTCTTGATAATATGCCCCTTGGAGTTTAATTACACACTCTTAACAAGCATTGAAAATGCAATAGGTCTCGCCATTGATTAAGTTAAAGCTATTTGCTTTGCTAATGGTATTATATATCAAAGCAAATGGCTTTAACTTAATCAAAGGCGAGACCTATTGCATTTTTAATGCTTGTTTATATTTTGATTCCACTATTGGTTTACTATAGCTGCGCTTTAGTTAAAGCATGTGTGGTATTTTAATATCATTATCTACCGTAGAATGTTTCTATTATTTTGTTCAACTTTTATTGAAAATCTTTCAAATATAATTTACTGTAATGACACCAGGACCATGTGTATCTGTGAACTGCGCCCTGCATGAATGGAAAGCAGGGTATCCTACAGGACTTCCAACAAACGAAAGAATGACCTCCACAGTGACCTCGCATCTCAATGGACACTGCTCACCTGGTATGAAGGGAAAGGGAGAAGAGCAGAGAATGGAGGAAGAGGCCATTCATTTTTTACAAGTGTCTCTTTTTGTTTCTTTCGTAGAAGAAAAAGTTACACAGAATTAAATATACATTATCTCTAGCTGAGCATAAGTGAGCTGTGTCTTTTTTCATTTGAGTAATGTATGAGAAATGAAGGAATAATAAACGATTGAGGAATTAATAGAGAGATGGAGTTGAAGGGGTGGGATTGGAAGGGTGATTTGCCCCCCATCCATCATTACCACCCCAAGAGAAGCACAACGAACCCCCAAGGACACACACAACACCTATAACCCATCAAGGCACACACCATTCCTTGCTCTGAACATCCAAAAAGACCGCACTAAGGGCCTCATGTAGGTAGCCCAATACCTGTCGGTAACGGCCGATTTTCGGTAATTATACCATTACCGACCGGTATTTAGGCTTTTGCAATGTAGGGGGCACATTACAGGATTCGGTAATTTACCGAATCAGTAAAATTACCGAATCGGTAATTTTACCGAATCGGTAAATACCGAATCCTGTAATGATATGTAGGGGGAGTGTGTGGGTGTCGTGTGGAGTCGGTATTTAGTTGGTGGTAAATGAAGAATGGCTCTGTAAAAGCATTTTCAAGCGCTTAGAAGTGTGCAATGTGGCAGACATACATGCCCTTAGGGCATGTATGTGTGCCACATGTGCACACATGCAGGAATCAGGGGTGCAACAGGGTGTCAATGTGACACCCTGCCACCCTTGATTGTGCTCCCCCCATTACCGAATCGGTATTTACCGATTCGGTAATGAGGCATACCTTCCCATTGATTCAATCAATGGGAAGGTATGCCTCATTACCGAATCGGTAAATACCGATTCGGTAATTACTGAATTTCTACGAATCGGTAATTTTCACCGAATGAATACCTACATAGCATTTACCACTTCATAAATACTGAATCGGTATGATTCGGTATTTATGAAGTGGTAAATGCCAGGCCACCTACATAAGGCCCTAATTCACAGCATCATGCATATTCACATATGATGCCAGACTTACTGTGTTCCCAGGAATACCTAAGGAGGTCTGGTGTACCCTTGTGCTTTTTATAGTAGCAGTATTCAGGGGGGGCGAATATAAAGGGGCAAGATAGGCAAAAGAAGGTAAGAGGTGAGGGAAATAATAGGTGAAGAGCACAGCAGAGCTCGGAAAGTTGAACATAAGTAGCCGAACAGCAAGAAAGAGCAAGATGCAGGAAGAAAGGGAGATGGGAAAGGATAGCTATGCGTGCAAGGGCAGAGTTGGGGATTGAAGAGTCTAGGAGGGTGCTGAGGTAAAAAGGCATAGCATGTAAAAGAGAGGAAGAATCCGCACAGTAATGTGAGAGGCTTGTGGAGAGTGAAAAGGAAGAGACTGATGTAAAGGAACACAGGAGCAGTGGTGTAACACGAAATGATGCCTGAGCAGAATGTAATGAGAGTTTCTCATATCTCACAGACATTCATCTGCCCGGGGCTGAATTGGGTCTGTCTAGTGGGCTAGGGCTTCCCTGAAGTGTTGGGGGCCCGTCAGCACCACAGGGGCTACAGGGGCCTGTGTTACACCCATGCACAGGAGGTAAGAGGCGCAGAGACAACTGTAGTGAATAGCAGCACATGTAGGGTCGATGTTAGAGGGGCAGAACCAGAGAAAGAGGTAAAGGTGAGAGAGAGACAAAACAAAGAGTAGAGCATGGAGGGGAGAAAGTGACGTAAAGGGGGCAGAAACAGTGAAAAAAAGTTGAGGCTGGAGGGAAAGATGAAAGGTAAAAGGCAGTGCTTGGATGGGAGAGGTAAACTATCAGGAGAACTTAAATGGCGAGCGGAGGGAATGGTGTGGGGTGGATATAAGAAGGCAGGACCTTGAAGAGTAGGCGAGAGGCTGAATGAGGTATGCAGGAAAGAGGTAGAGGTTAAAGAGGTAGAACTAGCTAGAGAAAGTTAGAGGCTGGCAAGAGATGAAATGTGCAGTGTGTAGCAGGAAGGTGAGAGGTGGATGTAATAGGGGCACAATCAGTGACAAAGGTAAGAGACAGTAAGACATGAGGTGAAGTAAAGAGTATGGAAGGGAGATGTGAGTGCAAGAGAGGCACAGTGAGACAAGATAAGAGGCTGGGGGGGGGGGGGTCAAAGGGGAGAGGTGGATGTAAAGGTGACAGACCAGTGATAAAAGTTAGGAGGCTGGAGGAAGAGATGAGAGGTTATAGACAGTACATGGATGCGAGATATAGATAAATGGAAGATATTCATGTAAAAGGTGCAGAACTATTAGGAGACCTTAAGCACAGAAAAGAGAAGGAATGGTGAGAGGTGAATGTAGAAGGGCAGAATCAGTGAGAAAAATAAGAGGGAGGCGAAAGATGTGGTGAGGTGTAGAGAGTGGAAGAGAGAGGTGGATATAAGAGTGCCAGGATCAGTAACTGAATGCAACAGAGCTGGGGCAAAGGGGAGAGATGGAGGTAAGAGGGGCAGAATCCAGATGATACGGGTAGAGGCTGGGGAAGAGATGATGAGTATAGTATATTAAGAGTACAGTATGAAGGGGCGAGGTGATGAGAAAAGAGAGGTGAAGAGTAGGGTAGAGAACGGAGATGTGAATATAAGAGGGGCAGGACCAGAAAGAGAAGGTGAGAGGCTGGGTGGAATGATGAGAGGTAAAAGGTAGAACATGAAGAGGAAAGATGGATTTAAGAGTGGCAGAACCAGAGAGAGAATGTAAGAGGCTTGCGGATAAATGAGACATTCAGAGACGAGAACATAGGTTGATTTGGATGTAAGAGTGGTCGAACCAGCGAGAGAAACTAATAGACTGGGCAAGAGGTGAGGTGGAAGTACAGCATAGATTGGAGCGGTAGATTTAAGTGGGAAGAATTAATAAAAAAAGTAAGGGGTGGATTAGAATTAAAAAGGTCTTGTAACTAGTGTGCTGCTACATACATTGAGCCTTCTGCCACCAATTGCAATTCTGTGTCTCTTTATTTTCTATGTTAAAAAATTGGCTTAGTTTTAGGATGTGTGTCTTCCTTTCCAAAGGTTTTTGTCCTTGAACCATTGTTGATGTGCCTGCAGAATTTCAGCCTGCTCTGCTTGCACTCTTCTTCCTCTTGACATGTTTAAGAAATCTAGCTCCAAGTGAGACCCTTTCTTGCCCATGTCTGAAACATCAAACTCATGCCCTGCTGCCTTGCCTCAGAGAACGGTGGTGGAGGATACCACAGGTCCACCGGAGAAAATTAAGCCCGACCTGACAAAGCATACTGCCTCATGAGATAGTGCAGGCCCGATGCCTCGGAGTAAGGCCTGCGGGTAGGCAGACATGGATCCATGGGAGGGATTGTATGGAAGAGATTTGGATGCCTCAGCCCCAGTATTGACAGAGTCTGGATCCCTCCACCTTTTCTAGTACTCTCACGTACAAATCATCCCATGCTGCTTGAGGCTCCCTATACTGACCTGGCTACCTGCCCTGCCATGAGGCTCAGTTCATGAAGAGTGGAAGCCTGCTCCATCACTGTCAACCGCATCTGGACACCGGAATGAGACTGCGTGACAGGGCCGACAGGAGAGTGCCAGGCCAGCCTGGACATTATTACTCTGTCTTGGAATTTAATCATGGACTAAACTGGAAACAATTAGTGTATCAGAGTAAAAATATCAGTTTTAGAGAGACCTAGGACTAGCTTTTCCATCCAATAGGATTAATGCATTGTATTTCTACATAACAGAGCTTTAAAATATTTATACTTCTTTTATTAGGGTTTTCATTTGTATTGTTAGTCATTTTACAGGCATCCACACTAGAGAAGTAGCTTCTCACAAAGCTGTTTCAACAATGCTCCAAAATGAATGGCCGATTCCTGGACAATTTCCTGTGATATCACTTCCTGTGATATTACATGTTATGCAAATTAGAGGGGTCTTGCGTGTTCTAGTTCAGCCCAGGGCCCCAGAAATCTCAGGACCGGCCCTGGGTGCCAGTGCTTAATTTGAGCCAGTGGTTGTAGCAGGGGTCCACCAGCATTCATTTTGGAGACCAGCATTTATTTTTCCTCACCAGACTTTCACACAAAAAGACAAAAGGTGAAAAGAAGGAGGAAAGGACGACAGGGGGGTGCGATCGGTGCAACCGCACCAGGTGTTGACTTGGGGTGGGGCTGTCATTTTTGAAAATGTGTATTATCATTTTAAAAGCACCTGCTGCCTTGTTCCTGGCCTCCAGCAACTTTCAGACATCAATTAAAATGTCAAGAGAAGTACGTTGATTAATCATCTTCCTGGAAAGGGACCAGAGGTTTTTCTAGTGGAAGTTTTGACTCATCCTAAGGTAGCGCAGAGGGTTAGAATGCCTGCAGCTAAGAAAGTTTACCATGCAGATAAGGAAGTGCATATCCTGTAAATAGGTCAGTGGATTACTGCTTCTATAGGAGAGCTCCTTTTGTTACTTGGCGTTGTAAGTCAAAATCCTAATATAGAACATTGAGCTATTAACTGTCATCCTAGAGCTGCATGCAAACTGCAAGGAATATGTTTTTTGCCCAGTCTTTCATCATCTTAATCTTGTGAAAAGGGTTCATTTGGGTAGAAAACATTTCATATTATGAAAGAGAACCTCTAACAATGATGTTACGTTTTAAATTCTAAATGTGCTTTTCCTGAATAAGAACTTAAACTATATTGCCTACCAGTATCGATGACATGTCACTCCTACACTACACCTTGTAGTACTGTCTGATGTAACATTTCCTATACACTGATTTACACATATACGATTGTCTCTGTGCAATGTGTGTGTGGTGTAAAGTGCTCTGACACTTTACACTGGTATGAGTGGCGCTATAAAACTAAATGAATCTGAGAGTCAGAGGTTATGGAGAATTGAGACTATATTGCAGGGCCCTGAAAAGTATTCCTTCGGTGACACTAACATCATACAGCCTCTCCGACTATTATCATATACCAATCGATGCACATGTTGAGCGAAGTGTGCGAAGATGACATCGGCGAGCTCAGAGCACTTGAAACACAATGAAGGCTGCTTGAGCAGGGATGGAGAGCGGAGACAGCTCCTAGCCAATGGTAAAATAAAGCACGCGCCAGTGTTCTTCCTGTACAAAGCAGAGGAGAGGACGTGCCCTTCCACCACGCATCCTTCCTTCCTCTCGCGTCATCAATTCGCCTTATAAGGTCCGATATGTAACATTACAGCATGGTCTACACATTTCAACCTCAAACCACACCACCCCTGGGCCTGGAGCCGCGGCAGCAGGCTGATCCCCCCCCCCCCCCCCCAAGGAAGCGTGGGGGAGACACCAGAGCTGGTCTGACAAAGGCGCGCGCGACTGCTGACTCATAGATCACGTGAACATTATACAAAGCCCTCGTGAAGGCCACGCAGAGGGGGCGTAGCTATCAATAGTACAGCGGGTGCCGTGACACCGGGACAGTGGGGCGTCAGGGGCGCTCTGTATCTCAATTGTGCCTGGAAGTGGGGGGTCATAAGGGTGGCAACCTTGCTGCATCGCGGGGGTGTGGTGGGGGCTTTATTGCTTAACTCGGAGACAACTCCTGCAGACGACTGCAGCTAGACTGCTAGAGGGATTTTTTGTAAGCCCTTAAGGATATGAAGAACTGAATAAATGCAACCAGAAAGCCAGAGTATAGCTAGAAAGCCAGAGTATAGAATACCAGAGTATGGCTAAATAAAACCAGTGCCCCGCAGCGCAGGTCTAAAAAATCAGTAAGATGTAAAATAACAGATTGCAACTCAGGAATGTCCAACATACACCTCAAAGGTCGAAATTTAAGGCTTGGGAGACCCACTCTTTACTAACCCTGGGCAAAAGTCCAGTTCACCAGTTTCAAATGGTTTTCATAATATTCAGTTGCTGGCATATTGTTTGTGGCAGTTAGTTAACCGCGTGACAAACATTCCATGTATTTCAGTTTAATTTTGAAATAGACTAATATTGTTCAAAGGAATCTATTTAGCTTGGTTTTTTTTTCATTAAACAAGAAAAAACGGTCTTAAGCAAACACAAAGCTAGCGGTGGCCCTCTAGGACAGCACCGGATTTGAAAATTACCCAATGTTAATTATGGTGAATTAATCTGATCACCGCAAGTGTGCAAACTTGGTGGACACCCGCTAGCACAATGTCGTTCCAAAAGCTGGAAAATACATGTACGAACACCAAACCAAAATGCACCACTTTTGAACTATAGATTCAAATCGAATTCAAATTCATAAACAGTTTTTATGTTTTTACAAAAGTTTCACTTTTATTCTTCGATAAATTTCACACTTTAAAAGACAAAGTTATCAAAACAGCCGGAACAGCCGACGCGTTTCGTCCACCAAAGGACTTCTTCAGGGCAAAAAGAATTGTTCAGTGCGACGAGCAAGGTATTTTCATAAAATATTCTTGATCTTGTAAAAGTCCTCACAATTGCCAACCTTCACAATATTGAAATTCAAGATTAATATATTTTATATCAGAAATGTCAATGTCGCAAATGTTAAAGCCAATTAATGTATAGTAGAAATCACGTCCAATTACGAACGGTCAGTGAAGGCCAGTCAGATTCGAAAATCATCCAATAAGTTGGGCATATGTAGAAAGGTAAAGGTACCAGGATACGTATCTCCAGGGAGGGTCAGAAATCCACCCATCCCATCAGAAAGCCAGAGTATAGCTAGAAAGCCAGAGTATAGAATACCAGAGTATGGCTAAATAAAACCAGTGCCCCGCAGCGCAGGTCTAAAAAATCAGTAAGATGTAAAATAACAGATTGCAACTCAGGAATGTCCAACATACACCTCAAAGGTCGAAATTTAAGGCTTGGGAGACCCACTCTTTACTAACCCTGGGCAAAAGTCCAGTTCACCAGTTTCAAATGGTTTTCATAATATTCAGTTGCTGGCATATTGTTTGTGGCAGTTAGTTAACCGCGTGACAAACATTCCATGTATTTCAGTTTAATTTTGAAATAGACTAATATTGTTCAAAGGAATCTATTTAGCTTGGTTTTTTTTTCATTAAACAAGAAAAAACGGTCACGTTGCCTCTTTCCCGATGGACACATTTCATGCTATTTGGTAAAGCATATTATGCCTCAATTAGATATAGTGGAAACCATTTGTGTGTGATCGACTGGGACTTCCATCGTGAAACGCTCACAAAGCCAGCATGAAGAAGCAGTTAAAGTGAAAACTGAAAATTCGATCATTTTTAAGAAGTGTTTACAGAAGGTGGCACAGCCTGTTGACAAGGGTAGCGCATAGTGTCGTCATTGGCATCCACTGTATGCCCCTCCCAAATTATATATACATTTCCAAATAATAAGCACACAACACAGTTTGTTAGATTGGGTATAATGCCGTAGGTTTATTACATACACCGTTATCTTACGGGTGATCCAAGGGCAGGCAACCAACTGGGCCGCCTGCCCGCCTGATGAGCCGGGCAGCACAGGAGCAAACCCCGCCTCTGCTGCCTTACCTGTGATTCTCTTACAGGATCATGTGACCGTTGGTAACTTCTTACTCACGCCCCTTCCAGGGCGGAGCGTCGCATAGCAACGCCCCGGTTGTTCAGGACAACAACCGCCCGAAGGACTAGCGAGGCGCCGACACGGCATCCAGGACCCACCCATGAGGCTCCTCGGATTTGGCTCTGGCTCCCCCTATGGTGCTGCGCAGAGGTACCCTTTGTACTGGCCTGCTTCCAGATCGCCCTGTAACTCCACCTGGAACGAAAAAAGGAAAACATTACAATATTCTCTACCACCCCCACCTGCCACCACCACACCAGGTAAGCGGAAGGGAGGGATGCGGCGAGCATGGCAAAGAGGGTGACCTCATGGTGGGGGAGGGCTATATAGCCTCCCCTCGTGCCACGATGCCCCCCTGGAAGTGACGCCCATCGCATCACTCCCAGGGAGAAAGAGGGGGGACTCACCGGAGTCCCTACCCCCAAGGGGGAGGGGGCGGGGATGGGACTCTGGTGCCCAGCGGGTGCCCCGGTCTGCGGCATGTATTCAAAACTGAGGAGTGTTGGTCAGGCCAATTTCAAATGAGAGGCCAAAATGCCTGGTTCAGGGGCGTAACACAAAATAAAGGGACACCTGCAGAATGTGATGAGCGGTCGCTGAGTATCCCCTATCTCACACATATGCATTGGTCGTGGGCTGAATGGGGGCCCCCTGAAGGTTTGAAGACCTCATAAAGGGTTGGGGGCTCTGCGTCACAGGGGCAGCAGGGGGTCTGTGTTACTCCCCTGACCTGGTTTATTCCTATTGGCACGGGCAGCAGCATGCTCGTGCCCAGTAGTGCAATGCCCACTGGGCTAAAAGGGCTTCAGAGGTATTCCCTTCCCCTACCCTCCCAAAAACATTCCGTCATGTTTCTTAGCATGGGCAGCAGCCGCTTCCCGGAAACACAATTCTTTAGCCAGTGCTTAATTTGAGCTGGTGGTTTCCAGTGCTCGGCATTGGCACCTATATTGTCAACACCAGAACTTACAAAAGGCTGCCACATGGTGGCGTTGTTTGCGTAATTTAAATATGTGCCGAACAACAGTTGTTTATGAAGTCATTATACATGAAAAACAACTCCACCCAAGTCATTCTTTTAGCTTTGGGGGCCTCGAGCGGTCTAAACTGTCAGACTTATAGTCATGTGATAGTTCTGTACATATGTCATTGGGATCACTGTCAGGGGCAATGGGTGGTGCAAGCTGTGGTGGCCTCCTGAGGAGGGCTCTGAGACTTATTTTTTGACAAACTAAGCACTGTCTTTAGCTGATGCGTGCTGGGTTGCGCTGATGATGGACCCTCAATGACAACCCCGTACAAAGTATTTCGAAGTTCTTTCAAAGGTTGAAATGCATTTTTAAAAAGTGTGGTGACTGTGATTTTGAGTGCAATGGGCGGAAGAGGGGAGTGTCAGAGGAGCAAAAGGCAGAGATGTGGTTAAGAAGAACAAAATATTTGGCCACGGTCTTGCTGGACTGTCATGAACAAGTAAATTATCATGTAATTTTACAAGTGGTAAATCTGCCCCAGTACCGTGCAACTCGTTATGAGGACCTAAGTTTTTAATATAAAACAAGTGTGCTGAAAATATTTTTTTAGTAATGCACAATCAGACTGTACCCAGTGGAAAACTTTCTTTCGATTAGAAGGACACACCTCAGAACAAAACTGATAAAACCCTACATTACCTCCTAAAAAAGAATAAATCTTTGTCACTAGGAAACCTCAAATGACTCCATCAATTGAAGCCATATGCTGGTTCATAAGCAGCCTTCAGATTTGCTGATTAAAAAAGTTTATTTACATTTCTTCCAGGGAGCAGGCACCCCTGAGTGAGTTTTTTCAGTACAAAACACAGATGACCTGATGCACAGCGAGATGTGTCCTTATGTGTGGGGGTTATTCTACATTTTCCCTGTGATGGGTGATGGTAGCCCTGCCCTCAATGGGGTGGGGCAACCATCATTGTGACTTGGCAGCCCCTAGGCATAGGGGACATAGAGGGTCAGACCAGTGGTTAATTAGTAAAACAATAAGTGCCGGGGCTCTCATCAGGAGGCAGCTTGCACCAGCCCATTTCTCCTGTTAACGCCGCCTAAAACAAAACCAACTACTAACCATGAAAGTGGGTAGAGGATGTGGCGTAATGGCCAGAACTGCTGACCTCCAAGATGGGGAACCAGGTTCGAGTCTTGGCTTGGGCTCAACATCCTGTGATTCTGGGCAAATCACTTAATCTCCCCGTGCCTACCATAAATGAATGTGTCCTTATCTGGTGCTCATGAAAAGCGCTGGTGTTCATAATTAATTGCTGGTGCAGAGCACAGAAAACCACCGGCTCAAATTAAGCACTGGGTCAGACATTTAAATCACAGAGCTCGCCAATGCTCCACCAGTGAAAATATAGCTGTTTTGTCAATTTTACATAGAGGGAGGGAATGGCAAGTTTGTTGAGGCAGAAGTCCGCAGAATTAAGGCGATGTTCCTGCTTCACCAAGTTCTAAAAGAATCCTTTAGTTTTCATCTGTCTTTTCACTTCGTGCCTTGAAACCTCTAGAATGCAGTATTTATAACTAAATCCATTATCAAAACTGATCTATAAAACAGTAGAGCATTGTTCTTTAGGGTGTAGAACATGCTGGAGGTAGTTTAGTCATTTCCGGTTTAGGTTAGGGAAAGATAAACAGGGCTTGAACCCCTTCACGCTTTTATGCATTTAGGAAAACACGCCATTTATTTGTGCAAAAACACACAAATATCAGACTTTAAAAGGAGAAAATCACTGTAAACAGCTCAGGTATTACATATGTTATGTTATTGCAACTAAAGTTTAATTTCAAATTTCATTCTACAGGCAGACTCCAATCTCATAAATCTGCCCTGTGTCAAAATGAGTAATAGTCCTCCCCAGTTGTTTGTGAACAATTGGCCTCGTTTTACTCTCAGATGAAGGCATTCCATGAATGTATTGCCCATCTTCTGGGCTGATACTGTCCCATGCAATATAATCCCAAGCCTTCACCTTTTTTGTCAGTCATCTCACAGCCCTTCTAATGATTAAGGCCGTGAAAGATATATATGGACTGCAGAATATGTATGCCCAGTCAGGACTTTATAATCTTTTTCTGCGGTTGTTACACCTGATTTTAGCTTCATCCTTAATACCTATTTTATCTGACACTGTCCCTAGTAGAGGGAAGAAAGGAATCATCAAACCTCTTTTAAAGAAGTCAAACTTGGACCTCAGGGCAGAAGATAATTATGCGTTCATCATTCTGTTGCATGCAACCACTAATATTGGTGAGAAGTTCTGGCTCTCTGAGCTTCTAAACATCTTGAAGAGCACCAGTCACTATCTGTTAGCCAGATGAGTTGAAGATCTGGTTTAGACTCCTGTGACTGTACTGAATGACATCAGACAAGATTGGAAGGATAATGTTTCCACCTGCCTCTTCCTGCTGTTGCAGTTGTGTTGTCCTATTACCTCCAAATGAGGACCTGGAAGAAAAACTGCTCAGTGATACATGAATGTTTGTGTTGTTAACGCTACCATCATTTCTAGATTGAACTATGTCAGTGCTTGCTGCCTTAGCCCGCCTAAGTCAGCTATTTTCAAGCTTCAAAGGTTTCACAGTCAGGTATCATGACATCATTAATTTCAGAAAAATTGATAGATTTGCCATAAGCTGGGCTGGTTGGCAGTTTCTTTTTTTTTTTTTTTAAAGAAAACTTTATTGTGCAAAAAAGCATCATTACAAATATGGGCCTACAACCACCAGGGCCGGCCGCTAGTATATGCATGGCAATTGCTTGACGTCACGAAGCAGCGACTGATCTCCAGAGGTTCAGCCCGGTTGCCAGTTTCTTGAAGGATTCTGCTCTCTGTGGTTTCCTTCGATGCTGCTTTGCACATGCACTTTAATACGACCTCGTTTTGCACTGATTTATTCATTGATTATTTTTATCGTAGCAGTGCTTGTGTGGGGCTTCTTACTTATTGTCCTTCCGTTCCATTCTCTCTTGCAAGTGTATTTTCTATGACTTTGTTCTGTAGCTGCTGAGAATATAGGTACTAGTGCATATGTCAATATATCTAATGAACCGGATTGTGCTCGGACACAAAAGCTTATCCAAGGATCCTGGGGACAGGATTGTATGCTCTCTGCCCAAACACTGGCTTCTTAAAAATGCCAATAGCAGCCAGTCAGTGTGCTGCCTAGTGCCAACTCAGGCACCCTTGCTCTGCATTATGGGTAGAATTGTTTTTGTACAGGAAGGGACACTTTCCTGCACAAAAGCAATCCGTAGAGGCAATGTCCTCTTTCTATGAGTGCTGCAGAACGCGGCACACATCGAAAGAGGAAATTATGAGAGCAAATAAAGACATTTCTCCTAGTCACGCCTCTCTGCGACAGGCTCACAATTTTCGAGCAATCTCACGTTTACTACCTTTAGTAAATCTGGTATTGTGCCAAAGCACGTGGCAGAGCATGGAAACACCCATTCTCCACCCATGGAATGCCTACCACTCTGAAAAGTCACGCAACAGAGCGTTCTTTTGGTGGATGTTTGGTCTACTCGCATCCTCAGCTTTTGTAATTAAAATGGCATACGTTCAGAAGGTTCTTTATGATCAAAGACAAATTACCACATGATATGTATCCATACGTATAGCATGCTTTGTTTTATGCTTCTTTTTGTCATAGTATTTTGCACCTCATTGTTCACTAATTTGCACTACGCCATCACACTTGATGCACACTTAATGCACTGCGCCGATGCAATCTGTTTTTATTGTGATTGATAAATGGGTTTTTCAGCAGTCTGCCTTTGTATTTTGTCTCTTTTTGATTTCACTCTATCTGGGCTCCCTCTTTTTGATTCGTTTTTACCCCCCCCCCCCCCCCCAGTGAAACATTTCATTGATATATTGTAGCTACCCTATTTCTTAGGGTTATAGAGTTTACTTTGTTGATTGTTACACGTTGTACAAATAAGGCATGGATTCAGCCCTCCAGAACCAAGTTGGACACCCCTGCCCTGAAGGATCAGTCTTTCTCTCTCTCTTAGAGGAATAGGGCAGACTCAGCAGGTAGATGGGGAAGCACATTGAAGCAGGAGGCAGGAGGAGTGGGTAGAATGTTGCTAGTGGGTCGGAGAAATTGTGCAGAACAATATACATAAAATGAAAATAGATTAGTGTTGCAGAGGCTGTCAGGGTGATCTGAGGGCAGGAGTGTGCTGGATCGAGCCAAGATGGAGTCTAAGGTAGCAGCGACTCAGAGCACAGGGGAGATCACCAGGGCAGGCCAACAACCAGTGTCATGTTACTTTTTCCCCTTATACACATTTCACACATTTAGGTAACTCAGTCTGTCAAAGGTCACGTGTTTCTTAGTTCCACATCTGGAAATACTATTCCTCCCTCAAAATGCAAACACGTTTCAAGGCCTTGGCGGGAATGGTGTGGTAAGGAGACATAAGACTTGGAACTCGAAACTAGAATTAAAGCAGATCCCCTCCTGCTTCCACCACCAACCAAGGCTAAAATCGCAAAGTAAGCAAAAACAAAAGTGCAAAGAGCATGAGAAATAACATCTGAGAGGAAGGCAGGGCGGCCATCAGGAAGTAAAAGCCCATGTGTATACAAGCCAGGCACCAAAGGTAAACAACAGTACAGGCTGAGGAAATATGGACATGTGAAACCGAAGAACATGAGGAACTGACACATGATAAGCAAGGGATAGATTAGGAGAGGAGGAGGTTTCCAAACACGCATCCAAGGTTGGCACTCTCAATAATCAAGAACAACAATCATTAAGAATTATGACTTAGCAAAGGACTCAAATGCACTACTATTTTTGGGACTAATAGAAGGTGCTGTGCATTAGGCCAACTCTAGTTCAATGCACCCACTGCAAGGATCTTCTTTTGACCCCATGGTTACAGGTTCATATCTCGGCAATGCGCTCTGGGACTCATGTAGTTTATGAGTCTGCCCGGTATTCATCCCCCTCCCCCATGGAATTTGACAATTTTTAGACAGGGGAATTTGGGGAAAAACCATGAGGGGCCGTTCCAGATGAAATACTCTGAGTGATAGAGTGACTGTGGACTAGGCCTGGGTGGAGTTCAAGGAGTGGCACTCCGTGGAACTCTGCGAAGTGGTTGAAAAACTCAGCTGTATTACGTGGAGTTATGTGGGTGGGAGGAATTTCCTGGCCTGCCCGTTTTGTGTGGTGTTTTACATCATACGCAACACAGACTACATTCTCGCATTGGAAATCATGAGCAAACGGCACCACATGGCTTGCATGGGTGTGGCCATCTTGTTTTCTCAGTTCTGTTCATGGTGCTGGGCCTGTTTTTGAATCCCTTCTCAATCCTCCGCCCTCCAAATTAATCTTCCCCATATTATTATATATTGTATTAGTGTGTATTTTTATGTCAGTGTATTCTAAGTTCTTTCCATTTTTTAATGGTTTTTCATGAGTTTTTGTACTTTTTTTATTTTTCCTTTACTTCCTAATAATTTGTATTTCATTTCCTTCCTTACTTCCTTCAGGCCTTCCTCCGCCTTTCCTTCCTTCCACTGTATTTATTTTTTCCCCCCACCAGAGCCATGTCAGAGGACAGCGAACAGTGGAGCAGTGGCGCGGTGGAGCGAGGCCCCCCCAAACTGCAAGCAGCAGCAGTAGCCACCTATCCTGCATACTGCGGCCCTGCCAAGGGGTGCAACCTCGGGCAATCTTTTGTGAGGAGGAGGTGGCAGCATTTGTTTTTTTCATGCAGCGCCACCTCCCCTCCATGCTGGAAGCAGGCGGCAGGCCTGGCAGCGGGTACCCCCTGCGGGAGAGTCGGCTGCATTGAGGGAGGGTGGGTGTGCAGATGTGTGTGTACAACAACAGCAGGTGACGCACTACCGGGCGGATATCCTCGACTGGGAGCAGGACCTACTCGACCTGTTAGGCATCGAGGCTCAGTGAGTATTAATTATTTGTTGTGTTTGTGTTCTACAGTGCTAACATTTTTTGGGGAATAGTATGCTTCTCACACTCAGAGGTAAGTTATGTTTAGTATACATTAAGAATATTATTATGTGATCCAATTTGAGCTAGGCAGTTGCTCGGCGCTACTTAATCATACACATCGGCGCTCATTTTGGCTGACTATTTAGAAAGCAATTGCAGGCTCCTCTATCCTCCAGTCACCACAGTGAATTAGTGATATAATTTAGTAAGCATTCTCTGTGACTTTCTTTATGTAGCTCTTACAGTCCCAAGCAATTCACAATGATGTGCAGTACTAGTATGCATCTATGCACTGCAAAAAAGTGAGACTGAGTTGGTCCATCAATGGGGTTGATAAATGAGAATAGAATCAAAGATTCTTCATTGCAATGCATTAGTTCCAAATGTAGTTTTTGTTAAGGAAATTTGGAATAGGGATTTTAGGATGAGTATGTTCAACTGAACGATAATCAATACTAGTCCAATAGGTGATCTGATTTGGATAAGTACAATGTTACTGTGTCATAATAATTTTGTGGTGATTAACTGTACCACTAATCTGTTTTTTTTATCGTGTTTATTTCTTTCATCAGCACCCAAGGGCAAGAAGAGGGGGACAGATCCGGGAAAAGCTGGGGAGGAGGTGCAGATGAACTGCACAACTTCTGAGAGCTCTGCTCAGCGCAGTAAGTCCTATTATTCATTATTATTATTATTTCCCTAACTTTTATCTGTGCCCACTATTATAATACTTTTAAGTTTGCCTCATTTATTTTTTTATACTGTCTCCTTTGTTCCCAACTTGCCTATCTAATTTTTGTTTAATTCCTGCTATCCCTGTATTATCTTTTGTACCCCTTATTTCGTTTTTTTTTTGTGGTAGCTGACTTTTTCCAGTCTGTACTAGTCTGTAGTTATCTTCTGCTTTGTTGGTAATCTTTCCCTCTCCCTTATATATCTTGTGGTATTGTAAGACTAAGAACAGATTTTTGGTACTCCACTGTCTACTGTGAAGATTGCAGGCCCAGGTAAGCTAGTATTATAAGTAAAATTCATTCACAACATATGTTTGTTGAGAAGTCTTTCTTTTTCTTGCTCATGCTCCAACTGTTAATGAGTGAGGGCCCATGGTCATTGATAGAGGACACTGCAGTGTTAAACCAACTGTAGTGATGCATTTCGGTTGTATTTTTTTGATTTACAAAATTAAGGGAAGGCATATCTGGAATCTAAAAAATGTATACTTTTTCTCTACCAATACAGACTAGCAGTGCCGCTGGCTCAAGGGCCGCTGCTGGAGGAGAATGAGATTAGGTTAGAAGAGGAGAAGTGGCGGCAGGAAAGGGAGGTGGTAAGTCACATTGCTTGCTTATTGACAATCACTATTATACTCACTAGCTACAAGGGCGTTGTTGACTCTCGTGATCATGAAACCCCTACTTTACTGACTACAGCGGTGGTTGAGTTATTGTCTCTTCTATCTGTAACTCACCAACAGCTCACATAATGAACGCTAAAAATGATGGCCTGATGGAAACCGGAAAGAACAGAAGGTTAAAAGAAAGGATGGGTGAAATGGTATATGAGTGAACGGATGCATGGGTGGGTGAAAGGATGCTTGGGTGGGTATTGGGTAAATGGATGGATGGCTTGAAGAAAAGGGTGGATACTGAATGGATTGGAAGATTTGGTGAAAGACTGAATGAGAGAAAGTAAAGCTTAAATCATGGTGGCCATGGGATAATATAGAAGAATGAAATGATTCATTAATAATTGCTTGAATGTATAAACAAGGGATCTCTTCTGAAGAGGGGCATGTTGCTCATCTACTTCGCTTACTTTGTTTTATGGTTATCAAAGCTATGGTTCACAGTGGGGAGTATTTTAATGTTTGTTCTAATTCCTTGACTCACTTTATTTGTTATGTGTCACTCCCCTCCCTGCCCATGGCATTTCGCCACCCATGACCGAAGCGCATTATGGTTCAAATCATAACTACAGTTTTGGCTGTGCAATGTGTGTCTGCATCAGTTAATACAGCATTTACAAAGTTTTCAATGCATGGCAAACTGAACACACAAGATGTGTTTACCTTTGCCCACTCAGTCATCGCTTAGTACTTCACTCCTTTATTCTTTCCCAAGTTCTTCCATCCCAGCCTATCACAACATTTAAAAATCCATTCTTGGCATGTGCCACATTTTTGTGGCTATGTTAAGTGATTTGAAAACATATTTCATGGTTTTCCCTAACAGATTTATTTTCCGCCTGTTCAGATTTTTCTCTTTTGACTTTCATCAACTACAGCCAAAGCTTAGGCACATAACGAATCGATGATCAGTGACACCCCTCTATTCTATAGCAAACGCTCTACCTACCTGCCTAATCCCTCTACCTTACCCTGCAGTAGAGTAAATCAAGTGTCCTTTCCTTACTGCCCAGCGAATTAATTTGTTGGAAATAATTTGTGGTGGTGGGCGAGGCAGTGAGTAAAGTTATGTGGTGTTTTCACTGTTTTACTTTTTGAAGTGTTGCACAGATACTTCACACAGTGCCACTAAGCTAAGCGTGACTTCGCTGTGCCAAGCTACCAGGATCTTAAGCACAGGTAAATTTGGGGTTTGCTTGTGCCTTATCCTGACTAGGAGCATGGTTGCTGCTTGGCCACGACTCACATCCCAGTTAACCATGAACCCAATTTCTAACAAATAAGTCTATGCAAACCATATTGTGCATACTTCATTAAAGCTTGCTTGGCTCCACAAACCGGTATTAAAGAGAAATTGGAACAATTAAAGATCTGCTAAATTATTTTACCTGATTCTACTCACCAGGGCCAATTCACAGGTGCTTGAAATGGAAAAAGAAACAGTCACTCACCAAGCAAGCA
This sequence comes from Triturus cristatus, assembly GCF_964204655.1. Classification (NCBI taxonomy): domain Eukaryota; kingdom Metazoa; phylum Chordata; class Amphibia; order Caudata; family Salamandridae; genus Triturus; species Triturus cristatus. Next base: position 465,297,318 of record NC_140592.1, read on the forward strand.
AAATCAAATATGAGGGGAAAAAGAAATTCCCCATCAGAAAAACAATCTATGTAATTATCAGTTTGAAGGGGTATATGGTGACACATTTGCAGTCCCTACATGCGCAGTCATAATTTTAGCTTTATTGGAGTGAAGTTACAAATGTTGAAATATTTTTCCCTAAACAAAGTTAGTGTGAGATGTATGGATGACGACTTTGCTTGATATCTCTCTGACTCCATTTCTCAGTCTCTCTTGCTATCTCTAATTATCTGTATCTCTCCTTCTCTCACTCTCACCCTTTCTGTGGATTTCTTTTATTCACTGTCTCTCTTTTTAAAGCTTTCTCTATCTTTCACTACTTGTTTAAGCCTTTTTCTTTCCGTGATTCTCTGTTTAACCCTTCTGATTTTTGTGGCTTGTTCTTTATTTATTTTCATTGTTTGTGGGTCTCTCTATTTTACTTTCTCTTTCTGTCGGTTTGTCTTTCATTTTTTTTGTGGATCTCTGTTTTACCCTTGCTTTCGTCCTCTTCTACTCTTTGTGTGCCTGTCTCTCTTATTGCTTCACTTTGTATAAATAGTTCTTTTATTTGTTCTATTTTTGTGAGTCCTACCTTTACCCATTATTTTTTGAAAGTTCTACGTTTACCCTTCCTCTTTTTTTGTACGGCTTTCTCCTATCCCTTTTCCTTCCTTGAATCTCTATTTTACTCTTTCAAATTTTTTTTCATCTTTTATCCTTTCTCTTTCTGAGGCTATTTCTTTCAGCTTTTACTTGAGTATGTCTTTTACCCTTTCTATTCCTGTGGGTGTTTAGATCATAATTCCCCATTCAGTGAATCCAACATTTAGCCCTTTTCCTATGGTGGCTCTCTTTTGTACTCTTTCTTTGGTTCTAGAAATTCATTATTCCTTTCTGATAGTACACCTTTAGCGATTTGTATGTGTGTCTGTTTTACCTTTCCTGTGAGACTCTTAACCCCTCTTAATTGTCTTTTTGATGTCTATTATACCTTCTCTCTGAATATCAGATTTGTAATTTCTCATTCTGTGGAACTCTTTACCAACTTCCTTTTGTGGATCTCTTCTTCCCCCTTTTCTTTTGTCTGGTGTCAGCCTTTCCCCCACGACTCTCTGTTTGTCTACTATCATGTTTGTAACATCTCTGAGTGTGATCCTGCACATTCTCTCACCTGCCTTGTATATTAGAAATCCACGTAGCAGGCTAGGAGAAAAGGGATTGTAGGTGGTCAAAGACAATTGTGGAAAAGTCAGTCTCTGACACTAGCATGATCAGGGCTACATACAGAGGCAATTCAAAAACTAATAAAAATTGGAATTATACTAACCGATGTTAAATGCTTGCTCATAGAAAGTGTAGTGCAGAGATCATGCAGCACTTAAATAGATATGGTTACTTATGACAGTGCACCACATGGTGAGACTATCTATATTTGAGGGGAGCACATTAGTTTCACCATTACATACACATCTAAAAGTATTTCTTCGCTGCCAGGCTAATCTTACTAATTTGGGTGGCCTCTAATTCTCCCAACCATCCCATTGATCAGTGTGATGTTTAATAGGGAGCTTTTACAGTGGCATGTGGCAGTGGTGATGGCTGTGATGGCAGTTCTAGTCCGTAGTGCAAACTGCTGTGGCCTCCATGCCCTGGCCATTGTTTTCTTACAAGCTAAGCACTGGCAGAGCAGACAGAAAATGAAGAAGTGCAAGAAGGTAAAGACCAGAAGGTAGAGGTTTTCATCTATGCATAGGACCTGGAACAACATCCCCATCAACATCAGCACTGCTGCGAACGTCCTGCACAACAGAATGGGGCTGAAACCTTATCGCTTCAAGGAGAACTAACTTCCCTACACAATATGAACCTACTCCCCTGCCTACCTATAAACAATGATGCATCTCATCAGGGGCTCACTGTGGGCCTACATCTACTGTTCACTGCTCTGTTGCCCTCCAACTAAGTTTGTGCTCTATTAATACATCTATAGATATACACACATACACATATTCATACATACAGATTACCCTTCCTCCTAGCTGTCAATAAAGTTGCCCGTTGCTACGGCATCAAATGTGTCCTGTGCTTGCTGATGGTTGGCACAAGGTCACTGGAGGTGTTAGGCAACTTACACTGCCAGTTCTCTTGCTGCATCTTTTACTGAGCTTTTCTCTTTCCACTCAGCCAGGATGCTCTGGCCAAGCTGGGTTCCATACTTTGGATACAGCCGACAGGAGCTGCTCCTGGAGAGTTGTGTAAGACATCTAAAAGTTTCCGCCTATAACAAATGTTGGACCAAGTTGACAAAGTTCCACCCTATTTATAACAAAGCAGACACTTGAGACAAATAGTCTGATGGAAATAAGTCAGCAATCCTTTTCTACTGTGCTTTTCTGCTCAGCTGTGCCAAAGTGCTGTTGAGGTCCACAGTTGGGGTTTTGCCAAGTGTGTAGGTGCAGCTGGTTTCTATTGGTGGGTTTTCAAAACCTACACAATACACACCATGAGTTATTTTTTAACAGCTGTTCTTCCACTGCAAAATAAATTCAGCAAAATCCAGTCGGTTTACTTTCAGGCCACTCAGATCTCATATGTGAATTCCCGGAGTCCAGGATGCGGGCAAGCTCTAATTTTAAAAGCAAAAACATAAATATGTCTATATCCTAGGCTTCCAATGTACATTAAAAATATCCCATGTGAGAGAGAAGAAATGGTTAAAAAATATCTCATGTGTGAGAAAGAGGAAATTATGTTTTGCCAGGAGAAAGAAAGGGCCAACATCTGATTAATTACTATAATGGGCCCTTCCCCACCCAACACCAATAAGGTATACTAGCCTTGGGTTACCATAAAAATTAATCAGTATATGCTAAATACCTTTCATTTTCAGTCCATAAAGGCCAACACAGTATATATGCCTCTTTCGTGTAACAAAGTCAAATGTGTGAATTTCAATCTAAATCACATATGTTTTGCGATTTCAATAAAATTGCTGTCACTATTTGGAAGTTATGAATATAGCCATTTAATTCCAATAGGTTAATTTATATAAATGGGCCTGTCTGAATTCTTTGTACAACTGTGTTCACTTAGAGCCCTATTACGAGTCTGGTGGTCCGAGGAATGCCAGACTCAAGGAGGCGCGACGTGGCAGATCCAGCCACCGCCTCACCAGCGGTCTGACTGCCCGATTACATCCTGGGCAGATGGACAACCCTGGAATCGTCGGACCTGCTAGGAAACCACCGTTCCCTGGCATTGGAGCGGTGCTCAGAGGCAGCAATATGCTTGGTGGGGCCGGCATGATCCTGCCAAGCATATCCCGAGTTTCCTCTCTGTCAGGGTTTACATGGCAGTTCCACTGCCATGAAAACCCTGGCGGAGAGGAAACAAAGAGGGTCCTACCGGCCCCCCCTGTGCTTCAAACATATGTGGATGCACACAGGGGGTCATAACATGTGCCCCCCAGTGTGCATTCACATAGGTTCCTGAACAGCAGGAACTTTCAAGTCCATGCAATGCAGGAACCTTGTAATGCAATATCATTGTGGTGCCTTTATTAATGGTACCACCGCCTTTAAAAGAGGCACCACCATGGGACCACCACACCACCTGCCTGCCAGACTACTTGTTAGTCATAATCTGGCGGGCGACCTTCGGTGGAGTGGTGGCATGGCGATTTGCAACGCTATTAATATAAACAAAGGATCTCCCTAAGTAAATTGAGGCCCTAGAGGAGGGAGAGGGCAGATAAGAAATGAAATAGAAACCTCTAAGCCGGCCTATATAATTAATTAGCTGATCTGTTTAGATTCTGCATTGCCAGAATAACATGCCAAATTTCAATTCATATTATAACATTATTTTCATAGAACCACTGTCAGTCCGTTAGAATTTTAATACAAAAAATTATTTTTCTTTCTTTTTTCTTTTTATGTGTTTTGTAAATTACACATGATTTAGAACAGACAAAAACATTTTTTTGCTTTTACACTTATGATTTTGGTGCAGACATATTACATGATTAATATAAAAAAACATCCTAGACATCAAAGACATAAAAAAACCATTTACTAGCCATTCATACTTGCATTCATACAAAAAGAGAAAAAGAAAAAAGGGTTTTTTTTCCTAAAGGGAAGTTGAAAAAAAAAAAAGGGAAGTATAGGACCCTTGGATTGGTCAAATTTTTCAGATTGACAAGATGGAAAATATCAGTCTTCAATATCACTGTGTTGGAAGCAATGTCGCTGTCAACGCGCGTTTCAGTGGGAGACCACCTTCTTCAGGCCAACTGCATAGTATTAAAAGATGAGGTATATACAAAAGATGTCTGGGTGTCTGCAAGAGAGACAAAGGGAAATGGCATTGGCAAGTAAAAGGGAATGCAATTAATTTCAAAAGGAGATTACTTCCTAGACTCATTACTATTATAATCCTTGAGTGCTCATTGTGCTCGTAGACGTGTGTCAAATAAAGCTGTGTAGATCATTCAGAGAGAAGTGGAATATGAGACAAAGTCCGACTATTATGAAACCCATTGGTGTTATTAGGGTAGGAGTTGGAGGAAAAGAGGTGCCAAATAAAGACCAAAGATATATAATGACAGATTCAAGCATGCAACACCTAGATGGTAATACTTAGGGCGGCTACCTTATGAGTCAAAGAGCAATGTGCACATGACACGCTGTAGAAGTCATCTGTGCAATACAGTACAGCGATATCAGTTTCTAGAAGAGAAAGTATTTTTGATATTCAGGCTAATCTTTATGGAGCTCTCATGACTACAACTAGTGTAAGAGCCAAAATACCTCAAGCGGCTAAAATTGGAAGGTACGTTCACAATAGGGAATTTGTTTTTATATCTCCATATATGTTTCTGAGATATCGATTGCGGCAATGCTGTGAAAGAAAAAAGGAGAAGACTTTAAAAAAAATATATATATATATATAAACCGTGTCATGTTTTCCTATGGGATTAAGTATAAGGTAATGAGGCCATATGTATACCAAGGACTTGGTTACCTTTTCAAGACATATAATGGTTCATGAGAGTAGAGCCAAGCAGATGTCCGATTCTCTCTGTATTTTTAGAATGATTTCTATTTGTTTATTATTGGTATATTTATCCAATCCAGATTTATCTGTAGCAAATGAAAAGATATATGTCATGGCGGTGAACCTGTCCCTAATATAGTACACATATTGTATATGCACATTACAGACAAAAAAATCAGCAGGTACTGATAGAGATTTTGATGGTATGCTGTCCTATAGGGGAAGTTGTTGGGAACTATAAGCCATTCCTAAATCTCTCGTACTCTAGGCGTACTATTCGTATGACGGGACATGTGAAATCACTAATATAGCTTGTGTTGAAGAACTATGTTCCAATATATGTGTGACACACAGGTTAATTTCCTATGGATATCGGGAGTCGGCATATTCAGGCCCCAGATATTACTAAAACTCCTAAGAAGATAGGTGACCATTTTTTTAGATTCTATTAGGTACAAGGAACCAATAGGGCATATCAACAGCAAAATGACTATGACGCTAGGAAACCTAATGGGTGAAGCTAAAATAAATCGAACTGGTTCCCTATTCAGACTTGGGAGTTCATACCTGTTCATGTCGAAGCTTTGCCGGGAAGCATCAGTAGAAAACAGCCGAAGAGTTGGAATACGGGTCTGACGCATTTTAACGTCATCGTTTTCTCGCGAGATTACGGATCAGTACGTTGTGATTTAGGTGCATCCTCGTATATTTAGACGCCATCTTAGAAAGGAGTTTGGCCATTGTAAGTGCTATGATAGGTAAAGTGAAAGTGTGTCTCACAAACATTCTAGGTGGTTTGAAATATGAGACATCATATAAATGTAGTATTAATGTTATGGTTTGAAAAGGTAATTATCCAGTAGTTTCCAGACACATAACATCTGCAAAGCATTAAATCCAAGACCAGCGCCATATTGGAATGGTATAAGGATACCTAATTTATGCCGTTTAAGATCTAAACCCCATGTAGCAATGAAATGAGGATCTTTCAGCAGGGTTGTCAGTTTAGTTCCTAGAATTTGCATATGTTAGTGATTCTATGAATGGAATGAACGTGCTCCTACTCAAACACGAAGAACAGGAGCATCAGTAAAGGCTCCCAAATAGTTTTGAGTTGGAAACCCCAAATTCAAAAAGATCGTAATATGCCTGTTAGTGTCACCCAATGGCAGAAACTTGGGAAATTATTGTTTGTTGCAGTTGCAGCATAGGGTCACTACACAAGAGGCTGCCATGATGTGATATCTCTGTATTTGCATCTGGTTTGTCCTATGTGTAACGAAAAGAAACAATGAACTGATTGGACGGCGTAGCTGCAGTGGGGTGTTTGGGGTATTACTCCCCCTATTAAATGTATTATTTAATAAATAGTTGGGTACAGGAGCTTTCAGTCGGATATAGTAAGAGGTCAGTTCGATTTCACTTGCGATTTTTAAATACTCACTCTGATAAGTACACACACACTCTCATCTCTGTTTTGACGGTCTTTAAAAAATACTGTTTCAAGTACCCCACACAATCTGCACTCCTTTCCCTTCCCACCAGTGGCGGCTCCTCCACTATGGCAGAAGAGCGTAGCCCACTGACTTCAATAGGAAAAATAAAATAATAATAATGTATCGTTATTAAATAACGTATCATTATTATCTTTTTATTTTTCCTATTGAAGTAAGTGACTTTCAGGACAGGGTGGGCCTGGCAGGGAGAGGGGTGGTTTGCACTCCTTAAGTGTTCATGACCGCTTGGCTGGCCCTCTCAAGCCGGCCAAACAGTCCTGCGCACTTTGCATCTTCCCCAAAGGGCTTGCTTTACACAAGCTCTTTTTGTGTGCTTTTTCCTAGCCCCCGTGTGAGCGACGTGGTTAGCGCTCAGCCCAATCATAACACTGCATTGCAGCATTGTCATTGGCTACGGGGAGCCTGGGAGCTCGGGTGCCTCCAACTCCTTCCTGCAGTTGTGTGGAGACCAGAAGAAGATAATGGAGAAGAGGCGGCGGCCGCCCGGCTCAGGTAAGTGTTTCTTTTTTATTTTGTTCTGTCCCGCCCTTCCACCTATCTCCACCTTCCCACTCCTGATCGGTAGCAGATGCTACTGCTTTCCACTGACCCTCAAGCCCCCCTCGTGCACTGCTTCCTATATAATAATTAGCATGATATGCCAGTGTGAGTGTCAGAAAATCGGAAGCTCGCCCCCCCCAAGTCTTACTGACCAAGACACGCCCTTGACTGTGATGCAAGGGATGAGAGAACATGCATTGGAATTTTGACTGTAGATGGTGTGAGAATGTGATGATCCTTGGAGTGTTGGTGTCTGTGCTGGGTAAAGCCTGGGAGTAGTTTACAGTCAGAGGGAGAATGGAGCCCTAACAGGACCTATCGGACTGTGACTGTAATCTAAATACCTAACATGAAATAAGGAACTTACCACCTACCTGAATCACTACTGACTCTTGTGCGAAGACTGTGCCGTTCAAACACAACACTTTTCTCTCCAGTGTGCCTATGTACAGATGCAGTAAGCCTTCATGGTCTTTTGCACAATGCATTAGATCCGATTATAATTGACCACACTCTTTTACATATATAGCCATTTTACTGACGTGTTGTAAAACAAATGTGGGTGTGTCCAGGTCTCCCGCCCAAGCGCCCCATGTCTTCCTGTGCTCCCAAGTGCATCCCCTCCTTAGACATGCACATTTCCAGTATTTTCAATTGAGCTAGGCCGGCCGGATGATGTTTAGAGCCCCCGCATGTGTAGTTCATGCCTCTGTTATAGGAACATGAGAGTGTATTTATTTTCTAGAAATACATGAGGGATGAGGCTGGTGTAATGGCCACAGATCGCAGCGGGGTCCAACTTCTGAGGACAAAGAAGGCAAATTATTTAAGTGCTCACAAAATGCAGGTGGATTACATGGTCCACATCATGCCTTTTGCTCTATATTGCTTTCATGTTTCTTCCTCTCATTCTCGGCTTACTCTTTTACTTGAGCTACCCCTGTCACACTGTTTTATTCTATTTTCCATTCATTGTCTTCGTTCACCTCAAACCATGTCTCTCTTTCTCCCCGCAGTCCTCCTCCTATCTAACATATTCCCTTTGGGCCTTATTTATAAAGGCTTTCGATACTTTTACACCACTGTTGCGTCACCTTTTGTGACACAGCGGCGGTGTAAATAATGCACCATGTTGCACCATATTTACAAAGTGATGTATCTAAGCAGATGCGTCACTTTGTAAATGCCTGTTCTACATTATACCTGCGTCAGGTATAATGTATTCAGGGTGTGCGTCCCCACGTGAAAAAGCATTGTAGAAGTGGCGTAGTGAAATCTATGAGATTTCACTGTGCCACTTCCAGGACACTACTGCGTCACAACCTTACGCCTACCTCACAGCAGGCACAAGGGTGACACAGTGCTATGGCAATAGGCTTCCCCCATGCATTGGTGGAGTTGTGTCATGCTTACGACACAACTTCAGTAATGTGTGGGGTTTGCACCAACAGTTACGTCAGGATTACTGACGTATCTGTCATTTCTTGCGACATGGTGTGCCTTACAACAAATGCCTAGCAAAGAAAACCTCTAATCTGACCTATATTTCTTTAAATGTGATCATGATAGGCCCAGAATTGCCACAAACCCAACATCAATATCGATCAGAACAATCAATCACAAAAATAATTTTGTTGTTTATTTTATTAAACTTCTAAGGTATTTTCTTTAGAGGCAAAAAAGTGTTTTTGTTATTTTTTCTTTATGCACTTAATTTAAGAAAAGTTCATTTATCATTGTCTGTACATATATTTTCTCCAGAATTGTATATAATACAGCATAAATCTTTTAGATAGATGAACACATAACCCCACAGAAAACCTTCAACAAATCATTCTTACCATTCAAGCCTACTCATTCAACCTACACTCATACATAAAAAGAGAGATTCAACCATATGTGGGATCCAATATGAATCTACTGGGGACAAGTCCTATAATTGTTGGTGATTATAAATCACATCCATCAAACACTTCTGATGAATCTGTCTCTCAAAGACCACTCCTCATATGTATTGTTGGTGTACGTGCGTTTCAGTGGCAGAACCACCTTCCTCAGGACCAAGGTAAATATAAAAATGAATCTCAAATAGAGAAGCCAGGGGTTGTCTTTGGCCAAACAATAAATATGGCACATCCATCATGTGTGAGTGCTTGGCTCTTCCAGAAGCTGAACACCAGGACAAGCACAGAGGGAGTGGTGGAGGAAGGTTTGAGTGCCGTCCTGCTCACCACACCCTATCTAGTTCCTCAGTTCTATTAAGAAGCTAAAAGAGGGGTGACAGAAGCAGCTTTCTCATCTTTGCCAGGGTGGTGCTCTGGCACTAAGTTTATAATCTTCGGGGGGCATTAGGTTTATTCCCGATCACGGAGAAAAAGGATTGAGTAGTTTGGAAAGTCCATGCCACTTCCTAGGCTCCTGCTAACAACATCCACCACATCATTGTCCTTTCTTCAGTGGGCGAGGCCTCAATCCTTCATTGACAACGAGAAGGGTTACTCTCCTGCTTGCCTGCACCCTCGCCTTGTGCCCACGCCCAAACTGGGAATGCAAACCTGCCCGGCATTTAACTGGGACTGAACCTCTGGGAGGGGGGTGTCTGGTGCTGGTGGGAACACTGCTGCTGATACACTGCTGCTGCTTTTGTTACAGGGGCTGATATTGGAGCACTGCCGCAAAAACCAGCCCCCAGTAACAAAAACGGCCCTCACCAGTCCAATACCGGCCGCCACCCTTCCGGCCCACTGGGAAAACGCCGGTGCCTTCTACGGCCAGTCCGGCCCTGCTTGTGTCTCCAGCTGGCTGTGATACAAGGTTCCCTGGCATACGGGTCTTCCTGACACTGAGCCATCCAAAGTGTCTTGAAGACAGGCACCAGACGATACCGTCAGTTGGTTCTTTTTGTGGACACCCCTACCGTGGGTCTCCTTTGCTGTGTGGTCCCAGCTAAGATCATGTGGTGCTTGCCACACACAGCCTCTGGGCCTACACATTGCATCTCGCGCCTGCCTATCATTATGGCTCGTGGATCTCTTGCTCCCCATATTGTGTGAGAGACGGGTAAAAGCATGGACAAAGTGGGCTCTGGCTCAGGGCCCCAGCATTTCAGTGGGCTCCTGATAGAGCCAGCTCTGTTCTGCAGAGAGCCTTGCCCTCATGACGTTGAGAAATTATTAAACAGACTGTTTTAAGTACCGTTTTCTTTTGTTTAATTTTTAACGTTGGTGATGTTTGTCTATTACAGAATTTTTTTTACAGAGAAATGTGGTGTTTATGTTTACATGCAACATCCATCAACAAAGTTTCTTTTAGATCAAATCAGGACCTCACTTATGGGAAATGCGAGGTTGGTACAGAGATTATCTGCAATAATATTAGTGACATGTTGCTGTGTTACAATGGCGAAAACACACATCACTATCCCTGAATATTAGATTTAAACACATTTGAATGAGTGTGGCTGTGCACTCTCAGTGACCTGGCCAAAGAGGACATGAAAGAGCTAAAATTTGATAATAAATTCAAAACTGTTCTGAGCAGGTGCCACCAAAATCCTTAAAATGTCTCAGGATTGAGGAGAAGTTAAAGGAATGTACAGGGCAAAAACACACCACTACCAGCACAGGAGCTCGCGCATGAAGTAAAGCCATTCACTACTACATCTCATATGCAAAAAGACTCTAATTCTACCCAAGAAGCTCTATATATTATGTTCGCCTGCTGTGGTCATGGCTGGATCCTACAACTACTGCTACCAATGTCTTTACAACAATCTGACTGCTAGAGAGCAGGCCTCAACCTTTGTGATCCTTCTTTCCATGAGAGACTGTAGGAATTTATCAGTGTCAGCTCAAAAGACAATGAAGAGGTCATTGATTCTGTACATTGCACTGTTTGAAATAGTTGACATACCAGGGATCCAAATGAAAATGCGTGTTGGAATGATTTCAATTGTACTCCCCCACCACGGATGTGGCTGACAACAGGAAAAGACTTCTGCTCATTCATCGTCAAGATGTCTCGCACCCTTCCCGGGGGCGGCTCCTCCACATGGGCGGAGAATCGTCGCCCCACTGCTTTCTCGCAGTGCGTGAAGCAGAAACATAAAATGGTATTTTAAAAAACATTTTATGTTTCTGCTTCTCGCACTGCAAGAAAGCAGAAGGGTATACCTGGTTGGGGGTGGGCGGTCCTGCAGGAGTCCAGGGGAGGAGTGGCTTGCCCACTCTGAGTGCGCTGACTGTTTGGTTGGCCCCAGGGCCGAACAAACCAGTCATACGCACTCTGCATTTTGTCTATGTAGGCTGCATGCCGCCTACATAGAGAAAATGGCCTCCCCATAGACGCCCGTGGGGTCGGTATCCTAGCCAATCACAACGCTGCCATTGAAGCATTTTGATTGGCTTAGGGGAGAGGAGGGAGGCTGCCTCCTTCCTGTATGGAGAGGAGAGAGGAGAAGCGACGCAACGCGGGATCGGAGGAGATGGTAAGTTTAATTTATTTTAATTTTTAATTAAATTATACCCCCCTCCCGCACCCCCCCCACCCACAATTCATGCCGGCCACGACACTTCCCAAGGCTGTGATACCATTTACCTCTGCCATTGCCATAGAAGCACTCAACATACAACTTTCTTTTAAGAAGATCATTCTGGGCTACAAAATGGAATTTAATATTGGTCTGAGATGGTTGCTGCCCATAATAATTGTCTCGGCTAGACTCGGTATTGCTACAGCGTGGGTCTCCCCTTTACCCCTAGGGTACTTAAGTGGTGGGCTGCTTTATGACAAATATATGAGTTAGAGTTAACCCTGGCTAAAGCAAGGGGTGCCCGTTCTATTAAAAGATTAGAACAAACTTGGGCACATTTCAATTGAAATCCAAAGAGCAATGTGTGTGGTTGAAAGTAAGTCAGCTAGGATTTGACTCACAATATCACATGGATCTGATGAATAACTCTGTCTAATTTGAATATGAGGCTTTTCAGCCATTCTCATCTCATCCAATGTTATATGATGTCACTGAAAATCTTATGTTATAATTACTTTGAATTTAGGTGTACTATCATCATGTTTGTCAGTTATCATCTGAAATTTGATATTTTCTCTGTTCACTTCTTATTTCTATGTTGTTTTTACAATGGCGTGTCCTAAGTCTGTCCCCCTTCCGGGGTTTTATCCGCAAATTTTGTTCATGGTTTTCACTGATCTTCTGAGTTAAAAAAATAATATATACATATTTTTTTTTAATTAGCGCTCAACGCACATTTAATTTCTTTAGTGAATCCAGATCACGTACAATTCCTACAGCGTCAAGTGAAGTAAAGTACTGAGGGATCCCTTAGTGACTTTCGGAATGAAAAAAAGCCTCTCCAGTAAGTGCACGCTGCAAGATGAAATTGAGACAAAACAAGTCCAATCATTCAAAGCTGCACTCTACAAAGCTACGACATCTTCTACTGAGAGAACCAGAAAAGACGCGACCAGATCTCCGGATGGTAGGGAGAACTTCCATTGCACATAGAAGCAGACTTGAACAATGCCAATGAAGACAGCACTTGTTAACCAGATTTCCAAAGCCACTGCTCGACCTAATTCACCGCTGCACCAACAGAAATGGTGCCTGTAGTCATTGTGGCAGAGTGTTCCCGCATCTAGATGAATGTCCAGCCCAAGGAAGATAATGTTCAATCTTCTGCAAGCCAAATCGTTTTTCCAAGGTCTTCCACTCCTCCACCAACAAAAACCATCAAAAAGGCAGTGAACGCTGTTTTGTCCACTTCACCTGAACCTCTGACAGTCAGCATCGACGATGATGAGGAGGGCATAGGTTTCTTAAATGTGGTGCATCCAAAAAACAAGGGGCACACTTTACTTTTCCGTCTTCAAATGAAAATGGAAGAAATGGAAATGGCCCTATCTATAATCTACTAATTATACATATTTTGTGAATTCAGAGTTTTCAATACTTTTATGGGACCATGGGCATTAATGAAGAAAGTGACTTAACAGTGAGATTGAAGTGTTGTTTAAAATACTGAGTGGCCCTGATGAAGTGAGATAGTGTTGCAAAACATGTGTTGGCCAGATTTTCTATATTAAGTCCAGATTTATCAAAAGCCCCCGAGACTACTGAAGATCGTCTTCCCAGCGATCAGTAAAATCCTTCTGGGACTACCGATGGGCACGCTCCTAGCTGGGGGTGATGCCAATGCAGTTTTGGATCCGGAGCTGGATCGTTTGAGTACTTCAGTGGGACGGGGGAGAGGCTTCTCCACAGCTTCCTGCCTGGCTGCTCTGGGGTTGATAGACATCTGGAGGGTGCAAAACCCCCAACAGCAACAGTACACATACTACTCAATGTATCATGGTTCATTTTCTAGAATTGACTATCTATTTATGCAGAGTGATAAGGTGGGAGAGTTTTTAGCAATCAGGCATATTGTTCAGACCACTCCCCGGTATGTGTCACAGTCCAGGGGCCGCACGTTAATAAAGGGTTGTTCCCGAAGATAGATCCGTGGAGTTTGAAAGACCAAATATTGAGGGATAAATTACGGGAGGGAACGGAATTGTACTTCCAGGAGAATGCTGGCACAGTAGACTCACACCATACCCTATGGGAGGCCTACAAAGCAGTGGTTAGGGGCCAAGCTCAAGCACTTATAGGGTGCCAAAAAAAGGAAGGGGCGCAACACATGAAATCCCTACAACAAGAATTATTTTGGGTAGAGGAAGAAGCGACAGCAAGTGGAGACGCAAACCTGTGCCATGCTTTGGCCCTGTGTTAATATGAACTTAGAGTAGCGGCTGAAGTTGTGGCAAGGGCACATGCGTTGGCAGTCAACACCGCCTTTACGATGTCGGGGATAAGGCATCCAAATTGCTTGTGCTGGAGCGGGTTATGCAAAATTTTGTATACCCACCCCAATTTGCATGTTGTTTTATTAATTAGATTAATTAATTAATTATAATCGAACCAATGGATTGGAGTGATGTGGAAATAACTAATCAACCTTATTAATGACGTGAACTAAATTTCGTATGCATATTAATGATAGATAAATAGAACATTGCATGATATATGTCGCTTTGGTGATGTAATTGTGATTCTTGCTTTATTTAGTACATTTAAATTGCATTGAGTGTTGCTTTTGGCTAGATAAATACACACACATATGGGTATTAGCGAGGGAATAACATTTAATTAGTCATTTCTATGTATTAATTACGTTTTTGTGTTTCTTTGCTTAAGTTGACTATTTTGGCCTTTCAAATGATGGCTGCTTTTGGTGCCTAACCCGACTGCCAACGCTGAACGAGGCTTGGGTGAAGTGTGCCTGCGCTAAGATGAGCAACAATGGCCCCGTCCTGACCCCAGGCAAGCTGTACTTATCAAGGCCACTGGGAATAGTGCCAACACTACAGACAAAAGACACCATGGACTAAACCATATGAGAACTTAGAGGACGACCCCTGATCAGCCAATCAGAACAGTTTAAAACTCAATTTTGTTACATTTTGTTATTGAAATTATTATAAAAACCCATAGAATAGAGAGGTCGAGAGTCGCTCCTTCGATTTCCTGATGATATGCTGACGGAGAGGACGGTGACACTGCAGAACAGCTGTTAGCCTGAATCTTTGACGGACTGAATTATTGCCCAAACACCTGATGAACTGAACCTGCTAAAATTGATGGGCATAGATTTGCAAGACTGCCAGATTTGACATAGAGGACGATTTTAGCCAGAATAGGTAAATATGAATGGCAACTTGATCAAATGTATGATTTAATCTGCAATATTAATATAAATTTGGATTTGAACATTTACAGAAATGAGTTGGGTTGTTTATTCATTGAAATGTGGTACTGAAAAGGTTAATTAGAGTATTAGAAATTCACTTAAACCTACAACTAATAGATCTGTCCCGTTTATGAGGGGAATACCAAATGTGAAATCTAGGGCCTAATGAGTATAAGAAGGTTTTGTGGGTTTGTTGCTCATTAGGGTAAAGTGGTATCTTTCCTCCCTCATTATCCAGCGATTGGAAGGATAATCGCCTCTAGAACGGACTGATGGTGAGTGTGTGTTGGTGTTTTGGGCCCCACCAGCGAATGTATGGATAGTGTGCGTGTGCGAGATCTTTTGGTCCGTGAAGGTAGAGAGGGATTTTGCACTCCGCGCTGCATCAGTTTTTCTGGTAGCAGAGAATGAACCATCCTCTGCTACCAAAAACGGATCCAGCGGGAATTACCTGGTAATTTCCCTATTCAAAACCACATCACCTATGGTTTACCGCTGTAAAGGGTGAAAAATGATGGATCTTTTGATGACCGTGTTTCACCAAACAGGAGACTTTGCATATATATAAATATATATAAAAATTAAATGCAAACAATATTAGAGGCAATAATGAGAGTGGTGAGTTATTTTTAAAGGGTTTTATTTAAGTAAAAAGTTAAGGTTCTCTGACTCTTTATTCATTAGTCAAATATCAATCAGGTTACAGAATTGAAAAATAGGAAAAATAGCATTAATACTCTTAAAGAGTCTCTAAGAAAAAGAGTAAGTCTTACAAGGTTAACCAATAATTAATAATGGCAAAAATATCCCATAAAGAGAAATAAATGCAGTTTAGCACCTAAAATCTAAATCTGTTCTGATCCTTTCAGCTCTTTCCCTCTGCCTCTGCTTCGCTGTGATAGTCTGTGTCTCTGTCTCAAGCTGCACCATAGCCCCCACAGAATGCAGCCCCTCCCTGTCTCTTTGTCCAGCACAGAAACTGGGCCTGGCTCTCAGAAAAATGAAAAAAGAAGAGAGAGGCAAAAAGCAAGGCAAAAAAAGGCACTCCTCCCACTTGTAAGCCATATTTCAAGTAAAAGTTCACGTGCTCAGTCCTCATAGCTGGTCCAATCAGAACTTCAAGACATATCATCTCCCCATGGGCTGACTAGATATGTCATTAATCAAGCTTGTTCCTGTTCAAATTTCAGTCATGTGATTTGTGAAAAAAAAGTGTGTTCTTCTCTCCACGTTTAAACAAGCTACAAAAATATGCAACATTTTGAAGGTCGGAGGAAGCGGTAAGCAGGATTTTTTATCAGGGCCCTTTCATTGAAAGTTGCTAGGGAAAGAGGAGCACATTCCAAAGTAATGTTTCAGTTTAGTCCACTAAAGCAAAGGAAAATCACGTGGTTTTCTACACTGTGAAACACAATTCAGCACATTTCTACTCTTGCAAAAATACATGATGCCATTTTAAAAGTACAAATACATTTTCTAAATTAATGTGCATTCTATAGTGAGATTACATATGGATTAATCACATATAAGTATGGCTGTTCAACTAATTAAGCATGTTTTCACATAAAAGGACTTCCAAACTGAAGCCCTATCTTTTCAACTTGCTTTTCCACAATCTGCGTGCCATTATAAATCTCATGTCTGCAGCTTTTTGTCATATAATAATGCATACATTTTATAGGTGAAATCTAAGCTCCATCACTTGCATGGCTTGAGAAACGCGATAGAGAGAGGTTGTGGGTGACATCTGTCTGAGATGGGGATGGCATTCTACACGCCACTAGCGTAGACATTGTGGAGGTATTTGCTTCGAGTGACTTCTCATTGCCGGCGGTGTCGGCAGAAGACAAGGCAGCTTTAGAGGCTGAGATTACGGAAAATGAATTGCTGCTGGCATTGGGATCCTTAAAAGTGGGAAAGGCGATGGGCCCTAATGGGCTTCCAGTTGAGTTATTTAAGGGCTTAGCCTCCAAAATAGTGTCACCACTACGTGATATGTTGCAAGAGGCACAGAGCGAAGGCCAGCTACCAGTTGATCAACGTGTAGCCACTATCGTGGTCATACATAAACCACGGAGGCCCCCGGAAAGCTGCAGCTCGTGCAGGCCACTCTCCCTCCTTAATGTTGAGGTCAAGGTCTTGGCTAAGACCCTAGCAAATAGGCTGCTACTGATTTTTACCAACTTAGGTCATAGGTGTCAGTCGGGCTTCATGCCCAATAGAAGTACCCGTCACAACCTGCGCAGGTTTTACGGAGTGCAGCACACGACGAAGGGCCCCTCTGGTTCGCAGACGTTGCTGATGGCGCTTGATTCATTGATGGCCTTTGATAGTATCGAATGGCCATTCTTGTTTGCCGTGTTAGCTAAGCTAGGTTTTGGCTCTAATTTTTGTATGTGGGTGAGGCTTCTCTATCAAGATCCAATGGCCTAAGTACGATTCAATGGTGTGCTGTCACAGCAATTCCACTTGCGGAGGGGCACAAGACACGAGTGCCCTTTATCTCCCTTGCTATACACCTTGGCATTGGAGTCGGTGCATTGTATTAGGAGGGATCCTATAATATGGGGTATTGAGGCACCGGGAGGCTGGGAAGACCGTATATCGTTATATGCTGACAACATTTTGTTGTATCTCGCGAGGCCGTACCACTCTATTGCCAGGGTTCTCCATCTTTTTGACTTGTTTGGAAGCTACTCGGGATACACTATAAATTGGGACAAATTGGTAGTGTTCCCGCTTGCGGGCCCCGCAAGACTACCAGCACGTTGTAAGGCACCGATAGTTGAAGAGGGGTTCAAATACTTCGGAATTCAGGTAATGAGGAATCAGCAGCTGTGTCTAGAGATGAATCTTACCCCCCAGTTGGAGAGACTCCATAGTGATGTACAACGTTGGCGAACCCTACCATTGTCCCTGGCGGGCAGGGCGGCCCTTTTTAAGATGATGGCCCAGCTACGCCTCTTGTACATCCTGCAAAATAACCCCTATCCTGTCCCACCGACGGTGTTCAAAAAGATTGCCCAAGAAATTCGGGACTTGCTATGGCAGACGGGTGTGACTAGGATTGCATTATATAAGCTACAAAGAGGGGTATATGATGGAGGCCTGGCAATACCGCATGTCAGACTCTATTACTGGGCACCGCAACTACTAGTAGTTAACGACTAGGTGTACACAGATAAGGATGAGCCAGCATATAGGGTAGACCAAGACTCTATGCCTGCAGGGAACTGTGAGCCGCTGCTGTATGCTCGAAAGCAAGACCCTAACACCCCCCCACACACAGCGGTAGTTGTCGCATGCTGGAGGGAGCCAAATCGGGCACTGGGGTGGCAGAACAAATTGACCAGCAGAACGCCGCTATGGTCTAACGCCGGGTTGAAAGAGGTAGCCTCGCTTCAATGGTTAACAGGCTGGAAGAATATAGAAATAGAGCGATTGGCTGATGTTTGGAGGGAAGGGGCCCCACTGCAATTTGAGGATCTGCAGCGGGAATTCGAACTGGCTGAGACTCAGAGATTTCATTACTTGAGACTCAGGCATACCCTCTTGACACAGTTGAGGAATGACACCTCCCTGCCTGACTATTCTCCCCTTGAGGACAGACTATTAATTCACCCTATCCCTGAGAAAGCAATTTCAACAGTGTTTCAGAAGCTTATGAACAACCTGCCTGACCAGCTGACAGCCTTAAGGGCAGCCTGGCTAGACGACCTCAGCAATCTAGATGACGAGGAGTGGCAAGAGGCGCTCCAGGGCCTGAGGGAAATAGCGATACGAATACGTTTCCGTTTGATGCAGCTCAGGATTTTGCATTGCTCCTACTACCCTTCGACACTTTTGCACAGGATAGGTAGGGCACCATCACCACAGTGCATCTGCGGTTGCCAGAGAGAAGGCACGTTCCTTCATATCCTGTGGGAATGCCCTAGGATTGTACAGTTTTTGTGCAGGGTTACGATAATAGTGGCCAGGGTGGTGGGTGCTGACGTGCCGCTAGACACAAAATGGCATTTACTTATAATCATGGGGGAGGTGGTTTGGCCTGAGTATGTCACCATCTGGCTTACACTGGCAGCGGGTATCACAAAATGCAATATTGCTAAGGGGTGGGGGTGCCAATTCCCCCTTCAGTGACGGATTGGGAGAAAGACATAGATTGGTGCCAAAGAGCAAAGGAAACAGTATAACGGAGTAGAGGGTGTGTTAAGAAATGGGAAAAGGTGTGGGCACCTTGGCGAGCCTACAGGGGTCACTGGAGAGCCGGGCGGAGGTAGGGGAGGCCCTAGCCGATTAGATAATGATGCCTCTTTAATGTTGACTCGTCTTCATTCTCATGATGGTTTCCGCCCCACCCTAACATTTGTCATCCTAACCTATGTAAACAGATCTCCAATGTGCATGCTTTGGCAAATGCTATTGTACTGTCTATTAGCCTTGCTCAATTAAAAGATAAAAAAAAAAAAAAGATTTATCAAAAGCATTATTTGGATAGTGAAAAAATTTTTAAAATGTATTTGTTGAATAAATAATCAGCAAGGCAAAGCAGCTAAAATTAGCGGAAGCAAAGCACCGGTCCCACTATTACATTTGCTGTTTTTTAAAGTATTGTCTACGTGGTGTATGTTAAACAACAAGGCTTGAGCAACACTGGTCACTACCAAGATGTCAAATGAGAGCGGTCAGCCTGTTAATAAGTGCCCTCTATGACACCAGGGCTTTAGTAAACGTTATATCTAAGTCACAGTTTGATGTCATTACAAGACCGGAGGCTACCATTTTGCGATAACCTTTTATTACTGCTCCAACATGCAACCCTTTAAAGAATAGTAACACATTACAAAGCATTTAGAGTGTTCAAAAGGTATAAACATCCAGTGCACGCAGACATCCTCCTCTTTTATTCGCTGCTCCTCGAGAAGAAAAGTACTCTCTTATGCCTTTTGTGTTCGCTTTATTGATCTTTTCTCCTATAGTTTTATGCTTCTGTGTACATGTTTTTCTATTTGGCCCCTTCAATTTATGGTTGGGCAAGGAAAGTATCAAATGTTGGGTTATACCCTCCTTTTGTACATTTTCTTTTCATTCTATTATTTACATTATAAATTACTTCTTCCCTTATCTATTCATCCTTTAATCGGTGTTCGGCCTCTGTTTCCTGTTCTAAAGGCCTTATCCGGCTTTTTTTCATTATCTTTGTCCCTTCATGGCCGCAATCGCTCGGTTGGAGCATATGAGCATTTTTTAAACATGCCCCAAATCAGGCCGTGGCTACTGTTGCATTCATATTTTCTGGAAGCGAGATACGGTCGTGGAAGATTTTGCTTAAGGGGAATTTACTGCCTTATTCTTCCCTTTTCGGAAAGGGGCGGCCTGTTAACGTCGCGTCTTGGTGTGCCTCGACGCTGCCGGAGGCCGCTGTCCTCCCTTTGTTTGTTTCTCAGGTGACGCTAGTAAACGTTATATCGAGGTCACAGTTTGGTTTGCTACAGGCCTCTCCCCACTCAAGCTCAAGCCCACAAAAGTCTTAATCTACGTTTATGCAAATACATGACCACTACCCATCTGTGGCATCTACACCAAAGAGGTTGATTTGGAAAATCACCATCTGATTGTAGCAATATATATAATCCAAAATAGAACTTGAACATTCATCAGCTGCAGAAAGGCCAAATTACTCTTTTTCATTTGCCTACAGTGAACATGCCTATGCCCTGGGCTACCTTCTACAAGACTTTGATGACTTGCTGCATGGCACAGGATGCCTCAAAGCAAAGACAGTCCAGCTACACATCAGTCATTTAATTCAACCTATAGCTCTGCACCATTGTTGTGTGATGTTCTACTTGCAACCAAGAGTGGAGACAGAACTGTAAAGCTCGAGGCCTTAAAAATCACATCACGAGTAGACGGGGCCACACCACTGCTGTCCACAATTCTCATAGCTTAAAAAGGAAGACAGCCAGATGAAGTACACATATGCTTTGATATGCACCTTCCAAAAGTGACCACCAAAAACAAACACCATCTTACACTGATGGTTTATGACCATGTAGTAAATGTAAATAGTGTTTCCTAGTTGTCTAAAGTCAACATCAACTCTGGCTACCACCAGCTACTGTTGGACCCAGATTGTGGATACATTACAATGTTTTCTAGTCACATTATCCTTGGGAGGTACAAAAGACTAAATTCTGGTATCTCAAGTGCCACAGAAGTCTTAAGAAATATGATCCACGAATTCCTGACAGGGCTAACAGATGTCATAAATGTCACTGATGACATTTTAGTGTGCGCTTTGACCTTCGACAAGCATTACACTAGGCTCCATGATGTCCTCCAGCAGAACTTCTATGAAAGAGCTAAAACATAAAATATGTATCTTCTCTCACTTTATTGTCAGACATTCAAAGGTTCCTTGATATGGTTACATACGGTTGGAGGTTCATCAAGAACTTAACATCTCTTACTAGACCCTAGAGGGAACTGGCAAAAGCTACATCCACTTGGAACATGGACAAAAGATCAGGAGAGCAATCGTCAAGAAATAAAAGATGCAATTTCGGAGTAGATTCCTTGATATGGTTGAATACTGTCAGTGGTTCATAAAGAACTTAACAACTCTTACTAGCTCCTGAGAGACCTGAAAAAATCAACATCAACTTGGATAATGGACCAAAGATCACAATTGAGCATTTCAGGTAATGTAAGATGCAATTTCGGCATAGACCAGTCTACAATATTTTGATTCATTCAAGGAGTCTGATTTGACTGCGTCTGCCTGCCCTATGGGGTTGGTAGCGGTTCTCTCACAGAATCAGCAATGGGGCGAAGGGCGCCAGTCACCTATGTAATTTGAGTTTTGACTTCCTCTGGTTAGCCTTACTCCCACATTGAGAAGGAAGAGATTGCAATTCTTTGGAGGTGCCAGCATTTACAGCGGTGCTTGTATGGTTATTATTTATGAATCACCACATACATTATCTTCTTATTCCTTGACTACCACCCTTGTGGCAAATTTTGACTCTCTTTTAAACCCTCACTATGGAGAGTCGTACGGGTTCAAAGAACCATGGTGACTGTAAAGAAATGGGAAGAGCCTGTAACGTGTAATGTTTCATTTTTGAGAAGTATCGTACACCGTTAAGACACCTCAATGTTGATGACTTGGAAATGTACAGCGAATAGATGTTCGCGACTCCAGTTCACAATGAGAGCCATGAGTTGCTTTCATCTCCTTCCACAGACAACTTCGGACCGCTAGGGCCACAATATCCTTCTGCAAAATACCTTTTGGTCCCACGCCCTGTAGATATCTTGAGCAGGTGGTCAGAGTGTCCTAGTAACTTCCTGAGAGCCAGTCCCCCCCTCACGACTGTTGAAATATCTTGTGCAGGGAAGTGGCTCCTTCACTGATATTTTGTGCAATGACTGAGTGCTTCTACTCTTAGCATTTGATTTATCTCTGATGATGAATGTATCAAACTAAATAGTGCAGCAAGCCTGCCCCGCCAAGACACTTCCCTAAATCCTGCTAACAATGCACGCCCTGTTGGTGTCCTTTCTTGAGTGCAGCTAGGCCTCAACACTTCAAGCACGTCAAACCTATTTGCATTATGCTCCCCCATCTTCCTAGTTAAATGTCTCAAAGGGGACAATATGGGGAGTGAGGATGAAGTACACAAGCTGCCATAAAAAAGAAAAGTGCTGCCACTCAGAGGAGGCATAAAGGGTTCATTTAATGCACTGTGCCTTCAGACCCAGGTGCCCACGCTTCTCTGGAGTGGTAATAAGCACAAGCAGACAAGTCCTTCCTTCCTGTGACCCCAGGGGGCTCTGATTTAGTGAGTCACAGATCTGTCCACCAGGTCCAGGTTACACAGATGTCCACAGAGAAGCAGCTCACAGCACAAGATAAACAGGCATCAAGGGAAGATACTGTTTACAGCAGGCGCTCCTCTTGGAACAGTCCCAATGCAGATGGCAGGCTAGGTCTCCATCAACAGGCTGTAGAGAGAAGAGAGCAGATTAATTTATTTTCTTTGGAGCAGAAGGCCCTTATGGAATGTGGGGGTGGGGAAGGGGGAGGATAAGATGCAGGCTTTCCTGATGTTGCTTGAATAGAATTGCCCCAATGGCAGCTCCCTTCGCCTGCTATGCCCTTTCCTTGACACAATGGTTAACTGGGAAAGCATTGGAGGCATTCTTATATGTCTTATGTACTATAACAGCTGATCAGAGTTAATTTTGACATCTATGACTATACAGCATAGAGATTTCCATATACCATTCATGAAGTTAACTCAAACAAAATCAGACTCCAAATTGGAATACTGTTGTTAAAGGAAACGCTTTGGCATCTCTCTAGCTGGGAAAACAGCCTCTCCCCAGGACTCCCTGAACTTGTGCTTCACGAAAAATGCTTAGAAGTGCACGAGGAACCCATGAAAGTGTTGATGCTAAATGCGCAGGCTCTCAGATAGAAAGAGGCTTGAGCTAAAAGAGATTTGTGGGAAAGAAACATGTCTCACTTTAATTTGCTGGCAGAGAGACTATTGGAAAGTGATTTTTTCAAAACTTGTCTGTCAGACTATCAGGGTCACAGATTTCTACAAATACTTACACAAATATGGACTGCAGGATATTGGCCATCACGATATTATCAAGTCAAGTATATATGTCAGTAGTGATTGTACTCTTAATTCCACTTATATATATATATGACATGTGATCAAGGCCACATGACCAAGATGACTGCCAACACGTTTTGGGACCCCCTTTTATCTCGGACCCTGCTTGGCAAATAACTCTGAAACTTTCAGGATAGGAGCTGACCGGAGCGGGCCATAAGTTTTGAAAATTTCGCGAAGATTCGTCAACCGGCACCAAAGTTATTGGGAAAACAAAAAACGCTTTTCCTATGGAAACTAGGTCCTAAGTAGATAATATATATATACATATATATTCCTGAGAAATTTTTAAAAAAGAGGTCGAAAGATGCATTTTCCAAGGGAAACTTTAGACACGGCTACAGCTCGAACTGCTGAACGGAATTACACCAAATTTGGCAAAACGGTAGTGCTTGGTTCAGAAAGAGTCCTTTTTTTTAAATGGTGTAAATCTGTTCAGTAGTTTTTGAGATATTAAAGGAAAAAAATCTTTATATATCTTGGCGGGACCTAGCTACACAAGCACAAGCTTGGCTCTAGCTGACAGCCAACATTTCAATTCAGGAAGTGTTGGCAGCCATCTTGGTGTAATGCTTTTTAGGTCTCGCCTAGTGACACAGGCATGCGCTGCCCACTACAAAAACACCACTGCACTACCCTGAACACTAAAACAATACCCCAGCATGACCCCCTACCCTACCCAAACACTTCTGTACTACCCTAAACCCTAAAACATTACCCCAGCACGACCCCCTACACTACCCAAACATCACTGCACTACATTAAACCCTAAAACACTACCCCCAGCATGACCCCCTACACTAACCATACACCACTACACTACGCTAAACCCTAACACACTACCACCTACATGACCCCATACACTACCCAAACACAACTGGACTCCCCTAAGCCCTAAATCTACCCCCAGCATGACCCCCTACACTACACAAACACCACTGCACTACACTAAACCCTAAAAGACTACCACCAGCATGACCCCTACACTACCCAAACACCACTGCACTACCCTAAACCCTAAAACACTACCCCCAGCATGACCCCCTACACTACCCAAACACAGCTGCACTACCCAAACCCTAAAACATGACCCCCTATACCACAAAAACACCACTGCACTACACCAAATCCTAAAACACTACCCCCAGCACGACCCTCTACACTACACAAACACCACTGCACTACCCTAAACCCTAAAACACTGCCCCCTACACTACCCAAACACCACTGCACTGCCCTAAACCCTAAAACACTACCACCAGCACGACCCCTACACTACCCAAACACCACTGCACTACCCTAAACCCTAAAGCAGGACCCCCTACACTACCCAAACACAACTGTACTACCCTAAACCCTAAAACACGACCCCCTACACTACAAAAACACCACTGCACTACCCTAAAATCTAAAAAACACTACCCCCAGCATGACCCCCTACACTACACAAACACCACTGCACTACCCTAAACACTACCGCTACACTACACAAACACCACTGCACTGCACTAAATCCTAAAACACTACCCCCAGCACGAACCCCTACACTACCCAAACACAACTGCGCTACCCTAAACCCTAAAACACTACCCCCAGCATGACCCCCTACGCTAACCAAACACCACTGCTCTACCCTAAACCCTAAATCACTACTCCCAGCACGACCACCTACGCTACCCGTACACCACTGTGCTACCCTAAACCTTAAAACACTACCCCCAGCAGGACCCCCTACACTACACAAACACCACTGCGCTACCCTAAAACACTACCCCCAGCACGACCCCCTACACTACACAAACACCACTGCGCTACCCTAAACCCTAAAACACTACCCCCAGCACGACCCCCTGCACTATACAAACACCACTGCGCTACCCTAAACCCCAAAACAATACACCAGGACAACCCATTACACTACCCATACACCACTGCGCTACCCTAAACCCTAAAACACTACCCCCAGCATGACCCCCTATACTACCCATACACCACTGCGCTACCCTAAAGCCTAAAACACTACCCCCAGCATGACCCCCTACACTACACAAACACCACTGCACTACCCTAAACAATAAAACACTACCCCCGCAATACCCCTACACTATCCAAAAACCACTGCACTACCCTAATCCCTAAAACACTACCCCCAGCACGACCCCCTATGCTACCCAAATACCTCTGCCTACCCTAAACCCTAAAACACTACCCCCAGCATGACCCCCTACACTACCACAACACCACTGCACTACCCTAAACCCTAAAACATGACCCGCTACACTTCACAACTACCACTGCACTACCCTAAACCCTAAAACACTACCCCAGCACAACCCCCTACACTACGCAAACACTACTGCACTGCCCTAAACTCTAAAACACTACCCTCAGCACGACCCCCTACACTACACAGACACCACTGCGCTACCCTAAACCCCAAAACAATACCCCAGCACGACCGCCTACACTACCCAAACACCACTGCGCTACACTAAATCTTAAAACACTACCCCCAGCATGACCCCCTAGAGTACCCTCACACCACTGTACTACCCTAAACCCTAAATCTACCCCCAGCACGACCCCCTACACTACCCAAACACCACTGCACTACCCTCCACCCTAAAACACGACCCCCTACACTACCCAAACACCACTGCACTACCCTAAACCCTAAAACACAACCCCTACACTACACAGACACCACTGCACTACACTAAACCCGAAAACACTACCCCAGCACTACCCCCTACACTACCCAAACACCACTGCTCTACCCTAAATCTACCCCAGCATGACCCCCTACACTACCAAACACCACTGCACTACCCTAAACCCTAAAACATGACCCCCTACACTACAAAAACACCACTGCACTACCCTAAACCATAAAACACTACCCCCGCAATACCCCTACACTACCCAAAAACCACTGCACAACCCTAATCCCTAAAACACTACCCCCAGCACGACCCCCTACGCTACCCAAATACCTCTGCACTACCCTAAACCCTAACACACTACCCCCAGCATGACCCCCTACACTACCACAACACCACTGCACTACCCTAAACCCTAAAACATGACCCGCTACACTTCACAACTACCACTACACTACCCTAAACCCTAAAACACTACCCCAGCACAACCCCCTACACTACACAAACACTACTGCACTACCCTAAACTCTAAAACACTACCCTCAGCACAACCCCCTACACTACACAAACACCACTGCACTACCCTAAACCCTAAAACACTACCCCCTACACTACACAAACACCACTGCACTACTCTAAACCCTAAAATACTACCCCCAGCACAACCCCTACAATACACAAATACCATTGCACTACCTAAACCCTAAATCTATCCCCAGCACGACCCCTCCACTACCCAAACACCACTGCACTACCCTAAACAATAAAACACTACCCCCGCAATACCCCTACACTATCCAAAAACCACTGCACTACCCTAATCCCTAAACCACTACCCCCAGCACGACCCCCTATGCTACCCAAATACCTCTGCACTACCCTAAACCCTAAAACACTACCCCCAGCATGACCCCCTACACTACCACAACACCACTGCACTACCCTAAACCCTAAAACATGACCCGCTACACTTCACAACTACCACTGCACTACCCTAAACCCTAAAACACTACCCCAGCACAACCCCCTACACTACGCAAACACTACTGCACTGCCCTAAACTCTAAAACACTACCCTCAGCACGACCCCCTACACTACACAGACACCACTGCGCTACCCTAAACCCCAAAACAATACCCCAGCACGACCGCCTACACTACCCAAACACCACTGCGCTACACTAAATCTTAAAACACTACCCCCAGCATGACCCCCTAGAGTACCCTCACACCACTGTACTACCCTAAACCCTAAATCTACCCCCAGCACGACCCCCTACACTACCCAAACACCACTGCACTACCCTCCACCCTAAAACACGACCCCCTACACTACCCAAACACCACTGCACTACCCTAAACCCTAAAACACAACCCCTACACTACACAGACACCACTGCACTACACTAAACCCGAAAACACTACCCCAGCACTACCCCCTACACTACCCAAACACCACTGCTCTACCCTAAATCTACCCCAGCATGACCCCCTACACTACCAAACACCACTGCACTACCCTAAACCCTAAAACATGACCCCCTACACTACAAAAACACCACTGCACTACCCTAAACCATAAAACACTACCCCCGCAATACCCCTACACTACCCAAAAACCACTGCACAACCCTAATCCCTAAAACACTACCCCCAGCACGACCCCCTACGCTACCCAAATACCTCTGCACTACCCTAAACCCTAACACACTACCCCCAGCATGACCCCCTACACTACCACAACACCACTGCACTACCCTAAACCCTAAAACATGACCCGCTACACTTCACAACTACCACTACACTACCCTAAACCCTAAAACACTACCCCAGCACAACCCCCTACACTACACAAACACTACTGCACTACCCTAAACTCTAAAACACTACCCTCAGCACAACCCCCTACACTACACAAACACCACTGCACTACCCTAAACCCTAAAACACTACCCCCTACACTACACAAACACCACTGCACTACTCTAAACCCTAAAATACTACCCCCAGCACAACCCCTACAATACACAAATACCATTGCACTACCTAAACCCTAAATCTATCCCCAGCACGACCCCTCCACTACCCAAACACAACTGCATTACCCTAAACCCTAAAACACTACCACCAGCATGACCCCCTACACTACACAAACACCACTGTACTACCCTAAACCCTAAATCTACCCCAGCACGACTCCCTATACTACCCAAACACCACTGCACTACTGTAAACCCTAAAACACTACCCCAGCACAACCCCCTACACTACACAAACACCACTGCACTACCCTAAACCCTAAAACACTACCCCTAGCACGACCCCCTACACTACACAAACACCACTGCACTACCCTAAACCCTAAAACACTACCCCCAGCACGACCCCCTACACTACCCAAATACCACTGCACTACCCTAAACCCTAAAACACTACCCCCAGCACGACCCCCTACACTACCTAAACACCACTGTGCTAAACTAAAACACTACCCCCAGCACGACCCCCTAAACTACCCAAACACCACTGCGTCACACTAAACCCTAAAACACTACCCTCAGCACGACCCCCTACACTACCCAAACACCACCGCGCTACCCAAAACCCTAAAACACCACCCCCAGCATGCCCCCTACACTACCCAAACACCACCGCGCTACCCTAAACCCTAAAACACTACCCCCAGCACGACCTCCTACATTACCCAAACACCTCTGCGCAACCTTAAACCCTAAAACACTACCTCCAGGACGACCCCCTACACTACCCAAACATCAAAACAGTACCCTAAAACACTACACCCAGCACAACCCCCTACTCTACCCAAAAACCAATGCGCTACCCTAAACCCTAAAACACTACCACCAGCACGACACCCTACACTACCCAAACACCACTGCGTTACCCAAAACCCCAAAACCCCACCCCCAGCATGACCCGCTACACTACCCAAACACCACTGCGCTAGCCAAAACCCTAAAACACCACCCCAGCATGCCCCCCTACACTACCCAAACACTACTGCACTACCCTAAATCCTAAAACACTACCCCCAGCACGACCCCCTACATTACCCAAATAGCACTATGCTACTCAAAACCCCAAAACACTACCCCAGCACGACCCCCTACACTAACCAAACACCACTGCACTACCCTAAACAATAAATCTACCCCCAACACGACCCCTACACTACCCAAACACCACTGCACTAACCTAAACCCTAAAACACGACCCCCTATACTACACAAACACCACTGCACTACCCTAACCCTAAAACACTAACCTTAGCACGACCTCCTACACTACACAAACACCACTGCACTACCCTAAACTGTAAAACACTACCCTCAGCACGAACCCCCAAACACTACCCAAACACCACGGCACTACCTTAAACCCTAAATATACCCCCAGCACGACCCCCTACACTACCCTAAGACCACTGACCTACCCTAAACCCTAAATCTCCCCCCAGCACGACCCCCTACACTACCCAAACACCACTGCACTACCCTAAACCCTAAAACACTACCCCCAGCACGACCCCCTACACTACCCAACACCACTGCACTACCCTAAACCGTAGAAACGTAACCCCCACCCCATGCCCAATCCCCCTTACCTGTCACTCCTTGTGGTTCCTGCTTCACGTCGTCTCTGAGGGGTGGTGCATGTCATTGTGAGGAAACGGAACAGCCTTTCCTTACAATGTCGTGGATCCTCTAAATATTTTTAGAACGCGTGGTCATTTACCATACATACCTTCACAACAAAATTCGTTATAAAGGCATGCATGGTAAATGACCATGCGTTCTAATAAAAAATGCGGAGTAATGACTTTGCGATGTACAACGCATGCATTGTTATGCATGCGTTGTAATGGTATTGCGAAGTAAAAAAGTCGTTGTACCAGCTGTTTACCGATCGAAGCTGGCCCCTGTTCTTCAGTGAGTCTTTTATTTGATTAGGAGGGAGGAATGTGTTTTTTTTACCGAAAAGTGCATTCCCGACTGGTGTTTTGTGAAAGTGTCTGCGTGGCCTGGTTTCACTTCCAGTGAGAGATTGGAAGAGTCGGTTTTGATCTAAAGGAGTTCTGTTGTTGGACGAGGTCGGCGCGACACGTCATCAGAAAACATAGCTAATGGAAAGCGTCCTCCCTGAAGTGTGGAGCAGTGCCATGAGAGGCCAACGAGTGTGTGCCCCACCGCAGTTTGACAGTACTGTGCCGTTCTAGGTTACGGGAGGCAGAAGCGGCATCCATCGCAGGTCCTCTTGTACACTAAAAAAGGATCAAACGATGCTTTCCTTTCTTTTCTTCTTCTGCTGCACCATCTGTTCTTCCTCCTCTACTGCAAGTGGATCAACTTCGACAAAACTAGAAGCCATAGTTGTATTAAAAATAAACAAACACACAAAATATAAACAGAAGCAAGAAACAGGTCTTCTCTATATCAAGGACAAAACGTAAGGGAAATATCAGAAGGATGGATCCTCCCTCTTTCACAATGAAATTGATTTCAACCAATCAGATTCCTTTTTTCTTTTGCTGATATGAAGTCGAGTAGGGTGAACGCACTCGTCACGCACCCTTCGCCTACCCGCCAAAATCATATATATCATTATACACTATAAATAAAAACTTCTATAAACTTTTATTAAGTATATTAGCAAAACTGTTCAGTCTAATATCATATTCAAACTTTCTATAGTAATTTTTTCAACTTTAAAAGTACTCTGAAATCTCGACTTCGACTCGATCTCAGCGCGATCACGGCACGACCCCGGAAATACACGTGGGGAGATGTTGCGCACATTAAGCAGCTACACCACGCATTTTGTAACTTTACTTCCATCAACATTATATTGAAAATAATACTTTAAAAATACTTTTATTAATAAATTTAGACAAACACTTAAAAGAAAACTTTTAGTTATAATTAATGTAAAGATATTTCATACTTTACAAACTATGCCAAAGTCGCGACCCCAGCGCGACTTTTCAAAATGGCTACCGGAATCTGCACAGCCATCGTGTAGGATGCGCGAAGGGAGCGCGACTTCTGTATAATATTTGTTTTTAAAAACAGAATGAATATAGTTTTCCTAACTAAAAATTACTCACTATTTTTTAAAATATATATATATGTATAGGAAATAAAAAAAACATAGGATTGAGGTACATTAGACTTACAATTTTTCATTTAAAAAACCTTTGAAATTCACTGAAAAAACCATAGGTTTCAGGCACGTTATAGTTAGAAATTAGCATTTAAAAAAACATAGAAATTCACTAAATAAACCATCGGTTTCAGGCACATTATAGTTAGAAATTAGCAATTAAAAATCCATAGAAATTCACTGCAAAAAACATAGGGGTCAGGAACGTTATAGTTAGTTGGACATTTCACTCATACAAAACCATATAAATTCCGGTGTTATAGTTAGTTCAGCTAACTATAACTCGCGCTTCCGCAATGCACTGCTGCTGACGTCACATATTACATCATTCATGACATGGTCAGGGACATGACTGATGACATCACTGATGACATCTCAAATGACATCACTGATGACATGACTGATTACATAATCCACATGAAAATCTGATGCACCTCCTCACACCTGAATATAACCTTTGATACACCCACTCTAAAATACAGACTACTATTTTCTAAAAAATAGACGCATCAATACCAGTTACTAAATACGTGCTGACTGATTCCTAGGTCTACACACGCATCCACTCATTCACCCATACAGTCACTCATACATGCAGTCACTCATCAATACAACACAATCATATGCACTCATACACCTATACAGGTACTCACACACTGTCACATACTCGAACACCTAGTCAGGCATGCAAAGAAGCAATCATACTTCCTTTTACTCACATATACAGTTATACAGGCACCACCTCACTTATTCATACAGATACTAACACATAATTGCTCTCTTATAGAATCACTGATACAAATACACACTCATCCATGCAGCCACTCTCACAATTACTGACTCTCACATATAGTTATTTATATACACCATTACTCACGTATACTGCCTTTTACATATCTACTTACTTGCACATGTACCATTGAGACATCCATTCATTCACCAACACCCCCATACACACACTCACCCACCCATACAGCTGTTTCCACATGCACTCTTGAACCCATTCAGCCAGTGAATGAACCACTCACACATCTATGCATTTGTCACACACCTCCCACCCACCCACACACACACTCAGGCAGCCATACACATATTCAGGCAAGCAATAAATAACCCATATAGACACTCCTGCAGCTACTCACCAACCCATGCAGCAGCTTACACAACAACAGACTGACTGATACAGACTTTCACACAGTTTAGTCACTAACCCATGCATTTAATCACTCACTTATACAGTCAGTCATGTACCTACTAAATCCTCCATACAGACACTTATACACCCACTCATTCTTCAATACAGCTTGGCATATATATAAAACAAATGTAAACTTTACGGAAACACACAGTAACTGGATGATGTCATCAGTGATGTCATCAGTGATGTCATTTGAGATGTCATCAGTGATGTCATCAGTGATGTCACTGACCATGGCATGAATGATGTAATATGGGACGTCATCAGCAGTGCATTGTGGGGGCACGAGTTATAGTTAGCTGAACTAACTATAACACCGGAATTTCTATGGTTTTGTATGAGTGAAATGTCCAACTAACTACAACGTTCCTTTCAGTGAATTTCTATGGTTTTTTAAATGCTAATTTCTAACTATAACGTGCCTGAAACCTATGTTTTTTTTAGTGAATAGCTAGATAGATAGATAGATAGATAGATAGATAGATAGATAGATAGATAGATAGATAGATAGATAGATAGATAGATAGATAGATAGATAGATAGATAGATAGATAGATAGATAGATTGATGGATGGATGAATGGCCTTTTTTCCTATGTGTCCATAATCATTGGGATCGGGTTTGGGGCTTGAATTTAAAGTGCATCTATTCTAGCTGGAGCCCTTTTACCTAGTTATATACAACATTTATAAAAGTGTGTGTCCCTACCAAATAGCTTTAAACAGCAATTGTCACAGTACATATAATTCGTTTTTGTTAGAATCATAATATTGACAAAAGGTATAGATGCTCAAAGCATAGAAGAGAGTACTGAATATTTAATTTGACATATCAATAATCAAACGTTCAATCCTTTGATGTTCAGCCAACACGTTTTTCGCTCCGTAAAGGTGCACAGGCCTGGCCCTTTCTCAAGGCTGAGGTCACGCTGTGTTCATTGAATAGACATCCAAGGTCTTTTTATGTTGGAGGGTCAGGCCAAATGAGAAGGCGATCATTTGTTCCAAACTTTTACAGGGAGCATCTCCGACTCCCTTGACATTTCTTATTACACACCTTATTGGGTAGCATTGACCTGTATTGCTCAGATTATTATCCCGAATCATGGCACATTACTGAGGCAAACCTGATTCTCCTTCACCTAGACGACTGAAGGGATATCTTCAACCCCTGTTACAAGAGATTAAAAAACACAGGACAGAATTGAGTCAAGATTTTGCAAAGGCACTGGCTGATTTGGATCACCCATGCAGAAGGCACAATCAAGAATTGCTCACATTAAAAATAACTTAGCGGAGCAGGCGCACGAACATGATGAGTTATCACGTTGATTTGGAACTCTTGAGAAGCGAAACCCTCTAGATAAGGTGCAAGATGGTGAGAACTATTCTCACCAGAATAATAAAACAAAATGGTTTGCCCAGATTTGACGTCAAATCAGAGCAACCCAATACATATTGCTACAACACGTGGGGACTGCTCTATTTAAAAAAATTAAGATAGTCAACTTATAAACTGGTGACCCCAGAGATCCAGGTATATCAAGCGAAGGGAATAGGGGCCGCACTTTATGGTGCGAAGTTATGGGGGACACATTAATGTGGCCACCATTGAAAAAATTGAAAATGACTTTATTAGATCAGTGCTGGAGCTTCCCCGAAATGCACCGCTCACACCAATGCGCTTAGATCTGGGCATGAAGAGCATCGCTCATGCGATTGCCCTTCGGCCCCTAACTTTTTGGATGTGCATTCGGGTGAATGACTCACCATTGCCAATGAAAGAGTCACTTCAAGACATTTTATCATTAGACACCAGAGGGAGTGTCCAGTGGCTCAATTACATCAAGTTATGGTTGGTCAAACTTGGCATGAGTAATCTATGGTTAAACCCCGGTAATATCCAAAAAAAGATCTGTATACCTCATTAAAAAGAGATATTGGAGACATGTGGAGGACAGTTGGCTAAATAAGAGAAGTGCAGGTGAATTGACATGCAGGTTCCTCAATACCAAAGATAAACTGCTGCAAGAAGATTTTATGAATTGACTAGAACTATCATTTGCAAAATCACTATACATGAAATTTATGTATTGTATTTTTCCAATCAGCAGTTTCGTTAGTAAGTGGAATGGTGTTGAGATTTCGCCTGGTTGCCCGGGATGCGATGCCGCACTTGAAACAGAAGTCCACTTCCTATTTTTCTGTCCTATGTACAAACAGACAAGAAGAACCTGGCTAATGGAATGGAAATGGAATGGAATGGAAATGGATTTGTTAAGCGCGGTTGCTGCCCACGGGCGTCCAAGCGCTGAGTAGAAGCAGAGATGTGACGGAACAGGGAGATTAGGATTAGAGAGATTTGGCGAACAGTAATGTTTTCAGCTTTTTCCGGAACGCGAGCAAGTCGGGGTTGGAGCGAAGAGAGAGGGGGAGAGCATTCCAGAGCTTGGCGGTGTTCAGCGAGAACAGCCTACCCCCGGTCCTGGCTCTTTTCACTCTAGGAACAACTGCCAGGAAAGCATCCGTGGATCGAAGGTTCCTATTTGGGTGGTAGGGGATGACAAGATTGTTATTTATTGCTGATCCCGTCTTCCAAAAAGCCCGATGCGCAATACACAGCGCCTTAAATGTCACTCTTAGCCTCACTGGCAACCAGTGCAGGCTTTTCAGTCCAGGTCTAGCTGACTGGGTTCGCGGAATCTGGAGTAGGGTACGTGCGGCGCAGTTTTGTACCACTTGCAGCTCCCTAAGGGTCATCTCAGGGGCCCGTACGTATAGAGCATTGTTTGAGTCCAGGCGGGACTGGATGAGGCCTTGTACTGCCACCTTTTTGGCCTCTAGAGGCAGAAGTGGAAGGACCTTCCTCAGGACTCTAAGTAGGCCAAAACAGGTGGCGGACAGCTTGGTGGCCTGGGTGGAGAAGGAGAGCCTTTTGTCTAACCATACTCCCAGGCTCGTGACACTTTCCTTGGGGGTGGGGGGAGCACCCAGACCGCAGGGCCACAAGGAGGTGAAAGGTACTGGCGATGCTGGGCCTAGGAGCATGAGCTCTGTTTTTTCTCCGTTCAACTTGAGGGAGGAGTTGGTCATCCACTCCTTCACGTCCTCTAAACATTTCAACAGACCTACCGGGGATTGCCTGCTGCTCCCTTGCGCCAATGAAACCGCTAGCTGAGTGTCGTCGGCGTACGACACGATTTTAATGCCGTACGGTTCGACTACCCCAGCCAGTGGTTTCATGTATACATTAAATAGCACAGGGCTCAATGAAGAGCCCTGCGGTACTCCGCAGCTGAGAGGCTTACTGGGTGATATTGTATCGCCGTCGAAGATCTGAAAAGATCTGTCAGACAGGAAAGAGTCGAGCCACCTTAGTGCATCACCCGAGACTCCGATGTTATAGAGACGGTTCAGCAAGGTGGCATAGCTGACCGTATCGAAGGCTAATACCAATTTGCCGGATTCTGGCAGCCAACCACTTAATGGAGATTGTTTGAATCTTGAAAAGTGATACCACAGAATATTTAGTCTTTGGATTGTCTAGATATCTGCTTCATGCATGGACAATAAGATTTAGGATACTGAAAACTTTGAACACCAAAAGATCCGCTTAAAAATATAGCAGAAAAAATACTTGTTCATGGTTGTAAGCGCACACAGTACAAGGAAGATTAATCAATTGCATGATATGTATCCCTCATGGGTTCAAAATTAATGTGATCTGCGGTACGTAATGTTTTCATCACTATGCCGACTAGTAAATGCTAAACACTCTAGTGTAGCCAAAGTATATCTGCTTATGGAATGGCTATCACCCACTGAGAATGCCACATGATGTGACAACAGGATTTTATCTCCTAAGGGTCTCCTAAGGGTCCAATAGGTAGTACTGTTATTTTAACAAAATGATATTTTTTATATATACTAGTGATGACAAGTCTGTTGATTTTATTGTATGTATTGTATTGTATGTATTGTAATTTTAGTATGATTTTGTCACAGATGTTTTAATGGTATTAGCACTAGACCCTTTACTAAATACAAACATACGCATAGTTGATAATGAAATGTTACCACATGGTCCCTGGCGTATCCCAAACCGAACAGCTAGTAGGAGATACTACTAAGAACTATGATTAAGAAATATGTGTTATTTATTATGTATCCAATAGAATCATTCTATTTTGAGAATTTGATGAGTGGACTATCTTTTTTCCTTGATAATCTATTGTATATTGATGTGCTTTTATGATTTTTATGATAAAATCGAATAAAGCTATCTATCTATCTATCTATCTATCTATCTATCTATCTATCTATCTATCTATCTATCTATCTATCTATCTATCTATCTATCTATCTATCTATCTATCTA
This sequence comes from Triturus cristatus, assembly GCF_964204655.1. Classification (NCBI taxonomy): domain Eukaryota; kingdom Metazoa; phylum Chordata; class Amphibia; order Caudata; family Salamandridae; genus Triturus; species Triturus cristatus. The sequence continues at coordinate 465,334,353 of NC_140592.1, forward strand.
TCTATCTATATGGTAATATCCGAGTAAACATGATTTTGTCTGACTTACTTGTCAGTGCAACAAGGAATGAAGCAACCAGCATCAAACTCGAAATGTTTGTGCAAGTCTTGTTTCATCATCTGCTCCAAGTGTCCAATGAAAGGGACGCCTTCCACAGTTCTTCTCACCTTGGGCAGCATTTCAGAGAGGGCGCTGCTCTCTCCTTCCATCGTCGCTCTACCTCCGTAAGGGCATCGGCCAGCATCGCAGGAATCCAGTTCCACCAGCCGTGAGGGGAAGGGCGTACCGGAACTACAGCTTCCAGCATCCCTTGCCTCGTCGCCTGGCACTGACATGATGCAGTGCGCCAGGAAGCGCCATATTGTCGCCCCCAGTCTCCCGCAGCGTGGGATGCCCTCCAAAGTTCTTCTCACCTTGGGCAGCATTTCAGAGAGGGGACTGCTCTCTCCTTCCATCGTCGCTCTACCGCCGTGAGGGCAACGGCCAGCATCACAGGAATCCTGTTCCACCAGCCGTGAGGGGAACGGCTTACCGGAACTACAGCTTCCAGCATCCCTTGCCGCGTCGCCTGGCACTGATGCGGTGCAGCGCGCCAAGAGCGCCATATCTTTGCCCCCAGCCTCCCACAGCGCAGGACACGCACGTGCAGAGCCCGGGCAAAGCCCAAGCCAAGGGCGGGCCCGTCCTAGCCCATCATTGACAGGAAGAGGCAGGGTAGGGCCAGACCCGTTTAATTTCTTCTTTGGGACACACTTTTTATGAAGACTCTTTGACGGTACTGTCTCGAGCCAAGGTTGTGCAATTCATTTCTTTTTTGTTTTCTTCTTTTGTTATTGCTTGTTATCTATTTACCTTTGGGTGCTTTAAAGTTGCCTATACATAGTATAGGGGGATTGATGTTTTAAATTATTCTTATTAGTTTTCTTCTCCATATTTTATCCTCCCCTTGTTGGTACAAATATTCAATTTGTGAATTTGTTTTTGACCTAAAGAATTTATTTTTGGAGTAGTAATGGGCAAAAGGAAACCTATGGAGGGCCGGGGGGGGGGGGAGGGGCAATTTGCCCTGCTGGCGGGGCAGGCAAGGGGAAAAAGGCAAGAAAAGCAGTAAAGAGTGCAACTGTTACCAACAATTGTGTTATGAATAGAATCTCATTAAGGAATGCGAAGGGCTTTTAGGTGTTGAACTACCAGCTCCCGCAGATTATGTTAATTCCTTTTATGGTAAGGATCCTACCCCCTTGCGCCCAACTATTGTCCCCCCAATGTTTCAAAAACCTTTACGTACGGGTGCAGCGAGTGGTCACAAGACTACACAATTGGGCCTTGAGCTACACTTGTTGACCGACGTTCCCCCCCAATTGCCCATTCCTCCCGTTCTTGATGCCATAGGTCAACTTGAGCCCTTAATTATTTGCACAAATCGATTTGCACAATTGGCTGAGGAGACTGACTCCTCTGAGGAAGTGCAACCCCCACAGTCCATCCCAGCCTTTGAGAAGAGCCCAATTGAAATAGCTCCCACTCATTTTTCTCCACCCCAGACTCTTCTCCAGACTGTTATATTGTTGGAAGGCGTTCACCGGGGAGGCTGCGGAATGCAATCCTGCCCACCCGGAATTCCACCTTTCCCAGAGTTAGGCCGAGCAAGAGCGGGGAGGCCCTTCCTGGAAGGGTCTCGTACCTAGGATCGCACACGCTGCGCTTACTCTCTTCTGATAGAGGGACACCACATAGTAGTTCTCCGTAAGACAATATACTTTATCATTAGTTGTAAGGGATCTTTATGATCCGGAAGGCAGGTACAGAATTAGTGCCACAAGCGGTAGCGATCTCGTGATGGGGGTATGGGGGTAGCGGGACAGTCTTAGTGTCAGTGTCTCTGCGGAGTATCCGGCGCACAGCTCTCAATCCTCGAGCTGAGGGGATGTTGCTTCTCTCGGAAATCTCTGCCGATTCTCTTGGAGGAGGGGGCCGCGAGTCACTCAGCAGGCACAGGAGGTTCGTAGTTCGGGGAGCCGCGACGGCGTCAGCAGGGCTCAGATGGTTCAGAATATGGGGAGCCGCGACAGCGTCAGCAGGGCTCAGATGGTTCAGAGTTCGGGGAGCCGCGACAGCGTCAGCAGGGCTCAGGTGGTTCAGAGTTCGGGGAGCCGCGACAGCGTCAGCAGGGCTCAGATGGTTCAGAGTTCGGGGAGCCGCGACCGCGTCAGCAGGGCTCAGGTGGTTCAGAGTTCGGGGAGCCGCGACAGCGTCAGCAGGGCTCAGATGGTTCAAAGTTCGGGTAGCGTTCTTCGGTTCGGGGAGTGATCGAGCCGCGACCAGGTCAGCAGGCTCTCGTCAGTCCAGGTCTTCTCTGCCTCCCGTCCCGTCCGCACCCCTTGTTATACTTCCCCTCCTCTTTGAAGTCCGGAGTCCTCGCCGAGAGGGGTCTTGGTGCCTGGGGGCGGTGTGTCGGGCTTCCTGTCGCTCGGCCCTTTGATCTGTTCAGGTGGGTCCGGGAGGGACTCCAGACACCCAGCAGGCGAGGCGGCCGCTCACCGGGGGCCTGGTGGTCGATCGAAACCTCCCTTGGGGAAGAGACCAGAGGTGTGACAGGGTCGGCGCCTCTCGGTCTGGCTTGGGGGGTTTCACTCTCCCTCGGCCGGGCATGCGCGTTGTGGGTCTGGCCGGCCATCGGGATGTTGGGCGATGGTGGCCGGAGTCTGTGCCATCGAGGATCGGTGCGGTTGCAGGGTGGCTTGCTGGTCGGGAGGGCCCACGCCACGAGGCCGGTCTCACACGCGCCCCCCCAGCTGAAAGGCGGGGAGAACTACCCATCCACTTGGGGGTTCTCCTCGCTGAAGCGGAAGAATCGGGACAGGCCGTCCGCGTTGTCGTGGTCCGTCCCGGGGCGATGTTCCACAGTGAAATCCATCCCCTGGAGGGAGATGGACCAGCGTAGCAGTTTGGGGTTCTCCCCTCGCATCTGCATCAACCACCGCAAGGGTCGGTGATCGGTTTGCACTCGTAAGTGTGTTCCGAACAGGTAGGGCCGTAGCTTTTTGAGGGCCCAGACTACTGCGAAGGTCTCTCTTTCAATTGTGCTCCACCGCTGTTCTCGGGGCAGCAACCTTCGGCTGATGAAGGCTATGGGCTGATCTATGCCCTTGTCGTTGAACTGTGAGAGGACTGCCCCGATGCCGTGTTCTGAGGCGTCCGTCTGGACCACAAACTCCTGAGCGTAGTCGGGGGCTTTAAGCACCGGAGCAGTACATATAGCGGTTTTTAGGGCGTCAAACGCTTTCTGGCATGGGGGAGTCCATTGTACTTTCTTGGGGTGTTTCTTGGAGGTTAGCTCTGTGAGGGGGCCTGCGATGCTGCCATAGTTCTTAATAAACCTCCGGTAGTAACCGGTGAGGCCCAGGAAGGCCCGGACTTCCGTTTGGTTCGTTGGGGGTTCCCAGGACAAGATGGCGTCGATCTTTGGCTGGAGGGGGGGCGACCTGTCCGCTTCCCACCTGGTGCCCCAGATAGGTTACGGAGCCTTGCCCAATTTGACATTTGCTGGCTTTGATGGTGAGGCCGGCCTGGCGCAGAGCCAGCAGGACTCGTTGGAGGTGCTGGAGGTGCTCGGTCCATTGGGAGCTGAATACCGCTATATCGTCGAGGTACGCTGCGCTGAACCCCTCTAGTCCGGACAGGACCCTGTTCACCAGCCGCTGGAAGGTGGCCGGGCATTCTTCATTCCAAACGGCATCACCCTAAAGCGGTAGTGCCCATCCGGGGTGGAGAAGGCGGAGAGCTCCTTGGCTCCCTCGGTGAGGGCGATCTGCCAGTATCCACAAGTTAGGTCGAAGGTGCTGAGGTAGCGAGCGGCCCCGAGGCGGTCGATGAGCTCGTCTGCGCGGGGGATAGGGTGAGCGTCCGCTCAGGTGACCACATTGAGTCCTCGGTAGTCCACACAAAACCTCAGCTCAGGGGCGACACCAGGGGCAGCCGCTTTCGGAACAAGGACTACCGGGCTGGCCCAGGGGCTGTCGGAGGGTTCAATCACCCCGAGGGCCAACATCTTCGCTACCTCGGTCTGGATGCAGGTTCGGACCCGATCAGGGACCCGGTAGGCCCGGTGTCTCACTGGCGGGCTGTCGCCGGTGTTCACGTCGTGGACACACCAGTCGGTGACCCCAGGGGTTAGGGAGAAGAGGTCCGCGAACTGCCTTAGTAGCTGGCGGCAGTCGTCGGACTGTTGGGCTGTGAGGGCGGTTGACAGTCTCACCCCCTCCACGGAACCATCGGTCTCTTTCGTCCCCAGGGGGTCTGGAAGGGGCTCGGTGTCTTCTTCGGCCCCATCATCGGTGGCCAGGAGTAAACTCAACTCCGTCCTCACAAAGTGGGGTTTGAGGCGGTTCACGTGGAGGACCCGGAGGGGGTTCCGCGGGGACTGCACATCGACGAGATAGGTGACTTGGCTGTTCCGTTCGACCACCTTGAAGGGTCCAGTCCATTTATCTTGGAGGGCGCAGGGTTTCACCGGGGCCATGACCCAGACTTGTTGGCCCGGCTGAAACTCGACCAGCGTAGCATTCTGGTCATACCAGCGCTTCATCTCTTCCTGGCTAGCCTCGAGGTTCGCCTCTGCGAGTTCTCGGAATTTCCGGGTCTGGTTGCGGAGCGCCAAGATGTATCGGAACACATCCGGAGGGGTCCCCCGGAGAGTCGTTTCCCAACCCTCCTTGACCAGACTCAGGGGTCCCCGGAAGGGGTGTCCGTATAGCAGTTCAAATGGGCTGAACCACCGGGGTTTTTGTGGGACCTCTCGGTAGGCAAACAGGAGGTATGGGAGGAGGACGTCCCATCTCCGGCGTAGAGGTTCGTCGAGGCCCATGATCATTCCCTTCAGTGTCCTGTTAAATCGCTCGACTAGGCCATTCCCTTGGGGGTGGTATGGGGTGGTGAACTTGTACGATACTCCGCACTGCTGCCATAGGGACCTCATGTATTTGGAGATAAAGTTCGTGCCCCGATCACTCACGACTTCGCGGGGGAACCCCACGCGGGAGAAGATCCCCATCAAGGCCCGGCCTACCACGGGGGCCGTCACGGTGCGGAGGGGGATGGCTTCGGGGTAGCGGGTGGCATGGTCCACCAGGACGAGGATGAACCAGTGGCCCTGGGCGTTCTTGGGGTCCAGCGGTCCCACGATGTTGATTCCTACCCGCTCAAAAGGGGTACTGACGACGGGGAAGGGTTGTAGCGGAGCCTTGCGCTTCCCCCCACTCTTTCCGCTGGCCTGGCACGTGAGGCAGGACTTGCAGTGGGCCTCCACATTTGCTCGCATCTTAGGCCAATAGAAGTGGGTAACGAGTCGCTGGTAGGTCTTATCTTGGCCTAAGTGTCCGGCCAGGGGTACATCATGGGCCAGGCCCAGGAGGAGACTTCGGAAGCGCAGGGGCACCACCAGTACTCGGGCCGAGCCCAACTCGGCCGACTTCTGTTCGCTGTACAGGAGGCCGTTTTCCCAGTATACCCAGTGGGTGCCGGTCCGGTCACCTGCTGCTTGGGCCTCGGCCTGCTGTCGGGGTCCAATGAGAGAAGGGCAGGTGGATTGTTCTTGGCAGAATTCTTCTCGGGAGGGGCCTCCCTCGCAGTGCCACTGGGCCATTTCTGGCAGGTCCCCGAGCTCGGTCAGGGGTTCAGGGTCTGGAGGCACGGACCCCTCGTCGGTAACGGTCACTTCGTCCGGAAGGGGGTCGTCGGGCTCGGGTGGTGCATCCCGGACCTCGGGGATGGTGGCGGTGTTCAGCGGCATGGCCTCCCCTCCCTCGGAGGCAGGCAATCTGAGAGTCATCGAGCGCGTGGTGGCGCATACCCATTCGGGTAGGCCCATCATCTCGAGATGGGCTCTTCGTTCCACTTGTCCCCACGGGGAATTCTCAAGGTCGTTGCCCAGGAGGCAGTCTACGGGCTGGGAGGTTCGGACTGCCACCTTCAACTTGCCGGTGACTCCCCCCCATTCGAAGGGAACTAGGGCCATCCGGCAGAGGCTCTCGGAATTGTCTGACGATATGACTGGACAAAAGGCGTCGGGCAGGATCTGATCTTCGGAGACCAGGTGACAGTGAACCGCCGTGACACTCGCCCCCGTGTCCCGGAGGCCCTCGACGCGGTGACCGTTGACCGTCACCTGCTGTCGGTACTTCTTCGTGTTGGCGGGCAGGGACGTTCCGGGGACCATCTCTCGGTCCCCTAGAGAGACCAAGGCCATGGCGGCTGGTTCCCATTCTTCGGAGTCTTCCATCTCTTCCCCCAGGGTTACGGAGGCCATTTGTCGAGCCGGCGGGGTTGTCGTGGCGGGTCGTTGGTACATGGGACATTGAGGGTCGCTGGCATAGTGTCCGGTCTATGGCAGCGAAAACAGGTGATCCTCACTCGGGCCCCCGACCTCCCCGGCGGCCCGCTGCTGGCCGGAGGTGGCGCTGGAAAGGGCGGAGGTTGTCCTCTGGGGGGACTGAGCTGGGATCCCCCCGGGGGTTCTCTTGGCCGGCCTTGATTCCCTCCGCCCCTCTGGCGGGGGGGTCCCTGACTGTGGCGACCGTAGTCTCCCACGGGACCCCGGGAGGCCCGGGTGTTTACCCATCGGTCAGCCTTGACGGCCAGTTTTCGAGGGTCCGTGAGTTTGCTGTCCAGGAGGTGCTGGCGCAACTCCACAAAGCAATTGGCGGACAAGTGTTCCCATGCGATTAGGTCGAACAGCTCCTCAAAGGTGGAGACCTTGCTGCCCTTGATCCACCCGTCCAAGGCCCGGCTGTAAAAGTTCACGTACTCCACCCAGGTGGTACCGGGAATCTTCTTGCAGTCTCCAAATCGTTGCCGGTACATTTCAGGGGTGAGCCCATATCTGGCTACTAGGGCCTCTTTCATGTGACTGTAGGAGTTCAGCACCGTGGAGGGCAGGTCCAGCAGGGTATCTCTCCCCTCGCTCAGGAACCGGCCCCACAGCCCAGCCCCCCAGTCTTTCTGCGGGACTCGGTGGGAGGTCATGGCGACTTCGTAGGCCTTGAACCATTGCTGGATGTCGTCGTTCTTATAGTATTCCTTCACCATATCCTTGGGGATGTAGACCTTTGGTTCCACGACGGAGGAGAGGGATTGAGTTTCCAGGGTCTGGCCTCCGCATTCTTAGCCTTGAGCTCGATCTCTTTCAGGCTACGTTCATGCTCCAGTTGGAGTTTTCTTTCTTCGTGTTCTCTCTGTCGTTTCTTTTCCTCGAGTTCTCCTTGTAGGCGTAACTGTTCTACTGCCAGCTTCTTTTCGGCCAGTTTTAGCTCTCCCTCGATTTTTAATTTTGCTAGTTCTAGTTCGTGGTTGCGACCTCTTTCTCGGTCCGCTAGCTCCTCTGGGGATGGGCCCCCCTCGGGGGCGCCGTTCCTCCCCGGGGTGCTTCGTGGTTCGTTTGGCGGCTCTCCTTCTGTTTGTGTCCGGGGAGCTCCTGCCTCGACCCAGGTTTTTAATGCTCCCTGGAAGTCCTCTTTCGTGCTTAGTCCGGTGGTAGCGATTCCAAGGTCTTTGCAAAATTATTTCAGTTCTCGGTGCGTATAAGATTCCAACTGGTCCTCTCGGAATGTCGTGCTCGTGTTGGTACCTGCGGCACCTAGGGAGGTTTCTCCTTCCATTTCTTCTTGGTAGTGCGTCAGCCGTTTGCTGTACCATCTCTAGGTGTTGGCTCGGATCCCGTCGCCTGCCACCAAATGTTGGAAGGCGTTCACCGGGGAGGCTGCGGAATGCGTTCCTGCCCACCCGGAGACCCACCTTTCCCAGAGTTAGGCCGAGCAAGAGCGGGGAGGCCCTTCCTGGAAGGGTCTTGTACCTAGGATCGCACACGCTGCGCTTACTCTCTTCTGATAGAGGGACACCACATAGTAGTTCTCCGTAAGACAATATACTTTATCGTTAGTTGTAAGGGATCTTTATGATCCGGAAGGCAGGTACAGAATTAGTGCCACAAGCGGTGGCGATCTCGTGATGGGGGGTATGGGGGTAGCGGGACAGTCTTAGAGTCAGTGTCTCTGCGGAGTATCCGGCGCACAGCCCTCAATCCTCGAGCTGAGGGGATGTTGCTTCTCTCGGCAATCTCTGCCGATTCTCTTGGAGGAGGGGGCCGCGAGGCACTCAGCAGGCACAGGAGGTTCGTAGTTCGGGGAGCCGCGACGGCGTCTGCAGGGCTCAGATGGTTCAGAATACGTGGAGCCGCGACAGCGTCAGCAGGGCTCAGATGGTTCAGAGTTCAGGGAGCCGCGACAGCGTCAGCAGGACTCAGGTGGTTCAGAGTTCGGGGAGCCGCGACAGCGGGGCTCAGATGGTTCAGAGTTCGGGGAGCCGTGACCGCATCAGCAGGGCTCAGGTGGTTCAGAGTTCGGGGAGCCGTGACAGCGTCAGCAGGGCTTAGATGCTTCAGAGTTCGGGTAGCGTTCTTCGGTTCGGGGAGCGATCGAGCCGCGTCCAGGTCAGCAGGCTCTCGTCAGTCCAGGTCTTCTCTGCCTCCCGTCCCGTCCGCACCCCTTGTTATACTTCCCCTCCTCTTTGAAGTCCAGAGTCCTCGCCGAGAGGGGTCTTGGTGCCTGGGGGGCGGTGTGTCGGGCTTCCTGCCGCTCGGCCCTTTGATCTGTTCAGGTGGGTTTGGGAGGGACTCCAGACACCCAGCAGGCGAGGCGGCCGCTCACCGGGGGCCTGGTGGTCGATCGAAACCTCCCTTGGGGAAGAGATCAGAGGTGTGACAGGGTCGGCGCCTCTCGGTCTGGCTTGGGGGGTTTCACTCTCCCTCGGCCGGGCATGCGCATTGGGGGTCTGGCCGGCCATCGGGATGTTGGGCCATGGTGGCCGGAGTCTGTGCCATCGAGGATCGGTGCGGTTGCAGGGTGGCTTGCTGGTCGGGAGGGCCCACGCCACGAGGCCGGTCTCACATATATCACTTAAGGAGGAGATTGGGTCACTGAAGGTGATGATTGAGGAGCTTGTAGGCACTGTGAAAATGCTAGTTCTTAACAACACATTGCATATACCAGCAGTCCCCCCACCATCTAATTTACAACAGGTACCAAAAACAGGAGATTCTATAAGTAGTGGCCCGTCGCATGCTCCTGTAGTTCCATCTCGACGAGCCACTATGGCTTCGACTCCCAAGCAGAGAGGTCCCCCCGGAGCTCATCCCTGTAGCACTCAACAAAAGCAACTCTATTCTCAAGTTACCGCAAACTGTAGAAGGTCTACCCAAGTTTTAACATGTTCATCTCTGAGTACTACAGCTCACGCTCAACAGAATAAGCAATCTATTTGCTCTTCTATACAAGCATAGACAGTTTTTAGGGTTAACGTCCCGGCAGCGGCAGTTATGAGAATGACTGTTGGACTTGGCCCTTCTGGCAGGTTCACCCCTGAACTTTTTTTGCTTTTTTGGTGACTTGGTGTGGTAATTGTTTGGTCTCTGCGCACTTTCCCTGTGTCCCAGGGTAAAGTGCGTGCGTGCTCTGAGTGCATGTGGTGAGATCGGCCTGCCCTCCCATAGGAATGCATGGGGAATGTATGTGTCCCTAGTAGTTCCTGATGCGTGGGGTGTGCAGGCCCGAGTTTGGTATGTGCGGACTCGTGGGAGTGAATGCTGCGCGATGATGCGTGCGGCGTGCATGTACCTAGTGTGGAAGTGCCACTTCTAGAAGTGGGCACTTCTGTGTGCAGTGTGTCTGTCGCGTGATTGGCTGGTCGTGTCATGTGACGGGCTAGGGATTCCCCAGAGTCAGGATGAGTCACCCAGTGGTGAATGGGGAGATCAGCAGCTAGATGGGTGGGAGGAGTACACCTGGGTCCTGAATAGGACAGGGTTTTCCACAAACAATGCTGGCCCCGCCCCCTGTGGTGCGACTGACGACCCTAGCCCTGCCAGTGAATAGAGTGAGGGGCTGAGCACATCAAGGGTGCTCCCCAACCAGCTGCGACTGGTTTTCCCCCTCACCCTGAACCCAGAACAAAGGGTTTGCCTGTATAAAAATGGGGCTGTGTCCCCACAGAAACTGTTCTCTGCCAGGATCTTACCTGAGGGGGGCTGCGGCTGCTGCTGGACCAGAGGACCGCCACTTGGACTACCTCCCTGCCTGGAGGCCCAGTGAGCTGGCTCTGGGCCTAGCCTCGCCCCCCACCCCTGCCCTGCTGCATGCAGGGAAGGACTTTGCTGGACTTTTGTGGCTACTGGCACCCCTAAGCGCCTGGGAGCGCTTTTATCTTGCAAATAGCGCTAGGAGCGCTTTTTATGGTACCCCCAGCGCTGCCAGAGCGCTTTTCCTTTGGCCGTAGCGCTAGGAGCGCTTTATCTGGGGAAGCCGGTGCCCACCCGGCGTTTGACCCGTCTTTGCGGATTTTAAAGCCTCCTGGCAGGTGCCCACCCTGCCAGGGACATTGCCACTCGTTGGCGGGTGCCCACCCCGCTTATTTGATCATTTACGTTGCGGGTGCCCACCCCGTTTATTTCCCCTACGTCGCGGGTGCCCACCCCACGACGTGAGACTGTTGCCGCGATCTAAAAATCACCGCTACAGCCCGGTCCGGGCTTGGAGAGGAAGTCAGGCAGTCCTGGTGCTGACGTGGGCGGGGCTTGGCCCAGCGTGACGGGAGTTCCGGTTATCGGCCCGGGAGCGGAAGAAGCCAGCGGAGGACAGCGGAGCTCCCCTGGGGAAAGGAGAGTCCCGCGCTGCCCGACGACACGAGCAGGAGGCAGACGGGAGCCCACCCCGCGCACCTGCAACCGCCGACCAGGTGAGGAGGGGCCCGGGGGGTGAGAGAGAGCCGGGGCACGTTTCCAGTGCCTGCCCCCCCCCCACGGGGATCCCGAGGAAACTGCCGGTGTGCTCCCGCCGAGGCAGGGGGCCATCAGTATTGTAGAGCGTCCCCCGAGTGGGACTCGCACAAAACAAAGGGGGCATATTCGTTTTAGAGCCCGTGAAGGCTCCAACGACTGGGCACGTTGTCCTCGAGCCTAGAAGGCTCCCACGTACTCGGGGGCATTGTTGTAGTTTCTGAGCGCGTGGCGCTCCAACGACGGGGCAAGGTTTGCGAGAGCCCATCGAGGCTCCACCTAAAGGGGGCACCAGTTGTTTCGTGACGGGGCGGCCCCAGATGGCAGCGGGTCGCTCCCCCTAGCCCCACAGTAACGTTTAGGGCCACGAAGGCTCTAGGGGGCATTTCATTTGTTTCAGAGCCCTGGGAGGCTCCAACGTTGGCCCCAGCATTTCTCCAGTTGCCCAGCACTTAGTGGGCAACTGCCACGTGTAGGTTGTACTTTGTGCGCGCTGGTTTGCGCAGCCTGCGCCGGCGCGCCCTGACTCTGCTGGACACAGGGCGTCCTTGCCCCTACTAGGCCAGTTGGCCCAAGGATTGCCACAGATAGTGGCTAATGTGAGTTTTTGCGCCATTGTTCCTTTCCTGCACCTCTGAATGTGTTTATGCGTCATGTGCTTTGCTTTACACCTCTGAATGTTATGCATCATGTGTTTATGTGCTTAGACCCCTACAGGTATTGTGATACTTAGGTGGTTGTTTTCTCCCTAGTACAGGTGGTGCTAGTGAGGTCCTGATTCCCTGCGCAATATTTTCCTAAAGGTGGTTAGGGTTGCGTAGGTGGTACTTACCTGATGCTAGTGTGATGACGCTGAGGTCATTATTGCGCCAGTAGTTACTGGTTGCGTGCTATATGTTCTATTTTTAGTGCTACAGTGATTGTATGTGCTATGTTCTAAAATATTATTCCTACGTTCTAATTGCTATTTCTACAAAATGCTAATTCCTGACAGTGGTCCATGTGGCCCTGTCCCCTGTATATATAATCCCTTGTAAATTCTGCCCGTGCCTGTTGGCACATTGTAGAGTGTGTGTTTTTATCTAATGTGTTGTGTATAATACAAAGGCTATTTTTATAGAATACCTTGTGTGGAGTTTCCTTTGTGGTGGGCCTTGGGTGTTGTTGCTGGGTGCGCGCGCAAACGCTTTACACATCGCCTCAGGGATAAGCCTGACTGCTCGTGCCAAGCTACCAAGGGGGTGAGCAGGGGTTATCTTTGGCGTGTAACTTCCTTGCCCTGACTAGAGTGGTGGTTTCTGCCTGACTTTGGCGCAAGCCTTGGCCAACCAGAAATCCCATTTCTAACATTGGTGATCAGCGGTGGGATTTGGACTTGCGTTTGCGCTGTACCGCAGCGGCAACTGGCCGCACTACAAAACTCTGCATTTAGATAAATCACATGGTATAGGGATTATTGTTCTAAGTTTGTTTTTAATTGTCATTTCTTTGGAAATGTGGTTTTGTGCACTGTGAGTTAGGTGTCCCTAGCTCGGGAGGGTAGATCATCCCCCTTAGTGCATTGTGGTTCTGGATTCACCAGAGGGTGGGATCCAGTGGTGGCAGCGTAATAGTGTCCAGTACATTTGTCCCCCGCCCTGCGCCCAGAGTTGGTACCTGTGTCACGTGGTGGTCAGGTTGAGGAATCAGGGGTGGTAGAAACTGCCTTACCAGTCCGAGGGGAGGGTTGTGTGTGTGGATGAATGGTGTGTGGCACTAGGCAAGTGAGTGTGAGTTCTCTGGGTTAGAGAGCTTGCTGAATCTTTTTGTGAATTGTGTGCTCCTGTGTGAAACTCAGACCCCTAGGTTCCCTGTATAATTGTTACCATAACGTCCGCCAGAATGGAGCCTGCTTGTGATCCCTATGAGCTAGCTTGGCGCCAGAGGCAGGAGTTAGAAAGGTACTGTACAGAGGAAGAGTCAGAAGAGGAGGTAGAGGATGACAATACCTGGACGCCAGTAGAGAGTGAGGACCCCATAGGTAGGGCGTCCCTTGCTGGGTCCAGCGTAGGAGGCAGCGCCTCATCCCTTTCCCTGTCCCCAGAGGAGTGGGAAGATAGGAGGAAAGAAAGGGAGCACCAGCTGGCGTTAGAGAAGCTCAGGTTAGAGCATGCTCAGGCTATGGCGCAGCTGGAGGCCAGGAAGCAACAGCGAGAGACTGAGTGGGTCTTGGCGCGGGAGAGGGTAGAGGAGGCTGAGAGGGCCTCCACCAGAGGCAAAGTAGCTCTGGAGGGTAGACTATCCCCTGCGCGCAGTTTTAATTTTCTGGACTCCCCAGGGAGGGTTGAGTCCAGTGGTAGTAGCGATGTAGATTCCAGTGTAGGAAATCCCAGTCCCAGTTCCCCCAGTCTGGTACCTGTTCCCCAGGAGGAGGAGTTAAGGTTGAAATTCAGGGGCAGTAGGAAACTGTCTCACCAGACTTGGGAGGAGTTTGTGGATGGATGTGAGGATGCAATGTTTGATTGGATTTCCACAGCAAGTGATTTTGATATACTGTGTAATCTGGTTCTCAAAGAACACCTGCTCAGTTGTTGTGTGCCGGGGCTGCGCCAACACCTGTTGGGGTGTGGATTGTCTGAGCCATTTGACCTGGCGGAGGAAGCAGAGCGCTGGGAAAGGGCTAGAGGTTCTCTAGAGTCATTAGGGAGGGACTCCAAAAGTAGTGGGTCAGGTATCTTCCAGCCCAGCGTGGTGGAAGAGGCTCAGTGTAGCCCAGCTAGGTCCCAGGATAGCGAGGAGGGTGTAGGGGCTCACTGCCTGGCTCAGTGGAGCAGGAGTGAGAGGGTGACCGAGGGTCCCCGGACGTACGAAACCCTGCCTCAGGACTTGGATGGTTCCATGAGGGAACACCAAGTTGGGGACCTAGGCTGTCCTGTTAGCCCATTTGAGGACGATCTCCTGGTGAGTAGAGGACCTAGAGCACCTGTAACCAGGGCTCCGGTGGTTCTGGAGTCTGGCAGTACCGCTCCGGTAGGGAGGGTACAGGAGGCCAGCGTGAGGAGTGATTGGGGGATGAGTTCCCCAGTGGAAGAGCCTGTGGGTCAGGGACTACCCAGTTGGGCTAGGATCCCGTGTAGTGACCAGGGTGGCACCACTTCTGTTCTGGGGGATCTCCGCGCACTGTCAGGTGGACAGGGGACGGGAGATCAGCGCCAGACAGACAGTCGCTCGACATATGTGTCATTTGATAGCCTCAGGGGGATGGAGTGGAAATCCCCAGAAGTCCTGGAGTGCCAGGCAATTATTCCACCAAAGGTTCTAGGCCGGAGGTTGGAAGGCCAGGTTCGGGATCAGCCTGACCTGAAGGGTGGGACGTCTGTAATCAGCGTCCCGACCGGTTCTTCTTCCAGAGGTACCGCCCCAGTTGTTAGGGAGCAGGGTTCTGGAAGGGGGTGCAGAGGGTGGGAGAGCCTACCTCTGCCCCCGGTACAATCTGAGGGGTTAAACCCTGGGTTGGAATGGCGTTCTAGGTGTACCCCTCGCCAGAGGAGGAGGAACCCTAGGAGAAGAGGTAGGGGGAGGAGAGCCTTCCCTGAGACTCCTGGTCCGCCTGAGGGTGTAGACCCTAGGCTGGAGAAACAGTGGCAGTCTAGTCCTGTCTTGCAGACAGGAAGAGTGGAGAATGGCCGCTATGTGCCAGGGGTTACTACCCCCCACTCTGTGATTAGGCAAGGACCGGTGGCACCTGGGTGGCCTAGGGCCTGGTCTTGGCCGCGGACAGCTTGGGAGTACCAGTGGGGTAGCCCAGTTGGTCCAGACAGTGGTGTTAAAAAGAATTCCATGGGTTCACCGTGGCGTAGAACCGGAGGGTGTCCATGCAGTTGCGGGCCCGCGTCCGTGTTCTATCGCCCCAAGCAGGGAAGTCCATCACGGTGGTGATTGGTCTGCCCTGCGTTTTGGCTGGAAGGGGGTTGTGTTGGACTTGGCCCTTCTGGCAGGTTCACCCCTGAACTTTTTTTGCTTTTTTGGTGACTTGGTGTGGTAATTGTTTGGTCTCTGCGCACTTTCCCTGTGTCCCAGGGTAAAGTGCGTGCGTGCTCTGAGTGCATGTGGTGAGATCGGCCTGCCCTCCCATAGGAATGCATGGGGAATGTATGTGTCCCTAGTAGTTCCTGATGCGTGGGGTGTGCAGGCCCGAGTTTGGTATGTGCGGACTCGTGGGAGTGAATGCTGCGCGATGATGCGTGCAGCGTGCATGTACCTAGTGTGGAAGTGCCACTTCTAGAAGTGGGCACTTCTGTATGCAGTGTGTCTGTCGCGTGATTGGCTGGTCGTGTCATGTGACGGGCTAGGGATTCCCCAGAGTCAGGATGAGTCACCCAGTGGTGAATGGGGAGATCAGCAGCTAGATGGGTGGGAGGAGTACACCTGGGTCCTGAATAGGACAGGGTTTTCCACACACAATGCTGGCCCCGCCCCCTGTGGTGCGACTGACGACCCTAGCCCTGCCAGTGAATAGAGTGAGGGGCTGAGCACATCAAGGGTGCTCCCCAACCAGCTGCGACTGGTTTTCCCCCTCACCCTGAACCCAGAACAAAGGGTTTGCCTGTATAAAAATGGGGCTGTGTCCCCACAGAAACTGTTCTCTGCCAGGATCTTACCTGAGGGGGGCTGCGGCTGCTGCTGGACCAGAGGACCGCCACTTGGACTACCTCCCTGCCTGGAGGCCCAGTGGGCTGGCTCTGGGCCTAGCCTCGCCCCCCACCCCTGCCCTGCTGCATGCAGGGAAGGACTTTGCTGGACTTTTGTGGCTACTGGCACCCCTAAGCGCCTGGGAGCGCTTTTATCTTGCAAATAGCGCTAGGAGCGCTTTTTATGGTACCCCCAGCGCTGCCAGAGCGCTTTTCCTTTGGCCGTAGCGCTAGGAGCGCTTTATCTGGGGAAGCCGGTGCCCACCCGGCGTTTGACCCGTCTTTGCGGATTTTAAAGCCTCCTGGCAGGTGCCCACCCTGCCAGGGACATTGCCACTCGTTGGCGGGTGCCCACCCCGCTTATTTGATCATTTACGGTGCGGGTGCCCACCCCGTTTATTTCCCCTACGTCGCGGGTGCCCACCCCGCGACGTGAGACTGTTGCCGCGATCTAAAAATCACCGCCGCAGCCCGGTCCGGGCTTGGAGAGGAAGTCAGGCAGTCCTGGTGCTGACGTGGGCGGGGCTTGGCCCAGCGTGACGGGAGTTCCGGTTATCGGCCCGGGAGCGGAAGAAGCCAGCGGAGGACAGCGGAGCTCCCCTGGGGAAAGGAGAGTCCCGCGCTGCCCGACGACACGAGCAGGAGGCAGACGGGAGCCCACCCCGCGCACCTGCAACCGCCGACCAGGTGAGGAGGGGCCCGGGGGGTGAGAGAGAGCCGGGGCACGTTTCCAGTGCCTGCCCCCCCCCCCCCACGGGGATCCCGAGGAAACTGCCGGTGTGCTCCCGCCGAGGCAGGGGGCCATCAGTATTGTAGAGCGTCCCCCGAGTGGGACTCGCACAAAACAAAGGGGGCATATTCGTTTTAGAGCCCGTGAAGGCTCCAACGACTGGGCACGTTGTCCTCGAGCCTAGAAGGCTCCCACGTACTCGGGGGCATTGTTGTAGTTTCTGAGCGCGTGGTGCTCCAACGACGGGGCAAGGTTTGCGAGAGCCCATCGAGGCTCCACCTAAAGGGGGCACCAGTTGTTTCGTGACGGGGCGGCCCCAGATGGCAGCGGGTCGCTCCCCCCTAGCCCCACAGTAACGTTTAGGGCCACGAAGGCTCTAGGGGGCATTTCATTTGTTTCAGAGCCCTGGGAGGCTCCAACGTTGGCCCCAGCATTTCTCCAGTTGCCCAGCACTTAGTGGGCAACTGCCACGTGTAGGTTGTACTTTGTGCACGCTGGTTTGCGCAGCCTGCGCCGGCGCGCCCTGACTCTGCTGGACACAGGGAGTCCTTGCCCCTACTAGGCCAGTTGGCCCAGGGATTGCCACAGATAGTGGCTAATGTGAGTTTTTGCGCCATTGTTCCTTTCCTGCACCTCTGAATGTGTTTATGCGTCATGTGCTTTGCTTTACACCTCTGAATGTTATGCATCATGTGTTTATGTGCTTAGACCCCTACAGGTATTGTGATACTTAGGTGGTTGTTTTCTCCCTAGTACAGGTGGTGCTAGTGAGGTCCTGATTCCCTGCGCAATATTTTCCTAAAGGTGGTTAGGGTTGCGTAGGTGGTACTTACCTGATGCTAGTGTGATGACGCTGAGGTCATTATTGCGCCAGTAGTTACTGGTTGTGTGCTATATGTTCTATTTTTAGTGCTACAGTGATTGTATGTGCTATGTTCTAAAATATTATTCCTACGTTCTAATTGCTATTTCTACAAAATGCTAATTCCTGACAGTGGTCCATGTGGCCCTGTCCCCTGTATATATAATCCCTTGTAAATTCTGCCCGTGCCTGTTGGCACATTGTAGAGTGTGTGTTTTTATCTAATGTGTTGTGTATAATACAAAGGCTATTTTTATAGAATACCTTGTGTGGAGTTTCCTTTGTGGTGGGCCTTGGGTGTTGTTGCTGGGTGCGCACGCAAACGCTTTACACATCGCCTCAGGGATAAGCCTGACTGCTCGTGCCAAGCTACCAAGGGGGTGAGCAGGGGTTATCTTTGGCGTGTAACTTCCTTGCCCTGACTAGAGTGGTGGTTTCTGCCTGACTTTGGCGCAAGCCTTAGCCAACCAGAAATCCCATTTCTAACAATGACGAACCCTTGAAAAACAAATCTATACATTGGTTACGTCATGTTAGGGGGCGCCGCTCGCTGATTAGGGAAGAGATAATCCGAGCACGGAGATGCACATCTAATAATAAACCTATGGACTGCAATGAACTTACCCTGACCAGCCCTGACCTGGCAGAAAATCTTCTGGCATTAGAGTACAGGACTTGTCCCCCGGATTCTTCATCTATTCAGATTAGACGCTTCTCAAAAATTGCTGCAGCAAGGGCTAAAGATAACGTGACACCATTACCCACATTAAGAGGGTCCTCACTTGAGGCTGTTGATTGACTATGTCATGATTCTCAGCCCCGGCAGGAATTATGGCAGGAATTAGGATCTATTTCAACTATTAACACCCAAAGCGCCCCTAGCATTACCCTATTGTGTACCGTTCCTGAACAATTTCTGACCTCGCTAATATTAAATAGCCATAATGAGCCATCCGGCTGCAGCTCGAGGGATCAGGGGGCTGTAGCATCTACCTATACCTCTGTGCCACCTTCGGCTTTAGTCCCCTTGGTCCAACAAATCCCTCCGTGTAATGATATTTCAACTTCCCAGCTTAAAATCCTTTCTTGGAATGTGGCAGGTCTCCATAGAAAAATGTTGTTACCTGATTGGAATGAGTTGATTGAGGAACACCACATCTGTATATTCCAAGAAACATGGAGCCTGGTTCCACTATATAAGTCTGGTTATACTTGTTTTTTTACTTCTGCCATTCCCATGGGGAGGGGGTGGCCCTCTGGAGGTCTTATTGTTTGGGCCAAGATTGATATGGGCTGTAAAATCACTGAACACCAATGTGCGAGCACAGATATTATGTGGCTCTCGATCAAGGGAAGTAGAGTTGGTGAAACCCTTGAGCTGTCTAATGTTTATATAATGGGGTCACCAGGGGGCAAAGCATCAAATATTGTCGTGTCTCTGGAACAGGAGTTATTCAACTGTCCATCAGATTCATATGTTATGATCGCTGGGGATTTTAATTGTACCTTCGAGCCATTAAGCTCT
The DNA here is from genome assembly GCF_964204655.1 of Triturus cristatus. Lineage (NCBI taxonomy): Eukaryota > Metazoa > Chordata > Amphibia > Caudata > Salamandridae > Triturus > Triturus cristatus. The sequence goes on from NC_140592.1 coordinate 465,352,965, forward strand.
GAAGATTTGCTGGAGGTAGAGTAAGATGATATTAAGTGGGGGGTCCCGTTGCTAAATACACCTCCTATCAAGAAATGGTCCCAGGTAGCAATTCAGATTAGTGCACTCACTCTAGAAATCTGACTAAGGGCTGTATATGGTAGAACTCCCTCTGACGCTGCAGGGGCTAATACATATAATAGAGTGACTTGTCCCTCTCAAATCGACTACATATTAGTTGACGTTAGACTTTAGAGAACCATATTAGATATGGTAGTGGTTCCTTCTACTGATAGTGATCATAACACATTAAGTCTGATTATGGAAACCCCCTGGGCTTTTTCTTTTGCCCCAAACCAGGGTTCAGGTTCTCTTATGATGACAAAAGAATTGGTCCCTTCGAATTGTAGAATGTACCTTAAATGGTCTAGAGTTGCGCCCAAGAATCCCAAATGGCTGACATTAGGTACACCCTTAGTGAAAATACCCTCTTATTGCGGGAGATCCATAGCGAAACAGATGGTTTGTTAAAGATCCCTGAATTATATGAAAGAATGATAGCCCAGATGTGGTCCTTTTTAGGTTGAACCTAGAGCAGTGCGCATGCGCTGCTTGCTCGACCTTTAGTAATGGGCTTTAGAAAGCTCACCACTCGCTTGTGTGTGTGGTGATGTTTTTCTCCCAGGCTATTGGGCATTGCGTGCGTCTTTCTAAGAAAGACAGCACGCAATTGGGCAAAGGTGGGTGCACGTCCCTCCTTTGCTCCGCCCACGGCCTATTGCTTGCGGTTACCCGCACAGGTCACATCTGTTTTCAATTATCGTGCCCAGACACGGGTGCGATAATTGAAAACAGATCGCTTGCTGAGGCACGCGCGCGTGCACCACTCGCGTGCTTGAAAGTTGGAACCTCTGGTAAACTGTGAGCATGGATGTTCACGTGTTGTGAGTGAAGTCTGCTACTAAATCTAACACTACAGAATTAGTTAATAATGCCACATATTTGGGAAAGCCGTTTTCTAAGCAGTTAGTGTTAGTTGGTAATAGAACTGTCAACTTAAACGATTTGCAAAGAATTCCACAATTTCGACAAAGGAAGGCAGTTAGGATTTGAACACTGGCCTCCTCGTTTGACACCAGACAGTTAAACACCCCCCCCCCCCCCCATAGTTGCCAGGTGGCACCTTGTCATTTGTGACACCCTGCGCAGACCTTGACTTCTCAACCAACAACACTTTGCATGCTGGGTTTTTGAGTTAAGTTGAAACTACAACTCTCAAAATACCTCTTCATTCTGGCTAAAAAGACGAAAACGTCCGTAGGTGTCACACACTTGCTAGCCACGGATTATCTCGTGTTTTCTCGTGCCTGGTTGTAAAAGAGTCACCTCTGGGTGCCAGCTCAAACTATGAGTTGGTAATCTGAGCGGCACCGGACGATGATGCATTGTAGTGAATAGTTTTTTGAAACCCGAAGACTTGGGCCCTCCCGCGTCATTAAGCCCATTATGTGAGAGTCGAATGCAGCTTGGATGGAAGTCACGTGCACAGGAAACTGCATCGTTGGTGTAATGCAAGGAATTTCTAGAGAGCACAGAATTCACTGCTGCCTGCCTCGTGCCCTATCAAGAGACATTGAGGTATGCTAATGAATCATTTTAGCGTGAGCCGGGCTTTTAGGGGGCTCCGCTATGTAAAGGGGCTCATTGCCTGTTATAATGGGAGGCTGCCCCAGAGCCTGGCAACCCCACACAGACACCCCCCACCCCCACCCCACCCCTTCTCACTGTTCTTTCCCTTCTGGCTTCTGCCCGCTAATAGATGGACTGCCATGAGAAAGAAATAGCAGAGGGTGAGATGTTCAAACCTTGGGCCAGAGTCACAACAAAAGAAGAAAACATATCCGAAATCTGCAACCACGGGCGTACACCGTCGCATGGATGTAGATTTCCAAATTGTAGGCATTCACAAACCTTTGCGGAGGCACTTGGAACAGCTGCTGGGTCCCTGGAGTTTATCAATGCACAATGGTACTTGGTGTATGATTCCATGCGGCAATGCCTTTTCATGTGTGCAGTTGTACATTTTTCCTCTCCACAGCAAAACAATTTTCCCCCTTGGAGATGTGCCTTCATGTAGTCACCTCCAATTTGGACGTTTTCGGTACTCGTTCTCACTTTAGGATTTGATTTTTCTCATGCCCTTGTCAGGAGTAAATCTACTACTGTGTCCAGGGTTGGAATGCCTTGGAGACAGGTTTTTAATTGCTCACAGATCAGTTTGGGGATAAGAGGAGAAGCCAGGATTTGAATCCAGGTCTTCCAGCCACAAAGTCTGCAGTTCAGTCACATGCAGCACCTCCTGCCCTCCGGCTCTGTGCATCGTCTTCTTTCTGCACCTGAAACTGTACAATTCAGTAAATCCATGGGTTCAAAGCATATCTCTGTTTTTATCTAGAGTACACTCTTAAATGTAAGGAAAGCTGTGTATTATACACATTTTTAGCACTAGCCTCCCTTGACTTAAGAAACAAGCATTTGCAATGCAATAGGTCTTGCAATGCAATAGGTCTTGCATTTATGCGAGTTTAACCCCTTCAGCGCTGCGCGGATTCCCCCGCGGTGCTGAAGGGTTCGAGCGCGGGCGGGGCCATGACGGAACGGTTCCGTCATGAGCACAGCTCAACCGATGCTCATGACGGAATCGTTCCGTCATGAGCATAGAAGGGGTTAAGCTATTGGCATTGTAAATGACAATGCCTTTTATTTATGTTTTAAATATGAAAACAAAAATAAAGGCATTGTTATTTGCAATGTCAATAGCTCAAACTCGCATAAATGCGAGACCTAATGCATTGCAAATGCTTGTTTGTTATAGCGAACCATGTTGGTAAATCAGGTGCCGCGAACAGAGCCAGAACAAGCAAATGACTTGACGGAACCGACATAAGTTCCGTATGTGCCGTCGGGTACCTTGAGGAAGTTCATAACACGCATTTACAAGGTACAGATACTACAGATCTGACTTCTTACTAAACTAGTGGATAACTTCCACTATATAAGGAGCCACAACGCGTCTCCTTCATTAAATTCGGTCCTGACGAACGCCTTTAGACTACCACAGAAGGCTGAAACATGTTGACCCTCGACATTTGAAAGTACGGTAGACCAGTAACTCGGTCTTTATCCGCACTCCAACTTTTAACTTCTCTTATCAATATTCTTCAAATAGAGATTCATCAGAAAAAACGATTTTGAGAATTTTAACCCCACTACACCTGAGCACCATCACACCCTCTTTTTTTTTACTTCGATTTTTATGCCTGGACGCTACTGTAAAACCAGTTGGTCTTCCTCCTGGCGGAGGTCAGCATACATACAAACAAAAGACCCTATGATGATGCTGTACTAGTACACTCAAGCGGTGACTCAGTACATACCGCCATTTCCACCTGTGTACAGTTATGAGGGTTTTTTATGACGGAACCAAGACCAAAAAGACCCTGGCTACACAGGAAAAGTGGTCCATTCTTCATTGATTTTTTGAATTAATAATTGGAAGCCGAATGGATCACAGCTTCTCCTTCCCCCCTCATTGATTATAAAGAATTTAAAGGATGCAAGTGCAGCCAAGGGATCCCAGTCTTTTTTGGAACATGGTGAGGCAGTCAGGTAATATAGACCCTGATCTAATTCCTATTCATGTCACAAGCCAGGACTGGTTTAATCATTTTGGGAAACTTTACTCTGGGACTAATTCAATTTGCCAAGATGGATCAGATAACCATCTAGGTGCTTGTCCCATTTTGAATGATATTGACATTTTCACCTCAGAAGAAGTAGAGGTGGCTATAAAGAAAATAGTTCCAGCAAAAGCCTCGGGACCAGATGTCATCCCGGGAGACCTTTTTCTTGCAGATCCCCCCAAATGGGCGAATTATATTATGCTTTTAATCAATTCTATTGCAAAGGGCGGTGCAGTACCTGACTCATGGTAAGGTGTAGAAGTGGTACCCATTTTTAAAAAAGGTGCAAGGGATGACCCTGCCAACTACCACCCAATCAGTTTGATTGATGCTATGCAGAAAGTAGTTGGCAGGGTGTTGTTGCAAATAATTCATCATTGGGTGGAAGATGAGAATATCCTCTCTCAGTACCAAGCAGGATTCAGGGCCTGTACAGGGACGGTGGATCAAGCATTTAGGTTGCTTTTAATCTACTGGAAGGTTGTTGTAATTGGCAAGGGCAGTCTTTATTTGGCCTTTATTGACCTGAAGACTGCCTTTGACTTGGTCCCCCGTGACCGGTTGTGGCATCTACTACATGATATGGGGATCCCACCAATGGTTCTGAATCTGTTGATTCGCCTTCACGAGGGCAATTATGCCCAAGTGAGGTGGAGGGCCCAAGACCAGAAGACAGACAGGATCCCTGTAAACAGAGGAGTACGCCAGGGGTGTGTCATGGTGCCCACCCTGTTCACCTTATATAACGGGGTGGTTAGCTTTCTTCAAGAATTTCCATCAGATGCCCCTGCCCTGGCAGGAGACAGGGTTCCTACCCTGCTCTTCGCAGACGACACACTCCTTATATTTAAGACTCCGGCAGGGCTCCAAAAGCTCTTAGATAGATTCCATCTTTTTTGTGAGTCTAGGGGGCTGATTGTTAACACCTCTAAAACCAAGCTTATGTTGTTTAACCCCTATAGGCCATATAGAGGTAATTTTACCTTAGATGGAACCCGCTTAGAGCGGGTCACAACGTTCGATTATCTTGGTATTCAGCTCGCTGAGAAAATGCATTGGAGACACTACATCGACAAAATGCTTGTGAGCCACAAACGTGCGACAGGTGCATTAGCTAGAGAACATCGCTCCTCGCAGAGCAGACCTGTGGCTCCTGCTCTTACGATCTATGCAGCTAAAGCAGTTAGTTCAGGGTTTCAACAATGTAGATGGAATTGGCAGATCTGAACATACATTTTTAAGAGATCTAGTGACGCTCCCTGGCAATGTACCACTAAAACCCCTGATGAGCGATATGGGCAGGCGTTCTTTTTGATATATAGCCAGGCTGCGGCCCTTGTTATTCTGGGCCCGCCTGTGACGGACTCCTGAGCTTACCAGCTACACCTCCGCGCTCACAGAATTGATGTCCCTAGAGGGCAACCAAAGAATTAGTTAGTTGCTTAACCTTAAGAAAACCCTTTTTGCGCTTGGCCTCAAGGAGTCGTGGGATTCTCAAACCCCACCTAGTAAGGCTGAGCTCAAAAAGCGATACTAGGCATGGGTTGATGCCCAAGAGTTTAGCAATTTGAGATCAGGAAGGCTTACAGAAGAATTTTACCTCCACAAGCCGTAAATATTTTTAGAACCATATTTAGATTTCATCCAGACGCCACGAGATAGGGCACTTTACATACAGTTTAGGCTAGGCTCACTCCCGGTACGAGAACTAACTGTAAAGTGGAGTGCCCCACATCAGACAATAGCGGTTGCCCCTGCTGTAAGGCACCGACTGAGAGTGTGGCCCATCTTATGTTCACTTGCCCCGCCTATAAGAGGGCTGGAACAAGATGGCTCAAACCCATCTGTAGCCAACTGGGCACCTATGAACATAGTGTTGCTTTGCGCAATCTGAAGTTGGATGCAAGGACCATCTTTGCCTGTGGCGTGGCCAAGTACCTTGGCCACGTTTGGATAGTAAGGTTTAAATTCTCACGTGGGACATCTCATTGATTTATCATGTTTTTATATCATTTTTTTCTTGAGCTCAATTGGCTTGCTTATTTATACGGCACTGTCACTTTATGTAAATATAAGTTGGAATCAAATTAATTTTATTGTGTATTAAGTTTTAGGTTGTGTTTATGGATTTGCATATTTTAACTGTTGCTTTTTGATAACTCGTATTTTACTGATGATTGTATGAATGTTAATGCTCTTAAGATACCTGTTATCGAATAAAGCTATCTTTGACTAGACTTGAAAGTGGTCATCCTTGACAGCACATGTTAGAAGTGGGGATCTCTAGTTGGCTGTGGCTTGCACCCTGTCCCAGTAGGGATCCTTATTCTAGTCAGGGTAAGGGATTGCACAGCTAAAATACCTCCTGCTCACCCCCTTGGTCCTTGGCATGAGCAGTCAGGATTATCTCAGAGGCAATGTGTAAAGCATTTGTACAAAACACAACCAGTAACACAGTGAAAACACTACCATTGGACAACCCACCAGTTTAGCAAAATAGCCAATATTTATCTAACCAAAACAAGACCAAAATGACAAAAATCCAACATGCACAAATAAAGATATACATTTCTTAGGAATAGAGCAAAAATACCAGTCCTTGAAGTCGATAGCGGTGTCTTGACCACGAAATCCAACAATTCTGTCAGACCTCGATGGAGTCGAGGCGGCTATTGAATCGGACGAGACCCACAAACAGTACCATGGAGTTGAAGAGGCCTCGAGGACCTTGTGGTGAAGTGCAGCAGTCAGGCGCCACGGGAGGCACGAGAAGACAGTAAGTGCTTGAAGTCACAAGCGTTGCAGATTGAACTCAGTGTTATCGTAGGCAGTGCGTCGTGCTCTTCACAATGCAGTGTCAGCGGCTATGGTGCAGGCAACGTCATGGCTTTGATACGGAGTTGTCGTTGGCCGGCTCAGTACTACGGTGCTGTCGCAGTCAGTATCTCGTGCTCCTCATGAGGAGGTGGCCATGGCTTCGGTGCAGGCAGCGGAATCGGGTGACAATATCGGAGTAGATGGAGCTGTCGTCGGCAGACCAGGGGCTACAGTGTCATTGAGGGCGGTGACCATGGCTACGGTGCAGGCAGTGGTGTCAGTAACAGTGTGAAACATCGTCATCGGTGAGACCAGGGCTGCGGTGTTGTCGAAGTCGGTGTACACGGCAACGGTGCAGGCAGTGGTGTCAATGACAGCTAGAAGCGCCCTCGGTGAGACCAGGGCTGTAATGTCATCGAGCTCAGTGCTGCGCTCACCCAGCGAGTGGTGACCACGGCATCGGTGCAGGTAGCGGCATCAGTGATGGAGTTGAAAATGCTTTTCTTAAAGTTACAGATCAGCAAACACCTCCAATGGCCCGGACTGGAATTGGCACCACTTGGCAGGTTCAGGACTCTCAGCAATGGAGTCCAGTTGCTGTAGGTGAAGTCTTTGATGACCCTGAGACTTCCAACAGGAGGTAGGCAAACACAAGCCCTTGGAGAAACATCACAAGCAGGACACACAGCAAAGTCTGGTCCTTTTCCTCTCCAAAGCAGGAGCAGCAACTGCAGACCAACCCAGCAAAACACACAGCAAAGGGGAAGTACTCCTCCTTACAGCTCTTCAGCTTTTCTCCTCGGCAGTTCTTGTTCCAGAAGTGTTCTAAAAGTCTGGGGTTTTAGGTCCAATACTTACATCCCTTTTGTCTGTGATGTAGGCATTCTTCAACGAATTGTCTTTGTAGTGCACAAGTTCTTGTCCTGACTGGTCTTGGCTCCAGACACACTCCAGGGGAAAGGAGACAGCATTGTGAGAGGCCAGTCACAGTCCTATTCAGGCATAAGTGACAACTCTTCCCACCACTCTAGCTCAGGAAGGCCCATCAGCCTGGTGATGGGCAATCAGGATTTGCACGGCACACCTCAACTCCCTTTTTGTGACTGTCTAGTGCAGTGATACTCAAAGTACGGCCCTCCTGACCTTTACATGGGGGCCTCTGGGAAGCAGCAGCACTAGGCTGTTGTTTACTCAACTCAGCCCTATAATGAATAATTATTTTTAGAATATACAGCAACCACTTATATAAAAGTTAATTACAGTTAGGGAAAGGAATGCCCTCAACTTTAGGAACACCTTCATTTTTAGCGACAGCAAACACGTAAAATTACAATAGTCTTTTCAAAATTTCAAAAGTGTATTTCATTGACTTTAGTAAATGAAATTATAGCAGTGCATTCAGAAGTGCATTTTTTAAAATGATGGTTTTCAAATATGAATTTAGAAACATTCATGCTTCCCCCTCCCACCCTGACAATGCCATTAGTGATTACATCAAAGCACAAGAGATGGTTTTGAACAGCATGCATCCTGAAGCCGTGTATTTTGAGTTTCACTTATATGTGATAATGAAGAAAAAGGAGGTAAATTGAAATAAAACAATGGCGCAGGGTCACCCACTTTGGTCAAGTGGAGAAGCCGGGATTCATCCCAGGTTTTCTGGATTCACATTGCGCAATTGAGTTCAGCCATTAAATATACATGCGTTGCTTCCCCTACGCCAACTTTACAACCCCCACTGGCATCAGTGCGGCCCTAGGTCACACCAAAGACCAAACTTTGCGGCACCCGGGAAAATGTTTGTGAGTACCCATGGTCTAGAGTGGATGCACAAAACAGGCCCATGTCCTTCTAAACTAGATGTTTATTCCACAGGCAGGCAGAGGCACAGGATGGTTAAACAAGAAAATGTCCACTTTCTAAAAGTATATCAAGGAACAATGGTTCTTGTGGACAATGTATTGGATATTTGATAAAAATTAAGCTTGATAGCATTGACCATGGGTAAAGGTATGACAAAAGGGAAGAGGAATTTACACACAACAAAGAAATTATGTACAATGCTGTTTATGCAAGTACTACATGTGAAAGGTGACAGTTTGTGACGTATAAAAAGATTTCATAATGTACAGAAAACAACCATGTAGTAAGTACGCAAAAATTATTAGCAGTCTTCTAACACATCAGTAGGGGCACAAAAAAATGGTTTGTTTATGGAGCGTGTTGATGGCGTTTCAACCCCACCATCAGTAGGGGGTCTCATCAGGACCTAACAATGAGAGACACCTAAAATGAAATATAATAAAAAATGACTCAATCAGCCCAATGTAGAGACATTAGAAATTATAGTGGTTTTGCTGGTTGAGGGGTCTACCCGAGAGAATGACAATAAGCTGCCAGAGTGGTGATATGCACACCAATGATGGGAGTGGCTCAAAAAGTGTGATGTGCAAAAGTGGGAATTGTTACTTACATGGGGTCCAGCTGGGCACTGTTAAGGAGAGACAAGAAAAAGTTGCAGGATAACTATTGAGGTTGCGATATTATGTGTAAGGTTGATATCAGAATATTGAAAAGTCAAAAAATTCACCCCTGTGAGGGGCAAGGGAGTGACAGATCTAGAGGCGTGTTGTAATTATACACGTCCTTGTTCATAGGAAGTAATGAAACACAGCCCAACCTCCAAATCACTAGCTATTCTCAATTGAAAGTTACACTTGTAAAATATAACACAAACGCTCCAATGATAACCTATGGGAGAGCTAGTTCTTACAATAGTGAAAAACGAAATTGCCAGTATTTCTATGTTGTTTGCTTGGCTTGGGTGATTGAATTTACCACTTTTAACTGCGTTCTTTAAATACCAAACTTCCTAGCTCACAAAATAGCAAAGGAAAGGTCACGTGTCAAAAAGGTGTGAGGGTCCTTCATGGGGTTCAGATGTGTACTTTGACAAACTTAAAGAATTGTAGCAAGTAGAAATAGCTCCATCTCTCTGATACCCTCACCCTGCCGCCACCATCACTTGTACGAAGGCTAGGTATTAAGCTAGGTATTCGGTCCTACCTGATATTCACCATAGAATTATTTTCTGGCTGTAGAGTGATCTGTTACCTGTACTTAATAGCAGTCTATCCTCAAGATCCCAGTCTGATGATAGGTAGGCCTGTCAGCACTGGGCCCTGGTAAATTAGTCTGGATGGTGGCTGATGTTGTCCACACCTGTCCAACTCCTATCCACAGCACTGTAGGACAAGGAGGACAAAGAGAGGAGACACACCAGCTTACTGAGTCCAGTAACAGATCCAATCCTGGGGGAGGGCAAGAAGATCAGTCTTAGTAGTCCAGCAGCGGACTTGCCCGTAGGGAGAGGGAGAAGGAAACCTAGGCACATCCAAAAACCTAGCAGCCAGTAGCAAGATAAGGCACCTTAAACTACTTTATAAATTTGGAAAATATAATGCTAAGAACATTTGGTAAAAAGCTATAGGCTCTTAAGGGGCACTCCTGACACTTCCACTATAGCTGAACCTCCATAGAAGTGTTGCAGAGTCACGTGTCCTAAGAAAAGTTTGAAAAAATATGTTAAAATACATTTTCATATATTGGATAGAGGGACCTAATAAAATGCACATGGTCTATCATTTGGCTTAGCATCTAGCTAGATCTGTGCCATGCATTTCTTTCATACCCTTGCAAATAGATTCTCAATAGTATTTCTTAGAAGGGCCATGGTTGAAAAAATACACTTGATCTTGCAATTTCAGTCAGTACAAGAGGCCTAGAAAGCCTTTGCAGGCTCAGCAGTGCTATGCTCAGGTTATAGATAATTTACAAGTTCATGCAACAGACAGGTTACGCTTATTTTACAGACTAGTTAGGTCAAGCCTAGCGTTGCAGCGCATGCGCTGCCCGCTTTGCGAGGCATGCTGTATTAGTGCATGTTTTAGAAGTGGTGTGGAAGCCCTGCCCATTTTTTTCATTGGCTGGCGTCATCGTCCATGGTAAATGCTGGCTTCCGCTTGATAATGAGGCTTCTTTGTCCCCCCTTGTTACCGCCCTGTCTCCTTTTGAAACGCCCATCAGAACTGGATCTTTTACTGGCGGTGTTACACTGTCTCCTTCATTAGTCGGTAAGCACTATATTTTTTCACAATGGCGACAGCTTGTCTGGTATTTGGATTCAGGGTTTTAGCGCGAGGCTGTAGAGCCAGAGAACCAGGTCAGCAGAGCTGTTGTAGAGCCTGAGAACCAGGTCAGCAGAGCCGCTCTAGAGCCAAAGAACCAGGTCAGCAGAGCTGCTGTAGAGCCAGAGAACCAGTCAGCAGAGCGGTTGTAGAGCCAGAAAACCAGGTCAGCAGAGCTGCTCGAGAGCCAGTAAACCAGGTCAGCAGAGCTGCTGTAGAGCCAGAAAACCAGGTCAGCAGAGCTGCTGTAGAGCAAGAGAACCAGATCAGCAGAGCCATTGTAGAACCAGAGAACCAGGTCAGCAGAACCGTTGTAGAGCCAGAGAACCAGGTCAGCAGAGCTGCTGTAGAGCCAGAGAACCTGGTCAGCAGAGCCATTGTAGAACCAGGTCAGCAGAACCGTTGTAGAGCCAGAGAACCAAGTCAGCAGAGCTGCTGTAGAGCCAGAGAACCAGGTCAGCAGAGCTGCTCTAGAGCCAGAGAACCAGGTCAGCAGAGCTGCTCTAGAGTCAGAGAATCAGGTCAGCAGAGCCGCTGTAGAGCCAGAGAACCAGGTCAGCAGAGCTGCTCTAGAGCCAGAGAATCAGGTCAGCAGAGCTGCTGTAGAGCCTGTGACCCAGGTCAGCGGAGCCGCTCTAGCGCCAGAGAACCAGTCCAGCAGAGCATCTCTAGAGCCAGAGAACCAGGTCATCAGAGCCATTGTAGAGCCAGAGAACCAGGTCAGCAGAGCTGCTGTAGAGCCAGACAACCAGGTCGGCAGAGCTGCTGTAAAGCCAGAGAACCAGGTCAGCAGAGCTGCTGTAGAGCCAGAGAACCAGGTCAGCAGAACTGCTGTAGAGCCAGAGAACCAAGTCAACAGAGCTGCTGTATAGCCAGAGAACCAGGTCCGCAGAGCTGCTGTAGAGCCAGAGAACCAAGTCAGCAGAGCGCTGGAGAGCCGGAGAACAAGATCAGCAGAGTTGCTCTAGAGCCTGTGAACCAGGTCAGTAGAGCTGCTCCAGAGCCAGACAATGAGGTCAGCAGAGCTGCTATATGGCCAGAGAACTGGGCCAGAGAACCAGGTCAGAGAACCAGGTCAGCAGAGGTGTTGTAGAGCCAGAGAACAAGGTCAGCAACCTGCTGTAGAGCCAGAGAACCAGGTCAGCAGAGCTGCTGTGGAGACATAGAACCAGGTCAGCAGAGCTAATGTAGAGCCAGAGAACGAGGTCAGCATGTTGCTGTGGAGCCATAGAACCAGGTCAACAGAGCTGCTGTAGAAACAGAGAACCAGGTAAGCAGAGCCATTGTAGAGCCAGAGAACCAGGTCAGCAGAGCTGCTGTAGAGCCAGAGAACCAGGTCGGCAGAGCTGCTGTAAAGCCAGAGAACCAGGTGAGCACAGCCGCTCTAGAACCAGAGAATCAGGTCAGAAGAGGCGCTCTAGACCCAGAGAACCAGGTCAGCAGAGCTGCTGTAGAGCTAGAGAACTAGGTCAGCAGAGCTGCTATAGAGCCCGAGAATCAGCTCAGCAGAGCTGCTGTAGAGCCAGAGAACCAAGTCAGCAGAGCTGCTGTAGAGCCAGAGAACCAGGCTCGCAGAGCCGCTGTAGAGCCAGAGAACCAGATCAGCAAAGCTGCTGTAAAGCCAGAGACCCAGGTCAGCAGAGTCACTGTAGAGCCAGAGACCCAGGTCAGCAGAGCTGCTCTAGAGCCAGAGAATCGGGTCAGCAGAGCCACTCTAGAGCCAGTGAGCCATGTCAGCAGAGCCAGAGAACCAGGTCAGCAGAGCTGCTGTAGAGCCAGAGACCCAGGTCAGCAGAGCCGCTGTAGAGCCAGAGACCCAGGTCAGCAGAGCCCCTCTAGAGCCAGAGAACCAGGTCAGCAGAGCTGCTCTAGAGCCACTAAACCAGGTCAGCAGAGCCACTCTAGAGCCAGAGAACCAGGTCAGCAGAGCTGCTGTAGAGCCAGAGAAGCAGGGCAGCAGAACTGTTGTAGAGCCGGAGAACCAGGTCCGTAGAACCACTGTAGAGCCAGAGAACCAGGTCAGCACAGCTGTTGTAGAGCCAGAGAACCAGGTCAGCAGAGCTGTTGTAGAGCCAGAGAACCAGGTCAGCAGAGCCGCTCTAGAGACAGAGAAACAGGTCAGCAGAGCTGCTGTAGAGCCAGAGAACCAGGTCAGCAGAGCCGCTCTAGAGCCAAAGAACCAGGTCAGAAGAGCTGCTCTAGAGCCAGAGAACCAGGTCATCAGAGCCATTGTAGAGCCAGAGAACCAGGTCAGCAGAGCTGCTGTAGAGCCAGAGAACCAGGTCGGCAGAGCTGCTGTAAAGCCAGAGAACCAGGTCAGCACAGCCGCTCTAGAGCCAGAGAACTGGTTCAGCAGAGCCGTTGTAGAGCCAGAGAACCAGGTCAGCAGAGCTGCTCTAGAACCAGAGAATCAGGTCAGAAGAGGCTCTCTAGACCCAGAGAACCAGGTCAGCAGAGCTGCTGTAGAGCTAGAGAACTAGGTCAGCAGAGCTGCTATAGAGCCCGAGAATCAGCTCAGCAGAGCTGCTGTAGAGCCAGAGAACCAAGTCAGCAGAGCTGCTTTAGAGCCAGAGAACCAGGCTCGCAGAGCTGCTGTAGAGCCAGAGAACCAGGTCAGCAGAACGCTGTAGAGCCAGAGAACCAGATCAGCAAAGCTGCTGTAAAGCCAGAGACCCAGGTCGGCAGAGTCACTGTAGAGCCAGAGACCCAGGTCAGCAGAGCTGCTCTAGAACCAGAGAATCGGGTCAGCAGAGCCACTCTAGAGCCAGTGAGCCAGGTCAGCAGAGCCAGAGAACCAGGTCAGCAGAGCTGCTGTAGAGCCAGAGACCCAGGTCAGCAGAACCGCTGTAGAGCCAGAGACCCAGGTCAGCAGAGCCCCTCTAGAGCTAGAGAACCAGGTCAGCAGAGCTGCTCTAGAGCCACTAAACTAGGTCAGCAGAGCCACTCTAGAGCCAGAGAACCAGGTCAGCAGAGCTGCTGTAGAGCCAGAGAAGCAGGTCGACAAACTGCTCTATAGCCAGAGAACCAGGTCAGCAGAGCTGCTGTAGAGACAGAGAACCAGGGCAGCAGAACTGTTGTAGAGCCAGAGAACCAGGTCTGTAGAACCACTGTAGAGCCAGAGAACCAGGTCAGCAGAGCTGTTGTAGAGCCAGAGAACCAGGTCAGCAGAGCTGTTGTAGAGCCAGAGAACCAGGTCAGCAGAGCCGCTCTAGAGCCAGAGAACCAGGTCAGCAGAGCCGCTCTAGAGACAGAGAACCAGGTCAGCAGAGCTGCTGTAGAGCCAGAGAACCAGGTCAGCAGAGCCGCTCTAGAGCCAAAGAACCAGGTCAGAAGAGCTGCTCTAGAGTCAGAGAACCAGGTCATCAGAGCTGCTGTAGAGCCAGAGAACCAGGTCAGCAGAGCTGTTTTAGAGCCAGAGAACCAGGTCAGCAGAGCTGCTCTAGAGCCAGAGAACCAGGTCAGCAGAGCTGCTGTAGAGCTAGAAAACCAGGCCTGCTGAGCTGCTCTAGAGCCAGAGAAGCAGGTCAGCAGAGATGCTCTAGAGCCAGAGAACCAGGTCAGCGGAGCTGCTCTAGAGTCAGAGAACCAGGTCAGCAGGCCTGCTGTAAAGCTAGAGAACCAGGTCAGAAGAGCCGTTGTAGAGCCAGAGAAACAGGTCAGCAGAGCTGCTCCAGAGCCAGAGAACCAGGTCAGCAGAGCTGCTCTAGAGCCAGAGAATCAGGTCAGCAGAGCTGCTGTAGAGCCAGAGAACCAGGTCAGCAGAGCTGCTCTAGAGCCAGAGAATCAGGTCAGCAGAGCTGCTGTAGAGCCTGTGACCCAGGTCAGCAGAGCCGCTCTAGCGCAAGAGAACCAGTCCAGCAGAGCATCTCTAGAGCCAGAGAACCAGGTCATCAGAGCCATTGTAGAGCCAGAGAACCAGGTCGGCAGAGCTGCTGTAAAGCCAGAGAACCAGGTCAGCAGAGCTGCTGTAGAGCCAGAGAACCAGGTCAGCAGAGCTGCTCTAGAGCCAGAGAACCAGGTCAGCAGAGCTGCTGTAGAGCCAGAGAACCAGGTGAGCACAGCCGCTCTAGAGCCAGAGAACTGGTTCAGCAGAGCCGTTGTAGAGCCAGAGAACCAGGTCAGCAGAGCTGCTCTAGAACCAGAGAATCAGGTCAGAAGAGGCGCTCTAGACCCAGAGAACCAGGTCAGCAGAGCTGCTGTAGAGCTAGAGAACTAGGTCAGCAGAGCTGCTATAGAGCCCGAGAATCAGCTCAGCAGAGCTGCTGTAGAGCCAGAGAACCAAGACAGCAGAGCTGCTGTAGAGCCAGAGAACCAGGCTCGCAGAGCTGCTGTAGAGCCAGAGAACCAGGTCAGCAGAACGCTGTAGAGCCAGAGAACCAGATCAGCAAAGCTGCTGTAAAGCCAGAGACCCAGGTCAGCAGAGTCACTGTAGAGCCAGAGACCCAGGTCAGCAGAGCTGCTCTAGAGCCAGAGAATCGGGTCTGCAGAGCCACTCTAGAGCCAGTGAGCCAGGTCAGCAGAGCCAGAGAACCAGGTCAGCAGAGCTGCTGTAGAGCCAGAGGCCCAGGTCAGCAGAGCCGCTGTAGAGCCAGAGACCCAGGTCAGCAGAGCCCCTCTAGAGCCAGAGAACCAGGTCAGCAGAGCTGCTCTAGAGCCACTAAACCAGGTCAGCAGAGCCACTCTAGAGCCAGAGAACCAGGTCAGCAGAGCTGCTGTAGAGCCAGAGAAGCAGGGCAGCAGAACTGTTGTAGAGCCAGAGAACCAGGTCCGTAGAACCACTGTAGAGCCAGAGAACCAGGTCAGCACAGCTGTTGTAGAGCCAGAGAACCAGGTCAGCAGAGCTGTTGTAGAGCCAGAGAACCAGGTCAGCAGAGCCGCTCTAGAGCCAGAGAACCAGGTCAGCAGAGCCGCTCTAGAGACAGAGAACCAGGTCAGCAGAGCTGCTGTAGAGCCAGAGAACCAGGTCAGCAGAGCCGCTCTAGAGCCAAAGAACCAGGTCAGAAGAGCTGCTCTAGAGCCAGAGAACCAGGTCATCAGAGCCATAGTAGAGCCAGAGAACCAGGTCAGCAGAGCTGCTGTAGGGCCAGAGAACCAGGTCGGCAGAGCTGCTGTAAAGCCAGAGAACCAGGTCAGCACAGCCGCTCTAGAGCCAGAGAACTGGTTCAGCAGAGCCGTTGTAGAGCCAGAGAACCAGGTCAGCAGAGCTGCTCTAGAACCAGAGAATCAGGTCAGAAGAGGCGCTCCAGACCCAGAGAACCAGGTCAGCAGAGCTGCTGTAGAGCTAGAGAACTAGGTCAGCAGAGCTGCTATAGAGCCCGAGAATCAGCTCAGCAGAGCTGCTGTAGAGCCAGAGAACCAAGTCAGCAGAGCTGCTTTAGAGCCAGAGAACCAGGCTTGCAGAGCTGCTGTAGAGCCAGAGAACCAGGTCAGCAGAACGCTGTAGAGCCAGAGAACCAGATCAGCAAAGCTGCTGTAAAGCCAGAGACCCAGGTCGGCAGAGTCACTGTAGAGCCAGAGACCCAGGTCAGCAGAGCTGCTCTAGAACCAGAGAATCGGGTCAGCAGAGCCGCTCTAGAGCCAGTGAGCCAGGTCAGTAGAGCCAGAGAACCAGGTCAGCAGAGCTGCTGTAGAGCCAGAGACCCAGGTCAGCAGAGCCGCTGTAGAGCCAGAGACCCAGGTCAGCAGAGCCCCTCTAGAGCCAGAGAACCAGGTCAGCAGAGCTGCTCTAGAGCCACTAAACTAGGTCAGTAGGGCCACTCTAGAGCCAAATAACCAGGTTAGCAGAGCTGCTGTAGAGCCAGAGAAGCAGGTCGACAAACTGCTCTATAGCCAGAGAACCAGGTCAGCAGAGCTGCTGTAGAGCCAGAGAACCAGGGCAGCAGAACTGTTGTAGAGCCAGAGAACCAGGTCCGTAGAACCACTGTAGAGCCAGAGAACCAGGTCAGCAGAGCTGTTGTAGAGCCAGAGAACCAGGTCAGCAGAGCTGTTGTAGAGCCAGAGAACCAGGTCAGCAGAGCCGCTCTAGAGCCAGAGAACCAGGTCAGCAGAGCCGCTCTAGAGACAGAGAACCAGGTCAGCAGAGCTGCTGTAGAGCCAGAGAACCAGGTCAGCAGAGCCGCTCTAGAGCCAAAGAACCAGGTCAGAAGAGCTGCTCTAGAGTCAGAGAACCAGGTCATCAGAGCTGCTGTAGAGCCAGAGAACCAGGTCAGCACAGCCGTTTTAGAGCCAGAGAACCAGGTCAGCAGAGCTGCTCTAGAGCCAGAGAACCAGGTCAGCAGAGCTGCTGTAGAGCAAGAAAACCAGGCCTCCTGAGCTGCTCTAGAGCCAGAGAAGCAGGTCAGCAGAGATGCTCTAGAGCCAGAGAACCAGGTCAGCGGAGCTGCTCTAGAGTCAGAGAACTAGGTCAGCAGGCCTGCTGTAAAGCTAGAGAACCAGGTCAGCAGAGCCGTTGTAGAGCCAGAGAAACAGGTCAGCAGAGCTGCTCCAGAGCCAGAGAACCAGGTCAGCAGAGCTGCTCTAGAGCCAGAGAATCAGGTCAGCAGAGCTGCTGTAGAGCCAGAGAACCAGGTCAGCAGAGCTGCTCTAGAGCCAGAGAATCAGGTCAGCAGAGCTGCTGTAGAGCCTGTGACCCAGGTCAGCAGAGCCGCTCTAGCGCAAGAGAACCAGTCCAGCAGAGCATCTCTAGAGCCAGAGAACCAGGTCATCAGAGCCATGGTAGAGCCAGAGAACCAGGTCGGCAGAGCTGCTGTAAAGCCAGAGAACCAGGTCAGCAGAGCTGCTGTAGAGCCAGAGAACCAGGTCAGCAGAGCTGCTGTAGAGCCAGAGAACCAAGTCAACAGAGCTGCTGTAGAGCCAGAGAACCAGGTCCGCAGAGCTGCAGTAGAGCCAGAGAACCAAGTCAGCAGAGCGCTGGAGAGCCGGAGAACAAGATCAGCAGAGTTGCTCTAGAGCCTGTGAACCGGGTCAGTAGAGCTGCTCCAGAGCCAGACAATGAGGTCAGCAGAGCTGCTATATGGCCAGAGAACTGGGCCAGAGAACCTGGTCAGAGAACCAGGTCAGCAGAGATGTTGTAGAGCCAGAGAACAAGGTCAGCAACCTGCTGTAGAGCCAGAGAACCAGGTCAGCAGAGCTGCTGTGGAGACATAGAACCAGGTCAGCAGAGCTAATGTAGAGCCAGAGAACGAGGTCAGCACATTGCTGTAGAGCCATAGAACCAGGTCAGCAGAGCTGCTGTAGAGCCAGAGAACCAGGTCAGCAGAGCCATTGTAGAGCCAGAGAACCAGGTCAGCAGAGCTGCTGTAGAGCCAGAGAACCAGGTCGGCAGAGCTGCTGTAAAGCCAGAGATCCAGGTCAGCAGAGCCGCTCTAGAGCCAGAGAACTGGTTCAGCAGAGCCATTATAGAGCCAGAGAACCAGGTCGGCAGAGCTGCTGTAAAGCCAGAGATCCAGGTCAACAGAGCCGCTCTAGAGCCAGAGAACTGGTTCAGCAGAGCCGTTCTAGAGCCAGAAAATCGGGTAGGCAGAGCCACTCTAGAGCCAGTGAGCCAGGTCAGCAGAGCCAGAGAACCAGGTCAGCAGAGCTGCTGTAGAGCCAGAGACCCAGGTCAGCAGAGCCGCTGTAGAGCGAGAGACCCAGGTCAGCAGAGCCCCTCTAGAACCAGAGAACCAGGTCAGCAGAGCTGCTCTAGAGCCAGTAAACCAGGTCAGCAGAGCCACTCTAGAGCCAGAGAACCAGGTCAGCAGAGCTGCTGTAGAGCCAGAGAAGCAGGTCGACAAACTGCTCTATAGCCAGAGAACCAGGTCAGCAGAGCTGCTGTAGAGCCAGAGAACCAGGGCAGCAGAACTGTTGTAGAGCCAGAGAACCTGGTCCGCAGAACCACTGTAGAGCCAAAGAACCAGGTCAGCAGAGCTGTTGTAGAGCCAGAGAACCAGGTCAGCAGAGCTGTTGTAGAGCCAGAGAACCAGGTCAGCAGAGCCACTCTAGAGCCAGAGAACCAGGTCAGCAGACCCGCTCTAGAGCCAGAGAACCAGGTCAGCAGAGCTGCGCTGCTGTAGAGCCAGAGAACCAGGTCAGCAGAGCCGCTCTAGAGCCAAAGAACCAGGTCAGAAGAGCCGCTCTAGAGTCAGAGAACCAGGTCACCCGAGCTGCTGTAGAGCCAGAGAACCAGGTCAGCAGAGCAGTTTTAGAGCCAGAGAACCAGGTCAGCAGAGCTGCTGTAGAGCCAGGAACCAGGTCAACAGAGCTGCCTTAAAGCCAGAGAACCAGGTCAGCAGAGCCGCTCTAGAGCCAGAGATCTGGTTCAGCAGAGCAGTTGTAGAGCCAGAGAACCAGGTCAGCAGAGCTGCTGTAGAGCTAGAGAACCAGGTCAGCAGATCTGCTGTAGAGCCAGAGAACCAGGTCAGCAGAGCTGCTGTAGAGCCAGAGAACCAAGTCAACAGAGCTGCTGTAGAGCCAGAGAACCAGGTCCGCAGAGCTGCTGTAGAGCCAGAG
Source organism: Triturus cristatus (assembly GCF_964204655.1). Taxonomy (NCBI): domain Eukaryota; kingdom Metazoa; phylum Chordata; class Amphibia; order Caudata; family Salamandridae; genus Triturus; species Triturus cristatus. Next base: position 465,372,181 of record NC_140592.1, read on the forward strand.
AACCAAGTCAGCAGAGCGCTGGAGAGCCGGAGAACAAAATCAGCAGAGTTGCTCTAGAGCCTGTGAACCAGGTCAGTAGAGCTGCTCCAGAGCCAGACAATGAGGTCTGCAGAGCTGCTATATGGCCAGAGAACTGGGCCAGAGAACCAGGTCAGAGAACCAGGTCAGCAGAGGTGTTGTAGAGCCAAAGAACAAGGTCAGCAACCTGCTGTAGAGCCAGAGAACCAGGTCAGCAGAGCTGCTGTAGAGACATAGAACCAGGTCAGCAGAGCTAATGTAGAGCCAGACAACCAGGTCAGCACGTTGCTGTAGAGCCATAGAACCAGGTCAGCACGTTGCTGTAAAGCCATAGAACCAGGTCAGCAGAGCTGCTGTAGAAACAGAGAACCAGGTCAGCAGAGCCATTGTTGTGCCAGAGAACCAGGTCAGCAGAGCCGTTGTAGAACCAGAGAACCAGGTCAGCAGAGCCGCTCTAGAGTCAGAGAACCAGGTCAGCAGAGCTGCTGTAGAGCCATAGAACCAGGTCAGCTGAGCTGCTGTTGAGCCATAGAACCAGGTCAGCAGACACGCTCTACAGTCAGAGAACGAGTTCAGCAGAGCCGCTCTAGAGCCTGAGAACTGGGTCAGTAGAGCCGCTCTAGAGCCAGAGAACCAGGTCAGCAAGCTACTGTAGAGCCTCAGAACCAGGTTAGCAGAGCCGTTGTAGAGCCAGAGAACCAGGTCATCAGAGCTGTTGTAGAGCCAGAGAACCAGGTCAGCAGAGCTGTTGTAGAGCCAGAGAACCAGATCAGCAGAGCCACCCTAGAGCCAGAGAACCGGAACAGCAGAGTTGTTGTAAAGCCTGAGAACCAGGTCAGCAGAGCTGCTCTAGAGCCTGAGAACTAGGTCTGCAGAACTGCTCCAGAACCAGAGAACCAGGGCATCCACGCTGCTCTAGAGCCGGAGAACCAGGTCAGCAGAGCTGCTCTAGAACCAGAGAACCAGGTCAGCAGAGCTGATCTAGAGCCAGAAAACCAGGTCAGCAGCGCTGCTGTAGAGCCAGAGAACCAGGTCAGCAGAGCTGCTCTAGAGCCAGAGAACCAGGTCAGCGGAGCTGATCTAGAGCCAGAGAACCAGGTCAGCAGAGCTGCTGTTGAGCCATAGAACCAGGTCAGCAGGCACGCTCTACAGTCAGAGAACGAGTTCAGCAGAGATCTCTCTAGTGCCTGAGAACCAGGCTAGGAGAGCCACTCTAGAACCAGTGAACCAGGTCAGCAAGCTACTGTAGAGCCTGAGAACCAGGTTAGCAGAGCCGTTGTAGAGCCAGAGAACCAGGTCAGCAGAGCTGTTGTAGAGCCAACGAACCAGGCCAGCAGAGCCACTCTAGAGCCAGAGAAACAGGTCAACAGAGCCGCCCTAGAGCCAGAGAACCGGAACAGCAGAGTTGTTGTAAAGCCTGAGAACCAGGTCAGCAGAGCTGCTCTAGAGCCTGAGAACCAGATCAGCAGAGCTGCTCTAGAGCCAGAGAACCAGGGCATCAAAGCTGCTCTAGAGCCAGAGAACCAGGTCAGCAGAGCTGCTCTAGAGCCAGAGAACCAGGTCAGCGGAGCTGATCTAGAGCCAGAGAACCAGGTCAGCAGAGCTGCTGTAGAGCCAGAGAACCAGGTCAGCCGAGCTGCTGTAGAGCCAGAGATTCAGGTCAGCAGAGCTGCTGCAGAGCCAGAGAACCGGGTCAGCAGAGCTTCTGTAGAACTGAGAACCAGGTCAGCAGAGCTGTTGTAGATCCTGAGACCAAGGTCAGAACAGGTGCTGCTGGGACTTGAGAGGTACAAACGTAATAGACACAGAAGAGGTGCAATGATGCAGTGTAATATGGCACATTCTGTCGCAATATTTTGCTATTTTGTCATTTTACAACACAGTAGTACTGTCTGGGCAAACGTTTCTCCTCATTAGCAGCACTCTAACACCTGAATACTAGGGGTGGACGGAATTTGCAAAGTTGCCTTTCGCAAAATTTCGCGAAACGGCAAAAAATCTCTGCGAACACGTGAAATTTCACGTGCTCACGGAGATTTTGGGCTGATTAATGCGTTACTGAATTTGAGCTTCAACTCGGGCACCTGCTTTATTTATATCTGTAAGTGCTTCCTGTTGAGGTTTAATTTTTGTGACAGGAGCATCGTGCCAGAATGAATCCTGCCCTGCATATTTACCCAAGAAGATGCCACCGTTTTGTGCAATACCTCTACTCAACTGGAGTACTTTATAATGGCTAATCAGTAAGTGCTACCTCGTTGGGTAAATGTATAGTGTTTTTCCAACACTACAGCTGAGTAAAGGGCCAGAAGAGTTGTCTACAGCGTCCATGTGTGTCTGTAACGTTGCCACTGTGCCGACGGGTGCTGGGGTCCCTCGAGTGAGCTGTCCATCATAGTGGGGGAAAGGGCGGGAAGACGGTGCACAATGCTGGTGTGTGGGGCGGGGCCAAACGGGTGGAGCACACATGCAGTTCACATGCCTCTTGTTTATAAAGGGCCAGAGACCGATCAGAGCAGCAGATGAGGAGACAGAACCTCCTGGTGTCAGGAACTACAAGGGGATTGCGCTCGAGAAACTCATGGATGCACAGAGCTCCATTAAGGATTACAGCAAATTGTTGACGGTAGATATGGGGAGACAGCACACCTGCCTTGCCTTGACCGTGCTCACGAATGTTTTGTGCTGATTAATGCGTTACTGAATTTGAGCTTCAACTCGGGCACCTGCTTTATTTATATCTGTAAGTGCTTCCTGTTGAGGTTTAATTTCTGTGACAGGAGCATCGTGCCAGAATGAATCCTGCCCTGCATATTTACCCAAGAAGATGCCACAGTTTTGTGCAATACCTCTACTCAACTGGAGTACTTTCTACTGGCTAATCAGTAAGTGCTACCACGTTGGGTAAATGTATAGTGCTTTTCCTACACTACAGCTGCGTAAAGGGCCAGAAGAGCTGTCTACAGCCACCATGTGTGTCTGTAATGTTGCCTCCACGCCAACGGGCGCCAGGGTCCCTCGAGTTAGCTGTCCATCATAGTGGGGGAAAGGGCGGGAAGACGTTGCACACCGCTGGTTTGTGGGGCGGGGCCAAACGGGTGGGGCTTCCATGCAGTTCACATGCCTCTTGTTTATAAAGGGCCAGAGACCGATCAGAGCAGCAGATTTCGCAAGTTCCACGAGCGGAACGGAACTTGTCACGCACCCTTACCGAATACAGCCGTCAGCAACAAAATGTTGACAGTTAATCCTTGCAAAGCGTCTGTCCCCCCGGGGACCATGGCCGTTGCTTTTTAAAGCCTCTTTTGATCCATCTGAGCTCGAATCAATGTTTGCAACTGATACAGAAGATCTGAATCATGCGGAATCATGTGTGGAAAATATGTAAATACTTTGAGAACGCGGCGGCCACAGTATCCCTATTCCAGTGGTCCTGCCTATAAGCAAAGACTTGTAGTGTAATGGCCTTGATTTACTGACTGTGTTGTAAATCCATGGAACTGAGCCCCAGAAAAATATTTGGGCAAAAATAACCTTGAAGTCCTGATTCTGTGGTACTGATAAAGTAAGGGTAAAAGTGGAGGCTATGCAAGGTCACTGAAGTCAGGAAGGAATGGGCAGTTCTGGACAGCATTGTCATTCTCCATTTAGGAATTCCCATGCAGGGCAGCGCCAAGCAGCTGGGATGAAAAAAGCATTTGAAAATGCAATAGGACTCCCATTTATGCGAGTTGAAGCTATTGGCATTGTAAATGGCAATGTCTTTTATTTATGTTTTAAAAACCAAAACATAAATAAAAGGCATTGTCATTTACAACGCCAATAGCTCAAACTTGCATAAATGCAAGACCTTTTGCATTGCAAATGCTTGTTTTTGTGACGGCACTAGCACGCTCATTTTGTCCCTAAACATCAGCTATTCGGTATATTAAAAGTTACATAATATTGATCAATTTCATTTTGTCAAAATACGCTTGATTCCTCTAAACAATAGCTTATTATCTTTGTCCTGAAACAGCAGCTTTTCATCTTCAGTGAATACGTGTTTGGTGGCCAAATGTTAACATTTTGAAGTACGAGGGGGCGGCCCCAGACCAGAGTGAGGGGTGCTCCCCTAACTGTTGTCTTTTTTTTTTTAGTTAAGAGCAAAATGCTTGTTTGAGCAGCCGGTCTCAAAGAGTGTCTTGAACAGGGCAGCTTGACTGTCCTCTGAGGGACTTTCAAGAGCAACACCAAGCCTGGAGTCCTATAACCTTGATGAACATGTACCCATATTTTTTAGGTCTTGCCTGACCCAGCGCATGCGCTGGTCTGGCGAGACTTATTGAGAGGGCTTCAAAAAGTGCTACCCGGCCAGCCTAGAGCTACAGTGCATGTGCGCGGGCGCGCGCGCCTCGCTTTACCGCGATTACTTTCACTTCCGCGGCTACACGGCCGCTTTGCATAGCTAATAGGTCTCGCTTTTGGGACCTTATAAGTATTTAGTTATGCAACTGTTGCATGGCTAAACACTTATAAGGTCCCAAAGGCGAGACCTATTGGCTATGCCAATGCTTGTTATTACATTGGTTGGCAGTTTGTAAGAGTGTCATATCCTCTGAGGTTCATGGTTGTCACATAAAAGTACAGTAGCCTTTGCAGAGAACCAAGTCCCTTATGTGCAAGGCTGTGGGCAAGGTGGATGGGACATTGGATTTCATACTGAATTGTATACCAATCGGAAATCAAGGCAGTAGCTTCAAGGTGGCCGCTAGCAGTACTGGGATATTCACTGATTCATATTATGAAAGTGTCTGGTTTTGGCCAAAGTATTTTATTCCTCTTTGACTCAAGCATTTCTAGTTCCCCAGTTGCTGCTGGTTGGCCAGCGGGTGAAACTTCAGATCCCAATATATATTGTGAACTAGTGGTCATGGCCAAGCAATTATTTTGTATAATAACAAGTGAGAACAAGTCTCCTTTTTCATTAGCTAATGTTCCTATGGCCACCTTTTCATGTTTTTTAATGTCTATTTTAGGTATACAGTAAGTAGGTGAGTGAGGGGTCTTTTAAAGCACCCTGTGGGTTCCAAGGCCGTTCACTTAATAAAACCATGAAAAAGTGGTTATAGAACAGAAGCTAATGAAATAGGAGACTCGTTTTCACTTGTTGTTATATTAAATATCTGGGACCACGAACGGGTCTTGGCTCTCCTCCTCTCTCTCATATTTTTGTTTAGACAAACAATGATTTTGTCCATGAGTTTCAAAGGGTTTGTGGCACACTTCTGGATAGGTTCAGTAGCTTTCAGGGTAGGAGAATGTGGACTCACCAGAAACAAATCATACATCTCTTATTCATGACTTGCAGAGGCTCACTAGAGTTGTACTTTCAATACTTCTACCAAGGGACATCTGTCAATTTTGGGCCATTGTCTTGCATCCGCCAAACACTAAATAATACACAAAGTTTCTTTTGTGGATGCAGGGGAGCAAGATCACAAGATAGAGTAAATACTGTGGAGCTCATCACCTGTATCAGTAGATCATCTCCACCACCATTGCTTCCTTCCTGTTGGCAGCATCTGCAGTGGCAAAGGATTCTGGGTAAATCACTTAGGGCCTTATGTAGGTAAATTACATTTATGAATCGGTAAATGTAATGTAGGTAAAAAAATACCGATTCGGTAAGTGTCGGTATTTTAGAATCGGTATTTACCGATTCGGTAATGGTAACCTGTATCATAGGAATCAATGGGAAGCCAGTTACCATTACCGAATCGGTAAATACCGAATCGGTAATGGGGGGAGCTCAATCAAGGGTGGCAGGGTGTCACACCCTGTTGCACCCCTGATTCCTGCATGTGTGCACATGTGGCACACATACATGCCCTGAGGGCATGTGTGTCTGCCACATTGCACACATCTAAGGGCCAAATAATGCATTAACAGAGACATTCGTCATTTACCACCAAACTTCAGTTGGTGGTAAATAACGAATCCCCACACCCACCACACACTCCCCCTACATCTCATTTCTGTATTCGGTATTTACCGAATCGGTAAAATTACCGAATACAGAAATGATCCGCCTACATCTCAAAAGCCTAAATACCGGTCGGTAACGGTATATTTACCGAAAATCGGCCATTACCGTCCGGTATTGGGCTACCTACATATGGCCCTTAATCTCCCCGTGCCTAACAAATGAATGTGTTGGTCTGTAGTGCAACAGGTGCTCATGTAAAGCGCTCTGATACTTTCGGGTCGACTTCGATGCTATATTAAACTGCAAAAAAGGGTGCAGGGTGCAAGCATCCCTGGAGTCTTCTCTTGGTGCCTCAGTTGTGGATACCACTATCACTGGAGTCACACAATCAGTCCTCTTTGGCAGGACTTCATTCTGTGCCTCAGTGACTCACACAGACATTTGCCAAAAGTATTTTGATGTGCAGTGCCTCATACTGTTCAAATCATGATTGACAATTAGACAGACCCACAGGAGCCAATACACCTAAATCCTTACTTGTGAAGCCATTTACCATTCAATTAGCAATTCATGTCGAGCAAACTAACATTTTTGACAATAAACTCAATTTTGAACGGCTGGTTGCTGCACAAGCATGGTGACAGACAGACACTCACTCATGTGTATGATACTTGCATGCACATACAAATAACGTGTATTTGCAAAAGCGTACATTCATCCCCTAGAGTGTCGTGGTGCCTACAAGTAGATGTCTCAGAGCTCAATAACAGATGTTTATTATAACTCAATGGCACTCATTTGATCAACCTCAGAAGGATAAAAGGTGGAGTGGAGCCACTGAGATTAGAAAACAGATTCATGAACACACACTTGTGCACTTACACACAGTCTCATGTGCACCCACAAACATGATGTGTATTTGTAAAAGTGCACATTCATCCATTAGGGTCTCGTGACACTCAACAACAGATGTCCCAGCACTGAACAACAGACATTTATTGTTACCCAACTTAAAGGTACTGATTTTTATCAACCTCAGAAGGATGAAAGGCCAAGTGAAGCTGCTGAGATTCAAACAGATTTCTGCTCACACACACACACTTGTGCACATGCAAACTCACGTACACATGTACTCAGACTCATGGCCACACAGACATTTATATGCACATTCACATAGACCCACACTGATTTGCATTCACACTCACACACACTGGTGCACACTCACCTGCACACCTTCACTTTTATGTGTGCACTCTCACATATGCACACACACGTTCATGTGCATGCACAAGCTGACTTACATAGGGAAAAATGCTCACTCACATGCAAAGAAATACATGTGCACACACGCTCATGTACACGCATGTTTACACACATTCATGAACATTTACACGTTCACACGCACTCCTGTGCACATTTTGCTTGCTGATGCGATTATTCTTTTACTGTGGGAAAAGAGCAGCAGCCTCATCATGTTTTTCCCTGGCACAACAAGGCAGGTACCTCTTCCCACTGCTTGAAGTCATTTAGGGGGAGATTTTCAAACCTTTTGCGCTGGTTTAGAGTCATAAAAGTAACGCTAACCAGTGTAAATTTTGTTTTGCTATTTCTTTCCAGTGCAAAACTTGTTTTGCGCTGGAAAGCACCCTGTAAGTAGCGCGAAGCAGCTACTGCTTTGCATTGCTTTGCGCCGAGGGGGCGTTCCATGGGTGGTACATGGGCATTCTCATGCACTGTGCAGCACGTTTGCAAAGTGGGAAAAGCTTTGCATCGTGCCTAGCATAGTATTTTGTAGCCCTATCACTACATCCGGGGCTTAAAGTCGGATAAAAAAAACTGAGGGGGGGAGAGGGTCTGTCAAAGGGGCGTGCCCGTTGTAATTAACGGTGTGGCTTTAAAACATGTAAGCTAAAAATCTGTGCTTAGCATAGTGGTGTGCCCGACTGGTGTTTTGCTGCTTCTGTCATTGCATCCAGATATATAATACAACAAGTAACATTACACCTACAGCAAGTCATAACTGTTGGCTTTGTCAGTGGTTGTTAGTTGCTTAAGATAAATGAGCAACAATTACGGCTTCGTTGTATATAATATCGAAAATGCTTCAGTTCTGAAATGATGAGACTGAAAGCACTATAACGAGTCTCTTCGAAGTTACACCAAAGGCAGTGGAGAGTAGTACTGCTGCAGAGTTGAGGTTTTTTTTTCACCCTGAGTCTGAGGGCAAAAAGGGAGAGCCCGATAGAGACCTGTCTCAGCACCTGCTTTTTCGAACAGCCCATGCTGAGCACCAGCAGAACCCAGCCCACTTAAAGCCCGGCCTACACCGTACTCTGCACACTGGTCTCCTTGTACACTCCAGGACTGACCTGTCAGTGAATGCCGACAAGTTAGTTACCCGACTGAAAACAAATATTGGGGGGGGGGGGGGTTCCACCCAACACACTTCCTGACGATACGCCCCTTGGTGGAGAGACGCGCCAGCTGTTTTATGCTGAAAGACAATGTAAGATCTGTTGTTCCCATGCACTCCGTTCACTGAGCCCTTGACAAGTGCATATTTATGGAGCTCACTGGAAATTTCAGTGCTGAGAAGGTTGGAAAGAAACTCCCAAATGGCCGCATCTGCAGTAGCTCACAAACCCTGTACTACTAGGTGAATGTTAAGACACGCCGCCTACTGACATCTGGAACAGTATCATGTTTTCAGAGGTGTGGTGATTGGTGGTAGGATTTGGCTAAAAGTAGCCAAACAGCGAAAGCTACACGATTAAAAATAATAATAATACATTTGAAGAAATCCATGCAAAAGGATCAAACTCCCGATCAATGGGCCATATTATCAAGAACGGGCGATAACGTTATCGCCGCTTTTCCTGCCGCTAAAGCGGCGATAAGGGGTTTGATAACATGCCCTATAGAATTCCAAAAGAAGCCCAGGTTATGGTGTGAAGGACATCAAACCTGGGCTTCTCTTGGAATTCTATAGGGTATAATATCAAGCCCCTTATCAACGCTTTAGCGGCAGTTTAATGGCGCTAAAGCGGCGATAATGTTATCGCCCGTTCTTGATAATATGGCCCAATGTGTTTTAAAATGCACCATTGTCTACAACATTTTCAGACAGTTATTTGGCAGGGTCCCTACTCTACTGGAAAAGTGATGTTTGAACTACAATATAGCATTCTGGACTTTGAAATTGTCCCGCCACAATTGAAGAAAATTGTCTAACTCGCCTGATGACCGATAGGAGAAGTCCAGCAGTGGGTCCTATTTGTCCGCATGGCCTAGAAGCATCAATTAACCATATTAAAACTGCACTTCTGCTGCCAAAATGTCTAGACCAGTGGGATGTCTCATGAACTTCCGAGACACAATGAGGGTAGTCAGTGAGTCCAACCAATGTCACTCTTGTTTTGGTCTTGAAAAGTTAACGGGGCTTGCTCCTGACAGGGCAGCTTCATTCCATGCAACTTCTTGCCTGGCTGCATTCCTATTAGTTACACTGCTTTTTAAGTCCTTAGTTCTAGAAGTCCAGCCCATTTGTCTTGCCTCAGCCCCAGTGGCGGCTGCTGCCACTAAAACTTGGTAGGGCAGCATGGGGGGGGGGCTAATAATAAAAAATAGAAGAACTTACCTGCCACTGTGGGATGCCGCCTTAGTGCTTTTCTGTTCCAGCCGCCTCTGTGCTCCTCTTCTCCCCTCCTCACCCAATCCAGATGCTGCTCTCATGCTGTTACGCAGCATGAGAGGAGCTCTGGGATTGGTCTGAGTGGGTTGACATGCTGCTCAGTAAGGGACAGGGAGCCGGTTCCTCTCCTCTCACCAGGCAGTGCAAGACAGCTGGGTTGGAGAAATGTAAGCATGTATGTCAGTTTGTCCGTCCTAAGTCAGCCGGCATAACAGACATGCGCACTTACAGTGTACCTACCACTCCTCCCTGACTGCTGCTGACGCAGAGCATGCCCCCTCCCTAAACTCAGCAGACTTGGCTGAGTAACGGGTTATTACAAAGTCATGGCTACATTTACTGCACTTCCAGACCCCATAGCCTTCAATCTGTGCTGGTCTGACCAAGCTTATTGCCCTTTTTAGCCCTGGCATTAGCAAGACATCTTGATGTTTCTAAAATATGTATAATATACTTACGTTTAGGGGTTCATCCATTGGTCTATTGTTGTGTCATTCACATTTAGTTTTTTCCCACTACAGCATATAGCATGGGGCACTGGACCAGCCTACTTAAGCCTCTGGTTTACTTCACTTTCAATGAATGCATTTTACTCTCTCACAAGGAGCACATACGCACACAAGGGTTGTATGACACTAGTACGGAAGCCGAAGCGCTGACGGCTTTTGTAACGAAGATGCTTTCATCAAAGGGTATTAGTACAGCAGTTTATTTCCCAAAAACTATTTTCACAACGTGCAATAAAGTGCTATTGTAGATGCCGTAAGTGTGAATGCCATTAAAACGCATTCTGTAATTCCGAAAAACATTTTAACGCCATAGAACGAAAATGCCTAATAAAGATCTTTTAAAGCAATATGCTGGAAAAGTAATATTTCTCTTACTTTTGCAAGAGATTGAACTGCTGTCAAAGCATGCATGGGCCGAGCCAGGGCTGGCTTTAGCACTGGTGGCGCCCGGTGTGACAATCACTGTTGGTGCCACCACATCCCATGACTACCTTCTCGAATTCTCTCATTACCACCTGCAAAAGTACCCTTTCTCTGTCCTATCATAAGATATTGCTAAGCACATTGCCCCCCTGAGGTCAGAGCGCCCCCTTCCACAGGTTAGCGCCCAGTGCGGCCGCACCAGTCGCACTGCCCTAAAGCCGGCCCAGGGCAGGGCTTCACACTCCTCTCATCGGCACTGAGTGCAATGTGTGTCTTGTTCCCGGTGGTTCCTTTTGGTCATCCCGCAGGAGGACGCAGTGCCTCACGTATGGTTTATAAAATACAATCTGCGCATGTTCTGATCCATATGCTGTCATTGTGACAAGCACTTGCCCACTTCTGTCGGGTGCGTACTTTCTGTATGAAAACTGAAGTATTCCAGTACCTGCTGGGGGGGGAAACAGCCTTTACCACGAAGCATTTTCTACGCATTACGTTTACAACGATACACTTACCTCGTAAATGTCTTCACAACGCGTAATGCTTCAACGACCATCTTCACCACGCAAGCAACGTCATCACGGAACAACGTCATCCTAATACGAAAAAAAGCATCAGTCCGTTTTCAGTGTCGACGAAGACCTGCGGAAAACGGAAAAAAAGAAGAAAGGGGGCTTGGTGGGGTCTCCCCCCCCAAAAAAGAAAAAGCGGAGTAAAGGTAAAAACGAGGTAACGGCAAAGCGTGGAAAACACATTCCGTTGTAACGCATGCGTGGTAAAGGCATGCGTTGCAACGGAATGCGTAGTAACGACATATATTCGCTGGGGGTTCACATTGACAGCCTGATCATCGTCTTAGACGTCCTTCGGTCTGTAAAGAATCCCCGGGAACTGTGATTCAGAATGAGCATATGTTCCAAATCCTTGTGCATACACAACCACATAGAAGCATGTCTTTCATTAGGGCACAGTGCTGGGATGAATTTAGCGCCTCACATCCTGCTGTAGTTGCATAAAACATATCGGGCAGCAGGCACAATACGCAGCATATTCAGAGTTTGTCTGCTGCAAACCTATCTAAAACCTGAGTTTCTCTTCAGTTTGCGTTCGCCTCACCCTGACCCACATCAACGAAAAGTATATTGGTACCTGCCTATTTAAAAGACTGGGACAGAGCGCATGCACTTCTTGTACTTAAAAGAGAGAGTGTCGGCACTTCTCAGCACCTTTGCAGTACTTCCAATAAGGGACTATTGGCACTTCTCAGCGAAACAGGAAAGAGATACCTTAGGGTAGTAAGTACTTGCACTTTATATTTGCATATCTAGCGCTGGCTCTGAACCTCCTAGAGGTAGGCCTCAGTCAGTGTCAACAGCAAATTTCCTTAAAATTGCAGGCATCATATCCAACATGTCGGTAAAAAGACAGGCTTACTAATGACGCCTTCGTTATGCCTGTTTCGTTAAAATTACATTGCGTGCCAAAGTCTTAGGAAAGAAGGTTACTTCCTGTACACAAGTTAGTTCCATTAAGTGCCAGTGTTTTTACTTTGTAATTACTTTATAATTGTGTTTAGGTCCTGAGGTGATAGTTGGACGCTCTGATGCACATTCCAGCCTTATCAGATCCCATCTCCTGCTATTGCTGTTTACATTTCTTTTGGAATGTTTTGCTTTTCTGACTGCTGCTATTTCACAGAGTGCCATGTCTTTTTGAAACTGTTCAGTAATATGTTATTTATTTATTTTATTTTATCAATTTATAAAGCGCATTGTTACACTGCTGGTGTGTTCCCGCGCTAACGCTGACCTCTAAGGGGAGCCGGCAGGGAAGCTACAAGCTATGAGTCCCCAGAACATATAGTGGCTCTCAGTGATCCAGTTTCTAGTTTGAAGGCAGGAACATCCAGGTCTTTAATCCCTTGTGGAAAGTGTTTTCGTAAGGATCAGTTCTCAGCTGCACTGGCAAAGTATTCCAGCTCTTGGCTGCGAGGTATCCAAAAGATCGAGCTCCCTTCCTAACTTTTTTAATTCTTGGCACCGTGACTTTAGATCTTAAATTCCGTGCCGGTATATAGGCAGTTATCATAGAGCGGAAATAACTCAGCCCTTGTTTCCACAACATTCTGTGTCAGTAACATATGGTCTTATACGTCATCCTCTTCTCTACGGGCAACCAATGGAGGGTTGCCAGAGCCTTCGCAGCCGCTGTTCTTTTTGGAAGGTTCAGAACTAGGCAAGCGGACACATTTTGAATAGATTGAAGCTTGGTTAGGCCTTTTTTGATACTCCCAGATAGAGGATGTTGCCATAATCTATCTGGGAGGTGACCAAGGCATGCACAATAGTTTTTCTGGCAAGAATCGTAATAGATGAAGGAGTTTCCTTCGGACTTTGAGAGTGCCAAAATATTTCCCGCCACCTTCTAGATTTGGCTTTCAAACGTTTGTTTGGAGTCCAACCAAACCCCTAGGTTTTTCACTTCTGCTTTTGGGGCAGGAATTTGCCCTAGTGCCTCAGGCCACCATGCAGATATCCATATAGAGGGGGCCTTACCAACTATCATATCCTCAGTTTTGGTGCCATTAAGTTTTAGGCAGTGGTTGGACATTCATAAGGCTAGCTCCTCTAAGCATAGAGAGAATTGATTAGCAGCCAACGCCGAGTCCTGAGACAAGGTGACAATAAGTTACATATCATCGGTGTATGATACAAAATTCACATTGTGTTTTTCCACTAATTCTGCAAGGAGGCCCATGTAAAGATTTAACAGAGTAGGACTCAAAATCGAGCCCTGTGAGACTCCCTGCAACAGAGGGATGCTCTTTTTTTATCTTTCCAAAAAACAATTTCTCTCCTTCTTTCTTTATTCCTTTCCTTCTTTCTTTCACAACATATTTCCTTCCTTCTTTCTTTCCTCACTATTCCCTTTCTTTCTTTATCTTTCCTTTCCTTTTTCTTTCTTTCTCTTGCCTTCTTTCATTTTTTTCTTTCTCTCTTTCCTTCTTCTTTCCTACTTTCCTACTTTCTTGCTTTTTACTTTTCCCCTTTCCCTTCCTTCTTTTTTCTCTCTTTCTATCTTTCTTTCCTTCTTTCTTTCTTTCACCTTCTTTCATTCCTGTTCTCCCTCTCTCTTTCCTTCTCTTTCTTTCCTTTTCTCTTTCTTTTTCTTTCTTTCTTTCTTTCTTTCTTTCTTTCTTTCTTTCTTCCTGCTCTCTTTCCTTCTCTTTTGTTCTTTCTTTCTTTCTTTCTTTCTTTGTTTCTTTCTTTCTTTCTTTCTTTCTTTCTTTCTTTCTTTCTTTCTTTCTTTCTTTCTTTCTTTCTTTCTTTCTCTTTCTTTCTTTCTTTCTTTCTTTCTTTCTTTCTTCCTGCTCGCTTTCCTTCTCTTTTGTTCTTTCTTTCTCTCTTTCTTTCTTTGTTTCATTCTTCTTCCGATCATGTGCACTACTCCCCTCTCTGCTACTGCCTTACTGCCAGCTCTCCTCCAGTTTGTGACTGCCCTTAGCCCCGAGGCCGCTGGTTCGGTCCCACGCTGCCTAGCAGGCTGGACTGTTGAATAATTGTTAATTATATTTTGAGTTTTTTTGGCCATTGGGTTTGGGTTCATGTACTAGTGTACTTGGTTTTCTGTACTAGGTTTTGGGGTTTCTGGACTAGTGTACTGGTGTATTGTGTTTGTTAACTGACATCTGTTGTCGGCATCCCAACTGGCTTGGAGCCCCGCCCTCACCTGCTCCCGCGTATCCCTACTTCCACAGTTTTGCTGGTGTACCGAAAGCACGCCAAAGGCAAGCCAGTCTGGGCTTGTCCATGCCTGGACCACACCCAGCACTAGGACCTCTGGCCCCAAGCCATCCGCCTCTACATTGCTGAGGAGTTCCTGGCCCAGTACTCCGCACGACGAAACAGCAAGTGCTGCACTTTATCCCCACGATCAACTAAAGGACCATTTACCTGCCATCATTGCCGCTTCTCCTGCAACACATAACCCCCATCCTGCACCGGATCCCATACCGCTGCCACTCAGAAGACCTCAAACAATCCGGAACCGCACCAATGCATCCTGCTCAATGCCAATTCCTCTGAAAACACGCAGCCGAAACCTGAGACATCACTACCCTTTCCCCTGACATTGCCTTTATCACCGAAACATGGCTACACCCCTCCATGAATCCCGACATCGCCTCTGCGATTCCCGAAGGTTACAAGATGATACACAGAGACCACACCAACAACGCAATTGGGGCATCGCCATCATCTTTAAGGAAACAATCTGATGCATTGCCACCAATGATGACCCCACACCACTCTTGGAACACCTCAACTTCCAACTACAGACCAACACTAAGACCATGATCTGAGGAGCCCTTGTATATAGGACCCCTACCGGCTTTCTGTGACACTATCTCCAAATTCAGCGCCCCTGTAGCTGTTGACTCCTACCCCTATGTCCTACTCTGAGACCTCAATTTCCACGTCGACTGCTCAAATGATGGCAACTCCACCTCCGTCCTACAGAACCTGAACAACATGTCTCACTCAACTGATCACCGAACCCACGCACTAAGCCAGTCACACACTTAACCCCATCCTCACCTCCAGCGACAGGATTAAATTCACCCTCGTCACAGAACTCACCTGGACTGACCACACCATCATTCCCTTCACCATCTCCGATGCTCAGTACACCATCACCAAGCACCACAGCCCCTGCAACCTCAGATGGGGAAAGCTAACTGAAGACCAGTGGTCACAGGCCCTCAGCACCACCCAGCCCAAAGCCTCATCAGACCTTGACCAGGCCACCTGGAACTTCTCTGCATGGATCAGCAAATGAACCATGTGAGACCTGGCATCCTTGGCATGGTTTGAACTGAATTTTTTGCCTCTACCTCCTGTATTTTTAGACACTATGCTGGATTTCGGTTTTGCTGGTTTAGAGGTTTTGGGCACTTTGCCACTGCTGATCAGTGCCAAAGTGTGAGTGATCCCTGGTTAAATTGTAATCGTGACTGGTTATCTATGATTGGCATATTTCTTTTACCAGTAGGTCCCTAGTAAAGTGCACTGAGTGTGCCAGGGCGGGTGATTCAAATGCTACTAGTGGGCCTGCAGCACTGATTGTGCAACCCACAGGAGTAGCCCTAAGATCGTGTCTCAGGCCTGCCACCGCAGTGCCTGTGCGCAGTTTGTTAACTGCCATGTTGACCTGGCCAGTGTTCACACTTGCCAGGCCTGACCCTTCCCTTTTTCTTAAACATAGGACACCCCTCTGGTAGGCCCAAGGTACCCCCCTGGGCAAGGTGCAGTGTATGTGAAAGGTAGGACAAGTACTAGTGTGGGTAACATGTCCTGATAGTGAAATACTGCCAACTTCGTTTTTCACAATTGAAAGGCTATCTTGCCCCATAGGACAGAATGGGGAATGCTGTGTAACATGTTTACCTGCATATCTTCCCATAGCAGCAAGATAGAAAATTGTAATCTGGCATCCCTGAACTCAGAATTTAATAACACATCTTTTAGGGAGGATGGTTTTTAAATTCAGTGTTCGGAAATAGCACTTTTAGAAAGTGGCTATTTTCTTGTTCAACCTTTCTGTGTGCCTCTGCCTGTTTGTGAATTGACTGTCTGGTGTGGCTGGACACCCTTCCTAAGGCTCGCCGTGCTGAAGAATCCCTTACGCTTCTAACAGAAACCCCCCACGCCATGATGTGCATGTACTTGTGCCTGGGGAACTGCTCGTACACAACTGCGAGGCCTTCTCCGCCGCTGGCCCATGTCATCCACGAGATTGAGATCAGCTGGACGAGAGCCGTGCGGTAATCCTTGGCTGCAGGACGTTGCCTGGCAACTAAGAAGCATTCACGAGCTAGCGTTGCTGTAGAGGGTGCCGCCCAGCAGGGCGTCATTGCTGCGCTGAGAACAGGAAGTGCGAGGTGTCACCGAGCTACCCGACTCCGCCACGAGAGAACAACTGTTGGTGACGAAGCCAGCCCGGGAGACATCCAGCGGGAGTACCAGAGATGACGAGGCAAAACCCCCAGGTAACCGCTCGTATTCCGGTCCAGCGCTGCTGTGTGCCATTACCTGGGCGGGGTGGGAGAGAGGCAGTGTCCCAGTCAGTGGAGCCTCCACGCCCGGTACTTCCTGACGGCCCATACCAGCACAGCTGACGTGCTGCGGTACAGGGGCCCGCTCTAAGGAGCTGGACGCTTCTCCACCGTCTTGGAGGCAGCATTTGGGCTACATGTACAGCGGGGGCATATAGTTGTTAGTAACGCAACCTTTGTGGTAGCATTTCGGCAGTGAATGCCGTAATTGGCCTAAACCCGATTGAAGGGTGAGAGGGGCCCCGCACACAAGGGACAAGTGCCCTATATTGATAGGAGCACATTTTTAAGGTGACTTTCCACACGTTGGAAACAGAATTTACATCCATACTGACTCTACAAGTAATTTTTTTTTTTTTACAAGAGCAGTCCAAAGAACACTTCTAAAGGAAGGATTAATTATGTATGTTGGCTTTATGTCGTTTTTGGTCTTGCCTAAAGTTATATACAGAATTCTATTTTTTTATAATACCTGTGTGGTGTCCATTTTCAGTGTTTCACTGTGTTACTGTGGGTGTTGGTGCAAATACTTTACACATTGCCTTGGGGATAATCAAATCAAATCAGGTGTTTGTTAAGCGCGACTACTCACCCGTAAGGGTCACAAGGCGCTGGAGGGTGGGGGGGTTCGCAGGTTTTGAGTTTCTTGCGAAGATGGGGAGCGATGTTATCTGTCTGAGGTGGAGCGGAAGGTCGTTCCAGGCTCTGGCCATGCGGAAGGAGAAAGAGCAGCCTCCTGATCTGGTCTTTCTGGTGCGGGGGACCACGGCGTAGGAGAGCTGGGCTGATCATAGGGTCCTTTGGGGTGAGTGGAATTTGAGTCGGCTATTCAGGTATGCTGGTCCGGTGTCGTGGAGGGCATTGTGAGCGTGGGTTAGCATCCTGAAGGTGACACTAGCTTCAATGGGGAGCCAGTGGAGTGTGCGCAGGTGCTGGGAGATGTGGCAGTGTCTCGGCAGGTTGAGGCCCAGTCTTGCGGTGGCGTTTTGGATGTTCTGTAGCTTGCAGGTGAGGTTTTTGTTTATTCCGCATAGAGTGCGTTGCCGCAGTCGAGTCTGCTGGTGACCAGGGCGGTTTTTCTGTGTTTGAGGGGGATCCATTTGAAGGTCTTACGTAGGAGGCGGAGGGTGTGGAAGCAGGAGAATGAGACAGAGTTGATCTGGCGGTCCTTTTTAAGCTCTGAGCCCAGGATGATTTCCAGGCTGTGTACGTGGTCTGTGGGTATGGGCGGGCTTCAAGGGCGGGGGGCTTCAAGGTGCCGTTCCCAGGCATCTAGGTTTGGGCCCATGATGAGTACTTTCGTTTTGTTGGTGTTTAGTTGTAGGCAGCTGTTTTTCATCCATTTGGCGATGGCTTCCATGCCTTCTCGAAAGTTGTGTCTGGCAGTGTTGGGTTTGTTGGATAGGGAGAGGATGAGTTGGGTGTCATCTGCGTATGACACAATGTTGAGTCCGTAGGTTCTGACGATGGGGTTGAGGGAAGCCATGTAGATGTTGAAGATTGTAGGGCTGAGGGAGGACCCCTGGGTGATAAGCCTGTCTGCTCGTGCCAAGCTACCAAGGGGGTGAGCAGGGGTTATCAACAGTGTGTTTCCTCCTTTCTCTGACTAGAAGCAAGGGTCCCTATTCGGTCAAAGGTACCTACCTCAGCCAACTAGAGACCCTCAAGTCTAACATTGGTGGTCAGCAGTGAGGATTTGAATTTGTATTTGTACGTTACCCACAGTGATTGGTGTACATCACTAGATTTGTGCATACCATTACGCTGCCACAAACTGTGTTTTTCTTTTTGGTTCTATTTTTGATCTGATCCTCCAGTCATCCACGCATCATGTCTCATAATGGTGAAGCAGCAAGTGAGGGGGCAGAATGGGAGTTTCAAATTGAGGATTTGTATTCCGACAAAGTAGATCAACTCAAACAATTTTGCAAGGATTTGGGATGTCCCACAAGGAGTAGCGCTAAGAAGGATGAGCTTACAGAAGGCCTTAAAAGCCTGGTGGGAGACCAAAGGAGCTGCAGGAGGAGATGATACAAATGTGGACGAGGATGACCAAGGGAATGAGTTTGGGCCACAGGATTTGCTGTGGCGAGAGCAACCTTCAGGGCTGCCAGCATCCATTCCGCAGGGAGTCTCTCCAGGGAAGAGCCGGAAGAGAACCAGAGGATCAGAGACCATGAGCTGGAAGTTTTGAAGCTCAAGAACCAGATGGAGGAAAGGAAATAGCTTTTGGCTCATGAGTTGAGCATGAGGGAGCTGGATATTAAGGCCAAGCAGCTGGAGTCCAGTTCAAATGGTGGGAGCGCACAGCCAGTGCAAGGGAGTAAGGTGTACATACAGAAGGATGTAGTGCAGAATTTCCAAAAGGTGCAGGATATTAATGCATGGTTTGAATCATATGAGCTTGCTTTGAGAATGCATGAGATGCCTGAAAAGATCTAGGGGCGGGCCTGTGGAAACATTTTGAGGCGTCAGGGACAGCGGTTTTAACCTGTTAAAGAAGGAGCCCTGACTTATGCCAAGATGAAGGAGGCTTTATGCCTCAAGTATGGGCTCACCCCAGAACAGCACAGAGTGGTGTTCAGGAACTCAAAGAAGAATGATTTAGACATTTGGGTTGAATGTGTGAGAGTGTACACCCGCGCACTGGAAGCTTGGATGAAGGGCAGTAAAGTGACTGATTATGAGGGGCTGTGCCATCTAATTAGTTGGGAGCACTTGAGCAGTCTATGTTTTCCAGAGTTGCGCCAGCATCTTTTGGATAGTAAGAGTACTAATCCCAGTGAGATTGCTAAGGAGGTGGACCGCTGGGCTAGCACCAGACACCACTAGAGGATTGTGGGTACCAGAGCCAAGGGTGGGCAGGGTCCCCAGCAGAGGAATAAGGGGGACAAAGGCAATCAAAAGGAGTTCTCTAAAGGGCCCCAAAACAAGTCCAAGGGAAAGGAGTCCCAGCCTAAGACGTCGCAGACCCCTAAGGGCGGGTGCAACTTTCAGGGTCCCCCCAAGTGTTACCACTGTGGTGAGAAGGGCCACAGTGCCCCTCGGTGCCTCAAGAAATCCCAAGCACCCACTGGTGCTCAGACACCGGGTTTAGTGAGTGTAGCTTTGGGACAGGAATTAGTTTCCAGTGGTGGGGAGGAGCACGCAGTGATGACCCTTGTCTCTTTAGGAGACAGAGAGATGGTCCAGGAGACCTACCTGCCTGAGATCACTAAAAAGTACAGGCAGTGGGTGACCATCAATGGGAGGAGGGTGAAGGCTGTGAGAGACACAGGATCCAGCGTGACATCTGTGAGGTGTCAGTGGGTATCTGAGTAGCAGGTCATTCCTAATGCACTTCACCCTGTAGTTGCAGCGGACAATTCCGTGCGCCTCTGCAAAGTGGCACAAGTTCCCTTTGAGTGGGGCGGTCTCAGGTTCCTTGAAGGTCGTTGTTAGTCCATCCATGTCTGTAGACTGTCTGCTAGGAAATGACCTGGAGAGTTCCCCCTGGAGGGAGGTGGAACGCCAGGCTCATCTGGAGATGTTGGGTCTGCCTGAGTGGGTTTGTGTGACCACTCGGTCAATGGCAGCCAGTAGGGGTAACCAAGCGGACATTGTGCCTGAAAAAGTGGCACAGGTACCTGACAGGAACAGGAAGGGCAGGGGCCATGGAAAACCAGCTGCCACAATTCCCACAGTCCAGGAGGAGGCATAACCTGAGGTGAATGCCCTGGAATCTACAGGGGAACAAGTCGCCAAATTGGGAGACCTGCCTGAGCTGACCCATTGGCAGCCAGAAGTAGGTGCCTCCAGGGAGGAGTTCTGCAAGGCGCAGAGAGAATGCCCTTCTCTCATTGGTATGCGGAAACAGGCCACAGACCAGGCAGCAGGTGGCGAGTCCAAGAATGATCTCACTTATTGGGAGGATGGGTTACTCTATAGTGAGCCTGAGGTCGCTGAGCCCGGTGCAGCCGGTGTGCTGGTGGTACTCGAGCGCTTCAGGACCTTCCTTCTGGGTCTGGCTCATGACGTGCCTCTCGCAGGACATTTGGGGCATGACAAGACCTACCAAAGGCTTGTCACTCACTTTTACAGGCCAGAAATGAAGACGCACATTGGTACACATTGTAGGACTTGCCAGACTTGCCATGCAAGTGGCAAAAGTGGAGGGAAGTGTACGGCTCCCCTCCAACCCTTTTCCCGTGGTGAGCAACCCTTTTGAGCGGGTGGGCATTGATATTGTGGGGCCACTGGAACCCAAGACAGCCTTAGGCAACAAGTTTATCTTGGTCTTGGTGGACCATGCCACCAGGTACCCGGAAGCTGTCCCTCTCCGGACAATCACAGCCCCCGTGGTGGGCCGTGCATTGATGGGGATCTTTTACCGTTTGGGGTTCCCCAGAGAGGTGGTCTCCGACCGGGATACCAACTTTATCTCGAAGTACATGAAGTCTTTGTGGGAGGAGGTGAGGTAAATTACAACTTCACCACTCCTTACCATCCTCAAGAGAATGGGTTGGTTGAGAGATTCAATCGAACCCTGAAAGACATGATAATAGGCCTTGCGGAGCCGATGAGACAGAAGTGGGATGTCTATTTCCCATGCCTGGTGTTTGCCTACAGGGAGGTACCTCGGAAGTCCTTAGGGTTCAGTCCCTTTGAACTCCTGTACGGTCACCCTGTTAGAGGACCTCTCAGTCTGGTGAAGAAGGGTTGGTAGAAATCCCCTGGTATGTGTTCAGCTATGTGCTGGCCTTCCGCAACCAGACTCAACGCTTCAGGAAAGTTGCTCAGGCAAACCTGGAAGCTAGCCAGGAAGAAATAAAAAGATGGTACAACCAGAATGCTACTCTGGTCGAATTTCAACCCGGGCAGAAGGTGTGGGTGATGGCGCCAGTGGAGCCTTACGTGCTCCAAGACAAGTGGATTGGGCCATATGAGGTGGTGGTGTGCAAGAGCGATGTAACCTATCTGGTTGACTTGCAGTTTCCCAGGAACCCTTTGAGGGTCCTACATGTGAAACGCCTCAAACCCCACTTTGAGAGGTCTGATGTGACAATGCTCCTTGCTACAGATGATGGAATGGAGGAGGAAAGTGACCCTCTTCCTGACCTCCTGTCAGCAGAGGAGCAGGATGGGTCAGTGGATGGGGTATACCTATCTCCCACACTGACTCCAGAACAGCAGAGGGACTGTTGCCATGTTTTGGGTCAGTTCGCCCCCCTGTTCTCCCTGACACCAGGAGTCCCCGATTGTTGCGTCCATGATGTGGACACTGGGGACAGTCTACGTGTGAAACAGAAATTTTACAGGGTAGCTGACAAGGTCAGGGCCAGCATCAAGGAAGAAGTTTCCAAGATGTTGGTGCTAGGGGTAATTGAGCCCTCAAGCAGCCCGTGGGCTAGCCCAGTGGTCTTAGTACCAAAAGCAGCTGCCCCCTGGTGCCACTCTAAAACTCCAGTTTTGTGTGGACTACCGTGGGCTCAATGCTGTCACCAAAACTGACGCACACCCCATCCCCAGAGCTGATGAGCTTGTGGATCGGTTGGACGCTGCCCAGTACCTCAGTACGTTTGATTTAACATCTAGGTACTGGCAGATTGCCTTAACTGAAGGGGCCAAGGAGAGGTCAGCGTTTTCAACGCCAGAGGGGCACTTCCAGTTCCGTGTCATGCCCTTTGGTTTGAAGAACGCCCCTGCCACCTTCCAGAGACTGGTAAACCGGGTACAGTCCGGGCTGGAGGAATTGAGCGCCGCATATCTAGATGACATTGCTGTGTTCAGCTCCAGTTGGGAAGAATATTTGCAACACCTCTGCGAAGTGTTGAAGGCTCTGCAAAGGGCAGGCCTCACCATCAAGGCCAGTAAGTGCCAGATAGGGCAGGGATCGGTGGTGTACTTGGAACACCACGTAGGGAGCGGCCAGTTGGCGCCCCTCGAAGCGAAGATTGATACCATTGGGTGCCCCCCAAGACCCAGACAGAGGTGAGAGGCTTTTTAGGACTCACCAGGTATTATCGCCGATTTGTCAAGGGATATGGCACCATCGTTGCCCCCTTGACAGAGCTGACTTCAAGGAAGCAGCCCAGGAAGGTGATCTGGACTGATGCCTGCCAGACCGCGTTTGATGCCCTGAAAGCTGCCATGTGCACGGCACCTGTGCTCAAGGCACCTGATTTCTCCAAAGAATTTGCGGTGCAGACAGATGCTTCAGAACATGGAGTGGGAGCAGAACTCTCACAATTGAATGACGAGGGCTTGGCCCAACCAGTAGCTTTCATTAGTAGGAGGCTACTTCCCAAGGAATAGAGGTGGAGTGCAATTGAAAGGGAAGCTTTTGCTGTGGTCTGGGCACTGAAGAAGCTAAGGCCCTACTTGTTTGGGACTCACTTCCGGGTTCAGACAGACCACAGGCCCCTCAGATGGTTAATGCAGATGAGGGGTGAGAACCCAAAACTGTTGAGGTGGTCCATCTCCCTACAGGCAATGGACTTTACAGTGGAACACCGCCCTGGTACAGAACATGCCAATGCTGATGGTCTGTTCAGGATTTTTCGCCTTAGTGATGAGAACTCCCAAGAGGGTGGGTAGTTCACCCCACTTTTCAGCTGGAGGGGACACGTGTTAGACCTGGCATCCTTGACGTGGTTTCCCCTGACGTTTTTGCAACTACCTCCTGTATTTTTGACACTATGCTGGATTTTGTTTTTGCTGGTTTAGATGCTTTGGGCACTTTGCCACTGCTGATCAGTGCCAAAGTGCTCCCTGGTTAAATTGTAATTGTGATTGGTTATCCATGATTGGCATATTTGTTTTACCAGTAGGTCCCTAGTAAAGTGCACTGAGTGTGCCAGGGCGGGTGATTCAAATGCTACTAATAGGCCTGCAGCACTGATTGTGCCACCCACAGGAGTAGCCCTAAGATGGTGTCTCAGGCCGCAGTGCCTGTGCGCAGCTTGTTAACTGCCACGTTGACCTGACCAGTGTCCACACTTGCCAGGCCTGACCCTTCCCTTTTTCTTACACATAGGACACCCCTCTGGTAGGCCCAAGGTACCCCCCTGGGCAGGGTGCAGTGTATGTGAAAGGCAGGACATGTACTAGTGTGGGTAACATGTCCTGATAGTGAAATACTGCCAACTTTGTTTTTCACTATTGAAAGGCTATCTTGCCCCATAGGACAGAATGGGGAATGCTGTGTAACATGTTTACTTACATATCTTCCCATAGCAGCAAGATAGAAACTTGGAATCTGGTATCCCTGAACTCAGAATTTAATAACACATCTTTTAGGGAGGATGGTTTTAAAATTCAGTGTTTGGAAATAGCACTTTTGGAAAGTGGCTATTTTCTTGTTCAACATTTCTGTGTTCCTCTGCCTGTTTGTGAATTGACTGTCTGGTTTTTGAGTGACAGAGGCTGGGGTGGCTGCAGGAGGCTGGGTGAGTCAGCAATGGGCTGAATAGACCTACCTGCATTTGGAGTGGTGGAAGGAGTGGTGGAAGGAGTAGCACCTGGGTCTGAATAGGGCTGTGCCTGCCTTCCACAATGCTGGCTCCACCTCCTGCAGTGCGTCTGATGGCCCTGGCCCACACTCACAAAGGAAGAAGATGTGCACTGGCAGAGTGCACCCTGAACTGGTTTGGACTGGGTCCAGGACCCCTCACACATGAAGTACAAAGACTTTTGGGGTATAAATATCAGAGCTGAAACCCCTAAACTTTAGACTAAGAAACTCCGTCATCAAGAAGGAATCCCTGCCAAAGAGAACAGCTGAAGAAGACTGAGGAAAAGTGCTGCCATTGCTGTGTGTCTGAGGACTGATCTGCAGTTGCTGTTCCTGCTAAGGAAGAGGACTGCGGGACTTTCTGCTGTGTGCAGTGTCCCCCTACTTGAAGAGGAACTGTGCTGTGTGCTTTATTCTTCTGAAGACAAGAGTTTCTAAGGGTCTGAGGAGAGCTGGCATCCTGTTACTGGAACACAGGGCTATAAAAGTTCCCAAAGAGTATGGGACTCGCACTTGCTGAATAGTGCTTTGTTTAATATTACTTCCTAAAAGATCGCTGCGTGTGGCTGGGCACCCTTCCTAAGGCTCGCCGTGCTGAAGAAACCCTAACGCTTCTAACAGAACCCCCCCCCACGCCATGATGTGCGTGTACTTGTGCCTGGGGAACTGCTCATACACAACTGCGAGTCCGTCTCCGCCGCTGGCCCGTGTCATCCACGAGATTGAGATCAGCAGGACGAGAGCCGTGCGGTAATCCTTGGCTGCAGGACGTTGCCTGGCAACTACGAAGCATTCACGAGGTAGCGTTGCTGTAGAGGGTGCCGCCCAGCAGGGCGTCATTGCCGCGCTGAGAACAGGAAGTGCAAGGCGTCACCGAGCTACCCGACTCCACCACGAGAGAACAACTGTTGGTGACGAAGCCAGCCCGGGAGACGTCCAGCGGGAGTAGCAGAGACGACGAGGCAAAACCCCCAGGTAACCGCTCGTATTCTGGTACAGCGCTGCTGTGTGCCATTACCTGGGTGGGGTGCGAGAGAGGCAGTGTCCCGGTCAGTGGAGCCTCCACGCCCGGTACTTCCTGATGGCCCATACCAGCAGAGCTGACGTGCTGCGGTACAGGGGCCTGCTCTAAGGAGCTGAACACTTCTCCACCGTCTTGGAGGCAGCATTTTGGCTACATGTACAGCGGGGGCATATTGTTGTTAGTGATGCAACCTTTGTGGTAGCATTTCGGCTGTGAATGCCGTAATTGGCCTAAACCCGATTGAAGGGTGAGAGGGGCCCCGCACACAAGGGACAAGTGCCCTATATTGATAGGAGCACATTTTTAAGGTGACTTTCCACACGTTGGAAACAGAGTTTACATCCATACTGACTCTACAAGTAATATCATTTTTTTTTTTACAAGAGCAGTCCAAAGAACACTTCTAAAGGAATGATTAATTATGTATGTTGGCTTTATGTCGTTTTTGGTCTTGCCTAAAGTTATATAAAGAATTCTATTTTTTTATAATACCTGTGTGGTGTCCATTTTCAGTGTTTCACTGTGTTACTGTGGGTGTTGGTGCAAATACTTTACACATTGCCTTGGGGATAATCAAATCAAATCAGGTGTTTGTTAAGCGCGACTACTCACCCGTAAGGGTCTCAAGGCGCTGGAGGGTGGGGGGGTTCGCAGGTTCCAGTCCATCAAGGAGGGGGTCTGTCGAGGAGCCAGGTTTTGAGTTTCTTGCGAAGATGGGGAGCGATGTTATCTGTCTGAGGTGGAGCGGAAGGTCGTTCCAGGCTCTGGCCGCGCGGAAGGAGAAGGAGCGGCCTCCTGATCTGGTCTTTCTGGTGCGGGGGACCACGGCATAGGAGAGCTGGGCTGATCATAGGGTCCTTTGGGGTGAGTGGAATTTGAGTCGGCTATTCAGGTATGCTGGTCTGGTGTCGTGGAGGGCCTTGCGAGCGTGGGTTAGCATCCTGAAGGTGACTCTAGCTTCAATGGGGAGCCAGTGGAGTGTGCACAGGTGCTGGGAGATGTGGCAGTGTCTCGGCAGGTTGAGGCCCAGTCTTGCGGTGGCGTTTTGGATGTTCTGTAGCTTGAGGGTGAGGTTTTTGTTTATTCCGCATAGAGTGCGTTGCCGTAGTCGAGTCTGCTGGTGACCAGGGCGGTTTTTCTGTGTTTGAGGGGGATCCATTTGAAGGTTTTACATAGGAGGCAGAGGGTGTGGAAGCAGGAGAATGAGACAGAGTTGATCTGGCGGTCCATTTTAAGCTCTGAGTCCAGGATGATTCCCAGGCTGTGTGCGTGGTCTGTGGGGATGGGCGGGCTTCAAGGGCGGGGGGCCACAAGGTGTCGTTCCAGGCATCTGGGTTTGGGCCCATGATGAGTACTTTCATTTTGTTGGTGTTTAGTTGTAGGAAGCTGTTTTTCAGCCATTTGGCGATGGCTTCCATGCCTTCTCGAAAGTTGTGTCTGGCAGTGTTGGGTTTGTTGGATAGGGAGAGGATGAGTTGGGTGTCATCTGCGTATGACACAATGTTGAGGCCGTAGGTTCTGACGATGGGGTCGAGGGAAGCCATGTAGATGTTGAAGATTGTAGGGCTGAAGGAGGACCCCTGGGGGATAAGCCTGTCTGCTCGTGCGAAGCTACCAAGGGGTTGAGCAGGGGTTATCAACAGTGTGTTTCCCCCTTTCTCTGTCTAGAAGCAAGGGTCCCTATTTGGTCAAAGGTACCTACCTCTGCCAACTAGAGACCCCCAGGTCTAACATTGGTGGTCAGCAGTGAGGATTTGAATTTGTATTTGTACTTTACCCACAGTGATTGGTGTACATCACTAGATTTGTGCAGACCATTACGCTGCCACAAACTGTGTTTTTCTTTTTGGTTCTATTTTTGATCTGATCCTCCAGTCATCCACGCATCATGTCTCATAATGGTAAAGCAGCAAGTGAGGGGGCAGAATTGTAGTTTCACATTGATGATTTGTATTCCGACAAAGTAGATTAATTCAAACAATTTTGCAAGGATTTGGGATGTCCCACAAGGAGTAGCGCTAAGAAGGATGAGCTACAGAAGGCCTTAAAAGCCTGGTGGGAGACCAAAGGAGCTGCAGGAGGAGATGATACAAATGTGGACGAGGATGACCAAGGGAATGAGTTTGGGCCACAGGATTTGCTGTGCCGTGAGCAACCTCCAGGGCTGCCAGCATCCATTCCGCAGGGAGTCTCTCCCGGGAATAGCCGGAAGAGAACCAGAGGATCAGAGACCATGAGCTGGAAGTTTTGAAGCTCAAGAACCAGATGGAGGAAAGGAAATAGCTTTTGGCTCATGAGTTGAGCATGAGGGAGCTGGATATTAAGGCCAAGCAGCTGGAGTCCAGTTCAAATGGTGGCAGCTCACAGCCAGTGCAAGGGAGTAAGGTGTACATACACAAGGATGTAGTGCAGAATTTCCAAAAGGTGCAGGATATTAATGCATGGTTTGAATCATATGAGCTTGCTTTGAGAATGCATGAGATGCCTGAAAAGAGCTAGGGGCGGGCCTGTGGAAACATTTTGAGGTGTCAGGGACAGCGGTTTTAACCTGTTAAAGGACGATCCCTGACTTATGCCAAGATGAAGGAGGCTTTATGCCTCAAGTATGGGCTCACCCCAGAACAGTACAGAGTGATGTTCAGGAACTCAAAGAAGAATGATTCAGACATTTTGGTTGAATGTGTGAGAGTGTACACCCGCGCACTGGAAGCTTGGATGAAGGGCAGTAAAGTGACTGATTATGAGGGGCTGTGCCATCTAATTAGTTGGGAGCACTTGAGCAGTCTATGTTTTCCAGAGGTGCGCCAGCATCTTTTGGATAGTAAGAGTACTAATCCCAGTGAGATTGCTAAGGAGGCGGACCGCTGGGCTAGCACCAGGCTCCACAAGGGGATTGTGGGTACCAGAGCCAAGGGTGGGCAGGGTCCCCAGCAGAGGAGTAGGGGGGACAAAGGTAATCAAAAGGAGTTCTCTAAAGGGCCCCAAAACAAGTCTGAGGGAAAGGAGTCCCAGCCTAAGACGTCGCAGCCCTCTAAGGGCGGGTGCAACTTTCAGGGTCCCCCCAAGTGTTACCACTGTGGTGAGAAGGGCCACATTGCCCCTAGGTGCCCCAAGAAATCCCAAGCACCCACTGGTGCTCAGACACCGGGTTTAGTGAGTGTAGCTTTGGGACAGGAATTAGTTTCCAGTGGTGGGGAGGAGCAAGCAGTGATGACCCTTGTCTCTTTAGGAGACAGAGAGATGGTCCAGGAGACCTACCTGCCTAAGATCACTAAAAAGTACAGGCAGTGGGTGACCATCAATGGGAGGAGGGTGAAGGCTCTGAGAGACACAGGATCCAGCGTGACATCCGTGAGGTGTCAGTGGGTATCTGAGTAGCAGGTCATTCCTAATGCACTTCACTCTGTAGTTGCAGCGGACAATTCCGTGCGCCTCTGCAAAGTGGCACAAGTTCCCTTTGAGTGGGGCGGTCTCAGGTTCCTTGAAGGTCGTTGTTAGTCCATCCATGTCTGTAGACTGTCTGCTAGTAAATGACCTGGAGAGTTCCCCCTGGAGGGAGGTGGAACGCCAGGCTCATCTGGAGATGTTGGGTCTGCTTGAGTGGGTTTGTGTGACCATTCGGTCAATGGCAGCCAGTAGGGGTAACCAAGCGGACCTGGTGCCTGAAACAGTGGCACAGGTACCTGACAGGAAGAGGAAGGGCAGGGGCCGTGGAAAACCAGCTGCCACAATTCCCACTGTCCAGGAGGAAGCATAACCTGAGGTGGATGCCCTGGAATCTACAGGGGAATAAGTAGCCAAATTGGGAGACCTGCCTGAGCTGACCCATTGGCAGCCAGAAGTAGGTGCCTCCAGGGAGGAGTTCTGCAAGGCGCAGAGAGAATGCCCTTCTCTCATTGGTATGCGGAAACAGGCCACAGACCAGGCAGCAGGTGGCGAGTCCAAGAATGATCTCATTTATTGGGAGGATGGGTTACTCTATAGTGAGCCTGAGGTCGCTGAGCCCGGTGCAGCCCGTGTGCTGGTGGTACTCGAGCGCTTCAGGACCTTCCTACTAGGTCTGGCTCATGACGTGCCTCTCGCAGGACATTTCGGGCATGACAAGACCTACCCAAGGCTTGTCACTCACTTTTACTGGCCAGAAAGGAAGACGCACATTGGTACACATTGTAGGACTTGCCAGACTTGCCAGGCAAGTGGCAAGAGTGGAGGGAAGTATACGGCTCCCCTCCAACCCTTTCCCGTGGTGAGCAACCCTTTTGAGCGTGTGGGCATTGATATTGTGGGGCCACTGCAACCCAAGACAGCCTTAGGCAACAAGTTTATCTTGGTCTTGGTGGACCTTGCCACCAGGTACCCGGAAGCTGTCCCTCTCCGGACAATCACAGCCCCGTTGTGGGCCGAGCATTGATGGGGATCTTTTACCGTGTGGGGTTCCCTAGAGAGGTGGTCTCCGACCGGGATACTAACTTTATCTCGAAGTACATGAAGTCTTTGTGGGAGGAGGTGGGGTAACTTACAAGTTCACCACTCCTTACCATCCTCAAGGGAATGGGTTGGTTGAGAGATTCAATCGAACCCTGAAAGATATGATAATAGGCCTTGCAGAGCCCATGAGACAGAAGTGGGATGTCTATTTCCCATGCCTGGTGTTTGCCTACAGGGAGGTACCTCAGAAGTCCTTAGTGTTCAGTCCCTTTGAACTCCTGTACGGTCACCCTGTTAGAGGACCTCTCAGTCTGGTGAAGAAGGGTTGGGAGAAATCCCCTGGTATTCAGCTATGTGCTGGCCTTCCGCAACCAGACTCAACGCTTCAGGAAAGTCGCTCAGGCGAACCTGGAAGCTATAATACAAAAGATATTGTGGGTCTAGAGTTCTGTGTGAAAAAAACACAGATATAATAGATAGAGTAAAGCAAAAGACCATCTGGGGCTTGCCCAAAAAAGTTAAGTTCCCATCACCCACCAGAGGTGGCTTATCATCATCTGGGAACTGTGGACTTTACCATAGAAACCAACCACATGGATAGTTGTGGTGGTTATGTGGTAGTCCCAGGCGTGGATGCCAAAGATGGGGTGATGGTTTGCAGTGCAAAAAGTATGAAAGAAAAAGGTGCTATTAAAAATGGCTAACAAGACACAATAAATTTTATTCTGGTGCTGTCTTGATGCCACTTTAAAAACAGTGCGTAGACAGCTTCACAAATAACTGTCAAGATGTTGGTCTACATGTTTCGGCTACTGGACTTGGGAGTCCAAGCTCTCATCAGGACCATGCTGACGCTACTGCAAAACGTGTGAAAATAAAACTTATAAACACAAAAAAGGTTTTGGGTTGATACCCAATACAACCTGATTGTTCAAGTACGTTCCCGTTGGGTTTTTACAGGGAAAGAGACCTAGTAACAAAAAAAAAAAAAAGAGAAGAAAATCAACTCGATCTTATAAAATATCAGTGTTAATCACAGAACTCAGCTAGATAAAATGTGCTAGCAGCATTTAAGCAATACTAAATGATGTATTGTTTTACAAGGTGATAATCATATCAACATTCAACTGTGCACTTACCCGAAAAGTTTTGGGTACGCACCTCGCCTCGGCTGGCATCCGCTCAGGACTTGAGGCACCGCTCTACAAAAATGAAAAATGTCAAACAACAAGATTACCCCAAGGCGATTTAGCCTATATGGTTTGGAGAGGGGGAGGAATAAACTTCCAACAGGAGTCATTTGATTAAGCAGTTATGGGAACATGGCAGGATCAAACAGTCTTTAAAACACGATATTCAGGTGAAAATACATTAGTGTGGTTACAGATTACTGAACCGCTAACAATAGACGTAGAGTTTTTTATAAAGGAGCATCATGGAACCAGAAGTTCATCTTAGCGTCCAAGCCTGGATGACGATGTCTGATGTGCTCTACGACTCGGGAAAAACGTAATGGAGGAGGCAAAGGCTGAGCGCTGTGTGAAGTCGGTACCAGCAATTAGACTAAGAGATTGTCTCGTAATTGCGGCAGTAAGTTAGCAAAATGAGTACAGCGCGGCGTATAGAGGTAGCGCCATTTCAAAAGAACGGAGGAACATGAAAAGAGACTCACCTGTCCGTCGGTACCCCGCTCTGGTATCTGAGCTGGAAGGGGAGGTAACGAACCGATAGGAGGAGTGTCCTTATAAGCTCCAATGAGCGTACTACCGTGCTTTTTGCTACGGGGCGCTCGAAGGTACAAAAAACCTCCTGTGATGTCATGTAGTCAGGGAAACTGGGAATTGTAGTGTTGGGTGCGGTTTCGTTTTTATCCTTGAGTGATCGGAGTTTGAAAAGTTATAGAAAAACAAATTAAACATCTCAGAACAGCGTCTGATCGTTCATCATATGTTTACAATGAAAGGAGCAGAGTTTGGGTTAATAGCAGATCGATGTATACATACTAGCTCTTATGAGCGTGCCATCGTGTTGTGAACTATGGAGCGATGAAAGGTACTCATTACCACGTGTGATATCACGTGTATCTAGATTGCTGGGAAATGTAGTGTCGGGTGTATTTCACCTTTTCTGTTGATTGATTAGTGAAAAGCGGGAAGAGGACACCACGTGGTTGGATATTACTAACACCGTGGGAACAGTATGATAGTTCAAGAACCGTAGACACTGAAATGCGCTCAAGTTTGGATTCGGAGTGCACCTCGAAATATGAAATTGAAAAGCGCTCTATGGGCTTGAATGCTAGTCTTGTTAGATAAATGAATGTGACCTTGTCGAGTATATAAAACGTAGGTATCCTAAGAATTAGAGGGATGATCATGGAATCTCATCGTTTAGGCCAATTTGATCACTCTTAAGTTTAAACACCCATTTCTGTTCTTTGATGAACAGAAATTTACTAATGTCTGTCACATGCATAGGGATGAAAGGTTGTTCTAAGATCACCCATCTCAAATCTTCTGGTTTGTGTCTCAACGACAGAAAGGGATTGGTGAGTTTAGTCGCTTGTTTGTTCCGCCTAATAGTGCTCTTATGTTCATTGATGCGTGTCTTTATCTTTCGTGTGGTCATACCCACATACCGCAATGAGCAGGGGCAGGTAATAAGGTAGATGACTCTTTCTGTGTTGCAGTTGGTATGTTTTTTTAAAATCCATGGAGTGTCTGTGCCTATGTCAATAGTTTTAGTTGGCTGGGTCTGTGGACATGCAGAACACTGGCCACATGGGAAATGCCCCTGTACTGGTGGCAAACTCCACAGGGTGTTAGTAGTGGTGGGAGGTTTGGCCCGCGGTCTGGTATGCACAAGACTATCTCTGAGGTTAGTGCCTCTTTTGAAAGAGAAAAGAGGAGGTGGTAAAACCTCTTTCCCTACATTCAGTATGCGCCAGTGTTTCCGCACGGTTTTTTGTACGTGCTGAATGTATTAACAAAGGTCATTCTAGACAGAGGAGGCTTCGGCACAGGGGGTTCTAGAAGGGCTCCCCGATGATTGTTGGAGGCTCTTTTCCAAGAGTGTCTAACCAGACGTTTTGGGTATTGTCTGTCTTGCAATTGGTTAGATAGATCTTCTGCATGTTGATTGAAGGTAGTTAAGTCGGAGCAGTTTCTACGAATGCGCAGGAACTGTCCAACAGGTAGATTCTCCCGAAGAGATCTGGGATGATGGCTATGAAAGCTCAGAAGGGAGTTCTTAGATAGAGGTTTCCTATATAGCTCACTCCCAAGTCTGCCGTGATCAGGACATATCACAATGTCTAAGAAGGGTAGTCGAGTTTTATCATAGACAACTGTGAAGCGCAAGAAATCATTTTTTTCATTTAGCCAGGCATGAAAATCTAGCAAGGAAACAACTGGCCCATGCCAAATAACCAGAATGTCATCAATGTACCTTCTCCAAGTCTTAATCTGATCTCTGAATGGATTGGACTGTGTAAGTACATTGTTCTGTTCAAAAAGATGGACATACAGGTTGGCCAGGCTCGGCGCAAAAATGCTGCCCATGGATGTACTCGAGACTTGTAGAAATATTGTCTCCTCGAACTTGAAAAAGTTCTCCATCATGGCCAGCCTGGCACATTCCATTATGAAATGGACCGGTGTTATGGTGTCGAGATTTCTCATCTCTAGTAGACTCTCAATGGCTTCTAAGGTTTCCGTTTGTGGAATAGAGGTGTACAAAGATTCCACATCGAAGCTGACCAAGAGGTCTGTTTCCGTATCAAAACTGATGTCTGGAAGCAAACGGAGGACATCCTTGGTATCTTGCAGGTAACTGGGCATTTCCTTGACGCGAGGTCTAAGGAAAAAGTCGACAAAGGTGGAGAGAGGTTCTAATAAGGAACCTATACCTGATATGATGGGTCGCCCTGGGGGTGGCCTTAGGTTTTTATGTATTTTAGGTAAAACATAAAAATATGGCATCACCGGATGAGTGGTAATTAAGAAGTGTGATTCTTGCTCTGTGATCCAACCTGCACCTTTGGCATCGTCTACAAGGGTTTGTATCTCTCTCGTGAGTCTGGGAGTTGGATCTTCAGTGAGTAGTTTGTATGCTGTGAGATCATTAAGTTGTCTTAGACATTCAGTGCGATAAGCCTCTGTGTCCAAAATGACGATTGCACCGCCTTTATCGGCCGGTTTTATCGTTATGGTTTCATCTTTCGCTAGAGCCATTAAGGCATGTTTGTCACTTTTAGAAAGATTATGATAAACTTTGTCTTTTCTAGTGCTGAAAGAGGTGATGTCTTGAATCACCGCTTGTTCAAACACTTTGACTCGATCTGGAATAAGATGGACTGGAGGGTTAAAAGTGGAAGGTGTTTTCAGGCCTGTGTTCTTATCAGAAAAATCATCTAGAGAGTTTGTGAGTTCTTTGTCCTTAAAGAAGAAATGTAGACGAATTTTTCTGAAAAATTTGGCCATTTCACAACGTAGTTGGAATAGATCACCTTCATTGGTTGGAACGTATCCCAAACCTTTATTAAGGACCAGTTGTTCATTGGGTGTGAGGACCCTGGTGCTCAAGTTTGCAACTAGCTGGTTGTGTTCGAGCTTGTCCCTGGTTGTGGTTGTCCTTTTCTGCTGCGGGTATTGGGTGGTTGTTGATCCATCTGCCAATGTACCTGTGGCTGCCCTCTCCTTCTGCCTCTGTTTCGTCCACGGCCTGCTCCTAAAAAAGGCGGTTGACCAAAAAATGGAGGCTGAGCTGTAAATGGAGGCAATGGCTGAGTAAAAGGCGGTTGATACCCCCATGGTGCAGGGGGCCACCAAGATACTCCTTGTTGATAAGGGTTTGGCATACCTTGTCTAAAGTAAGGTCGAGATTGTCCTCTACCCCTCCTGGATGGTTGTGCATTATTCTGGGAATCTGAGTCATTAGAATAGGTATCTGACCCAGATGAGGAATAGTTGGAGCCGTACCTCTTGCCTTTTCTTTTGTACTCAGTCAGTAGGATCGTGTCTTTATGTATATGGATGAGACAAATAAAACCAATAAAGAACATAAAGACACGATCCTACTGACGAAAATAGAGAAGTTCAAAAAAGATCTAGCGCGCTTCCCTTTAGAAAAGGTTTATCCTTACACCAGTGAGCAGTATGTTCCACCTGAGTACAATAGAAAAGGCAAGAGGTACGGCTCCAACTATTCCTCATCTGGGTCAGATACCTATTCTAATGACTCAGATTCCCAGAATAATGCACAACCATCCAGGGTCCTCACACCCAATGAACAACTGGTCCTTAATAAAGGTTTGGGGTACGTTCCAACCAATGAAGGTGATCTATTCCAACTACGTTGTGAAATGGCCAAATTTTTCAGAAAAATTCGTCTACATTTCTTCTTTAAGGACAAAGAACTCACAAACTCTCTAGATGATTTTTCTGATAAGAACACAGGCCTGAAAACACCTTCCACTTTTAACCCTCCAGTCCATCTTATTCCAGATCGAGTCAAAGTGTTTGAACAAGCGGTGATTCAAGACATCACCTCTTTCAGCACTAGAAAAGACAAAGTTTATCATAATCTTTCTAAAAGTGACAAACATGCCTTAATGGCTCTAGCGAAAGATGAAACCATAACGATAAAACCGGCCGATAAAGGCGGTGCAATCGTCATTTTGGACACAGAGGCTTATCGCACTGAATGTCTAAGACAACTTAATGATCTCACAGCATACAAACTACTCACTGAAGATCCAACTCCCAGACTCACGAGAGAGATACAAACCCTTGTAGACGATGCCAAAGGTGCAGGTTGGATCACAGAGCAAGAATCACACTTCTTAATTACCACTCATCCGGTGATGCCATATTTTTATGTTTTACCTAAAATACATAAAAACCTAAAGCCACCCCCAGGGCGACCCATCATATCAGGTATAGGTTCCTTATTAGAACCTCTCTCCACCTTTGTCGACTTTTTCCTTAGACCTCTCGTCAAGGAAATGCCCAGTTACCTGCAAGATACCAAGGATGTCCTCCGTTTGCTTCCAGACATCAGTTTTGATACAGAAACAGACCTCTTGGTCAGCTTCGATGTGGAATCTTTGTACACCTCTATTCCACAAACGGAAACCTTAGAAGCCATTGAGAGTCTACTAGAGATGAGAAATCTCGACACCATAACACCGGTCCATTTCATAATGGAATGTGCCAGGCTGGCCATGATGGAGAACTTTTTCAAGTTCGAGGAGACAATATTTCTACAAGTCTCGGGTACATCCATGGGCAGCATTTTTGCGCCGAGCCTGGCCAACCTGTATGTCCATCTTTTTGAACAGAACAATGTACTTACACAGTCCAATCCATTCAGAGATCAGATTAAGACTTGGAGAAGGTACATTGATGACATTCTGGTTATTTGGCATGGGCCAGTTGTTTCCTTGCTAGATTTTCATGCCTGGCTAAATGAAAAGAATGATTTCTTGCGCTTCACAGTTGTCTATGATAAAACTCGACTACCCTTCTTAGACATTGTGATATGTCCTGATCACGGCAGACTTGGGAGTGAGCTATATAGGAAACCTCTATCTAAGAACTCCCTTCTGAGCTTTCATAGCCATCATCCTAGATCTCTTCGGGAGAATCTACCTGTTGGACAGTTCCTGCGCATTCGTAGAAACTGCTCCGACTTAACTACCTTCAATCAACATGCAGAAGATCTATCTAACCAATTGCAAGACAGACAATACCCAAAACGTCTGGTTAGACACTCTTGGAAAAGAGCCTCCAACAATCATCGGGGAGCCCTTCTAGAACCCCCTGTGCCGAAGCCTCCTCTGTCTAGAATGACCTTTGTTAATACATTCAGCACGTGGTCTAACCAGGTACAAAAAACCGTGCGGAAACACTGGCGCATACTGAATGTAGGGAAAGAGGTTTTACCACCTCCTCTTTTCTCTTTCCAAAGAGGCACTAACCTCAGAGATAGTCTTGTGCATACCAGACCGCGGGCCAAACCTCCCACCACTACTAACACCCTGTGGAGTTTGCCACCAGTACAGGGGCATTTCCCATGTGGCCAGTGTTCTGCATGTCCACAGACCCAGCCAACTAAAACTATTGACATAGGCACAGACACTCCATGGATTTTAAAAAAACATACCAACTGCAACACAGAAAGAGTCATCTACCTTATTACCTGCCCCTGCTCATTGCGGTATGTGGGTATGACCACACGAAAGATAAAGACACGCATCAATGAACATAAGAGCACTATTAGGCGGAACAAACAAGCGACTAAACTCACCAATCACTTTCTGTCGTTGAGACACAAACCAGAAGATTTGAGATGGGTGATCTTAGAACAACCTTTCATCCCTATGCATGTGACAGACATTAGTAAATTTCTGTTCATCAAAGAACAGAAATGGGTGTTTAAACTTAAGAGTGATCAAATTGGCCTAAACGATGAGATTCCATGGTCATCCCTCTAATTCTTAGGATACCTACGTTTTATATACTCGACAAGGTCACATTCATTTATCTAACAAGACTAGCATTCAAGCCCATAGAGCGCTTTTCAATTTCATATTTCGAGGTGCACTCCGAATCCAAACTTGAGCGCATTTCAGTGTCTACGGTTCTTGAACTATCATACTGTTCCCACGGTGTTAGTAATATCCAACCACGTGGTGTCCTCTTCCCGCTTTTCACTAATCAATCAACAGAAAAGGTGAAATACACCCGACACTACATTTCCCAGCAATCTAGATACACGTGATATCACACGTGGTAATGAGTACCTTTCATCGC
This sequence comes from Triturus cristatus, assembly GCF_964204655.1. NCBI lineage: Eukaryota > Metazoa > Chordata > Amphibia > Caudata > Salamandridae > Triturus > Triturus cristatus. The sequence continues at coordinate 465,409,660 of NC_140592.1, forward strand.
TCCATAGTTCACAACACGATGGCACGCTCATAAGAGCTAGTATGTATACATCGATCTGCTATTAACCCAAACTCTGCTCCTTTCATTGTAAACATATGATGAACTCTTATAACGATCAGACGCTGTTCTGAGATGTTTAATATGTTTTTCTATAACTTTTCAAACTCCGATCACTCAAGGATAAAAACGAAACCGCACCCAACACTACAATTCCCAGTTTCCCTGACTACATGACATCACAGGAGGTTTTTTGTACCTTCGAGCGCCCCGTAGCGAAAAGCACGGTAGTATGCTCATTGGAGCTTATAAGGACACTCCTCCTATCGGTTCGTTACCTCCCCTTTCAGCTCAGATACCAGAGCGGGGTACCGACGGACAGGTGAGTCTCTTTTCATGTTCCTCCGTTCTTTTGAAATGGCGCTACCTCTATACGCCGCGCTGTACTCATTTTGCTAACTTACTGCCGCAATTACGAGACAATCTCTTAGTCTAATTGCTGGTACCGACTTCACACAGCGCTCAGCCTTAGCCTCCTCCATTACGTTTTTCCCGAGTCGTAGAGCACATCAGACATCGTCGTCCAGGCTTGGACGCTATGATGAACTTCTGGTTCCATGACGCTCCTTTATAGAAAACTCTACGTCTATTGTTAGCGGTTCAGTAATCTGTAACCACACTAATGTATTTTCACCTGAATATCGTGTTTTAAAGACTGTTTGATCCTGCCATGTTCCCATAACTGCTTAATCAAATGACTCCTGTTGGAAGTTTCCTCCTCCCCTCTCTCCAAACCATATAGGCTAAATCGCCTTGGGGTAATCTTGTTGTTTGACATTTTTCATTTTTGTAAAGCGGTGCCTCAAGTCCTGAGCGGATGCCAGGCGAGGCGAGGTGCGTACCCAAAACTTTTCGGGTAAGTGCACAGTTGAATGTTGATATGATTATCACCTTGTAAAACAATACATCATTTAGTATTGCTTAAATGTTGCTAGCACATTTTATCTAGCTGAGTTCTGTGATTAACACTGATATTTTATAAGATCGAGTTGATTTTCTTCTCTCTTTTTTTTTTTTTGTTACTAGGTCTCTTTCCCTGTAAAAACCCAACGGGAACGTACTTGAACAATCAGGTTGTATTGGGTATCAACCCAAAACCTTTTTTGTGTTTATAAGTTTCATTTTCACACGTTTTGCAGTAGCGTCAGCATGGTCCTGATGAGAGCTTGGACTCCCAAGTCCAGTAGCCGAAACATGTAGACCAACATCTTGACAGTTATTTGTGAAGCTGTCTACGCACTGTTTTTAAAGTGGCATCAAGACAGCACCAGAATAAAATTTATTGTGTCTTGTTAGCCATTTTTATTAGCACCTTTTTCTTTCATACTTTTTGCACTGCAAACCATCACCCCATCTTTGGCATCCATGCCTGGGACTACCACATAACCACCACAACCATCCATGTGGTTGGTTTCTATGGTAAAGTCCACAGTTCCCAGATGATGATAAGCCACCTCTCGTGGGTGATGGGAACTTAACTTTTTTGGGCAAGCCCCAGATGGTCTTTTGCTTTACTCTATCTATTATATCTGGGTTTTTTCACACAGAACTCTAGACCCACAATATTTTTTGTATTATGTCTGTTGATTGGGGATTTATACTGTGGTTGGTCTTTAAGCATATCCCTCGGACCCCCCTCCCACACCCTCCCTGCATGTGTAGGGTCCTTTTGTATTGAACCTGGAAGCTAGCCAGGAAGAAATAAAAAGATGGTACAACCAGAATGCTACTCTGGTCGAATTTCAACCCGGGCAGAAGGTGTGGGTGATGGCACCAGTGGAGCCTTGCGTGCTCCAAGACAAGTGGATTGGGCCATATGAGGTGGTGGTGTGCAAGAGCGATGTAACCTATCTGGTTGACTTGCAGTTTCCCAGGAACCCTTTGAGGGTCCTACATGTGAAACGCCTCAAACCCCACTTTGAGAGGTCTGATGTGACAATGCTCCTTGCTACAGATGATGGAATGGAGGAGGAAAGTGACCCTCTTCCTGACCTCCTGTCAGCAGAGGAGCAGGATGGGTCAGTGGATGGGGTAAACCTCTCTCCCACACTGACTCCAGAACAGCAGAGGGACTGTTGCCATGTTTAGGGTCAGTTCGCCCCCCTGTTCTCCCTGACACCAGGAGTCACCGATTGTTGTGTCCATGATATGGACACTGGGGACAGTCTACCTGTGAAACAGAAATATTACAGGGTAGCTGACAAGGTCAGGTTCAGCATCAAGGAAGAAGTTTCCAAGATGTTTGCGCTAGGGGTAATTGAGCCCTCAAGCAGCCCGTGGGCTAGCCCAGTGGTCTTAGTACCAAAAGCAGCTGCACCCGGTGCCACTCTAGAACTCCAGTTTTTTGTGGACTAACGTGGGCTCAATGCGGTCACCAAAACTGACGCACACCCCATCCCCAGAGTTGATGAGCTCGTGGATCGGTTGGACGCTGCCCAGTACCTCAGTACGTTTGATTTAACATCTAGGTACTGGCAGATTGCCTTAACTGAAGGGGCCAAGGAGAGGTCAGCGTTTTCAACGCCAGAGGGGCACTTCCAGTTCCGTGTCATGCCCTTTGGGTTGAAGAACGCCCCTGCCACCTTCCAGAGACTGGTCAACTGGGTACAGTCCGGGCTGGAGGAATTCAGCGCAGCATACCTAGATGACATTGCTGTGTTCAGCTCCAGTTGGGAAGAATATTTGCAACACCTCTGCGAAGTGTTGAAGGCTCTGCAAAGGGCAGGCCTCACTATCAAGGCCAGTAAGTGCCAGATAGGGCAGGAATCGGTGGTGTACTTGGAACACCACGTAGGGAGCGGCTAGTTGGCGCCCCTCCAAGCGAAGATTGATACCATTGGGTGCCCCCAAGACCCAGACAGAGGTGAGAGGCTTTTTAGGACTCACCGGGTATTATCGCCGATCTGTCAAAGGATATGGCACCATTGTTGCCCCCTTGGCAGAGCTGACTTCAAGGAAGCAGCCCAGGAAGGTGATCTGGACTGATGCCTGCCAGACCGCGTTTGATGCCCTGAAAGCTGCCATGTGCACTGCACCCGTGCTCAAGGCACCTGATTTCTCCAAAGAATTTGTGGTGCAGACAGATTCTTCAGAACATTGAGTGGGAGCAGAACTCTCACAATTGAATGACGAGGGCTTGGACCAACCAGTAGCTTTCATTAGTAGGAGGCTACTTCCCAAGGAATAGAGGTGGAGTGCAATTGAAAGGGAAGCTTTTGCTGTGGTCTGGGCACTGAAGAATCTAAGGCCCTACTTGTTTGGGACTTACTTCCGGGTTCAGACAGACCACAGGCCCCTCAGATGGTTAATGCAGATGAGGGGTGAGAACCCAAAACTGTCGAGGTGGTCCATCTCCCTACAGGCAATGGACTTTACAGTGGAACACCGCCATGGTACAGAACATGCCAATGCTGATGGTCTGTCCAGGATTTTTTGCCTTAGTGATGAGAACTCCTAAGAGGGTGGGTAGTTCTCCCCACTTTTCAGCTGGAGGGGACATGTGTTAGACCTGGCATCCTTGACGTGGTTTCCCCTGACGTTTTTGCAACTACCTCCTGTATTTTTGACACTATGCTGGATTTTGTTTTTGCTGGTTTAGATGCTTTGGGCACTTTGCCACTGCTGATCAGTGCCAAAGTGCTCCCTGGTTAAATTGTAATTCTGATTGGTTATCCATGATTGGCATATTTGTTTTACCAGTAGGTCCCTAGTAAAGTGCACTGAGTGTGCCAGGGCGGGTGATTCAAATGCTGCTAATGGGCCTGCAGCACTGATTGTGCCACCCACAGGAGTAGCCCTAAGATGGTGTCTCAGGCCGCAGTGCCTGTGCGCAGCTTGTTAACTGCCATGTTGACCTGACCAGTGTCCACACTTGCCAGGCCTGACCCTTCACTTTTTCTTACACATAGGACACCCCTCTGGTAGGCCCAAGGTACCCCCCTGGGCAGGGTGCAGTGTATGTGAAAGGTAGGACATGTACTAGTGTGGGTAACATGTCCTGATAGTGAAATACTGCCAACTTTGTTTTTCACTATTGAAAGGCTATCTTGCCCCATAGGACAGAATGGGGAATTCTGTGTAACATGTTTACTTGCATATCTTCCCATAGCAGCAAAATAGAGAATTGGAATCTGGTATCCCTGAACTCAGAATGTAATAACACATCTTTTAGGGAGGATGGTTTTTAAATTCAGTGTTTGGAAATAGCACTTTTGGAAAGTGGCTATTTTCTTGTTCAACATTTCTGTGTGCCTCTGCCTGTTTATGAATTGACTGTCTGGTTTGTGAGTGACAGAGGTTGGGGTGGCTGCAGGAGGCTGGGTGAGTCAGCAATGGACTGAATAGACCTACCTGCATTTGGAGTGGTGGAAGGAGTAGCACCTGGGTCTGAATAGGGCTGTGCCTGCCTTCCACAATGCTGGCTCCACCTCCTGCAGTGCGTCTGATGGCCCTGGCCCACACTCACAAAGGAAAAAGATGTGCACTGGCAGAGTGCACCCAGAACTGGTTTGGACTGGGTCCAGGACCCCTCACACATGAAGTACAAAGACTTTTGGGGTATAAATATCAGAGCTGAAACCCCTAAACTTTAGACTAAGAAACTCCGTCATCAAGAAGGAATCCCTGCCAAAGAGAACAGCTGAAGAAGACTGAGGAAAAGTGCTGCCATTGCTGTGTGTCTGAGGGCTGATCTGCAGTTGCTGTTCCTGCTGAGGAAGAGGACTGCGGGACTTTCTGCTGTGTGCTGTGTCCCCCTCCTTGAAGAGGAACTATGCTGTGTGCTTTATTCTTCTGAAGACAAGAGTTTCTAAGGGTCTGAGGAGAGCTGGCCTCCTGTTACTGGAACAAAGGGCTATAAAAGTTCCCAAAGAGTATGGGACTCGCACTTGCTGAATAGTGCTTTGTTTAATATTACTTCCTAAAAGATCGCTGCATGTGGCTGGGCACCCTTCCTAAGGCTCGCCGTGCTGAAGAATCCCTTACACTTCTAACAGAACCCCCCCACGCCATGATGTGCGTGTACTTGTGCCTGGGGAACTGCTCGTACACAACTGCGAGGCCATCTCCGCCGCTGGCCCGTGTCATCCACGAGATTGAGATCAGCAGGACGAGAGCCGTGCGGTAATCCTTGGCTGCAGGACGTTGCCTGGCAACTAAGAAGCATTCACGAGGTAGCGTTGCTGTAGAGGGTGCCGCCCAGCAGGGCGTCATTGCCGCGCTGAGAACAGGAAGTGCGAGGCGTCACCGAGCTACCCGACTCCACCACGAGAGAACAACCGTTGGTGACGAAGCCAGCCCGGGAGACGTCCAGCGGGAGTAGCAGAGACAACGAGGCAAAACCCCCAGGTAACCGCTCGTATTCCGGTCCAGCGCTGCTGTGTGCCATTACCTGGGCGGGGTGAGAGAGAGGCAGTGCCCCGGTCAGTGGAGCCTCCATGCTCGGTACTTCCTGACAGCCCATACCAGCACAGCTGACGTGCTGCGGTACAGGGGCCCGCTCTAAGGAGCTGGACGCTTCTCCACCGTCTTGGAGGCAGCATTTTGGCTACATGTACAGCAGAGGCATATTGTTGTTAGTAACACAACCTTTGTGGTAGCATTTCGGCTGTGAATGCCGTAATTGGCCTAAACCCGATCGAAGGGTGAGATGGGCCCTGCGCACAAGGGACAAGTGCCCAATACTGATAGGAGCACATTTTTAAGGTGATTTTCCACACATTGGAAACAGAGACTTCTAAAGGAAGGATTAATTATGTATGTTGGCTTGATGTCGTTTTTGGTCTTGCCTAAAGTTATATAAAGAATTCTACTATTTATAATACCTGTGTGGTGTCCATTTGTGGTGTTGCACTGTGTTACTGTGGGTGTTAGTGCACATACTTTACACATTGCCTTGGGGAAAAGCCTGTCTGCTCGTGCCAAGCTACCAAGGGGGTGAGCAGGGGTTATCAACAGTGTGTTTCCCCCTTACCCTGACTAGAAGCAAGGGTCCCTATTTGGCCAAAGGTACCTAACTCTGCCAACTAGAGACCCCCAGATCTAACAAACGAACAGAGTTGTTCCGATGAACCCTGCGAAAACCAGCTGGTACGCTCTAAAGCTCAGAACCACCAAGCACAACTGCTATAGACTTGAGATGCATTGGTGCTCCACAAGGAACCCCTCTGAAAGAGCCGCTCACAAAGCAGCCCTTAAAAACTACCACCTGCACATCAAGGAAACCAAGAAAGAGGCCTTCACTGCCCGGCACCGGCCTCAATACAGGGGCCAACTACATGAAAGAACTCTTCAAACTAGTCAAGGAATTCGCTAACCCAGAAACCGCAGAGAACACCATCCACCCCTCCCAAGAACTCCCTCTCAAACTACTTACAGAGCAAGTTCACTACCATCTACAAAAACTTTGAGCCCCAACTCACTGCCCACAACCTTGACAGCCTCAACAAACCAACACACAGCAGTCGAATGATCACCACCCGGTCTCCGCTCACCTCTCAGACAACCACATTGATCATGTTTTCTATCTGTTCTGGGGCACCCACCTACCCCTACCCCCATTGTTTCTACAACCTCCTGACCAACTCATTCAGTATGGAACTCACCAGCATCATCAATACCTTCATCTCCACAGCAGTCTTTCTGAACAGTTGGAAGCATGCAGAGGTCACACCCCTCCTAAAGAACACTCTGCCAACCCCAGCAAACGTAGAAATAATGGACCGATCTCCCTGCTCCCTTACCCTGCCAAGGTACTCAGAAAGGCCGTCAGCACACAGCTCACCAAATACCTGAAACAGAACCTCCTACTTGATGCCTCCCAATCAAGATTCTATGCCAACCACAGAACTGGGATCTTGCTGATTGCCACCACGGATGACATGAGAACCCTCCTCAATCACTGACCTCTCTCAGTGGCCCTGATCCTCCTCGCTCTCTCTGTTGCGTTTGACACTGTATCCCACCACACCCTCATCAAAAGACTATTCAAAATAGGAATTCAGCAAAACTCCCCCAAGTGGATTGCCTCCTTCCTCACAGGATGCACCTAGAGCATCCGAGGACATCTTCTGCGGCGTACCCCAAGGATCATCCCTCAGCACCACCTTGTTCAACACTTACTTGACCCCCCTTGAAGACATCGTCAGATCCCATGGCCTCAACATAGTTTCATACGCAGACAATGCTCAAATCATCCTCTCGCTCAGCGAAGACCCCTCCACCCCCAGAACTAACTTCTGCCACGCCATGACCAGCGTAGCTAACTAGATGAGAGACAACTGCCTTAAACTCAACTTCATCAAGACAGAAGTACTCATCTTCAGGAAGAACACTTCCATATGGGACCACAGCTGGTGGCCAGCAGAACTTGGATTTACATTTATCCCAACAGACCATGCACACAACTTAGGCATCATCACAACAGCAAACTGACCATGAATTGACAAGTCAACACATTCACCTCCACCTGCTTCCACACACTCCACAAAATCAACAACAGAAACACCATCCGTCAGGCCCTTGTCAACAGGCACCTCATCTACAGCAATGCTGTCTATGCTGGTATCTTCACCAAGCTCCTCAGAAAACTCCAGACCATACAGAATGCTGCAGCCATACTCATCCTGGACCTCCCCACATGGACCAACATTGCCCCTTACCTTAGAAACCTCCCCTGGGTCCCAATCCAGAAGAGATGCCAGTCCAAGATCCTCATGCATGCTTACAAAGCTCTACACAATCAAGGACTGGCCTACATCAACCATTGACTGAAATTCCATCTACCCGCAAGGCATCTGTGCTTCTCCTCACTAGTCCGTGCTCACACCCCACACATCCATTGAAGCGGGGTCCGCTCCTTCTCCTACATCACCGCCAAGTCCTTGAACGACCTGTCCCTCAACCTTCGAACATCACCCTCCAGGGCAGACTTCAGAAAAAAACTCAAGACCTGGCTTTTCAGCTATGACATCGCACCCAGAGTACCCAGAAACCCCTAGGGGTGAGAGTGCAGCACTATAAAAATGCAGATTGATTGATTGATTAATTTCTTCACAAACGTTAGAGGCATGAAGTCAATGCCAGATTGACTGACTTTTTTAGGTCTGTGTTAGCCAGTATGCTTTAAGGGGCAATGTATAAGCCCACTTCAACCATTAGCTGACTTCACTACCAGTTACAGCATGCCACCCTTTCACAAGGAACACATCCACACACAAAGAAGTTGTGCCAGGGAGTACTCTGGAAATGTATGTGGGGTTTTTTAAACCAAAAAACGTCTTTGCTTGTAGCAAATGTACCTTGATGAGGGACCAGTGTATTCCCAAATAAGAAGGTTTTGGAAAACCATGACAAAACAAAAGAGGAGTTGCCAGAAGGCTGGTGGCCAATGCCAGGTCTATTGCCAATGCCAGACCTATTGGCTTTGTCAATGCTTGTTTTATTTAAAATGAGAAATTAGCTTTACTTTTATTTTTAAAGCAGACATTAGCTCACTATCCATTGGACCCCACCGTCCACTCTGGGATGTATTTTTCTTCATCACACTTTGATCCAGAGCAAGAGAAAGAAAGGCAAAAAAGGGAGAAAGAAGCAGACATAGAAAGATAGGAAAATTGTGACACAAGGAGCAAGCAAAGGTGAAAAAAAGAACCCCGAGTGAGATAAAGAGGCAGATTATTGACAGAAAAAAGCATGAAGTGCAATCAAGGTTTGACTAGCCTCTGGTGTTTGGCACCCACTATCAGCAACACCGGCAGCAGGCTCCATAGAAAAACTGTTGGCCTCTGTAGTCATTTTTTTTTTTTTTTGCAAAGTAACCTATGGATTTAGTCAACACGTGGCCCTAGCCATACTTCTCGTGTGACGGTCATGGACTAGGCAGTAAAATATAGGAGGTTCTTGGTACCATGTTATTCCCTGGGTGCTTCAAAAGGGGCATTAGTTCTGTGATTTTATGACAGTAGTTAACAGTTTTTCTTCTAATTATTCTGTCCCAAGTTAAACGAGCACTGGCAAAGCCAATTGGTCTAGCATTGGCTCTTACCCTTTTGAATTTGTCAATGCTTGTTTAGTTCTGTCATGGTTTTTGCAAACATTTCTTATCTTAGAAGCTGCTAGGCCGTCAACAATCTAATAAATACAATTGTCTAAAAGCAAAAATGTTTTTTGGTCTCTAAAAGCATACATTGCCAAAGTAGTGGGAACTATTTATGTGTGGATGTGGCAATTGTGAAAAAGCAGAATGCTGACACACAAACTGCCGTTCTCATCCACCTTGACCTCTCGGCAGATTTCGACACCGTCTCCCATGGCACCCTTATCGCCAGACTACAGGACTCAGGAATTCAAGGGCCCAACCTGAGATGGCTCTCCTCATTCCTCTCCAAAGAACTCAACAAGTCAGTATCTCCCCTCTCACCTCCAAATACAAGAAACTCATCTGCAGAGTGCCACATGGCTCCTCCCTTAGCCCAACATTGTTAAAAGTGTACATGGCACCCATCCCCCGCATCATAAGAAGCCACGGCAGCAACATTGTCTCCTACGCCGATGACACTCAGCTCATCGTCTCCCTCACTGACACAAACAACAACCCCAGGACCAATTTCACCTCCTTCTTGTTCAATGTAGCCAAATGGATGAGAGATAACTGCCTTAAACTCAAAGTGGAGAAAGCAAAGATCCTGATCTTCTGTAGCATAATCTTCCCTTGGGACTCCTCCTTGTGGGCATGTGAACTGAGTCCTGCTGTTTCCCGTCTTGGGCTTAGGGCTGATTGCTAGCGTTACTGACCTACTGCTCTTATTCATTTTCTATGTTCCGCCTGCCTAAAACTGAAGGAAATGTGACCTTATGTGGGTGATTGTAACTGATGTTTATGGATGTGCTGTGAACTAATGAATTTGAAATTGTACCGCTGACGCGCTGACTACTAGCGCTGTTTTGCTCGCATTCTGCTTTTTAAAGGTAAACAAAACTATTCACCTCGCTGACTCCTAGGATATTCAAAATTTTAATTGCGTCGTCACCTATAAACAAGAATCTACTCACCCCCTCTTTATTTTTCAAGCACTGACGCCGCCATTTTCCCGCATACCACGTGACCCCTCTCTCCAGAGCGGACATGTGTAGCGGTTGGCAGTCTAGTGGCTCAGCCTGCTATTTGCTCCCCGCCTACTTAAGACCGGATGCTGCGACCGCGCGTAGGTATCCCGTCTTGGGCTTAGCGCTGATTGCTAGCGTTACTGACCTACTGCTCTTATTCATTTTCTATGTTCCGCCTGCCTAAAACTGAAGGAAATGTGACCTTATGTGGGTGATTGTAACTGATGTTTATGGATGTGCTGTGAACTAATGAATTTGAAATTGTACCGCTGACTCGCTGACTACTAGCGCTGTTTTGCTCGCATTCTGCTTTTTAAAGAAAAACGAAACTATTCACCTCGCTGATTCCTAGAATATACAAAATTGTAATTGCGCCGTCACCTATAAACACGAATCTACTCACCCCCTCTTTATTTTGCAAGCACTGACGCCACCATTTTCCCGCATACCACGTGACCCCTCTCTCCAGAGCGGACACATGTAGCGGTTGGCACTCTAGTGGCTCAGCCTGCTATTTTGCTCCCCGCTTACTTAAAAACCGGATGCAGCGACCGCGCAGCGGGAGCGCCTAAGGCAAGCCCGTCTGCGCCCGGAGCGCGCCCGGAGCGCGCCCGGAGCGCGCCCAGCGCCAGAACCCCTGCCCCTACGTCCAGGCGGGTTTATCCCCACACTGAGCTGCTATCCTTAAAACATGGTGAGTGCTTTAACCTCAATCGTGATTGAGAGTCCTGCACCTTCCCCTGGGTAGCCTGCGGAAGATGTAGAGTCAGCCAACCCAACACCACTCAGAACGGGCCCTCTCCTTGCTCCCAGCCTACTAATTCCAGAGACCTTTTGGTATTAAGCGCTCAATAAATCTAAATTAACATAACATAACATAACAGGGTGTCGTATCCGGCTCAGGGTGCACCACACAGTCGCCAGCAATCCACCCCCCCAGTCAATAACGTGGAATTAACTTGCACCAATCATATCAACTGCGTGCTAATTAATATCAGATCTCTGATGAAACACAAGAACGACCTACACTGTTTCATTCAACTTCATCACCCTGATTTGATTTTCTTAACGGAAACCTGGGCAAATGAAGCTAGCGACCCTGACTGGAATCATGTAGCTCCACCTAATTATTTAGTCACCAATTTGGACAGAACAGGGACCATCGGGGCGGAATCGCCCTGAGATATAGAGACTGTTTCAAGGTCAGAATGATACCAGAACCTCAACTATCGGCAGAAGCTATGTTTCTGAGTATAAAAACGAATAATAGAGAGATTTTTCAAGGAATCTTAGTCTACAGACCCCCCTGGTCCTAGGAGTACTTTTGTCACCCAGTTACAAACTTGTATGGAGTCCTGCCTTAACTCAGCATCCTTTACATTGCTTGGTGATTTTAACTTTCATTTAGAGGTAACTAATAATGCTGACACCGCCATTCTAACAGATACCTTAGCTAGTTTTGGTCTGAAGCAAATGGTGCTACAACCTACACATCAAGCCGGACACACCTTGGACGGCATTTTTACCAACAGCTCTCTCATCACGGTAGTAAACTCACTCCCTCTTCTCTGGTCCGACCACTACGCTGTTAACTTTCTCATTAATATTGAACACTCCAATCAGTCCTGTAGAACAAGACCCCGCAGAACAAAATTCGGGTCTGGAAAAAGGTTACGCGACCTGAACTGTCCGCAGCTCTGACAAATCTTCCCATTCTCCAGGTCGATCCCAATCAGGCAGCCTTAGGCTTTAACAACTGGATCACACAGGCCACTAATCAATTGGCTCCGGAAGTGTCCAAACCAGCAATAAAAAGACTTGCGTCAGCACCCTGGTACTCCGCTGAGCTAAAAAGTCTCAAAATCAACTGCAGACATAAGGAGCGCATCTGGCGCTCTTCCTATAGCCTCGCGCTCAAAGCAGACTATGGTGCAGTCATGAAGGAATATCAGCAAGCTATAACCTTAGCCAAGTCAACCTATTTTACTGCTAAAATTCTTGCAGCCTCCAACTCCACCAAAGAATTATTCAAAACCGTCACCGCTCTGTCTTCTCGGCCTAGGGATTCGGTCTTTCTCCCCAACCAAGGCTTCATCGACAACTTAGCGGTCTTCTTCCAGTCTAAGGTTAACCTGGTCTATGAGGAACTTCTGAATCTACCTCAGGTCAGCTCCATTCCCTCCTTGGAGGTGTGGGACTCTCAGTCCCACCATGGCAGCTTAAACAATTTTTCTAAGCTGGGGTTGAAGCAAGTGGTTGAACTGCTCTTACAAACTAAATCAGGATCCCCGCTTGACCCTTGTCCCCCGTATATCTTACATCTAGCTGCGGAAGAGGCCGGCAGAGCACTGACCCCGCTGCTCAATTTAGTAATCGGAACAGGGATTTTTCCGGCACAATGGGAACTGGCCTGTATTAGGCCTATATTGAAAAAACCCTTGCTTGATCCTTAGAGGCGAAAAACTATCGCCCCATCTCATGTTTACCCATAACTTCTAAAATTCTGGAAAAAGCCATCAATCAGGATCTCACGTCCTACCTGGAGGGTAACAACCTGTTAGATTCCACTCAGCATGGGTTTAGATCTCAACACTCCACGGAATCTGCCTTGATAATGGCAACTGAAGGAATCAGAAGGGTGCTCGATGATGGAGGAAGAGCGGCCCTAATACTACTAGACCTCACGGCAGCCTTTGATACTGTAAATCACACAGTATTGCTAACTAGGCTGCAAACCGTGGGGGTCAATGATAAAGCCCTATCCCTTCTCACTTCCTTCCTAGACGCTAGGTAACAATTAATCCACTGGGACGGTATGCAATCGGAACAGTTCACACTCCCGGGTGGAGTTCCACAGGGCTCTGCACTCTCGCCCACTCTTTTCAACTTCTATGTTACCCCACTGGCCAGACTGATCAAGAGTCATGGCCTAACGCTCGTCTCCTACGCTGATGACACACAAATATTGGTGTCAATTACTCAAAATGACAATCAACCAGCAGAACGTTTCCGCGACTGTCTCTCCTCCGTAATGTCCTGGATGAGGGTTAACTTCCTAAAGCTAAACGCCCAAAAAACGAGGTACTTGAGTTCGGAAATAAACCCTGCATTTGGAACCAGCATTGGTGGCCCCCGGAGGCCGGTGTGTGCCCCTCTCCAGTAGCCAAGGCTAGAAATCTTGGTTTTCTCCTCGATGGTGGGCTTACCTGTGCCCCCCAAATCAACCAAGTGGTCTCCGCCTGCTTCTTCACACTTAAACTCCTCTACAAAATTCTCCCATTCATCCCGCCTTCCCTCAGGAAAACTGTAGTGGGTGCTCTTATTCTATCTAGGATAGATTATTGTAACGCACTCTATCTGGGCTCAGGGGCTAAACAGCTGACCAAACTACAATCACTTCAAAACACTGCTGCCCGAGTCTTATGTGGCCTTCCGAAATACCTTCCTACCTCCGCAAGCATCAAAGCTCTTCACTGGCTCCCGGTAAGACGCAGGATTGATTTCAAGGCCCTTTGTCTTGTTCACAAATCCCTCTATGGAGGCGGGGCCATAGACGTTCAATCCTTCTTTCCTCGCTACACCCCAACTCGCTGCTTACGATCTTCTGACGTCGGGCTGGTTCTCCCTCCCAAAATCAAAAGGGTAAGATGGGGTGGTAAACGCTTTTCATTCCTGGCAGCCAAATTATGGAACGCACTCCCGGTCTCACTACGTCTTCAGCCCTCTCGCTCAATCTTTAGAAAGGCCATAAAAACCAGGCTCTTCCTTCAAAACTAACATCAGTGTTTCCCAGATGTGGATACCCAGCGCCAAGACGCCTCGGCATAAGTGCGCTCTACAAATACATTCAGTCAGTCAGTCAGTTTCATCCTCAGAATGCTCCACAAGATTTTCAAATGGCTTCCCAAGCCCACAAGACGCACGGTCACCCAAGCCCTCATAAACAGCAGACTCAACAATGGACCATCCAAACCACTGCCACTAGACTCATCCTAGATGTCCCTAGAAACCCCACATCTCTACATACCTCACGAAACTACATTGGCTAACTATCCAGAAACTATGCAAATCCACGCCTACAATGCCCCCACAACATCAGACCAGCATACCTCAACGAGTGACTCTACCAACCTTCCAGAACAGCTATGCCCCACCTCGCCCATCCTTGCTCAGGTCCCCCATATCCACAGAAGCAAGTCCGAAAGGCACACCCTCTCCTTCATCGCCACCAAGAACTGGAATGAACTTCCTCAACACATCAGAGTAGCTCCTTCACTTCTCATATTCCTCAAGAAACTGAAGATCTGGCTGTTTAACTAGGAGTGCCACCCAGCCTACGTTTCTGCTTCAGCGCTTGGATACCCTCACCATACAAATCGACATAACATAACATAGCATAACTCGACATAACATACCATAGCATAACTCAAAATGACATTAGCTAATGGCTAAAGAGGGCTGACCCAATGCCCCATTCTGTACTGTGCAGTAGGAAAATGACACAATCACAGACCAATGGATGAAGAGGGCTGGCAAGAAGCCCCTGTAAGTAAGTAAAGAAGACACATAATTTTGGTAAAATTAAGGGGAAATGGCCTTTAGAACGCAGGCTGAGCCACGCATGCTGTTTCCCCGCAAGCTGAACCACGCTTGCCTTAACTACGCTTATGCCTTAACCACGCATATGAACAGTTAAGGCAGTTCGCGGTCTAGAAGTGCAGATGGGTGGGCACAGGAAAAGGAAGGATCGGACGTGGATGTAGCATGTAAGTGATGCTGGTTTTTAGGGGGGTGGGGGATAGTTTTTAAGGGTTGAGTTAGTTTTTAGGGCTCAAGGTTGGGGGGGTAGTTGTTAGAGCTCAGGGGGGGTCGGGTTGTTTTCAGGGCTCGGGTTATTTTTACGGCTCAAGGGCGTCAGGGTTGTTTTTAGGGTGGTGAGTCGGGTTGTTTTTAGGGCACAGGGGGGTCGGCGTTGTTTTTACGGCTCAGGGTAGTTTTTAGGGCTCAGGGTGGGGGGGGGTCGAGGTTGGTTTAGGGCTCAGCAGGTCGGGGTTGTTTTGAGGTCTCAGGGCGGGGGGGCTGGGGTTTGATCTTTACCACACATATCCCTTTACCAGTCATTCCTTTACCACGAAATTGCATGGTAAAGGCATGCATGGTAAAGGCATGTGTGGTGTGGAATGCGCTGTTCAGACGCATTCGTTGTTCGGGCAGCATTGTATAGGCAATCGTGGGTTAGCCATGCGTGCCTCGGTCATACAACCAAAATTAAAAGGACTTGGCTAATGCCATGCCTAAAAATAAATGCAGCCAATTGTTTTAAGTGCAAAGCCGACTATGCTCTGATTTCCTCGACTTCATGAAGAAGTTGCAGCACAGCACACGGTTTGTGCTTCGACGGTGCTAGTGGGGCCTGCACGAGCTCCAGGCTCAAAATATTTACCTGTGGTTTTATAGGCCCAAATTTCTCATGAACAGCTTGCTTGATTCTGCAGGTGCATGTAAATGAACGAGACAGTGTGTGAATGTTTCAGGAAAATCTGACTTCGGCGTTCCTCAAGAGTACGTTTATAAAATAGTAACAATTTCTGTAAGAGGAAGAACTCCTCACGTGCAATTCAGATCACGCACAGCACACGTACAATCTTCCGGAGACGGCCCAGACCTCTGCTCTGTCGGAGCCTGATCCGAAGGTTCCCAGCAAAGGCCTGTGGAGGCAGGGCGCCAACATCTGGAAACAATAGAAAAACGTATGAAACACTCACTGTTCCGAGCCAGGCGAGAGAGAGCTGGTCTTTGTAAGCACTAGCTTTCATCCTGACCTGTCATTTCCAGTGCGATGCAACAAATAGGGACATGGCCCGGTTGGGACTTCCTTCCTGCATCAATCAGTCTAATAGAAACCAGCTGCGTCCTCCATAGGTTCTCGGCCTGGTGGTGAAAGTCACCCGCAGCAGACACTGCTCAGTGGAAGAGCCTGGGTCCTGGACTGATTTGTAGAAGCAAAAAAGTAGCAATAATTGTGTTTTTTACATTATGCCCTAACTGTGAGTGGTTGTCACCAACACAGTTTTGTAGAAGTGAAAAACTGGCAGATATGTATAGACAAAGGGCACAAAGGTAAGTTTGCACATGTAAATCTACATTCACAGTGCTTAATTTGAGCCGGTCGTTGCCGGTGGGACCTCCAGCACTCAGTTTTGGGAACCGGCACTTATTTTAGCTGATCAGATTTTGACTGAGAGCAAGGGAGAAAAACAAACAAAGTGAAAAGAACGACGGAAAAAAACACCACAGAGAAAGTAGCGACCTGCAAGTGTGATATAGGGGGGCCGGGAGAGTCTGGAAGTGAAACACAGAGGCCTGAGGTGAGTCCAAGACTATACAGCTTTGGAATTTGGCACTAATGTATTTAATGGCACAGGATGCAGGTTTCCGAGCACAGCTTTGGGCATCAGCACTCATTCTTTTACAAATTAAGCACTGACTATGTACATGTAGATCTACTCCTTTGCCTAGGTGTAACGCTCCACTTTATTGCTATTCACCATTTCTGAGTGGATATCTATACTTAGGTGTAGAGTTAAGAGTGTGTACCCCCTGAAATGATGGCGTGGAGACGCCCACGACTGAATTTATGAGTATAAAGTTACTATCAGTAATCTAGTGTCATGGATACATGTAGGGTGTAAAGGCGTACGTCTGGAAAGTAATTACAAATTATTTTCTTCTGTGATAAGCCCTCTCGTACCACTAGCTTTATTTTGCAATGCAATATAACAGAAACTGTTTACCAGAGACCCAGATTTTGTAACACGTATTTTTTAGACATTGGAAGACATGGTGGTCTGCGATCCCTAGCAGACCCCATCCCTGGGATTTTCTCCAATCCTAGTCAGTTACAATTTGTGACCTACTTCATAAATATTAATGAGGTACATCGGATTGTGACCCACTACAAACTTTTTCTGCACACCGACCTATAAGTACATAGACTGCTTCGCAAAAAAACATTCTAGTCCCAAAAATACTGATCGCAAATTGTGACCAGTATTTGAAACCAGGAAGTAAGTTCATTTGGCTCAATACGATTTGCTCAGCTTAGCTAAAAAGAACATAAGGCATAAGATGCAGCCCTAATGTGCACAAGAACATCCATCCACCCAGCAGGAGCTGTAAGCCTGCCCACACTCTCTGTACACTTTTATCATTCGCAAACATAGCTCGAGAGTAATAGAGTTCTGCACATTAAATTGGGTGCGTGGTGAGAATGAGTCAAGATCATGTACATATGTGGGAAGGGTGGGATATATCCCAAGATCTGGTCCCTAAAGGTGCAGTTATTTATCTGTGCAAGTTGAGGTGCTCCTTGAAGACATGGTGTTAGACCTGGCACCATTGGCGTGGGTCACCCTTCCATTTTTGACTGTGCCTCAATGTGTTTTTGTGTTGGTGTTAGCTGCTCAGGGCACTGTGCCACTGCCATCCAGTGCCACAGTGCAAGTGCTCCCTATGGTAAAATGTATTATGTGAATTGACTTCCACGTTTGGCATATTTGGTTTACTGTCAGGCCCTAGTAGAGTGCACCAGGGGTGCCAAGGGCTTGTATATCCAAATGCTGCTAGTGGGCTTGCAGCACTGGTTGTGCCACCCACCGAAGCAGCGGGGTAAAATGTGTCTAGGATCTGCCACTGCAGAACCTGCGTGCGGTCTGGTACCGTCGCGCTGAGTGAGCAAGTGTCCCCACTTGCCAGTCCCTAAACCTTCCCTTAACTACATGTTAGTCACCCCTCTGGTAGGCCCAAGCGCAGGGTGCATTGTAGGCATAAGGTAGGACATGCCCTGATGTGTGTGGCATGTCTTAATAGTGAATTACAACCATTTTCGTTTTTCACTATTGAAGGCTACCTGCTCTCCATAGGCCAGTATGGGCTGCTGGGATCGCTACACGCTGTGACCCCAGTGGACTCAGAGAGCATGGTAGAAAGTCATGTTTAGTATGCCTGAACTCGGGATAATAAAATACATCTTTTAGTAAAGGTTATTTTAATATCCTGGGTTTGCAAATGCTACTTTTAGAAAGTTAGCCTTTGCGTGCCTGACCATCTCAGTCCGCCTCTGCTGTGGGTGTGGGTTCTGCCTAGCAACAGTACTGGAGCAGGGCTGGGGGATTCCAGGAGACAGGTTGGCTGCCAGGTGGTGGGTAGAGAGATTGCACCAGGATGGGTGGGAGGAGTACACCCTGACTCTTGAATAGACTTGTGCTCTGCCACCACAAAGCCGGCTCCGCCCCCTGTGGAGCGGCTGATGTCTCTGCCCTGCTGCTGAAAGGAAAGAGCAGAGTCACCAAAACAAAGTACTCCAGAACTGGACTGAGCCAGGCCCAGGCCCCCTGGCGCTAAAGAACAAAAGAATCACTGTATAAAAGTAGGAGCCTGGCTCCTAAGAAATCAGATCCAGATTGAACCACGAAGGAACTCTGCCCGACTAGAAGGACCTGGAAGAAGCTGAAGGAGGAGTAACTTTCCCTGACCTGGGGGATTGGCCTGCAGTAGGTGCCTTGCTGAGGAAGGAGAGGAAAAAGACTGAAAGAGACTTTTGCACTTTGTTCTTCAACTATCTCCAAGGGCTTAGAAGAAGAGCTTGCCCCCTGAACTGAACCCCAGGACCAGTGGGTTCACCGTGTCTCCGCTCGTCTGAGAACTCGAGCCGTGTGCTTTCTCCCGCCGGAGTGCTCTGCGCACCTTGCCACCCCTCCTAGGGCGTGACACCCAGAAGCCTGGCCGCTTCCCCTCGCCGAGAGCCCCGCTCTGCCTGAGTCGCTCTGGACCCATCGAGGCTGGCCGCCCCGCTTTCCTGTCACCTGCCTGCCACTGGAGCGTGCCTGGTGCCCTCTCGCCCTCCCGCCGGATTTCTAATTGGGAAGTGAAATCAAGCCTCGGACGGCCGCCCGTACGTCGTAACGTATCCGGCCGCCCCGCTTCACCTCCCAGCCTGAGTCTGACCGTGCCGCCCTCCGCAGTGACCTCCCGCACAGTCGGTGTCGGAGGCCCTGGGCCGCACCTGTCTACCGAGAGCCGCCCGCTGAATTCTTGATCCGGAGACCCGCGAGGTGCAGACCCTGCACCTCCCCCGAAGACTCGTCCAAGCACATCGCACGTTCCCAGGTACAGTGAACTCTCTATCGGACTCGGGGTCCGCAACGTTCTGATTTCCCCGTTTTACTGTACCCCGGGTGCACTGCGCATCATCGTGACTGGACCGACTCAACCGAGCCCTGTGAAGCGCTCGTGATCGAATAAGTTACCAAAGAAAAGAACAGTGCCTAATTATCATCTTGTGGCTTCCAGTTCGCAACCGTTATTGATGGTCTTGTACATGCCTGCGTAACAAAGAACCTTTTATATAAAGCATCCGTATTTTTTATACAACTTACGCCTGGTGTCCGTTTGTGGGGGATCGTTGTGATTTACTGTGTGTTATTATAAATGCTTAACCGACAGCGCCCTGAAGTTTAGCCCTGACTGCTCGCGCCACACTACCTATAGGGTGAGCAGGGGTTGTTCTGAAGGGGTAGTTCTCTCGCCCTGAATAGAAGAAGGGACCACTGCTTGTCACAAGTACCTACCTGTGCCAACCAGAGGTTCCCCATTCTAACACATGGGTTCTCACCTCCTTTGAAGTGCATGAGTGAAATGGTGAGGCTGATGTGGGGAGGCAAGTTGTTTCAGATTTTGGGTGCTTGGTTCGATAAAGCTAGCATTCTGATCTTTTTTTTTTAACAGCTTTCGATTTCGAATCTGGCAATGTTGTGGGTATTTGTTATTGTTTTGGTCTCATTAGACAGTTGCTTTTTTCCCTATTTTTTTTTTTAAACAAACTTTATTGCAAGTTTATTACGACAAGACAAAATACAATACATTACAGTGATCACTGCAGGGTGGGGCATACCTAAACAAATCTCTCTCCCCAGGGCCCCTGTCAAGCCCCCCTGATAAGGTTCCAGTATATCGGTACTCCTCTATCATCCCCTCGATAAGACAGGGCCGTACCTAGATCTCTCCATGCTTCTACCCCGCTCTGCGGCTTTGGTATCGAGGTCCCCAGGAGGAGCGCCCCCCCCCCATCCCATAACCCTCTTACTAGTCTGCCAGTCCTCCCCCACTGCATTAGTGTCGAGTTAGGCATGGCCTAAAATCCCATCCAGAGCATCCTGGTCAACAGTGTCCTACTAGGCCTCACTAGAGGTCTCCGCAAGGAATAACAAATGAACTCAACCCCCTCTGCCCGCCCCTGACCTCTCCAACTCCCACCCCCCCTGTCAGACATGTCGCTCCCTCCGCTACCTTCCAGTGTCACTGATGAGCCCCTCTGATAGTCCACTGGTATCATACCGCCCGGGGGCTAATGAACAGAGGTAGCCACTCAAACCTCGCCGTCCCCCAACCCCCGCTGCCCCCTCGGGAAGGGCAAGTCGACCCCGTGTGTGTCCTGTCGCGAAATCATGTGGGAAATCAGTCCGGGTTGGCAACCGACGCCTTAAGCAGGTCCACCAACGCCACCCACGCTCTAGCCGCAAGCAGCATTTTATCATTATCAGCACTCTGGGCCATTTGGAGCCGAAGAGTCCCCTCGCAATCATCCCACTTCGTGAGCTCTCGCAACCAACGCTCAGCGTTAGGCGCCGTGGTCGCTTTCCAGTGATTGGTGATTTCTCGCTTTGCTCAAACTAGTCCCAAGTCAATAAATTTACTAGTCACCTTGTTGCGAGCAGTGTGGGGAAACCAGTTTAGTAGGCAAACCCCCGGGGTCTGTTCAATATCTCTATCTGACGCGTCGCCCAATGTAGCCATTACCTCCCCCCAATACTCCTACAAAGAGGGGCACTCCCAAAGCATATGCAAAAACTCAGCATTCTCTAATTGGCAGCGGGGACAGGCGGTGCGGGATCCAAAGAATTCATTAATTTTGTGTGTTTAAGGTACGCCCTATGGAAGACATAAAACTGTATCAGCTGAAATCTCGCATTTCTAGAGCACTTCCATGCTCGCTCCATTAGATCCTCCCACGGTCTCTCCTCAATGGGCACCCCAAGGTCCGCCTCCCATTTGGTTCGCAACCTCTCCAAGGGGGACCTAAGCTCCTGAGTGAGACGCCTGTAAAGGCAGGTGTTGCTTTTTTCCCTATCAGGTAGATCTAGTGCCTGCCTGTTACTACCTCAAAGGTGATGCAGTACGTCCTGTGAAGATGGCTGATGCAGGCTGAAGGAGCACCCAATGCAGGTCCACCAAGTTTGGAGTGTTTTGATTGGTCATCTTTAGCTCTTTGATGAGATGGTCAGCAGGATGCAAGATGCTCTTAGGTAAAGCCAAAGAGGAGTAAGCGATGCTGGTGGCTAGTGCATTACCACTATATAGTAGCCAGTGAATCAGTGCTTCAGCTGTTGATCTAAAGTCTGCAGGCCAAATTCACACTAGTAAAGTTAGATCAAAGGTCTAAGTTTAGACCAAAAGTCTAACTTTACTACTTTTTGGTATTCTCAAATGTAAGTTAAGAGTCGTATCTATAAGACTGTGGAGTTTCCGCACTTGGGGCATAGTTTCCGCACTCGGAGCGAGGTCTCCGCACTCGGGGCAATTCTGCCTAAAGTGTGGGGATTCCGACTTGAGTGCAGAAACTCCGCTCAAGTGCAGAAACTCTGCAGTCATTAAGATACTACTCGTAACTTACCTTTCTGAATACCGAAAAGTGAAACATTGGGTCTAAGATTAGACATTTGGTCTAACTTTCCCTTTTTGAAGCAGGCCCTGGGTCTGGAATGTGAGCATAGAAGAGGAAACACACCGACTGACACCAATTATATACAGCTCACTACCCTAAAGTGTCTCTTAGCACTTGCACTTAGTCCCTCAATGTGAGTGGCCCGATCATGGCCTGTATTTTCCCCCCACGTGTGGGGAAATTCCAGCTCATAAAAGTTGTGAAGTACTGGGATTTTAAAGCCCAGCGATGCAGGGGAACACACCCTAAGACTTCGGGTTCTTCCTGTTTCAGACCTACAGAAACACAGAGTCTTCTGGGTGAAGTCAAAGATCGATTTATTGGCTGCAGACCAATTACAGGTATCCGAGAAGTACAACACAATGCATGTTCTCAGGAGACTGCTTAAAATTACAGAAACGGGCTTCTCCTTAAATACAAAATATCATGCTTCAGGCACACATTCCTTGTTTTACGATATGGTCATTCACATGTATTCATTACAAACGAAAAGGCAGAGTCATGATGACCATCCCACATTCCAGTTAAGCCAGCCCACAATTATTTACCCAGCGAGGCTCAGATCCCACATCAGATATCAACAGACCCCAATAAACACGGGCATCTCCTGTTTGTAAAACAAGCCATAAAGCAGGAAGAGTCAGGTGTGAAAGAGATTAGCCTGAGGCTTGTGTGGGATGAAAAGGCTTTATGGTGTGTCAAACCCTGATGCTAATCACAGGTGGCCGTAGGACGGGGAACTCGTGGGACCGGACTGCCCTGGGGCAGCGGAGCCAAGCTGCACAGGTCACAGAGAAGTCAAAGGAAGGCACATGTGTTCTAAAGGCCCGTACTTGTTCATAATGTGTAGCCTATGTGAGGGCAACCATAAGATGGCCACCGCTCCAAGATGGAACCCACGAAGTCAATATGTAATATCGTATGCGAAGTGCATTTATCGATAAAACGTTACACAAAGCGCTTGTACATACTGCATTGGCCATTCGCGGTTCGCTAATACCGGAATAGACAGGGGTAGGGCTCTGCCTCCTACGCGGTCCCAAATTTCAAAGTACCACAGTTGGGCCCTGAGAGTCAACTACAAATGAGGAATTACCAGGGGAATCTGTAATTCTGAGTCAAATTGCCCCAGCAAATCCTCATTTTCCCACACACTTTCACAAAGAAATTGTACATGTTTTCAACAGACAAAGTCTCTGAATGAAAGTTAAGAGATCTGTGATGTTTCTGCGTATTTCATAATTCTGATTGGGCCGGTAATTAGAATTGGAGGCCACTCGTAAAGAGGGCCGGATAGGTTTGGGATACAGATTTAGAAGAAGAGATTGCAGTCAACAATGAATCCCCTGATTAGGTAGGAAGCTTACTTACTGCATACAGGAGGACATTTCAGTGTAAAGTTACCTGTATGGGGAACCTTCTGCTGCCCCATTTTTAATACTTAGTTTTTGGCAGTTCAAACTGTAACTTGGCGCTTGAACACAACACTTCGCGTGGAGAATATTTAGCCTATAATAATCTTGGGCATAATGTGAGTGATTATACACACCATACTCTTTTGCACAGGTAGCCAATAAAGTTGATGTAAATTCTCATAATTATGATCAGGTTTCTGTAGTTTGAAGATGGCTCTGATAGTAGCATTTTATATTTTTTAAAGCAGCTGAGTGATTCAGGAAGACCTAAATATAGGGAATTGCCACAGTCATGAATAAAGGCATTTGGATAATTCTATGGGCAAACTAGAGAAAATAAAAGATATTAAAGATATGCAATGCATTGCCAGGAAAAAGCAGGTTGTAGATACACCTGCCAACTGCGTAGTGGGCGTAGTGGGGCTACGTGAAGCAGCACGTAGTGTGCCCAAATCTACGCACACTACGCGCTTCGCGTAGCCCCACTACGTGCCACCCACCTCCCGCCCGCCCTTCTTTTAAATAATATCAGCAATATAAAATAAATTAAAGTAAAGCGACTTACCGTAAGCGCGGCGTCTCCGGGGCTCCCTCTTCTTCGTTTCTAATTTCTTCTGACAAATGCGCATGCGCGGACGCCCGCGCATGCGCATTTGCCAGAAGAAATTAGAAACAGAAAGAGGGAGCCCCGGAGACGCCGCGCTTACGGTAAGTTGACTTACTTTAATTTATTTTTCATTGCTTATATTATTAAAAGGAGGGCAGGCGGGAGGTGGGTGGCGGGTGGCAAGCAGCTACGCTTCGCCCTCGGCGTGTGCGTAGCGCTGCCCTGCTTCGCCTACTTCGGAAAGTGCGAAGCAGGCAGCGCTACGTACACTACGTGGGCGAAGCGTAGTGCTACGCCCGGGGTTAATCAAAACCCAACATATTCTTTAGATTATGAGCTTCATCATTTGAGGCAGGTGTTGAACCGAATGATCCAAGCCAAATTGCTTCATCCCACTTATTTACCCAGCTATAAATACAAAAAATCTCCATTTTAAACAGATAACGTTTCAAGAAATTAGCTTCCATCCATGGCCGAGTAGCCACTAGAGCCTAAGACAGTTCAGTGGAATATTCCATGCTAGGAATGAAACAACTATCCTTAAAAATTAAATATGAGTTGATATCATCTGCATACATCTATATTTTAATGTTATTTTAAATTGCTGGAGTAAAATAGTCAGTGCCTGAAAATATATATTAACAAGTAGAGGTGAAATAAGAAATCTCGTTGGCTCTTCCCAAAAAGGAGGTTTGGCTTCTGAGTTGCACTCTTTGTGACCTCTCAGTGAGGAAAGATGTTATCCATTTGAGTGCCGTGCCATTCATTGCAGTATTCTATTCACTTGGCAGGTTTATGGAAGTAAATGGTGTTTAACACAGCAGAGAGACCCATAATGAACAATACATTTAATACAAACAAACATAAAAGGATGATGGTAACATATTGAAGAAAACATCAGTGTCATCAGGCTAGTTCTAACTCACATAGTGACTTAGTTGATAGCAAATGTCCTCAATGTGGATAGCCAGTTCCCTACCTCCTCTTTTAGGTCTCGCCTGACCCAGCGCATGCGCTGGTCTGGCGAGACTTATTGAGAGGGCTCCAAAAAGTGCTACCAGGCCAGCCTAGAGCAATAGTGCATGTGCGCGGGCGCGCACCGCTTTTACCGCGATTACTTTCACTTTCTCGGCCGCTCGGCCGCTTGGCATAGCCAATAGGTCTCGCTTTTGGGACCTTATAAGTATTTAGTTATGCAACTGTTTCATGGCTAAACACTTATAAGGTCCCAAAGGCAAGACCTATTGGCTATGCCAATGCTTGTCTTCTTTGCTCCTCGCATTGCTGCTGTCCTCCCCCCCAACCCCATTTCCTACTCACCACAATCGGTAGTACTTGTCACCTGGTACTCCTACCGGGACAAAATGTAGTACCTACACAGCGGCACTTGTTTTGGTTTCATTTTGATATGGGTTGGGTTTACGTGGGTGGGATAGGGTAGGTGGATTACATTGGGTATTAGTCAATACATACATTAGTCATGCAATTTATGCTGTATTTTTATAACGCAAATGGAAGAGAATTTATTCCTGGTGAAATACCGTGACTCTGCTTAATGACAGTTGAATATCCTCCAGAACGAGTTTATAGCATGCTGCGTATATAATATGAGACTCGTATTAATGAAAACTCAAAATGTATGAAGCAGTATTTAACAAAGTAATGTTGCAACTATAAAACCTAATAAAGTCTGTGTTAAAAAAAAATCAAGCTAGTTCTAAAAAAATAAATACCCCAAATTAATGAATCTGTGAGAGGGTATAAATGGTAAAAAAAAAAGAAGCCTATCAGGTCGAACCAGGTGGGACATCACAAGACATTAAGTGGAAACTTTAGCAGCAATAGATCATTTGTATTTTTCCTGTGACGGATTGGCCCTATTCCTTTCCAAAGCACCATAGATAACGATTATGTCAACTGCTCAAGCGGATTGTGTGGCTAAATAACAGTGTCCTAGATAACTGCCAGTTTGAGTAAAATCAGTGCCCCTGTACCACTATCTTTCATTGCCATCCTATGGTCCTCAAGTATTGTAGTGATAACTGTCTCAGTGACATAGGTTAGACAGAAGTAAACATGGAAGGAGTCAAAACAATTATCTTTCATATATAGTTGGATCATGAGGACTCATGATTCACTCAAAAACTCAAGGGGGGATAAGGCTGATTCAAGATTGGGCTATATTTTTGTTTAGATTGGTAAGGTCACCTTAGGAACAAAAGAGAATGGATGGAAAGCTTTAATCATTTTCAACCGTTGGTATTGCTGTGTCCCAAAATGGTATGGCCATACTCAGATGTTGGTTGAGTAGTTCTCTGTATCACAGAGACTCAAGTTGTACATTACTGAAGAAGCCCAATAAGGTCAAAATAGATTGTTGCTTTTTTATTTCATAAATACCTAGAAACAAAGCTATCTGTCTTACAGTAAAATGTTCTACTATTCTAATGGGTATCATTGAAGGGGGCAAATAATCGTCATTTTAATGGTATCTAAATGACCCAACCAAGAAAGGAAAAGTGTAAGATTGGTTAACCTGATTTTAAAAGTAATCCAGATTAAGTTTTACCATTCTTTAATAGAGTTAGAGTACCATATTTTGCTACTATTCCTGAACCCATCAAATAGTTGGTAAGATTTTTTAGCAAAATGCTGATTTAAATGCAAAGATTTGATTTTCGCAATATTTAATGTGTAGCCAGAAACATCTGACTACATCTGCAGCTCTCTAAAACACTAGTATTGAAATCCCTGGTTTGGATATTAAAAGCTGAACCATGTCTGCATTGGCCATCAATCTAATGTCATGTCCTTGAAAGGCATATCTTGAAATAGATTTAGACATTCTTAAACATTTCAAAAGAGTTCTAATACAAGAATAAAGAGTAATGAGGAAGCCAACACCCTTGTCTAATAACCCTTCTAAGTGTAAAGAAGAAGGATTGAACACCGTTGACATACAGAAGAAGACAACACAGCAATATATATTTTTAAAGTGTTGGTCCAAATCCATTCCACTTAATCGGCTTCATCAAAAACTCCCAACACACACAACCAAAGCGTTTTCAGCATCTTGCATGACAGAATTATCTGAAAATTTGTGACTTAAAAAAGCAGATTGTTCAAGTCTGATTAAATTTAGTTTAAAACATCAATGCCAAAACATGTTACAATTTGTGGTAATTAATGAGATGTAACCTTTACATACAGAGATGTCTCTGTCGTTTTTGGAATCACATACAGCATGGTGTCTGTAAAAGTGCCCTCACCCATCCCAAATAACAAAAATGAATTATAAAGTGACAGTAATTTTGGGTCACAAAACGTGGTAAACTGCAGAAAACAAATTGAACAGATAAGACATTTATTATTCTGTAAAAAAGTTATTAAAATATTGTAATATCAAATATAGATGGAAAATAATTTAAAATATTTATTATTGCTAGAACTATAACGTCAGCCATGACATATTCTATGACCTCATTTATCATATCACTGCAACATTTGCAAAACATTATTCATGAGAAAACTGTGCATGGTGTGCACACAAGTTTTTGTTTCTTGAGATAATTATAACTATCTATCACAAAAATGAGAGACTAGGGAAAAAGCGCCTTCTCTGACTCCCCTATCTGAAATGCAAACTCACGAAACAGAGAAGTACTAAAATCAACGGAAATATTAATTCTAAAGATAAAGACTTAAAGGTGTGGGACAACTCGCCTCAACACTCTATGGCAATTGAAAGAAAGTGATCTACAACAAGAAAGACAACAGATGTCTTAATACTGCCCTCACACACTATGCAGTGTCATGCTTCATCATAGGGCTGCATCTGACGTCCAGGTGCAGACCAACACACTGGACGGAGCGCAATTTTTTGTATATAAGAGGATTAGGGGTGAGGTTACAAAGAATGTGAAAGATTTAAGCAGACATTCACAAAACATATAGAAAAGTATAACAAAAGAAAGAGAAAAGTGTTCTCCTCAAACGGAACCAAAAAGGTGCAGACATATACAGATAAAACTACCTAAGGGGAATACCATCATATTATTTTATTCTTGAGGCCCCTTGGTAGGATTAAAAACTCAAATGGTCGGGAAATTTAGGGGAGGTAAAGAACCCCTATCTTCCTGCTGCCAAAACCAACATGTTTCTGCCAATCATACACGCCTTTGTGGGACCGTGGTCTTGTAGTCACACTTACTCCAAAGTACCACCAAGTCTGTGGTTCCTCACACAAGTCCTCCGCCGAAGGTCCCGGGTTTAGAGAATTACTAGTAAACTCTTATAACTGTTCCCACTCGGAAATTAATCCAGAGTAGGTGATGTCCAGGTACAGTTTGGCCTGTTGAAATAAGGTAACATACTCCAAATAGGGGTGGAAGACCAGAGAATGAGGGACCAACACCCTGACGAAAGCCAGAACTACCTTTTTTAGCGTGTATGATTGGCAGAAACATGTTGGTTTTGGCAGCAGGGAGATAGGGGTTCTTTACCTCCCCTAAATATACCGACCTTTTGAGTTTTTAATCCTACCAAGGGGCCTCAAGAATAAAATAATATGATGGTATTCCCCTTAGGTAGTTTTATCTGTATATGTCTGCACCTTTTTGGTCCCGTTTGAGGAGAAGACTTTTCTCTCTCTTTTGTTATACATTTCTATATGTTTTGTGAATGTCTACTTAAATCTTTCACATTCTTTGTAACCTCACCACTAATTTTCTTATATACAAAAAATTGCGCTCCGTCCAGTGTGTTGGTCTGCACCTGGACGTCAGATGCGGACCTATGATGAAGCATGACACTGCAAAGTGTGTGAGGGCAGTACTAAGACATCTGTTGTCTTTCTTGTTGTAGATCACTTTCTTTCAGTTGCCATAGAGTGTTGAGGCGAGTTGTCCCACACCTTTAAGTCTTTATCTTTAGAATTAATATTTCCGTTGATTTTAGTACTTCTCT
Source organism: Triturus cristatus (assembly GCF_964204655.1). NCBI lineage: Eukaryota > Metazoa > Chordata > Amphibia > Caudata > Salamandridae > Triturus > Triturus cristatus. Next base: position 465,438,590 of record NC_140592.1, read on the forward strand.
GTTTAGTGAGTTTACATAATTATAACTATACCTGCTGAATTTCTATGGTTTTATGTGTGTACAATAAGAACCTAACTGAACTACACTGATGTGGGCAGGGAAACAGATCAAGATATTGCTCTTACCCGGAGGGAGCCACATAAAACACTGCTTCCTGCAAGCGGAAGCAATACTTGCTCCTGCAACATGGGGCAAGTCACTAGGGCTGTGAGGGACCTGCCCCCCCCTGCAGCTCCCATAGATAAGTGTGGCCCATGGATATAGGGTCCCCAGGGCCATAACTGGCTCAGGGAGGGAGACACATTGCCCCTCCCCTTTAAAATAAGAAAATGCAACTGGAGATGGGGTCCCCAGGGGCCAAAGAGGCTCCGGGAGAGTGTCCACACAGCCCTCCCCCACATTAACATACATATGGCCCTGGGGGATGAGTCCCCGGGGTCTAATATTGCTTGGAAAGGAGGACCGGGGGGGCACTCATCCCCTTTTATATTATATTTGGTCCAGAGGGATGTGGTCTCTGGATCCAAGAAGGCTTGGGCGGCTGCATGTCCCCTTCCCTGTTTAACTGTATTTGGCCCTGGGGGATGGGGTCCCTGGGGTCCAAAAGCCAATCCTGCACTGCCTGGCAAGGAAAATTACCTTTACAACGCGGACATTACACCGCAATACCTTTACAACACAATTGTTACAACAACCGCGTTGTTAGTACGCTATGTAATGACATCGCAAGTCTTTACAAGGAATTCCACTAGGGGGCGCAGAGGTATTGGAAATATATTTCCAAAACCTTTCCTACTGTTGAGCAAACTGGAGTAGGAATACTAAATAATACTATTCCTAAGTCCAGCGCGCCCCCTAGAGGAAGTTGTTGTAAAGACTTGCGAAGTAATACATTGCGCACTAACAACATGGTCGTTGTAATGACCACATTGTAATGGCCCGCGATGTATTACATCACGATGTAATGTGCCATATTCCCTGTCAAAGATTTAAACCCCTCGGTCGATGGCCAAAAGCTGTGCATATCACAGGGTTCGCTGCCTGCGGCCAGGCCCTCTGTCCATCCCCCGCTATGCACGCAGAAAGGCCCGGTGCAGCGTGGGGCCCTGTGGCCAACCCACAACGACGCATGACTGAATGCCTTGTGCAACATGGGGTTGGCTACCCTTAAGGGGTGTTGGCCACAGGCACCGCCAAAGGCCATGCTCAATGTCAGGTTGGCTACCTGGGAGGGGTTGGCCACAGGGCTGAATGCTCTGCGCAGTGTGGGGTTGGCTGCCTTTAGGGAGGTTGGCCAAAGGCCTGGCCACAGGCCAGGTCCTTTGATCAAACGCCTATCTCACAAGCCATGTGCAGCATAGGGTTGTCTGCCTTTGGAGGGGTTGGTTACAGGGCCTAGCTGCAGGCCAGGCCCTGTGGCTAACTCCCATCCGTGCACGGCTGAAGGCACCGTGGGTTTGGCTGCATGCAGGGGCCTGGCCAAATGGCCTGGCCACAAGACAGGTCCTGCAGCCAACCCCTTGCCGTGCATGGCCTTTGGGGTCAGATTTACATATGGTCATAAATTATTACTTTACATTTTTTTTAAAGTAGAAATTCACTGAATAAAACAAAGGTTAAAGTAACATTATCTTTAGGTGATAAGTTCAGTAACAACAACATGTTTAAACTCTAAAAAACACATAAATTTACCAATAATAGATATAGTTATCTCAAGAAACTATGACTTGTGTCCTAAGGTAACTACGGCCAGACTGGGAATGCAAATCAGCCCTGGCAATTAACTCGGACCGGCCTCCAGGGTCAGGTGTGGGACTGGTGGGAAACACTGCTGTTGCTACACTGCTTTTGTTACAGGGGGCCGATATTGCAGTGCTGCTGCAAAACCATCCCCCAGTAACAAAACCGGCCCCCACCATCCAAAACCATCCCCCACCCTTCCAACCCACCAGGAAAACGCCTGGTGCCCGCTACGCCCAGTCCGCCCTGAACGTAACTGTAACTTGTACCCTCGCCATGCACTGCTAATTACCCCCCATAATACATCACTCATGACATCTTCTGTGACCTCATTGATAATATCACTGCAACATTTGCAATGAAATTATTGATGCCAAAACTGTGCATGGCGGGGGCACGAGTTAGAGTTATCTTAGGGCATGAGTCATAGCTACTTGAGATAACTATAACTGGTGAATTTCTGTGTTTTTAAGAGTCCAAAACATTACATTGTCACAACATTTTATCGAACAATAACGTTATTTAAGCATTTTGGGGTGTGTGTGTGTGCGTGCGTGCGTGTGTGTATGTGTTTGTGCGTGTGTGTGTAAATGTACTTTTGGTTTTGAAATGTGCAAAACCACTGAAATGCACTAGTTATGTTTAGGAACACAAAAAACACACGCCATAACTTGCACCACAGGAAATGTTGTTTTATGAATAACTATTTTTGTGTTTTGAGTTTCTGTGCCAAAGAAAAATTAGTGAAATTAGTATTTGAGATTGGCAGGTGGTGCGTGTTATTGGGTAGGATAACCATAATTGGCGAATTATAGTGGTTTTACACTTTAGAGACAGAAACATAAATAGGTTTCTAACTGTGTTTTTTTCAGAGAATTTGCCTGGCTTTTTATGATGTGTTTAATTTCCAGCAATCGCTGCACAGGGCCTGCAGCTGTGTGCAGTGGAGGTTGGGAGCAGGGTCTGGCCTCCATTAGGGATTCACAAATCTAGTACTGATTTGCAAACCCAGCACTCTGATTGGCTGGCCACCACAGAAAGATTTCTGTTGCAGCAGTCATTACCCAAACACAGTTCACTGAGCACTGTTTTTGGAGAAAAAAAAGAGCATAAAGGAGCAGGCTGAACCTGCCCGACCCCCAGGCCCATGTGGGGTGCCACAAAGGGATCCCACTAAAAACAGATCCCAAAAATTATTTTATCTCATGATTTTGGAATCCTATACTGGATTTGTAAATCCTTTCGGCCCCCATGATTCGCGTATCCAGGAAAGGATTCACAATCCTATAAAACCCCATTTTTAAAAATCAGTACACTACAGTTGGCTGCACACGGCTGGGTGGACCAAAGGCTCTGATCAGTGGGAGCTGGCCATCTGCAGAGGTTGGAGTACAGGGTCTATAGGCTCTGCACTGCAACCAACCGGGTGCACTGCGGGAGCTGGACATCCACAGAGAGCCAGGCCTTGTGGCCATCCATGATGTGTATGTCCAAAGACTTTGGAGCTGTGTGCTGTGGGTTTAGGCCACCCGCGGAGTCTTGGCTGCACGGCCGAAGACCATGCACGGCGGGTGTTGGCCTCCTACATACATTTGTATGGCCAGAGTCCAGCTCCTACGGTCATCCTAGTGGTGTATTGCCAAAGGTAGTACATAGTATGTGGTGTGTATTGGCCACCCAACACTGCTGCACACGGCTGAAGGCTGTGTGCAGCAGGGGTTTCATGTCTGCATAGGGAGGGGCACAGGAAATGCGGCTAGGCCTTGAAGCCAGCCCTGCTGAGCACAACGCCTTGTGTAGTTGGTGGTGGATGCATACGGATGGCTGATCGCATTGCCTGCAGCCAACCCAGCTTTGCATATCCATAAACCTTACTCAGCGGGTCCTTTCTGCCCACAGAGTGTTGCCTGCAGGGCCCGCACCCACCCTGAAGTGCGCTGCTGAAGGCCATGCATCGCGAGGGTTGGACGCCCACAGAGGTTTGGGCACAGAGAACTCTTGAATGTGGTACATGGTCAAAAGCCCTAGAGATTTGTTGAAAAAAAAGGTTATGGTGAAGTGATGGTTAGTTTTGGTTACAAAATCTCGACGTATATTTCAATTTCAAGCTTTATTTCGACTTGTATCATCATAAAAGCAACATATATAAACATTATCAATATCATATACAAATACACAATCCAGATTCCAAGTAATACATACGAAGGTCAGACCACAATGAATTATATCCGCAGCTATGCTAAAATCAAACATACATTATAAATTAGTTTAAAAGCCAGATAATATTTAAAAAATAATTCCCAAATACATATTAAAAAAAGGGGGAATAGATAGAATTCATAATGTCTAACCAGGCCTGGTAGTGGTATAGCCAGCCTATGTGTGTTACAGCTTACAACCTATCTGATTCCTTATAAGATACACATTGAATAGGAATCTACTTATACAAAACACTATAGGTTGCGAGGTATTTGACTTAAGTGTGCGTTCTGCCTCTTTAAAGAACCTAAACCCCATATTTTTACATAAGGGTTTAATCCATTGGTCCCTTGGTTTTTTATAGACCGGACAGAAAAACAGTAGATGGGCGTCATCTTCTTTTGCTTTTTGGGAACAAAGAGTACACAATCCTCTAGTATCATTGCCCCTCCAGCTACTAGTATTTACAGAAGTCTGCAAAACCCCATATCTAAATTGTAAGTATAATGTTTTTGCTAGGGGGGGGTCTTATCTCGTCCATAAATTGCTCAAATGCAGGAGTGTCCTTGAAAATCAAGAATCTCTGCGTCAATGGACCTAATAGGGAACTAGTAAGTACTTCCTCCTTGATATATATCCAAAAAGCGGATTTCAAAAGTTTTTTAGAAGATGATGACATATTCTGGGGTTCTTCCCAAAAATGGGACAACCCTAGCCTTATGAACCACTGGGAAATATGTTTTAACCATGTGATATTTTTATACTCATCAATTCTAATTATTTCCGTCAGTCCATTCTTATAATCACTCAGCTCAGGGGTTGTCCATAATCTAACCCAGTAAAGTAATGGCCTTAGTGTGGCTTGGTGATCAGTCCTTTTAAGATTAATATCCATGAACACTGGAATTATCGGCGTTCTTGTTGGTATTTTAAGCAACCTGCGTATGAAGAGATTTTCTTCCTTCTTGAAAGTGTTATTGCAGGAATGGCCCCATACCTCAGCGCCATATAATGCCGCCGATTGAGCCTTTGCTTTAAATAATTCTAGTGCCGGCGTAATCGCTTTAGATTGACTACTGCCATGCACCTTCAGAATAGGCAACAGGTTTTGTTTCAAAATTAGTTTACTTTTTTCCATCTGTCCCTTCCATAAGAGCATACTATCCAGCGTAATGCCCAAATAATTGAAGCTCTCCACATACTCCAATTTTTCATTATTTAAGACCAGATTCTTTCTAAATGATTTCTGAGGGTTTATGGACATATATTTTGTTTTAGATGAATTTATTTCTAACCCCTTCTCCACACAGTAATTATTAAAAGTATTTACTAGATTTTGTAGACCCTGTGGGGTTTGTGAGATGAGGATTGTATCATCAGCAAAAAGTAGTGCAGTGATCGCTTCATCTCCTAATTTCGGGGAGTCATGTTTGCAGTTTCTTAAGTAGGTGGGTATATCGTTAACGTATAAAGAAAAGAGTGTGGGCGCCAACACACAACCTTGACGTACACCCCGACCCACAGGGATAGCTTTTGAAATTTCTCCTCCCTTGCCCCATCTCACTCTTGCATAATTCCCTGTGTGTAGTCTAATTAATTCCTTAAGTAACTCACTAGGAGCTGCCATGTTTTCAAGAGTGGACCACAGTAGTTTGCGTGGTACAAGGTCAAAAGCGGCCCTCAGATCAATAAATACTACATACAGACTACCCTTCCTTATATTGATATATTTCCAGCTTGGTATTTAGAAAAAATCTGCACCCCCTCTGTCCATATTAAAAGTCTATTTAAAATGTGTCTGGCGAAAACTTTTTGTAAAAGATCTATTAAACTTATGGGGCGGTAATTGGCCGGATCATAGCGATCCCCTTTCTTAATAATTGTTACAATTTCAGCCCCTTTCCAGGATTCGGGGATTGGCGTTCCAGCCGCTATGGAGTTACAAAGAAAATTTATGTAAGGTCCCCAAACTTCTATATCATGCTTTAGCAAATCGCCAGGGATTTTATCAGGGCCAGGGGCTTTGCCCATTTTTATAGCCTGTAGCGCCTCAACAGTTTCTTCTAGACTGAAGTGCAAAAGGGTGTTATCAGTTGATATATTAGTCTCCTGGTCCTCCATAGCCAGCCCCTCATTAGTATTACAATATAATTTAGAGAAATGATCACACCAAGTTTTCTCATCAAGGTAAATATCCCTAGAAGATCTACCTTTTTTATTTCCTTTAGAGATTAGATTCCAAAATGTGCCCTGGTCTTTCCGATTGGCCGCATTTAAAAGGTCATCCCAAAGAGATCGTCCCATGTTTTTTTTGCTTGGGCCAATATTTTATTATATGCTCGTCTGCTATTTTGGATTCCCTGAAGGTTCTTTGATTTAACAGCCTGGATCAGATCAGTCTTGGCTACACGACAATCCTTAGTATACCATTTGTTTACTATCTCTAAGTGATTATCTTTCTGATTTGAATCCTTTTTATAGATTTTGCTTAAATGAGGAGTGAGTGCATCTACTAATTTATAATGTAAATCTAAAACATCCTGAGTGCCTAAAACAGGCATTTGGCATGCTTCAAATATATCAGCGAAAGTATTATAAATGTTTATCATCGTTTCTTCTTTAGCCAAAATATAGGGCCACTTTCTAGCACGCCTATTGTTTGTAACCTGAAATTCTCCAACGGGGCTATTTAGCATGGCGTCCATGTTTATATTAGATTTAAAAGGCTCTGGATGTAGCCATAGTTGGAGGGGGAAATGGTCACTCTCTGTTCTAAAGTCTATTTTAAAATCAATTATTAAAGACCATAGACTCATGGAAACCAGTATAAAGTCTATGTGAGACCTATAATTTCCCCTACCAAATGTTGGAGCCGCTGGTCTATCAGACTGAAAACGGCCATTACACGCCCTTAATTCATGATTCACTGACATTTGTAAAATCTGCATAGCTGCTATAGAATTTTTAACTGTGCCAATGGACTCCAAAGGCAGGACATTATTAGCTGTGTCCTGATCATCAAATAGGGTGTCCAAGCCCAGTAATGGTTCATATTGACAATTAAAATCTCCTCCGACAATTATCTTTTCATTTGGACTTAGAGTATTTAAGTAAAAGTCAAGAAGTTCCACCACCTTTGATTCTTTATTAAGAGGGTACGGTCTGTTATATATATTTAGTAAATATATGATTTCTTTTCCCCTTGTTACCATTTTTAGACCCATTAAATCAGGGGAAGAAATCGACAGTAGGGTAATATCTAACTCCAAGGTAACTCTTATCCATACCACCAAACCCCCAGACGCTCTTCCTCTTACTGACGGGTTTGCGCCACAACTAAATGTTCTATATCCCAGTCTATGCAGTGTGTCTATAGCCCAGGTCTCCTGGAGAAGAACAATATCATATTCCTCAATATAGGAAGACCAAGCTTCATCCTGCAGGTTCCTGGTTAGCCCTGCTATGTTCCATGATATTAGTCTAGCAGATACAAATTCAGCTACACTATCCGCAGGACTGCTTAAAGCGTTAATTCCATCAATTGACAACTTTGCAGTAGTTACCCCCGCATTCTCAATATACCTGATATCACATTGCCCAGCCTCACCCGAACTAGCATTGATAGTTCCCAGGTTAGTTTGGGGCTCAGCAATCGTCATAAGATTAAAAGTCGGTATATCAAGGGGCGGAATAGGGGTTCCCATCCTTGTTTGTTCGAACTCTGCATAGGGTTCCACTGCAGTCAAAATCCTATCCCCAACCTGAACAGCTATCTTAGTCTCATCATCTAGCTTGTTGGCTGGCATTAGTCAGTCATTCAGATCCAAGGTACTTAGTGCCAAATACCTATTACTTGTGTTGGTCTGAGGTAGTAAACATTGGTTAGGATTTAGGGGCATATTTGGGATATTAATCTGGGAAGCCCTAGCTAAATGACTGTAGAAGTATCCCAGAGGATGTACGCCCACACTATTCTCTCCCACTACCAACGATGCTGCTCTAAGTAGTACAGTCGCAACATGTTGGGGATATTTGAAGTTTACGATTATACAATCGCCTTTGCAGGTTTTCCTGGCATTCCCAATCCAGGGGACCCGTCTAGTTGATAATATCTGATCCGAGTAGTTGACAGGGAACCCGCAGTTATTGTTTAGCCAGGAAACAGTTTTTCCGTTTGAGAGAGTCATGTGATTCATTTCTTGTGTTAGACTGCGTAGTGTCTATTGGTGGGACGTTTGAAAGCACTACAACGTATGGCTCACATTGTGGGGTTAAATTAGTAGAGCGAAATTTTTGTTTAGCTTGGACCAACGTCCATCCTGTGTTAGTTAAGGCTGCTGGTGGTGGAATGGTTTCATCCACCATCTGACTATCTACCGTAGGGTTAAGTGGAGGAGTGTTCTCCTTTATTGGGAGTTGTACAATATTTCCATGCTGGTCCGGTATCCCACCTTTTAAGTCATTCTGAGTATCAATTATTGCAGATAGGGAACCACCTAATCTAAGCACCTCTGCAGATAATAAATCTATTTTGTCGACTAGTGGTTTAACAGCAGCATCCAGTTTATCCTCAAAAGCCTTAATAATACAGGACATGCTTTTTGTACTCATGTCTATGCTAGTACCATAATTAGTAGTCATAGTTCCCTTATGACAAGAAGAATTTTTATGATTTGCTTCAGAAAATGATTGTTTGTGCTGTGCACCCCCCCGCTTGGGTAGCGTTTTTCTACACTTCCTTACCACCCTTTTTACAGGGGAGCAAACTATTGGGTCGGCTCTAGATTCATCCAACGAGTTCAAAGGTGTGGCATCAGGGTCTACAGGCATAAGTAAAGGACCTTCTAATAATATAGGAGACTCTGGTAAAGCCAGGAACTCTGTTAGCAAACATTCAGCACCAGTAGCAATAGGTGCAACAGCATCTGAAATAATATTATCAACGTTACTCAAAGGAGCTAGTTCCGTAGTGTTATCGCGGCCCAAGGATTTTCTTCTATCGTTATTAATTTTACTTACTATTTTCACAAGATAGTTATCCATGGTAGATTTATTTTTTGCCATGAATTAATTATATAGGGCGCGTTTTAGTCCAAAAATAATAATCAATCGGGAAATAGCTGCAATGAACCTGATATATGGTAAATTGTTACCCTGTTATAGATGCGGTGCTAAAGATGTATTTTTTACAATCTGCACATATGATAGCACAGCAAATCTGATTTTAAATTCTCAAGAAGGGAACAGCAGCAACCTCAGCCAGTAATTAATGAGCAGAACAGACCCTCAGCCATTCAGTCACAGAGTGTAAATCAAAAGTTAGTAACGGGGCACAGTCTCAACATCCTCGTGAACCAGGCTCCGTGGTAATGCAAATAACAGTACTACTGAGTTGGCAGGAGCAAGTCAATATGGCATGGTTTACAAGAAGCGTCTTATCGTCGCCGATGCACTTACTTTGGGGGGGGTGGCCCAGCCCGGCCTCGTCTGGCCCCGGACGGCCACAGACGGTCCCGCCCTTGTCCCGGGCTTCTCCCGGCGCCGCCCGCGCGCGTCCCGTGACGCGGGAGTCAGAGCTGTCTCTTAAGCGCCTCCTGGTGCGAAAGACGGCGTCGGCGGCGGCTTCCTGCCGCTAGGGACTCTGGGAAATGGAGTCCGGTGTCCGGTGTCCGCTCCGCGGCCGCAGTAGGTGTGGAAGTGGCGGCGGCGAGAGACCGGACACGCAAGGAGCCAAACACTGTGCCAGGAACAGTCACCACCACGGCCCAAGGTTAGAGGAAGCAGCCCGCTCTGCCGAAGTCAGAGCTGTCTCTTAGGCACCTCCTGGCACGAAAGACGGCGGCGGCGGCGGCTTCCTGCCGCTAGGGACTCTGGGAAATGGAGTCCGGTGTCCGGTGTCCGCTCCGCGGCCGCAGTAGGTGTGGAAGTGGCGGCGGCGAGAGACCGGACACGCAAGGAGCCAAACACTGTGCCAGGAACAGTCACCACCACGGCCCAAGGTTAGAGGAAGCAAAATAACTCAGAAATTTGTGCTGTTTAAGTTGAAACTAGCCACAGTTACTATTACTTCACGGACTTATGATTTATATAAAATGAGCCAAGGCACTTTATTACAAAGTGGTGGACCTGTCTGTGAGAGGACGAACTGTAGAGATCAAGGGAATCCCTAGTTAAAAAGTAAATAAATAAATAAAAACGAACTTGAATAATTTACTTTATCGCGTGAGTGTCTGCACATTCTATCTAACTAGTTGCATGTTTTCGCCCAGATTAATTTTTGCCATACAACAGTATCCCTGCGCCAGTAAACCAGAATGACAACATTGCCTAACTGCACTCCAAACACCGAGGGGGCCCATCCTTGCAGGGTGCCAGCAGCTCCCCGGCGAGAGCGCCAGATGGATGAGATGTGAAGGTTTGGAACCAGAGCAAGACAAACAGCAAAGCTGGCAGGGGCACAGGGGCAGCCTCTGTCCGAGGGAGGACAGGAAACAGCTCCGCTGCACCCAGCCAAAACACAGCCCGGCCTCTGGGCACAGAGGCCTATAAATTCAAGCTTCCGGATCAAGGGACAGGTGGAAAACAGGGAGGAGCTGCGGTAGAAACATTCATGAAAACATTTAAATGCCATGGTCTCTCAGATGACAACCCATGTCAAATGTGACACCTTCAGTCTGTTCTGTTAGATATCCTAGCGCTTAATTTTTAAGTAAATAGTGCCCAAAATCTGTCTCAGGAGCTCGCTAAGATCACTGATGAATGCTGGAGTTTCTGAGTACCCACGCTGCCTGCTCTTGATTTGACCTCAGGTCTCTTTCTTCCGACTCACTGCTCTTCCTGTCTCCTAATCTAACTTGAACAGGGTATTTTCATCCCTGCTTTCTCACATTGAACCTGTTTTTCTGTCTTTTCCTTCATCCTTCACACTCCTTTTTCTGCTTTTCTCTCTCGTTGGGGGTCAGAGTATGAAAAGGAAAAATAAGTCCTGGTCTCACGATGCTCTCATTTTTCTTTCATCATTAGTCGATTATTAAAAATAATCATAAAAGAACAATCATCACGTAAAAGTGCACAATAAACATCAGGGGCCATAATATAGAATTGCCCTGGGGCGCAACAGGCGTTTGCGCCCAATTTGCACGTTCCCGGAGCACTTTGGTATTATAGAAGGGGCCGCAGATGCTTGTGCGTTCCCTTCTGTAATAGTGAAAGCGCTGGCGCACATACAGCGCCAGGTGTTTCTTAAGAGGCTGTGCCCTTATTTGCATGGGGGCATGGCTGTATGCAAATGAGGGAATCCCTTTGCCTCTGCAACCATGGCGTATTGTAGACGCGGGCACAGGGGCAAGAGGCAAAGAAGCTGCCAGTGCGCCCCTTGAAAGCAGACTTTTTTTGAGGGGAATGGGGTCCTATGGACCTCCCAGACATCCTCCTGCAGGCAGGTGCAGTCACTCACTCTGATCCCCATTAGTGCAGGAGGGGGGCATGGCTAAGATGGTGGAGTGAATGGACGTGCTTAGCTGGCACTCCTTCCCTGCCCAATCCAAAGCATGTTTAATTGAATCACCCGGCTGGTGTTGCATCCGAGGGGGCCCGTATATATCACCAGGGGGCAAGTGCTGATCACCCGGGGGACGGATGGTGCCTGTTTGGAGTTTGTTTGGTGGGGCCGGAAACCTGATGCGCACTGCGGCCTGCCGCCAGCACGGGATGCGACACACACGAGTGATGGCTGGAGCGGAGCAGAGGCGTCGGCGATCCCCTGGTTTGTGGCGCTTCCGGGGGGCACATACCATTGAGTGCAGGGGCTGATCGCCACGGGGCCTAACAGCACATGAGTGGAGACTTCCTGGAGAGGTCAGAAACCTGAAGCACACTGCGGCCTGCATCGAGCATGGGCCGCGATACAACCGAGCGGCGGCTGGAGCTGGGCGGAGGTGGCCGCCTTGAGACTCACTGAGGAAGGGGTTGCGGGAGCAAGCAGACACCAGATTGGCCAGGAAGCTCCCTCAATTGCAGCCCATACCTCCGCTGGTCCCTGGCAGCACAATCAAGCATATGTAGGCCTACTCCATGGAGGGGACGTGCCTTCGAAACCTGGGGCCTCCGGCGGTGAATGCATCTTACCCGCATTAGGGCCTACAACCCGGCCTGCTCCCCTTGACACTGCACCCCCCATATTGCCTCCCACATCTCTTCAGCCTGCAGCACTCTTCTGTCCCGGGGGTGGGGTGGGAAGGGGGGGGGACTGCAAACCGCGGGGCAAATGGCACTGGGGCCAGAACCCATAACGCTGTTGCCCTGAGCCCTCTCGTAAGCGGTGGTGGGGCCCACTGGGCAAGCCTTAAAGCAGGGGCCTACCACTTCCATGCCAGCCAGCCCACGGCCCATTGGGAGCAACCCTGAGAACCACTACGCAACACTTGGGCCCACGTCTCCTACATATGGGGTAGGCCTAAGGCAGGGATCTGAGTGGTGCACTGAAGCCCAGTGGCCCTTTTCGGCCCCATAGCGTTCCCTCCCAAGCGGGCGGACCATGGAAGAAAGCAAGTGGACTTTACTGTCCTTGCGCAGGTAGTGCCTGCAGCTTCCTTGAACAGCCCTGGCCCTGTGATCTCCCGGGCCCACTTCGGAGTTCCCCAGTATCTCTTGGCCCCCACAGAAAGGCGGCCGATCGGCACCTCAGCTTCTATTCTCTTGTGGCCCTTACTCTCTTTGTTGTGCCGGAACTGTCCTAAGCTAAAGGCCCTAGAGGCAGCAAACACTGAGACGAAAACACTGCTGGGAATCCAGCGGCTGAACAATGTCACAAGGGTGGAACTACCATGTGCCCACGCCGGCAGTGCTCATTAGATTTGATTGGGTCCCGGCCCTGCCCTAGATCATGTTTGGGCCGTGAGCCCAGTGGCGCTACCGCAAATCTCGCACACCTTGGTCCCTGGGCCTGGAAGTGGGGAGTCATGTTAACAGCTAAAGGGAAGAAGGACATATCTGTCAAAGAAATGCTGCTTAAAGGTACGGTGGAATCCCAGCAAGAAAAGTCGTCCCAGGAGGACTCCAAGCAAATAGGTGGAGTTACGGCGTGGAGAGTTCGATGACCTGTGGATTTCTGAAAGCACTGTTTGAATCCTTTTGGGAAGATCTCCAGATGGTTAAAAAAGATCTCGTGGTGGAGCTCAGGGAAGTGCGCTAGGACATTGATGAAGTAGGTGAGAGAGTGGTGGCCTTCGAGGAGACCTCCCTGACCAGGGACGCAGAAATTGAAGCCCTCCTGCAGGAGATCATCCTTTTGCAAGACCAGCAGTTAGGCCTTCAAGCCCACGCTGAAGACCTGGAAAACAGGTCAATAAGGAATAACATATGCATTAGGGGGGCCCCCACAGACGCAGAAGGTATGGACGTCGAGGGCTACATCCAAGCCCTATTCGGACGCATCCTTGGGGACAACACACTGAGAAGCACCAAGTTAGATCGATCCCACAGAGTTGGCCTCCCAAGGGCACCTCCTCGCCCACCAGCTGACATTCAGGTCTGTGTCCATATTTTCACCAAAATAGAGGGATCCTCAGGGCGGCCAGAACTGTCCAAAAACGCAATCCATGGCCAGTCACTTCAGCTATTCCAAGACCTGGCAGCATTCACCCTGCTGAAAAGGAAAGAGTTCCGGCCGGTTACCCGTCATCTTCACTCCCGGGGCATCTCATACTCCTGAGACCACCCACTCCTGAGACCACCCATTTCACCTAATTTCCAACTGCAGGGTTAAAACCTACTAGCTGCGCTCCCTGATGGAGTCCTGCAAAATCCTCAATCTCGAACTAACTGACCTGGATTCCCAACACCACCACATCAGCCGACGAGAAAGTCCAAGGCAGAAACAATCGTGGATCCAGGCGAGGACCGCACCCTGTGCTCCAGCTCCCGGACCCGGCCACCATGGCCAGAAAAGGACTGAGGTACCGTTATTGTTGGCTCACTGTGCCCTGGTAGACCCCACGGATCCAGCCTTTCAAGTCATGAAAGACTCTATGGACCACATGTTTACTCTGGTTTCTTATTTTCTTTTGGGATTTGGGGGTAATGTTTGGGGGTTCCCCTCCTGACTGACTGCATGTGAGAGAGATGACATACCTCTAGACCACTATGATCTCACCTCGCATGTATGGCTCCGATGTACTTTGCATCGAACCTCAGGTGTTCCCAGCTTACATCCTCCTGTCCCTCTCTATATTCCGGATAATGGAGATAAAACTACTTAGTCTTAATGTGAAAGGCCTTAACAAACCCACTAAGAGGTCAGCGATACTTTCCTTTTCAGGACACTTGCAAGGAGATATCTGCTTGCTCCAAAAGATGCATTTGCTCGCGCAAGACACACAGAATGCACACCAGAAGATTACCACAACAATTTTGGTCATCGGGGAGGGGGAAGAGAGGGGGAGTTGCAATACTTTTCTCCAAGCACTTCAACAGAGTGATTTTAGGTCCATGTCTAGAGATCAAGGGTCGCTTGCGGGCCATCCGGGTGCGATTAGGCACATGTCATTTCACAATAGCCTCACTCTATGCTCCCAATGAACAACAGGAGAGCTTTATCATTGATGCACTTGCTAAGGTCCTTCAGTCCCCAGATCAGGCAATTTTGGTGGGAGGAGATTTCAATATAGTCATGGATGCGTGCAGGATCGCTCTGGGCAGAGGACTGGGCATGCTGGGGTCCTTTCCCCAGGGGGCTGGCATGGTTGGTAGACTGCGGGCTACGCGATGTTTGGTGTCTGCAATACCCTGATGAACAGGGTTACATGTTCTATTCAGCGGCACATAAAACCTACTCCCACTTAGACCATTTCTTAGTCTCTCCCTTGGCCTGGGACCGGATAACGACTTCTTCCATTGTGCCTCTCTCACTGTCCGACTATGAGGCAATCACACATACTTTAACAACCCATGCTCCCCCCTTCCAGCTGCAGCCATGGTGCTTACGTGAAATGCTGTTGCACTCTCCTGACAGTGTCTTCAATCAGACAGACAATTACTGACTATTTAGCCATTGATGACATGGGGGAGGTCCCCCTCTCCTGGATTTTGGAAGTTCTTAAATTGGTTGTCTGAGGAGCTTTCATTGCAAAAGCAGCTCATGACAACAAGGTCCGGAAAGATAAAAGGGAGAAGTTGGAAAATCGGTATTGGAACTGGAGTCCATTCTTGAGCGCACCGGGGATCCTAGAATATGGCACAAACTGGAACAGGAGAGACTGTAGCTCAAAAGCCTTGACTTAGAAAGGGCTGAATATGCAATGCTTCACCTCAAACATAAATCCTATATAGGGCCCAACAAGGAGGGGCGGATGGTAGCACACTGCTTGCGCCGCAAACAATATGCGAACACAGTCAAAGCCATACAAACGCGCGCGGGTTTAGCGGTATCTGATGCCTCATCTATTGTGGGTAAATTTTGGGCATTCTATGCTAACCTATATGCGGAGGACCACGCGACGACCTCAGATCCCTAAGCCTAAGTACAGTCTGCAGCAATCACACCTCTCCCACCCGCTGAATCAGTCACTTGACCAACCTATTAGAATACAAGAGGTGATCTCGGCGATTGCAAGGCTGAAGCCAATTAAATCACCAACCCCCAAAGGGCTCAGCGTCATTTTTTTAAAGACATTTTGTAATGTACTGGCTCTCTTTATGACACGCCTTTTTGATTCCTTCGCCGATACCGGATCAATGACAGAATCCATGCTGCAGGGCTCCATCTCAGTGATTCTGAAGCCCGGGAAAGATCCTAAGCAGTGCCGCTCGTACCGCCCGAAATCCTTGCTCAATGTAGATTCGAAACTAATTGCCAGCATCCCTGCACATTGCCTTAACCCCTGATGCCTGGCCTTCCTAATCCAGATCAGGCTGGTTCTATTCCCTCACGCCAATGTGGGGACAACATCAAATGTGTGTTCCACTTTATTGATAAAGTTCAGAGCTCCCGTGAAGAGGTTCTTTTACTAGCTATTGATGCAGAGATGGCGTTTGATAGAGTGCAGTGGCCTTACTTGTTAGAACTCTCAGGCACTTCGGGTGGGCGAGTGATTCAAGAGATGGGTTCACAGCATATACAGCACACCTAGTGCAGTGTTCCAGATCAACGGTGTGAGCTCCAGCAAGTTTAGGTTGGAGAGGGGTATGAGGCAGGGCTGCCAGGGCTGCCCGCTCTCCCCGCTCCTCTTCGCTTTATATATTGAGCCCTTCGCTCAGAGTCTGCGAGAGGACCCCGGGGCAACGGGCATTAAATTAGGGGCTGATCATCACTAGATTAGTCTCTATGCAGGTGATATTATACTCTCCATCACCCGACCCCTGTCCTCACTTCCTGCTATTACATCAGAGCTGGAAGCATTTGGGGCCGTGTCGGGCTTCAGGGTAAATTCCCTTAAATCACAAACACTAAACCTCACCGTTCACCAAGACACAGAGGAAATTCTACGAACCCAATATGACTTTCAGTGGGTGGAGACTGATCTCCCCTACCTGGGACCAGTACTTGCTCGGAGTCTCACAAAACTGTTCAGGCCAATTACTCTAGACTCATGGTCACAATTCATAAAGACCTAGATCACTGGCAATGCCTTCCTCTATCCTGGCTAGGCAGAATAACCTCAGTGAAAATGAATGTCCTACCCCTGGCCCTTTTCATTTTCCAGACGCTTCCCCTCTTTCCCCCACCCAGAGTGCTTTGCAATCTACAAAGGGAGATCGATTGCTTTATCTGGGAAAAGACGAAGCCTAGATTACAAAACAACCATTGCAATGAAACAAACACGAAAGGGGCCTGGTGGTGCCTAATGTCTTGCGGTACTACCAAGCCATGCAGCTGAGATACCTGATATAGTGGAATCGCCCTCTGACAGAAAAGCACTGGGTCTTCATTGACCAAATGGTCGCAGGTTCACACATTCTGAGAGAGGTCTGGCTCCCCCATGTCCATAGATCCTGTGGTCTTTCCTCATCCAACAGACACCAGTCATACACTGATAATATGGGATAGGTTAATGGAGACGGCCGGGCTCTCGTCCATCCCTTCCCCTATTTCTCCTCTATTTGCAAACCCAGAGTTTCCACCCGACTTGTCACTGGGTATTGCTAAGCGCTGGTTGGCGGGTGGCTGCAAGCGGACTCGGCTGCCTTTTTGATCACAAAGGTCTTATTCCCTTTGAACAACTGAAATCCTACTACTCCTTGCTAGAACAAGACAGATTCACTCACACTCAGCTGACCCATTGGCTGCGCAACGCAGTGACTTGCCCTAAAGCTAACAGACCTATCACCCCTTTCGAGGAATGTCTGCTCCTCAAAGAAGATGACAAGAAACTCATACCAGAAATCTACCACCACTTAATGAAAGCGCCCCTCAGTTATAAGACACTGGGCCAGCTCCGTTGGGAGGCGGAACTTGGGCGTAACCTGCTGACAAAGAATGGGGAGACACATTCTAAAGGACGCACCACATGGCGCATAGCGTAGGACACACCGAAACAGCATATAAAATCAGTTCATTCTGACATTACACCCCTGTACGCATTCAGAAATGGAATGCGCTATGCAATGGTCAGTGCTGGCGAGGCTGTGGCAACCCTGGGACTCTGATACACCTCTTGTGGAATTGTCCCAAGCTCACGAGATTCTGGGAACAGATTTTGAACAATTTAGATAGCGCCTTCAATACTGAGATTCCCCGATACCCCGCGTACATTCTCCTTGGGCTCCCCAATACCCTTATATACCCACTTCAGTCCACTAGAGGCCGAGAGATAGCTCTGGCCCTTTATGCTATGCACAGGTTACTCTTAGCAAATTGGGGTTCGGACAAAATCCCGGAACATAGACAACGGCTCCACCAGCACTGGTCCTTATTGGGCATGGAAAGGTTATCGATGGCAGCCAATTCTGGCCCCATAACATACGCCAAAATATGGTCCCCATTAATTACTATTCTGTCCAAAGAGTTCAGGGAGCTGACTTGTCCAGCGTACTTGCGTATCCTTAGACATTTGCCTTTCGAACAGGAAGGCAGCATATTCATGCTAATACGCCACATTTTCCTGGTTAGCCCTGGGTGCACCTTTTGAAAGGTGCACCCAGCACTAACTAGGAAAATGTGCTGCACAGATAATATGGCCCTAGAAGTGTTAATGAAAATCACATGACAGTCTTAAAATTTCACAGAATTACGCCAAAGGAATGCACTTAAAAGAAAAGTCCCCACTGAAGAACACACAACAGGATGAGCTACCATACAAAGATAATTAAATGTAGGCCTACATTGCAGAAAGCCCTGGTCTTTTAAAATAGGTAATACTAATCTGCGCTTAAAAGGTTCGAAGTGCTAACAAAAAAGGTTAAAGTGCATGAGTGTCTGAAGGGCGGTAGCATCATAAGAGCACACAAGAAGGCATTTAGGGACTATTCCAATGCGGTTAGGAATGGCTCCGACCCTCTGGCGGAGCCATCTTAACAGCATCGGGCATGCCCTTTCGGATTCCATTCCGACCGAGCCATTCCGATGGGCTCGGTCAGAAAGGAATCCAACTCGGTTTTCCAGATGGCTTCCGACAGGCTCGGAGAGGCTGTCCACCATCCGGAAACCCTTCAGTACTGCCCCGGCCTACTCTTTCCAGCTGAGGTAGCAGGATGACAGTTTTCTACTGCCTTTCTATGCCGGCCATTCAGACACAGAAAGGCATTGGGAAACTGTCTTTGGGGGGCCCCAGCAGGGCCCCGCGGGTGCGAGGCCGCCGAATGGTGGCCTACAGGGCACCTATGGTGCCCACTGTTGATCTCGGCACCCGGTGGGAGGCACCGTGGGGTGCCTGCCACGGGGTGCAGGGATGAACTGCAACTCTGCACTTAATGATGCGAGCATGCATTCCGTTCAGAATGCAGGCTCCCATTGTTAAGTATAGGATTATGACCGAACAGGGTTCATCGCATCCTACTTGCAGGTCTGGGACCGATGACAGGAGGCCGTTCGGCTCCAGTTCCTGACCGATGTTGGGCGGACTCCAGCCCATCCGAGATTGGAATCGGCCTCTTAGTGTCTTACTGTCCTAAAGTGAAAGAAAGATTGCATTTGACAAAGCCCAGCCAGAACCTAGTCAAGAGTGATCTTTCTCAAACATTGCTGAACTGCATCAAAAAATGAGTGGAGTGCCCACCAACTGCTCAAAATAGGCAATTTATACGGCATATGTGAAAAATCTGCAATTGAATCCTTTTATAATTTTCTATGTGTAATCATATTCACACTGATTGCAACTTGAAGTGGCAGTGGCGGCTGGTACGGTTTGGAGTGAGGGGGAGAACGGATCTGACACAATCAAGCACATACACAAAAAACTCACAACCATGCATTCACACAGGCGCGTGGACACACACAAACACATTAATTCACAGCACTCTTTCCCAAACATTCATACATACATGCAAGCACGCACCAAACAATAATTTAAAAAGAAAACAAAACACACACTTACCTGCAGCCATCTCTGTTTCAGTGGTTCCAGAAGGCTTGGGACTGCTGCCTTCCCTCATTGGCTGACCTAAGGTCAGTCAATGAAGGAAGGCAGCAGTCCCAACATCATCACAGAGTGGGATGAGGTCAGTGAAACTGCTGACCCCACCCAACTGTGTGATGAAGTGTCACTGCTTGACACTCGACCCTGGGTGCTTCAAGGCTTAAACCTGAAGCGCCCAGGTGTGAGGCAATCAGTGACACTATGCCTCGTCACTGAAGGAAGGACCTCAGGGACCTTTGCTGAGCTGAAGACGTCACGCCCACAGGAGCTATGAATTTGTCCGCCCAGCGGAGTTCAGTTCAGGCAGCCAGGAGCCAGTGCTAAATGCGCATGTCTGGCTCCTGACTGCCTGAACTGAAAGTGAACAGTGTCTGTCAGGCTGACCTTTGTTCAGCCAGGCAGACACTGTTCATGAGAGGCACAAGGTGGAGGGGCGTGGCACCTCCTCCCAAATGGACCGGCCTCACCTGTGATATAGACTGATTATTGACGGGTAACCCTGAATATCATGATTTGTTTCCACCATGGTGGTCTGAGTGACAGGAAATAGACACCAAGACTGAATCCTGGAGTGCATCGTAGACATCCACTGGCATGCCCATGGCATCTACATTGGCTTGCATTTTTGCTCGCCCTGCCTCCTGCAACTATTGCAAGGCTTGTGGAAATATTTTGCCCCAAATATTTGAGGTTTGGAGTTTGAATACTAAATCTTCATATCTTTGAATATTTGGGGCCTTCCTGTTCCACCCCTCAGACATTCAGAAACAAATGAAATTCACTACTTCCAGTAGGCACGGACGGACGAGGGGGCTTGAACTGTTAGAACATCAGCATTGCACTGACAGCAGTTCTGAGAGAGCTGCATATCAGCAGGGCCTACTTTTGCCTGTTACTGCAGGCCTGCAGAGGTCTGCAGCTGACATAGGAGATGGCGGCCGATGGTGCTGGACTACCACCCCTATTTCCTGACATCTATAGGGACCCGGGGAGGCAGCAGCTTGCCATTAGACTAGCACTTTGGTGCTCTGATGTCAGATCAGTGAACAAACAAAAATAGTTATTTTAGTGCTCTGACATCAGAACTATGAATAATCGTGCTTCAAAAGCCATGTTCTAAATTATTGGTTATTATGGAAATCATACAAGCCTAAACAGGACATATTACCTTATGCATCTATGGGCCACCAGTTAGTGATGCTGGTACCACTGATGCTTGGACCCACTCATGCCAGAACTTAACTTCCTTTTTTTAAAAGCATGTTGCTCCATTTATATGAATCAGGGGACCTTAAACTGCAGATGGCAACCCCCTTGGCGGCCAGTCTGCATACCCAGAGGAGCACAGATACCTCAGCAAAGAGTTGTAAATAAAGATGGCTCTGAAGCGCAGACTTACCAGCTATCTTTATTTACACACAGGCTTGTGTAAGGTGAGTCAACAGGAGGGTGTTGAGGAGAGGAGGCCTCCTGGGACCTCTGAACAATGGCTCAGTTAAAAAAAAAGGAAGGGGGCAATGTCTGTGGATCTATTTTTTCTTAAAGGAGCTAAAATGGTTTCAGAGAGAGCTTCCCGAGAAAAGTGTGGCAAGCCAAGGGAGCGCTTGCACTGTCTCTTCGAGACATGCTGTATTCCGGTATGGGCTTGTTTTTCTTTTACAAATGAGCAGAGAGCGCTATAGGTCTTGTAGAGATGGGCGAGGGGATGGTGCAAGAAGTGGGGGTCGTTTCATCTTAGGTCTAGCCTGAGACTAGGCATGTGATGTCGATGTTGTTACTCAAAAAAGAAAACTCTAAAATGGGGCTTAGAGCCCGCCCATTACGTACCATTGCTTGCTTTCATTGTTACTCTTATTTTCTTGATTCTTATTGGTGTGCGTGTGTGAGCAGGTGTCCACTTCAGCTTCCTGTGTTTTCCTTAGAGCAGGGACTATGCTTTAAGTGAGCTGGGTCCCTCAGGATCTCAGGCCCGGTAGTGTTTTAGAATGGAAACTGAAACAGGTCCCTATCTAGCCTTATATTCATGATTTCTGAACAATCAATGTAATAAATGTTAAGGTAATCTATGTCAGTGATTTAGTTCCAATTTATATTTCAAATTGTTTACTGAATCTTGCACTCCTTTAGAGTGCTAGCTATTTCCAGTAAGTTGTGTTGTTCTATTCTTTTATTCAGCATATTACTCTTGTATAGGTCATGCTTTGAACTTATTCGCCCCCGGGTGTTTATTAAACAGCCACGATTGAGAGACCTGGAGTTGAGGCTGAAGGCACTGAAAGTTTCTCAGTGGGTCAAAAAGGTGTTCAAGAATGCGTCGCAATCCAATCCTTGGCTTCTCTACAGAGATCACATAGACAACCACTGGCAACGCCAATAGTCGAGACTGGTTTTAGGTGTATGTCAGTGGTTGAGTTAGTATATCTGGATGCAATAACAAAAAGCTCAGAGAGACACCAAAATACTGGTCAGGTGGCACACTAAGGAAATCACAGAAATGTAGTTTATGTGTTTAAGCCACACCTATACCTTCACAGGCCATGCCTCTTTTAAAGCCCCTTGCTTTTTTAATCCCTCTTAAAGCCCTGGCATGAACCAAGAACTGATTGATGTCTTTGTTAGTGTCCTTCTGCTGCTTACACTCAGATTGATGCACAAATTATTTTTTTTCCACCTTCACCTTTTCCCCTTCGTCAATGCTTGTTGCCCTGTTGTCCTTCTTGCTTCGACCTCTCAGAAGCACTTTTGAAGCTAACACATTTGGGACCAGATGTATGAACATTCCGTTTTGAGGCTCGCAAATTGCGTTTTTTTTGCGACTCGCAATTTCCGACTTCCAAAACGGAATGTACTATAGTGGCTCAGACACATTTAGTGATTCCCAATGGGGTCACAAATGATCTGCCTCATCAATATTCATGAGGCAGGTTGCAATTTGCAACCCATTGGGTATGGCCCACAATCACATTTAAAAGAAAGAAATGAAAAGTTTTCTTTTCATTTTTTAAGGGCAAGCAGTGGTCTGTGGGACCACTGCCTGCCCTTAAAAATATATTTACGCATGCATTCACAAAAAGGAAGGGGTTCCCTGGGGACCCATTCCCGTATGCGACTGGCATACCATCATCTACTTGAAGTAAGTGGTAACTGTGATTTTTTCCGACTAAATTTGGGGTCAAAACAATCGTACAAACCAGTGTGACTCGCTTTTAGGAAGGGATGCCCTTGGCATGCCCCTTCCTAATAGCAAGCCACAAAATAGGGTTTGTTCATGCTAAAACCTTTTTTTAGTGCTCACAAACGGTCCAATTTTGCGTTTGTGATTGCTAAAAATGGTTGTGCATCTAGCCACGTCATGAAATAAGGTGCGTGTATTCCTTTCATTGAATAAGACAAAACTGTGCATCCTCTTACGTGGTTACTCTGCTGCCTTACAGCTTTAATAACCCAAGTAGTTAATTAACGTCATTTTTCATTATTTGTACATAATGAAACAAAGTCCACCATTTTAGAAGAAATGGTCAGAAATCTTAAAAAATACCGGTCTTTCTTGTTAATTCCAAATTTCTATTTCAAGAACTTCCCTCTAGTCTCCTCACCCTCTTGCCGGAGGCATCAGGTCATCCATGGAACGCTGTGTGTGCATGGAGAGGGCATTGCAATCGCAACTAGCATGGCCCTTTCATGTCAAACACCCCTCAGGCGGACTCCTCTTTTTCCTTTTTTAATCGTTGTATTTATTTAATAATGATAGAATTAACATTGACTGGGTTGTAGAATTTGAAAACAAATTCTTCCTGACCAGCCTAGATAAACTAGCTTTCTCTCCCTCCAATCGCGTGTCTAGTTTTCACTGGTGCAAAGTGTGTTTGTTCATCTTTTGCATTGAGCTATCAATGCATTTCTGCATTGTGGCCCATGATCATAGCCGTCCTATTAGCAGTATAATGTACAGTGTGTTCTGTTGGGAATTGCAATTCCTTTGATGATTAAAGGGGACTCTGATTGGCCTGAATATGGTTGGCTCTTTGCAGCTGGGATTGCCAAAAGAAACATTGCCAGGGGGTGTTGGGCGTCTTCACCTTCATCATTGGAAGAGTGGGATCGAGATCTTGACTGGTGCCAGCGGGCGGAAGAAACGGAGTAAAGAGTAGGGGATGTTTTAAAAAATGGGGGAAAATATGGGAACCGTGGCAGCGACACAGAGCGATGCTGGTGTAAGAGTGATGTGTAACAGCTGCGACGGGGCTGGGTGGGGGATGAAAGGGAGGAACCGAGCTAATTTTTTTTTTCTTTTTTGAATAATACGTCATATTATGAAAGTATACCCAGGGAGCCATTAACGATTTACAGTCTCCTATCTCTTACATATAGTATTGTTGAAATGTCTAAACCTCACCATGTACAAATGCAAGTGATTCATGTAAACTATGGTCCTTTGAGCAATGTTAATATAAAAGAGTTAAAAAAAATAAAATAAAGGAATTGCAATTCCTTAGTAAAAATGGGAATTAATCCACAGGAAACACAGCATAATCATTTGTTGTTGAGCTTGGTGTTTTCTTTTCTTTCTCTGATTTCAAAGTGAGAGAATTTATGTGACAGACTTGCTGGATACTGGGAGTAAGTAGTTTTTTTTTATTTTTAGCACAGAACAACATTTAAACAAACTGTGCAGGTATTTCAGAAAATATCAGAATTGGGAATACACAAATGAAGCACATGTGTCTGTTGTTTCTGAAGTGCGTTGGAAACAAATACTTTAATATGACCAAAACCAATCAATACACTAGGTGATGCCATTTCCACCCTGTATCATTTGTGTGGTGTATAGTTTTAGTAGTGAAACTATATCTATGCACATGCAATGATCATTTCAATCGAAAATGTGTTGTCTGTAATGGCAGTGTACTACCACACCATGCCTAATCCACTCTGCACCACTTCACACCACTGCACTCTGCTCTGTGCCACTCCACTTTACACCACTCCCTGCCACTGCACTCTGTCAACTACACTCTACTCCACTGTACACCACTCCACTCCCTTCCACTGCACTCTAAGCGACTGCACTCTATGCCTCTCTACTCTGCACCACTCCACTCATCGCCAATACACTCTATGTCACTGTACTTTATACCACTACACTCTTCTACACTGCACTCTGCACCACTCCAGTCTAGGCCACTCCAATCTTCGCTGCACAACTCCATTTTATGCCACTCTGCAACACTGCACTCTACTCCACTGCATTCTATGTTAAATACACTCTATGCCAGTGCACTTACTAAGTAACATTCAACTATACACCCCTGCACTCTATGCCAATCCACTGTATGCCATTCTAATCTACTCTGCACCACTGCACTCTATAACACTGTACTCTACATCACTTTACTCCACTCCATTCCACTCTATGCCACTGCAATCTACCCTGTGCCATTCCACTCTATGCCACTTCACTTTACTCTGAAACAATCTGCTCTATTCCACAGCACACTACACCACTGCACTCTATGCCACTGCACTCTCCGCCACTCTAATCCTCTCTGCACCACTACACTCTACGCCACGCTACTCTAAACCACTGCACTCTGTGCCACTGCACTCCAAGCCAATGCACTTTATGTCACTGCACTCTACACCACTTCACTCTATAGCACTGCACTCTGCTCTGCACCACTGTACTCTATTCCACTGCTGTCTATGCCACTCTACTATATGCCATTGCACTTCATGCCACTCTCCACCATTGCACTCTATGACACTCTACTGTACAACACTGCACTCTAGACTACAGAACTCTACACCACCCTACTCTGCACTACTGCACTCTCTAGCAATACCCTCTATGCCAATGCACTCTGCATCACTCCACTACATGCCACTGCACTCTACACCACTCCACTCTGCACCACTCTATGCACCTGCACTTTCCTATACTCTATTCCACTCTACTCTGCACCACTCCACCCTGCACCACTGTACTTTACTAGACACCACTCCACTATACACAAATGTAATCTATGATGCTGCATTGTATGCCTCTGAATTGTATCCAATGTGCTCTGCACCACGGCACTCTACAGCATTATACTCACACTGTACACTAATGCACTCTACACCAGTCCACTCTACTCTATGTTATTTCATGCCACTGCACTCTACTCCACTCTGCAGCACTCTACTCTATGCCACTGCACTCTATACCACTCTACTCACCACCACTCTACGCCACTGCATTCGACATCAGTGCACTATATGCCAATGCACCCTACACCACTGCACTCGACGGCACTCTACTCTGCAAAACTGCAATCTACGCCACTCTTCTCTACACTACTGGCTTCTATGCCAATGCGCTCTGCATCACTGCACTCTATGTCACTCTTGTCTACATCACTCCACTCTATGCAACTGTGCTGTGGAGTACTCCATTCTACACCTCTACACTCAATGCCACTGCACTCCATGGCACTATATTCCACTCTGCACCACTCTACACCACTGCACTCTGTGCATCTCTACTCTAATTTGCACCACTGTACTCTATGCCACTCTACTTTACACCACTTGCCTCTACACTACTGCACTGTACGCCACTGCGCTCTACTCTACTGCACTCTACTATGCAACACTCTAATCCACATCACTGCATTCTATGATGCTGCATTGTACACCCGCTGAATCCTATGCCATTGCACTCTACACCAGTCCACTCTATTCTA
Source organism: Triturus cristatus (assembly GCF_964204655.1). Lineage (NCBI taxonomy): Eukaryota > Metazoa > Chordata > Amphibia > Caudata > Salamandridae > Triturus > Triturus cristatus. The sequence continues at coordinate 465,464,826 of NC_140592.1, forward strand.
CGTCACTCCACTGAATGACACTTTCCAAGCAACTCCACTCTATGTCACTCAATAAACGACACTCCATGCCACACCATTCTACAGCACTCTATTACACTCTTTGCCATTCCACTCTACAACACTCTATGCCACTGTGCTCTACACCACTAACTTTTAGTCATGCTGAACAGCAGCCAAGCTGGTATACAACATGGCTAAAACACATTGACAAAGACAATTGCTCTTGCATAGGCAAGACCTATTAGCTCTGCAAATGCTTGCTCTCTCGTAAGCTACCGACTTCAATCAGTGCTTTGTCTCCGTTAACCCTGTTTCCTCCCCTCTTCTCCTCCATGACACTCCAGTATATCATGAAATGAACACGAATGTGCCTTGGAAGGAATATCCAGCGCCACTTGAGTCTTGCCTTACCCTGGGCAGGCGAGCAGCTGGAAGACATCTGCATGGCTGCCTCCTGGCCCTACAGGGTTTTTCAGACTCTGTATATATAAACTCCTGTTTGTAATCTGCCACCTTTTCATGAGGAGTCCAGAGTGGACTCGGGACCGTGCCAGCGTAAACTTCCAAGGAGGCCCGCAACCCAGCTCATAAAAAGTTGGGATACAAACTTGCCATAAAAACGAATGTCTCACCTTGTAATAAAAGTAACCAAAGCAGAGCTGTTACATTGTGGTCTCACAAAGTCTACTCAACGTTTACTCCAATTGAGTGTCACGTGAGTACCTGTAAATCCCGGGCACAGTTGCTCACTTCCTGAAACGTCAAGCCCTCCAGTCGACACCCACTCTTTTCCTATTCTCACCCACCAAGCCTAAGCCTGTTCACTTGTGTAGTTATATGTTTGATAAACTAATCTGATTGTGCACTTTTCCAATCCTGATGTTATGTATAGGTGTAAAGTGCCTACATGCAGTGGTGCTGAAACAATTTTCAGGGTGGGTGTGCTGCCATCAATGTTACATCACTGAAGTCATAGGGAATGTTAAAAATGATCCACACCAATTAAGCAGGAGTGTGGTAAGAGGATGGTGTGTATCCAGTGGTGCATTTTGGTGCACTCAATTATACATATATTACGAAAGCACTGAGTGGTAGCACTCTTTCATTTACAGACGGCACATTTCCATTAAAATGGCCATTAAATTTGCACAAACGTGCTATTTTGCTGATTAAAGTTTAAAGCACCCAAACAGTAATGAGTGGAAATTATCCTGTGAAGCCGCCCCGCGTCACAGGATAATACTTATCATCCTCTGCTCATCTCGTTATCTTTTATGTGCATCACCATTGGGACTATATGAGGGTCCTGTTTTGTATATATATTTATATACAAACAACAATACGCAAGGTATAGGAATACAATCTTCTTCCTATTGCCCTTTCATTCCCAAAACAAAATGTGCCATAAAGGATTATATAAACCTTTTTTGGATAATTTACTTGCCTTCCAATTAGCCCTGACGAAGTTCCCGTTTGGAACGAATTGCGTTGGCTGTTTGCTGTTCGTGTTAAAACCATCGGAATAAAGAGAAAAACATTACGTTTTCTGGACTACTTGATCTCGTGTTTAATTTCAATGAGTGCACCTTCCACCTTTGGATTTACTTACATCAAAAGTGCAAGTTTACCTTTGTGAATAAGGCCCTATGGGTCCTGCCTATCAAGCCCAAAGCAGACCGAGATGGCAATATTGCCAAAACTAAGAGGAATAATACCTTCAGCTGATAACAGCAGAAAAGGCAATGCTATTCTCTGGAAAGAAGGACTTGCCATAGGATGTTAGCTGTTTGTTTACCAGCGTTTACAGGGGTGTTCTATTAGTGTGTACTAGGCGTGCTTGCTGTACTTGCTCCTCATTAGCTCGGCTTTTCATTGCTGGATTCTTCTACAGGTGTCAATATAGATCTTAGAGCCCTCGTAGTGGGCTCTACCGGCCAATAAATGCTCGCTCCAGCGTTAAAGGCCCGAGTTGAAGGCAACAGTCTTTAGCAAGGGAGTGGGCCTTTAATGGCCAGTAGAGTCCGCTACGAGGAATCGAAGGTTATTAGAACATTCCACCCCTAGAGGGCAGTATTTTATAATTTGTAAGAAATTAAGGACTCTCAGAGCCTGAGGGGATTTAAATCCCCTCAGGCTACGAGAGGCCTTTGTTCACAGCAACAGCTGTGAAATTAAAACAACATTTGAATGTTGCTCTTGGAGCCCGCTACGAGGGCTCTAAGGTTATTAGAACATTCCACCCCTAGAGGGCAGAACTTTCTAACTTGTAAAAAATAAAGGACTCTCAGAGCCTGAGGGGATTTAAATCCCCTCAGGCTCCGAGAGGCCTTTGTTCACAGCAACAGCTGTGAAATGAAAACAACATTGGAATGTTGCTCTTGGAGCATCTACCAGCCAGTAGAAGCCCGAGCACTCCATTGTCTACAAAGGAGTGCTCAACATTCTGATGTTCTAGTAAGGGGTAGAAAAGGGAAGTTGCTTCTATTTTTGCCAACTCCTTGCAACCCCTGTTCCTGGGGTTCTGTATGCAGCAGCAAGGGCAGAAAGCACACCAGCCCATTTTACTTGTTGTCATTTCCATTCAGCACATCAGCTTCAAATAAGAAACTTAAGGGCATATGGGGAGATAGAGTTCAACTTTCAGGGTTAAGGGTCGGAGTTCGTATCCACCCTTCCAGGTATTTTTATGAATCAGCATCCAAGGACTGTTCTCCTTTTCTGTCATCCCTTCAGGAATTGCAAACATAACTTAGGGGCAATTCATCTTTCAGGTCATAGGGGCGTTCCTCCCCACTATATTTGTCCCCCCCCATCCCTATTGGTGGCCCCCAGCCCCTGTATTAAATGTAAATATTAAATAGTTTGTTTTCCTGGCAGCGGTGGTCAGCTTTTTCCAGCCGTGGGCCAGTTGCTTTAAGTTCCTGAGTAGGGTGGGTGGGGTGTAAGGATAGTACAGTAGACGCACACTAAACACGATCAAGTTCACCTTAGGCCACAGTAGTCACTGACTCTTGAAAGTGCGCATATCGGGTTGGATGGCTGATTTCTGTGGCCAGCCCGACATGCGCACTAGCGGCCTCTCTCAAACTGTTCAATTAGTGAGTTGGGGAAAATCACAGCTGCATCCCTCCTGTCTCCTAGTGAGTGCTAACCTCGCCTGCTCAAGTCAAACCTGACACTGCTCTCATGTTGTGTTGGTAACATAACAGCAAGAGAGCAGTGTAAGGATTAGCTCACAAGGGGCCATATGTAGGTAAATTATATTTACCGATTCTTAAATACCGAATTTTACCGATTCGGTATTTATGAATCGGTAAATGTAATGTAGGTAAATTATTACCGATTCGGTATATATCGGTATTTAAGAATCGGTATTTACCGAATCGGTAATGGCAACTGGCTTCCCATCATCATGGGTGGCAGGGTGTCACATTGACACCCTGTTGCACCCCTGATTCGTGCATGTGTGCACATGTGGCGCACATACATGCCCTAAGGGCATGTATGTCTGCCACATTGCACTTTTGAAATGGCACAAAAATGCTTTTGTAAAGGTATTCGTCATTTACCATCAACTTTTAGTTGGTGGTAAATAACGAATACACACACCGACGATACACTCCCCCTACATATCATTTCAGGATTCGGTATTTACCGAATCGGTAAATTTACCGATTCGGTAATTTTACCGATTCGGTAAATTACCGAATCCTGAAATATGCCCCCTACATAGCAAATGCCTAAATACCGGTCGGTAACGGGATATTTACCGAAAATCGGCCGTTACCGACCGGTATTAGGCTTCCTACATATGGCCCAAGATTCAGTTACTAGGCCTCTGGTGCACATGAGGCTGCGCGGAGGTGGGAGGTTCAGGTATACGGAGAAAATGACCAATCACTCTATGGCTTTGTTCTGAAGCCATGCAGTGATTGGCCCTCTCTCAGTCTCTCTTGTCTCTTCCCTCTTCGTGCGCATTTGCCACCAATATGGCATTGCACATGAAGAAGCGAAGCAGTGGAGGTGGAGAGATATTCCTCCTTCTGACCTCGTGGTCACCTCTCACTCTTGCATGTTCCCGGCCTGGCTGAAAGGAGGCAGCAGCACTTGGAGTCTGAGTGGAGACACGGTGTAATAAAAAATATTAGAGTTCAAATAAATAGAAAATGAAGTAGTTCAGTCAGATGAGTGTGTTTTTTTGTTTGCGGTTGAAGAGTTTTGTGCTAGGTTGCTAAGGTTCGCATTTGCAGCCTCACTTGGCGGTCTCGCTTAGAACTATTTTGAATAATGGGTGACTCACCCAATTGAATTATTGACAATTTTTTGGTTCAGGCGGGTGCAAAAATTAAAAGCAACTCGATTTAAACAAGTGAGCCCCAAGAAATGTGGATGATTTGCCTTGTGTGCTATTCAGAATTCGAATTTACCATGGAGGAGAAAAACTGAACTCTCTGCTGACAGCTCATAATAAAAGCTGTGCCCACTTCCCTTCCCCAGTAATTTTTTAGCAATTTGAATCGTTACCAGGCATGCACATATAAAATGTATCATAGTGATTGTGGCATACTGCATTAAGGATGATTCATATTCCGACGCCCTGTATTCAGGACTATCTGTCGAGCTCTACCAATGAATCCTACATCATTCACCCTTCAATTTCACTGGTGAGGAGGAGGAGGAGGACAGTCAAAGCCACGCTTCCTTGAAAAGTAACCATTCTCAAATCAAACGCTGTTCATTTCTTACAGAGACAAAATGAAGCATTAGTCAGCTGAGTTTGAAAAAAAATTGCCTGTGAAAGAGTGCTTTATGGCTCATACATTCCCTTCATCAACAGCCAGGCGCCCCTGCAAAGAGGGGCGCCATTAGTCACTCCACATTCAGGAGCCTTTCTGCGGAGTCCCTTGTTTGTGTCACCACGAAGTAAAGGAGAGCCAGACGTAGCGTCATCAGGAGACACCAGGGACAGGTACATTTAAGGTATTGAGAGGCGGGGACCGACCTCTTTTTCTCTCAACCATCAGGGCCGGACTGGCCATAGCGGGCACCAGGCGTTTCCCCGGTGGGCTGTTAGGCTGGGGGCCGGCTTTGGGCCACTGGGGGACTGTTTTTGTTACCGGGGGTCAGCAAGATCGGCCCCCTGTATCAAAACCGGCCCTCGCAAACTGCTCGGCTGCACCCCCCCTCACCCCTGGGGGGGGCAGCCGAGTAGTTTGCCAGGGACGGTTTCGGTTCCCAGTCTGGCCCTGTCAACCATGCTCCAGCTCTCAGCAGGCTGCATCTCCCACCCACACCTGAAGAAATGCGGATTGGTGTAATTTCTAGCAGCAGAAAAAGTTAGCTAACTAAAAGTTTGGACTGATTTACTGAACTGACCCCTTGGAAGGGTGTGGATTTGTATGGGCACTGGGAAGGCAGGAAGGGGGGGCTGACCGGCTGGTGGTCCTGGATCTTTCTGCTCTACCCCGGGATGCCTGGAGTTGAACATTCTGAGGGGATTTGCCCGGTGATAGGAGCCCCTGCAGGGACGGAGCACTAGGCGGTGACCTGGTGTATGTGTTGGTATGGAACTGCGGGTATTGCCCATTCCCCTGTGTGTTGGGCAGAAGTTTCCACTAAGGTATGCTTGCCAATAATCTTCCAGATGCCCTTGGGTGAGGGCATGGGCAATGTTTATGGGAAAGGGGCCTTCTGGAACTTTGCATCCTGAGCGTTGCGTTGTAATGGAAAGCTAAGACAATCGTTGTATTTCTTGTACAATCCCTTAGCTGTTTTTGCTGATCTGTCATCCTCTATTCTCATAACAATAATATCTGTGTCAAGAATTCCTGTCATACAAGGGAAACACGCCCTTATGTAAACAGGAGAGCTGTTACATAACTCAAGGGAAACACGCCCTTATGTAAACAGGAGAGCTGTTACATAACTCAAGGGAAACACGCCCTTATGTAAACAGGAGAGCTGTTACATAACTCAAGGGAAACACGCCTTATGTAAACAGGAGAGCTGTTACATAACTCAAGGAAAACACGCCCTATAAAGGGAGGAACCGGGAGGTACAAGGCTGTCGGATATTGTGTTTACACCGACGTACCTGCTTCGTGAAGAGCAGTGTTCAGGAGTGGTGCTCCAGTAAGGCAAGAACGGAGGTAGGTCGAGTCGTTACTCCCTGGGCCGTGTCTTGCCCCATCGTCACCTGTGAAGGACCCGGAAGCTCTACCGGTCAACCATTGAGCTTCGCTTTTTGACTCGGCTGAGTCCAAGCGCAGTGGCGCTTTTGCTGGTTGGAGTCGTAACTCCCAGCCCGACCAGAGACACAGGGACTGCCAGCTGTAACGCACACCAGGAGGTGTTTGCCGCGTTACAGACTCGGAAGTCCACAGGATCGATCGAGCGGCTGCTCTCGGTTCAGTCTTCTTGCTTGTGATTGGGGTATCGGTGACGCATCACCAGGAGGTGACTCCGCGTCCCGGTGCAGTCTGAGGAAGAGGTTGAGCGGCTGCTCCCTTCAGGTAGAGACCCCGGCTGGGTGTTTCCCTGACTCCTCGATTCTCCCCAACACTCTTCGTGCCCCTCACAGCCTACCGATTGGCATTGTCGGCCATTACATTTCTGCCCTCTGTTGGCATACGCCGGGATCGGCGTATATGCAGAGGACGGTTAGGACCATCCGTGCTGTGGGCTGGTAACGTACTTAGCCTGGAGGATTCCAGTGACTATAACTTTTGTTTGTTCTTTGTATTTTATTTGCCTTCATTAAAAGAACTAACCCTTCACAAGTGGTTGCGTCCTCATTGTCGTGTCTGTTAAACGATCCTGAGACGTTCAGGGCGTTACAAAATATCCGACCTTAATAACACTAACTGTCTCCCGGTCGATAACAGACATGGCAACACTTGATGATGTGCTGGCTGCTTTAGCGGCCATGCAAGTTGAAGTGGCTGCCTCTAGGCAAGAAACAGCCGATGTAAAAGCCAGACTGGATGCTATCCAATTGGACCCGCTCACGCCCAGCACCTCCCTCACGAACCAGACCCCTGCGGTAGTAGTGGAAATGCCGGTAGCCATCCCCTTGGCAACACCAGAGAGGTACAGTGGGGATCCTAACACAGTGCAGGTATTCCTCACACAAGTGGCGCTACATTTATCGTGCAAACCAAAGGCGTTCCCCACGAGTCAGGCTCGTGTGGCTTTCCTTATATCCTATTTGGCTGGAAACGCGGCACAATGGGCCGTACCTCTGGTGAGCAGGGACGACCCCCTCTTATGTGATTGGGGTGCTTTTCGCGAGGAATTCCTGAAGGTATTCGACAGAAGGGCTGACTCGTACACGGCGGACCGTGAAATGCTTGAGTTGAGACAGGGATCCAACGACCTGGTGCAGTATCTCAACGCGTTCCGAAGGCTGGTTGCGGAAACCAAGTGGCCTGTTGCTAAACAGACGGCGCTCTTCCATCAAGGGCTGTGCGATGAGCTCAAGGACGCCGTGGCTCATATTGACCCTCAACCCAAGACATGTGAGGGCCTTATCAACCTGGTATTACGGCTGGAACATAGGCTAAGTGAAAGAAAGGGGGATCATGGGAGAAAAGGAAAATCCCTTCCATCCTATGTGACGGTGGGAAGTCCTGAAACTTCCACCGCATCCAAGGGAGAACCCATGGACATCAGCGCAATACGAGCGAGCCTCACAGCCACGGAGAAAGAGTCACGCCGTAAACAAGGATTGTGCCTATATTGTGGCAAAAAAGGCCACTACGTACGTGAATGCCCTGCCAAACCGAAGACGTCACGTTATCGGGCCAACCGGTCGGTAACAGCCGTGGTGGACATACCGGCGGAAAACTAGAGGACTCCAAGACCAGAGAAGGGGCATCTCGGAGTCACTCATCCATCCCTTCACTTTCCAACTCGGTCACTAAGGGACAACGACACCTGTTTATCACGGTGCACGTGGGAGTGCATGACCAGTGGATACCCGTTGTGGCCATGGTGGATTCAGGGGCCACTGGCATGTTTATGGACCACAACGAGGCATGCAGGCTAGGGCTAGTGCTTCTTCCCAAAGCAGTACCCGAAGACGTCTATGCGGTAGACGGAAGGCGATTGGTGACGGGGCCCATCGGACAGCACACGGGGGTCCTTCCGATGAGATATGGGAGGAACCATTTGGAACAAATCGATTTTAACATCATCCGAGCGCCCCAATATGGCGTCATATTGGGATTGCCGTGGCTACAGAAACACAACCCCTTTGTGGATTGGCCAACACATCGCATCGAAATGACGTCACCGTATTGCATCCTGCATTGTGGAATAAGAACGGAATCCCTTGACGCAGATGAGAGCGGGAGTCAGACGGTGGCTACAGCGGCAGAAAAAGATGTGGCTCTCCCCCAGGCTTATCACAGTTTTGAGGATGTATTTGATGAGGTGAAGGCGGAAGTGCTACCACCACATAGACAGTTTGACTGCCAGATCGACCTGGTGCCAGGGGCCAGCGTTCCCAGCGGCAGGCTGTATGCCCTGACGGAGCCTGAAAACGTACATCTCCGGGGGTACCTGGATAAACTCCTCAGGCTAGGATTCATCCGCCCGTCCAAGTCTCCGGCCGCCTCGCCACTCTTCTTCATCCCGAAGGCTAATGGGGAGCTGAGAGCCTGTGTGGACTTTAGGGCATTGAATGCGATAACCATAAAAAATCGGTACCCCTTGCCTCTCATTAGTGTACTTCTGGAACAGGTCAAGAAAGCTCGTATCTACACCAAGTTGGATTTGAAAGGGGCATACCATCTGGTGCGCATGAGGGACGGAGACGAGTGGAAGACCGCCTTTAAGACCAGGTTCGGCCTTTTTGAGTACCTCGTCATGCCGTTCGGTCTGTGCAACGCCCCGGCAGCCTTTCAGTACTTTTTGAATGAGGTATTCAGAGAGGAGTTGGATATCTACGTGGTCGTATATATCGACGACATCCTCATCTATTCGTCCACTGTGGAGGAGCACGTACACCACGTCAAAGCTGTGCTCCAAAAGCTGAGGGAAAACATGCTGTTTTGTAAACTCAGCAAGTGTGACTTCCACGTCACATCCGTGGAATTCCTCGGAGTGATGCTGAGTCCAGAGGGACAGGAGATGGCAGAACGAAAGATCAAGGCGGTGAAAGAATGGCCGGTGCCCCAAAGCGTGAAGGACGTCCAAAGTTTCATTGGCTTCGCCAACTTTTACAGGCGGTTTATAGATGGATTTTCAGGAGTGGTGGCCCCAATCACACAGCTACTGAGGAAGTCCAAGGAGTTTGTCTGGTCCCCTGAAGCGAACAAAGCCTTTGAGGCCCTGAAAAGCGCCTTTGGTAAGGCGCCGGTGTTGGCTCACCCTGATCCGGATCTCCCCTACGTGGTGGAAGCGGACGCGTCGGATGTGGCGCTGGGGGCTATCTTGTCCCAACGCAACCACGACACAGGGGTGCTGCATCCCGTTGCGTACATGTCCCGCAAACTCAACGACGCCGAACGCAACTACCATATTGCGGAGAAGGAGCTTCTCGCAATCAAGGACGCCTTCACCGAATGGAGGCATTGGTTGATGGGGGCAAGACATGTGGTATCGGTGTACACGGACCATCGGAACCTACAGTTCATGACGGCCACAAGACACCTTTCTCCCAGACAGCTGCGGTGGATGATCTTCTTTGCGGGGTTCAACTTCCGCATCACATATCGGCCGGGGACGGAAAACCGGAAGGCGGACGCCCTGTCCCGTCAATCTGCAGTTAAGGAACCATTGCCTGCAACCGAGCGTTCCATCATTTCCCCGAGGATGGTATTGGGGGTTATCCAACCGGATACTTTCCTGAGGGGAATAAAGAGAGGGATCAGGTCATTCGCATGGCGGAGGTGGCTCCTCAGTCACAGAGAATGGCAGCTGAAGGACGGGATACCCCTGAAGGGCAGGTGCCTATTGATACCCACGCCTAGGCTAAGGAAACAAGCATTCATCTGGTGCCATGACTCTCCATGCGCAGGTCATTTGGGCTTTGAAAAAACGGTGGCTAGCATGGGACGGCATTTCTGGTGGCCAACCATGAGAGTGGATGTCAGGAGGTGGGGACAGGAGTGTCCTACGTGTGCTACCATGAAGGCCGACCATGGCCGAACCCAAGGGCTCTTACATCCACTTCCGACCCCGGATAGACCATGGGATAGCATATCACTGGACTTCGTGGTGGGCCTACCGGTAGACCAGGGGATGACGGCAATACTGGTGGTGGTGGATTACTTGACGAAAATGGGGCACTTCATCCCCTGCAAGAGAGTCCCTACGGCCGGGGAATTGGCGTCACTACTCCTAAAGAATGTGGTACGACTGCATGGATTACCTGGGGTGATCGTGTCGGACCGGGGGTCGCAGTTTACTGCGCAATTCTGGAAGACTTGGTGCACTGCGCTGCATGTTAAGACCGCCCTGTCCACCAGCTACCACCCTCAAACGGACGGCCAAACCGAGCGCCTGAACCAAACGCTCAAAAAGTATCTGCGATGTTTTGTGGACCAGGGCAGGGAAGAATGGGTCGACTTGCTATGGGTTGCAGAGATAGCCTATAACAACGCCACTCACAGCTCCACACAGTCATCTCCGTTCTATAGCAACTATGGCCAACATCCCAGGTTCTTGCCATTTCTACATCCGTTCAGAGAGGACAGGATTCCCGCCACAGCGGACAGGGTGGCACACATAAAAGACACGTTGATGCGCTCAAGGGCTGTCCTAATAGAGGCCAAGAGAAGATACAAGGCTGCGGCAGATAGGAAGAGAAGGCCCGGGCCACTGTACCGCACTGGAGACTACGTCTGGATATCCACAAGAAACATGAGGTTTCGAAAGAACAGTGTGTTCCATCCCAAGTACATGGGCCCCTATCGAATTACCAAGTGTATGGGTCCCGTGAACGTGAAGGTGTGCTTGCCCCAGTCATTGCGGATACACCCTGTCTTTCATGTATCATTGCTCAAACCAGCACCCTCCAAGCCGTCTGGGACACCTAGGCCGGTATGCGTGGAGTCGGAGGTGGAGTATGAAGTGTCGGGCATACGGGCGTCCAAATGGCGCAGGGGGAAGCTGTGGTACCTGGTTGCGTGGAAAGGCTATGGCCCGGAGGAGCATTCATGGGAACCGGCTGAAGAAGTTCATGCTCCGCGCTTGGTCTCCTTGTTCCATCGGCGTTTTCCTGCCAGCGCTGGACCCGTGGGGAGCCGCTGAGAGGGAGGATGTACTGTCAAGAATTCCTGTCATACAAGGGAAACACGCCCTTATGTAAACAGGAGAGCTGTTACATAACTCAAGGGAAACACGCCCTTATGTAAACAGGAGAGCTGTTACATAACTCAAGGGAAACACGCCCTTATGTAAACAGGAGAGCTGTTACATAACTCAAGGGAAACACGCCTTATGTAAACAGGAGAGCTGTTACATAACTCAAAGAAAACACGCCCTATAAAGGGAGGAACCGGGAGGTACAAGGCTGTCGGATATTGTGTTTACACCGACGTACCTGCTTCGTGAAGAGCAGTGTTCAGGAGTGGTGCTCCAGTAAGGCAAGAACGGAGGTAGGTCGAGTCGTTACTCCCTGGGCCGTGTCTTGCCCCATCGTCACCTGTGAAGGACCCGGAAGCTCTACCGGTCAACCATTGAGCTTCGCTTTTTGACTCGGCTGAGTCCAAGCGCAGTGGCGCTTTTGCTGGTTGGAGTCGTAACTCCCAGCCCGACCAGAGACACAGGGACTGCCAGCTGTAACGCACACCAGGAGGTGTTTGCCGCGTTACAGACTCGGAAGTCCACAGGATCGATCGAGCGGCTGCTCTCGGTTCAGTCTTCTTGCTTGTGATTGGGGTATCGGTGACGCATCACCAGGAGGTGACTCCGCGTCCCGGTGCAGTCTGAGGAAGAGGTTGAGCGGCTGCTCCCTTCAGGTAGAGACCCCGGCTGGGTGTTTCCCTGACTCCTCGATTCTCCCCAACACTCTTCGTGCCCCTCACAGCCTACCGATTGGCATTGTCGGCCATTACATTTCTGCCCTCTGTTGGCATACGCCGGGATCGGCGTATATGCAGAGGACGGTTAGGACCATCCGTGCTGTGGGCTGGTAACGTACTTAGCCTGGAGGATTCCAGTGACTATAACTTTTGTTTGTTCTTTGTATTTTATTTGCCTTCATTAAAAGAACTAACCCTTCACAAGTGGTTGCGTCCTCATTGTCGTGTCTGTTAAACGATCCTGAGACGTTCAGGGCGTTACAATCTGCTTAACCATGGTTCTCATTTCTCACTGATTCTATGAGGGTCATTAGGATGGCGGGCGGATTGTCTACCGGCGGAAATCCGGCGGACGGTCTTCCCGTCCACCGGGGTCCCCCCCGTCTTGGTAATGTGGCAGGGGGAAATTTGCAGCGGGCGGAGGTTTTTGGCGGGCGGATCGCCACCGCCATACGGGCGGTGGCGATCCGCCCGTTTTCCTAATGGACCCCTATGTGTCTATGTGAATAAAAGGCTGTGCCTTGGTTGAAACACATTAATCTCTGTTGTCTCTGTCTCTTTGGGAGTCATTTCGAGGGGGAGGGGGCAGCGACTTGCACGTTGGGACCGCACTATACAATAATAGTCCTGGGTTTCAGGAAACACTCCAGTTTTTAAGGCTCCCTTCAGATAGGGTCCCAAAAAGGACCAACCTGCTGTGTGCAAGTGCCCCACCTGGGACTGGGGAGTGAGGACTAAGTTAAAAAAAAGCAATTTTCACACCGATGGGTGCTTGATTTAAAACAAGAAAAATTAAAGTGGAGCATCTGCTTTCACATGGAAGGGAGAATTGTGCCCAGCACTTTACTTTGTGAACATAGGTGGTACGGTCCTGAGCCCTGGTGTGACCGTCTTTGTTTGCCTTACTCCCAGTCCTAATTTGACTGACTGGGCATTCGGCTGGCCAGGGAGATATAAGGGGAACAAAAAAACAACTGCTACTGCACCCTCATTATTGATCCTTGGTATTATGAACGATAAATCGATAACTGTCGAAGTGGAAAATACCAACAAACGTGTCTATTTCAGAAATGTACCCACTTTAAAGTCTAAATGTTTTTCAACTTGAAAAACCTATACATACATTGCATTCTTTTTACACTGCATTTGGTTTGATGTTTGTGGCCTGCTGCTTGCACTTATAAATAAATAAATAAATACTTTTACAATTGAATCACTTCGCACATCCAAGGCAAGGTATCTGGGATTTCCTTCACCAAAGTAGTTTAGATCCTGTCCTGAGCCCTGTGTTTATGGCCTGACAAATGACTTGCTGGTTTGTGGAAAGCAGGCTTTTCAGCCCCTTCTAAATGCAGCAATAAAACTGAGTCATTTTTCAGAGCATAAACACAGGCCTGGTGACATAGCAGATTGGCAACGGCAAGTACATATGGCCTCAGGGTGTAGTCTGCTGCAGTGTAAACTCTGGGAAAGGAAATCCCAGGAGGCCCCAGCCTTGCCTTTGATGCACACTAGTCTGTTCTTGGGACCAGGCCAGGGAGTCTGCAGATGTGCTGCACAACTTGATCTGCAGCACACAGCAGAACACATAGTCATCTGTTCTGTATAATTTACACATTATCAATACAGGATGCAGAAGAGCTTTCTTACTTGCAAGATGTTATAGATCATCTTCTAAAAATACTTTTGAACGTTATTTTTGTAGCACATGAATGAATAGCAGGGAGTGCTGTATGTCATCATGTGTTAATTCATACTTATTGCAATATATCTAAATCCTTAGATTTAGATGTTGCAGTAACACATTTCTTTTGCAGTTTTATATAGCGCAAACTCATCCTGAAGATACTTGGAGAGCTTTACATGAGCATCACAACACATGGAGCAGTGATCAATCACTGTGCTGTTCACTCCTGTGCTTGTTAGTTACAACAAGGAATGTTCTATTTTTAGAACCGCTAGGGGTGTACACTGTGGTGACACAGGGAGGATGAAACAAATGTGCAGTGAAAATGCAAATCTCCAATTTAAATGCCCAGCAGATGAGCAGGCAGCTTCTATTCTGTGCCTAAGGGTGCTCATGGGAAGTGCTGCACTTACCGTCTGCACCCTCAAGTGCAGTTCCAGAACGTGGAAGTGTGTGGGCAGGAGTTGGGTGAAGGCCTATCGATCTGATCTGCATTGATTGAAGGCTGCAGTGGTGCGGGATCAATTTTAAGATTTTGAGTGCTGTCATCAATTTTCCATAACTAAAATTATAAGGATTGTGAAAAATCCACAGGTAACACTGCACATAGAACAAGTGTTGTAAATTAGTTGCAGCCTACACCCACTCTGCAGGAAAGTGGTAAAAGCGTTGTATGTAGCTGGTGGTGCTTTTTGGGGCACACTGTCACAACTATATCGCTAAAGGATGAGCAGTAGCGAAACATACTGTCATTAACATATTTCTATTGAAGTGGCCATCACATTTGCACAGACAATCATGCAGTTCTACTGATAAACTTGCAAAGTCCACAAACAAGAATGCATAGAAATTGGGTTTCAATCACCATTCAGAATTACCAAAAAGTGCCTCATTTGATCTTTTCCTAACTGCCAATATATTTGGAAATATTCATACCATTTATTTGCAGATATTTGCATTTTTTTGAGTTAGAAATGTGTTTACATCCTACAGCCATCGCTTACACCCTCCATGTGTCACAGCAAGATTGTCACACACTTCACTTTACAGACTACACTCCTTTTAATAGTAAGCAACAGGAACAGATGCCTCTACCTACCATTTATTTGTCAACACTAATACTAGGGATCCGCTTTAAAGGAATCCCTGCTCAGCGAAAGCGATTTTCACAGAGTAGTACTTTGTGTTTGATTGCCATCACTAATTATGTAATATTTGGCTTTTCAGGCTTTGTTAAAGTCTGAACATGGCACATAATATTTTGACAAAGAAGAGGTCTTGCAAAATAACCCAACCTTCTTTGCTGCTCTTGCACTACTTGAACCCCGGAGTTTAAGATATGGAAACTGATGCTATATTATTTTTACAGAGTGGTTAAGAGATATGTATGTGGTCTACACAGTGGGAGGGGGCCACATAATTCAGTATCAATTTGAGACAGGGAGTATTTTCGCAAAATCTCTGTTCCACTCCCCTTGCTTGCTGTTTAATGGTGACATTCCATGGATACAAAATGAGTAACCAACTTGAAAAGATTTGTCAGATCAAATAAAGAAGCATACACATTCAAGAATCAATATGGAAATCCTGAAAAGACTTGGAATGTTGGGAGACATGCCTATTGAAGCTCACATAAGCGACATACACTGAAAAGCAATAAAGAAACACAATGATACATTTGATAGGAATAGACACTTTGGTGCCGATCACGATCCTGTAAAAACCGGGTAGGAACGGTCGGACGGAGCATATTCTCTGTCCGACGCGTACCCGGTCGTCAAAATATACAAACATGGAATTACGATTCGCACGGAAACACCATTTCCGTACGAATCGTACAAAACCCCGACCGACGAAAATAAACGTACAAATGCGATCCGGGAAAGCGCCGACGTGACGTCGGGATGCACGCAGCCTGCCATTCACGAACCAGGAATTACGATTCGCACCGACGTCATCCCGCACGGTGAATATTTTCCGGCTGCCAAAAACTGCCGGGAAATCAGGACGACGCGAACAAGGAGTACCGGTACGCGACGGACAGACAGGACGACGCGAACAAGGAGTACCCGTACGCGACGGACAGACATGGACCCGAACCTACGTGTCATCCCGGCCCTCATAGCAGTCGACCTCCTCTACAGGTTCCGCCGCAGATGCCGCAGAAGGTCAGAACAGCAAAGGGAGGGGGGAAAGGGGGGGGGGTGGCAGGACCAGGGCAGGCCACAAAAGCCCCACCAAAGTCACACAGCACACATGCCCTGGACATACCTGACCCTCATGCCCTGGTCACTACGAGGGGGTGGGGGCGTGTCCAGCTAAGCCAGCGACCGCCACAACGGAAGTTCTTGACGACGCGAACCGGCAACACAACCAGACAGGTACATCCCGTACCCACGCCTTAAGAGCGTGGGTACGAGTCGTACCACGCCCACACCTACATCACCCCAACAATGGCGGGACGGCTCGTACCCACGTGGCAAAGGCCTGGGTACGGCCCGCTCAAGCATCACATAGCGTGGGGACGGATATGTACGGACCGTACCCCCACCCCGTATGCATGGAGCGTACCCCCAACCCCAACAGTGTAAGTACGACACGTACCCCCACCCGCGTATGCAAGGAGCGTACCCCCCACCCCAACAGTGTAAGTACCACCCGTACCCTCACACGCGTACGTATGGAGCGTACCCCCAACCCCAACAGTGTAAGTACGACCCGTACCCTCACCCGCGTACGCATGGAGCGTACGTCCCACCCCAACAGTGTAAGTACGACCCGTACCATCACCCGCGTACGCATGGAGCGTACGTCCCACCCCAACAGTGTAAGTACGACACGTACCCCCACCCGCGTATGCAAGGAGCGTACCCCCATGCCAACATTGTACATACGACACGTCCCCCCACCCGCATATGCATGGAGCGTACCCCCCACCCCAACAGTGTAAGTACGACCCATACCCTCACCCGCGTACGCATGGAGCGTACGTCCCACCCCAACAGTGTAAGTACGACCCGTACCCTCACCCGCGTACGCATGGGGCGTACGTCCCACCCCAACAGTGTAAGTACAACACGTACCCCCACCCGCGTATGCAAGGAGCATACCCCATGCCAACATTGTACGTACGACACGTCCCCCCACCCGCGTATGCATGGAGCGTACCCCCCACCCCAACAGTGTAAGTACGACCCGTACCCTCACCCGCGGACGTATGGAGCGTACCCCCCACCCCAACAGTGTAAGTACGACCCGTACCCTCACCCGCGTACGCATGGAGCATACGTCCCACCCCAACAGTGTAAGTATGACCCGTACTCTCACCCGCGGACGTATGGAGCGTACCCCCTGTGAGAAGTTGGCCTGATATGTAGTGCTCACTATTCTAGTGATCACTGTGTATCATTCCAAACAACCCTTATTGATGATTGGTTGTAAGTCAACCTTATAGACCAGCTATCCTAGTAGCGTGGATACGAGCAGTCTTAGGCTAAACTCTAGAGGGCGTGTTAAGCCAGCTGTTTACCATCACATATACCCCTTGAACACCAAGTGAAAGGACACGACACAAGTTGTTATGAAAATAAAGGATATTTATTTATAACAAGACTACCCTGGCTCTTTATGAGTCAGGGCGCTAAGCACAATACAAAACTCTTAGGAAAATACTTCTGGTTGCACAATTTACACAAATGCCCGAGGGCACGAAACCCTTACACTGCAAGTGGAAGGGGAGAGGTTAGAAAGTCTAAAGTTACTGATTCCGGAGTGATCCGATCAGTGGGACTAAACGAAAAAGGAACTGGACACTTGTAAAGCGAACCTGCGATGGAGCAACCAAAATGCACGAGTTACCTAGCCCAGAGGCTGCGGCTGTGGAAGGTTCGGCAAGATGTCGGAAGTCCTCGTTGTAGTCTCAGGAGCCTGAAAGAAGAGTTGCTGGCAGGCGACCAGTGTCGATGTTCAGCGAGATCCAAGCCTGGATCGGTGATGAAGGAAACCTGAAAGCAGAGGGGACTCAGTTCTCAACCGCTAGCCAGCGATCGTGTGGGTACCAGGATGGTACCGGCTGAAGTCACCTCGACCAGGTGAGTGGATGACGTCGGACTCGGCTGTCCCTCGGACCAGGAGGCGCGGCGGCGACCAGGATGGAGGGCGAGCTGTCCCACGAAGGTGTCTGCTGTCGATGATGCTGGGCCCAGGAATGGGGCAGCGGATCTTGGCAGTGGCAAACCCATGCGGTGGAGTCAAGATGGCGTCTGGAGTGGACCAGGAGGGTCCGTGGTACTCCTCTGTTGAAGGGGAGCAAGAGCCAGTCTGGAGCAACCAGACTAGTGATGAAAACAATCGTGGTGCGTCGTGAAGAGGGCCACAAGCCGGTCGGCAAGTGGTCGAACAACGCGGTGAACAGCAAGGAGCGGAAGGGCCCCCACGCAGATCTCGTGGAAGCTGGGGAGGCAGACTTCGGTGCTGGAGCTGCTCAGGGTTAGGGCTTCTCAAACCCTAGGTGCACTCACTCGAGGGTCCCTCGGTGGGCGTGCTAGATAAGCGTCGTGCAGGTTCTGAAGATGGCCGGTCCCGCAAGTCTCGTCACACCTACGACTCTCAGCTGGGCTGATGAGGTAGGTAAAAGGTCAGAGATGGCAGGGAACTCGGGTCTCGTCGAGCTGGGCAGTCTTGATCCGTAGGAGAGACTTACAGCAAACCGCAAGCGCTTAGGTGGTGCCTGCTGGTGCAGGGTGGCTACTCCTTAGCCACAAGGGAGAGTCTTCAGAAATAGTCAAGAGTTCCTTTCGTGGAAAGTAGTTCAAGATTCAGAATTATCCAATTTGGGAAGGGGACTCGCTCCTACCTTTATTCTAAGAAAAGGGGCTGGCCTGTGACTAGGTTCAACCTATGGGTGGAGCCAGGAGGGGGGTGGTTACACCCCTATCCTTTGTCCGGCTTCGCCCCAGCTCAGGGGCTGGTGTGCCCCCGAAACTGGTTTGAGCCGGGCTATGCACAGTGAGCACCAGGGTGCCACTGGCAATCACCTTCCTTTCAGCCCTGCCTACCTGGGATACACAAACCCTGTCTGGGATGGTGCTAACACCGCCCTCGACAGGAAACCCTTTGTCCAAGCTCCCCTCGCTGGAAGGTCTCCCAGCAGCAGGGGGTCAGACTTGTGTCTGGTGGCAGCATCCATTTTGTGATGCTGAGGCTTGAGTCAACTTTAACCGGGGTTCAAGGTTACTTCCATGTCGTGCCCCTCTAAAAGGGGGGAATGCTAACCCCGTCGCCAGAACTGGCGAGGGGTTCGTATTCCAATTCGTATGACACCTTACTCGACATGTGTAGGTGATGCGATGCCAAAGTTAGCAAATAACCGCGAGGATTATAATGCATTTAAAAGTAGTTGGCCCGCGTCACCATGGAACGGCTATTAGGACTTGGTTCCGCAAGCCGTCGACGGGCTCAGCTCGCGCCAGAGCACCGTCCCACATGATTCCCTGCACTCTGCCTTCAGGATTGATAAGGCCTGCCATAGGAGTGACTGATAGGAATCCATGCGTCCATTTTAGGGTTAGGTGTAGGAATACTACACCTACAGCAACGGGTGATTAAACCCCTTTGCCCCAGCTGTCGTGCAGCCAGTTGTGTCGGATTTGGGCGGCCATCCAGGGGTGGCATAATACATGCTGCAGCCCCTGGTAGGCCCTGGGTACACCGATGCCCTGGATACCTGTGGTATGCTGAGACAGGGACTGACAAGGCGGCCCAGTTCCAATTGGTGGATGCACCTAATGTACATGTGTGTTAATTTCGAGAGAGAACAGCTAGGCTGTGGGTCTGATTGGCAGGCCCACAGCCGGGGAAAGTCGTAAACCAATGAAGCAAAAGCAAAAAAATCTGGGTGATCATAGGATTGCAGACCCTACTCTCCTACATGACCCCCCCCCCAAACTTTGGGACAATAAGCTAACCTTGACCAGGTGAGTCTTCTTGCTCTAAGTGGAAATACCTGGAGAGTCCATCTGCATTGCCATGATCGGTGCCAGGTCTATGCTCCACTGTGAAGTCCATCCCCTGTAGGGAAATGGACCACCTAAGTAGTTTGGGGTTTTCACCCTTCATTTGATTTAGCCACAAGAGGGGCTTATGGTCGGTCTGAATCTTGAAGTGAGTGCCAAACAAGTATGGCCTCAACTTCTTCAGGGCCCAAACCACAGCAAAGGCCTCCCTCTCAATAGCTGACCAATTCTTCTCTCTGGGGGTCAGCCTCCTGCTAATAAAAGCTATGGGCTGGTCATGACCATCAAAATTCAGTTGAGATAGAACAGCTCCCACACCCAGCTCCGAAGCGTCTGTTTGGACAATGAATGGTCTGGAGTAGTCTGGACTTTTTAGGATAGGTGCTGTGCACATGGCCTGCTTTAGGTCATCGAATGCCTTCTGACAGCTTGCTGTCCACTGAACTTTTTTTGGCATCTTTTTACTTGTCAGGTCGTTTAGCGGGGTCACAATGGATCCATAATTTCTGACAAACTTCCGGTAATAACCAGTCAGGCCCAAGAAAGCTCGAACCTGAGTCTGGGTGGTTGGAGGAGCCCCGTCCTGGATGGCCTGTATTTTGCTCTCCAATGGTTGAACCTGGCCTCCACCTACGAGGTAGCCCAGGTATACAACCTGTGTCTGCCCTATCTGGCACTTAGTGGCCTTGATAGTGAGGCCTGCCTTTTGCAGGGCCTCTAACACTTTCCTCAGGTGGACCAGGTGATCCTCCCAGGTGGAGCTAAAGACAGCGATATCGTCCAGATACGCCGCGCAGAAGTCGTCCAACCCAGTGAGAACTCGATTCACCAGCCTTTGGAAGGTGGCAGGTGCATTTTTCAGACCAAAGGGCATTACCACGAACTGATAATGCCCACCCGGGGTAGAAAATGCTGTTTTGGGCTTGGCCTCCTCAGCTAACCTGATTTGCCAATACCCAGCTGTTAGGTCAAACGTACTTAAGTAGCTGGCCGAAGCCAACCGGTCGATAAGTTCGTCTGCTCTTGGTATTGGGTGGGCGTCAGTCTTAGTGACTGCATTGAGACCTCTGTAGTCCACGCAAAACCTCATCTCTTTCTTACCGCCCTGGGTGTGAGGTTTCGGCACGAGAACTACGGGACTAGCCCAGGGGCTGTCCAAGGGTTCAATGACTCCCAGCTCCAACATTTTCTGCACCTCCGTCTTGATGCAGTCTCTGACATGATCAGGTTGCCGATAGATTTTACTCTTTACGGGCAGACTGTCCCCAGTGTCGACCTCATGGGTACACCAATTGGTCTGACTGGGCGTCAGAGAGAACATATGTCGAAAGGATTGAAGAACCTGTTTACAATCCTTTTGTTGATGTCCAGAGAGGCTGCCACAAAAGACAACACCATCTACTGACCCATCGTCAGGGTTCTGAGAGAGCAGGTCCGGGAGAGGGTCACTCTCCTCCTCCTGTCCCTCATCTGTGGCCATGAGCAAGCCCATGCCCTCCCTGTCGACATATGCCTTGAGCCTGTTTACATGGAGCACCCTCTGGGGGCTCCGGGGAGTTCCCAGGTCTACCAAGTAGGTGACCTCTCCCTTTTGCTCAATGATCGTGTGGGGCCCAGACCATTTGTCTTTGAGTGCTGCCGGGGCCACTGGCTCCAGCACCCACACCTTCTGTCCAGGCTGGTACACAGTCAGGACAGCCTTTTGGTCGTGCCAAGCTTTCTGTAATTCTTGGCTCGCCTCAAGGTTTTTAGACGCCTTTTCCATGTACTCCGCCATCCGCGAGCGGAGACCGAGTACATAGTCCACAATGTTCGATGCCGGCTTTCTGAGAGGTCTCTCCCATCCTTCCTTTACCAAACAAAGGGGTCCCCTTACAGGATGTCCGAACAGAAGCTCAAAAGGGCTGTAGCCAACCCCCTTCTGCGGGACCTCTCTGTAGGCGAACAAGAGGCAGGGTATCAGGACATCCCATCTCCGCCGAAGCTTTTCAGGTAGTCCGTGAATCATCCCTTTTAGGGTCCTGTTGAATCTCTCAACAAGCCCATTGCATTGTGGGTGATAGGGTGTGGTGAACTTGTAGTTGACACCACACTCCTTCCACATTGCAGTCAGATATCCCGACATGAAGTTTGCACCTCTGTCTGAGACGACCTCCTTAGGGAATCCCACTCTGGAGAACACTCCAAGTAGGGCCTGTGCCACCACAGGTGCTGTAGTGGTCCTAAGTGCAATAGCTTCAGGATACCTAGTGGCGTGGTCCACCACCACCAGTATAAACTTGTGCCCTGATGCTGTCTGGGGTTCCATTGGTCCGACAATGTCGATCCCCACTCGTTCAAAGGGTACCCCCACCACCGGTAGTGGTATGAGGGGGGCCTTTGTCATGCCACCTGACTTACCACTGGCTTGGCAAGTGACACAGGAGCGGCAAAACTCCTTCGTATCTTCGGACATGTGGGGCCAGTGAAAGTGTGGAACAATTCTGTCCCAAGTCTTATTCTGGCCTAAGTGACCTGCAAGGGGAATCTCGTGGGCCAAGGTAAGAAGGAAACCTCTCAGAGACAAGGGGATGACCAGCCTCCTGGTCGCACCAGGTTTGGGGTCTCTTGCCTCGGAGTACAGGAGTCCATCGTCCCAGTACACTTTGTGGGTACCTGTGGCGTTCCCTGCAGCCTCAGCAGCAGCCTGCTGTCTGAGGGGTTCAAGGGAGGGGCAGTCTAACTGTGCCTTCCCCAGGTCTTCCCTGGAGGGTCCCCCTGAGCCCAGAAACTCAACCTGACCAGGTTCAAGCTCTTTCGGCTCAGTTTCCCTCAGTTCTTTAAGGTCAGCCTCCTCAGAGACTTGATCCACGACCTGGGGCAAGGGGGAAGGCGAAGCCTTACCCTTACTGCTCCTCTTCTTGGAAGGTGTCTGGTCCGTTCTTCCAGGATCCAGCACCTGTTCAGTAGGGCACCTTTTGGCCTGTGACCTGGTCACAGCAAGGACATGTGCTGGCAAGCCTAACATTTCCATGTGAGTCCTCTGCTCCACTTCTGACCATTGTGACGTTTCCAAATCATTGCCCAACAGACATTCTACGGGGAGGTCTGAACTAACCACAACCTTTTTCGGGCCACTTACCCCCCCCCAGGAGAAATCAACAACTGCCATACTGTGATTGGTAGTGACGTTGCTGGCATTGGTCACTAGGTAACTGGTACCTAGCATGATCTGTCCAGGGTCCACAAAGTTAGGCATCACCATGGTGACACTGGCACAAGTGTCCCTGTAGGCCTGAGCCACTTTTCCATTAATCAAAGGTGTCTGTCTGTATTTGCCCAAAGTATTGGGACTGGCATCAGGGGACATATCCATATCCCCTGTACAGACAAGGACGGCCTGAGTGAGTGTGCCGACTAAGTCGTCACTCCCCTCGGTTCCCAAGGTTAACCCAACTAATGCCTTGGGAGGCGCACTACCACTGCTGACTGTACTAGGGGGTGCAGGTGCCTTAGGGGCTGCAGTGGTAGAAGTTTGCCCTCCTTTCTTGGTGCACTCACTAAACCAGTGAGTCTTACTTTTACAGTATTGGCACCACCTTTTTGACTGGCCTTCTTGAGTCTTCTTCTTCTGTGAAGCCTGACCCCCACCCTCTTTGGTTTGTTGGGGACCTGTCGAAGACTTCTGGTCATTTTGTTCGTTCTTGTTACTACCCTTCTGGTCTGTTTTCTTCTGACCACCCTGGTTCTGGTTCTGGTTCTGCTTGACCCTTGTTCTGACCCATCTGTCTGCCTTCTTTCCCAATTCTTGGGGAGAGGTCAGATCCGAGTCGACAAGGTGCTGATGCAACAATTGGTTCTGACAGTTGTTTAAAATCTGTTCTCGCATGATAAGATTGTACAATCCTGTGTAATCAGTAACCTTGCTACCCAGCAACCAGCCTTCCAAAGCCTTAGTGGCACAATCGACAAAGTCAGTCCAATCCTGCGACTGAATTTTCTGGGTGTCCCGGAACAGCACCCGGTACTGTTCCGTGGTTAAGCCGAACCCATCAATCAGTGTGTTCTTCAGGACTTGGTAGTTGTTAGCATCCTCAGCTCTTGTAGTGAGGAGCTTGTCCCTTCCTTTACCTTTGAAGGAAAGCCACAGTATAGCTGCCCACTGACTTGGGGGGACGCACTGGACAGTGCAGGCCCTCTCCAAGGCAGTTATCCACTTGTGGATGTCGTCCCCTTGTTTAAAGGGGGGCACTATTTTACTCAGGTGTCTAGTGTCTATACCCCTGTCTTTCTCTCTATTGAGAATGCTGCCACCAGTGGGATCTAACCCACTTAATTTCTGATCTCGGGCCAGGGCAAGTCTTTCTTTGGCGAGGGCAAGTTCTTCCCGCTCGATCCTCAGATGGACTTCCCTCATCTTCGCTTCATGCTTCCTTCTCTGAGGGGACGTCATTCCTCTCTGAGAAGATGCCTGAGAGACATGTGTATGAACCGATCTGCCAGAGCCTCTGGAGAGAGACCTAGCTCGTCCGTTCCCAAGGTTAGGCCTGCTTGAGCGTGGGCCCGGGGCTCCCCCAGTTCCATTCTCATGCCTGCTTAAGTTGGTCCTTGTAAGCCTGCCGACTACCACTGGACCTTTGTCTGCCTCGTCTCCTGATAACTCCTCCTCGTCCTCCTCCTCTGTGTGGAGATCGAGGTCTGGGTCACCGAGGGTTCCCTCTAAGGGAGGCATGTTCCCATCAGCACTGGGGGGACCTGTATTAGAGGACCTCCTAGCATCGTACGCCTCTAAGAGACCTATCAGAATTGCGATGGTAGGGTTAGAACCCTGGTTTAGCTTCCTGGAGGCACACAGTTGTCTCATCTCCTTGAAGCTAAGAGTTGCATATCGTGACACGACCTGTGGAGGGTCACTGACCACTAAGGGAGTCTGCGAAGACTCTCCGTGGACCGACATGCTTTTCTAGTGAGGTGTAAGTGATGCACCTACCTACACTATGTGTTTACCTACTGATCCCTTGCTAAGAGTTGTAGTCAGGGTGTGCTAAGCCCTGTTACACTACAACAGCCGGTTCAGTAGAACTCAGAGTATTCTAAGTTAAGTTATATGTACCTAGGTACTTATGTGATCTTTCACTGCGATATTCTTAGGATACGTGTGTGGTAAAACAACAGCAAGCTCAAATCCCAACCGCTGCTCACCAATGTGAGAAGTTGGCCTGATATGTAGTGCTCACTATTCTAGTGATCACTGTGTATCATTCCAAACAACCCTTATTGATGATTGGTTGTAAGTCAACCTTATAGACCAGCTATCCTAGTAGCGTGGATACGAGCAGTCTTAGGCTAAACTCTAGAGGGCGTGTTAAGCCAGCTGTTTACCATCACATATACCCCTTGAACACCAAGTGAAAGGACACCACACAAGTTGTTATGAAAATAAAGGATATTTATTTATAACAAGACTACCCTGGCTCTTTATGAGTCAGGGCGCTAAGCACAATACAAAACTCTTAGGAAAATACTTCTGGTTGCACAATTTACACAAATGCCCGAGGGCACGAAACCCTTACACTGCAAGTGGAAGGGGAGAGGTTAGAAAGTCTAAAGTTACTGATTCCGGAGTGATCCGATCAGTGGGACTAAACGAAAAAGGAACTGGACACTTGTAAAGCGAACCTGCGATGGAGCACCGAAATGCTCGAGTTACCTAGCCCAGAGGCTGCGGCTGTGGAAGGTTCGGCAAGATGTCGGAAGTCCTCGTTGTAGTCTCAGGAGCCTGAAAGAAGAGTTGCTGGCAGGCGACCAGTGTCGATGTTCAGCGAGATCCAAGCCTGGATCGGTGATGAAGGAAACCTGAAAGCAGAGGGGACTCAGTTCTCAACCGCTAGCCAGCGATCGTGTGGGTACCAGGATGGTACCGGCTGAAGTCACCTCGACCAGGTGAGTGGATGACGTCGGACTCGGCTGTCCCTCGGACCAGGAGGCGCGGCGGCGACCAGGATGGAGGGCGAGCTGTCCCACAAAGGTGTCTGCTGTCGATGATGCTGGGCCCAGGAATGGGGCAGCGGATCTTGGCTGTGGCAAACCCACGCGGTGGAGTCAAGATGGCGTCTGGAGTGGACCAGGAGGGTCCGTGGTACTCCTCTGTTGAAGGGGAGCAAGAGCCAGTCTGGAGCAACCAGACTAGTGATGAAAACAATCGTGGTGCGTCGTGAAGAGGGCCACAAGCCGGTCGGCAAGTGGTCGAACAACGCGGTGAACAGCAAGGAGCGGAAGGGCCCCCACGCAGATCTCGTGGATGCTGGGGAGGCAGACTTCGGTGCTGGAGCTGCTCAGGGTTAGGGCTTCTCAAACCCTAGGTGCACTCACTCGAGGGTCCCTCGGTGGGCGTGCTAGATAAGCGTCGTGCAGGTTCTGAAGATGGCTGGTCCCGCAAGTCTCGTCACACCTACAACTCTCAGCTGGGCTGATGAGGTAGGTAAAAGGTCAGAGATGGCAGGGAACTCGGGTCTCGTCGAGCTGGGCAGTCTTGATCCGTAGGAGAGACTTACAGCAAACCGCAAGCGCTTAGGTGGTGCCTGCTGGTGCAGGGTGGCTACTCCTTAGCCACAAGGGAGAGTCTTCAGAAATAGTCAAGAGTTCCTTTCGTGAAAGTAGTTCAAGATTCAGAATTATCCAATTTGGGAAGGGGACTCGCTCCTACCTTTATTCTAAGAAAAGGGGCTGGCCCGTGACTAGGTTCAACCTATGGGTGGAGCCAGGAGGGGGGTGGTTACACCCCTATCCTTTGTCCGGCTTCGCCCCAGCTCAGGGGCTGGTGTGCCCCCGAAACTGGTTTGAGCCGGGCTATGCACAGTGAGCACCGGGGTGCCACTTGCAATCACCTTCCTTTCAGCCCTGCCTACCTGGGATACACAAACCCTGTCTGGGATGGTGCTAACACCGCCCTCGACAGGAAACCCTTTGTCCAAGCTCCCCTCGCTGGAAGGTCTCCCAGCAGCAGGGGGTCAGACTTGTGTCTGGTGGCAGCATCCATTTTGTGATGCTGAGGCTTGAGTCAACTTTAACCGGGGTTCAAGGTTACTTCCATGTCGTGCCCCTCTAAAAGGGGGGAATGCTAACCCCGTCGCCAGAACTGGCGAGGGGTTCGTATTCCAATTCGTATGACACCTTACTCGACATGTGTAGGTGATGCGATGCCAAAGTTAGCAAATAACCGCGAGGATTATAATGCATTTAAAAGTAGTTGGCCCGCGTCACCATGGAACGGCTATTAGGACTTGGTTACGCAAGCCGTCGACGGGCTCAGCTCGCGCCAGAGCACCGTCCCACATGATTCCCTGCACTCTGCCTTCAGGATTGATAAGGCCTGCCATAGGAGTGACTGATAGGAATCCATGCGTCCATTTTAGGGTTAGGTGTAGGAATACTACACCTACAGCAACGGGTGATTAAACCCCTTTGCCCCAGCTGTCATGCAGCCAGTTGTGTCGGATTTGGGCGGCCATCCAGGGGTGGCATAATACATGCTGCAGCCCCTGGTAGGCCTTGGGTACACCGATGCCCTGGATACCTGTGGTATGCTGAGACAGGGACTGACAAGGCGGCCCAGTTCCAATTGGTGGATGCACCTAATGTACATGTGTGTTAATTTCGAGAGAGAACAGCTAGGCTGTGGGTCTGATTGGCAGGCCCACAGCCGGGGAAAGTCGTAAACCAATGAAGGAAAAGCAAAAAAATCTGGGTGATCATAGGATTGCAGACCCTACTCTCCTACACCCCCCACCCCAACAGTGTAAGTACGACCCGTACCCCCATGGAGCGAACCCACACACGTGTATGGACAAAGCGTACATATTGTTAAATAGGAGGGGTGTGTGCCAATCACTCCCAGCAGTGCCCAGAGTCAGGAAGGGTGTGTGCCTATCACTCACAGCAGTGCCCAGAGGCAGGAGGGTTGTGTGCAGAGGCCTCCCACCAGTGCCCAGAGACAGGAAGGGTGGGTGCAGAGTCCTCCCAGCAGTGCCCAGAGACAGGAGGGGTGTGTGCAGAGGCCTCCCAGCAGTGCCCAGAGACAGGAGGGGTGGGTGCAGAGTCCTCCCAGCAGTGCCCAGACACAGGAGGGGTGTGTGCAGAGTCCTCCCAGCTGGGCCCAGAGGCAGGAGGGGTGGGTGCAGAGTCCTCCCAGCAGTGCCCAGACGCAGGAGGGGTGTGTGCCTATCACTCCCAGCAGTGCCCAGAGTCAGGAGGGGTGTGTGCCTATCACTCACAGCAGTGCCCAGAGGCAGGAGGGTGTGTGCAGAGGCCTCCCAGCAGTGCCCAGAGACAGGAGGGGTGTGTGCAGAGGCCTCCCAGCAGTGCCCAGAGACAGGAGGGGTGTGTGCAGAGGCCTCCCAGCAGTGCCCAGAGACAGGAGTGGTGGGTGCAGAGTCCTCCCAGCAGTGCCCAGACACAGGAGGGGTGGGTGCCTATCACTCCCAGCAGTGCCCAGAGACAGGAGGGGTGGGTGCCTATCACTCCCAGCAGTGCCCAGAGACAGGAGGGGTGTGTGCAGAGTCTTCCCAGCAGTGCCCAGAGACAGGAGGGGTGTGTGCAGAGTCCTCCCAGCAGTGCCCAGAGACAGGAGGGGTGTGTGCAGAGGCCTCCCAGCAGTGCCCAGACACAGGAGGGGTGTGTGCAGAGTGCTCCCAGCAGTGCCCAGACACAGGAGGGGTGTGTGCAGAGTCCTCCCAGCTGGGCCCAGAGGCAGGAGGGGTGGGTGCAGAGTCCTCCCAGCAGTGCCCAGACGCAGGAGGGGTGTGTGCCTATCACTCCCAGCAGTGCCCAGAGTCAGGAGGGGTGTGTGCCTATCATTCACAGCAGTGCCCAGAGGCAGGAGGGGTGTGTGCAGAGGCCTCCCAGCAGTGCCCAGAGACAGGAGGGGTGTGTGCAGAGGCCTCCCAGCAGTGCCCAGAGACAGGAGGGGTGGGTGCAGAGTCCTCCCAGCAGTGCCCAGACACAGGAGGGGTGTGTGCAGAGTCCTCCCAGCAGTGCCCAGAGGCACGAGGGGTGTGTGCAGAGGCCTCCCAGCAGTGCCCAGAGACAGGAGGGGTGGGTGCAGAGTCCTCCCAGCAGTGCCCAGACACAGGAGGGGTGTGTGCAGAGGCCTCCCAGCAGTGCCCAGAGACAGGAGGGGTGTGTGCAGAGGCCTCCCAGCAGTGCCCAGAGACAGGAGGGGTGGGTGCAGAGTCCTCCCAGCAGTGCCCAGACACAGGAGGGGTGTGTGCAGAGTCCTCCCAGCAGTGCCCAGAGACAGGAGGGGTGTGTGCAGAGGCCTCCCAGCAGTGCCCAGAGACAGGAGGGGTGTGTGCAGAGGCCTCCCAGCAGTGCCCAGACACAGGAGGGGTGTGTGCAGACGGCTCCCAGCAGTGCCCAGACACAGGAGGGGTGTGTGCAGAGTCCTCCAGCTGGGCCCAGAGGCAGGAGGGGTGGGTGCAGAGTCCTCCCAGCTGGGCCCAGAGGCAGGAGGGGTGTGTGCCTATCACTCACAGCAGTGCCCAGACACAGGAGGGGTGTGTGCAGAGTCCCCCCAGCAGTGCCCAGAGTCAGGAGGGGTGTGTGCAGAGTGCTCCCAGCAGTGCCCAGACACAGGAGGGGTGCGTGCCTAACACTTACAGCAGTTCCCATGTAACGCAAAGGGTGGAGTAGCCACAGATACCATGCCCACAAATGTCAGTCAGGTGCACAAAGACCCTGCAGTACATGTAACCACATGTGTGCGAGGCTGGGAGTATACGCATGCATAGCGCAGAAAAGAAAACATGTCCACATGAAGTCATGTCAATAGTCCACATACACAAGTACAATGACTATCAAGAATGCCACGAAAGATGCAGGTGGAGACATCGCACAGCATGCATGTGCAAAGTAGAAGGAGTCCGTCACACACCCAGCTAATGTACACACAGCTCTGCGCTAAATATTGGGAACACCCTGCAGGGAAGATGTCAGGGTACACAGAGGAGGGAATACACCTTTGGACAATTTCACCATGCAGCAACTGCTTACATGAACACAGAAACCTAGCTAACACCGTGTGATGGCACACAGATCCCAGGGTCCCCCCTATGACCAGCACACTACTACATTTCCCACACAACCAACACATGATCACCACCCAAAATCATGTAGCAGCCTCACCAACAGCAATATCAGAAAAGCAGTAGTGTTCAAAGGAAACAAAAATGGCTTTAATCAGCATGATCAAAAATTGTATGTTCGTATAAGGTTCAATATTTACAAAGCCCATTGGGCAGTCCAGAAGTCACAGCTGGATGGGGGACACAGTGGGATGCGTGTCCCCTAGCTTGCCTGCACAGTTACATTCCGTCGTCTTCCACAGGGGTGAGGGCATCATGTGGGGGGGAAGAAACAGGCACCGCAGGGACAGGAGGGTGAAGGGTAGGCGTCGTGGGTGCAGGGATGGAGGACTCCACCACAGGGGGTGGGGCAGGGCCAAAGGCGGAGGCCAGGATCTCGCTGCACACCTTAGCAAGGTCCTCCAGGGAATCCCCTGCACCCGAAGGAACCACAGGCCCCAAGGAGGGGGGGGGGGTCAGAGGGATGGGTCGCAGCGCCACTGGGGGAGGGTGTAGACAGGAGGGGGGAATCAACCACCCTGACCGAGGACTTCCTTGACCGCTTGCGTGGTGGCATCACTGTGGGGCTCAGAGACAGAGCGGCCATGAAGGAGTCTTTGGGGGAGATGTGGCCAGGAGAGCTGAGGGGAGGGGATTTGGAGGGAGTGGATTGGGTGGAATGCGGACTCCCACTCTGGCTGCGTGTCACACGTTTGCCCCCCGACCCAGTGGGTGTGCCTACTTCACCCTGTGTGTGCGTGTCAGGAGGTGTGCGGTGGACCTTCCCTGCTGGTGTGGTGCCTGTGTGTGTTGTGGTGGGTGCATGCTGACGTCTGGGTGTACGTGGGACAGGCATGGGAGTGGGAAGTGTGGATGGGGCAGGGGTAGGGGGTGGGACGTAGCGCTGCAGGAGACCCACTGCTGCAGTCAGTGTCGAGTCTATCGACCTCAGCAAGCTGCGTTGGTCAGCCTGCGATGAATGAATGCCCTCCAAGTATGCCTCCATGTTGTGCAGCACTTGGCTGTGGCCATGGAGGACATTAAGGATCGCAGCCTGACAACCTGCAACTGCCGCTGGATGTCCACGGACTCGGCATTGGCGGCAGCAGTGGAGACAGGGGCAGGGGGGCGGTGCCTGGCAGGAAGGAGACATGTGGTGACCGGGCACGTTGGGAAGGGACACGAGCAAGTGGGAGGCGGCTGAAGGCAATGGAGGGGGCGGGGCGAGATGTAGTGCCGCTGTCAGCTGCTGGTGCAGCCGCCTCCCACTCGGAGAGATCATCCTCGGACCCGTCAGCTTCATACTCTGTTGTGCCAGTCGACAGGTCCCCGGGTTCACTCTCCTCCACCTCAGTACCACTTGATGTGCCAGCCCCGATGTCACCGCTGGCACTGGTGCTCGGTCCCTCTGCTCCGTCTGTGCCCATGTCTCCCTCCGTGTCCCCCGACGATGCTGTGGGCAGGGTGAAGAGACAGAAATAAATCATACACCTGTATACATATGTCACATGAGTCCAATCTACATAGGTCACAGTGCATAGCCTGAAACAAAAGAAGAGTTACATCTACAAAACAAGGTACATATGTAGGGCATGCAAGACACAGTTGTTTGACCCACCATGCCACCTAAAAACTATGGAGAGCATGACACAATAGCAAATGAGATGGAATGGAATTTTGACTGAGGAGCAAGGCCCTGGGGACAATCCAGCACTGCATCTGCACCACACAGCGTGGCAGGAAATTGGGATGAGCAGGGACCATATCCAGGAACAAGAGGCACATGCATCATAGGTCATACTGAAAACATGCCCACCATGACTGGCCCACTGCACCTTGAGTGCATGTCCAGACAAACATCACACACTGGCCAGTCCTAGCAAGGAGATATCAGGTTGTGACATGAAGGCCATGCCCGCACCACCCACCCCCTACATGAGACTATTATTTGGAGACACAGGAAGCACTTACATCCCTTAGTCTGGGTGAAATACACATGGGATGCAACAAATCAAGGTTGCACACAAAATACCCAAGGTGCGCCTGTCCAAATAATCATGTACAAATGGGCATCATCAGATGATTGTAACAAGACACACAGGCAATGTCCACCGTGAGTATGAACAAGGAAAATCAGCTCAGTCTGTACAGTGGACACTTGTACTACATTTCACGTCAATATACATTTGGCCAGGGGACAATGGCACAGAGCACAACCTATGCTGTAGACACAGAGATTGTCAACATATTCGGATTACACACATGATACCTAGGAAAATATGCCCCTGGGGACAGTAGTGGCCACACAACTCCATGCTCCTGAATGGGAATGACTGCAACACACGCTACCATCCCCGCACTATGCGTACCGCACACTCATGCACATCATGTCACAGGCCACCACATAGGACATGCGTGCTGTAAGGCCTCACACTTAAGAGACTAACTCCCATTTCTGGACTCAGCATTAGTGCCAACTGACATGGAACCCACAAGACCAGAACTGGACAGGGCACAGGCAAGGTCCCAAAACCTGTTACACACCACCCCCACACATGATGCTGCAGGCATTGTACACGTGGAGAAGGTGCCAGGCTACATAACCTTGTGACGGAGTGACTTCACACAGACCAGGGAACACATTGCAAGGAGGGGAAGGGAGGCAGGAGAGCACTGCAATACTGTGGGTAACAGGATCTGCACAGCACCATTAAACCCTGGCAGTGCATCCATGGAACAGTGCACTTACAAATGCTGGTGAAACACAACAAACACACATGTACCTACCCCCTTCCTGCTGCTGCATCTCCTGTAAGCGCCTGTCCAAGTCTGGAAATACCACCGCCAGCACACGCTTGTGGATGTGGGAGAGACGGCGGCGCCCGCGGTTCTTCTGGCTCTCAGGTGAGTCCCCCAGCAGGACCCGTGCGATCCTCCGCGTCCAGCACCGGATATCCTGCCAGCGTTTCCTCAACTGGGACAGGCTCCGCCTCCGACCATCCGCACTCCTCACGGCACTGACGGCGGTCAGCCAGATCTGCTCCTTGGCAGAGGCGCCTACCTGTGAGGATGAAAAAGTAACACTACATCAATACACCTGCAACATGTCACAGAGACACATATGGGAACAAATTAGCTGGTTACAACAAGGCATGTCATGCAGCCAACGCATTGCACCTTTGCCATAGGGACATACTCCTCTGGGGAAGGGCAAAAGCCGTACGTGCCAGTGAAAGTACACAGGTGGAGTGAGGGCAAAGACACAATCAATTATCAAGGCTCACACTGTATATCACACCCACCCCTCCTGACTCTGGGCACTGCTGGGAGGACTCTGCACACACCCCTCCTGCCTCTGGGCACTGCTGGGAGTGATAGGCACCCACCCCTCCTGTCTCTGGGCACTGCTGGGAGTGATAGGCACCCACCCCTCCTGTCTCTGGGCACTGCTGGGAGTGATAGGCACCCACCCCTCCTGTCTCTGGGCACTGCAGGGAGGCCTCTGCACACACCCCTCCTGCCTCTGGGCACTGCTGGGAGTGATAGGCACACACCCCTCCTGACTCTGGCCACTGCTGGGAGTGATTGGCACACACCCCTCCTGCCTCTGGGCACTGCTGTGAGTGATAGGCACCCACCCCTCCTGTCTCTGGGCACTGCTGGGAGTGATAGGCACCCACCCCTCCTGTCTCTGGGCACTGCAGGGAGGACTCTGCACACACCCCTCCTGCCTCTGGGCACTGCTGGGAGTGATAGGCACCCACCCCTCCTGTCTCTGGGCACTGCTGGGAGTGATAGGCACCCACCCCTCCTGTCTCTGGGCACTGCTGGGAGTGATAGGCATAGGCACCCACCCCTCCTGTCTCTGGGCACTGCTGGCAGGACTCTGCACACACCCCTCCTGCCTCTGGGCACTGCTGGGAGGCCTCTGCACACACCCCTCCTGTCTCTGGGCACTGCTGGGAGGCCTCTGCACACACCCCTCCTGCCTCTGGGCACTGCTGGTAGTGATAGGCACATACCCCTCCTGACTCTGGGCACTGCTGGGAGTGATTGGCACACACCCCTCCTGCCTCTGGGCACTGCTGTGAGTGATAGGCACCCACCCCTCCTGTCTCTGGGCACTGCTGGGAGTGATAGGCACCCACCCCTCCTGTCTCTGGGCACTGCAGGGAGGACTCTGCACACACCCCTCCTGCCTCTGGGCACTGCTGGGAGTAATAGGCACTTTGTGGGCATGGTATCTGTGGCTACTCCCCCCTTTGCGTTACATGGGAACTGCTGTAAGTGTTAGGCACCCACCCCTCCTGTGTCTGGGCACTGCTGGGAGCACTCTGCACACACCCCTCCTGACTCTGGGCACTGCTGGGCGGCCTCTGCACACACCCCTCCTGACTCTGGGCACTGCTGGGGGGACTCTGCACACACCCCTCCTGTGTCTGGGCACTGCTGTGAGTGTTAGGCACCCACTCCTCCTGTGTCTGGGCACTGCTGGGAGGACTCTGCACCCACCCCTCCTGACTCTGGGCACTGCTGGGAGTGATAGGCACACACCCCTCCTGCCTCTGGGCCCAGCTGGGAGGACTCTGCACCCACCCCTCCTGCCTCTGGGCCCAGCTGGGAGGACTCTGCACACACCCCTCCTGTGTCTGGGCACTGCTGGGAGGACTCTGCACACACCCCTCCTGCATCTGGGCACTGCTGGGAGGCCTCTGCACACACCCCTCCTGTCTCTGGGCACTGTTGGGAGGCCTCTGCACACACCCCTAATGCCTCTGGGCACTGCTGGGAGTGATAGGCACACACCCCTCCTGACTCTGGGCACTGCTGGGAGTGATTGGCACACACCCCTCCTGCCTCTGGGCACTGCTGTGAGTGATAGGCACCCACCCCTCCTGACTCTGGGCACTGCTGGGAGACATCAGGCATTCCCCTCCCCCCGGGACCCCCCCTACAGTACATAGCATGTGTGTCACACCTGGACACAATGGCAGAAGTCACTGTCACAAAAAAGGGACACAGTCTGTGCTAGTAGCTCTGCACTCACCTGATACCCTGGTCGCCCATACAGCATGGGGTACTGTGGGAGGATCACATCCAGCAGAGCCATGTTTTCCTCCAGGGTGAAGGGCTGTGACCTCTCCACAGACCTTGACATGGTTCCAGGGAATCAGTAGCAGCAGCTGGGTCGTGGAATACAGAGATGTGCAGGCAATTTCTCCCTCATGGGACCTGGCTGCCTTATATCTGCCTTGCTGTCCTGTTTCATGCACAGGAGTACAGAGTGATTGGTCACTCACATTTGCATCCTATGTTTCCTCCAATCCCTTCAAACCTAGCACAGTCAGTGGGTTCTTATTGTGTTTTTTTCTTCAGCATGATGTCAACCCCACAAACACATTGCAACAAAGTAGATTGATTACAACTGACTTCTGCTGTGCACCTTCCAGAACAAATTCAAACTTAAAACTTGGTCTCCATGACAACCAGCATGCATGTAGGCCTTAATACTTGTCCCTCATGTGTGCGTGCCGGGGCCCTAGGGCACCCCAAATGCATAGCAAGGGCCCGTACAGGCGTGCGTACTTTCACTTTCACTATGGGTGTGCTCGCATATGCGTACTCGTAGTGGTACGGCCCGTACACACGCCTGTACGCTCACTATCACTATGGGTGTCCTCGCGTATGCGTACTCGTAGTGGTACGGCCCGTACACACGCCTGTACGCTCACTATCACTATGGGTGTGCTCGCGTATGCGTACTCGTAGTGGTACGGGCCGTACACACGCCTGTACGCTCACTATCACTATGGGTGTCCTCGCGTATGGGTACTCGCAGTGGTACGGCCCGTACACACGCCTGTACGCTCACTATCACTATGGGTACGCATACGCGAGCACACCCATAGTGATAGTGAGCGTACAGGCGTGTGTACGGCCCGTACCACTACGAGTACGCATACGCGAGGACACCCATAGTGATAGTGAGCGTACGCACGCGTGTACGGCCCGTACCACTACGAGTACGCATACGCGAGGACACCCATAGTGATAGTGAATGTACGCACGCGTGTACGGCCCGTACCACTATGGGTGTTCTTGTGTATGCGTACTTGCTGACCGTACACATGCCTGTACGCTCACCATCACTATGGGTACACATACGGCAGCACTCCCATAGTGATATGGGAACGTACACAGGCCCTCTTAGCAGCAGTACGGTGGTATTCACTATTCACACATCACAGTGGTGACAGGCAGCACACAGGAAGGAATAGGGCTGACATACTTGTCCATGGATGGACA
This sequence comes from Triturus cristatus, assembly GCF_964204655.1. NCBI lineage: Eukaryota > Metazoa > Chordata > Amphibia > Caudata > Salamandridae > Triturus > Triturus cristatus. The sequence continues at coordinate 465,500,962 of NC_140592.1, forward strand.
TCAAGGCATTGTCTGGGCAGTACTACATGTGTGGGGCACAGGTGTGACAGGCTGTGATGTGGCACATTACTCCTGAGTCGAGAAGGCACCAGATGTATGATGAGATGTGTACAGATGTTATGTGTGACGGTGCAATGTGTGCCAGGCATGCCCTTGACTCCTTTGACATGTGTGCATGTCGTACTGCATACTTGGGATGAGCGTCACTGGCATGGCACGGACACCAACACACGGAATTGTCCCCTGATGCCCAGTACAGGGGTTACCACACCTGACATGTCACTACCCACAGTGCACGATGTGACTATGTCATGTATGTGTGGGGGGTTCCCATTAGGTTGATGTCGGAGCACCCTCAAAAGCTGCAGCTGTTGCAGCAACCAACATGTGTCTGTGTGTAGATTGACATTGCACACTGTTCCGCACACCATGCCACATGTGGTATCGGATGTGAGGTGCGTATGTATGCATGGGACACGGAGTAGCGTAACAAGGACATGTCTGCATCCTCTCTATGAATGTGGGGTGAGTCATGACATGTACACCTTCATGGCAAGGTGTGTGACCTGTGGCTCTAGTGTTCCGCTACCAGTCTCTGCAATCGACATCCTACTTCTGCTGATGTGTGGATGTATGTCACTCCTGTCTTGCGTCTGGCTGTTCACTTGCACTGGGACACAGCTAATCCCATGCCATGGCATGTGGAGGTTCAGAATCTCCGTGTGTAGCTGGGTCTTGGTAGGATTGTCACCTGCCAGCCATACGTGTCCAGGGCATGTGGCACATACCTGACTCCGTATGTAGCATATGTGTATAGACAGATTAACATGTGCTCAGTACAAATTATTTGTTGTTGTGGTGCACTCACTCTTCCTTGTCACTTCCAAATTACTGCAGAGCGCCACCTCTTCCCCGAGCAATTCCGGACTTGGCTGACATGCGGGAGAATGATCGTATCCGGTGCTACCGCTTCCCCCAACGGTTGATGGTGGAGTTGACGGCGAGACTGGCACCACACCTGCAACCACTGCACAGGTATCCTACGGCACTGACACCCAAGCTGAAGGTAATGGCAGCCCTACATTTTCTAGCCACGGGTACCTTTCAAAATACCATAGCTCATGTTGGTGGCATGTCCCAGAGCATGTTCTGCCGTGTGCTGCATGATTTCTTAGAGGCCATGTTGATTCACCTGGATGACTTCATACATTTTCCTACCCCAGAAATGTTGACTGGGGTCAAGCGTGGATTCTATGCCCTGGGAGGGATGCCCCATGTCATTGGGTCCATAGATGGGACACATGTTGCTTTGGTACCACCACAGGCACAGGAGGTAGCGTACCGGAATCGCAAGCACTACCACTCCATCAATGCCCTTGTGGTGTGTCTGTCCAACATGGTGATTTCACATGTCTGTGCTCGTTTTCCAGAATCAGCACACAATGCCTACATCATGAGGCGTAGCAGGGTACCTGAAATGATGACGCAGCTGCGCAACGAACGAGCATGTGTTGTTGGTGGGTACAGTCTGTCTGTCCTGTATTTTGCGTAGACTTCCAGCACGACCGCTTCTCCTGTCCTGCTTATGTCCATGTGCTTTCCATGTAGGGGACGCTGGCTATCCCAACATGCCATGGCTGATCACACCTTTCCGCAACCCCATCACGCCGGCCCAGCTCCGCTACAACACCCCCCATGGCCGGACAAGGCGAGTGATAGAGAGGACGTTTGGCCTCCTGAAGAGCCGATTCCGATGCCTCCACAAGACCGGCGGCGCCCTCCCATATGCCCCGGCGAAGGTCTGCAAAATCTATATGGTCTGCTGCATGCTGCACAACATGGCAGTTGAGAGAGCTGTGCCACTCATCCTGGATCAAGATGACCAGGACCATCCACCCGTGGAGGACGAAGGGCTTGGCAATGGGGCTAGTGATGTGGAGGATGTGGAGCCGCAAGAGGACATCCGGACTCGGCTCATACGCGACTTCTTTGCTTAGTGGTGAGTACCAGTGTCTGAGTGTGCACGCATTGGTCCCCGTGTGGCATGTGTTGCGATGTGTGTCTCCACCTGCATGTATGGCACATGAGTCAGAGGTGTGTGTGGGTGTGTCACTGGAGTGATGGTGCCAGTGATGGTTGTATTTCCCCAGTCATAATTGTGACCTAGCATGTTGTCATCCATACATGTGTCGAGTACATGCACATGCAAGTGGCTGTGCTTTTTGTGGCTGACTTCTTGTGTGTCTCTCTTCCCCAGGTACTTGCGCATGCCGTCTGCTGGTTGCATTGTTGTGGCACTGCTATTCCTCATGGACACGTCATCGTGTGCTGACTCAGCGTTACAGGCACGGACACGTTTGGAAGTCACCTTAGGGTAAGGGATGCATCAGGGGTGTATTGGGTGTGGCAGTTGTTCACGATGTATGCACACTGCCCCTGTCGATGTTTGGTTCCTCTGCAGACATGTAGCATCCCCATGGTACACATTACATGCAGCTGGGTACACCTGAATGGATGGTCAGACTTGTTGACAGTCATCAGTGATGGGATTGGGGTATGTGATGATGGCATCAATGTGTGTAACACTGCCCTCGGACACATACGGCTTGACATGCTGTGGGACTTCCACATCAGCAGATCAATGGTGTATGGCAGGCTCTCCGTGAGCAGCTGGGGGTGTTTAGCTGTTAGCCGACACTTGTGTGCCAGTTCCATGGCTATCACGCATTTGTGCTGCAGAAGGGGGGTGCCAGTGTTGGACCCACATGTTACTCCACATGAACAGTTCATGTGTACTTCGAGTTGCCTCTGCAATCCCGAATACATGACTAATAAAGGTGTCCCTATGCCTCCAAGGTGCCTCTTCTCAGTTAATGCTAGTGTGTTGCCACGGTGCATCCGGCATGTCTGGCATGGTTTTCCGTGATAGTGGCTATGTGTCTATGTGTCGAGTAGCAAGATGCAAGCTGTGTGTGTGGGATAAGAGTGTGTATTGTGCATGATGTCCATGACTGTGTGGGTATTGTAACATGTGCCATCCCCATGCATCCAACGTTGGCCAGGCCCCCATTATCTGCATCCACCGGACTCAAGCTTGCAGGATATGGTTCTGCCACCTGTCTACACATACCTGGGTGCCCCCCAGGACACTGGACATGATCCCTGACCTCTGCGTATGACTGTTGCTGTACTCAATATGTCTGTCGGCACGGTTGTGCGGCCACCCCCTCAGCTGGTTGGGCCCATCACGGGTGTGTATGGTGCTCCATGTCTGTCTTGCCTAATACACTGTGACCCGTGTGTCCTGTGCCAGACTCAGGCCCCAGGGTGTGGATGGTTGAAGTCAAAAGAGAACTCAGGCATGTTTAGACTTTACAAGACACATGTAAGGTAATAATGCAACCAGCAGGCATCTTCTCTTCATGGTGTGACTTTTCATTTTTGTGGTGGGGGGGGGGGGTATGACGTGAGGGCTTTCCGGGAGTTTGGAATCCAAAGTTCAGTAGGGGAGTTGGTGTCCTTGCCATTGGAAGTCCTCAGAGTCCATGCCACAATCTTTGTCAACATTGGTCAGACAGTGACCAGCAAGGCCATGTGGCAGAGAATGTCTTTTGATGCTGTGATGCTGTTGCTCCAGTGGGCCAGGTGCCAGGCCAGGTGTCCTGGGAGATGGTGATGTAGCGCCGACCCTCACGGTCTTTTCCGTGGACAACCCGCCCTCCTGCGGGGACCCTCAGAAGCAGGCCGTGACGATGTTTGGGATACTCCATCGGATGTTTCCTCCTCCTCCTCCTGATCCCTCCCTGTGGGTGGTGATGTTCTACGCCTTCTTGCACAGGGAGGGTTGCCCATGTTGTCGGCCATCCGACGGAGTGTACTGTGAATTCCCGTGAACACCGTCACGAGCTCAGCCTGTCTGTCCTCCATCCTCTGTTGGTGTTGCAGTAGACAGGCATGTTGCTCCGCATGTTGCTGGGCCTGCTGGGTTTTGATCTCATCGAGGGTCCCCTTCATATCGTTGAGGGTGGACACAACCTGGGCCATGCCCGTGGTGTCCTGCCGGTATGTGTCCAGGATGTTTCGGACATGGGAAAATACCGGTTCCCCAGCCAACTGGTCAGGCTGGCGCCTCCGCCGTCCTCCACTCCCACCACCCCTGCCCACTTGCACCTGGCCTGCCCTTGTGGGCACATCGGGTCTCCGGGACCCCTGAGGGGTGGCATTGGCGTTGTCGCCTGCCTCCTGCTGGGTGCCCGGGACACTGTGTCCCTCCTGGCCAGCCTGGCTGCTTTGTGGTGGTGGGGCAGGGATCCTGGGTGTCTCCTGGGATGTGGCAGGAGTGGGGGTGGTGGTTGGCCCCGTTGTACCTGACGGTGGTGCTGCAGGTCGTTGGACACCAGAGGGGCCAGGTTGGTCGGGGTCGTCCACAGAGTGGTGAGAGTCGTCGCTGCCGGTGGGATCGGCCTCCCGCAGAGCCGGGTCCTGTGAGTCTTCCCCCCCAGTGTTGGGGGGTGAACCACGAGGTTGACCTGTGTGTGAGAGAGACAATGTTAATTTTGGTCCATGCAACATCCATGTTTCATCAGTTTCAAAGTTGGAACATTTCCTCTGGGAATTAGGATCTGTCTTGCATTCCACTCACAGTGCACTTGTGCATGGGTGTGTCCCTTGGGCACCACTTTGGCGCCTTTAACTATGTGTGGCACAGTCTTACTTGCTGCGTCAAGTGTGACAGCAGTCAGCAGTGGAGTGGGCAGGTGTGGCGAGCCGTGCATTGGTGCCTTCCGTGTTGCACTGTACGTGGGCACATGAAGTTGTTCCACACACTTCAATGATGCAGGTAGCTGTCGTTGTGCTCGTGCACAGGTTGTGACATGGCCCTGTGTTTTGCCATGGAGGAGAGGGGGGGTGCTGGCACTGGCCACCCTTGTCTACATGCACGCAGTCCACCTGCTGACGAGCAGACATTCCCACACACCACAAGGCTGATTTGCTCTCCCTGTGTCTCCCTCCCTCTGTGTCCCCCTCTCCCTCCCTCTGTGTCCCCCTCTCCCTCCCTCTGTGTGTCAGCCTCCTCCCTCTGTCCGTCTCCCTGTGTCTCCCTCCCTCTGTGTCCCCCTCTCCCTCCCTCTGAGTCCCCCTCTCCCTCCCTCTGTGTGTCAGCCTCCTCCCTCTGTCCGTCTTCCTGTGTCTCCCTCCCTCTGTGTCCCCCTCTCCCTCCCTCCCTCTGTGTCCCCCTCTCCCTCCCTCTGTGCGTCAGCCTCCTCCCTCTGTCCGTCTTCCTGTGTCTCCCTCCCTCTCTGTCCCCCTCTCCCTCCCTCTGTCTGTCGGCCTCCTCCCTCTGTCCGTCTCCCTGTGTCTCCCTCCCTCTCTGTCCCCCTCTCCCTCCCTCTGTGTGTCACCCTCTGTCATCTCAGCCCAGCTTCCTGGGCACACACTGTTAGCAGTTCTTTGAATGGCCCTTGGATTGTTGCTGTGAATTTGTTTCTGATCTCCAGGCACCCATTGGGTGTAGTGTCTGTGTGTGCGCTGCTGCTGTGGTGGTGTGTGCTGCCACTCTTTCACAGTGTTGGCTGTTCATTAGCTGCTGTCATGTGCAAAAACGTGCCTTCACCCCCATGTGTTAATGCAAGGCGTCCGCCATTTGCTGGCAAGTCTTTCCTGTGTGGGGACACACTGTTTGTCTGGCTGTGACCTAGGCCATATGGGCAGAGGGCATTGTTGTCTGCTTCTGAGTTGCACTCTGTGATTTTTGGGGCCCACCCTCCCGCCATCCGGGTTACCGTGTCATGTGTTGGTGTCTTCTGTGGCCTGTGACTTGACATTGTCCAGCTGGTGCATGGGGCATGGTGGCGCCAGTGGCATGTGCGTGTTCATGGAGTGTGAGTGAGTCATGCGATAGCTTGGGGTGGTTGCGTGTCTGTTTGTGAGTTTGGTTGTGGATGACGTTCCCCCCATGTGAGGTGCGTTGTTTGTGTACTCACCCAGGTCTCGGAGTCCTCCTAATCCCTCCACTGCCTCCACCGGCAGTATGGCCATCACCCTCTCCTCCCAGGGATGGTAGTGTACGGGTCTGCGGGACGGCCCTCCTCCAGTGACGTTGGCCTGGTTGTGTTCATCCGTCATCTTGGCTCGGACCCTCCTCCGCAGATCATACCACCTGGCTTGGCATTCCTGCTTGTTCCTTCTGGTGTCCGCAACAGCATTCACAGCATCGACGATGGTCTGCCACATGGCTGTTTTTTCTGACATGCTGGTCTGTCTGACCAATGTTCGAAAGAGGTGTGGCTCGACTCTGAGGATTTCATCGACAAGGACCTCCAACTCTCGGTTACTGAACTTTGGATTCTTGTTAGAGGGCGTGGTGAGGGGTGTGGGTGTGGATGGTGGGGGGGGGGTGTGGATGGTTGTGGGTGTGTGGGTGTGGTTGTGCAGGTGTGTGTGTGAATGTGATGAGGGGGTGTTTGTGAAGGTGGTTGTGTGAAGGTGTGCAAGTGTAAGGTGTGGTAAAGCTTCTAGTTTGGTGCTGTAGGTTGTCTGTGGGGTCTGGCAGCAGTGAGTCTGTTGCAAAGGCTCATGGTTTGTGTGTGTTGGCCCTTTTTATTGGTCCATTGGTGGGTGTGGCTGTGTTTGAAGTTTGGGTGGGTGTGTTATAAGGAGTGGTGGTGTTTTGGGCCTCTGTTTGTTTTTGGCAGTTGCAGGTCAGTGAATGTGTTGTTTTAGTGGTTGTTGGACATGTTTAGTGGCTTTGTGCCATTCGAATGGTGTATTCTTGTGTTGTTTTGGTTTGTCCTGGTTATGTACGTGCGTTTTTAGCGTGTGTACGGGGTGTACATGGGACATTTGGTTGTACAGTGCTGTCCTTGTGTGTGGCTTGGTACGACTCGTACATGCGGTTGTGATGTTGGGGCCTGGGGTGCGCTCCGTACTTAGGAGGTTGTGGTGGGGGTGCGACTCTGACGTACACGGGTGTACATACACGGGTGGGGGTACGACACGTACAGGGGTGTAAATACACGAGGGGGTAGGACACGTACACGGGTGTACAGACACGGGGGGTACGACACGTACATGGGTGTACATACACGGGGGGTATGACACGTACAGGGGTGTACATACACGGTGGTACGACACGTACACGGGTGTAAATACACGAGGGGATAGGACACATACACGGGTGTACAGACACGGGGGGTACGACACGTACAGGGGTGTACATACACGGGGGGTACGACACGTACAGGGGTGTACATACACGGGGGGTACGACACGTACACGGGTGTACAGACACGGGGGTACGACACGTACACGGGTGTACAGACACGGGGGGGTACGACACGTACAGGGGTGTACATACACGGGGGTACGGCACATACAGGGGTGTACATACACGGGGGTACGACACGTACAGGGGTGTACATACACGGGGGTAGGACACGTACACGGGTGTACATACACGAGGGGGTACGACACGTACACGGGTGTACGTACACGGGGGGTAGGACACGTACACGGGTGTACATACACGAGGGGGTAGGACACGTACACGGGTGTACAGACACTGGGGGTAGGACACGTACACGGGTGTACAGACACGGGGGTACGACACGTACTGGGGTGTACATACACGAGGGGGTAGGACACGTACACGGTTGTACATACAGGGGGGGTACGACACGTACAGGGGTGTACATACACGGGGGTACGACACGTACAGGGGTGTACATACACGAGGGGGTACGACACGTACACAGGTGTACATACAGGGGGGTACGACACGTACAGGGGTGTACATACACGGGGGGTACGACACGTACAGGGTGTACATACACGGGGGGTACGACACGTACAGGGGTGTACATACACGGGGGTACGACACGTACACGGGTGTACAGACACGGGGGGTACGACACGTACACGGGTGTACAGACACGGGGGTACGACACGTACAGGAGTGTACATACATGGGGGTACGGCATGTACAGGGGTGTACATACACGGGGGTACGACACGTACAGGGGTGTACATACACGGGGGGTAGGACACGTACACGGGTGTACATACACGAGGGGGTACGACACGTACATGGGTGTACGTACACGGGGGGTAGGACACGTACACGGGTGTACATACAGGGGGGTACGACACGTACAGGGGTGTACATACACAGGGGGGTACGACACATACAGGGGTGTGCATACACGAGGGGGTACGACACGTACACAGGTGTACATACAGGGGGGGGTACGACACGTACAGGGGTGTACATACATGGGGGTACGACACGTACAGGGGTGTACGTACACGGGGGTACGACACGTACAGGGGTGTACATACACGGGGGTACGACACGTACAGGGGTGTACGTACACGGGGGTACGACACGTACACGGGTGTACAGACACGGGGGGTAGGACACGTACACGGGTGTACAGACACGGGGGTACGACACGTACACGGGTGTACATACAGGGGGGGTACGACACGTACAGGGGTGTACATACACGGGGGTACGACACGTACAGGGGTGTACATACACGAGGGGGTACGACACGTACAGGGGTGTACGTACACGGGGGGTACTACACGTACAGGGGTGTACATACACGGGGGTATGACACGTACACGGGTGTACATACACGAGGGGGTACGACACGTACAGGGGTGTACCTACACGGGGGTACGACACGTACAGGGGTGTACATACACGGGGGTACGACACGTACACGGGTGTACATACACGGGTGGGGGTGTACATACACGGGGGTACGTCTCGAACGTTAGGGGGCTGGGGGGAGTGTTGGGCGCGATGTATGTAACATCGGACGCACGGGATGGATCGTGATTCCTCGGTCGGACTTCACTTTTCACATTTGTACGGTAAATCGTCCGAGGACGTGTCGGACACATTTTCCGTCCCGAGGACGTGTGGGGAATAATTCCCAATGCGATTCGTATGGTCTTTTTCCCATGCGAATCGTAATTGGCAGTTTGTACGGCACTTGTACGATTCGTACGGTAAAAAGACCGGATACGAGTCGTACGGGGAATTTTTTTACCGGATCGTGATCGGCACCTTTGTGTCAAAAATAATTGGTGGTGTTAATTTATGTGATGCTTTAGAACTGACCTTACGAGGGCATGATGAATCTAAAAGTTCCTCAAATCCAGGTATATTCAGAGTCCTTGCGGATTTAATTGCGAGCATATACAGTGAAGTAGGAGCCCATTTAACAAGTGCTATAGTCTTTAAGGGCACCTCTAAAACTGTATAAAATGAACTTCTTGAATAAGATAAAAATAATCTATATTGTGTATCAGTTGAAAAACACAGACTTTGTTGCTGTTCAGACCGATTACACCACTGATGTGGACACCAAGACACACTCCATATTCATCTTTTGGTATAATGACATTAACAGTAAAGTGATGGAGAGATTCTACAGGTTCACACACTTAAGAGACTCTGGTGCAAAAACAATTGCTACAGCTATACTCCATGAAATGAACGTGATTTTTTCAGAGCACCCTCAAAACAAAACCTTATTGCACAAAGCTACAATGGTGCTTGAGTAATGAGGGAACATTTTGGTGGAATACAAAAAAACATTAGAGATGTGTACCCTAAAGCCCATTATGTGTACTGTTATGCCTACCAACTTAATCCCATTATGCAACAGGAAATAGCAAAGATCTCAGAGGCACAGATTTTCTTTTTGGATGTAGCTGGCATGGCAGCATTTTTCTCACATTCACCCAAAGAACCAAAATACTTCAGGACATTGTGGCCAGAAGGCTTCCAAACGAATCCTCAAACCGTTAGAAATTTCACATGCATACAATCCACCTAATATATGAATATACGGGTGATCTTAAGAAATGTTTCCACAACTTAGAAGCCATTGGGACTTTGAATGCAAAATGGCCCATAGATTTTCTAGAACATTACAAGACAGAGAGTTTCAGTTCTTTCTGTTTTTGTTTCATGAAATAATGCCTCATGTCGACATATCATATAACCAGCTACAAAAAAGAGAAATAGATACTGGGTGTACAAAGAGCTACAATTTAGTTTGTCACCAGCATGAACCGAATCACAGAAGGGATTGTCAATTTATACCGCAGACTGCCAAAAGATTCTAGTTTTTCAAACCGTAAAAAAAGCATCAGCAGTCTGGTCCGAGTTGCAAAGGAAATATGTGACACTATAGTTGTGCAAGCAAAGGAACGTTTCTCTCTTGCAAAGCATTTGGTGAGTGCCACATTACTGCAAAGTAATCAGTTTGCAAATTATGATATTTCCTTCCCTGAGCAAGCACTGAATGAGGCTGTAGAAGCTTATCCTATGGTCAAAAATGAAGATCTGAAAACTGGGTTAACTCTTCTATATGGAATGCACGTAAATCGGCAGGCCACTGGTGCCATTTCTTTGCTCACTTTAATTCAAAATATTGATATGGAAAAATCACTTACAGAGACAGTGGTTTTGCTAACAATACTCATAACCACTCCCTTTTCTTTTTAAAAAAAAATATTTTATTGACATCACAATAGAATATTATTTAAATAAATTCATAACATAAATCAAAATGAATAATGACTGTCATCAGTAAAATACAAAATACAGAAGAATACATTGAGCAGATCTGAGTAGTTAAAAATGATCATAATCGACAATTGTTATAGTTGATCAGTAAAAATTCAAGAAAGAGAAATGATCTTTTACCAAAAATTTATCGCGTTCTTACTACAGCTAATGAAATAAAATGAATTGAAATGAAAAGGAAGGTTTATATAGCGCAACTGTCACTCCTAACGGAGCCTCCTGGCGCTGCAGATAACTAGACTAACTGTTGCTGTAAAAACGAAATCAAGGCCAGAGAGCAGGCATCTGTGAGGCCAAAGATCCAGGTCTTAAGGGCCTGTCTGAACGGATCTTCACATTGAATTGCCCTCAGTTCCTTTGGCAGATTATTCCATGCTTTTGCTCCCAGTATCGTAGCTGATTTCCCTCCTTTTGATGACAATTTAAACCTACCTATTGCCAAAAGATTAGCAGAGCTTGATCGTAATGTCCTAGTAGTGGTGTAAGGTATAAATCTGACGGAGAGATAAGCAGGGCCGACTCCCCTTACAGCTCTAAAAGTTGTCAGAAGTAGTTTGAAGAGGATTCTTTTAGGAATTGAGAGCCAATGCAGGGTCTTCAATGCAGCCGAAGCAGATGATTTACGGGGGAGTCCCAAAGCCAATCTAGCAGCTGCATGCTGGACTACCTGAAGCCGTCTCAGGGAGGATTTATTCGTCCCAACGAGAAGGCTGTTGCAGTAGTCCAGCCGAGACAGTATGAGAGCTACTGTCACCATTTTCCTTGCTGCTGATGGAATGAGATTGAAGAACTTTTTCAGTGTACGGATGTAGCTGAAACAGATCCCCGTTAATTTTAAGACATGGGGCTTAAATGAAAGGGAGGAGTCAAACAGTACCCCCAGATTTTTCGCAACCTCAACCGTTGAGGGGGGGGCTGCAATATCATCTGGCCACCAATCTTTGGGTTGAAACATATTGTTTTTACCAATGGGAAGAATCTCTGTTTTATCGGTGTTGCAGCAGAGATGGTTGTTAGTCATCCATTTAATGATTGCTGAGAAGCAAGCTTTGAAATTCTCTTCTGCTGTTGTTGATCTATCTTCCAGAGACAGAATGAGTTGGGTATCGTCAGCGTAAGATGTGGTCTCAATTCCAAAGGACGAGATTAATGAGATCAGTGGAGCCATATATATGTTAAACAACAGGGGACTGATAGAGGCCCCCTGTGGGACACCCGTGGAGACCGTGCGTTCAGATGATACACAAGAACCCAAGGAGACGACCTGTTTCCTGTTAGACAGGAATGATGTGATCCAGGCCAATGCCAGATTTGTGATGCCACATGATCTTAATCTGGCTACCAAGATGTTATGGGAAATGGTATCAAACGCGGCAGACAAATCCAAAAGAATCAAGACTGCCTTCCTGCCACTGTCCATGATGAATTTTAGGGTGTCAGATATCTCAAGTAAGGCTGACTCTGTCGAATGTTTTGGACGAAAACCCGACTGTCGAGAATGAAGGATAGATGCAGACTCAGTGAAGCTGACAAGTTGTTGATATACTACTTTCTCAGTGATTTTACCCAAAATAGGTAGGAGAGATATAGGCCTATAGTTGGATAAAATTGAGGACTCTACATTCTGTTTCTTTTTTAACGGTTTTACAATGGCAAATTTCCAGTCCTTGGGAACAATACCCAAAGCGAGAGAGGAGTTCACTATACCATTAATAACTGGGTTAACCACATCGATGATATGATGTAAAAAAGTTGGAGGACATACGTCCAATGGTGAACCAGATTTACAGGCTAAGATGGCCTCTTTCGTTTGGGCTAATGTGGCAGCTTGAAATGATTGCAAAACAGGAGGGTTAGAGCCAAGATCTAATCAATCCTTTATACATACAAATCGAAAATAAATTACTGTATCATAATTAGTCTATATCGAAACAATAAGACCCCAAATTTTCTCGTTCTTAACCATTGAGCCTAAACCCCTGGCCTTGGCCAGGGCAATTTCCAGACCATAAGTTTCTTTAATAATAGCCCACCAATCCCCAATAGTTGGCGGTTGCAGTGAGACCCACATCCGAGCAATAGCTAACCTGGCTGCCCCCAAAATAATTGAAAAAGGCCGCGCCACAGTTGGTTTATCTGCTTTGTAACCTACCATAATTTCGAAGACCGTTAGTATAGGACTCACACCAAGTTTACTATGAAACACTTGACCCATCTTCTGCCAATAGGTCCGCAATTCCGGGCATTCTATGAACATGTGAATAAGGTTTGCGGCCTGAGTCCTACATTTAGGACACTTGGTCTTCTCACCCCCACTGCTGCCTCCTACCCACTTGGCAATCCTCTCTGGTGTATAATACAGCATGCCAATTGTGCGAAAATGCTGTAGCCGTAAGCTAACAGAGTGGACTGAGTCACCTATGTTACCCAGAACCTGAGTTATCATACCAGGTGTTATGGCTATATTCAACATTTGACTCCAGCGTACTGCTAATTTTACAGAACAATCAGCTTTAAAGCTGGTCAGCTGTTTATACATATTACCTATAAGAGATTTAGTTTTCTCCCCATATAAAAAATCCCAGATAAGAGATTTAGTAATCGTATTTGGATCCAAGTTCTTCCCCAAATAATCCCTTATCTGTAGATATTTGAACAAAGAATTAGTGGGTAATTTATATTGTAGTTGTAGAACTTCAAATGATTTAATTCCTCTGGCCTCATACAGAACCCCCAAGCATAAAATCCCTTGTTTAGACCACAATCTACAACTATAGTCTTGAAATATTTCAGGAAACATTGGATTACCCCAGAGTGGTGATTTAGTATGTATTAACGACAAATTACTTCTGGCAACCAAAGCCCGCCAAATAAAAACACTATCTCTAACAGTCTTAAATTTAACACGTTTGAAATAATTTGGGTCATTAACGCGATATAAAAAAATTAAACTATCATCGCCTAAAATCAGTCTATATAAAGAATCTTGCGGATCAACCCCTAGAAGGCTTCGAAAGCGCCCGGCGAACGCTACCAAAAAATAAGTTCTAAAATCAGATAAGCCCAAGCCACCTTGTTTATAGGGCGATTTAAGCAAATCAATGGCTCGTCGAGCCCTCTTAAAGCCCCAATTAAAACTACTCAGAACTCCATCCAGTTTAAAAGAAAAAGATATTAGGAAGATGCAGAGGAATAGATCTAAACAAATATAAAAATGTTGGCAGTATTTTCATTTTTATTAGATTACATCTTCCCAAAAGCCCTATAGGAAATTTGTGCCATTTTTTTTAAAGATTTTCACAGTTTCATCTAGTAAAGGAGTATAATTTAGAGATATTATGTGGCCCACTTTAGCCGAGATCTTGACCCCCAGATACGTATCTGTTGTACACCTCCCCGGGATTTGAGAACTAGGTTTAAAATTAATAAGAACTTGTGTTTTACTAGTATTTGACAGTGACCATAACGCCCTGGTACTCTCACTCAAGATGGGGAGTTTTGGGTTGAAATGCCAAATCTCGGATGATCACTGTGTCACTGTGCCTTTAATTATCACAATCTGTAGGCGTAGGGTTAAATGGCCAGATCTTCAGATGTCCGACAGCAAACTTGCCGCATTATATGAGACTACCATTCCATTTATTGAAGAGATGGGGAAATTTGGCCATCTAGGCAGGGCATCTGAAATACATAATCAATTGGTCACAGCACTTAAAGATATTCTTTGCCCTGAGAGAAGGGCAAATCAGCCACGGACCACGTCTTTTCAGTGGTACAATGCCTCTTGTCGGAATTCCAGAAAGGCTCTTTTAAGAGCTCTAAAAATCAATAACAGGGAGGCCATTAAGGCTCACCGTACTGTGTATAAAGAGGCACTCCGCGATGCAAAAAAGGAATGGGAGGCTACTAAATGGGAGAATTTGGGATCTGCACTTAGCAACAAAAAATCTAAATTATTCTGGTCGATAGTTGCAACTGGACTTAGTGGGCATGTCCCCGCACCCGCCCCCAACATTGCCCCTTCTATCTGGGAAAGCCATTTTTGTGCTCTCTATGGCATTTCTGAGTCTGGTGGTACGCCTGATAACACCACTGAACCCCAGCAATCCCAAAGTGTTAGTGGGGCTGAAGAGCAGGGATGGTTAATTGCCGGCCGTTCACGCCTTTCCCCAGATGAATTAATCACCTTGACCGAGGTAGAGACAGCATTAGGAAATTTGCTCCCAAATAAGGCTCCAGGTTTGGACAAACTGCCAGGGGACTTGTTTGGGACGCAACCAAAAATCTGGGGCCCTTATCGGGTTGTTTTATTTAATGGTATTTTGCAGGGTGACGATCTGCCTCCTACTTGGTTAGGAGCAGAAATCGTGCCTATTTTAAAAAAGGGATGCCCATTAACCCCCTCTAACTACAGACCCATCAGTTTAATTGACACATCACAAAAGCTGATGGGGAGGGTTATCCTTGATAGGATCCTCGGGTGGATTGAGGAAAAGGGGATATTGTCTACACTCCAGGCAGGATTTAGGTCTGGCACCTCCACTTTAGATCAGATATTTCGCCTGCAGGTCCTGTATTGGAAAACAGCAAAAGTGGAGGGTGGCAGCCTCTACCTTGTGTTTGTGGACCTGCGGGCTGCATTTGACCTGGTCCCGCGTGGAAAACTTTGGAGAGTGCTAGCAGATATGGGCCTCCCGCCCTACTGTTAGCCATTCTTTCGAGGCTCCATCTAAATAATTTTGCGCAGGTCAGGTGTGGAAGGTACAGTGAACTCACAGACCAATTCCCTGTCTTAAAAGGAGTTCGTCAAGGGTGCGTGTTGGCACCAACTCTATTTAGCCTTTATATAAATGGCCTCGTAGAACATTTGAATGGTGTGATAAACAACGACGCCCCTAGATTGACTACAGGTAGAGTGCCCGCTCTGATATTCGCAGACGACACATTGTTGCTGTCTAGAACATCATCGGGCATTAAAAAAACTCTCGATGGCTTTGTGGAGTTTTGTGACCTTCGGGGGTTGGAAATCAATCTAGGAAAAACAAAGTTTATGATCTTCAACCCCCCCAAGCGTGTACGTCCAAACCCAGTACTATATGGTACCCCCCTGGAAAGGGTTAAAACATTTATTTATTTGGGTGTCACTCTTACTGAGAATTTTGACTGGTATAAGCAGATCGCCAAATCTACGCTTAAGCTATCTCAGCTAGCGGGGGGATTAAGTAAAGTTTTTAGGGAATCTACCTTTAGGCCGGTCTCCCCAGCACTTAAAATATATTGCCATCAAGCAAGAATGGCAGCAATCTATGGGGCTGAACTTTGGGGGCACAAGCAGACTACGGATCTCAAAAAGGTGGAGCAGTCTTTTGCTAGAAACTTAGTTGGGTTACCGCCTAGTACGCCATTGATCCCTCTTAGATTTGATCTTGGCTTGTTTTCAATAGAGGAGATCATAAGTGCTAGACCAATTATGTATTGGAAGAGGTTGTGGTCCGTCTCTGAATTGGCTGATTACAGAGCAGAATTTTCTGAGATTTGGCCTATTCTTAAATCCAAAACGATCCCATGGCTTCAGTATATTAGTACAGTTAGTACCCGGCTAGGCTCCTCCGAATTATAGGATACCCCTGAGACCTGTTGCCCTGGGATATCTAAGAATATACTCCTCTCTCAGATACGTATGTTAAACTATCAAACATTAATGAGCTCTACATCACTGGGTAGGCTGACATCTGAGTTCCTCCTAGTAAAATCAGAGCCCAAGGCTGAGGAATTCATGGACCTAATTGAACCCCCAGCAGCTCGAAAGCTGTATATTCAGCTGAGGCACGGTACTCTTCCTATAAGGTCCCTTACCTCCAAATGGTCTAAATCCAATATTGAAGCTTGCCCCGCATGCACCTACAAAATTGAGAATATTCCCCATGTACTGTTCTTTTGCCCTGCCTATTCCGCAATTAGAAAACGCTGGCTGACCCCTATCTGTAAGAACTTGGGACTTTTGCACTTTACACAGGCTTGCAGGATATTGACCTACGATACTCATCCTCCTATTGTGTTTGCGGTTTCTCGGTCTTTGTTTTATATGTGGCGTAGGAGGCGAAATCTTTTAACCTAATTGTTGTGTTTACCGTTTCTTCAATGTTATGTATTGTGATAACTTACAGCTTAACCTGTTTTTAAATATTTATGATAATTTAGTGTTTTAATTTTTGTGTTGATATAGTTTATATGCACTTTTTATGGTCTGTTGACCGAAATAAAGTTATTACAACAACAACAACAACTAGTATTTAGTTTATACCCAGAAACTAATCCAAATTTAATTGCAGCTCTCTCAATAGCTGGGACAGTTTCTGCTGGATTGGTAGAAAAAATTGCCAAATCATCAGCGTATGCTGTTACCTTCAGCTTATTAAAGTTAGTCATTAATGGTTTAATCTGCTTATTGGTTTGTAAGGCACGTATAAACGGCTCTATATAGAGGGCAAACAGTAACGGGGAATGGGGGCACCCCTGCCTTGTCCCACAGAAGATGTCAAATGGAGTAGAATATGAACCAGAATATGAGAGCTTAGCTGTAGGTTTATGATACAAAGCACGCACCCACTGTCCCCCAAAGCCGAATGTGCTTAGTGTAGCCCATAGAAATTCCCATCCGACCTTGTCAAAAGCCTTTTCGGGATCTAAGAGGATCATACCCAGATCCACCCCCTCTTTCTCCGCATAATCGAACGCGCCAATGGCCATGTTAATATGAGCTGTAGTGTCTCTACCTGGTATGAAGCCGTGTTGGATGTCGGACACTAATCCTGACATCATTGGCGCGAGTCTATTTGCGAGAATTTTTGAGAAGATCTTCGCATCTGCGTTAATGAGGGAGATGGGTCGGTATGATCCACAATCTATAGGTGTTTTGCACAATTTGAGTCATATTCCATGACTCCGGCGTCCTACTGCCCATACCAACATATTGATTGACTATGCTGAATGGTGCCATCAAAATACTTTAAAAAACTTTATAAAATTCCATAGGTAATGAATCTACCCCTGCAGCTTTACCTGAAGGTAAGGCAGTAATGGCTAGTCCTATTTCTTCCAATGATATTAAATGATCTAGTGATGTTACCTCATCATTACTCAATACCGGAAGATTACTCTCAATGATATACTGCGTAATATCTTCCTTATCAACTGTAGGGGAGAATGAATAAAGTTTCTGATAGAATAGTGAGAACCGCTCCAAAATAGCTGAAGTATGATTATGTAATGTACCATCTGCGCTCTTTATAGTATTGATTTTAGTTTGAGCCTTTGCTTCTGCTGTTCGAAGAGCTAACACTTTACCAATATGTTCACCATAATCATATTGTTCCAAACGGTACTTATTATACCTCACCGCTATTTTTTCCCTAAAAATGTTTTTCACTGCTGTTCTTGCATCTAATAGAGCAAGAAACAGCTGTTCCTGATCTGATTGGCCTCGTGTTACCGCCTCTATATGTTGTTTTTCCCTATTTTGTAAATCCATAATAAGTTTCTCCATATTATTTTTTTATAAACTTATTCTGCTGCCAAATATATTGTTGGGTCATTCCTCTAGCATAGGCTTTCATAGTATTCCAGACAATCAATGGGGAAGCTGTCCCTACATTTTCCTCAAAAAAGGCCACTAATTGTTGCTTCATTCTGGAAACGTATTCCCCATCCGTAAGTAAGTATCTGGGAAAAGAAAATGGTCTGACATTCTTACCTTCAGGAATAGCCATAAAAGATAGCAGAATAGGGTTGTGATCAGGTGTCACCCGAGGGCATATAACAATATCTAAACTTAAGATTAAACTGTCAGAAACCCACACCATGTTGATTCTAGAATAGGATTTATGTGGGGCCGAATAGTAAGTATACCCCGGGATAAGTAAGTATATCTGCCTCCACGCGTCCTGCAAAGATTGTACTCTAACCATTTCTAGCATTGCTGCTCTAACTTTTCACATTCTACTAGAACCCCCTTTTTTAGTTGAGTCGATATTATAGTCTATGACACAATTAAAATCTCCCATTATCAGACGTTCCCGATCCTAGTTCAGCAATTCCAAGTTAACAAAATCAAATTTGCCGGGATCATCAGTATTTGGTCCGTATATTTAGCCGAATACATATTTCTTGCCCCGAATCTCTATTTGGGCCAATGCCCATCGACCTTTTGGATCAGCCAATGTCTTAACAATTTTACAGAAAAACCTCTTATCTTTTAATATAGCAGTTCCTTTCATGGATATTGTCTGGGAAGTGCTAACGATTGTTTCATATCCTAAATGTTTTAACAAGTGACGATCTTTATAGGCCAGGTGAGTTTCAGTAATTAAAACTAAATGCGGTTGATGTAGTTTTAACTCCTCCTGTACCAATTGACGTTTGTTAGCACTATTAAGTTCGGCCACGTTCCATGCCATACATTTTATCTTAGCCATACTAAGTTATATTCCTTAACAACATTCCTCTCTAGATAAAGATTGACCTTAAAAGAGCTAATAAAACAAACAAAACCTGATGACTTATTAATTGTCCTTTATAATAAGTATATTTTGCCCTAGTGATGTCATTTTTTTTACATTTTTGCCCACCCACCACCCACACACCCCTTCCAAGTCCTCCCTCTGACCCGAGAGTCCCTTGGACCCCACCCACCCTCCCTGTTATTTGAAGGAGGAATCCTCCCTTTAGCCTGCTGCCACTGAAAGGGCAGCACTAAAGAGCCACACCACTGCGGTATCCGCCGCACACACTGAACAAATACCATTAGTGAGAAGAGAAAGAGAAATTATAAGTTAGCCTTGATCCCATAGGACTAGTTATCTTATCATACACATTTTTCTTTCTTTTTTCCCTCCCCTTTTTCTTTTCCCTTTTTTTTTTCTCAAGGCCCAAGCAAGTAGCTAAATCTACGAGAGATTAAGAAACCACTCATTCAATGAAATATACTCATGTACAAATACAGATACATCTTATTAAGACTTCGGGCGGCTTCGATTTGCCATTTAGCAATAGCTGATTTAACTTCTTGTTCATCAACAAAAAAGTAAGACCGTACATTTTTGAAAACTTTCAGGCGTGCTGGTTCTTGTAAATACACTTGTGCCCCAAGAGCCTTAAGTGGATCAATCAATTGGCGGAGCTGCGAACGTCTGTCCATAGCGATTTTACAGAGATCTGATCTAACAAAAAAAGTGACAGACTCCACAGTGATAGGTGTATTAGGTCAAGCTTTAAGGGCAACTGCCTGCCTTAGTAAGAAATTTCCAAAACAAAAACAAAAGTGGACGAGGATATTTGCCTTCCTGATTGGGTTTCCCATTAGGGAGCCTATGTACTCTTTGCAGTTGAGAGTCCCAGTCCCAATCAGATAAGTCAGGAAAAGCCTTTTGGAATAACTGTACAAGATAGGCCCTGGGTTCCGCTCCTCCCGCTCCTTCAGGAATGCCAAATAATCGCAGGTTATGGCGGCGTTGGCGATTTTCTAAATCCTCAAGTTTAAGCTGGATAGTTGAGATTTGAGTAACCTGCTGCCGGATCACAGTATCAGTAAGACTTACAGTTTGTTCCATCTCTCCAACTCTCTGCTGTAAATCTGACATATCGCTAGCAAGGCCCCCAATTTTGACTGACATCTCCTGTAACATTTGATCTTATCTGTGTCTGATTTCGCTTGCATGTAATGACTTTGCACTTCAATTATTTGGTCTTTCAAAAACTGCATTATTAAAGCAAGTGTCGGTTCAGTATCTACCGGGTTATCCGCAGGCTGAGCTACTGTCACCCGAGATGATGCTAGTGTAATAGGTGCTTGTTGGGAGCAGGACCCCCTCTCTCCTTGTTTTTCTGCCGGACTGGCCCCTTTCTCCACTCGTTTTTTCACGGAGGTATTGCTCACCATATTATTCTCTGTATTAATCTCAATAGGACTGTTGCCAGTGATACGGGAAACCATACTCTTCACTCCCCCCTTGGCTTGAACCCAGTTACGGAGAGAGCTATTCTCTGAACTACATTTCTCACGTATGCAGATTTGAGGTGAGTTTTGAGGTGAATTTTCCTGCCTCTGGGGAGTTTTCTTATTTCTAACTTTCGACTTGGTTTCCTTCCCGGGTAGTGTCTTATTGGACCTAATACTGGCTCCCGCTCCTACTTTTAGAGCTATTGAAGCATCATTGCTGTGGGAAGCCACCTCTTCCCAGTCCTCCAGGACATTCTCTCCCATACCAGCACCCTCGCTGCTATCTGCATGCACCGGTTGATTGATTTCTGATATTCCACCCTCCAGCTCCATTAAAGACTGGCTCATTAGCTCACCCTTTACTGGTGAGCTTACTGACATAAGAATAACCCGGTTGCTTTTGGTAGACACTTCTGTGTCTGCTTCTCTTTGTATCCCTTTTTTGCTTGCGGCCCCAGCCTCATTGTTGCAACGTGTCCCTGATTGCGAAGAATCTTTAGAGCCATTCACACAAATCAGTACCGCCGCCAGCAGCGACTCCTATAAACTGTTACATGTCATTGCCTGACTAACAAAACCAGCTGCAAGTAACTCAGCAGCTTTCCCAGTCTGGAACAGCCGCAATATAGGCTTGCCGACAATTGATTCAACAGCAGTTTAACTTTCATTTGTAGCAGCAGCTTCGCTCGCATCGCCGCCTGCGTCACCTTCATTAACGTGGACAAGGGCACGACCGGCCCGTGTTCTTCTCGAGGGGTTCTTCGGCGGCGCCATATCCAGCCTTACTCTCAGCGTCGTCGTCGGGGAATCCAGCAGAGACAGTTCAGGCCAGTGGAGTACCGAACAGCAACCGGACATCCAACGTGACAGCCTGGACATTCAAAGCCCGCGTCCGACTCTAGCAGCGCCGATTGCCTGCATGCGTTTTTCAGATCCCGAATCTCCTGGTAGAGTCGGGATCTCTATGCAGTGCTCCCAACATGTGAATAGAATGCATTATGCAAAGTTGCATTTAGCTCGATGTATTACTGCAGAGGGTACTATGCTGATTATAACATGTAGGGATATGAATACATTGTGTAAAGTGGGAATTTGGCCAGAAGGGCAGAGCAGTTCTGGACGGGGTCAAAGAAAGGCAAGCATGCAGTCAACAAGTGATAGACTGGTAGCTGCAAGTGTTGTTTTTTTTACTGCACTGTGATATGGTGTTCTTTAAAGAATTGCGTGTTCAAATATTTCCTACATTGCACCAGGTAGTATTGGGGTGACGTTGATGGATAGTGGAATGTTGTTCCTGAGCCTGGATGCATAGATGGAACAGGGATGGAGCCTTGATTTTTCTTTTTTACACCTCTTAGTCTGTAGTGATAGTGTCCTGTGACACTGGCATAACGAAATTTGAGGGGGCCCCCCTGCACGGTATGTTGAGGGGCCTCTCCAGCATCAATCGGAAACTCTCCGGCCAGAGTACTGTACTGAGGGGGCCTCTGGAGCTTGGGGCCCCATGCACCATGGGGGCTGTGGATGTAGATGATGTAATGGACCAGCAGAGGGAGCTAATGGAATTCCATTAGGATGGGGGTGATATGATCAGATTTCTTCATCCCCTGAATGAGACGTAAGGCACCTTGTAGTGTGCCCTACTGCCCTTTAATGTTTATTTATTGCTGTCTCATTGTGTCCAGTCAGACAAATCACAATAGCATGCATTTCCTTAGTAGATTTCATTTGTAGATGTATATCAATAACGAAATATGTTTTGAAGTTCTCTGGTTACTGAATAAGCAACTACATCATTATCATATGAAATGTCATTATAGCTTTCATAATTACACTATATCAAGAAAATGTCCGACTTTCGTGTAGGAGCCTTCCTGAAAGTAGCCATTGGGGTTAGAAAAAGAAGGATAGGATAATTTGTACAGTGTTTTATTGCATTGTTTTACTGTATGTTTTCTACTCAATATATGTATTTATCTAGTAGATGTATGTCATAGGCACCTAGACGACAGACTGGTATGTATTAGAGGAGATTAACTCTCAGTGCCAGCCTTTGCCCAGGTAGACATGACTCATATTGAACTTATTCTTAATTGAAGGTAGAGGCGCTCCCTTCAACTTTCGCACCAAGAGAAGTTCATAGCAGATCTTTTTATAAGGTTTTTGTTCCCCTTTTTATGGCTTGGATCAAATAAATCATGACTGTTTGGGCGCCTTGAATAATATGAACTGTATCCCTCAATGTCCATTAACCCCTTGAGTGCCCCGCCCTGTCCCCCTCCTGTGCCGGCCCTTTCATTAGCGGGCGGGGTCCATGACGAGATAGTCTCGTCATGGGCACAGCGCAACCGCGCTCCATGACAAGACTATCTCGTCATGGGCACAGAAGGGGTTAACCTGGTTATTCGCTGACTCATGCAGTTTTAAAAGCATGCTTCCGCTTCGGCTTTCTTTTTATATAATTTTAACATTAGTTTAATAGTTTTCATTTTTATGCATAATGAATTCGTACAGTATTTCATGTACTTTTATGGTCTATTCTCAATTGGACTGAATAAAGATTTTGATTTGGTTTGAATGGAGACTCCTAACATTTAATATATATGTACTTGTATATTTAAGTTCAACCTGCTACCATTTTGCTCAAAACATATTTTACATTCTAACTTTGCAATACCCACGCTTGCTATAAAATAATCAATATTGGATGAAGAGTTTCAGCTTTACCAACACATGCAGTGCAGAGACAACCCTATGTGCAAATAAGATAATTCAAAATCATGCCTGGCGCACTGTGCAATTTCCACACTACAGTAACTTGTCAATTATTTAAATTCAGTAAATAGGGAGCATTTTTTCATGTGGTTCAATATTTGAAGTCTAAACTTTCACAATTGCTTTATGAGCCTTGCTTTCCATAATTTGCTTAGAAATGCACCATTTGCCCACTCTTTTTTCAAAATTATCCCAGATGGAGAAACACCGCACCCCCCCAACTCCATCATGACGGTCACGCTCGCATGCTACTCTCTCTCGCCACAGGACACTCATCCCAAACGTTTAGCCACCCCACTTTTAAATGTCACCCGTCACCACTGCCTTAACTGGAAAGCAAAAGTCTTGCATTAATTCTCTCTCTTGAACCTCTTCAATATGACTGCTTTCCAGTGCTTAGTTTGTAAACAAAATACATGCCAGGGCCTTGTCAGGAGACCACTGCAGCTTGCACCTCTCATTGCCCCTGCCAGTGCCTCCAAAGACAGAACCATCACAACTACTAACCATCACACCATACAAGTTTGGCAATTCAGGGTATTCCAGCCTCCCAAAGGTATAGGAATGGCTTGGGCAGCAGGTTATAGTTATTTTTCATGGATTTTAAATTAATAAACAACTGTTGTTGTGGTCCTCTTTAATTTAGACAAACAGCGCCATCATGTGGCAGACTGTCATATGTGCCGGCATTGACAATTAAGTGCAGGTGCAGAGCACCGAAAACCATCAGCTCAAATTAGGCACTGATGCTTTCATAGCGACTCTGGTGTCAACCCTTGCAACTCTCACCACTGAGCCTTTCCGTTCTGCCCATTTCAGCAGTGGGAGAGGTAAGAAAGGCATTTGAATCTGCCATCTGAACTCCAGGTGACCAATGTGGATGGACTCTCACTTGCATATTTTACAGTTTTTCTGCTTTCTCTGCCTCCACACTTTGATTGAATAGGAAATCTCAAGCCATGTTTAGCGATAGGGGGTACAGTTTGAGTCATGTATTGGGTGGGGAAAGTAGTATAGTTGCTAGTGTGCATCCAGTCGAGGAATGCAAGATGTTCTAATGGTCACTGATTAATCAAACCAGAGCTCGCTTCCTGTCCGTTATTTGCTTATACACAGTTTGAACATTTTATTTTAGGTAAGTGTGGGAAATTGGGTGGTTGATTGGCTGGGGTGTGAGCCCTGGTAAAGTAGCAACCACAATCCTTGTCAGGGTGTGGCACAAGCCAACCCTAAATCAAACTGTGCTCAACCCTCTTGTAACCTGTCACAGAGCAGTCAGGCTTAACTTACAGGCAATGTGGAAAGGATTTGTGCAGCACTTCAAACAGAAATAAAGTGAAAATATCACACAAGAAGGATCCCACACAAAGTCAGAAAAATAGAGCAGAATTTCATAAATAAAATGAGACCAAAATGACAAAAATCTAATCAGTAAAACCGGATATATGATTTTTTAAGGACTGTAGTGAGAATAGCACCAAAAAGCACATATCACCAACTCAGGATATCTAGTCGTGGTGGATCAGTTCAAAGCCAACCTCTCAGGCCCACCACTATGGAGCGCAGGGCAGATACACTCACCAGTTAGGCACGTTGGAGTTTACTCCCTCAGAATCCATGCCAAGAGTCCTATTCGCAGTGAAGGGGGCCACGAGGAGCAGGGAGAACACTGCGGGAAGTTGCTAGCATAACGAGAAGATACAAAAGTCGTCACAGATGGGCATCTCTGCAGCTTCGTGCAGGCAGTCCCCACTAGTTGTCGATGCTGTAGTGTGAAAAGGTAGCTTCCAGAGTGGTGAGGTCTTGGTGCAAACAAATTGCGAAGAGTCTAAAAATTTTAATACAGAGATCTATGAACCACACCAGTGGTTCAGGACCTGAAGGGCACCATTTGGGGGTCAGGTACTCACTTCAGCTGGGTCCAGGGGCAAATGCAGGATGTGGAGGAGCCTTTTATGTCCCTGAGTCTGAGATCACGAGGCAAGCATACTAGCCCTTTGAGTCCCTCTGGTGTCCTGGGTGCAAGGGCAAAGTTGCTGGTCCAGATCTCTTCTCCCCCAGGCAAGAGGGCAGCAGGCAGCAGGTCAGCACAGCAGCACTGCACTTCCTCCAGATCAATAGTACAGCAGAGTGGCACTCCTTTCAATAACATAGCAGTCCTTTTTCCTGACAGAGTATCCACAGGTCCAGAAGGTTACTGTGTATTTGGTACACAGTTGTGCCTTTGAAGTGGGTAGAAGCTTCTAGAGGCATGCCTTTGAAGTGCACAGGTGCCCTGCCTTCGTGGCCCGGGAGAACAAAGTAAACACAAGGAGATGGTAGATGGAGAGCTGAAACTTTTCAGAAACTCTACCCCAGTCACAGATGTGGGTTGAATCCATCATCGTTCTTTAGCTCACTGTGCCACCCCAGTTCAGGCCAGCCATATGCAAATCAGTCATGACCCTGTTCCTGAGGAGCAGTCCAGCCTGAACTGCCAAGCCAGGTCTTCTCTGGACTGGAAACAAGCATCCTGGGACCGGTTTCGGGGTAACACCCCTCCTCAGCCAGGCTAGCTTGAATCCAGTGGCAAAGTGAGCAAGGGGCTTCAGACTAACTACAGGAAGTATGAAGCCCTTTGTGTGGAAACAGGATACAGTCTGTTCAAGTGTAAGCAGGGTTGGGTTCAGCTCCTCCCTCCCATTTGCCAGTGATGGCCCATCCAGTCGCACCTAAGCTCCCCATTGTGTGTGACTGTCTAAGAGGAATACACAAAAACCAAATTCCAACTACACAAAAACAGGCTTGTCATACTAGGACAAGTATTACCATACCCTTTCATACCATGACAGGTCGGACAATACTACACAATGGAAGGCCAAACCATGTGATACCATACCATACCATACCATACTATAACCTACCATGCCATACCATGACAGGCAATACCATACCAGGCTATACAATGACAATCCATATAATACCATACCATACCATGACAGGCCATACCATACCATGACCGCCAATACCATAGCATACCATACCATGCCATGCCAAACCATACTGTACTATGGCAGGCCATACCATACTATACTATACAATGATGGCCCATATCATACAATACCAAACTATACTACAAAATGACAGGCTACACCATACATAATATACTATATAATGACATGCTGTACCATACCATACAATGACAGGTCATACCATATCATAAGATACAATGACAGGCCTGCATACCATACCATACCATACCATACAACGATACGCTATACATACCATACTGTACAATGACAGGCAATACCATTGCATACTATACAATGACAAGCAAAACCATACCATACATATCATGCCATACCATACCATACTATTACAAGCCATGCAATACCATACCATACAATGATAGGCCATACAATACCATTTCATACTATACCATTCCATATCATGATAGGCCATACCAAACAACACAATGACAAGTCATACCACACCATACCATGACAGGCCATACCATACAATACTATACAATAACAGGCAATACCATACCATATCATACCATACAATGACAGGCAATACGATGCCATACTATACAATGACAATCAAAGCCATACCCTATCATACCATTCTATACCATACAATGACAGACCATACCACACCATACCATGACAGGCCATACCATACAATACTATATAATGACAGGCTATACCATAAAATGACAGGCCATAACACACCATACTATACAATGACAAGCAATACCATACCGTACCATGCCAAACCTTACCATGCAATGACAGGCCATACCATACAAACTATACAATGACAGGCAATATCATACCATGCCATACCATACCATTCCATGCCAAAGCGTACCATACCATACCATAGTATGTATATAGTTTTTTAGTTCAAAATTATTGAGTTTTTGCAAAGAACACACTTATCAAATTAACAAACCTTTTACAAATAATTAACCAAACAAAGTCACAATTAAAGAAAGCTCTTAAAATGCAAATGTTCTACAATAATTCAACAGAGAAAATGTACCACATCATAGCAAGTCTCACATTATATTTACAAGCATATGTCTAAAATAATTTATTTGAAGAGTCTCAAGATGTATTAATAATGCATGAATTAAATCCTAGCTACGTATATGGCAGGCAATCACATGTGTTAATACAAAGGCCTTTCCAATTCATCCTAATGCTTTTACTAAGAAGACCTTCAGTTGTTAGAGCAGGGTTTTCCAAAGTTGGTCCTGGAGGGCCGGATCCATACCAGATTTTTAGCACATCCCCATTTAGATATCTGTAGTTATCTTAAAAATCTGTCACGGATTTGGCCCTAAAAGAATAACTTTGGTTAACCCTGTGTTAAAGTAAGAGAAAGTAAGAGAAACGTGGCACATATTGTGATCAATTAAATTATGAGTTAAGGTTGCATCAATTTTAACTCTGTACCATAATAAACTATTTCATAATTGACTCAGTTAGTAAAGCATTCTTTATCTTCTTTATAATTATGCTGAGTCACTGCTATTCTAATTAACAGTTTAAAACTAGGAAGGAGTTATGCTAAAACATTTTCTTGCAATGTGATCCCTAACCGTACTGCAGCAAAATAAAGATTATTCATTTGTGAAAAAATCCACTGTTTGCTTTTTAATTTCTATATGTAAAGTGCTATCTTCTTAATTAAAGAGCTTGAAACTCCATCTGAGCTTAGAGCCCTAATTCTAAGTACTGCAAAAAGATAGTTTCCAAAACTTGACCCCTTGTAAAACTTCACCACTGACATCCACTGAAAATAAATATTCTTCTGGCAACTATTACAAATCATCATATATTAATTTTGGCTTTTGTCCGGAATATCGATTAGGGAATAGCATGTATTCTCAATATTGAAGCCAAATAGCGAGGACCAAAATATTGAAAGGTAAGAGCATAAAGGTAAGTATACATTTGCTATTCTTAACTCCACATCTATGGACCTTTTAGATATATATCATCAAGGTACATATATATGGATATACAGTATAGAAATCTATAGAAACCTGCCAATATATTTGTCCTTCTGGTTACAACATTAAGGTATAACAATATCACTCACATATATTGGAGACCCACACCTTAATTTTTAATAAATGATATTCCACAAATGACTGAAGAGCATCCAAACGATGTTAAAGGCCAAAAGACACCTGATCCAGGATGATCACATCATCGGCATTCAATAGGTTATTTAATCAACAATAACCTAGAATAGGGCAATACGTAGTCATAGAATCAATAGTCCTTGGAAAGTCAGAGTAGATCATGAATCACTGCTGCTTTGACCCATTATCTGTGGTAATCTTCATAACAATACTCTAGTCCAAATCCATCCTGACCTTTGCCCAGGTAATACTGTGGAATGCTATTAGAAGGCGCAAATGATTTAGGGGGATATTTAGGGCTGCCAATTTGAAACAAATAGTTGATCTGTTTAATTGAAAGCAGCAGTGAAATCAACAAAGGCCACAGCAATTTTCTGTCTGCTCCATTTTACCTATTTTCTGCAATGAGTTAAAAAGTAGGAACAGTGTCCAAATCTGATTGCCTGCCACGAAAACCCACTTGATCAAATGGGAGCATAATAATTGAATTTACTCACTTTGGCAAATGTTTTTGAAACAGATGAAGCAAACAAATTACCTATTGCATTGTAAACTACAATTTGATGAAAATTTTCAGGTAATGGTTATTATCCCTTTTATTTATGCATAAGCAGCAGAATTCCCTCTTACCAAGATTTCAGGAAATGTCCTGTTCTTTAGCTGGCGGATAAAAGGAGCACTAAGAACTTCCCCGTGAGGTCAGGACCCTGTTTCAACACAAAGATGGAGAGCCCATATTGACTTTCAGTCTTTGACCCTTTAGCATGCAAAATGTTGCTCAGGATCTCTACAGAGTTTGGAAAAGGCCGAAAATCAAGGGGGCATTTTGGCCTTATAGTTCATTTCAAGGCAGACATCATCGTGAAATAAAGATAATTTACATATTTTACCCAGGTCTTAGACAAAATACATATTGTTGTCTTTCAGATTCTTGAATTTTAAAATAATGTCATTGTTCTCTAAAAATATCAAGGAACGTGTGCCGGCTAAGATAACAAAATGAGACCTTCATTCCTTCTCAGTTTTTACGTTCATGCCAGAGACAGCTATTGTTCTGTAATATTTTAATCATGGAACTGCAATCATTTGGGGGAAATGGAAACTATCACATTGCCATTGTTTTCAATAGGAAGTCATGGAACAAGATAGCACTACTATCCTCAGTAATCCAAAACTCATGTGTTAAAATAGTCAAAAAACAATCATGAATTTTATCAGAGGAATAACTAGACCAGTTTCACAGTTTTCTTTCTTTTAAATTCCCTTCATTTGTATTCTCACACATCAAATTTTAAGAAGTATAATATTATTATCATTAAGAGGGGTCAGGCATATCTCTGTGAAATTTACATAATGAAAAAGACAATCCCTTGTTCTGTGAAATTTGCATACTGAAAAAGACCACACCTTGTGAATTTATAATTAACCCTTATAATTAGAGTTACAAAATATAGTTCAGTCCTAGCTGACATTAAGAGCCTGTCACATGGATCAGATTTAAACATGGATAAGCGAGCCTCTGGAACATTTCAAACTAAATTTTAAACCACATCTTCTAAAAATGTCTTTATGGTCGCAGACATTTTTTAATTGAAGTCAACTACAATTATACAATTGATAGTCTCTTCTCACATGGAACTCCCCGCTGTTGTTTCCATCATTTACAGAAGGAGATTGTTATTTGATCTTCCGGGGAAGGGAGCGTACATATTAGTGAGGGAAAAAACACTTAAGAATTCCATCTAAAGAAAAAGGAATGCAGTGTTTAAAACATTGCACATTTCTTGAATGAGCTGGACCGTGGATCACATAATAGTCTTGAATTTCCTAATCCCCTACATCTCAAGTATCCAGTAAACATGAATAGATATGTCTATATATTTCCAGAAATTCATTTCACCACATAAATTAACCAATCCTGTCCTATACAATATTTCTATTTTAAGGAATTGGACTTTATCAGAAAAATGGGGGAATGAAAAATTTTCAAATCCTCTGGAAGTCAGTCCCAAGTTTCAGTGGGAGTGGAACTGCCCTTTTTTCATCTGCTCATATGAACTTAAGCCAATTATTGATTACCTGTACATTTCCCCTTGAGATTGGAAACCTTTTGCAATCAAAATTATGTGGAACAGCCTGCAAAATATATAATATCAACGATCAAAACTCGTAGATACGCCTATCTCACGGATTCAAGTGAGGAGGGGAATATTTCCTTATGTAAAATTGCATCTCTACCCTTGAGATGAAAATGTTCATAGTTGGCTAATATATTTACTATAGTAGTACTGGTAACCTGGATGCGTGTTATGTGATGTTTTACCAATGCTTGGGAGGGCATATAGGATTGTGAAAGTGAACATTTATCAAATCCTGATGGTCTAATAAGCGTAAGCATGGAGTGCAATAAATCAGCTCCATTGGTCTTAATTTAGTAAGCTCCCACTGGGAATGAGTTAATAACATCTAATTAGATGGTGTCAAAGGGAACAGACAAATCTAAATCCACTTGTTCCTCATTACTTCTGTTAAGATCAATTACTAGATTGTCATTAGCATGAGGGTTTATGAATGGCAGAGTGGATTCAAAATAGAAGGTGTGTCATTCAGATGGGAAGCAGTGGACTTAAAAGTTGTTTACTTTACTTTTTCCACATTGTCTGTTACAATAAGAACAATTTGTGCATCATTGTTATTAACTGAGAAAAAAGGGGGGGTCCCAAAACGCGTTTTCTCCATGTTATTTTCCATAGGAAACTTTAGACACGGTTACAGCCAAAACTGCTAAACGGAATTACACCAAATTTGGCAAAAAAGGTAGCCCTTGGTTCAGAAAGAGACCTTTTTTTAAATGGTGTAAATCCGTTCAGTAGTTACTGAGAAAATCAAAAAATTAAAGTTTCGATTTCTATGGCCGCGGTGGGTCCGCGCACCCTGCCGATCATGAGCTGCATTCTAATTGTCTGTCAACACTTCAAACCAGGAAGTGTTGGCAGCCATCTTGTGCCTCGGTAGAACTGAGGCACAAGAAAACAGTAAAACAAACGCGCAAAACAAGAAAAGGGGACAGGGTAGAAACACCCTGACCCCCTAGAACTGCTCACCGGGTCCCACAAGGACCCTCAGGGCCCAAAAAAAGCATTTTTTTTAAAAACAAAATCGTCCGAATTCACGCTGGGTGCGCGAATCCGGCCGAGGAAAACAAAAAACGAAGAGCGGGCTCCCGCGCTTCGTTTAATTGAAGCCCCCGGGTGGGCCAGGTCCCGGGGGAAGTAAAAAACAGGTGTGGGGGTTGCCAATCCCCCCACACTGCCACCCCCCGGGGCTTTGCATAAATATTTGCGGGGTGCACACGGTCCCCCCGCAGCCCCGGGGACCGCCACCCCGGGGCCTGTTTTTTTAAAGTTGGAGGCCTCTAAGGCCCCCTAAGCCCCGTGGACCGCCACCCCCGGGGCTCTTTTAAAAAAATATATATATACTTGTGTGGGGGGGGCTCGAGCCCCCCCACATGACCTGGGGACCGCCACTAATATTTAAATTTGGGGGTCCGTAACGGACTCCCGAGCCCCAGGGACCACCACCTCAGATGTTGGGAGGGGGGCCGCATGGCCCCCCTCCTAGAGCCTGTGATGGCCCTTGGGACCACCACCCCCCAGGCCCGCCTCCTGAGGTGTCCCGGGCTGCACACCCCCGGGACACTGCAATTTGCTAGGGCTGGAGCCTCACGGCTCCCGGCCTGTCATAGCAAACTGTCGTTTGGATTTTGGAAGAGAGATCAGGAAACCTGCTCTCTCTTCCAAAATTCAAACCAGATTGCTTTTCCACACGGGGAGCTGTATCTTAGCAGTTCCCTGTGTGGAAAAGCAATGCCGGCTCCCGCAGGACGCGGGGAGCCGGTGGGACAGTGGGGGGATTGGGAACCCACCAATGGTCCCCAACGGATAGGGCCGGCCCCGGGGTATGGGGTCCCTGGGACAAGAGGTGGCCCGGGAGGGGGGCCACGCAGCCCCCCTCCCCTACAAACATAAAAAAAAGGCAGGCCGGCCCTGAGGGATGGCGTCCCCGGGGCCATAAATGGCCTGAGGAGGGGGCCATGCAGCCCCCTCCCAAAGCAGAAAAAAAATTAAATAAATAAATAAAGGCCGGCCCCGGGGAATAGGGTCCCTGGGGCCAATAGAGGCCTCAGGAGGGAGGCCGCACAGCCCGCCTCCATAATAAAAAATAAAAAAATTTGGCCATGCCCCGGGGCCGGTATTGGCCACGGGAGGGTGGGTCCATGAGGCCCGCTTCCCGTTAAAATATGTATATTTTTTTTTAATTGGGGTCAGACCCTAGGAGATGGGGTTCCCAGGGCCCAAAAAAAGTAAAAAGAAAGGGGGCCACACAGCCCTCCTTCCCCCCAAAAAAATTACCAAACACACGCGATCATGCCGGAGGCACAGCCCCCTCCTAGCAACACTCTGCAAACATGCCCCGTGGCACGTTTTCAGTTGAGGAATTAATTCCTCTTCAATCCTGAGGGTCCCTGGGGTCCAACTAGCCCACCAATTACCTCCAGTAAGTGCCACAGAGCTGCGCTGCAGAGTGGTCTAAAAAGGGGCGTGGCCTGGGCCACCTCTCTGCAACGCAGCGCAGTGGCGCTTACTTGAGGTACCTGGTGGGTTAGTTGACCATAGGTTTTAGGGAAAGTTATAGTTAGTTGGACATTTCACTCGTACAAAACCAAAGAAATTCCCCCGTTATAGTTCGTTCAGCTAACTATAACTCGCGCCCCCGCAATGCACTGCTGATGACATCATATATTACATCACTCATGACATGGTCAGTGACATCACTGATGACATCTCAAATGACATAACTGATGATATCACTGATGACATCATCCATGTGATAATCTGATGCACCTTCTCACACCCTAATATAACCTTTGATACACCCACTCTAAATTACAGACTGCCATTCTCAAAACCATAGACACTCCAACAGCAATAACTACATACACACTCACTGATTCTTAGGTTTACATCCACTCACTCACTCGTACAGTCACTCATAATTATGGTCACTCCGTACAGGACTATCATATGCACTCATACACCTATATAGACACTCCCACACCACCACTCATCCATAGAGGTACTCACATACCTAGCCAGTCATGCACACCCTCCCAAAATCTGAAGAGCCCCGGAGAGGTGGTGGTCCCCGGGGCTTGGGGGTCCGTTACGGACCCCCAAATTTAAATATTTGTGCCCCAGGGAGGTGGCGGTCCCCGGGGTGTGTGGGGGGGCTCGAGCCCCCCACACAGGTATATTTTATTTTTTAAAAAGAAGCGGGTGTGGCGGTCCCCGGGGCAGCGTGGGGGCAGTGAACCCCCCACAATTATCATTAATGAAAGCCCCGGGGTGGCGGTCCACGGGGCTTGGGGGGCATTGGAGGCCCCCAACTTTAAAAAAACAAGCCCCAGGGGTGGCGGTCCCCGGGGCTGCGGTGGGCCGTGTGCACCCCGCAAATATTTATGCAAAGCCCCGGGGGTGGTGGTCCCCGGGGCAGTGTGGGGGGATTGGGCCCCCCCACACACTTTTTTACTGCTCCCGGGACCTGGCCCACCCGGGAGCTTCAATTAAACGAAGCGCGGGAGCCCGCGCTTTGTTTTTTTTTTTTTTTCTCAGCTGGATTTGCGCACCCAGCGTGAATTAGGCTGATTTCCTTTTTTTAAAATGCTTTTTTAGGCCCTGTGGGCCCTTTTCTTGTTTTGTGCATTTGTTTTACTGTTTTCTTGTGCCTACCGAGGCACAAGATGGCTGCCAACACTTCCTGGTTTGAAGTGTTGACAGCCAATTAGAATGCAGCTCGTGATCGGCAGGGTGCGCGGACCCACCGCGGCCATAGATATCGAAAATTTAATTTTTTGATTTTCTCAGCAACTACTGAACAGATTTACACCATTTAAAATAAAGGTCTCTTTCTGAACCAAGGGCTACCTTTTTGCCAAATTTGGTGTAATTCCGTTTAGCAGTTTTGGCTGTAAGCGTGTCTAAAGTTTCCTATGGGAAATTGATTTTTTGACCTCTATTTTTTGAATTTCTCAGGAACTACTGAACGGATTTACACCATTTAATAAAAAGGTCTCTTTATGAACCAAGGGCTACCTTTGTGCCAAATTTGGTGCAATTCCGTTCAGCATTTCGGGCTGTAGTCGTTTCTAAAGTTTCCTAAGGAAAATAGCATGGAGAAAACGCGTTTTGGGACCCCCCTTTTTTCTTGGC
This sequence comes from Triturus cristatus, assembly GCF_964204655.1. Lineage (NCBI taxonomy): Eukaryota > Metazoa > Chordata > Amphibia > Caudata > Salamandridae > Triturus > Triturus cristatus. Next base: position 465,535,746 of record NC_140592.1, read on the forward strand.
CCCCGCTTGGCGAATCACCCTGAAACTTTCAGGATAGAAGGTGACCGAAGCGCCCCACGTGTTTTGAAAATTTCGCAAAGATTCGTCATCCGGCGCCAAAGTTATTGGGAAAACAAAAAACGCTTTTCCTATGGAAACTAGGTCTGAACTATAACTACCTACTGGCGACCGCCAGTAGGTGATATATATATTCACTGAAAAAACCAAAGGCTTCAGGGGCATTAGAGTTAGGAATTGGCATTTAAAAAACCTTAGCAATTCACAGAAAAAACCATAGGTTTCAGGGGTGTTATAGTTAGCTGGACATTTCCCTCGTACAAAACCCTAGAAATTCCCCTGTTATAGTTAGTTCAACTAACTATAACTCGCGCCCCCGCAATGCACTGCTGATGACGTCCCATATTACATCACTCATGACATGGTCAGTGACATCACTGATGACATCTCAAATGACATCACTGATGACATCACTGATGACATCATCTATGTGATAAATTATTACACCTTCTCACACCCTAATATAACTTTTGATACACCAACTCAAAATTTCAGATGGCCATTTTGAAAACCATGGATACTCCAATACCAATAACTACATACCCACTCATTGACTCTTAGGTCTACATGCACCTCCACTCACTCACCTGTACAGTCACTCATACTTACAGTCACCCCGTACAAGACTATCATATGCATTTATACACATATATAGACACTCACACACTGCCAATCATCTATTGAGGTACTGACACACCTAGTCAGTTGTGCAAATAATTAAACACAGTCCAATTGACTCACCTATACAGTTAAACACACTCAAGTTCACTTACTCATAAAAATACTAAAAAATGTTGACGCTCTTAATCAATTACTAGTACAAGCACACACTCATCCATACAGCCAGTCCCGCAATCACACACTCTCACATATAGATAGTTATATACTCTTATACACATATACACTGTGTTTCACATTGTAGTTACTGTCACATGTACAACTGAGATATACATTCAATCACTAACACACCCTTACATACACTCACCCAACCATACAGTCCATCACAGTTGCACTCTTAAAACCATGCACCCATAGAATCACCCACTCACACATCTATGCACAGAGTCACACACACCCCACCCACATATACACTCAGGCACCCATACAGATACTCAGACAACCAATCAATAACCCATAGAGACACTCATATTGCTATTCACAAAACCATTCTGCCGCTTATACACCAACAGACAGACAGATACAGACATTCACACAGTTTAGTCACTAGTCTGCAGTAAGATACGTTTAATGACTCACTTATAGAGTCAGTTACGCACCTAGAAAATCACCCATTCACACACTTGTATACCCACTTATTCTTCAACAGGCCTTTCCCTATATATATTAAACATATTAAAACTGTTCAGAAACACATACTCAATGGATGACGTCATCAGTGAAGTCATCAGTGATGTCATTTGAGATATCATCAGTGATGTCATCAGTGATGTTACTGACCATGTCATGAGTGATGTAATATGTGACGTCATCAGCAGTGCATTGCGGGGGCGCGAGTTATAGTTAACTGAACTAACTATAACAGGGGAATTTCTAGGGTTTTGTACGAGGGAAATGCCCAGCTAACTATAACACCCCTGAAACCTATGTTTTTTTCAGTGAATTTCTAAGATTTTTTAAATGCCAATTCCTAACTATAACGCCCCTGAAACCTTTGGTTTTTTCAGTGAATTTCAAAGGTTTTTTAAATGCCAATTCCTAACTATAACGTGCATGAAACCTATGTTTTTTTCAGTGAATTTCAAAGGTTTTTTAAATGCTAATTCCTATCTATAACTTACTCTGAAGATATCATGAAAAGCTCTTTTTTTAAAGTAGGGTGCACATTAGTTTTGTGGAAAAGCATCTTTGTGATTGGTTAAGAAAAAGCAGTTTCAACGTGGATTACATATCATAGGATAAAATTTGCTCAGCTCAACCACACCTGCTACTTGCATTTGGAAGGCACTGTTCGAACTCAAAACAATCGCCAACTTTTAACCTGCATGTGTCGTTAACTATTCAAGAAAATGTTACAAAAAAAATATCGTAAAGTTTTAAAATATTGATGAACTTTTAACCTGCACGTATTCTAGAATGTTCTAGAAAGTTTGTTGATAGAATACGTTGCACTTCTGACTTCTATGTGTTGTTGAATATTAAAAAAAACGGTTCATATGGAAAATTAAAAAGAAACCAATAGAGAAGTTTTGAAACCTAAAAGAATCAAGGAACTATTCTAATTTATTCTTTACATGTATTTATGTGTGCAGCAAAAAAATTATAGACACAACAGCACTAGGAAGAGGAAGAAGCAGGGAGTGGGGGGAGGGGAGATGGGCAGAATGGCACACATTCACAATTAAGTACAACACACATATAGACCAACAATGGCCAAAATGAAACACACCAACAAGGAGCACAAGTCACACAACCTGCCAACATCACACCACTGAACGAGCATAGAAGTGAAAACCACGCTGCATTCATACAGGATGTGTACAAAGGCCAGTCGTTGGTGTTGTGGGATGTCTGCGTGGTCATCATGGATGAGATGCCCAGCATGTGGCACATGGTCGGGTTCACTGTGTGTTATGTTGCCAAACGGCTGCTCCTCTCTCCCACGAGCCCCCACACTTTTGTACGGTGAGCTGTTGTATCTCGTGCACTCGTACGGCACGCCATTGTAATGCCTATTTGTGCATGTCCTGCTACAATCCAACAACAACATCACAGTGCCGTTTGGAGGTGGTGCATGCCACTTTACAACATCGACTGCTGCGGCTCTTGTAACAGGCAACACCAGAACACAGAGACACACTTACCGCACTTCCTCTACACAGACATGTCCGAGACACCCTGTTCCCCTTGCCGGATAGGCACACCCCTGCACTGACCAGTGAACCCCAGACCAGCACACGCCAGTTGTGCATACAGGAGGATGCATACGTAGCTACACATCCAGGCTCACTGCCAACGATGAGATGACAGCACACTATGATGTTGCAGGGCTCGTGCCTATCATGCTAAGACAATGACCACAGGGACACACTTACTAAGATATGGGTTTGGGGGGCATTGGTGGTCCTGGAGTTGTTGAGATGAGTCTTCTGGCCCTCATGGGTATCCCTGTATCATGCACATTGACTCTATGGCACCTGTGGGTGTTCTGGTGTGGCTCTTGGCTGTGTTTCCTTTCATGGTGCAGGTAGTTGTCCTGCTTAACACCAGCAAAAAGCAGGTGTAAAATCCCTGGTGCTAACGTGTCTTATCGCCGGAATTTGTTTCGCATTGCAATTGGTGTGAAAGTTGGGATGTGATTTATTTTGTGTGCCGAACAATATACGAACTGAGCAGTGTATCTCGTCAAGATCCAGCACCTGACGCACTATTCCCAATCAATATAAATACAATGAGATTTCTTAATAGATTTTGTGTGTACACTGTAAGTGCAGCCAATACCTCAGTACAATACAATACAGGATTTTAGTGTTTAGAATAAATCGCAAAGGTGCACCTCATGTCTTTTTGCACGGGAACGGCTACTCTCATTCATTATCAGCACTTTAACGGAAGTAAAGTTGAGATAAATCTAACACACTATTCAGAAGTTGGTGCAAACTGCAGATATCACCAGTATTCCAGCGATAAGTGCCCCAAAATTTAACACCATGGTGGACTCCATCAAATAACAGTAATAAAAACAAGAAAGAGTCACACAGCAGTTAAGAGAACAACCAAAAACATTATTAATTTTTTTTCAAACTTTATTTTTTATAATAATAAATATATAAACGATAAACTATTTTCAAACTTTATATTTTTATTAACATAAATATAAACAATAAACTAATAAACAAAATGTAACAACAATAATACAAAACAACAAAGCGGAACCACGGATGTCGACGACAGACCTGGAAAATCAAAAAGATTGTTTAAAAAAAAACAACATGGTATTCTTAACAAAATACCACAAGAAACAAATCACAGATATATAAAATGTATACAGCTAACAAAATTTTATAAGTTTAACTTACAAAAACTGTAAATGTTGCCGCTTTAAAATATTTACCGAATCTGAGGAATTTTTTTTGCAGAAGGCACCACGCCCACAACGTTTTTCTTCAGTGGTGAAGAAATTTTTTACTTTTTCCAAGGGGCAAACAAAGACCAATGCCACCACCTTCATTCGCAAGATTTGCCAAAGAGTTCTGTTACGAGGGAATACTAACAAAAAATACTTGTGCGGCACAGCAAGTATGATGAAACACCTAAGGACCCTTCATCCAAACAATCTTGCACGATAAGAGTGCAAACAGATGAGAAACACTCCTGTTCTGTATCTGTAAAAAAGAATCACAAATAAATGTATATTAATAACTTTCAAATTTATACTATTCCATTACTGTACAAACACATTTTATATAAAAACTGACTAAGAAACTATAGCCCTGAAGCACAAGTGTGACGATCGTTAAAACACTACATGCATAGTGCATACTACTTTGAAGCAGTTCATGCCCTAAAGCCTACCTCACTAAAAGACTACATGCTAACTGACTAAATGATTACAGTACTATAAGGAGACACACTGGGTGAGTGACAGGGTGTTTGCTAGAAGAGTATGAATACTAACTAGGGAATTGAAGGTGTGAAACACAACTGTGTAGGTGATTAGAGGCTGCATCAATACTGCATAGGCATTTAAAGCAGTCCATGTGCTAAGGCCTGGCTCACTGCATGACTACTTGGGTACTGACTGAATGATTAGAGTACAGCAAGGAGAGTGCCTAGGTGAATGTATAAGTGCTAGGCTTTTCGCACAGGGAATGGATTAGTACTTGGTACTGAATGAGTCACTAGAGGAGTGCAAATGCCGTCACAAGTGCTGGACTGTATGGATACTGACTAGGAAATTGAAAGCGTGAAAGACAAGTGTCTAGGTGGTTAGAAGACTGCATGCATAGTGCATAGGGGTTTGAAGCAGTCCATGTGCTAAGGCCTGGCTCAGTGTATGAATACTTAGGCACTGACTGAATGGTTAGAGTACTGCAAAGATAGTATCTTGGTGAATTTATAAGTGTTTGGGTTTTAGCACAGTGAATAGATTAGTACATGGTGCTGAATGGGTCACTAGAGGACTGCAAAGGGAGTGACAGGGTATTTCCTGGAAGTGTATGGATACTGACTAGGGAATTGAAGGTGAGAAAGACAATTGTGTAGGTGGTTAGAGGACTGCATGCATAGTGGATAAGGGTTTGAAGCAGTCCATATACTAAGGCCTGGGTCACTGGATGAGTACTTGGGTACTGACTGAATGATTAGAGTACTGCAAGGAGAGTGCCTGGGTGAATTTATTAGGGTTTGGCACAGTGAATGGATTAGTACATGATGCTGAATGGGTCACTAGAGGAGTGCAAATGGAGTGAAAGGGTGTTTGCTGGAAGTGAACGGATACTGACTGGGGAATTGCAGGTGTAAAAGACAAGTGTATAGTATGTTAGAACACTACATGTATACTGCATAGACATTTGAAGCAGTCTATTTGGTACTTAGAAACTGACTAAATAATCATACTACTTCAAGGACAGTGCTTAGGTAAAACTTTTAAATTTTCAGTTCTGCCACAGTGAACAGAATAGTACATGGTACTGCACCTTAGTGTCAAACCCTGACTCATTTTATCAATGCATAAACAAAGACTAGCTTCTAATGCTATTAAAACTTGACAACATGAGAGGTTTTAAATTAGTTATCTGCTTAGTTATCTGTCAGCAAATACACAATGTTACCAAATGCCTCTCTCACAGTGGTTCTCAAATGCACACAGACTCACAGTGTGATTCTACACAACAACCACTATACCTAGGAGTTTACCAAAAATCATTCACTACTGTGGAAGTGGTAAGCTAACTGCACACAATCTTCATATTTCAGGACTGCACTTTTATGTCAAAGCCTGACTCATATAATCAAAGCATAAGCAAAGACTGGCTTCTAATGCTACTAAAACTTCACAACATTACCGGTTTTAAAACAGGTATATGTCGGCAAATACACGATGTTACCAAATGCTTCTCTCACAATCCTTACCCAAATGCACACAGACTCACAGTGTGATTTTAGACAAGCAACACTATCCTAGGAGTTTACCAAAACTCATTCACTACTCTGGAAGAGTTAATGGTACTGCACACAATCTACATATTTAAGTACACCACATCAGTGTCAAAGCATGACTCATTTAATCAACGCATAAGCAAAGACTGGATTCTAATGCTACTAAACCTTGACAACATGACAGATTTTAAAACAGTTATCTGTCAGCAAATACATGATGTTACCAAATGCTTCTCTCACAGTGATCCCAAATACACACTAACTCACAGTGTGATTCTAGACAAGCACCACTATCCCTATGAGTTTACCAAAACTCATTCACTACAGTGCAAGTGGTAAGGGAACTGCACACAATCTACATATTTCACAACTGCAATTTCCTGTCAATGCCTGACTCATATAATGAAAGCATAAGCCATAACTGTCTTCTAATGCTACTAAAACTTGACAACATAACATGTTTCACAACATTTATCTGTTAGCAAATACACGATGTTACCAAACACTTCTCTCACAGTGGTTCCCAAATGCACACAGACTCACAGTGTGATTCTAGACAAACAACACTATCCCTAGGAGTTTACCAAAACTCATTCACTACAGTGGAAGTGGTAAAGGAACTGCACACAATCTACATGTTTCACGACTACACTTTAATGTCAATGCCTGACTAATTTAATCAACGCATAAGCAAAGACTGGCTTCTAATGCTACTAAAACTTGACAACATGACAGGTTTTAAAATAGTTATCTGTCAGCAAATACACGATGTTACCAAATGCTTCTCTCACAATCCTTACCCAAATGCACACAAACTCACAGTGTGATTTTAGAAAATCAACACTATCCTAGGACTTTACCAAAACTCATTCACTACTGTGGAAGGGGTAAGGGGACTGCACACAATCTACATATTTAAGTACAGCACATCAGTGTCAAGGCATGACTCATTTAGTCAACATATAAGCAAAGACTGGATTCTAATGCTACTAAAACTTAACAACATGACAGATTTTAAAACAGTTATCTGTCAACAAATACATGATGTTACCAAATGATTCTCTCACACTGATCCCAAATACACACTAACTCACAGTGTGATTCTAGACAAGCACCACTATCCCTATGAGTTTACCAAAACTCATTCACTACAGTGCAAGTGGTAAGGGAACTGCACACAATCTACATATTTCACAACTGCAATTTACTGTCAATGCCTGACTCATATAATGAAAGCATAAGCCATAACTGTCTTCTAATGCTACTAAAACTTGACAACATGACATGTTTTACAACACTTATCTGTCAGCAAATACACGATGTTACCAAACACTTCTCTCACAGTGGTTCCCAAATGCACACAGACTCACAGTGTGATTCTAGACAAACAACACTATCCCAAGGAGTTTACCAAAACTCATTCACTACAGTGGAAGTGGTAAAGGAACTGCACACAATCTACATATTTCACGACTACACTTTAATGTCAATGCCTGACTAATTTAATCAACGCATAAGCAAAGACTGGCTTCTAATGCTACTAAAACTTGATAACATGACAGGTTTTAAAACAGTAATCTGTCAGTAAATACACAACGTTACCAAATGCTTCTCTCACAATCCTTACCCAAATGCACACAGACTCACAGTGTGATTTTAGACAATCAACACTATCCTAGGACTTTACCAAAACTCATTCACTACTGTGGAAGGGGTAAGGGGACTGCACACAATCTACATATTTAAGTACAGCACATCAGTGTCAAGGCATGGGGGCGCTAGGGGGCGCGCAAACAAGATGGCTGCAACCACGTAAGGCTCCCGCAGCCTAGAGCCGTTATCCTGAAATTCTCCTGCTTGTGGTGTGTACCGGGGCTGCTGCTGCCGCCTGCTGTCGACTGAGGGACTCCGGCGGCCCTAGGGGGAAAATCTAGCAGTGGAGTCAGCCCTTCACCGGAGTTTTCGGCTCTGGCGTCTGTCCCGGCAAGAAGCGCAGAACGCGCTACAGGTGGAGGCCGGCCGCGGGGAGCACTGCAGACCGTGGCCTGACACGAGGGGACCAGGCCACGCAGGCTGTGCGCCGTGAAATGGGAGGCGAACAACTCGCGGGCGATCTGAGAGGCTACTGGCGGAACCCCCAAGAGTCATCAGGGTTCGGAAGTGCTGGCGATCATCTGTGATGCGACATTACACGAAGGGAGCGCTGAAGCTGTGAGACTTGCTGTGGTGGTTGTCCCCGCCGGGAGGCGATGCGTATCGCGGATGGTGGAGGTGGCATCGGCGGGAAAATCTGAGACGGCCAGCATGTGGACAGGCGAAGTCTCCCGACCTGACTGGGATTTCCTGGGCGAGGCCTCGTCAATCACCTGCTGGGGTGACCGGATGAGGAGAGTGGGCCCGTCATCTGGAGCGATGGAGACCATTGCGGCTGCAAGGGTGAGGCCTGGGGTACGGAGCGAGGCTCTGTGTGCGGCACTGAAGAGGCAGCTCAGCTGGAGATCCTTGAGCGTGGCTGTTAGGAGTCAGACCGCCCCGACGCTGTGGTGTGCGCTGCTGTGACCCAGATTCTAGAGATATAGCGAATCGGGACTTGGCACCCGGGCACCATCCCTGGGCTGGATGGTAGCGAGGAAGTGGGAAGCCGCGAACATTGTACAGTGGAGAGGCTGCACGGAGCCTGGCCCCCGGGGGTCACCTAGCAGTGGACGGATCCCGTTCTCTTCCCTGCTTAGACAGGAGACGGTACATGCACCAATAGAATCTATTCGTGGGCCAGACGGGACACTGGTACATACACAGCGAGAGATCCACCAAATACTGACAGCGCATTATACGGCCCTATACACATCGACAGGGCGCAGGCAGGCGCAGGATCTGGATCAGTTTCTAGAGGCCTACCGTCTGCCTACGGTCCCGGGTGATCATCAGGAATTGCTAGAGGCCCCCCTCACTGTGGAGGAGATAGGGGAGGTGGTGGCCTCACTGGCCTCTGGGAAGGCGCCTGGACCGGATGGACTCCCGGCAGAGTACTATAAAGCCTATCAGGAGTCCCTAGTGCCTAGGCTACATGCGCTATATCTTGCAGCCCTTGAGGAGGCCACCCTGCCTGTCTCCATGAGGGAGGTCTACCTGATCTCCCTACTCAAACCAGGGCGTGATCCTACCAATTTAGGGTTCTACCGCCCCCTCGCCCTCCTCAACGCTGACTACAAAATTCTGGCCAAAGTCTTGGCGGAGCGGCTGACCCCAACAGTACCAGCATTGGTGCACAAGGACCAAAACGGGTTTGTGCCAAAGCGCAGCACCTCTCTTAACCTGCGACGTTTCTTCCGTGTGGCCACAGATGGAGCGCAGCTTTGGCCGAGGGCAGGCTGTCTGGTCTTGGACCTTGAAAAGGCCTTCGACTGCCTTGAGTGGGGGTATTTGGTGGCGGCACTGTCACACTATGGACTGGGCCTCGGGTTCCTCCAAATGGTGGCGCTCCTCTATAAGAACCCTGTGGTGCAGGTGGGAACCGGCCCATACATTTCTGACGCCATTCCGATCGGCCGTGGTACCAGACAGGGGTGTCCTCTCTCGCCCCTCCTTTTTGCGCTCGCAATAGAGCCTTTGGCTGCTACCCTACGGAGCGTATTGACAGGCGGCATTCCCATGGGTGACGCGACGCATCAGGTTTCCTTATATGCGGATGACCTCCTGGTATTCATCAAAGATGTGGCACACATCCCAGGGGACCTGGAGCGAGTCCTGACTGACTTTGCCGAGCTCTCCGGACTGCGTGTGAACGCGGCTAAGTCGTGCCTTTATGTGTTCCAAGCTGATACTCCAGATCCGCAGTACTGCTTGGGGGGGCGTGACAATCAAGTGGCAACCAGACACCTTCCGTTACTTGGGCATCCAAATATATCGGCAACCAGCTGACCTAGTAGAGGGCAATTTGGGTAGGGCGGTAACGGCGATCAGAGCCCAGATGCGGTTCTGGGGTACCCTTCCTCTCGCGGTCACGGGGTGCATCGCTTTAATCAAAATGGTGATTCTGCCCAGACTCCTATACTATTTTGCTAACCTGCCAATTTATATACCGACATCCTTCTTTACAGCACTGGAGCGCTCGCTCCGAGATTTTGTGTGGGGTGGTGCGTGCCACAGGGTTGCACTATCCAAGCTATACCTCCCCACAGGTCAGGGGGGCCTTGCGATGCCGTGCTTTGCGCACTATTATCTAGCAGCGCAACTGCAATGGGTGGCCAGGTGGCTGGCAGACAGAGAACGAGACGACACGGCGACTGCGGAGCCTCCTATCCCCTTGGCTGATATCACTGGGTTGTTCCACCCGACCGCAAAGGTGGTTAAGCCGGGGCCCCTCCTCGTCAGAGTGGCCTATAAATGCTACCGTCGTACTCTTTATCTAACCCGGCAATGTGTCCCTTATGCCCCTGCCATGCCGATAGAGAGCTCCCCTAGTGGGCAGAGGGTGCTACGCTCGACTGAGCTCGCGGACTGGCATGCAGCGGATATTCACACATTGGCGGACCTCTACCGAGATGGTGCTCTTATCCCATTCGCATTGTTGGCGGAGGAGACAGGGTTACCAACTGGCCAATTTCTCCATCACCGCACACTGATATCGACGCTGGCGAGTCGGTGGGGAGATCTCACGGAGGAGCCAGAGCAGCACCTCACGATACAATATCTGCATGTCATGGGGCAGGGGAGACATATGATACGCTGGTTCGCAGCTTTCCTGCGCACACATACGGCGACCAACTTATCCCCGTTACGCCGTAAATGTGAGGCGGACCTGGCCCACCCCATAACCGACAAGGAATGGAGCAGAGCGCTGCAGGGTCCAACACGGATCCCCAGAAACATGCGATTCTGCCAAATCCAATACTTTATTCTACATAGAGCATATCTCACACCCGACTCTATAAATCGGTATTTCAATCGAGCAGACGCAGGCTGTCCGCGCTGTGGGGTGCTGGACGCTGGACTGGTTCACATGCTGTGGAGCCGTCCCGCGTTGGGATTGTACTGGCGGGTGGTGCATGGAGCATTAAGTGCATGAGCGGGTCGGCTGGCACCGCTGGAGTGGCCGGTCTGCCTATTGCACCTGTTTCGTAGAGCTCCATCCATGAAGGTCGGCTCTCGTTTTTTTCGACTTGGGACTGGTGGTGGCGAAGCGATTGCTTACCAAACGCTGGAAGGCAGCGGAACCCCCCTGAGCGCGAGCGTGGCGGAGTTCAATGCTGGTGTGGGCAGGGGCGGAGGTCTCGGCCATCTTGAGGGAGGAAACACTAGGCCTCAGGCGAACACCAATAGCGAACCAGTGGAACACACTCTTGCAGATCCTGACACACCTAGATGGGGACACCCTGAAACCCAGCAAGGTGCAAGCTGAGGATACTCTTGCTGAAGGGGAGGGGGGCGGCAGTCAGACTGGGAATCAGATATGAAAAGCGCCGCTAAGGCTTTAGCTGTCTAGGCGAGGTACTGGGGAACAGAGATGCTATCAATAGAGCTGTCTGCACAAGGGGGCACGGGGGTGGGGGTGGGTCGGGTCGGGTCGGGGGACGGAAGATGGGGATGTTACAGTGAAGGCCGAAATTGCTGCTATTGTTTTGGTGGGGCACTAATTGTTCTGCCCCCCCTTTTTCTTGTTGGTTAATGAGCTGTTTAGAAGAATACAATAGGGAAGTGCGGGCGAATTATGAGTGGCTCATTCAGGGGGAGCCCCCACCGATGTGAAAGCACAGGGAGATGTTGAGATGATGGAGCTGGCTGTGAGGCCTATAATGTTCATCTTTCCTAGAAAGCAGACGTAGCACTTGATCCTGTTCGTTACTATACTCATGACTAGAGATGTACCATTGGACTTATTACAATCATTAGTCATCAGATTGCTCAGTTGTACCATGTACTTTATTTGTATTCATAAAATGCCAATAAACAGATTTCATAATAATCAGTGTCAAGGCATGACTCATTTAATCAACATATAAGCAAAGACTGGATTCTAATGCTACTAAAACTTCACAACATGACAGATTTTAAAACAGTTATCTGTCAGCAAATACATGATGTTACCAAATGATTCTCTCACACTGATCCCAAATACACACTAACTCACAGTGTGATTCTAGACAAACACCACTATCCCTATGAGTTTACCAAAACTCATTCACTACAGTGCAAGTGGTAAGGGAACTGCACACAATCTACATATTTCAGGACTGCACTTTTGAGTCAAAGCCTGACTCATTTAATCAAAGCATAAGCAAAAACTGCCTTCTAATGCTACTAAAACTTGACAACATAACAGGTTTTAAAACAGTTATCTGTCAGAAAATACGCGATGTTACCAAAATACTTCTCTCACAGTGGTTCCCAAATGCACACAGACTCACAGTGTGATTCTAGACAAGCAACACTATCCATAGCAGCTTACCAAACTCATTCACTACTGTGCAAGGGGTAAGGAGACTACACACAATCTACATATTAAAGTACAGCACATTAGTGTCAAAGCATGACTCATTTTATCAATGCATAAGCAAAGACTGGCTTCTAATGCTACTAAAACTTGACAACATGACAGGTTTTAAAACAGTTATCTGTCAGCAAATACATGATGTTACCAAATGCTTCTCTCACAGTGGTTCCCAAATGCACACAGACTCACTGTGTGATACTAGACAAACAACACTATCCCTTGCACTATACCAAAACACATTTCTTCATCTAGAAGTAGTACTACATTTTAGTGTAGAAACATAACTAATTTCACAAATTCATAAACAATGACTGGTTTCTAATTCTACCAAAATATAAAAACTGCACAGTTATCTGTATACAAACACATGAAAAACACAAATGCTTATCACAGAATGGTTTCTACATGCACACACATTGTAGAGAAAAAAGTACTCCCTACACTTTAGCAGGAAAATACATTAGTCTGATTAAAATCAAAATAGTCTCCATACATCCCCTCACAATTAAATAACTCCTCTTTCAATTTCTTTTGTAGAATAAGAAGTATATCAATCACTCACCATATTTTCTTTTACAGAATCTCTGCACTGTGCACCTCTCAGCAAAAGCAAAGAATGAAAAAGTTTCCCTTTTATTTTCCACACATATACATGTAAACATCAAATCACAATCCTTCGCACATAAACTCAAAAGCAAACACACATTTCTATTGGTTAAACATTTCAACCCTTTCCAACTGAAATACATTTCAACCCTTCCCCCAATCTGCCTTCTGCCTGTTACCATAGAAACAGTTCATGGAACACTGCACTGAGCTCACAGGTCACAAGTTCAGCACACAATGTTCCTACACAAGACAAGAAGTGTGCTTGACTTTCCAACATATCAGCTTATCATATATAATGTTCCTTACAATCTGTTTGCCAATAACAATCATACCTTTAAAAAACAGAAATATACACCCTACCTTTCAGTGTAGAAAGTTGTCATACAACCAATGATTTCTTGTCGTTTTTCAAAAAACGTTGCCGTGGATCCGCACACCCACCGCAAGAGGATCCGTGAATCCAACGCGATAGGATGCGCGCACCGTGCGCGCATTTCCCCGTGTTTTTGTTAAAAAAATGGGGGCCCCAGGGGGTCCTTCTGGGACCCCCTAAGCACCTCTAGAGGGTCAGAGTATTTCCACTCTGCCCCTTTATATGTTTTACACACTTATTCCCCTTGCATCTTCAGCCTCGCTACTACCGAGGCAGAAAATGGCCGCCAACAGTTCCTGGTTTCGAATGTAGAGAGACACTCGACAGCCAATAAGCATTCAGTGCGCAATCGGGAAGGTGCGCGCTCGGTTCGGGGAGGGTGCGCTTACGGTGCGGGTAGGGTCCGCGGATCCTCCGCGGCCATAGATATCACTAACTTTTTTACCCTAATTTTCTCAGGAACTACTGAACAGATTCACACCATATATGCAAAAGGCACGAGTCCGAACTGAGGACTACCTCTTTGCCAAATTTGGTGTCGTTCCGTTCAGCGGTTCGGGCTGTAGCTGCGACAACAGATCCTATGGGAAATTGCATGGGGAAAACGCGTTTTGGGACCCCCATTTTTTCTCGGCCCCTGCTTGACGGATCACCGCAAAACTTTCAGGGTAGGAGCGGAGCGGAGCTGGCCAAAAGTTTGGAAAATTTCGCGAGGATTCGTCACCCGGCGCCAACGTTATTCCAAATAGAATGTTGCAGATTTCCTATGGAAAATAGGTCCTAACTATAACTGTCTACTGGCGATCGCCAGTAGATAATATATATATTCACTGAAAAAAACATAGGTTTCAGGCACGTTATAGTTAGGAATTAGCATTTAAAAACACCTTAGAAATTCACTGAAAAAACCATAGGTTTCAGGGGCGTTATAGTTAGCTGGACATTTCCCTCGTACAAAACCATTAAAATTCCCCCGTTAAAGTTAGTTCAGCTAACTATAACTCGCGCCCCCGCAATGCACTGCTGATGACGTCACATATTACATCACTCATGACATGCCCAGTGTGGTCAAATTGTTGCATCTGCACTCTCCTACCTGCCTTCAATTTTCAAAGTCCGTGCCCTGGCCTCTGCCTCTCAACAGTATCCCAATGAACAACTAGTTTGCTAACATTCTATATTTATTACAAAAGTGTGGAACGCCTGACGTCATCTTGATGTAATCAAAACTGTAATACCTAGAGTATTTCCTTTAGAAATTACATATATGAGAGGGTCTTATTTGCATCAAAATTATGGTTAGTGCTCTAAAAAACTAAAATGAGAACATATTTTCTGAGTTTTCAAATAGCGACAAAGAACTTTTAAATTTCTTTGTAATCTTTATGTTTTTTTATCCAGTTGTCCACTTGATTAAATGTTGCACCTAGGGGAGAGGATGTGGTGTTACTTCCAGAGCTGCAGACTTTGCAACTGGGGAACCAGGTTGGAGTTTCTGCTTCAGCTCAACATTTTTGTGATTCTGGTCAAATCACTTAATCTCCCCATGGCTACAACCAAAATGAATTTGATCTTGTGTGATGTAACCAATGCTCATGTAAAGCACTCCAATACCTGACTAGTCTGCACTATATAAAACTGCAAATACACAAACAATAAGTGTTTTGCACACTTCTGTCATTGGGCTATACTTGGGCTACATCTGGGTGATATGTGGGCTACATTTTGGCTCTTTTGTCTCTGGTGGCCATCTTGGGAGATTTATTTGTTATGAAGTTTCCTAATTTCCTCATTTACTGCAGTCTCCTCAGTGGGAATACTTTCAGTTTTTTATTTTGGTTCCATCAAGAAGGCATTCAGATGTGTCACACATTTGCCATAAATTCAGAATGTTAGCACTCTAGTTGCTTATTAGATCACTGTAGTAAAGCTACTGCTCACCAGGGAAGTCTGCTGCTGGTATTGAAAGTGCATGTTTCAGTCTGCATGTTAGAATTTTTAAATGAAATAGAAGAGGACTTGAGAAGTCACTCAAAATGTGCCCTAATTTTACTTTCTGCAGCACTGATCATACTTTCTATGGCAAAATGAACCCCCTCATTTTGTTCCTTTTTAAATGAAATGTTTTAAGAGTTACCACTTTATTCCAACCAAGATGGCTTCAGGTGTGCCATACGTTTGTCATAAGTAGGACTGTTAGCGCTCTAGTTGTTCTTTAGAACACTCTGGGAAGCTGCAGTAGAACACAAAGGAATCAACTGATAGTCTCTGCCCTTGTTGGATGTATATGTTTTACTGAGAATGTCAGACTTCATTCTCACATGACTGAGAAAGATAATGTGAATTTACAGAAAATATGCTCTCAGTTTAGCTTATAGATCACCTTCCAAACCTCTGTGGGAAAAGCATGAGAAAATATTTTTCTCTCAAACATGATTCATGATATCACAGCAGAAGGCTTTTTCACATGGTAAAATCACCTTAGAACACACCCCAATTCCTAAAATGAGTATGGTACCATCAACAAATGATTTATAATGTAACGAAAGTCTTAAAACCTTCTATTAACTGCAATGCTTTTTAATGAGGTGCTATCATGTATATTGGTCCCAAGATGGCTGCCAACACTTCTTGGATGAAGTGCTGACAGCCAATCAGATCTCACGATGAGATGTGTGGTTAGGCTCCGCCCATATATATATGTGATTTTACTTTTGATTTTCTCAGGAACTACTGAACGGATTTACACCATTTAAGCAAAAGGCACGAGTCTGAACTGAGGACTACCTCTTTGCCAAATTTGGTGTAATTCCGTTCAGCACTTCGGGCTGTACCTTTGACTAAAGGTCCTATGGGAAAATGCATGGGGAAAACGCGTTTTGGGACCCCCCTTTTTTCTAAGCCCCCGCTTGGCGAATCACCCCGAGACTTTCAGGGTAGGAGCTTCACGGAGCGCCCCATTAGTTTTGAAAATTTCACGAAGATAAGTCAACCGGCGCCAAAGTTATTCAAAATAGAATTTTCAGATTTCCTATGGGAACTCGGTCCTAACTATAACTGTCTACTGGCGACCGCCAGTAGATAATATATATTACCTACTGGCGGTCGCCAGTAGGTAGTTATACTTAGGACCCCTTTTCCATAGGAAATCCGCAACATTCTATTTTGAATAACTTTGGCGCCGGTCGATGAATCCTCGCGAATTTCTCAAAATAGGTGGGGCGCTACGCTCCGCTCCTACCCTGAAAGTCTCGGGGGGATTCGTCAAGCGGGGGCTGAGATAAAAGGGGAGTCCCAAAACGCGTTTTTCCCATGCATTTTTCCATAGGACCTTTAGACAGAGCTACAGCCCGAACGGCTGAACAGAATTACTAGAAATTTGGTAGAGAGGTAGTCCCTATGTCAAGGAAGTGCCTTTTGTAGGTTTGGTGTAAATCTGTTCAGTAGATTCTGAGAAAATAGCCTTTAAATCAATATATATCTCTGAGCCCGCTTACAGTACGCTTACCGTACGCTTACCGTACGCGTACAGTGGCGTGCGCGAGCGCGATTCTGATTGGCTCTTAGATCTTAGTAAACATTCGAATCGGCCGAAACCAGGAAGCGGCGTCCGCCATTTTGTCTCTCGCACTGAGTGTTATTTATCAAACATGATGCCCAAAAACATGTTACGGGGCTGTTTTGACAACTCCCTCCCACATAGTCATGTTGAGCGAGTCCTCAAACATCCCCCAAGAGCAAAAACGGTTTTATTTTTTTTTCGGCAATTTCGCCGAGTACGCTTACCGTACGCTTACCGTAAGTGTACGGTAAAAAATAGAAATAAAAAAAACACTATCCACACTTACCCCACCCCCCGTACTTTTGGTGGCCGTAGGCCACCAAATGTACAGGGCTTATTACATCAGTAAATAAACTATATTTTGGCAACATGAAATTATAAAATCGAAATAAAAAAAACACTATCCACATTGACCCCACCCCCTGTGCTTTTGGTGGCTGAAGGCCACCAAATGTACAGGGCTTATTAAAGTTGATAAAAACCGTGCACGGAACGCACTGCGTTAAGTGGGCGCGCACGCCTCGAATGGCGTAAAGTAACTTAGCATTTAAAAAACCGTACAAATTCACTGAAAAAACCATAGGTTTCACACACGTTATAGTTAGGAATTAGCATTTAAAAAACCTTGCAAATTCACTGAAAAAACCATAGGTTTCACACATGTTATAGTTAGCGGAAATTTTACTGATAAAAAACCAATGAAATTGCCCCGTTATAGTTAGTGCTGGCAACTATAACTCACGCGACCGCAATCTTCTGCTGATGACATATGTGTCTTTATAAAAAAAAATATTTGTAATATATGTATAGCTAAAAATGTATGGAAGAAGACATGGGCAAATAAGTGTCTAAATACAGTATTAGCATCAGCAGAGGATTGCGGTCGCGTGAGTTATAGTTGCCAGCACTAACTATAACGGGGCAATTTCATTGGTTTTTTATCAGTAAAATTTCCGCTAACTATAACATGTGTGAAACCTATGGTTTTTTCAGTGAATATATATATATATACACACGCACAACACACCTTTCTTGTCACAATTAATAGTGCATAAGAAGCAGGCCACCCCAAGGTTGTAACAATTCTGATCAATTCATTTATTGCTGTGCTCGGAGCCATGACACATCTCGATCAGACCTGGTCTTAATCACATGGTTCCATTCGTCATAGGTCAACTTCAATAAACAACAAATGGTGAAAAAACACTCCATTCTCACCAAGGTGATACGCAACAAAGTATTTAAATCACATGGGACAGTTATAGAGTATAAGACAATTAGAATCATAAAAGAGATTCAATAAAAATGCAAGGTGTATTCTTTACCGAATTAGTGGCCAAACATTAAAATTCATCTCCAATATAAATCTGTAATCTGATTGTCCATTTATATTAATGTAATCCTTAATTAATGAGACCAAGGATGGAAACCAATTAATATAAAAATTGATGCTGTTTCCGGATGACCAGTAAAAACAAATTACAGCTCTAGTGGCCTGACATAAACTTGTGGTCTGTGTTATGTCTCAACTGGACACATGGTATCACCAAAGTAAATGTAAAACAGCTTAAAAAAATGTATCTTATCTTGGTCAAAATTCTAAATCGCTGTTGCTCAACTGTGATAAACCACTCTTTATAATAGTGTAGGATCTACTTCATGCAGTTTGGCACATAATCTGATGATCCTTATCCTTCAAAATTTAGTAGCCAAAAATCAAGAGGCATTGATGTCGAGCTCCTAAAACGTGTTTGTTATTTATTGAAGTTGACCTATGATGACTGTAACTGTTATGGCTGCCCGGCGCGCCAATGGACTTTGGCAGACAGGGGCAGTGCTTAGGGCCAATAAAAGGGGTGTTCGTGTTTCGTCTCGATTTTGCCGGAATACCCTCCCACATTCCCATACTTTCCCCGCACTTACCTATAGTTTTCCTCAGCTAGGCGTTATGTCGCAGAGACATCTCCAGCGTATCCTCGTTGCAGTTTCTTGACTCTTTCCCTTCTGGGTCGCAGCTCTTCTTCTGGGGCCGAAGCTGGGTTGGTGTTCACTCGCCGGCTAGTTCAGTCACCTTCGGTTACTCGTGGCCAGCTCTCTCTTTCTGAACAGATTGTTTGTAGCATTGGTTTATTTTTTATCCTGTCTAGGAAAATATGTTTTTTGTTTTTTTCCTAGTAGTTCAGGATAGAGTATTTTTCGGTCTAGTGGATCCTGATGGTAGTCTTCATTAAGCTTAGTACTGTTCACTCTTGTCATGATTGAATGCCTATTCTGCACTCCTAACGTTAATGTGTAGTACTTTTCCTTATCGACACAACAGTTCTAACTTTATTTCCTACATGTCCATATCTTCAATTGAATTGGAAGAGGGATGTCCATCAGGTATATCCCTCCTAAATATAACTTACGTCCTTATTAATATTACTATCTTTGTATGCATGGACAGTACATACCACATGTCGTTTTCACCCATCAGGAGGTATATGCAATCAAACCCATAAAAACATTGTGCCAGAAGTACCCTCTTGTTCTACTCCATTTCCCTTTCCTTGTTTTGTTTCCCCTCTTCCCCACTTTCACCTCTTTGGCTTTAACAGTGTTTGGCTGAATTGGTGGGTGAGGGAAATTGGGACCCAGCATCTGTTCATCCACCTCATCCCTGCGGAAACACCAGGTGAGCTCCACAGTATCTATGCGATAAGACCAGGTTTGGCCAAAATGCATCATGGCTCCGAGCACCATTGATTATCTGCAATAAATTAATTTATTGGTATTGCTACTGCCTGGGAGTGTCTGCCTCTTTCGTGCTAATAATTGTGAGAGGTGATTTTGAGGTGGCTGGCAAACTCTGCAGGCATGCCCCACCCCCATAGTGACTATTTTTATGCTGGACGGTTTTCATATATATATATCTATATATATCTATATATATATTCACTGAAAAAACCAAAGGTTTCAGGGGCGTTATAGTTAGGAATTGGAATTTAAAAAACCTTGGAAATTCACTAAAAAAACCATAGGTTTCAGGGGCGTTTTAGTTAGCTGGACATTTCACACGTACAAAACCCTAGAAATTCCCCTGTTATAGTTAGTTCAGCCAACTATAACTCGCGCCCCCACAATGCACTGCTGATGATGTCACATATTACATCACTCATGACATGGTCAGTGACATCACTGATGACATCACTGATGACATCTGAAATGACATCACTGATGACATCATCCAGTGAATGTGTGTTTTTCTGAAAAGATTAAATATGTTTTATATATTTATAGTGAAAGGCCTATAGAAGAATGAGTGGGTGTATAAGTGTGTGAATTGGTGATTTTCTAGGTGCATAACTGTCTCTATAAGTGAGTCATCAAATATATCTTACTGCAGACTAGTGACTAAACTGTGAATGTCTGTATGAGTCTGTGTGTTGGTGTATAAGTGGCTGCATGGTTTTGTGAATAGCTATCTGAGTGTCTATATGGGTTATTGATTGGTTGTCTGAGTATCTGTATGGGTGCCTGAGTGTTTGTGTGGGTAGGGTGTGTGTGACTCTGTGCATAGATGTGTGAGAGGGTGATTCAGTGGGTGCATGGTTTTAAGAGTGCAATTGTGATGGACTGTATGGTTGGGTGAGTGTATGTATGGGTGTGTTAGTGATTGAATGTATATCTCAGTTGTACATGTGTCAGTAACTACATATGTGAAACGCAGTGTATATGTGTGTAAGAGTATATAACTATCTATATGTGAGAGTGTGTGATTGCGGGAGTGGCTGTATGGATGAGTGTGTGCTTGTATTAGTAATTGTATAAGAGCGTCAGAATGTGTTAGTATTTTTATGAGTAAGTGAACTTGAGTGTGTTTAACTGTATAGGTGAGTACATTGGACTGTGTTTAATTATTTGCATGACTGACTAGGTGTGTCAGTACCTCAATGGATGATTGGCGGTGTGTGAGTGTCTATATAGGTGTATAAATGCATATGATAGTCTTGTACGGAGTGACTGTAAGTATGAGTGACTGTACAGGCGAGTGAGTGGAGATGTATGTAGACCTAAGAGTCAATGAGTGGGTATTTAGTTATTGGTATTGGAGTATCTATGGTTTTGAGAATGGCCGTATGAAATTTGAGTCGGTGTATCAAAGGTTATATTAGGGTGTGAGAAGATGCACTAATTTATCACTTGAATGATGTCATCAGTGATGTCATCAGTGATGTCATTTGAGATGTCATCAGTGATGTCATCAGTGATGTCACTGACCATGAAACAAATTTGAGTGAAGAGGGTCCAAGGGACTATTTAAAGACCAAACCCAGACTCAATCCCTTGTCCAATAATTCATAAACCAAAGGAGTCTGGTGGTCTAATCGTTCAAGAGAGACTCAAAAGACATGCAAAAAAGAAAGAGGAGAAAGCCTTAAAGTACTGTTTGACTAAGAAGGATTTCCATCAATAACCAGTGACTGGTCAGTTTCATCATCTGGATATCCAACCTTCCCACCACTATAAACCTCTCCACAAAGAGGTATTCACTGTGGTATGGGTGTCAAGCAGATCACCGAAAATGAACTTAGGAAGGAGGAAAAAAGAGAACAGCAAAGATCACTGGCTCGATCAAGACATATATCAAAAATGATATGAAAAGGGTACAGTGCAAAAACGTGAGATCTAAAAGAGGATTTAGAGGAAGAAAGGAATATTTTATTTGGGGTATTCCTACTAATCCTTAGGATAAAAGTTGATGCAAAGACAGCTTTTAATATATAGGCTGTACTATAATACGGTCGACATGTTTCAGCCTTCCTGACTCAGTGGTCAATGGCTTTCCTCAGGACCTTTTACCATGTTCGTATTGCTACTGCAACAATGTGTGTGACAAAAATTAAATTGTAAGTGCATTAAATACAACCTTTGCAGTGTACATCTCTTCGTGCAACCGGTATATCTGTATTACCTATACACAATGAAAGAGAAAGGGAAAAAAAGCAATGTCTATCTTGAATATTTCACTGTCTTGATATAACAATATATATTGGAATTGATCAATATAATGTCTCCAAGTGCTTACCTGTTTTGCACTAGGAGTAAACCTAACCTCACCCGGTAATAACTCAGGTTGATGGAGGCCCCGCCCTGTGAATAGAGGGAATATCACGAAGATAACCATAAGTGAGAGAGTCATAATAAAATCTCCCATTTATTAGGCTCAAGTGGTTATTTGTTTAACAGATCACTTTATAGATCCAAAATAGGAATTCCGTCCCGACACTCCTCAGAAAATGCTCTCCAAAACAAAGAAATAGTTACATTGTAAAACCCAAGTCGTTTGCTGCTCCTAACCATAATAAAACAATTGTGAAATTAAGGTCTGAGTCAATGGTGTATTCAATAGATCTACGTAAACAGACTCTGGTGTAACATCTCGTAGTTAATCTCATATTTAAAAGTTTGTTAAACTGTTTATTTCAAGTTTGTTAAACTGTTTTTTTCAAGAAAGAGAGAGTCAAAAGGCCGTTACTACGTTACTTATGAGACAGAAATTAGAATCCATTCCAAAACAGGGGGCTTACCTCTCCGTCGGTACCTCTGGGTCTGCCTGAGCCGTTTGGGAGGTAGCCATGGTTCTAGTTGACGGTCTTTTAAACGTCTGAGACGTCGGAATGCACGCGAAATCGCGCGCATATCTAATGACCAATCCCCACTGAGTGACGTCATCACCAGGGGGTGTGTGTTGTTTTGTTAAGAACTACAAAGTGACGTGTACATCACAGGAAACGGTAGTTCGTTGGTTCTTATAAACATTTTGTCAATAACATCAAGACAAAAAAACGGAATTAACATATCCACTCCAGAATTTGATGGTATCGCAACTGGTCATAATGTAATTATCGCCATCTAACTCAGTTGCATCTCGTACTAGATGTTTGCGGGACTACCCGGTTTCCGAGGCTGGAACCCGTGGTTGCCAACTTGGTGCTCTTTTTTTGGAAATAGTCAAACTTTATTAGGTCAGCGATTAGAAGCACACGCACACCAAGTGCTGATCAATATGATGAATTTGAGATGTATGGATAACCTCGAGTATCTATTATTAGTGGTAGACCTTGCTCGCACGACTGTCTGATAGTTAGTAGACCTTGCTCGCACGGCTGGCTTGTTGTTGTTGTTGGCGAGATAATACAGTCTTGCCGTAGCTGGTGTCTGTATAAAACACCAACAAGTGGGTTGTTAAAGAGGCTGTAGATAAAATGTATCATAGGGAAGACCATGGTATTCCGTCATTTAGGCCTGTGATATCACTATGGATTATAAAAACCCATCTTTGTTCTTTACGGAATAGAAAGTGGGATACATCACTCACATGGGACAGCACATATGGTTTTTCTAAGACCGTCCAGGTGAAATCATTCGCTTGATGGTTGGCCTCAAGAAAATGTCTTGTTAATCTGGTGTTCAATTTCTTGCACCTGAATGAACTTTTGTGCTCGAGCATCCGTAATCTGACTTTACGAGTACTCATGCCTACATATCGGCATTTACACGGACACTCAATCAGATAAATCAAATTGTCACTGTTACAGTTTGTAAAAGTTCTTTGTTCCCAAGGTTTCATTGTGCCGATGTCTATGGACTTTGAGTGTTTAGTTTGTGGGCAGATGGAACATGCACCACAAGGATGGTGTCCCTGAACCCCTGGTAAATCCCATAATGTTCCGATTTGGCGTGGTTTCACTTCTTGAGGTCGAGTATGAACCAATTTATCTCGAAGATTCACTCCTCTCTTTAGCGAGAATAGAGGTAACTGTATCTTTTCTTTACATGAATTCAGGAGCCGCCAATGTTTCTTGACGCTTTTCTGGATGCCATTAGTTAAGGTACTGAAAGTTAATCGATCCATAGGGGGTTTGTCAAATGGAGGTTCTATCAAAGCCTCTCTATTGTTATTAGTGGCTCGTTTGAGAGCTGTTTTTATCAATCTCTTAGGATACTTTTTTTCCACCAGTTGTGCTGTAAGATTCTGGGCATGACACTGGTATCTGTCTAGTGTGGAGCAATTCTGTCTCACACGTAGAAATTGCCCATATGGTAAATTATCTCTTAGGGATTTAGGATGCTGGCTGTCGTATCTAAGGAGAGAGTTCCGGGCCATAGGTTTCCTGTAAAGTTCAATTTCCAATCCTGTAGGAATAACAAAGATGGACAAATCCAGAAAGGCCAGTTTTTCTCTATGGACTTCAAATGTAAACCTCAGAAAATCATTTCGAGTGTTCAGCCATTGTAAGAAAGCAGAAATGGAAGTCAGATCCCCTCGCCATACTACAAAAATATCATCAATATAGCGCTTCCATACTCTAATTGAATCATGGAAGGGGTTATCAGAGTTAAGTACATGTTTCTGTTCGAATGTGTGTACGTATAGGTTGGCCAGACTTGGTGCAAAAATGCTTCCCATGCTGGTACCTGAGACTTGGAGGTACACTGTTTCTTCAAATTTGAAGAAGTTCTCTTTCATTGCTAGATGTGCAAGTGTCATAATGAAGTGAACTGGAGTGATAGAATCCAAGTCTGTGTCATTCAGGATAGAGGAGATGGTGTCCAGAGTTTCGTCTTGTGGAATGGATGTATACAATGATTCTACATCAAATGATACTAAAAAATCTCTTTCTGTATCGAATTCCACTGTAGGTAATAGACGCAGGACATCTTTGGTGTCTTGTAAAAAGGTGGGCATGTTCTTTACCAAAGGCCTCAAAAAATGATCTACAAAAGTAGACAAGGGCTCCAGAAGCGATCCTAGGCCCGATATTATGGGCCTTCCTGGTGGAGGACGTTGAATTTTGTGTACTTTGGGTAAAGTGTAAACGTATGGCATCACAGGATGTGAAGTTTGAAGAAACAGTGCCTCTTGTGTAGTAATGCAGCCTTCTACTAATGCCTCTTCTACTGTTTCTGTGATTGCTTTCTTGATTCTTTCTGTTAGATCTTCTTCAAGGGGTCGATAGAATCTTCTGTCCCCTAGTTTTCTCTTACATTCTTGTCGATACACCTCGATCTCCTGGATGACAATGGCTCCGCCTTTGTCGGCGGGCTTTATTATGATGGTCTGGTCTTGTGTAAGGGCTTTCAACGCCAGTTGTTCTTTCTTAGGTAGATTGCTGTATTGATTCCTCTTCTTTTTATTTTCACACAGAGTGGTAATCTCTTCTGTTACTGCTTTCTCGAAAGTGAGGACTTGTGGAGGTACACTATGTGATGGAGGACTGAAAGTAGATCGCTTCTTTAGGCCTGTGTTGATGTCTTCTGTTGTAGTTTGAGAGAGATCTTTGTTTTTGAAGAAAAAATGTAAGCGTATCTTACGGAAAAATTTAGCCAATTCGCATTGTACTTGAAAATCATCTCCATCTGTCGTGGTTACAAATCCAAGACCTTTGTTGAGAACAGATGTTTCGTCTGTAGTCAGGACCTTCTTGCTTAGATTTATTATTAAGTTGTCTCTGTGCTCGTTCACGGTTGTGGTTGACTCTTCGTGGATTGGCTGCGTGTACTCATTTGTTGAGGCATAGATGTTGACAGATTCCAATGTACTTGCACCTGCCGGCCTCTTCTTCTGCCTCTGGACCTTCCTTGGCCAGACCCTAAAAAAGGCAGGTAACTGGGTTCATGTTGATGCATTTGGAACGGACCTTGGGGTAGTGGCTGGAATTGTTGAGGCGGATAACCCCACGGTGTGGGCGGCCACCAATGTTGAAAATGGGGTGTATATTGTCCTCTCCAGTTCCTTCTGTTTCCACGTCCTCTAAATTGTGGTCTACTAATTTCTGGGCCATTGGTATCACTCATATCATCATCAGAACTGCTCCCTGAATATGTGGAGCCATAGCGACGTCCTTTTTTGTTGAATTCCGGTGGCGTATACGCATCACTAGTGTATGCATAAATCACATCGTGTTTAAATTTGGCTAGATCTTTCTTGAACTTCTCAATCTTTGAGGTCAGGATTGAGTCTTTAAGTTCCTTATTGCTTTTGTTAGCCTCTTCTGGATTATTTTTAAACAGAGCAGCTGTAACAGTGATTTTGATTTGGGCCTCCAACACTTGTATTTCAAGTAGAATGGCATCAGCCACTCGCTTTGCTGTACTCACTATTAAAATAAGCCAGTCGCGCGTGCAGCGCCATGCGATAAGGGACCAATCTTTCAGGAAGGTTTTGTCCTGAAGAAATAATCGGGGGGCATTAGTGACAATCAAGCCTGAAGGAGCGCAATTTCCCCGTAGATATTCGGCCATGATTGCGCCATGTATCATGGTCCGTGTATGGGATTTTTTCAAGGATAGTACTTGGCTCCAATCATCTACTGTTGAGCCTGATGGTCCAAGAACATTCTCTAAAATGCTCGGTGTATTATCAAGTATGGATTGGTATACGGCATCATCGTACGCCAGGCCGCTGAATTCTACCATATCTAGGAAGACTAGAGACAAAGTGTCTACTTGTCACAATATACTATTAGTTTAGAGAGGCATTGAGGAGTGTCAAGATGCGGAAAACCATAAGGTTATGCAACACGTGCAAAAAAGGGGGCTACCCAAAAGGTGTAGTCAAAAAGCTATATAAACTTAAAAGGACCCGCAGCCGTCTAGCTGCACATGAACAAGAAACAAATTTGAGTGAAGAGGGTTCGAGGGACTATTTAAAGACCAAACCCAGACTCAATCCCCTGTCCAATAATTCATAAACCAAAGGAGTCTGGTGGTCTAATCGTTCAAGAGAGACTCAAAAGACATGCAAAAAAGAAAGAGGAGAAAGCCTTAAAGTACTGTTTGACTAAGAAGGATTTCCATCAATAACCAGTGACTGGTCAGTTTCACCATCTGGATATCCAATCTTCCCACCACTATAAACCTCTCCACAAAGAGGTATTCACTGTGGTATGGGTGTCAAGCAGATCACCGAAAATTAACTTAGGAAGGTGGAAAAAAGAGAACAGCAAAGATCACTGGCTCGATCAAGACATATATCAAAATTGATATGAAAAGGGTGTAGTGCAAAAACGTGAGATCTAAAAGAGGATTTAGAGGAAGAAAGGAATATTTTATTTGGGGTATTCCTACTAATCCTTAGGATAAAAGTTGATGCAAAGACAGCTTTTAATATATAGGCTGTACTACAATACGGTCGACATGTTTCAGCCTTCCTGACTCAGTGGTCAATGGCTTTCCACAGGACCTTTTACCATGTTCGTATTGCTACTGCAACAATGTGTGTGACAAAAATTAAATTGTAAGTGCATTAAATATAACCTTTTGCGGTGTACATCTCTTCGTGCAACCGGTATATCTGTATTACCTATACACAATGAAAGAGAAAAGGAAAAAAAGCAATGTCTATCTTGAATATTTCACTCTCTTGATATAACAATATATATTGGAATTGATCAATATAATGTATCCAAGTGCTTACCTGTTTTGCACTAGGAGTAAACCTCACCTCACCCGGTAATAACTCAGGTTGATGGAGGCCCCGCCCTGTGAATAGAGGGAATATCACGAAGATAACCATAAGTGAGAGAGTCATAATAAAATCTCCCATTTATTAGGCTCAAGTGGTTATTTGTTTAACAGATCACTTTATAGATCCAAAATAGGAATTCCGTCCCGACACTCCTCAGAAAATGCTCTCCAAAACGAAGAAATAGTTACATTGTAAAACCCAAGTCGTTTGCTGCTCCTAACCATAATAAAACAATTGTGAAATTAAGGTCTGAGTCAATGGTGTATTCAATAGATCTACGTAAACAGACTCTGGTGTAACATCTCGTAGTTAATCTCATATTTAAAAGTTTGTTAAACTGTTTATTTCAAGTTTGTTAAACTGTTTTTTTCAAGAAAGAGAGAGTCAAAAGGCCGTTACTACGTTACTTATGAGACAGAAATGAGAATCCATTCCAAAACAGGGGGCTTACCTCTCCGTCGGTACCTCTGGGTCTGCCTGAGCCGTTTGGGAGGTAGCCATGGTTCTAGTTGACGGTCTTTTAAACGTCTGAGACGTTGGAATGCGCGTGAAATCGCACGCATATCTAACGACCAATCCCCACTGAGTGACGTCATCACCAGGGGGTGTGTGTTGTTTTGTTAAGAACTACAAAGTGACGTGTACATCACAGGAAACTGTAGTTCGTTGGTTCTTATAAACATTTTGTCAATAACATCAAGACAAAAAAAACGGAATTAACATATCCACTCCAGAATTTGATGGTATTGCAACTGGTCATAATGTCACTGACCATGTCATGAGTGATGTAATATGTGACATCATCAGCAGTGCATTGCGGGGGCGCGAGTTGGAGTTAGCTGAACTAACTATAACAGGGGAATTTCTAGGGTTTTTTACGAGGGAAATGTCCAGCTAACTATAACGCCCCTGAAACCTATGTTTTTTTTGTGAATTTCTAACGTTTTTTAAATGCCAATTCCTAACTGTAACGCCCCTGAAACCTTTGTTTTTTTCAGTGAATTTCAAAGGTTTTTTAAATGCCAATTCCTAACTATAACGTGCATGAAACCTATGGTTTTTTCAGTGAATTTCAAAGGTTTTTTAAATGCTAATTCCTATCTATAACTTATCTCTAAAGATATCATGTTTAATGATTTTCATTGGATTTCTATATTTTTCAAATTCAGTGTGTCAATTTCATAATGTTTTTTTAAAATTCTTTTTTATCACCTTTTTTTAAATTTATTTTTTTAATTAATTATTTTAAAACTTTTCCCGAGGGGCAGAATAAGACCAATGCTACCTTGGTCACATGCAAGATTTGCAAAAGAGTGCTGTCGCGAGGGGATCCTAACAAGAAATACTCGTGCGGCATGGCTAGTATGATGAAGCACCTAAGGACCCTTCATCCAAACAATCTTGCATGAGAAGAGTGCAAACGGATGAGAAACACTCCTGCTCCTGCGCCTTCCACCTCTTCGCAGCCGAGCACTTCAAGAGTGCATCCATCAGCCCAAAATTTGGACATCCGTCCTCAATTTCAATTTTTAAAAGTGCTCTGCACTAAGTGCAATGTGACTGTGCTACGGTGAGCAGTCGATTGATCTGATCTGCCGCCGGCAAGAAAGTCACATTTGCTAGGTTTTATTTAGTTTTTTTTATTGTTCCCTGAAGTTCATTGTTTGGTTCCTCCTGTTTTTTTTTGTTGTTTTGTTTTCGCAGAAAAACCCCCAAAAATTCCAAATTGTTCAGAAAACCCCAAAAAACTATAAAAAAACAAAAAAGAAGAAAAAAAAGTTCTTGTAAGAACTAACTTTCCTGGTTTAAAAAAAGAGCTAAATTTGTTTGTTAGTGTGTGAAAGTTTAGATGAATGTATTTGTAGTATGGAATTGGCTGAATGAATGCATTAGTAGCGTATGGTGAATGTATAAGTGCAGAACTATGAGGAAGTGCTGCAGCATCACACAGTAACCTCTTTAACTGCAGTGTCCTGTAGTACTTCCGAAGCACAGGGATGCAACATATGTGCATATATATGTTGCAAATCTATGCTTCTCTCTGCAGGCTGCTTAAACTGCAGCCATGTGGTGACACAGGCACCCTTGCACCATAGTGCAAGGATATCTGTGTCATGTGCTGTTTGTTTTTGTGCAGGAAGACACACCTTCCTGCACAAAAACAATCAGTAAAGGCATTTTTCTCTTTCAATGTATGCTGAGCATTGTAGCATGCATTGAAGGTATAAAAATGTGGAGAAATGAAAACAATTCTCCTTGTTGTGCTTTCCTACACCAATTTTTGAATGGTGCAGCATTCACACACATATCGAGATTTATGATTTATGATAAACCTAGACATGTGTCTTGTTCTATAAGTATTCAGTGCAATCATGCACAACAACACTTATAGAACACCCTTTCAACGCAAACTGGTGTGCATAATGAGGTTGTATTTACATGGAGTATAAACAGTGCACAGAGTGCCTTTTCCTCTCTTTGTAAATATGAAAGAGTGTCTTGCGCAATAACTATGTTACAAAAAGTTACATATTTCCGGTTTTAAAATTCCTTGCGAATGATAGAAGGTAAGCACAGAGTTTTGTCTGCAAAGATGTTCAAACAAGAATGATTGAAATGATTGTGGTCCTTCAATAGGTACAATGGGAAATATTATGGATTTGGATTTGGATTTGGATGTGGATTTATAGAGCGCATAGCTACCCTTGGGCATCCCAGCGCTAAGAGGACCTAGTTTATTCCAAGTGGGGACCCCTCAAATCTCTTTTTTTGCAGGTCACATAATATCTGATTATGGTCAGATTTCAAAACTACATAGGTATGAACAGAGAGTTTTTAGACACGTGTTTCAACTTTGTAGCTTCTTGCAGACCTCCTCATTCTGCATATTGAGACTTAGTTAAACCTACCTTCACAGTAATAGGAATACAAAATGGTATACATTTTTTTCAGATTTTCATTGCAATCTAAATTCAGATAAATTGCTTATTTTAAAATTTGGATCTGTGAAAGAAAAGGAAAAAAAAATTATAACATGTAATATTACATTTTTTACAACACAGCATCATTTCCACAAATTAATTTGTTTGCCTTTTTGCTGTTCTCAGAATATATTGAATTTCACTAAAAATAGTGATTTCAATCGTACTCATCACTTAACAGCGGGCAAATAAAAAACAATCAGAAAGATTGTTAAAAAAAATCCAACATGCTATTCTCAGCAAAATACCACAAGATACAAATGACAGATATATAAAATGCTTACGGCTAACAAAATTTTATAAGTTTAACTTACAAAAACTGTAAATGTTGCCGCTTTAAAATATTCACCGAATCTGAGGATACATTTTTGGAGAAGGCACAACGTTTTTCTTCAGTGGTGTGGACATTTTTTACTTTTCCCGAGGGGCAAACAAAGACCAATGCCACCTTGGTCACGTGCAAGATTTGCAAAAGAGTTCTGTCGCGAGGGGACAAACAACACTATCCTAGGAGTTTACCAAAACTCATTCACTAGTCTAGAAGAGGTAAGGGTACTGCACACAATCTACATATTTAAGTACAGCACATTAGTGTCAAAGCATGACTCATTTTATTAATGCATAAGCAAAGACTGGCTTCTAAAGCTACTAAAACTTGACAACATGACCGGTTTTAAAACAGTTATCTGTCAGCAAATACACAATGTTACCAAATGCTTCTATCACAATCCTTACCAAAATGCACACAGACTCACAGTGTGATTTTAGACAAGCAACACTATCCTAGGAGTTTAACAAAAATCATTCACTAGTCTAGAAGAGTTAGGGTACTGCACACTATCTACATATTTAGGTACAGCACATTAGTGTCAAAGCATGACTCATTTAATCAACGCATAAGCAAAGACTGGCTTCTAATGCTACTAAAAATTGACAACATGACAGGTTTTAAAAGAGTTATCTGTCAGAAAATACACAATGTTACCAAATGCTTCTCTCACAGTGGTTCCCGAATGCACACAGACTCACAGTGTGATTCTAGACAAGCACCACTATCCCTAGGAGTTTACAAAAACTCATTCACTACAGTGGAAGTGATAAGGGAACTGCACACAATCTACATATTTCAGGACTGCACTTTTGTGTCAAAGCCTGACTCATTTAATCAAAGCATAAGCAAAAACTGCCTTCCAGTGCTACTAAAACTTGACAACAAGACAGGTTTTAAAAACAGTTATCTGTCAGCAAATACACAATGTTACCAAATACTTCTCTCACAGTGGTTCCCAAATGCACACAGACTCACAGTGTGATTCTAGACAAGCAACACTATCCCTAGCAGTGAAGAACCAGAACCTTTTGGGCCTGGCGGCGCAGGGTACGCCTTAATCTCCTGGGTTCCCCAGATCAGCTACACAGAGACATGGGACACTCTGTTAGGCGTTAGAAGATCAGATTTATTAGCTGCAGCTAGTACAGTTATCCCAGAAGTACACAAGGTAGGTTCTTAGGAGACTGCCACTTCACTCCGTGGCGCACAATCTTTTATACCATATAGGTAACATACACATTAACCAAATACACACCCAGAATATACAAGAAAGAGCCAATAAGAAAAGTTGAAAAACAGGATAGAACCAATAGGAAAGGTTTGAAAACAAAGTGTCAGATGACTCGAAGAAACCTCTCCTCCAACTATGTTTGTCACCCCTCCCTCAAACTAATTCATTAACGGATTCGTAACTAACTTGCAGGTGGCGAGATACGTTTGTGTGTGTTGGAGGACAGTTGTGAAACGAGAGAATGCTAGCAGAGGACAGTGAAGGCCAGACGATAAGATAAAGTCAGAAAAGAATAGTGTGAACCAACAGATAGTTGAGACGGGGATTAGAAAAACCAGACAGGGATTAGTGTACTTGGCCAGTCCTAACACCAGCTTTGCAAATAGAGGCAGAAGGGTTATTTCGACACGAAGCTGCAGGAAAAGCTGAATAGACTTTGTTCGCCGTGCTGCCTGAGTGATGGCAACACAAGATGGCGGCAGAGCACAAAATGGCGGGTCGATTCGTTCATGATCAAAAATCGAAGTTCTTCAGACCCTCCTTTTGCCTGAACTCAGGCAAGATAGACTCATGTTAATCTGAGTCAATGTCGATAGCCATGAGGTCATCGAGCTTTTGCTGTAACATCATTCTTATGCTCTCTGTTCTTTGTGATTTGGGTTTAAGGATGCACATAGTAGCACAAAGGTCACAGATGGCGGGACCACAGTGTATACAAGGCAACAAGAGAAAATAATGGTCAAAACTATTCCAAGAAATGTCAATGCTTTCCAACCCCATTTGGACAGTAATCCCCAAAACCACTCCGAAAAGGACCAATCTCCTACGTCCTGATGAATCGACTCAGAGATTATATGCAACTTGGAGATAGCTTGGTATACTGTCGGAGCGTCATTAGGTATGAAAATACAGCAACTTGACCCGATCAATTTGCACACTCCGCCACGATCTGCAAGAACAAAATCTAAGGCAACTCGATTTTGTAAGGTCATAAGACGGTCCGCCTGTAGTTCTGCCGTGATATTACTTAAGGCTCCTACAGTGATGTCTATTGTGGTCTCTACGACACGGACCAGTTGCCTTATATTTCTGCTGTTGGCCATTGGACCCCAGAAAGGAAGAAATCCTTTGAGGAAATCTCCTCCCTCCTGTCCTGCTGTGTCTTTTGAATCAATAATCCCTCTGCCATATCTGTTCCGATGATAGTTTGCGGAAGCGGTGTATGTAGGGGGAAGAAGGAAAGCTATATAGCAGATACCAGAAAAACCCGTTGGCAACCACGTGTAAGCCCTATTGTGACAAATAAAATATGTACCTTGAGATGGCACTAGAGGAGGCGAATTCTGAGAGGAGTAGACGTATGTGTGGGAACAGTTGTTTCTTTGTATGGTGTCAGAAGACCGATCATTTATTTGCAGACAGAAGTTTCCCTGATGAGGAATAGTCCAAATTGGTGGAGATTTTCCTTGTTTAACCTTATCACTAAGGCTAGTGACATAATGGGTGACGTTCCAGTTTGTATACGCTTTTCTTTCATCAACAGAAATCTTACTATTTTCCATGATTTTAGCCATAGCTACCATTCCCTTAATTAATGAGCTATGACTAAAATCTGGACCACCAATATATGAACTAACGGATCGTTTGAACTTGCTTTGGTAGGCATTGGAGAAAATGACAAAATAAGCCCAAGCAGAATCCTCATAAGAAAACGGGAGAACTAAATATGGCATTCCTTTTTCTGTGATATGTGGCATAAGTCCACACACCCAACAGTCAGTCGTATTGACCACTAACTGGTGTTGATGTAATAACTGGACAAAGGAATTGTTATAATATTCAGTTCTTCTAATGAGTTCATGTTGAGGAAGGGTATGAAATAGATGTGGAGAGACAGTAGAAGAAGACGAAGAGGAAGAAGGAGAGACAACTTTTTGCTGCAGAGCATAAATAATCCAATTTATAACAGCCAAAAGGATACACAATAATATAATGATACATAAAGTTATACTGAAACGACTGTACATTATTTTACAGGATTCTTTCTTCATTTCATCTTTTCTCTCTCTTTTGCCTAGTGTAGTTTCCATCTTTCTAATGGATGCTCACGGCAATCTTCCTCGATCACTTAATTATGATTATCTGCCGTCCTATGACACTGCAAGTCCTGCAGGCCTATTGCCACTACTCAGGTCACAATCAAGACTCCTACCGTGACCCTGCAACCGGGACAGACTACTACACAAGAGAGAAAAAAAACGTAAGTGTTCTTTGGTCAAGGTCTCAAATTATAATGTTCTCTGTTTGGTATTCTCTGGTCTTAGAACAATGTTCGTGGATCTGTCGTATCCGAGCGACGATGTGGTGTTATCGCTTCCTGCAGAATGTCGTCGTCCTCTTTCTCGGACAATGTCCCTTTCAGGCGTGCATCGCTAAAAGGTACAAATCGTGGAACCTTTTCACTTTCAGAGTCACCAATGCCCCTACGCACCCATTGATCGTAAGGTAAAGGCAAAGGCACTTTCTTACAATGCACGCCGTGAATCCAATTTTTCTTTCCTTCAACTTTAACTGCTGTTCTCGTGGTTAAAAGCACCAAACGAGGCTCCTTCCACCTGGGCTCCAGATTTCTCGTCCTTTGGAAATTCTTGGTGCAGACCCAGTCACCTGGCCGAATGGAATGACCTGGATGTGTGGAAGCCTCCGGTAAAGTACTCTGAACCTGTTGATGGAGAACACGCAATTTAGTCGTAAGATCATGCAAGTAGTCAATTAACATTGGATATGGCAAGTCTGAGTATTTCTTAGGGCGAGGGACTCCCCATACATTAGCCGGGCATCCAAAAACCACTTCGTAAGGGCTAAGTCCCAAACGAGTGTGTACTGCAGTTCTGGTGGACAGAAGAGCCAATGGTAAAGCATCGGGCCAATTGAGTCCTGTACTAGCCTGAACTTTCGCTAGTTTCAACTTTAGTGTACCGTTGTAGCATTCTACTAAACCCGCTGACTGTGGATGATTTGCCGCATGGAACCTTTGCTTGATACCAAGACCCGCACAAACTTTTTGCATGACTTGGCCCACAAATTCGCTCCTATTGTCACTCCAAACAATGCGCGGCAAACCAAACCTGGGGAAAAATTCTTTCAGTAAAATTTTAGCTGTGGATAAGGCTGTGTTGTCTTTTAGACGGTATGCTTCTATCCATCTTGAAAAGGCGCATACTACCAGCAGAACGTATTTGAGATTGTTGCATCGTTCCATGTGTATGTAATCAATCAGCAACACCTCAAATGGATATGTCGGAGGAGCAAAGTGACCAGCTGGAGTTGGGGTTCCCTTTCCCGGATTGTACATTAAACAAACAATAAAATGTTTCACTACATTGTCGGCACACTTTGGGATTCCTTCATTTTGCCACACTGGAGCCAAAAGTTTGCATATGCCTTTTGCACTTAAGTGGGCTGGACCATGCGCCATAGTAACCACTGGGAGTACATAGGCATCTGGTAACAGCCAACGTTGGTGTTCAGATAATTCCACCCAACAACCCATCTCATCTAACATTCCCGTACTATCTTTCCACCTACTTAATTCCTAAATTGTAGCCTCTTCCTGAATCGATTTTACACTTTCTACTGTATTCTCATACATTACCTTCTCTCTGACCCAATTCGCAGGACCCGCCACATACATTCGATTTGTAGCGTCTCTCGCTGTCTTTTTCGCTACTTCATCTGCAAATGCATTTCCTCGGCCAACATCATCTGTAATCTTTTTGTGCGCACTACACTTCACAATCGCTATTTGGGTGGGTAAGGCAAGGAACTCGAGAAGATCAGTCACTAGCTGACCATGTTGTATTTTAGTGCCATGTGAAGTGAGGAATCCACTCTCCTTCCAAAGACGCCCAAAATTGAACGCTACACCAAAGGCGTATTGACTGTCGGTGTATACGTTCACTCATTTCCCTTTTGACAATACACCTGCTTTTGTTAGGGCTATCAGTCCTGCTGCTTGAGCTGAATTGTGTCTGATGCGTGCTGTTTCCACAACTGTATGTAAAGTAGTTACAGCATAGGCTGAAACTGTATCTTCATTAGGCATTTTAAAACAAGAACCATCTACCCATAGAGTTCCATCCGGATTCTCTAGCGGCGTATCTCTCAAGTCAATTCTTCCTTTTGTCTCTTCCTCGGTACGGAAGAAACAATCATGTTGCTCCTCAACACTTTTCTCATCTGGAAGTGGCAACAGAGTAGCCGGATTTAGGGTATTACATCGTTTGATGTGTACGTGACTAGCCAAAAGCGTCAGCTCGTATCCGGTTAGACGAGCACTCGTAAGATGCTGCGTTTTCGTTCTGTTTAGTAAAGTATCCACTGCATATGGTACCATGACAATGAGAGTGTTATCCAACACCACTCCAGCAGACTGTCAAATAGAAATTGCTGCTGCTGCTGTCGCTTTGAGACAACTAGGCAATGCTTTAGCTACGGGATCTAACGTAGCCGAAAAATAGGCACATGGCCGCTGTTTGTCTCCAAATTGCTGTGTTAGAACTGACAACGCACAACCCTCTCTCTCATGAACATAGAGTGTAAAAGGCTTACTGTAATCAGGGGTGCCTAGTACAGGAGCAGAACACAGAGCAGTACTTAAGTCAGTGAAACTCCTCTGACACTCGTCAGTCCAAGGAAGGGGCTGAGGCGTATCTTTCAAAGTAAGTGCCAGCAAAGGCTTGGCCAACAGAGAGAAGTTAGGGATCCACTGCCTACAGTAAGAGGTAATACCCAGAAAGGCACGAACTTCCCTTTGTGTGGATGGCACAGACATTTGCTTAATCGCCTGAATTCGTGCAGGGGTTAATCGTCGTCTCTCCTTTGATAGGAGATGACCCAAGTAGGTAACCTCTCGACGGACATATTGTAATTTGGAAGGTGAAACCTTATGATTCAGATTAAACAAGTGGCGTAACAATGCAACAGTGACATTTTTGCAAATATTTTCTGGATCAGCAGCGATCAACAAGTCATCCATGTATTGTATAAGAGCAGCACCAGATGGCAAATAAAAAGTATCAAGATGACATTTTAAAGCTTGGCTGTAAATGGAAGGACTTTCACAATAGCCCTGAGGTGCGCGTTTGAACCGGAAGCTTCGGCCTCCAAGAGAGAAGCCAAAAATGTCCCTACTCTCTTCTGCAATGGGAATACTAAAGAAGGCATTTTTTAGATCGATAACAGAAAACCAAGTCGCTGTGGAAGGTATCATTGTCAACAGAGCAGTGATATCTGGGACGACAGGAAATTGTGGTACAACAATTTTGTTTACCTCCCGAAGATCAATTACGAAACGATATACAGGAGGCTGAGAAGGATCAGTGCGTTTAAGAACAGGAAGAATAGGACTATTGCATATGTTTCCTCTCGTTTCCTCAACCACATCCTTCTGAATCAAATCATGAATGATTTCCAAAAGCGCTTTTTCACCTTCAGTGGAAATTCTATACTGCGGAATACGAGGCAATTCAACAGTAGGTTTGAGAGTGACAACATAAGGTGGAATCTCAAGACAGCCCACATCGTTCGGACCTGTGGCCCAAAGCGTTGTCGTAAGAGAAAGCAATTCAGGTGGAAACTGATCTTTGGACAAATACATTTGAGAAATCAGTTTCTGTCCTAAAGTAAGATGTACATCAGAAGGAGAACAATATATCGTAGCATGCATTCTTTTCAATAGGTCCAAACCCAACAGATTCTCACCGCAACCATTCGTCAACAGAAGTGGAGCTTCCAAATCATAAGGGCCAATTGAGATGGGCAGAGGGCAAGAAACCGGATTACGAACAGGGGCGCCAGAAAACCCTACTGATACGTTCGTTAAGCCAGACAAAGGTGCCCCAGGGAGTTTAGAATGAATGATAGAACTTCTCATCGCCCAAGTATCTAGAAGAAATGGCTCTAAAACACCCATTGTAGTGACGTTAACATAAGGTCCATTCTGATCTACTGTAATCGATACAACTCCCATGCTTTGTCCATGGTTGTCCTAGTTAGCATGAAGACTTTCATTTCCGTTTTCAATATAATGGTCTTCATTGTAGTACTGAGTAGACCTAACATTTTGCTGATCAAAGCAATTCACGGAATTAGGAGGAGGAAAGGCACGCTGTTCTTGAGTCAACACACCTCGACCTCTACCTCTGTTTGCTGATTGGAGGCTAGCACGACCTCATGGAGCAGACAATGCTCCATTGCTCTGTAATAAAACCGGACAACTATTTTTAAAATGACCTTCTTCTCTACAATAGACACATTGATTAGGTCCTAACAAAGGTCGCCGATTGTATGGCTCAGGTTTTTGATATAACCTCTGAAACTGCGGAGGCTGATGAAACTGAGGCTGAACATGACGAGGAGGATAAGCTTGTTGCAAAAAAACCTTTGTTTTTAATTCTTTCGTCTTTTTCTCTTGCTTTTCTTTTTCCTCTTTATCTCTGTTTTCATAATATTGTGCAGTAGCAAATATCTGGGCAGAAGAGGAAACAGCGCATGAACTTTCTGAATCTTTCAATTTGTGTGACAGCTCAGGGAGCAAATTAAATACGAATTTGTCCACGAATAATCGCTGTCCACTCTCCGTAGCCATATCTTGACCACTGTGATCAATAAATGTCTCCTCGAAACGAGTGAAGAAATCAGAGACACTTTCATCTTTCTTTTGTTTGCATGCCGCTAATTTATCCCAATTAACTCTCAATGCAGGCATCACCGTTTTCATTAATGTAATAATCCTACCAGGGAGTTCTGAAATCAAAGCATCAGGCTTTGCACCACCCACTTGGTCTCTATCTGTGGCAATTATAACATCCCAATTAGCACCTAATTCCTGTGCATGATTCTCCTTGTGAATCTTAGCCCATATTGTCTGTGGGACTACATTTCCCATCAACATGTCGATATCAGCTATATTCATGATGCAAGCGTCAACCGTCTGTGATAATTCTTTATAATAACCCGCAGGGTTTTTACGAGGATCCGGTAGAATCTGTTTTAGGGCCAAAACTTCAGATCTCTTCCAGGGGACGTGTACCCATATACGCTGAAAATGAGCAGGAATAGCTGGATTAGCACCTACTGCTGCAACCTCTTCCTTCCATACTGGAGGAACCTCTCTCATGGGATAATTTTTCAGTGTCAGTTTAACCGACGGATCAGAATCAAGGAAAGTCTGAGAGGATAATAAGTTTCTAAAGGAAATAAGTGTCCTACAGCATTTTCAACTTTGGAACCCACAATAAGTCCTTTATCAAAGTCAGCCTGAACATCTAACAAGCCCTGCTGAACCGAATTTAAATTCGCATCTTCCCATTCTTTAATGAGAGTATCACACATTACATCGAAAACATATCTTTGCGTGGGTGCATTCCATTGTGAGAAGGTAGGCATGATATCAAGTATACTGTATTGATCCATCTATGTGCAAGAGATTCCAACCTCTCTCGTTCCTCCGAATCTGGGAACTGACTACGAGACTGTCTTCGAGCAAAAGCCGGAGACACATTTAAAGCTTCAAAGAAAGGAGATAGAATACCAGTGACAGTGTCCGTAAGTCGCTTGCGCATGGACGGAGAATTGGAGACAAAGTATTAGGTGAACTGACAGGAGGAGAACCGATAATTGCAGAAGGAGCAGAAGGCAAAGGAGATCAAAGATCAGGAGATGAGGGTAAAGAAGTCGAAGTTAATGGTAAAGCTGGCAGAGGCGGTAATGCTGGAGGAGGTAAATGCGGAAGGGCCGGAACAGGTGGAGGTACCGTTGGCGGCTGAACAGGCTGTAACAACTGGGGTGCATTGGCACCTTGTGCATAGGGTGGAGGCAATCTCAATAAGTGAGACATTAGGGGATCTTCTTCTAAATCTTTCTTATTTTCGGAAGGGGAAACAGGCAACACCGGATAGCATGTATCTATTGCCATACGATGCTGTCTCTCTGAGATTTCTGTCGCATTATCAGTTTCATCGTCTTTAAATTGTTGGGCAGCCTGTATAATTGTCATACCATGTGCTCTTCTATCTCGTTTTGCTTGCTTAATTTCTTTCTGTTTGGCTTCCTTACGCCAAAGGCGGAAAGAGTCAAACATTGCCGGCCGGGCTTTTCTTTTGAACAAGACTGTTTCTAAATTGTCTAACACATCAGGATCGAAACTACAATTTTCTGGCCATTTTAGAACACCATCTTTCTTTGTGTGTCGGGTCCACGCCTCGTTAAAGGCAATGGGGCCAATACCATGTTTTGAATAGAGCTCATATGTGGGAGTTCCAACTGAAGGAATCGGACAAGAGTCCTCAAGCCGGGAATCCCTATTACAACCAAAGCAACAAAATTTTCCAAACTTAGTCAGACCAGGCATCTCGTGATATCACCGGACTGTTCACAAACTTCAAGGGGGTAAAACTCAGTTTACGCAGCACAAATGCACTTACCCCTCGGCTTCGGCTATTGCAATAGTCGAATCTAAGAAACCAGAAGATCAAAGTAACTAAGAAAACAAAATTGTGGGAGCGACCCACCAAATGCTTAACTAAGGACGTCTTCTCACGCCAACAGAGGCCCGTCTATCGTCTCGCCTTACCATACATCACCAAAGGAAGGGCCAAGGCAGGGCGTGAGTCAGGGCAGCAGTCGTCAGTAGCCGTCAGGAAGGAGTAACCACGCTGCAAAAGACCTTCGGACCACTTTCGACATACAGGGGTCGCTTGACGTGGCTCGCGAATCCTCCAGAATTTTCTTGCGGGTTCCTCACGACCTTCAGGCAGAACCGGTACCACTGAAGCCACCCCACGTTGGGCGCCAGTTGAAGAACCAGAACCATTTGGGCCTGGCGGCGCAGGGTATGCCTTAATCTCCTGGGTTCTCCTGCTCAGCTATACAGAGACACGGGACACTCTGTTAGGCGTTAGAAGATCAGATTTATTAGCTGCAGCTAGTACAGTTATCCCAGAAGTACATAAGGTAGGTTCTTAGGAGACTGCCACTGCACTCCGTGGTGCACAATCTTTTATACCATATAGGTAACATATACATTAACCAAATAAACACCCAGAATATACAAGAAAGAGCCAATAAGAAAAGTTGAAAAACAGGATAGAACCAATAGGAAAGGTTTGAAAACAAAGTGTCAGATGACTTGAAGAAACCTCTCCTCCAACTATGTTTGTCACCCCTCCCTCAAACTAATTCATTAACGGATTCGTAACTAACTTGCAGGTGGCGAGATACGTTTGTGTGTGTTGGAGGACAGATGTGAAACGAGAGAATGCTAGCAGAGGACAGTGAAGGCCAGACGATAAGATAAAGTCAGAAAAGAATAGTGTGAACCAACAGATAGTTGAGACGGGGATTAGAAAAACCAGACAGGGATTAGTGTACTCGGCCAGTCCTAACACCAGCTTTGCAAATAGAGGCAGAAGGGTTATTTCGACACGAAGCTGCAGGAAAAGCAGAATAGACTTTGTTTGCCATGCTGCCTGAGTGATGGCAAAACAAGATGGCGGCGGAGCACAAAATGGTGGGTCGATTCGATCATGATCAAAAATCGAAGTTCCTCTGCAGCTTACAAAAACTCATTCACTATTGTGCAAGGGGTAAGGAGACTACACACAATCTACATATTAAAGTATAGCACATTAGTGTCAAAGCATGACTTATTTTATCAATGCATAAGCAAAGACTGGCTTCTAATGCTACTAAAACTTGACAACATGGCAGGTTTTAAAACAGTTATCTGTCAGCAAATACACTATGTTACCAAATGCTTCTCTCACAGTGGTTCCCAAATGCACACATACTCACTGTGTGATTCTAGACAAACAACACTATCCCTTGCACTATACCAAAACACATTTCTTCATCTAGAAGGAGTACTACATTTTAGTATAAAAACATAACTCATTTCACAAATTCATAAACAATGTCTGGTTTCTAATTCTACCAAAATATAAAAACAGCACAGTTATCTGTCTGCAAACACATGAAAAACACAAATGCTTATTACAGAATGGTTTCTACATGCACACACACTGTCAATAAGATTGTAGAGAAAAAAAGTACTCCCTACACTTTAGCAGGAGAAATACATTAGTCTGATTAAAATCAAAATAGTCTACATACATCCCCTCACAATTAAATAACTCACCTTTTAAGTTGTTTTGTAGATTAAGAAGTAGATCAGTCACACACCAGATATCAGTCACACACCAGATTTTCTTATACAGAATCTCTGCACTGTGCACCTCTCAGCAAAAACAAAGAATGGCAAAGTTTCCCTTTCATTTTCCACACATATTCATGTAAACATCAAATCACAATCCTTCACACATAAATTCCAAAGCAAACACACATTTCTATTGGTTAAACATTTCAACCCTTTCCAAATGAAATACATTTCAACCCTTCCCCCAATCTGCCTTCTGCCTGTTACCATAGAAACAGGTCATGGAACACTGCACTGAGCACACAGGTCACAAGTTCAGCACACAATGTTGCTAAACAAGAAAGCAAGTATGCTTGACTTTTCAACATATCAGCTTATCATATATAATGTTCCTTACAATCAGTGTTTGTTAACCAATAAGAATCATGCGTTTAAAAAACAGAAATATACACCCTACCTTTCAGTGTAGAAAGTTGTCATACAACCAATGATTTCTTGTCTTTTTTCAATGTTTTTTTCCTTGGATCCGCGCACCCAACGTGAGAGGATCCGTGCACCAAACGTGATAGGATGCGCGCACCCTGCGCGCCTTTCGCCGTTTTTTGTTTTTTTTTAAAAAAGAGGGCCCCAGGGGGTCCTTCTGGGACCCACTAAGCACCTCTAGAGGGTCAGAGTATTTCCACTCTGCCCCCTTTATATGTTTTACACACTTATTCCCCTTGCTTCTTTAACCCTCGCTTCTATCGAGGCAGAAAATGGCCGCCAACAGTTCCTGGTTTCGAATGTAGACAGACACTCGACAGCCAATTAGCATTCAGCGCACGATCGGGAGGGTGCGCGCTCGATTCGGGGAGGGTGAGCTTACTGTGCGGGTAGGGTCCGCGGATCCTCCCCGGCCATAGATATCACTAACATTTTTACCCTAATTTTCTCAGGAACTAATGAACAGATTCACACCATTTATGCAAAAGGCACGAGTCTGAACTGAGGACTACCTCTTTGTCAAATTTGGTGTCATTCCATTCAGCGGTTCGGGCTGTAGCTGCGACAACAGATCCTATGGGAAATTGCATGGGGAAAACGTACTTTGGGACCCCCTTTTTTTCGGCCCCGCTTTAAGAATCACCACGAAACCTTCAGGGTAGGAGCGGAGCGGAGCTGGCCAAAGGTTTGAAACATTTCGCGAGGATTCATCAACTGGCACCAGACTTATTGGTAATAGAATATTGCGGATTTCCTATGGAAAATAGGTCCTAACTATAACTATCTACTGGCGACCGCCAGTAGATAAAATATATATATATATATATATATATATATATATATATATATATTATCTACTGGCGGTCGCCAGTAGATAGTTATAGTTTGGACCTTGTTTCCATAGGAAATCTGCAACATTCTATTTGGAATAACTTTGGCGCCGGTTGACGAATCCTTGCAAAATTGTCAAAATAGGTGGGGCGCTCCGCTCCGCTCCTACCCTGAAAGTCTCGGGGTGATTCGTCAAGCGAGGGCCGAGAAAAAAGGGGGGTCAAAAAACGCGTTTTCCCCATGCATTTTTCCATAGAACCTTTAGTCGAAGGTACAGCCCGAACGGCTGAACACAATTACTTGAAATTTGGCAGAGAGGTAGTCCTCAGGTCAGGGAAGTGCCTTTTGCAGGTCTGGTGTCAATCTGTTCAGTAGTTCCTGAGAAAATCAAAAGTAAAATCATATATATATGTCGGCGGAGCCTAACCACACATCTCATCCTGAGATCTGATTGGCTGTCAGCACTTCATCCAAGAAGTGTTGGCAGCCATCTTGGGACCAATATACATGATCGCACCTCATTAAAAAGCATTGCAGTTAATAGAAGGTTTTAAGACTTTAGTTACATTATAAATCATTTGTTGATGGTACCATACTCATTTTAGGAATTATGGTATGTTCTAAGGTGATTTCACCATGTGAAAAAGCCTTCTGCTGGGATATCATGATTGAGAGAAAAATATTTTCTCATGCTTTTCCCACAGAGGTTTGGAAGGTGATCTATAAGCTAAACTGAGAGCTTA
The DNA here is from genome assembly GCF_964204655.1 of Triturus cristatus. Taxonomy (NCBI): domain Eukaryota; kingdom Metazoa; phylum Chordata; class Amphibia; order Caudata; family Salamandridae; genus Triturus; species Triturus cristatus. The sequence continues at coordinate 465,580,289 of NC_140592.1, forward strand.
TTTTCTGTAAATTCACATTATCTTTCTCAGTCATGTGAGAATGAAGTCTGACATTCTCAGTAAAACATGTACATCCAACAAGGGCAGAGACTGTCAGTTGATTCCTTTGTGTTCTACTGCAGCTTCCCAGAGTGTTCCAAAGAACAACTAGAGCGCTAACAGTCCTACTTATGATAAACGTATGGCACACCTGAAGCCATCTTGCTTGGATGAAAGTGGTAACTCTTAAAACATTTAATTTAAAAAGCAACAAAATGAGGCGGTTCATTTTTCCATAAAAAGTATGATTAGTGCTGCAGAAAGAAAAATTAGGGCACATTTTGAGTGACTTCTCAAATCCTCTTCTATTTCATTAAAAAATTCTGACATGCAGACTGAAACATGCAATTTCAATACCAGCAGCAGTTTTCCCTGGTGAGCAGTAGCTTTGCTACAGTGATCTAATGAGCAAAAAGAGTGCTAACATTCTGAATTTATGGCAAATGTGTGACACATCTGAATGCCTTCTTGATGGAATCAAAGTAAAAAACTGAAAGTATTTCCTACTGAAGAGACTGCAGTAAATGAGGAAATTAGGAAACTTCATAACAAATAAGTCTCCCAAGATGGCCACCAGAGACAAAAGAGCCCAAATGTAGCCCAAATATCACCCAGATGTAGCCCAAGAATAGCCCAATGACAGAATGTCCCAGAGAGTTCTTAAAAACAACTAGAGCGCTTACTATCTTCATTATGACAAAAGTATGGCACACCTGAAACCATCTTGATTGGAATAAGCTGGTAACACTTAAAACATTTAATTTAAAAAGGAACACAATGAGGGGGTTCATTTTGCCATAGAAATTATGATTAATGCTGAAGAAAGAAAATGAGGGCACATTTTGAGTGACTTCTCAAATCCTCTTCTATTTCATTAAAAAATTCTGACATGCAGACTGAAACATGCACTTTTAATACCAGGAGCAGACTTCCATGGTGAACAGTAGTTTTACTACAGTGATCTAATGAGCAACTAGAGTGCTAACTTTCAGAATTTATGGCAAATGTGTGACATATCTGAATACCTTCATGATGGAATCAAAGTAAAAAACTGAAAGCATTTCCTACTGAGGAGACTGCAGTACATGAGGAAATTAGGAAACTTCATAACAAATAAATCTCCCAAGATGGCCACCGGAGACAAAAGAGCCCAAATGTAGCCCAAAATAACCCAGATGTAGCCCAAATATAGCCCACTGACAGAAGTGTGCAAAACACTTATTATTTTGTGTTTTTGCAGTGTTATATAGTGCAGACTTGTCAGGTATTGGAGTGCTTTACATGAGCATTGGTTACATCACACAAGAACAAATTAATTTTGGTTGTAGACATGGGGAGACTAAGTGATTTGACCAGAATCACAGAATGTCGAGCTGAAGCAGAAACTCCAACCTGGTTCCCCAGTTGCAAAGTTTGCAGTTCTGGAAGTAACACCACATCCTCTCCCCTAAGTGCAACATTTAATCAAGTGGTCAACTGGATAAAAAAACATAAAGATAACAAATAATTTAAAAGTGCTTTTTTTGCTATTTGAAAACTCAGAAAATATGTCCTTATTTTAGTCTTTTAGAGCACTAACCATAATGTTGATGCCAATAAGACCCTCTCATATATGTAATTTCTAAAGGAAATGCTCCAAGTATTACAGTTTTGATTACATCAAGATAACGTCAAGCGTTCCACACTTTTGTAATAAATATAGAATGTTAGCAATCTAGTTGTTCATTAGGATACTGTTGAGAGGCAGAGGCCAGGGGCACGGACTCTGAAAATTGAAGGCAGGTAGGAGGGTGCAAAGGCAACAATTTAACACACTGAGCAGGCAGGAAGGGCCGTGGCAGCACAACAGACTATGGAGGGCAGTGGAAAGGGGGGCAGGGGCAACAAACCAACAATACTGGACTTGCAAGAGAGGCTGTGGCAATGTAATAGACCATTGTGGGCAGAAGGAAGAGGCAATGGTAGTACAACCATACATGCCAACAGACCCGATTCAGCCAGGAAACGTCCAATGTTTTTAAGCTCAAATGGGCTTTATTTGATCTGTCTCCTGTCTACAATCTCCTCTTTTTCAATGTAACTCAAAGGGGAAAATCAATACCCCAGTTTTTTTTTTTAATATCCCTCTTACCAAGTTCAAAATGTTCGCAAGTATGGTACATTGGATCATGGAAGGAAATGGGGTAGGGACATGGACTTGGATAACAGAGGACAGGAGGGACATGGAGAGGTGCACCAAACTGACCCTGCAGGGCAGGCATCAGGGTTTGCAGCAGCACAATACACCACACAGGGCATGCGGGACGGGAGAGCAGCACAACAATCCATAGAAAGCAAGAGGGAGGGGATAGGACCATGCACATGGACAACAGAGAACAGAGGAGCAAGAGGCAATGGTAGCTAGCTGACCATAATGGACAGACAGGAGAGAAAGCTGCAGCGTAACAGACCATAAAGGGCAGGAGGGACGGATCAGGGGCATTACAATGGAACAGACAAGCCAGGAGGGAGGGAGTAGGGGTCTGCACATGTAAACAGAGGGCTGGGGGCAAGGGGGCAGGGCAGGAGCAGCAAGATAGCCATGGAGGTCAGGCAGGATGGGCACTAGAAGCAAGACACACCATGAAGAGCAACAGTGAGACTGTGATGGCATACACACAGACCATGGAGGGAAGGTGGGAGGGGGTCAGGGGCAGCTAACTGACCACACAGGGAAGGTGGGAGGGGCCATGGCAGCACAGAAGACCATGCATGGCAAGTGGGAGGGTTAGTGGCAGCACATTGGCTATGATGGGCAAGAAGGAGGGTGCAGGGGCATGCACAAAGGACGATGGAGGATAGAAGGGAGGGTCAGGACCTGTGCACAGACAAGAAAGGTCAGGGGAAGGGGCCTCACAATAGACCGCACGGGAGAGGCAGGAGGAGCAGTTGCTGCACAACAGACCAGGGAGGGCAGAAGGGTGTGGCAGTACAATGGACCATGTAGGACAGGAGGAAGAGGATAGGGGCATGGCATGTGGACAGGCAGGGTGGAGGTGGCAGGGACAGGTTACAGTCTTCTGATAATGCTAGGCAGGTGGGAGGGGAGTGGCAGCTCAACAGAACACTCAGAGTAGATAGGAGTGGCAGGTCCATGGAACATGGTGGGCAAAAAGGATGGAGCAGGGGCATGCACAAAGACATCGGAGGGCAGGGGGAAGGAGAATAGGGGCAGCAAGCTAAGCACAGAGTTTAAGCAGGAGGTCAATGATGGGGCATAGAATTGGGCAATGGAGGGGTGGAGGAGTGGACTGGTACATCATACTAAATTGAGGGCAGTGGCAGCACATCAGACCATACATGGCAGGAGGGAGGAGGCTAGTCCATGGATTCACACAACAGAGGATAGGGAGGAGGGGGATGAGGCAGCAAGCTAACTGTTCAGAGAAGGCGGGTATTAGGAACTTTATTGTTTTTAAAACGTGTGTCTGTGCGAACTACTTAAAATATGAATAAGTATGCAGCATAATCTCACTTTTATTCAGGAAGAAGAGGACGTTTGTGACTGTGACTCCGGGCTCACTTGGCAGAAACACCCCCTGACCCTCCACCCCCTATCGCAAAATGTAATGCCCGTGAAAAGGGTAGGTGATCACAGTGTTATATAGAACATAGTCCTGAGAGCACGATTGAAAATGAAAACTAGATATAGTGTATGGTATAAACTATGCACCAAAAAGTGTGATATAAGATGAACCGGGCGTGAAATATAATATGCAATACATTGTGCGCAATGACAGATTCATTGGAGAGCGCGAGATAGCACAGGCACTAGCGCATGCTATGCGATATGCGCCTTGGAGTGTAATATGCACAGGCAGTGTTGTGTAACCTAACTAGTCTCTAAAGTTGTAATATAAAATATGTGCTGGGGAGTGTAACGTTGCATATGCACTGTGACAAAGATATAGATCCCAGACTGTAATATGTATGGCATAGCACTGTGCGTTATAACATAGGCATCGAGGAAGGCACGTTAGATGGGGCATTATAACCCGTGCAAAGACAAGTGTGGCATGACATATTCACGGGGTGGTGTTACAGTGCACATGGGCTAGAGAGTGTCATAGCATATGCACTAGCTAGTGGAATACAACACAGAGGTGTGTGGCACTCAGCAGGCAATGGTGGGTGTAACACAGCATTGGGCTCTGCCAGGAGCGCGCTGTGACTCTCAAGTGATGATCGTCCCCTTTCCAGAGAGTAAAATAAAAAGTATTACACATCCGGCAGTGGATGTGTGTTTTATTAACCGTGAGGGGGGTTTCTTGCATAGTTTTGGTCAAATTTTTGTCGAATCCCCTTTGAATGGCTTGGTGTGCATGTGTATTAAATGTGCCCGTCAATAGCTACCCATGTTTGTATAAATAAACGACAAGGGTGTCTACCGGGATTAGGCACGGTAGGGCATCAGACATGTCAGAGCTTCACTAGTGGTGTAAATACATTCCACGTGGATTCATTGTATGCATAGTCGCCTTTTAATGAATATCACGCAAATCGTCATGGTGATAGGTACGTACGGTTTGTCCAGCATGTCCTAGGTGTGTCTATAAATATATATTTTTTAAAAATAATAAACAACAGTGGCCGGCCCTGGGGATTGGGGTCAAAAAAATATAATTAGGAGACAGGCCCTGGGGGATGGGGTCATCCGGGCCAATAAATTAGAATAAAAAATTAAAATAAAAAAAAGACTGGCATCATGCCGGAGGCCATGTCCCCTCCTTGCAGCACTCTGCAAACACGCCCCCTGGCGAGTTGTAAGTTGGGGAATGAATTCCTCTTCAATACTGAGGGTCCCTGAGGGCCAACTAGCCCAACAGGCATCTCCAGTATGCGCCAGGGAGCTGCGCTGCAGACAGGTGTTCTGAGGCCAAGCCCCTTTTTACACCTCTCTGCAACGCAGCTCTGTGGCGCTTACTGGAGGTACCTAGTGGTCTAGTTTGACCCTAGGGACCCTTAGGATTCAAGGGGACTTAATCTCTCAACTTAGAACAGCCACAGGGCGCGTTTACACAGTGGTGAAGGGAGGGGACGGGGCCTGAGGTGACGTGTGCAAACACGCACTATGGCACGTTTTAAATTGGGGATATAATTTCCCTTCAATACTGAGGGCCCCTGGGGGCTAACTAGCCCACCAAGTGCTTCCAGTAAGCGCCACTGAGCTGCATTGCAGAGAGGTGGTCCAGGCCGTGCCACTTTTTACACCTCTCTGCAACGCAGCTCTGTGGCACTTACTGGAGGTACCTAATGGGCTAGTTGGACCCTAGGGACCCTCAGGATTCAAATGAACTTAATCTCCCAACTAAAAACGGACACAGGGTGTGTTTACACAGTGGTGAAGGGAGGGGACGGGGCCTGAGTTAACGTGTGCAAAAACGCCCTGTGGCCTGTTTTAAGAGGTAGTTTTAATCCCCCTGCCCTATTATATACTAGGGGCTTACAGAGGAGGTCATGCTAATCACAGGGGGACCCCAACGCATAATGTTCCCTAGTGTATGTAGGTGTTTTCACTGTATTCTAAAGTGTCTTTTAACATAGCACTGGCTCTAGGACTGGTTAGTCAGACTCAGTTACCACCAGTATCCGTCTGAAAAAGTTGAGGGTACAGGATGATTTTGCAACAAGGCTTCTTTCTGCTCTTCTTTTTGTTCTTTCTGCACGTTATCCTTCTTCCTGCACTTTTCATCGTCTTTGAGGACTTCTGTTGCTTCTTTCTGCACTTCTTTTTTTTCTTTCTTTCTGTGCATTTTTTCTTCTTTCTTCACATGTCCTATCTCTGTAGGCATAGTTAGAAATTAGCATTTAAAAAAACCTTTGAAATTCACAGAAAAAAACATAGGTTTCAGGCACGTTATAGTTAGGAATTAGCATTTAAAAAACCTCAGAAATTCACTGAAAAAACCATGAGTGATGTCATTTGAGATGTCATCAGTGATGTCATGAGGGATGTCACTGACCATGTCATGAGTGATGTAATATGTGACGTCATCAGCAGTCCATTGCGGGCGCGCGAGTTATAGTTAGCTGAACTAACTATAAGGGGGGAATTTCAATGGTTTTGTACAAGTGAAAAGTCCAGCTAACTATAACACCCCTGAAACCTATGGTTTTTTCAGTGAATTTCTGAGGTTTTTTAAATGCTAATTCCTAACTATAACGTGCCTGAAACCTATGGTTTTTTCTGTGAATTTCAAAGGTTTTTTAAATGCTAATTTCTAACTATGCCTACAGAGATAGGACATGTGAAGAAAGAAGAAAAAATGCACAGAAAGAAATAAAAGAAGTCCTCAAAGACGAAGAAAAGTGCAGGAAGAAGGATATCATGCAGAAAGAACAAAAAGAAGAGCAGAAAGAAGCCTTGTTGCAAAATCATCCTGTACCCTCAACTTTTTCAGACGGATACTGGTGGTAACTGAGTCTGACTAACCAGTCCTAACCAGTCCTAGAGCCAGTGCTATGTTAAAAGACACTTAGAATACAGTAAAAACACCTACATACACTAGGGAACATTATGCGTTGGGGTCCCCCTGTGATTAGCATGACCTCCTCTATAAGCCCCTAGTATATAATAGGGCATGGGGATTAAAACTACCTCTTAAAACAGGCCACAGGGCGTTTTTGCACACGTTAACTCAGGCCCCGTCCCCTCCCTTCACCACTGTGTAAACACGCCCTGTGTCCGTTTTTAGTTGGGAGATTAAGTTCATTTGAATCCTGAGGGTCCCTAGGGTCCAACTAGCCCACTTGTGGTAAATATTTCATTACCGGTACTATTTTTTATGCGGTAAAGTCTAGTAAGAATAACTCAGTAAATATAAGAGGCAGAATCCGTGGTATTAGAGGTTCTAAAAGGCTTTATTCCTTTACAAAGGAAATACAATTCGAATTGCAGGCTTCTATTCCATCACCACGAAAGTTCAGGAAGGAAGGGCATACATTATTGACAGATAATCAGTTTTATAGGAAATGCATTACAGTGAAACAGATGCAAGAGGCGTAACAGCTGATAATACAGTTAAAATGTGCATACGTAACTAATAGAGGCGGACATATAGGCGTAACTTAGTAAACGTCATTATACATGATGTCACAAGTGGGTGGATCCATAAAAGAATCCTGCAATGTCAGCAGAAATATTTGGCAGAGATGCGCGCGCAGCCGCATGACGTGTGATTGACGTGCAACTAGAGGGTGAAGGGGACTTGACATTTAGCTCTACATGTGGAGACAGAAGTCTGGGGGGTCATGTCAACCTAATCCCAAATCATATCTTCAAATTTCAATTGTTCTTTATTTCGGTCACTTGGACCATAAAAGAATTACAACATTAAAAGAAATTCATATCATTGGAAGATAAAATTTACAGATAATTCAGCAATTTGTAAAACCATCATTCGTTCAATAACTTAATACACTGGGTGCGTCTGCGCCACATTGAAGTTAAAAATTTTGCCAGTGCAAAAACAATTGGGGCAGACAGATCACTTTTCAAGATCCTATAGGCAGGATGATAGTGCCTAAAACCCAGGTTCCTCAATATTGGAACAATCCAGTAATTTCTTGCTTTGCTGTATGCTGGACAGAAGAATATTATGTGTAAGTCGCATTCCCTCCAATAGTCGCACGCTGGGCATTGGAGTGAGCTCTCAACATTTGTCCATCGTGCAGTGTGCGCTTTGAGAGGAAGGGTGCCATACCGCCACTGTAGAAAAAGTTTCCTGGAAATTGGGGGGGCAATATTGTCAAGAACATCCTCCTGCATATATAAATCTTTTACCCCCAAGAATTTGCCCGTCAAAGATCTCTCCTCTGCATTGGTTGTGTTAGTGCGCAGTTGATATTCATAAAAAACTTTTGAGAGAGACTTTCGTGAAATTCTGGGGCAGATATTTTCTGGGTCGGACCATAGATTTTGCCTGCCCAATGACTCACATAATTGCTTGACATGTCTGAGCCAAGGAAACCGTACAGGATTGCTCAGTTTCATTATTTCCTGGAGCTCGGCTCTGAAATTAGACAATTCTGGTACCGACCATAGTCTCTGCCAATACAATAGCGGTTTCAAACTTAATTCTTCCAAAATCGGTCTTAGGCCTAAGTCCAATCTCAGTGGTAAAAGAGGGGTGCTAGACGGGAGCCCTGCTAGTTGCCTGATAAAATTGTTCTCAGTGACCTGTAGAATATGAGTGGCAGAATGCCCCCATAGTTCGGCACCATAAATCACTGCCCCTTTAGCTTGCATCCTGTAGATCTGTAGCCGAGAAGAAAGTGGCTGATATGTCAAACCACGGGACATCCTTGCCAGACCACCTGTCATTTGGGTTAGTTTGAGTCTAGCCTTAGTGCAATGTGAGTCCCAAGTCATAGACTCATTTAATGTTATCCCAAGGTATTCAAATTTGGAGACCCTTTCCAGCCTGATGGGTCCTAGTGTGGGGTTAGGACGTAATTTCTTGGGGGGGTTGAAGATCATGTACTTGGTCTTCGAAGCATTGATCTCCAACCCCCGGATCGAACAGAAATTTGCGAATCCATCAAGGATCCGCTGGATGCCCATTGGAGACTTTGAGAGCAACAGGGTGTCATCCGCAAAAAGAATAGCAGGTACCCCTGTGCCTCCGAGTCTAGGAGCATCAATGTTTTCCAGCGCATTTAAATGACCGATCACCCCGTTGACAAATAGGCAGAACAGAGTCGGCGCCAGCACACAGCCCTGTCTGACCCCCCTGTCAACGGGGAATCGGTCAGTCAGGGTGCCCCCCCTTCCAAACCTCACCCTTGCATAATTCCCCGAGTGGAGTCTTTTTAGAATGACTGATATATCGTTGGGAACCCCCATTTCATCCAGAACGCCCCAAAGTTTGTCCCGGGGGACTAAATCAAATGCAGCACGCAAGTCAACGAAAATAGTATACAAAGTGCCACCTTCTATTAAAACAGTTTTCCAATGAATGCACTTTAATCTAAAAATCTGATCAATGGTGGAGACTTTCCTCCTAAAGCCAGCCTGATATGTGCTCAAGATGTTTGATTCGTCCATCCACTCTTGTAAGTGATTGAGAATCAGTCTCCCAAATAATTTTTGGGAGACGTCTATGAGACTAATTGGTCTGTAGTTGGCTGGGAGCAGAGGCGAACCCTTTTTAAAAATTGGGACGATCTCTGCTCCCAGCCAAGTATCAGGAAGCTTCATGCCCTTGAGAATAGAATTAAATAAAAACACAAAGTATGGTGCCCATACTTCAGGTTCCTGTTTAAACAGGTCTCCCGGAAGGCCATCCAAACCCGGTGCCTTTCCTGACGCCAAGCCCGTAATGGCTACTTTAACTTCTTTAAGTGAAAGAGATAGTGACGAACTCAAGGATATACTTGTTTGTGCCTGGACAGGATCAATCACCCTCCCCTCTGATGGTATATATAGGGACTGGAAATGGTCCTGCCAGGATTTAGCTGAGATGTTTGGTTCAACCGCAGAAGCCAACTCTTCTGAGCCTGTGTTTACACAGCGCCAAAATTTCCTTGAGTCTCTACACGCCAGATGTTTTGTTAATTTCTCCCACTTTTCCTGTTCCCATTCAAGCTTTGCATTTGTAATTAAGAATTTGTATGCCTTCCTTTGCTCACTAATTTCGTCCCTGTCATGTCCGTTCTTTATTAAAAATAGGAGGTCACTTTTAGCCTTCCTACAGGTAGAATTGTACCAAAGGGGACCACAGGTAGTCACACGGGCCCTATGGGGATTACTAGATAGAATTTCTAACACAGAAGTGGTGAGATCTGCATGTAGCTCACCCAGCTCCGTGAATAAATCTATCATGCTAGTGCCACTATTTAGAGCTTGAGCCTTCTCTAACAAGGGGGTAACTAAGGCGTACAACTTGGGGAGCAACCCTTGTTTCGTTAGTATCGTCTCCCATTTTATTCTTCGTCTATTGTTAGAAAGAAGTAACCCAGCATCTGGAGACTCTCCATTCCTTTTCAAGGGTTCAAGACCCGCGCAAAGAAGCTCAAGCTCCAGAGCATTATGGTCGCTATCCTCTCTTAGCAATATACGAAAGTCACTTAGCTTTGCCCATAGTGCCAGTGGGACCAGAATGTAATCGAGGTTTGATGTTATATTTCCCCTGTGGAAGGTACATTTTGGAGGTATGTCTGATGGTAACCTTCCGTTACAGGCCCTAAGTCCGTGTTTAAAAGTAAGTGATGAGATTTGCACCGCCAGAGGAGACCAAGCTCTTGGGGCCGGAAGCTGGGAGGGGGGTATGGACCAAACAAGGTCCTCCTCCTTGGTCAAGCTATCCGATGAGCCCATGAGGGGCTCATAATGGCAGTTGAAATCTCCTCCTATTATATAGGGGACGCCTTCAGGGATTGTATTAAGGGCAAGATCAAGTTCATCAATGGTACTTGATTCTTTCGAAAAGCTAACTGGCCTTGAATAGACATTTATTATCAATAGCCGGTACAAGTCTGGCCATTCTAGGAGTACGGCCAAAATATCCTCCGAGTTTAATGCCAACGGGACAGCCCTGCAGCCTAGGTCTGTGGCTATCCAAATAGCCAGACCGCCAGAAGGGCGGCCCTTGCCACACCATTTAGCATTCTTTGAAAAAACAGCGAAGCCAGTGCGAGTAAAATCTTCCCTCAGCCAGGTTTCTTGGAACAAACAGATGTTCCTATTCTCTATGAAGGTATTCCAAGCCGGGCAATTTAGTTTGTTGGATAAACCTGCTACATTCCAGGATAAGATATTTAAAAGGGGAACTTTGATATTCTCTGGGTTGGGAGATAGTGATATAGTGTCCATGGGATTTGCATTCGGGTTGGCAAGGGGTTGGTCTTGTGCAAGGCTCCCCAGCACCACACCGCTAGGTTCTATAGGAGACACTTCACAAGGATTCAGATTCATTTGTGTCTGCTGAAATCCAATAATCTGTGTAGAATTGTCAGGTGGGTCAATGTGTAGTGGGGTGCTGTTGCAATTCTCCACCTCCCCTGAGTTTTGCCTATCCAGTCAATCCACTCTATCTAAATAACTAAACCTATTGTAAGTTGGAAAATAATCATCCCTCATAATTCTAGGAATAGGGTGAATTTTTTGTACAATAGATCTCCTCCTACAGTTCCTTCTGGTAGACACAAGTTCCCATCCCTCTCCCTCTCGCTCCCCCTCACATCCCTTTGAGGGATAGAAAAAAGACAAGGGGAGTGATTGAATTGGCGACCCCTGCGTGTTCCGTGGCCAACTGCAGATATACTTAACAGTGGCAGGGTCCCTAAAGTTTATCACTACACAGTCACCCTGGATAGACTTCCTGGTGGAGCCTATCCACGGTGTTCTTCTCACCATAAGAACCTCGCTATGTGAGCCCTCAGGCAAAGGTCTGTTGATGGACAACCAGTGAATAATTTTATTTTTTAATGCTCCCACTGATTCTCCGGAAGAAGTGGGTAATTCCGGAATACCTGCCAGAATCACCACATATGGCATAGCTTGGGGCGGGAGATTAACTATCCTATGCTGCGGGGTCAGCATTGGTGTCTCTAGAGGGGGAGGAGCCAAGGCTTCTTGTCGAATTATATTAGCGATAGATGACTTGGGTGGCAAGAATTTCCCTGATGTACATGCGGAAGGTTGTTGCGTTGGAATAGGGAGAGGTAGGGGTGGGTGTTCAAAATTATTATCCCTCTCCTTGTTAGTATTGCCATTGGAAGACTCAATCCCCTCTACTGTGGATAATAAACCCGTGTGAATTTTCACTAGAAGTGACTCTATCTTGGAGATGCGAGCCTCCAAGGGATTAAGAATTTCCCTTAGGAGGATTCGGATATCCAAGAGAGTGGGTATCTCATTCCCTATTGTACAATTAGAAGTAGGGGGTGGCACTGGCCTTTTTTTAGAAGATGATGCCCCATTTTGCCCAGGTTGCCTTAATAACTTTGATTTTGGAATCTTGTCGGACGAGTCGTTTTTGGTAGAACACTTGGGAGCGTTCACCTTACGTCCGCCAGAGGAACCAACCTTTTTTGGGGATTTCTTTTTCGATATTGCCCCCTCCCTTGTCCTCCGTGTTAAATCTAAAGTGGAGATAGGATTGTCGGTGATTATGTCACCGGTAGAGAGGGTTGGAGTCCCCTTCAAGGGAAGTGATGGCGTTCTGGCAGAAGGGAGAGGCATGATGCTTAATTCCGTAATATCGGACATCTCGCAGTCAGTGGTATTTACAATAGGACTGCACTGCTCAGCTAAATCAGGAACAACATTTGGTCCTCCAGGGTCTGCTGTGTTTTGGGCAACAGATTGTTCAGGCGTGGTAGCAAGTGCCAAGGGCCCTAGCGAGGATCTTCTAACCCAGTCAATTTCCTGGGATATTCGCCGTTCAAGGATGGAGATTTCGTCGATAATTAGAGAACCAGCTTTAGCAAAGTAGGTGTCTAAGGGGCCTTTCGGTGCTCCAGCGGCCCGATTAGATCTGCTTCTAGTTTCCCTGGCCGACATTCTCATACAATTCTTTCAGTACCAAATGCAGGGATTGGTAGCACGGTGGGGCCTTGGCCGTACCTCTGCCGTCCTCGAACGGCCTCAAACGGCCCGCTCTTTGCCCGGTCTTCGCCCCGGCCGTCGTCCCGCACGCGTCCCGCTAGCGCGTGGGTAGTGAGGGTCGTGGAAATAGAGGACAGGAGTGGGGAGGAGGAGTTGGCGGGAAGAGGGCCCAGGTGCAGCGGTGATCGCCGCGCTCGGCACTCTGGTCCTCGCAGTCCCGCCGGCAAGGATAATGCACACACCAAAGTCCCTTGATGAAAATAGGGTCCAGATATCCACAGGCAGGTGAGTTGGCAGCTTTCCCCCAGCGACGAGAGCCTTCAGCAACAGCTACGAGCGGCGCCCGGGAAGCAGGGACCGCGCTGTTTTTAAAGCTGGTACGGCGGGAAAGTTCAATTTGCAGGAGGAGCTGGCGGGAAGAGGGCCCAGGTGCAGCGGTGATCGCCGCGCTCGGCACTCTGGTCCTCGCAGTCCCGCCGGCAAGGATAATGCACACACCAAAGTCCCTTGATGAAAATTGGGTCCAGATATCCACAGGCAGGTGAGTTGGCAGCTTTCCCCCAGCGACGAGAGCCTTCAGCAACAGCTACGAGCGGCACCCGGGAAGCAGGGACCGCGCTGTTTTTAAAGCTGGTACGGCGGGAAAGTTCAATTTGCAGGAGGAGCTGGCGGGAAGAGGGCCCAGGTGCAGCGGTGATCGCCGCGCTCGGCACTCTGGTCCTCGCAGTCCCGCCGGCAAGGATAATGCACACACCAAAGTCCCTTGATGAAAATAGGGTCCAGATATCCACAGGCAGGTGAGTTGGCAGCTTTCCCCCAGCGACGAGAGCCTTCAGCAACAGCTACGAGCGGCGCCCGGGAAGCAGGGACCGCGCTGTTTTTAAAGCTGGTACGGCGGGAAAGTTCAATTTGCAGGAGGAGCTGGCGGGAAGAGGGCCCAGGTGCAGCGGTGATCGCCGCGCTCGGCACTCTGGTCCTCGCAGTCCCGCCGGCAAGGATAATGCACACACCAAAGTCCCTTGATGAAAATAGGGTCCAGATATCCACAGGCAGGTGAGTTGGCAGCTTTCCCCCAGCGACGAGAGCCTTCAGCAACAGCTACGAGCGGCACCCGGGAAGCAGGGACCGCGCTGTTTTTAAAGCTGGTACGGCGGGAAAGTTCAATTTGCAGGAGGAGCTGGCGGGAAGAGGGCCCAGGTGCAGCGGTGATCGCCGCGCTCGGCACTCTGGTCCTCGCAGTCCCGCCGGCAAGGATAATGCACACACCAAAGTCCCTTGATGAAAATAGGGTCCAGATATCCACAGGCAGGTGAGTTGGCAGCTTTCCCCCAGCGACGAGAGCCTTCAGCAACAGCTACGAGCGGCGCCCGGGAAGCAGGGACCGCGCTGTTTTTAAAGCTGGTACGGCGGGAAAGTTCAATTTGCAGGAGGAGCTGGCGGGAAGAGGGCCCAGGTGCAGCGGTGATCGCCGCGCTCGGCACTCTGGTCCTCGCAGTCCCGCCGGCAAGGATAATGCACACACCAAAGTCCCTTGATGAAAATAGGGTCCAGATATCCACAGGCAGGTGAGTTGGCAGCTTTCCCCCAGCGACGAGAGCCTTCAGCAACAGCTACGAGCGGCACCCGGGAAGCATATCTAATATCCTATGTTTAAAGAACTGTGTTATCCAAAAGGAAAGGTCTCTAGGATAGAATCTATTCTATACAGACTGTTAGTGCGTGTACAAGCGTCTAAGTGTCTACATGAGATGCGAGGGGGTAGGAATATTCCATGGTAACGGGGGCTATGAATTACTTGCATGAGGACAGCGAGGCCTGGCCCTTTGCACGGTAGCTGGAGGAATGTTTACCTAAACTACTAGACAGGAATGTATCGGATGAGGAGCGGAGCAGATAATCTTGAAGGTGAAATACAGTTTTTGGCAGGCAACAGGCTGGATCAGGCACCGTTAGCCGCGCAGGGAGTAGGACAAAGTTCATGGATGCAGATGCAGGCTCAGACTGGAGCTTTCAGAGGCAGAAGGCAGGAAAAGGCTTGATGACAGAATTCTGGGCCTACTCGCCTGAATCTGTAAAATGTGGAAAGTGAACCACATAAAGTCGGTGGCCTTTCATACTTAGGAATGGAATATCGGACCCATTCATGGCGGATCTGAAAGAGGACATGTTGACGGTGGACGCACATATATTTGCGTCTTCAAAACTGGAACTGGAGGGAACATACATGTACTTATAGCATGCACATGGAGCCGTTGGGGTCTACGATAGGGGACATAACTGATCACAAAATTCATATTTCCTCATTCCCTCCTTGTCCCCTACGGACCCTCAGGAGATATCGATCTTCATCAATCCATCGATCTGTTCATATAGCATCATTTGTTCTTCTTTCTTCTTCCGGGATCTTGAACGAAAACTTGGATGTGGGATACACGATGTGGCACACAGACCACAAATCGCTGGCCCACATTGTAGACATAAGCAGCAACTGAATAGTATGAGAAAGCCAATACCTAGGAAGGATAGGATTCTCCATCCCCAGGCTGACAACACGTTCCAAAACCAACCGGACCAAGTCCAGGTGCCTGGACTCTGGTGTATCTGGCTCACAATCTTATGAAGGCGAGTTATGGCTTTATATACTGACGGCGAATTTTCTGGTATGAAAACACAGCAATTTGATCCGATGACCCTACAAGCTCCGCCCCTATCGGCCAGGATGACGTCAAGGACAAGACGATTTTGAAGCACAACAATCCGCATGGCAGACTGCTCTTCTGTTAAATTGCCCAAGGCGGAAGTAGTCTCGTTCACTACTGCTTCAAGGGTTCTAGTTAATCTACGTATCAGCTTACTATTAGTGACTGTACCTATATAGGGAAAGAAACCTTTATTGAAATCTGTGTATTGCTCCCATGCTGTTTCAGTGTAATCGACAATTGGGAGATCTCTCTGCTGTCTATTGTGTACTAAATGGGTATTTCTATGATAATCAGGAGGAGCTAGGAAAACAGGTGGTAGAAGGAATGCTATGTAACAGGTACCATCCCAATCTAGAGGTAGACGTATATATGCGGTCTGGCCACATATAAAGTAGGAATGGCGAGAAGCTCTAAATGTAGACTTGCCTTGATCACTGAATTTTATTACAGTGGTGCATTTACTATGGCCCATGTGTATGGAACCATTCTTTCTTACACATAATTCCCCTTTTACTGGGAATACTGACATGGCGGGCAAGATTGGTGTAGTTTCAGATTCAACGTTCAGGATCATGAGGTTAAGTGTAAAATTACCTAATCCATATACTTCATTTTCTAGATCAGTTCCTGTTCTTTTGGGAAGTCCCTCCTTGTTAGGGTAGCAGACTTTAAGCAAAACTAGGTTCAGGTTTCCCCATACCCAGTTGTCTTGATAAACTGCGTAATTTGAATCTAGGGAATTAATCAAACTAAACCATGCTCCACAGGAGCCATTGTGTGTGAACGGATAGGGAAAGAGGGGCAAAACTCCCTTATAGTTCTGATAGGGAGGGAGTCGGCCACATATCCAACAATTTGTGGCATTGCTGGTCTGATGGGAATGATGTAACATACTAATGAATGTGTTGTTGCGCAGCGCAAATCTATAGGACAACTCATGCGGAGGTAATTCGCTAAAAGAATGTTCTGCAGTTACATTGTAAGCACGCTTAAGAATAGGGTAATACATGTGTAATAGTATGCTGGAAATGATGATCAGAAGACTTAGAAAAAACAAAATTAATAATGTTACTGTGCAGTGACTACGAAGTGATTTACAATACGCATGCTTTTTAAGCTGCATCTGTTGATTTCTTTCTCTATTCCGGTCTAGAGGATACATGTCAGAGACAAATTCAACCGATTCACCTTGGAGAGGACTTAAACAATCAAATTGTCTGACTTACTAGACCTTAACTTTAGTTTATAAAGTTCAGTGTTTGTTGGTTCAACCAAGGGGAGTTTTGAGTCTGTCTGTGAGGGAATGCAGGGCTGAGCGTCCACACTAGATGGTAGTCCATAAAATTTCTTGATATGACTCGAGTGCAACCACCCTTTACGTCCCTCGATCTTCACGGCTGTCCTTGTGGTTAGTAGAACCAATTTTGGCGATTTCCACCTAGGCTCCAGTTGGGTCTTCCGGTCGAAATTCCGGACCAGAACCAGGTCGCCTGGAACCACGTCATGGGGCTTCACCTCAGTATTATCAGGAAAAGCTGCAGCTACCTGTGAACGACAAGATTGTAGTGCAGACATCAAGGAAGCCAGGTAATCTGTCAGCATATTACAGTCAACATCAGTGATTTTGCGAGGTATAGGCGTCCCCCACATATTTGGTGGTCTACCGAAGATCACCTCGTACGGGGATAGCCCTGTTCGAGAATGTGCTACCATTCTCATGTAAAAGAGCGCAACTGGTAAGGCTACTATCCAATCGACACCTTTTTCTCTACATATTTTGGACAATCTAATTTTCAGAGTTTGATTATGGCGTTCCACGAGACCTGCTGCCTCGGGATGTCGGACACAGTGGAATTTCCATTGGTAGCCTAACAAAAGGGAAACGTGTTTCATTAGTTCGGATGAAAATGGCTGGCCGTTATCTGAGTAGACAACACGTGGTAAACCGTACCGTGGGAAGAATTCTCGAACTAACTGTTTGGCAGTAGTCGGGGCAGTGTCATCTGAAACCGGGTAGGCTTCTGTCCAACGGGAAAGAGCACAAACAACTACGAGAACATATTTGAATCCTCGACATCGTTCCATCTGGATATAATCCATCTGGAGGACTTCAAAAGCATGATCGGGAGGTTGAAATCCACCCTGCTCTACGGGGATGCTTTTACCTGGATTGAACTGACAACATATCATACAGGTACGAACTTTTTGTTTAGCTGCTGCTCGCAAGTGTTTGTTGAACCAAATGTGTTGAATGCTGTCTAGCATAGCTTTTCCTCCTAGGTGCACTGGACTATGTATTGTGTTAATGATGACTTGAACCATGGAGTCGGGAAGAAACCATATAGATTTTTCCTTCGTCATCCATCCTTGATCCGTTTGGATCCCTCCTAATTCAGTCCATTTCTTTATTTCTTCTTGTGTAGCATGTGTCTGTATGTCAATTACATCGAGGGTGGGATCCTTAACTGTCATGCAATGTGTTGGTGTCGGAACTATTGTCTTTGTCGTGTCAGTTGTGTGAGTCTGATTCTGAGCAGTTTGTTTAGCTGTTCTGTCAGCTAGGTCATTACCCTGAGAAATGATATCGGTAACTTTCGTATGAGCTTTGCATTTCATAAGCGATATTGCAGTAGGTAGATGAATCGCGTCTAATAGGGCTTGAATGAGGGGTCCGTGTTGGATGTGGGCACCGTGAGAAGTTAAATAAACTCTCTCTCGCCACAGTACGCCGAAGTCATGGACGACTCCGAATGCATAACGTGAATCTGTGTATATGTTGACTTTCTTATTTTTGGCTTGAATACAGGCTTGTGTCAGAGCGATGAGCTCTGCTGCTTGAGCTGACAAAGTGTTAATACAATTTGTTTCAATGACTTCAGTGTCTGTTGTGACTGCGTAAGCGGCCACTAACTCTCCTGTACTTGTTCTCATACATGACCCATCTACATACAATGTTAAGTCTGGATCTGACAAAGGGATATCTGTCAAGTCTTGTCTGGGTTTCGTCGTGATAGTAATGACTTCGACACAATCATGTGCCAATGGATCTGTTCCGCCCACTGGTAACAGTGTGGCAGGATTTAACGTATTACAACGTCTGATTTCTATGTGTGGCTGAAACAATGTCAATTCGTAACCAGTGAGTCTCGCTATAGTCAAGTGTTGTGTTTGTGTGCGGTTCAAGAGAACCTCTACTGCGTGTGGTACTTGTACTGTCATTTGGTGTCCTAACACTATGGCATCGCTTTGTCTGATTGCTAAAGCTGTTGCTGCCACCGATTTCAGGCACGCAGGAAGAGCCTGAGCTACTGGATCTAATGTACTAGAGAAATAAGCACATGGTTTGTGTGATCCTGCTTGTTCCTGAGTGAGTACTGACAAGGCAGTACCGTCGCGTTCTGTAACAAAGAGTGTAAACTGTTTACTGTAACATGGTGTTGCTAAAACAGGTGCTTGGCATAAAGCTTTCTTTAAGCTTTCAAAGGCGTGTGTATGTTCTGGAGTCCAAGGGAGGACAGTCGATGTGGCTGCCTCCTGTGTTGTCAACTGGATGAGTGGTTTTGCTAGAAATGCATATTGAGGGATCCACTGCCTACAGTATGAAGTGAGACCTATAAAAGCCCGCACCTCCTTTTGTGTCTTGGGTGGTGGCATGTTAGCGATTAACTGGATATGATCAGGTGTAAGCTGTCTTCCCTCCTTGGACAGCGAGTGCCCAAGGTAAACAACTCGCTGGACACAGAATTGCAGCTTAGAAGGGGACACCTTGTGCCCCTTGTCGGCCAGAAATTTTAAAACCGTCAGTGACGCTTTTTCACATTCAGGTTCGCTTCGGGCGGTGATCAGCAGATCATCGACATATTGAAGCAAGGCAGTGTTAACTGGCATGTGGATACTGTCAAGTTCTCGTTTCAGTGCTTGGCTATAGATGCTGGGGCTTTCTGTAAATCCTTGAGGTGCGCGTGTGAATTTAAAACTTCGTCCATTTAAACTGAATCCGAACAGATATTGACTTTCCGGATCTATTGGGACGCTAAAGAAAGCATTCTTGAGATCAATTACAGTGAAGAACGTTGCTTCCGAGTCAATAGCTGTTAGTAATGAAGAGATATCTGGGACCACAGGGTATTGTGGTACAATACATTTATTTAATTCGCGCAGATCAATAACTAATCGATATACTGGTGGTGCTTTTGGATCCGTTCTTTTAAGAATCGGAATTATCGGGGAATTACATACATTGGAGTCGGTTTCGACAACCACTCCTTGTGCAATGAGCTCGTCAATGATTTGCAGCAAAGCCACAACAGCATCTGGTGGTAACTTGTATTGTCGCATTCGTGGTAGTACTACTCCTGTTTTCAGTGTGACTCGATATGGTGTAATGTTCATGCAACCAACATCAGTGGGGCCTTGTGCCCATAAATGTGTAGGTAAATTCTGCAGCCGGTGATCCATGTCTCTAGACACGTAGTGACCTTTAAAGTCACGTAAAAATAATCGTACTCCTTCCGGAGAACAACATATTATAGCTCCTAGAGCTTTCAATGTTTTTATACCTAACAAGTTTTCTGGACATAATTTAGTAAGCAATAAATCTGTAGTACGTGTCAATGGACCAACCGTCAGTGGAAGAGGTTGTGTTACTTCATTAATGATAGGTTTTCCTGAGAATCCAAGGGAAATATTCTGTGAGCCTGAGAGGGGTGCCCCTGGAACTTCACTGCGTCTTATAGTTGTTCTGCTTGCCCCTGTATCAAGTAAAAACTTTCTGTCTTCCCCTAATAGTTCACTATGTACATAAGGTCCCTCTTGGTCTACAGGAACCTCAATAAGGGGTAAGCCAACTTCCCTCTCTAGGCTATTTCATGTATATCGCTGATAATCGGGATAATCTGCTTGTGCATACTGATACATCTGTTGTGTTGTTGCTTGTGTTGCAGCAATAGGCTGCGCTTGTGGTGGTGCTACGGTCTGTTGTGGAGCTGCCTGTTGCGGAGCTAGTTGTTGCGGAGCTAACCTAGGTTGTGCATGCTGAGGGATTTGTTGTTGATTCTGATCCTGTCTAGGTGGACGTGGTCTCTCCTGGGTTCTACCTGTGGCAATATTATGTTTCAGGACTGGACAATCGTGTATATAATGACCTTGTTGTTTACAATAGTTGCATGTCCCTTTCGTAGGACCTGCGGAATCACCCTTTTGATGACCATCAGCTGGAACTGACTGGGCAACAAGCATTTTCATTTTTGTATCTTTCATACGTCTTTGTTCGTGTTCTTGTTCTTCTCTAATTCTATTGTGGTGATATTGTAACATCTGTAACATCTGTGACGGGGTATTACCTTGCCAGGTACTTTTGAATTTCAATACTCTATTCTTGACTTGTGGTAGGGAATTTTCAACTAATTTTGTCACAAACAGATGTGGATATGACTCGCTACTTGCTTTTATGCCACTATTTATACCAAAACATTTTTCAAATCGGGAATAGAAATCACTAGTGTCTTCATCTTGCTTTTGTTTACAGGCTGAGAGTGCACCCCAGTCTTCCTTTTTCGTAGTTAATAAACGTGGCAGTACCTGTACTAGTAATCCTGGTAATGCTGTAGTCTTTTCCCCAAGCCCTGCTCCTGCAGCTCGGGCCCTTTCTTCGTTTTCCAATGCTGTCCAATCTATCTTTTGGTCTCCCACCTCCCATTCCTTTTCTTTCAGTTTCTCGTAAACACCGGCGGGTAGTAGGACTTTTAATATTTTCATAATGTCGGGGTAGGTATACTCTCCCATGAGTAACATGTCTTTTATCTCACGGTGGAAACCTGCTGGGTCCTTGTCATGACTGGGTACTACTTTCTTCATTTCTAATAATTCAATTTTAGTTATAGGCGTGTACACAAACACGCGTGTAAAGTTATTACCTTCACCTCTGATTGGGTGTACTTCGCGTAACGGATTCTGTCTATCTATGTGATACATTTTTCTTCCCATAATGGGAACTGGAACGTGTTCTGGGCATACGAAAGTTATATACTGGTTTCGGAATTCTAGAATTTCATTAATTAAATCAGTACCTGACCCTCTCCATTTATTCGTGAGTAGTTCTGTCAATATGTCAGGTAAGGGTCCTGGATCAGAGTGTTGGCTTTTATATAATATAAGGAGGTGTTGAATCATGTATATACTAGCTAAACGCTGTTCGTATGGGTCAAGATTCAGAAACGTGTGTGCTAGTGCATCATCATTGTATTCGCTGGGACTATCAGCCCATTGTACTGCTGACCTGGCTAATTCTTGTTCGTCCATGGAATCGAGCATGTGGTACCCCCTTCGATCTCGGAGTAATTTATCAGCGGCTTGGAATAGGTGTTCAGGGGATCTTGTATTCAACATAGGGGTTTGAAAATGTCGATTATATTCTGGACGTATCGGACGTATCGGGTCATTAAAACCTCTGGTATTATTATGGGGTCTTCCTCTACCTACATAAGCTATCGTATCTAATTGTTCTGATTCTTGCTCCTCCTCTTCCTCTGATTCAACTCTGTCTGCTTCTCGTCTTTCTTTATGTATTCGTTCTACTTCCTTGCGGATCTTTCGATACATGGCGATTATACACGCCTGTCTATCATGTTTTTCTTCTGATATGTTCTGACCCCATTTGGCAAGTTTTTGCATGGTATCATGATCTGCCCCAGGCCTGTCTTGGTTCCTAATCACGCAATTTATGAAGAAACGTAGTAGTTGTCTTTGTACATCCACTTTCTGGTATTCCATAGCTTCGTTAACACTTTCTGGACCTCGCCCTGTTTGGACAAAGCGATATATATTGACTAGGTGTTCAACCATTCCTGGTATCGTCATTAAATATAATGTAGCTCGTCGTATACGTAGTGATGATATGAGCAATTTGTCCTGTCTACCTGGCACTGGATCGTATCTACAATCCACAAGCTGTTCTTTAAACATGTCGGATGTCGCTAATTGGGGTGTACGTTGGAGTGCTAAATCTCTAAGGGTCTGTTTATTTCGCGGCGGGGTGGCAAACATGTCTGTCGTACCTCCTGTAGCACCATCTGAGGTGCTAGGCACGAAAGGATTCGTTGGACGTAGGATAGAGATTGTAGATGCGGGAAAAACTGTAGAAACGGACGGACCTGTGGGAATGGGCGTAGGAGTCTGTTGTTGCGGGGATACAGACGGATGCTCTTGGTGTTGAACACCATCGGCAAGTGGTGTGTGTGGTATGGTATTAGCATACTCGGGAGCTACGTCATCTAAATAGGAGGAAAGGAAAACGTCCTTTGCTGTTTTGGGATGTGTTTTGGGATGTGCTTTTATCGGGAGCAATGGAGGAGTTAAGTCTTTTGGTATTTCCGGGGTAGCCTTAGGTAACCCTTCGGCCAAAAGAGGATACATACCATTCATAAGAGTGTTTCTTTGTCTATCTACTTGTTCTGATTTTACTCGGGTACCTTCCTCAATTAATAGATTTTCTCGGGTTTTATTTGAATTCTCTCTACCTTTCTCTTCCTGTCTGAGCGCTTTTTCTGTACGTCTATATGATTCTTTACGCCATAATTCAATGGCATCTTTCTGTGATTGTCTGGCTTTCTTTTTCCATAATTCTTCTTCTACTCTCATGATGCTATCTGCATCCCAGGTCCCCGCTGCGGGCCATCTCTGATTTTCTGGCAAATCCTTGGTGTAGTCCACCCATAAATCAAGAAATAATATGGCATCTAGGCCATGCTTATGATACATAAAGTACCCTGGAGTGTCCCTTGGTGGGATGGGAACAGCTTCTTCGAGTACCCCTTTTCTAGTTTTGATCTGTCTTAATTTCGAAAAGAGCGGCATTTTTAGACGGTTACTAGAACACACTTTATACAATGAACACAATAATGAACAGTCATTCACACCACAATATATAGAACGTATTAAAACATTTAACACTTAACAGTTTTACGAACGATGATAACTAATAGAAAACTAGTTACTGACATAATACTGACACTAGATAATACTTATTTATATGCAAGACATACTATATATACTGCTAAACAGTACAGATACACTGCTGAAACAGTGCAGACCGGATTTGTGTACCCAAACCCGTCTTGACCGGCACAGACTATGTGCACGTTAAATGCCTCCCCGGTAATGGTACTCACCGGGTAGCTCGGAACGGAAGGCCTCGGAACGGAACTGAAACTGGACCGGACTGGACTCGACTCGATTGGACTCGGAACTTCGGAACCTGGTGGGCCTCTGTATACCTCGGATCTTGCTCTCTCAGCTAGGCTCTGGTCGGGATACTTCGCACTTCTCACCGCCTCGTCTGGGTGTTGATCGCAGCCTCAGTCGCCCCCGCTTGGCCGGAGGGAGATACAGGAAATCCTGCAGGTACGCGTTTTTGTCCGTTCAGCTGTGGCAGGAGACCGGGCCTGCAACGCACCTCCGGCGCGTGAGATGAGAAAGTGTCCCTATTCGGGCGCCAATTTATGTGGTAAATATTTCATTACCGGTACTATTTTTTATGCGGTAAAGTCTAGTAAGAATAACTCAGTAAATATAAGAGGCAGAATCCGTGGTATTAGAGGTTCTAAAAGGCTTTATTCCTTTACAAAGGAAATACAATTCGAATTGCAGGCTTCTATTCCATCACCACGAAAGTTCAGGAAGGAAGGGCATACATTATTGACAGATAATCAGTTTTATAGGAAATGCATTACAGTGAAACAGATGCAAGAGGCGTAACAGCTGATAATACAGTTAAAATGTGCATACGTAACTAATAGAGGCGGACATATAGGCGTAACTTAGTAAACGTCATTATACATGATGTCACAAGTGGGTGGATCCATAAAAGAATCCTGCAATGTCAGCAGAAATATTTGGCAGAGATGCGCGCGCAGCCGCATGACGTGTGATTGACGTGCAACTAGAGGGTGAAGGGGACTTGACATTTAGCTCTACATGTGGAGACAGAAGTCTGGGGGGTCATGTCAACCTAATCCCAAATCATATCTAATATCCTATGTTTAAAGAACTGTGTTATCCAAAAGGAAAGGTCTCTAGGATAGAATCTATTCTATACTGACTGTTAGTGCGTGTACAAGCGTCTAAGTGTCTACATGAGATGCGAGGGGGTAGGAATATTCCATGGTAACGGGGGCTATGAATTACTTGCATGAGGACAGCGAGGCCTGGCCCTTTGCACGGTAGCTGGAGGAATGTTTACCTAAACTACTAGACAGGAATGTATCGGATGAGGAGCGGAGCAGATAATCTTGAAGGTGAAATACAGTTTTTGGCAGGCAACAGGCTGGATCAGGCACCGTTAGCCGCGCAGGGAGTAGGACAAAGTTCATGGATGCAGATGCAGGCTCAGACTGGAGCTTTCAGAGGCAGAAGGCAGGAAAAGGCTTGATGACAGAATTCTGGGCCTACTCGCCTGAATCTGTAAAATGTGGAAAGTGAACCACATAAAGTCGGTGGCCTTTCATACTTAGGAATGGAATATCTGACCCATTCATGGCGGATCTGAAAGAGGACATGTTGACGGTGGACGCACATATATTTGCGTCTTCAAAACTGGAACTGGAGGGAACATACATGTACTTATAGCATGCACATGGAGCCGTTGGGGTCTACGATAGGGGACATAACTGATCACAAAATTCATATTTCCTCACACTAGGTACCTCCAGTAAGTGCCACAGAGCTGCGTTGCAGAGAGGTGTAAAAAGTGGCACGGCCTGGACCACCTCTCTGCAATGCAGCTCAGTGGCGCTTACTGGAAGCACTTGGTGGGCTAGTTAGCCCCCAGGGGCCCTCAGTATTGAAGGGAAATTATATCCCCAATTTAAAACGTGCCATAGTGCGTGTTTGCACACGTCACCTCAGGCCCCGTCCCCTCCCTTCACCACTGTGTAAACGCACCCTGTGGCTGTTCTAAGTTGAGAGATTAAGTCCCCTTGAATCCTAAGGGTCCCTAGGGTCAAACTAGACCACTAGGTACCTCCAGTAAGCGCCACAGAGCTGCGTTGCAGAGAGGTGTAAAAAGGGGCTTGGCCTCAGAACACCTGTCTGCAGCGCAGCTCCCTGGCGCATACTGGAGATGCCTGTTGGGGGCGCGTTTGCAGAGTGCTGGACGGAGGGGGCATGGCCTCCGGCACGATGCCAGTCTTTTATTTATTTTAATTTTTTAAGAAGGGGGGCTGTGTGGTTCCCCTTCTTATTCTAATTTATTGGCCCTGATGACCCCATCCCCTAGGGCCTGTCTCCTAATTATATTTTTTTGACCCCAATCCCCAGGGCCGGCCACTGTTTTTTATTATTTTTAAAAAATATATATTTATAGACACACCTAGGACATGCTGGACAAACCGTACGTACCTATCACCATGACGATTTGCGTGATATTCATTAAAAGGCGACTATGCATACAATGAATCCACATGGAATGTATTTACACCACTAGTGAAGCTCTGACATGTCTGATGCCCTACCGTGCCTAATCCCGGTAGACACCCTTGTCGTTTATTTATACAAACATGGGTAGCTATTGACGGGCACATTTAATACACATGCACACCAAGCCATTCAAAGGGGATTCGACAAAAATTCGACCAAAACTATGCAAGAAACCCCCCTCACGGTTAATAAAACACACATCCACTGCCGGATGTGTAATACTTTTTATTTTACTCTCTGGAAAGGAGACGAACATCACTTGAGAGTCACAGCGCGCTCCTGACAGAGCCCAATGCTGTGTTACACCAACCATTGCCTGCCGAGTGCCACACACCTCTGTGTTGTATTCCACTAGCTAGTGCATATGCTATGACACTCTCTAGCCCATGTGCACTGTAACACCACCCCGTGAATATGTCATGCCACACTTGTCTTCGCACGGGTTATATTGCCCCATCTAACGTGCCTTCCTCGATGCCTATGTTATAACGCACAGTGCTATGCCATACATATTACAATCTGGGATCCATATCTTTGTCACAGTGCATATGCAACGTTACACTCCCCAGCACATATTTTATATTACAACTTTAGAGACTAGTTAGGTTACACAACACTGCCTGTGCATATTACACTCCAAGGCGCATATCGCATAGCACGCGCTAGTGCCTGTGCTATCTCGCGCTCTCCAATAAATCTGTCATTGCGCACAATGTATTGCATATTATATTTCACGCACGGTTCATCTTATATCACACTTTTTGGTGCATAGTTTATACCATACACTATATCTAGTTTTCATTTTCAATCGTGCTCTCAGGACTATGTTCTATATAACACTGTGTTCACCTACCCTTTTCACGGGCATTACATTTTGCGATAGGGGGTGGAGGGTCAGGGGGTGTTTCTGCCAAGTGAGCCCGGAGTCACAGTCACAAACGTCCTCTTCTTCCTGAATAAAAGTGAGATTATGCTGCATACTTGTTCATATTTTAAGTAGTTCGCACAGACACAATGTTTTAAAAACAATAAAGTTCCTAATACCCTCCTTCTCTGAACAGTTATCTTGCTGCCCCATCCCCCTCCTCCCTATCCTCTGTTGTGTGAATCCATGGACTAGCCTCCTCCCTCCTGCCATGCATGGTCTGATGTGCTGCCACTGCCCTCAATTTAGTATGATGTACCAGTCCACTCCTCCTGCCCTCCATTGCCCAATTCTATGCCCCATCATTGACCTCCTGCTTAAACTCTGTGCTTAGCTTGCTGCCCCTATTCCCCTTCCCCCTGCCCTCCGATGTCTTTGTGCATGCCCCTGCTCCATCCTTTTTGCCCACCATGTTCCATGGACCTGCCACTCCTATCTACTCTGAGTGTTCTGTTGAGCTGCCACTCCCCTCCCACCTGCCTAGCATTGTCAGATGACTGTAACCTGTCCCTGCCACCTCCACCCTGCCTGTCCACATGCCTATCCTCTTCCTCCTGTCCTACATGGTCCATTGTACTGCCACACCCTTCTGCCCTCCCTGGTCTGTTGTGCTGCAACTGCTCCTCCTGCCTGCCCCGTGTGGTCTGTTGTGAGGCCCCTTCCCCTGAACTTTCTTGTCTGTGCACAGGTCCTGACCCTCCCTTCTATCCTCCATCGTCCTTTGTGCATGCCCCTGCACCCTCCTTCTTGCCCATCATAGCCATTGTGCTGCCACTAACCCTCCCACTTTTGCCATGCATGGTCTTCTGTGCTGCCATGGCCCCTCCCACCTTCCCTGTGTGGTCGGTGTGTATGCCATCACAGTCTCACTGTTGCTCTTCATGGTGTGTCTTGCTTCTAGTGCCCATCCTGCCTGACCTCCATGGCTATCTTGCTGCTCCTGCCCTGCCCCCTTGCCCCCAGCCCTCTGTTTACATGTGCAGACCCCTACTCCCTCCCTCCTGGCTTGTCTGTTCCATTGTAATGCCCCTGATCCGTCCCTCCTGCCCTTTATGGTCTGTTATGCTGCAGCTTTCTCTCCTGTCTGTCCATTATGGTCAGCTAGGTACCATTGCCTCTTGCCCCTCTGTTCTCTGTTGTCCATGTGCATGGTCCTGTCCCCTCCCTCTTGCTCTCTATGGATTGTTGTGCTGCACTCTCGTCCTGCATGCCCTGTGTGGTGTATTGTGCTGCTGCAAACCCTGATGCCTGCCCTGCAGGGTCAGTTTGGTGCACCTCTCCATGTCCCTCCTGTCCTCTGTTATCCAAGTCCATGTCCCTATCCCATTCCCTTCCATGATCCAATGTACCATACTTGCAACATTTTGAACTTGGTAAGAGGGAGATTTTGACAAAAAAACTGGGGTATTGATTTTCCCCTTTGAGTTACATTGAAAAAGAGGAGATTGTAGACAGGAGACAGATCAAATAAAGCCCATTTGAGCTTAAAAACATTGGACGTTTCCTGGCTGAATCGGGTCTGTTGGCATGTATGGTTGTACTACCATTGCCTCTTCCTTCTGCCCACAATGGTCTATTACATTGCCACAGCCTCTCTTGCAAGTCCTGTATTGTTGGTTTGTTGCTCCTGCCCCCCTTTCCACTATCCTCCATAGTCTGTTGTGCTTCCACGGCCCTTCCTGCCTGCTCAGTGTGGTTAAATTGTTGCCTTTGCACCCTCCTACATGCCTTCAATTTTCAGAGTCCGTGCCCCTGGCCTCTGCCTCTCAACAGTATCCTAATGAACAACTAGATTGCTAACATTCCATATTTATTACAAAAGTGTGGAACGCCTGACATCATCTTGATGTAATCAAAACTGTAATACCTAGAGCATTTCCTTTAGAAATTACATATATGAGAGGGTCTTATTGGCATCAAAATTATGGTTAGTGCTCTAAAAGACTAAAATAAGGACATATTTTCTGAGTTTTCAAATAGCAACAAAGCACTTTTAAATTATTTGTTATCTTTATGTTTTTTTATCCAGTTGACCACTTGATTAAATGTTGCACTTAGGGGAGAGGATGTGGTGTTACTTCCAGAACTGCAGACTTTGCAACTGGGGAACCAGGTTGAAGTTTCTGCTTCAGCTCGACATTCTGTGATTCTGGTCAAATCACTTAGTCTCCCCATGTCTACAACCAAAATGAATTTGTTCATGTGTGATGTAACCAATGCTCATGTAAAGCACTCCAATACCTGACAAGTCTGCACTATATACCACTGCAAAAACACAAAATAATAAGTGTTTTGCACACTTCTGTCATTGGGCTATATTTGGGCTACATCTGGGTGATTTTGGGCTACATTTGGGCTCTTTTGTCTCCGGTGGCCATCTTGGGAGATTTATTTGTTATGAAGTTTCCTAATTTCCTCATGTACTGCAGTCTCCTCAGTAGGAAATGCTTTCAGTTTTTTACTTTGATTCCATCATGAAGGTATTCAGATATGTCACACATTTGCCATAAATTCTGAATGTTAGCACTCTAGTTGCTCATTAGATCACTGTAGGAAAACTACTGTTCACCATGGAAGTCTGCTCCTGGTATTAAAAGTGCATGTTTCAGTCTGCATGTCAGAATGTTTTAATGAAATAGAAGAGGATTTGAGAAGTCACTTAAAATGTGCCCTCATTTTCTTTCTTCAGCATTAATCATAATTTCTATGGCAAAATGAACCCCCTCATTGTGTTCCTTTTTAAATTAAATGTTTTAAGTGTTACCAGTTTATTCCAATCAAGACGGCTTCAGGTGTGCCATACTTTTGTCATAATGAAGACAGTAAGCGCTCTAGTTGTTTTTAAGAACATTCTGGGACATTCTGTCATTGGGCTATACTTGGGCTACATCTGGGTGATATTTGGGCTACATTTGGGCTCTTTTGTCTCTGGTGGCCATCTTGGGAGACTTATTTGTTATGAAGTTTCCTAATTTCCTCATTTACTGCAGTCTCCTCAGTAGGAAATACTTTCAGTGTTTTACTTTGATTCCATCAAGAAGGCATTCAGATGTGTCACACATTTGCCATAAATTCAGAATATTAGCACTCTTTTTGCTCATTAGATCACTGTAGTAATGCTACTGCTCACCAGGGAAAACTGCTGTTGGTATTGAAAGTGCATGTTTCAGTCTGCATGTCAGAATTTTTTAATGAAATAGAAGAGGATTTGAGAAGTCACTCAAAATGTGCCCTAATTTTTCTTTCTGCAGCACTAATCATACTTTTGATGGAAAAATGAACCCCCTCATTTTGTTCCTTTTTAAATTAAATGTTTTAAGAGTTACCACTTTAATCCAAGCAAGATGGCTTCAGGTGTGCCATACGTTTATCATAAGTAGGACTGTTAGCGCTGTAGTAGTTCTTTGGAACACTCTGAGAAGCTGCAGTAGAACACAAAGGAATCAACTGACAGTCTCTGCCCTTGTTGGATGTACATGTTTTACTGAGAATGTCAGACTTTATTCTCACATGACTGAGAAAGATAATGTGAATTTACAGAAAATAAGCTCTCAGTTTAGCTTATAGATCACCTTCCAAACCTCTGTGGTAAAAGCATGAGAAAATATTTTTCTCTCAATCATGATATCCCAGCAGAAGGCTTTTTCACATGGTGAAATCACCTTAGAACATACCACAATTCCTAAAATGAGTATGGTACCATCAACAAATGATTTATAATGTAACTAAAGTCTTAAAACCTTCTATTAACTGCAATGCTTTTTAATGAGGTGCTATCATGTATATTGGTCCCAAGATGGCTGCCAACACTTCTTGGATGAAGTGCTGACAGCCAATCCGATCTCAGGATGAGATGTGTGGTTAGGCTCTGCCCACATATATATATGCTTTTAAATGCTATTTTCTCAGGAAATACTGAACAGATTTACACCAGACCTGCAAAAGGCACTTCCTTGACCTTATGGCTACCTCTCTGCTAAATTTCACGTAATTCTGTTCAGCCGTTCGGGCTGTAGCTGCGACTAAAGGTCCTATGGAAAAATGCATGGGGAAAACGCGTTTTGGGACCCCCCCTTTTTCTCGGCCCCTGCTTGACGAATCACCCCGAGACTTTCAGGGTAGGAGCTGAACGGAGCACCCCATTAGTTTTGAAATTTTCGCGAGGATTCGTCAACCGGCGCCAAAGTTATTCAAAATAGAATTTTGAGATTTCCTATGGAAACTAGGTTGTAACTATAACTATCTACTGGCGACCGCCAGTAGATAATATATATCCACTGAAAAAAACATAGGTTTCAGGCCTGATATAGTTAGGAATTGGCATTTAAAAAACCATAGAAATTCCCTGAAAAAAACATAGGTTTTAGGGGTGTTATGGTTAGCGGGACATTTCACTCGTACAAAACCATTGAAATTCCTCCGATATAGTTAGTTGTCCTAACTACATCTTGCCTCGCCTGCAATCCACTGCTGATGATGTCACATATTACATCATTCATGACATGGTCAGTGACATCACTGATGACATCTCAAATGACATCACTGATGACATCACTGATGACATCATCCAGTGAATGTGGTTTGGTTCGTTATTTAAATATGTATTATATATATAGCAATTTGCATTGACGAATGAGTGGATATATAAATATAAATATCTGGATGGAGGATTTAGTAGCAGTGTGATTGACTGTTTATTTGACTCATTTATAGTGTCTCACTAAATATATTATATAGTGACTAAACTGTGTGAATATCTGTATCACTTTGTCAGTTGTTGTGTAAACTGCTGCACCAGTTGGTTACTAGCTATGTGAAAGTCTGTATTAGTTATTGATTAGTTAACTGAGTATTGGTATGGGAGAGTGAATGTGTGTGTGGTTCGGTGGTGTGTGTGTGACTGCCCAAAGATGTGTGAATAGTTGATTCAGTAGGTATATGAAGTTAAAACTACATGTTATAACAGTTGTTTGGGTGAGTGAATATCTTTATGGGTGTGATGATGAGCAAATATATGTCTCAATGGTACATGTCCAACAAACTAGAAAAATAAAAGCCAGTGTATGTGTCAGCTGTTGTATATAAATAGGTATACATAAGACTCAGTGATTGTATGAGTGACTGTTTGGACAACTTTATACTTGTAATATTGATTTTATAACACACTAAGTATGAGTTACTATCTATATGAATAGATGAAGTGGTGTTTGTAAAAGTGTGTAGCTAAGTAAATGTAAGTATGATCCATTGTTTGCATAAGTGAGTAGGATGACTTCATAAGAGATTAGGATGTGTGCTGGTGTGTAATGTTGATATAGATGTATAAGTATATTTGATAGTGTTCTATTGATCATTGACAGCATGTATAAGTGAATCTATAGGAAAGTGATTAGATGTGTGTGTAGATCTAGAAATCACTGAGTGGGTGTCTAGAAACTTGTATTGATGTGTCAATGGGTTCAAATATGGCACTGAAAGGTTATACTAGTGTATGATGAGGTGTATCTGATTGTCACGTGGATGATGTCATCAGTGATGTGCTTTGAGAAGTCATCAGTGATGTCACTGACCATGTCATGAATGATGTAATATGTGACATCATCAGCAGTTGCTTGCGGGCGCGTGAGATGTAGTTAGTACAATTAACTATATCGGAGGAATTTCAATGGTTTTGTATGAGTGAAATGTCCAGCTAACTATAACACCCCTAAAACCTATGGTTTTTTGAGTGAATTTCTATGTTTTTTTAAATGCTAATTCCTAACTATATCAGGCCTGAAACCTATGGTTTTTTCAGTGAATTTCAAAGGTTTTGTAAATGACAATTTTTAAATGTCTTAATTGTTATATTGATTTTTTTTATACTGATTTCCTACAATTTTTAAAACTATTTATTTTTAGATATTTTATTTTTTAAATTACATTATATTTACATTATACATTACATTACAAAATATACTTTCTCAGAATGAATTACTTTAGTTTAAATAGTTTGCAAATAGGCAATAGACTTTTAAGTACAGTAGTTACAGTTGTTGCAATGGGCAACACAATTTCAAACACAATGCAACATTGAGCTCAATGGGAATTTCTAATTAAATGCAAATAGTTACTTTATGGATTACTTTTCTAACCACAGGACTGGATCCTAGATTCAGTCCTGCGACATCTCCTGTAAACAGTAGCGTAAAAGCATTTTGGTTACAGTAGTGATTTTTAAGGAATATTATTGTATTTTAAAAGTTGACACTCAGAATTTTTTCCACATAGAATCACCAATTTTATCCTATGGCAGGAAATTAACTTAGCAGGTAAGTAGTGTTATTGTTACTTTTCCTTACTCAGTGGTGGATCCTGGATCCAGCACTGGTGCATCTCCTGTAACCAGTTGAAAGAATGCGTTTAAGTCATACAGATGATTTTTTAGGACTATTTTTAGTTTGTGAAAATAGACACGTAGAAACTTTTCAGGTGAAAACCAGACAATGGATTCCTATGGAAGGAAATACAAGTTACTGGTAAGTACGGTTAGAATTACTTTTCAGGGTCAGTGTGGGCTAAAAGATGCAGCACTGGGTTTTGTCCTGATAACAAGTGAGTAAATCGGAATTCGTTCTTCGGATGATTTTAGGTGAATATTTTAAAGTTCCAAAACTCCACACTTAGAAGAATTTCCAAGTGAAACCAGTCAATGGTAGCCTATGGAAGCACATTCAAGTTACTGGTAAGTACGGTTAGAATTACTTTTCAGGATCAGTACTTGGCTCAAAGATGCAGCACGGAGGTCTCTCCTGATAACAGGTGAGTAAATCGGAATTCGTAGTTCTGCTGATTTTATAGGAATATTTTGAAGTTCGAAAACTCCACACACACAAGAATTTCCAAGTGAAACCAGTCAATGTTACCCCATGGAAGGAAATTCACTTAGCAGGTAAGTAGTGTTATCGTGACTTTTTCTTACTCAGTGGTGGATTCTGGATCCAGCACTGGTGCATCTCCTGTAAACAGTTGAAAGAATGCGTAAAAGTCATACAGGCGATTTTTTAGGAATATTTTTAGTTTGCGAAAATAGACACTTTGAAACTTTTCCGGTGAAAACCACATAATGGATTCCTATGGAAGGAAATGCAAGTTACTGGTAAGTACGGTTAGAATTACTTTTCAGGGTCAGTGCTGGGCTAAAAGATGCAGCACTGGGTTCTCTCCTGATAACAGGTGAGTAAATCGGAATTCTTAGTACATCCGGTAAGCGCCCCAGACCTGCGTAGCAGAGAGATGTAAAAAGGGGCACGGCCTGCACCACCTCTCTGCAACGCAGCGCAGTGGCGCTTCCTGGAAGCACCTGGTGGGCTACTTGGCCCCCATGGTCCCTCAGGTTTGAAGTGGAATTTTTTCCCCAACTTAAAACGTGCCACAGGGCGTGTTTGCACACATCACGTCAGGCCCCGTCCCCTCCCTTCACCACTGTGTAAACGCACCCTGTCACCGTTCTAAGTTGAGAGATTAAGTCCCCTTCAATTCTAAGGGTCTCTAGGGTCAAACTAGCCCACTAGGTCCTCCAGTAAGCGCCACAGAGCTGAGTTGCAGAGAGGTGTAAAAAGGGGCGTGGCCTTTGAACACCTGTCTGCAACGCAGCTCCCTGGCGCACACTGGAGATACCTGTTGGACTATTTGGCCCTCAGGTACCCTCAGTATTGAAAGAGAAATAATTCCCCAACTTAAAACGCGCCACATGGCGCGTTTGGACAGTGGTGAAGGAAGGGGGCGTGACCTGAGGTGATATGTCTGCAAACACACCCTGTGGCGTGTTTTAAGTTAGAGAATTAATTCCTCCTCAATCCTGTGGGTCCCTGGGGGCCAAGTAGCCCACCAGGTACCTCCAGTATGCGCCAGGAGGCTGTGTTGCAGAGAGGTGTTCAGAGGCCACGCCCCTTTTTACAACACTCTGCAACGCAGCTCCTTGGCGCTTACTGGAGGTACCTGGTGGGCTAGTTGGCCCCCAGGGACCCTCATTATTGACAAGGAATTAATTCCCCAACTTAAACAGCGCCACAGGTCATGTTTGCACACATGTGAACTCAGGCCCCACCCCCTTCCTTCACCACTGTGCAAACGCGCCCCGTGGCGCATTTTAAGTTGGAGGATTAACTCCCCTTGAATACTGACGGTCCCTGGGGTGCAAGTAGCCCACCAGCTACCTCCAGTAAGCACCACAGAGCTGCGTTGCAGAGAGGTGTAAAAAGGGGCGTGGTCTCAGAACACCTCTCTGCAACGCAGCTCCCTGGCACATACTGGAGGTACCTGGTGGGCTAGTTGACCCCCAAGGACCCCCAGTATTCAAGGTGAATTCTTTCCCCCTCTGCAAACGAGCCAGCGGGCGCGTTTGCTAAGTGATGCTGGTAGGGGGCGTGGCCTCCGGCACGATGCCGGTCTTTTTCTTTTTTTTTGGTTTAAGAAGGGGGCTGTGTGCCCGCCCCCCTTCTTTTCCTAATATTTTGGCCCTGGGGACCCCATCCCCCAGGGCCTGGCCCCTATATTATTTTTTTATTAAAAATTCTGGAAGGGGGCCGCCTGGTCCCCCTCCACAGGCTCTAATCGGTCCCCGGAGACTCCATCCCCCGGGGCAAGGCCCTTTTAAAAAAAAAAGTTTACTTCTAGGAGGGGGGCTGCATTGCCCCCCTCCTTAGGCCATTTATGGCCCCGGGGACCCCATCCCCCGGGTCCGGCCTTTTTAAAAAAAAATGTTACATCCCATTTTGGGGAGGGGGGCGCGTGGCCCCCCTCTCAGGCCATTTCTAGCCCCAGCGACCCCATCCCCCGGGGCTGGCCCTCTTCGTTGGGGGCTGTGGGGGGTCCCCAATCCCCCTACGGTCCCAGCCGGCTCCCCGCATCCTGCGGGAGCCGGCATTGCTTTTCCACACGGGGAGTAGCTAACATGCTTCTCCCCCAGTGGAAAATCAATCTGCTTTACTATTTGGAAGAGAGAGCAGGTTTCCCTGCTCTCTCTTCCAAACAGCAAAGCAGTTTGCTATTGCAAGGTGGGAGCCACGAGGCTCCCACCCTGCTATAGCAAACTACAGTGTCCCGGGGTTGGGCACCCCGGGACACTGCAGGAGCCGGCCCTGGGGGGTGGCGGTCCCCTGGGCCCTCAAGGGCTCCAGGAGGGGGGCCATGC
The DNA here is from genome assembly GCF_964204655.1 of Triturus cristatus. Classification (NCBI taxonomy): domain Eukaryota; kingdom Metazoa; phylum Chordata; class Amphibia; order Caudata; family Salamandridae; genus Triturus; species Triturus cristatus. The sequence continues at coordinate 465,616,192 of NC_140592.1, forward strand.
AGCCCTCTCACACCTTCTTCAAAGCCCTGGGGGGTGGTGGTCCCCGGGGCTGTGGGGAGCCTTAGAGGCCCCCCAAAAAGTATCGTATTAAGCACTAGGGGTGGCGGTCCCCGGGGGCTGCGGGGGGCCGTGAGCCCCCCGCACACATTAGCAAAAAGCCACGGGGTGGCGGTCCCTGGGGCTGGTGGATCCATTTGGGCCCCCATAACAACTAAAACATTGCCCCCGGGATTTGGCCCACCCGGGGGCTAAATAGCAATGAAGCACGCGCTTCGTTTTTAAAAAAAAAATGCTTTTTTGGGCCCTTGGGGTCCTTGTGGGAGCCCCTGAGCAGGCCTAGGGGGTCAGGGTGTTTCTACCCTGCCCTCTTTTGCGTTTAGCGCATTTCTTTCTTAGGTTTCTTGTGCCTCGGTTCTACCGAGGCACAAGATAGCTGCCAACACTTCCTGATTTGGAGTGTTGACAGCCAATTAGAATACAGCTCGTGCACGGCAGGGTGCGCTTCGGCTGTGCTTAGGGTACGCGAACCCTCTGAGGCCATAGATATATATGTACTTTCAAATGTCATTTTCTCAGGAACTACTAAACGGATTTACACCATTTAAGCAAAAGGCACGAGTCTGAACTAAGGACTACCTCTTTGCCAAATTTGGTGTAATTCCGTTCAGCAGTTCGTTCTGTAGCTGCGGCTAAAGGTCCTATGGGAAATTGCATGGGGAAAACGTGTTTTGGGACCCCCTTTTTTCTCGGCCCCCGCTTGACAAATCACCGTGAAACTTTCAGGTTAGGAGCAGACCGGAGCTGGCCAAAAGTTTTGAAAATTTCGCGAAGATTCGTCAATCGGCGCCAAAGTTATTCCAAATAGAATGTTGCGGATTTCATATGGAAAATAGGGCCTAACTATATCTAGCTATTGGCGACCGCCAGTAGGTAATATATATTTATTGCTAACGAAGCAGGTACAGAACCGCGTTGTGATTAAGCACAGGTGGGGAGGCGTGCACCCGGGGAACTTGCTCCTGACCAAAACCCTAAGAGGGCAGGTTCCATTACGGGTCACATTATAGGATTACGCATTGCAAGCACACTATGTCCACCGCAGCACTACGCAGTAGAGAATCGGCTGCAGAAGGGATGTTTTCAGACACACCCTCGACATCACAGTCCCAAACATTCAGGGGGACCAACAAGGAAACAACCTATGAACAAGGAATAAAAGAAAAATATTGCATACTGGAGAAGCTTATGCGGCAAGAACAATCAAAATGGTGGGAATCAAAATCCCTGCAGGGATATTTGGATGTGGGCAGAATACCGAGGGGTTTGCGCATCATGATAGCCCCTAGTTATGATACCCTGAACCCCCTAATGATGGCCGAGTGGGCGGAAATCAACTTGGAATCATCAAGGAAATTGGTCCAAGTATTGGTAAAATATGCTGTCATAGACCGCGAGGCATTACAACTTAAAATAGGCGCCCTGGAATTAGAAATAAAAGCATTAGGGGATCCCCACCAAACCAAATTACATGAGGAAATGGTTAACAGACTAGCTAAGGAGGAAGATAAAATCAAACAACGCAAGGCTTTCAAGTTCCAAAGGGACAAGGATGACTATGCGCGCGGACAGATCTTTACTTTCTCACGTAAATTTGATGTATACAGATCAAAGGCGGCAGGCCAACATGGACAATTGCACAAGACCGCCCCAGCATCCAATATCCAAGATGAAACAGCTTCAGATCTATGCTCGGCTGTGGAGAGCGAATCAGAAGCTGAAGGAAGAACAGACCGAACACATTTAAATGCCATCAAACCAACCTTGGGGGAGGAACTCGACTATATGAGGAGAAGCAGACGGGAAACATTGAGGCCACGCAACCAACCAGCAAAAAACGACGAACAACGTCTAGAAGACAAAGGAGAAAAGCAAGGGAACGCCACTTACAACAAGCATCCAAACAGGGGGAGAGGACGGCGGGGAGGATGGAGAAACAGGCAGTAAACAATCCTCCTTCTATGACTTCGACGGCCAAAACAATAATCAACCTGGCTAATATCAATCTGACCCAGGCCGAAAAGCAGTTACTGTCCTTAGGATTATCATACTGTCCTCAGTCTGACTTTGATTATCCGACAACCCGCGTAGATGTTTACAAATTTATCTGTAAGCTGAAACTCAAAAAGTTCCGTGAATTAAAATCTCGGTCCAGAGGGGAAAGTACGGATATGGCGAATAACACAAGTGACACCTGGGAACTACTAGTTGCAGACCTAGAGGCCCTGAGAAATCTACAGGAATTGGCGAAGGAATCAGACATATCTATAAACAGATCAAGTCAAAGCCTGCCTTCTGAACCCTCTACCAAAGATCAATCATTGGAAATCAATATCAACACGAAACCGTCTACTCCCTTTAAGGCGAAGTCTAAATTTATGCCCATCATGCCTCGTGATTCCATCGATGTCTTCAATGAACAGGTCGTGGCACAAATTAGGAAATTGAACCTCAACATCAACAAACAAAAAAGGAAAGTAACCAATCATGAAAGACAATACAACCAATTGATGACAAAATTAAAAAAAGAAAACAAAATAGTTATCAGAAACTCCGATAAAGGGGGAAACATTGTACTATGGCCAATGAATGAATACATGGAAGAAGCCTACTTGCAACTAAATGATGTGCAATGTTACCGTAGAAGCACTGTACTAAAGTATAAAGCCATGATAAATCAATTCTATTCCAAATTATTGGCCTGGAAGAGTGTGGGACTTTTGAGTATGGAAGAGTTCAAATATTTAAAAACAGAACATCCAAAAACTCCATCTATGTACTTTATCCCTAAGGTTCATAAAAACATTCATAAGCCCCCCGGAAGACCAATAATAGCTGCCATCAATGGACCATTAGAGCACATGTCACGTTACATTGACTTTTTTCTCCAAGAACATGTGAAAAAATTGAAATAATTTGTGCAGGTCGCCGGGGACTTCATCAGGAAAATCGACAATATCCAATGGCAAGAAGGATATTTTCTCCTGGCCTTAGATGTATCCTCACTATATACGTGTATCAGGAACCAGGATGGTCTAAAAGCAGTTGATTATTTTTTGGCAAATAGACCATTATACTATGCACAGCATAACAAGTTGATAATGGATATGTTGGGTTTCTGCCTTGAGAATAATTTCTTTATGTTCAAACATCAGATGTTCCAGCAAATTCAAGGTGTAGCTATGGGGGCCAGCTTCTCCCCCAGCTACGCTTGTCTATTCATGGGCTGGTGGGAGGAGCTGGTCCTCATGAAAACATATGAGCAGACATATAAAGAGAATATCATATGCTGGTTACGCTATATAGATGACCTATTCATTGTATGGCAGGGAACCCAGGATAAAGCCATTGAATTTGTCAAATTGTTAAATGACAATGATGTAAACTTACAGTTCACTTCCAGCATAAGTAACACAAGTATAACCTTCCTAGATGTTCAGGTCAACATAGCGAATAATAGCATGAACACTTCACTACATCGTAAGGAAACGGCAGGCAACACTCTGTTACATGCTTCGAGTGCGCACCCTCCGCACTTGATATATAGCATTCCATATGGGGAAATGCTTCAAATCCGCAGAATATGTAGTGAGGAAGAGGACTGCAATATGAAACAGAAAGAATGTAGACAGCGATTCCTTGATAGGGGTTATACGAATGCATCCATTCAAAGTGCGATTGACAAATCAAAAAGACTTCTGAGACATGAGCTCATACAAAATGTGAAAAAGAGCAAGGATAAGGAAGACACTCCAGCTGAGCCTACTAGACTTCTCCTTACCTATTCAAAGCAGGAGCAACAGCTAAGAACTATAATAAGAAGGAATTGGCCAATAGTTCATGATGACCCAATAATTGGTACACTTTTGCCCAAACAACCTGCCATTACATACAGAAGAGCGGCCACAATGGCAAATGCTCTAGTAAAGAAAAACCCTGAGGAAAGTGAGAAAGCGGGTTGGTTGGTGGCCAGGAAAGGTTTTTTTAAATGCTCTGTCTGTAAAGCTTGTAACTATGCTTCAAACAGAACTACTTATCAGACAGCGTTTAATGGCACGACACGAGAAATCAAACAACACTTGACTTGTCGTACTGACTTTGCAGTATATGTGTTACAGTGCTCCTGTAACCTATTGTATATAGGTAGCTGTTAGAAATGGGATTTCTGGTTGGCTAAGGCTTGCGCCAAAGTCAGGCAGAAACCACCACTCTAGTCAGGGCAAGGAAGTTACACGCCAAAAATAACCCCTGCTCACCCCCTTGGTAGCTTGGCACGAGCAGACAGGCTTATCCCTGAGGCGATGTGTAAAGCGTTTGCGCGCGCACCCAGCAACAACACCCAAGGCCCACCACAAAGGAAACTCCACACAAGGTATTCTATAAAAATAGCCTTTGTATTATACACAGCACATCAGATAAAAACACACACTTTACAATGTGCCAACAGGCACGGGCAGAATTTACAAGGGATTATATGTACAGGGGACAGGGCCACATGGACCCCTGTCCGAAATTAGCACTCTTAGAACTTAGGAATAATACTTTAGAACATAGCACACAATAACATATATAACACACAATCAGTAACTCCTGGTAACCAGAAAGTACCACCTACGCAACCCTAACCACCTTAGGAAAATACTGCGCAGGGAATCAGGACCTCACCAGCACCACCTGTACTAGGAGAAAAACAACCACCTAAGTATCACTCTACCTGTAGGGGTCTAAGCACATAAACACAGGATGCATAAAATACATTCAGAGGTGTAAAGCAAAGCACATGACGCATAAACACATTCAGAGGTGCAGGAAAGGAACAATGGCGCAAAAACTCACATTAGCCACTATCTGTGGCAGTCCCTAGGCCAACTAGCCTTGTAGGGCAAGGACACCCTGTGTCCAGCAAAGTCAGGACGCGCCGGCGCAGGCTGCGCAAACCAGCGCGCACAAAGCACAACCTACACGTAGCAGTTGCCCACTAAGTGCTGGGCAACTGGAGAAATGCTGGGGCCAACGTTGGAGCCTCGCAGGCTCTAAATAATACTGTGCTCCTTCGTTGGAGCGGCCCACTGCCTTACGGGGCCGCTCTGATTCAGCGCTTAATGCCCCCTGAGCCTCGTGGGCTCTGAACAGCTGTGGGGGGGGGGAGGCAACGTTGGAGCGGCCCGCTGCCTTTCGGGGCCGCTCGTAACAGATAGGGAATGCCCCCGTTCGTTGGAGTCCCACACGGGGGACTCCAAGACAAAATGCCCCCGTGGAGCCTTCACGGCTCTTAAGAAAAATGCCCCCGTAGCAACAATGGCCCCCATCGTTGGAGTCCCGCTCGGGGACTCGAAAGAAGAATGCCCCCAACGTTGGAGCTACACGGAGCTCTTAGACATCACCAGAATGCCCCCGACACAGGCGCGGAGTCCCCCCCAGCCCTTCGGACTTACCGGGCTGTTCCGGGGACTCCCGCGCTGCCTCCGCTCTCCTGCTTCCGGGGCCGCAGCACTATCTGTCACTTCCCTCGTGGCGGGGCTGGGGAAGTCACGGCGCTGCCTCCTCTTCTGGGCAGAGTGCCCCGGGGCGCAGGGTAGGCTCCTGCCGGCTCCGGGGCTCAGAGCAGCCGCGATGCTTTGTTGGGAGGCGGGGTAGGCTCCCGCCCTCCTATTGCAAGTTCCGGTTGTCCCGGAGGCCCGCCCTCGGCCTGCCTGACTTCCGGATCGGCCGAACGGGCCGCAGCGGTGATTTTACGGGGTAGGCTCCCGTCCAAAAGTACCTAGACGCGGGGTGGGCACCCGCCAACGAGTGGCAATGTCCCTGGCAGGGTGGGCACCTGCCAGGAGGTTTTAAGATCCGCAAAGACAGGGCAAACGCCGGGTGGGCACCGGCAAAGCGCTCCTAGCGCTAAGGGCACATAAGAAGCGCTTCCAGGCGCTTTGGGGACACAAATAAAGCGCTCCCAGCGCTTTAGGATAAAAAGAACCACAAAGTGCAGCAAAGTTCTTCCCTGCATGCAGCAAGGCAGGGGTGGGGGGCAAGGCTGGACCCAGAGCCAGCTCACTGGGCCTCCAGGCAGGGAGGTAGTCCAAGTGGCGGTCCTCTGGTCCAGCAGCAGCAGCAGCCCCCCTCAGGTAAGATCCTGGCAGAGAACAACTTCTGTGGGGACACAGCCCCATTTTTATACACTAATACCCTTTGTTCTCGGTTCAGGGTGAGGGGGAAAACCAGTCGCAGCTGGTTGGGGAGCACCCTTGATGTGCTCAGCCCCTCACTCTATTCACTGGCAGGGCTAGGGTCGTCAGTCGCACCACAGGGGGAGGAGCCAGCATTGTGTGGGGAAAACCCTGCCCTATTCAGGACCCAGGTGTACTCCTCCCACCCATCTAGCTGCTGATCTCCCCATTCACCACTGGGTGACTCATCCTGACTCTGGGGAATCCCTATCCCGTCACATGACCTCAACCAGCCAATCACGCGACAAGGCACACATTTACACTGCACACCGAAGTGCCCACTTCTAGAAGTGGCACTTCCACACTAGGTACATGCACGCCGCACACATCACCGCGCAGCATTCAATCACCCGAGTCCGCACATACCAAACTCGGGCCTGCACACCCCACGCATCAGGAACTACTAGGGACACATACATTCCCCATGCATTCCTATGGGAGGGCAGGCCTATCTCACCACATGCACTCAGAGCGCACACGCACTTTACCCTGGGACACAGGGAAAGTGCGCAGAAACCAAAAAATCACCACACCAAGTCACCAGTAAAAAGCAAAAAAGTTCAGGGGTGAACCTGCCAGAAGGGCCAAGTCCAACACAACCCCCTTCCAGCCAAAACGCAGGGCAGCCCAATCACCACCGTGATGTACTTCCCTGCTTGGGGCGATAGAACACGGACGCGGGCCCGCAACTGCAGGGACACCCTCCGGTTCTACGCCACAGTGAACCCATGGAATTCTTTCTAACACCACTGTCTGGACCAACTGGGCTACCCCACTGGTACACCCAAGCTGTCCGCGGCCAAGACCAGGTCCTAGGCCACCCAGGTGCCACCGGTCTTTGCCTAATCACAGAGTGGGGGGTAGTAACCCCTGGCACATAGCGGCCATTCTCCACTCTTCCTCTCTGCAAGACAGGACTAGACTGCCACTGGTTCTCCAGCCTAGGGTCTACACCCTCAGGCGGACCAGGAGTCTCAGGGAAGGCTCTCCTCCCCCCACCTCTTCTCCTAGGGTTCCTCCTCCTCCGGCGAGGGGTACACCTAGAACGCCATTCCAACCCAGGGTTTAACCCCTCAGGTTGTACCGGGGCCAGAGGTGGGCTCTCCCACCCCCTGCACCCCCTTCCAGAACCCTGCTCCCTACCAACTGGGGCGGTACCCCTGGACGAAGAACCGGTCGGGACGCTGATTACAGACGTCCCACCCTTCAGGTCAGGCTGATCCCAAACCTGGCCTTCCAACCTCCGGCCTAGAACCTTTGGTGGAATAATCGCCTGGCACTCCAGGACTTTTGGGGACTTACACTCCATCCCCCTGAGGCTATCAAATGACACATATGTCGAGTGACTGTCTGTCTGGCGCTGATCTCCCGTCCCCTGTCCACCTGACAGTGCGCGGAGATCCCCCAGAACAGAAGTGGTGCCACCCTGGTCACTACACAGGATCCTAGCCCAACTTGGTAGTCCCTGACCCACAGGCTCTTCCACTGGGGAACTCATCCCCCAATCACTCCTCACGCTGGACTCCTGTACCCTCCCTACCGGAGCGGTACTGCCAGACTCCAGAACCACAGGAGCCCTGTTTACAGGCGCTCCAGGTCCTCTACTCACTAAGAGATCTTCCTCAAGTGGACTAACAGGACAGCCTAGGTCCCCAACTTGGTGTTCCCTCATGAAACCATCCAAGTCCTGAGGCAGGGTTTCGGGCATCTGGGGACCCTCGGTCACCCCCTTACTCCCGCTCGACTGAGCCAGGCAGTAAGCCCCTACATCCTCCTCGCTATCCTGGGACCTAGCTGGGCTACACTGAGCCTCCTCCACCACACTGGGCTGGAGGATCTCTGACCCACTATTGTTGGAATCACTCACTAATGACTCTAGAGAACCTCTGGCCCTTTCCCAGCGCTCTGCTTCCTCTGCAAGTTCCCATGGACAAAAAGAGTTATACCTCAACAGGTGTTGGCGCAACCCTGGAGAACAACTACTGAGCATCTGCTCTTTGATAATCATATTGAGTACTCCATCCAAATCCTGCTCCGGGTAAAACACCAGCCAGTCCACCAGGGCATCATGACATTCCTCCACAGCCTCCTCCCAAGACTGGTGAGACAGCTTCTTACTGCCCCTGAACTTCAACCTACATTCCTCCTCTCGGGAACAAGGTACCACACTCGGGGAACTGGGACTGGGACTCTCTATACTGCACTTTATATCGCTGCCACCACTGGACTCCACCCTCACTGGGGAATCCAGAAAACTACTACTGTGCTCAGGGGACAGGGAAAGGGATGAGGCGCTATCTCCTACGCTGGACCCAGCAAGGGACTCCCTACCCACGGGGTCCTCACTCTCTACTGGCGTCCAGGTACTGTCATCTTCTTCTGAATCTTCAGGGCTCCCCATAGACCCACCACCCTCCAGGTGAGAGGCCCGGGCCCTGTCTTCCTCACTGCGCTCACGTTTCCATTCACCTGCTTGCCATCCAATCATGTGGTTCCTCAGTTCGTACACAGTGTCTGACTCTCTCACCCCTATGTTTCTCTCTCTACAGAACCTTTCCAACTCCTGCATACTGTAATAAACTAGATCACTGGGATCAAAAGCAGGCTCCATTCTGGCAGACGTGCTAGAGAAAAGATCACACAGGAAACCTAGGGGTCTGCGTTTAACACAGGAGTACACAATTCACAAAGGATTCAGCAAGCTCTCTATCCCAGAGAACTCACACTCACTTGCCTAGTGCCACACACCACTCATCCACACACAACCCTCCCCACGGACTGGTAAGGCAGTTTCTACCACCCCTGATTCCTCAACCTGACCACCACGTGACACAGGTACCAACTCTGGGCGCAGGGCGTGGGACAAATGTACAGGACACTATTACGCTGCCACCACTGGATCCCACCCTCTGGTGAATCCAGAAAACACAATGCACTAAGGGGGATGATCTACCCTCCCGAGCTAGGGACACCTAACTCAGAGTGCACAAGAAACACATTTCCAAAGAAATGACATTTAAAAACAAACCTGAAACAATAATCCCTATACCATGTGATTATCTAAATGCAGAGTTTTGTAGTGCGGCCAGTTGCCGCTGCGGTACAGCGCAAACGCAAGGCCAAATCCCACCGCTGATCACCAATGTTAGAAATGGGATTTCTGGTTGGCTAAGGCTTGCGCCAAAGTCAGGCAGAAACCACCACTCTAGTCAGGGCAAGAAAGTTACACGCCAAAAATAACCCCTGCTCACCCCCTTGGTAGCTTGGCACGAGCAGACAGGCTTATCCCTGAGGCGATGTGTAAAGCGTTTGCGCGCGCACCCAGCAACAACACCCAAGGCCCACCACAAAGGAAACTCCACACAAGGTATTCTATAAAAATAGCCTTTGTATTATACACAGCACATCAGATAAAAACACACACTTTACAATGTGCCAACAGGCACGGGCAGAATTTACAAGGGATTATATGTACAGGGGACAGGGCCACATGGACCCCTGTCCGAAATTAGCACTCTTAGAACTTAGGAATAATACTTTAGAACATAGCACACAATAACATATATAACACACAATCAGTAACTCCTGGTAACCAGAAAGTACCACCTACGCAACCCTAACCACCTTAGGAAAATACTGCGCAGGGAATCAGGACCTCACCAGCACCACCTGTACTAGGAGAAAAACAACCACCTAAGTATCACTCTACCTGTAGGGGTCTAAGCACATAAACACAGGATGCATAAAATACATTCAGAGGTGTAAAGCAAAGCACATGACGCATAAACACATTCAGAGGTGCAGGAAAGGAACAATGGCGCAAAAACTCACATTAGCCACTATCTGTGGCAGTCCCTAGGCCAACTGGCCTTGTAGGGCAAGGACACCCTGTGTCCAGCAAAGTCAGGGCGCGCCGGCGCAGGCTGCGCAAACCAGCGCGCACAAAGCACAACCTACACGTAGCAGTTGCCCACTAAGTGCTGGGCAACTAGAGAAATGCTGGGGCCAACGTTGGAGCCTCCCAGGTCTCTGAAACAAATGAAATGCCCCCTAGAGCCTCGCAGGCTCTAAATAATACTGTGCTCCTTCGTTGGAGCGGCCCACTGCCTTACGGGCCGCTCTGATTCAGCGCTTAATGCCCCCTGAGCCTCGTGGGCTCTGAACAGCTGTGGGGGGGGGGGAGGCAACGTTGGAGCGGCCCGCTGCCTTCCGGGGCTGCTCGTAACAGATAGGGAATGCCCCCGTTCGTTGGAGTCCCACACGGGGGACTCCAAGACAAAATGCCCCCGTGGAGCCTTCACGGCTCTTAAGAAAAATGCCCCCGTAGCAACAATGGCCCCCACCGTTGGAGTCCCGCTCGGGGGACTCGAAAGAAGAATGCCCCCAACGTTGGAGCTGCACGGAGCTCTTAGACATCACCAGAATGCCCCCGACACAGGCGCGGAGTCCCCCCCAGCCCTTCGGACTTACCGGGCTGTTCCGGGGACTCCCGCGCTGCCTCCGCTCTCCTGCTTCCGGGGCCGCAGCACTCTCCGTCACTTCCCTCGCGGCGGGGCTGGGGAAGTCACGGCGCTGCCTCCTCTTCTGGGCAGAGTGCCCCGGGGCGCAGGGTAGGCTCCTGCCGGCTCCGGGTCTCAGAGCAGCCGCGATGCTTTGTTGGGAGGCGGGGTAGGCTTCCGCCCTCTTATTGCAAGTTCCGGTTGTCCCAGAGGCCCGCCCTCGGCCTGCCTGACTTCCGGATCGGCCGAACGGGCCGCAGCGGTGATTTTACGGGGTAGGCTCCCGTCCAAAAGTACCTAGACGCGGGGTGGGCACCCGCCAACGAGTGGCAATGTCCCTGGCAGGGTGGGCACCTGCCAGGAGGTTTTAAGATCCGCAAAGACAGGGCAAACGCCGGGTGGGCACCGGCAAAGCGCTCCTAGCGCTAAGGGCACATAAGAAGCGCTTCCAGGCGCTTTGGGGACACAAATAAAGCGCTCCCAGCGCTTTAGGATAAAAAGAACCACAAAGTGCAGCAAAGTTCTTCCCTGCATGCAGCAGGGCAGGGGTGGGGGGCAAGGCTGGACCCAGAGCCAGCTCACTGGGCCTCCAGGCAGGGAGGTAGTCCAAGTGGCGGTCCTCTGGTCCAGCAGCAGCAGCAGCCCCCCTCAGGTAAGATCCTGGCAGAGAACAACTTCTGTGGGGACACAGCCCCATTTTTATACACTAAAACCCTTTGTTCTTGGTTCAGGGTGAGGGGGAAAACCAGTCGCAGCTGGTTGGGGAGCACCCTTGATGTGCTCAGCCCCTCACTCTATTCACTGGCAGGGCTAGGGTCGTCAGTCGCACCACAGGGGGCGGAGCCAGCATTGTGTGGGGAAAACCCTGCCCTATTCAGGACCCAGGTGTACTCCTCCCACCCATCTAGCTGCTGATCTCCCCATTCACCACTGGGTGACTCATCCTGACTCTGGGGAATCCCTAGCCCGTCACATGACCTCAACCAGCCAATCACGTGAGAAGGCACACATTTACACTGCACACCGAAGTGCCCACTTCTAGAAGTGGCACTTCCACACTAGGTACATGCACGCCGCACACATCACCGCGCAGCATTCAATCACCCGAGTCCACACATACCAAACTCGGGCCTGTACACCCCACGCATCAGGAACTACTAGGGACACATACATTCCCCATGCATTCCTATGGGAGGGCAGGCCTATCTCACCACATGCACTCAGAGCGCGCACGCACTTTATCCTGGGACACAGGGAAAGTGCGCAGAAACCAAAAGATCACCACACCAAGTCACCAGTAAAAAGCAAAAAAGTTCAGGGATGAACCTGCCAGAAGGGCCAAGTCCAACAGTAGCACTAAGTTACAAGTACATAAGCGCATATTGCAGCACATTAGAGCCATCACCAATAGCGACCCAACCTATCCTGTAGCAAGGCATTTCAAGATGCAACATGACAATAATTTAAAACATCTTCAGTACTATGTCATTGATACGATACCTCCACTTGGCAGAGGTGGGGATCGGGAACAAAAACTTAGGCGCTTTGAAACACGCTACATTCTAGAGCTAGACACCAAGCATCCAGGAGGTCTTAATACTAGCGAGGATCTGCACACATACCTTGACTAGATATACTTTCATCATTTGTAAAATGGCATTCTTTTCCTTTCTTTCCTTTTACAGTTATTGCCAGGGATAAATGGGATTCAATGGGATGATAGTATTATATGTTAGGATTGTATATTAATGTGGAAGAATATTTTAATATTGTATATTTTAACATTTATGTACAATGAATCTTCTTTTAACATGTTTTGTATTTTATGCTTGACATATCTTACTATCATTTTATGAATTTTTAACTCTCCCTTCAGCAAAAATGTTCAAATGTCCCATGATTTAAGACCTTTTAATGGATTTATCTTTGCACAGACAATAATGATATGTTACAATGTTGGTATTTTACCTACTTTGTTAGGGGAGGTTTTTACAAACATTATACGTGGGTGTTTTAAGAATCTATTTATTTATATTTATATATTTATGTATTTAATATATTTTATACAAGTATCTATGAATGTCTGTTAGAGCTAGGAACGTCCAGCAACGATCTAATCCCCCACATTACATATATTGTCTGTTCATGAGGTAATAGTTGACATGATAATTGAGCATATGGCATATAGGTGACTTCAGTCGGCGATATTTTCAGTCAGAACTTATAGCTCAGACAATTACAGTCTGTGACACTAGATAGCATCCTTGTTATTATTATAATTGCACATACTGGGAGGTTACATATTAATAACCAGTCCCTTTATACACTTTTTTTACTACCTTTTATGCACTTACACTTTATTGAAATTTTAACACCGGTTCTCTTACTAGTTCGTAAATCTTTTTTTTTAATATTTAATGGATACACGGGTATAATCACTTTCTATCACATAGGTCCTATGTAAAACAATTTATGTTAGCAAATGGAAAACATATAGGTCTTTGGCATTTATGCCATTTTTCCAACCTTTTAAGTGACTTCACAGGTATGAAGCATTGAAATATTATATCAATAGCTGACATGACAACCAGGTCATTTTACAATGAGAGGCACTTAGTGATAAAATTGTAAAGCCTGATGTCTTTCTTTTAAATTACACACTTGTAATTTTATAGTCTGTTTTCCATGTTGATTGTACCATGTGACCTCGCAATAGCACTTTAAAAATGAATGCCTTCCGTGTAAGCGCTGTCATGTGATCAAGGCAGAGGAGCTGCCGAAACGCGTCATGGTGGAGAGTTGCTTGTAAATAAAATCAATCAAGCACCTATCTGGGTCCTTTCTCACTTTGTTCCAGCGGAGTGGCATGAAGGCATAGAGCGAGCGTTCATTGATATATATATATATATTGTCCAACAAATTGCCCAAGCATTTTAGGGGCGCACTCACGGCAAGACACCACCAGCCGGTTCCTCCCTCACAGGTATCACCAACGGCTTCTTTACTTGGGAAATGACCACGCAAAGCTTCTTTAGTAAAACATCTTTATAGGACCTGACGCGTTTCAAAGCCTTTGCTTCTTCTTCAGAGGTCGCCATTCAAACAGTCACAGGATACTCTGTGCAGACTCCGCCTTTAGTAGGACGCGCATAATGCGCGCTCTGCATTCTGGGATATGTAGTTAACAGAGCGTATTTCACCTTAAGTAGGTCCTGCGAGGCTGTTCCTTTTAAGGTTAATTTTATCTCCCTTAGTGGGCTACCAAGAAGTTTTCATGGTCTCGTTATGTCCCGAATCGCCGTACCGCATAACAGTTCGGAATAGTTCCGATCAGCGGTCTCCTCTTTCCTGGATGTTGCTGCCCCCCACGGCAGGACTGCCGAGTTTAATATTGTCCAACAAATTGCGCAAGCATTTTAGGGGCGCACTCACGGCAAGACACCACCAGCCGGTTCCTCCCTCACAGGTATCACCAACGGCTTCTTTACTTGGGAAATGACCACGCAAAGCTTCTTTAGTAAAACATCCTTATAGGACCTGACGCGTTTCAAAGCCTTTGCTTCTTCTTCAGAGGTCGCCATTCAAACAGTCACAGGATACTCTGTGCAGACTCCGCCTTTAGTAGAACGCGCATAATGCGCGCTCTGCATTCTGGGATATGTAGTTAACAGAGCGTATTTCACCTTAAGTAGGTCCTGCGAGGCTGTTCCTTTTAAGGTTAATTTTATCTCCCTTAGTGGGCTACCAAGAAGTTTTCATGGTCTCGTTATGTCCCGAATCGCCGTACCGCATAACAGTTCGGAATAGTTCCGATCAGCGGTCTCCTCTTTCCTGGATGTTGCTGCCCCCCACGACAGGACTGCCGAGTTTAATATTGTCCAACAAATTGCCCAAGCATTTTAGGGGCGCACTCACGGCAAGACACCACCAGCCGGTTCCTCCCTCACAGGTATCACCAACGGCTTCTTTACTTGGGAAATGACCACGCAAAGCTTCTTTAGTAAAACATCTTTATAGGACCTGACGCGTTTCAAAGCCTTTGCTTCTTCTTCAGAGGTCGCCATTCAAACAGTCACAGGATACTCTGTGCAGACTCCGCCTTTAGTAGGACGCGCATAATGCGCGCTCTGCATTCTGGGATATGTAGTTAACAGAGCGTATTTCACCTTAAGTAGGTCCTGCGAGGCTGTTCCTTTTAAGGTTAATTTTATCTCCCTTAGTGGGCTGCCAAGAAGTTTTCATGGTCTCGTTATGTCCCGAATCGCCGTACCGCATAACAGTTCGGAATAGTTCCGATCAGCGGTCTCCTCTTTCCTGGATGTTGCTGCCCCCCACGGCAGGACTGCCGAGTTTAATATTGTCCAACAAATTGCCCAAGCATTTTAGGGGCGCACTCACGGCAAGACACCACCAGCCGGTTCCTCCCTCACAGGTATCACCAACGGCTTCTTTACTTGGGAAATGACCACGCAAAGCTTCTTTAGTAAAACATCTTTATAGGACCTGATGCGTTTCAAAGCCTTTGCTTCTTCTTCAGAGGTCGCCATTCAAACAGTCACAGGATACTCTGTGCAGACTCCGCCTTTAGTAGGACGCGCATAATGCGCGCTCTGCATTCTGGGATATGTAGGTAACAGAGCGTATTTCACCTTAAGTAGGTCCTGCGAGGCTGTTCCTTTTAAGGTTAATTTTATCTCCCTTAGTGGGCTGCCAAGAAGTTTTCATGGTCTCGTTATGTCCCGAATCGCCGTACCGCATAACAGTTCGGAATAGTTCCGATCAGCGGTCTCCTCTTTCCTGGATGTTGCTGCCCCCCACGGCAGGACTGCCGAGTTTAATATTGTCCAACAAATTGCCCAAGCATGGATATAACTTATGCTCGTTATGGACCACATATCCCATAATACATTGAGAGACATGCACTTAGCCAAGCCCACTGTGGGCGTGTATTTAATGAGCAAAACGAAATAAAGAGAGCACTTCCTGCAACAAGCCTATGATTAAGATGTGTTACATCGAAACGCGTAAGGCGCAGAAGATTGTTTGTTGGCACGACGGAAAAAGCAGAAAAGAAAATAGCCAGAGGGCAGGCTTCCTTCCGAGTGCACTCCTAAGCTCCAGGGCAATTGTTTAATCAAATTACTCGCGGCGGCCCTCGTCGTAGAGGAGTAGCACCACCTCGTCATCTGAGGGGCTGAGGAGAGAAACAATTCTTTACCGGACAGCGTTGGAAGCCCAAAGAAATTGACTTTTTCACGCTGTGCTAAGCCTACTAAAGGTATTCAATCATACTAAGTATTGAAGATTTCAGGAGCCTACATAGGATATAACTTATGCTCGTTATGGACCACATATCCCATAATACATTGAGAGACATGCACTTAGCCAAGCCCACTGTGGGCGTGTATTTAATGAGCAAAACGAAATAAAGAGAGCACTTCCTGCAACAAGCCTATGATTAAGATGTGTTACATCGAAACGCGTAAGGCGCAGAAGATTGTTTGTTGGCACGACGGAAAAAGCAGAAAAGAAAATAGCCGGAGGGCAGGCTTCCTTCCGAGTGCACTCCTAAGCTCCAGGGCAATTGTTTAATCATATATATATATATATTCAGTGAAAAAACCATAGGTTTCACACACGTTATAGTTAGCGGACATTTCACTCATAAAAAACCATTGAAATTCCCCCGTTATAGTTAGTTAAGCTAACTATAACTCGCGCACCCGCAATCCACTGCTGATGACGTAACATATTACATCACTCATGACATGGTCAGTGACATCACTCATGACATCACTGATGACATCTCAAATGACATCACTGATGACATCATCCTTGTGACAGAGTGGTAGACCTCCTCTCACCCTAATATAACCTTTGATGCAAACATTCAAAAATAGAGACTGAAATTTTCAAAAAAATGGACATACCAATATCAGTTACAACAACCTATTCAGTAATTCTAAGATCCACATACACATCCACTCATTCACCAACAGTCCTGTACAGTCACTCATACATGTACTCACGCATCATGTGTACTCATACACCTATACATCCTGTTACACATTGTCACTCATCCATAGAGTTACTCACACACATAGTCACTCATGCTAATAAAGAGTCAAACATCCATTTACTTGCATATTCAGTTATACACACACCTCATCACGTACTTCTACAGAAACTTACACATACTTACTCTTTTAAATAATCACTAATAAAAACACATAATTATTCATACAGGAACTGTTTCAATCTCTCACTCTCACACATACTCACTTATATACACCAATAGTCAAATATAATTCTTTAAAACATATTTAGTAACTCATAAAGACACTATTGAGACAGTCATTCACTCACTAACACACCCATACACACACTCATCCAACCATACAGTCATGCACACATGCTGTCTTCAACACATACAACCAGAGAGTCAATCATACATGCACCTATGCACTACGTAATACCCCCCACCGAATCATGCAGACACTCAAACTGATACTCAAAAAACAACCTAAAATCCAATATAAACACCCATGTAGCTACTCACCAACCCAAGCAGACACTTATACACAAAGTGAGAGACTGATACAGATAATTACATATTTAAACATTACTCACTAAGCCATGTATTCACTAAGATACACTTAATCAGTCAGTTACACAATCAAATTTTCAAAAACAAATCATCCTTTCAGACACTTATATACCCATTTATTTTTCCATCGACCTTGAGATATACATATATAAAACATATTTAATTTTCAGAACAATACACATTCACTGGATGATGTCATCAGTGATGTCATTTGAGATGTCATCAGTGATGTCATGAGTGATGTCACTTACCATGTCATGAGTGATGTAATATGTTACGTCATCAGCAGTGGATTGCGGGTGCGCGAGTTATAGTTAGCTTAACTAACTATAACGGGGGAATTTCAATGTTTTTTTATGAGTGAAATGTCCGCTAACTATAACGTGTGTGAAACCTATGGTTTTTTCACTGAATTTGCAAGGTTTTTTAAATGCTAAATCCTAACTATAACGTGTGTGAAACCTATGGTTTTTTCAGTGAATTTGCAAGGTTTTTTAAATGCTAATTCCTAACTATAACGTGTGTGAAACTCATGGTTTTTTCAGTGAATTTGTATGGTTTTTTAAATGCTAATTCTTACCTATAACATGTGTGATTCCCATGGTTTTTTCATTGATTTTTGATGGGTTTTTTTTACAAATTCTTATATTAAACGTATAACATAGAGATTCTTTTTTTCCTTTTTTAAAATTTTTTTTTTTTTTTAAGTGCGCGTACGGTAAGCTTACGGTAAGCGTACGGTTTGCGTAATGTTCGTAATTTTTCTACTCTTTTTGCGTATGGTTACGCAATTTACGTAGCCGTGCGTACTGCGTACGTGGCGCGTAAGCGTGTACGCTACACGCGCACGTTACGCGGAAGTGTTGGGGCGTGCCCGTTACGCGCATGCGTACTTTTACCGTAAGCGCTCCGTAAGCGCACCGTAAGCATAACGTACGCGCACGGTGGGTCATGTGATCAAGAAACAAAACTTTTGATTGGTTCAAAGTAGTTTCAGTTCTAGAACTCTCCTACACCACACCCATTCCCCTCATTTCTGCTTGTGATCCCTTAGGAGAAGGAGCTGACTTGTCTTTGGGATACGATGGCAGACCAGCACTCTTCTGCTGAGAGTGAGGCTAGCAGCACCACCATCAGGCAGAGAAAGAGGAAACAGAAGAGCTCTTTTATATGGGAGTATTTTACTTTTCCTGGGGGTGAGAAAAAAGTAAATGCTGCCTTGGTGACTTGCAAGCTGTGCCAGCGTGTACTTTCGAGAGGTAATCCCAACAAGAAGTATTCCTTCGGGAATCACACTATGTTGAGACACCTTGAGGATGTACATCCTAGGACACATGCACGACATACTAGAGGCAACCCTTCAGTAAGTCGAGCAAGCACATCCACAGCAGCTCAGCCGAGTCCTTCTTCGGAAGCTCAGCAGAGCCCTTTATCTGTGGGGGCAGATTCACCTCTTTCTGGTCCTGTGGAAACTAACCATCGGTTTGCGAGGGTTACTATGCGGTGTTCATTTTGCCATGGTTTAATTGTTCATAGGGAGACCAGTCTTCCCCTCATTAACAGCAAAATAGACCAGCACATTTGTCCTACCAGCTAATGTTCCCATTCTTCCTTTCCTCTGTCCCTGCATGAACACAACGGCTCTTTTAAGAGCCAACCTTACCTCTCAACTTTTTTTAATTTTTTCTTAAAAACTTTTTTTTTTTTTTTACCGTACGCGTACGGTAAGCGTATTTTTTTTTTTTTTTTTTAAAACACTAAAAAAACAATTATCACATTACAAGGTCCTTGAGGGTTAATAACTAAATACTGAAAATCTGTTTGAGGAGAAGTGGAAGAAAGGGACCATCTAATTTCTGACTTACCTGACCCACCCAAAAATTTAATTATAATTTTAAATTTAATTGAAATTGCTTATAAAAATGGCTTTATTTTTCGAAAATTTTCTTTCTCAATCTGGAAAAAAAGAAAAAAGTATTAATATTTAATAAAACATTTTATAATACAGTACACGTATTTACATATTTTCCAAAAAACAATTTTTTGCCTTTTTTTTGCTGTTTTCAGAATATATTGCATTTCACTATAAATCGTGAAAGCAATTGCATTCATCACTTAACAGCGGGCAAAAAAAAATTAACAATCTCAAAGATTGTTTTAAAAAACCCCAGAATCTCTTCTCACTAAAACATAACATTATAGAAATGCAAAATATTCAAAAAAAATTTCATCTAATAACAATAACTATTTCTTTAAAATACCATCTGACAATTTTGTTACAGAAGCATAATCACAAAAATAATATATCTCAAATAACTCCACAATACATCTGGTTACCTTTCCTTTAGGCCAAATGGTAATTTTAAAATTCTTTTTTGATTATATTTCCAATGGTAATCCAATAAAATTCCAAAATTTAAATTGGACAGATGTTACCGATTCTCTCTAAAATTTTGGTTTCCGAAAGATTAATTAGGAATTAAATAAGTCCACAATACAATTGGTTACCTTTCCTTTAGGCCAAATGGTATTTTTAAAAATCTTTTTTGATGAAATTTCCAATGGTAATCCAATAAAATTCCAAAATTTAAATTGTACAGATGTTACCGATTCTCTCTAAAATTTTTGGTTTCCGAAAGATTAATTAGGAATTAAATAAGTCCACAATACAATTGGTTACCTTTCCTTTAGGCCAAATGGTAATTTGAAAAATCTTTTTATTTGTAAATTCCAATGGTAATCCAATAAAATGGTAAAATTTGTACAGATCTTGCCAAGTCTCTCTAAAATTTAGGTTTCAGGAAGATTAGATAGGAATTTGCTAAATCAAAAGGCAAACGTTGCTTGAAAATCAATTGGGAATCATTACACAGTGTCCAGCCTTTTTCACATTTAAGATAAACTGTGTAATGTCCAGAAGTTACAGTAGGTCCTTCATGGAAAATTATTGCAACTGTTACAAAAGTTTTTCCTGAAATTGATAATTGCTGTCCTATAAACTTCTTTATTAAAGTATCCAATTTTGAACCATCAGCTTTACATCGTTGCATCATTAAAATTACATACTGTCCGTATTCCTTTAAAATTAACGTTGAAAACATGTCAGATTTACACTCACCGCATTCCATGCTATGATAGCACCTTTAACTAATTTAGCAAAAGTGACTGTTTTACTGTCTGGCAATGTTAAATAAATAAACCTTTCAGAATCAACATTAGAGCCACATGTATTGAAACAGTTTTCACAACTATGTTCCCATTTATAAGAGACACCAAACATATTTTCAATTGGCAACCCTTCTTCTTCCAGTACCTGAAGAAAATACATCAAGAACTCCTGTGCGTCTTGCTGTACATTTTGAGAAAACTGTGTTCGTCCTGAACATACATCTAAAAGTTTTCTAATTTCAGTAGCACTTTCTATTTGAGTTTTATCATTACTCAGCTTTTGAAAAAGGAGACTCAACTCAGAACAGAATCTTTTTGTCTGATTTACTATTATCTGCTCTTGCAAACTTTCCAGATAAAATGCAACATTCAGCACTACATTAGCGTAGCAGTTGACACCAGAGCTATTTTCAAAATGACAACCTACAACCTCTTCAACATTTTCCTTTTTCTTTTTGCTTGCAATTTCTTCACTCCTCTTTTTTTTCCTCCTCTCTACATCCTCATTACAGATATTCTCAATTCTCCTTTTTCGAGAAACTACACGTTTCTCCAACACAGGATACTGACCTAAATGAGGAGCATAGGTTCTTCTTAATCTATTATACTCCTTTACACAGTTTGTATCAGCACTAACTTTTGAATCATCAAAGTCTATCATGAATAAACCAGATAATGTTTTCACTCGTGACAAAGCTACATAAGCCATACCTTCTTTGAACACAGTTGAACCAATGTTTACAAATGCACAATCTACAGTCAATCCTTGAGACTTGTGAATAGTTACAGCATATGCTAGAGAAAACGGAAACTGTTTTCTTTGTACATATAAGTCTTTCACAAGCATGAAACGAACTGTACAACGACAAATGTCTATAACTTCTTCTATCTGATCAAATTTTATTTTTAAACATTCAATTCCATCTTTTTTCTGATAATTAATAAAACCCACAACTCTTCCCATAGCTCCATTTACTAAGCCTTTTTCAACATCCAAATTTCTCCTTAAAAATACTCTACAGTTCATGCAAACATATAGATTTTTTTCTAATCCAGCAGTTTTGGAAATGTTCTTCTCTAGTGAATCCAATTTATTTTTCAGTTTGCCTGTTAATGTGATAGTAATTCTTCCATCCTGAATTTTGTCAACTGCTTCCAATTTTCTAATCTCTTCCTTTTCCAATTTCAAAAGCTCCTCATTGAATATTGAGCATTCACGTAGAGTTGGCATTAAGCAGATGACACTTTTCTTTTCTGCAATGTTCTTGTATATCTTCTCTGCAACTATTTCTTCCTTTGGAAATAAATTATGTAGCAACCGACTCTGTAATGCTTTTGTGCCAGCTTCAGTGAGTAGTCCAATTCTGATATCTTTCAGAATACTTCAATATTCTTCATCGTTTGCTTGCCTCATATTAGTAGTAAGTTCCTTGTACTCAAAGAAGGACCAACTATTTGCATTACCAATGCTTCCCAATGACTTCTTTGTGTCTTCATGTGTCACAGTATTAAACACTGGTTGTCCTTTAACTGGAGTAAGCTGTAGAAGATCCCCAAAAACTATGACATGTTTTCCACCAAATAACATGTCATAGTCTGTCCTTAGAATTTGCTGCATTCTTAAATGCACAAAGGCAAGCATTAAGTTTGATACCATGCTCACCTCATCAATAATGAGAACTTGCATCTTCTTCAATACTCTTGAAACTTCCAAGCATGCTTCTCCAGTTAGCTTGTGGTATTGTATTTTGTTCTCATGCTCCACTGGTAACATTAGCAAACGATGTAAGGTGATTCCTTTTATGTTATATGCTGCTAACCCAGTTGGAGCAGTAACCACACAAGACAAAGTTGAATCCGTTTTTTGCTGTAGGTAGCTACTGATGACTTTTATTAAGAAACTTTTTCCAGTTCCAGCTTGTCCGCTTACATACATCCTGATTGGATGAAATGATGTGCATGAGCACTCTTTTTTTTCATGTAGTAATCCGTGATCAATTTTGTTTCTGATCTCTTCATAAATTTGTTGCTGCTCTTCATTCAGTTGTCTTTCCAAATTTGGTAAGTCTATAAATTCTTCTTGAGCTTGATTCATAGCCGTTTCCACTTCATTCATGGCTATTGCAGCTTCATTTTCAACGATTGGTTGTCCTAGGGGATCTTGACTGAGTGTTCCTGAACTTTGGCTGTCTTGAGAACTGTCTCTAGCTACTTCAGCTGCAATTGTAGTTTCCTGTTCAATTTCTTCATTTAACATTTGCACATAATTTGTGAAAGTACTGCATTCTATGCTGTCTTTGCAAGCATTAAAGGAATCTTCATAGCTTTGAAATTCTCCCAGTAGTTCATCCTCTGTACGCCATGGTTTAAACAGCTGTAAAAGAGCCAAGTAGTAAAATTCCTTTTTGTCAGTAGTGTCGCAACTCAGCTTCCTGTGATTTATCAAACTTCCTTTTGTTTGCTTCACCAAACATCCTTCCTCACCAATGACTTTATATTTTCCATTGTTGATGTCTTCTGTGGCTTTCCGTGAATAAATGTAGTTCTGCAGCACTTCATAAAGACACATGTTCTCTAGATGAAGACTTCTCTTGGGATAATATGTGTCCAACATGTTTGATTTCAAAATATCTGTACTTTCTGGGTCATTCTCGGCCAAATATTCAATTTCTACAACAGATTTCAGTACCCGATTTCTCATTGCTGCAAGGCCTAAACTTGCCCAAATTATTCTTCTTGATTTCGAGTAGAGACTTGCAGAAGATAACCTATCTGAACATTCGTAGGATCCAATTTCTCGATGCGATAACATCTTTAAACTGAAACTGTACAGCTTCTTACTGACAGTCTTCTCGTGAGAAATCTCTTCCCACATTTCTTTCAATTCAGTTTTTTCAGATTTAGTAATGTAAGACGTTACATATCGAGCAACAGCAATGGAATTGTCAGCTACATACTGTATATCCATGTTAGCATTCCACATGGATAAAATGACTAGGTTGTAGTCATTTATATTTTTTGATTCTTCTTTTCTTTTAAGGTTGTAGGTATTCTTAGGTGATTTTCTTGTAATAGTATGTCTCACAGATGACATAAAACTGTTTACTCTTCCATTTGAAAGAACAGGTCTAGGAAATCCAAATCGACATTTAGTGTAGTATTTATCTTTGCTCTTGTATTTCCGTCGACAGTATTTTCCACACCGATGACTTTGGAAACATAAAACTTGCTCCTTTAACTTTTTCTCTTCTGTGCTTTTTGGTATAGCACATGTTGCATATTCTTCAATGAAAGATAACACTGCTTCATCAGTATCTGTTCCAAACTTTGGGGCATCCTTGATCCACAACAGCATATGAATATGAGGAGCACCTCTTGCCTGGTACTCTTTTCTCCAAAAGAAATCCACTACTTCTCCAAGAGGTTGATTTTTTTTATTGCAGATGAAGGACATCATAGCCTCAAATCTATGATTGAAATATCTGCAAACATTAACCGGATCCAATGAGCACAGTTCTCCTGCTGTCTTGTATTCGATGTTTTTAATGTTTGAATTTGCCTCTCGTAGAAAATCCAGTAAATCATCCCAAGCGTACTCAGCACAGCTTAGGGTAAGGAACCATGTTGGTGTTCCTAAATTCCGTAACATACATTTTAATTCACCATGGCGTCGGTACCAATATTCAATTGTCCCATGCTGACAAGCCATCAGATTGATCAGTTGTGTTTCCAAATGATCATCTCGGTGCTGCACTTTCTCCATAAAATCCTTAGCAGACACATTTTGTAAATGTACTCCACTTTTTAAAATGTGATTTACTGCATATGATAATGCAGACAAGTCGCTTTCAAATAAAAGATGGAACAAATAAGGAATACTTTGTCGAAATCTGGGATCTTCTGCATATAGTCTTGTAGTTCGATACTCAGAAGCTGGAATCTGTTCTGGACGTTCATCGTATCGTCCTCCTTTTCCTGTAGGAAACAGCTGGGGAAAACATCGAGCTTCCAAGCTCTCCTCCCATACACTCACGGGAGTTCCTTTTGCTTTCTTCATCTGAAACATATCAATATTGTCTCCCATAACTTCTTTTGAATGAAGAGGATGTATGCTAAAATGTTTATAAATTTCTTCTTCCTTTGACTTGTCCACTTTTTCAATTTGTCCAGTTGGTGTTTCTGTGTCTTCTTGTAAATCTTCTTCTTCTTCTTCTTCTTCTATATAAATTGATTCATACCATTTGTTATTCCTTTTCAAATACAAATTTGCTCTTTGTACTTTCCGTACATCTACCAGCTCCTGCCAAATCTTCTTATTCTTTGTAGGTACACCATTAACCAGAATAACTAATGGTTCAGTTTCCAAAGTATCTGCATCAATAGTTTCCATATTTTTTTTCAAATCCAAGGGCAAATACACCACTCTACCTTTTAAACCTCTCAGTAAATCTGAAGGAGGTAATTTACCAGTTTTGGGCTCCATACGTACTATGGTCTGGAAAGGATGAACACATTGAATAAGTATAGACTCATATGTATTTAATTCAGAAAGTTCGGCAGGAATAGCATCCAATTCTAAATTATTATGTACAGCTCTGGTCGGCATTCTATTTTCCTCTAACTTGATGTAACAGTATTTACAAATACGCTGATCTTGACCCAATTCAAAACAATTTTCAAGAAATATATATGTGGCAAAATCCTTCCACTTATAATTATCTTCATTTTCACTTTTTCTGTAGAGATCAACATTCCTGGTTTGTTTTCTATAATGAGTTCTGCGGCAACAAATACAAGTAATATTTGGTCTTTCATTAGAGATTATTGCAAATTTTGTTATGTGATCATTAAATGCCTTACTTACAGAGGGTTCTACATTCTCTTCCACTTCTTCCTCATTTACTGTGTCCTTTTCTGCACTTTCTTGTTCTGGACCAAAGTAACAAAACTGAATTTCATCAGTAACCTTCTCTACATCTGATACCGATCCACGGAACAGAGCCCTATTCAATTCATCTAACTTTATTGCTGGACTTTTAGCAAAATACAACCGTCTCACAAACTTTCTCATTTCAGTATGAAGAACAGCCAGCATCCTAAAATGATGAAAAACACTTTTACACACTTTTCTAGATAGACAAGCCAGAGAATGTCCCTGCAAACCAGTATTCTCTCTCACTCTGCATGGATCTAGACTTTGAAGCACCTTAATCTTCTGTTTAACACTTTTTTTTTACTATATTCTCTTAGAAACTCACAAAATTTATCAATAGATTCCTGACGCACAGTGCAAATACTACTACAATTCCAAGTGTACACTGGGGCTTTAGGACGTCTCCCCATAGCCTCATCCGCCATCACTTGTACCTCATCTCTTGGAACCATTTTCTCCTTCTCCGTTATACAACCATTTTTCTCTTCATAAGCACAACCTCTGGTGTCAACTGCATGCAGCAAACTATTACTTTGAAAATAACTCTCTTCATTAAAAAAAGGTTCACTACTTGAACTATGCATCCATTCTCCTAAAAACACTTTACAAAAGTTTGTTCTTTTCACTAGTCTTTTCCTTTTGCTATGTGATTTCAGTACATTGACCATTTTATCTAATGTACGCATCCTGTTCAAAATTAAAATGAATAGTTTCCTTTTTGCAACCAGCCTTAGTGATGCTGAATGTATTTGCATTACTGACTGCAACCTCAAACCCCACTCGGTTGTGAATACTATGCATGATTCCACAGGATAAGCAGCTGGGTGTGTGCTAAGAGTCTGCTTCTGCAGAAAAAATAGCTCCCCCTTTCCTACTAATGCAACTGTAAAATTACCAGAGTAATACGCAATAAATCTCTGTCTATAATTCCTCTTTGCACACAGAGTCATGGTTTGATATTAGTCAGAAAACGAAATTTCTTTGCCAATTTGAAAGCACACTTACTACTGTTTTTTTGGCAAGTGATATGTACTTTTACAGTCTGACACATTTTGAATCCACTTTTCATATTCTGAAAAAAGCACATGTCCAAACAGCTTTTTGAGACCAGCAACATGTGTAACCTGGGTGACTGACTACACTCCAGCAAGGGCAACCAGCCTTAGTGATGCTGAATGTATTTGCATTACTGACTGCAACCTCAAACCCCACTCGGTTGTGAATACTATGCATGATTCCAGAGGATAAGCAGCTGGGTGTGTGCTAAGAGTCTGCTTCTGCAGAAAAAAATAGCTCCCCCTTTCCATCTAATGCAAATGTAAAATTACCAGAGTAATACGCAATAAATCTCTGTCTATAATTCCTCTTTGCACACAGAGTCATGGTTTGAAATTAGGCAGAAAACAAAATTTCTTTGCCAATTTGAAAGCACACTTACTACTCTTTTTTTGGCAAGTGATAAGTACTTTTACAGTCTGACACATTTTGAATCCACTTTTCATATTCTGAAAAAAGCACATGTCCAAACAGCTTTTTGAGACCAGAAACATGTGTAACCTGGGTGACTGACTACACTCCAGCAAGGGCAACCAGCCTTAGTGATGCTGAATGTATTTGCATTACTGACTGCAACCTCAAACCCCACTCGGTTGTGAATACTATGCATGATTCCACAGGATAAGCAGCTGGGTGTTTGCTAAGAGTCTGCTTCTGCAGAAAAAATAGCTCCCCCTTTCCATCTAATGCAAATGTAAAATTACCAGAGTAATACGCAATAAATCTCTGTCTATAATTCCTCTTTGCACACAGAGTCATGGTTTGATATTAGTCAGAAAACGAAATTTCTTTGCCAATTTGAAAGCACACTTACTACTCTTTTTTTGGCAAGTGATAAGTACTTTTACAGTCTGACACATTTTGAATCCACTTTTCAGATTCTGAAAAAAGCACATGTCCAAACAGCTTTTTGAGACCAGAAACATTTGTAACCTGGGTGACTGACTACACTCCAGCAAGGGCAACAAGCCTTAGTGATGCTGAATGTATTTGCATTACTAGAAAAAAGACGGGCAGTGAGGTATATCCTGCGCAAACAATTAGTGATTAAAACAGTGAAAAAGAGAGACAAAATTATCACAAGGGTTGCATCAAAGGGAACAAAACAGCCACCACCCAACGCTGTTGCCTACAATTGTAAACAATTGCAACTGTACAAAGAAAAACACTTGTAGTTCCCTGAGCAAACTAAACATATCACAAGCTTCAATTTCAATTCATAGAAGTCATTTACGGATCACAGATAAGTATGTTAATAGATAAGGGCCTTGTCCAATCTGCATCTTCTTTTTATAGTCTCTGTGATCACAGCTAAGACATTTCTCCTTAGGAGACTTGTTCAAACCATAGGCGCCTCAGTGTTCAAAAAGTAATCCAAGTCCATATATGACTTTTGCAGAACAGAATATTTATTTCGATTTCAACAGGTTCAACAGGTCATAAAAGAACAGCTCAGGGAACTACAAGTATTTGCATTACTGACTGCAACCTCAAACCCTAAAAGTATTCCTCATTTATAACAATACACCTTATTTTATGGTGAAAACATAGTCCATTATATTTTACATGTTCCTTACATTTAAATTTCTCCCAAAACACAAAACGATAAACACAACTTCAACAAAAGGAATTCCAATTCTATTATTCATTTCTTAATTTACCATATACATCCCCTCTCAAACTCATAACTCACCTTTAAAATTAGTTAGTTGTGAAAGAAATGTGGCACTCAAACAGCAGATTATCAGAGCCAGGATCTCTGTTCTGTACACCTCTCTCCTCTCAGCAGAACCAGATAATGGCAATGTTTCCCTCTCTTTTTCCACACATATACATGTTAATTTCAAATCTCAGTGCTTCCCCCTTTTTTTCAAATGTAATCACACATTTCTATTGGTTGAAAACCAACCCTTTTCCAAAAGTACCCTTCCCCCAACTTGACTTCAGCCTAGTACCCTTCCCCCAACTTGACTTCTGCCTGCTACCATAGCAACAGCTCTTGAAACACTGCTGTGTAGAGTTAGGTCAGAAGTTCACCACACAATGTTTCATTTCCAAAGAGCAAGAGTGCTTGACTTTTCAAACCTAACAGCAAATCCATAGTACTGTTCTTTGGTAACACATTTTTCTGTACCAATACAAAACATGCTTCTATATATTGACACATACAGCCTAGTTTTTAGTGTAGAATGGTATGAAACAGCCAATGAGTTCTTTTTATTTAAAAAAAATATGTATGCCTCCATTTCCAAACTGTCTTTCATTTCTTTTTCCCATTCTACTGAAATACACCTCCTGAGTGCATCCCGATATCCTTGGAAGATGTTCACAGTGTGGATTGTAGGGCACAGCTATGTCTTCTGGAGAGAAAAGTATGCAGAGAAAACAGGTATGGTGAGAGACCTTGCTTTGCCAAATGTAGACATTAAATGGATTGGTCAGAGAGGATTAAAGTGGCACCAATTGATGCCATTGGTGAAATCCTTCATGCAAATCCAACACCCTGACCTCATAATAGTGCACTGTGGTGGCAATGACCTAGGCACTTTGACTGGGGTAGGTCTGGAAATGCTTATGAAGGAGACCTTTGCACAACTGTTTTCACTTTTCCCTAAAACTGCCTTTGCGTATTCTAACATATGCCAAAGGCAAAAATGGAACTGGTCCAATCATTTTTGTCCGCAGATTGACAAAGCAAGAAAGCACGTCAACAAATCTGTTTCTGCTTTCCTCCGAGACTATGCTATGGGTTCCATGTATGGTATGGGTTCCTTGCGTTACGACATGCAAGACATTTATAGAGGAGATGGTGTACACTTCACTGATGAAGGGAACAGAGTCTTCCTCTTGAACCTTAGACTCTGCATCGGTACTTACTTGTAGGTACCACTAAAAAATCAAATCACTTCATAAACACAACGGCTCTTTTTAGAGCCCCCTAATATCTAAACACTTAAATCTGAATTTTATTTCTTTTTTCTTTTTTTTTTTCTACCGTACGCGTACGGTAAGCTCACCGTAAGCTTACCGTACGCATACCCCGCGATTTTTTTTTTAAATTAACAAATGTTTTTTTTGTACTTTTCTGTCCTTCTTTGACCCCCTTTCAAATGTTAGGGGGGTCTGTAACTCTCTTCCTTGCCCCCTTTTCAAGTTATCTCCCTTTTTTTTTCTGTGTGAAACACACGAAATGGCGGCCGACACTTCCTGATTTCGTCCGATTCGAATGTTTACAGTCATGTGACAACCAATCAGATTTGAGCTCGCGCACGGCACCGTACGCGTACGGTAAGCTTACGGTAAGCGCACGGTAAGCGCACCGTAAGCTGCCACAGATATATATATTGATTTAAATGCTATGTTCTCAGGAACTACTGAACAGATTTACACCACACCTACAAAAGGCACTTCCTTGACCTGCGCACTTCCTCTCTGCCAAATTACAAGTAATTCTGTTCAGCCGTTCGGGCTGTAGCTGTGTCTAAAGGTCCTATGGAAAAATGCATGGGGAAAATGCGTTTCTGGACCCCCCTTTTTTCTCAGCCCCCGCTTGACGAATCCCCCCAAGACTTTCAGGGTAGGAGCGGAGCGTAGCGCCCCATTAGTTTTGAAAATTTTGCGAGGATTCGTCGACCGGCGCCAAAGTTATTCCAAATAGAATGTTGCGGATTTCCTATGGAAACAGGGTCCTAACTATAACTACCTACTGGCGACCGCCAGTAGGTAATATATATATATATATATATATATATATATATATATATATATATATTCACTGAAAAAACCATAGGTTTCACACATGTTATAGTTAGCGGAAATTTTACTGATAAAAAACCAATGAAATTCCCCCGTTATAGTTAGTGCAGGCAACTATAACTCACGTGACCGCAATCCTCTGCTGATGCTAATACTGTATTTAGACACTTATTTGCCCATGTCTTCTTCCATTAAATTTTAGCTATACATATATTGCAAATATTTTTTTCCATAAAGACACATATGTCATCAGCAGAGGATTGCGGTCACGTGAGTTATAGTTGCCTGCACTAACTATAACGGGGGAATTTCATTGGTTTTTTATCAGAAAAATTTCCGCTAACTATAACATGTGTAAAACCTATGGTTTTTTCAGTGAATTTGCAAGGTTTTTTAAATGCTAATTCCTAACTATAACGTGTGTGAAACCTATGGTTTTTTCAGTGAATTTGTACGGTTTTTTAAATGCTAAGTTACTTTACGCCATTCGTGGCGTGCGCGCCCACTTAACGCAGTTCGTTCCGTGCGCTTCGCGCACCGCGCGCCCACTTTACGCAGTTAGTGCCGTGCACGCACGGTGGGCACGCGGTGCGCTACGCGCACCGCGTGCCCACGTTACGCTAGATGGGCCATGTACGCACGATGCGCTTCGCGCACCGTGCGCACATGGGGGACATATGATGCGCTTCGTTGTGAAAGGTAATATTTTAATTTTGCAGTGGTAATATAAGCTATGCACTAATGGTGGCCTTCGGGCACCTTTTGCACATGGGGTGGGGAGAGTATGGATATATTTTTTTTTTTAATAACTTTTTACCGTACGCGTACGGTAAGCGTACTCGCCGAAATTATCGAAAAAATGAAAATTCCGTTTTTGCCTTTAGGGGAACTTTGGGGACTCCCTCAACATGGCTAGGTGCTTAGGAGCTGTCTAAACAGCCCCTTTACATGTTTTTGCCCTTTGTTTTTTAACCCCCTCTCAGAGTGCGAGAGAGAAAATGGCGGCCGCAACTTCCTGGTTTCGACCAATTCAAATGTTTACTAAGATCTAACAGCCAATCAGATTCGCGCTCGCGCACGTCACCGTACGCGTACGGTAAGCTTACCGTAAGCGCACCGTAAGCTGGCTTAGATATATATATTGATTTAAAGGCTATTTTCTCAGGAACTACTGAACAGATTTACACCAGACCTACAAAAGGCACTTCCTTGACCTGAGGACTACCTCTCTGCCAAATTTCAAGTAACTCTGTTCAGCCGTTCGGGCTGTAGCTGTGTCTAAAGGTCCTATGGAAAAATGCATGGGAAAAACGCGTTTTGGGACCCCCCTTTTTTCTCAGCCCCCGCTTGACGAATCCCCCCGAGACTTTCAGGGTAGGAGCGGAGCGTAGCGCCCCACCTATTTTGAAAATTTCGCGAGGCTTCGTCGACCGGCGCCAAAGTTATTCCAAATAGAATGTTGCGGTTTTCCTATGGAAACAGGGTCCTAACTATAACTACCTACTGGCGACCGCCAGTAGGTAATATATATATATATATATATATATATATATATATATATATATATATATATATATATATATATATATATAATACTACATATTTATTTTTAATTATACAATATGTAAATAACCTCTGGAAGAGGGTAGTCATGTATCCGGAACATACCACTTAGAAGAGTGCTTAAGGAAATCCAGGACTGCTCCATGCAAGGCTTTGTGGGCAATGCATGAAGCCTTAAACTTAACTCATTGCCTGACAGGCAGCCAATGCAGGAATTTAATGGCTGGAGCTGCAGATTGCCATTTGGGAGTCCAAGTGATCATTTTGCCAGCAGTGTTTTTCAACACCTGCAACTTGTTTAGATGTTGCTGCTGCATGTTGAGATATAAGGCATTGCAATATCTATCTTGGAAAGAATAAGCGCTGTGATCACCATATTATTTGGCAATAATGCAATGTAGGGGAGAATCTTTTTTATCATCCTAAGGACATAAAGAGTGGAAGAGGTGTTCGCATTAACCTGAGGTCCAAAGGTAACTTTGTGGGCTATAATAACACCTTGCTTTGCATACTGGGGTGGGGAGATGGCCGAGTTCTGCAGGCCAGCACTAAAATGACCACAGGGAGGGAGTGTTTTCAAATATAATAACCTCCGTTTTGGATGAGTTCAACCTCAGACAATTCAGCTTCATCCAGTTGCCTACGGCTGACATACAGTCGCAATACTTTAAGGCTTTGCTGCTCTTAGAGGACGATAATGCCACCACGATCTGTGTGTCATCTGCGTAGGATGTGAGGTCAAATCCAAAGGATATGATTGGAGATGCCAGCGGTTTAACGTACATATTAAAGAGGGTGGGGCTGAGGGAAGAACTCTGTGGAACACCGCATGGCAAGATGAATGGTTTAGATTGTTTAGATGTAAAGGGGGCCAAAGCAACCTTCTTTGTTCTATCTGATAAAAAAGAATCCAGCAGCTTCAGGGGTGTCCCCTTGATCCTGCCAGCCTGAAGACATTCTACAAGGTGCTTGTGATCAACTGTGTCAAAGGCTGCTGACAGATCAAGGAGCACCAGTGCTGCTGTTCCACCACCAATAACTATGTATCCAATTTCTTCTGAGGTTTTGATAAGAGCGGTCTCAGTACTATGGCCGCTCCTAAACCATAATTGGGTAGTGTCCAATAGGGAACGGTCGGTCAGGAATTGGGTGATTTAAGAGTTTAAAGCCCTTTCTATGACCTTTGCAGGGAGTAGTAGCCAGGAGATGAGCCTATAGTTGTTTGGATCATTTTGATCCAAATTGTTCTTTTACAGCAGAGGCAGTATTGATGATGTTTTCCAGTTTTGGGGGAAAATACCTGACGTGAGCATGCAGTTAAAAATGTCGGTGAGGCATAATGCTATAGTGTCTGCTGCTTGTTGACCACAAGAGGAGGGCACTACAGTCCCCTCACTGCCATTGACACTTTCAACACAAGGAGTAATCTGGACTGGGTGGGGGGAGGGGCACAACTTACAGCAGCATAACCCAAGCACACAAACCTCTGGACCTCACAGTCATCACCATGGAGAAGCAAGAAAGCATCCTTGGTTAACTTATCTGTCCATGGCATACAAGGACAATATAAATGTTGTTATCACGAACAAAGCTCAGCAGCAACAACATTTGCTACAGTAACACAATCACATGTGTGCAATCAGATGACAACTAGGAACACATATGACCAAATAGTATATCTCAAATGCACACATACATACAGGACTGTGACTATGTTGTCAGACACACCAATAAGACTCAACAAGACATGCACAAATACCAGCACACATGCACAAATCTTGCAACACATCGTAAGAAGAAGTGAATGTATGTCATTTAAAAAGCATGAATGTGTAAAAGAACAGCACACCTTTGTCAGGCACAGGTTGCCACTTGAGTTTCAATGGCTATGTACAGTCAAAGAATCAATACATGAGCTGTTCGTGCACAAAGCTCTACCTGCTCGGCAAAATGCATCTAGTTAAGATTACAATGTTCTGAACCAATATAGGCCTCTGTGTGTGTGACAATTGAGGACAGTGCAATGTACATACAGTCATCATGATGTACAACAGCAAATGTAATGTTTGAGTTCCCTTGACCTATGCAAAATCACAACATACATTGGGTTTTTCTTCTACCCACAGGGCCTGCTGGGGACACTGCAGGAACAGAACAAGAATCCCAGTCCCAGACTCTGGTTGACCCTGAGCTCTCCAGTGTGGAAGTCTCACAGTCCTCTTCGGACGACGATGAACGACCTTGCCCCTCTGGTGTGGATCAGCATGCAGCACCAGCAGCTGTAACTCCAGCACCCCCTGCGAGCACTCCTGCAACATCTGCCAACACCCAGATGACCTCTACCACCACGGACAGACCAAGGCAAGAAAACACCAATGGCACAGCTACACAGGGCACTCTGGAGTTGGCGGACTACACCAGTGTCAACAATGAAGGAGGCTCAGTGTTGTCTGTGTCTGCAACGGCAGGGCATGCTCGTGTGGGTAGGGGTGGTGTGAGGGTGCGCTGGGTGAAGTCACGTCCTGAAGATGGTTCTGCTACGCAAGATGAACCACAGTTAACACGCATCATAAATGCATACTGAGAATGCACTGGAGACTTTGGCCAGGTAGTTGGGATCCTCAAGGACATACAACATCTGCAGGCTGCACATTATGCCAAAATGGACTCCCACATGTCCAGGATGGAGTCCAAAATGGATGACCTCACTGCGGTACACAGGGCCATCCTCACATGCCTCCGCCAAATTGCTGACAACATGACCACACCGCCCTGTGTGCCCAACACATCTTTTGCCACTACATCTGCAACTGCCACAGGGAGGGATGAGGACTCTGGCAAAGAGTCCCCTGCACCTGAGGGTCCCCCTCAAAAGAAGAAGAGGGGTCATCAGAAGAAGGACAAATGAGAGACAGATGGCCATGCCTACCCCCAGGAAGTGAAAACCTGCTCCTGATATCAGTTCTCCTTGTTAACTGTGAAGAACCAGAACCTTTTGGGCCTGGCGGCGCAGGGTACGCCTTAATCTCCTGGGTTCTCATGCTCAGCTACACAGAGACACGGGGACACTCTGTTAGGCGTTAGAAGATCAGATTTATTAGCTGCAGCTAGTACAGTTGTCCCAGAAGTACACAAGGTAGGTTCACAGGAGACTGCCACTTCACTCTGTGGCGCACAAACTTTTATACCCTATAGGTAACATATACATTAACCAAATACACACCCAGAATATACAAGAAAGAGCCAATAAGAAACATTGAAAAACAGGACAGAACCAATAGGAGAGATTTGATAACAAAGTGTCAGATGACTCGAAGAAACCTCTCCTCCAACTATGTTTGTCACCCCTCCCTCAAACTAATTCATTAACGGATTCGTAACTAACTTGCAGGTGGCGCGATACGTTTGTGTGTGTTGGAGGACAGTTTGTGAAATGAGAGAATGCTAGCAGAGGACAGTGAAGGCCAGACGATAAGATAAAGTCAGAAAAGAATAGTGTGAACCAACAGATAGTTGAGACGGGGATTAGAAAAACCAGACAGGGATTAGTGTACTCGGCCAGTCCTAACACCAGCTTTGCAAATAGAGGCAGAAGGCGTATTTGACACGAGGCTGCAGAAAAAGCCGAATAGACTTTGTTCACCGTGCTGCCTGAGTGATGGCAACACAAGATGGCGGCGGAGCACAAAATGACGGGTCGATTCGATCACGATCGAAAATCGAATTTCCTCAGACCCTCCTTTTGCCAGAACTCATGCAAGATAGACTCATGTTAATCTGAGTCAATGTCGATGGCCATAAGGTCATCGAGCTGTTGCTGTAACATCATTCTTATGTTCTCTGTTACTTGTGGTTTGGGTTTAGGGATGCACATAGTAGCACACAAGTCGCAGATGGCAGGACCACAGTGCATACAAAGGCAACAAGAGAAAATAATGGTCAACACTATTCCAAGGAATGTCAACGCTTTCCAACCCCATTTGGACAGTAGTCCCCAAAACCACTCCGTAAAAGACCAATCTCCTTCGTCCTGGTGAATCGACTCAGAGATTATATGCAACTTGGAGATAGCTTGGTATACTGTCGGAGCGTCATTAGGTATGAAAATACAGCAACTTGACCCGATCAATTTGCATACTCCACCACGATCCGCAAGAACAAAATCTAAGGCAACTCGATTTTGTAGGGTCATAAGATGGTCCGCCTGTAGTTCTGCCGTGATGTTACTTAAGGCTCCTACAGTGATGTCTATTGTGGTTTCTACGACACAAACCAGTTGCCTTATATTTCTGCTGTTGGCCATTGGGCCCCAAAAAGGAAGAAATCCTTTGAGGAAATCTCCTCCCTCTTGTCCTGCTGTGTCTTTTGAATCAATAATCCCTCTGCCATATCTGTTTCGATGATAGTTTGCAGAAGCGGTGTATGTAGGGGGAAGAAGGAAAGCTATATAGCAAGTACCAGAAAAACCAGTTGGCAACCAAGTGTAACCCGTTTTGTGGCAGATAAAATACGTGCCTTGAGATGGCACTAGAGGAGGCGAGTTCTGAGAGGAGTAAACGTATGTGTGGGAACAGTTGTTTCTTTGTATGGTGTCAGAAGACCGATCATTTATTTGCAGACAGAAATTTCCCTGAGGAGGAATAGTCCAAATTGGTGGAGATTTTCTTTGTTGCATCTTATCATTAAGACTGGTGATATAATGGGTGACGTTCCAGTTTGTATACGCTTTCCTTTCGTCAATGGAAATCTTACTATTTTCCATGATTTTAGCCATAGCTACCATTCCCTTAATCAATGAGCTATGACTAAAATCTGGACCACCAATATATGAATTAACGGATCGTCTGAATTTACTTTGGTAGACATTGGAGAAGATGACAAAATAAGCCCAAGCAGAACCCTCATAAGAAAACGGGAGAACTAAATACGGCATTCATTTTTCTGCGGTATGTGGCATAAGTCCACACACCCAACAATCAGTTGTGTTGACCACTAACTGGTGTTGATGTAATAACTGGACGAAGGAATTGTTATAATATTCAGTTCTTCTAATGAGTTCATGTTGAGGAAGGGTATGAAATAGATGTGGAGAGACAACTTTTTGCTGCAGAGCATAAATAGTCCAACCTATAAACGCCAGAAGGATACACAATAATATAATAATACATAAGGTTATATTGAAACGACTATACATTAATTTACAGGATTCTTTCTTCATTTCATCCTTTCTCCCTCTTTTGCTTTGTGTAGTTTCCATCTTTCTAATGGTTGCTCACGGCAATCTTCCTCGATCACTTAATTATGATTAGGCTTTCCTGTTTTCAGTTTCTATTTTTGGTAAATTCTGGTAGGGTTTTTTCAGTTTTTTCAATACCTTAAAAAACAGTGGTTCTCAGTGGTTACACATTTTTGCGCCATTAAAAACAACAGAAACAGTGTTTTTCCGGTGTTTATGGAATTTTAATTTAATTTTTATTCTTGCTTGCTTTCTGCACTGATAGTGAGTGCATGTGTATAGGTAGTGTGTGCACAGGGTATATATGAGGACAAAATACATTTTTACTGCACCAGAATGGACTACTAAGTCAATAGCATTCTTCATTAACTCTGAAGATTGTAAAGATGCTTTCAGCATACACTCTAGCAAGTGACAAGGATATCTTACAGGGAAGTACTTCAGCTCAGGTATCTATTTTGACAGGCCATCATACAACTTGTTCATATACGTAGCTGAATTACTGCAAATACAAACAATATCACTCCAATCTTAATTGAACTTGGTAGGAACTTTTTTCAGCAGCATTCCAAGTGACACTGTTCCATGTTTAACAAATGCCTGGCGTCATGTTTTCACCACTATCTCAGATGCTTGGTGACAACATTAGTTTCACACATACCTGCCACTACATCTTGCATTGAATGTTTGAAAACTGGGCTGTTTGGCAATTCACTTACAATCAATACTGACTCACTAGAAAGGGGGACAGATGTATCAAAGGACTTCACCCATTCTCTGTCTGTGGGTAAATGTGATGCTACATATTAGGAAAGATTCTGATTAATCCAGCCATTTCACCTATCAGTGAAGTGAAATGTAGCCAAAATTTCAAATATGATTTTGATATTTCCCAATTCTCTACAGTTTATACAATAACTAAATAAGACCTAAAAATGCATCTAAACACTGCATCTTTAGACCAAAGACCACAAACGTAAAAAAGACAATGTTTCAGTGACATCCCTAAACAACAAAACTCAAGCAGAATAATGTTATCCCAGTCTCTCTTGATACTACCTTGTATAACAAAGTTACATTGTATTGGCCCCTTAAGGACGAAATAAAAATGACTCTTTCACTCATCTTTTCCTTTCTTTGAATGGCACTTAGTTTGTGGTTGCAAAGGTGTTTTTTCAGTGTTTATATGATTACACCAGTGATGGCTATTTTCCTTTCGGTGGGGTTTTATCAGTTATTATAGGTTTAAACCTAAAACCAAATAGCCTAATTATGATTATCTGCCGTCCTATGACACTGCAAGTCCTGCAGGCCTATTGCCACTACTCAGGTCACAATCAAGACTCCTACCGTGACCCTGCAACCGGGATAGAATACTACACAGGAGAGAGAAAAATCTTAAATGTTCTTTGGTCTAGGTCTTAGATTATAATGTTCTTTATCAGGAACGGTTTGGTTTTGGAA
Organism: Triturus cristatus; assembly: GCF_964204655.1. Taxonomy (NCBI): domain Eukaryota; kingdom Metazoa; phylum Chordata; class Amphibia; order Caudata; family Salamandridae; genus Triturus; species Triturus cristatus. The sequence goes on from NC_140592.1 coordinate 465,654,749, forward strand.
CACTGTTCGTGGGCTTGTTGTATCCAAGCGACGATGTGGTGTGATCGCTTCCTGCAGAATGTCGTCGTCCTCTTTTTCAGACAGTGTCCCATTCAGGCGTGCATCGCTAAAAGGAATGAATCGTGGAACTTTTTCACTTTCAGAGTACCAATGCCTCTACTAACCCACTGATCGAAGGGCAAAGGCAAAGGCACTTTCTTACAATGCACGCCGTGAATCCAGTTTTTCTTTCCTTCGACTTTGACTGCTGTTCTCGTGGTCAAAAGCATCAAACGAGGCTCCCTCCACCTGGGCTCCAGATTTCTCGACTTTTGGAAATTCTTGGTGCAGACCCAGTCACCTGGTCGGATGGAATGACCTGGGTCGGTGGAAGCCTCTGGTAAAGCACTCTAACCTGTTGATGGAGAACACGCAAATTAGTTGTAAGTTTATGCAAGTAGTCAATCAACATTGGACATGGCAAGTCTGAGTATTTCCTAGGGCGAGGGACTCCCCATACATTAGCTGGACGCCCAAAGACCACTTCGTAAGGGCTAAGTCCCAAACGAGAGTGCACAGCAGTTCGGCTGGACAGGAGAGCCAGGGGCAAAGCATCGGGCCAATTAAGTCCTGTACTAGCTTGGACTTTTGCCAGTTTTATCTTCAAAGTTCTGTTATAACATTCCACTAGACATGCTGACTGTGGATGGTTTGCCGCATGAAACTTTTGCTTGATACCAAGTCCCGCACAAACCTTTTGCATGACTTGGCCCACAAATTTCGCTCCCATTGTCACTCCAGACAATGCGCGGCAAACCAAACCTGGGGAAAAATTCTTTCAGTAAAATTTTGCCTGTGGATAAGGCTGTATTGTCTTTTAGAGGGTATGCTTCTATCCACCTAGAAAAGGCGCATACTACCACCAAAACATATTTGAGATTGTTGCATCGTTCCATGTGTATGTAATCGATCTGCAACACCTCAAATGGATATGTCGGAGGAGCAAAGTGACCCGCTGGAGTTGGGGTTCCTTTTCCCGGATTGGACATTAAACAAACAATACAATGTTTTACTACATTGTCTGCACATTTTGGAATTCCTTCGTTTTGCCACACTGGAGCCAAAAGCTTGCATATACCTTTCGCACTTAAGTGGGCTGGACCATGTGCCATAGTAACCACTGGTAGTACATAGGCATCTGGTAACAACCAACGTTGGTGTTCAGATAATTCCACCCAACAACCCATCTCATCTAACATTCCCGTACTTTCTTCCCACCTACTTAATTCCTTCTTTGTAGCCTCTTTCTGAATTGACTTTCCACTTTCTACTGTATTCTCATACATTCCTCTCTCTCTAACCCAATTCGCAGGACCCGCCACATACATTCGACTTGTAACGTCTCTCGCTGTCTTTTTTGCTACTTCATCTGCAAACGCATTTCCTCAGCCAACATCATCTGTAATCTTTTTGTGCGCACTACACTTCACAATTGCTATTTGGGTGGGTAAGGTAAGTGAATCAAGAAGATCAGTCACTAACTGACCATGTTGTATTTTAGTGCCATGTGAAGTGAGGAATCCCCTTTCCTTCCAAAGACGCCCAAAACTGAACGCTACACCAAAGGCGTATTTGACTGTCGGTGTATACGTTCACCCTTTTCCCTTTTGACAGCACACATGCTCTTGTTAGTGCTATCAGTTCCGCTGCTTGAGCTGAATTGTGTCTGATACAGGCTGTTTCCACAACGGTATGTAAAGTAGTTACAGCATAGGCTGAAACTGTATCTCCATTAGGCATTTTGAAACAAGAACCATCTACCCATAGAGTTCCATCCGGATTCTCTAGCGGCGTATCTTTCAAGTCAATTGTACCTTTTGTCTCTTCCTCAGTACGGAAGAAACAATCATGTTGTTCCTCAATACTTGTCTCGTCTGGAAGGGGCAACAGAGTAGCTGGATTTAGGGTATTACATCGTTTGATGTGTACGTGACTAGACAAAAGCGTCAGCTCGTATCCAGTTAGACGAGCACTCGTAAGATGCTGCATTTTCGTTCTGTTTAGTAAAGTATCCACTGCCTGTGGTACCATGACAATGAGAGTATTGTCTAGCACCACTCCAGCAGACTGTCGAATAGAAATTGCTGCTGCTGCTGTCGCTTTAAGACAACTAGGCAATGCTTTAGCTACAGGATCTAATGTAGCCGAAAAATAGGCACATGGCCGCTGTTTGTCTCCAAATTGCTGTGTTAAAACTGAAAACGCACAACCCTCTCTCTCATGCACATAGAGTGTAAAAGGCTTACTGTAATCAGGGGTGCCTAGTACAGGAGCAGAACACAGAGCAGTACGTAAGTCAGTGAAACTCCTTTGACACTCGTCAGTCCAAGGATGGGGCTGAGGCGTATCTTTCAAAGTGAGTGCCAACAAAGGCTTGGCCAACAGAGAGAAGTTAGGGATCCACTGCCTACAGTAGAAAGTAATACCCAGAAAGGCACATACCTCCCTTTATGTGGATGGCACAGACATTTGCGTAATCGCCTGAATTTGTTCTGGTGTTAATCGTCGTCCCTCCTTTGATAGGAGATGACCCAAATAGGTAACCTCTCGACGGACATATTGTAGTTTGGAAGGTGAAACCTTGTGATTCAGATTACACAAATGGCGTAACAATGCAACAGTCACATTTTTGCAAATATGTTCTGAATCAGCAGCGACTAACAAGTCGTCCATGTACTGGATAAGAGTAGCACCAGAAGGCAAATGAAAAGTATCAAGATGACATTTTAAAGCTTGGCTGTAAATGGAAGGACTTTCACAATAGCCCTGAGGTGCGCGCTTGAACCGGAAGCTTCGGCCTCCAAGAGAGAAGCCAAAAATATCCCTACTCTCTTCGGCAATGGGAATACTAAAGAAGGCATTCTTTAGATCGATAACAGAGAACCAAGTCGCTGTGGAAGGTATCATTGTCAACAGAGCAGTGATATCTGGGACAACAGGAAATTGTGGTACAACAATTTTGTTTACCTCCCGAAGATCAATTACGAAATGATATACAGGAGGCTGAGAAGGATCAGTGCGTTTAAGAACAGGAAGAATAGGACTATTGCATATGTTTCCTCTTGTTTCTTCAACCACACCCTTCTGAATCAAATCATGAATGATTTCCAAAAGCGCTTTTTCACCTTCAGTGGAAATTCTATACTGCGGAATACGCTGCAATTCAACATTGGGCTTGAGAGTGACAACATAACGTGGAATTTCAAGACAGCCTACATCGTTCGGACCCGTGGCCCAAAGCGTGGCCAGAAGAGAAAGCAATTCAGGTGGAAATTGATCTTTGGACAAATACATTGGAGAAATCCGTTTCTGTCCTAAAGTAAGATGTACACCAGAAGGAGAACAATATATCGTAGCATGCATTCTTTTCAATAAGTCTAAACCCAACAGATTCTCACCGCAACCATTCGTCAATAAAAGTGGAGCTTCCAAATCATAAGGGCCAATTGAGATAGGCAGAGGGCAAGAAACCGGATTACGAACAGGGGCGCCAGAAAATCCTACAGATATATTTGTTAAGCCAGCCAAAGGTGCCCCAGGGAGTTTTGAATGAATGATAGAACTTCTCATCGCCCCAGTATCTAGAAGAAATGGCTCTAAAACACCCATTGTAGTGACGTTAACATAAGGTCCATTTTGGTCTACTGGAATCGACACAACTCCCTTACTTTGTCCATGGCTGTCCTAGTTAGCATGAAGACTTTCATTCCCATCTTCAATGTAACAATCCTCATTGTAGTACTGTGTAGACCGAACGTTTTGCTGATCAAAGTAATTCACGGAATTAGTAGGAGGAGCAGAATGCTGTTCTTGGGTCAACATACCCCGACCTCTACCTCTGTTTGCTGACTGAAGGCCAGCACGACCTCGTGGAGCAGACGGTGTGCCATTACGCTGCAATAAAACCGGACAACTATTCTTGAAGTGACCTTCCTCTCTACAATAGGCACATTGATTAGGTCCTAACAGAGGTAGCGGAATATATGGCTCAGGCTTTTGATACATCCTCTGAAACTGCGGAGGCTGTTGAAACTGGGGCTGAGCATAGCGAGGAGGATAAGCTTGTTGCAAAAGAACCTTCGTTTTTAATTCTTTCGTCTTTTTCTCTTGCTTCTCTTTCTCTTCTTTATCTCTGTTTTCATAATATTGTGCAGTAGCCAATATCTGGGCAATAAAAGAAACAGCCCATGAACTTTCTGAATCTTTCAATTTGTGTGACAGCTCGGGAAGCAAATTAAATACGAATGTGTCCACAAATAATCGCTGTCCACCCTCTGTAGCCATATCTTGACCACTGTGATCAATAAATGTCTCCTCGAAACGAGTGAAGAAATCAGAGACACTTTCATCTTTCTTTTGTTTGCATGCCGCTAATTTATCCCAATTAACTCTCAATGCAGGCATCATCGTTTTCATTAGTGTAATAATCCTACCAGGGAGTTCTGAAATCAAAGCATCAGGCTTTGCACCACCCACTTGGTCTCTATCTGTGGCAGTTATAACATCCCAAGTAGCACCTAATTCTTGTGAGTGATTCTCTTTACGAATCCTAGCCCATATTGTCTGTGGGACTACATTTCCCATCAACATATCGATATCAGCTAGGTTCATGATGCAAGCGTCAACTGTCTGTGATAATTCCTTATAATAACCCGCAGGGTTTTTACGAGGATCCGGTAGAGTCTGTTTTAGGGCCAAAACTTCAGATATCTTCCAGGGGACATGTACCCATATACGCTGGAAATGTGCAGGAATAAGTGGTACGTTACCTGCTGCTGGAACCTCTTCCTTCCATACTGGAGGAACCTCTCTCATGGGATAATTTTTCAATGTCAGTTTAACCGATGGATCGGAATCAAGGAAAGTCTGAGAGCATAATAAGTTTCTAAAGGAAATAAGTGTCCTTACAGCATTTTCAACTTTGGAACCCACAATAAGTCCTTTATCAAAGTCAGCCTGAACATCTAGCAGGTCCTGTGGAACCGAATTTAAATTCACATCCTCCCATTCTTTAATGAGAGTATCGCACATTACATTAAAAAAATATCTTTGCGTGGGTGCATTCCATTGTGAGAAGGTAGGCATAATATCAGGCACACTATATTGGGGACCCTTTTTGATCCATTTTTGTGCGAGAGATTCCAATCTCTCTCGTTCTTCAGAATCTGGGAACTGACTACGAGATTATCTTCGAGCAAAAGCCGGAGACACATTTAAAGCTTCAAAGAAAGGAGATAGAATACCAGTGACAGTGTCTGTGAGTCGCTTACGCATAGACGGAGAATTGGACATGAGAATAGGAGACAAAGTATTAGGCAAGATTACAGTAGGAGAACCAATAATTGTGGGAGGTGCAGAAGGCAAAGAAGATCGAAGATCAGGAAATGAGGGCAAAGATGTCGAAGTTCATGGTAAAACTGGCAGAGGCGGAAATACTGGAGGAGGCAAATGTGGAAGAGCCGGAACAGGTGGAGGTACCACTGGCGGCTGAACAGGCTGTAACAACTGGGGTGCATTGGCACCTTGTGCATAGGGCGGAGGCAATCTCAATAAGTGAGACATTAAGGGATCTTCTTCTAAATCTCTCTTGTTTTCGGAAGGGGAAACAGGCAACACCGGATAGCATTTATCTATCGCCATACGATGCTGTCTCTCTGAGATTTCTATCGCATTATCAATTTCGTCGTCTTTAAATCGTTGAGCAGCCTGTATAATTGTCATACCCTGTGCTTTTCTATCTCGTTTTGCTTGCTTAATTTCTTTCTGTTTGGCTTCCTTACGCCAAAGGCGGAAAGAGTCAAACATTGCCGGCCGGGCTTTTCTTTTGAATAGAACTGCTTCTAAATTATCTAGCACATCAGGCTCGAAGCTACCATTTTCTGGCCATTTTAGAACACCATCTTGGGTCCATGCTTCGTTAAAGGCAATGGGGTCAATACCATGTTTTGAATAGAGCTCATATGTGGGAGTTCCAACCGAAGGAATCGGACAAGAGTCCTCAAGCCGGGAATCCCTATTACAACCAACGCAACAAAGTTTTCCAAACTTAGTCAGACCAGGCATCTCGTGATTTCCCCGGACTGTTCACAAACATCAAGGGGCTAAAACTCAGTTTACGCAGCACAAATGCACTTACCCCTCGGCTTCGGCTATTGCAATAGTCGAATCTAAGGACCAGAGGTACTAAGGAACAAAGGACACAAATTGTGGGCGTGACCCACGAAAATACTTAACTAAGGACGTCTTCTTACACCAACAGATGCCCGTCTATCGTCTCGCTTTACCATACATCACCAAAGGAAGGGCCAAGGCAGTGCGGCAGTCAGGGTAGCAGTCTTTAGTAGCCGTCAGGAAGGAGTAACCGCGCTGCAAAAGACCTTCGGACCACTTTCGACATACAGGGGTCGCTTAATGTGGCTCGCGAATCCTCCGGAATTTTCTTGCGGGGTTCCTCATGACCGTCGGGCAGAACCGGTACCACTGAAGCCGCCCCACGTTGGGCGCCAGTTGAAGAACCAGAACCTTTTGGGCCTGGCGGCGCAGGGTACGCCTTAATCTCCTGGGTTCTCCTGCTCAGCTACACAGAGACACGGGGACACTCTGTTAGGCGTTAGAAGATCAGATTTATTAGCTGCAGCTAGTACAGTTGTCCCAGAAGTACACAAGGTAGGTTCTCAGGAGACTGCCACTTCACTCTGTGGCGCACAAACTTTTATACCCTATAGGTAACATATACATTAACCAAATACACACCCAGAATATACAAGAAAGAGCCAATAAGAAACATTGAAAAACAGGACAGAACCAATAGGAGAGATTTGAAAACAAAGTGTCAGATGACTCGAAGAAACCTCTCCTCCAACTATGTTTGTCACCCCTCCCTCAAACTAATTCATTAACGGATTCGTAACTAACTTGCAGGTGGCGAGATACGTTTGTGTGTGTTGGAGGACAGTTTGTGAAATGAGAGAATGCTAGCAGAGGACAGTGAAGGCCAGACGATAAGATAAAGTCAGAAAAGAATAGTGTGAACCAACAGATAGTTGAGACGGGGATTAGAAAAACCAGACAGGGATTAGTGTACTCGGCCAGTCCTAACACCAGCTTTGCAAATAGAGGCAGAAGGCGTATTTGACACGAGGCTGCAGAAAAAGCCGAATAGACTTTGTTCACCGTGCTGCCTGAGTGATGGCAACACAAGATGGCGGCGGAGCACAAAATGGCGGGTCGACTCGATCACGTTTGAAAATCGAATTTCCTCAACTGTCACTGTACTCTCCCACATGGAATGGTGGGTCTAAGTTGGAATGATGACTCAAATGACTGTGGACTTGGCTCTGAAAATTTCATCTACCAACACTAACAACTTCTCTGTGAACTTTGGATTTCTATCACTCTGTACAGCACTATCAATTACATGTACTGTTTCCCACATGCATCTTAATTAAATCATAATCACACAATACTTGCCTATGTTGTGAATTAAACACTGTTTGTGAAATAGAGATGATGACCTGCTTAACAAATACTTTGCAGGGAAAAAACTACAGCAATGAAAACACAGTCTTGTGAGTAATTGTGATGTGACACATATGAGAGATACACACAACAAGGTCAACAAAACACAAAAATCACATGGAATACATACTCATTGCCTCCACTATTGTGAACTGAAAAGACACTTAAATGCACATACACTAAACTCATTCAGACAAAGTGGAAATCAGGCCACAGGTACAGTATGCAAATGAATGTTGGATGTCTGCATACAGACAACGCATGCCTCAATGTGGAGCACAGGTTTATTACACAGTCACAACATGTTGCCTCCACAACAGATGCAAGCTAACCTCACCGTGACAATGAGCACAAAGTAACCAAGAGAGTAAAAATGTTAGTACTTGGTTGTGTGGCACTCCTTCCTGTTTCCAAGAAAAGTTGCACTCTGTAACAGCATTGCGTGTTTTGGAGGTCACATGTCACCAGACAACAGCCAAAGGACCCTGTGAAGGACAGACATAGAACAGTCTTGAAATACCAAAATATCTGCATACATCTCCAATAGACATTCCATACACAAGTCTTACGATTTGTGAACACAACCTAGGACTCATGTCAACACTACTGGTGAACATACTAACTCAATGGACACATAACTACAAGGACCATGTCAATTAGCATGCACCCACACGTATGCATAGACATTGCACTACATACACATATCAGGCAAAGAAAAAGCTTAGTCAACTCATCACTGTATACTCACAATCATGAGAAAATGTTGTTGATGCGCTGTCTCCGAACATCCTCCTCCCCCTCATCATCACTGGCAACATGACCCAGGGCTGGATACTCCCCTGCTGGAGGCTGCTGGTCATCGTCATCTTGAATGAGAGGTAGCTCATTCCTCAATGCCAGGTTGTGTAGCATGCAGCACACAATGATGATCTTACACACCTTTTCTGGTGCATATTGGAGGTCCCCTCCTGTCTGGTTCAGGCAGCGAAATCTGCTTTTCAGTAGTCCAAATGTCCACTCTATTACTCGCCTGGCCCGCCCATGTGCCTCATTAAAACGTATCTCAGGAGGCGTGACAGGGTTCCTGAGTGGTGTCAGCAACCAGGGCATGTTGGGGTATCCGGAGTCCCCTACATTCAAACAAACAAACATATCATAGGTCTGAAAAGAGGGTAAAGCTCGAGATGCAAACAACATAAAACATAAACTGACATTACACACCGACAAGCCAGGCATGCTGATTTGGCAGCTGTGACATCATCTGTGGAATCCTACTATTCCTCATGATGTACGCGTTGTGTGCGGATCTGGGGAAACGTGCACAGACATGTGAGATTGTCATGTCAGGCAGACATACCACCAGGGCATTGATGGAGTGAAAATGCTTCTGATTCCTGTATGTCAGTTCAATTGCTTGTGGTGGTACCAAAGCCACAAGTGTACCATCTATGAAGCCAATGACATGTAGCATCCTTCCTAAAGCATAAAAGTAACTCTTGATGTAAGCAAATTGTCGTGGTGTTGGGAATTTGATGTACCGGTTCAGCAAATGCAACATTTCTTCCAAAAAATCACGGGGCACACGGCTAAACATTGTCTGTGACATCCCACCAGCAGTTGCCACAGTGTACTGGAAGGTTTCCGTGGCAAAGACATGTAGGGCTGCCATCACCTTCACCTTGGGGGTGAGCGCTGATGGATATGGGCGTCCAATTTGCAAATGTGGCGCCAACTGCTCTGTCAAATCCTCAATTAGTGGTCTGGTGAAGCGGTAATTTCGGATGCGGTCACGTTCAGCCATGGTTTCTAGGTCTGGGAAGGGTCTGTGGACAGCTGGTCTCCTGCGATACATAGGTGACGAAGAAACATTATCATTTCACTTTCAAATGTGGCAAGGAACATGCTAAATATCACATGCGACATCGAAGCAAGACTCAATGAAGTTAGGTGTGTACTGTTGAGCATTGACACAGATGCCAGCTATGTGCCCCTCACAGAACATTTCAGGTCCTGATTGTTGTACTATAAGTGCGATGCTGTGCTGTGAACAATCAATGGGGTAGGTCAGAGTACATCTGAACAAATATCACATACCAAACACACACCTCAGTGACTAGCAAAGATAGATGTGTGGTCCAAATGACAGGTGTTTGAAAGATCCACCCACAGGGATCATGTAATGCCACATGGACACTGTCATGAAGTAATGTCTGATGTACACGTACCATCACACCCATGAAACACACATGATGTGATTCAAAATGTGTTTGCATGGCAAACAGGTATGTCTGTGACACAAAGACACAACAGCAACTCACATGCCAAATACAGATGGCTAGTTAAAAAGTGAATTACATCAACAACATAAAAAAAGGATTTTGTGCATTGAACAATACGCAAATACTGTGGATTCACCCCAGAATACTAGCTCAAAAGCACTTTGTAACACACAGTCCATTACAGCTGTTATTCAGGGTGTATGTAACATGTGATCACACAATGGGCCCCTGGAACTGTGTCCAGGCCTGGGGGGGTGATCTGTCAAGTAGTCACTCACAGTTGTGATGTGCATCACACACAATGGATTTGTGACAGGCTTATTGATTGGCTCAGCCAAAATAGTGTGCATTGCATCCTTTGGCTGTTTACTGTAATGGGGACAGACACGGGTGACTATACAAAAGACGTGGCGTACACTTCAAGACCAAGCCGGATGCATACATTGGCTATTGGCCTTCTGTGGTACAGACGCGGGTGACTATTCAAAAGATGCGGCATACACTTCAAGACCAAGCCGGACGCATACATTGGCTATTGCTCATCATGGGGATCGAGGTGTTTTTGTAGCATGTACGAATCGCGTGCAAACAAATGCGGTTGGACAACAACAACAATGTATCAAACTCGATAGTGTCATGATGCAGAATTTTTTAACAATGCGGTAGGCGTGTCCAAGGCATACAATGTGATGGATTGGACAAATTCGGATAATGCAATCATCTCCGACCTACATCTTTGGACCCCTGGAACAGAATCCGCCTCTGCAGCACAGATATAAGGCTGTCTGTTCCCAAGATACTTCACTTGCCTGCACTACATGCTACTTGCCTACATCTCAACCTACCACTGCTGGTGTCTCAGCATCCTCTGGGGTCTGCAATGGCATGTACTGTGGAGAGGGCCCCAGCTTTCACAGAGGAGGAAAACCAGGTCCTGCTGGACAGCCTCCTTCCACAGTACAGCAAGGTGTATGGTAAACCAGGGGAGCAGGCGAGTGTTGATTGCACTGACTTCTCAGTACACCATGTTTCCTAACAGGCACTACTAGCATTCAGATCACCAAGGACATGCATGCACACATAGTCATTGTAATTCTCACAGTGTGTAGATTCATGTACTGGACAGGTACAGTGATGTAAAAGTGTATCCTGTGCAATTTCATTTCATGCACTGAACTCATGTTGTTAAGACAGGCTTGCATACAGGACAACTGCTACTGCTGATACTTGAATTTCCTTAATACATCATCTGCCCTACTATCAATGACCTATATGTCCACATGTGTGAGGAACAAACATGTAGCATGTGTAGTAATGGTGTGTCACTAAGTCATCCTTACAGTTCGACGCCCATCAGAAGCAGGAACTTTGGCTTACCATCGTCCGGGCTGTGAGATATGTGGGGGTCTTCAAATGCTGCATCCGCCACTGCCAGAAGAGGTGGCAGGACCTCCGTGGCTGGACCCGGAGGATTGCAAGAGTCCAACTGAAGCTGTCACCTCCTCGCATAAGGGGTGGACGACGGACCCTGACCCCCCAAATTCTCCAGATACTCCCGGCGGTCTTCCCTGACCTGGATGGGCAGCTGAAGGCCAGACAACAGCAAGGAGGGGATGAGTTTGTGTCATTTAGCTGAACTATGTCTGAAATGCATGTTGCATTCCCTCAGCCTGGTAATACTCTCACAGGTCGTGTGTCTGATGAGACAACACTTGTGTGCCAAAATGAAAAGATGCCCCATTCTCATCTGATGCCCAGGTGTGTCTCTTTCCGTTTGTGACATATGTCACTATGCTCCTGTGTATTTGCTGTAGTCTAAGGTCACTGTGTACAGCACCATGTACAACAGGTGCATTGAGTTGACCATCATGAGTGATGTGATTGTCTGACATGTGTCAGCAACTTAACAGAAATATGACCTGCACTCTGTGTGGTACATACCTAAATGGACGATTAGCTTATCTGGGTAAACACAGGTTTGTGACATTAATACTGCACACACATGCAGCAGGTACGACCAATGTTGATGCCTCCGACAAATGAACTGGATAAGCTTTCAAAATGCATAGTAACCTGCCTCGTGCCCTGGGTAATCCCATGTTTCACATGGACCAAGGACAGGTATGCCAAGTCAGGCTAACCGCGACACTGTCATATCCTATTTTTGTGTGTGTTAGGCAACACTGTAACCATTGCAAATGAAGATTAATGTGTCTGACTCTGTGTCAGTGTGTACAAGACAAGCTATTTTGATTACACATGTTGCCAATGTATAGGATTTGGACAGACATCTCATGTATGGAAATTGGCTCAGTTACACAGGACTAATCATGTGTGTGTGTTATCCCTTGACTGTGCATAATGGTGGCTTAAACATATATGTGTATGCTGTATTACTTTGTTTTTGGGAGTTTGCAAAATGTTCCTGAATACAGATTTGAGACTTCATATACTCCAATGTCTCAGTAAAACAACATGAGCTTGTCAAAGTGTTTGAATTCTATGTAGCACATAGGGGACATGAATACTTGAGCATTTCAGATGTTACTTGAACAGTTTATACACGAGTGTGACCTGGTGCTGACTGTTAAATGGTGATTCACTGTCGAGGTAACAAGAGTCAGTACAGACAGTTTAGGCAGACAGGACTGTGGCATAGTGTGCCACATGAAAACATTTAAGATGCAGTATTTGTACTTGTCAGTTGTCCTGCATGCAGACCATGTTAGCATTGGAGTTCACGACATGAGCCCATCATGGTTACTGGGGATGGAAATATGTTCTTCATGTACACTTAGGAATTTGTCCATCCCATTTGTGTGCCCACTTCCAGACTACTTGCATGAGATGGGACATGTTTGTGATAAGCCCTGACACTCATGAGCATAACAGATCAGACAACATGCTAGACAGTGCCCTGTTGGCCATGTATTTGGTTTAATTTGAGATACATCTAACAGATATTTCCATTGCGATCATGTGTTTGGTGACCATGATTCACTGGCAGACTGACAAGGGACCTTTTTACATATGTGTGAGGTAAAGGAATAGTGGCTTTGACATTATGCAAGGCCTTGCTCTGTGATGTGTTGTGAAAAGAAATCTTGTGTCTAGTATATGCAGATGACTGATGTGAATCTGTTTGCCCTCCTTGTGAACAGCATCATCTACGGCAACTGGAGGAGACAGTTCCACGGACCAGGAGGAAGCGGCTATCCAGACGGGGTCCACTGTGGAGGAAGATGAGGGACCCAGTGGCACAAAGGGTGAGAGGAGCCACACTGAGGGCCGCTCAAACACATCAACATCAGCTGATGAACCATCCAGCTCCAGTGATGACTCCCTTGTGGTGGTGGGTATTACCAGAGCAGAGGCCACACCCACAGAGTCTGTCACTGCCACCACCACCACCTACACCCTCCCAGCTGCTCCCATTCAAAAGGTCCGTGTTCACTACTGTGTGAGGAAGCATGTCTCCTTTGGTCCAGGCACCGCACCCCCTGCATCTGTCACCCCTGCTACCCTGAGTGTGGAGCCTGTGGGCTTGCTGAAACAGCTCCATGTGGGGCAGACATCCATGCTGAGTGTCCTCCATGCACACACCAGTCTATTAACACAATTGGTGTCATACATGGAGGGCATATCATCAAACATGTCTGACCTACAGCAGACAAATCAGTCCATGGCCTCCTCACTGACGGCAGCAGTGTCCGTCCTACAACAGTCCCTCACCCCTCCTATCTCTGCCCCATCCACAGTCCACACCGACCTACCTAACCAAAGCACACTCACACAGGCACATGCACACACCCCAACAGACAGAAGCAGCACACAGCAAGCTCAGACAAAGTCCAAACAAACACGCACGCACACTCAGGGGACTGACATCACACACAGGGGATAGGGAAAAAACAGACATACACCCATCCACAACCACTGCACATTCCTCAGCTACCTCTCCATCCTAAAGCCCTACCCTAGACTCTCCTGCAACCCCCCCTTCTCAGAGGGTCTTCCTCTGTAACCTAGGACTCTTCCCCACTGATACATCAGACCAGACTCGCAAGGGGAAGAGGAAATCACCACGCACAGGGAGGAGATCCCCCACCACATGCACACCCTCCCCTAAGAGTAGGAACACTGAGGCCCCCACCCGTACATCCCCCAGGACAAAGAAAGGCAAAACCCTACCATCCCACACTTCAACCCCCGAAAACTACATCTACTAAAGCCAAGACCACCCCTCCCAAAGTTCACACACCAAAAGCCATCCAAGGTTCACCCACACACTATTACACCATCCCCAAGATGATAAGGCCCTCACCCCCTACCACAGGCACTTCCACTCCCACAACACCACACCCTCAGTCACTTCCAGACACTGCAGTGGAGACCCTGCCCCCCATCTGACCTGTCCACTGCAGTGGAGCCCCCACCCCCACAATCTGACATGGGCACTGCAGTGGAGCCACAACCCCCTCAATCCGATTTGTCCACTGCAGTTGATACGGACACTCCAGTAGCCCCCAATCCACCCATTACACATCCTAGTACACCCTAATCTTGTACCTGCGGTGCCTGGCCTGCCCCAGAAGATGCCCCTCCTTGGGGAGTTGTCCCCTAGTAATGTCAGTGCAGGCAAGCAATGGATGAAGACTCATCCTGTCTGGCCCCTGAAGGACTCATTGACATGGACTGGCCATTGGCCTTGTTTTTCGGCGAGAATCTTGATTTCACATTTAAATGCTGAATAAAGCAATGTTTTCTTATTACTGCTATTTTCTTTTGGTGTACATGATGTTGCTGATTAGTATACTAAAAATTGCTGTTGAAATATTGTTTTAGGCCAAAACATGATAGAGTGATATGATGGACTGCCTGAGGTCCATGGGATATTTGTCCTATTACAGTATGTTGCAGGGTCGTTGTTGGCTGAAATTGCTTCTTGTCAGGATCCACATTGTTTTGGACAAGGAATGTGACATTCTTTTCACAACCTCCCATCTTTGGCTTACAATTCAGCACATATGTCGGGCTGACATTTATACTAATTTTAAATGTTTCTAATGGTATGCACCACTCCAATGGACATGCATATTAGCGCATCGATGATGAACAAGTCATCTGTGTCATCAGTGCCACTTGGAAAACATGGATTATGACTACGTGCCGCCAACTTGGGAAACACACCTGTACACAGGCTGATGGGACCAAAGTATTCTGTGCGTTGTAATAGTTTAGCCAATGTCCGAGTCTCATTCTGACAAGGCAGACCCATGCCACGACCAAGCTTGACACAGTGGACCTTCCACAGAAGTGAAATCAACTCTTGGCAGTGTGTTAATCTGTGACTTTTCCAAAGCCCATGGTATGTGTTCTGTGATCATGAATTTTTGGTGATGACAGCTCTTTTTCTACCAAGACTGTAGTCCCTGCGGATGTTCCTGTCTGCGAGGCTTGCAAAATTGCCCTGTGATTTGTCCGCCTATTTGACTGTGAGTGTCCGTGATGTGGATGCATGTGACAAATAGAGTCAATCTGGTGTCCGCCTTGGTTGGGTTGCTAAAAGTCCCTGAACTGTGTGTAAACTCACATTAGACATAATTAGGATCGCACGAGTCACATCTGTGCTACCAACATTAGCGTGTTTTTTATCTTCTGTTTTCATGCGTTTGGCACTTGTATGTGTGTATGACTGCTCACACTCAGCAGATCCTTCCCTGTCACCTGATGTCAATGTGCCTTATTTGTAGGTCTCTTTGAGGGTTTCATTGCTCTGGGACAGTGTTGGATTTCCCTATGTGTCTGATACATTTCACATTATGCACATGTCATCTGCCCTAAGCGGAGTGACAAATTCCATCATGTGTAATGCCTAGCTATGTGTCTTGTGTTTGTAAAGCACAGATCCAACCACCACCCATGGGATTGTCATGGGTGCATGTGCAATGTCACCATTTAATGTATGCTTAGCTGCTGCACACTGTGTATGATCAAGGTGGGTGGTGTTTAGACTGGCCAAATGTGACTCGCCTCTTGGCAAGACCCCTACCTACATTGTGGCCCTACATTACTGGCCATGCCCTGTGAGTAATGTTTGGGTATGTGTAATGGAAGTTGTTCTGGCAAGACACAGGACACAGTGCCCAAGAGTGAGTGTGCTTCAAAGTATGGTCTACATCATGATTTTGCATCACAGTGGGTCACCATACAGGATACTGTCACCACAGTGTAGTGGCCTTGAGGATACCAGGGATGGTGAGTCAGTCTCCTGATGTGCTGTTTGGAGTTCCACCAAGATTGTTCCACAGGTGACTGTTGTTGACCTGCACATCAAACAATGCCAAATTGCCAACATTCTGTAACACAATAATTGAGATGCATCTGGGTTATACTCAGGACGCATATGTCTCAGTGTAGTTTAGACCACCACCGTGTGTGTGTGTGTGGGGGAGCCTAGAGACACTTACACACACACATGTTGCGTTTATTCTGCAGTGTGTGATTGGCTGGTTGATTTAGTGCATCTTGACCCACGTATATCTACTGGCTTTGTGAACAGTGATTCGATGTTTGTTTTATTTACTTTATCTACTGTCCCTGGGACTCCAACATCTTCAATCTGACCATTCATCATTTTCTTAATTTGCCATTGCTGTCACAGTGTGGAACAGGATCTTGTCTACACTGTTGTTTCTGGCGGATTTCCTTTGTATCTGTGTCTGTATGTGAACCAATGTGTGTTTATGCATTTTGATGGTCACTTGTTCCATTGTCCAAATGAACATTGGTGGCAGTGTTAGCCCACAATGGCAATGCTTGTCTCCACATGGCAGGCTTTTTTTTGGAAGGCCCAATGATGTTTGCCTCAACAGATATGTGCTTGTTTGCCACACAACCACTACTTCGTCAGTACATTGCTTGTGGTTTTAGGCCTCAGAGAGTCATACATGATTGTCTGCACATGCTGGGAGTCAGAATCCCACACTCACCTTTTTGTCACTACACTGATGGGAGTGTTACACCCCATGTCCCCTATGTGCTTGGCACTGCTGGGGGTTTGAAACCCACATTCATCTTTTGGGCACCACACTGATGTGGGGGTTATACCCCATCTCCCCTATGTGCTTGTCAATGCTGGGGCTTTGTACCCCACAATCTACTATTGTTCACTACAGTGATGGATGTAACTGCATTTGTTTGCATAATGTGTCACTGATTCTGGATGTTTGCACAATACACAAGCTTGGCATGGGAGTAGGGGGGGGGGGAGTGTTTGCCCTCCACCTCCTCTGGAGAGGATTGTGCTGGGGGGATAGACATACACCTCCTCTGGGGTGGCCTGTGCTGGGGGGATGGGCTTCCACCCCCTCTGGGGTTGGACTGTGCAGGGGTTATGGGCATACATCCCTTCTGGGGTGGACTGTGCTGGGGGGATGGACATACACCCCTTCTGGGGTGGACTGTGCTGGGTGTATGGACATCCACCCCTTCTGGGATGGACTGTGCTGGGGGGCTGGGCATCCACCAATTCTGGGGTGGATGGTGCTGGGGGGATGGGCATCCACCCCCTATGAGTGTTTTAGCTTTCGTGGGATCGTGACATATTAGTGGGTGGTTGGTGTCTGACTTACCGTCTGTGACGTACGCGTCGGTTCCGGTTGTTGATTCGGTCATAGGCGTACAGTATAGGGATGACTTGCGCGATCGGATACATGGCATCTTTGTCTCGTACGCGGTGTTCGTATTGTGGCACGATTCGGACATGATGTACAGCTCTTTGGGATGCTGTGACGTGCTGGAGGGGGCGACCTGTTCGGCACCGAGGAAGTACGCATCGTACTTGCCCAGCCGGAAACTGCTATGGTAATGGATTCGGGCGAGTCCATTCAGCGTTTACGGAACCGGTTCGTACAGGAATTGTTGCTCGATTCGGAGCGTGCGTGTCACTCGGGAAATGCACACATTCGCGCATCGAACTTCCTCATTTGGATGGACCGGCTCCGGGAACGAGTTGGTCGGAAGGTAAGGCTACAGATGGCTTTGAGAGGGCCATCCGAGCGAGATTAGAATAGGCCCCATAGAAGGAAAGTGTTAAACTTAGTAAAAGCATAGGGAACCATTTCAGTATAAAACCTTACTTGACATCACACACACACCATTTGCACTGTGGTACAAGGGCATGTGCATTGGCGAAAGGAGACCTTAAGGGCAACAGCACTTGGGGAGAGAGCAATAGTGACGTATCTTAGCAGATCTTGCACTGCTGCCCTGTCCTCCTTTCAACGTCATGCAACAACTTTAGTTACTGTGCTACATTGTGTGTAAAATTAGTAAATCTGCTGCTTCGTTTCTCCAGACTAAGCAATCTTCACATATAATGCCAGTATGGAAGACATATAACTCCTACGCCCAGGCACCGATGGACGGTGGTAGTAAAGGAATCTTAGCAGCTAGAAAGGGCACTTATGCTCTGCTGAAATTACTTTCTTTGCCTTTATTTCTTAGATTCTGCGATTTCGGATAGCTGTAAGGTGTCCCACTGACAGATGTTTTGTGAAGCAGTTCTGCATTATTTTATGAAAGCCCTTTCTTTGACAGTAAAAAAATATGTTTCTGACTCCAACTGGTAAATTGTGCTTAGATGGTGAGCCAACAACAAGAGAAGGTGCCCTTTAGGCAGTTACATATACACAACTCAAATGTTAATTTTAAAATTTAATATAGATGAAAAACAATATAAGAGAACACCCATAGGAGAAAGGATAGAACAGTGTGTAATTATCACCAGTGGTGGTTGGTGCAGGTAAGCGCAATGGGGCGGGGCACGGGCGGAGGCAGGGGGAAATTCGACAGATGACGGAATAGGAAAAATTCAAATAAATAAATCAATCCTATTCTGTCGTCTGTCAACTCCCCAAGGGCCCACCACCCCACTGCACTTACCTGCACCAGTCACAACTGATTATCACTGTTTAGTACAGAAAAAGCATAAATGCATATAAAGATATTACAAAAACAGAGTCCACCCATATATAACCATATATTCATCACTTCTTATATTATGACTAGTTTTTTGTGTGACCGTCTGTGTAACCACTCATTGGAGATGCTGAATAGGCAGCGCAAGTCTCCATTAAATATGCTTGTTAATTGGCCAATGGCCCTTCCCCCCACCATTTGTCAAACAGCCTGGTATTCCCTTATGACATAGTATCAGAAATGTTGTCACTGTCTGATACTATGTCATAGGATTTAGAATCAACTTTTTCATGGTAACGGCTCCCTGTGAGAGCCACACATCAAATATAGAATGATAGAAGAGTAACAGTAAATTAACAGGATGCTTTTCACTGAGTTCTGAGTAATATTACAGTATGTTATATATATAGCCCTTAAAGCTCTCAAATTTTCCGAGATCTATGCATGAGTCGCTCATCCTGGGATTTGTAGTGTATTTATCTCATTTTAAAATCCCACAACGCAAAGAATAAACCAAGAAAGGACGAGATAGTCCTTCATGGACCTGGAAACCAGAGGGCTCCGCTGCACAGTATGTGCTTGCTTACAATTGACTCCTAACAATCAATGGCAGCTCCTCCCCTATGGTGAAAGAGCATCGCCCACTGCTCTCAGAGCAGTTAAAAAAGGAAAAATGTACTGGTTTAGTTCTAGGTGCGGGGCTGTGCTGTGCAGAGCAGGGAGAGGAGTGGTGGGCACTTGCAAAGTGTAAATGACGGTTTGGCTGGCCGTCTTGGGCCGGACAAACAGTCATGCTCACTTTGCATGTTCTCACCTGGCTGTATTGCACAGCCTGGGTGGAGAACATGCACAGGCTCCCAGTACCTATCTGAGCACCGAACCACGGCGCTCAGACCAATCACGGCACTGCTGTCATGATGACAGCAGCGTTGTGATTGGCTTTTGAGGAGCCTGTGTGCTTCCGGCTTCGGACCAGGAGTCAGAAGAGAAGGGGAAGAGGAGAGGTGGCGACCGTACACAGGTAAGTGATTTATATATATTTTTTATTCCTTCCCCCAATCACCCCTGCCCCACCAGCCCCGTTCAGTAGCAGCTGCAATTGCTAATAACACATCACACAGACAGCAAGCTATGGTAACCTTACTTGATTCCCTAGTTCTTCAAGCTTGCTCTGATTCATTAAAGGTTCTGGTTTGTCTCCTAGAAGGTGCGGGGATAGCTCATCAGCAGATGCTCTGGGTGTGCATGGTCCTGCGCCATGAGGAAACCAAGCAGTGCTGATCATAAAAGCTCAACTATTGTTAGGAAACTGTGAGTCACCGCTTGCTTACTCTCTCCCTCCATCCATCCCATTCTAATGAGAGATTCTTTTCTGCCTACCCATAGCTTTGAGCGAAGAGGTCGTGGTTGTGGTTACTTCTCATCATTACCTCATTAGCAGTAGCACAGCCAGTGTGGCATGGGCCCAAGTGCAAGGAAGTGATAGGGCCCCATGACTGCTGTTTGAATGATAAAATACAGCAATAATCAGTATTCAGTGGGCCCCTCAGACCTCTGTCCTCCGGTACTACTACACCTGAGACCAGGGATGTATAAAAACAGTGTAGCAGAGAATTGTGCCCCTCTGGTATAGTCTTTCAGAAAGAATCAGAATGGTTAATCTTTGAAACAAGTGTACACAATGTTGCTGCAGCCATTGGCACCGAGTTTGACCTCTGCCTAGATTGGATGAGGTACTCATGCTTCATGATGGGAAACTTGACAGCTCTGCAAGACTGTTTCAATAATTGACAGGTATACCTTGCCAGACAACACTTGCACCATTCGGGCAGTTTCTCGCAGAAAATCATGAATCGAAGGATGAATGGCACTGGCCTACACAGTATTGTGAATTGGAAGTAATTTAGGGAAGTATCCATACTCCAAGGGCTTTAATAATGCAGTAATGCTAAGAACAAGTGAAGCAAATGAGCCACACCCATTTAGCAGAAGAGAGATATTGATGTCCTAAGTAGCTGGTGGTGCAATTCGGAGAACACTGTTGACAATATATTATTAAAGCATGCTGTGGTAGCATATTGTCATTTACAGACAGCAAATTCTCAATAGAAATAACCACTACATTTGCAAGCCAATATAATGCATGAGATTCTGCAATCCCTTTATAAATGTACGTCTATAATCGGTAACTATTGACGCACATAGTCGCCGAATAAAGAATAAAAGATGTCAGAGCTCGACTTTAATAAGTTATTGCAGCCCAGTTCTGACACTATGATGCCTGCTGCCAGCAGCCAGGTGAAAATTAGGCCAGGTCAGGGAGCAGCTGTTCAAAGCGCTGAATTTGAAATGTTGCTTTTCTGTCTTCTGCTTTATTTTCTAGCTTACAGTGGCAAGCAGAAATAATGTGATTGTTTTTGTATTTACTTACATAATTAGAGAACAGTTAGAATAATTCTCCATGTTTCTACACATTCTGAGTTACTGCAGTTTTTTTTTGTAAAAATAATACTGACTTGCATTGAACTCTGTCTAATATTTTTTTGCAACAAATATCTAACAGGTTTTGATATGTTTAATTTTGCACTAGAGGTTCTATGTTTATTCTTCATGTTTGCAAACATTCTCTCTCTTTCTGAAAGAGCTACACACCAAGGTTTTGAATGATTTGGGGGAAAGGTGATGGTGTGACCATGTATCATGTGGGATAAAGTACCCCTTGCCACACATGATAAGGAAATTGCAAGTCACCTTGGAGTTCCTTAACATTACAAAGCAACTCGGTCTTCGGCCTCGTTCCTCTATAGAGTCATGGAATTCCTCAGTGACGAAATATCCTTATGATATATGCAGGAGGTACTTTCAGGCACATGCATCAACCATTTTTGCGAGCGCAAACGGTGCGATTCACAAAAATCAGCCGTTTGCGCCCGCAAAAAGGGCATTTGCGATGCATCAAGGTTCAAGGCACTCGCAATTTGAGAATTCGCAATTATTTGCGATTTGTCAACTTGTGATTGCATTAAATGAATCACAATTAGCAATTTTTAAATGCAATGCAAGAACCACTTTAGAATAGAAATTTCACTAATGGGGGCGCAAATTACCATGAAGTTGAACTTGATGGTAATTTGCAAAAACTTTGAAAAATGCACTTTAGTGCATTTTTCCAAGTTTCATGTTGCGCGCACACATGCCCTTGGGGCATGTGTGTGAGCAACATGGGTTCACATCACTATTTCAGGGGTGCAACAGGGTGTCATTTTGACACCCTTGCACCCTTGAAATTGCATGTGTAATTTACGAGGACCTATTGGTACTCGCACATTGCGCATGCAATCTCCCATTCATTCCTATGGGCCTGTAGGCCCATAGGACTGAATGGGGAGCAATTCCTTCACTGCACTCGCAATTTGCGAGTCGCAATTAAGGAAATTGTAGGAATTGCTATTTTCGCAGTGATTCCTACATGCATAGGCATTTGCGCTTCCTTATTAGCGAATCCTTATTTTTCGCTAATAAGAAATCGCAAATGGCATGTTTGATGCATGTGCCTGTTTATCCCTTACATATCATGCAAATGATAAGGTATGGAAATGGGGTTTCAGCAAACATTTGTCATTTGCACATCATCAACCAAAGTGTCTTGATATTCTTGATCCTATTAAAAACTTTCTTTCCATCACACTTGAAAATTACAACAAGGGGCTTCATTTCTGCTTTCCTAACTGATGATATATTTATTTTCTAGTGTCTGTACCGTTAATTTATAGGTATTTTCATTTTATTGTGTGTTAGAAAAATGACATCATGCAGCCTTTGCTTTCACACCAGGAAGATGTCACAGTTCATTTCACAAAAGCCTCTCATTTTGCAGTCAGAGTAGAAACGTAAACACAAATTTCCAAAGTAAAAGAATAAGGAGAATTTGTCAGGAGACATAGTCTGACTCTTGACCTGTGTCTGTGATTGCACAGCAAATAAGACAAGATAAAAACAAACTTTATAGATATCTTTATTATTAATTCACCTTGGGAATGTCAGCACGTTTATTTTGGGGGAGCTGGTGCACTGCTCACACCCTTACTTCCAGCGTTTTTGACTGTATGTAATTCAGAGACATGGGCGGTATGCACCTAATCCCTCTTGTGGGTATTCCATCATTCTGATGATTCTGCATCTCTAGGGTCAGGAATATAACAACATTCAATATATATCTTTTTATTAGTTTTTTTCTTCTCATAGAAATATTTTGTTAATAATTAAGGGGATTTTCCTACTCACACCCTGTTGGAAAGGACTATTAATGCACTTACCTACACTTGCTGTGCCACTGACACTTAGATAAAACAGGTAGAAGTTTAGAAATATATCCATTAAAAATGTTTCGGAATACCTACAATAGTGTCGTACTTATATAGGACAATGTCACAACAGTATAAATTCTTGGTAATTGGCTTAATGAAAGTTTTTGTTGATACCACCCATTTTGAGACAGGCAGGTCTTCAGTATTGTTCGACTTGTCCCTTTCTGCCGGGTCATCCCCAAACTTTTTTGACTTCACCCTCCTGTTCTGATCCCAGTTTTGTAGGTCTTTAGAACTCTATGCACTTAACCACTTCTAACCAGTGCTTGTGGTCTCTCAGTAAAAACATGGTAACATTTGCTTACACCCAATTGGCAC
Source organism: Triturus cristatus (assembly GCF_964204655.1). Classification (NCBI taxonomy): domain Eukaryota; kingdom Metazoa; phylum Chordata; class Amphibia; order Caudata; family Salamandridae; genus Triturus; species Triturus cristatus. Next base: position 465,678,252 of record NC_140592.1, read on the forward strand.
ATTTAATTTACTTGTAATCCAAGTAAAATGGTACTACAGGTACACAAAGCCTGTAAATTAAATTCTATTAGTGGGCCTGCAGCACTTATTGTGCCACCCACTCAAGTAGCTTTTTAAAACATGTCTCAGGCCTGCCACTGCTGCCAGTGTGTGGTTTTAAACAGCTATTTTGACCTGGCAAAAGAAACCTGGTAGTGAAAAATTCTTAAATGTGTTTTTTACTACTGCAAGGCATGCCTCTCCCATAGAATAACATTGGTTTCCTTTATTACATTTAATAAGTGATAACTTTCTATTGGTAGCAGGTAGGATTTTCCGGTTTGATGTCTAACTTTAATAGTAAAGTCGGGTTTTAAGTCAGAATTTTGAAAATGGCACTTTTAGAAAGCTGGTATTTTTTGTACCAACCATTTGGTTCCTGCCTTCTGTATCCGGGGTCATATGACTAGGTGTGGCAGGTTTGGGAAATGGTACCGCGCTGCTGGTGGACAATACTGGTCAAGCAATACTCAAAAACCCTCTATGGTGCATATTGGAGATTACCACATGTACACGTAAAATCAAGAAAATTTTCACATTTATAGACTGGAGCTATGTACTGGGGAAACACTGCATCGCCAGAGCTTGAAAGACTCCAGGTGACCTGTCTATGCAATCATGGCTGCAATATTTGTTTAAGTGGGCAACGTGGCATTCACTACCGCTCCAGCGGGGTGCTCCCCACAGTGGGATACTTGGGATATATACCTAGAAGAGTTAGCAACTAAGACTGATTGGAGGCCCTGTGAGGGGCATCATGGCTCCTCTGCTCTGTAGGACACACACATTTAAGACTAGTACCCCTCATTACCAAGCCAAGCACATGGATTGATCGCCTGTTAGTCCCTGCTGTTCACCACCGCCAGCTTGCACGGCCCACCTTCCCCCCTGGTTTCAGGCCTGGGGGCGGGGTACCAGCACCCGAGAGTAAGTTGACTTATTCCTCCCACCGGCTACCCTAGAGAGTGGTGTAGTGTACCAGTACATTTTCACTCATAATGCAGACAACATCGGGCTGCCTCCACGGAAACATGGTTTATAAGAATATGCCCCAGTTGGGCTTTTCTACACTCTCACACAACATGAGGTTCCTGATAATTGAAGCGTATGAACTACAGACCCGTTCATGAGGAGGCATGAACTGAATTGGGATATGGGATGCACCCTTGTGAGAAGTTGGCCTGGTATATGCTGTTCACTAGTTAAAGTGGACACCTTGCACCAGTACAATTCGACTCTTATGGTAGATAGGTTTAAGACAACCGTTCAAGAAAGCTATCCTAGTGGTAGCTGTGGAGAGCAGCCTTCAGGCTAAGTCTTTAGAGGAATGTAAAGCAGCTTGTTTTACCTTATGATCTCTTGAATCACTAAATAAAAGGACACCACACAGGTATATATATCAAATATATATGTATATATTACTAACAACTCTCTGCTAATCTGTTTATGAGATTAGAAGTCAGGAACATATGCACAAATCAATATTTCACAATAAGTTAAGCAAAAATATGGCTGGGGCCCTAGGGGCGTACCAGACAATATACTAAAAAAGAGACTTAGAGATAACGACTTGCGAGGGGACAAGGCCTAGGGCCTTCAGAAGCGCTGGGGCCTCACGAAACCACCCAAAGCAGGTAAGTAAAGGACCTATGGGAGACGCATGCAGTGTGAGAACACAGCCGCGAATCCCTATTGACTTTAATGGAGCAAGTCGCGATTGGAAATTAAGTTTTAGGATACTTCGGGAGAGTCTACAAGCAAGTCCCTTACAGGGTAAGTAGTTCTAGAACCAACACCCACAGGAGCACCGTAGTGCTGGAGTTACCTCACCCAGGGAAGCTGGATGCATAGGTGTCTTTTGGTGTCGGATCGCGCGTCGTTTTAAATGGGAGCCAAAGAAGACTTGCTGCTTGTGAAGACAGGATAAGTGTCCGGTGGAATCCAAGCCTGGATTCAGAAGAAGGAAGACCTGAAAGCAGAGGGAACAGCGTTCAAAGTCACTTGGCAGTGACCCGGGGCAAGGAAGATGGATGCCCACAGTCGTCGGGTGATTTCAGGTGATCTACGGGTGTCTTGACTCACAAGGTCCAGGAGGCATTGACAATGACCAGGAGCAGGATTCAGCGTGTCACACGAAAACTTCAGCTTACTGCGGTGTCAGTGACCAGATTGGCGCCAACAAGCCTTGGTAACAGCAAGTCTTGTGGAAAGGATAAAAAGTCAGCGGTGCAGACCAGCAAGGTCTGAGGGACCCACCCAGCAAAGGTAAGTCAGGGCAGGCCTGGAGCAACCAGGGGAGTCCTTTGGAACTATAGAAAAGTCTTCTGGGGACCCACAAGCAAACCGGCAAGGGATCGCAAAGATTCCTCGGGAGGATTCACTCAACAGGGGCCCACGGTCACTCGAGACAGGGTAGGCCTCTGATCTTCGGAGGGATACCTGCAGGAGGCTTGGACCACCTGTGGTCCAATGCACAGGTTCGTAAAATGTTGAGAAGGGGTTGCACTCGAAAATAGTTCACGGTACCCAGGTATTGCGGTTCCTCGTCACTCGTGGGGTCCACTTGCCTCAGCGTCCCTGGGGACTCACGATGTCCTTGGAGAAGTCAGGAAATCCTCTCCCTGGGCTGCAGGGACTTCGGACTCCGGCAAGAGCGGGAAAGTTTGCGACCGTTGATTGCAAGATTCGGTGCCTGCCAAGCAGGGGAGTTACTCCTTGAGTCCAAGGGAGATTCTTCCGTCTTCCAGAGGTAATGGAACGTCGAAGGTCCAGGATTCTTCTTCAGAGCATCGTCCAGGGATATCTAGTTTGCAATGGCAAGGATCCCCTAACTTATACTGAAAGGAAGGGCGGGACTAGCTCTATGACCCCACCTATGGGAGGGTCAGGGGAGTGGGTGGCTACACCCACTTCCCTTTGTCCAGTTTTGTGCCATAGCAGGGGCAGGTAGCCCCTGAGCCGGTTTGAACTGGTGTATGTACAGAGGAGCCTACTGCTCCCCCAGTGCAGGACTTCAAAGAACTCTAGGAGTGCACCCACCCAGCCCCAATACACTAAACCCTGTCTGGGAGGTGGTCACACCTCCCTGTGACAGGATACCTATTGTTGGGCCTCCTCTACTGCGAGTTTCGGTCATCAGCAGGAGGGCAGCCCAGTGTCTGTGACTGGTGGCATCAATTTTGTGATGCCAGGGCTCTTCAGGATTCTACCAAGTTTCCACAGTGGGTACATGTCTATCACTCTAGAAGGGTGGGATCATACTCCCACACCAGTTACTGGTGTGGGGGCATGATTCCAAAGCGTTTCACACCAAACACTACATGTTTTCATGCTGCCATTCCAAAGTTAGCATTTACCGCGAGGTTATAATGCACTTAAGAGTATATGGTTTGACCGCATTCACAAACAGCCCCAGAGAATGGACTCTGAGAGCTGCAGAGGGGCCCTGCTCAGGCAGAGGCACCCACTCACATGGAAACCAAGCGCCCTGCCCTCAGGATTGATAGGGCCTGCCTTAGGGGTGACTGATAGGTTTAAATGTGTGTGCAGGGAGAGATATAGTGAACCTATATCTCAGTGAGGAGTGCTAACACTACCTCACCCAGGCTGCAGTAGCAGGCCTGTGGTGTCAGATTTAGTCTCCTTCCCAGGGGTGGCATAATACATGCTTCAGCCCCTGGTAGGCCTGTGAAGTACCTATGCACTTTGTACCTAAGGTACCATATACTAGGGACTCATACGGCACCACAGTATCCAATCACTAGTGCACCTAATATGCACTCCAGGTTGTTTAGAGAGAACAGAGAGGCTGGGGCCCTGATTAGCAGAGTCCCAGCCAGACTATAGCCAGAAACCAGTGTAAACATCAGAAAAAAGTGGGGGCAACATAAGAGGCAGATCCTACTCTCCTACACACCCCCCCCCCAAACGCAGGGACAATAAACTAACCTTGACCAGTTGAGTCTTCGTGTTCTAAGTGGAAATACCTTGAGAGTCCATCTGCATTGGCATGTTGGGTCCCAGGTCTATGTTCCACTGTATAGTCCATCCCCTGTAGGGAAATGGGTGACCATAAAAGTTTTGGGTTTTTACCTTTTATCTGTTTAAGCCATAGGGGGGGCTTGTGGTCAGTCTGAACTATGAAGTGAGTGCCAAACAAGTATGTCCTCAGCTTCTTCAGGTCCCACATCACAGCAAAGGCCTCCCTCTCTATAGCTGACCAACATTTAGCTCTAGGGGTCAGCCTTCTGCTAATGAAAGCTACTGGCTGGTCTTGACCTTCATCATTCAGTTGAGATAGTACAGCTCCCACACCCAGCTCAGAAGCATCTGTTTGGACAATGAACTTTTTGGTGTAGTCTGGACTCTATAAGATGGGAGCAGTGCACATGGCCTGCTTTATGTCTTCAAATGCCTTCTGACAGCTAGCTGTCCACTGAACCCTTTTGGCATTTTCTTTGAGGTAAGATTATTCAAGGGGGTCACTATAGATCCAAACCCCTTTACAAACCTCCTATAATACCCAGTCAGGCCTAAAAAGGCTCTCACCTGTGTCTGCGTGGTTGGAGCAACCCATTCCATGATGGTTTGGATTTTGCTCTGTAAAGGCTGAACCTGGCCCCCACCTACAAGGTGGCCCAGGTACACAACCTGACTCTGCCCTATCTGGCACTTAGTGGCCTTGATAGTGAGGCCTGCTTTGTGCAGGGCCTCCAAAACATTTCTGAGGTGGACCAGGTAATCCTGCCAGGAGGAACTAAAGGCAGCAATATCATCTAGATAAGCTGAGCAATAAGTTTCCATCCCTGCCAGAACTTTGTTCACCAACCTCTGAAGAGTGGCAGGTGCATTTTTCAATCCAAAGGGCATCACCACAAAGTGGTAGTGCCCACTAGGGGTCAAAAATGCTGCTTTGGCTTTTGCATCTTCAGCTAACCTGATCTGCCAGAAGCCAGCCGTAAGGTCAAATGTACTTAGATACTTGGCTGAGGCCAAAGTATCAATCAGCTCATCTGCCCTTGGTATGGGATAGTCATCAGTCCTGGTGACTGCATTGAGGCCTCTGTAGTCTACACAAAACCTAATTTCCTTCTTACCACCCTGGGTATGAGGTTTGGGTACTAGGACTACTGGGCTAGCCCACCGGCTATCCGAAGGCTCAATCACACCTAATTCCAACATTTTCTGGACTTCAGTCCTGATACAGTCCTTGACATGGTCAGGTTGCCTGTAGATTTTACTCTTGACAGGCAGACTGTCCCAGTGTCCACCTCATGGGTGCACCAGGTAGTCTGACTAGGGGTCAAGCTAAACATATGTCTGTACTGTTGCAGAACTTGTCTGCATTCAGTTTGCTGATGGTCAGTGAGGCTGCTTGCCAAAGCAACACCATCTACTGACCCATCATCAGGGTTCTGTGAGAGCAGGTCAGGGAAAGGGTCACTCTCCTCCTCCTGTTCCTCATCAGTTGCCATGAGCAAGCCCATGTCAGCCCTATCAACATATGGTTTCAATCTCTTGACATGGAGCTCCTTCAGGGGGCTCCTGGGAGTTGCAAGATTCGCCAGATAGGTGACTTCTCCCTTTTGCTCAACAATGATATGGGGGCCACTCCATTTGTCTTGGAGAGCTGCTGGGGCCACATGCTCCAACACCCACACTTTCTGTCTTGGCTGGTACACAGTCAGCACAGCCTTTTGGTCATGCCAAGTTTTTTGTAATTCTTGGCTGGCCTCCAGGTTTTTGGTTGCCTTCTTCATGTATTCGGCCATCCTGGAGCAGAGACCAAGTACATAGTCCATCACATCTTGTTTGGGGGGTTTGAGAGGTAACTCCCAGCCCTCTTTTACCAAACATAATGGACCTCTTACAGGGTGTCCAACCAGAAGCTCAAATGGGCTGTAGCCAACCCCCTTCTGTGGAACCTCTCTGTATGCAAACAAAAGGCAGGGAATAAGAAGGTCCGATTTTCGCCTAAGCTTCTCTGGGAGTCCTTTAATCATTCCCTTTAGGGTTTTGTTGAAACGTTCAACCAACCCATTGCATTGTGGGTGATAGGGGGTGGTGAATTTATAAGTTACACCACACTCCTTCCACATTGCTTTAAAATATGGTGACATGAAGTTGGTACCTCTGTCAGAGATTACCTCCTTTGGGAAACCCACTCTGGAGAGAACTCCAATGAGGGCTCTTGCCACCACAGGGGCTGTGATGGTCCTCAGGGGAATTGCCTCTGGGTACCTGGTGGCATGATCCACTACCACCAGGATAAATCTGTGCCCAGATGCAGTTGGAGGGTCAAGGGGACCAACAATGTCAATTCCTACTCTTTCAAAGGGTACCCCCACCACCGGTAGTGGTATCAGGGGGGCCAGGGGTTGGATCTCTACCCTCAGAATATAGGAGTCCCTCATCCCAATAAACTTTATGGGACCCACTAGCACTCCCAGCAGACTCAGCAGCAGCCTGCTGTCTGAGGGGTTCACAAGAGGGGCAGCACTGTTGCTCCTTACTCAGATCTTCCCTAGAAGGGACCCCCTGCCCCCAAGAACTCAGCCTGATCAGGCTCAAGTCCCTCTGGGGCAGTTCCTTCTTCAGGATCTGCATCTCCTCCCTCAAGAGGTGAATCTGTGATCTGAGGCAGAGGGGAAGGCACTGCTTTAACCCTACTGCTCCTCTTCTTGGGAAGCACCTGGTCCATGGTTTCAGGATCCAGAGCCGGTTCAGTGTTATGCATTTTGCCATGTGACCTGGTCACAGCAAATACCTCTGCAGGGATGCCCAACATCTCAGCATGAGTCCATAGCTCTACTTCAGACCAGGCTGAAGTCTCTAGATCATTGCCCAATAGACATTCTACAGGGAGTTCTGCACTGACTACTACGTTCTTGAGGCCAATTACCCCGCCCCATGAGAAATTCACAACTGCCAGACTATGGTTGGTCCTGACATTGCTTGCATTGGTTACCTGGTACATTTCACCCAGGATGATATGCCCAGGGTCCACAAGATCCTCTGCCACCATGGTGACACTAGCACCTGTGTCCCTGAATGCCAAAGCCTGTTTGCCATTTATTACAGGCTGCTGTTTGTATTTGTCCAGATTACTGGGGCTCACTAGGAAGGACATAGCAATGTCTCCATCACAAATCAGCAATGCCTGAGTGGGTAACTCTGACTAGGCCAGAGTCCACTTCAGAACCCAGGGTCAACCATACTACACCCTTATTTTGTGTACCACCTCTACCAGTAGCTGCACTAGGGGGAACAGTTGCCTTAGGGGAAGGAGTGGTGGTGGTTTGGTCTTTGGACTTGTTACACTCAGAAGTCCAGTGCCCTTTCTGTTTACAGAATTTGCACCAGGGCTTCTTTTGGCATTTTCCCTTGTTGGATTGTGAATCTCCCCCAGATGCAGATTTTTGGGGCCCTTGTGAAGACTTCTGGTCTTTTGACTTATCCCCACCTTTCTAAGAGCCCTTCGAATCCTGCTTCTTGGTGTCACCCCCTTGGTTCTGGGTTTTCTGCCTCACCCTGGTTCTGACCCATTTGTCTGCCTTCTTTCCCAATTCTTGGGGAGAGGTCAGATCAGAGTCCACCGGGTATTGATGCAACAACTGGTTCTGGCAATTATTAAGGATCTGTTCTCTCATCATTAGATGATACAATTCCTTGAAATCAGTAACCCTATTGCCAACCAGCCAACCCTCCAGAGCCTTGGTTACACAATCTACAAAGTCTGTCCAGTCCTGAGTCTGTGCTTTCTGGGTGTCTCTGAACTTCAACCTGTACTGCTCAGTGGTTAAGCCAAACTCATCTATCAGTGCACTCTTCAGGACTTCATAGTCATCAGCATCCTCTTCTCTAAAAGTGAGGATCTTGTCTCTGCCTTTATCTGAAAAGGATAGCCACAAGATTGCTGCCCACTGTTTTTGGGGGACCTGTTGTACTCTACAGGCCCTTTCCATAGCAGTTATCCACTTGTGGATATCATCCCCACTCTGGTAGGGAGGAACAACCTTGCTCAGGTTCCTATGGTCTGGAATATATTCTCTACCTCTAGGGACACTGTTTATGCCACCAGGGGGTTCTAACCCCTCTCTTCTAGAAGCTCTCTGGAGCTCAAAGGCTTTTCTATCTAATGCCAAATGCTTGGTTTTGAGGGAAAATCTTGCTTCCTCATACTGCAGCAGTTTGTACATTCTGTCAGAGGAGGTCTCCCTTCTAGGACAGTAGGAGCTCCTCTGCTGGACAGATTCTCTGCCAGAGTGATAGGAGTGGTCAGACTCTCTAGAAAGGGACCTAGGCCTTTCCTCCACTCTGTCAGTTCTCTTAGGGAGAATTCCTCTGTCCTTTTCAGACCCTTGTGGATCTGGCCCTTCAACCACAGAATCCTGGTCATCCTGATTCTCATCATCTGACCCAGACACTGTAATTGACCCACCCCCTGATTCAGACCAATTAGCTCCTATAGCTAATCTAAGATCATCTGCTGTCAGCAGGTCTATCAGGTGTAGTGTGGAGGGTCTCTGTCCTATCCACAGGTGCCTTGCAGCACACATGGCTTTCAAGTCAAAGAAAGTCATGTCCTTATACTGAGGCTGGGTGGGCCCACTGGTTCCAATCCTTAAGGACATTGTAGTGTTGTGCAGTGTTGTACTACCTACACTGTGGCCTACTGATCCTAGCTTGAGCTGTAGAAAGGGTGTGCTATCCCTTTACACACAGCTCTAAGTTCAGTAGAACTTATTGATACTAAACTTGACTTTATATGTACCTTGAGTACTTATAGTGGTTTTCAGTTAGTAATTCAAACTGCCCACCAATGTGAGAAGTTGGCCTGGTATATGCTGGTCACTAGTTAAAGTGGACACCTTGCACCAGTACAATTCGACTCTTATGGTAGATAGGTTTAGGACAACCTTTCAAGAAAGCTATCCTAGTGGTAGCTGTGGAGAGCAGCCTTCAGGCTAAGCCTTTAGAGGAATGTAAAGCAGCTTGTTTTACCTTATAATCTCTTGAATCACTAAATTAAAGGACACCACACAAGTATATATATCAAATATATATGTATTTATTACTAACAACTCTCTGCTAATCTCTTTATGAGATTAGAAGTCAGGAACATATGCACAAATCAACATTTCACAATAAGTTAAGCACAAATATGGCTGGGGCCCTAGGGGCGTACCAGACCATATACTAAAAAAGAGACTTGGAGATAACGACTTACGAGGGGACAAGGCCTAGGGCCTTCAGATGCACTGGGACCTCACGAAACCACCCAAGGCAGGTAAGTAAAGGACCCACGGGAGACGCATGCAGTGTGAGAACACAGCCGTGAATCCCTATTGACTTCAATGGAGCAAGTCGAGATTGGAAATTAAGAGTTTTAGGATACTTCGGGAGAGTCTACAAGTAAATCACTTACAGGATAAGGAGTTCTAGAGCCAACACACACAGGAGCAGCGTAGTGCTGGAGTTACCTCACCCAGGGAAGCCGGGTGCATAGGTGTCTTTTGGTGTCGGGTCGCGGCGTCGTTTTCAATGGGAGCCAAAGAAGACTTGCTGCTTGTGAAGACAGGAGAAGTGTCCAGTGGAATACAAGCCTGGATTCAGAAGAAGGAAGACCTGAAAGCAGAGGGGACAGTGTTCAAAGTCACTTGGCAGTGACCCGGTGCAAGGAAGATGGATGCCCACAGTCGTCAGGTGATTTCAGGTGAACCACGGGTGTCTTGACTCTTCAGCCACGAGGTCCAGGAGGCGTCGACAACAACCAGGAGCTGGATTCAGTGTGCCCCCGAAGTCTGCAGCTTACTACGGTGTCGGTGACCAGATTGGAGCCAACAAGCCTTGGTAACAGCAAAGTCTTGTGGAAAGAATAAAAAGTCAGCGGTGCAGACCAGCAAGGTCTGAGGGACCCACCCAACAAAGGTAAGTCAGGGCAGGCCAGGAGCAACCAGGGGAGCCCTTTGGAACTGTAGAAAAGTCTTCTGGGGACCCACAAGCCAACCGGCAAGGGATCGTGGAGACGCCTCGGGAGGATTCACTCAACAGGGGCACACGGTCACTCAGGATGGGGTAGGCCTCTGATCTTCGGAGGGATTCCTGCTGGAGGCTTGGACCACACGTGGCCCAATGCACTGGTTCGTAGAACGTCGTGAAGGGGTTGCACTTCGAAAATAGTGCACGGTACCCAGGTATTGCGGTTCCTCGTCACTTTTGGGGTCCACTTGCCTCAGCGTCGCTGGGGACTCACGATGGCCTTGGAGAGTCAGGAAATCCTCTTCCTGGGCTGCAGGGACTTCGGACTCCGGCAGGAGTGGGAAAGTTTGCGACTGTTGATTGCAAGATTTGGTGCCTGCAAGCAGGGGAGTCACTCCTTGACTCCAAGGGAGATTCTTCCGTCTTCCAGAGGTAATGGAACGTCGAAGGTCCAGGATTCTTCTTCAGAGCATCGTCCAGGGATATCTAGTTTGCAATGGCAAGGGTCCCCTAACTTATATTGAAAGGAAGGGAGGGACTAGCTCTATGACCCCACCTATGGGAGGGTCAGAAGAGTGGGTGGCTACATCCACTTCCCTTTGTCCATTTTTGCACCAGAGCAGGGGCAGGTAGCCCCTGAGCCGGTTTGAACTCGTGTATGCACAGAGGAGCCTACTGCTCCCCCAGTGCAGGATTTCAAACCACTCTAGGAGTGCACCCACCCAGCCCCAATACACTAAAACCCTGTCTGGGAGGTGGTCACACCTCCCTGTGACAGGATACCTATTGTTGGGCCTCCTCCACTGCGAGTTTCAGTCATCAGCAGGAGGGCAGCCCAGTGTCTGTGACTGGTGGCATCCATTGTGTGATGCCAGGGCTCTTCAGGATTCTACGGTGTTTCCACAGTAGGTGCATGTCTATCCCTCTAGAAGGGTGGGATCATACTCCCACACCAGTTACTGGTGTGGGGGTATGATTCCAAAGCATTTGACACCAAACACTACATGTTTTGATGCAGCCATTCCAAAGTTAGCATTTACCGCGAGGTTATAATGCACTTAAGAGTATATAGTTTGACCGAATTCACAAACAGCCCCAGAGAATGGACTCTGAGAACTGTAGAGGGGCCCTGCTCAGGCAGAGGCACCCCCTCACATGGAAACCAAGCACCCTGCCCTCAGGATTGATAGGGCCTGCCTTAGGGGTGACTGATAGGCTTAAATGTGTGTGCAGGGAGAGCTATAGTGAACCTATATCTCAGTGAGGGGTGCTAACACTACCTCACCCAGGCTGCAGTAGCAGGCCTGTGGTGTCAGATTTAGTCTGCTTCCCAGGGGTGGCATAATACATGCTTCAGCCCCTGGTAGGCCTGTGCCCTTGGTACCTAAGGTACCATATACTAGGGACTCATAAGGCACCACAGTATCCAATCACTAGTGCACCTAATATGCACTCCAGGTTGTTTAGAGAGAACAGAGAGGCTGGGGCCCTGATTAGCAGGGTCCCAGCCAGACTATAGCCAGAAACCAGTGTAAACATCAGAAAAAATTGGGAGCAACATAAGAGGCAGATCCTACTCTCCTACAACCCTACAGTACAATACAGTGTTCATCTGTTGTTGCTATAAACGTTAAAGGTACTTACAGGCTATGTTTAGATTGTTCCCTAAGTGTAACCTGGAACTGGTGTGATTCACTGAACAAAATACTTGTATTGTGTATATATGTTTAATGAAAAATGTCAATAAAGAAACACTTGCGAATAAAACTGACTAGGTGCAGTTGGCAGTTTGTCTTTGTGTATTGCTATCAGACAGTTAAACAAAAGTGGAATAAATGTTGGCAGGATGGGCCATCTATGACCTGATAGGGGGCAAAGCTGTCATGTGCCACAGTTGCACATCACAAAGGCTATGCCTCAGCACACTCACAAAGGGTTTGACACTACTCTTTTGAGCCTCCAGACAAGCTGGGGCCAGGCCAGGTAGGCACCTCTGAGGGTAGAAACCTCCATAAACATCTCAAAGCTGGCACCAAGTATAAATATTGGATCCTCAGACCCAACGCTTCAGTACACCTCTGGACCTGTAGATAGTATAGAAGAAGGACTACTGTGCTGCAATGCTGCTGTCGTGACCCTGTTAGTAGGACGAGAATATAGGATGCCACTAACCTGGAGGACGGACCAGCGGGGACGATGACGGACGAATATTCCCCTTCCTCCCCTGGGCGCACCCTCCCAAGGAGGACCTGAACACTCCCGTGTAAGGGAGCACCCCGGGGAAAAAAGGGAGTGGAGGAAACAAGAAAAGCTGCCGCTCCGACCGCTGCCCGTCACCCTAGTCCCAGCGGAGGGTTCGGAAGCTCGTCAATATTCTCCCAGTGGGACAACTGTGCAAACGAGAAAACAAAGGAGTTAGGACAAAGAATCTAGGGGCAGTTGTCACAGACCCCAACCCCAGGATGAACACCCACTCCCTAGTAGGACAGCAGCCAGGGCAGGGCAAGTTTGTTAAGAAACGCAGTCTCACCTGGCTAGATGAACGGAGGAACACTAGGTCTTCTCCACTCGCCGTGGGGAAAGACTAAAGTAACGAGAGGTCGTTTAACCCTAGAAATGCAGGATAGTAGGAAATTCTGGCGTCCATCCGCAAGCCCAGGGAAGGGGGAGTTAGCGACCAGTTAATCCAACAAACGCTGTTCAGTGTCACAGCGTTGGAGGCAAGTTTGCTTGCAGCTTGTCGTGGCAGTCAGAGCACCAGGCAGCACTGTTCTTTCTACAGCTAGCTTGGCGCAGAAGGCGAGGAAAGGAAAACAAGGAGAGGTTCCGGGAAGCGGGATGCTCCCAGGACGGCTGGAGGCGAAGGAGGACGCGGGTCCGGCATTTCACTCCCTCGCAAGTCACTCACGGGGGCCTAAATACCTGATTCTCCCTTGATGCTGGTGAGGTTTCGGCGTTTGCACAAGCGCCGGTTCGTGACGTCTTCCGTCGATTGTCAAGCGCCGCCCCTTCCGGGAGGAGGCGCTTTATAGGCAACTAAGGAAGGGCAACTGCCGAGTCTTCCTCCGTTGCCCCAGGGAGTTATGGGTCATGTAGTTCCCGCGGCGCCGATTTCCTCGGAACCGCGTGGACTGTCCATAACAGTGGGGCTTTCTGCAAGGGGCGGTTCTGTGGAGCTGGGTGGTCGCGACAGAACCCCCTCTTGTGGACCGCCATCACGGTGGTCGTCCTGGTTTGCCCGGATGTGCTGCATGGAAGCGTTCCAATAGGACAGGACAGTGGAGGTTTTGCAATGGTTCCCAGGACCTGTCCTCCACCCCGAACCCTTTCCAATCTACTAGGTATTGTACCCGTCCCCTCACTAGCCGGGAGTCCAGGAGTTCCTTCACCTCGTACTCCTCTTGACCGTCAATGTGTACAGGGAGGGGTCGGTCTGGCAGCCTCATGTTCACGGGGCAAGACTGAAGCAGGGAGACATGGAACACAGGGTGGATATGCCAGGAGTCGGGCAGGGATAGTTTCATGGCCACGGGATTTACTACTTTCTCGATCCTATAGGGGCCTATGTATCTCGGGTCTAGTTTATTTGCCCCTTTTAGATGAAGATTCTTTGTGGCGAGCCATACACTATCCCGCACCTTATATACTGGTTCTGTGGTTCTCCGCCTATCTGCAAACCGTTTCTGTGTCTTTTGTGCTGTGGTTAGGTGTATGCGTGCATCGTTCAGTATGGATCGGAGATGAGCGTGATGCTCATGGATACTGGGAAGTTGGGAGTCTACAGGCCATTCAAACGGAAGCATGTTCGGTTGATGGCCGTACATGCAAAAAAAAGGGGAGCAGCCTAGTGTAGTGTGATCCGCGTTGTTGTAGGTGAATTCTGCTAACCAAATCAGGGCTAACCAAATCAGGGCGTACAAGTCGGTGTTGTTTTGCAGGGTAAAACAATGCAAATACTGCTCCAGGGTTTGGTTCAGGCGTTCTGTTTTACCATCCGTCTGGGGATGGTAACTGGTTGAAAGTCTGGAATCCACAGCCATGGTCTCACATAAGGCTCTCCAGAACCGGGAGGTGAATTGAGTTCCTCTGTCGGTGATGATAACACTGGGTACTCCATGGGCTCGGACTACATGCTGAAGGAAAATGAGGGCCAGCTCGGATGAGGTGGGGAGTTTTTTCAGGGGGATAAAGTGTCCCATTTTGTCAGGTGATCCTCCACCACCAAGATGGTGGTATATCCTTCACAAGGGGGCATCTCTACGATGAAATCCATCGAGATGGTGTGCCATGGTCGGGGAGGAAGGGGTAGTGGTCGCAGCAGCCCTACGGGTTTAGAATGGTTAGCCTTCCCCTGCGCACATACAGAGCAGCTGTTTACATAGGCCTTAGTATCGTTCCGTAATGTGGGCCACCAAAAGGAACGCTCGAGGCAGGATACGGTCTTGCTCACCCCCATGTGTCTCCCTAATGCTGAGTCGTGAACCCATTTCAGAGCCTGTAGTTGGAGAGGGATGTTCGGGACATATAATGCATAACAGTGGTACAATATCCCCCCTTTTTTCCGTTCGGTGTTCAGGGTTTTCTTGGATCCGTGCCTGAACATCCAGTTCTGCGGAGGCCACCTTTATGTCTTCTAGGAAATCTGGCGAAGAGACCAAGGCTAGGGAGGCGTTCCTAAATGCTGATTCAGAAATTATCGAAGGCGGTTCATTGGCATCCTGTGATACGCTTCCCCCTGGTTCGTCTAGACGGGATAAGGCGTCGGCTTTTCCATTTTGCGTTCCTGGGCGGTACTTGATCATGAAATCGTAATCAGAAAAGAAGAGGGTCCATCTTAACTGACGGGGTGTGAGGGCCTTGGCAGTTTTCAGAAACAACAGGTTTCGATGGTCAGTATAGATCTCTATCGTGGGATGCGCTCCCAAGAGGTAATTTGCCAATCCCAAAAAGCTCTGTACTGATTTGACGTTATGAGGGGTATTCCAGTGTGTTATCGCTTCCACCTTACTAGTGTCCATCTGGAACCCCTATGCATTTATCACATATCCCCAAAACACGACTTTCTGGACGTGAAACAGGCATTTCTCCAGTTTGGCGTACAGGGAGTATTGCTGTAGCCGGTCCAATACTGCCTTCACATGGATCACGTGTTCCTGGGGGTCTGACGAGTAAATAAGGATATCGTCAATGTAGACTACACAGAATGTTTCTAGAAATCCCCGGAGTACCTCGTCCATAAAATACTGAAAGGCCGCCGGGGCGTTACAGAGCCCGAAGGGTATTACCAAATTTTCGTAGAGTCCAAACTTCGTACGAAAGGCCGTTTTCCATTCATCACCACTGCGAACACGTACCAAGTGATATGCCCTGCGTAAATCTAGCTTGGTAAAGTGACGAGCGCCCTTCAGTTGATCCAGTAACACCGGTATCGTGGCACTGTTAATCGCCTTGTAGTCTATACAGCGACGCAATTCGGGGAATGAAAAAAAGAGGAGAGGAAGCTGGCGACGAGGAATGCCTAATGAATCCGGAAGCCAGGTTTTCCTTTAAGTAGGTTTTCAGGTATCGTGTCTCCGGCTCAGTGAGAGCATAGACCCTGCTGCATGAGATGGCGGCCCCGGGAATCAACTCGATGCGGCAGTCGTACACCCGATGCGGAGGGAGTTGAGTGGCTTTCTGTTTATCAAATACTTGCTGGTATTTGTAATAGACGTCCGGTAATGAGGTAGAACAACAGTACCGATCTCCCTCCCGTCCGGTAGCCAGAAGTCCTGCCAGGGTATCGCCTGCCCCATCATGTTGCATCTCGTGTCTTGTGCAGTGCTCTTTGCAGAATGCGGAGCTCAGTGACACCGTGCGGGCTGCCCATCGAATGACTGGATCATGCAGAGTGAGCCAGGGCATGCCGAGAATGAGGCGGAACTGTGGAGCGTCGATGATATCAAATTGGATGATCTCAAAATGGTCCTCCCCGTACTGCATCATGAGAGGGATAGTATGGTATCGCACTGGTCCCGAGTCGAGCGTGGTTCCATCTACAGCCCTCACGATTTCAGGGTTTTTCTTTCTCTCGCACTTCACCCCAATGTTTCTTGCATAGGTCTGGTCCATAAAGGTTCCGGTAGCTCCGGAATCGAGTAAGGCAGGCAATTCCAGGGGGTGTTCTGGTGAGAACCAAAGGGTGCCCAACACATTCATATGAGCTACGGAAGACTGCATGGTGTAGGCTATGACTGAAGAGATCGTCTTTTGTCTATCACCCGAGTCAGCGATCTCATCCTGTCTCGGTTCTTCAGTTTTCCGCCGACTCGGCTCGAGCTTCAGGCTGGAAAGTCACTGCTTGCATCCGCTGCGGGTTGGGGCGATCCGGGAGGTTAGTTCACGCGAATGAAGTGTCCGCTCTTCCCACAATATAGGCAGAGCTTCATCTTCCGTCTCTTTTCTCTCTCCTCCAGCGTGAGAGGGCCTCGAATGCCTCTGATCTTCATCGGTTCTTGACCGTCTTTGGGTCTGGCGGTTTCCTCGGAGGCAGGTTTCACCCTAGGGTATAGAAGCCGGTTGTCCCCTTTGCTTCTGTCCCCCTCCGTTCTTGGAGGCGGTGGTCCAGTTGGACCGCAAGATCGATCAGTTCTTCGCAGGTCTGAGGGAGCTGCACCACTTGGGACAAGACATCTTTTAACTCTCCCCTTAATCCCTGATAGAACAAGGTTGTTCTTTTCTCCTGAGGCCAGTCCGTTTCCACAATGTTATATACGTCAGGAGATCCTGTGAGCCCTGGCGGAGAGTGATGAGTTCCCTATCCAGCGTCATTATATGAGACTTCCTGTCGAATAACTTCCTCATTTCCAGGCAGAAGTCAGTAAAACTGTGCAAAACAGGGTTGTTACGTTCCATCAGGGGAATGGTCCAACTGGCAGCATTCCCGCCCATATACGACATCATGAATGCGGTTTTCGCCATTTCATCTTGGAATACTGCGGGTTTACACAGGAAATGCAGCCGGCATTGATTCAGAAATGTTTCGAATTTCTTCGGGTCTCCATAGAAGCGTTCGGGAGGCGCCAAAGGGATGCTAGTATTTTGTATAACATGGACGGTGGGAGTAGTGTCCAAGGTATGTGTTGGAGCCGTGGCACCCGAAAAGAGCCCTGTCCCTTGGGCGCGGTCCGATGAGGGTGGAAAGCCAGCCTGGGCTAGACGGGTAAGAGTCCACTCCTTAATGTATGACCCTTTACCCCTGCCCTCTGGCGTACTTTTTCGGGATAGCCCAGCTACTTCTCTACGCAGGGTACCCATCTCTTTTTTCAATTCCTGGTTTTCTAATCTAGAGGTGTGGACCTCCTGCTGAAGAGCGGCCATGCTTTCCAACATGGAGGACAACACTGCGCCGGTATCCATCGTCCAGGCTGGTTGACTATCTCCAGACCCCATCCCCAGACAGTACCTCTTCTGTTTCCATCGCTTAATGGAAACCGAGCACCAGATGGATCGGTGGCAAGGTTTTCCATTGAGAAACCTGCCGGTTCCCAGATCAGAAACCCGAGATAAAACAAAGCGTCCCGCAGGCGCTCAGTGTCATTGCACCCGGAGCCTACTTGGGAGGCCTCACTGCAGCTGACACACGCTGCAGCCTAAGAAATTGATTTATCCAGACAAGAACAACAAGTAAGTCCCGAGCCCCGGTTTCTCAGCTCCCCACCCTTTCCACTCAGAACCCATCCCTAAAGCTTATATCTCCGTATGCCTTATTTCACAGTACCCTACAGTGCACCATCACTGCAATCAGCACCACGCTGTCAAACAGAATGCTACGGCTGTAGCGAACTTAAAGAAGAGCTTACCGGCCATCTAACATCCTGATGTGCCGTCCTGACCTCACTTTGAGGTAAATATAATTTCTTCCACCACAACATGTTATAATCAGCTACCTCTATGTCTTTACTATAATGCAGTAACTGACATGCATTCTCTTGTCCTTTCACTGAAGAACCCGGCCGGGTCCTCACATGAGTTTTTACCTTCACCTTTCACTTCACTGTCACAGAGGCAGCACTCTCTTCATCCAGGTAATTCCCTATAGATGCCTTCGCATTAGTTTTTCCTGCATCTGTGCCGGTATATGGGCCTTATGCTTTCCTTATTTTGTTTTAGATGTCCCTACATCGTTAGTCCTGAGGAGACTCCCATTGATAGAAGGGTCAAAGCGCCGTCGACAAGTAAAAAAGAACAGACCATTTCCCAGCCTGTATCATTGTGTACTGAAGCTGTAAGAAATACTGTATAAGAATGGTCGTTTTTCACAACTGATGGAAACCGTGTACATAATAATTCACTTTGTATATTCACTTATTGGTTCCATTTCTTCACTTGGGGACACAATGCACAAACAGTACTACTTTTGACTGAAAGAAGTGTACCTATTGTTTATTTATTTTTTCATAAAATATGTTATACCGAGCAAACTGTGTAGAAAGTTTTTCTTGCCCTCTGACATTAGATGGTCCTTTTATTGCGAATGTGCACAAGCATTTCAAATATTAGTTCTATTTATCCACAGGAACCATTGTTTTCTTATATATAAATATTACCCTGGTTCTGTCGGGAGTAGGGTTCCCCTGTTACTTCCTTAGACTTTTCGAGCGGTGGCTGCACGGCGAGGGATCTATCCTTTAACTTGGATTTTTTCCTTTACACCCTATTGACAATAGGGTTCTATCCCATATAGGGCTATAATGTCGGAGGACGAGGCTCCTCTCTACACAGAAGACTATAGTGCAAAAATTATCCGTGGACCGTCCCTTTTTTCAGCACAACCCACCCAAAACACAAACCCCAGGCAACAACTGTTAGAGAAACTAGAGAAGGCAAAAAAGAAACACGTCAGAACGGAGCTTCATGCTCGTATGCTGACGGAATACCTGAAAGCAGGCATAATCCCACAGGGACTGCAAATCAGAAACGTCCCAGGCATTTTTAGAGAAGATCCTAAATTCAAAGGGAAATTTAGCAACATCTCCACCACCTGCTCGCGCCATTGGATGGTACTAGGAGTAGAAACCGCACTAGAGCACGTAAAGGCCGAACTGAAAGAAATAGAAGAGCTTGAGAAAGAACTCCTAAGTGGAAACGCAGTAACTGAGGCCAAAACACTACTAGACAAACTCAACAAAACCATAGAAGACTTTAACACATTTGAACTTAAGAAAAAGGCAGACAAAGTCTCCAAAGACATCAAAAATTATTCAATAGAAAAAGCATATCCATATCTTAGAGAAGATTATTACACAACCATTGGCAATCAGAATAGACAAAATACCTGGGGTCGATTCAGAAGGAATCAACCGGTGACATTCTCCGAATCCTCTGGGGGTTCCGACGACTTAGACACACAGGCGGGCCCTAGTGGCCCAGACAATGACCCAGGGCAGCCTTTTTTAGACAAAGGAGGAAAAGCCAAAACCAAAACATGGTACCAACACCCAGGAGAGAGAGGCAGACTCGGAGAAAATACTACCAATGGGGCCCACAACCATATTAACTACAAATAGTAACCATTCTGACACTATCCCTATTTTTAACCTATCTCAGCATATGCTGTCATCAGCAGAAATTTCGCTGCTAAGCAAGGGTCTGTCCTTCGTCATTGCTGAGCGAATGGACTTTTTCGCACTAAAAACAGAGATCTTTCAATTTTTTAGAAAGATAAGGTTGAAAATATTTTTTAAAGACAAGGACCCACTCACACAAGACTCCTGTACAGGACTAAGACCACCCTCAACTTTCTAACCCACAAACTGTATGATGCCGCCAGAAATGCTGGTTTTTGAGAAATTGATCATACAAGGCATCAACAACATGAAAGCCAGCAAATCCTTTGCCCCATACAACATCACATACCCTGAACGCCAAGCGTTACTAGCACTTGAAAATGATGATTCTATGATATTGAAACCAGCTGACAAGGGAGGAGGCATTGTGGTACAAGATCGAATAAACTATGAGGCAGAAATACACAAGTAGATAAATGAAGAAAAACACTATAAGAAGCTAAGGACCAACCCTCTCACTGAAATTCGAAATGAGATCCTGAAGGTCACAACGGAAGCTAGAGATGAGGTTTATATCCCCAAGAAGGAATTTGAATTCCTTAATGCAGATAAACCTAGGACCCCAGTACTTTACACCATACCAAAAACACACAAAAGTACCTCAAACCCTCCAGGGCGCCCCATATTGACAGGATGTGGCTCCATTCTGGAACCTATCGGGTCATACATAGACCATTTCATAAAAGACTTTGTCCCCCTTCAAGGCATATATGTGAAAGATACTCTGTGTTTATGATTAATTTGGTGGATGGTATGCCCTTCAATCTAGGCACTGACCTATTAGCCACCCTTGATAGAAGCTCTCTTTACACCAATATACCGCAGGCTGACAGCATAGAAGTTATAGCCAACCTTCTGGAGACAAGACCAAGACCCACTCAGGTACCCACTAGCTTCATCCTCACACTACTACGCATTGCTTTGCAAAGTAACTATTTCATTTCCGGAGGACACTATTACCAACAGTGCTCCGGTACAAGTATGGGAGCAATTTTTGCTCCAAACTTAGCGAATATCTATATGGACTACGTCGAGCACAAGTTTGTCCTTGACGTCAATAACAGGTACCGCCCTAACATGAAATGTTGGAAGCGGTAAATTGACGACATCTTTGTTATTTGGACAGGCACAGACACAGACTTTAACAAGTTTGTCAAACATTTAAACACTGTCCAGACACATCTCACATTTACGTCCACCACACATGAATCCAAGATAGCATTTCTAGATCACAATATTAGTCATCAAAATGGGGCATTATACACCTCGCTCCACAGAAAAATTACAGAAAGGAATACATTGCTATCCTATCGCAGCCACCATCCACGGGCTCTCAGATACGACCTGCCAGTTGGGCAGTTCCTCAGGATACGCCGTAACTGCACACACAAAGCTGACTATATGAGGGAAGCAGAAATACTCAAAGCCAAGCTAGTTACAAGAGGGTACCCTAACAGACTAGTTAGAAGGTCACTAAAACGTGCCTGGCATTGTCCAAGAGAAGAGTTACTGAAAACTAAAGATAAACAAGGGTTGGATAAAATAGTTTGCGTCACCACCTTTGGCACTCACACCAACCAAGTTCGTAACCTTATCACAAAAAATTGGAATCTAATCCAAAACATAGACCAAACACTTGAGACACCACTGTTTGCATACAAAAGAGGAAAGACTATAAAAGACCACCTTGTGAGATCTGCAACAGACATAAAAGTGACCTCACCCAATACACTTATCGAAGCATGGGGCCTGCCCAAAATAAAGGGACATCATAAATGTGGCAATTGTGTCTCATGTGATTTCACATTCAATACCACCACATTTGAGCATGGCAACCTCAAAAACAGTCTAGAAACCTTCTCTAACTGCAACACACGTAACGTAGTGTACTGTATCTGGTGCCCTTGCAATCTTCCATACATTGGTCAGACACAACAACCAGTTAAGGCTAGGATCAGCCAGCATCGCAGTCGCATTCGCAGATCCGTACCCAATGCTCCCTTAGTATCACACTATAATGAGAAAAACCACACGGCAGATGACGTCAAGTGGCAAGGGATTGACATTGCAACCCTACCAGAAAGAGGAGGCGATATCACTAACATACTCCAACGCATCGAATGCCGTTGGATAGACAGAGTCAACTCCATAGAAGAAGGCCTTAACTCTCTTGAGGAATGGAGAGGCTTTGTAACAACACTACATTGACAAATCCCCTTAAAATGAATCAGTGCCATCAACGTACACTTTCAGCCAGAGACCCCTTCCGCTTGCAAAGTAAATGTACAACACACTTTTGATCGAATAATACTGTCAATACATCTATATAGTATGTCTAGCGCAGCCATAGTACAGTTCATTGTGCTCGCGCTTTGGGAACATTAAAACTAGCTTAATGTCTAACAGACTCTGCCTCAATAGAATGTATATTACATACTGTATTTAACCTGGTTGAATTTAATAATTGTAGATGTAAATAACGAACTAGTGCCATTTTTTACACATGTAATGATGAATATGATGTTTCTAAAATTTTAAAACCAGTAACAGTACAGCACGCACAAATCACCGGGTAGAGCAACTATCTCCAGACCCCATCCCCAGACAGTATCTCTTCTGTTTCCATTGCTTAATGGAAACTGAGTACCAGATGGATCGGTGGCACGGTTTTCCATTGAGAAACCTGCCGGTTCCCAGATCAGAAAGGCGGTAAACCCGAGATAAAACAAAGCGTCCCGCAGGCGCTCGGTGTCATTGCACCCGGAGCCTACTTGGGAGGCCTCACTGCAGCTGACACACGCAACTGCCTAAGAAATTGATTTATCCAGACAAGAACAACAAGTAAGTCCCGAGCCCCGGTTTCTCAGCTCCCCACCCTTTCCACTCAGAACCCATCCCTAAAGCTTAACTCTCCGTATGCCTTATTTCACAGTACCCTACAGTGCACGGTCACTGCAATCAGCACCACGCTGTCAAACAGAATGCTACGGCTGTAGCGAACTTAAAGAAGAGCTTACCGGCCATCTAACATCCTGAAGTGCCGTCCTGACCTCACTTTGAGGTAAATATAATTTCTTCCACCACGACATGTTATAATCAGCTATCTCTATGTCTTTACTATAATGCAGTAACTGGCATGCATTCTCTTGTCCTTTCACTGAAGAACCCGGCCGGGTCCTCACGTGAGTTTTTACCTTCACCTTTCACTTCACTGTCACAGACGCAGCACTCTCTTCATCCAGGTAATTCCCTATAGATGCATTCTCATTAGTTTTGCCTGCATCTGTGCCGGTATATGGGCCTTATGCTTTCCTAATTTTGTTTTAGATGTCCCTACATCGTTAGTCCTGAGGAGACCCCCATTGATAGAAGGGTCGAAACGCCGTCGACAAGTAAAAAAGAACAGACCATTACCCAGCTCGTATCATTGTGTACTGAAGCTGTAAAAAATACTGTATAAGAATGGTCGTTTTTCACAACTGATGGAAACGGTGTACATAATAATTCACTTTGTATATTCACTTATTGGTTCCATTTCTTCACTTGGAGACACAATGCACAAACAGTACTACTTTTGACTGAAAGAAGTGTACCTATTGTTTATTTATTTATTTATTTATTCATAAAATATGTTATATCGAGCAAACTGTGTAGAAAGTTTTTCTTGCCCTCTGACATTAGATGGTCCTTTTATTGCGAATGTGCACAAGTATTTCAAATATTAGTTCTATTTATCCACAGGAACCATTGTTGTCTTATATATAAATATTACCCTGGTTCCGTCGTGAGTAGGGATCCCCTGTTACTTCCTTTGGTTGACTATCGTGGGCTTGACAATCTGTCGTGACCCTGTTAGTAGCACAAGAATATAGGATGCCACTAACCTGGAGGATGGACCAGCGGGGACGATGACGGATGAATAGTCTCCTTCCTCCCATGGGCGCACCCTCCCACGGAGGACCTAAACACTCCCGTGTAAGGGAGCACCCTGGGGAAAAAAGGGAGTGGAGGAAACAAGAAAAGCTGCCGCTCCGACCGCTGCCCGTCACCCTAGTCCCAGCGGAGGGTTCGGAAGCTCGTCAATATTCTCCCAGTGAGACAACTGTGCAAACGAGAAAACAAAGGAGTTAGGACAAAGAATCTAGGGGCAGTTATCACAGACCGCAACCCCAGGATGAACACCCACTCCCTAGTAGGACAGCAGCCAGGGCAGGGCAAGTTTGTAAGGAAACGCAGTCTCATCTGGCTAGATGAACGGAGGAACACTAGGTCTTCTCCACTCGCCGTGGGGAAAGACTAAAGTAACGAGAGGTCGTTTAACCCTAGAAATGCAGGATAGTAGGAAGTTCTGGCGTCCATCTGCAAGCCCAGGGAAGGGGGAGTTAGCGACCAGTTAATCCAACAAACGCTGTTCAGTGTCACAGCGTTGGAGGCAAGTTTGCTTGCAGCTTGTCGTGGCAGTCAGAGCACCATGCAGCGCTGTTCTTTCCACAGCTAGGTTGGCGCAGAAGGCGAGGAAAGGAAAACAAGGAGAGGCTCCGGGAAGCGGGACGCTCCTAGGACGGCTGGAGGCGAAGGAGGACGCGGGTCCGGCGTTTCGCTCCCTCGCAAGTCACTCACGGGGGCCTAAATACCTGATTCTCCCTTGATGCTGGTGAGGTTTCGGTGTTTGCACAAGCGCCGGCTCATGACGTCTTCCGTCGTAGGGTCCTGGCGCTGGATACCTTCAGCGGCTCTCGGGTCTCGGCAAAGTGAAATACACACTCCGGCAGGGAATACCATCCGCCTGAAACCTGGATACACAATTACGGGCAAGATTGTCAAGCGCCGCCCCTTCCGGGAGGAGGCGCTTTATAGGCAACTAAGGAAGGACATCTGCCGAGTCTTCCTCCTTTGCCCCA
Source organism: Triturus cristatus (assembly GCF_964204655.1). Classification (NCBI taxonomy): domain Eukaryota; kingdom Metazoa; phylum Chordata; class Amphibia; order Caudata; family Salamandridae; genus Triturus; species Triturus cristatus. The sequence goes on from NC_140592.1 coordinate 465,702,781, forward strand.
GGGAGTTATGGGTCATGTAGTTCCCGTGGCGCCGATTTCCTCGGAACCGTGTGGACTGTCCATAACAGTGGGGCGTTCTGCAAGGGGCGGTTCTGTGGAGCTGGGTGGTCGCGACAGCTGCGAGAAGTACTGCTACTCTTCTGCCCTGCTTGCTTAGAAAAGATTGGACCTGCACTCTTCATCCCTGGCTGAAATGACTCCAAGTGTCATCTGATTGAGAGGCCTCAGAGGCTTCCCTGCATCTGCCCAGCTGACATTCCACTTGGACCTGCAACTGGCCCTTTCTGAGCCCTGCTGGCCTCAGCTGGAGTGAGTTCCTGATCTGCAAGAGGTACCCCTCAGGTCCTAAACCCCTGGTGTGGCATCAGATGAGCTCTCTCTTTATGAACAGGATAAAACCTGAAGTTTTGGGCTCTTTGCAACTGGGAACAGACTTGTACATGCCAAGATCTTGCATATGTGCTGCCCGCCAACGGGAAGCTCTGGTGACCGGCCACACAAGAACTGCCCTTCATTCTACAGCAGCCACAGCCCAGAGCAACCGCCAACGCAAATCTCCAGCAACAACCGTCTACGATGCCTGACAGAATTCTAGTCCTACAGTGAAGTCCGCCTGTGATGCCCAGCCTGCTCATCGTACTACAGCGACAACCATTCAAAACGCTCTTCCTGATCATCGCAGCCCCCTTCCCCATGAATGGAACTCTTCGTGCTGGTTTTTAGAAGGTAACTCTTTCAGCTGGACTGACCAAGTCCCTGTATCCCTCCCATGCTCCATCATGGTCAGCCTGAACTTGTGACTTTCACATTGGCGGCATCTGAGACATTAAAGTGGTGGGGCAGCACAGGGAAGGCAGTGTGCGGGGCAACACAGGGGGTAGCACTGGGAAAATAATTTTAAAAATGCTTACCTGCCACCCGGAGGAACCTCCAATCGGCCTGCAGAGCATTACTCTCCACCCTCCCCAGACTTTGGTCCATTAATGTGGGCATCCCCTCCCTTAGTACACCACCCTCTTCGCCTGCATGCACCAGTCAATGTCGACTTCCCAATCTTGGAATGCGGGCCCCACTTCAGCTCTCCAGTTTCTGGCTATATTGCGCTTGGCAACAATTAGGCCCAATGTGACTCATAATCTTTGCCTAACCTTTAGAGTAGTTGTCTCCCAAATATTTAATACACACTGTTGAGGTGAGGCCTCTGCATGCGTCCCACACACCGTCGTCATGCGGGTAACAATCGCTTTCCAGTACCCCTTGAGTCACGGGTAGCCCCATCACAAGTGTAGAAATGTTCCCTTTTGTCCACACTTGTTACGACAATGTGGAGACTCAAGTTTGCCCATCCTTACTAATGTTGTGCATGTATAGTATGCCCTGTGTAAGATCTTTAGCTGAACCAATCTAAATCGAGAGTGTATTGCCACCTCCCGGGGAGATGCAAGCCCCTCCAGCCACTCCTCGTCGCTCAGGTCCCCTAAGTCATCCACCTATTTTGCCCGCACTTTCTCCAAGGTATCGGGGGAGTTATTTATTAGTTTACGATAAGATATAGCTTTCTCCTTCAAGTAATCATCCAATAGCCTGTCCTCCAGTGGCAAGGAGACCGGGAGATCAGTGCCCTTTGGGATGGCCCTTGTAACGGGTGCTGGACCTGAATATAACGGAAGGTTCGGACGACGCTAACTCATAAACTCTTCAAGTCAACGAAGGCCTGGACCCTCCTATTCAACCACACATCTCCAACTTTTGAAAGGCCAATAAGATTACAGTTATCAAAACCTGGGTGGCTCGCAAGAGATCCCAACCGCGCCATGACCCATAATATAGTGGCCTGGGTGATCTTCTCTCTCCACCCAAGCGCCGACTACGCGTTATGTCATATCTTGACTGTAGTGAATGTTGGTTTGGCTACAGGCATTCCACGTGTGCTGCCGTAGAGGGCTTTGAGATATCTCCCTGACCCCATGTTATACCTGTCCATTTTGTAGGCTGGGTCTTTCTTGTGGTATTTGTACCCATTGATTAATGACTATAAGTTGCGTCGCCCAGTAATAATATTGGAGTGCCAGCGGAGCTATCCCTTCGTCATGCCAGCTTTTAGTTAATTTAGTTTAGCCTACGCAAGGCACTCTCCCTTCCCAGAGAAGCATCCGTACCTCTGCCTCTACCGTGCAGAAGAATGCAGGAGGGACCAGATAGGGCCTGTTCTGCAAGATGTTCAAGAAGCGGGGTAAAGCCATCAATTTGTATAGCGAAGCTCTGCCCAACAAAGACAGGGGCAAAGACCTCCCAAAGACGACTCAGAGGGTGGAGGGGACCAGGTTGCATTTGTAAAAGACTGCAGGGTCTCCAGTGATGTAGACACCCAAGTATTAGAATCCTTCTGTACACGATTTAGGGAGCTTTGGTTGTGGGCCATGTAGGACATATATCAACAATTTCTACCAATTTATGGTGTCGCCGAACTACTTTTGATATCAGGTAAAGACGTGAAGCACCCTATGCAGGGAGGAATAAGGTTTCGCCAAGTAGAGAAGGATGTCATTTGCATAAATGGAGATTCTATCCTCCCATTCTGCAGTCCATCTAAGTACCTGAATAAGTGGGTCACCCCATATCCATACCGCTATTGGTTCTAGGACCAGCGCAAATATCAGAGGAGAAAGGGGACAACTCTGCCTTGTCCCTTTTTGCAATTTGAACACTGCCCATCACCCCCATTTACCGTCACTTGCACTAGAGGTTCCGTGTATAGTAATCTGACCCATGCTAAAAACGTCTCTCCCAGCCCTAGTCTCTAGAGGACTGCAAATAAGAAGGTCCATTCTATCAAATCGAATGCCATCTTAGCGTCCAAAGATACCACCACTGCATCTTCCCGAATGCCATCCGCTCTCCCTAGTACTCCTTGGAGTCGCTGCAAGTTGAGTGCGGTATTTCTGCTGGGCATGAAGCCTGACTGATCAGGGTGAATTAGTTTGTGAAGCTTTGGAACAAGTCGGGTTGCCAACACTTTAGCCACAATCTTAAAGTCTGCGTTCAATAGGGATATTAGTCTATAAGAAGCACAGTCTCCCGGTGGCTTCCCGGTCTTGTGGAGCTCTACTTCATTAGAAAGCCTTTGACTTTGAGGCAATCTCCCAACTTTAAGGCTTTCCTGGTACATCTTAACTAAGTGTGGGGCAATTTTGGACGCAGACAGTTGTAGAGCTTATTCGGTTGACCGCTTGGGCCCATAGCTTTCCCAGTTTTTAAAGCTCGGATGGCTTGCACCACTTCACTGTCTGTAAGGTCTACTTCCAAACTGTCCTGGTCTGCAACCTCCAGTGACAGCATATCAAGAGTTGGCAACAGTTCCTTTGCTACTGTATAAGTGGTAAGCGCGGATGATGTATATAGTTTCCTGTAGTAGTCCGCAAAGGCGTTAGGGATTTCCTGTCCGTCTCGTACTGCCTCCCCTGTACCCAGATTGATTTCAAGTACCCATTTGGAAGCCTCTTCTCTCTTATCCAACCACTCCAGTAGCCTGCCTGCCATGTCTCTCACCTTATATAAGCGATATAGAGTTGCTCGATGACTGGTCCTAGCCGGGTCCTCAGCAATGTCTCTATACTCTTTTTGTTTAAGTCTTAGACTATGTTGTCCATCTGCTGGATCTGGCAGTAGCAGTTTGGCCTCCAGTCTGAGGATATCCCCCCCGATGTCCTCCAATTGCCTTCGTTTTTGTTTTTGTGTGCCCAGTAATCAAAGAGATACCTTGGCCTCTGACAATCACATTGTAGGCTTCCCATAATACCGGGCTGATTCTACTGAGCATAAATTCTCTTCGAAGTAGCAAGTTGTTGTCTTTTGCATACCAGCATGGATTAGCGATATTTTCAAGTACCATGGATTGAGTGTTATTATAGTATTACTGACCGAGGGTTTACTGCCATAGCATGTGTATATCGGAGAGTGGTCAGAGACTCCCCTCGAGGGATGCACCATCTCCCTAAAACTAGAAGTTGTCCTGCCAGCCCAAAAATATAATCTATACAGTACAGACTCCCATGCACCCCAGTGTGGAAGGTAGACTGGCAGGACTGTGGATTCCGTATCCACCATATACCCACTAGACCCAATACCGACAGAAAATCTGACACAAGTTTCCCCGAGCGGTCTTTCTGTTATGCTGGTAAGCTGTCTATTTCGCTATTGAGCTCTGCGTTGCAGTCCTCCCCTATGAGCAACTCTCCCTGTGGTAGGGTGACAATGTGCGAGCCGAGGTCTGCGACTGTGGGCGCATGGAGTCTCGGGGGTATAGAAAAGGACATAATGTTAAATGGTCGGCCTTCCCAATATCCCGATAGTGTTACAAAACGGCCATTAGAGTTGCTTGTAACCTTTTGCGTGATAAATTAAAAGGATTTTTGTAAGAGGATGCCCACCCCTCTTGAGCCTCTGGTATAGCCTGCATATGCCGCCGGTTTATAGCCCCATCTATTTAATGCAAAATATGTGAACCCCTGTATGTGGGTTTCTTGCAGTAGGGTTATATCAGGAGAATAACGCTTTAAATACTGCAGCACTATCCCTCTTTTGATTTTATCCCCCAGCCCATCATTCACATTCCAAGAAAGGTTTTTATTTTTTTTTTTTTTTTTTTTTTGAAAACCTTTATTTCGAAATTCAGGACACAGCTATTCAGCCGACAGCCCGAAGGTTCGGCAGCATTGCAAGTTAGATACAGTAATGCGTCCCGGATACAGTACGAGGAGTAATGCAAAGGTCCAATTTTAAATAAACACAGAAAAAACACACAACAAACCCCAGCAAGGCAGAACATTGAAATCCCATGGCGAAAGCCCCCAGGGGAGGCAGGACCCCACTCATCTACTAAGTATAAGACTGTGTGCGGAGGAAGAAGGGGAACAGCAGAGGCCCAGAACGGGTACCAAAACCAAACTGTGCTGGAAGGTAGGTCAGGGGGAAAGCTGTTCCTCGGGAGGTTCCGGATCCGGGGCAAGACATATTCCCCCCCTGTATTGGTTCCACCGCCCCCAGATGGCATGCCACTTCCGGGGGCGACCTCTAGAGCAGTAGACCGTCTTCTCCCTAAACATGCTCCAATCCATGTTCTCCTTCCACGCGGTCAGTGTAGGGGGACCCGAGGAGCCCCATAATCGCGCGATATCCCTTTTAGCTACCATGTTACCCAGAGTCACCCATTGGGTCTGTGCCTCATCGAGATCAGTGGGCCCCCAAACGTTCAGGAGGCAACACCGCGCCTCCGGCTGTACCACAATGCCCGTCACCTCCCCCATAACTGCATGGACTCTCCTCCAGAACTCCACAATGACACCACATTCCCAAATGATGTGCAGAAAAGTACCCACCATACCACATCCCCTTCTGCACAGGCCATCCTCCGAGAATCCCATGTGGACCAGCCTTGGCCCCGTAACATACACCCGGTGCAGTATTTTAAGCTGCACCAGCCTCAGACGCGACGGGATCGCAACCTCCTTAGGCGAAGAAACCGCTGACTGCCAGTCCTCATTATCCAACTCGAGGCCATCCCTGGTCCACTGTTCTCTCAGCCCCAATAGCAAGTCTGCCCGGACGTTTATCAACTTCTTATATATGAGCGAAATCGTGCTCTCGGGCATATGACCATCAAGGACACGGTCCTCAAGGGGAGAGGACTCCGGCACCTTCTCACCCTCCACTAGGACTGATCGGAGGGCGTGACGCAGCTGGATATACCTAAAATACTCTGAAGGCCCTAGCTCAAACTCAGTCTGCAACTCCTCGAAAGACTTCACCCTCCCCTTATGCAGCACATCCCCCACCCTGGATATACCTATCAGATCCCACTTATCAAAGCCCTTCGTATGCCAGAGTCTTCCCAACCTTTCCGATTCAAACAATGGGGTAACGAGGGTTAGCCTGTCCTTCCAGCCCAGCGAGTCGGTCGCCACCTTCCATACGCGCACCGCCACACCTGTGGGCCCCGTGAGGGACGAGTCTAGGGACCGCGAATACAACGCCCTGTAGTAGTTGCCGCCGCGCAGCAGCCACCTATCCATGGCATACCCAGGGCTGAGGGCAGGGCCGTAAAACCCATGGTTGATCGCGCTCAACTGCGTGGCCCAGTAGTACCGTCGGATGTCTGGGAGCGCAATGCCCCCATCGTACCATGGGAGCGTCAACTTTGAAATAGCTATTCGCGGCCGCCCATCCCACAGCAACGTCCTTTGGAGGCCTTCGACCTCCCGAAAGTATTTAGCCGGTACCCAGTCCAAGGTGTTCTGGAGGGCGTAGAGGAAGCGGGGAAGAGACATCATTTTGAACAGGGCCGCACGCCCAACAAGGGAGAGCGGCAGCCTCCGCCAACCTTCAACATCTCGCCTCAAGCGTGCCAAGGGGGGGAGCAGGTTCCTCTCATAGCGCACAACAGGATCCATGGATATAAAAATCCCCAAATACACAAAACCTTGCTGAGCAACCTGTATCGAACATGTTCTAGGGATCGGTGGGACCTCGCCCCTAAGAACGTACAAGTACGATTTGCCCCAATTAATCACAAGCCCCGAGTTCCTACCGAACGATGCGAGTACGTCACAGACCACTATAAGTGACTTCTTTGGTGAGGCAAGATACAGCAGGATATCGTCGGCATAAAGCGAAATACGGTCCTCGTGATCAGGCGACCACCGAAGGCCCCGTATATCCGAGTGCCAACGTATCCACGCAGCCAACGGTTCAAGGGCGAGGGCGAACAACAGAGGCGACAGGGGGCAGCCCTGCCGAGTACCCCTTCCAAGCTGAAACGGAGCAGATGCCCGACCATTCACCACAACATTCGCTAGTGGCCCCTCGTACAGCAACCGGACCCAACTCACAAACCCGCGACCGAAACCAAACTTGGCCAGCACGGCCCATAAATATGCCCACTCCACCGTGTCAAAGGCCATCGTGGCATCGAGAGATGCCACAACAGCCGGTTCACGCAGCGTGCCCGCCCTGGCGATGACGCCATGAAGACGCCTAAGGTTCAATGCTGTGTTTCGGTGCGGGATAAAGCCAGACTGATCAGGGTGGACCAGGTCGCCAAGTACCCTAATCAGACGGGTAGCCAGGAGCTTGGCCAGAATTTTCGGCTCAGCGTTGAGGAGTGAAATGGGCCGATAGGAGGCGCATCTATCTCGGGGTTTCCCCTCTTTGTGTATGACCACGATCGACGCCAGCCGCTGATCCAACGGAAGGATCCCATCTCCCCGCGCCTCCAAAAACATGGCGCGCAGGTGAGGGGCGACCCTATCCGGGAACAGTTTGTACAGATCGATCGGCAGTCCGTTCGGTCCAGAGGCCTTACCCGAATTCAACGCGCGAATCGCCCCCGCCACCTCGTCAACCGTGATATCGCCATCCAAATCGTCCCTATCTATGTCAGAGAGGCAGGGCAACTCGATATCACGGAGGAGATCAGACGAGTCTTCGGGCGGCCTGTCCGACACAGAGGAATAAACCCTATGAAAATACTCCGCGAAACACTCCACAATCCCTTCAGGTTCCACAATCGCCTCTCCCCCCTCTCCAATCAACTCTGGCACCACTCTATTGACCCGTTCCTTCCTGTCCAGCCACGCCAGGAGTTTCCCTGCCTTATCTCCAACATCATACAGACGGCCCTGTTGTTCCTTGCTGAGGGTCTTGGCGGCGTCCGTCACCAGGTCCCTATACTCCGCCTTCTTCAAGCAAAGCTCATGCAATGAGGACTCTGTGACCTCCTCCTCCATATCCCCTTCAAGGGCCGCAATCTCCTCCTCCACTTGCCGCACTTCGCAATCCCTCCGATTCTTGGCAGTCACCACCAGGGAGAGGGCCTCCCCCCGAAGCACGGTCTTAAAAGCTTCCCACAGCGAGATCGCCGAGTCCACGGATCCCAGATTGTCCTTAAAGTAATTATCTACCTTCTTTACCAGGGCGCTGCGCATCTTGGGGTCTCGGAAATACCAAGGGTTAATGGGGGCCACCCTCCCTCCTCCCTCCCGACCGAGATCCAGCCGGATCCACACTGGCGAGTGGTCAGAGATACCACGTGCCATGTGCCTCGCCTCGGATATCAACGAGGCATGTGCGGCCAGAGTGAGCAGGTAGTCAATCCTGGAGAGGCTACCATGCGCCCCGGAGTGAAACGTATATTGACTCTGTGTGGGGTGCCGGAGCCTCCAGCAGTCTATCAGGCCAAACGTGTCTAGGAGGTCTGGAAGCCATTTCTGAGCCCCCCCTGTGTCCCTGGGCGGGTATCTATCCAGCAGTCCGGAACCCACAGCGTTGAAATCCCCTCCCACTACCAGCATGCCCCCCGGGAGAGTCAGCAAAGCCCTGCCCAATTCAGCAAATGTGGCGGCCTGCAGGGCCGGCGGGACATAAACCGACACCAAAACCAAAGTCCTTCCTTCCCACCGCCCCGCCACCGCCACAAACCTCCCCCTATCGTCAACAATGGTGGAGTCCACCTCAAAAGGCAGCGATGCTCTAACGAGGATGCCCACACCCCTGGACCCAGAAGAGAATCCCGAGTGTGCAATGAATTTATACCCCTTCCTATTCAGGGCATAGCACGTATTGCCTATGAGGTGCGTCTCCTGCAGCAGCACAACGTCTGGCATTGAGCGTTTCAGAAATTGCAAAACAATCCCCCTCTTAATGCGATCCCCCAAACCATTAACATTCCAGCTTATAACACTTAGGCCTCTACCCCCCATCCTCAAACGGAAAGAGGCCCACCCCACACCCGAGGCGCCACCATGGAACAGCCCTGAGGATAATCATCATGCCTTGCAGAAATAAACCCCCCAACAACAAACTCGAACTCCCCATAACTCCCCCCACCCTGCACCCCTGCTGCAGCTTAAAAAGCCCCCCCAACTTGCAGTGTGCCTGTCGCCCTACAAAAACAAAAATCTACAAAAAGTACCCTAAGGGAGGAAAAGAGCACCCCTCGTCCTCCCGCAACCCTCCACAGTTACTGCACTCTGTTCAAATCTTCAAATACGGTCAAATCAAGTCAGGCCGGCTTTGAGTTATCAGCCCTGTCCATCCCGGCCACTGTCTCCATGCTCAGCTATGTCGTCCCCGGTCCGTCGCCGGGGCAAAGCGTCCAGCCATTCGTCGGCCATAACAGGAGAGTCAAAAAAGAATGTCCGATCTTCATGCACCACCCGTAGTCTGGCGGGGAAAAGCATGGCATACTTTAGGTCCCGCTCCCGAAGCCTTCGCTTCACCCCCAGGAAGCTCTGTCGCTGTCTCTGCACCTGCTGGGTAAAGTCCGGGTAAAAATTCACCGACGCATTCTGGAAGGGGACTGGGCCCGTCACCCTCGAAGCTTGCAGGATAGCGTCCCGATCTCGAAAATGAAAGAGCCGGGCGACAATCGGCCGCGGCGGGGCACCCGCCTTGGGCCGTCCGCCCGGCACCCTATGGGCCCTTTCCACCGCAAAAAACTTTCCAAGGCCCTTAGGCTTCAGATGATTGAGGACCAAATCTTCCACAAGCAGGTCCACCGAAGCCTCATCCGAGGACTCCGGGACCCCGATTACGCGCACGTTGTTGCGCCTGGACCGGCTCTCGAAGTCCTCCAGCCGGCGGGCGGCGAGGTCACTCTCGGCCCTCAGCTTCCGGACCTCGTTCTGCAGGTCCGCAACCTCATCAGTGAGGCCCGTGGTCTTGTGGTCCAGGTCCTTAACGCGCTCGTTAGTCTTGCCCAGGTCCGAGCGGATCAAGTTGACATCCACCAGGATGGCGTCCACCTTATGCGCCAGGGCCTCGAATTGCCTCCCCATCGAGGTCTGCATCCCATCAAGCGCGCCCATGACATCCTGCAGGGAGAGCTCCGGGGTCCCAGGCGAGTCCTCCTTCTGGGCATCCGGCGCCTGGCTCGATCCACTCAGCGATGTCTTCAGGAGGGCGTAGCGGTCCATACTGTTGACTTGGGAATACGTTCCCCGCCTGGTGGACTTAGTCTTCAGCCGATCTCCTTCTGCCTTGCCCGACATAATGGACTCCAGGCAGTCCAATGCAGTGAGGACCGTCCCCTCTCAGAGAGAGGTATAAAGAGTGAGCAGGTCCGCCTTGTTCTGCCAAAGTAGCCCACCGAGCGTCCCCGGGGTTATAGAGCCACCCAGAGCACTACAGTGTCCGGGCAGACAAAGGGAACGAAACCGAAAGTGAAAGAGCGAGGGCCTCCGTCCGGCAGTTCACACCTCACCAGGCCGTTGTTGATCAACTAGGAGTCGGGCATCCTGCCAACTCTAGCCCCTGGCATCTCCGGGAGTTAGGCCGCAATCTTTCGCCAGTCATAAGTCCGGTTCCCGATGGGCGATCCGACCGCGGGTAGCATCAATCGCCTCCCTGACAACTCAGCAACACGGTGCCATGCATACCATCAGGATTAGAGTCAGGATAGTCGACGGAGGGCGCGAGGGTCTCGGGAGCTCTAAGCTCACGCGGCCATCTTGGTCAAGCGCTAGGCTCCTCCCCCCAAGAAAGGTTTTTAAAGTTTCCGGACACTTGTGACATATTCTAGTAATTATACATGAATAACATTTGGATTCTCAGCCCAGAGGTCTAGCTACCTCATAGGAGCTCCCCGTTTCAACAGTAAACAATTGAGCATGCTGAGTTGCTGCCAGGGGTGGGATGGATTTACGGATACTTTTGATGCTAACTTGGAGAAGTCTTGGTTACATACATTTTCACATTGAAGACATATGCCGAGTGTCATTGCCTCGTTAACCAATTCACTGTCCCATAAAACCGTAAAAAACAGACTAACATAGCAATTCTCCCCCTCCCCCATCCCTGCCTCCCTGCATCGTGGACTTAGAACTGCCCACCTTCCCACCTTCCCAACTTGCGGAGTGCCTCTGTATCCCATACCTTATCATCCATTTAAGGGGAGCGTGTCTCAACCAGCCCACCACCCGTCGCGTCCCCCCCAGCCCTACCTGTGAAAACATTTTACCACACAGCAAAATTTTACTGGAGTTCACATACAATCACGTACCCTCCCATTAGTTCTTCATAAAATCGACCATTCAGAGTCTCAACCCACAGCAACTAGATGTCTACGTATTTAGTGTTGTGCTTCACATTATAGCACTTCCTAGGGGCATAGTTCATCCCAGGCATTTTCCACATCTCCTCGGGTATCTGGGTCTAAGTTCCCAAGACTTCAGTTAAGATAGATGAGAGCCCAACAGCTGCTAGGCGTCCGGGAATCTCTCAGCGTCCGAAGCCGCCTCCTGACTCTGTTGCGATTCCAGGAGTCGCTGCACATTATTTCTTCTCTGTTGACGAGCATTGGATCTCCTGTTCCCGGGTTGATGCCAACCGTCCAGCCAATCCCAGGCTTCCTCTGGGGAGTCAAAGGACCACGACTTTCCCGCCGCTATCACGCGGAGTCTAACCAGGAATAACATTGTGTATTTTAGTTCTTTTTCACACAGGACTCTTTTAACCTCTAGGAAGGAGTGACGCAACTTTTGGACCTTTGCGGTAAAATCCTGAAAGGTGATTGTGACATTGTCGTATATTAATGGGGGGTGCTGATTGAGCAGTTTGAAGTATGACATCTATGTCTCTATAGAATCTTTGCCAATATTGGACATGGGGCGCACCCGGTGGGCTCCCCGGGACATGATGGGCCCGCTCCACCAAGAAGTAGTTGGAAAGTTTGCAGGGTTGCAATTGATTCAGGATGAGGTCTTCAACAAATAGGCCCACTGCTGGGACTTCCGCCCATTCCAGAACCCCCAAAATTCTTACGTAATTTCTGTGTGCACGCCCCTCGAAATCCTTCAACTTAGCCTCCAGGGCTGCAGACGCGGTCTGAAGTTTTTTAATTGGTTTTCAAGTATCTTGGTAGGGAAATGGAGGCTTACAATCGAATATTCCGTGTTTATCACACGTTCACTTAATTTGCGGAGGTCCAATTGCATCAGTGTTACTTCTGAGGTGACTGTGTCGATTTTGCTTTCCAGTGTGGAATGGACACTCTGGATTGCCTCCATTATGTCCTGTAGTGTGGGGGCCCCCTCCTCAACCAATGCTTTTTGTCGTGTCTCACATACCCCGTCCATCGGTGCATCTGACTTGGGCTGAGCGAATTTGTCAAGTTTCGCTTGGTGCGTTAATTTAGGTCCCTTGTGGCCTGACATCTCGTGTGACTGACTCTTAATAATGGGCACTTGTGGCCCATGTCCTATACTGGTGATGTTGCTCTTAGGCCTTTGCCATCAGGGCATTGAATCTCACCCCCACTCTGGAGCCCACGTGTGAGGGACCTTATTAGGTGCTCAATTCCTGGGCCCCTTAATACAGTACATGTGGCCCGGAATATCTCAATTCAGGAACGAGAGAGAACCTCCTCCCTTCCCGAGGTACTTATGCAGCTTCAGCAGCTCAGGCAGGAGAGGAGGGGGCCAGTGGAAATCCCCCTTGCCGCACCGCAGAAGGGGACAGTCACTCCACCACTGGGGCCTACCCTCTCCCCTCCTCTCGTGGCGTGCCCAGAAAGTCAGCCTCAGAGTACCTCTTTTGCCTCTTGGCCCTGAACACAGTTTTGCCGGCTCAGGCAAATTCGCCTGTCGCACCCTCTGCTGGCGTCTTCTTGCAACGCACTCCTTTTCATGCTGCCAAAGCCGCCGCATCTTTCTGCTCATAGACCATAGACCGCGGCCCTCCGGTGCCTGGAAGGACAGGCCGCCCGCCGTATCTTTTCCACCGCCGCTCAGATGAGAGTCCTGAGGCTAGGGGCCCCCGTCGATCTACACCACAGTGGTCACCTCCGTTTCACTCTGCTGCGGCCTGACCCCCAAGACAATGACGCAGAGTCCGCTTCACTCCACTAGGCCGCTCTTCCAGTGCCACTGGGTCTCCGTGGAAGGTGAATTGTCACAGGAGTCATGAACTCCCCAACTGCTGGAGTCGGTGACGGAGTGGCAAACGGATCATTTATCAGATTTACAGGGGTTCACGACGGGCAGCTGCCGGAGCTCGATCAAGGTGCAGCCATCCCTATCGGCCGTTGGCCACGCCCCAAGGCCTCCCAGAGTTGACCATTGGGGCGCGTCCAACACAGGGAATGCAATTAGGCCCCAGCTGGACACCAGAAACCGGTGGACACATCCACAGTTGTAAGCCGGACCATGGGACCTTGTATGTCTCTCGAGGATGGACTCACGCATGGCTTCAACTGTGCTTGGGGCTCTGTTGGCTCCCCCTATCTTGTGGAGCACCTATTGACATAGGGGAAGCACTAGGGCTCGTACTGTGAGTGGCAATTGAGCTTAGAGTTTCCTGCTTCTGTGGGGATATCCACACGTACTTACTGGGGTACTGAAGTACTGACTCAGCCACTTTGTTGTTCACCTGGGATTCTGTCCAAGCCCATCCACCTGTGCCGCCTCCGTTGTGTGTATTTCTGGAGGGCAGGCGGGTTGGCAACCATTCTACAATTCAATATCAGTGCTGTTGATGGGAGCCTTGAGTGATGGAGCCCCGCAAATCCCTGCAGCATGGCCAAGGACAAACATCCCCCAGCCAGCAAGCAGGGCACACTCAACAAGCATGCCCACCAGGGGGCAAGTGGGCACCCCCCATGACATCATCAGCTGGAGGACATCAGGGTTTGGAGATAGAGGAGGTGACCCTATCACTGGAGGAAGCTACCATACTACAGGCCATCAACACACCCTGGGATGCCTTAGATGCCAAAAACGGCATGGTGGGGACTGATGTTACCCTGCTGAGGAAGGACCTGAGAAAGGGCGGTCATTATACTTACAGAGGGAGAAGAGTACTTACTAACAGTGGAAGACACTAACAAGTCCCTGCCACAAACACTGCGACACCCCAGTCTTCCTCAAAGTCCTTGGTGGTCAGGGCAGAGGACAAAGAGTTTTGGAAGTCACCGTAATAACATTTGATTTGTGGGATTCCCAGAGGAATGGAGCAGTGGGTTCTTGGCGCAGTTCCTCAAAAGGTTGCTCTCGTCATGGATCTCCACAGACAGATTATCCTTGTGATTTGTAATTGAGTGCACCCACATGAGGAACCACTCCTGCAACAAAAACAGATCCCGTTCCTCCAAGCGTGGTTTAGTGGCCGACCCTCAGGATTCTGATATGGACCCGCGGGACCAGGCAGAAAATGGCGGAGTCCTAAACAAGTGGAGTGCACACACGGAGGCGGAAAATGACAGAGCCTCCTTGGGTGATGGGGCGCAACGACTGGTTGCATTCAGCTGGTGGTCTCTGGGGGTTGTGTTACATGAATTAAATACACCCCCCTCACAGGTCCCACAGTACTGAATCATTGGGCGAGTGTATATTTAGTTGAAACATTGGGAGGTGGGCAGAGTGGGAGATGGAGGGCCTGGGTTGAGATTTCTGTAGGTCCTGTATCTAGGCACCCCCTGACTCACATTATCAGTTCTGTTCTTCATTGTTGAAGGTGGTGAGTGGGAACGGTATTGTGCATTGGGGCTATGCTCTTGTTTTGCAGTTGGGTTGGAGTGAGTCCCAAGCTTATACCAAGGCAGATATTTTTGAAGTGAATGGATGGGGGAGGGGAGTTGTGTTTGGGTTAAGGGTAGGCCATATGTAAAAGTGTAAAGGAATCCATAACACTACATGTCTGATAGACATTCGCCTTCCACCCCATAATGCCCATACACAATCCATTCCAAGATTGATAATGGCTGAGTATATAAAGAAGGGGAGCAGCTTAGTATGTGCACTATCATGGAGTGTGACTGGGATGTTGGATAGTATTAAATGAGAAGTGATCCTTCAGGTGGCTAGGGGATTACACCCAGACATACTCTTTTTACAGGAGACCCATTTTCTGGAAAACCGGTGTCCCTTTTTGGTTGCATGGATTTTGCACAGGTGTTTCGTGCTGTTTCATTAGCAGTTCTAGGGGAGTAGAAATTGGAATACATAAAAATCTCCCACTCACTGTTTCTAGGGTCTGACCGGATAATGTGGGCTGGTACATAGCAGTTTCAGGGCTACTACAAGCCCATGTAGTCTCTATGGAGTGCATCTACACCCCACCCCCCACCTCTGACCTTTGCTTTTCTGGAAAACATTGGTAGTTTGCTGAGGAGCTTCCCCCTGGACTGTGGCTTCAGGGAGAGACATAAATGGGTTTGTTGACTGTGTATGGAACCGTACAGCGTGTGGGGGGGCAACAGTCAGGTCAATCAATCAATCAATTGATCAATCAAATGTTTATCAAGAGCAGCAAATGACCCGAGAGGGTCTTGCGGTGCTAGCTGCTAAGCAGTGGTATGGTCATTCCAACATCCAGGTCTTGAGCTCTTTCCTGAATTGCTGGATTGATGGTAAGGTCCTAAGGTGCAGTAGAGGCTGTTCCATACCTTGGCCGCCAGGTACGAGAAGGAACATCCTCTGCTGTTGGTTTGGCAGATCTGAGGGGTATCTGTGAGAAAGAGGGAAGCTGATCGTAGGTGATTTGTGGGTTGGTGGAAGATCAAATGTTTGTTGATGTATACAGGCCCTTTGTTGTGTAGGGCTTTCTAAGTGTGGGTCAGCACCTTGAACTGGCATCTCTTCTAGATTGGGAAACAGTATAGCTTTTTGAGGTGGGGTGTGATATAAGTCCTTCTGAGGAGGTCGAGTATGAGTCTTGCTGCTGAGCTTTGTTTTGTCCGTAGTCTCTTCAAGAGGCGAGTGGTGATTCCTGTGTAAAGTGTGTTCCCATCCTCCAGCCTGCTGGTGACAAGGGCCTGGTTGACTGTCCTTCTGGTGGTGACTGGGAGTAATTTGCAGATTGAGCGGAGCTTGCGTAGGGCATGGAAGCAGGCGGGTGAGACTGTGTTGGCCTGTTGCTTCATAGTCCAGTCACTGCGGCCCCTTCCCCCGGAATACCCCCCAGGAATTCCCCCCCGAAATTCCCCCGTACCCACCTCCCAAGCTCTCCTCCCTCCCACCTACCCTATTTAATGGCGGCTGCTGTGAAGGCTCGCCAAAGGCAAGCCCATCTGCGCCCGTCCGCGACCCGACCGTGGCCAGCGCCAGGAACCCTGGACCTCCCACTACCCATCGCTACAACACCATCACCCTCCTCGCACTCAACCCTGGAAGATTTAGAGAATGCCAACAGGCCTCGCCGATCACGACTCACGGCCAGTACTCCTGCCTCCACTGCCGCCAGACCCTCACCGCCACCCCAGCCTCCAACACCGCCGATGCCAGCACTGGCGACACCCTAAAATGCATCCTCCTCAACGTACGCTCCGTTCACAGACACGCCATGGAAATCTGGAGCCTACTCAACTCTCTCTCGCCAGACATCGCCTTCTTCTCAGAGACCTGGACCAACGCATCCTCCTCCCCAGACATCAGCACCACCTTTTCAGACAGATACAAGATCCAGAGGATAGACCGCCCCAACCACCCTGGAGGAGGCCTCGCCATTGCCCACAAAAGCACCCTCCGCCTCACAACCTCCAGCGAAACCTTCCCCTCCGCGGAACACCTGCACTTCCAGATCCAGACCACCCCCAAAGCCACACTCTGAGGAACCCTAGTCTACAGACCTCCCGGCCCCCGAACACACTTTGCTACCACCATCACCGACTTCATTGCACCCCACGCCATCGCCTCAACCAACTACATACTCACTGGAGATCTGAACTTCCACCTTGACAACCCCGGTGACCCCAACTCCACTATCCTTCGTGACAACCTCACCAGCATCGGACTTTAACAACTCGAAAACACACCGACCCACAGAGCAGAACACACCCTCGACCCCATCTTCGCAGCAGGAAACAGCGTCCAATTCAGCCACACAACGCAGCCGCCATGGACCGACCACCACTGCATACACGCGCCATTAACAAACCCAAGGCACCCAAATCAGCCCTACGCCCACCATGAAGGAACTGGAGCAAGGTTACCGATGAGCAACTTAACTCCACCCTCACCCGAGACAACCACACCTGTGCACCCGATGCAAACGACACAGCCAGAGAACTCCACACCTGGATCTCCGACTGCGCAGACGAGCTCGCCCCGCTACGCAACCCCGACAGACAACGCCCCAGGAGAGCTTCCTTGTTTTACCAGCGCCCGCCAAGAAGC
Organism: Triturus cristatus; assembly: GCF_964204655.1. Lineage (NCBI taxonomy): Eukaryota > Metazoa > Chordata > Amphibia > Caudata > Salamandridae > Triturus > Triturus cristatus. Next base: position 465,719,946 of record NC_140592.1, read on the forward strand.
CAGACGCACCTGCAGACGCCTGGAGAAAACTGGAGAAAGACCAAGACAACCGAAAACCACACCACCTACAAGGACGCCATGATGGACTACCACAACCAGATCAGAGCCCCCAAGAGGAACTTCATCCACAATAAAATCCTGGCCAACTACACCAACTCCAAGGAACTTTTCAGTGTCATTCAAGAATTCATCAACCCACACAGCGAAGCCACAGACATCACCCCATCCCAAGACCTCTGCGACAAGCTTGGAACCTATTTCCACCTCAAGATCAAAAACCTCTAAGACAACTTCATCGACCATCCACCAGGTACCACAGACTGCCCCCCGCCCCCCAGAAACACCAGCCAGCCCACCATCTCCAACTGGACACCCATCACGGCTGAAGACACTGCCTCGACATGAAAAGCATCCACTCGGGGGCCCCCACCGACCCCTGCCCCCCCACATCTACCACAGAACCGCGGCTACCATTGCACCCGAACTACAACGCACCATCAACACCACCTTCAAAACAGGCACCTTCCCAGACGACTGGAAGCACGCAGAAGTCAGACCTCTGCTCAAGAAGCCCACAGCTGACCCCACCGACCTCAAGAACTGTTGGCCGATCTCGCTCCTTCCCTTCGCAGCCAAAGTTGCAGAGAAAACAGTAAACGGGAAACTGACACGATTCATTGAAGAGAACGCAGTCCTTGACCCGTCCCGATCCGGATTCCGAAGCAACCACAGCACAGAAACCGCCCTACTCGCCACCACAGATGAAATCCGCACCCTCCTGGACCAAGTCCACTCCGCAGCCCTCATCCTACTCGACCTATCAGAGGCCTTCGACACTGTCTCCCACCGCACACTAGTCGCTAGACTACACGATGCAGGCATACAAGGAACAACCGTGGACTGGATCCGATCATTCCTCACCAGAAGAAGCCAAAGGATCAGACTCCCATCCTTCCTCTCCGACCCCACGAAAATCACCTACGGAGTCCCACAGGGTTCATCCCTGAGCCCCAGCCTCTTTAACATCTACATGGCCCCCCTCGCTGTCATTGTCCAACAACACGGCCTCAACATTGTATCCTATGCCGACGACACCCAGCTCTTCCTCTCCATCACGAAAGACCCCACCACTGCCAAACTCAACTTCCAGAAAAGAATGCAAGACGTCGATGACTGGATGACCAACAGCTGCCTGAAGCTCAACACCGACAAGACAGAAGTCCTCGTCCTCGGTACCACCCCTTCTGATGGGACAGCACCTGGTGGCTGCCTCGGGAACCCACCTACCACCTCGGACCACGCCAAGAACCTGGGTATCATCCTCGACACCTCACTCACCATGAACTGACAGATCAACACCGTCACCTCCAGCTGCTTCAACACCCTCTGCATCCTCCACAAGACCTTCAAGTGGATCCCCCTGAGTCAAGGAAGACAGTCACCCATGCACTCATAACCAGCAGACTGGACTATGGAAATGCACTCTACGCCGGCATCAACAAGTCCCTACCCTGCAAACTCCAGACAATACAGTACACCGCTGCCAGACTCGTCCTCGGCATCCCCCGACATGAACACATCAGTCAACACCTACGAAGTCTCCACTGGCTCCCCATGGAGAAAAGAGTCACTTTCAAAATCCTCACGTCTACAAATGCCTACACAACAACAGACCCAAATACCTCAGCAACAGAATCAACTTCCACGTACACAAAAGAAACCTCCGATCTTCCACCTTCGCACTGGCTGAAACCCCGCGCATCCACAGAGCCAGAGCAGGCGGAAGATCCTTCTCTCACATTGCAGCCAAGACCTGGAACGAGCTACCAGCAGACATCAGACATGCCCCCTCCCTGAACACCTTCAGGAAGACCCTCAAGACCTAGCTCTTCGGCTAAACTGATCTGCGGACCCCCCCGCCCCTCAGCATCTTGAGACCCTCAGGGATGAATAGCGCGCTTACAATTCCATGATTGATTGATTGAGTCCTCTTGCTGTCTAGGACAATGCCGAGGTGGAAGGCATGGTCTGTTGGAGTTAAGGGGGGGGCCAGTTCCACTGGCCACTATACGTTGTTCCATGGTGAAGTGTTGTACCAAAGATGAGGAATTCCATCTTGTCCATGTTGAGTTTGATACATTTGTCCTTCAACCAGTCAGCGATGTTGAGGAACTTCGATTTCTGATCGCGATCGAATCGACCAGCCATTTTGTGCTCCGCCGCCATTTTATGTTGCCATCACTCAGGCAGCACGGCGAACAAAGTCTATTCTGCTTTTTCTGCAGCCTGGTGTCGAAATACGCTTTCTGCCTCTATTTGCAAAGCTGGTGTTAGGACTAGCCGAGTACACTAATCCCTGTCTGGCTTTCCTAATCCCCGTCTCAACTATCAGTTGGTTCACACTATTCTTTCCTGACCTTATCTTATCGTCTGGCCTTCACTGTCTTCTGCTAGCATTCTCTCGTTTCACAAATGTCCTCCAACACACACAAACGTATCTCGCCACCTGCAAGTTAGTTACAAATCCGTTAATAAATTAGCTTGAGGGAGGGGTGACAAACATAGTTGGAGGAGAGGTCTTTTCGAGTCATCTGACACTTTTGTTTTCCAACTTCTCCTATTGGTTCTATCCTGTTTTCTAACTTTCCTTATTGGCTCTTTCTTGTGTGTTCTGGGAGTGCTTTTGGTTAATGTATACGAACCCTATACAGTATAAAACCCTGTGCGCCACAGAGTGAAGTGGCAGTCTCCTGAGAACCTACTTTGTGTACTTCTAGGATAACTGTACTAGCTGCAGCTCAATAAATCTGATCTTCTAACGCCGACAGAGTGTCCCGTGTCTCTGTGTAGCTAATCAGGAGAACTCCGGAGACTTGGGTGTACCCTGCGCCGCCAGGCCCAAAAGGTTCTGGTTCTTCAACTGGCGCCCAACGTAGGGCGGCTTCAGTGGTACCGGTTCTGCCTGAAGGTCGTGAGGAACCCCGCAAGAAAACTCCGGAGGGTTCGCGAGCCACATTAAGCGACCCCTGTATGTCGAAAGTGGTCCGAAGGTCTATTGCAGCGCGGTTACTCCTTCCTGATGGCTATTGACGACCGCTGCCCTGACTGCCGCCCTGCTTTGGCCCTTCCTTTGATGATGTATGGTAAGGCGAGACGATAGACGGGCCTCTGTTGGTGGGAGAAGACGTCCTTAGTTAAGTATTTTCGTGGGTCGCGCCCACAATTTTGTTCTTTGATTGATTTCTTTGGGTTCTTAGATTTTTCTATTGCAATAAACAAAGCCGAGGGTAAGTGCATTTGTGCTGCGTAAACTGAGTTTTACTCCCTTGAAGTTTGTGAACAGTCTGGAGACATCTTGAGATGCCTGGTCTGACTAAGTTTGGAAGAATTTGTTGTCTTGGTTGTAACAGGGATTCCCGACTTGAGGACTCTTGTCCGATTCCTTCGGTTGGAACTCCCACATATGAGCTCTATTCAAAACATGGTATTGGCCCCATTGCCTTTAACGAGACATGGACCCGATACACGAAGAAAGATGGTGTTCTAAAATGATTTGCTAGACAATTTGGAAGCAGTTTTATTCAAAAGAAAACCCCGGCCGGCAATGTTTGACTCTTTCCGCCTTTGGCGTAAGGAAGCCAAACAGAAAGAAATTAAGCAAGCAAAACGAGATAGGAAAGCACAGGGTATGACAATTATACAGGCTGCCCAACAGTTTAAAGACGATGAGATTGATAATGCGACTGAAATTTCAGAAAGACAGCATCGTATGGCGATAGATAAATGCTATCCGGTGTTGCCTGTTTCTCCTTCTGATAATAAGAAAGATATAGAAGAAGATCCCCTAATGTCCCACTTATTAAGGTTGCCTCCGCCCTATGCACAAAGTGCCAATGCACCTCAGCCGTTACAGCCTGTTCAGCCGCCAGCGGTACTTCCGCCTGTTCCGGCTCTTCCGCATTTGCCTCCTCTGGTATTACCGCCCTTGTCGGTTTTACCATTAGCCTCAACTTCTTTGCCCTCATCTCCTGATCCTAGATCTCCTTTGCCTTCTGATCCTCCTGCAATTATCAGTTCTCCTCCTATCAGTTCTTCTAATACTCTGTCTCCAATTCTTATGTCTAATTCTCCGTCTGTGCGTAAGCGTCTCACAGACACTGTTACTGGTATTCTATCTCCTTTATTTGAAGCTTTAAATGTGTCTCCGGCTTTTGCTCGAAGACAGTCTCGTAGTCAGTTCCCAGATTTTGAAGAACGAGAGAGGTTGGACTCTCTTGCACGTAAATGGATTAAAAAGGGTCCACAATACAGTGTGCTTGATATTATGCCTACCTTTTCGCAATGGAATGCGCCTACGCAAAGATATGTTTTTAATGCAATGTGCGATACACTCATTAAAGAATGGAAAGATATGAGTTCGAGTCCGATCCCACAAGACCTGTTAGATGTTCAGACTGATTTTGATAAAGGACTTATTGTGGGTTCTAAGGTTGAGAAAGCTGTAAGGACACTTATTTCTTATAGATCCTTATTGTCCTCTCAGGCTTTCCTTGATTCTGATCCGTCGGTTAAACTGACACTGAAAAATTATCCTATGAGAGAGGTTCCTCCAGTATGGAAGGAAGAGGTTCCAGCAGCAGGCAACGTACCACTTATTCCTGCTCATTTCCAACGTATATGGGTACATGTCCCTTGGAAGAGATCTGAAGTTTTGGCCCTTAAGCAGACTCTACCGGATCCTCGTAAAAACCCTGCAGGTTATTATAAAGAATTATCACAGACAGTTGATGCTTGCATCATGAACTTAGCAGATATTGATATGCTAATGGGAAATGTAGTCCCACAGACAATATGGGCTAAGATTCGTAGAGAGGATCACGCGCAGGAACTAGGTGCTCCTTGGGATGTTATAACTACTACAGATAGAGACCAAGTGGGTGGCGCAAAGCCTGACGCTTTGATCTCGGAACTTCCTGGTAGAATTATCACCTTAATGAAAACTATGATGCCTGCATTGAGAGTTAATTGGGATAAACTAGCAGCATGCAAACAAAAGAAAGATGAAAGTGTCTCTGATTTCTTTACTCGTTTCGAGGAGACATTTATCGACCACAGTGGTCAAGACATGGCTACAGAGGGTGGACAGCGATTATTTGTGGATAAATTTGTATTCAATTTGCTTCCCGTGCTGTCACACAAATTAAAAGATTCAGAAAGTTCATGGGCTGTTTCTTCTTCTACCCAGATATTGGCTACTGCGCAATATTATGAAAATAGGGACAAAGAAGAAAAAGAAAAGCAAGAGAAAAAGACGAAAGATTTAAAAACGAAGGTTCTCTTGCAACAAGCCTATCCTCCACGTTATGTTCAGCCTCAATTTCAACAGCCTCCACAGTTTCAGAGGTTGTATCAAAAACCTGAGCCATACATTCCGCGACCTTTGTTAGGACCTAATCAATGTGCCTATTGTAGAGAGGAAGGTCATTTTAAGAATAGTTGTCCGGTTTTATTGCAGCGAAATGGAGCATTATCTGCTCCACGAGGTCGTGCTGGCCTCCAGTCAGCAAACAGAGGTAGAGGTCGGGGTGTTTTGACTCAAGAACAGCGTGCCCTTCCTTCTCCCAATTCTATGAACTACTTTGATCAGCCAAATGTGAGGTCTACTCAGTATTACAATGAAGACCATTATATTGCAGGCGAGAATGAAATTCTTCATGCTAACTAGGACAGCCATGGACAAAGTAAGGGAGTTGTGCCAATTCAAGTAGATCAGAATGGACCTTATGTTAACGTCACTACAATGGGTGTTTCAGAGCCATTTCTTCTGGATACTGGGGCAATGAGAAGTTCTATCATTCATTCTAAACTCCCTGGGGCACCTTTGTCTGGCTTAACGAATGTTTCTGTAGGATCTTCTGGCGCCCCTGTTCGCAATCCAGTTTCTTGCCCTTTGCCTATTTCAGTTGGTCCTTATGATTTGGAAGCTCCACTTCTGTTGACGAATGGTTGTGGTGGGAATCTGTTGGGTCTAGACCTATTGAAAAGAATGCATGCTACGATATATTCTTCTCCTTCTGGTGTACATCTTACCTTAGGACAGAAATTATTTCCTCAATGTGTTTGTCTAGAAATCAGTTCCCACCTGAATTACTTTCTCTTCCAGCAGCGCTTTGGGCCACGGGTCCGAACGATGTGGGTTGTCTTGAGATTCCACCTTGTGTTGTCACTCTCAAGCCCAATGTTGAATTGCCACGCATCCCATAGTATAAAATTTCTGCTGAAGGTGAGAAAGCGCTTTTCGAAATCATTCATGACTTTATTCAGAAGGGTGTGGTTGAAGAAACAAGAGGTAACACATGCAATAGTCCTATTCTTCCTGTTCTTAAACGCACTGATCCTTCTCAGCCTCCTGTGTATCGTTTCGTAATTGATCTACGGGAGGTAAACAAAATCGTTGTACCGCAATTTCCTGTTGTTCCAGATATCACTGCTCTGTTGACAATGATACCTTCCACAGCGACTTGGTTCTCTGTTATCGATCTAAAGAATGCCTTCTTTAGTATTCCCATTGCAGAAGAGAGTAGGGACATTTTTGGTTTCTCCCTTGGAGGCCGAAGCTTTCGGTTTAAGCGCGCACCTCAAGGCTATTGTGAAAGTCCCTCTATTTACAGCCAAGCTTTAAAATGTCATCTTGATACTTTCTATTTTCCGTCTGGTGCTGCTCTTATCCAGTATATGGATGACTTGTTAGTCGCCGCTGATTCAGAAGATATCTGCAAAGATGTCACTATTGCATTATTACGCCATTTGTTTAAACTGAATCACAAGGTTTCACCTTCCAAACTACAATATGTTTGTCGAGAGGTTACCTACTTGGGTCATCTCCTATCAAAGGAGGGACGACGATTGACACCCGAATGAATTCAAGCGATTACGCGAATGTCTGTACCATCCACACAAAGGGAAGTACGTGCCTTTCTGGGTATCACTTCTTATTGTAGACAGTGGATCCCTAACTTCTCTCTAATAGCCAAACCTTTGTTGGCACTCACTTTAAAAGATACGCCTCAGCCCCTTCCTTGGACTGATAAGTGCCAAAAGAGTTTCACTGATTTACGTACTGCTCTGTGTTCTGCTCCTGTACTAGGCACCCCAGATTACACTAAGCCTTTTACGCTCTATGTTCATGAGAGAGAATGTTGTGCATTGTCAGTTTTAACACAGCAAGTTGGAAACAAACAGCGGCCATGCGCCTATTTTTCAGCTACGTTAGATCCTGTACCTAAAGCATTGCCCAGTTGTCTCAAAGCGACAGCAGCAGCAGCAATTTCTATTCGACAGTCTGCTGGGGTGGTGTTGGATAACACTCTCATTGTCATGGTGCCACATGCAGTGGATACTTTGCTAAACAGAACGAAAACACAGCATCTTACGAGTGCTCGTCTAACTGGATACGAGCTGACGCTTTTGTCTAGTCACGTACACATCAAACGATGTAATACCCTGAATCCAGCTACTCTGTTGCCCCTTCCAGATGAGGAAAATGTTAAAGAACAGCATGATTGTTTCTCCCGTACTGAGGAAGAGACAAAAGGAAGAATTGACCTGAAAGACACATCGCTAGAGAATCCGGATGGAACTCTATGGGTAGACGGTTCTTGCTTTAAAATGCCTAATGGAGATACAGTCTCAGCCTATGCTGTAACTACTTTACATACAGTTGTGGAAACTGCACGCATTAGACACAATTCAGCGCAAGCAGCAGAATTGATAGCTTTAACGAGAGCTTGTGTATTGTCGAAAGGGAAAAGAGTGAACGTGTACACTGACAGCCAGTATGCTTTTGGTGTAGCGTTCAACTTTGGGCGTCTCTGGAAGGAAAGGGGTTTTCTCACTTCACATGGCAAATACAACATCGTCAATTAGTGACTGATCTCCTCGAATCACTTGCCTTATCCACCCAAATAGCAATCGTGAAGTGTAATGCACACAAAAAGATTACGGATGATGTTGGTCGAGGAACTGCGTTTGCAGACGAAATAGCGAAAAATACAGCGAGAGATGCTACAAGTCGAATGTATGTGGCGGGTCCTGCAAATTGGGTCAGAGAGAGAGGAATGTATGAGAACACAGTGGAAAGTGTAAAAGCGATTCAGAAAGAGGCTTCAGAGAGGGAGATAAGCAAGTGGGAAGAAAGTACAGGAATGTCAGATGAGATGGGTTGTTGGGTGGAATTATCTGAACATCAACGTTGGCTGTTACCAGATGCCTATGTTCTCCCAGTGGTTACTATGGCACATGGTCCAGCCCACTTAAGTGCAAAAGTTATTTGTAAACTTCTGGCTCCAGTGTGGCAGAATGAAGGTATCCCAAAATGTGCCGACAATGTAGTGAAGCACTGTATTGTTTGTTTAATGTACAACCCGGGAAAGGGAACCCCAACTCCGGCGGGTCACTTTGCTCCTCCGACATATCCATTTGAGGTGTTGCAAATCGATTATATTCATATGGAACGATGCAACAACCTCAAATATGTTCTGGTGGTAGTATGCGCCTTTATAAGATGGATAGAGGCATACCCCCTAAAAGATAACACAGCCTTATCCACAGCTAAAATCCTTCTAAAATAATTCTTCCCCAGGTTTGGGTTGCCGCGCATTGTCTGGAGTGACAATGGGAGCGAATTTGTTGGCCAAGTCATGCAGAAAGTTTGTGCAGGTCTTGGTATCAAGCAAAAGTTCCATGCAGCAAATCATCCACAGTCAGCAGGTTTAGTAGAATGTTACAACGGAACCTTGAAGTTAAAACTAGCAAAGGTTCAAGCAGGTACAGGACTTAATTGGCTCGATGCTTTGCCGTTAGCCTTGCTGTCCACCAGAATTGCAGTACACTCGCGTTCGGGACTTAGCCCTTACGAAGTGGTTTTTGGATGCCAGGCTAATGTATGGGGAGTCCCTCGCCCTAAGAAATACTCAGACTGCCATATCCAATGCTAATTGACTACCTGCATGATCTTACGACTAAATTGCGTGTTCTCCATCAACAGGTTCAGAGCGCTCTGCCGAAGGCTTTCACAGACCCTGGTCATTCCATCCGACCAGGTGACTGGATTTGCATTAAGAACTTCCAGAGGACAAGCAATTTGGAACCCAGATGGTGAGAGCCCCGGATGGTTTTATTAACTACGAGAACAGCAGTTAAAGTCGAAGGAAAGAAAAATTGGATTCACGGTGTGCATTGTAAGAAAGTGCCTTTGCCTTTGCCCTACGATCAATGGGTACGCAGGGGTACTGGTGACTGTGAAGGTGAAAAAGTTCTACGATTCGTGCCTTTCAGTGATGCACACCTGAATGGGACACTGTCTGAGAAAGAGGACGATGACGTTTTGCAGAAAGCAATTCCATCACATCGTCGCTTGGATACGACCAATCCATGAACATTGTTCCAAGACCAGAGTGTTCCGGGGAAGGAACGATACGATTTGAGACCTAGACCAAAGAACACTTAAAAGATTTCTCTCTTGTGTAGTATTCTGTCCCAGTTGCAGGGTCACGGTAGGAGTCTGGATCATGAGTAGTGGCAATAGGCCTGCAGGACTTGTAGTGTCATAGGACGGCAGACAATCGTGATTGAGCGATCGAGGAAGATTGCCGTGAGCATCCATTAGAAAGATGGGAACTACACTAGGCAAAAGAGAGAGAAAAGAAGAAATAAAGAAAGCATCCTGTAAAATAATGCACAGTCGTTTCAGCATAACTTTATGTATCATTATATCATTGTGTATTGCTTTGGCGTTTGTCAGTTGGATTATTTATGCTCTGCAGCCAAAAGTTGTCTCCCCTTCTTCCTCTTTTTCTTCTTCTACTGTCTCTCCACATCTCTTTCATACTCTTCCTCCACATTACCTCATTAGAAGAACTGAATATTATAACAATTCCTTTGTCCAGCTATTACATCAGCACCAGTTAGTAGTCAATACAACTGACTGTTGGGTGTGTGGACTTATGCCACACACCACAGAGAAAGGAATGCCATATTTAGTTCTCCCGTTCTCCTATGAGGGTTCTGCTTGGGCTTATTTCGTCATTTTCTCCAATGCTTATCAAAGCAAATTCAGACGATCCATTAGTTCACATGTTAGTGATCCGGATTTTAGTCATAGTTCTTTGATTAAGGGAATGGTAGCTATGGCTAAAATCATGGAAAATAGTAAAATCTCCATTGATGAAAGAAAAGCATACACTAACTGGAACATCACCCAATATATGTCTAGTCTTAGTGGTAAAGTTAGGAAAGGAAAGTCCTCACCGATTTGGACTATACTACATCAGGGCAACTTCTGCTTACAGATAAACGATCGCTCTTCTGACACTATACCAAGGAATAACTGCTCCTACACGTACGTTTATTCCTCTCAGAACTCGCCTCCTCTAGTGCCGTCTCAAGGCACCTATTTCATCTGCTATAATAGGGCTTATACTTGGTTACCAACGGGTTTCTCTGGTACTTGTTATATAGCTTTTCTTCTTCCCCCTACTTACACCGCTTCCGCAAATCATCATCGAACCAGATACGGCAGAGGGATTATTGATTCGAAGGACACAGCAGGACAAGAGGGAGGAGATTTCCTTAAAGGATTTCTTCCCTTCTGGGGTCCAATGACCAACAGCAGAAATATAAGGCAACTAGTCCGTGTCGTAGAGACTACAAAAGACATCACTGTAGGTGCCTTAAGTAATATCACGGCAGAACTACAGGTGGACCGTCTTATGACATTACAAAATCGAGTTGCCTTAGATTTTGTTCTTGCCGATCGTGGTGGAGTGTGCAAACTGATCGGGTCAAGTTGCTGTATTTTCATACCTAATGACGCTCCGACAGTATACCAAGCTATCTCCAAGTTGCACATAATCTCTGAGTCTATTCATCAGGACGAAGCAGATTGGTCTTTTACGGAGTGGTTTTGGGGAATACTGTCCAAATGGGGTTGGAAAGCATTGACATTTCTTGGTATAATTCTGACCATTATTTTCTCCTGTTGCCTTTGTATGCACTGTGGTCCCGCTATCTGTGACCTTTGTGCTACTATGTGCATCCCAAAACCCAAACCACAAGTAACAGAAAACATAAGAATGATGTTGCAGCAAAAACTCGATGACCTCATGGCTATCGACGTTGACTCAGATTAGCATGAGTCTATCTTGCCTGAGTTCTGGCAAAAGGAGGGTCTGAGGAACTTCGATTTCTGATCGCGATCGAATCGACCCACCATTTTGTGCTCTGCCGCCATTTTATGTTGCCATCACTCAGGCAGCACGGCGAACAAAGTCTATTCTGCTTTTTCTGCAGCCTGGTGTCGAAATACGCTTTCTGCCTCTATTTGCAAAGCTGGTGTTAGGACTAGCCGAGTACACTAATCCCTGTCTGGCTTTCCTAATCCCCGTCTCAACTATCTGTTGGTTCACACTATTCTTTCCTGACCTTATCTTATCGTCTGGCCTTCACTGTCTTCTGTTAACATTCTCTCGTTTCACAACTGTCCTCCAACACACACAAACGTATCTCGCCACCTGCAAGTTAGTTACAAATCCGTTAATAAATTAGCTTGAGGGAGGGGTGACAAACATAGTTGGAAGAGAGGTCTTTTCGAGTCATCTGACACTTTTGTTTTCCAACTTCTCCTATTGGTTCTATCCTGTTTTCTAACTTTCCTTATTGGCTCTTTCTTGTGTGTTCTGGGAGTGCTTTTGGTTAATGTATACGAACCCTATACAGTATAAAACCCTGTGCGCCACAGAGTGAAGTGGCAGTCTCCTGAGAACCTACTTTGTGTACTTCTAGGATAACTGTACTAGCTGCAGCTAAATAAATCTGATCTTCTAACGCCGACAGAGTGTCCCGTGTCTCTGTGTAGCTAAGCAGGAGAACTCCGGAGACTTGGGCGTACCCTGCGCCACCAGGCCCAAAAAGTTCGGGTTCTTCAATGTTTCTCAAATATCTGTGGAAGTTGGCTCTGCTGGTGGAGGGGTCTTTTGACAGCGAGAGGATGAGTTGAGTGTCGTTGGTATAGGAGATGATGTTGAGTCTGTGTTGTTTGTCGGTGGTGGCCAGGGGGGTCATGTAGGTGTTGACGAGGGTGTAGGTGAGGGACGACCCTTGGGGGATGTTGCAGATGATCTTTTAGGGCTCCAAGGTAAATGGTGGGAGTGGAACTCTCTGGGTTCTTCCAGTGAGGTGAGTCGCGATCCTTTTGAGGACATCTCCCTGGATCTCTATATGGTGGAGTTTGACGATCAGGATGTGATGGAAGACAGTGTCAAAGGCGGCTGATAGGTCCACGAGAATGAGGGCTTCAGTTTCATCAGGTTCCAGGAGGGCTCTGATGTCATTGGTGGCTGTGGTTGACTCTAAAACAGGATTGAGATGGGTCCAGGAGGTTGTTGTGTTCCAGGTTTTCTGTATGTTGATGGTTGATAGCTTTCTCATTAACCTTTGCTGGGAAGGGGAGCAGCAAGATTGGCCAGTAGTCCCTTGGTACTGCAGGATCAGTAGATGGTTTTTTCAGAAGGGCCACACTTCAGCATGTTTCCAGTCCTCTGGCAAGGAGGCTGAGGTGATGGAGGTTTTCTGACTCTGTCGCCAATTGTCATGCTTATGAGGTTGAAGTTGCGGTTGGGGCAGGGGTCCATGGATGCTCCTGAGTGCAGTGAGTTAATGTTGGAAAATGTGGTTTGAGTGGTGAGGAGGTCCCAGTGGGTGAGCCGGTGTTTGGTGTTTGAGTTTGTGGGTGTGAACAGGTTGACACTGTCACTGTGGGGGGTTGGGGGTCCACTTTCACTGGCCCGGTTTAGGGAGAGCAGTTCATCCTCTGGGACAGGGTTTCACTTATTTCTCTGGGGCACACAGGACATCTTCCTGGCTTGATTATTTCTAGTGCACAACTCCAAGGATAGGGTGGTGGATGTTCAGATACTGGCCAGAGGGCTCTCGAATAATTCTCCAGTAGATCTGCTAAGGAGGTTGCGTCCGGGGAAGCCATGGAAGGGCTGGAGGCAGGACAATTGGTGGTTGAGCAACCCAGATCATAAAACGCACCATGTCAAGACAACTGATTCTTACTAGACTGAGAACACGGATCGGTAGAGTCCCCCAGGTGTTGTGGGAAGTACTGAAGGCTATGATCTGAGTTGATAATATTAGCTAGCAAGTGGGGAGAAATATAGGAAACAACTAGAAATGTCTGCCCTTGAGGGACAGAATCTTCCTCTAGAAGCACAGCATTTGGTGTCCCCTTTTCTACTTGCACTTCGTGTTGCCTGACACCACCAAACACTACTAAAGCAAATACAGATGAATGAGGCCCGAAGGGTGTGACTCACCTCGAAGAGCTGTTTCTAACAATGGGAAAATGAAGCCAGCAAAAACCCTCTATGGGTTATGCTACAATGTGATTAGCCATGATCCGATAACCCATATAGTCAGGAAGGACGGCACGGTGATCAGGGGTGACCGTGGAAAGGTTGAGAAGTTTGAGGCATAATATGCAACTCTGTATTCAACAGAATTGGTGTTGGATCGGACTACCTTAAGGCAGTTTGTGCATGACCTTCCAGTCAGGACACTGATGAACGACGAAAGAGATCAGTTACAGGGTGACATACTGAGGAAGAATTGACCGAGGCCTTGCATCAGCTTCGTGGGGGGAAGACTCTGGGGCCCAATGGGTTCCTGGTAGAATTCTTTAAGACTAACTCGTCCTTTATTAGAGATGGTAGCTAAAAACCCTAAAAGTTGAGACTTCTAAAGATCTGCAGACAACAGAAATAGTTGTTTTTCATATGCCGGGACGACAGCCTGATCGCTGTGCATCATACCACCCAAACTCCATATTAAGTGTAGAAATTAAAATCATTGCAAAATGTCTGGCACCTGCATCTTGACGGGGGGTTAACTCCCTGGTACAGAGGGATCAATCAGGTTTTATGTCTAAACGAGCCGCTAGGTACAACATTGAGAGAATATATAACGCCATGCACCTGACGAACCGTATTCAGGGTCTGATAGTTCTTTTTTTAGCAGACTTCAAGGAGGAGTTCGGCTAAGTGGGTTCGGAATATGCCTTTCTTTTACTGAAGAATCTTAATTTCAGCCCTAAATTCCGCAACTATGCAAAACTCTTGTACACTGATCTGCTGGCCAGAGAAATTATTAGAAGTGCTGTGCCAGTGAATTTTAGGGTGCAGAGAGGGATGAGACAGGACTGTTCTCTTTCCTGCTACGTTTTGCTATTATGATTGAGCCCTTGGCAGCAGCCACAGCTGCTGCAGGTAAGAGCGGTGGGGGGATGGGGCCAGGTGAGGGGGGATTCCGAGGTATGACCACGGGGGAACATTTATTAATTATTTAATTTTCCCTCGTGGTCGTCTCTCGAAATTGCCCCTCACCTTGGCCACCGCTCTTACCTGCAGCTGCCGCGGCTGCTTGGCAGAATGGGTAAGGGTGGATGCCCAGACAGTCCATGCCCTGCAGGAACTTGCTTTGGTGTTCCCATTGCAGTGCCTTTTTTATAGGCACCGCCATGGGACCACCACAGAAACGCCTGCCAGTGACAAACAACATCAAAATCAGGTTTGGCGGTGCGGGAGCGGGGAGGTCCTGCAGGACCAAACTCAAAATAAGGCCCTTAGTAACAGGTAGAAGATGGTGCTGTTGTGGCTGGGACTCATAGTGGCTAGGAAGACATCACTCAACAATTGAAAGACTCGAGCTACCCTCCCTTCCAAGGGTGAACAAGTTGGTCTGGACACGTTTATGGGTCTTGAAAGAGCAATATTTCAATCTAGTGATTGTCCTCAAAAACACAAGAGGATATGGGGGGACTGGGTTGCAGAGATGGGCATTCCACTAGAGCCCATAAGCTGTCAGTTATGCACTTTGGATGACGAAATTAACATCTTTCAGCCGGATACTATTCAAAGGTAAGGTTGCTATTGTGGAGGTGGTAGGAGGTGCAATTGGTATTCTAAACAGTGGTGTTTGTTGTAATAATAGGAATGAAGTACTCGTTGATTTTGTCTTTCATGATGTATTTGTCTGATTTGAACTTCAAGAAAACTCAACAAAATGTATTTTAGAAAAAGAAATGTAAATCTAAAACATTTGTGGCTTTGCTGGGTAGCATGTGCATTTTATACAAGTACGTCCCAAATCAAAATTTGCCCCTTAATCTCTAGCAGTGTTTCCTAAACTGGGAGTCGCAACCCACTGATGGGTCGCAAGCCAATTTTTGGTCGGTCACCAAAGTCCAGTCAATAAATAAAGATGCCTTTAAATTCTGTATTTATGTGTCACATTTGCTGAGCTTCAGAAACAAAAGTCAAATGCCAGGCTATGTCTTCTGCTGCTCGTTTTTATCATGGCAACTTGTGCTTATGAACTCCTTTCACCTTACTGTCAGAGAAAGAAAAATAAAGTTAATTGTGTGAAAATCTGCTGGGGTTCATGAAGTGTGAAAGGAAAGCTGGAGGATGTCATTTTTCCTAACACACAACAAAATGTAAATACCTGTAAATTAACTGTACAAATTCAGCAGCGAGGAATGCAAAATGAAGCACATGTTTTGTAATTCTGAAGTGTGATGTTAATAAAAAATGTATTTTAGTAGGATAAATCCCAACACTTTACTTTGGTGCTGATTTAGATCTTGGAGGGACACCCGTCGTCCCTCCATAGCGGCAGTTACAAGTACTGCGTCGAGCTGAGGGAGTTCTGCATGCTGTATTTAGATGTGGTCTGGCTGAACCACCATCCGCATCAATCGACTGTTTACCTTCGCGTAAGTGACGCACCTCCATCGTCACAACAGACTCCATTGCTGGCTAACAGTACTCTGTCTCCGGCTGGTTTGCTCCGAGCCAATTTAGAATTCCCTGTTGTACTGGTGTAGTCCTAGCAGCAGATTCCTGATGGAGTGAGTCCCTGGTGGAGTGGAGACTGTCAAGTACCACTTTGATGATGGGTCACTACACATATAGTTTGTGTTTGGTTTAAAAATATATGTAGGTGTAGTGAATCAGCCACTTTTGTGGTCTGACACCCTATGATGACCCTCAACCACCACCATTCTGTACTGACTTAAGTGTGTTCTGCCTTTTAGTTGAATAGTCTTTCCAAGAATAGAAGGTATGGGATGTTGAGGTGCAGTCTTGTGGGTGGTGGTGCACACATGTGCTCAATGTTGTATACTGAGGGATTTAGTGTATAATGCTATTTGGGTTAGGTGAATTATGACTTTGACCTATTGGCTTTGACGTGGTCTAATGTCATTCTGCCTTCTGACTTTACCTTGCTTCAAACTTTTCTGTGTGCACAGTGGTGCTTGTAAATTGTGTGGATAAGAATTATAGGTGCTCCTTGCTTTTTTGATTCCATCTTGCTTTGGGCCTTTGTGTGCATGGCTTAACTAACTCTGAAGCCATTTTCTGTGAAGAAGAGGGCATGTTTTGCTTTCCTGCTGTTTTTCGCATTTTACTGACTAGAGAGAACTGGTTCTTATCAGAGGAATGTACATGGTTTGACTTTTAGTCAGAACAGGGGCCTGATCAACCCTTGGTCTGACCTTGAAGCAGGCTGGTACTGGCTCTCATGAGAACTAGGGGGCGTGGCTTGCTAGAAGCTTCGCTGTGTTTTGAATGTGTATTAAAAAGGGGAGTCGGCACTGGCTCGGTGGAAGTTCATCCGTGAAGCAGACGTGTTGTCACGGAAAGTGGGGTCACCTCTGAGCTTTCGCCCGGTTCAAGCAATGGACTCCCCTTGAGCAAAGTGGGGTGAAATGGAGCATAAGGTGAGGTGTCTCTGCTACTAACTGTCTCTGAATTCTTTCCTTTCCTTCTTATTTTCTGATTCTTATATCCATACATATATATTTCTAAATATATATTTGTCTTGATTGATATTTGCAATCATACTATTGATATGTTAGAGTCTGCTATGTTAGGTGCAGTTGGCTTACTGTGTGATGCTATTTACTAATAAATACATCCCAGATATACCAATTCGTCTTTTCCTTGTAGCAGGAGGTGTGGACTCTTCTTGGCCAAGTATTCTGTTGTAGAAGGATGGGTGAATTCCCTTCTAGCAGGTAATTGTGTTATAGGAAGTTGGCGCTACTCCTCACAAGTGATGCGCAAATTATTGTTTTCTTGCCTTGCCTTTGGGGGAGTGTTGAAAGTGTGCCCACCTTAGGAAGTGCTGTGTATATGTTATATTCCATAAGTTTGGAACTGATATTCTCTCCCTGGGAAAGTGACGGTACATTCCTTGGTCCAGGGGAGATCTAAGGTTTGTCATTACAGTAGGTAATCTGTCATGGGCCTTTTGGAACATATAGCATAGCACACATACAACATACACCCACTTTTGAATGTATACCCACATACACCACAAACAGAACACCCACCACATAAAAAAAGATTTATCAGTTTCAACACAGGTGTGTGCTTTTTACATTGATAAGTTGTACAATGAACACTAATGCATTACACATAAGGACAACTTTGCATGTAAGGACAATGTAAACAAATATGAGGCTAAAGCAACTGTTAACATACGATTCATAGTATGACGTAAATAGGCAGCAATACAGGTAATTATTGTGGTCAAGTTGTAGCAGCAAAGGATGGACCTGGACAATGGGATTCAAGTTGGAAACAGAAGTGGGTAACAGACAAAATGGTGAGTTATTACCTCATTTCCTTGGAATCTGCCAACTCAAGCATGGAGTTATCCTGGTCACAGTTGTCCCGACCGAAAGGCACATCATGATAAGCCGGGTGTAATCCTGGCTGGCCTCCCTCCAACAGCTGCTTTTGCCTATGATTCCGTCGACAAAGGAGGGAAATCCTGGTGGAGCCGGTGGCACCTGTACGGTCTTTCATCAATGGTCCCGCCAACATTTAGATCGAGCCGGAGGACCGCCATGTAAACGAGCGATGAAACCGTGAAAAAGTGACAACAGGACCAGATCCGTCAAGATCTAAATCAAGCCCTTAGTCATGCATAAATAATAAATATACTCACTGAAACCCAATTGCCACACATCATCATTTGTATGCAATATAACAGTAAGTCCGTTCAAATGTATTTCAATGGAAAATGTGTTGTCTGCAAATAACAGTGTGCTACCACATGATAATTTATTACATTAAAAAATAGCCTGCCTCGTGTCCATTAAAACTAGGTGGGTCAGGAACGCTTGTCATTCTAAAAAGTGGGTCATGATTCTAAAAGGTTTGGGCACCACTGCTGTATAGAACAGTGAAGGCAAGGTCCGTGTTTCAATTAAAATGTCCTCCTGCTGGAATCTCTTCTTTCATCTCCCCATTGCAGACGAGGGTGGTGTGCTTTTCATCCCCTGGAAGGCTGAAGCAATGCCTCTGAGGCAATGTTTACAGTTCTAAATTTACTTTGGGAAGAAGTTTGTGTGCGCACGCCAGTGACAGAGCTGGCAGAGTCAAAGATGCGTGCATACTCAGCTGAACGAATCCCATGGAAAGCTGTCACTCAGAAGTCCACTGAATAAGAGTATAGACCAGTCCCTGTATCCACATCCCTCCTGCGAGAGCCTCTGAACAGGTTAGTGCTTGATTAAGAGGTGCGCAAATGGAATTGTTTTTTAGGCTCAGTTGCTGTAGCATCAATCACAAATCAAAATGATTAAAACCAATTTAAACATTCCTATATATGCCTCTTAAGACATCAGGGCACTACCATGATCATTGCTTAAAGTGAGCAAGGGAGTTATTTTTCATCAGAGCAAGAAACAGAAAAAGGACAGAAAAGAGAGAAGGGAGGAATAGAAAGATGAAAAACAGGGATAACGGGAGAAAGCAGGGAAGAAATAGTACCTGCATCAACGAGAGAAACAGAGACAGGAAGTATAGGGTGATGCATGAAAGAGGCATGAGGTGGAATCAAGACAAGGCAGCGTTGGTTTCCACCAACCCTGCCATTCAGCAGCACCTCCCAAGCACTCCTAAGAAAAACATTAGTGTCCTCACTTTCTTAAAACACTGTGAATGGTCATCACGGCCCACGCCATCATCAAAACAATGGGCATGTGTGTGTGAAATTTAGAGTATTCCGAACAGACCTGAAACAGATCTACTCAAAATACCCAGATTTCTGAAAATCACAGACATCTTAGAAAGGGCACATGGGGAGGCAGACTTACCCATCACTGCTTCCCTGCCACGCCCAGCGGGAAACATCCAGAAGCACTAGATAGAGAAAATATGAGTTAATTAATTCAGTTCTCAATGATCCTAAGATGGAATAGAAATGAAGTCATCCAGGCTCTCCTTGTTGGGCGTGTCTCCCTGCTGACCCCTCCCCTCCCCCAACATATCTCCTTAGTAGGGGTTGGCAAAGAATTCCATTCCACCAGCGGAGCTGACTGAGTTTAGCTGACTCTGTGCTCCGCACGTAACGTGGAGTTTCACAAAACTACAGGAAGTGACACGGAGTGGAGTTTTTTCTCTTGTGCGGCCCACCAATGGCAAGTTGGCGAGCGCTCATGAGGGAAAAATCCCATGCTAGACTTCCTATTGGTGAGATTTCTCAACAAGGGCAGTCGCGGCAGGTCGTGACCGCTAGAGTTGAGAAATCTGCTGCTCGCGTTGAGGAAGTTGCCGCTCGAATATAATTTCTACTCTAGCAGCAGAAAGCAGCTGATTTTACAGCATGTGCCAAACTCCTGGCACTTAAAATCACTGCAAGCAGCACAACTTTACATACTCCACTGCTGGGTGAACTCCACGGAGCACTTCTGAGTTTTTCTGTCACTTCGTGGAGTTCCGCGGAGTAAAACTCCGTTATCTCAATCCAGGCCTACTCCCTAGGCTCATGTTCAGCTCCGTAATCTCAACATTCATTCAACCGTGAGTTGGCCAGCTCTGCGTCCCATAATATGTACTGTTTGTTTCAATGGACAATTCTTAGTTTTGTAGGAAATAAGATCCCTGCCTGGGTGCAAAGAGCCAAAGATGCTTTTATTACTGGCTCCAACCTCTACCTTCTCATCTCTATTGCATCACTCACATTCAGAATATTAAGAATCTGAGAACCCTTATGGAACACTTTACTTTTCCAGGCCAGAATTTGCTCCTTAGCCATTTTGTCTGTGAGCTTTACAAATATTGTGAGTGCTCCACATGTGTTACAAGTTTGAACATATTTGATTCAATATCGCAACTTTCAGCTAAGTCCTCATTGGAACCTTCCTGGGCTGTGCCATACTGTGACAACCACACAGCTTTACAACTCCATTTGATTGGTTATGATCTGGCTGTTCAGACATTTAATGTCCACCATCTCAGAGGTCAATTCCAGTGATTTAGTTTGTTGTTATCTGACATTGCCCTCCATTATGATGACTCTCGTCCTCAGCCTCAAAATGGACTCATTTAGAGTGTCCTGTTTGGCATTTGAACCTCCTGTAGTTTTATGTTTTGTAACATCTTAAATAAAACATGTTTAAGTGATGACAATGACCTAAGCGACCTGTCCATCAAAAGACCTTCCTCTGCCGTATTCTTGGTGTCAGGCAAGTTGAGATCCCTTTGCATCCAATGTGTTTCTTTGTTCATGGCTATATAAGGATAGAATACTGCAATGCAAGATCCAAGCAAACACCAAGGGCCATATGTAGGTAGGTTCACATTTACTGACTCATAAATACCGAATTTTACCGATTCGGTATTTATGAATCGGTAAATGTGATGTAGGTAATCAATCGGTAATATTTACCGATTCAGAAAGGGTCGGTAATTTCGAATCGGTATTTACCGATTCGGTAATGATGCATACCTTCCCATTGATTCCTATGGGCCAGGAGGCCCATAGGAATCAATGGGAAGCCAGTTACCATTACCGAATCGGTAAATACCGATTCGGTAATGGCGGGAGCACATTCAAGGGTGGCAGGGTGTCACATTGACACCCTGTTGCACCCCTGATTCCTGCATGTGTGCACATGTGGCGGACATACATGCCCTGAGGGCATGTATGTCTGCCACATGGCACTGTTATTTCAGCAAAATATTGCTTTGTGCAATGTATTCGGTATTTAGCACCAACCTATATTTGGTGCTAAATACCGAATTCTTTTTCCTAGACATCACTCATTTGAGTGTTACCTACATATCATTTCAGGATTCGGTATTTACCGAATCGGTAAAATTACCGATTCGGTAATTGTACCGAATCGGTAAATTACCGAATCCTGAAATATGCCCCCTACATAGCAAAAGCCAAAATACCGGTCGGTAACGGGATATTTACCGAAAATCGGCCGTTACCAACCGGTATTTGGCTTCCTACATATGGCCCTAAGACACTAATCTAAAAAAAAAAAGATATAACATTTCTCCTGCAATGCCTCAAATGGAAAAGGCAACCCTAAATGGTCTCTTCAGAATTAATAAATAATAGCAAATGTCTTTTCCAACAAATGAATATTTAATAAAAAATGAATGAATATTTGAAAGATAGATAGATAGATAGATAGATAGATAGATAGATAGATAGATAGATAGATAGATAGATAGATAGATAGATAGATAGATAGATAGATAGATAGATATAATCAGGTCTGCATTTCCATAAGAAGTTCCTTATCGTTTTGCTAATGACTTTGGTTCCATTTGACGATTCTTCAAGAAAGTTTCCAAACCAGTGCTCTGTTTTGCCGAGATTGGGCATGGAAAATTTTGGGGTGATGTGTCAAGCATTTTCTATAGACTTTTCTGAACAGCACTACTGCAAGAATGGAATTACACCAAATTTGGCAGAAAGCTCTTGGTCCAGAAAGTGTGCTTTTTGTGTAATTCATTCACTAGTTTTAGAGAAATTAAGTCTCAAAAACGTTGTGTATATATATCACACCATGGATGATCCTGGGAGCAGAAAGACATCAAGATGAGATCTAATTGACTGCCACCTCACCCACAATGATATGGTGGAAGCCATCTTAGGATTCTAGACTCAGCTCTTGTCCAGGAAAAAAGGTAAAATAAAGATATAAGGGGTCTGGGTAGGGGTACTGTGCTCCCCAGCCTGGGCCCCAATTATTATTTTTTTACATTTGCCGCAAATTTGCACTGCATACGCAATCCGCAGCAACATTTTTTTTTAACATAACATGCTCTTTAAAATAAGCCTCCCCAGGTTGGGCCAGGGCCTAGGGGCGGCGCTATATATTTTATAGGATGGGGGGCATGCAGCCTCCCTCTTGGAGCCTCTTCATTCCTGGGGACCCCATTTCCCATTCCAATTTTGTGGAAGGGGGCACATGGTCCAGCTTCCTGGGCCTTCTCAACCCATTCCCTGGGATCCTATACTTCTGTAGCTGGTGCATTTTTAGGACCAAGTCTGGATGGTTCTTGTGTTGACTATCCAACAACAGCCTTACATTCTAACCACAAATCTCCAGGAACCACATTTTCAAATAGCCAAATTCAAATCCGCTCATAACATCAGAGAACTGTGTCTTACGTAGTTCCTTTTTCGTGTAACCTAGGCACATAAATCTGATGGCAACCAAACATGAAGCATAACAGGTTCCCTGAGAACCTCCCGGCTCATAAATACAGGTAGCGTAGAGTCTGTGTCCAGGATACATGGAATATTAATAGGAACATCCCGCATTAACACATGTCAGATTGCTACCATCCTTAGCTATCTTGATGAAGACCTCACATGAATGACTTTAAGGGGTCGAAGCACCGACTTATTAGGATATATCCATATTATTGAGTGTTGAATTACATGAACCCAAATGTCTTTATTGTTGGGTTTGTAAAAATCGTTTTGTCCTAAGGGCAGGAACCATTTTGTATTTTTTGTAAATATTGTCAATGTCATATATGTTTGGCTCACATATTTGCACATTCACTGCGCCGTCACTTCCAGCACCTACATTTTCTTAATTTTGTATTATTGTGACTTCATTAACATTGATCACTAGTATAATGGTGTTTAAGATTTTTGGCCAATTGGATCATGTATGAAGTCACAGGCTGAATAATTCCTAGGGGAACACTGTTTTTACAACCTTATTACCCTTGTTCCTCAGAATACTGGGGTGCCTGTTTTTGCTGGGTCATTAGGACATCCAGCAGGTTTTTTTCTATCAAATTCCTCATTTCATCAGCTTTGTAAGTCAACAATCTGTTAAAATCCACATTCCCTTGCAACCTTTCCTCAAATTCAATGTTGACTTCTTTAGGTGGCGACTCTACCATCACTGCTCTTACAGGACTAACATGTGTCTGAATTCCTGGCAACGCATTGTACCAGGCATTGCTGCTGTCACTGTAACATCTGCTGATGCACTTGGTACCATTCCAACAGGAGTTTGGACTATTGTATTATCTCCCCCAAAACCTGCCTTAACCCCTGCTTGTTTCTGTTGGTCTATATGTATATGGAGGAGATTAAGAATTCAAAAGCCCATTTATAAATTTATCATCATCATCTGTGTCCTCATCCTCCTTTATATGTTTTTATTACACTGATCTTTATCATTTACTGTGAAAGGGAATGTTTTCACACATTCATTCATATCCCCCTCCAATGATTCTCCTATCTGTCAAGTTTGATCTCAAGCCAATGTCTAGATGAACTCTTTACCTCTTTAGAGGCTTTCTTTCTCTCCTTCTAAGTCGCCAGGCAATCCCATTTTTTAAGTGCCACAAAATGCATAGGTCTAGGCATCGGTTTCATGCCATTTATGGTTGGTCACAAAAAATCTAACTTTCTGATATTAAAAGTACACTCTAATGGAAACTGTAACTTTTGATCATGTGCAGTATGTTTATTCAATTCTCAGAACCAGTTACATGTATAGTACCCAACCTCCTTCATCTCCTACTTCACCGCATGGATCACCAACTGTACCAATGGAGTAGCCCCGCTATAATCCACAAAATCCAAGACCTCCAAACACGCCAGCTGGTACACTATAGAGCTCAGATCCACCAAGCGCAACTGCCACCAACTGGAGAAACGATGGCACGCCACTAAGCACCCCGCTGACAGAGCAGCCCAAAAATCAGCCCTCAAGAATTATCGGAGGCGCATCAAGGAAGCCAAGCAGAAGCCATCATCATCCGCATTAACTCTGCGGCTAACCACACATAGGAACTCCTCAAAATAGTCAAAAGAAATCTCCAACCCAATAGCTATAGAGAACACCATCCACCCCTCCCAAGAACTCTGTGACAACCTATCAGACTACTTCAACAGCAAAATCACCAGTATCTACAATAGTTTCAACCTTCAACCCGCCACCCTCAACCATCAGGCAAACATTAGCCAGACCATCACCACCTGGTCTCCACTCACCACCCTGACCACCTTAGCCATCATGTCTTCCATCCACTATGGGGCACCCAACGACCCCTGCCCCCACCACCTCTACAGCCTTGCAACAAAACCAAATCAGCACACATCTCACCAGCATCCTCAACACCTCCATCACCACTGCAACCTTCCCGGACAGATGGAAACATGCAGATGTCAGACTCCTCCTATAGAAAGCCCCTGCTGACCCCAGTGATCTAAAAAATTATTGTTCAATCACCCTGCTCCCCTACCCAGCCAAAGTACTAGAGAAAGCCATCAACCAGCAGCTCACCAAATTCCTGGAACAAAGCCACCTACTGGACGCCTCATAATCAGGATAAACCAGATTGGTCGCACACTGCTACACCTACCAGGCGTGTTCCCCCAATGAAAATGGTCCCTGAAGGTCAGCGTCGGCGGATACACCTATGCTCGAGTGTGAATGCAAGTATGCGTGGCGTGTGCCATCCCTGGACACGTGTTTCGAGGTAGTGGAGTCGACGGGCTCAGGTTACGCACCTGCGTTGCTACGAGAGGTACATACCTGATAATGATTTTAGCAGCCTACACAGCAACCCAGCACTCTTTCCTACTCCCTGCTGACGAGAGGCAACAACCTCGAAACACGTGTCCAGGGATGGCTAACGCTATTCACACTTGCACTCACGACACAAGCATAGGTGTATCCGCCGACGCTGACTACAGGGACCACAGTTCTTTGGGGTAACACGCAGGTAGGTCAGCAGTGTGCGACCATTTGGATTTAGTTATTTAGTGGCTCTTTGAGCCGGGGAGTCGACGGGCTCAGGTTACGCACCTGCGTTGCTACGAGAGGTACATACCTGATAATGATTTTAGCAGCCTACACAGCAACCCAGCACTCTTTCCTACTCCCTGCTGACGAGAGGCAACAACCTCGAAACACGTGTCCAGGGATGGCTAACGCTATTCACACTTGCACTCACGACACAAGCATAGGTGTATCCGCCGACGCTGACTACAGGGACCACAGTTCTTTGGGGTAACACGCAGGTAGGTCAGCAGTGTGCGACCATTTGGATTTAGTTATTTAGTGGCTCTTTGAGCCGGGGAGTCGACGGGCTCAGGTTACGCACCTGCGTTGCTACGAGAGGTACATACCTGATAATGATTTTAGCAGCCTACACAGCAACCCAGCACTCTTTCCTACTCCCTGCTGACGAGAGGCAACAACCTCGAAACACGTGTCCAGGGATGGCTAACGCTATTCACACTTGCACTCACGACACAAGCATAGGTGTATCCGCCGACGCTGACTACAGGGACCACAGTTCTTTGGGGTAACACGCAGGTAGGTCAGCAGTGTGCGACCATTTGGATTTAGTTATTTAGTGGCTCTTTGAGCCGGGGAGTCGACGGGCTCAGGTTACGCACCTGCGTTGCTACGAGAGGTACATACCTGATAATGATTTTAGCAGCCTACACAGCAACCCAGCACTCTTTCCTACTCCCTGCTGACGAGAGGCAACAACCTCGAAACACGTGTCCAGGGATGGCTAACGCTATTCACACTTGCACTCACGACACAAGCATAGGTGTATCCGCCGACGCTGACTACAGGGACCACAGTTCTTTGGGGTAACACGCAGGTAGGTCAGCAGTGTGCGACCATTTGGATTTAGTTATTTAGTGGCTCTTTGAGCCGGGGAGTCGACGGGCTCAGGTTACGCACCTGCGTTGCTACGAGAGGTACATACCTGATAATGATTTTAGCAGCCTACACAGCAACCCAGCACTCTTTCCTACTCCCTGCTGACGAGAGGCAACAACCTCGAAACACGTGTCCAGGGATGGCTAACGCTATTCACACTTGCACTCACGACACAAGCATAGGTGTATCCGCCGACGCTGACTACAGGGACCACAGTTCTTTGGGGTAACACGCAGGTAGGTCAGCAGTGTGCGACCATTTGGATTTAGTTATTTAGTGGCTCTTTGAGCCGGGGAGTCGACGGGCTCAGGTTACGCACCTGCGTTGCTACGAGAGGTACATACCTGATAATGATTTTAGCAGCCTACACAGCAACCCAGCACTCTTTCCTACTCCCTGCTGACGAGAGGCAACAACCTCGAAACACGTGTCCAGGGATGGCTAACGCTATTCACACTTGCACTCACGACACAAGCATAGGTGTATCCGCCGACGCTGACTACAGGGACCACAGTTCTTTGGGGTAACACGCAGGTAGGTCAGCAGTGTGCGACCATTTGGATTTAGTTATTTAGTGGCTCTTTGAGCCGGGGAGTCGACGGGCTCAGGTTACGCACCTGCGTTGCTACGAGAAGTACATACCTGATAATGATTTTAGCAGCCTACACAGCAACCCAGCACTCTTTCCTACTCCCTGCTGACGAGAGGCAACAACCTCGAAACACGTGTCCAGGGATGGCTAACGCTATTCACACTTGCACTCACGACACAAGCATAGGTGTATCCGCCGACGCTGACTACAGGGACCACAGTTCTTTGGGGTAACACGCAGGTAGGTCAGCAGTGTGCGACCATTTGGATTTAGTTATTTAGTGGCTCTTTGAGCCGGGGAGTCGACGGGCTCAGGTTACGCACCTGCGTTGCTACGAGAGGTACATACCTGATAATGATTTTAGCAGCCTACACAGCAACCCAGCACTCTTTCCTACTCCCTGCTGACGAGAGGCAACAACCTCGAAACACGTGTCCAGGGATGGCTAACGCTATTCACACTTGCACTCACGACACAAGCATAGGTGTATCCGCCGACGCTGACTACAGGGACCACAGTTCTTTGGGGTAACACGCAGGTAGGTCAGCAGTGTGCGACCATTTGGATTTAGTTATTTAGTGGCTCTTTGAGCCGGGGAGTCGACGGGCTCAGGTTACGCACCTGCGTTGCTACGAGAGGTACATACCTGATAATGATTTTAGCAGCCTACACAGCAACCCAGCACTCTTTCCTACTCCCTGCTGACGAGAGGCAACAACCTCGAAACACGTGTCCAGGGATGGCTAACGCTATTCACACTTGCACTCACGACACAAGCATAGGTGTATCCGCCGACGCTGACTACAGGGACCACAGTTCTTTGGGGTAACACGCAGGTAGGTCAGCAGTGTGCGACCATTTGGATTTAGTTAGCCTCATAATCAGGATACCAGGCAAATCACAGCACTGAGACCGCACTGATTGCTGCCACTGATGACATCAGATCACTCCTCGACTGCAGAGAAACGGTGGCCTTGATCCTCCTCGACCTCTCCGCAGCATTCAACACCGTCTCACACATCACCCTCATCAACAGACTCAACAGCATAGGCATAAAACAAGACTCCCTCAAGTGGATCGTCTCCTTCCTCACAGGGTGCATAGGGCATCTGATTGCATCCCTTTACCTCTGCACCCAATGTCATCATATGCTGCGTATCATGAGGATCATGCCTCAGCCCCACCCTTTTTAAATATCTACATGACCCCCCTCGCAGACGCCATCGGATCCTATGGAGTCAACATAATCTCCTACGCAGACTACACTCAACTGTTCATCTTACTCACCGAGGACCCCTCCAATGCCAAAAACAACTTCTGCAGCGCCATGACCAACATAGCGAAATGGATGAGAGACAACTACCTCCAAATTAACTCTGACAAAACTGAAGTACTTTTCTTCGGGAAGAACCTCTCCACATAGGACCACAGCTGGTGGCCTGCAGAACTTGGACCCACACCAATCAACCATGCACTCAACTTCGGCATCATCTGCAACAGCCAACTGACCATGAAATGACAAGTCAACGTAGTCGCCTCCTCCTGCTTCCACACATTTCACATGCTCTGCAGAATCTTCAGATGGATTCCAAACAACACCAGAAAGACCGTCACTCAGGCCCTCGTCACCTGCCTCCTTGACTACATTACCCTCAACACTGGTATCCTCACCCAGCTCCTCAGAAGACTCCAGACCATACAAAACGCCACAGCCAGACTCATCCTGGAGCTCCCCAAACAAACCCAAATCGCCCCCCACCTTAGAGACCTTCACTGACTCCACATCCAGATGAGATGCCAGTTCAAGATCCTCACACACACCTATAAAGCCCTCCACAACCTAGGATCTGCCTACATCAACCATCGACTGAGCTTCCACCAACCCACCAGACAGCTGGGTTCCTCCTCACTCGCCCTCACACATAACCCCTGCATCCGTTGCAGCGGTGGCCACTCCTTTCCTACATCGCTGCCAAGACCTGGAACAACCTTCCCCTCCAACTCCGTATGGACCCTCACTGGCAGACTTCAGAGAGGGACTCAAGACCTGGCTCTTCGACACAGGCACAGCGCCCAGATAACCCCAGGGGTGACAGTGTGCGCTTTACAAATGCTTGATTGATTGCTTGAATTCAAAGGATGGTGTTCCATCAGCTGGCATTTTCTGACCCTCTTTAGGAATATCTGTAATTTTGCACTTTGTCACCAAACTTCCCATTGTTTATTATCAAAACAAACACACGATAAGCTCCAAAACTACTTTAAAACCACAACAAACAGTTTATCGAACAACAACCATTTGCAGCGCAGCTCTGTCAAAGATAAACCTATGAAACCAGTGGCTACGAGATTGTAACCCAAAAAGATTTACATCACAGTTGCCACTGTGTTCTTTTTTACAAGGCCATTCTGAGGTCATTTTTCCCCACGCTTTTGCTTTTTGAGTGTCTCAGTCGCACATTTTTAAAATGTTAGTTTGAAGCTGCCCTATTTTTAGGTATAATAACAAGATAGTGAACATGGCTAGTAACAATAAATGGCGCCAGATGATGGCTCTGCTGTGTTTATATACATGTTCTATTTATGTTTATGATATGTCTATTTGAACTTTGATATAGGAACTTGTCCTATGAAGTGACCATTTCAATTTGTTGGCCTGGGCCGCACAAAATCTCCTGAAATGCCTGTTTGTTTCTAAGTTGCTGCAAAGATGATTATTGGCTTTGGCGACCCTTGACTGTTAGGAGTCATGTTATTGCTGCTCTTTACATTTTGCTCTCCTGTAGTGAGCTTGTTTTCTGTGTACTATCCTCTAGCTACAGTTTCAGCCTTCAATTTGTAGGGTATTTGTCGTTGATATCCTGGTTCCATTATCCGGACCCTAAGAAAACTGAGCCGCGTGACAATCTTTTGGGTACTCCAACCAAATGAGCTGAAAGAACTAAATTCTGCCTCACAATGTGGCAATTCCTAGTTAAATTCTAGACATTTTTAGAACATAAAGTGGAAATAACTGTGGGGATGTGATTCCCTTCTTGTAGTTTCAGATATTCCAAGGGCTCTCAGCCAAGTGACTGCTCAGTATCAGATCATCACTTCGACAGCAGACGTCCCAGCTCACCTGTGCCAGCCACTACATTGAAAACTCAATTCCCCGCTTAATTCTGATAGATGGTAGAATATATTCCTTACCTGTCCCTGCTGACAACACCCAGACTAACCCGAGGGTCCAGCAGGACCACCCATGAATGTGCGTACAGAGTTGCTTTCCGCACCAGTGGTTCAGACATGACGATCTACTGAGTTCCAGACATTTCTTCATTTCGATGACTTCCTGTTTCACACACACATTTTCTCTTTTTTTGGAATGGCAGCTTAGGGGAATCTCGTAACCTTTATTTTGTTGCAAGGGATGTGCAAAAATGATGCTTTTTTACAATCCGTGCACACTTCCTCCCACGAGCCGTGTCTGCTATCACAAAAACTCTCATTTTATTTCTCAAATAATACTGTAGTGGATACAGTGAACCTTTAAATTATTAATAAGGAAGTGCCTGAATTTAATTTTATAGCACACTCTATAAGGCACTCACTCCCTGCATCATATATTATGCTTCAAAAAAACTCCCCTCTCTCAACCAGTTTGGGGCGTGCTCCTAGACATAAAATTGTTTCTTCTACATTTTCAAATTGAAAATGATTAATATCACTTTCTAATGATGCGTTGTGTAATAATAATAACAATACAAATTATTAATAATAGTCATTGTTTTGTTGTCTATTATTATAATAAGTACAGGAGGTAATAGTAATAAAAATGATTATATTGATAATAGATATGGGGCGAGGTGACCACATTTATTTCCGGACATTAAACAAAAACAAATTTGCCAATGAAAAGCAACTAGTTAAGATCATCCCATGTTGTGGCATGTTTCGAAAGGTGTACTTACAAAGGCCCTGATCACAAGTGGGGTGGCTATTGACAGGGTAGTATTCGCATCTGTGCAAATACCATCAATGCGCTGTGAGATAGTTACCTGTTGATATATATACCTCATATTCAGAGTTTTTATCTTGTAAAATAGAACATGAATTTGGTGCTTAACAACACCACGAATTCTCTGTGTATTTATAATTACTAAGAACTTCCCCCATTCAGCTGCAGAAGGCCTCATATGACAAAATGTACCTGGAGAAAATTGGTGGGAGTGTAATGACTGCATATTTAAGGATTCTGATATCTGTGGTACCAGCACTTAATGGAATTTAAGGGCCCACACATAAATGGGCCAAGTGGGTCCAATTCACTAAGGCTTTTTTCACACCATACCTTAGTTCAAATGAAGCGCATACAAAAAAATTAACTGCTTCTTTTGTTTTTGTATATAGTGCGGCTCATCACCCGTGAGGGTACCCAGGCTGCTGTCCTTGGGCACGAGGAGATTAAGTGATTTGCCCAGAACCACAGGATGATGCGCCGAAAGCCGAGACTAGAACCCGAGTTGGGAGCTCTGGTCGCTGTGCCACACCATCATATGTGAATGCAAACTGACAATCCTTAGTTAGCATATTTACAAACACATATGAACAGCCAAAAAGGTTCAGTTGCCCTTATTTGTACATGCACGGTATGTGATGGGAATGTGGGTGTTCCTGGGTAGCATAATTCCACCAGGTATAAGAAGGCATATAATCCTTGCCTGTACTCTCGTACCCAGGAAGTGCATGCAAACATGCTCCTAAAGAAAACAGCAGCATTCCAGGGTGGGGGTGTGGAAGGAAGACTCCCCTATTTAGGCACTCATGAGCAACCTCTTAATAGCTCGGCTATTGCCCCAACATGGAATCACTGTTGCCAAGAGGTAAATCGGGGCCTAAAAACTAATGAGGACTACACCTTTTGGGGGAATAACAACCGATAAATGTGTTTCCGTGTGCCAGTTCCTGAATGTTTTAGCACCGGAGTTTCACACTGAAATTTCAGCAGCAGATATTTTCCATGTGAAAACTAAAAACTTACAATACTGATTGACTTAATTCCAGTTTCTGGACCACTGGGAAATTGTAGATACTTAAAATGCCGGTCACAAAGGGTGGGGAAAGATAATTTACTGGTGGGGGACAGGGGAAGTTAAGTGTGCAAATACACATTTGTAGCAAATAAATGTAAATGGTCCTAATATTGCCTTTTCGTTCAAAAGAGAGCTTGGAAAATGGATAAAAGCCAACAAATGTGCCAGCCACTTATACTTAATGGGCACAAGAGGCTTAAGCAGGGCATTTAAATCCTCGGGAAAGCAGCACGCTTACACAGCACTCCTTGAGGGATGGGGCGAGAGTCAACAGCATCCTGTCATTCCATATAGTGATCAATTAGGAGCGGGGCTCGGTTAGTGTAAACGCTCGCTTCACATTCCCAGCTGTCTCAAACGAGCCACCCACCCCTTCGCTCTGATTTCCTCCTTTATACATCAGCACCGGTCCACCTCTTGAACAAACTGTGGAAAAGACACGTTCCGTGACGGAAGCGGCGCAGCCTGCGTGTCTCTCTGGGTCCGGATCCCAGCCGAGGAGGAGGAGGAGGGGGACAGGCTCAGAGGACTTCCATGACGCCGTGCAGCCTGAGCGGCGCCCTCGGTGGGCTACTAGCTCTGCTACTCCTGGGCCCCGTGGACTATGGTAGCGGACACCCTCAGTGCCTCGACTACAAGCCCCCTTTCCAGCCCCCCAAGCCCTTGTCGTTTTGTTCCATGTACTCCGGTTTCGGCTGCTGTGACTCGCGCCAGGACGCGGAGCTCTCGCGCAGGTTCGACTACGTCACAGACTTCCTGGACCAGCCCGGGGTGCAGCGCTGCGGCAGGTACATTCGGGACATCCTGTGCCAGGTGAGCCCTACACGCGCACGCCATGGAGGCTGTTTGGCGCCCCCTCAGGCCAGGGAAGAATTCTGAGTGTTGTGCTACTGGTCCGTTTTAAGGAGCAGAAATGCTGTGTGTGCCATTTCTCCATATGTGATGGGAACTGTAGTTGCATTTATATAGCGCTTACTACCCCTGACAAGGCATGAAGAGCTTTTTTTGGAAAGTAGCATGCTACTCTGGAACCCATAAAGGATTAGTGGTGAATTAGTATAGTGAAATATGAAAGTAATTTGAGTGGTGGATATGTTAGTCTTAAAATTGCCGAGGGTTTTCTGAGTAAACATGATACTTTTGTTTTCCTATTCGAACATAATAAATTCTCCACATAGAGCCTCTGGTTTGGGGTGTCAGAGATCCTGCATACTTTCCACAACCAAGAATCTGACATTTTAGTTTTATTTTAACAGTGAAGTGGCTGCAGTAAATTTTATTCACAGTACTATACGCATTTACTCCTGAAAAGTATGGAATACGATGCTTCGTCTAAGGGTTGTCCTGGAATCTTTAAACCAAAAAGTGCTGCCTCTCTCCCATGCCAACCATTATACTAAGTGACATCATGTCTGCTGAACTGAGGTGTAATCCTAGGATAGAAACCACAGGAACTCATCTTTTGGGTACCTTTTGATCAGTTTTTTTTTCTGCCTCAACTTACAGTAGATGTTTTCCCTTGTTTCTGTGCTCCCCATATCATTATGGTGCCTTACATTTGCCTCCTCTCTGCTTTTCTTCTCTCCTAGCCAAGGTCGCAGCTAGACCCGATCTCTTGGGGGAGTGGGGAGGGCCTAACATTCCAGCCAATGGAGATATGGCTAACACTTCAAACAATGAGTGATTTGGCAACTAAAAAGCAGATTCTACAGGTTACAATACCAAGTATTTTAGGACCAGTTTTTGCAAAGTTATTTAAAGACAATGACCCATTTTTCCCCAATTGTTTTATTGGCATTTAGATTACCATAGAACAGTTAAAGAATGCATGGACCTTGAGTCATACAGAATGCATAACATAGTACAGTATAATTCATTGTATTATAAAATATAGATCTTAATTAGGGCTCCCGGTTTTATGGTATTTGTTGGCCATTTCCATCTGTATTTATCGATGTTTTTTTTTTTGTCATTTTATCTGTATCTATCCACATTTTTTTGTCACAAGCAAAAGAAGATTCTGCAGCTAGTATTTTTTCTTATTTATGCGAGAGAGGGGCTATGGAGAGATTGGAACGACTGCACGCACTTAGAAAGTTACCAAACAAAGCTGAAAACACTGAAAGGCAGAACATTCTATGTCAAACAAAAAGTGTGCATTTAATGTACAGAATTCCAGGGAACATTAAGCAAGTAATGTTAAGCACCGTGTTCGAAGAGGGAGTGATGGGGATAGAGCCTCTCTTTTGGCAATTTTTGAAATTTTTGATCCTAGTTGATTTACACACCTGATTTCATGATGTGTAACTGGCAAGTCACAGGTTTGATTCCTAATCTATCTTTCATTCCTCCTGCGATTGAATAAGTGAGTGCCAATCCCTTAGAAATATTACTGCCTGTCAATTATTCTACTAGGAATCTGTGCTATCCTAAATCAAAATAAAATAGTAGCTGTACTTAGTACCCCACATTGAACAGTTTCCATCTGAAATGACCAAGGAACATCCATAAAACCACCAGGTCAAGAGAACTGGCAAAAAAGTAATTGGTTTAAAATAACTTTGCAACGAATAGTGTTTTAGCATACAAAGAATACAAGTAATCCTTCAATCTACATAATCCATACAATGTGTGGCTGAGGGGCAAAGTCCTACTAAGAGGTCACTACACCAGAAACAGAAATTATGCCTGTTCATAGCATGGCATAATAACAAAAACAATGCTTTCAGTTCTGAAGCCCGCAGCACATAAAGTGTCAAATATACTAAATCATCAAGGTTGTTTATAAACCCTGTGGAGGCAATGCACATTATAAATGCAACATTTGTTATGAATTTCTCCAAAATTCCTTTAAGAAGAATGACCATATTCTCCACAATGATTGGTCATAAATGACTTTACTAATTAGTGAATTTATCTTGTCCTAGGTAGAGAGACACCCTTGAATGGAGCAAGGTTGACAAGTTTGTCATTGTAACACCAGAAAACCTAGTGCATAAAGCAGTGTTTTTATTGATCAGTACCTTTACATTGACAATCTTTAACACACAATGTTAGAGTTCGGCTGCTTTGACAGACCCAACCTTGGTTTGACAGTATAATAAGGTTTCTCAAGCATCTTGCTACCATACTACACTAGTTTGAAGAGGCAGGACACACGGATACAATCCTTGCACAAGGGGATAGTCCTGTAATTCTTTTTCATAAACCGCATTCCGGAGAAAAAACACACAAGGCATATATTAAAGCAAATCCTGCATTTCTCTTACAATGAGCTCTGAGAAACTGAGCACATAAGGGTTTGCTTGATGTCGAAGAGGTATGCCTCTGATTAGACATACATTTCATGTTCAGGCTTCACCTAGCTGAGCTATCCCTCAGGTTACAATGCTCCACCTCCAAAGGATAAGAACCTCAAACTGTTATTTTTGCATGATTTCTTCTAAAATTTACACTGGCCCTGGATTCAGGAGCAGCTCCTTCATAATGGCGGAGGAGCATCGTCCCACTGAGTCAGTCAGTGGAAAATAAAATGATAATATAACAACATTATCATTTTTGTTTCGCTGACTAACTGTGCCAGGGAGTCTTCAGTGGGGCGGGGCTGGGCATGGCAGGTAGGAGGGGGTAGTGTGCGCTGTAAAGTGAGCATGTCAGTTTGGCCGGCTGTCTTAGGCTGGCCAAACAGATGTGCACTTAGGTTTCTTCAAACCAGCTGTGTTGCACAGGAGGGTTGGAGAAATACCACAGGCACTAAGGCATGTCTGAGTGGCAAACTAGACCACTGAGACCAATCCTGGCGCTTGTCTCATGCTATGAGAGCAGCATCTGGTTTGAGTGGGGAGCCTGTGCTGGTGTTGCAGGGACTGCTGAGACACCATCAGGAGAGAAGAAGAGTCCCGACGCGTCGGTGGCAGGACAGGTACTTAAAAAAAATTATATCTCCCTTACCCCCGCTCCTTCAGCCCCCCCACTGGAGTTTTGTGGCAGCCGCCACTGCCTGCATTTAGTGCCAGAGGGAACCCACAAAATATATTGAAAGCCTCTACATGCACAATATTATTTGAGTTGTTACTAAAAAAGTGCAGCAAGAGCAGCATGGCATCTTGGAGCTGAACTAACAACATTATAAAAGTAATGAAGATAATTAATAACATAGATGATTTTTAAGGGGCCTCCTGAACATAGAATGGTCCTCTATTTTGTACCAGCCAAAATAATTTCCAAATAGAGGAAGCAATAAAAGAGAAGGAACTTCATGCCAGTTCATGCTGACATATTGTGATAGCCTTGAAGCTTGTAAATAACTGACTCTGCGAGGCCGATGTCGCAAGCATTGGCATAGTTCAATTCAGAGGTGATGGTAGCATTAACAATGCAAGCTATCAATTATCACAGGATGACGTTTGGTTTTCTCCAGATACTCATTTAAAAGTAACAGGACAACACAACTGGGGCAGCAGGATGACGGAGGTGCAAATGCCATGCTAATCGTGTCTGACATCGTTCAGTACTGAAACTTATCTGGCCCGCATCTAGAAACTGGTGCGCTTCAAGATGCTTAGAATGTCAGTGAGTCAGAACTTCTCACCAGTTTTAGTGACTGCTGACAAAAGAAAGATGAGCCTATTGTGACACAAACAAGCGTGTAGCTGAACTTACTTCTGGGTGTAGGAGAGACATGTGAAGAGAGACACAGTTGTATACGCCAATACCTGCCATTTTTTTTTTTTTTTAAACCGTTTATTACAAGTCTCAAGAATATACAAGTATGGGCCTACAACCTTCCGGCCGGCCACTAGCAATGACAGGAGCATACGACATACATTTATAAAACACGTGGTGTTGCGGAGGAGCATGCTCAGGAGGTAACAACGTCAAAAGCCACATCAGCCAGACCCCACTATACGGTTTCATTTTAAATTAAGAACAACAAGAAAAACCACACCCACAAGGCAACCCACAATCGGAAATAGCAGCACGTGCTCCCCTAGAGGGGGGATCCCAACTATCCACAGGAGTCTAAAGAGGGGGGAAGGGAGCAGAGCGAGGACTGGGGGAACCCAATGCCTGGTACCGGGGGAATGAGTCGGCTAAGGGGACGGGGCTGGCGAGGTATCAGGCAGCAACGGTGGTGCACAGATACCCCCGCGGTAGGCGTTCCAGGGGCCCCATACTTTCACCCATGTCCCAGGCTTACCCCTCGCCACATACACCACCTTTTCTCGAAACATGCACCAGTCCATGTGTTCTTTCCAGGCCGAGACCGTCGGGGGCCTCTGGGATCCCCACAGTTGAGCAATATCACGCTTGGCTATCATATATCCCAGAGTCACCCACCACGTCTGCGGCGCCGAGTAATCAGTCGGTTCCCACACATTCAACAGGCATCTCCTCGCTTCAGGCAACAGCGCCACATGCGTAACCAGTCGCAGCACCTCATGTACACCACGCCAGAACCCTTCCACCTCCGGGCACTCCCACAAAATATGCAGAAAGGTCCCCAAAGCACCACACCCACGCTTACACAACCCATCTTCAGCATAGCCCATACGCAGAAGCTTTGGCCCCGTCATGTAGACCCGGTGGAGTATCTTGAGCTGGACGAAGCGAAGGCGAGCCGGTATGGCCACCTCCTTCGGGGAGGCCACCGCGGAGGTCCAGTCCTCGTCGTCCAACTCCAGCCCGTCGGCAACCCAAGCCGCACGAAGGGCAGTCAACAGGTCCGAGCGGTCGTTAATCAGCTTTTTGTATATCAGTGAGATCGTGCTGTCCGGGACGTGCCCATCCAGCATTCTATCCTCCAGGGGGGAATATTCCGGGATGGAGGCAACTTCCGAAAAGACGGAGCCCAGCGAATGACGGACCTGCAAATACCGAAAGTATTCACTGCCCTGCAACTGAAATTCCGTCTGCAGCATCTCAAACGTTTTCAATCCTCCCCTCGTCCAGAGATCCCCCACTTTACTAATGCCTATTATGTCCCACTTCTCAAAGCCCTTAGAGGTCCACAGGGAGCCCAACCGCTCAGACGCGTATAGTGGTGACGCCCGGGTCAAACGGTCCTTCCACCCCATAGCTGCATTGGCCGCGTGCCACACTTGCACCATGACACGCGTGGGGCCCGTCAGACGAGCGTCGGGCGCGCTAGAATAGAGCGCTCGATTGTAGTCGCCACCTGGCAGGAGCATCTTGTCCATTTCGAATGCCGGGTTTAAGGCGGGCCCGTATAGGCCATGGTTAATTGAAGCTAGCTGGGAGGCCCAATAGTACCGTTTAATATCCGGGAGGGCAATCCCCCCGTCATACCATGGGAGCGTCAACTTCGCCAGGGCAATACGCGGCCTCCCGTCCCAGAACAGGCGGCGTTGCAGACTCTCCACCTCACGGAAGTAGCGCGCCGGGACTAAGTCCATAGTGTTCTGCAAAGCGTACAGGAAGCGTGGCAACGACATCATCTTGAACAATGCCGCCCGGCCGAGCGGCGAAAGCGGCAGGCGCCGCCAGCGTGCGACATCCTCCTTCAGGCGCTGGAGGGGGGGAAGCAAGTTCCGTTCGTAGCGGGCCTCCGGGTCCAGAGTAATGAAGACACCCAGGTACCTGAACCCCCGCGAGGCGATCTGAATCGGACAGCCCCGCGGGAGGATGGGAGCCTCCCCAGAGAGCACATACACACATGATTTAGCCCAGTTGATGACAAGGCCGGAGTTGCGACCGAATGAATGTAAAACATCAACCAGTACTATTAGTGATTTACGTGAGGAGGCTAGGTACAAGAGGATGTCATCAGCGTATAGGGACACGCGGTCCTCATACTCGGGGGTCCAGCGGAGACCACGGATAGAGGGATGCCACCGCAGCCACTCCGCCAGGGGCTCCAAGGCAAGCGCAAACAGGAGCGGCGACAAGGGGCAGCCCTGTCGCGTGCCCCGGCCCAGCTCGAACGGGGCCGATACTCTTCCGTTCACCACCACCTGCGCCAATGGGCCCGAATACAACAATTTGACCCAACTGATGAACCCTGGGCCAAATCCAAACTTCGCAAGCATCGCCCAGATGTATGGCCACTCAAGCGTATCAAACGCCATGGTGGCGTCTAAGGACGCCAAAATGGCCGGTTCCCGTATGAATGGGACACGTGCGAGCACCCCATGCAAACGCCGCAGGTTAAGGGCTGTGTTGCGATGGGGAAT
Source organism: Triturus cristatus (assembly GCF_964204655.1). NCBI lineage: Eukaryota > Metazoa > Chordata > Amphibia > Caudata > Salamandridae > Triturus > Triturus cristatus. The sequence continues at coordinate 465,758,898 of NC_140592.1, forward strand.
AAAGCCGGACTGGTCCTGATGAACCAGATCGCCCACCACGCCGACCAGCCGATTGGCCAGTACCTTGGCGAGAATTTTGGGCTCCGCATTCAGTAGCGAGATAGGCCGATAGGATGTAACCCGGTCCCGAGGTCTCCCTTCCTTGTGGATCACCACGATTGTAGCCAGATGCTGGTCCAGCGGGAGGGAGCCCAGCGAGTGGGCCGCCAGGAACATTGCACGGAGGTGGGGCGCCAGTGTATCCGGTCGCAACTTGTACAACTCGATAGGGATGCCATTCGGGCCCATGGCCTTGCCAGAAGCGACCGAGCGTATGGCGAGGGCGATTTCGTCGGAGGTGGGAGCGGCGTCCAGCGACACTCTGTCCTCCCCGGAAAGGGACGGCAGCGCGATATCCCTGAGAAGGGCACGGGAATCCTCTTCAGAGCAGGAAGAGACCGGGGAATACACCTCGCGGAAATAATCCGCGAAACAGGAGACAATTTCTTCTGGCTCAGTTACACACACACCATCCGTTTTCTCAATCAGCGGGACCACACGATTCGCTCTCTCCTTTTTGTCCAACCACGCTATCAGTTTACCAGCCTTATCACCCACATCATACAGTCGCCCCTGTTGCTCTCTACTGAGGCCCCTGGCCGCCTCCGTGACGAGGGCCCTATAGGCCGCTTGCTTGAGTTGGAGGACATGTAGTGCAGCATCCGTCACCCCACCTTCTAGATTACCCTCCAACTCGGCTATTTCAGCCTCCACCCGGGTCACCTCCTCCCGCTCGCGCCTCCGGGCGTGGGAAATAAGGGATAGGGCCTCCCCTCTGAGTACTGTCTTGAAGGCCTCCCACAGGGAGATAGCCGAAGGCACGGACCCCACATTCTCATCAAAATATCGCTGCAGGGATTTAATCAAGTCAGCGCGAATGGTGGGGTCGCGCAGGTACCAGGAATTGATTGGGACTACCCTACCCACCTGCCATTTTTTAATTGGTATGTGAATATATAGTTTGAAACACATAGAATACAGAGCTAAAAAAAAATGCACAGTGAGAACATAAGCTACCTTTGGCAGGTACAAACTGAGGGATTTAGGTAGTTAAAAGGCCTGAAAGTGCATCCAATCAACCCCAAAACAGCCTTTGTGGAAGGAAAACCCAATATGCACTTCACAGTACAACAGGGCCTACAAGCCCACAATACATTTTGCTTAAGGCAACAATTATCTCAGATCTGGAAAGTAGACATGCTTTGGAGGCCTGTGTCATTACTTACTATCATTGGTAAAACCTGATGACAGAATATATCATTTTTTCATGCTGTTCTGTGTAAATAGTGCCTGATGTTATAAATGGGATCAGAGCAGTAAGAAACTCAAGCAGCAATGTTTCTGCCATATCCGCGTCTTGGGACTCTTAAGGTCTAGGACAGTGTTGTACAAATGACAATGCACTACAATGTCACTACCTCTGTGGTTACACTGTGATGGAATTTGCACCCTCTGGTTTTTGTTGAAGTTAAAGTGTGGTGTGAATGTGGTGCGCTGTGATAACTGGGTCTTTCAATTCTGTTGATCTATCTTGAGGCCCCTTAACCAGCCCTTCATGGCCCTGAAGAAGCACGGTACTGGTGAGGCGCAAACTCTGCACCAGTAATTGCCAGTAGTGTGTGGTAACTGCTCACCAGTACCATGCAAATTATGAGTTTAACCCCGCAGAATAGGAAATTAATTTGAAGACCTGGATTTACCAGGTGGTGTTCCCCTTGGTATTCCCCTTCCAATGAGGTTTAAGACACACATTTACAACCTGCTCTGTGCATCTGGTAAAAGTGTGCAGGGAGCTGTGGCAAGGCGAGGTTGGGAAGGTCATTAAGAACGTCAAGGTGGGAGGGAAGTATATTGACTGGCTGCGTCATGGAAATTGATTCACCAACATGCTAAAGGGTAGCGAAAATGACATCACACAGGCTTTAACCTGAATGACATCAACGGAAAATTCATTGTATTTTCTTTGACCCCAGATCTTTCTAGGAAGTGATGTCACTTGATCTTAATTCAAATGGAATTACAATAGTTGACATTGTTGAAGTTCAATAATAACTGTGCAATTAATATAATGACACATCACAAACGCCTATTTCAGACACTATCATGATCTTTGAAAGTCATGGGGTGTAATACGATACTTACTCTAAATTGTAGCATATGAGCCAGGCCTGTTTCAGGGGTGCTTGGCGGGATTCTCTACCCTGCAAACATTTTGAAATAATGGGATCAAATCGTCCATTTAAAATCAAAATTTCACATAAATGTGTTAATAAGCCATGGGCTTTAAAAAGACACTGTTAAATATACAAGTCCTTTCAAGTTGTGCCAAGCCAATTAAACATGAAACTGCCCAGGAACTGACCCCCTTTTTTCCAGAATGTGCTATGGGTGCAGCTAGATGTCAAAAAGTACCTTTATTGTGCAAGTCAACATTTTGCCATGTGCCCCCCATTCCAAAAATGACATACAGCATACCAGCTCCAGAATTTTCCTAATAATTTTATCCATTTACCTTTAGTGACCCACATGTCAAACTTCATCTCTAGTATCGAAGACCACATTTTGTCATGGTTGCCTTCACCCTTGATGTCACATTTGACCGCCAAAAAATTTCCTCCAAAGTGGTTGCGCCAGCATTTTGCAACAGGTGCTCCGTGTGCCAAGAAATTCCTCAAGTATGCCACCAGCAGCATTTTTCCACAGGTGTCCCAAGTGATAAGAATTACCTTTTGTATGCAAGCATTAGTATTTTACCATGGATGCCCATTATGCCAAACATAACCGCCAGTATGCAGCATCAGCATCTTTCCATGTGTACTCCCATGCCAAGAATTATCTCCTGTATGCCAGTGCCAGCCTTTTGCTATGGATGTCTCATATGCCAAGCATTACCTCTAGTGTGCCAGTATTTTGTCACAGGTGTCTGTCATGTTACAAGTTGCCTCCAGTAAGGCAGCACCATTATTTTGCCATGGGTGCCTTTAAAAGGCAAGAATTAACTTCAGTATGTCAAGGCCAAAGACAGACTTGCAGGCCTAACACAACATTCTCACTCGGGTTCACTTACATAAAATTACACTCACACTCATTCACACTCACTTCCTCACTCTCAATCATTCTCACTTACCTGCGGTCCCTCATTCATTCTCGCTCACACTGACTTGCAGTCACTTTTACTCTCACTCCTTCATTCTCCACCATTCTCAGTTATTCACCCTCAAACTCATTCCTTCTCATTAATTCTCACTCACCCACTCTCACTCACTTGAAGTCACCTCACTTTCACTCATTCTTAGTTTCTGACATTCAATCTCCCTCTTTTTCGCTCACTATCACTGACTGTAACTCACACACTATTACTCTCACGCACATGTACACGCACAGGGTTGCACTCAAACAATACTCTCTGAAACAAACACACTCACCATTTAAATATATTTGTACTTACCTCTACTGCCAGTGAGGGTCCCATTCCAGTGATCCCGTTTTTATTTATTTATTTATTACACTAACAATGATTAATAAATTATCCACTGGTGGTGTAATAAAAATGGGCAGAAATCAAGGAGACTTCCATGAGGGTGAGCTCCCTCTGTGGTCGTGGCACTGACTTGGCCCCTTTTGAGGCTGGTGTCCCAAAAGTAGTGCCATGCGCCACAAGATACAATCCAGGGGTCTAAGCTGCAACCACTGTAGACCTCAAAATTATGTCTATGTGTGGGGGCATGTAATGCTCCCCCCTTGCCTTGTCTGATGTTTGCGCAGGGATTATGGAAGTGGTTCTGGCTATAATTCAACCTTTTCCCACGGTAATTTTACCTGCTGGATTTTCCATCTGGTAAAATCAGGTTTGTTGTTACAGTACCAGTACATTTGGGTGGAGGTGCAATGGACCTTTTATAATTGTGTAGAATGGAATTCCATACTGGAGTTTCACTCCAGACACTTCCCTGTTGGGCCCATGATTATGGACACCTTGCAAGTTGGATGATTAGGCACAGAGAGTGGGCCACCATGAGGCACAAGAATCAATGAAAAAACAGAGAAAGGCTCCTGTGCCTGTGTATGGCTTTTAGAATGCCTCAGTAGCTGAAGTGGGTAAGATCTATTCAGAACACCGTTTTAATTTCACAACCGTCTAGAACGGATAATGCTAACCTCCAGTTGCCTCTTGCTTAAAGGAATAGGAGGGGGGTTCCCAGTGGTTAATTTGTGTAAAAAAAAAAGTAAGTGTCAATTATTTCTCAGGAAGGCACTGGGGCTCATGCCATCCACTGCCTCTTCTAGGTCTGCCAGATGCCGTTTCCAGCACTTAATACTAACTATACTACACTCACTGATACAAATATAAAATGTTTCACTATTCCAAACCATTTTGAGCTGTAAGAATTGACTTTACACACAAGTCCATTATGTATTTTTCCCATGTATATGGAACTGTAAAACAATTTGCTGGTCTTAAAAAAAAGTCAAACAACACAACCATGTGGTGGACTGGCATAATGAAGTCCGGTGTTTGTAAATAAGTTCTGGTGCCAAGAACCGCCAAACACCGTCACAAATTAAGCTCTGGGGTCTCTTGTACTGTGAAGTCAAGGGAGAAGCAGACACAGAGGGAAGAAACAAGCTTTTTCACCTTGGTACCTGCTACTTGTAAGAAATGTAAATGTGTACAATTAGTTAATCAGCAAATCTAAATGCTGGCAATATATGGCTTTAGTTGATGGAGTCATTAAAGACTTCATGGTGACATCGATTTAATGTTTTGAGAGGTAATGCAAGGGCATTATAAGGTGAGATCTGAAATTCGTCCTTGTCATAGAAATATATATAAAAAAAGGTTTGCTATAGGTACAATCTGATGGTGAATTACTGAAAATATATGGAAGATTTGCTAACATTTCGCAACAGGTTTGCGTCACAAAAGAGAAACAAACTGAATGCAAAGTGTTGTGGTGGGAATTACTTTCCAATGCAAATCTGGATGTGCGTTGAAAAGCTGCCAACAATAATGCAAAGTAGTGTGTGTTCCTACTTTACACAACTTTGTGTCAATGAGGGCTTACCATGTGTGGTACATGGGTTTTCCCTGCAACCACCTTTTGGTTTGGCGCAAATCCAAACCTATCTACAAGGATTGGCAGACACAGATTTGCATCAAAAACGTATGCCTCCTCGAGGCAGGCATAACAGCTAAGCAATTTTTAAAAGTCTTTACATTTTTACAAGTTTGCATGTGTGCTCTACTGTACAGCACACAATCAAAGTAGGAAAAGTATTAAAGCATAGTTTTTGAGATTGAAGGGTCCCCTTCCAGTACAAAACCTACCCTTGACAGAACTCACACACCTTTGCACTATAGTGTGCGTTGGCGTATGGCAGCCTATAGAGCGCTTATACAGAAAGAGAGAAAAACAGCGCCTTATCTTAATAGATAATGGTGCTGCTCTGCCTTCTCACATTCATGCCACTAGCAGCTTTGGTTACTGCACTACATACAAACTTGGTAAATCTGCTCCGTATATTTTAAATGCACTTTTTTAATGCTAAACACTAAATTTATTTACACATTTTTACGGCAACCTTTCTTATCATTTGTATAATATAGATTTTAAGTAATGGCTAGCATAATACCAGTGCTTTCAGTCACAGGATGGGGCCTCGTAGCACTAGAAATACGCGTCACTTGGAGTAAAACTGTGACTGACTACACACACAGACATCTGCAGTGATCTCATTAGGCCTTGGAGCTTTTATAATGCATTTCCATTATTCCCACATACTTTTTGTTCACTGCAACAAGGTACTTTATCAAAAGGCTGTCATTGAGACCCCGTTTCCAGTGCAGTCCAGTACACATCAGCACATGAGATAAAGGGCTGGTGTGTCCTGAAGCTGTAGCAGCCCAGGCCGAGACACAGGACGGGAGAGGGGGAGGGGGTGGAGTGGTGGGTTAAAGCATTTTTAGCCCAATGAGCGTGGCGCGCCCGCTCCAAGTATGTCCATTCTATCACAGTGATAAGCCCCAAAGAGGGAAAAAGCCATCTGTGATTTCTTTAACCACTTAGAGGGAATTATTTTGATTTTTGGGTCTCAAGGCTGTGTGAAAGGAGACACAACCACAGATCACTGTGCCTTTCTAAGAATTCCAGGGAATTTGCATACCTCTCACTGCCTGCCTGGGCCATCACTTTCTCGATCCGTACCCCTCGGATTTGGGGGGCCCTGGGCCAAACAACTTTTGGGGGCAGGGCCAGCTTTAGTGCTGGTGGCGCCCTGTGCGACAATGTCTGTTGGTGCCCCCCAATGACCACCTCTGCCACGGATTCCCGCACCACCAATCTTTAACAGTGCCCCTCAAGTCTCCAGAACCACTGTCTCTCGGATTCATTTAGTTTTATAGCACCACTCATACCAGTGTAAGGTGTCAGAGCACTTTACATCACACACACATTGCACAAAGAGACAATCATATGTGTGTAAATCAGTGTATAGGAAATGTTACATGAGGCAGGACTACAAGGTGTCGTGTAGGAGTGACATGTCATTGATACTGGTAGGCAACATAGTTTGAGGGTCCATATTCTGGAAAAGCACAAATTCAGAATTTTAAATGTAACACCATTGGCAGGGGTTCTCTATAATAACAAGAATTGTTTTCCACCCAAATGAACCCGTTTGGCAAGATTAGGATAAGGAAAGACGGGGCAAAAAAACATATAGCTATAACATATACCTTGCAGTTTACACACAGCTCTTTGGTGACATTTAATAGCTCAATGTTCTATATTAGGATTTTGACTTACAAACGACAAGTAACAAAAGGAGATCTCTAACAGAAGCAGTAACCCACTGACTTATTTACAATACATGCACTTCGTTATCTGCATAGTACACGTTCTCAGCAGCAGGCATTTTAACCCTCTGCACTACCTTTTGATTAGTCAAAACTTCCACTAGAAAAACCTCTTGTCCCTTTCCAGGAACACAATCAACCACCGAGTTATCTTGACGTTTTAACTGATGCCTACAAAAATTTCTAGAGGCCAGGAATGCACGCGCCAGCAGGTTGGTGCTTTTAATAATAATATTGTAAAAATGACGCCCCCACCCCAATTCAGCTCCCGGCGCGGTGGCACCGGTCGCAACACCCTAGAGCCAGCCCTGTTTCGGGGGGGGGGGCGGCCTGTTCAGAACACGTTTGAACATATATGATCAAATTTCATCTGTGTCATGCCTCCTTTGGGCAGGTCACTGACAGTGCCCAAGCACACTCTTCCAAATTCTAAATGCGTTTACATCTAATATTCAGGGATAGTGACATGTACTATCAATATTGTAACACAACAGCAACTCGCTAACATTACCCCAAATAATTTCTGTGACACCGTCCTATTTCTCATGTCAGGTCCTGTTTAGATCTAAAAGAAACTTTTTTTATGGATGTTGCTTGAAACATTAGCACAAGATTTATCTGCAAAATGTCTGTACTAGACTCTCACGCATAAACCACGTTAAAAAACTGAACTAAAGAGAAAACTTTTTAAAACAATCAGGTTAAGAATTTTTCAAGGTCATCAGGGCAAGACTCTCTGCAGAGCAGAGCTGGCTCTATTTGGGCCCTCTGAAAGGCTGGGGCCTTGCACCGGAGCCCACTTTACGCATGCCTTAAAACGTCTCTAGCCAAGGGTCACTAAATGGTGTGTGTGTTTCCTACAAGGCTTCTGCAATCTTTCATTCTATTCTGCTTTTTTTCTGCTGCAGGCGGAAGGCTTGTACTAGAGATACAAATCTGCACTTATACTCTCCAGGACATTTTCATGGAATTTCTAATGAGTCGCATGACATCTCTTCTTCGTTCCTCACAGTGTTTCATTCATAAAACGAAATTGATGAATATCCCTGCTGGCTTCAGCCCACTGCGCGAAGGTCTACAAGGAAATTGGGGCAATCATCGACAGGCTGATGCCCCTGAAAGTCCCCTAGGGCTGGGGAGGAGGCAGTCAACATATCAGGGTCCAACTGAAATATGATTCACTCTGCCCCAGTGCCAGGTACCTTCTATTGGAAATCCTCAGATTTTCTTTATAGGCCAATCGCCCTCTGACGTAAATCCGTTCAGTGGTCTCAGATGTCAGTTGCACATATTGAATTAACCTAAGCTCAAAACCAAACATGGTAACTCAATATTCAGGTCTGATACACAGCCCTAAAGACCCCAAGTTAAATTATATATATATATATAATAAGGAATACACAAACTCCTCTTATGTGCGATAAGATGTTTTTATATATATATATATATATATACTATACTGTGGCAATTTGGATTGTGTATTGTGTTTCTATAGGAAATGTCTTTTTTTTGCTGCTAATAACTTTGATGCCGTTTGGCGGATCTATTTGAAACTTTCCAAAAAAGTGATCCCTTTCGAATAGATTGCACGTGAAAAGTTTTGGGGTTATCCGTTAAGTGGGGGCGAACAAAAGGAGATCCCATAATGCATTTGACTTATTCGATTTTCCATAGGAACTTGAGACACAGCTAAAACCCAAACTGGTAAACAGATTTAAACAAAATTTGGCGGAAAGTTAGATCTTGGTCCAGAAAGAGGGCTTTTTGTGTTTCGGTGTAAATCTGTTCAGTAGTTTTGGAGAAATGAAGGTGAAAAAAACGGTATATATTAGGCCGTGAAGGATCCGTGGAGCCAACAGATCCCCTGCTGAGATCTGATTGGCTGCTACCATTTCAACAAGGAAGTAGTGGCAGCCATCTCAGATCTCAGTCCTCAGTCTTACAAGTAACGTAAAGAAAGATATAGGGGCAGGGTACAGATAACCTGACTTCCCAGGCCTGGTGACACAAATTCACAGAGGATCCACTGCAAAATAAACAAGCCAATTGGTCTCGCCTTTGGGACAGTATAAGTTTTTAGCCATGCAACAGTTGATGTTGTTGCACCAAGGATATTATGCTGCATAACTAAATACTTATAAGGTCCCAAAGGCGAGACCTATTGGCTATGCCAATGCTTGTTTTTTTTTGTCAGCAGAGCAGCCCCGCCTGCAAAGCTGCTGCAGCAGGAACAAATAAAATGATAAAATAGAGTTATTATCATTTTATTTTTGCTTTAATTACACTGCTGAAAAGAAGTGGGGTGAAGCTCTTCCATCAGTGATCTGCTAGTTACGAGTTCAAATTCTGGTAAGTATGGCTCAGCTTTGCTTCCTTCAAAGGTAAATAAATTGAGTACCATTCATCTAGGCAGTAGTTACACTAGTTAACACTTAGAAGTGGCAGAAGCGCTTTAGAAGAAACAACTTAATTAGCTACCACATGTTTCATCCACTGGACTTTAAAAGGAACTTAATCATCCAGGGGGTGGAAGCTGCGCCCTGGATGCAATAGGTGCAATAGATCAAAAACGTATGAACAGGTAGAATTACCTCTCTGGGAATATACAGAAAGTGTAATATCCACGCTCAATATGGCACATACTGTACACAAAAAAAGTATAAAGGTGTATCTACCCCACAGGACATAACACATATAGCAGATAAACATATAGAAGGCGTAACTGCTGCCCAAGAAGTGAGACACACAATACATGACAACCATATCGAAGGTGGCGCTACCACCCAGCCATCATACATGTGGGGTACAAGGAATATACAGAAGTTCTAACTGTCCAAAACATACATTAAATGCAACTTCCATCCCCTACATCATGCATATGGAAAATATGAAATAAACATATACAAAATAATAAGGGTAACAACCACTCAAGAAATGGTACGTATGGTACATAACAGAAGAAAGGTGTAACTACTACCCAGGACATGATCAGTACAGGACATAAGCATACACTGGGTGTAAGTACTACACCGTGCATCATGCATATGGGACGTATGAAATACACAGAATGTATAATGGCCACCGAGGACATGAGAATTACAGACAGGCATACAGACAGCGCAGCTATCGCTCAAGGCATGATACATCCGGTATATAAAAAACATACAGAACGTGTAACTACCACCCAGTACATCACGAGTACAGGGCATAACCATACTGAAGGTGCAGCTATCGACCAGGGCACGATACACTCTTTAGATGAAAATATACAGAAACTGTGACCCAGGACATGTGTGGCACATAACATACATATTGTATTGCATATATATTTGGTACAACCGCCATACGTGCATCATGCGCTATAAAGAGAAGAGTCAACGTCCACCCAGGCAATCATAGCTACAGTACATACCCTCAGAAGTTTTAATGACCGCCCAGAAGTAGCCTGTGACACATAGAAGCTTTAACTACCGCACTCAGACAAACGAAACACACAGAAGGTGTAACTAACGCCCTGGACATAGTATGGACAGTTCAAAAGAGGCATACAGTTGTATACGTATCCGTACCCCCAAGGGCACGATACGTACAGTACAACAACTATATAAAATGTGTAAGTACGGCCCTGTCCTAGGTGTGTTCCGTATATACAGTCAGAAGAGAACTACCACTGAAAAAATACATACAGTACGTGGAGGGTAAAACCGCTACCCAGGGCACGAAATGTACAGTATATAAGAAATAAACCGGCGGTGTTAGTACCGTCATGGACATACCCAAGACGCTATGTAAATCACAGGAGGCGTAATGGCGCCTCGGTCAGGAAACATACGGTACATAAAAGTACGTGCATATGTTCCAAGTGCCATTGTATCTATGGTGCCCAGGATCACACATGGCTAACTCAGTGGTGTGTAGACAAGAAGGAGCGGAGCAATTAATGGAGTTGTCTGAAGTGAGCGCTGTGTATATGTTGCCTGAAATAACAAGCGTGCGCGCCACGTGCTGAAGGTCTAAAAAAAAAAGGCGTGCAGGCTGCAGCGGGAGAGAGAGGCGGATGGGTGCACCCGTGAGAGGTGCGCTCGCACGCGGGGAGAGCAGTCTGCTCTTTTTCGAAGCACACTCTCGTGCTTATGGTGTGCCCCTGCACGCTCCCGCAAGGTGTATGCCGCCACAAGCACGAGTATGTGCTTCAAAAAAGAGCTGAACGACGGCTAAAGGTCTCCTAAGCAGCGCATGCGCTCTGCGTAGGCGAGACCTAAAAACCAAGTGTGGGCTCCTGCACTTGTTTTATTAACCTACCCGGAGTGGGCAAGGGCCCGGGGGAACGCATGTTTTTTTTTGATGGAGGGGGCAAATGGCCCCCCTCTCGAGCCTAATAAGGCCCGGGGGACACCAACCTCCAGGGCCGAGTAATTAGATATAGTGAGATGGGCTCTCGGCCCCCCTTCTGGAGACGACTTAGGCACCATGGAGCTCATCTCCCAGGGCTGAAATGTATAAAAAAAAAGGAGAGGGTGCAACCCGGGCCCCCTCCCTGAGCTTTAACAAGGACCTGGGGATCCCATTTCCCAGGGCTGTAACTAAAAACAAAAGGGAGCAGGGCCACTTGGCCCTCTCCCTGAGCCTGTAATGGCCCCAGGGACCTAATCCCTCCAGGCCGGCCCACTTACTCTGCCCCAGGGACACAGTAGTTTCCCTGCATGCGCCAGCAAAGGCAGGGAAACACGTGCTTGCTCTCGTCTGGCAGAAGCATTTTTAAATCTCCCACCAAACAGGAGCAAGCATTAAGTCTTCTCGCAGCCAGGGGGAGCTTTAAAAAGGCTAAGGCCAGCTGGGAACAGACTTGTGTTCTGCTTCCCTGCCCGCATAAATGTGGGCAGGAAAACGGAAACCATGATGTTTGTTCCCTCCCGGAGGGAGTGCATAAATGCAGGTACTCCGCAGGAGCAACGCTGAATTTGCAGGGAGCCGGCTGGAGCTGCGGAGGCCCTTGGCCTCCACCTGCAGCCCACAGCGTTGTGCTTGGTGGGTAGCCTGTGTGGGCAACTGGGCACCCACCATTTATAAAGACTGTCCCTGTGGGATGGGTTCTCCTTGGCCTATAAATGCTTGTCAACAGGGACTGCATGCGACCCCCCCTTTCTTAAATACTCTGCCCAGAGGTATAAGGTCCTGGGTCCTAATAAGGCTCGGGGGAGGGGGGCCATTGTCGCCCTCTCCTTTCATTTACATTGCAGGTCCCAGGGAATTGGGTCCCCAGAGCCTAATTAGGCTCAGGTAGGGAGGTCTACACAGCATCTCCCATATTTATTTACTCAGCCCCTTTTTTATTATATTTGGTCCCGGGGTGAGGTCCACGGGCCCCAAGAAGGTTTTGGAGGGCCATACATCCTCCTCCCCCGTTTAATTGGATTTGGCGCCAGGGTATGGGTCCACGGGGCCTAATTAGTCTCAGGGAGAGGAGCCATGTGTCCTTACTCCCCTTTTTTATTGGCTTTGGCCCCGGGGAAGGGGTCCCAGGGGCATGATAAGGCTCAGGGAGTATGGCTGCACACACACCCCCATAAAATGTGGCCCTGGGAAATGGTGTCCCCGGGGCCTATGAAGGCTCGGGGAGGGGGATGTATGCTCCCCCCCCGTAACATATATATTTTGGCACGAGAATGGGATCCCCGGGGCCCATAGGCCGACCCACCACCATGTCAACAAAGGCTGTCTGCAGCGTGCGGTTGGCTGCCTTCGGGGGTTTTCCTGTTGCCAACACCCCGCCACTCATGACTCATGCAGGGTGTTGGCCACAGGGCCTGGCCTCAACCCTCTGCTGCTAAAACCACAGAATTCACCAGTTATAGTAACTATGACCCATGCCCTAAGGTAACTATAACTTGTGCCCACGTCATACACTGCAAATTACCCCTACATCACTCATTACATCTTCTATGACATCATTGATAATGTCACTGTAACATTTGCAATGAAATTATAGATGAGATAACTGTGCATGGCTGGGGCGCGAGTTATCGTTACCTCAGGGCATAAGTCCTTGTTACTTGAGATAACTAGAACTTGTGTAAATTTCTGTGTTTTTTAGAGTTTAAAACGTTACTTTGTTACTGACGATTTCACTTAGTTATAACGCTACTTTAACCTTTGTTTATTTTCCGTGAATTTCTAGGTCTTTTGTAAAGTATAGTAATAAGTTATTACTATACATATATCCAACCCTATATAATTCACATCATTTTTTTTTCCTACAACTCACATGACAAAGGAATAGAGGGGAACAACACAGAAAAACCAGTCACATTTAAAAGAATTTGTAATCTAATAACCTAGCCAATTCGAATGCCGGACTGAGTTTGTAGCAGTGTCACAGGAGCCATGTTTGTGACCCTTCTTACCTATGGCCATCTCCAAGGTATTTTATTCACAAGGTACTACAATTTAAACAAGTATTTGTCAAATCCAATAGGTCTTACTTTAATGTGCTAATGCATGCAGGCTTAGCACATTATACAAAGACACATGGGCTGGAGCTGACCAAGAGGGCTTTAGGTGTAATGTAGTTCATTGCAAGCACTCGAGAGGAGGGAAAGGATACATCCAAACAGCCAATTAGGCATTAGGTGAGCAATAATGAATACCCTATTAGGCTGAGCATAGACATGATTGACAAAGTCTCCAAGTGTTGCCTAAAAAAGGCTGGTCAAAGAAAGCCAGTGGTTGAAAGGTCACAGCCTACCATTTGTATATTGTTAGCAATAGATCTGTTTGACACCCGAGCTGTCAAGCTCAGATATAAATAAATGACACACCTTCTTAACTAGATTTCATATAGTGCATTTCTATTGTCTGCATGTGTTTAGTGTGTATGAATGTGAACATATCTTTGAAAATAAAAATGCTGTGCTTTTTGTGTGCAAATGTCATTTTGAATATGTGTTTGAACAGCTGCTGCAAACTCTGGTGTGAGTATTCACTTGTAGGTGCACAAGTCCAGCCTTCCCGAAGGCTGAGAAAATATCTTCACTGTGGCAAACAGGAGAATGTGGCAAAGTGTATCAGTTCTCACAGGTCACCAAGAGGTTCATAAGGGGAACTGCAAGAAAATGCTCTGCCCTCTTATGCAGTACAGTGTGCAAGATGCAGTCCTGCAGGACGCAGCGTGACCGCGCGCAGTGGGTGCATCACTGGTGCCCCTAAGGCGCACCAAATGCAAGCCTGTCTGTACCCATCCAATTCTGGACCGTGCCCAGCGACATGACCCCTGGCCCTTCTGCCCCCGAAGATACATCATTGTCGTGCTCAATTGACACCCTTGACCCCTGGATGCCGCAACAAACATTGCCGCCAAGCCATGCTCTATGGTAGGACCTTTCACCTGCACCCACTGCAACTCCACCTGCCAAAGCCCACACACAAGCCCCACCCGAACAAACCACCTGAATGAAAACACCATCTCTCCTGCGCCCTTCTCAACACACGCTCACTATGCAAGCATTCCACCGTATAATGGGACCTCATCGCCACCCTTGCACCCGACATCGTCTTCCTCACTGAAACCTGGCTCAACCCCACAACCGCCCCAGACATTGCAACAGCAATCTCTGATGGATATAAAATCACTCACCAGGACCACACCAACAAGGTAGGAGGAGGAAGAGCCACCATCCACAAGGACATCATACAGTGCAGCACCACCACCGACAGCACCACCACCGACAACACCCCCTCATGGAACATCTCAGCTTCAAGCTCCACATGGACGACAAGACAGCCATCAGAGGCACCCTTGCATACCAACACCCAGGGCTGCGCTCCAGCTTCTGCAACACCATCACAGACTTCATTGCTTCCCTAGCCTTAGACTCCAAGGACTACTACACCTTCCTTGGCAACCTAAATTTCCACTTCAACCTTAATTTCCACATCAATAACAACAACACCGCACACCTCCTTGCCAGCATGAGCATCCTCGTATTGACTCAGATTGTCCACGACCCCACACACACCACAGGAAACACACGACCCCATTTTCACCTCCAGCCACAGTTTCAAATACAGCCACGTCACAGAACTCACATGGACCGATCACTCCATTGTCCACTTCAACATCTCCAGCCCCCGCACCACCAACCCCAATATGGCCAGCGACCCCACCTGAGGTGGAACAAAATCTCAGAGACAAGCTAGACATATGCCCTCAACACCTCCAACCCCATTACTGCCACCAACCTCAACAGGGAGTGAAGAACTTCAATGCCTGGCTCACCAATTGCACTGACAGCATTGTCCCCATCAAGAGCAACATCCAGAGAAAATCCTCCAAAAATGCCAGCTGGTACACCCAAGAACTCAGAGCAGCCAAACAAGACATCAAACAGCTGGAGCGTGAATGGCGCACCAGCAAGGACTCCTCATGCAAGGCAGCCTTCAAGACCTTCCTCAATCTCTACCACTGCCTGATGAGGGCAACAAAGAGACAGCCCTAGCCGCATGTTTAGAAACCAGCCCCAACAATGCCAAGGTACTTTTCAACATCAATTAGGAATTCTCCAACCCGGCTGCCAGCGAAAACATCGCACCCTCACAGGAGCCGTGCAACAACCTTGCGACTTCTTCCACAACAAGATCACAACCATATACAGAAACTTCGAATCCCAACCCACACTTATAGACTTATTAAACAGATATGCCACCACTGCAACCGAAACGAACCACCGACTGACCACCTGGAACCTTCTCTCCACCCAGGACACCACCTCCACCATGCAAATCATCCACTCTGGAGCTTCCACAGACCCATGCCCGCACCACATCTTCAACCTCGGAAACCAAAGGATTGGCCAGGAACTCACTACCTGCTCAGCACTTCTATCACCACCGCAACATTTCCCGATACCTGGAAACACGCCAAAGTCAGACCGCTTCTCAAAAAAATCCACCGCCAATCTCAATGAACTCAAAAATTACTGGCCAGTCTCCCTGCTCTCATTCCCAGTGAAGTTACTGGAAAAGATCATCAACAAGCAACTCATGACACACCTTGAGCAGCAACAGCTCCTCAACACCTCCCAGTCGGGCTTCCACAACAATCACAGCACTGAAACCGCCCTGATGTGCAGTCAACAACGACATCCGAACCTTCCTTCAACGAGGAGAAATAGCACCTTTGATCCTTCTCAACCTCTCGGCAGCCTTCAACACTGAATCCCACCACACGTTGTTTGAAAGACTCCACCACATAAGCTTCCAAGGGGACACGCTAATATGGATCACCTCCTTCCTCACTGGAAGAACCCAGAGGATGTACCTCACACCTTTCACCTTCGAACTCAAAGAGATCACCTGCAGTGTCCCACAGGGCTCAACCCTCAGCCCCATACTCTTCAATGCATATATGGCCCCACTGGCCAACATCGGCAGATCCCACAGTCTTAATATTATTTCCTACGCAGACGACACCCAACTCGCCCTCTCACTCACCAAGGACCCCACCACCACCAGAACCAACTTCCACAGATTCATCACAAGGGTCACTGACTTGATGGAGAATAGCTGCCTGCAGCTGAACATAGACAAGATGAAAGTACTGATCTTCAGCAACAGCAACAATACATGGAAGGACTCTAGGTGGCCATCAGAACTAGGACCCGCACCCACTCCCTCCGACCAGGCCAGAAACCTCAGAATGATCATTGACAACAAGCTCACCATGAAATCTCAGGTCAACGCCATCTCCTCCTCATGTTTTCTTACTTTGCCCATGGTAATGAGATCTTTAAGTGGCTACCTCTACACACGAGATGCATCATGACACAGGCCCTCATCTCCAGCCGCAGCCAGACTCATCATCGGTCTTCCACGATTAACCCACATCACACCCCACCTCAGGCAACTCCACTGGCTCCCCGTACAGAAGAGATGACAATCCAAGCCGCTTACCAGTGCACACAAAGCCCTACACAACCAAGGACCCACATAAAAAAACACCGCCTGAACTCCCCCCAACCATTGTGAAGACTTCGTTCCGCGTCCCTTTCTCTTGCCCATACTCCCCGCATCTACCGAAGCAGCAGTGGAAGATGCTCCTTCTCCCAAATTGCAGCAAAGACCTGAAACAGCCTAACCACGCAACTCTGGACCATCACCTCACTTCCGGAATTCCGAATGGCCCTCAAGACAAAGCTGTTCCAATAAGCTACCAGGGTCTGCAAGGCCTGGGATACCCCATTGAGTGTTTAGTCGCGCTTTAAAAAACCTGATTGATTGATTTATTGATGCAGTCTGGGTCATGGAAACTGTGGGACAATGACCAGAGTTTTGAGGTGAAGGTTTCTGGAAGGGGGCAAGAGCAGAGAGAGGCTGTAGCAGAAAGCAGTGAGACGGCGCCTGGCTGAAGGCTGGAGTGCCCTGCAGCAGAGAGGAAGAGCTTAATCAGTATTGAGAGACAGACGAGAGGGGTTGAGAGCCAGGTACAAAGGTGAGGAAGTTATCTTCACTCCCCTGCTCACAGGGGACAATGCAACATCCAAGAGAATGGTAAGAGGAGACCTGTATATTGGCTACTGATGCTGCGGGGCTTGTGAGGCAGGGGCTGCCACACACCTGTGTTCCATAAAACATGTCTGGAAGGTGGCAGGTTTGTTCTAGTGGCAGCTCTAGCCCGCCCCTCCTGTTGTCTTGCTGGCATGTTTGGGCAGCTGGTGGGGTAGCAGGTCAGGTACTGGGGCTGCAGTAGGTGCTAGGCAGTGCTCAGTGGGTAGTTGGGCCTTTTCAGTGGAAGCAGCTTTGCTTGGAAAGAAGAATGATAGTGGAGGTCTTGAGGACAGGAGGCAGGAAAGCATTATAATGATAATGTTGATAGTGGTGTTGATGGTGATGACAGTGGTAGTGCTACTGGTAGTGTCACACCGTCCCCCTTATGAAGTCACACAGGATAGTGTCCTAGTCCTTAAAGCACCCAGGGCTGATCCAAATAGACAGATTATTTAAAAAGTGTAGCAATCTGGGTAGCACTACCATCTTTGACAAGGTAATACGACCTGCAACTGAGATCGGTAGAGTTTTCCAAAACTCGATATTCCCTGTCAGTGATTGCAATACAGGACCCAGAATGCCATCGATCAAATCAGTATCGGTATGGTACACCCTCACTACCAACTTCCTAAAAGTGTGCACCTCTACCCTATTTTCGGATCTGTCAGGACTTCAGCCTTTGCCAGTGAGTTTGCTTCCACTGGGAAGGTGCTTGTCTTACCCCAATTAGTGATGTGGCCAAAATGCTTTCCGAAGTCAACCAGCAAGGGCTGTGTACTGCCTGCATCTGCCGGCCTATTCCTAATATATAACAGGATGTCATCAGCATATAAAGAAAGGAATAGGATCCCAACCCTCAAAGCTTTGTTGCTTTGTTTTTGAGACTTCTTTTTTTTTTTTTTAAACCGTTTATTACAAAACTCAAAAAATATACAAAGATGGGCCTACAACCTTCCGGCCGGCCGCTAGTAAACAAAAGGAGCATATGATACACATTGTAGAGCGCGCGTTGCGGCTAAGGAAGATGCACAGGAGTTAGCAGCGTTGATAGCCACACCATCCGGACCCCACTGTACGGTTTCATTTTAAACTGAAATAACAACCAGAAAAAAAAAAAAAAAAAAAAAAAACACAAGGCAATCTACAATCAGAAATAGCAGCATGTGCTCCCCTGAGAGGGGGACCCTACCAATCCATAGGAGCATCAAGAAGGGGAAGAGATCAGGATTAGGGCTGGGTGAAACTCAATGCCCGGAACAGGGAAGATGGGTCGGCTACGGGGATGGGGCAGGCGACGGATCGGGCAATAACGGTGGAGTACAGATTCCCCCGCGGTAGGCGTTCCAGGGGCCCCAGACTTTCACCCATGTCTCAGGCTTACCTCTCGCAACATACACCACCTTTTCCCGAAACATGCACCAATCCATATGTTCCTTCCAGGCCGAGACAGTCGGGGACCTCTGAGATCCCCACAATTGAGCAATATCACGCTTGGCCACCATATATCCCAGAGTCACCCACCACGTCTGTGGCGCCGAGTAGTCGGTAGGTTCCCACACATTCAACAGGCATCTCCTCGCTTCGGGTAGCAGCACCACATGCGTAACCACACGCAGGACCTCATGCACACCACGCCAGAATCGCTCCACCTCCGGGCATTCCCACAATATATGCAGAAAGGTCCCCAAAGCGCCACACCCACGCTTACACAACCCGTCCACAGCATAGCCCATACGCAGAAGCCTCGGCCCCGTCATGTAGACCCTGTGGAGTATCTTGAGCTGGACGAAGCGAAGGCGGGCCGGTATGGCCACCTCTTTCGGGGAGGCCACCGCAAGGGTCCAGTCCTCGTCGTCCAGCTCCAGTCCATCGGCAACCCAAGCCTCACGAAGGGCAATCAGCAATCCCGTGCGGTCATTGATCAGTTTTTTGTAGATCAGTGAGATTGTGCTATCCGGAACGTGTCCATCCAGCACTCTATCCTCAAGGGGGGAACACTCCAGGATGGATGCAACGTCCGGGAAGACGGAGCCCAGTGCATGACGGATCTGCAAATACCGAAAGTACTCCCTGTCTTGCAAGTGGAACTCCGTCTGCAGCATCTCGAACGTTTTAAATCCTCCCCTCGTCCAGAGATCCCCCACCTTGCTAATGCCTATCATGTCCCACTTCTCGAAGCCCTTCGAAGTCCACAGGGAGCCCAACTGCTCGGACGCGTATAGTGGTGACGCCCGGGTCAGACGATCCTTCCACCCCATCGCCACATTAGCCGCGTGCCACACTCGCACCATGACACGCGTGGGGCCGGTCAGCCAAGCGTCGGGCGTGCTGGAGTAGAGCGCTCGATTATAGTCCCCACCCGGGAGTAGCATCTTATCCATTTCGAATGCCGGGTTTAAAGCGGGCCCATACAGGCCGTGATTAATCGCAGCCAGCTGGGAGGCCCAATAGTATCGTTTGATATCCGGGAGGGCAATCCCGCCGTCATACCATGGGAGCGTCAGCTTCGCCAGGGCGATACGCGGCCTCCCGTCCCAGAACAGGCGGCGCTGCAAACTCTCCACCTCACGGAAGTAGCGCGCTGGGACGGGGTCCATAGTATTCTGCAAAGCGTAGAGGAAGCGCGGCAGAGACATCATCTTAAACAATGCCGCCCGGCCGAGCGGCGAGAGCGGCGAAAGCGGCGAAAGCGGCAAGCGCCGCCAGCGCGTGACATCTTCCTTCAGGCTCTGGAGGGGGGGAAGCAAGTTCCGATCATACCGGGCCTCCGGGTCCAGAGTGATGAAGACACCCAGGTTCCGAAATCCCTGCGGGGCGATCTGGATCGGACAGCCCCGCGGGAGAATGGGCGCCTCCCCAGAGAGAACATACACGCACGATTTAGCCCAGTTGATGACAAGGCCGGAGTTACGACCAAATGAATGCAAAACCTCAACCAGTACTATAAGTGAGTTACGTGGGGAAGCTAGGTACAAGAGGATGTCATCGGCGTATAGGGATACGCGGTCCTCATGCTCGGGGGTCCAACGGAGACCACGGATGGAAGGCTCCCACCGCAGCCACTCTGCCGGGGGCTCCAAGGCAAGCGCAAAAAGGAGCGGCGATAAGGGGCAGCCTTGCCGCGTGCCCCGGCCCAGCTCAAACGGAGCCGATACTCTACCGTTCACCACCACCTGCGCCAATGGGCCCGAATACAGCAATTTGACCCAACTGATGAACCCTGCGCCAAAGCCAAACTTCGCAAGCATCGCCCAGATGTATGGCCATTCAAGCGTATCAATCGCCATGGTGGCATCCAGGGATGCCAAAATGGCCGGCTCCCGTATGTACTGAACACGTGCAAGCACCCCATGCAAACGCCGCAAGTTAAGAGCTGTGTTACGATGGGGAATAAAGCCGGACTGATCCTGGTGAACCAGTTCGCCCACCACGCCGACCAGCCGATTGGCCAGGACCTTGGCGAGAATTTTAGGCTCCGCGTTCAGTAGCGAAATGGGCCGATAGGATGTAACCCGGTCCCGAGGTCTCCCCTCCTTGTGGATAACCACGATTGTAGCCAGACGCTGGTCCAGCGGGAGGGAGCCCACCGAATGGGCCTCCAGGAACATCGATCGGAGATGTGGTGCCAGCGTATCCGGTCTCAATTTGTACAACTCGATGGGGAGACCATTAGGACCCATGGCCTTGCCGGAAGCGACCGAACGTATGGCGAGGGCGATTTCGTCGGAGGTTGGAGCGGCGTCCAACGACACTCTGTCCTCCTCCGAAAGGGAAGGCAGCGCGATATCCCTGAGCAGGGTACGGGAATCCTCTTCAGAGCAGGAAGACACCGGGGAATACACCCCACGGAAATAGTCCGCGAAGCAGGAGACAATTTCTTCCGGCTCAGTAACACACACACCGTCTGTTTTCTCAATCAGCGGGACTACACGACTCGCTCTCTCCTTTTTGTCCAGCCACGCAATCAATTTACCAGCCTTATCACCCACATCATACAATCTCCCCTGTTGCTCTCTACTGAGGCCCCTGGCTGCCTCCGTGACGAGGGCCCTATAGGCCGCTTGCTTGAGTTGGAGGACATGCAATACGGCATCCGTCACCCCACTTTCTAGATTACCCTCCAACTCGGCTATCTCAGCTTCCACCCGGGTCACCTCCTCCCGCTCGCGCCTCCGGGTGTGGGAAATGAGGGACAGGGCCTCTCCTCGTAGTACTGTCTTGAATGCCTCCCACAGTGAGACAGCCGAAGGCACGGACCCCACATTCTCGTCAAAGTAGCGCTGGAGGGATTTAATCAATTCAGCGCGAATAGTGGGGTCGCGCAAGTACCAGGGATTGATCGGGACCACCCTACCCTCACCCCTCGGAAAAAGGTCCAGGTGTAACAGGAGCGGGGAATGGTCCGAGATACCCCGTGCCAAATGGCGCACCTCTCCCACCCTCCCAACATAGGCCGCCGGGACCAGGACATAATCTAGTCGTGAGAGACTACCATGGGCCCCCGTAAGGAAGGTATACTGTAACTGCGTGGGATGTTTTAAACGCCAGCAATCCACCAATCCCAAAGTGTCCAATAGACCAGAGAGCCACGCTTGGGCCCGGGGGAGGTCCCTAGGGGGGTGACGATCCACAGTCCCGGAAACCACCGCATTGAAATCCCCCCCCACCACCAGAATCCCCCCCGGAAGGCCAAGGAGGAGGCGCCCCAGGTCCGCAAAGGTAGTCGACTGTAGCCCCGGTGGGACGTATACTGACACAAAAACCACCACTTTGCCCTCCATCCTTCCCACCAAGACCGCGTAACGTCCCCTGTCGTCATGGAGCACCTCATCAATCTCAAGCGGAAGCGAGTTCTTAACCATGATGCCCACACCCCTTGAGCCAGACGTAAAGCCCGAATGGGCCACTAGGCGATAGCCACGCCGATTCATGGCGCAGAAGGAGTTGCCAATGAGGTGTGTCTCCTGCAGAAAAACTACATCGGGCGAGATTCGCTTCAAGAACTGCAGGACCACCCCACGTTTAATCCTGTCCCCCAGTCCATTCACGTTCCAGGACAAAAGAGTTAGTTCCCTACCCCCCATCATAGACAAGAGCCACCATTCGTCCCCCCGAGAGCACTATAGAGCTAGCACAATGATACTTTTGCCTTGTGGTGAAAACGAACAACACCCCCCCATCCCTACCCACCCACCCCAACAAAACTCCCCCCTCCCTTCACCCCTGCATGAGCCCGAACAGCCCCCCAACGTGCAGTGTGCCTGTCGCCCCATATATATAATCAAAACTAGCTAAGCCCCCTAGAGGAGGAGGGAGAACCCCCAAGAGACCCCACACAACCTCCATAGGAGGGGAAATTATACAGACAGATGCTTAATCGAGAGTGGCAACATTTTTGTCCAGAGTGAAGCCCAACATCACCCCCTCAGTCCCGATCCAGTGTGCCGTCTCACCCCGCCGCCCCCCCCGCCCCCCAGATCACGATCCCCAGACAGAGTGTCCAGCCAGTCTCCGGCCGCTTCGGGGCGATCAAAAAAGTGCGTGCGACCCTCTACCTCCACTCGCAGCTTGGCTGGGAAGAGCATTGCGTATTTAAGGTTCAAGTCCCGAAGACGGCGCTTGACGCCTTGGAAGCTCAGTCTCTGCTTCTGAACCGCTGGGGTGAAATCCGGATAAAAGTTCACCTCCATGTTGTCAAGCTTAACCGGCCCCAACAGTCTGGAGGCTTGCAGGATAGCGTCTCTGTCCCGAAAGTTGAAAATCCGGGCAATGAGGGGCCGCGGAGGGGCTCCGACCTTCGGCTTTCCCCCGGGAACCCTGTGGGCCCACTCCACCGCGAAGAATTTACTCAGCCCCCGTGGCTGGAGATGGGTAGCGATCAGGTCCTCCACAAATAGGTCCGCCGCTGCTTCCTCCCGTCCCTCGGGTACTCCGATGATGCGGATGTTGTTTCTCCGGGCCCGACTCTCGGAGTCCTCCAGGCGCCGATCCATAAGCGCGCTCGCCTGACTAAGCCGGCGCACCTCTGTTTGTAGCGCCGCCACATCAGTAGTAAGGCCCGATGCGGTGTGGGCCAAAGAATCAACTCGGTCGTTGGTCTTGGAAAGATCGGCCCTCACCAGGCCAACATCCACGAGGACCGAGTCGATCTTCTGTGCTAGTGTGTCGAACCGCTGGCCTACCGAGGCCTTCATCTCGGCAATGGCGCCCATGACATCCCGCAGAGTCAGATCCGTGGGCAGGTCCGGGGCATCAGGAGGGTCCTCAGGGGATTTGTGCGGTCCGCCGGGAGATCCCTTCTGGAGGGTATAGCGGTCCATACTGTTGGCCTGATGGGTGGTGCCACGCCGGGTCGGCTTGGTCTTTGCCCGGTCTCCATCTTGTTTGGTGGCCATGGCCACTAGTCTCCCGGTCGCACCAGTCACGTCGTGAAGGGCAGGCAATCAGGGCCACAGGCTCCGGGGGGGGCCACCCCCGATCGGCGGGGTGGGTCACAGCCGGCGGGCAGGCCAAGTCTCCCAGCGAGACCACACCAACACAAGGAGCCCCGCGACCCAACCCTGCAGTGATTGCAAGGGGGTGCGAAAGCGAAAGCGCGGGGTGCGCGACTCGCCAGGCCCGGCCCGCCGCTGTTGTTCACTTTGTCACTGGGTCACCCCTCAGCGCAAATCCGGGGTCTGGCGAGGAGAAGGCCGCAGACTTCAACCGGTGCTCACTCCGGTGTCCGAGGTCCGATTTGACAACGGGAAACGGGTGCCACCTCAGCTCAGGCTCACCAACACATTCCCCTCATCCGAGACAGGATAAATTCAGGATAGTCGTGGGAGGTTGCGGAGGTCCTCGGGAGCCTCGCACCTACGCGGCCATCTTGGTTGCGCGCTAGGCTCCTCCTCTTTGAGACTTCTTAATGGATTCTGTAAAGGGTAAAAAGCAGTGAGGACAAGGACAGCCCTGTCTGGTCCCACAGAATACAAGTGGAGTCATATAGCCATTTCCAAAATATCATAGCCTTGATGAACAGCCCAAACAAACAATGCTAACCCATTAACAAATATAAAAGTCAAAGTCTTAAAGGGGCTGTCCTAAAACCTACTCTCTGTAATTCTTCTTATCTTACTTTTTTGAAGAATTGATTACCTGAGGTCCTCCAAGGGTTTAAACGTGTCTTGTTTAAAGGACACCACGTAGGAACATTATGCGCTGCTTTAATAAGAAGAAAGTGTGAGGCACCTATTATTATGGTTGAGAGATGTGGTCAGATCAGAACCAGAAGACCTCAGTTGTAATCACAACATTGCCACCTGCCCTGGAAATCTGGCCATATGGAAATCAATTTAAAACCCTCAAAATTAGTAAGTGCTGCGTAAACAAAGGAACTTTGCTCAGCTTGTAGTCTGTTCACTTTGCACCCTTGCCCTCCAAGAGTCTGGTCACCGTGCAGATAGTAGTTGCATTAAAATAGTTGGCACTTCATTTAGCTGTTTAGTTGGTATTCCTGCAGCACTTTTTGTGAAATCCTGTTCTGTGGTGTGCATCCAAGAGTAGCATGATTATAAAGGTAATGTGTTTGATATTCTGATCATAACACCATTTGCAAACAAATATTGCAGGGCTGATCAACAATAAAAATAGTACAACAAATATGCAATTACCACATCCCACCGAATATCAGCAAAATAAACCCAGAATACCGCACTCTATTTCTAATTGTCCCAACACCCATACTAGCAAAAATAGCTCACAATCCATATTTATTGAAAAAACGCTAGTGCAGATCTAAAATTGCGTTTTTTTTAAATCTGTATTTCTGGTAGTACACTACGAATACTTTATACTTTATCGTTTATACACTCCCCTGCCTTCCACACACACAGACTTATCTAGGTCCTTATTCTATTTACTCACGAGTTTACAAACAGAATGGCAAAATATCTCTCACTATAACTCCAAGAGGCCCACCTCTTATCATTCGATTACCATTTCTATACTCCATAATGTCTTTATGCACATTTTTAGTCTTCTTTTCATTAGCCTTGTTTACTATAGTGCAGTATCCCCATCAGGGGTGGCTGGTACCCTTTGAAAGTGGTGAGGCGAGTGGGGCGCCCCACCATCTCGCAAAAAAACCGAAATAAAACACACCTCCCTCAAAAACCTCAAAGTAAACCAACCCTCTTTCCAAAAGCTCAAAATAAAATATCTTCTCCCTCTAAAAACCCAAAATAAAACACCTCCTCCCCAAAAGCGAGCGTAGCGTAGTTTTCCGCCCAGGGCTAGTGTGTATGCTACGTTGCATGTTGCATTGTTGTGCAGTAGTGACTGCACCAGAACAGAGCAGTCAGAGCGTCTGGTTTTAGACAAACTGTGCCATCTACAGCGGATCAGTCTCATAGTCCTTCCTTGAAGCTAGGTTTCATCCTCTTATTTGCTTGCACTGCATAAATGAAAATAAATATGACACTTCTGAGCTGCACTGTTCGCTATCGAGCTAGCACATGTGCTGCAGTCGGCATGATTTTGTTCAGAAAAAGGCGCATTTGTACATCTTTGAACATATGAATGTGCAGCACTTAATTTGAGCCAGTGGGGCCCACTGGCACTCATTTTTCTGTATCAGACTTTTACAGAGACAAGAGAGGGAAAATCACACAGAGCAGAAGAACGGACGCAGAGATAGTTGGACAAAACTGTCAGGAAGGAAGGAAGCGGGAAACTGCAAGACCAAGTTAAGGGGCAGAGAGTGTCTGTTAGTGAATTAAAAGGGATAAAGTGAAATTAAGACCTTGGTATTCGGTGAGCCAACATTTAGTAGCCTAGCGGCAAGCTGCAGAGGAGAGTTTTGGGCACCAGCCAGGGGCGGCTCCTCCGTTGGAGCGGAGGAGCGCCGCCCCACTTAAAATCCCCCCAAACCCTGAAAAATAAAATGGTAATTTATTACCATTTTTTTTTTCTTTCCCATACCGAACAAAGCGTCAAGACCGGGGCAGGGCCGCTGCTGAGTGACAGCATTGTGTCACTCAGCAGAGAGGAGGGTGGGCTGGCAAAGCACTGTTTAAAGTGCGCATGTCTTTTTGACTGTCCGTCTTGCGACAGGCAGCCACACGTGCACTTTGAACAGCTCTAACCCAGCTGTCTTATGACAGCTGGGTTAGAACAAGTGCAGGCCTACAGAGCAGTGGGGAGCACCGAGTGAAGCCGCTCCCTCCAATCAGGGAGCTGCTCTCATGCAGCATGAGAGCAGCGCCCTGATTGGTCAAAGGAGTTGCTGCTTCCAGTTCCAGTGGTGAGAAGAGGAGTGGAAGATGTCGCGTTCAGGTAATATTTTTATTCGATTTGGCTTGCGCCTGCCCCCCTCCCCGTAGATATTAGCCGTCACTGGCACCAGCACTCACTCTTTTACAGATTAAGAACTGAGTGTGTGTGATGATTCCATACTGTGTGTTTCCTTGTTCTGCCTTGTACTTGCAGGATACTGCAGAAAGTTCACAGTTTGCTGCAGCTGAAACCATGTAAATGTTGTTGCTTGTTTTTACATTTACCCGATTAATATTGCATGCAATCTCGCAAGCCCTCCCACAATATTGCTAAAATCCTACATGAAAAAGTTACCTTGATTTATACCTTTCTGCATGTTTCTATCTCCTCTCCTACTGTTGAATGGTATCCTTAGCTATGTTCCTTTGCATGACCTACTCTATATAGTGAATATATAGGTAAGAAACTGAAATAAACGCATTAAATGGTTACCTTAGAAGAGCAAGATTAAACCCAATAATCACTGGATTAACCACTAACATTGAGTTCAGGAGTAGCGTGCTGGAAATCTCTACAGTGCCTCTGCATGGGTAGTAAGTTCAGTGTAAATACAATTACAATACAAACCAACTTAATAAGGTGAAGAAATCTGTACAGCTCACAGAGCAGCAACAATTGTACTTGTATTGGACTGCCTTGATCTGCTAGTATCTAACCTCATACAAAACATGCAGAGAAAGGACCATAAAGTGAACTCATTGCCTCGGGTTCTGCGAGCCCCCTACACTGCTTGTCTTTCACTGTAGAGCAGCCACCCCACAGGACAGTACTCCACTATTCTTCATATCATACATCACCTCACATGCGTTGTGCTTTGTGCCTGAATTGTCATGAGCACTCTCCCATTTTCTCCATGTTGGCTGCATGCAGCTTGCATGGAGAAAACGACCTCCCCATAAACGCCTGTACAGACGACGTCTTAGCCAGTCACATCGCTGCTATTGCAGCGTTGGTGTTGACTTAGGGGAGGGGATAGAAGCTGCCTGCTTCTGCTTCCTGTGAGAAGAGAGAGAGCAGGAGACGCGTCGCAGGACCGGAGTCGAAGGTAGTTTTTTTTGTTTTGAAATGTCATTAAATTACCCCACCCACTCCCCCCGCAACCCCCCGCCATGCCCCCGCCACACCCCCGCGAGTCATGCCGGCCGCGACTGAGGGAGTGCAGATTCTTATCATAAAGCAGGCTGAGCAAATGTACTCGGCATTGTACTTTAAAATTTTATACTTTTAGCTCCGGGTTGTGGTGGAAAATAGTGAAGTCGAAATAAAATGAAAATAAATTAAAAATATCGCCATACTGCCCACATAATGCACATACTGACTCTAATAGTAAGATCGTGCAGAAAGAACAGGACAAACATTACAGAGAAAAAAGCTGGTTTATTAGGAGAGGCATGCAGCTAGCTTTCAGAAATATAATGAAAACAATCCAGTCTCACTATTACACTCTCAGCCACCTATGCTCCCACCCTTAAGCACCCTTAAATGATAAACTCCCCCAAGCAAACGATCACATAAACCACTACCATTCTGGTTCCTCTCCTACCACCCAATCTCCTTCGTATTCCTGGTTTCTCCCCATATTGCTGTTCCGCCATCTTTCTCTTGCTGTATCTTTCCCTGTTCTGTTGTGTGTTTTTCTCTCTCTTGCTCTGGGTGAAGGCCTGATAAATAAGTGCCAGTCCCCAAAAATAAGTGCCGGTGGGCCCCACATGCAACCACTGGCACACATTAAGCACTGGATATGTATTCCATTACTGCTGTGCTGCTCTGCAAAGGGGCTGGGAGATTTCACACACATATGGTCTGGATGTTTAGTGACGGGTATCTGTCACAGTTGTGACGGAGTAACCTGCCCCCAAGATCTAAATCAGGCCCTATGTCATTTTGGAAATTACATTTTCAAAATGAACTCTCATCTAGAATGCAATGTATCCCTGTACAGGCCTTGCAGAGACAAGCACAGGAAAAACCAATAGGTCTTGCCTTTGGAATCTATTGGCTTTGTCAGTCTTTTGAGAGATGCTGTACAGTGTAAAGTTAAAATGACGAAGGTACTATTTTTTTTCTTTTTATATGACAATCTGAGTTGGATTGGTAAATAAAAAGAGAAAAGTCTGAAAGCAATTTCGAAAATTTTAAGCAGCTAGAGGTGAAGCAACAAGGAGGTAGTGGAAACAACACGGAGCAGGGTAGGGAGAAGCACGCAACATGAGGCACAAGTGGGTGGCAACAATGAGAAAGTGGGTGGGGTGATGGACAGACACAAATGGGTGAGAGAAAGCAATGTGGCCATCAGCGGAGAAAAGCAAGCGGGTGAGAGAGAGAGGAATGTAGAGCTGGGATAAGAAGCACATGAGCAAGTAACCAACACAGGTGAAGAAGCTAACAAAGGTGAGTGCAACAGGGAGGGTACCTGAGAAGAAGACCACAGACACGAAAGAGCACCACAGAGTGGGAAGAGAAGCACACTGGGAAAACAGCTGGCTAAAAAATGCACTCTTGTGCTGTGCTTAAGACAAAAGAAAAAAGTAGTTCCCTAAATGTGAGCGGTGGATGGATACAATCAGCTTTAAAGTACTTCACAATAGTGACAGGCACAATTTGGATAAGGCAAGTCATCAAATGAGAAGCATCCAAATGGGAGTGACAGTAAAGTCAACCAAGGGTAAGCAATAGGTGGGCTTCAGGCCGGATGTATGACGTTACAACGCATACTTTTACAACGCATGCACTTACAACGCAATTTTTACAACGCAACATCCACTACAACGCATTCCATTACATCGCATGACACTACAACGCATTTTTAAAAACTACCTTTACAACGCATTCCATTACATCGCATACTACCTTTACAACGCATACAATTAAAACGCATAATATTACTTTGCATTTAAGGTAAGTATTGGATAGTATAGGGGTAAAAATTACTATTCTAACTCCAGGGGGTGCAACACTAGGGTAAGTGTTGGATAGTATAGGGTTAAAAATTACTATTCTAACTCCAGGGGGTGCAACAGTAGGGTAAGTGTTGGATAGTATAGGGGTATAAATTACTATTCTATCTCCAGGGGGTGCAACAGTAGGGTAAGTGTTGGATAGTATAGGGGTAAAAATTACTATTCTTACTCCAGGGGGTGCAACAGTAGGGTAAGTGTTGGATAGTATAGGGGTAAAAATTACTATTCTAACTCCAGGGGGTGCAACAGTAGGGTAAGTGTTGGATAGTATAGGGGTAAAAATTACTATTCTAACTCCAGGGGGTGCAATAGTAGGGTAAGTGTTGGATAGTGTAGTGTAATATTATGCATTGTAATGGTATGCGTTGTAAAGGTAGTATGCGATGTAATGGAATGCGTTGTAAAGGTAGTTTTTAAAAATGCGTTGTAGTGTCATGCGATGTAATGGAATGCGTTGTAGTGGATGTTGCGTTGTAAACATTGCGTTGTAAGTGTAGTGCGTTGTAAAAGTTGCGTTGTAAAGGTTGTTCCCCCTTCAGGCCTCTCTGTGTTCTTGGTAAGCCCACAATATGTCCTTTGCAACAAGACAGCTGTGTTGTCTGGCAGGCTCCACCTGAAAAAGAAGAACTACAAAATGTAATGTTCTCACAATAGTGTGCGCATTGGATTAGGAGAAATGGCATTCCTTGAGAATAATTAGCAGCATAAGTCAATTTGAATTTACAAAGAAATCAAAAAGTGCAAAAAAGGTTTTCTGTTTCTGTTATCACTAAGGTATGCATTTATAGGTAAGTAAGACAAGTCATACCTCCATATATCTTCTGAGTCTGTTTTACTGGTAAATATATATTTACTATTCTTAACTCCACATCTACGTACCTTGAAGAAATTTGTATATATTGTAAAGGTTTATGTATGTGGAATTAAAAACAGCACATATATTCTAACTAATATAAACTTACCTTCACAATATTGTGGTAGTCCATAGTTAGGCCATGATATTTTGGCACGATGATATTAAAAATTCAATATTCTGGTATAATAGCAAGCAAGCAGGCACCTATACTATTCGCCACTTGCACTGTGTCACCCACATGTGGAGTTGCTGTTTGGTGGTACTCCAAAAACAATAATTTAGTACAGTTTTCAACTTTATATTCAGATGTTGTAGGAAATCCTTAAACTCACGACTTTTAAAGGGTAAGCCATTTTCAGACATCACATTGGCTGGAATTCCCCATGTTGCAAATATTTTATTCAGTTTCTCAATGACTCATTCATGAGTAGTGGATGAAAGATCTGCTATGAGTGGAAATAAAAATATTAATCAACGATTACTAGTAAATGATGTCCGTTATCTAGTGGACCAAAGAAATTGATGGCTTTTCTCTCCCACGCACGTTTAGGGAGTTCTGACATATTCAACGTATGTTGAGTCACATTAGAAAGGCAGTTGCATAGATGACAAGAACTTAGCTCCTTTTCAGCTCACTCATCTAAATATGGGAACCAAACTCGACCTCGAAGAGCACTCTTGGTGGCAAATATACCACTGTCATTCGTGAGCCACTTCAATCATTCTCTGTCGTAAATTCTCCAGAATTAGGATTCTCAAATCTAGTAGTATGACTCCTTCCTGAGTTAGAACAGTTAATCTTTAACATTCTTTTATTCTTGATATTCACTATCATTAGTTAGGGGTTAAATGTGTTGGTTCTATGATTGATGTGTAATTATCTTTTTCAATGTCAGCATGTCACTATCATGACTTGAGGCAGTGATGATCTGAGCTAATCATATGGCAGCTGGTGTATTAGTTTTGACAAAGAAACTTATATAGTCCTCAGCCGTCTTAGATGGAGTCTCTTGACCTTGTATAGGCACTCTTGAAAAGTAGTCAGCAGGATTCTGACCCATTGTGAACAATTAACAAAGGTGCAATTGTGCTCTTGCAATCTTAATCCCCATCGCTCAAAGCAAAGAGGCATCTTGACTTTTGGATTGCCAGATATAGTCAGTAAAGCTTGATAATCTATTGCCAAAGTAAAAGGTTTTCCATACAGGAACACATGTAAGTATTCACAGACCCATACCACAGCCAAACTCTCTTTCTCAGGTTGTCAGTAAACACATTCTGTTTGGGACAAACCTCTACTGGCATATGCCCCAATATACCTTCCTGCATTTGCATGTCCACTGTGCTGTGCAAGGTTAGCGCTTAACCCAACAGGGCTAGCATCAACAACAATCTCTGTATTATGTTTGGATTGAGGTAGCCTATTTCAGTATCACTTTCAATGGCTTGTTTAATTTTCTTAAAGCTTCTCGCGCATTCCTGCGACTACTCAAATGATACATTTTTCTTCGTCAACTCTCGGAAGGGAGTACTTACAGGAGCAAAGTCCCTTATGTATTCTGAACAGTAACTGGCCATGCCAAGAAATAAACGTAGCATAGAAACGTCTTGTGGAGGATTAGCATTTGATAATGCTTGTACTTTAGCAGGCGCATGTGTCATGACGCATCTGAAAAGATATGACCAAAGAATTTCAACTTCTTCTTGTGGAACTCATATTTGTCTGTATTTAATGTCAAACCTGCATCTGTAAGTAAATAGAATACATACTTGTGCGAGAGCTGTATTGTGCACCTTCTGTGTAGCTCCTAAAACCAATATGATATTGCTATAATTGAATGCATTCACAACAGGTTGTATATGTCGAATTACATCTTGGAAAAGTTCTGCTGCTGATGACACATCAAAACTGAGTCTCTTGTAACAAAACAGAGCAACATGTGCAGAAAATGTCGTAATGTACCTGCAATCATCTTCAAATGTCAACTGATAATGACCTTTGTTTAAATCAAGGCGAGCGACCAGTTTTGCACCTTTTAACTGTGTTATCATGTCAGCAATATGTAGACCTGGATGTCGTTGTCTTTAAATTGTTTTGTTTGCCTGACACATGTCAATGCATATGCGTACAGCTCCTTCACTGTTCTTTTTGGGAACAATCACTATGGAAGAAACCCATGGCGTCGGTCCAGTAGAACACTCAATAATTTCATGCTTTAGTAATGATTAAAGTTATTTTTCAACAGCTTCTTGTAAGTGGAAAGCAATTTGTCCATGTCTCTGAGCAACAGGACGGATATCTTCAATAATATGCAATTTCACTTTCATAGTCTTAAGCTTTCTTAACCCATGGAACAATAAAGGGAATTGACATACTATTTTGTGATGAGCTTTCATATTGTAATTCATGTAAATCAGTCCTATATCAGCAGCTGTGCTGAAGTTGAGTATACAGGCACTTGACGTTGTACATTGAAGCACATGGATGGGTACTTTCACCTTCATCTCTTGTGTTTCATAGTGGTGACAAAAGAACCTTGACTTTTTATAGAGGTCGATACAACCCATGGATACACTTTCGTTTGCAAAGACGTGAGTTGTGGTAAAGAAGACAGTTCATTATAGTTCTCTTCAGGCATTGTTTATTGAGGCACCACTCTCAATGATTAAAGGTATCTAACATCCATTTATTTTCAACGTAATCTTTGGACAATGTTTATATGACTTTGGTGTTTTAGAATGTCGACTAATATGTGACTGACATTTTCTTTCATATGAGGCAACAAGCGCACATTTCTTTGAGGTAAACATTGACATGGCACAACCATCTTCACTTTCACTCAATGTCGAGGCAGATGATAAGTTTGACGAAGATTTAGATGATGATTTACTTTGTTTGGTGCTGATTTGTCTCAACTGATGTCACCTCTTTGCCTTGTGGGTGTGCATCAAACATTGCTTCTGGAAGGTTCTGGCAGCCATTTACTTTTCGCGCCATGACACACTTACTTTTCCTTCACTCTGCAAACTGTCACAAAATGGTTCTCCTTGCCACTGCCTTTACATATCTGGTCAATGGTGGGACATTTACCTTTGTGTGGAAATGAAAATCCGCATCTAAAACATAAATAATTTTTACGTGTAGACATCACTTTGTGTCCTTCTGTCTTTTGCTTTGGCTTACCTTTTACGGTCATGACTGATTGACTCTGAGCATCTATGGCCTCCATGTCAACAGCTTGTCTTTCAGCATGCTCTTCAGCTCAGGGAGCCATCAACCCACGCTCCAGACTAAGAGTTTCTTTCAGCATTCGTCATCTGAATCAATCTGACAAGCATCCATCTTTAACTCTACGATGCATAGCTTCTTCATCATTGAATTAATTGAACTTACAGTGTTTGATGAGCATCTCGAGTCTCTCTAAAAAGTCATCAATGATTTCACCAATTCTGTCATTCTTGACTGAAAAAATATATTTTATAATCAACATATACCAGATTAGACTTGAGATTTAATGTTTTTCTAATCTGACTGTATGTGATTGGTTCATCAGTTCGTGGCATTTTCTTTATAACTTCTTTCACACCATCGCCAGCAGGATTTTATAGATACTTAATCGACTTTTTGTTATCAGTCTCTTCAAGTGCGTCAATGAAATCATCAAATGGGTCTAACCAAGCAGTCCATGTTACGCCAATATTTTGCTTTTTGGCTGTATCAAAAGGGGGTGATGGTTTGACTAATACATTAGAGTTGTAGGCCAGTGTGGAACTTAAGAACACTGCTTGTGGATTACCGGGACTTGGTGTGGATAATTCTTCGGTGAGACCTTGGGACATGCTGACCTCTCACTCAACTTTAATGATGGGGGGAAACATGACCTTCTTCGTAGCCATGTGAGAAATTTCACTATTCCGAAAGGTGCTCTCGACTTCCTTATTCTTCGAAGACCTGCAAAGTTGTTCTGGGGCCCACTCAACACCTTTGTGAACATCCACTTCAGGTATGGAGGCTCCGTAAGCACAACCCAGTGTACTCCTCCTTTAGCCACTTCACCACTTGCTGTGGTATGGTGACTCTCTTTATAGATTTTGGTAAGTCATGCATTTCTTTTCTTTGGACCACCAGTTTGTATTTCTTCCACCTGGTTGAATCTGCCTTCCGAATTAAACTCCGTATAATATACAATTTTATCTTGCATCACCTAATGTAAGGCCTTACTAGAAAGTTCTCGGCCGACGACGTGTATTCTTTGCACTATTTTTGTAGTCTTCAACTGCTTCACAGCCGCTGGAGCTGCACTTTGACTCCCATGCATGAAGCGTTGATTCCGTACTTCCACAGCCACACACATGGCATGCATGAGTAGTCTGCCTGGACCACGGCAAACTCTCTGAGAGAGAGCAGTTGTTCCTCAGGTTATTAATCCCCTATCTCGCCGCCGATTGTAGCGTCTACCCCAGCCTGGGTACCTGCCAATGACTATGCCACACACTGAGCTTAGTAATTCACGCCTTTATTCTTCTGTGTGTAACTGCGAACTCAATATTTTAAACCAAGCTTTCATTGCAGACTGTTCTAACACTGGCGTCAGAGCTCTATGGAATCCAGTAACAACCAAAGGGGTCTCGTCATAAAACTCACAAGACACTACAATATACTCCAAGCCCCTCACAGGAACGGAAAGCTAGGTCATTGGTCAGAGGTTTAGCCGGTCACTGATGTCAAGCAGAAGCACTTGCCCTGATTTAAGGTTGTCCAGATAAACTCTCCAGGACAATGATGTATTACCAGCAGCAAATTTCTTTATAAACTGACTAAATTAGGTGTTTGTTTTTTGCAGACCAGTTTATACAGAGTTGTCTTTCAAGAAATAGAAAGACCCTCACCATAATTGGGCCCCTGCTTGTTCCAGGCTACTAGATTTCAGCACCTTGTTCCAACCTCCCTCGCCAGCAACAGACTGTGAGTATCATACCTCCAGTGGCAGCCTGGCAGGAGCCCTCCGAGGCAGCTGCGTGAACGTAAGCCCGGATCTCTAGGAAAAGCAGTGATAATTGAATGAGCCTGGAATCACATCTACCCTCTACCAATATGGCGCTCGCAGAGCTACTGATCCCATTGTTCTTAATATGGCATCGTTTACGAACACCCTTTTGCCATTAGCTGCAACAGCTGGTTTGGCTCAAAGTATTATTCACAAAGACAGAAGGAAAACATCTGGAAAGAGACAGATTGTTGCGCCACGTATCCGTGATAAGCGAGTGTTGGGCGGTGATGTGCGCTTACTCATAAAGGAGGATTAATTGCCGAAGTATGTGAACAGAAAAACTGACCCTAGACGGCTCGAATGTGTCTGGGAGCCTAAGTGGTTCTCTAAAGATACAGATGTCATTGTGAAGATGAACGTGAAGTGGTGTCTGACGGAGTATAATCTTTCTAGTTTTGATTGGCATTTGTGTAGCGCACATTCAGTCATTAAGGGTCCGTAAACACTACTGGCTGCCTTTCTATACAAGTACAATCGCAAATTAAGCCCAACTGGACTTCTAAGGCCAGAAAAAACAAATATGTTCCAAAATGAGGATTCACTAGTGAAACAAATTAGTTGCAATGTGTTTAAAGTGGTCCAAAACCTAGGTGGTTCCTAAACTCGTCTGTGCAATTAAAGCAGAGAGCAGCTGTTTTCTTTGCCTCTAAAAACAAGCATTGGCAATGCCAATAGGTCTCACATTTGTTAGAGTTAGAGCTATTGGCATTTTAAATGGCAATGTCTTTTACCCATGTGTTACGGGGGGAGTGGATGTATGTGGTGTGGAATTATGTGGGTTGGATTGGAATTGCTAGCTGTGGAATTGTGTAGTGTGAAGTAAATGTGTGTAGTGGAATTATGTGGCATGGTATGTAGTGGTATTATGTGGATAGTAATTATGTGGCTTTGAGTGCACTGGGATTATGTGGAATGGGATTGTGTGTCATGGAGTGTAATTATGTGGAATTGCATTTTGTGTTGTGTAGTGGTATGTTGAGGAGTTGTTAAATTTTGTGGCATGATGTGGTATTCTGTGGTGTGGATTGGATGTATGTGGTATGTTGTGTAAATGTGTTTTTTTTTGTTGAATTATGTGATATGTAGACAAATTATGTGGTGTGGAATGTGGCGCTGAGTGGAATTATGCTGTTTAGAATTATGTGGCATGATGGCAAGGTTGGGAGAGCGTGTAAGCTAGTAAGGAGGAGAGTGCATAACATGGGAAAAAGAAAGGTGAAAAGATAATGAATGGGAGAGAAGAAAAAGGAAGCAGGAACAGTGTACAGAGAGGGAATTGTGAGAAAGGCTAGTGGATGGAAGAGCAGGAAAGAAGTGGAGGGGAGAAAAGGGAATGAAAGGAGGAAAAGGGACAGTGAGAGGAGTGTGAGAAAGGAGAGTGGAGTGAAGAGGAAGACAAGAGAACAGTAGTAAGAGGAGAGGAGAAGGGAAGCAGACAGAGGACGGGGAGAGTTAAACTTGCCACAGTGCATGAAGCCAATGAGCCTCACTGAACTCTGAATGTATTCCCTGCATGATCATGTTAAGCTAGAGCTTTTCAACTCTGGTGTTCACTCCAGTGCTTTTGGATTTTACTTCCAGCAGTTGGAAGGAGCTTTTATGGGAATGCAAGGGGGCACC
This sequence comes from Triturus cristatus, assembly GCF_964204655.1. Taxonomy (NCBI): domain Eukaryota; kingdom Metazoa; phylum Chordata; class Amphibia; order Caudata; family Salamandridae; genus Triturus; species Triturus cristatus. The sequence continues at coordinate 465,796,137 of NC_140592.1, forward strand.
TGAGTAGCCCTAACAGTGGCATTTGTCTCCGTTATCTACAGCTGCCAGGGCCAAATCGGCCGTAGCGGACACTGGGCATTTCCCCGGTGGGCCGGAAGGGTGGGGGCTGGTTTTGCTAAAGGTGGACGGTTTTGAAGAAGTGCTGCAATATCAGCCGCCTGTAACAAAAGAGGCAGCAGGAGTGGGACTTCCCACTCGCACCACCGCCTCACGCCCCTTGGGAGCCGGTCGAGCTGATTGCCAGGGCTGGTTTCAGTTCCCAATCCGGCTGTGAAAACTTCACTCTCTGATAGAGCACACCTTTACTCTGTACCAAGCTTCAAACACTAAACTTGCATTGCTGGTGCATCAGGAGGGGGAGACATAGCGATTACATCAGTCTGATGTCTTGCTTTTTTGTTTCCACTTTATTTCAATTATTTTTCCTTATCATGGTGCTTGGGATCCAAATCCAAGGCTGATTTCTCAACAAAACTATTAGATAGAATGATGTTAGTATAGCATGGGCCGGATATAGAAAGCCATTTTGAAATTGCAAACCGTGTGATTTGCTAAATCACAGGATTTGTGACCGCAAAGTGGATTTTTGTTTAATGTTAAACCCATTTTGCAAGTCAGAATAGCATTTCTGACTCGTAAAATGAGTTTATTGACCCAAAACAAATTGCAATTAAGAAGGAGTGTGAAAGGGGCATTCCCTCCCAATTAATATTTGTTATGATACGTATCAGTGGTTTGCTATCACAATTCCAGCTGCAAACAAATCATCGATCAGTCACTGAATTCTCAAAGGAGACAGTAACTAATTCGCAAAAAGGGAAGGTATTCGCCTAGGAATTTTTCCCACACTGTGAATGATGTCAGCAGCTTGGTGGGAGTAGGAAGTGGTCTAGGTGACCACTACGTGCTCCTCCCCCTCCCCCCAATATTTTTCCAAGCGGGTAACTTTTTTAAAGCACCATCAGTTGCTTTAAAAAAGCTAAAACAACTTTGCAGACCGCCATCCCTGTGTTTGTAGCCAAGCATAAGGGGTTGTAAATAGCAACCTGACTGATTAATATTTGATTAGGCAGGTCATTTTATGACCCCAACTTGAGATCTTGCTGTTCTACCTATTTGGACATAGGCCGCTTTGTAAATTAAAGCCTGGTCTTTTAGTAAATGTGGCCCCAATATAGTGTAGGCAAAGTAATAGAAGAAAAATAAAATACGTTCCACTGGGAACCCTGATCTGAAATGAATCGCTGCTAGCCGACCGAACCCTATGGTGTACCCTGCACCCTGGGAAATTTTGGAGCAGATTGTTGGCAGATTGGGGTATTTCACACTAAAAACTTTCAAAAATATTTGCTGAAGAGCTGTGTTTTCCGTGCAGCTCTTAAAAGGCACCGATGAATATTATTTGAAGGATCAAGAACTGCCTACTGAGGTAACCCTCCCTCTTAACAGATCAGCCCTCTAGAAAATTGTGAAAAATGTTGCCACATCATGTATCTTACAGCACCAACTTCAAATAATTAGACAAAAAAGTTATAGACAGTTCTGTAGAGACGTTCATGAAAACAGTTCAGTACCTTTTTGTTGTGGCAGACAAATCAGCCCCTTCCCATGGGTATTGGGGGTTCACCCTAAAACCACCTGGTAAAATTGTGGCAAAATAGAGCATTTTTTACTCCAGTTTCCCTCAATATTGGCTAATAGGTTATAGCTCTAATAGGCAGTTTACATCGTTTTGGTGTGCAATACAACAGCCTCCTGCCATCGATCAAGATGCATATTGCATCTTGATTCACATATGTCTTCTATCTACTTTCCTGTTCAAATCCTTCCGCATTCAGGTAGATTTGCAGCAGTATAATATTATGACTCAGAAGTTACTTGGTGGGGACTTTTAGGAATGAAAAGTTGCACATATGTGTTAGCCTTAATTTGTAGGCATCTGAGCTGTCCTTCAGGTTTACCCCCAAACCTTAAAACAGAAACCTTATGATGATAATGTTATAGAAGGCCTAATTAATATGCACGATGAAGTGCCTCCATGTGACATGTAAAATAATAGTTGTAGCAGCAACTGCCCTTTGGGAACCAGGGCATTTCCTTCCTTCCTTCCTTCCTTCCTTCCTTCCTTCCTTCCTTCCTTCCTTCCTTCCTTCCTTCCTTCCTTCCTTCCTTCCTTCCTTCCTTCCTTCCTTCCTTCCTTCCTTCCTTCCTTCCTTCCCTTCTCTTTCATTCCTTTTTCTTCATTCCTTCCTTTTCCTTCAATCTTTCCTTTTTTTATCCTTTAATCTGTCCTTCCTTTTCCTTCATTCTTCCCTTCCTTTTTCCTCCCTTTCTTGTCGTGCACACACCAGAAAGTAGCTTTTTCCTTATTTTTTTTGTTGTTCTTTATTTCCATTTTACTTTCCTTCCTAACATAATTTGCTTGCTCATTGCTGGCGTGGCCAGTGATGATCAATCAGCTGGTGTCTCTGGGTAGGAGTAGGCAAAGGTGAAAATGGAGGAACAAAAGGGCTTGCCTACGGATTGCCAATAGTGAAGAAGCAGGAGGGCATGGACAGGGTTCGGCAGAGAAACTAGGTAATGGCTCTGGATGGACTGCATGGAAGCAAGAACAAGAGACTTAGTGTGGGCAGAGCTGATGACAGAGGGCAGTGAGGGAGTTGCTTGCGACAGTGCTGAATATAGGGGAGAAATAGTTTGTGACTAGGGATGGGCAGTGGAGAAGACACAATATATTGTATGGATAGAGACGGAAACTGGCAAAGACTGAACAGGAGAGCTAGGCTAGGGATGAGCAATGCTGAAGGTGGTGTGGACCAGGAGGGCACGCATACGCGTCAGGCGTGGGGAGAAGTGAGCAGATATGGGCAGAGATGTGCAGGGATGAAGAATGAACAAATGACATAGGATTGGGGAGTGGAGTGAGCAAGGATAAGAGTACATGACTAGGGATGGACACTAGTGAAGAAGGATCAGGAGGGCATTAATGATGATGCAGAAGAAGGAGGAATAGCAGGAGATGGCTAGGGATGAGCAGTATCGAGGAAGGAGCTAATGTCTGGAGACCGGGATCTTGATAAAGAGGAGCAGGAGGTTATTACTTTCAGCTGCCAGTCACGACATGCATGGCCAAAGAAGATCAGGAAAGAAGAAGGAGGAATGGAAGGGCACGGCTATAGTAAGCAAGGGTGAACAATGTCGGGGTGGGGGAGAGCGACTAGGGATGGGAGGAAGAGAAGGAAAAGTAGGAAAAGGCTGATGCAGCTAGTGGTAAGATAGGCATGGCAGGAGGGCTTTACCACAGAGGGAAGTGGCATTGATGGTACAGGAGGATATGTTCAAGAGTAGAGCAAGTGATGAAGGAGCAGGGGGTGCTGACTTGAGATGGGTGGTGGTGAAGAGTGATTAGCAAGGCACGGCTTGTGGTGAACGGCAGTGCGGAAGGTGAGGGGAGATAGAAGACAATGGTGAAGGTGTGTCAGATTTGACTCTGGAAGAATAGGACAAATAGGCTAGTGTTGATTAGTTGTAAGGAAGAAGGCACAAAACAGCATGGGTAAATTTGGGTAGTTTTAAAGCCGAAAGAATGAAGCCAGTTCAGGGCAGTGGTTAGGTAGTCGTTGTCGCTGGAAATGGAAATTGGAGGAAATGGCAATTGTAAACTACTGAATTATCTTATAACACTGTCAATCTATCAATCAATCAATCAATCATTTATAAAGCCCAGCAAATCACCTGCGAGGGTCTCAATGTTCTGGTGTTGCTGGCTGCTGCGAGGTGATATGTTCATTTGAACAGCCAGGTCTTAAGTTCTTTTCTGAATTGCTGGAGCGATGAGGTGGTCCTGAGGTGCAGGGGGAGGTTGTTCCAAGTTTTGGCCGCAAGATATGAGAAGCAGTGTCTTCTGCTGTTTGCTCGACGGATACAGGGGGTATCCTCATAAAATACGCCATCTGTAGTCAATCACATAACAGGCCACAAGGGAATTTAATTATTAATATGTTGACTAAGGCAGCAGTACTACCTGTAATGAAATCTTAAATAATGAAACCACTGACCAGCTTTACTACAAGCCCAGGTTTTTCTATTTTGCATATTAGAACAAGCCACAGGAAGCATCTTGAGGCTTAATCATCCATTTATCACTATCAGGAAAATACAGATCCCTCCCGCACAAAATGTGGAATATGAGTCTCTTGTTGTGCACTGATCATAACTCTCTGAAGTGTTCTGGGATAACTGCAGATGGAGTGACGGGGCACTGGTAGACATGGACACTGGGAGACTGGGAAAGGCAGACTCTGGGAAGACTTTGACATGTTAAAAAGGATAACAGATAACTATAAGACATAAAAACAGGACAATACCAGGACCAAGGTATTTGTCTAACATTTGCATTCATAATACCCCACATCCACCCATCACTCTTTATGCTTGCTCAGTAAGTATCCCTAACTGGGGTAGGGCAGAAGACATGGGTCTTGAGCTCAGCATAACACAGGGTCACAGCTGTCCTTCACTGATGAAACCACAAAGGCAGAAACTGGTCTGGTGTTGCTTGTTTGCCTGTTTAGAGGAGACACGGTGAGCAGTGTAGATTGAATCATCCTTTGTGGGGCATGGAAAGACTGCTTTGCATAGGATTAGTGCTTGTGTGTATTGGCAGAAAGATAAAATCTAAAGGACTATAATACAGCCCAGAGTGTTGACCAGAAGCTGAGATTACTTTAGGCATTCCACCTGTCACATTGTGTGCAATTTCTTGAACTCACAGGCTTGGGATTTTTGGGCACTGGGTGACACAGGTCGTGAGAGGGACAATTTTGGGAAAAGGGTACCGAGAAGCATGGATCCTTGGAGATACGGCACTGGAAAACTGGTGATTATGACACTCGGAGATGTGGACACAAGTAGGCATGTGCACTTGAAGATAACTAGTAAACACCTCAGGCCTAGGTTGATGAGTGGCCACCAGCCTTGGTGAGACTAAGAAGCTAAAGTCACTTGCCTACCTTTGCAATCGTAGTACTCAGCATCCAGTCCAGCTAGGAGCAAAGAGAGACTCACCATTAAAACTAGTAGGAACTCCCTACTGCCTGCATTCCAAAATCTCACCACTACTCCCAGTTGATCAACCCAACAATATGCCCAGTACACAAGGAAGAATAAAGGGGACCAGCAACTCCTGGGAACAAAGCTGTAGGGTATCCTGAGGCAATGTTTTGGTATAAGAATTTATCAGGGAAGCAGATAACACTGACACTCATCTACAGATCAAGCAGCACAGACAACCGTAATACTTGTAGGGATTGGTGAAATGTTCCAAGATCAGACCCTTTATATAGACATATTTAGAGAGAGGCCACAACCTGTGGAAAATATCTAGGGTGGCGGAGAGAAGTAAAATATATGAAGACAAGGAATAGAGAAGCACAAGTTTAATAGAGAACCCCATAGGAGTAAGGCTAAAACTGCACAGAAATGTTTTGATAAAAGGACGTGAGATGAAGCACCCTCAAGTGGCATTATCTATCACCATCTCTTTTGGACACCGACCAGCACCAAGAGGGTGTGGAATTAGACTGTGGTGTACCATACCGATGGAACAGGATTTTTACTTTTTTCTGGATGTGTTTGCACTGCAGGTAGAGGGAAGATTCTTCTGCAGAAATCAAGAGGAAGGACCAACTGCTTTTGAAGTAACCTATATAATATGGATGGGATGACATCAGTTTAAGATGGCTGCAATCGCTATAAAGCCTTGGGGTTGTCACTTGGTCAATTTACATGTGCAAGGTGCAACTCTTGCCCTTTCTATTGTCCAGAAATGGCATGACGTAATAGCAGTCCACCTCCACTCTCCACGCTGCAGATACCTGCATTGCAGGGTATACTTACTAAGATAACTCATATGGGTAATGCAGTTGGTGGTGAAATCTGCGTGTAATCTCTGCTCATAGGTTTGAATCGTTACATAGCTCAGAGGTTTAATGTGTCTGCTGCAGAGAATTATAGTGCAGGTTACAGATGTCTGTTTTAAGTAAGATAGCTTCGATGGGTAATACTTTTACTTAAGAAATCCTTATTTAACCCACAGTCCACAAGTGATAATCCTGCAAAATCTGTCTGTTATCTGTGGACATAAATTTGAATCCTCGCAGGATTTAACTCAATCTTTTGATATTTAACATTGATAGAATAGTTTAAATGGACAATAATAATGAATTCTTATTATTAAGTGTGAAAAACGTGAATTTGTATGTGTGTCTATAAAGCAATTGTTTTTGCATATCTGCAGGTCTTAAGACGAAGAAAACACTCAAATGTCACTCTGCCTCTTGCCAACTGACACCTGAGCATAGCGTTTTTTTAGGTATTGCATAGGCAGCGCATGTGCTGCATGCCCTGTCTCAAAGAGACATGTTGTATCTAAGATATGGACTTGAAAAAACGCCAATGTTTTTTATTGTTACTCTTACTGTCCTTTGGAAATGCTGGCTTTTGATTGGTGAATACACTTAGTAGTCTCTCCTTTTGTTCCACCCTGGAGACTGCCCCGCTACATGAATCCTTTCACTATGGGCCATATCTTTTCCTTCAGTGCACTACTTTGGCTTTTGCTCTGTCCTCACTGCTGCTCTCAGTTCACTTAATCTTCTGTGCGGTTCCCTCACAGCTTGTTTGGATACTGAACAGCAGCTTTTTGGTCCCTCTCATGGCCTGCAGTTGCCTCCTCCTCCCTACCAGTGGCGGCCACTCGTACTACAAAGTGGGGGGGGGGGGGTGGGGAGAGGGAACACAAAAATTAAAAAAAGTGTCAATTAAAAAAATAAAACGTATTTATTTTATTTGTTTATTTTATTTGAAGAGTTTTATATTGCGCTGGCTAGACCCGGATGTATCGGAGCGCTTTATTTGAGGAATCACAAGTTACAAAATTACATTCGTTACTGGAGCATAAAATACCATTGGAAAAGACAGTGTTACACAGTAACATGAGTTCGAAGAGTATAACATAACAAGGACAAAAGGAGGCGGGGGAGGGAAGGAAACACAACGGAGAGACGAGGAAGAACTATGTCCAATGTCCGGCTGGGTAGGTGCCGGCCGAGGGGGTTAACCAGAGCCAAAATTCCTCTATAGCTGCCTAAACAGCTCCACCGGGCATCGGCCATGTTGCTCGGACTCCACGGTCAGTAAAACATTCAAATAGTTTCCGCCCATGGGGCATCGTCATAGATTCCATCGGCCGCACCAGTCCCGGAGTTACTGGGAGCGCCGCTCGCCTCATCCTCCAGCTCGACCCCAGGAGAGCCGAGTGTGCCACCGTAGTTCCTTGGTCTAGGCAAGGGGAACTCACCACCACTATCAGAACTTTTAAAGGCCAACGGGAAAAACTGAGTCAATCACCAGTCAGGTGTGACTCGAATAAGCTTGTCTGCCTCCCGCTGAAATCTCTCACCTGCCCCACATACCTTGACTCTAAGGGTAGGTGGTCCCTAGAAAGATTGTTGCCTAAGTAAGAGTAGATGTAAGAGGAGGTGCTTACTTGATGCTTTTAGGTGAAACAATTTAAGGCCAGTTGATCTAGTCCCACTGCTGCACTTCTGGAACACGTTCATTTTCCGTGGTCGTCCGCCATCTTCGGTATAGGCAGCATGGTCAGGCAAGTAGGGGAATTGCAAGGAGGTGGATCGAAGAATGGCAAAGACATGTTAATTTGAGCTACTTACTCCTGCAGGGTAAGTCAGGTTTACCGCATGGTTCCACCTGGATCCGTGTGCTTCTCTGTCTATTTATGCTGTGCGCGCTTAAATTGCAAAAGAGAGCCGCCATCTTGAGGTATTTTAGTCAGACAGTTAGGAGAATTGTTCGTGTGATGGGAAAGGATTGTGAGCTTTAGTGAGAATAGATTCAAGAGTAGGTGCTTACTTGGTCCTCCTGGCTAATCGATTCAACACCGGCTGATCAAGTCCACCTGCCATACCTCTGGATTGCGCCCATTCTGCGTTGACAACCTCTATCTCAGAAACAGGCATCAAGGTCAGGCAAGTCGGAGAAATGCAGCAAGGTGGATCAACAAAGGCCGAAAGATAACCAAAGACATCCTCTTGACCCACTTGCTCCTGTAGGGCAAGTCAGGTCCGCTGACCGGAGCTGTGTGCAGATGATTGCTCGCTGAGCCAGACCAATCACATCGTGCCTTGCACGTAGAAGTCTGTCTTGGACGATCTGACCCTCCCTGCTGTCCCGACAGCCCGCTTCCCTGTGTGTCGTCTCGCGCCCGTGAGCCTGCTCCTCAGAGGAGTAGAGTCGCGGGAATCGGTGAGTCAAAAAGGCCCATTGTCCACCAGAGCCCCAGGCGAGTGAGACTCCTAGCTAGTCCGGGCAGCTCAATAACCGCCCCGTCGCGGCTCCGGAGAGAGAGCAGTTTGAAGAGGCTCCAACGAGGATAGGGTCCAGAGCTCTGATGACGGTGGTGGGGTCAGTCGTTGCGCCAGTGAGCTACCGATGAGGTGAGCAGGGTTACCGGGTTCAGTACGGTGTCAGTACTCTGACGGCCACTGCCTTGCTCCTGATCCTCGCCTCCTAGTGAGGAGCCTGCTGCAACCTGTGCACGTCCCAGCTCCCAATCTGAGTGCTGCTCGCATGCTGGGAATGCTATTCTAAGCATGTGTTTCATAAGCAATGGGGTGACCCTGTGTCCCTCAGAACCTGGGTATAAGTTATATGAAAAACAGTGGTTCTGTCGGGTGAGACCATACAATTACTTTGTTTGACAAATACTTTCAACAGAAAAAATACATATATAAATTGACGAAAAAATAAATTACATTTGGACAGAACAAATACTAAACAAACAAAAACGCATAAACTTGTGTGGAGTCAAATATATCAGGTGGTGAGATATTCTTTATATATAAATTACATCATTTATATTCACACCCATATATTTCTTTTTTAGCAAAAGAAGGTTGCCAAAGTTGTGAACATTATAGTGAATTTGTGAAAAAATGACATAGTGACATATGTGACAAAGATAGTGCGTAATATATACACAGTGATTAGAAACAGTATATATACATAGTAAAACAGGCCAGTATAAGAATAGACAAATGACAGTGTTTCCTTAGATCAATTCAATTCGTTGTGAAACAAGGTCTTAGACTGGGCCTTAAGAATGTCGACGTTTCAACCCTATAAAAGCGATCCTAGATCATCATGCGGGTCTTCATCAGGACTAATGATACACAATGGCAACCTGAAAATGCAAATGAGGCATATATCAAAGATATTCCTCTATGGAGATAACATGTTTTCCACAAGCCACAAAAATGTGGGAGCAAAGTTGGATAATCAAGACTCACCTAACGGGCAGTTTAGGTCAGCTTTAGAATGGTGCAGTGCGGGGGAAACCGCTCGTCCGATCGAATTCTAAAGAAAAGAGTTGGGAAGGAATAAACTAACAAATAAATTGCCCTCTGAGCGAATGCTCGATATTAGACATTAATTAGTAATCCAACTCACCCAGATTATGCGATACGTAATGACAAACTAAACATGTATTGAAAGTGCTGACCAGGTTACGGCATATCCAGCAATCTCAAAAATGCGAGCGCTATGAAAATGCAGACAACAGTAAACTAAACAAAATGTCACGCACTTAGTCAAAGGGCACCGCCCACTACTCTGGCTCCAACCCCAATTTGACGATACTGGTCAATAAACAAGGCCACCAAGGAGTGAACCCTGTCATACAGGACATAGTCAGTGTTAAAGCGGAGCTCACCTTGAAGGTAAATGTCAAAGACTGGCTAAAAAGCTCAGTTAGAAGTGAAGTCAGCGTCAATCTGGAATTTATCGAGGTCTCCTCTTGTGGACGTCTACAACAAAAAGACCCAGCGGGCAAGCTTAGGAGGGCATGCTATAACGCCAGGTGCTGAAAGGCGACTGGCAAAGAAGGTAAACGAATGCTCACCTTGATTTATGACCGCCATACATCGGCGTTAGGCTTAATCTAAGGAATCTTGTTTAGGTCCTCTGGACAGCGTCTATAACAAAAAGCCAAGTTGTAGGCATAGCTACTTCAATGGAGGACAAAGTTGTAGGGAACCAAGGGGGAAAGAGGCTAAGTAGCTCACCTTTTAGGAATGGAAACCGCAATGAATGACGGTCTGCACGAGGGCGCAGTAATGAATCCTGCCGTGGAACTCCCTGTCAAGAGTGTCTCAACGCCACGTTTACTAACCGCTTAAGCCTGTCAGTCAAATTTGATTGGATTCAGTAAGTGCGAGCAAGATTGATGTACAAAATTGCGAGGCCCCTTACTGGTAGTGAAGCGAACCCGGCAGCGGGGAACTGACGTATCAGCAAGCACGTCCGGTCGCGACGCAGGGCGCGTTGCACGGAAGAGCGCTGTGCCCGTTACCTAGCGACTGAGGCTGACACAAACAAAGGACTCTGACCGAGTAATCATTGCAATGTAGGACTTAAGCGAAAGGGGGCAACTGTGTTTAAAAATAGCGCTTTGATGCACAAAATTGTGCAGGTGAGGGTTCCATAAAAGTCATCCTAGAAAACTTTAAACTAATTTGTGTTCTAGATCTTCTATTCCATGGGCAATGATGTGAACAATAAATCGTTCAAATGAACTTTAAACATGTGGACACACTCTACTGGCAAACATCCAGGTGAAAGGGACCTTATATGAGTTGTTCAAGTATTTAAATGAAAAAGCACAACAGGCAAAGGACATTTCAATAAAGTACAGTCAAATATTGAAAAAGCATTGGTAACATCAGTCAAATTCTGCTATCAAGCATTGGTAACAGCAATTTGTTTCAACAATTAAATTCAACAGACGCTGAACATTTGAAACAAGCTAAATAGGGACACATAAAAATATACATTGTATAGCTCTGGACAGAGAGACACATGTAATCCAGGGCAACTACTTAGATAAGGCCTCAAAGGTACATGGCAATTACATGATCAATACACCAAGTGTAACAGCGTAAATTGTACAGTGTATCGAGATTACCAAAATAAAAGCTGTGGTACCAATCAGCTTGTGGGCCTCTGAAAACGTTAGTTTTAATACTAGTGAATCACAATTGACCCATCTGTTTGGAGATCTCTTCAAGCTCATTAAGACCCCGTTGGACAGTATTCAGAGAATGTATCCATCTACACTCCTTCCTCTTCAAAATTGGTATGATGGAACCACCTCTTGGAGAGGAACTTAATCTCTCTAGCACCCACCATCTAATGTCTTGTGGCTGATGGTTTTTAGAGAGAAAGTGATCTACTAAAGGGGCTCCTTGTGTTTTGCATCTAATGCGGCTCATGTGTTGGAGTATTCTAGCTTTTACCTTCTGTGTGGTTTGACCCACGTATAACAGCTCACATGGACAACTTATCGCATAAATGAGATTGACACTGTTGCAATTTGTAAAGCACAATGATTTGTATGTCCTATCGTGATAAGTGAAGGACGAGCCCTCCACTGTCAAAGGACAGGCTTTGCAGCAGCCACATCTGTGGTGACCTATAATAGGAGCCAGACCTAGTTGGTCTCTGAGTCCCAAGGGTTTTGGGGGCTCAAGATATGCTGCGACCACGTTGTCTTTTATGTTCCTACCCCGTTTAAAGGCGAACAATGGTTCCTCAGTGGTTGGAAGTTCACTGGCCACGAGATTCCAATATTTTTTCATAATCTTCTTCATCTCGTTACTTTTTGTATGGAACGTGTTTACACATACAATGTTCTCAATTCTCGATGTTCTTTTTTTAACTTCTAAGAGTTGGTCCTTAGGGCAATACCAAGCGCGTTTACGTGCACGTTTAAGTAGCCCCACCGGGTATCCCCTCTCTTTGAGACGATTGGTAAGAATATCAGTTTCCTTAAAGAAATCTACCCGTCGCGTACAATTCCTTCTCAGTCTGAGATACTGACCATACGGGAGATTATCTCTGAGGCTGCGTGGGTGGTGTGAATCATATTTGAGGAGGGTATTCCTCTCTGTGGGTTTACGATACAAGTCACAGAATAACAATCCATCTTCAACTTTAAATGTTAAATCCAGGAAGTCAATTGTTTTGGAGTTATTTACCATAGTGAATTGAATATCGCCAGATCTTAAATTAAGCCATTCGTAAAACCGCCCCAGTTCAACCTCGGTGCCAGACCAGATCATTATAACGTCATCTATGTAACGTTTCCAGACGATTTATGTATGACAGGGTTCACTCCTTGGTGGCCTTGTTTATTGACCAGTATCGTCAAATTGGGGTTGGAGCCAGAGTGGTGGGCGGTGCCCTTTGACTAAGTGCGTGACATTTTGTTTAGTTTACCGTTGTCTGCATTTTCATAGCGCTCGCATTTTCGAGATTGCTGGATATGCCGTAACCTGGTCAGCACTTTCTTTTTTTTTTTTTTCTTTTTTTTTTAAAACCTTTATTTATATCAGTCTGGAACACAGCTATTCAGCCGACATCCCGGAGGTTCGGCAGCTAGTCAAGCAACACATGAAAGCGTCCACAGCTCTAGTACAGGAAAAAGACAAAGGTTCCGTTTTTTAAACAACCTACAATGAATAACGAAAGCAAGGCAGTATACACAATAAACTTGTGCCAGTTCCCGATGGGGGCGTGGCCCCATTCCCAAAATCAGGTCAAAGCCACCGGTCGGGAGGATGAGGGAGAAGCAGAGGCGCTAACATTCTAGCATAGTTCCATCATGAAAATACCAAGTTGGAAGTGAAGCTAGGGGGAAAGTTGCTCCTCTAGTGGTTCAGTGGCCGGGGGCAGACATATATCACCCCTATATTGGTTCCATCGTCCCCATATCTTATGCCATTTCTTAGGCCTCCCCCGGGCACTATACACTGTTTTCTCCCTGAACATGCTCCAGTCCATATTGTCCATCCATGCATCCAGAGCGGGAGGTCTCTGGGAGCCCCACAATCGCGCTATATCTCTCTTCGCCACCATATTTCCTAGGGTCACCCATTGAGTCTGCGCAGCGTCATAATCAGTAGGACCCCTAACATTCAAAAGACAGCGCCGCGCCTCTGGCAGCAGTGCAATGCCCGTGACCTCCTGCATCACTACATGAATTCGCTTCCAGAACTCCGCAATCACACCACATTCCCATATGATATGTAGAAAGGTGCCCACCATCCGCAGCCCCTCTTACATAAACCATCCTCGGAGAAACCCATATGAATCAGTCGGGCCCAGTGACGTAGACTCTATGAAGTATCTTAAGCTGGACCAGCCTTAGTCGTGCGGGGATCGCGACCTCCTTAGGAGAGGAGATGGCGTACTGCCAGTCCTCATCATCCAACTCAAGGCCGTCCCTAGTCCACTGATCCCGCACACCTAGGAGGAGGTCGGTCCGGACATTAACAAGCTTCTTATAAATTAAGGAGATTGTACTCTCCGGCATATGGCCATCCAGGATCCGATCCTCCAAGGGAGAGGACTCAGGCACCTTCTCCCCCTCGACGAGGACGGACCGCAGAGCATGGCGTACCTGTGCGTACCGGAAATATTCTGTACCCTCCAGTGCGTACTCCGTCCGTAGCTCGTCGAACGATTGGTCAGCACTTTCAATACATGTTTAGTTTGTCATTACGTATCGCATAATCTGGGTGAGTTGGATTACTAATTAATGTCTAATATCGAGCATTCGCTCAGAGGGCAATTTATTTGTTAGTTTATTCCTTCCCAACTCTTTTCTTTAGAATTCGATCGGACAAGCGGTTTCCCCCGCACTGCACCATTCTAAAGCTGACCTAAACTGCCCGTTAGGTGAGTCATGATTATCCAACTTTGCTCCCACATTTTTGTGGCTTGTGGAAAACATGTTATCTCCATAGAGGAATATCTTTGATATATGCCTCATTTGCATTTTCAGATTGCCATTGTGTATCATTAGTCCTGATGAAGACCCGCATGATGATCTAGGATCGCTTTTATAGGGTTGAAACGTCGACATTCTTAAGGCCCAGTCTGAGACCTTGTTTCACAACGAATTGAATTGATCTAAGGAAACACTGTCATTTGTCTATTCTTATACTGGCCTGTTTTACTATGTATATATACTGTTTCTAATCACTGTGTATATATTACGCACTATCTTTGTCACATGTGTCACTATGTCACTTTTTCACAAATTCACTATAATGTTCACAACTTTGGCAACCTTCTTTTGCTAAAAAAGAAATATATGGGTGTGAATATAAATGATGTAATTTATATATAAAGAATATCTCACCACCTGATATATTTGACTCCACACAAGTTTATGCGTTTTTGTTTGTTTAGTATTTGTTCTGTCCAAATGTAATTTATTTTTTCGTCAATTTATATATGTATTTTTTCTGTTGAAAGTATTTGTCAAACAAAGTTATTCTAAGCATGTGAGCAGCACTGGGATTGATACGAGTTCTTCGGTTCGATGCTAAGACATAGACTGGGAGCCTGTGTTGGTTCCTCCACCCAGCTGTACAATGCAGCTAGATGGAGAGAGGCTAAGTGCGCATGATGGTGTGGCGCTTGAAGGGCCGGCCAAACCGTCATGAGCACTTGGCAGTGTCCATCACTCTTCTCCTCCTTTGTGGTGCTGGAGCTGCAGCATCAGGATGGGAGGCCATGCCCCTCCCCTGGCTCGAAGCCTGCAGGGCTAAAAATAAAATTATAATAAAAATGTTTTATTATCATCTTATTTTTGTCCTTTCCCTCTGCTGGCTTTCAGCAGGGGGGCGATGCTGCTCTGCCATAACAGAGGAGCTGCCCCTGCTCCCCCCATTAACGACGTGAGGAGGAACCTGGAAATGTGTTTTCATCCAATACTGCCTTGTATTAGGTGTAACAATAGTACGCGTTTGCTGGGGGACTGTTTTTGGTGCTTTACAAACATCCTTGAACTTTGAGCTAGGCGAGCAATCACATAGAAACCGTAAGTATTATGGAGGCTACAGTTTCATTTAAGAGCCGCTTTTATTTCCTGCGAGAAGGACTCAGAATCCAGCTTTCATCTTCCAACACCAACTCAAGAAGTTACTTTGACAGTAACTTGCATAAAAATCAGATGGTTTCTGTCAACTGTGCTTTCCATTGTGATATAAAGGGCCTAACTTGCCTTAGAATTGTTTCCATTGGGATTTTCAGTGAGGCATGGAATACTAAAGGGTGATTGTGAAAATTTCGGGGCAGATTTACAAGCCCCTTGCGCCACTTTTGCGTCACTTTTAACATGGGAAAAGTGACGCAAAAGTGGCGCAAGGGGCTTGTAAATCTGCCCCTTCGTATTTTGTGTTATGCAACTGGTGTTCATGTAAAGTGCTCCAAATACCATAGGGTGCCCAAAAACGCCCATTATGGTAGGGGGCCTTAAACACCAAATTTGCCCCCATAAGCCTCCGTGAGGTGGGCTGAACCAGGATGCAAGTATCGTTGCATGTATGGCACTGCTCTCCTCTAAGACCCTCTGCAGTTAATCAAGCCTTCACTGTGGAAAGTGGCATTGCCTGGTTTTCATTGTCGCGTCTTCCCTCTCAAACAGAATCATGCTACAAAATCCTGTCCTCTGCTTCCCTCTGTGTGGTTTCAGGAGCCTAGTTTGCAGGAAAATAAAGTAGCTGACACTCCAGATTTCATGTATAATACATTTTTCTAAATTCTGTTTAGATAATTTATTTGTGCTGCTTAGCATTTTTATTTTGGAGGAATAATTGGTATGTGTTTGTAAATGTAAAATTGATACTTGTATAGCGCACTACTCACCCGCAAGGGTCTCAAGGCGCTTGTACGAATACCGCTGTGGAACCCATCCTGGCTTTCACTGTGAGGCAGCCACTCCTGGGCACCCCCAAGGTGGAGGCCAGGCATCCTTAGCGTTGTGGGGGCCGTTGTGGAGATTAAGCAAGCTATTGCCCAGAGTTGCAGAGTGGGACTCCATGATTGGAATGGCACCGAGGCGATAATTATCAGGTCCGTGGAATTTTTTTTTAGCCTAAGACCGGCCAAGGCGGGGAATTGAACCCTGGTCCCGGGCTAGACCTCTGCATCAGGGTCTGCCGCTCTAATCATTGAGCCACACTTCTCCACAAGTTTGCAGCTTTTAATGACAATATACTTTTTGAAAAGCTGCTTATTGCAACATATGTACAAAATGTTATAACCAGACGCTTTATTACCAATTTTAAAAGGTTACTTGCGACAAAAAAAATATATATCTATTGTGATCTAAATATGAAACATTTAAAGCTCATCTGGACAGTGATGCATCGTTAAAAAGCATTTGTTGCTCTTTTATGGCAGCTTCCCGTTAGTCAATATGTCAGAGCGGGGTGTGCGGAACCAAGCACTTCAAAGCTTTTTTTCTTCTTCAAAGCCATAATGCTTATCTTTGGGATGTATTTAGTTACACTGGAAAGTGACTGTGAATCGTGTTGCTTTAAGCATTCCACAAAGTGTTCATGTTTTCGTTTACACTCCTCTGCCCTCTATCCACTCTCCCCCCACCCACAATCAACCACAGCCAGATCGCCCTAACATACAGACATGCTTTATTTAATCACTCTGCAGAATGCATCTTTTCACTCCCCCACCTCAAAAACCTGCAAGCACTTCTCCTTTCATTCCTTTTAAATTTTTTTGCATTTATATAGCGCAAATAAAGGTATCAAAGCTCTTTATATGAGCACTAGTTCCATTATAGAAATGTGTCTAGTGGGGTATAATGTGCTGAATAACTAAACACTTATAGGGTCCCAAAGGCAAGCCCTATTGGCTATGCCAATGCTTGCATTATTTTATAGCCTCGACAGCCGGGGATGGAGCCTTAGGAGTCACATTTCAGTTACACATCACAGGTCCTCATTTAAAATGGAGACAGGGTAATGTAGTTAAATTCATTTTAAGACACAGTGAAGGGTGGCAATCCATGAACTCAAATAGAGCAAGGTTCATGCACAGTTCAAACACTTGTGCTTCTAAATTCAGTGCATAGTTTTCAGTGAGAGGTGTGTTAAAGCTCTCATCTTATTGTGTTAAGCATAACTTGCCCCTCACACACATTCTTCAGGCTGTACAATACTCTAGTTATGCAGCCGCACAGAAAATGTTATAGTGCGGTTTACTTGCATCAAGGCACTTGCCTTTCTGTTTGTGTGTTAAAAAGCCTTGCAATGTGTCCATAAATGCTTTCAGGAGCAGGCATATATTCCTGATTCAAACTGCATGAACCACTGTGTAGTAATTGTATAGCTATTCAATCCCTGGCAGCACAGCACCCAGGAAAATATACTGCATTGCTAAACACTTAATAAAAGCCCACTGCTCTGTAAACCAAACCAAACACGTAAAAGGCATTCTCATTTACAACACCAATAACTCTAACTCTCCCAAATGCGAGACCTATTGCATTGCAAATGCTTGTTAGGAGCTTCTGATCGCAAAGTTCCAACCGCCCCAAGCCAGTACCCAGTCTAATCAGAATTAGTGATTGTAGGTAAGGCAGTTACAGACCTGGAAATGTACCCCCCCCCCCCCCCCCCGCCCCCAGGATGCGTCTCCACACATGAGTTGGATCTGAGTGTGCGTGAGCCCCCTTAGTGTGCCCTGGTGCAGCCATAGTGAATATTCACGAGGGCTAACTGGTTCTGGCTAAAGGAACTGCTGGAATCTGAAACCAGCTGGATCCTGCCTTATTCCAGCAATGCTAA
Organism: Triturus cristatus; assembly: GCF_964204655.1. Classification (NCBI taxonomy): domain Eukaryota; kingdom Metazoa; phylum Chordata; class Amphibia; order Caudata; family Salamandridae; genus Triturus; species Triturus cristatus. The sequence continues at coordinate 465,813,872 of NC_140592.1, forward strand.
TTAGTGCCAAATTTACTTTTGCATGTACTGAAAGTTAGATATTGTTCTGACCATTCAGTGCAACAATTTCTCTAGTCACTAGGGCACAGTTGCTGAGTCATGGGCGTAATGTATGTAATCCGACCCCAAGACTACACTAGCTACTCAACATTGTTACCCCAAATGTAACCATCGCTCGTGTAGATCGTGCTCCTAAATATGGCACATTGGTGCTATAATTATGTTTTACAACATACTTCTTAAGCACTTTAAAAACAGGGGTTTGTGTTATCCAGTTTCATGTTACCTCCCTTTCCTGATCTTGAAAGGTTGAGTCAGCTACACCGAGGGGAGGTTTATGATTTTTTGGTTGACAGAGTGTTTAATTTGTTGTGATCCTAGGTGGGAAGCGTTTTAACAGTGCGATTAGCTGCATGCATAATTTACTCTGCAGGTCATGTGTTAGGGTTCATGGCTTCTATTATGCTAGAGGCAGTGGTAACATGGTCTGTGTTTCAGGTAGTCCCTTTGGGTGGGAGGTTTGCTGGCAAAAGAGCTAAAAGGCAGCTACGCGTCTCCAGCCTAGCCAGAGGGACGATAGGGTGCTGATGATGTGGGCGTGTACAATAGAAGGATAATCAGAGAAGGCCCGATTACCAGCACAAAGACTGCAAAATATTTTTAAAAGGCCAGATTCCGCCTACCCCTGCTAGCTGAAGGGAAGCCATGATTTTGGGTAGGGTTTCATGCCCAATCCACTCTCCTGCTCTTGAAAGCTCTCATGGCCGAAGAGCCTCAGTGGCGCCGACCCTAGCCTGACTGGCAGCCTTTGCCTTTATTGCGACATAGCCAGGCTGGCAGCCTGTACTTTTATCATGACCCTAGCCAGACTGGCAGCCTGTACCTTTATGGTGACCCTAGCCAGGCTGGCAGCCTGTACCTTTATCCTGACCTTAGCCAGGCTGGCAGCCTGTACCTTTATCGTGACCCTAGCCAGACTGGCAGCCTGTACCTTTATCGTGACCCTAGCCAGGCTGGCAGCCTGTACCTTTATCGTGACCCTAGCCAGACTGGCAGCCTATACCTTTATCGTGACCCTAGCCAGCCTGGTAGCCTGTACCTTTATCCTGACCCTAGCCAGGCTGGCAGCCTCTACCTTTATCGTGACCCTAGCCAGGCTGGCAGCCTCTACCTTTATCGTGACCCTAGCCAGGCCGGCAGCCTGTACCTTTATCCTGACCCTAGCCAGGCCGGTAGCCTGTACCTTTATGGTGACCCTAGCCAGGCTGGCAGCCTGTACCTTTATCCTGACCTTAGCCAGGCTGGCAGCCTGTACCTTTATCGTGACCCTAGCCAGACTGGCAGCCTGTACCTTTATGGTGACCCTAGCCTGGCTGGCAGCCTGTACCTTTATCCTGACCTTAGCCAGGCTGGCAGCCTGTACCTTTATCGTGACCCTAGCCAGACTGGCAGCCTGTACCTTTATGGTGACCCTAGCCAGACTGGCAGCCTGTACCTTTATCGTGATCCTAGCCAGGCTGGCAGCCTGTACCTTTATCGTGACCCTAGCCAGGCTGGCAGCCTATACCTTTATCGTGACCCTAGCCAGACTGGTAGCCTGTACCTTTATCCTGACCCTAGCCAGGCTGGCAGCCTGTACCTTTATCGTGACCCTAGCCAGGCTGGCAGCCTGTACCTTTATCCTGACCCTAGCCAGGCTGGTAGCCTGTACCTTTATCGTGGCCCTTGCCAGACTGGCAGCCTTTACCTTTATCGTGACCCTAGCCAGGCTGGTAGCCTGTACCTTTATCCTGACCCTAGCCAGGCTGGCAGCCTGTACCTTTATCGTGAACCTAGCCAGGCTGGCAGCCTGTACCTTTATCGTGACCCTAGCCAGGCTGGCAGCCTGTACCTTTATCCTGACCCTAGCCAGGCTGGTAGCCTGTACCTTTATCGTGGCCCTTGCCAGACTGGCAGCCTTTACCTTTATCGTGACCCTAGCCAGGCTGGCAGTCTGTACCTTTATCCTGACCCTAGCCAGGCTGGTAGCCTGTACCTTTATCGTGACCCTAGCCAGGCTGGCAGCCTGTACCTTTATCCTGACCCTAGCCAGGCTGGTAGCCTGTACCTTTATCGTGACCCTAGCCAGGCTGGCAGCCTGTACCTTTATCCTGACCCTAGCCAGGCTGGTAGCCTGTACCTTTATCGTGGCCCTTGCTGCGGCTGGATGAGTTCATTCTGTTGTGTGTGGGAGGGGGGCGCTGGAGGAGGCTGCCACTCTCCCTCCCCCAGCCAGGGTCAATGCGCAGAGACCTGGCAGAGTTCAAGATGTATGTCTCTCCCACCACAGAGTGCTGCAGACTGGCGACATGAGCTAAACCCCAACCCAGACTCGTGGTGCGCACGCCAAAGTACAGCAAAATATGTGGTCTACCACCGACATTCCAAGAATAATAAATCATATTTTTGGGGAGTTGGACATGCTCATATTAAAGCAGTAGCACTATCATGACTGCCAAAAGAGAAAATTGCACAGTTCTGTCCCTTTGTATTCCACGTTTGTGCTTACGCTTCATTTTTCCCAAACTTAATCATAGTATGTAATTATGTGGAAACAAAGCTATGCTCTTTTTATTATTCATGTATGCCCCAAACATTTAAGACCCTAGAGCATGGTATTCTGTATCAGGAGTTTGTACTGTATTTTACTTTGATTTGTTCACACTGGTCCACGGATTTGGAACTGCACAGCAAACATTGTACAGATTACCGAGATATCCGAAATTATGTGGCAATGCCTGCTTAAAAATTAGATGCAGAATTGGATGAAGTCAGCAACATAAACTAACACTTATTATGCACCACGTTTCAAGGCATTATTATCAACTAACATATACCATTTTAACATGCTTAGGGGATGATACAAAAGCACCGAGAGCTTAAATTAAGACGTAGAAAGTGGTTTCAAAATCATAAATATCAGCATTTAAAAATTGTTGTTTGTGGGCCTAATCTGTCTGCAAAGTGCTCATCATAATACTGCAAACAATACCACACCAAAGGATTGTGGGAGGTGGGCTTTTATGCACAGCAAAGGAACTAGAGAATGAGAAATGATGAGAAAACCCAGAGAGAGGGTCTGTTGGACCTGGCACTTTCTGGTTGGGTGAGGCGTGCCCCAGCCAGGCAGAACCTACCTCTCCTGTCAAGCGCAGGTGATTAGAAACTCTAGGTATATACCCTGCGCTCACCCTTGTGTAGCTTGGCACTGAACAGTCAGGCACAGAGGCAATATGTAAAGCATTGGCACAGCACTCACTCAGGATAAATACCTTGAAAATTACAAAACAGACTTCAGACGTGATGCATGGAAATAACGTTTGTATTCGACACACATAATAATCAACACAACATGAACATCATGTATTTCGGGACATAAATTCCATCAGGAAATATTGCTAGCAGTTCTAGGCCCAGCCTTCTTCAAATGACATCAGTAATATGCACACTTGGGAAAATCCTAATCTATCCCCCCCTCCAGTACGCTTATGCAGTGCAACACGTTGTCCATCCAAGGATCACCCTAGCAATTCTTATAATTCACTACCACACATTTAGAGGGTGCACCACGGGTCACAACGATAGCAGAGATATGTACATACACAAAATTATGCACATTTTTAGCACCACCGTGGCCTGAGGCCACATGGGGAAAACCAATGTCAAACGTAATGCTTTTCGAAATCAACGTATTGGGCAAACTGTCGTCCAGTATCATGAATCAAGGGTGGTTCTCCACTGTCACTCCAGCACACACACTCACTCCTCACTGCTACGCGTTGCAATGGATATCAGACAAGCCCGTACGGAAGCACTCACAGAGATACGCACTCGGCACCCTGATGCGCTGCAACCGATACCCAGCAGGTTAATTAGTTACACTCTGTAGACCCCAAGGTCCCAAGCCACACTTATGGACAAGAAGGGGAACAGTAGACAAATGAAAAATGAAGCAGGTGGCCTCTTGGATTGAGGAGGCACCCCGTCAGGTACACGGTGATCAGAGTCGTACCCAGGCAATCCGGGCATAACGTCGGGTGCACGATAGTATGGGTCGCACCAGACCATTCTGGTCACCCAAAAGGAAGAGTTACAAAATCCATACCTCCCTGGAAATGAGGCACAACTTTCAGTGCACGTCAGTATTGGACACACTAGACCTGTGGTAGACCATTGGCGGCCCGCGGACCTTGCAGGTAATGTACCCATGGCCCTAGAGAGCGAGAGAGAGAGAGAGACAGAGGGAGAGAGAGAGTGAGTGGCGATAGAGAGAGCGAGAGAGACAGACAGAGGGAGAGAGAGAGAGGGGGAGAGAGAGGGTGGAGAGAGGGAGAGATAGAGAGTGGAGAGAAAGAGTGGGGAGAGAGACAGTGGAGAGAGAGAGTGCAGATACGGTGGAAAGAGAGTAGAGAGAGAAACTGACTGACTAGGAGACTGAGATATTGACTGACTGAGAGACTGACTGACTGACTAAGAGAGAGACTGACAGAGAGAGAGAGAGCGAGAGAGAGACTGACTGCCTGAGGGAGAGACTGCCTGAGAGAGAGACTGACAGAGAGAGACTGACTGCGAGAGACTGACAGACAGAGAGACTGACTGAGAGAGAGACTGACAGAGAGAGAGAGAGACTGACTGACTGAGAGCGAGAGACAGACTGACCAAGAGAGAGATTGACTCAGGGAGACTGACTGACTGAAAGAGACTGACTGACTGAGAGAGAGACTAACTGACTGAGAGAGACTGACTGGCATAGAGATAGAGACTGACTGACAGAGAGAGAGACAGACTGGCTGAGAGACAGAATGAGTGACAGAGAGAGAGAGCGACTGACTGACAGGGAGAGAGACTAAGAGTGAGAGAGAGACTAACAGAGAGAGAGACTGACTGACTGAGAGAGAGACTGACACAGAGTGGGAGAGAGACTGGGAGAGAGAAAGACTGACTGAGAGAGAGAGACTGAGAGGGACTGACTGAGAGAGAGAGAGAGAGAGAGAGAGCGAGAGAGAGAGTGGGAGAGAGACTGAGACTGACTGAGAGAGAGAGACTGACTGACTGAGAGAGACTGACTGACACAGAGAGAGAGACTGAAAGAGAGAGTGACTGACTGCCTGAGAGAGAGACTGACTGACAGAGAGACTGACTGACTGAGAGAGACTGACTGACTGACACTGACTGAGAGAGAGACTGACTGACTGAGAGAGACTGACAGACAGACAGACTGACTGGGAGAACGACTGACAGAGAGAGACTGACTGACTGGCTGAGAGAGAGAGAGAGACTTTCCGAGAGAGAGACTGGCTGAGAGAGACTGACTGACTGACTGAGAGAGACAGGCTGACTGACTGAGACTGACTTAGAGAGAGATTGGCTGACTGAGAGATAGAGACTGAATGATTGAGAGAGACTGACTGACAGAGAGAGAGACTGACTGACAGAGAGAGAGACTGACAGAGAGAGACTGACTGACTGAGAGAGAGAGAGAGACTGACTGCCTGAGAGAGAGACTGACTGACAGAGAGAGAAACTGACTGACAGGGAGAGAGAGAGAGACTGACTGACAGAGAGAGAGAGAGAGACTGAGAGAGACAGAGAGAGAAAGAGAGAGAGACTAACAGAGAGAGAGACTGACTGACTGAGAGAGAGACTGACACAGAGATAGAGACTCACTGAGAGAGAGAGACTGACAAAGAGAGACTGACTGACTGAGAGAGACTAACTGACAGAGAGAGAGACTGACTGACAGAGAGAGAGACTGACTGACAGGGAGAGAGAGAGAGACTGACTGACAGAGAGAGAGACTCAGAGAGAGAGAGACTGAGAGAGAGACAGAGAGAGAAAGAGAGAGAGACTAACAGAGAGAGACAAACTGACTGACTGAGAGAGAGACTGACAGAGAGAGAGAGAGACTCCCTGAGAGAGAGAGAGACTGACAGAGAGAGAGAGACTGACTGAGAGAGAGAGACTGACTGAGAGAGAGAAAGAGAGAGAGAGAGAGAGACTGACTGACTGACTGAGACTGACTGAGAGAGCGACTGACTGACTGAGAGAGGCTGACTGACAGAGAGAGACTGACAGATATGGAGACTGACTGACACAGAGAGAGATAGACTGACAGAGAGAGAGAGACTGACTGACTGAGAGAGAGAGACTTGACTGACAGAGAGACTCACTGAGAGAGACTGACTGACTGAGAGAGAGACTGACTGACAGAGAGACAGACTGAAAGAGAGAGTGACTGACTGCCTGAGAGAGAGACTGACTGACAGAGAGACTGACTGACTGAGAGAGACTGACTGACTGACACTGACTGAGAGAGAGACTGACTGACTGAGAGAGACTGACAGACAGACAGACTGACTGGGAGAACGACTGACAGAGAGAGACTGACTGACTGGCTGAGAGAGAGAGAGAGACTTTCCGAGAGAGAGACTGGCTGAGAGAGACTGACTGACTGACTGAGAGAGACAGGCTGACTGACTGAGACTGACTTAGAGAGAGATTGGCTGACTGAGAGATAGAGACTGAATGATTGAGAGAGACTGACTGACAGAGAGAGAGACTGACTGACAGAGAGAGAGACTGACAGAGAGAGACTGACTGACTGAGAGAGAGAGAGAGACTGACTGCCTGAGAGAGAGACTGACTGACAGAGAGAGAAACTGACTGACAGGGAGAGAGAGAGAGACTGACTGACAGAGAGAGAGAGAGAGAGACTGAGAGAGACAGAGAGAGAAAGAGAGAGAGACTAACAGAGAGAGAGACTGACTGACTGAGAGAGAGACTGACACAGAGATAGAGACTCACTGAGAGAGAGAGACTGACAAAGAGAGACTGACTGACTGAGAGAGACTAACTGACAGAGAGAGAGACTGACTGACAGAGAGAGAGACTGACTGACAGGGAGAGAGAGAGAGACTGACTGACAGAGAGAGAGACTCAGAGAGAGAGAGACTGAGAGAGAGACAGAGAGAGAAAGAGAGAGAGACTAACAGAGAGAGACAAACTGACTGACTGAGAGAGAGACTGACAGAGAGAGAGAGACTCCCTGAGAGAGAGAGAGACTGACAGAGAGAGAGAGACTGACTGAGAGAGAGAGACTGACTGAGAGAGAGAGAGAGAGAGAGAGAGAGACTGACTGACTGAGACTGACTGAGAGAGCGACTGACTGACTGAGAGAGGCTGACTGACAGAGAGAGACTGACAGATATGGAGACTGACTGACACAGAGAGAGATAGACTGACAGAGAGAGAGAGACTGACTGACTGAGAGAGAGAGACTTGACTGACAGAGAGACTGACTGAGAGAGACTGACTGACTGAGAGAGAGACTGACTGACAGAGAGACAGACTGACTGACTGGGAGAGAGAGACTGAATGACAGAGAGACTAAGGGAGGGAGACAGAGAGAGTGAGAGAGTGAGAGAGAGACTAACAGAGAGAGAGACAGAGAGAGAGAGAGAGACTGACTGAGAGAGAGAGAGAGAGACTGACTGACTGACTGAGAGATAGACTGACTGAGAGAGAGAGACTGACTGAGTGAGACTGACAGAGAGCGAGAGAGAGACTGACTGACTGACTGAGAGACTGACTGACTGACTGACTGACACAGAGAGAGAGAGACTGACTTACCGAGAGAGAGAGAGAGACTGACTGACTTAGAGAGACTGTGAAGAACCAGGGCCTTATGGGCCTGACGGCGCAGGGCACGCCTTAATCTCCTGAGTTCGCCTGCTTTGTTGAACAGAGACACAGGACACTCTGTTGAGCGTAGAAGATGAGGTTTATTAGCTGTAGCTAAGTACAGTTGTCCCAGAAGTACACTAGGTATGTGCTTAGGAGACTGCCACTTTACTCCGTGGCGCACAATCTTTTATAGCACATAGATTCACCAAGAACACTCCCAATGCATACATGGTTAGCCAATGAGAAGAGTTTGAAAACAAGATATAACCAATGAGAAAAGTTTGAAAACAAGATATCAAGTAACCCAAATAAAACCTCTTTTCCAACTGTTTTTGTCACCCCTCCCCACAAGTTAATCAGTGGTAGTGTCTACAACTCAACTTGCAGGTGGCAGGACACATTTGTATGCTTTGGAGGACAGTTGTGAAATGAGAGAATACAAGTAGAGAATAGCGAAGGCCAGAAGATAAGATAAAGTCAGGAAAGAATGGTGCGAACCAACAGATAGTTGAAACAGGGATCAGTCGGACCAGACGGGGATTAGTGGACTCAGCCAGTCCCTGACATCAGTCTCGTAAACAGAGGCAGGAGGTTATTTTGACACGTCGCAGTGAGATCAGCAGAAAAACTTCGTTTATTGTGCTGCCTGAGTGAGGGCAACACAAAATGGCGGTGGGACACAAAATGGTGGCTAAATACAAGCGAGATCGAAAAATCAAATTTCCTCAGACCCTCCTTTTGCCATAACTCAGGCAAAACATACAGACTCACGTTAATCTGAGTCAATGTCAATAGCCATGCGGTCGTCAAACTGTTGCTGTAACATCATTTTAATGTTCTCTGTTTTCTGTGACTCAGGTCTTGGGACACACAGAGTGGCACAAAGACCGCAGATGGCGGGACCACACTGCATACAGAGACAACAGGAAAAAATGATGGCCAAAATCACTCCAAGGAAGGTTAGTACCTTCCATCCCCATTTAGATAGTAATCCCCAAAACCATCCTAATAAAGACCAATCTCCTTCGTCTTGATGAATCGATTCGGAGATCATATGTAATTTGGAGATGGCTTGGTATACCGTAGAAGCATCGTCAGGTATATAAATACAACAGCTAGATCCGATCAATTTACAGACTCCACCACGATCTGCAAGAATAACATCTAGTGCAATCCGGTTCTGCAAAGTCATGAGACGATCCGCCTGAAGTTCAGCTGTGAGATTACTCAATGCTCCCACAGTGACATCTATGGTAGTCTCAACAACACGAACCAGCTGTCTCATGTTTCTGCTGTTGGCCATTGGGCCCCAAAAAGGAAGAAATCCTTTGAGGAAATCACTTCCCTCTTGCCCTGCCGTGTCTTTAGAATCAATAATCCTTCTGCCATATCTGTTTCTATGATGGCCTGAAGGAGCAGTGTATGTAGGAGGGAGAAGAAAAGCTATATAGCATGTTCCTGAAAAATCCGTTGGTAGCCATGTGTAAGCTTTATCGTGGCAGATAAAATATGTGCCCTGAGATGGCACTAACGGCGGAGACGTGTAGATGTATGTATGTGAACAAAAGCTTTTTCTTTGTCCAGTGTCAGTAGTCTAGCCATTCATTTGTAAACAGAAATTACCTTGACGAGGGACAGTCCAAATTGGTGGAGATTTTCCCTGTTTAGTTTTATCTGTAATGCTAGTAACGTAACGAGTCACGTTCCAATTAGTATATGTTTGTCTCTCGTCAACAGGAACCTTATTATTCTCCACAATTTTAGTCATAGCCACCATTCCCTTTATCAGAGAATTATGACTAAAATCTGGCTTACTACCATAGGAACCAACTGGACGTCTAAATCGGCTCTGATATGCATTTGAAAATATTACAAATTAGGCCCAAGCGGAACCTTCATAAGAAACTTGAAGGCCTAAATATGGCATCCCTTTATCTGTGGTATGAGGCATAAGTCCACACACCCAACAGTCGGTTGTGTTGACTACCAATTGGTGTTGGTGCAACAATTGGATAAATGAATTATTAAAATATTCTGTTCTCCTGATTAGTTCATGTTGGGGAAGTGTATATAATTGATGTGGGGAGATAGTAGAATGAAGAGGCAAGGAGATAGAATTAGGGACAACTTTTTGCTGCATAGCATGAATAACCCACCCTACACAAGCCAATAAGATACACAAAAACATAAAAACACACAATGTTACGCCACATCGACTGTACAATATTTTACAATATTTCTTTCTCATCTCTCCCTTATTATCCTTCTTTCCTAATTTAACATCCATCCTCTAAAATTGTTGCTCACGGCAATCTTCCTTACTCACTTGGCTGTGATTATTAGCCGTCCTATGACACTGCAAGTCCTGGGGGCCTAGCCACTATACAGGTCACAAACCAAGACTCCTACCGTGACCCTGCAACCTGGACAGATGATAAATGTAGCAGAAGAGATGGAAATCTCAGGTGTCCTTGATCAATCTAGGTCTTAAATTGTATCTAGTCCTTGTTGGTACAGTTTGGTCTTGAAATAGGGTCTTTGGCTCTGTAGTGTTTAATCGGAGATGGGAAGGTACGGCTTCTTGTAGAATGTCGTCATCTTCTTTCTCCGATCGAGTTCCATCCAGGTGTGCACTACTGAAAGGTATGAATCGGGGGACTTTTTCTCCTTCAGAATCACCTATACCCTTATGAACCCACTGATCAAAAGGCAAGGGCAAGGGCACTTTCTTGCAGTGCATGCCGTGGATCCAGTTCTTTCTCCCTACGACTTTCACTGCTGTGCGAGTTGTCAGAAGAACTTGTCGAGGCGTCTTCCAGCAAGGTTCCAAATTCTTTGTCCCCTGAAAATTTTTCACACAGACCCAGTCTCCAGGTTGGATAGAATGACCTGGGTCTGTGGAGGCTTCTGGTAAAGCGTTTTGAACCTGTTGGTGAAGAACACGTAATTTAGTGGTGAGGTCATGTAAATAGTCAATCAGCATTGGATACTGTATGTCCGAGTACTTTTTAGGGCGAGGGACTCCCCATACATTAGCTGGGTGCCCGAAAACAACCTCGTATGGGCTGAGTCCCAAACGAGAATGTACAGCTGTTCTAGTGGACAGGAGAGCCAAAGGTAAAGCATCGGGCCAACTAAGACCTGTGCTGGCTTGTACTTTTGCAAGCTTAAGTTTGAGAGTGCCGTTATAGCACACTACCAAACCCGTGGACTGAGGATGATTTGCCTCATGAAACTTCTGTCTTATACCAAGACCGGTACACACCTTTTGCATAATTTGGCCTACAAATTCACTTCCATTGTCACTCCAGACAATGCGCGGCAAACCAAATCTAGGGAAGAATTCTTTCAAAAGAACTTTAGCAGTGGACAAAGCAGTGTTGTCCTTCAGGGGTACACTTCTATCCATCTGGAAAAGGCGCACACCACCACCAGGACATATTTGAGATTATTGCATCGCTCCATGTGAATATAGTCGATTTGCAAACCCTTAGAAGGATATGTTGGGGGAGCAAAATGACCTGCCGGAGTTGGGGTTCCCTTTCCCGGATTGTACATCAAGCAAATGATACAATGCTTCACCACATAATCTGCATATTTTGGAATCCCTTCATTCAGCCACATTGGAGCCAGAAGTTTACATATTCCTTTCGCACTGATGTGGGCTGGACCATGCGCCATAGTAACTACAGGCAGTACATAGGCGTCTGGTAACAGCCAACGTTGGTGTTCTGACAATTCTATCCAACTTCCTGTTGCGTCTAACATTCCTGTACTCTCTTTCCACTTTCTCAACTCTTTCTCTGTAGCATCTCCCTGAATCGATCTCACACTTTCTATTGTGTCCTCACACATCCCTCTTTCCCTGACGCAATTCACAGGGCCCGCAACATACATGCGACTTGCAGCATCTCTGGCTGTCCTTTTTGCTACCTCATCTGCAAAAGCATTTCCGCGACCAACATCATCAGTAATCTTCTTATGCGCATTACACTTCACAATTGCTATCTGGGTAGGCAAAGCAAGTGACTCAAGAAGATCAGTTACCAATTGACCATGCTGTATTTTAGTACCGTGGGAGGTAAGGAATCCTCTTTCCTTCCACAAACGACCGAAGCTATGCACCACACCGAACGCATACTGGCTGTCGGTATACACATTCACTCTCTTTCCTTTAGATAACACACACGCTCTGGTCAAAGCTATCAGTTCAGCCGCCTGAGCTGAATTATGTCTGATGCGTGCTGTCTCCACAATTGTAAACAAGGTGGTAACAGCATAAGCTGAAGTTGTCTCGCCATTTGGGAGTTTGAAACAAGACCCATCCACCCATAGGATCCTATCTGGATCCACTAGCGGGGTATCTTTGAAATCAATCCTTCCTTTTGTCTCCTCCTCAGTACGGAGAAAACAATCATGTTGTTCCTTAATATCTTTCTCTTGTGGAAGAGGTAACAGTGTGGCTGGGTTTAAAATGTTACATCATTTGATGTACACATGACTAGCCAAGAGCGTCAGCTCATATCCAGACAATCGAGCACTTGTAAGATGTTATGTTTTCGTCCTATTTAGAAAGGAATCTACTGCATGTGGTACCATAACAATGAGAGTATTATCTAGCACCACTCCAGCAGACTGACAAATAGAAATCTCTGCTGCTGCTGTAGCTTTAAGACAACTAGGCAATGCCTTGGCTACTGGGTCTAATGTAGCTGAAGAAATAGGCACATGGCCGCTGTTTGTCTCCAAATCGTTGTGTTAAGACTGACAACGCACAACCCTCTCTTTCATGGACATAGAGCGTGAAGGGCTTACTGTAATCTGGAGTACCCAACACAGGAGCAGAACACAGAGCAGTACGTAAATCAGAAAATCTCTTCTGACATTCGTCAGTCCAAGGAAGGGGTTTGGGTGTGTCTTTCAAAGTAAGTGCCAATAAAGGCTTAGCCAACAAAGAAAAATTTGGAATCCACTGTCTACAATAAGAGGTAATACCCAGAAAGGCACGCACTTCTCTTTGTGTGGATGGCACAGACATTTGCGCAATTGCTTGAATTCGTTCTGGGGTTAATCGCCTTCCCTCCTTTGATAAGAGATGACCCAAATAGGTAACCTCTCGACGGACATATTGTAGTTTAGAAGGCGAAACCTTATGATTAAGATCAGACAAGTGACGTAACAGTGCAACAGTCACATTCCTGCAGACACCCTCTGAATCAGCAGCAATCAACAAATCATCCATATATTGAATAAGAGTAGCACCTGGGGGCAAAGGAAAAGCATCAAGCTGACATTTCAGAGCTTGACTTTAAATGGAGGAGCTTTCACAATAGCCTTGGGGTGCGCGCTTGAACCGGAATCTTCGGCCTCCTAGAGAGAAACCAAAAATATCCCTACTCTCTTCGGCAACGGGAATGCTGAAGAAAGCATTTTTCAGATCAATAACAGAAAACCAAGCCGCTGAGGCAGGTATCATAGTTAACAAGGCAGTAATATCTGGGACAACAGGAAACTTTGGTACAACAATTTTATTGACCTCCCGAAGATCAATCACAAAACGATAAACAGGAGGCTGAGAAGGATCAGTGCGTTTAAGAACAGGAAGAATAGGACTATTGCATACATTTCCTCTCGTTTCCTCAATTACACCCTTCTGAATCAAATCATAAATGATATCCAAAAGCGCTCTTTCACCTTCATTGGAAATTCTGTATTGAGGAATGCGTGGCAATTTAGCATTGGGCTTGAGAGTAACAACATAAGGTGGGATCTCAAGACAACCAACATCATTTGGACCCGTAGACCAAAGCGTTGCTGGGAGAGAGAGCAATTCAGGTGGAAATTGATCTTTAGACAAATACATTGAAGAAGTCAATTTCTGCCCCAAAGTAAGATGCACACCAGAAGGAGAACAATATATCTTTGCATGCATTCTTTTCAATAGATCCAAACCCAACAGATTCTCGCCGCAACCAGTTGTTAAAAGAAGAGGAGCTTCCAAATCATAAGGGCCAATTGAAATAGGCAGAGGGCTAGAGACCGGGTTACGAACTGGGGCGCAAGAAAATCCTACTGATACATTCGTTGAGCCAGACAAAGGTGCCCCAGGGAGTTTAGAGTGAATGATACAACTTCTCATTGCACCAGTATCTAAAAGAAATGGCTCTGAAGCACCCATTGTAGTGACATTAACATAAGGTCCACTCTGATCTACTGGAATCGATACAACTCCCTCACTTTGTCTATGGCTGTCCTCGTTAGCGTGAAGGCTTTCATTTTCACCTTCAACCTGATAATCATCATTGTAATACTGTGTAGACTGAGTATTTTGTTGATCAAAGTAGTTCGTGGAATTTGGAGGGGGAAGGGAACACTGTTCTTGGGTCAACACACCTCGACCTCTACCCCTGGGCGCTAATTGATAAATACCACAACCTCGTGGAGCAGATAGTCCTCCACTACGCTGTAATAAAACCGGGCAACTATTCTTAAAATGACCCTCCTCTCTACAATAGGCACATTGGTTAGGACCTAATAAAGGTCGCGGAATAAAGGGCTCAGGCTTTTGATACACCCTCTGAAACTGTGGAGGCTGTTGAAACTGGCGCTGAGCAAGATGAGGAGGATAAGCCTGTTGCAGAAGAACCTTCGTTTTGAATTCTTTAGTCTTTTTCTCTTGCTTGTCTTTTTCCTCTTTATCCCTGTTCTCATAATATTGAGCAGTAGCCAATATCTGAGCAGAAGAAGAAACAGCCCATGAACTTTCAGAGTCTTTCAACTTATGTGACAGCTCGGGAAGCAAATTAAATACGAATTTATCTACAAATCGCTGTCCACCCTCCGTAGTCATATCCAGACCACTGTGATCAATAAACGTCTCCTCAAAACGAGTGAAGAAATCAGAGACACTCTCATCTTTCTTCTGCTTACATGCAGCTAGTTTATCCCAATTAACTCGCAAGGCGGGCATCATCGTTTTCATTAAAGTAATATTCCTACCAGGGAGTTCTGAAATCAAAACATCAGGCTTAGCACCACCCACTTGGCCTATATCCGCGGCAATTATAGCAGCCCAATCGCCACCCAATGCTTGGGCGTGATCCTCTCTACGAATCTGAGCCCATAATGCTTGTGGGACTACATTTCCCATCAACATATCAATATCGGCTAAATTCATAATACAGGCATCAACAGTCTGGGACAACTCTTTATAATAACCAGCAGGGTTTTTACGGGGATCCGGTAGAGACTGTTTAAGAGCTAAAACTTCAGATCTCTTCCAGGGGACATGTACCCATATACGCTGGAAGTGCGCGGGAACAGCTGGATTAGCACCTGCTTGTGCAACCGCTTCTCTCCACACTGGAGGAACCTCTCTCATGGGATAATGTTTTGATGTCAGTCTAACAGCAGGATCGGAATCGAGGTAAGTCTGCGAGGAAAATAGGGACCTAAAAGTGACAAGTGTCTTTACGGCGTCCTTAACCTTAGAACCCACTATGAGTCCATTATCGAAATTAGCCTGAACATCTAACAAACCCTGAGGAACTGAACCCAAATCCATATCCTCCCATCCTTTAACAAGAGTGGCACACATAACATTAAAAACATATCTCTGAGTGGGCGCTTCCCACTGATGAAAGGTGGCCATGATGTCATTCACACTATACTGGGGACCCTTCTCAATACATTTGCGAGCAAGAGAGTCCAACATTACCCGTTCGTCGGAAGCTGGAAGCTGACTTGGAGGCTGTCTTCGGGAAAAAAACGGAGACATATTAAGAGTCTCAAAGAAAGGAGACAGAAAATCAGAGACAGTATCTGTGATTCGTTTGCGCACAGTAGGAGAATTAGACATAAGGACAGGGGACAAGGTATTAGGTGAACTAACAGAAGAATTAACAGTTATAAGGGGAGCCGAAGGCAAAGGAGATTGATGTTCAGGAGACGGAGGCAAAGAAGTCGGTGGCGGAAGAGGTAGGGGTGGCACTACCGAAAGGGCAAATGCGGAAGAGACGGAGCAGGCGGAGGCGCAACTAATGGCTGAACTGGTTGTAACAATGGGGGTGCATTAGCACCTTGTACATAGGGAGGAGGCAATCTCAATAAGTGAGACATCAAAGGGTCTTAATCCGGATCCTTACTTTTATCAGAAGGGGAAATAGGCAACACCGGATAGCATTTATCTATTGCCATACGATACTGTCTCTCTGAAATTTCCATTTTATGATTAATCTCATTATCTTTAAACTGCTGGGCAGCCTGTATAATCGTCATACTTTGTGTTTTCTTATCTCGTTTTGCCTGTTTAATTTCTCTCTGTTTGGCTTCCTTGCGCCGGAGGCGGAAAGAGTCAAACATTGCCGGCCGGGCTTTTCTTTTAAACAAAATTGCTTCCAAATTTTTTAATATGTTAGGCTCAAAGCTACCATTCTGTGGCCACTGCAAAACACCATCGTTCTTCGTGTATCGGATCCATGCCTCATTAAAGGCAATGAGGCCAACACCATGTTTAGAATAAAGCTCATAAGTGGGAGTTCCAACCTGAGGAATTGGACAAGAGTCCTCCAGCCGGGAATCCCTATCACAACCAAAACAACAAAACTTTCTAAACTTACTCAGACCAGACATCGTTATTTCACTGGACTGTTCACAAACATCAAGGGGTTAAATCAAATAACACAGCACAATCTGTACTCACCCCTCGGCTTCGGCTTTTGCAATAGCCGAATCAAAGACCCACATCAAAACAAACTAGTGGGAGCTACCCACCAATACTTAACTAAGGGTCTTCTTACGCCAACAGAGGCCCGTCTAATGTTTCGCGATACCATACATCACCAAAAAGGGGGCCAAAGCAAGGCGGCAGTCAGGGCAGCAGTCGTCAGCAGCCGTCAGGAAGGAGAAACCGCGCTGAAAACGACCTTCGGACCACTTCGACATACACGAGTCGCTTGACGTGGTTCGCGATTCCTCCAGAATTTTCTTGCGGGCTCCTCACGACCCTCAGGCGAAAACCGCTACCTCTGAAGCGCCAGAGGGCACCAATTGAAGAACCAGGGCCTTATGGGCCTGGCGGCGCAGGGCACGCCTTAATCTCCTGAGTTCACCTGCTTTGTTGAACAGAGACACAGGACACTCTGTTGAGCGTAGAAGATCAGGTCTATTAGCTGCAGCTAAGTACAGTTGTCCCAGAAGTACACTCGGTATGTTCTTAGGAGACTGCCACTTTACTCCGTGGCGCACAATCTTTTATAGCACATAGATTCACCAAGAACACTCCCAATGCATACATGGTTAGCCAATGAGAAGAGTTTGAAAACAAGATATAACCAATGAGAAAAGTTTGAAAACAAGATATCAAGTAACCCAAATAAAACCTCTTTTCCAACTGTTTTTGTCACCCCTCCCCACAAGTTAATCAGTGGTATTGTCTACAACTCAACTTGCAGGTGGCAGGACACATTTGTATGCTTTGGAGGACAGTTGTGAAATGAGAGAATACAAGTAGAGAATAGCGAAGGCCAGAAGATAAGATAAAGTCAGGAAAGAATGGTGCGAACCAACAGATAGTTGAAACAGGGATCAGTCGGACCAGACGGGGATTAGTGGACTCAGCCAGACCCTGACATCAGTCTCGTAAACAGAGGCAGGAGGTTATTTTGACACGTCGCAGTGAGATCAGCAGAAAAACTTTGTTTATTGTGCTGCCTGAGTGAGGGCAACACAAAATGGCGGTGGGACACAAAATGGTGGCTAAATACAAGCGAGATCAAAAAATCGAATTTCCTCAGACTGACTGACTGACTCTGACTGAGAGAGAGACTAAATGACTGAGGGAGACTGACTGACAGAGAGAGAGACTGACTGACAGAGAGAGTGACTGACTGAGAGAGAGACTGACTGAGAGAGAGAGAGAGACTGACTTACTTAGAGAGAGACACTGTGATGGCATTGGGGTCAAAGTGTGTATGAAGCTATGCAATACCTCTTAAGATCAATATTGTCTGCTAATAAAATTAACAATAAAAATGTATTATCAAAATGTACTCTATGTAGTTACAGCTGCTCTTGAAATACAGCATTATCGCTAATATTTTGAAATGGGTTTGATTTTTTTACTCTAGCCCCGCCCCCACGGACCCCGCCCCCCACTGACCCCACCCCTACCGGTGCGACCCTCAGCCACAAACCACACTGTAATTTTGTCCCCCGACAGAAAGTTTGTGAGTACCCATGCACTAGACAGTTCCAGTTACACACACAGGCACAAGCCCAGCGATTACCCACGAGGTAGTATGAGGCACTACTACAATTACCCCTCCCCTCACCTCCAAGGGTCCCGATCAGTGAATCGGATACCACAAGCAATGAGCATGTAGTTGGCATGTTGCACAAGAGGGATACGGCATGATCAAAGAAGTGGGCGATGTTGGGTCCCGCAATTAGTGAATCCACTCACCTCCACTAGACTCCAATGCGTGTCAAGAAACCAGGGGTGGGGGGGGCACTCACCTTAGATACGGGCCAGACTTCGGGGGATTCGGGCAAGGTGATCCAGTCTCCAGGCACAATTCTTAGTTCTGCCCATGCCACACTACCAGCTGGAATCCATCAGACGATGTGGGCACTTGAGAGGGCATTGTGCTCCAGGTGTCCCAGGTAGACGGTGTGGATCCCTCTTGGGAGATCTTTAGTGTCCCTGAGACCTCCGAGAGTACAGGTGGCAAGCACACTTCAGGGTGCCACAGAGTACCAGGTAGTCGGCCAAGCCAGCCACTATTCAGGAAGGGCACACGGTCCTTTTCAACGGCAATAATCCTCCTTGTGTGCAACAGTGTCCTCTAGCAATGTGCACCATGCAGTTCCAGATTCTCCGGTCCCACATCCACACATACGTATCTCACCCTTTGCTGCAGGGTGGCACCAGTAGTTATACTGGAGTGTGCCTTTGAAGTTGGGGATAATTCAAAGGGTCTCCTTTTGAACCACAGATGTCTCCCCAGAATTTCCGTCCTGTCTGCCATGAGGCTGTGGTTTGCAGATCTTCATCTTTAGTGGGGGCCAAGTGTTGAAACCACCTCCTACAATGTCTGCAGCCTGGCCTGCAAATGGCAGAGGTCAATCGTTCCAACTGAATGGCCAGTGTTTTATAGCTGTCGCTAGGAAATGCCCAGATGCTCTCCTCCAATTCCAGTGTGGACGGAAGCCAATCAGCAAGGTACTCAAAGAGTTTTAGAGCATAGAAATGCTCACTTTCTAGTAGTGATATTTGTACATGAATCATGAAAAAGCCACTTTGACCACCCCTGGCAAGGGGTTGTCACAGTGAATCCAATGATAGGAAACATCATGAGGATGGTCCAATCCACTATTGCAGCCTGAAGTAATATCAACCATTTCCTCATGTTAGCCTATGGGAAGAGCAAACCTCATAGGTAGCAAAAACACACATGGTTCAGGTGGGCGATACAATCAATGCAGTGTCCCCCCATTAGTCTTGTTGCACCCGGCCTAGGTATGAGGTGTACCTTTGTACGGGGCACTCACTGGTACGACACCTAACCCAATCAAATGAGCACCCTATCCTGACATGTGTAGGAAGGGCGTGGCCACTTTCCTGCTGCAGTACAGTGGCAAAGTGCCCATAGTCCTAAGGTCGTGAAAAGCGAGTAGGCAAAAATCAGGAGGACAAAAAGCAAAACGTTTTAGGCATATCCCCCCTAAGAAGGGCCATGTCCAACAGGGACAAATAATAAAAGTGAGCATGAAAGCAAAATATAGGGAAAAGTAAATATGTGAGACATAAGGTGGGTAGATAGAAACAAAAAAGAAAGAGAAAAAAGAGTGAAAAAAACCCACATGAAAGTATATAATGAAGGAAAGGTGAAAGGTAAGACAGAAGAATGAAAGAATGAATGGATGGAAGAGTGAAAGGGGCAATGAAACAATGAAAGTAGTGATAGGTTAAGGAGTGAATGAATGGAAGGATGAAGAATGTACAGATGTGGAATAGTGAAATAATGGATCATTGAAAGTATCACTAGATGGATACATGGAAATATTGATGGGTGGATGCATAATAGATAGGCGCAATATATAGAAGGATGGATGGAATTTCAAAGGCAATTCTCCTAAGGTGGGTTGGTTTGCTCATCACATGTGCTCAGTCGGATTAGAGATTTGGTTCAAGGTGGATGTATTTTGATTTTCTGGCTACTCCCTTGACATTGAATTTGGGTGCATGCCTCACATAATTCAAAACATACAAGATTAAATATGTAATGAATTGAACCAGTGTTTAGTCAGCATCTTCTAAACAGATTATTACCTCCCCGTTCTGAGTTCCCCACCTCAGAATGGGTATATGCAGTAATACAGTAATACAGCTAACCGTTTGATTGATTCAACTCCCATCAAAGTGATGCACATGCCCTTGTGTCAGTCAGTGACCCAACCATAGACGGGTAGGTTGTGAAATGTTATTGGGACAAACAAGCAACAGCTATGCTGAATAAAGTTTACTATTGGGACAAACAAACACCAGATATGCTGAATCCAGTTTAATAGGAATAGAATTGAAATATCTTACATACTTAGCCCGTACAGCTGCATAAACTTCGGGATCGTGTGCCTACCTGCACCAGTTTAAAGACTTACGCAAACAAAATCATAAATGGTGAATTCAAGTACCACCGACTGACTTTCTCATGCCTACATACTACTGTGTTGACCACAAAACTCTTTCAGATCATTTATCAATGAAGAATGAACCCCCACAAGAACCCAGCTTCCAAGCATCTACTGTCACTCATTGCTTTTTATACACATTGTTTTTATTGTTTTACAGTTCTGAATCTTTAAAATTATATTCAAATGGTCCCAGCAGCAGATAATACACTTCATACATCAGAAACAATCTCAAGAACCTGAGTACCGCTCCCTATAGGACTGTTATATAGCAGTTCAGGTTTTCTATGTATCTATGTGGGGACTGCTCTAAACCTGCCACCTCCTCCTCAAACTTAAGTTTCTTCAAGATTTCTCTCAAGTGCAGACTATAGCCATTCTCCATTACTGTGTCACTGCCCATTCCCTCGCATCGTTCCACCGTTTGTCAAAATTAGGACCAGTGGCTGCAGACAATGTATCCCAATATGCCTTTTTTATGCCAGAAAAATACATAGGGGCATATTCTCAAGGATCTATCGCCTAGTTATCGCCACTTTAGTTCAGCCAAAGGCGCAATAAGTCTATCGCCCCATTTACAAGCTGGTGCAAACAGCCGATATCACCAGTTTTCCTGCGAGCTTCCTCAAAAAACATCGCCACGGATGACCCCAGCAACTATCGCTAATGCGATGAAGAGTAGGCGTTCCCGAGCAAAAAGCCGCGGCATCACCACTCCGCAACATTCTCAACGACCAGCCAGATAGGTGATAAGAACACAAAACATATGATAAGGTGCGTTAGCAGCTGGAAATTAATACCTGCTCTGACCCGGTGCAAAGTCTGTCGACAACCGGCACCACAAAGGGAGCCCAGCCCAGAGCCACACCTGAAGAACAACAGATGCCATGGAGCTACTCATCATGCAGCTCTGAGCCCCAACAGGGTCACAACACCCACCACCCCCACCCCCAGGACTGCCACCCCCACAGAACCCCACCAACCTCCCCCAGACCACCACAGAGGCAGTGCAGACAAAGACAGCGGACCTTCAGGAAACGCACCAGCCTCACAGACTTAACACCAGAGCATGTCATTGCCCACTACAGACTCAAAAGGACAAACATCCTCCGCATCCTGAACATCATTGCCCACAGGCTGACTGCACCAACACAGTGGATAACCAACATCCCTCAGCAGACAAAGCTGCTGGCTGTGCTGCACCTGTTGGCCTCTTGTACTTTCCAACCAACAACAGCCAGAGTCAGAGGGGTCTCACAGCCAGCCCTATCCAAGTTTCTCAAACCTGTCCTGGATGCCATCCTCAGCATGGTACCCCAGTACCTATACTTCCCCCACACTGCGTAGGAACAGCTGGAGACCAAGCAAGGCTTCTATGCCATAGCTGCATTTCCGCATGTGTTGGGGGCATTTGACTGCACACCAGACCTACTTGTGCCCCCTGCCGACCCTGCACACAATTACCGCAACAGAAAGCACACACATTCCATCAATGTGCAGGCAATAGTGGACCACCGGGGACTCTTCACCAATGTCGTCGCCAACTGCCCAGGCAGTGTGCATAACTCTTACATCTTTCGACAGTCCATCATCAACCGGCGCTTCCAGTATGGCACCTACGGAAACGCAGTGCTCGTTGGTAAGTACCAAATGAACACAATACACACCTCCAATCCACAGTCATGCAACTCACAACTCTGGCAATACACACATTGCAAACCCACATACAACATGCCAAACAACATGCCCACCCACCAGCACAAAACAGCACAACTTACTGTGGCAACCTGTCCTAGCCATGTACATGAGCCATCAAAGGCATGGCCCCTCAGCCACACAATAGCAGAATGTGGGGAGAGGTGGGTACCAGACTTGTGCGAAGGAGGCAACTGACCCATGAATGAGAATGTACACAATGCCAAGTGTGGCGTGGACGTGCTGGACAGACTGCAGTATGCAGACCACAGACATATCCATGTCGATATATAATGCTGGTGTTGGTAGTGTTGTGGACAGTGGACACAACCATTTCACCCCAGCCAGTGGGGAAGATCACGGAAATGTAGCTTGTTATGTCCCCCCTATAAGCGTGTGCAGAGTGGGCTGGCCTGGCGTACGCCAGGCTAGCGTAGGGGTGTGAATAAAAAGCACGTATCTCTGGGCGTGTTTCTCTTCCGGTATGCCCAACGTGTCTGCCAGGGTGGCGCCTCTCATCCCGCCACAAGGCCGATGCCGTGTGTGGCCGTGCCTGCGATTCTGGGCACCTGCCGCAGCCTGGGCCGCTGCTCCCAAGTCCTGTCTCGTCCGCCCCTGCGCATTCCAGGCCTCACTGCTCACCTGCCGACACCAGCGTGTCTCCAAGAGTGCCCACCACATGCTGGTGCAAGCTCCAAGCCCGAGGCCCACGACCTTGACAGCCTCCTCGGACCATCATGGCCTCCGCGAGCAAGGCCCACAGTACTCCTTTTTCGTTGACGTACTCCACCGGCATACACAGCGGACAAGTGGTCACACATTTGGAACTGAGTCTTGTTCACACAATGGCAGAGTACATATTTGAGGCATCGTTTAAATCCCTATACTCCCTTCGATGTGGTGCCAGCAACTCTGTGCATAGCATTCCAACAACACATGTCTGGGCCCCTGAGGACTTCTGCCTTTGGCCTGCACACCAGTCCAGCAACCCTCAGACAAATCCAATCCAGACTGTCCCAGGCAGGACACGGCATTGTCGCAAGGTGCACACCCGCTCAGCTCTGGTGCCCCCACCTCAGTCAACCAGGAATCTTCTCCACATGCCATTCCAAAGCTGTGTGTTAGAGATCCAGGAGGAGCTGGCTGCACAGCGGTTGCCCCATGCTGACCGCTGCCTCCGGCACACACTGCGATCGAGTAGGACACACAATTGGAACTGAGTCTTGATTTGTTCATTGCGGAGTTGATATCATTGTAAAGGCCTCATCGTAGACTGCATTCCCTCACAGCTCTGGAGCCACTGACTCTGTGCCACGGGAGTTATGGGCACTCTTCCGTTGAACTTTGTTGGCGTCTGAGTCTATGGCCTGGGGGTTGTCTTCATCATAAAGCTAATACTGACATGGTGGGAAAAAGGAGACTGTAGCATTCAACTCCTTCATATTGCCTGTTTCTGCTTGCTTCTGCCCTCTGCATCATGCCATGGATGGACACCTTCCACTGTCCTCCGTAACACTCTGCGGCATTCTCCCTGGGCATCAACAGGGACCCGCTCAGCACTCGTGGCCCTATCTCAGTGCACCACAAGTCACCGTCCCTTGTGGGTGTGCCTGTGCCAGCCGCAGGGCATTCGGGAACACTAACTCTGTGCAGCTCACATCATGGACCCTTGCTGTTTGTACTTTGAACTTCTGATTGTCTGATCACTGTTGTAGTTGTTGCTAGCACCAACCAACCCCTGAGGGGTTGCTTACACTACCTAACACCCATTCAGCACAGGTGTCACCGGACGTGCGACCCTGGCAATAAAAGGGGCCAGGCGCACATGCCTGTAGCCAGTTCCACATATTCTCTCAGTGTGTCCGTGTGGTCATTATGTATGCATGAGGGCCCTGGGCCATACCACATTACATTGTGCTGTGTACAGTGTGCGCAACCTTGCCACCTCAGGCCATGGGGTAGACCTGTGACATGTAGCTGTGCCGGACCCCCCTGTGAGGGAGTGGACCGGCATATGGCAGTACAGCATAGGTGTGTGGTCATTCGACACATGGCTCTGGGCATGGTTGAGTTTAGGCCTTGACAAGGAGGTAACTGATGCGTGTGTCTCTGGTGTAGTGTCTGCTCCAGCTGTCACGCAATATGCAATGTTGCCATGTAGCATGCCCACGGATTCCGGCCTCGGCTGAGGGGTACATGAGGTTGAGCAGGCCCGCCCAGGGTCCAGGATCATACATGCCAACTGTTGTGTGTGTCGTTACTTCCACAGCATAAGCCGAAGGTCTACCCTCACTGGCAGGGCGAGTTCAGCCAGGCATGAACTCTACATCTGTGTCCTCCCTGTCCTTTCCATAGGCCTACACACACGTGGCCGCCCACCTTCAGTGCACAACATCACTGTATTGTTGTAAGGCTTGTGGACATGTGCAGAAGGGCATGACAATGGTGTGCCGTAGGGGTGCAAGTGATGCAACCCCGCTGCGCACACTAGTGAATAGGCTCGGGGAGGGAGGAGCAGAAGTGATGCTACGTAATACACATTGATGCAGCTCATTTGGAAGAAGCAGTACATGTTATACAGGAATCTCAAGGTCACACATATCACACACCAATGAACCAGTGAGCCTGCCAACACATCATGCAGAACCAACTATTGACTCATGTCTCTCTGCACTGTCACAGGTGACCAAGGATATGCACTCCGCGCTGGGATGATGACGCCCCTCTGAGCCCTGAACACACAGGCCCAGAGGCAGTACAATGCAGCCCACAAACGCACCGGGGGTATCGTGGAACGCACATTTGGCATGTTGAAGTCACGTTTCAGGTGCCTGGATGTCACAGGTGGAAGGCTCCTGTACAGCCCTGACATCATGTGCAAGATGATCGTTGCATGTTGTGTGTTGCACAACATATGTGTATGCAGCAAGGCACCATGGATACCAGTTCCAGAGGCACCGGATGATGATGATGAAATGAGGCAGGTGGACCACACCCCACTGCAGCCGCAGCAGGAATAGCCCGCAGGGACACCATCATTGCAAATTTCTTCTGATGAACATGTCACATTGTGACAGTCCATGGCAATCATGGGACAGTACAGGATGATCACAGGCACAGCATGTGCAAATAAATGCATTCCAAAATAACATTCCCTAAGGCTATGTCACTCATCTGTTCGGGCACATCACTCAGGTGTGAGTGCGACATGTGTTGATGACGATTTTATGATGTGTTAGTGGACTCGTCGGCGTTTCACGTGTTTCCAAGGTGTAGGAGAGTAGGATCTGCACTTATGTTGCCCTCACTTTTTTTTCTGATGTTAACACTGGTTTCTGGATATAGTCTGGCTGGGTCCCTGCTAATCAGGGCCCCAGTCTCTCTGTTCTCTCTAAACAACTTGGAGTGCATATTAGATGTACTAGTGATTGGATACTGTGGTGCCTTCTGAGCCCCTAGTATATGGTACCCTAGGTACCAAGGGCATAGGTACTTCGCAGGCCTACCAGGGGCTGAAGCATGTATTATGCCACCCCTGGAAAGTAGACTAAATCTGACACCACAGGCCTGCTACTGCAGCCTGGGTGAGGAAGTGTTAGCACTCCTCACTGAGGTATAGGTTCCCTATATCTCACCATTCACACACATATAAACCTATCAGTCACCCCTATGGCAGGCCCTATCAATCATGAGGGCAGGGTGCTTAGTTACATGTGAGGGGCAGCTGGAAGAGTCTATTCTCTGTGGCTGTTTGTGAATGTGGTTAAACCATATACTCTTAAGTGCATTATAACCTCCCAGTAAATGCTAACTTTGGAATGACTGCATCAAAACATGTTGTGTTTGGTGTCAAACAACTTGGAATCATACCCACACACCAGTAACTGGTGTGGGAGTATAATCCCACCCTTCTATAGGGGACGACATGTACCTACTGTGGTAACACGGTAGAAATCTGAAAGAGCCCTGGCATCACAAAATGGATGTCACCAGCACAGACACTGGGCTGCCCTCCTGCTGCTGACTGAAACTCGCAGTGGAGGAGGCCCAACAATAGGCATCCTGTCACAGGGAGGTGTCACTACCTTCCAGACCGGATTTAGTGTATTGGGGCTGGGTGGGTGCACTTCTAGAGTGCTTTGAAGTCCTGCATTGGGGGAGCAGTAAGCTCCTCTGTGCATATGCCAGCTCAAAACGGTTCACGGGCTACCTGTCCCTGCTCTGGCGTGAAACTGGACAAAGGGAAGTGGGTGTAACCACCCCCTACCCTGACCCTCCCAGAGGGGTGGTCATAGAGCTAGTCCCTCCCCTACCTTTAGTATAAGATAGGGAAACCTTGCCATTGCAAGTTAGATATCCCTGGATGACGCTTTACAAGAAGAATCCTGGCCCTTCAACATTCCACTACCTTTGGAAGACAGAAGAATCTCCCTTGGAGTCAAGGAGTGACTTCCCTGCGTGGCAGTCATCAAAAACCTTAATCAATGGTCGCAAACTTTCCTGCTCCCGCTGGAGTCCGAAGACTGCAGCCCCGGAAGTGGATTTCCTGACTTCTCGACGGCCATTGTGAGTCACCAGCAAAGCTGTGGCAAGTGGACCCCACGAGTGACGAGGAACAGCAATACCCGGGTACCGTGCACTATTGTCGAGTGCAAGCACTTCACGACGTTCTACGAACTTGTGCATTGGACCATTTGTAGCCCAAGCCTCCAGCAGGTTTTGCAGCGAACATCAGAGGCCTACCCCATCCCGAGTGACCGGGGCTCCTGTAAAGCATTTCACCACAAGGCATCTTTGCGATCCCTTGCCCGTTGACTTGTGGGTCCCCTGAAGACTTTCTTATCAAACCAAAGGGCTCCCCTGGTTGCCCTCGGCCTGCCCTCACTCACCCTTGCTGGGTGAGTCCCTCAGACCTTGCTGGTCTGCACCGCTGACTTTATTCACTTTCCACGAGACTTGCTGTTGCCAAGGCTTGTTGGCTCCAATCCGGTTGCCGACACCTCAGTAAGCTGCAGACGTCGTGGGACACTCAGAATCCAGCTGCTGGTCATCGTCGATCCCTCCTGGACCTCGTGAGCAAAGAGTCAACACACCCTTGATCACCTGAAATCATCTGACTTCCGTGGGCATCCATCTTCCTGGCCCCGGGTCACTGGCAAGTGACTGTGAACACTGTCCCTTCTGCTTTCAGGTCATCTTCATCTTGAATCCAGCCTTGGATTTCACCGGACACTTCTTCAGTCTTCGCAAGCAGCAAATCTTCTTTGGCTTCCATAGAAAACAGCGACGCAACCCGACACCAAGAGACACCTATGCACCCGGCTTCCCTGGGTGAGGTAACTCATGCACTCCGGTGACATGGTGTGTGTTGGCCCTCGAATTACTTACCTTGTAAGTGGCTTGCTTGTAGACTTTCTCGAAGTACCCTAGAACTTTAAAAATCCAACCGCCACTTGCTCCATTTAAATCAATAGGGAACCCGCGGCTGTGTTCTCACACTGCACGCGTCTCCCGTGGGTCTTTTACTTACCTGCCTTCGGTGGATTAGTGAAGCTCCAGCAATTCTACAGGCCCTAGGTCTTGTCCCCTTGCAAGTCGACTTTCCTAAACCTTTTTTTTAGTATATGGTCTGGTACGCCCCTAGGGCCCCAGTCATATTTGTGCTTAACTTATTGTGAAACGTTGATATTTGAATGTGTTCCTGACTTCTAATCTCATAAAGAGATTAGTAGAGTGTGTCTAGAAATAAATACATATATATTTGACTGTGAGGAGATGCCTATGTGATGCGGGACAATGGTCATTTGTTCTATGTCACAGATGTGGGGTTGTGCTCGTACATTATCATCTCACCGTTTTTTAACTCTACTTTTATGGTGCCTTTTCCCGCATGACGCTTGGGAATTGTAGGCCTATCACTGGTTATCGCTGATTTTTGTATCACGCTTGGCCTCATTGCAACTTTTTTTGCGTTCGTGTTTTGAATTTTTGCAGCGTCGCGTTGGTTTTAACGTGGTCATTTGATGCGTTGTGGTGTGTCTATCGCATGGTGCTGCCGTGTTGAGAATACCACGTTAACATGGTGTTATTTCCCCGCGATAGACTGCGATGCGTAGAGTTGCGTTAAGCTAATTTTGCGATGAATATCACTCGTTCTTGAGAATATTCCCCATAATGCACAAATTTGGGAAAAAATTAAATCTCAGATGTACCCTGAACAAGTATTCCCAACCTACATTATCAAAAGCATTTTCAATATCCAGAGCAGCTGCAGTGTAGTCCTCCCCACTCAGCTTCAGAAAATATTTCATATGCACCAATCGCCTCAGGCTGATTATTGTATTGCTATGTATTAGAAATCCTGACTTATCTTGATGAGCCAGGTGAGGAAGAATTTAAGCATTCTTCCTGTGATTTTTTGCACATTGCTTAACGTCTTGCATTGTCTATAATTAGGTTGTGTAAGAGTTTCATGTCTGCCCAGATGCTACCGTAAGGGTACTCGAGCGCGGAAAATGAAAGTCATGAACCATTGGGCAATTCGATTTACAAGACAACACCCATGACAGAAGTATGCTGTTCAAATAAAAAAGTTACATAACAGGCATACCTTGAGGATTATGCATATCCAGGAATATAATGCCATCTTCTACCAAATTGCCATCTTCTCCCAAATCTCAAAACACCTGGAGGAAAATTCCTTACTGGCTGACCCCCAAACAATCTTCTGGCTGAGAAGTGGTACTGAATCTGCCCTGATCGCCTTCTGGGATGAGTTAAAAACTACAGTGGATAATCTAAAAATCAATACAAATTTTTTAAAAACTGCAGTGGATAAAGATGGAATGGCAGCACTCAATCTCTCGGACGTATCAGCAACAAGCAACACCATACATTATGCAATGTTACTGAGCAGAATAAATAACATGGGTATCAAAGGAAATATCCTGGACAAAATCAACTCCTAACTTTAAAATAAGGCAAGCATCATATGTGTCTCCTCTTCTCCTCCACGCCATACAACATCGTGAGAAAAGTTTCACAGGGATCAATTACTTTGCATATTTTGTTCAACATTTACATAAAATCATTCCCAGAGCTCCTGAATTTTATCAACCTCACAAGCTACAACTATACTGACAATACCCAGCTAATCCTTGAACTGGATACACCAAATGAACCTGAGCTTTCAAACCTAGACAACTGCCTCAAACCCACCGACCAATGGATGATAGTGACCTCCAACTCTAAAAACATAAATCCTAACTTGTGTCAAATGGAAAATCTACTAACCACTAAGTATCTTGGAGAACTATGAATGCCACACACAACCTCTTCCAAGGTATGGAACATAGGAATTGTGATGGATTCAACCCTCTCTATGATCCACAAGGCAACCAATAGATCACATGCACATTCCAAACCGCGAGGGCACTCTGGTGCATCTTCAATCATCCACCACACTCATTTGATCAAATCTGACCTATACCAAAGGACTGTACCTTTGAGTGTCAAGATCTAGTATGAGACAATTTCAAAGAGTTTAAACTGCAGCAGCAAAACAATTTATTTACCGTAACATTTTCAACCACATCTCACTGGCTATGGGGTTTTTCAGTGCTTCCCAAAATTTGAAAAACAATTCTAAACATCAGTGATATAATTGTTTTCTTTTTACCTCTATAAAAACATCATGAGTGTGGTGTTTTTCCAATGCTTACATTAAATATGTTTTTCATTTCTTTTCTTCTCTTGTTCTTTATTATTAAAGACTGAACTAAATGCCCTTGTCCTTAAAAAAACAAGAACCTTTTTCCGAATAACCTCACTTTACCTGTTTTAGCTCGACCCTTCCCCTTCCTGGTGAGGTTGCACAGGACTGTGGTTTTTGCCTTAAACTTGCATTACTGATTAACCTTAACTTTGTATGTTTCTGTGTTGAATGTGTTCATTTCTGAGTTTTCATACTTACTTGCAGTGGGCTGAGGGTTTGCACTAGCCTTGCATTGCTGCTTCACTGTGTATATGACGTCTTTTAACTTCATATTTATTTATTTATCACTTCATTATGCTTGTGTAATTTATTTTTAGTTTGTAATATGCTACTTAAATTGTAAAGTACTCCAACACCATAGAGTAATGTCCGCACTATTATAAAAAAAGGATACATAAATAAATAAATAAATAAATAAATAGCTCAAACTGTCTATGGCCTAGATGCCTCTCTACACCGTCAGCCCTACTGAGGAAGGAGCACGCACGTGTTAAGTGTGCATTGAATCCCAAGCATGCCACAATCCGTGAAAGACCATAAAACATTTCAGTTCAAATAATTTTATTGAAAAGAAATTGAAATAACAGAACACAGTATGCAAAATAAACGGTACAACTTAGCATTCCAAGCTCATCAGATAAGAATAATAACATCGGACTACCAATATAAGATTAAAAAGAAAAATCCAAAAAAAGTAAAATACATATGTCATCCAGATACATAGAAGAAACACATGGAACATTTAGGAAATCTAACGTGGTTTAAGAACCTCCTGTTGAGAGGGTATTGGTAACAAGCATTGTTTAGCACATGTATCAATAAACATTGTAACAGGCGACCATAGGTCAGCACGTTTTGTAGCCATACGGGGAGGGTACACAAAAGCAGTATCTAATCTGTGATTATGGCAAACAGTGTACCACCAAGCCCTATAGGAGATTTTCGAGGAATACTTCCAATTGACAGTAATCTGCTGAAAGGCAACTGCCAATAATAAATCAGTAATTTGGACATTGAGAGTAGTGTCATCCCAGATGGGGGAAAGGCTACCTAAAAAGATATGAGTGAGGTAAAAAGGAAATTTAATGCCGAAAATTAAATTAATTTGAGACCATACCTGTTGCCAAAAGCTATGTACCTGTGAACAATGAAACAACATATGAGATACATCAGCATTAGGGAAAGAACATGTCCAACACGTGTCTGGAGTAGACACGAAGTGTTTGGATAAGGTAACTGGCGTAAATAACAATCTATTATAGACAAAAACCAACGTTTGGGTAATGTTAGCTGCTCTAGAAGCCTTACGTAATTTAATCCGTATGCCCTTCCATGTTGATAGTGGCCAGCAAGTAGTCAAATCTCGTTCCCATGCCTGTTCAGTTTTTGTCTTCTACCTGTTAGCATCAGTGCCCTGCAAATAACTGTAAATAGTGGATACCTTGGGTGTGGTCATTAACAAGGTCTGAAGACAGGTAGGAGATTTTGCGTCATTTGGAGCATCTTGTATGATAGGGAGATGGGAAAGGGATTCCAGCACAGTGTGTTTGAGCGAGATATACTTATTGAGGAAGGAAGCCGGAAGATTGAATAATAGCCTGAGCTTATCAAAAGGTAAGAATTGTGACTCTGAAAATAATTGATGGGT
The DNA here is from genome assembly GCF_964204655.1 of Triturus cristatus. Taxonomy (NCBI): domain Eukaryota; kingdom Metazoa; phylum Chordata; class Amphibia; order Caudata; family Salamandridae; genus Triturus; species Triturus cristatus. Next base: position 465,845,401 of record NC_140592.1, read on the forward strand.
CCAAATTAAGCCTCTATGTCTCCAAGTCTTCCAATAAAAGGGCTTACCTTGAATCAGCAACTTAGTATTTTGCCAGATTGTTGAGTTGAAAAAAGAATCTTGAGAATCCTTAAGAGAATGTGAGGTGAAAGCGAGTAGGCTGGAAGTGTGTTTTATAACGGGGGTAGAAACGGACTGTGGTTTACGAGAAAAGGAAAGAAATTCACGAAATGAGTAAGGAGCTAAGAAGAGGCGTTCCATTGAAGTCCAAAGAGGACATTCATCTGCGGAGTCAAGCAACTAAAGAGAAGCCTGACGCAATAAAAAAGCTTTCTGATAAGCCTGGAAATCAGGAAAATTGGCACCCCCTTCTGATTTGGGTCGAATTAATTTTAACAAGGACATTCTGGGTTTTTTATTACTCCATAGAAAAGAGGATAAAATGGAATTAACTTTTTTAAATAACTTAGTTGTAATTGGAACCGGAATGTTCAAAATAGTGTACAAGACTAAAGGCGACAACATTATCTTAATGGTATCCAAGCGGCCCCACCAAGATAGATACAAAGGATGCCATTTAGAAGTCAAATCTGAGAGTTTCTGAATACACTTATTCATGCATAAAGTTACCGTTTCCGATATTGAAGATGTGAAGTGAATTGCCCAGATATTTAATGTTATTCGGACTCCATTTAAAATGGGAGGCTTGAAATTCTGAACTAAAAGTGTATTTCGTTAAAGGCAAAATTTCGCATTTATCATTATTTAATTTATAGCCAGAAATAAGAGAATAAGATTTCACCTCCTCCAAAAATGCAGGGATAAATTCTTCTGGTTTAGATATAAAGAGTAAAATATCATCAGCGTAGGCTGCGAGTTTAACGTGGACATTCGGTGTTTGAAATCCATAAATACTAGGGTTATGACGCAGTTTAGATAGAAATGGTTCAAGGGCTAGGTTAAAAAGGAAGGGCGAAAGAGAACACCCATGACGCACTCCTCTACCCAAGTTAAAAAAAGGAGAGATTAGGCCATTAGCACATATTGCTGCACGCGGATTGGAATATTAAATTTATGAAATTCGGGCCAAATCCAAACCATTTTAGAGTGTAAAATAAGTATTTACATTCCACTCTATCAAATGCCTTTTCATAGTCTTATACTATGGCCGCTAGAGAATGATTAAAATGGGATGATTTGGACAAAATATCAAAAAAGAGTTGAGTGTTATCGGCCTTTAACAAAGCCAGATTGTTCTTTCCCTAATAAATTTGGTCAAGACGTATCGCTAAAGCTTTAGAATTTTTTTTATAATCGATGTTAACAAGTGAGATAGGTATATAATTTTTGCAATACTTGGAGTCTTTACCTTCCTTGGGGATAAGTCAAATGTGTGCTTCAGAGAAAAAGCCAGAAGAATTTTTGGAAGAAGAAAAGAAACTAATAAGAGAATGTAACTTGGGAATTAGAAGCTTAGAGAAATGTGTGTAAAATTCGACAGTAAAGCCATCGGGGCCAGGACCTTTATCTTATTTGAGATGTTGAAGCGCATTAAGAAGTTCCTGTTGGGAAAGATCAGATTTTAAACAAGACAAATCCGGGAGCGTTTTCTGGGGCTGTTGGATATTAGCAAAGAATTGCAATAACGAGTGGTCTGTAGGTTGGGTTTCTGAAGAATATAAAGATTTATAGAAAGAGAAAATATATTTAAGATTTTGACATCTTTGAACTTTAAAACTGAGTTGTCATCAAAGATAGAGTCAATGTTCAGTTTGTTTTGGCGAATCTTTAAATAATTGGCAAGGATTTTCCTTGCTTTATTTTTACCCCCATAAAATTTAGCACTCGATTTTAGCCAGTATACGTATATAAATATAAAGAAGCTTATTAAGCGCTCAAATGCCATAAGGCGTCTTGGCGCTAGGGTGTGTGTGCGTTGACGGAGAGGAGGGCTGATAGTTAGCGGAGGTTGAACAACCGGAACTTCAGGGCTTTCCGGAAAGAGGAAAGATTATGTTGAAGTCGCAAGGCCACTGGTAGCTTGTTCCATAATTGGATTGCACAGCTGGCAAATGAGCGGCCACCCCATCTGGCCCGTGTCTGTCTGGCGGTACATATGAGGCCAAGATTGGCCGAACGTAAGTCCCGGGAAGGAGTGTAAGGCCTGAACCTATCCTGACAATCCACCGAACCCCCTCCATACCGTGCCTTGTGCACCAAGCAGAGCGCCTTAAACTCAATTCTCTGCTGAACTGTGCGCCAGTGTAATGACATTTTACCATTGGAGGTAGGGTGACCCTTGGGTAGATTTAAGAGAACACGGATGGCAGCGTTTTGCAGTGACTGGATTTAACTGACCTGGTGCTTATCAATGCCCAGGACCATTGCATTACAATAGTCCAGTCTGGACATGAAGAGAGCGGCCATTACCGTCTTCTGCAGCGCCTGGGGAATGAAGGGGAAGATTTTGCGCAGAGTTTTAAGCAAGAGAAAACATGCTGAGGTTAAACTATTAACCTGGGCTGACATGTTCAGTGTATCGTCGAAAATCACCCCGAGATTCCTCACCTTTCTAACAGGTGAAGGACACTCCCCAGCCTCTGGTGGCCACCACAAAGAGCTCCATAATGGGGAACCGTTGCCAAATTCGATGACTTCTGTCTTCTCAGTGTTTATGTTTAGAAAGCTCAGGCTCATCCACTCCATAACGTCCTTCAGACAGGCGTGGAATCTTGCCGCTGTTAGCTCTTGTAGGAAGGTGGAATCTGACTAATGGTTGCCCCCAACTTTTTGCCTGGTATTTGAATGGTTTTTGACTAGTCTGGCTGGGATCCTGCTGTCCAGGACCCCAGCCTATCTGCTTTCTCCTTAAAACGATGTGAGTACCCTAGGTACAAACCAATTGGATGCTGAGGATGCCCTGACAGTCCCTTGTAGATGGTACCCTATGTACCCAGGGCATGGGTTCCTCAGTAGGCCTACCAGGGCTGCAGCACTTATTGTGCCACCCTGGGACAGCCATACAAACTGACACCACCAGACCACTACTTTAGTCTGGGTAAGGTGGTGCTAGCACCCCTTACAGGGATATAGGTACCCTATATCCCACCCCATTACAACACATATACTCTCATAGGTCACCCCTATAGCAGGCCTTGGTAATCCTACAAGGCAGGCTGCTGAGGTATGTGTGAGGGGGGACCCCTACCTGAGTAGGGCCCCTCTGCAACCTTCGTAAAATCATTGCTGGGTTGTTTGTAGTGTAGCCATACCATATACTCTTAACCGCATTATAAGTCTATCGCGATAACGCAATAACTTGAGAATGGCTACACAGAACCATATCGTGTTTGGTGTCAAACATGCAGGAATCATACCCCCAGTTCGGCCATGGGCATGAGGGCACGATTCCCCCCTGCTAGAGGGGCGATATGGGAAAAGCGGCAGAATTTAGACACCAATTTAAAAGTGCACACGTAGTACAAAATGGCTACTACCCGCCACCCACACGACTCTGGCTGGCTGTTGCTGGGGAAAACCCCAGCCTCGCCAGCTGGACAATAGGGCTCCTGTGGCAGGGAGGTGCTAGCATCTCCCCAGACAGGATATGTGGATTGGAACAGGGTGAGTGCACCAAATGTCCTTTCAGAGTTGCACGTAGGCAGCTACAGCGCCTACATTCTGCATACACCGCTTGGAACAGGTTCAGGGGCATCCTGCCCCTCGCCAAGGTGGGAAACACACAAAGGGGAGAGGGTGTAGCCACCCTTTCCCGCCTCACCACTCATTGGTGGACACTACGTTGGACACTCCCCTAATCTTGGGGATAAAGGTGAATAACGTGGCCCAAGAGCCTCAGATTAATCTTGAACTTTACAGTCTTGACCTTCGAGTTGCTGCTGCCCAGCTGACAGAAGAAATCTCCCTTGGGGTAAAGGAGTTACCCCCCTGCTTGGCAGGCACCTGAAACACTGCAAGTGACCCAGTTGGAACCTCGCTGCTCCTATGGACTTCGACGACTTCCAGCACCCTTGAGGTGGGTTTCCTAAGCATCCCAGAGGCCATTGAGTGTGCTCAGTGAACCTGAGCACCGTGGACCGCGTAGGTGCCGAGATTCCCAAAACCCCAGGACACCGGCCACCTCTTGCGTAGCACACGACCCTGACCAGTGGGGAAGTTGTGCTTTGGCCCATTATTGAGCCAACCACCAAGCAGCATTTGTGCCAAAGACCAGCACCCTAGCCCCCTCCGGTGGCCCGTGGGCTCCCTTTTACGCACTCCATTTTGCTGCCTTCCGTGGTCCCTTGTCTCTCAACTAGTGGGCCCAAGCAGAGGACACTCTCGTTATCTAAGAGTTCTCCTTGTTGCTCCAGGCCTGCTCTACAGTCTCTCCAAAGGAGACCTCTTACAGGCCTCGTGGGTCTGCACCAGTAGCTGATTTGTTCATCTTGCGTGGGTTGCGGTTGCCAAGGCTTAGTGGATCCAATCTGGACACTCACACTGCAGTAACCCTCATCCGATGTGGGACAGTTGCCCCCCAGAAGCTGGCCTTCCTTGAAGCCTCTCGGAGCCCGTGGCTGCAGATCCAAGCTACACCTCTTTCCACTTGAAGCACCCGACATTGAAGGGCTCTTTGCTTTGAGCTCCCTGGTCACTGTGCCGTGACCCAGACTCTGTCCCCTCTGCTTTCAGGTTCTTCTCTTCAACTTCTACAACTTTAATCTTCACGGCATCATCAACGCTTTTGGCTAGCAGCACTTTTGAACATTTTCCCATTGAAAGTCAGCCCGTGACCCGACATCGAAACGACCTATGCACCCGGCTTCCCTGGGGACGGTAACAGTGGTACCTCGGTACTCTCGTGGTAGTGGGCTCCTCAAAAGCTTAACTCTAAAGTTTTAACTTTGAACTCCTGCTAGACGTGTCTTTAATCTGTGTAAATCAAACCGCAACATTCTCCATAGGCTTTAATAGAGATCCCGATAGCAGCTATTTCCACTGCACGCGCCTCCCGTGGGTCCCCTTCCTCATAACCTGGGGTGGATTCTTAAGTGGCCAGCGATCCTAAATGCCCTAGGCATTGTCTGTAGAATTGTCGTGGTTCTTATACCACTTTTTTGATATATGGTTTGGTCCCCCCCGGGGGCCCTGTGATTCCTGTGCTATTTATTGTGTTTATAAATGCTTGTTTGAATTGTAACTTTGCCACTAGCCTCATAAAGAGACTGTGGGATTCTGTCTAGAATAAATACATATATTTTATATATATCCCTGTGTGGGCTACTCTTTCATTTGGTCATTCAAGAGGTTATCTATGGTAAAACAATAAGCTTAACACTCCTTCAAGACTTAGCCTGAAGGCTGCTCTCCACAGCTACCACTAGGATAGCTTTCTTTAAAGGTTGTCTTAAACCTATCATCAATAAGAGTCGAATTGGACTGGTGCAAGGTGTCCCCTATAACTAGGAGACAGCATATGCCAGGCCAACTTCTCACAGCTCTGGTCTATCGGATACTGATATCACCAATTGTGAATCGTCAGCATAGGACACAAAGGTGAAGCCGTGTTTCCTCACTACTCTAGCCAGCAGCCTAACATAAACATTAAGCAGGGTAGGGGACAGAGTTGAGCCTTGTGGGACGCTACATGGCAGGTTGAAGTTACCCGCCCAGTTCAGGCTCTGTTTTCTGTCATCCAGGAACGAGGAAAGGAGGGCCGGCGCCCGCTCAGTACTCCCTACCTCCTTTAGACACCGCACCAACACCGTATGGTTAACGGTGTCGAAGGCGGCCGACAAATCAAGGAGGACAAGGATTGCCCTCCCTCCCCCATCAACTGCTGCCCGAATTCCATCCGCTGCCAAGATAAGGGCCAACTCAGTGGAATGTTTGGGGACGAAAGCCTTGTTGGGACCGGTCAAGCAGGCAGTTACTATCTAGGTACTCAGTTAGCATTGTGTTGATAGCTCTTTCAATTACTTTGGCTACCAATGGTAGGCCGGAGATTGGTCGAAAGTTTTAAAATTCTGCAGGCTCCAATGTGGCCTTCTTAAGGATAGGCCGGACGCTGGCCGTCTTCCAGGCAGTGGGGTAAGCCCCGGCGGCCAGGACTTGATTGATCAGAGACGTGAGGGTGAGACTGATCCTTTCCGCCACCAAATGCATAATCGGCGGGGGGCAGGGATCGGAAACTGATCCTAATTTGATAGATCTTAGGATATCTATTACCACCTCTTCTGATAGGGGACTAAAGGTAGTGAGGCTACACAACAGATACTCCTCATCACACGGTGTCTGCTGCTTACCTGATACAGATTTTAGGGTTGGTGAGTTGGCCAGATCATCATATATTGTCTGCACCTTATTGTGGAAGAAGACTGCTGACTGTTCACAGAAGGCCTGGCCGGGACTGAACAGGTTACCCTGCTGGGGTTTAGCCAAAAGAGACACGGATTTAAAGTTCTTTGACAGAATTGCCCGCATCCTGGATTTTCCGGGTGAAATATGCTCTCTTAGTTGGTCAAGGCACAGTTATAGGCATCCTTGCTGACCCTGCTATAATCCACTCTCCATAGGCGCTCGTACCTTCTGCATTCAACTTTTAGCTGTTTGAGCTCCGGACCATACAACGGTGCACCCAACGGGCGCCTGTTGAGTGTAGCGGCCTGTACGGGAGCAACACAATTGATCGTTCCCAGGATCCACTCATTAAACTGAGTTGCTGCCACCTCGTTGTTATTATCTAAAATTGGAGGGGAATGCTCGAGGGCGGTCGTTAGGCTCTCGGCCAAGTTATCTTGTTCCATCGCCTGAACGTGACCTTGATAGGTTTGTGGGGAGCACCCCCTGCCCTCGGTTTGACCCTAACCTCAAAGAATACTGCTTTGTGATCGGTCCAGGGGAGTGCTTCTACCCTGCAAAAGGAGATATCAGAATGGCTAGAAAACAGTCCGTCTAACGAGTGGCCTCTTGTGTGTGTAGGGTCTGAAACCAGTTGATGCAGGCTGAAGGCTGCCATACAGTCTAGGAGTCTGGTGGAATCAACGTTGGTGCCGAGCTCCAAATGGTATTTGAAATCACCCAGAATAGAATAAAATTCAGAGTCGGTACAAGATTCCATATGGGACAGGAGAGCCAATGGAAAGGCGGCTCTGGGGCCCGGCGGCCGATAGACCAACAGACCTTGAAAAACAGTTGCGTCTCTTAACCTAATACAGAATTGCATTGCCCTAACCTGAGCCTTCAGGGTTACCTTGTAAATGATGGCTATACCACCGCCTCTGCTATCTATTCTATCTTGGCTGAGTAGTGCATAGCCTGATGGCAGGGCTACATTCCAATCGGGACCGGACACTGCGCCCGTCCAGGTCTCGGTGAGAAAGACCATGTCAGGGCTATGAGTATTTAGGAACAATTCAAGTTCATATTTGTGTTTCACGACTGAGCGAGCATTTAAAAGAATACCCATGAGCCTATTAACTAGAGTGGACTCAGGCTTTAAGGCCAGAGCTTGCTCCTCCCCAATGCGGGGAGCAGCAGGTGGCCGAGAGCCATCTCCATTACCAATGCCAGCAAAGGAAGCTATCCTGGCCTTCCTCCCACTACTTCTACCAACATGCATGCCCGTTGAAAAGTGGCAATGTGTATAGGTGTGCATTCTTGACTGACCATCAAAGTTAAACAGAGTGCAATCCCTGGACCGCTACGGCCGAAGTCCAGACAACATCTCTGGCGTGTAGCATACGGGCCTAGTAGGACCAGGGGTTGTGGCCCTGGGCCCGTTCCAGGCGCTGACGGGCGCAGATGGGCTTGCCTTTGGCGCGCCATCGGCGCGCTCGCGCCAGTGTGGGATTCAAGTAAAATTTCCTGGGGAGGACTAGAGCACTAACCCAAGAAGGCAGGCCCGATCGCACGGACGGGCTCCGCCGCTACAATTACAGAGTTGTATGGGAGAAAGTGATAAACAAAATGAAGCAGACAATTTACAGTTAATAACACTCTCGCAGCCCGAAAGTTGCCACCGTGACACAACACTCAGAGCGCCAACATAACACAAGCTGCACGCTCGCGCCAGCGTGGGATTTAAGTAAAATTTCCTGGGGAGGACTAGAGCGCCTACCCAAGAAGGCGGGCCCGATCGTACGGACGGGCACCGCCGCTACAATTGCAGAGTTGTACGGGAGAAAGTGTTAAATAAATGAAGCAGACAATTTATGTTAAAAACAGTAAAAGCAGTTAAAGTAAAGTAAAGTGAAGCGTCTTCAATTGACTTCTTGTTAAATGTCAATTTAGCATTAATGAGCGCTCGTAAACAATCCTCCGAATGGGAAGTATAGTATGAATGCTCTAATGCTTTAATATATTGCAGGAGCGTTATTGTGGACGCACGTGCAGATTTTCGATTCTTTGCTACAAAGTTTATTGTAAAGTCTCTTGCTGACGCTTTAAAAGCATCCCAAATAGTAGCGGGAGATAGAGAATCTGTTTAGTTCCACTCATAATAATCATTAAAGAAGGAGGTAAAGGAAGTTAAGAAGTTAGGATCTAAGAGGAGAGCGTTGTTAAAACGCCATCTTTTAGAGGCAGTATTCTTGGGCAATATATCAAAGCCAATGGAAACGGGTGCGTGATCAGATAAAAGAATGGGACCAATATCTGCGAATGTGAGGGATTGCGAAATATTATGAGAAAGAAAGACATAGTCAAGTCTTGATTGGGTATGATGTGTGGGGGAATAAAAAGAATACTCTCTAGTGGTAGGATTGCAGAGGCGCCAAGCATCAAGCAATTTATGTTGGGAAATGGTGTTAACAAAAGACTTTTGCGTTTTTTTGGGAATGATGGGCACTTTGGAGTTCCTATTTATGAAGGGATCGAACACTTGATTACAATCTCTAGCCATAACAAAGTTGTCTTCAATGCAGTTGGAAATTTGTGTGGCTAAGGCATTCCAAAACGAGGGATACCCTCCCGTAGGTGCATAAACATTAAGAAGGGGAAATGGAATATCATTTAGGGATAATCTAACGATGACCCATCTTCCTACATCATCCATTTCTTGCGACAGAAGTGTAACTGGAAGAGACTTACGACATAGTATTCCAACCCCATTCCGTTTGCCATCTCCAGGAGAAAAATAAGCCTCACCTACCCAACCTTTTTTTATTTTCATAGACTCAATATCCGTAAGATGCGTTTCTTGTAGAAAGACAATATCAGCATTTAACTTAGCTAAGTGTGCTAAAACCCTTTGTCTTTTAATAGGGGAATTTAATCCCCTAATGTTCCATGAAAGCAGTGTAAGCGACATATCAAATTAAGACAAATCGCAAATAGCAGTCAAAAACAACAGTCCGAATTAATGAAGTAAAATAAACATCAATAAAAGAGTTCAAACTTATAATGCTAAAATCCAAACCTATGCAAGAACATTGTAAGTTGATAAAGGAGAAAGAAGAACGAAAGCTGAATAAAATGAGCTGAGAGCAGAGAGAAGTAAAGAAATGAAATAAGCAAAGGTAAGAAAGAAGAAGAGGAAAATTCATATGAGTAAGAAAAAGTGTACAAGCAGAATGATGAAGAAAAGAGAAAGAAGAACATAATACAGAACAAAAAACAGAAAACATAACAAGGGACAAACAAACAAATAACATACCTACAAAGAGAAAACTCAGAGAAGTATGTGAGGGGGTATGGAGCCACATGGCAAAGGCAAGACGTCGGGGATCAGCCAAATGGGGAATCCAGAAGAGACCACGGTGTAGGAATGAGATATCTGTAAGGACGATGAATAATAAGAGTTAAAAACAATAGTGAAAAAAATAATGAGGCTGAATAATAGTTCAAACAAAAACAGAAACATAATTAAAAAGCCAAGAAAAAACATATAAAAGTCAAAACAAAGAAGTAAATACAAATACGGTTAAGGGAAGTTAAAAAGTTAACTTATTTGTGAGATTTCGCAGATATAAACCAACATCTAAGTAAATTGAAGATAGTATGCAGAAAGCCAACAATAGATGGATACAAAGTCAAGAGGATAAAGAAACATGTAATCCATGAAGAAATAGAATTGTATAACTTCAAAAAGTTCATAAAGTGGCCGAAGGAGAAGGTCGCTGAGTATCCATAGCATTTGGATTACACAAATTGATGAAACTCTGCAACCGTACTGGATTTTCATACGTTGTTGTTCTGTTGTTGTATGTGACCTTAAACAAGCACGGATGAAAAAGACCATATCGGGCCCCCAATGACCGAAGAGCTGGTCTCAAAATAAGAAAAGCTTTCTGCCTGGCAGCCGTAGACTTAGCATAGTCTTGCGCAAAGAGCAAAGTCGAGCCAGACCAAGTAATGCGTTGAGCCGATTTGACCGCAGATAGCACTAATAACAAATCTGTGTACCCTAAAAAATAAATAATTACTCCTCTTGGTCGTTGTGAGGATGACATGCTTGAGGAAGGACGACCCAGTCGATGTGCTCTCTGAATGTTTAGGTTTGTGCCTTCCGCTAGATGAAGAACCTTGGGAAGGAAAGACGCAAAAAAGGTAAGGGGTTCTGACCCTTCAACTCCCTCCTTCAGGCCATAAATGCGTAGGTTATTCCTTCTACTGCGATTTTCAAGGTCCTCGACCTGCTTTTGGAGCGTCAGAACTTGAGACTGATGCTGAGAGACGTTCACATTTGTATCACTTAGCATGGAAATGCTTTGTTCAACTGCAGTGACTCTTAATCAAGTTGAGACCAATTATCTGTGAGGACTTGTAACTTAGAATTAGTTTCCTCCATAAAGGGCCAAAGAACTCTTATCTCATCCAACAGCATCTCCATGGATACCGAAGAGGCTGGTTTGGGAGGAGAGGGACGAATTGTGTTTTAAGCGCTTAGTAAGCGACTTTCCAGGTGGTGTAGGTAAAGGGTCCATGTTGGCCATCAGGGTACTTGACGACGACTGCAAAGAATCTTCTAGGTGAGAAAATGCAGTAAAAATTTTAGAATTTTTAATAAAAATTTGCTTTTGTTGCGTCTTTGTAGGTAAGACACCTTTTATTCTGCCCATAGAGACGTAGCGTCGCCACAAAGACAAAAGAAGTATAAAAGGGAGTGGTAATAAACAGAGGAGCGCTGCGGATGGCAATCAAAAATGCTGGGAGATGTCTAGGTCAGAAGCACAACATCCAGCAAATCAGAGGCAAAGCAAACAGAGTATATTATGAAATAATATTTTGACCATACATGGAGAAGAAAAATTAAAGTGTCACAGTCCTTAGTACATGGCGTTGCAGCTTAAAAAATTAAATTGGTGCCACAAAATTTCAGTAGACTGAGGTAATAGTATCAGAAGGAGCCTCAGAAGCATTTAAAATGGCCGCCAGAAAATCTCTTCATCCAGAAACATTGAGGAGACAACTACTTGGCCAAAAACAACATGCGAGGGGCAGAGGAGGACCTCAATGCCAAGCAAATCAAGCAAAACAGTCCTTTGGTGAGATGGGTATAAAAAAAGAAGCAACGCGGCAATTATAAGAAGTTTTACCAATCGCAGGTAAAACAAAATGGCGGCCGCAACTTTGTTCGTGAAAACTTACAAGCTAAATAAATACAAATAGGGAGCAAATACAGCCTCGTCGAAACATCCAGGGTAGTCAGCAGGGTTTCCGACGTCCTACAGGCGATTTCATTGCATCCAGCGCTGCCTGAAACTGCGGAAACCCGAACTCCCGGCGGATCGCTTCACTCCGACGCCGCCATTAGCCGCGGGCGCCAAGCCACGCCCCGACCATAAAACATTTATAAAATATAACTCGCTTACAGTCTCATACACTACAGAACATACATGACAGGAAATAAATGACAGAGAAAATGTCAGCAGGGCACAACCTCCATGACACGGAAAGTTACATACATGTCCAGCACAAGGATCAATAGGACACACCAACTGGTACAATTTGTGTGGGTGGGGGGTTGTTCAATGACTGACTAGAAAGGAGGCCCACGTCCAGTGTACTATCTCCAGATACCACAATACAATTAAAAGCTACACCTGTCCAACCAGTCTTACGTGTTCTGGAGACCAGTGCACAAATATTGAAATTAGGACATGCTAATTATCAGAGTGACATTTGACCTTCAAAAAGTGACCTCTAGGGACACACATTATTGACACCTGTCTGATAGTAGAGACACATGCCAAGGTCAAGATCAAGAGTCACGAAAAGAAACCAAACAAGTCCAACACAGTAATCACAGTAGTGCTCCAATGCCAGCCCAGAGACAACAGCTTCCAAGGGTGAGAACTGCCCAGGACCACAGGGGATGCAACAAAATTACGAAATCGCCACATCCACATCAATAGACATTTAGACTATACTGTGTCTGCACATATCCTCATCTGAATGCGGAGATGAAAATCATAATGAAGTACATCTTGTAGAGGGGAGATTATAATAATTAGGAAATTGTACACGTTCCCATAATGAAATAACAATACATCTGTGAAGAAAAGCATCAAACGATAATTAATAAGTAGATTTATTGTATAATTACGCAGCACAGCAACAGGAACAACTGATACTAAGACAGCTCCAGTACAACTGGCCAGTCTCAGTACAGATTCCAGTCCATGGTTCCAAATGGAACTAGAACGCATAACAAATGACCACTCATGTGGCAGCAAGTAGAAATCAGCATATAACATATCCCCCTTTCATACAAAAACAAAGAAAACAAGATATGAAAACAGAGCAATAGTATATAACAGAACTATCAAACAAAATCTGAGAACTTCACAGGAAAAGATCTTGCACGAGTGGAACCTTTCACTCTATGAGCAACTGAATCACCATGTGATCTAGTGGTATCCAGACCATTGGAAATCTCCAGCTGGGAGCAACCATTCAAAGGTAATTTAGGAGATGAAGCATGAGAATCATTATAAACATCTTCTGCCCGAGATCTAATATTCGTTGGACATCTAGAAACCCGCCTGACATTCCAAAGCTTACCATCCTGGGTTATAAGAGAATTCTTAAAGACTTTGGTGATCTTAATGGGCTTATAGAACTTACTCATGCATTTCCCTAAGAAACCCGGTTTTTTTACTCTCACCCATTCTCCTACTTTAAAATTGTGTTCCTTAACTTCCACTTACGGTCAAACCATTCCTTGTTCTTAATTTGTTTTTCCTTAACTCTAATGCTGGTACCACTTATATCTTGGACATTCCTTATTTTATTGTCACACTTCTCTTTAAGCCACCAAGGACAAATATAAGAAGCAGGATTCCTGCCCCTTAACAAATAAAAGGGACTGACCTCCGTAATCGAATGTGGCGTAATCCTATACGTCCACAACCTTTCCCTTAATTCTCCTTTCCAATCCTGAGAATACTTAAGAACCTCTGAAACATAACCCTTTAAAACACGATTGAAACGCTCAACCTGCCTATTTTCGTGTGGCGCATACAATGCCGTGGTAACATGTTTGATCTGGTGACACATAAGATATTCCTCCATCTCCTTTGAAGTCAACTGCACCCCATTATCAGTCACAATGACCGAAGGACAACCTTCCCTTGCAAAAATTTCTTTAAAGAAATCCAAAACTCTAGAAGTGGTGGCCATTGGGACAAACTTTACTTCTGGCCATTTGGAATGATAATCTACCAACACAAAAGCATACCGTGAATCCAAAGGCAAATTCAAAAAGGGACCAGAAATATCAAATGCCAGTTTCTTCCAGGGTTCCTCTGGCCAAACTGTGGGACTAAGAGGAGGGACATTGACCCTAAGCATTTTATCATTAGAAATGCAAACATCACACTCCCTAACAACCCTATCAGCCATGCGATCCATCCCTGGCCACCAAAAATAAGTCCTCATTAACCGCTTCATGGCAGACATTCCTGGATGTGATTTGTGAGCCAAATTAAGAATCATACCTCGGACTCCAAAGGGTGGTACACATTTACCAGCTTTATAGACAAAATCCCCTTCTAACTCCAAATCATCCGCCACATTATACAAAGGCATAAGCTCTTCTGACACATCTTTCCTATTTGGCCAACCTTCCACAATAAATTTCTTCACTGACTCCCATAGAGAATCATTCTCCTCACTAGACTTCCACGATACCTCTGATATGTCCGCAAACGCACCAACCACCACATCCTGAATGGTTGTAACAATATCTGTATCATCTTCTTTTTTACTAGGCAAAGAAACACAGGGATGACGTGACATAAAATCTGCAGTTACATTTTTCTTCCCTGGTACAAACTCCGTTTTAAAACAATACTCCTGCAATCTCGAAGTTAGCCTCGCAATCCTGGCAGTGGAATTCCACCCTCCTCCTGGAGAAAGAATATTAACCAATGGTTTATGATCTGTCCTCAAGGTAAACCTTCCACCCCAAATGTAATTCCTAAAATGTTCAATCGCCCAGACACATGCCAACAATTCCTTTTCTATGACAGCATACCGTCTTTCAGTTTCATTTAATGTTCTAGACGCAAAACACACATTCCATTCCTCATTTCCTGATTTCTGTGAAAGAACCCACCTATGCCATATAAGCTGGCATCTACTGTAATTACACAATGTTTGTTAATGCAAAAAGGCCTTAAAATGGGAGCATTGACAATATCCTTCTTGATCACCATAAAGGCTTCTTGTTGTTCATCTGTCCATTCAAAAGTTGCCTTCTGGCGCAATAACTTCCTCAAAGGCTCCATCTTATTTGCAAAATTTGACACAAATTTCGAATAATACTCGCACATTCCTGCAAAAGACAATAATTGCTCCTTAGTCTTGGGCGAGGGAGCATTTAAAATTCCATCTACGTTTGATTTTTTGGGAATCACACCATCACCTGTTAGAGTATGCCCCAAATACTCCACACTTTCTTTAAACATTTTACACTTGTGAGATTTAAGGGTTAAACCATTTTTTTTTAGCCTGAGACAAACCTCCTCCAAGTGTTTTAAGTGCTCTTCATTATTGTGTGAAAATATTAAAATATCATCCTGAAAGCACTTCACGAAATTATCAATGTCCTTGAAGATGTTAAACATAATTCTTTGGAAAACAGATGCCGCTGAGGCCAAACCAAAGGGCATTCTGTTATATTGAAATAACCCTTGTGGAGTTATAAACGCTGTCAACATTTTCGATTCCTCAGTAAGCGCGACTTGGTGGTATGCTGACCTTAAATCAAAAGTCGAAAATACTTTCGCCCCTTCCAACAATGACACCACTTCATTTATATTGGGTAATGGGTGACAATCAACAATGATTTCTGAATTCAAGGCTCTCAAATCCACACACAACCTCAGAGATTTATCTGGTTTCCGGACTAAAACAATGGGGGAAACCCACTCAGACGAATTAATGGGCTCTATTATGCCTTCTGATACCAGATCTTTTAACATGGTTTTCAACTCATCCCTTACGTTAATGGGTACTGGTCTAATCCTTTGTCTAACCGGTGTGGCATTATTCTTAAGTTTAATCTGGTGGGAATAACCCTTAAGTTTTCCTAAAGATTCTGAAAAAACTTCTTTGTACGAGTCTTTTAAGAAGTTCTCCATAGTATCACATCCTGTAAAGGAGATGTAACTATCATTAACAGACTCATCCAACACCACCGGATCCTTAAGTCTAGGATTCAACATTACCCCAAGCTTCCACTGATCTTTCCAGCCCAATACATTTATACCCTTAACTGCAATGTATAAGTTAATATTTGCCAATCTGTTTTTAAAAGTCACTGATGTTTTGAAATAACCCACCATGTCTATGCGTGAACCATCATAACTCAGCGGGTTTATGTCTGGTGGCAACATTTCATTACCCTCGAAAACCCCTTCCAGCTTCTCTTCAAAATATTGTCTTCCAATAATGGTCCATGGTGAACCTGAGTCAGCCATGAGATCTAAATCTACCCCTGACACTCGAACCACACACATGGGAGGATTCCTGGCCGGAGTGTTCTCATCTTCTTCCCAGTCAGCCATGCCAGACAAAACCGACACCACAAACCCAGTATTCTGTGGCCTGTCTAAATTTCCTCCCTCAACCAAATCTTGTACAGGACCTTGTAACGTAGATGAAATTCTTGGGCGAAATTGACCTGCAAATTTCCTTTGTTCCCTGCACATGTTAACAAAATGACCAATCCTACCACAATTCTTACACTCTCTCTTTAAGGCTGGACACCCAGAAAATGATGCCATGTGGTTCCTGTTCCCACATCTGTAACAGGCTAGACTCTTTCCCCACCTTTTGAAGTTAGGATTACTCCCTGACAGCGGATTATGCACCTCATTTTTACTCTCATCTTGGCGTTTCACAGACGCAATCTCTTCGGCTTTATCTACCTTGCTATTATTCTTAACCACATGCATCCACTTCTCAGTTTGTTCAAAAGCTTTCGCTGTCGAAATTGCTTCTGATAATTTGGGATCCCCCATCACCCACAACTGTTTTTGAGTTTCTTTACATCTTACATGTACAATGATTTGATCTCTTATCATTTCATCTGTAATTGTACCAAAACTGCAATGTAAACTTAAATTGCGCAACGCAGTTAAGAAATCATCAAATGACTCACTTTCTTCTTGCACCCTCGTATAAAACTTAAATCTGTTTAGTGCTATATTACTTCTGGGTTTAAATCTTTTCTCTATTCTAATCAAGGCTTCATTGTACACATTAGTTGCTTCGGCATTTTCCGCAACCGTAATTTGTGGTAAAGCTCTAAAAACCATCTGTCCCTCAGATCCTAAACAGTGTAAGAGAATACTTTTCTTCCGTTCAGCTCCCATCCTCTCCCCATCTATGGCCTTCATGTAATTTAAAAATTCTTCCTTCCACCTGGCCCATGGAAGAGGTGGATCGCCTTTCGTTTGTAGGAATTTAGCTGGTGGTTCAAACTGCATTTTTTTTAAATATCGTTAAGCATGTAAACTTTAGTTAACCTTTAACAAGCTAGACTAACCAGACTTAAAACAATACTATATACATTTCCTTTTCATACATCAGTTAAATAATATAAGTTTTATCTACACGAATCACCTTAACCCTATATATATACATAAAACCTTGAGCGCCTCTTTTTTTTTTAACAGTTACTTCACCCCGAGTCTACTTTTACTCCTGCGATCTTGCAGATGAAGTAACAAATCTCCCAAGTGTTACATGAGGAAACTTCAGTACTTGTTAACGTTCCTCTGCCCAAAGTCCTCTTTCTTTTTAAAACGAAAAAAAAAATATTTCCAAGACTTACAAGCGTTTAATCCTTGTTTCTGGCCTAAAAAAAAAAACCAGGTTCAGAAACCGTTACTCCGAACCGACACCTGTACAATATATTTAACCGGAGATGAATTCCAGTCTTTTCCAAACGTTATCGTTCTTCACCGTGTTCATCCCAATCCAAAATGGCCGCCACGCCAAAAGCGTCCTTGAATACTTTATACTGTTGCAAAATGGCCGCCACGCAAAGCGCGTTGTGGACGTCAATAATTACTCCCAGGCTTCCATCCGATTCCCAGACTGCACTTCGAAGTTCCAAACGAAGCAGTAATGGCGGAGAACACAGAACCGAGAGAAGACACCAGGACTCGAAGAAGAACCACGACGTGCCAGCGTTCCCGGAAGAGCGAGACAACACACCAGGACTCGAAGACGAACTGCCAGCGTTCCAGGGACCGATTTTCAAAAGATGCAGTAAGTGTCTAATACGTTTATCAGCCGATCTTGAGCCAACGTTGTAGTACCTTTTTTCCGCTGTAAATCGGAGATTCCCACGTAGATCAGCAGACACTATTGTGATCTCCAGACAGCTTGATTGTCGATTTCTCCCTTTGCTTAATCGTCTTCCTTGTAAAACGTTTAATCCATCCTTATTTCAACTCGATGAAAATAGCTTCAAAATACACCATCTTCCAAAATCCGTTTTATGTAGTAACATTAGCTCGCTGTATCTCCACAGTTTCGACGGATATTTTCTTGGTTTATTCCTTTTTTTTTTTTAAATAAATTAAGTTTATAATGGGTTCAGGAACATAAATCTTCCTCTGTGGTGCTTCTTAAGTTGAGAAGAATGTTCCTCCGCTCGTCGCCATTGAAGAAAAGCATCAAACGATAATTAATAAGTAGATTTATTGTATAATTACGCAGCACAGCAACAGGAACAACTGATACTAAGACAGCTCCAGTACAACTGGCCAGTCTCAGTACAGATTCCAGTCCATGGTTCCAAATGGAACTAGAACGCATAACAAATGACCACTCATGTGGCAGCAAGTAGAAATCAGCATATAACAATCTGTCTATATGTGTTGGGCCTCGGCACAATACCACGCAGCTGCAACCAGGCAAATATAACCCACGGAGAACTCCAGTCGAGCTGTCTAAAAAGACTGCATCCCTGATGCCTAATTCAAGCACATCAGTAAAGTGGAGCGGTTATGAGGAGACACCCAAAAACATAACCACCTCTAAGGGGAGGACTTGAGGCGCACCAACAGTACTGTCTGGCAATGGCGGCTCAGACATCTTTTTTACCCACTCGCCAGGCTCAACACAAAGCTGATGTTCAATGGGAGGGACGCTAGGCCCAACAAACCACCAATAGTTCAAAGTGAGTGATACACACAGCACCATTAGGTCCGATTCACGAGGATATTGCTGTGACTTACTATTGCAGTACTCCTGGCTAACTCCCGCATGCCATAAGAAAGCCAGGTGCACACCTCTCTTATTAATATAATTCAGGTCTGCTAAAAAATAACACACCTATTTATAGCAAAATATCCATGTCTCAGCTATGATACTCAGTATAGGACCATAACAGATAAACTAGTTGTTAACAAATGAATCATGTCATTCTTTACTGATTTTCGACTTGTCACAGTGATTATGACATCAACAAAGAACCTGCAGAGTGCCCTACGTCCGATGGCTGCATAATTAGTATAATGCACACAGCATGTGTTGCATTTACTATACACCAATCGAAAATGTTCATTTAAGCACAATCCACAACAGTCTTTTGCCCAGCACATACCTCAATTAAAAAGATCACTGTCTTTACACCTCCTCAACACTCTGCATTTGACAGAAGAGATACGACTCTTACTGCCACCATGCCACAATACATATATATCATGGTTGATAAGAAGAATTACTGTGCTCTAAGGTCCTCGTTCCACTCGCCCTAGTACTGCAGGAGCTAAGACTGGCCGAATAATACAAATACCACAGAGTGCAGAATTTTGAAGGTGTGGTATTATTTCCTTCCCCCTTTGGGTGCAGGTGGAAAGAGAGAAAACACAGTGATACCTCACATTTCCCCACTTTGACTTTGTGTATATTGCAGTTGTTTCCCCACACACATTTTGTGACATTATTACTTGCCAAATTCATGCACAGAAAAAGTGTAATTTTTGAGCTCTAGTTGTAACTACAAATAGTCAGACACAAATCTCCATTTGCACCGGTGTTCGGATTATCTGAGCCAGTGGAATAAAGGCCTTGATACAATAACAGGGCCCGTCAGATAAAAGGTTGGCGTCCATTCTTGGAACAGGCATATTTTAGTGTCACTATCTGGATCACGTGCCCCTTCTAAGAAAGACTCTTTCTTGGTGCTTCCCAAGCGTTTTAGAACTATAGCCCGATTTTAAGAACGACAAACTTTCACGATCCACCTAAGCTTCAATGGATTTGAGGCCGAGTTGATTTTTGAATGTAATGACAGCAATTGTTTGCAAGCATCATGACACCGATTGCACCCTTCAATATCGGACTGTGGCCAAGATATTGAACTGTCTATAAAAGCGGTAGATGATGAACTGAGCTGTAGACTGGAAAAAATATTGGTGTTGATACAAATAATTATAGCAAATTGTAGAATCCTCTCCTGCAGAAGAGTTTGGGGTCAGGCCTCATACCCCTTTCTGTGTTAAAACAAGGCCCAGTGGAGCATTATCCATCCATCCATCCATCCATCCATCCATCCATCCATCCATCCATCCATCCATCCATCCATCCATCCATCTATCTATCTATCTATCTATCTATCTATCTATCTATCTATCTATCTATCTATCTATCTATCTATCTATCTATCTATCTATCTATCTATCTATCTATCTGTCTGTCTGTCTGTCTGTCTGTCTGTCTGTCTGTCTGTCTGTCTGTCTGTCTGTCTGTCTGTCTGTCTGTCTGTCTGTCTGTCTGTCTGTCTGTCTAGAACAAACACAGCCCAAGGACACAGAAGCACTTTACGTGAACACCAGATTACATTACCCGAGGTCAAATCCATTTTACTACAAGCGAGGTAGATTAAGTGATTTTCCTGGTATCAAAGGATGTTGAGCCAATACCAGGAATTTGAACTGGGTGGCATATTTACAAGCCCCTATTGCCACCACACCGTCACTTTTTCTGACGTTGTGGTGGCGATAAGGGCTTTACCTTGTTCACAGACAGCGTTAAGCCACTATGTGGTTTAATTCCGCCCTTTGAATAAGGCCCCCTTTCACGCTATACTTAGCGTGAAAAGGGTGGACAATGGGTGTTGCAGTGGGCGTTCCACCGCAACACCCATTGATTTTGATACTGCCCCATATTTACAAGGGCGGCGTAAATATGGGACAGCGCCAAAATTAAGACCAGGGAAAACCTGGTCTTAAACAGGAGCAACGAGGAGAAATGATACATTTCTCCTCGTTTTTGCTGTTTCTATGTGTGCCGTGTTGTGCAGCACATATAGAAACAGCAAAAGAGCATTGATTGTTTATGTGTAGAATGGTGACCCTTCCTGCACATAAACAATCAATAAAAAATTATGTTTTGTAACTTTTATGTGTGCTGCATTAAGCAGCACACATAAAAGTTTAAAAATGCCATTTCAGATTGTTTATGTGCAGGAAGGGATACCTTCCTGCACATAAAAAATCTCCCCCTACAGCACAGGCACCATTGCACTATGGTGCATGGGTATCTGCGTTGGCACTAAGCAGCTAAAAGTAGCGCCAGCGCAGGGCTGCACCATATCCTTGTAAATACGGTGCAGCCCTATGTTTTGGAATTGCCGGAGCACAGAGTTAAACCAAGGTGGCTAAGGCCATGCTTTGCTACTTCCTCGTTAATATGCCCAGTAGTTCCTCAGGTCCAAAGTCGGCAGCACTGGCAGTTAGGCCACATCCATATTTTTTAATTTATGTTTGAAAGTCATAAAGAAGTGGCATGGTTGTGTATGACTGTGAATAGTGAGCACGTTCTCTGTTGAAATGGCTTTACGAAGTAAAACAACAGCACCAACAAAAATTGAAAGGTACACCCGAGTCATGCTTGGTAATACTTGCAGGGGTTGGTTTTAAACTGGAGTTAGGGATATTGTTCAGCACTTTTTCACTGGTGGGCAAACAGGGCTAATCATTTTAAATATTACTTACATACAGAGCATGACTTTCTAGTGCAACAAATTGTGTAAAATGCTGCTGTATCTTCTGTGTAAGGGACACTTTCTCTATGTGTCACGTCTCACCCCAGTTGTTCTACAAATATGATCAGAAGGGAAGGAAAAAGGCAGGCACCGCACTCTGGTTGCAAGTAATAACCCACGTGCTGCTGCAGACATCAGGAAACATTGGGCAGTCTTGAATGTGTCCTTTTCGATAAGGCTTGGGTGAACAAGCAGTACTCACTTTCTTCCGAGTGTTTAGACATGAGGTAAAGGAAGGGGGTGTTGAGTTCTATAATCTAAAGTTAGTTCAAGAAAAGTCATGTCAACCGTGGTTTACAGAGAATCCTTCTTCTAAGCACCATAGACTGTTGGCATACAGTTGGCATAATGGGAAAGAGGTAAGTTGGAGTAGTTGTAAATAACTCCCTTTGGAAGGTACTATAGATACATAGTTAAAAATTAAAACACCCAATCAAAAGACATTCATACTCCCAGTCTCGAGTGAGTTGAGAGGTCGCAGAAACACATCAATCCACAAACTGTTCAAAACATGCAGTGTTTTTATTAACAAAAATCATGTCATACATATATATATAAAATGCATCCAAATGAAAACCCAAATAGTCTAAACAACATGAATTCATTGATAAAAACAGAGACACAAACAAGACAATCACATTTGTAATTGACCCGAACAAATTTATAGGAATCATTACGAACAACATATTGATTCTTACAAAGTAGTTCAGATCAATGACAAATGTGATTGTCTTGTTTGTGTATCTCTTTTTATCAATGCATTCATGTTGTTTTAGACTATTTGGATTTTAATTTGGATGACATATATGTATGACTTATTGCATTTTGTATTAAAAAATATTGTATTTGGTTTTAAAGTTTGTGGATGGATGTGTTTTTGCAACATTTAAGCTCATTCGAGACTGGGAGTGTGAATGTCTTTTGATTGGGTGTTTGAATTTTATATTATGTATCTATAATGCTTTCCAACTGCAGTTATTTATGACTGATAAGTCTTTCTTGGAGCCCTGTCCCTTTGGATTGTGGGGCCCCTCTCATTGCATTTATCTACAGTTATACAAATGCCGGGTGCATCATGCAAAGGGTTTTCAATTGTATGCGCTAAATGACTGTAAACTAGTCAAGGTGTCTATGAATGACATTATTTGTTCTTGCTTTCATGATGATGTCTCCATTTTTAATAGTAGAAATGCCAATTCCTTTTTTTTTTACTTCAGGAATGCTCCCCTTATGCGGCTCATCTATATGATGCTGAGGGTGCCAACACTCAGATGAGGCAGCTCCCAGGCCTTTGCGGCAACTACTGCACTGAATTCTGGCTCCAGTGTCGATCCACTCTTAGCCTTCTCATTGAAGAGACAGCGATCATGGATCTTGAGTCTGACCAGCGGAAGTTCTGTGGATTCTTGCTGCTTGATGATCCAAACTATTGCTTCCCCAATGTCTTAACCAATGCTGAGTTAAACAACCGCCTCGGCGAGGTGCAGGAGGATTCTGAAGGCTGCCTCCAGCTCTGCTTGCAAGAGGTGGCCAATGGCCTGAGGAATCCAGTGGCTATGGTGCACGCCAATGATGGCACCCATCGCTTTTTCATTGCTGAGCAGCTTGGGTATGTCTGGGTCTTCTTGCCAAATGGTTCGCGTCTTGACAAGCCATTCCTCAACATCTCCAAAGCAGTTCTCACTTCTCCATGGGCCGGGGATGAAAGGGGTTTTCTTGGGATAGCTTTCCACCCTGCATTTAAAGCCAATGGGAAGTTCTACATCTATTACTCCATTTCAGCTAAGAAAGAAGAGAAGATCAGGATATCAGAGTTTCGTTTGTCAACTCATGATATCAACATGGCTGATCACACATCAGAACGGTAAGCATTTTATTTATTTACCCCTCAGTTACTAATGTTTTGTTAGTTGTCCTTAAAAAGGTGTGAAGCAAATTATTGCAAGTGTTTTAGGGACCATAACCACAAGAAAATAGATAAACAAGAAAGTCATCGATTCACAGAGAATCTCTGGCTTCTATTCTGGGAAACAGTATTATCTAGAATTCTCATATTCATGTATTCAAACTGTGCTAAAATGATTCTGCTACTTTTATGTTGTATATTACAAGATCTTCTATATCAGTCTTTAAAATTATTGCATCCACTGAATTGCACACCACTATATTGTCAAGGTATATATATATATATGTTCTTCCCCAGCTATGTGAATTTGCATATTAGCAGGTGGGAGGAGCAGATGCTCACAAATAAATGGGCCGATGAATGGGTTGAAAATGTGGCCCTGTAGACCAGGTATATCGATGACTTGTTTATGATTTGGAAGGGGTCTGAGAGTTCTTCAAAACAATTTATCAAGAAAATCAATGACACTAGTTTGAATTTGCAATTCACCAATTCCATTAGCGCACAAGATAGTACATATTTTTGACTTGACTGTATATGTAAAAAATGGTAGGTTGAACACCAAAGCATTTAGAAAGCCCACCGCAGGTAGCAATACGTTGCATGCTCAAAGCTTTCACCAAAATAAGCTTAAATGCAGCATTCTCTTTACTGAAAACCTATGGATCAGACACAACTGCAGTGATGAGGAGGAGTTGAACCATGCATAAAATGAATTGACAAACAGATTTATCTCAAAGGGCTACAGACAAGATATCATACAGGCTGCTAGGGATAGGGCCAACGAAAAAAGCACGAGAAAATCAGTTGTTTTCTAAAAATAAGATTAAGAAGAGCATCAAGATCATGAAATCAGACTGATTACATGAAATTGCTCAGAACATCAGGTAATAAGGAGAATACTGACTAAACATTGGCATCTGATTAATAGCGATGCAGTTATTGGACACACAATACACAATAGGCTGCAGATTACGTTTAGGAGATCCAAATGTATGCAGCAGGAATTGGTCACCAGTAGCCCTGAGAAGAAGATTCCAAAACATCAGTTAACAAGTAGTAAGGAATTCAGAAAATGTCATGGGTGTAAGGCCTATCAGTATGGGGTAAATATGACTGAGGTTATATCACATTTACCTAATACCCTATTTAAGATATGAGGAGCATTTAATTGCAAAAGTAAACATGTGGTATACATTTTGAAATGCTCTTGTCCTAAAATATATGTGGACAGTACAATTTTGAAAGTACACAAGAGAATCTTGCAGCACCTGCAGGCATTAAGAATAAGGATCATAGCTAACTTGTTGCAAGGCACTTTGAGGAGGTGCATAATAGCAATCGCAAAGAGCTAAGATATTTTGTGGTAGATTTTGTACCCATAAATATATGAGGTGCCAACAGGGAGCAGAGGTTACAGAGATTAGAGTCCCACTAAATATTGGATTTGAACACCAAAATACCAGAGGGCTTAAATACAGAAGAGGAATTGTATATACATTTATAGTCCCTCCCTTTATCTACAGCCACAGAGCCATTGTTTATCAGTATCATTACCTTTAGACTCAACAATTCGAATTTTGTTTGATTCTGTATTAATTTAGGTTTATTGGTTCCATTTACTTATTATTTTGCATTTTCTGGATTAGTATATTGGTGTTTGCTCACTAGGGCTTGATTCAGGACTAGTTATGCTGTTAAATTTTAGAAATGTTTAAGCATGCGTGATGCTGAGTCAACCTTGTGGAGCGCATTATGCTACATATCATTGGTGGAAACTAATTGACACATGATATTTTATTCCCACTTGGGCACAATTGTACACTTATGATGCAGCTGAATCCAATGACTGTTTTTAGCAGGCATCTTGCTTATTTAATATTATGGGGCGAAATAAGCAACATGATTATTAGAGGCTGATGGATCAATGCGCAGAAGAACTTACATTTTTATTTTGTGCAATACAAAATGTAAATTATGTGAATGCCTTAGGGATGCACTGCGAATGTATCAATCTAATAGAATCACAAAGTATGTCTTTGAAGTATTGATAATGTATTGATTCAAAGAAACACAAAGTAATTCTTTCAGATTGAGAAGACAATGCACGTGGTTGTATAAATAGTACTTGTTCGAAGTGGAGCACACTTGTTTGCTATGGGATGATGGGCGCACTGTTCCTGCTTTCCCATAGCAAACTGCAATGTCCCAGGGATGGGCACACCGGAACATTGCTGGAGTCGATCTGGGGGGTGGCAGTCCCCAGGGCCATTTATGGCCC
This sequence comes from Triturus cristatus, assembly GCF_964204655.1. Taxonomy (NCBI): domain Eukaryota; kingdom Metazoa; phylum Chordata; class Amphibia; order Caudata; family Salamandridae; genus Triturus; species Triturus cristatus. The sequence continues at coordinate 465,871,078 of NC_140592.1, forward strand.
GGGGAGGTGATGGTCCCCAGAGCAGCGTGAGGGGCGCGTGCCCCCCCTTGATTTTTAGAGCCCTGGGGAGGTGGCGGTCCCGGGGCTCTGTGCTGGGGCTGGAGCCTCCCCATGCATCTTATAATTAAAAACATCCCCAGGGAGGTGGTGGTACCTGGGGCTGCAGGGAGGTTGCATGGTCCCCTGCATTTTAAACATTTAGCCCCAAGGTGTTGGAGGTCTCCGGGGCTGCGAGAGCCTGTGTGGGCCCCTGCATTTTTATTTTTTATTGCCCAAAGGACCTGGCCCACCCGGGGGCCTAAATTAAATGAAGCGCAGGAACCCATGCTTCGTTAAAAAAATAACGTTTTGAGGGATTTGCGGATCCAATGCGACTCCCACAGAATCTTTTTTTTAAATGCTTTTTATGGCCCATGTGGGACCCCCTAACAGGCCTAGGGGGTCAGGGTGTTTCTACCCTGACCCCTTTTCTTTTTTCAAACGTTTTTGCTTGTGACTCGGTTCACCCAATTCACAAGATGGCTGCCAACTCTGCATGGTTTGAAGTGTTGGCAGCCAATCAGATCTCAGGCACGAGATCGGCAGGAGTTTATTAATCCACAGTCGCCACAGTTGTATATCTGAGAAATCTTTACATTTCGCGGGAACAACTGAACTGATTTACACCATTTACCAAAATGAGTTCTTTCTGGACCAAGAGCTACAGTTCTGCCAAATTTGGTGTAATTCCGTTCACCAGTTCGGGATGTAACCGTGTCAAACTTTTCCTATGAAGCCCCCTGAGACCTTCCCTGAGATGTCAGGGAGAGGATCCACCTAACCTCCACAATTGCCTCAGAAAATCTACAACATGATCGAAGGACCTTCTTAAAGCGTGGCCTGAGATGCTACCATTAATCAGAGCTTCCCCAGTGTGCCGCAGCCATCTGTGGGTAGAGGCAGGGTCAGTATGCAATCACCATGGGACAGAGCCCCCTTCACATCAGCTTCATCCAGGGGAAGTGCTGGGAGCAGCAATCACCATGAGCTAGTCGAGACAGAGAGAGGGAGGCACTACACAACTATATTACCCGCGGGCCATATCCTTTCTCGACAATAGTAGAGAGCCTGGAGCTGGGAGCATGCCACTTCATTGCAGGGTAAGTATCAGCTAGTGAGCCACACACACTGGGGTGGGGGCACTCTGCATACTGGACCCAATGCCAGAGGGCAGGCACACTCGGGTAAATATATATATAGGAAACAATTATTAAAATAAAATGTGGCGATGTACAGATTGATCAATATCCAGAGTCAAGCATAACTATCACACTTGAAAATTCGATTGAAAATTCATTCTTTAATATTTTTGTAAAGTTATATACTTTTTTTTTTTGGCTTTTCTTTTCCCTTATTTATCCAACACAATACTCATGTAGGTATCATTGTAGCTTCCTAACACAATATAACAGAATTATTCAGAATTAATCTATAATTTACAATTTGTCAGACATTTTATGTTTTCTGTTTTCAATCGTATTGCAAAATATCACACACAATTACTACATAATAAACATGGCTATTTTCATCTATTCCAGTCTACGCGCGTTTCGGCGATCAGCCTTCCTCAGGCAGCCATGGTATTCAAGAAATCCTAAAGCATAATAAAGAAAAAGAATAATCTATGACCAATTGTACGTCTACCACATATTCAAGTGCACTTTATATTAAAAAAGGCCCTATATCGACCCTATACATATATACATTTATACATTTATATACATTTCATCTCTATATCCCTATTTACAAATTGATTTTTAAACAGTAATCATCTCTAATCAAAAAAACGTGTCTGTGTCACAATCAAAAATTACGATTTTAATCCATTCTAATGGCTTATGTTTTCATCAGAATTGTTACATCTATAGCGTCTAATGACCCAGTACAGGTAATGAACAATCTCATATCAGTCGCTTCATATACTTCAATACAACTAGAGACTTCAACATAGCAATTAAATTAAACCAACTACTAGCTTAGTGTCGTAGTGGGCTGTAGGTGTACCTGATTCGTAATGAATATGTCTGCTATCAAGGTTCCCTCTGTGCAACAGATGTTACGTCCAACGCTATACTCTTGGTGGCGTTTCGTGTGACAGCGTACTCTATATCCAAACGTTGCTGTGGTAGTTGTTATACTGAAAAACGACCGATAAGACAGATTGGCATAAAGTTTGTCACAGGAATAAAACTTAAGGCCACCTATCCGGACAATTGAAAAACACACTTACTCAAGCCACGAAGTTTTTATACGCGTCTTTTCGAGCTTTTCTAAGTTCAGCGGAGAAGTACGATCAGAGTGACTCTCTCGGGAACCTGCAGCGTGTTTACACGGGTTCTAATCGGGAATATATAAAAAGCGGTTGGTTCTAGTGCGTTGTAGTCAAGCCTCGTTTTAATTGTGTAAACCTCTCCCCAAGCGTTAGTTATTTCTTACCCGGTCAGGTCGGTTGTTTTTGTTTCACGCCGCTTATTTCATCTTTATAATACAGTGTTTCAGCGACGTATTTTAAGGTTTGTAGTCAGACTCAGCCAGACCTAGGAACATATAATTGATGTAAATAAATATGCTCCACTACTGAGGGTTTTAGATTACCGCGTTACACTCAAAACGCAGAGCTAATTCGCCGTAGTTATCGCGTTGCACTCACCTCGCCATCTGAGTCCTTTCTCCCCGTTGCCAGCAAATCATTAAGGTAGAAAGGGGACTAGGCATTGTAACGCTACATATATACTCAGACTTGCTCAACCATTGGTCAGTTCCCTGTGACATTGACCTTCTGGTAGATTGGCAATCGATCTTCCATTTAGCCGACAATAAGGCTTGAGAATGTTGTATGGGGGTGACAATAGATTTTTAGTGCGTTCATAACGTTATTTTAGTTAATAAAACGCTTATATTAGAGTATCTAGTTAATTGAATAGGTGAACCAATCGTTCGCAGCTATTAATTTGAACCATTATACACATCAGTGTCAGAGAGATGTTCACTGTCAGGTATGGCCCTAGTTATTATATCGTATGGCTTGGCTCCATGGTATCTCACTGTTCAATCCTCTCTTATAGGCGTCCAGAGAGAATATCCAAAACACTTCTCTCCTTTTTCGAATCTCAGTGCCTTGTGTTCCACTAGTGTTGATTTTTTCGAGGATCAGCCATCTTATGTCTTTTGCAGTGTGACTGTGCTCGATAAAGTGTTGGACCAATGGCGCTTGTACCTTCTTGTTTTTAATCGCTGACCTGTGTTCCGTCAAGCGAGTTGCCATTGACCTTGATGTCTCCCCTACATATGGTCTCTCGCAAGGGCATAGAATGGCATAGATAATGTTGGTGGATTTACAATTGGTTAGACATTGTAAGTTTATTTTAACTCCATTTATGGAGTATTGTCTAACTTCTAAAGCTGACTCACATGCTAAACAAGACATGCATTTGTAATTTCCTTTCACAGTGGGTAGGCCACCAATTGTAGTCTGGATAGTTGTAGATATGTTTTTTGGCATCCGTGATCTTGTGACTAGATCTTTAAGGTTTTTATTTTTGCGATACGCAAACATTGGCCTAGGTAACTGTTCTGATTCTGCTCTTGTCGCATTTAAAATATGCCAGTTAGCATTGATAATCTGGCATATGCTACCATTCATTGTACTATGCCGTGTTACCATTACAAGTCGGTTCTGCTGTTTAGGAGGTTTTTTTCTCAATAAGCTTTGGCGATCATAGTATCGAGCTCTCTTGTATGAGTCTCGTACTAATCTTTTGGGATATCCTCTAGATATGAATTTCGCTTTCATTACTTCCGACTGTTGATCATAGTCACTGATGCTAGTGCAGTTCCTCCGAAGACGGAGGAACTGTCCAAACGGAATAGTTGTTTTTTGCATTCTTGGATGGTAGCTAGAAAAATGTAACAATGTGTTACGAGCTGTGGGTTTACTAAATAAATCCACTGATAACATTTGTCCTTCAGATTTGATATTGACATCTAAAAATTCAATGTTCAGCTTATCACTTTTTGCTACGAACCGGATATTCGTATCACACAGGTTCAGCCATGATACAAATTGCGTTAGATCTTCCTCAGTACCATTCCAGATATAAAAGACATCGTCAATGAATCTGGACCAACTTGTGGTAGATTCACTGAATGGGGCCACTTCATTATAGATGTATCTCTCTTCATAATGTGCCATGAAGATATTGGCCACCGTTGGCGCACACGAAGCCCCCATACTTACTCCTTGGGTCTGCTGAAACAACGACCCATTAAACTCAAAAGTATTCTCTTTGAGCACTATTTCCAAACATTCTAGTATGAATTGGGCTGGGCACTCTATATTATAGGTTTCAATGAACCACCTCACGGCTTCCAATGCTCCCACCTGAGGGATGTTACTATAAAGGGCCTCAATGTCCATTGTGACCAGGAATTGAGTGTTCCGGTCAAAATGGATTTGTTCAACTTTATTGATAATGTCAGTGGTATCCCTTATATATGATCTTATTTTAGGGACATGTGGGCGCAGCAGAGCGTCAACATATTTTGATAGTGCTTCTGTTGTAGATCCGATGGTAGTTACAATAGGCCTATAGGGGGGGTCTATTGTGTTTTTATGTATTTTCGGAATTCCATATATTGAGGCCATTTTAGGTTTGGCCACATTCAAAAAAATACATTCTTTCTCGCATATGACCCCCTCTTCCAAGGCACGGGTAGTCAGATCCTTGATCATTTTTGATACCCTTCTAGTGGGATCCATTCGTATGGGTGTATAATGTTCCTCATTCGATAGCATAGTTGTCATTTTTGCTACATATTGGTCAGTGTTCATAAGCACTATGCCTCCACCTTTGTCACAACCCTTGATTGTAATATCCTTATTATTCTTGAGGGTGGACAAGGCTTGATATTCCTCCCTAGAAAGATTATACTTGGGTGTTGGAATAAATTTTGTGGCTGCCATCATTCTGTTGAATACCACATGCTCGAAAATGGCGATCTCGGGTCCTACCTGTTCTAGTGTCGGGACAAAAGTGGAAGGAAGTGCCAAGCCTGATTTATTTGGTACAAGGGATTCTTGCTGTTCCCGTCCCTCAAAAAATGCACGTAGTCTTATCTTGCGAAAGAATGAGATTAGATCCTGAAACAGTTCAAATCTGTTGGCTTTTGTATGTGGGACGAAAGAGAGACCTTTCGTCAACAGAGATTCTGTCTGATGATTAATCTCGTAAGTACTGAGGTTAAAGATTGGTATTTGGTTTACTCGCGCCAATAATGGGCATGTCTCGTTACTAGGACCTGAGGATCGTCCTGGTATACATTCTGGCCCTGTGTGTAATTGTACGCTTGCTGGTAGTTGCCCCGTTGGCGTCGTTGGTATCTGGGCCGCCATCTGGATCTTTGTCCCCCACGCCTGGCTAAAAAACTGGGACGTTCGCCCCTACTGTTACCTGCGACTCGTCGGCCCGAATTGCCAGTTTGGTATTGGTCATAATTTTCCCCTTCGGAATCCGTCGTGTCAGAAAAAGTGACTAATTTTTTAGTAAATCTATCAGTTGAAGATTGAAATTGGTCTTCATCTATTGGTTGTTGCTGATAGAAATTATCTGCCAGGTATGGGTACATTCTCTCCTGACTGGTGTATCGTATATCTTTTTTAAGCTTTTCAGTCTTACGTTTCATCAGGTAGTCATGATAGGATAACATCTCTGTTTCTACTTCCTCTAACTTCTTTTTGGCTTCCTATATTGCTTGATTGCTATTAATTTTGTTCTCCAATTCTTGGATTTCCTCCATTAGTGCCTGAATCATCTCCTTGGATGTTTCAACTATGAGGATCATGAGATCCCGAGAACACCTATTGGCTATGTGGGACCAACGTTCGAGGAATTTCCTGATTTTAACAAAGAGACCTGGAATGTTTTTTACTCTCAAGCCTTGGGGAATGATTCCTGCTTTGAGATACTCTAACATGAAATGACCATGCATTTCAATCCTTTTTGCCTTTTTCTTTAGTGAAGTTAATTTAATAAAGTCTTCAGAGCCTAAGGAGCTAGTTGTGTGTGCTGCTTGGCCCCCTAGGGCAAAATCCCCCAATAGTGAAGCAAGATCTTCATCTGTGAATCCAAATGTTTGGAGCTTATCCATTTTGTAACAAATAAACAATCAAGGATTGCTAAGGGTGCAGAAAAAGAGATTCTATCCAAATAGAGTCTAAAGAAACCCAAAGGGTTATATGATCTTTCTATCAGTGTATATGTGAGATGACTGTGTTATACATATAAAAAATGCACTTGTAATGAAATTATACAACAAACTTTCACACTACCCCACATGGACTGGCCATGGAGAAATAATTTGTAACATAACAAGGGTACCCCTAATCTAGTTTCCTATCTTAGGGTTTTAAAGTAAATACTACTGAAAAAATATATATAGGAAACAATTATTAAAATAAAATGTGGTGATGTACAGATTGATCAATATCCAGAGTCAAGCATAACTATCACACTTGAAAATTCGATTGAAAATTCATTCTTTAATATTTTTGTAAAGTTATATACTTTTTTTTTTTTTTTTTGGGCTTTTCTTTTCCCTTATTTATCCAACACAATACTCATGTAGGTATCATTGTAGCTTCCTATAACAGAATTATTCAGAATTAATCTATAATTTACAATTTGTCAGACATTTTATGTTTTCTGTTTTCAATCGTATTGCAAAATATCACACAAAATTACTACATAATAAACATGGCTATTTTCATCTATTCCAGTCTACGCGCGTTTCGGCGATCAGCCTTCCTCAGGCAGCCATGGTATTCAAGAAATCCTAAAGCATAATAAAGAAAAAGAATAATCTGTGACCAATTGTACGTCTACCACATATTCAAGTGCACTTTATATTAAAAAAGGCCCTATATCGACCCTATACATATATACATTTATACATTTATATACATTTCATCTCTATATCCCTATTTACAAATTGATTTTTAAACAGTAATCATCTCTAATCAAAAAAACGTGTCTGTGTCACAATCAAAAATTACGATTTTAATCCATTCTAATGGCTTATGTTTTCATCAGAATTGTTACATCTATAGCGTCTAATGACCCAGTACAGGTAATGAACAATCTCATATCAGTCGCTTCATATACTTCAATACAACTAGAGACTTCAACATAGCAATTAAATTAAACCAACTACTAGCTTAGTGTCGTAGTGGGCTGTAGGTGTACCTGATTCGTAATGAATATGTCTGCTATCAAGGTTCCCTCTGTGCAACAGATGTTACGTCCAACGCTATACTCTTGGTGGCGTTTCGTGTGACAGCGTACTCTATATCCAAACGTTGCTGTGGTAGTTGTTATACTGAAAAACGACCGATAAGACAGATTGGCATAAAGTTTGTCACGGGAATAAAACTTAAGGCCACCTATCCGGACAATTGAAAAACACACTTACTCAAGCCACGAAGTTTTTATACGCGTCTTTTCGAGCTTTTCTAAGTTCAGCGGAGAAGTACGATCAGAGTGACTCTCTCGGGAACCTGCAGCGTGTTTACACGGGTTCTAATCGGGAATATATAAAAAGCGGTTGGTTCTAGTGCGTTGTAGTCAAGCCTCGTTTTAATTGTGTAAACCTCTCCCCAAGCGTTAGTTATTTCTTACCCGGTCAGGTCGGTTGTTTTTGTTTCACGCCACTTATTTCATCTTTATAATACAGTGTTTCAGCGACGTATTTTAAGGTTTGTAGTCAGACTCAGCCAGACCTAGTGTCAAGAATTCCTGTCATACAAGGGAAACACGCCCTTATGTAAACAGGAGAGCTGTTACATAACTCAAGGGAAACACGCCCTTATGTAAACAGGAGAGCTGTTACATAACTCAAGGGAAACACGCCCTTATGTAAACAGGAGAGCTGTTACATAACTCAAGGAAAACACGCCCTATAAAGGGAGGAACCGGGAGGTACAAGGCTGTCGGATATTGTGTTTACATCGACGTACCTGCTTTGTGAAGAGCAGTGTTCCGGAGTGGTGCTCCAGTAAGGCAAGAACGGAGGTAGGTCGAGTCGTTGCTCCCTGGGCCGTGTCTTGCCCCATCGTCACCTGTGAAGGACCCGGAAGCTCTACCGGTCAACCATTGAGCTTCGCTTTTTGACTCGGCTGAGTCCAAGCGCAGTGGCGCTTTTGCTGGTTGGAGTCGTAACTCCCAGCCCGACCAGAGACACAGGGACTGCCAGCTGTAACGCACACCAGGAGGTGTTTGCCGCGTTACAGACTCGGAAGTCCACAGGATTGATCGAGCGGCTGCTCTCGGTTCAGTCTTCTTGCTTGTGATTGGGGTATCGGTGACGCATCACCAGGAGGTGACCCCGCGTCCCGGTGCAGTCTGAGGAAGAGGTTGAGCGGCTGCTCCCTTCAGGTAGAGACCCCGGCTGGGTGTTTCCCTGACTCCTCGATTCTCCCCAACACTCTTCGTGCCCCTCACAGCCTACCGATTGGCATTGTCGGCCATTTCATTTCTGCCCTCTGTTGGCATACGCCGGGATCGGCGTATATGCAGAGGACGGTTAGGACCATCCGTGCTGTGGGCTGGTAACGTACTTAGCATGGAGGATTCCAGTGACTATAACTTTTGTTTGTTCTTTGTATTTTATTTGCCTTCATTAAAAGAACTAACCCTTCACAAGTGGTTGCGTCCTCATTGTCGTGTCTGTTAAACGATCCTGAGACGTTCAGGGCGTTACAAAATATCCGACCTTAATAACACTAACTGTCTCCCGGTCGATAACAGACATGGCAACACTTGATGATGTGCTGGCTGCTTTAGCGGCCATGCAAGTTGAAGTGGCTGCCTCTAGGCAAGAAACAGCCGATGTAAAAGCCAGACTGGATGCTATCCAATTGGACCCGCTCACGCCCAGCACCTCCCTCACGAACCAGACCCCTGCGGTAGTAGTGGAAATGCCGGTAGCCATCCCCTTGGCAACACCAGAGAGGTACAGTGGGGATCCTAACACAGTGCAGGTATTCCTCACACAAGTGGCGCTACATTTATCGTGCAAACCAAAGGCGTTCCCCACGAGTCAGGCTCGTGTGGCTTTCCTTATATCCTATTTGGCTGGAAACGCGGCACAATGGGCCGTACCTCTGGTGAGCAGGGACGACCCACTCTTATGTGATTGGGGTGCTTTTCGCGAGGAATTCCTGAAGGTATTCGACAGAAGGGCTGACTCGTACACGGCGGACCGTGAAATGCTTGAGTTGAGACAGGGATCCAACGACCTGGTGCAGTATCTCAACGCGTTCCGAAGGCTGGTTGCGGAAACCAAGTGGCCTGTTGCTAAACAGACGGCGCTCTTCCATCAAGGGCTGTGCGATGAGCTCAAGGACGCCGTGGCTCATATTGACCCTCAACCCAAGACATGTGAGGGCCTTATCAACCTGGTATTACGGCTGGAACATAGGCTAAGTGAAAGAAAGGGGGATCATGGGAGAAAAGGAAAATCCCTTCCATCCTATGTGACGGTGGGAAGTCCTGAAACTTCCACCGCATCCAAGGGAGAACCCATGGACATCAGCGCAATACGAGCGAGCCTCACAGCCACGGAGAAAGAGTCACGCCGTAAACAAGGATTGTGCCTATATTGTGGCAAAAAAGGCCACTACGTACGTGAATGCCCTGCCAAACCGAAGACGTCACGTTATCGGGCCAACCGGTCGGTAACAGCCGTGGTGGACATACCGGCGGAAAACTAGAGGACTCCAAGACCAGAGAAGGGGCATCTCGGAGTCACTCATCCATCCCTTCACTTTCCAACTCGGTCACTAAGGGACAACGACACCTGTTTATCACGGTGCACGTGGGAGTGCATGACCAGTGGATACCCGTTGTGGCCATGGTGGATTCAGGGGCCACTGGCATGTTTATGGACCACAACGAGGCATGCAGGCTAGGGCTAGTGCTTCTTCCCAAAGCAGTACCCGAAGACGTCTATGCGGTAGACGGAAGGCGATTGGTGACGGGGCCCATCGGACAGCACACGGGGGTCCTTCCGATGAGATATGGGAGGAACCATTTGGAACAAATCGATTTTAACATCATCCGAGCGCCCCAATATGGCGTCATATTGGGATTGCCGTGGCTACAGAAACACAACCCCTTTGTGGATTGGCCAACACATCGCATCGAAATGACGTCACCGTATTGCATCCTGCATTGTGGAATAAGAACGGAATCCCTTGACGCAGATGAGAGCGGGAGTCAGACGGTGGCTACAGCGGCAGAAAAAGATGTGGCTCTCCCGCAGGCTTATCACAGTTTTGAGGATGTATTTGATGAGGTGAAGGCGGAAGTGCTACCACCACATAGACAGTTTGACTGCCAGATCGACCTGGTGCCAGGGGCCAGCGTTCCCAGCGGCAGGCTGTATGCCCTGACGGAGCCTGAAAACGTGCATCTCCGGGGGTACCTGGATAAACTCCTCAAGCTAGGATTCATCCGCCCGTCCAAGTCTCCGGCCGCCTCGCCACTCTTCTTCATCCCGAAGGCTAATGGGGAGCTGAGAGCCTGTGTGGACTTTAGGGCATTGAATGCGATAACCATAAAAAATCGGTACCCCTTGCCTCTCATCAGTGTACTTCTGGAACAGGTCAAGAAAGCTCGTATCTACACCAAGTTGGATTTGAAAGGGGCATACCATCTGGTGCGCATGAGGGACGGAGACGAGTGGAAGACCGCCTTTAAGACCAGGTTCGGCCTTTTTGAGTACCTCGTCATGCCGTTCGGTCTGTGCAACGCCCCGGCAGCCTTTCAGTACTTTTTGAATGAGGTATTCAGAGAGGAGTTGGATATCTACGTGGTCGTATATATCGACGACATCCTCATCTATTCGTCCAGTGTGGAGGAGCACGTACACCACGTCAAAGCTGTGCTCCAAAAGCTGAGGGAAAACATGCTGTTTTGTAAACTCAGCAAGTGTGACTTCCACGTCACATCCGTGGAATTCCTCGGAGTGATGCTGAGTCCAGAGGGACAGGAGATGGCAGAACGAAAGATCAAGGCGGTGAAAGAATGGCCGGTGCCCCAAAGCGTGAAGGACGTCCAAAGTTTCATTGGCTTCGCCAACTTTTACAGGCGGTTTATAGATGGATTTTCAGGAGTGGTGGCCCCAATCACACAGCTACTGAGGAAGTCCAAGGAGTTTGTCTGGTCCCCTGAAGCGAACAAAGCCTTTGAGGCCCTGAAAAGCGCCTTGGGTAAGGCGCCGGTGTTGGCTCACCCCGATCCGGATCTCCCCTACGTGGTGGAAGCGGACGCGTCGGATGTGGCGCTGGGGGCTATCTTGTCCCAACGCAACCACGACACAGGGGTGCTTCATCCCGTTGCGTACATGTCCCGCAAACTCAACGACGCCGAACGCAACTACCATATTGCGGAGAAGGAGCTTCTCGCAATCAAGGACGCCTTCACCGAATGGAGGCATTGGTTGATGGGGGCAAGACATGTGGTATCGGTGTACACGGACCATCAGAACCTACAGTTCATGACGGCCACTAGACACCTTTCTCCCAGGCAGCTGCGGTGGATGATCTTCTTTGCGGGGTTCAACTTCCGCATCACATATCGGCCGGGGACGGAAAACCGGAAGGCGGACGCCCTGTCCCGTCAATCTGCCGTTAGGGAACCATTGCCTGCAACCGAGCGTTCCATCATTTCCCCGAGGATGGTATTGGGGGTTATCCAACCGGATACTTTCCTGAGGGGAATAAAGAGAGGGATCAGGTCATTCGCATGGCGGAGGTGGCTCCTCAGTCACAGAGAATGGCAGCTGAAGGACGGGATACCCCTGAAGGGCAGGTGCCTATTGATACCCACGCCTAGGCTAAGGAAACAAGCATTCATCTGGTGCCATGACTCTCCATGCGCAGGTCATTTGGGCTTTGAAAAAACGGTGGCTAGCATGGGACGGCATTTCTGGTGGCCAATCATGAGAGTGGATGTCAGGAGGTGGGGACAGGAGTGTCCTACGTGTGCTACCATGAAGGCCGACCATGGCCGAACCCAAGGGCTCTTACATCCACTTCCGACCCCGGATAGACCATGGGATAGCATATCACTGGACTTCGTGGTGGGCCTACCGGTAGACCAGGGGATGACGGCAATACTGGTGGTGGTGGATTACTTGACGAAAATGGGGCACTTCATCCCCTGCAAGAGAGTCCCTACGGTGGGGAATTGGCGTCACTACTCCTAAAGAATGTGGTACGACTGCATGGATTACCTGGGGTGATCGTGTCGGACCGGGGGTCGCAGTTTACTGCGCAATTCTGGAAGACTTGGTGCACTGCGCTGCATGTTAAGACCGCCCTGTCCACCAGCTACCACCCTCAAACGGACGGCCAAACCGAGCGCCTGAACCAAACGCTCAAACAGTATCTGCGATGTTTTGTGGACCAGGGCAGGGAAGAATGGGTCGACTTGCTATGGGTTGCAGAGATAGCCTATAACAACGCCACTCACAGCTCCACACAGTCATCTCCGTTCTATAGCAACTATGGCCAACATCCCAGGTTCTTGCCATTTCTACATCCGTTCAGAGAGGACAGGATTCCCGCCACAGCGGACAGGGTGGCACACATAAAAGACACGTTGATGCGCTCAAGGGCTGTCCTAATAGAGGCCAAGAGAAGATACAAGGCTGCGGCAGATAGGAAGAGAAGGCCCGGGCCACTGTACCGCACTGGAGACTACGTCTGGATATCCACAAGAAACATGAGGTTTCGAAAGAACAGTGTGTTCAATCCCAAGTACATGGGCCCCTATCGAATTACCAAGTGTATGGGTCCCGTGAACGTGAAGGTGTGCTTGCCCCAGTCATTGCGGATACACCCTGTCTTTCATGTATCATTGCTCAAACCAGCACCCTCCAAGCCGTCTGGGACACCTAGGCCGGTATGCGTGGAGTCGGAGGTGGAGTATGAAGTGTCGGGCATACGGGCGTCCAAATGGCGCAGGGGGAAGCTGTGGTACCTGGTTGCGTGGGAAGGCTATGGCTCGGAGGAGCATTCATGGGAACCGGCTGAGGGGGTTCATGCTCCGCGCTTGGTCTCCTTGTTCCATCGGCGTTTTCCTGCCAGCGCTGGACCCGTGGGGAGCCGCTGAGAGGGAGGATGTACTGTCAAGAATTCCTGTCATACAAGGGAAACACGCCCTTATGTAAACAGGAGAGCTGTTACATAACTCAAGGGAAACACGCCCTTATGTAAACAGGAGAGCTGTTACATAACTCAAGGGAAACACGCCCTTATGTAAACAGGAGAGCTGTTACATAACTCAAGGAAAACACGCCCTATAAAGGGAGGAACCGGGAGGTACAAGGCTGTCGGATATTGTGTTTACACCGACGTACCTGCTTTGTGAAGAGCAGTGTTCCGGAGTGGTGCTCCAGTAAGGCAAGAACGGAGGTAGGTCGAGTCGTTGCTCCCTGGGCCGTGTCTTGCCCCATCGTCACCTGTGAAGGACCCGGAAGCTCTACCGGTCAACCATTGAGCTTCGCTTTTTGACTCGGCTGAGTCCAAGCGCAGTGGCGCTTTTGCTGGTTGGAGTCGTAACTCCCAGCCCGACCAGAGACACAGGGACTGCCAGCTGTAACGCACACCAGGAGGTGTTTGCCGCGTTACAGACTCGGAAGTCCACAGGATCGATCGAGCGGCTGCTCTCGGTTCAGTCTTCTTGCTTGTGATTGGGGTATCGGTGACGCATCACCAGGAGGTGACCCCGCGTCCCGGTGCAGTCTGAGGAAGAGGTTGAGCGGCTGCTCCCTTCAGGTAGAGACCCCGGCTGGGTGTTTCCCTGACTCCTCGATTCTCCCCAACACTCTTCGTGCCCCTCACAGCCTACCGATTGGCATTGTCGGCCATTTCATTTCTGCCCTCTGTTGGCATACGCCGGGATCGGCGTATATGCAGAGGACGGTTAGGACCATCCGTGCTGTGGGCTGGTAACGTACTTAGCCTGGAGGATTCCAGTGACTATAACTTTTGTTTGTTCTTTGTATTTTATTTGCCTTCATTAAAAGAACTAACCCTTCACAAGTGGTTGCGTCCTCATTGTCGTGTCTGTTAAACGATCCTGAGACGTTCAGGGCGTTACACCTAGGAACATATAATTGATGTAAATAAATATGCTCCACTACTGAGGGTTTTAGATTACCGCGTTACACTCAAAACGCAGAGCTAATTCGCCGTAGTTATCGCGTTGCACTCACCTCGCCATCTGAGTCCTTTCTCCCCGTTGCCAGCAAATCATTAAGGTAGAAAGGGGACTAGGCATTGTAACGCTACATATATACTCAGACTTGCTCAACCATTGGTCAGTTCCCTGTGACATTGACCTTCTGGTAGATTGGCAATCGATCTTCCATTTAGCCGACAATAAGGCTTGAGAATGTTGTATGGGGGTGACAATAGATTTTTAGTGCGTTCATAACGTTATTTTAGTTAATAAAACGCTTATATTAGAGTATCTAGTTAATTGAATAGGTGAACCAATCGTTCGCAGCTATTAATTTGAACCATTATACACATCAGTGTCAGAGAGATGTTCACTGTCAGGTATGGCCCTAGTTATTATATCGTATGGCTTGGCTCCATGGTATCTCACTGTTCAATCCTCTCTTATAGGCGTCCAGAGAGAATAATAATTGTTTCCTATATATATTTTTTCAGTAGTATTTACTTTAAAACCCTAAGATAGGAAACTAGATTAGGGGTACCCTTGTTATGTTACAAATTAACACTCGGGTAAATACACATGCCCCTCGCTGCATGTAGGAGCTAGACTATTGTTTGCCAGTGCCCATGTTTTAGCAAGAAGCGCATGCAGGGCCAGACCTATTGCATTTGGAAATGCATGTTTTTAAAGTGAGTTTAATTTCTTGTTAGATCCAATTTGGTGGCTAAGAATGCAGCCCTGTACTGCCTTCTATGTGCATATTGTTTTTTCAAGTGAATTCACAGTTCAGCTGGCACAGAAGTGAGGGTTTTAAGAGCTGGTTTTATGGGGCTGTGCTGGCTCCGGCCCATGCCTGGCTCTATAGTTCTGAGGCAATTTCCATTTTCATTGTCTTGGCTAGGAAGCCTAGGTGGATGTATTACAAATGACCAGCAGTGAGCCAGCAAGGAGCCAGCACCCTGCTAGGACTAAGCTAATTTGGGTTGCAAGTTAAAGGAAAATATTTGGTGAATCATTTTCAGATCATGACAAACTTTTTTTGTTTAAATCTCTTTATCAGAGTTTTACAAAATTGAAGTACAATGAAGCAATATGATCGGGCTACACCCACACAGTATCCATGTCTCTGGAGTCCCTCCCAGTGGGGCATAACCTGGTGTCAGGCACTGAACAACAAAGCAAGCAAAAGGAGATGATGGACAAAGGTCTGAAACTTTATAGACACTCACCCTCAGTCACAGATCTGAGGCGAATCCATAATTGTTCTTTAGCTCACTTTGCCACCCCAGTTCAGACCCAGCCATATGCAAATCAGTCTTGACATTGTGCCTCATGGGAACAGTCCAGCCCGAATTGCCCATCCTGGTCTTCCCTGAACCGTAAACAAGCATCCTGGGACCGGTTTCGGGGTAACACCCCTCATCAGTCAGGCTAGCTTGAATCCAGTGGCTGGGTCTTAACTGGGGTGTCGAAGTGAGCTAAAGAACGATGATGGATTCAACCCAGATCTGTGACTGGGGGTGAGTGTCTGAAAAGTTTAACTGCTCCGTCCATCATCTCCTTGTGTTTGCTTTAGGCACTGAACAACCACCAAGTCATAGAAACAAACAATGGAGTACATTTACATAGGGGTCAATCAGGAGCACATTCTATGGGCAATAACGTGTCCCAGGTGCAGCAGGGCACCATAATAATACCATAATGTGCAGAGAAACGGGTTACCAAGAATATCTTGTACCATAAAGAGAACTATTAACCATTCCCCACTCAGGGCGGCCTCTCATCGTTCTTCGATTCTAACTTTACCACATATGTGACCCACATAGTGCAGTTGGGTCCCCTGCTATCCTGAAGAAGAAATCGGGCAAGCACATCCACCTCTGCTGAAGCCAACGCCCTACTACAGGGGCTGACTGGCCTTCCATGACAGCGCTATCTGTCTCAGAAAGGGCACTACGGCCATTGCAATAAAACTGTGTGTGTGCTTATCACCCTTAGTTCTGGGGTGTATACCTAAGAGACAATATTCGGTGGTGAAGTGTATCACCTTCTCTACCGCTCCAGGCAACATGTTCATCACTTCCCGCCAGGCCCCGTAATGGCTAGGGCAGTCCCATACCATGTGGTAGAAAACTGCAATTTGTTGGTGACATCGCGGACAATCCGAAGGAACCCCCAGGAATATCCAGTGAATGCGTTTTGGTGTCTGGTATGTCTGATGTAAGTAGTTGAATTACATGTAACGGAATCGAGGATTTCCGGAGATGTCCTCTCCATGCACCTTAGCACTCGCCCATTGCTTGTTGGACAGGGCGGTACCCCAGGTAGCCTCACACCGTCCCATAGTGTTGGGCATTTAGGGCACTACAAATTACAGTTACGGCCTTCCTGGCATCCCCGTGTGCTAGCAAAACATTCAGTAGGATTGATTTCTGCGCCTCCACAGCCCCTGCCCCAAAAGAGTGGCAAACTCATGATGAATAACATAATACTCCAGTAAGTGACCCACTGGTATCCCATGGTCATCCCTCAGAGACTGAATTGCCTTGAGCACCTTCTCCTGATGTAGGTCCTCACTTAGCAGTACCTCTGCCTCCTTCCAAGTGCTCATAGCACTCCCATTGAAAAGGTCACCTATCATCAGCAGCTGCCAAATTGGTAACTGGGGTGCATATCAGAGGTGCCTCTCCCTGCCACAGACATGCTTGTGCCAACACTTGTGCACCACCAACATTAGTCTGTTTTCTTTGGTAGCCTTCTGGGCTTTGTGTCACAGACATGTTAGGATGGGAGTGCCCTGCAGTGTGCGTTTAGCCTCCTCCCCCTCAGTACTCTGGATTAGCCCCTGCCAGTGCATCAGCCATAATAGACGTTCTTGATATAATTGTTATCTTGTGAGGCAAAGGCAAAGTGGAATAAAAAATAACTGATTTTGAGCAAGCCAGTTTTAGTAGTAACAGTCATACACTGAACCGACACAAACTATACAACCTGGGGCGCTTTACACATCCTAAGTTCTCTTTTGTCCAGGATTGAATCCCGAAGAGATCTTGGCCATTTTATGAAGACTCCTAGAACAATCTTCAGCTAAAAATGGATCTGATTGCCAATGACATGCTCTTCAGCAGATACAATGCCAACCAACAAGGCTAGTCATTGGCCTGGAAATGTCTGCATTGATAAAACCGGCACCTGAGAAGCCATAAAGGGACTCTGTACGACACACAAAGCATTCTTGGCTCTGGCCCATGTCAGCAAGCTGATTTGCCACTACAACCTAAAGTGCCAGGTCCATTTAACAAACAAGCATGGACAAAATCAATAGATTATGCCTTTGGTGAATTAATTGTTTTTGGTGTTTTACTATGATTTTCTCTTAGGCTCATAGACATTTTACAGCCGATGCCTGGGTCTTTGGGAACATAAGCTCTCAACTTGTCAAAGTTGTGAGAGTCCCTAAAAAATAAATTGCTTGACCAACTCAATCTGCCTATTGAAATGCAGTGGTCTGGCATTTTGAATATTGAATTAGCATGTGATTATTTATTAAGCAAAAATGTAGTCATAATGAGGCTAGACCATATGTGCAGTGGCTGGTATATCAACAGTGGTTGGTGGGTGGAGTTCCTCCATCTTCCAAGTGCCACTGAAGAGAGGCATTAGCAGGGCTAGCAGCCTAAAGAGGAAGTATCAGTTTAGGTAATTTTTCCCTCACACATTGACACTGCATGTTGACAGAAGACAGCTAATCAGAAATATACACATGTAAGTGTACTCTTACACTTTGAGTAATTTTACCACTTTATCACTTTTTCATAGTAACAAAATGGAGGCAGGGACTTAAGAAAACACATTGTAAAATATAATAATTTATTTTGACTGCTGAAAAATGTATGTACATTTAATTAAAAATGTTTGATCTAAAAATAAATCGAATTTTTATTTAATTTGAAAATATTTGAATAAACTTTTTTAAATTTAAAAATGAATGGACAAGTTTTTATTAAAATATAAGGTAACTATTTTTTATTAATACTATAAATCACTTTTAATTATTAATGCATGATATAAAATAAATGTTTTACTTTAGGATGGATTTATTTTCAATTTAAACTTCAGCACAACAATGTTAATTACATTTAGTATATTTAAATTAGGATTTAATTCAAAATGAATAGTGCTGTAACATGTTATTTTGTTCTACATTTAAGATAAACATGTGCAATTAATGTACATTAATATTTCACCGAAAATATTTTTACTATTTTTTTGTTTAATAAACATTTTAAGATTCATTCAAGTATTCTTCTACCCGTAGCATTTTTGGTTTTCCCAAGTTGACACTGCCATGTAATGCGAAGTGTCAAATATTGAGAAGCTTAAAGGAGAAAAATTGGGAGATTAAGGCAGGTGGCGCATGCAATGGCTGCCCCTGCCGCCACTAGCGTTCTCTTGCCGGCTGGAGCCACTAATGGGACTTTGAGGCACCCTGCAGGCATGCGATCATTGGCGCAGTGGCTGGTGCCACCAGTGTGGTGGTGACTTATCGATTGCTGGAAATAAGGAAGCTGGAGACAACCATCCTACAATCTAGAGGAAATGCCAAGATTGTGAGCACTGTTAGATTAAAGTTCTTGTGGCTTGGAAGTAGACTGTCAGTTTACAATTACTCCCTCCGGCCCTGAGGAAAACAACTGGAAATTTGAACAGCAACAAAACACTTGTTGGCTAGTGTTTTGAAGAACTTGTGTAGCAAAGAAATGACCTTTGAACTCCTGTGAATACATTTTTTTAAGGGACTTTTTTTCAAACCTTGAAGCTCTCAAGGATTAATACTTACCTACTTGAACAATTTAAGAAGCCAGACAGCCCTCTTCATCCATTGGTGTGTTGTTGTGTCATTCACATTTTTCTTCCTCTCTCTGCAGCATATAGCATGGTGCAACTGGTCATCCCAATTCAGCTATTGGCTTAATTCACCATGAGTGACAGTGACGGCATACAGCTCTTTCACAAGGACTACTTTTGCAATGTGTGCTTTAATAGACCATTCAATTGGTTGCCTTTAGCCATTTGTTTTAATATAGCCAAGGACCCATCAGGTACCCAAGCAGTGCAAGCACACAAAACAAGCATTGGCAAATGCAAAAAGCTCACCGTCAGCGCCAGAATTATGGGCTTTGCCAATGCTTCTTGTTCTTATGGTGTTTTGGGTATAGTACTGCGATCTGCTACTTATAACATTTGTTGTTAATAATGTGTTTTTCAAAAAACATACGTTGGCTTGTGCAAAATGATTCCCAAAGCATTTTCTAGGCATCAGTCATAATTACACATTGGGAAAATCTGAACCACTGCATGCAGTACTAAGGAGTGATTCACAAAGCCAGCTTTTCATTTGAGGATATCATTTAGGCATGCACAAATTCCATCACGCATTTTCCACATTCATAAATGGTATCTAGATATGACGTTATTGACATTGCTAGTGGAATGTTACAGGAGGGTTGGCAAATTCAATTAAAATTAAATGAACACTCATAACGTTTCAACTTTTTGGCTTTCATAAGCATTTAAAATATCTTTCCAACACTTACTGCACTTCCGAACTTAAATCTGGGCATATGTGGTGCATTTTATGTGTACATATACACCAGTGTTTCCTAACTTCGCTCCGTTCAAATGTGCTTGGTCGCGCTTGTGCCCACCCTTGTGGTCGTGCTTGCTCCGCTCTTCTGCTTACCCGCGGCAACGCTACAGGGCCACGGAACCAGGTCCCAGGAAAGCAGGGCATGGGGGCATTGAATAACCAAGCCCTGCACGGATGGAGGGTCGTATGCCCTAAATCCAGCTAGAAGCAGCTTGTGGGGTGGGGGAGCTTTGGTTCCTGACAAACTCAAGCAAACTCGAGCTTGGGCTACGGCTGCAGCATATTGGAGCATCAGAGTGGACCTCCATAGGATGGTCATGACCGGATAAAACACTTTATTACAAGGGATACTTAGCACTTGTATCCACACCTAGCCCCTGGGGACCACATCCTGCAGGAGGGTGCCCATGGGGTGTCAGACTCAACGCCACTGTGCTCGTCCCTCCTGGGAGCCAGGGCATACAGAGCAATGCGGCAGGGCGAGAAAAGCCACGGCCTGAGTCTGTCCCCACTTTGGGTCACTGGTCATGTCGCATCAGAGTCCACACAATGAGCAGCAAACGTGCAGAGTCTCAAAACTAGCCCCTGCAAGGGGATCACTCTCCCTTCTTGAATTGCAGGCGTGTGAAACATGGAGCAGCTTTTAAATGGCTGCTCCGTACTTCACTTGAATTCCTTGCCCGCAGGGCAGCACATTTTCACGGCTGCCCAGAGGGCACTGCATTCACCATAATATGGCACACGTTACATGTTCGTGCCCGGTGCACCTTTTGGAAGGTGCACTGTGGTGCAAACAGAGAAAGTGTGCCCTGTGCATAGTACGACCCTTAGAGGTTTAAGACATTAGAAGGCGCCATTAGAAGACGCCAGTGTACAAAAGAGAAGAAAAGAGAAGAAGAGGAGAAAATATAAGCAGTGACAAACTGAAAAAGGGAGAAGAGATCACCACATAAGAAGAGAATATAGTGTTGGAGTCAATCTCGTGTACACTACTTATGGAGTTATGAATAAGAGCTTCTGCAGGGCTGGTAAATAATGGCAGTGTAATTTGTTGGCAGTGGAGGCCATTTTTGTCCAATAGTTTTGAACCTTAATGTTTACGAAAAAGAATACATGTAGGATGTGGCCTTCACATATATTCGTGAAGCATCCCCAGGATCACCAAGAAAGGTGTGACAACACATCAGCCTTGTTCCAGATACACAGGTTTGTCTCTGAGGCGAGTGCGATGGGTAAGTCAAGTGGCTGCAGTTTGTGCTTAGAGACGTAGCTTCAAGGGGGGAAAAAATTTACAATTTAATAAATAGGTTGGCAAAGGAGCTTTCATTCGGGTATGGTAAGGTAAGGTGTCTGTCGGGTTTAATCTGGAATGTTTAAATACTCACTAAGACAAAGACACATACACACACTTTCGTCTCTGTTTTGAAGTTCTTAAACAGGGTTATTTTACAAAATACTGTGTTTTATATACCCCTTCACAATCCGCACTCCTTATCCTTTTCACTGACCCTTAAGCCCCCCTCATGGGCTGCTTCACATATATTGTTTCACATTATATGCCAGCCTGATTGTCGGAAAATCTGTCGCTCACCCCCCCCCCCCCCCTATTCGTTCTGGCCAAGCTACGCCCCTGTTTGTGCATATCTTTTCCCAGGGGGTTGGATGGCATACCTAGACATAACCAAGGTAGCTGAATTCCAAAACTGTATGGACATTTATTTTTTATTTCCTCCTCGATCGCCTGCCAAAATATCTTTACATTAATGCTATGGAAAATCGTGCCAGATACTTACTACCTTTGGCGGAGTAACAATGCCAACAGATTTGCAGCATTTTAAAAACACTGGCTCATAACAAGCAGGAGCAAAATCTCGCCTACTATACCAGCCAACAGTAATAGCATGCTTAATTTTAAATAGAAAATTAAGGTGAAAGTTTGAACGAACTCCATAAATGCACGTTGGTTTGGTCGAACCCCGAGTCAAGTGGCCTCCTGGTTGTATTAGACTGTGAGGTCTCTTGTGACTTGGCATGGTTCTATTTCCCAGCTGGGTCGAGATCGGAGTTATTCTTTAAATAGAAGCAGAGCAGGATAAACTTTAAAATATCACTGTATGGAAACATCGAAGAGGATCATGGGAGACTAAGCAGACTAGGGCCATCAATTCACGTGCAGATCGTTGGAAGCTTTCTCCTCTAGGCTGGAGGTTCAAAACTGCTTCGGGCAATAGTGGTCAAAGAGAACTACTCTTTAGAAATGTGCTTTTATTGGCCAGTGTGACATGCATTGGTGAGTTCAGTTCAGTGCTGAGGTGACAGCTAATCCTGTAATCCCAAAACCACCATCATAATTCACAGCCTGCTCTCGGTGATCGGGGCTGAACTAAACAGCTCTGGAAATTGGTTTAGAGCCAGCACCGTATTTGCTAAAGCCGTCCACCCCACCCCAGTATTTTTGCTTTATATAGGGCCAAATTGTACATTTCATAGCCCAATGTGGCAACAAGATTGGCTAAAAGGGGCAAAGATTCCTTTACTTCGGAATGCCATATAATATTTCCATAGCAGCCGATCCTCTCTTTTACCATAAAAACAATGTATACCCTACATTGAATACACGGGATGATAAGCAGGCAAATGTTTGTGACTATAAAAGCTGTGCATCTCTGGTATATGTGGGGTGCACCACTGGGAACACTGACATACTGCAAACTGGGTGCTGTAAACAATGCTGCAAAAATGTAATATCCTACGCTGTTTGTGTGCCCGTTAACAGCCCATCAGAAATCCTGTATCAGAAAATACAAGATCATGAGACCTGATGCTGTTCAGCGGTAGATCACTGTTACCATATACCCGCGAACGACTATATTTTAATTAATTGTTCCGCAAATATTCCAAGGTGCTTCCAGTCAGAGGGCTGCTAATGACATGATGCTCAATGTGTCAGAAGACAAAAGTACTGCAAACATGTGCCTGTGCTCTGCCCAATATGGCCGCCTTTTAAGCGGGGAGATCACCGATGCTCACATGAGCCTGAGTTGCTCAATGTTCTAATTTTGCTGCAGAACAGAATAATCCCAGTGCTACTAAGCTGCAATGGGCCGTTTAGTGGCAGCTAACCATGCTGTAGGACCACTTAAGATACCTTAAGCTGCTGCCCAAAGTAACATGGCCAGTACAATCTGAAGATGTGATATTACCATGATAGTTGCCACGTTAATCCTGCAGGAAAAACCCACGTTGCTATGCCAGTATCAGTATTGCTCCATAATATAAAACAAGGTAGGTAACACATGTGTGGTTATACTGATTCCACATTACCACAGTATCCAGAGAACACATTTCCTTGCCATTTTCCACCTTGACTCAATGGCCAAACATTCAGTGCCACCCCAGTTCCCATATTATCCCAGTATGCAATGCACACTCGCAATGCCATTTCTATATTATCTCAGAGTGTAAAGCAGATCATTCTATACACATTTATATATTACCTCAGACTGTAAAGCACACATTGCCATGCCCATTTCCACATTGATCCTACAGGCAGAGCACACACTGGCGTGGCATTTCTTACATTGCCCCAGTATGAGAGTGCACAGTGCAAGGCCCGTTTCATACTGCTCCAATAAAGTACGCTTTGAGACCATTAGGAGCATACACACTCTGGTACAATGAGGCATTGCTATACACACACACATGGACGCACGCACCCACTCACACACATACACCCAGACACCCACACCCCCACACACACCCACACACACGGGCATCCATACACAGCAACACAGGCAAGCATTCACAAAGGCAGAGATACCCATAGACAGAGCCCAAACACACACTCACATAGATGCCTTTCTGACCTTTCTCCTCTAGCTACCCCTCACTCACCGGAATGCTGTACAACTATCTGGCTCTTTTCTGTCATAGGTTGCGCGCCCTCTGCTATGGGTCATTTTCTGGGCCATAGCGGTTAAGGTCTTCAGTCTTTGAGGGGGGTCATGCTGCTGCCACTTGTAGCGGCCATATCTCTACTGTTTTCTGGCTATTCCAACATGATTAATTACTCAGTAACTTCAGACCGCGCTTACCTGATGGTCCTGCAGTGATGGTGCCATGTAGTCAGGACATGGCAGTGACAGGCTGACTCTCACCACAGACCCAGCCAATCATATTTGATCCTACTGGCAGGCAGCCACATTTTGGTTGACTTTTTCTGGCACAGACCAGGCGTTGTGTTTGGTTTGGATCGTTTTTACACTGTTTTTCATCATTTATTTGCTTTTCATCATTTAATTTAACTAATGCATTTGATTTATCACATACGGTCTGTCAATCACTTCTCCCCTGGACCCTGCCAGTAACACAGGCTGACTGAGCCATATGGTGGTCTATGTAGCCAATTTAAAGGGGGTATAACCAGAATGCCAATGCCTGACTCCTTGAAATCTGTCATTATGCATTTAGTTTGCCTTCTTTGAATTACTTCTTCATTCCTCTACTTCGCTTGGTAATCAAGATACATGATGTTGTCAGAGCGTAGCTGCATAGTGATTGAGCTCTGGAACGTCTAGAAGACTACAATTGCATGGAAACTATCACCACTTGCAACCCAGGTGTAATGTATGTTTCCATAGGCAGAAGTATGTATTTCATGTACAGGAATGTGACATCCATCATAGAAAAGATGAGAGGGGAGCTAGAATTCGGAAGGAACCGACCACCAGAGGACACCCCTTACTATTTTCCCATCTCCTGGGGTGGGAAGTCTGCAGATAGAGTCTCTACCGGAAGGAGTTACCAAATGTAAGTAACTTGTTTAGCAAAACAATTTCACTAAACCGAGAACGAGCCTTGGCAAAATCAACAAATTGGACTACTTGGGACCAACAAGGTTCTCAAGAACAGTTACCTTCACAGAAGAAGCAATCCTCCAGCAGTTCTAGGCACTTTTTCTGCATTGCAATGGATTCCTATGGAGTGTTTCTGTTGCAAGGGATGAAGGATGCTGAAGATGCTCTAAGGATGCTCTAAGAATGCTGTGGATGTGATGTGGTTGATGGGGGTCTTCCAGTAGACATTCCTCAGTCCAGGGCAGGACTGGGAACCAAAACTGGCCCTGGCAAAGTGTTCGGTGGGCCCCTGAGGGATTGGGGGTTTATCCGAGCCGATTGCCAAGGCCGGGTATGGCCGATTTTGTTACAGGGGCCGATATTGCAGCTATGCTGCAAAAACAGCCCTGTGAAAAAAAAGGCCCCCCAGGGGTCCAAAACTGGCCCTCACCCTGGCAGCCCACTGGGGGAAATGTCCGGTGCCCGCTACGGCCAGTCTGGCCCAGCCTCAGTCCACAAAGATGTTGAATGGGTCCTGGTTTCAATGTTGAAGTCCCACAATGTACTCTCCTCTCTGGTCTGGCCGAAGTCTAGTCACCACTGGACTACCAATTGCCCGGTGTCACGGTCAAAGGCCAATCATCATCATCATCATCAAATATCTTTATTTCGGTCGTTAAGACCATAAAAGAGTGCATCATAATACAATAAAGACGATACAGTATAAAAAACATTACACAATTGTGATAAAGATATTAACTCAATAAAACATCATTACTTGATATGGTTTTAAGAAGACGTATACGTGTAAACCACATAGACGTTAAAAATTTGGCAACCGCAAAGGCAATTGGGGGCGAGATGTCAGACTTAAGTATTCTAAAAGCGGGGGAGTATTGTTTAAAACCCATGTTTCTGAGTAGTGGACAAAGCCAGTACTTCCTTGCTCTGCTGTAGACCGGGCAAAAGAATAAGACATGCAAGTCTGTCTCTTGTGTCTGTTTGCAAAAGGGGCATAGAGCCGTGTGTGCTGAGTGTGGCCAAAGTGCAGTATATGCCCTCAGGGGGAGAGTGTTATAGCGCCATTGCATATAGAGCTTTCTTGTGAGTGTGGGACCCATATCGTTGTAAGTTGACTCTAGGTGGTAGAAGTCTTTAAGAGCCAGGAAGTGGGCAGTGTGGGAGCCCTCCCTCGCATTCCTTATCGCATCTTGTAAGTAATGCTCACGAAAAGCCTTTGTGATAAGTTTGCGTGAATTCCTGGGACATGCAGCCTCAGGATCATGCCACAAGTCAAGTCTACCCAGTGTCTCACAAGTATGCTTTATGTAACTTAGCCATGGTATTTGTGTGTTGTTACGAAGGCGCAGAATCTCTTGCAGCTCTGCTCTGTATTTAGAAAGTTCTGGGGAAGACCATATTTTACACCATAGAGTTAGGGGTTTTAAGCCCAGCTCCTCTGAAAGCGGTCTTAAGCCCAGATCTAATCTAAGTGGCAAAAGAGGTGTACTGGCAGGTAAAGCTGTCAGCTGCCTGAGAAAAGTATTCTCCGTTACCTGGAGCTTCTGTGAAGACGTGTGTCCCCAGATTTCTGCACCATAGGTAATGGCCCCCCGGGCCTGGACCTTATATATTTGTATGCGTGGGCCTAGGGGCCTGTATGTGAGGCCTTTTGTCAGCCTGGCAATACCTCCCACCAACTGGGTCAGTTTCAAATTTTCCCTTAGTTTGTGGGACTCCCAGGTCATGCGCTCATTAATAACTATACCCAGATATTCAAAGGTAAAGACCCTCTCCAACCTAGAGGACCCTATACTGGGGGGCGCACGTGTGGTCGGGGGGGGGTTGAAGATCATAAATTTGGTTTTAGCTGCATTGATCTCCAACCCACGTTCCTCGCAAAAACCTACAAAGCCATCCAAAACCCGTTGGAGTCCCATAGGGGATTTGGAAAGCAGCAGGGTATCGTCCGCAAACATAATTGCAGGAACCCTGCTGCCGTCCAACTTGGGGGCATCAGTATCATTCAGGGTGCAAAGATGATCTACGACCCCGTTGACGAAAAGACAGAAAAGAGTCGGGGCGAGGACACATCCCTGCCTGACCCCCCTATCGACAGGGAAAGCATCGGACAGTGTACCTTCCCTTCCACATCTTACTTTGGCATAATTCCCCTGATGCAGCCTTCTCAGAATTGAGAGAATGTCCACGGGGACCCCCATCTTCATTAACACCGACCATAACTTATCTCTGGGCACCAAATCGAAGGCGGCACGGAGGTCCACAAAGACTGTATAAAGACTGCCGCCCTCAATCAGCACCGTCTTCCAGTATAAAAGATTTAAACGGAAGATTTGGTCGGTGGTAGAAATACCTCGTTGAAATCCCGCTTGATAGGGACTCATGATCGCCGTTTCTTCGATCCATTCCTGGAGGCGATTTAAGATGAGCCTGCCAAAAATCTTCTGCGGTACATCTATTAGGCTAATGGGTCTATAATTGGCTGGGAGCAGAGGCGAACCCTTTTTAAAAATTGGGACAATCTCCGCCCCCAGCCAAGTACCCGGAATAGCCATGCCCGCTAAGATGGCATTGTAGAGGGTCACGAGATAGGGGGTCCAAACGTCTGGCTCCTGCTTGAACAAGTCGCCCGGGAGTCCATCTAAGCCAGGTGCCTTTCCTGTGGCCAGACCAGTCAGAGCGGCTCGTACCTCCTTGAGAGTGAATGGTTCGCCAGTCTCAAGGGGGCAGTGGGGATAGTTAGAATTTTCCCCACCATCCTCAGGTAGTTTATAAAGAGACTGGAAATGGTCCTGCCATACCTTAGCTGAGATATTAGGTTCTGAGGCAGGTGTCAATTCCTCGGAGCCCGTGTTGACACAGCGCCAAAATTTGCGCGAGTCTGCACGGGCCAGGTAATTAGTAAGTTTAATCCATTTGTCATATTCCCATTCACTTTTGGCGTTTGAGGTCATGGACTTGTGAGCACTACGTCTGGCCCTGATGACCACGGCACCCCTTCCTTCCTTTATTGCACCCAGAAGGTCGGCTTTTGCCTTACGGCAAGCGCCGTTGTACCAGGATGGACCGGAAGTTTTTCTATTGGTCCTAGTTATTGGTTTCGTTAAACATTCAGAAACTATTTTAAGGAGGTCGGCATGTAGCTGTCCCAAATCGGAATGGATAACCTCGCTGGTATCTTTCTCTGCTAGCACCTGAAGTTTCTCGAATAGAGGCAGTGCTTGAGCATATAAATTGTGTATCATTTCCGGATGGGAAGATATGTGCTCCCACTTTATTCTGCGTCTATTAGTCTCAAGTACCCGACATTCCTCAATTTCACCCATTTGATTTCCCCTGGCTGGGAAGCCGGGGTGACTATAATTTAGTTCGAGGGCATTATGATTGCTATCATTCCTAATTGTGACCCAAAAGTCTTTGACAAGGGGCCGAGAAGACACAGGAACCAAGACATAGTCCAGTCTGGACTCGCTGCCCATTCTATTAAAAGTACATCTTGCCATAGTATCAGACTTAGACCTGCCATTACAGGCACGAAGGCCGTATTTCAGCGAAAGGGTATTAATTTGCAGAACCAGGGGGGACCATGTCTTTGGAGCCGGAGCCTGAGTGGGAGGTATATGCCAAAGGAGATCCTCCTCCGTGGCCATACCTTCCATAAAGCCAGGGAGGGGCTCGTAGTGGCAGTTGAAATCCCCACCTATGAGATAGGCGGTGCCCTCTGGTATATCATTCAGAACCAGAGCGAGCTCCGTTATAGTGGATGACTCCTGAGTGATTTTAGTTGGCCGTGAGTAAATGTTGATCAGCAACAGGCTAGCGGCATTTGGCCACTCCAACAGCACAGCAAGAATATCTGCTGAATTAGTGGGTAATACATCCGCCCTGCAGCCTAAATCGGAGGCCACCCATATTGTGAGGCCACCTGAGGGGCGCCCTCTACCCCCCCCACGTTGCCTGCTTGGAAAAGGTTGCAAACCCCTTGTAATCAATGTTTTCTCCAGCCCACGTCTCTTGTAAGAGACAAATGTCTTTCTGCTCAATAAAAGAACACCAAGACGGGTTATTAAGTTTGTTGGAAAGGCCCGCAATATTCCAAGATAGAATTTTAAGGGGGGAGGAAGTTGATGCCGCAGAGGGTATACTTGGGGATAGAACCACTTCCGACTCCGACCTCCGGGGGGAGGTTGGGCCGTAGTTAATTCCCTGAATAGCCCTCAGAGGTGGGGTACTCCGAAGTGGAAGAACCACCTCAACACTACCCTCTTCCGTAGCTTTAGTGTGAGGATGATGTTCCTTCTCCTTAGGAGGTACTGGTTGTCTATTCTTGATTATATTCAAAGCGCCACCGCCCACAGACACACACGGTCAATCCACCATATCTAAAATAGAGAAACGATTATGGGTGGGGACTTGGTCGTGTCTAGGGCACCCTGTCAACCAGCGTTCCCTATCCGCCAGTGGAGCCCTTGTCCTATTTCTCCTAGGTACTAGGTCCCATCCATCCTCAACTTGTGCAGTTGTTGTGGGAGGATAGAAGAAGGAAAGTGGAAGGGATTGAATAAGAGATACCGAAGTTGGATATGGCCAGCTACATATGTGAGAAACTGTTCGGGGATCCCTAAAATTAATCAATACGCAGTCACCCATAATAGTTTTTTTGGTGTTACCCAGCCACGGGAGTCTCCTAACCATGAGCACCTCGCTGTTGATACCCTCGGGTAGAGGCCTGTTTTTGGAGAGCCAGTGGATGACTTTGTTTTTCAAGGCCACCACTGGTTCGCTGGTAGATGGTTTTAGTTCCGGGATACCCGTTAGGATGACTGTGTATGGGGCTGACTCAGGCGGTAAATTAACTGGTCTGTGTCTACTATCATGTTCCTGCACCCGTGGTGGAGAAGGAAGTGGAGTGTCACGGAGGCTGGGAATAATATTCCGTGAGGGGATCATAGGCCCAAGTTTTGGAGAAGGAATCAGTCTGGGCAGATGTAAATGGGGAAGCTGTTGTAGACCGGAGCTGTCCCTAGATGGTGGTATATCTGCGGTCTTTGTGGGTGCTTTGGTTGATTTAAATGTGTCCCCTAACTGAGCCATTCCATGATGAAGATTTTTTATAGATGATTCCAATTTTGCAAGGCGATCTATTAGGGGGGTGAGCAATTCGCTCAAGAGAGATTTTATATCAGCAAATGAGAAGCCCTCCTCCCGTGTAGCAGTTTTTGGACTCACAGGTCTATTAGTCTGAGTTAGGGGTGCAACCACTCCCCTTCGTCCCACTATCGGAGAGTTTGTTTTTCCCCTAGGAGCATGCTTCAAATTCTTCGGCCTGCGCCCCCCTACAGTTTGAGCCCTTCCCTTCCTCTTGGGTATTGCTCCCTCACAGTTCCCCTGGGTGGAATGTAATATAGGGGTAGTACTAATGTTCGTGGATGTCTCAGGGGCTGTATCTGGTTTGGTTGTAGTGGGGGCAGTGGAAAGCCTTGGGGGCGGGAGGGATAGTGTAATAAAATCAATTGGGGTGGAAATATCACAGTCTATGATAGATGAAATCGTATTGGTTGGGTTCAGTGATGTCGAGGATCCAAGCAGTCCAGGCAGTCCCCCCGTAGCAGGATCAACATGTTCTGGCAGTTGTGGCGGGGAGGTAACATGTTTGAGGGGGCCTAGAGACGATCTTCTGATCCAATCTATTTCTAGGGAAATGCGCTTCTCTAGGGTAGTTATGTCGTCGATCAATAGGGAGCCCGCCTTTGCAAAGTATAAGTCCAAAGTACCTGTAGGCTTGGCAGCAGCCTGGGTTGTTTTACTCCGAGTTTCTCTCGCAGACGCCATTAAGACAGTAACGGTAAGGGCGTAAGAGAGTAGGCCCTGTCCCTGCCTCTCCTGTCCTCGAACGGCCTCAAACGGCCCGCTCTTTGCCCGGTCTTCGCTCCGGGCGCGTCCCGCTGGCGCGTAGAGGCGGGACTCTTATGCTGCTCAATCGTTGGAAAAGGGGGGAGGGCGAGGCCGGGAAGAGGACACAGGTGTGCTGGTTCAAGGCAGCAGCGAGCACCCTGGTCCTCGCAGTCCCGGAGTAGCGATAGTGCACAGCGTCCTCCACAAGTGCAGCGTCCTTCGAGATCAGCAGTCCCAGACAGGGAGATTGACCGGCTTCCAAGAGTCCTGCAGACAAATGCAGCGAGCGGCTCCCGCGAAGCGGGGGCCGCAAGAGGTAAAGTGCTTGGTGGGGGCGGGGCCGGGAAGAGGACACAGGTGTGCTGGTTCAAGGCAGCAGCGAGCACCCTGGTCCTCGCAGTCCCGGAGTAGCGATAGTGCACAGCGTCCTCCCCAAGTGCAGCGTCCTTCGAGATCAGCAGTCCCAGACAGGGAGATTGACCAGCTTCCAAGAGTCCCTCCAAATATTTTGGGGGTTTGGCTTAAGCAAGAGCTCTTAGTGCCAACCCAAGTTCGAGCTGGACTGTTCCCATGAGGCACAGGGTCAAGACTGATTTGCATATGCCTGGTTTCAAACTGGATTGGCATGGTGAGCAAAAAAACGATGGATTTAGGCTCAGATTTCTGTACTGGGGTGAATGTATGACATTGTTCTGCATTCTGTCCATCAATTGTTGTTTTTGCATTTGTCACCCCGAGTGGGACAGGTATGCTCAGACGTGAGTCCCGTGCTCTTCATGCCACTGGAATCAAGCTATCCTGGCTGAAGAGGGGTGAAAACCTGAAACTGGTCCTAGGATGCTTGTTTCCAGTCCAGAGCGGACCTGGCTTGGCAGTTCGGTCTGGACTGTTCCCATGAGGCACAGGGTCAAGACTGATTTGTATATGGCTGGGTTCAAACTGGAATGGCATGGTTAGCAAAAAAACGATGGATTTAGGCCCAGATCTCTGTACTGGGGTGACTGCATGACATTGTTCTGCATTCTGTCCATCAACTGTTGTTTTTGCATTTGTCACCCCGAGTGGGACGGGTATGCTCAGACGTGAGTCCCGTGCTCTCCATGCCACTGTAATCAAGCTATCCTGGCTGAAGAGGGGTGAAACCCCGAAACCAGTCCTAGGATGCTTGTTTCCAGTCCAGGGAGGACCTGGCTTGGCAGTTCGGGCTGGACTGTTCCCATGAGGCACAGGGTCAAGACTGATTTGCATATGGCTGGGTTCAAACTGGAATGGCATGGTGAGCAAAAAATCGATGGATTTAGGCCCAGATCTCTGTACTGGGGTGAATGTATGACATTTTTCTGCATTCTGTCCATCAACTGTTGTCTTTGCCTTGTACATAAGGCGCAGCCCCTATCGCCACCACAACATCAATATATGTGACGTTGTGGTGGCGATAGGGGCTTGTACATATGCGTATATAACAAAGGAGGGAGAAAGATTCAGTCGAAAAAGATTCAATCGAAAAGAAGGGGGAGAGATAGAGAAAGGAATAATTCAGGGCAAAAGAATTTCCTATTTGGAAAAAGACCCATCACTCACCAACCTGGTTGGTGACATGCTTCATCATCTGGGTCCCACCCTGACCGCCGAATGCCGCCAGGGTGTGCTTCGACGCCTGGAATTCCAGCGGAGCGGGTTTTCGTGTGCATAGGTGAGTGAAAACGTGAATGATGAAAAATAAAAGTGATATTTAAAAGTGTCAGCGGTGTGCTTCCTAATCATTTAATATGAAGCCACTTGGCACGATTAAAAACTGTGAATAGATATCGTAACTGGTATTAATGGCCAGTGATATCAGTGTTGGTATGTGTGTGTGGTCAACATGTTTCAACCTTTCTAGTAATTCTTAGGTTTTCATCAGGACCAGGAATTTAAGGAACGGGGGGTCTGCACTCGCTAAGGTGCACCCACACCCTGAACCTTTGTGTATTACACCTTTATTAGAGAGTAGTTTGTTGTGCCTTCAAGCCGTTCTTGAAGGATGATTCGGATCTGTAAAAGTAAAATCCGAAAAAAGAAACTTTATATTGGAATTATTCCTATTAACTCTCCACGCTCATTATGGTATGCAATATGCAATGTGAGTTGTTGCATGTAATCTATTGTAGGTTATTGAGGGTGGTTTTTGCATGTCTCAATCCATGTATAGGGCATGCATTGTCGATTTGGCAAAAAAAATTATTATTAATATTCTCGCTTCACGAGCATTAATTGTGCCTGTCTGTTGGCAATACAAGAAGGGCATACGTGATGATTCACACTGCTATCAAACATTTCTAGTGCAGTGCGCGTATATTGGTAGAAGTACAGACAGAGACAAAACAAACAAATAAGGAGTACTATCCGATGCAAGAAAGCGACTACTAAATTGACTGAACATTTTATCAGCAATAACCACACTCCAAATGACATGGCTTGGACTTTTATTGTATCTGTCGAAAGTCAGAATACACTCTTTGAAAAGGAACAAAGATGGGTGTACCGTCTGTCAACCCTCATAACAGGGCTGAACGACAATATACCATGGAACTCGGTACTTAGTAGATGAATTTGGTCCCTGTTATCTCTTCTTCTCAGTTCATTGTTATAACACATACCAAGGTTTCAATCAGAATCCAATGTTACCTATTTCTCTGCAAATATACCTCTTTAATGCAGAGCCCTTATTATTTACACGGAATACTGAATTTTATGCTGAGCCCTATGACTCAGCAAACATCTGCAAATAAACACCTCTTTATTGCAGAACCCTTATCACCCTCACGAAATACTGAATTTTACCTTGATCCCCATGACCCAATTAAACCACACCCCAAGTCACAAGGGCGGCAGCTTTTTCTCTTAAATACCGACCGACCAGCATTCGGTAACTGTGGGATCCCGAAGTAGGTGTGTAAATGGGCGTACCGGTGAGAGAACGTAAGTGTATCCCTATTCCAACTATAGAAGGGCCTTACGAGATCAAGGTAAGACAAATCAAGCTGAAAATGTTGTTTCCTTTTCTATCACAGCAATGGTTCAGAGCCCACGCTCCCCACGGGAACCATGAGGCTTTATATTTAGCCTTTTTAACGTGAGTCCTTAAGCTCTTCTTATTTGTTTGTTTTGTCTCTGTCTGTACTTCTACCAATATACGCGCACTGCACTAGAAATGTTTGATAGCAGTGTGAATCCTCACGTATGCCCTTCTTGTATTGCCAACAGACAGGCACAATTAATGCACGTGAAGCGAGAATATTAATAATAATTTTTTTTGCCAAATCGACAATGCATGCCCTATACATGGACTGAGACATGCAACAACCACCCTCAATAACCTACAATAGATTGCATGCAACGACTCACATTGCATATCGCATACCATAATAAGTGAGCGTGGAGAGTTAATAGGAATAATTCCAATAGAAAGTTTCTTTTTTCGGATTTTACTTTTACAGATCCGAATCATCCTTCAAGAACGGCTTGAAGGCACAACAAACTACTGTCTAATAAAGGTGTAGTACACAGAGGTTCAGGGTGTGGGTGCACCTTAGCGAGTGCAGACCCCCCGTTCCTCAAATTCCTGGTCCTGGCGAAAACCTAAGAATTACTAGAAAGGTTGAAACATGTTGACCACACACACATACCAACACTGATATCACTGGCCATTAATACTAGTTACGATATCTATTCACAGTTTTTAATCGTGCCAAGTGGCTTCCTTTTAAATTATTAGGAAGCACACCGCTGACACTTTTAAATATCACTTTTATTTTTCATCATTCACGTTTTCACTCGCCTATACACACGAAACCCCGCTCCGCTGGAATTCCAGGCGTCGAAGCACACCCTGGCGGCATTCGGCGATCAGGGTGGGACCCAGATGATGAAGCATGTCACCAACCAGGTTGGTGAGTGATGGGTCTTTTTCCAAATAGGAAATTCTTTTGCCCTGATTTATTCCTTTCTCTATCTCTCCCCCTTCTTTTCGATTGAGTTTTTTTCCCTCCTTTGTTATATACTCATATCCAGACCGGGGGTTCGGGATCCTCACTCTCTCTATTGTTTTATGGATGCTTGTACATATGCCCCAGAGTGTAACACGACTCAAACAATCACACAACAGAAAACCATCAGTTTACAGTAATATCAAAATTTGATGTATCTTATTTTCCTCAATCTAGTTTTAACTAAGTCATGATTGGTCAAGTAAAATTTATAAACAGGGTATCTCATAAAGTTACATATAATGTTACATAGGAGTAATCACTTTGAGACAAAAGTAGTGGCTTAAATGGTTGATGAATCTTCATGAAATCAAACCTCAAAACTCAAAAAATACTACAGAAAAAGCCAGACTGAGCCACAACTGCACCAAGCACTATATCAGAACGAGAAAGGCAAAAGTGAGGTATGACAAATGGGTAACATGAGGCAGGTTATCCGACTCTTGCACGATCAGAGCAGCAATCTCCAAAGTGCTTGTACTCAGAGCCGTGCATATGCAGTGTGCAAGTTTGGGCGGTTCTGAATGACGACCCAACTAGGGCTCAGCTGACTGGTGCTCATCAGATTTTGAGCACATTTGAGAGCCTGAGATGGGTTTGGGGCATGAACTCCTGCTTAAAATCTTGGCTTCTTCAGTTTAGCAGTAGGTTGAATTTAGGGCCTTTAAAGTTTGTGTAGTTTCTTTTCAGGTTGGCAGCCGTCTTCCTTCCTTGTGCATGGGGTGCATGTATTCAGCCGCATGCAGGATCTGGGACTTTAAAAAAGAAGTCAACTTAGTGAAAGCAGGATGGGTGTGATGGGGTCCTATTTTCTTGAGTCTAATACAAGTCTAGCTGCAGAGTGGAGGGCTGCTTTTAGAGCTGCAAGATGGAACTTCAGTATCCCAGTTAGAAGAGCATTTCTGTAGTCTAGTCTTTATAGGACATGAGATTGAACTAACTTTTTTAGGTTCTCTGGAAGAAGGAGGTGTTTTACTCTTCATAGTGGTTTGATTGTAGTTGTGCTCCTGTTGCTATGTTTATCTGTGTTTCGAAGTGGAGGTTTTTGTTCAGGTCGAGGACAAGTGATTTTGCACATTCAACTATGGATGATTGGCCGTTGAAGATTTTGGTTGCTTTTAGCCATGTTTAGCCTTGGGTCATGCTGTTGAGGGATTAGACCTGTAAGAATTCTGTGTTTTTTGTTGATTTAGTTGAAGGTGATGTTGGGACATCCATGATTCTGTTTTCGTCAGAGTCAAGGAGAGGAGTTGGCCTAACGGCTAGAGCGCTTGACCTCGGACCTGGGGAACTGGGTTCGAGTCTCGGTAATGATGCCGAACATCCTGTGATTCTGGGCAAATCACTTAATCTCCCCGAGCGTAACAAAAAATGAATGTGTGTCCTCATGTAACGTAACTGGTGCTATGTAAAGCGCTCTGATACCCGATTGGATTCGGGTCAAGTTTGCGCTATATAAAACTCTGCAAAAAAAAGAAAAAGGAGAGGATCTCTGTGTGCTTTGGTGAAGAGACTTTTAGCTGGTATGAGATGTTAGAAATGCTAAGCGAAACACCTAAGGGTTCAAATAGAGGTTGAAAAAGTTGGGAGAGAGGCTAGAGCCTTGGGCACTCCTTATCTACAAGTAAATGTAAATGTAAATGTATGGATACTTGTATAGCGCACGACTACCCGGAGGCCTCTCGGCGCTTGTAAGTGCTTCACTATTGTAATATTGAGGAACATATAAAATGAAAATAAAATCATTGTTTACAGAAAAAGTTATGAACGTACACAAATAAATTAACTTCAAGTACAGATTCACTTGAAAGTCTGAGTTTATACAATACAAGTTTAAATCGCATGATATTATCTTCCTTATAGATGTATACATTTTCTGTGTAGTTATATATCTATATATTTATTACTTTACTCATACTGTGGAAGACAAAAAGACCTTTGACTCTCTCTAATGCATTACTCCATTTCTCAACCTATACCTCTCAATGTATCCTCTAGCTCTACACTCTGACTCATCCCAAACCTCATTCTACTAATATGATCTCCAAAATTACCCTTTCTAGACTCTTCCCTTCTCCATCTCTCCTTTACTCATCCCAAACCTCATCTTACTACTATGATCTCCCAAATGTCACTTTCTAGACTTGTCCCTCTTCTATCCCTCCATTATCCTATTCAACCCAACTAACAGACTTGCATGTCCTCCACACAAATTAACCTATATTTCCCTATACTAATCCACCACTAATCATTTGTGGGTCCCGTAGTAGTTTGCTACTTGCAGAAAAGCACTTCAATGCCTTGTCAGGGGTAGAAAGCACTATTTAAATACAATTACAATTACAATAACCACACTGGTCATCATGGACAACATGAAAACACTTTCCTTATGGGCCCACAACAAAAAGCAACCCCCTCCCATCCACACCTGCCTCATGGTGTAACTTTCTATCCGTGTGGGTAAGTGCTTCTTTATCACCCACATAGGAGTAGTAAGTGCTATACAAATGCTACATTACAGTACAAAACAAGTTGACCAGCTGGCAAAGTTTCCTGCACAAAATGTTTTAGCAGGAGAGTTATCCTTCTAAACATTTTTTCCAGGAGAATGTTTCTGCTCAAATTCTGTTTTGCACACAAGATAGTTTTTTGCAACTTTTAAATATCAATTATAGAGCCAGAACTGTAGATCCTCAGGTTACGGTAGTCTTATTTCCCATCCATTTCTTGTACATCCAAAAGGACTACGACACACAAGTTCCAAGCCAACTTGAACCTAAGAAATGTTGCGATAACTGTATATCCCGCTGCTGAGGGCTATGCCGGTTGGCTGTGAGCCTGCAGCTTAAGACGATAACAAGAGACAGGGCTTTTAGCATCCTTTATAGCCATTGGCAGAAGGTCTTTAAGGCTATTATAGCATTCCACCCACTGAGGGTAAAATGTTCTAAATTGAAAAGGGAGAAACTGAAAGACAAACACTGGTATGTTGGAGCTGCAGTCCTACACCAGCCATAATTGGCCCTGAGACACTCCATATTTTCAGTAGAGCTCCCAACGTTCCAAGTGCCATAAATGGTATTTCAGATGACATCCTCTAATGAGTCAACATTCAGAGACACCAATGGATCCCCTCTCCTGTCCACAGTGTAATCAAAACCTCATTCGGCACATTTGGAGAAAACTCTTCTTCCTAACATTTCACTCAATCGCTCAAATACCTCTTTGGAGACAGCACCTTTGCCACCAAACACACATTTATTTAGTGTGAGTAATCTGTGTACCCACTGGGGTCAGAGGTGATGGGGTTTCAAGGAGCTAACTGATGTCAGCAAAAAATCTCCTAGCTGAAGTCAAATAAAACTATGCTGTTTTTTAGGAGACATTCTGGGTACTTTTGTTAAGTTTATTTGTCATATTTTTAGATTTGTGCTTACCCAGCAAACAATTTGGAACTGTAATTGCATTTGTATAGCACTTTAAACCCGTGTATGAGGATCTGAAGCACTTTATGAGGTGGGTAGCATTCTACAGTGTGGAGGAAAGCTTGATTTGAAGGATGTTGAATATGCTGTGGACCTATGTGGGATGGATTTTTTGTGTCATGCGTGAGTGACTAGAGTGGTGCTCTTAACTTGTATTGGGTTGCAGGGTTAACTGTGTAATGAAGGATGAGTTATTTTGTACCTTTTACTACTCTGTGGTATTTGAGAGAGGAAGCAGGGCAGCAAAATGGTGTGATCCAGATGCAAAATGAAGTGAGGGGTCCATGTGATACTGACATCTCACAGGTATGCCAAGGCCTACAGTCGCATTTTCGCCTTAAGGGCTAAAATATGCATGGTTCCTGAGAAAGTAAGCAATATCTAGGTCTCCCCACCATCTAAGTATTTCCACTGACTTCCACCCCTGAAGCGTTACAGCCATTGTATGTGTAATGAGAGTTCGAAGACGACAGCTGGACGGTGTATGTGGGAATGAATGTGCTGCACATGTCCTGGAAGGAGGACGCATGAGTCATCCTATCATCACAGGACATCCCATTGATACCATATGGATATACGTGCATCCTTCACTTGTTAACAGATGATAGAGCCTGGTGTGGAGAGCTCCAGTGGCGCAGTCCTTTACACAAGCAGGAGGTGAACATTTTCTATCCAGGTTGGAATTTCAGTTGGCCAGTCATGAATGGTTTCTGATGTATCTAGTTACTAGTATGTGAATTTTTAGACCTCGATTGTGTGGAAGATGCAGGTTGCTTTTTAGAGTGGTTTTTTTGCGGTATGGTTAGTGACAATTGGTATTTTTATTTATCCACTATCACTGTCTTTATGCTTTTACCTACTGTGCACATGTAGATCAATGTTCAAAAACGTATTTGCTGACAATTGGATAAAACACACACTTTAGTAACTCTTAAATGGAATCTCCACCTTGGTCATACTTAGCTTCAGCTCCATAATTGGTGTATTTACTTTCTGGTAAAAAAAACATAATGGTCTGATGTTCTGTGAACTAGTCCCCGAGCAGGCAGTGTTTTTTGCATTCTTACTGCTTGTGACCACCCTAGTTGTTGCTTTGTGCTGCAGCTGATGAACCATGCTGAATCATTCCTGAGCCACAGGGTGTTCTGAAGACAATATTGTTTTGACCTACTGCACTGAAAAATTCCTGCCTTCCCCACTTTATTGGAACAAAGTGTTGGCTTCTGTTAAAAAGACGTAACACCAGGTAAGTGCAGAAGAATCTTTATTCCGTCATCCACCACCAACAGGTACCTGTCAGCTGGAGGCAGCTGTGGAATGTTGGCTCCAAACTGTCAGAACGTTCCAAGAGAAGGACAAGGGCAGGGGAGAAAGGAGAAAGAGTCAAACCAAGTGAATTACAACACACCTCCCAGGGCAGGAGGGAATGAAGAAGAAAAAGAAGAGTGAGAGAGAGAAAAAAGGAAGGGTAAAGGAAAAACCAGAACAAGGACAGAAGAAATTGCATTTTAGAATCTGGATAACAGCAAGCAGAATACATAGAAAATGTTTAACCAACCACAAAGTCTTTGTGCCAAACTGGACAACCACTGTTCCTTGGTGACCTACAAGGAGAATTGGTAAGTTTTTTCATATGCACACCACCATTATTGGCTCCGTCCATTACAATTTGAGGAGACTTGCAACAGGCCCTCTTATCCTTAGAAACAGGATTCGGTTCTACATTCCCACTAGACACCTCCGCTCACAAATTGCGGCACTGGCCAGCATACCCCGGGTAAAGAAAGCCAGAATGGGTGAACGAGCATTTTCCTACATTGCCGCAAAGAAGTGGAATGAACTTCCCATGGCCCTTCGACTTACAGTGGATCACCTGGCGTTCAGGAAACAACTAAAAACTTTCCTTTTCCCTGACTTTAACTAAAGACACCTATTTTTCCCACTGCATCCTTACTGTAGCAATCGCAGCGCCGTGATATCCCCCGGGATGATTGTTAGCGCTTTATAAGTAACCTAAATAAATAAATAAAAATAAAATAAATTTACCACTTTGTCCATCCCCCATGTTTGTCCATTTCCTAATTGGACCACATTTCTTCCTACACTCGTTATCTTGAGAGGTTCAGAAAAATGGGAGTAGTTCTTTCTCCTTGCTTTGAGAAGGTCAATGCGTATCCAATCACCTGGGTTGAGCACTTGCGTTTTGGTAATCTCCGTGTAGTCATATCTTGTTTTGTATTTGGTTTGTTGTAGGTCAATTCTTCTGGCAATTTCTGATCTCTCTACAATACATGTGCTGTTTTTCCGTAATCATCCAGCCGAGAGATTAGTTTTGAGTTTCCTACCCTTTAAAGAGACACACGGAGACACTCCTGTGACACTATTTGGTGCAGTTCTGTATGCCCATATTATTTCTTGCAAGGCTAAGCTGAGACATTAGTAATTTCTGCTCTTTGAAGACATTCCTTGATAACTCTGTTGATGCTTTCTACAGGCCCAGTAGCCCTGGGGCAATACAATGTGGTTTACCAGTGAGAAATGAGTAAATCTGAGGGGAAATCCTTCATGAGATTGGATGTCAATTGGACCCCATTGTCTGTCACTAGGGTATTTGGTATGCCTTCTTCATAATTCAGTATCTTTTAGAAATTGAATGAGAGACTTGGTGTCAATTTGGTTTACACATTTCGTAATTACCCACCGAGTATGGTAGTCTATGAGAACCAAAATAAATCGTTCATTCAGATGTTTGAGGTTTGATGGGCCAATAATGCCCAGAGCAAGTTTTGACCATGGTCAAGTAGGGACTTGGACAGGGGACAAAGGGGATTTCCTGACTGTGAGCGTTTTATCACTTTTAGCACACTTGTTACAGTTTTTGACTGATTCTTTTACCATGGCATCCATCCCTGGCCACCAGTATTCCTCACGTACCTTGCCTTTAGTGCTTCAACCCAAGGGTCCAATGAGTGCTAAGTCTACAATTTTGCTTCTGACGCCCATAGGAGGTAAAATCTTTTCTCCATGATAAATAGCATCACCAATTATATATAACTCAAGCCTCACTTCCCAATATTTCTTGAGAACTTCAGGTAGGGCACACCTGTTGTCAGGCCATCCACCCATAATGTATTTCTTTAAGTGAGCTACAATTTAGTCATGTACATTGCAGTCCTCCCAAATCCTCTTGTCCAAAACTGCTACTTCCAAAATCCCGTTCATTTCTTCCTCTGCTGGTGCCTCAGTACTTATATTAAGAGGAGCACAAGACAGGAAATCAGCTACCACATTGTGTTTGCCAGGCACTTATTCTACCTTGAAATTGTAGCCTTATAACCTCAAAATCCATTTGGCGATTCTAGGTGTGGTCCTGTTAAAACCTTTGGTCATGAATACATAGGTGAGGGGTTTGTGATCAGTCTTGACAGTGAATGGTATACCCCACAAGAAAAACTTAAAGTGTCTAAAGGCCCAGAAACACCCCCGGGCCTCTTTTTCTACTACATAGTAGTGTTGTTTAGCTCCCTTTAATGTCCTTGAAGCAAAAGCAACAACTTGCTCCTTATCCCCTACCCTTTGGGTGAGGCTGGCTCCCAACCATTTATTGCTGGTATGTAATAGGTGGTTTTCATAGGATCGAATCTGCCTAAAAAAGGGGCATTGGTAATACATGACTTGATGGTCATGAATGCAGTTTGGCAGTCTTCGTCCCATACAAAGTAAATTGCGTAGGGGTTCTACTCGGCTGACATAGATTTGTATGAATTTTAAGTCATCTTCTGATAGGCCTAAAAAGGACCTCAGTTCTTCAGCATTGGTAGGAGCAAGGGCATTTAGAATGGCATTAACTAAATTCATTTTGTGCTTGATGCCATCTCCGGAAATGGTATGACCTAGACATTCCACAGAGTTTACTCCGATTAGACATTTCTCTTTCTTTAGTGTTAGACCAGCTTTACTCAACTTGTGCAGGACTTGCCTCAGCATGTCATTATGCTCTTTTACGTCTTTCCCATGTATGAGAATGTCATCTTGGAAGCACAAGGTGCCAGGAACATCTTTGAGAACATGTTGCATCATTCTATGGAACATGGCTGCAGCTGAGGCCAACCTAAAAGGCACGCAAAGATATTGGAACACCCCAAGGGGAATGATGAACAAGGTAAGAAGACGACACTCAGGATGCAGTTCCAATTGGTGGTACACCGGGGATAGGTCAAGGACACAAAAAAAACTGGCGTCCTTGATGAGCATTAAAATCTCATGGATCCTCTGCAGTGGGTGTCTGTCTATCCAGAAGTTTAAATCTCTAAGGTCAGTGCAAAGTCTGACAACCTTGCTAACTGATTTGGACATGATGACAATAGGAGCTAACCAGTGGGAGCTCTCTATGAGGTCAATGACTCCCAATTCCAATAATCTGTCTAACATCTACATGGCTCCCCTGGCAGCCATCGTCCAACAACTAACCCTGGGCGGACAACTACGCTACGCTCGCAAAGTTTGCGTAGTTAGTGCTACTTCGCACTATGCGAATTGCACGTAGCACAGTGCAAAATCACGTAGCGTGGCGTAGTTGGCATTTTTTGCTCGCTCGCAGTCCTCAACTTCAAGTTGGCGACCGTGAGCGAGCAAAATGACATCCCAGCGAGACTTTTTCCTCGTTCGCGATCAGCAACATCAAGTGGCCGATCGCGAGCGTGGAAAATAAACCTCCTGGCGAGATTCTCATCGCGGGGAGGTCAGGTTTCTCATTGCGAGTGGTCGCGTATGCTCGTGACCGCTTGCGATGAGAAACTACCAGTCCGCGTTGAGAAAGCTGCTGCTCGAGTAAAAATCTACTCGAGCAGCAGAAAACGACCGCTTGTACTGCGCAAGATGCCGTTTGCAATGATTGCACAGTGCGGACAAGCATCCGGCACTGTGCAATCATCGCGAACAGCGTACTACACAGTTTGCGTAGTGCTACGCGTATCTCGCGAAGTGCACTTCGCGTAGCTATGCGTAGCGCTACTACGCGAACTACGCCCAGGGTTACCGACAACACGGCCTCAACATCGTATCCTACGCTGACGACACCCAGCTCATCCTCTCCCTCACCAAAGAACCCACCACCGCCAAACTCAACTTCCAGAAAGGAATGTACGACGTTGCAGTCTGGATGACCAACGGCTGCCTGAAGCTCAACGCTGAGAAAACAGAAGTCCTCACCCGCGGTACCACCCCTTCAGCACGGGACAGCACCTGGTGTCCGACCACCCTTGGAAGCCCACCTACCCCCTCAGACCACGGCAAGAACCTCAACATCATACTCGACTCACCACTCACTGTGAACCGACAGGTCAACGCCGTCACCTCCAGGTGCTTCAACACCCTCTGCATCCTTCGCAAGACCTTCAAGTAGATCCCCCCTGAGTCAAGGAAGACAGTCACCCACGTGCTCATCACCAGCGGACTGAACTATGGAAACGCACTCTACGCCGGCATCAACAAGTCCCTAATCCGCGAACTGCAGACAATACAGAACACTGCCGCCAGACTCGTCTTCAGCATCCCCTGACACGAACACATCAGCCAACACCTATGAAGACTCCACTGGCTCCCCTTGGAGAAAAGAGTCAACTTCAAAATCCTCACTCACACCTACCAATGCCTGCACAACAACGGACCCAAATACCTCAACAACAGAATCAGCTTCCACGTACCCAAAAGAAACCTCCGATCTTCCAACCTCGCACTGGCTGGAACCCTGCGCATCCACAGAGCCAGAGCAGGCGGAAGATCCTTCTCTCACATTGCAGCTAAGACCATGAACGAGCTACCGGCGGACATCAGAAGCGCCCCCTCCCTGAACACCTTCAGGAAGACCCTCAAGACCTGGCTCTTCGGCTAACATATCTGCGGACCCCCCCTCAGTGCCTTGAGAACCTGCATTAGATGTGGAATTGTCCTGACTTTATGAGCAATGGCTTTAGCCTTGTCTTTAAGTTTTATGTGATGCTGGAAATCTCTTTGGAGTCCTAATTGTTTAGTGAAACTTCAGGGAATTCTTCGCAAATGTCTTGCCCACACACGGAGCAATCAACTAATAGTACTTGGTCTGGACTGTTAG
Organism: Triturus cristatus; assembly: GCF_964204655.1. Taxonomy (NCBI): domain Eukaryota; kingdom Metazoa; phylum Chordata; class Amphibia; order Caudata; family Salamandridae; genus Triturus; species Triturus cristatus. Next base: position 465,915,386 of record NC_140592.1, read on the forward strand.
GGTCAAGTTTTATGCCCCATTCCTTTTCATGTTTCCAACCTAAATGAAGCCCTTTTCCGTGACATACACTTTACCAACAGTGCTCCTTCCCTTGTACCCTAACAGCATGGTTGTCACCCCGACCAAAGGAATGGGATCCCAGGGTATCCTCCTGATTTAATGTCAGTGGCCTGAAATGTACTTAGTCTGTTGGGGAACATTACATCAAGAGCTTTGCCCTCCAATAGGATGTACGGAAAACATGAGTCTGCAAAGACTTTGACCTGTTTGTTGTCTAGAGTGATACAACACTCTGGAAATCTGACACTATCATCTCTGTTCTCTAGTTGGAACACAAGTTTGGTCTCTACCGGTGTAGTTTGTTCGATCATAGATACAGTTTTTTCATGAACATCACAGCATACTCTGGCCAAATGTCCTTTCCATCCACACTTGTGACAAGTTACATTCCTGGCAGGACAGGATGGGTTATTGGCCAGATGTGTTGGGTTGCTACACCTGTAGCACTTAGATTTAAAACTTGCACCCCCTTGTTTTTTTTGTTTGTAATCCTTATCTGGCTTGAGATTCTCCTTACTAACTTGTTTAGAAATGGCAGTGACTTCATTGCATGAATCGGCGCTTACTTTCCTCTCTTTTATGCGTTCTGCGGTATGCTCTATTCCCAATGCAATTTCAATGGCTTGTTTTAAGATCAGGGTTCCCTGCCAATAGTTTCTCTTGTATTTTATGGTTGTTAGTACATCTTACTAATTGGTCCCTGATGAGGGAGTCAGTTAAACCCTCAAAATCACAAGTGTTGGACAAGCCCTTGAGCACCGCAATGTAGTATCTAATCTTCTCATTTGCGCCTTGCACTCTAGAGATATTGTGTCTTTCTAGCACTACGTTTATGGCTTGACCAATATGTTTCACCAACTTGTTTACAGTTGCTAAATACATTGAAGTCTCCATCCCCCTCATCAACCTCTTGTTTAGAATCTTTTAAATTATTAAAAGTTTTACGGCCTTCAACTCCCAAATTGTGCAGCATGATGTGTTGTTTCCTGAAATGAGAAAAGTTGCCAGCTCCCAAAAGCTATTAGATAAGACCCAAACAGCTCCTTCCATCCTTTCCAAGGAATGTTTGGTTCTCCAGCTTCGTTTAAGAGAGAAGGTGGTAAGGACATATTTAGAGCAGCCATACTACAAAAATGGGAACAGCTGGTCCAGGAATTGCCAGGAACAGTGGAAAGAGGGGTGGAATGGAGAGATAATGGGTAGGCTGTGCCCGTCAGCGAATGAATGTGGTGACTGATGAGCTTGCTGTGCCCGTCGGCAACATGCAGCTGAGAAAGGAGATCCCAAAATCGCTGTGCCTGTCAGCTCTGGCATGGCGTGAAGAGCGTAAAACTACTGGCAAGAGAAATAAAGGCTTACAGGGGCTACCAATATTAAGTAGCTGAAATGATTCCGGAGGGAGGCAGACTCCTGTAGACACACAAAGGGTGAAACATGTAGACCATACAAATTGAGAAAAGGAAGACCAATTTTATCTTCACCTATATCCCGACTCTGTTTTCATACGTGCCCTAAAGACCCAGGAATAAAAATTAATTATTGGACACTCCAGAGGTACTTTTAATCTGCACCTCCATCACTTTTTTACGTACACACCCCAAGAATAAACCCACTCCGCTGTAATTCAGGCATTGCAGCCCAGCTTAGAACCCAATGATGAAACATGCCACCAACTAGGTTGGTGGGTGAGGGTTCTTTTAAAAAGTCAAATGGTTTTTTCCATTCATGTAAATGACAGTGTATCATCCCTGGGTTTGTCCTTTTTCTTGTATACTGATTTACTATAGGGAGACAAACGTTCCCTTTGCTTCTTACTCTCTCTTTGTTATGATTTGAAATAATCAGCTGAGCCAACTTGCAAAAAATCAGGGCGGAGGAAAATCTATGCTTCGTGTGTCCGCATGAAGATGGCGAGCCGTGGGGCGTGGCTAAGCCGCTGAGCACGATGGCCGCCGCTTAGCGTAGCTCCGCCGAACCCTCTCACTCCCCATATATCCGTCACACTTATCCGTGCTTTCTACCTGGATTCTCCAACAGGAAGGTGTCCGATACGAGATCCCGCAACAGCGAGCCCCGAGGAGTGCCTAACGGCCGAGATCAGGCCATGTTCGTAATTGGGCCCGGACAGTGCAGAGAGACCGGGGCCTCGAGTGGCGGCTGCGGCTCAAACTACAGAGCGACCAGACACATCCTGAGGCGGCGAGCCTCGCATCAGAGGCCGCATGGAATACAACCAGCGGCGGGGGGTGTGTGATGTCTTCAGGAACCCCAAGGTAGGCACATGTGTGATCGGTGCCTGGGAGTGGAGTGAGCGCCGGAGACCCTGCATCGGAGTGTGCCATATCCGGTTTCGGGCATACTGATAGAGTGACTGTTCGGCCTGTCCCGCCGACCCGACTTGCTGTGAACTGCCGATTCTCCCTCCCCCTCCCTCCCCGCGTCGCAACCCAGCTGCCAGGGGTGAACAGTGGACAGGGGAGTTATATTGCTGCAGGAACGGGCTGGGGGCTGGTATCCCGCAATAAGTTAAATATTCTGCATACATCCCTCGTCAGACCAAAGAACTGCTGGGGACCTGCAGTGGCCGTCGAGCCCCCCCCCCCCGCCCATGGATGTTGTGGCAAGGACGTCCAGTCTTTGCCTGAGGTAGCCTCATAGTGAACACCTGGACTGAGTGCAGTGCAACCCGGGACACCTGTGGAATCCTTCTGTCTGCAACCCACACACCATCATTGTCTCGGTAAACGCAGCACTCGCCTCGAGATTCTATTCGCACAGAAACAGGGGCTTCCGGGGCCCCTCACCCCCCTCCTGACTCTGAACTGGAGCTGTGTCTGGCTTGTGTAAAAAAAAACCTCCCCGTGGTGCAATATGTCAGCCTTCAGCCACTGCAGTATACCCGCTGGCCCTAGTGTGAACAACTAAGCTAGGATACCAGACGAAGGGGCAACTTGTGGACTGGTTTGTTGCGACGTGCTGGTCCTGCTGCTGACACAAAGGAGCCCCCTGGGGGGGGGCGTGGAGAGACATGAGGCAGAGTGGAGGTGCTGCCGAAGATCACGTATATGGGAGTTTCTTGGCAGCTGTAACCAGCGCGACCCAGGCTACGTAATGGCATCTAGGGGCAAAAAAAACGATGCAGCAGAACCGATTGGATAGGTACACGCTCCCCAAGACATCGATACCGGACTCCTCTTCAACGGGTGACGCGATGCCGGAACCTACGCTCAAAGATGTACTGGAGGCGATCGCGGGCATCAAGATCTCCCTAGAAAATAAGATGGACGCCATTACTGTTGAGGTCAACCTGCTCCGGGCAGACATGAATAAGAATAATGAGTGAGTTAGGCAAATCGAACTTACCACGGCGAGCTTGGTGGATGACACCTCCCGATTGCAGCTAGAAGTCAGAGACCTGCAATCCTTCCGAAATTCTGCAGAATCCAAGTTGGATGATTACGAAGGGTGCCTACATCGCAATAACATGCGAATTTTAAGAGTCCTGGAAAAATCAGAAGGACAGGCTATGGATCTCTTTGTCGAGGACCTCATCCTTAAGCACCTACAACCTAAGGGAATGGGGAAGTTCTTTGTTATTGAGAGGGCTCACAGGGTCCCCGGAGGTCGACCGAAACCCGGGCCCTTCCCCTGCCCGATCCTTGCCAGAGTCCTCAACTTCAGGGATCGTGATGTCATACTCCAGCACGCCAGGGCGGGGCCGCCCTTGAAGTACGAAAATGCGGATGTAACATTTTTCCCAGACTTTACCCAATTAGTCCAGAAGCGAAGTCGCTCCTTTCTGGGGATCAAAAAGGTGCTGAGGGATAAATGCTATAAATATGCCATGCTATTCCCAGCCAGACTCCGGGTTGAGGCAGATGGCAAAGCCTGGTTCTTCGTACATCCAGAATCGCCGGCAGAATGGCTGGAGACTCGTTGACCAGTGATGTACTTGGCGCTGTGGTAAAACTAGGGGGGAGGGTTAAGGGAGTTCCTAAATGTTGGGGGTGATGCTCTATTTAGTCTATGCACAAGAGTGTTCAGATGGAGGACCGAGACTTGATCTATGGCCACAGCCATGAGTCAGCTACTCCCTGCTGGACCCTTCTCGGGGCTCATAGTAGAGTGGCATTTTGATCTATCCATATCAGGTGAAGTGATGATATTTTTGGTCGCAGGGGATGGGGGGAGGGCACCACGCACCCTGTTTTTCTACTGTTAGTCTGTTTTAGGGGGCGACAGGTACTCTGCAAGTTTGAATATGGGCAGTTTGGCGCCCAGAGTGCAGGGGAGCAGGAAAGGGGAAGTTGGGAGGGAATGTTTTGGTTAATTGAAATTTTTGTGTGTTTTGGATCAGTGCATTTAAACACGCAGGATGATGGCATGGAGCGGAAGCAACGCATGAAAGTAATTCTAAATGGGTGTGCAGTGGGAAATAGGGGTTAGAGTCCTTAGTTGGAATGTCAACAGACTTGGTGACAAGATCAAAAGGAGTATGGTACATCTCTATATTAAAAAACATGCCCCAGACATTATCTTGCTCCAGGAAACACATTTGATTGGAAACAAGTGTCAGGTGATGAATAGGGGGGGATACAAGTTGGTTGCACACGCAGGCTTCACCTCCGGTTCTAGAGGAGTAGGTATCCTAGTTAAGAAATTGTTCCCCCTTACAGGGCAGTCCATCTGGTCTGATAAATGGGGCAGATATGTGGGGCTCTTGGGGCAATGGGAGGGACGAAACATTACATGTATTTCGATTTATGTTCCCCCCGGCCTTCAGAATGAGACATACAAAGATCCGGGAACAGTACTGTTGTCTTTTCCACCGGGCCTTCTTATTATGGGGGGAGATTTTAATGCAGTGATGTCTGGCGCTCTGGATCGTCACCCCCGCGAGACGTTAGGCCTGCACAACAATGGCTTCCTAACTTTGTTGAGGCCATGGGACTGGTGGATGGATGGAGCATGGGACTGGTGGATGGATGGAGGGTGCACAACCCTGATAGGACTCACTACACTTTTCGATCTAGTGCCCATCAGAGTCTGTCTCTCGTATTGACTATGTCCTAGTCCCGGCAACACAGGTAGGAGACATCCGAGAAATACGACATTTGGGTAGGGGCATATCGGACCACTCTCCAGTCTGGATGCATATGGTCCACGCAAATGCAGGTAGAATTGCTCCCATTAATCTGTGGTACTTACAGGACCCCGACATTCGTAAGAAGATTGTCCGATCCACTGATCATTACTTTTGGGAAAATGTGGGAACGGTGCCATCTGCCCAAACAATGTTGGAGGCCTAAGAGATGGTTATCCGTGGAGAAGCCATTTCCCTCATAACGGGCAAGAAAAAAGACACACAAGCAGAATTAGTGAGAGCGGAAGATGAAGTGCTTCAATTAGAGGAAGAGCTGGAGCATATGGTGCCACCCGAGAAGGTCCACCTACTAAACTTAAAACAGGATAAATTCAAAGGCATGGTGACAGATAGAGCGAGGGCACTAGGGAGGGAAACACAAAGTAGGCTATACGAACAAGGAGACAAAGAAGGAGAGTTGATAGTATGGCTGGACAAGAAGAAAGGGGAAGCGCAACTGGTGCCTGAGCTGGAGGGGGAGGGAGGAGACTTGATCACTGACCCACAGCACATAGCCGACCATTTTGCACAGTATTACCAAAGGGTCTATAGTACGGAGGGGCGCTACACGGAAGATGACAACAAAGCCCTGCTTCGTGATATTGTACTTTCCACCCTGACCGATGAGAACCGTGATTATCTTGAGTCTGATCTTTCAACAGACGAAGTGGCACAGGCGATAAGGGCGATCAAATCTGGGAAGGCGTCGGGCCCCAATGGTATACTGATTGAGCTTTACAAGCTGCGACCAGATAAAATAGCTCCTCACATTCGCTCAATGTTCATTGAAAGTAGAGAGAAAAGGTTGCTTCCCAAAGATCAGAGAATAGCTAACCTTGTGGTCATACATAAAGAAGGTAAACCCAAGAAAAGTTGCGCATCGTATAGACCGATACCGCTATTAAACGCGGAACCCAAGATTCGAGCAAAAGTATTAGCTACGTGCCTGGTTAAAGTGATAGACACTTTGGTCCACCCGAATCAATATGGCTTTATGCCACACCATGACACAGCCTTAAACCTGCGAAGGTTACATGGTGTGTTAGGCAGAGCTAAGACCATCTCAGAGCCTGCTGCCCTGGTGTCACTAGATGCCACCATGGCGTTTGACATGGTGGAGTGGCCGTATCTTTTCAGTGCTGGGCAAGATGGGTTTTGGGCAACATTTTGTGAATTGGGTCTGACTGCTGTACTCCAAGCCCCAGGCCCTGGTTGTTGTAAACAATCGTAAGTCGGAGACATTCAAACTCGGCTGTGGAACGCGTCAGGGATGCCCCTTATCACCACTACTTTTTGCCCTGGCACTGGAGCCTTTGGCAGCATGAATTCACAGAGATCCAATGATCCGTGGGATGCGCTGGTCCCCGGAGTGGGAAGACAGGATTTCGTTGTATGCAGATGACGTCCTGCTGTATCTCACTTCCCCGAGAACCTCCCTGATATGTGTATTAGATATCCTCGCAATCTTCGACAGATACTCCGGGTTTACCATAAATTGGTCTAAATCCGTGATGTATGTGCTGCAGGGAAAACCGCCAGTCATTCCCAAAGGCTGTCCGATTCAGATAGCTTTGGATGGCTTTCGTTATCTCGGAATATTTAGCAAATTGGTTCCGGCGCTTCGAGATACCCAGAATCTCCTATCACCAATCCAGAGGTTGAAGGGTGATGTTGACCACTGGAAGTCCCTGCCTCTTTCATTATTGGGTAAAGCAGTTCTATTCAAAATGATGGCTCTGCCCCGTTTTCTTTATGCCCTTCAAAACTCCATGGACCCCGTTCCCAAATCGTATTTTAAGGAGGAGGAAACCCTGCAATGTTCTCTTTTATGGGACGGTAAGCCTCGGATTGCCCTGGCTAAACTCCCCCTCGGCTGGTACGATGGTGGTATCAGTCTACCGGACATTAGGAAGTATTATTGGGCAGCCCATCTGTCCGCAATAAAGCAAGGGATGTATAGTCGTCCAGATGATCCAGGCTACGCAATAGATAGATGGCTCCTTCCTGGTGTAGACTACCTCAGAGCTTTATATTCTAAACCTCGGAAGTATCCCATCCCAGGCCCGACTGCACACTCAGTACACGTATGGCATGAGGTCAAAAAGCACTTTGGATGGCACCATAGGCTCACATTGGCAACTCCTCTATGGCAATCTGAACGTCTGGGAAGCCTCTGGTGCACTAAAGGGTTTGACAAATGGGAATTAATTGGCATCTCCCAAGTCAGGGACCTCTGGGTCAAAGGCTAGGTTCTCTCCTTCGCCTCCCTTCAGCAACAATTCAGCTTGGCAAACTCTGAGTACTATAGGTATTTGCAGTTCCGACATTCACTTCAGGCGCATATAATTAGTAAGTCCTCCCTCTCAGAGGCATCTCTCCTTGGAGACAGAATACTGGACGGTCATCTCCCCGAGAAGGCGATCTCCCTGACCTACAAGAAATTAATAAATAACATGGAAGATCCGCTCCGATCACTTAGAGATAAATGGGTTGCTGATGGCCTAGAACTGGTAGATGAGGACTGGCAGGAGACGGTCTCCTACCCTCGAGAAGTCGCGATCCAGGCACGGTTGCCGCTGGTGCAATTAAAAATCCTGCATAGAACTTACATCACCTGGCCGGGTTTTGTCCGTATGGGAAGGACTGATTGTGGAGAGTGTAGGCATGGCTGTGGGGAGGTAGGCACATTTATGCACATTATATGGGAATGCGACCGCATCCAGACGTCCTGGCAAGCGCCGCATGACACTCTCCGGGAAGTGCTTAGAGTCGACTTACAGCCTGAGGCACGCAGGTGCCTCCTAAACATCTGGGAGCCTACAGACCTCACGTCTTGTATGAAGCAGTGGGCGACCCTGGCTCTTATGGTGGCTAAAAGGAATATAGCGCAAACTTGGGGGGCACATAGACCCCCGGAATTGGTTAAATGGAAGGAGGATTTAGATTGGTGCATATTCCAGGAAAAATCAGTCTGTTGCCAGGGGGTGCCCCGGGTAATGGAGCAAGGCCTGGGGGCCATGGAACACCTATAGAGGTGATATTTGTGCCCCGCCAATTTCCCAAATTGATGAAGAGACTCTTGTAACCCCTTAATACTCACATATTGCTTAGAGCGATTGGCACCTATGTAACCTGTGCCTCATTTTTGAAGGATATATGCTCTACTGCTCATGCTGAATAATGCTTTGTATTGTTGCTTGATTGTTAATAAAAAAGATATATAAAAAAAAAAAAAAAGAAGGTGAGCCATGGGCCGTCACTGCTGTGTTCTTGCCCCGATGAGGAAGTGAGTGAACGATTCCAAAGATCCAGCTGAGCTGATCCGCGAAAGAACAGGGCATAGGTCAGCGTGATGAAGGCGGAGCCGCAGGCTGTCACCGCCGCGTGTCCGCCCCACTTTCTATGAGGGAGTGTAATGGTGGCAAGTTGACGCTGCGGTAGGCACCAATGGAGAGAACTTGAAGAGAAGGCAAGGAGTGCTTGTAGGTAAGGCTCCCCACATTTCCCGCACTGGGAACACTCTTCGCATCAGCCTTTGAGGAAAATGGCACAAGGCTCCACAAACTGTCCAGTCCCGCGGAACAATCCAGTGTTTTGGGGCAAATGCCGCACTGGAATGGAGAAAGCAGTGTCACCACCAGGGACACAGCAGGACAAGCAGAAAAGCTGTGACTCTCCATGGGTACGGAGACAATGAGTAACGGTAAGGCTGTACCCTCCAAAATTGAAGTGTGGGAGCAGTTCCCCTTGAAATAGATTGACAGTACCTTAAAAGTAGAGAATGAGGTAATATGAAGATCCTTTTGAAGTTACCGCTGTCCTGGAGTACTGCTGTAACCTGGTTAGGTTACAGCTGGGTATGGTGGAGTGGCTGCCCCCTCGCAGCTAGTCGTCGCCAGTGTTAAAAAGACGTAACACCGGGTAAGTGCAGAAGAATCTTTATTCCGTTATCCTCCACCAACAGGTTCCAGTCAGCTGGAGGTAGCTATGGAATGTTGGCTCACGAACTGTCAGAACGTTCCAAAGGAAGGACAATGGCAGAGGAGAAAGGAGGTAGGGTCAAACTAACTGACTGACAATAGCTTTTTTTTTTCTGAACCTCAGCTTCCAGCATTAAACTCCAGCACTGGTGGTGATGACCAGCAGTACTTAAGCCCTTTGGAAATTTCCTATTGAGGTTGGAGGATGCAAATGTTCTGAATCCGAGGATGCTGCTGCAAAGCTTGGGAGACCTACCGGCACATAAACAATCATTAGAAAAAAATGTTCAACTTCTATGTGTGCTGGATTAAGCAGAAAGGACCTTGCAACCTAGAGAAAAAGAAAACTCTCCCAACACCCTGAGAGAGAAATGGTGTCTCTAAAGACTTTCGGGAGAGATCTTTGTGGGGTCTTATGGGGATGGGGTCACCACTGTGCTCCTGGATGCCCCTTCCACCCATTACCAATTGCTTTATGGTGCCCCTGGTCTTCCAAGCACTGCATGCAAATTATGCCTATTTGCCTTCAACAGTGTCTTCTGGTGCGCTCCTTTGCCTTCTGTCATTTTTTATAATTGTGACCTTGTTCCACAACACATATTTTTTTTAAGTTCTATAAATTAATCAGGTGCATAGCCGAAATCAAGCACTCAAGACACTCCAAGTCGTGGGCCGCCATTGAAAACCATCACAATCCTGCGGTCGTTGCTGGCTGCCTGCCTGACACAGCTCTCAAGAGCTGATACTCCTGGGGCTCTGCACCACCCCTGTACCAGTATGGTGAGAGCAGTGGTGCTTGTGCTCTTCTTTGCCCATGGGGGTGTGGCAATCCATGGGAGCTACTGAAATTGAAGTGTGTTGGCACTCGCGATGTTTTATGTCCCCGGTGGTGCAGTGACCTCGGAGGACTTCTTAAATTAAATCTCAGCAGCACTCATCCTCTTTCATGACCGTAGGCAAGTGACGGTCCCAGGGGACTAAAAGAAATACGAGCGTGGAAGCGAACATGCTGCTCTCAGTCCCTCAAATGGTGTGGTGTCCAAAGGACAATTTTATTTTATCCCTGCTGAAAGGGCTGGGCCAATGAATTCTAGACCTATTCTAGAGACACAATCCAATTTTTCTTTTTAGCAATATGGAAGCGTAGAGAGGATTTCTTTTTATTACAGACAATGAAATGAACAATAGTCCCTTTGGGCACATAGTTACCAGAGTAAACTACGTTGGATTAGCTTGATTTTTTACAAATCCAGAAACAATTGAACATAGAGACACCTCAATATAATGGTGTAGAAATATATCAGAATTAGCATAAAGCCAAGTCTGCAAATCTAATTGAGATGATGTAACATAAACAAAACAATTAGTTCAAGAAACAAAATGAAGAGTATCAGAAAGCATGAGTCCAAATTTCCCTGCATCGAGGGCTGATGAATGAAAAGCATTAATCCATCCCTGTACTAACATTAAGAAGACATCCCTACCTAAGCAGCCCCAGGAAAAGAATAAAAAGGTGTCAGCTCATGGATTCTTCCTAATAAGTCTCTCCACTATCCGTGGGTCATGTAGCATAAAGCTACCAAGACAGAGCTTTTCCTAAGATGTTCTCTCTCCCAAGGCAAAGAAGTGGGCACTTTCCCTTATCCCATTATCGTGTTATTGTAGGTAGCTCTCCCAAGATTCATTTCGGGTCATGCCATCTGCTCTGGGTAGAATCCGAAAGATAGTTTTCCATGGGACAACAGTGTTCTTCTCTTGCAGCGAAATGTCCTTGGTTCACATGCCTTGTCCTGTGTGAAGCACAACAACTCAAGCCACAAAATTGTAACTTCTTCTCTTCTTGCCTGACTAGTAACACAAAGGCATTATTCTAGCTAAAAAGAGCGCTTCTTTCACCTGCAACACAAAATGTGAAAAAGAACAAATTCCACAGCACACATGAAACTCGACCTGTTAATTCTAAAGTGAGAGTTTCCAAGGAACTGCATTTCAGGCCTACAAGATTCAGCTAACATAAAAAACATTATATGAACTTTACGAAATTGCATAGAAAATGAGGCACTTTCAATGAATGCATTTACCTATATGTAAAATGACGCAATTAATAGACACGTTTAGTACATGAATAATTGTCAGTTTCACAACACGAGTTCTTCACGTTAATGTTTTCTGCTATACACATTTACTTTCTACATTAATTCTCCATGTTTCTTTCCAATGGCCTAAGCACGTCATGTTTCATATTAATACATTTTGAAATTCTAACACTTTATGTGAATGCAACAAAGATTATATGCGGGTGCGCTCTACACGTGTGATCATAATGCACCCCTACAAATAAAATGTGATTATCACCGCCAAAACTTTTCAGGATATGCTGACTCCAATCCAGTCAGTTACATCTTGTTGAAATTCAAAATGTGATTGACAGGATTCACATGTCATGACTTGTGAGGTTTAACTAACATATGCAAACAGGTTAACCTTTCAAATCCCATCTGCCATCTATATTGTCTCAAACTACTGAACAACTGAACGGAAATAAAAAAGCACAAATTTTTTAGGTCTCACCTAGCATTGCAGCGCGAATGCTTTGCCATTGCTTTGCGAGGCATGCTGTATATACTGTAGTGTGGAAGCTTCGTGGAAGCTCAGCACACTCTCTGCCCATTGGCTTTTGTCTTAAATGCTGCCTTCCGATTCGTTTGAGGGTTGTTAGTCCCTCCTCATTCATCATTTGTATCCTTCCACGGCTATTGGCCCCTTTACTCCTAACACTATTTTCTTCCCTGTCTCCCACCCCACCCCACCGCCCCCATCCTCAGTCTGTGACTTCTCACCCCCACTCCCGTTCGGGTTTTCTTGCCTGCCGGCACTTCCGTTTTCATCTTTATTATTGCCCCCTTGAAATATGCGAGTTCAAGATGCGTGCTGTACAAAAACTTCTTGTGTTTAATGAACTAGATTTTAACGTTACTCTAAATATAATAAGAATCTAGGCAACATTTGGGGTATATATGGCAACTGACGCCTCTTAGTTCACAAATGGCATTGTTGTTGGGCGGGAGGAGCGGCAGTGTTTTAACTCAAGCTTAAAACGAGCACTTTTAATAACTTCCTCTCAATTGAGTGCTATAATCTTGTGTATTGAGGTGACACGCTAAAGAAATGCACTTTTTTTAATTCTGAAGAGACATTATTGCACATTACATCATGTTTACTGTATGATTAACATGCCGATCATTTTCACGGCTCACCCACTGGCTCATATACGCTTGGCTCGTCTCCGGCTGGCTCTACCTGCTAATTAATATATTGGCTCACACACCTCTAACAAATAGAGATGAATGGATACATGACAGTGAGTCCGGTAGATGATAGAGAAATAGACTGGTGCAGACAAACAGACAAAGTCAGTCTCCATTGCCTCATGTCAGAATCATCACTTTCAATAACCTTGAAATCTGCCGGCAACTCCTACATGCCCCAACCTCATCCCCCTCACCTATTCTTAGCAGAAGCGGCAGATTCTGAGCTGTGCCCTGCTGGTGCAGAGGAGCACAGCAGAGTCTGTAGAAGTGCTGGGATCCCTAGCCTCTCCGGGCGGGCACCTAAGCCTTCCGGGTGCCTTCACACTCAGGATAAATAAAAACATTTTGTTCTGTGCTTTAGTCGCCCCTCTGTGAGCACTGTCTGGTAGATGGAGCTCTGTGTTAATAAACACATTCAGAGAGGTGGTGGTGTACAAGCAAACAACAGCCACAATACCGTACTTTTTGAACGTGTAGTTAAATACCTGCTCATCGAGTACCTCATTGGCTGATCATTCCATGGCACCACCAAAATTACATTTGGACACATTTGCTCAACTGTAAAACACTCCCTTCTATGTGTCATTTAACAACTCGGGTTTTGGGGTTAGGTAACCTACTTTGGATGCTGTGTAAAAGAGTAAATACAAAAATTAATGCAATGAAACTAAGCAACCAGTACTGTCTAAAACACTGTGAAAACTGACATGCATTCTGGCATTTTGTTTAGTTAATGTCAATTTTCTCATAGATGCGAGTAAAGTACTCTTAATATCTTAATGAAATCTGCACACTTTAAACTAATAGCACCGGGCGACCTTTGACAACTAGGCAATGAATACATTTTCATGTACCCCCAAAGCACCCCTGCCCCCTTGGCAAACTTCATTGCCTCCCAGTGTTTGGGGGATAACCAAGACGCAGGAGAGTGAGGCAAATAGTCTAGAAAATGAAAGAGAAACCGGGATTCGGTCCCATGCTCCGATCATGATCGCGTTGGTTAGCCTGTAAGCACTACTTTTATTAGTGAGTTTCACATTAGTAAAGCACCATGGTGTGCATGTGAGGCAACACTTCACCCATGAGGTACGTGCCAAGCAATTGTTGACACAATCCACACTTTGCGTCTTTTTCAATATATTTATTACGAAGTGCAGGACCTTTCCAAGGGATTTTGCACACTGCGTACATTCACTCCAAAAATAAAATGTTTTGGTAAAAAACATTACCATTTACAACGTCAATAGCTCTAACTCACAAATGCGAGACCTATTTGCTACTTTCATGCCAAGTTGCATGTGGGTCTGTTCAGCGGTTTTTGCTCCTTCTTTCGGCAACATTTCCTATGAAAGCAGATGGGAAAGAATACACTTTTTTACTATCTCTTAACTAATTTTATTTACTGAGGACAAATCGTCAAAAAACGGAGCTGCAAAAGCTATTAGATTGGCACATTTTGTGCAAATCAATCCACGGTGTGAAAAGTTATAGGGCAAATTATTAAAATGCCTTCTTAGTGGAAAGTGGGGCTGAACCAAAACTACACAATGCTACTGTGTCATATTCATATAAATTACATGGGTAAGCCTTCTTAATGAGTGTTTGACAGTGGTTTTAAAGTTCAGATGTCACAGCTAACTGTGAATCATTTCCTGTAATTCACAATGTTGAGTTTATTTGCAGGATATCTAAATTCTCTAAAAAAAAAAAAAAAAAAGTTAAACACACCATTTTATCTACTTTCAGTGCTGGTATAAAAAAAACTGCTTTCACAGGTGCAGTGCTACTCTTAGGCCATTATTCAGCACACCTGAATAGCTCACTCTTGCAGGCCAATTGTTTCTGCAACCATCTACCAGGGAATCCTTCCCATTGTGAGGGAATACACATTATAAGCGCAGAATGCTGGCAGCAAGAAGTCACATTTTCCCACATTGCTCTTTAGTTTCTTTCTTTATATAGGTCTGTAAAACCTACTTTGTGGAGTACAATAAAAACATATTTTTAAAATGCATTTTTTTAATTTCCTTACAGTGTGCTTTGCATTTAAAATGTGATTTAATATATTTTTACTACTGTGGCCTCGGTTACAAGTTGAATGGAAAGGAATCTCTCCGTACAATTTCCCTCTGCTCAATCATGAGCATCTAACTTAACCCCTTCCCTGCTCATGATGGAACCACTCCGTCATGAGCCATGGGTGCCGTGTGCTCATGACGGAGTGGTTCCGTCATGCTGCGGCCGTTGGCGGCCGCTCCGCCCACGCGGCGCTAATTCCCCGCCTGTGCGGGCGATTAGCGCAGTGGGCGGAGACGTGACGGAACCACTCCGTCATGAGCACAGCTCACCCGTGGCTCGTGACGGAGTGGTTCCGTCACGAGCACAGCGCCACCGCACCTGCCCCCAAACTCCCCCAGCACCGCGGCGGAATTCCTGCCGCGGCGAAGGGGATAACAGGTGTTGGAACAATGGGCTCGATTTTACCAGACAGAAAATTCTGCTGGTTCCAATGAGCATGTAGTGTTCTCCTCTGCTAAGCATTGCCCCTCCGCACAACACCTATCGCACATGAGCCCTCAAACACTCACATTTACAACCTGCTTAAAATAGGTGGTAAATGTGAGCCTTAATCACCATGGAAAAGAGAATATCCTGCGCAATTTCACTCAGTAAAACCATGGGGATTAACTTGTAATTGCATGATTCTGGTATGGAGTTATCGCATGGTACAGGTGTTTATGGCTGTGGAGTTACCACCACAACAGTTACATGCAACTTGGCCCATCTTTTATAACATTGGTGTTTTAGTGTGCTGTGTTTTGTGTATTTTTTACATTTTGAATTCCATGTGTATAGCATTTGCGTTATTATTCAAGTGGTGTGCACACACATTGCTGACAGGGCATTCACATAATTTTTACAACTGTGATAATTGTGTTGTATTCCTGGACTCCCCCTACGACACGCCCCTTGACCTGGGCCTTGACTTGTCACCAAGCCTATCCAGAAAGTCAAAAGCCTCAGTGCCATCTTTACATTGAAGATGAACACTCTCTGTCATGCTTGATGAGTACTCCTAGCAGTCTCACTTTTAGAGTGTGTGAAGGCCCTAGCAACTACAAGCATGAAGCATAATTTGGAGTAATTTCTTTGAAACAGGCCTATCTTTCCAGGACTAAAACTACAGATTTCTGCAGCAAAAATGCCTAAAATCTGCCATAATCCTGACTTTAAAAACAAACTGAATACAACATGGATGTTTGTCTCGCCTATAAGACCTATTGGCTTTGCCAATGTTTGTAGGCATGCTGTGCAGCATCACAGCTGTGTGCAGCATGGCTAACAAAAAAATGGCACAATGACACACCCACTGCATCTTTTGTATGCATGTGTCATGTATGCATGCACGGGCCTGCAAAAGACACTTTTTTTCATTATTTACTGATCCAAGATAGATAGGTTAATTTTTAAAAAGTAGCACAAAAGTGTTCTTTGAAAACATAGATCGAAAGCGCGTTGTTTTTTCTTCTTTAAATGAAACAGATACTTGAGTTGGGGTGGGGCTGCCGGGGGAAACAGTATAGCGGGGTAGGGGTGAAGAAACACAATGGGTGTGGTTGATGGAGCATGGTGGGCGGAGAAGAAGCAATATGATGGGCAGGGGGTGAAGTGACACGATGGATGTTTGGGAAGCCACAAAGCCGGAAGGGAAAGAACAAGGGGAACAGGCAGCGGTGGCTGCTCCGTTGGAGCAAAGGAGCGTTGCCCTGTTTAACTCCCCCAAGCCTCAGAGATGAAAAATAAAATGCTAATTTATTACCATTTTAGTTTTTTATGCCCCATCCCATCAGAGCATCAGGACGGAGGCGGGGGCGCTGCTGAGTGACAGCAAAAGGGAGGAGGGTGGGCCGGCTATGCACTGTCCTTTTGACCGGCCGTCTTGTGACGGCCAGCCATTCATGCACACTTTAAACATCTCTAACCCAGCTGTCTTAAGACAAGCACATAGAGAGAAGCACATAGCCAATAGAGTAATGTGGATGGGCAAGAAAAAAGCATACGAGGCAGACAACTGTAAAACACATGCAGTCTCATGAAGTGCTCACAAAAAAAGATTTTAAAAGTTCCCCTAAAAGGGAACAGAGGCAGGAGAGATGCCAGCCAATAGAGAGATGGCAAACATGTTACGCCCCATGAGACAGGCAAACAAAAGACAGGCAGGCTGAAACCATGCAAGCTATCCAAGAGAACACAACCAAAGAGGAGTGACGGTAAAGCCAACCTATGGTAAGCAATATGAGGGATTCAAGTCGCTGTATGTTCTTGTTAAGCTCACAATAAGTCTTTCCACGACAGCTTGCTCTGTCTGATAGTCTCGACCTTAAAATGTGTTTTTGTTGAGTGCAGATCTTTCTGTCGCTACTAAAATGGTTTCTCTCTGGCTGTTTCATAGTTAGTCACAGACCATATAATATGAAAAAAAGGAACACTGCAACAAAAGGTGGCACTTTACCCTCCAGAACACAACCTATCGACTTGAAAATGCTAGTTGAGCTAACCCGACAGGACTCTGTGGACCCTCAGATTACACCCACTTCTCTGCTGAGAGTACATTAACCCCATAACCTAACTTACTAAGCATGTGTTCCTAAAAAAATGCAATAATTAGACCTGTCTAATAGCTGCCTTTCCAGTTCATTTAATAATAAAGGAAGGCCCAGATGTGATTTAACACTTCAGGAAATTGACCCTATTAAATCCAGTCGGGGAGCTGTTCTTCCTGCCCTTCCCGTAATACACGGGATGTCCAGATGTTACTATGCTCTTCAGGAAACTGACGCTGTTACTATAAGAGCCACACCCCAAAATAACCAGCGCAAAATGCCACGGATGCCAGGGGAGAGGAGGACCTGCACAGAGCTATTCATTCATACATTGGTTAGTGGGAAGCACTTCCCGTTACTGCTTGAGCTCACAACTGCCAGTGCTTGTGCTGGGAGCGGGCCCACTACTCTGTTTACAGAGGCCAGCGCCCCCACGCAGAAAATGGGCTGGACCAGAAGGCAAAATATTCATTTCATGGAGGAGAGTGGAGGGTGCACCCACCCACACTGCCCAGATACAAGACACAGACACAGCAGGCTCACTGTCCAACACTGCCAGCTTTACAGAACACACAGCAGCTTCCTCATGTATGAAACACAGCAACCTCACTGTCCTACGCCGCACAGCTACAGGGCACACAAAGAAGCCTCACTGTCCTACATTACACGGCTACTGTCATATATTGCACAGCTATAGGGCGTACAGAGAAGCCCCACTGTCCTGCATGGCACAGCTATAGGGCACACAGAGAAGCCCCACTGTCCTACATGGTACGGCAATAGGACGCACAGAGCAGCCTCACTGTCCTACATGGCACAGCAATATCGAATACTACAACCTTACTGTCTTGCAGTGGACAGCTATAGAGAGCAAAGAGCAGCCTCACTGTCCTATATGACACGGTAATAGGGCTCATAGAGAAGCCCCACTGTCCTACATGGCACAGCTATAGGGCACACAGAGAAGCCTCACTGTCCTACATAGCACAGCTATAGGACACACAGAACAGCCTTACTGTCCTACATGGCACAGCTCTTGGGCACACAGAGAAGCCTCACTGTCCTACATGGCACAGCTATAGGACACACAGAACAGCCTTACTGTCCTACATGGCACAGCTCTAGGGCACACAGAGAAGCCTAACTGTCCTACATGGCACAGCTGTAGGGCACACAGAGAAGTCTCACTGTCCTACATTGCATGACTCTAGGGCACACAGAGAAGCCTTACTGTCCTACATGACACAGCTATAGGGGACACAGAGAAGCCTCACTGTTCTACATGGCACGGCTAAAGGACACATAGATAATCCTCACTGTCCTACATGGCACAGCTATAGGGCGCACGAAGAAGCCTCACTGTCCGACATGGCAGGGCTGTAGGTCACACAGAGCAGCTTCTCTGTCCTACATAGCACACCTCTAGGGCACACAGAGAAGCCTCACTGTCCTACATGGCACAGCTATAGGACACACGAAGAAGGTCACACAGAGCAGCTTCTCTGTCCTACATTGAACAGCTTTATGGAACACTGCAACCTTGCTGTCTTGCACTGTACAGCTATAGAGAGCACAGATCAGCCTCCCTGTCTCATATGGGATAGCTATAGGGCACGCACAGCATCTTCATTGTCTGATAGTGATTAGCTAGCCCTGTGGAACACACACAGCAGGCACACTGTCCTGCACAGGTACATGGAACACCCAAATCAGCTTCTACGTTCAACACAGCACAACTTCAGGGAACAAAGAGCAGCTTCAGTGCCCTACACAGCACACAAATGAAACTGTGACCTCACTGTTCTACACTGTTCAGATATAAGGTGCAAACACAGCAGGCTTACTGTCCAGAACTGCACAGCACTAGAGAACACAGAACAGCTTACTTGTCCTACTCTTCACAGTTTTGGGTAACACGGTATCCTCACTGTCTTATGCTGCAAAGCTATAGGAACACAGGTAAGCCTCACTGTCCTACACTGCTCAGCAATATAGAACACCGCTGCCTCATTGTCTTACCACAGCACCGCTGTAGGGACCGCAGGCCTTCCTCACTGTTTGACAGTACTTAGGTATATGGAACACACACAGAAGCTTCACTGTCCCAACCTGCAAAGGTACATGCAACACATACTCTAGTCTCACTGTCCAGCCCTGTAAAACTATTGGAAACGCAGAGCAGCTTCAGGGTCCTACGCGCAATACAGTATTGAGTCGCCCTGTGCGCCTCAGAAAACAAGGGTCAATTACGTTACATATTTGAAAATGGTTCTCTCAGATCAATTTGCAGAATGTACCAGTATTGAGGGAGTCCCTACATCAACGCCCACTCTATCCTCCCAACCGGGTCTGTCCAGTACGTCACTTTTTGTGACGTTCTAGTGGCGTATTCTACTGCTCCATATTCACAAGGAGAGGAAAATACACCCATTTCCAGATTTACGAGGATTCGTAAATCTGGAAATGCGTGTGAATGCTACGCCTCCCTCGGGGAGGCGCAGGGAGGCGCAACAAAGAGAAATGTTTTCATTTCTCCTCATTTTTTCCTCTTTCAATGCGTGCTGCATTCTACAGCACGCATTGAAAGAGGAAAATGCTTGTAGTGATTGTTTTTGTGCAGGAAGGTGCCCCTTCCTGCACAAAAAATCTCCCCATGACGCAGGCATCCTGGCACCATGGTGCAAAGGTGCCTGTCTCGGCCCAAGGCAGCAGTTTGTGCACCAGCGCAGGGGAAAGCACAGGAATGCGACATATCATTGTAAATATGTTGCATCCCTGTGCTTTGGAAGTGCCGCAGCGTGGCGCAGCCAAGGGCTTGCATAGCCATTCTGCGGCACTTACTCGTAAATCTACCCCAACATCTCATGAAAGGCTGCAATGTGTGAAAATGTGCTCGTGCAGTAAAGTGTGCGTGAAAAATAAATTCAAAATATTAACAATATTAGATGACATGTCTAGCTGGTTCAATTTTAAGTATAGTCTTTCAATGCCAGCCCATAAGAATGATACAATTTAATGTGTCATTGTTTCGACCCCAAAAATCCAACGTGATAATTGTTCATCAAACGTGGTTTTTCGTGGGGTGGGGAAGGGAGGCACCCTATGAGTGGAAATTGAGATTTTAATTAACACTATGTGTGCCATCGAAAATCTTGTAATTCGAACAATGTAAGTGAAACACTCGCCTAATTCTACAGGTGAGAGTGTTCATGGTTTCCGATCGGTCACCTTAACGCTGCCACTGTTATGTCTTAACAATGTGTATTGAGTATGAGAGGCTAATTTCCAGTGCTTAATTTGTAAAAAACATAAGTGCCAGGTCCTCGTCAGGAGGCCACAGTAGCTTGCACCACACATTACCATTGTACCTACACAACTACTAACCATCACACTGCTGCAAGTGTGACAGTTCAAACTGTTCGAGGCCGCCAAAGCTTTAAGAATGGCTTGGATGGCTGTCATTAGTTGTTTTTAATGTATATTGAACTAACAAACAACAGTTTTTCTGCTCATCTTTAAATTACACAAACAATGCCACCATCTGGCAGCTATCATAAGTGCAGGTTCCGGCAATTAAGTGCTGGTGCACGCAGTTAAGTGCTGGTGTCGAGCACCAGAGACCACCAGATCAAATTAAGCACTGCTTATTCCCCTTATATCAAACATAATACAAATATTTTAAAAGGAGGTCACTCTCACCAAATTATCCTCAATGGCTACTAATGGCTACTAATGTTCGCCCTAGTAGTTAAAAAATTATAGCCCCAATGGGTAGTCTATCAAGTGAAAAAATAAAAAAGAACATAAAGGTCACAAGGAGTAATCTATGTATGAAATGCACACAGTACTAAAGCAGGGCCACGTGCACTTATAATCGACACATATCGATTCAATAATTCAAGTTGTGCATGTTAATTACTCTTAAAGTTGTTGCCTTTGCTGTCTGTTTACAAAAGACATAAAGTGGGCCTACCAGTGCTTGATTTGTAAAAAAAAAAAAAAAGAAAGTGACAGGGCCCTTCTCAGGAAACCACTGCAGCGTGCATCACCCATCCCCTGCCTGCGCTGCCAATAACAGTAGCAACGCAACTACGAATCATCGTACTCCTACAAGTGTGACAATTCAGACTATTCCAAGCCACCCACAGCTATAAGAGTTGCGTGGAATCGTCTGAACTGTCATTTTTTAATGTTTGATTAACTTTCAAATTCTGTTGTAAATTCTGTTGTTATTGTCATTTTAAAATTAGACAGACAGCGCCATCATGTGGCAGACTGTCATTAGTGCCGGTGTTGGTAATTAAGTACCGAGCACAGGAAACCACTGGCTCAGATTAAGCACTGGAGCTTAGTAAGAACATGATAGCATGGAAATGAGTATTTAATTTTACAGTTCAACCCGTGACTTGCAATGAGGATCTCCTACTCTGTGCCAACTCCTCCTCAGGTCGAAAAGATCTTTGCCACTGCTATAGAATGGAGCATCGAAGTAAAATATCTGAAATAACATCAACTATTAGCCTTAGTCTTTTAGTCAATGATGAGTGGTTTGGTAAGGATTTCAAAACCTTTATTGTTCATTTAACTTTAGTATTTTGTTTTTCGTCTTTTTATTCAATTAATAAAGATAAATCTGTTTACAGAAATATCCAGAAAAATAATGGTTGATGGCAGCAGATAAAGGACAGTATGTTCTATGAGGGAAATAGTCCCTATAATATACTAGAAGGATCCTAAGTCTCTCAGAATCCATTAAGAGTCCCTTGAAAAAGAGTAAGAGCTTTGAAGCTTGAGTTTAGTATCTATAAGAAGTCGAACTCCTCATAAAGAGCAGTTCTAGAAGCTCAGCCGAGTCTCTCCAACAGTTGCAGTATCAACCGGCTAAATCAAATTAAAGGAAAACAGTCACAGCAGTAGCTTATGGCCATCAGCATAAGTAAATTAGCCACCGAGCAAAGTGTCAGGCAACAGTGAATCACTGTTAGCAGTAGCTCATAGCCATCATTCAAAGGGAAGAAAAGCACAGTGAAGTGCAGAGGATTGAATCGCAGAGAATTGTCTGTCTAGCATTACGTAATCTAGCTAGGAACACATTTGTAAACGTAAATGCAGCAGTGTGTAAAGTCATCTCGGGTCAATAGGGAAGAATCTTACGATGATCTGTCATTTCTTCCTTTGATTTACACGGTATATGCACAAGACGACATGGCGCTATCTAAATGCTACCAAGCATTCTTACAATTGTTACAACCCGGTGAGGTTCTAATGGGATCCTCTGCAAACCTACTCTGTTAGCTGTTTAGTGTTCCATTGTGTAACAATGGATGGGTCTATAAAAATAAAATTTTTTGATTACCAGATGTCCTGGTTAGATCGTTAGAAACAGGCTTTGAACAAACATTATTAGTTCTAATATACTGTCTTTCTATTTTAACATTCTGAGCAAAGCATAGAGGAGGTATTCTTAAATTATGATGAAATAATAACGGGTGAGGAAGGAAATGAATACATTTTAAACAGCACATTGAAGAACCAGAACCTTTTGGGTCTGGCGGCGCAGGGTACGCCCTCTGTCCTCGGAGTTCACCTGCTTCGCTACACAGAGACACGGGACACTCTGTCGGCGTTAGAAGATTGGATTTATTTAGCTGCAGCTAGTACAGTTATCCTAGAAGTACACAAAGTAGGTTCTCAGGAGACTGCCACTTCACTCTGTGGTGCATCAGATTAAATACTATACAATACATAATTATTAACAAGACACACGGCCCAAGCATAGAAGAAGAGAGCCAATAGGGTAAGTGGAAAAACAAAGCGGAACGAGTAAGAAAGGTTCGAAAATAGAAAAATCAGATGACTCGAAGAAACCTCTCCTCCAACTGTGTTTGTCATCCCACCCCCGAACTAATTCATTAACAGATTATAACTAACTTGCAGGTGGTGAGATACGTTTGTGTGTGTTGGAGGACAGTCGTGACACAAGAGAATGCTAGCAGGAGACAGTGAAGGCCAGTCGATAAGATATGATCAGGAAAGAATAGTGCGAGCCTACAGATAGTTGAAACAGGGATTAGGAAAGCCAGACAAGGATTAGTGTACTCGGCTAGTCCAAACACCAGCTTCACATATAAAGGCCGAGGACGTATTTCGACACCAAGCTACGGAAAAGCAGAATAGACTTTGTTCGCCGTGCTGCCTGAGTGATGGCAACACAAAATGGCGGCGGGTCACAAAATGGCAGGTCGATTCGATCGTGATCGAAAATCGAAGTTCCTCAGACCCTCCTTTTGCCAGAACTCAGGCAAGATAGACTCACGTTAATCTGAGTCCACGTCAATAGCCATGAGATCATCGAGCTGTGCTGTAACATCATCCTTATGTTTTCTGTTACTTGAGGTTTGGGTTTTGGGATGCACATAGTAGCACAAAGATCACAGATAGCGGGACCACAGTGCATACAAAGGCAACAAGAAAATACAATAGTCAAGATTATTCCAAGGAATGTCAATACTTTCCAACCCCATTTGGACAGTAGTCCCCAAAACCATTCCGTTAAAGACCAATCTCCTTCGTCCTGATGAATAGACTCGGAGATTATGTGCAACTTGGAGATAGCTTGGTATACTGTCGGAGCGTCATTAGGAATGAAAATACAGCAGCTTGACCCGATCAATTTACATACTTCACCACGATCGGCAAGAATAAAGTCTAAGGCAACTCGATTTTGCAAGGTCATAAGACGATCCGCCTGTAGTTCTGCCGTGATATTACTTAAGGCTCCTACAGTGATGTCTATTGTAGTATCTACGACACGGACCAATTGCCTTATATTTCTGCTGTTGGCCATTGGACCCCAGAAGGGAAGAAAACATTTAAGGAAATCTCCTCCTTCTTGTCCCGCTATGTCTTTTGAGTCAATGATTCCTCGGCTGAGACGGGTTCGGTGATAATTGGCAGAAGCAGTGTAAGTAGGAGGAAGAAGGAAAGCTATGTAGCAAGTACCAGAGAAACCCGTTGGTAACCAAGTATAAGCTCTATCATAGCAAATGAAATAGGTGCCTTGAGACGGCACTAGAGGAGGCGAGTTTTGAGAGGAATAAATGTACGTGTAGGAGCAGTTACTCTTTAGTGCAGTATCAGAAGAGCGATCGTTTATTTTTAAACAGAAGTAACCTTGATGCGGTATAGTCCAGATTGGTGAGGATTTCTCCTTTCCCACTTTATTATTAAGACTCGACATATATTGGGTGACGTTCCAATTGGTGTATGCTTTCCTTTCGTCGATGGAAATTTTGCTGTTCTCCATGATTTTAGCCATAACTACCATACCCTTAATCAAGAAACTATGACTAAAATCCGGATAATTAATTTGTGAAGCAATGGATCGTCTAAATTTGCTTTGAAATGCATTGGAGAAAATGACAAAGAATGCCCAAGCAGAACCCTCATAAGAAAAAGGAAGAACTAGATCTGGTATTCCTTTCTCGGTGGTATGTGGCATAAGACCACATACCCAACAATCAGTTGTGTTAACCACTAATTGATGCTGGTGTAATAGTTGGAAAAAGGAATTGTTGTAATACTCGGCTCTTCTGACAAGTTCATGTGAAGGAAAAGTATGAAAGAGGTGTGGAGAGATAGTAGAAGAAGGCAAAGAGGAATAAGGGGAGGTATTTCTTGGCTGCAACACATAAATTATCCAACCAATAATCGCCAAAGCAATACATAATGATATATAAACACATAGAGTTATACTATAATGACTGTACATTATTTTACAAGATGCTTTCTTCATTTCATTTCTTCTCTCTTTATTACTTGGTGTAGTTTCCATTTTCACTAGTGGATGCTCACGGCAATCTTCCTCAATCACTGAAGTCACGATGCTCTACCGTCCTATGACACTGAGGATCCTGCAGACCTATTGTCACTACTCAGGTCGTGACCTAGACTCCTACCGTGACCCTGCAACCGAAACAGAACACTACACAAGGGAGAAGAAAGTCTTAATTATTCTTTTGTCTGGGCCTGAGGTTGTAATGCTCCTTCCCCAGAACACTCTGATCTCGAAACAATGTTCTTGGTTCAGTCGTATTCAAGCGACGATGCGATGGGATTGCTTCTTGTAAAATGTCTTCCTCTTTCTCAGACAATGTCCCATTCAGGTGTGCATCGCTAAAGGGTACAAATCGTGGAACTGTTTCGCCTTCACATTCACCAACCCCTCTACGAACCCACTGATCAAAAGGCAAAGGTAAAGGTACTTTCTTGCAATGCACACCGTGAATCCAATTTTTCTTTCCTTCAACTTTAACTGCTGTCCTTGTTGTTAGTAGGACCATTCGAGGCTCCCGCCACCTGGGCTGTAGATTGCTGGACCTCTGGAAGTTCTTCACACAGACCCAGTCACCTGGTCGGATGGAATGACCTGGGTCTGCGGAGGCCTCCGGCAAAGCACTCTGAACCTGTTGATGAAGGACATGCAATTTAGTTGTAAGGTCATGCAGATAGTCAATCAACATTGGATAGGGCAAGTCTGAGAACTTTTTAGGACGAGGTATTCCCCATACGTTGGCCAGACGGCCAAACACCACTTCGTAAGGGCTAAGTCCCAGACGAGAGTGTACTGCAGTTCTGGTGGATAGCAGAGCTAACGGCAAAGCATCAGGCCAATTAAGTCCTGTACTTGCTTGAACCTTCGCTAATTTCAACTTCAAGGTTCCATTGTAACATTCTACTAAACCCGCTGATTGTGGATGATTTGCCGCATGGAACTTTTGCTTGATTCCAAGACCTGCACAAACTTTCTGCATGACTTGGCCAACAAATTCGCTCCCATTGTCACTCCAGACAATGCGCGGCAAACCAAACCTGGGAAAGTACTCTTTTAGAAGGATTTTAGCTGTGGATAAAGCTGTGTTATCTTTCAAAGGGTATGCTTCTATCCACCTCGAAAAGGCGCATAATACCACCAGAACATATTTGAGGTTGTTGCATCGATCCATGTGCATGTAATCGATTTGCAACACTTCAAATGGGTATGTCGGAGGAGCAAAGTGACCTGCTGGAGTAGGGGTTGCCTTTCCTGGATTGTACATCAGACAAACAATACAATGCTTTACTACGTTGTCTGCACATTTTGGGATGTTCTCGTTTTGCCATACTGGGGCCAAAAGTTTACAAATGCCTTTTGCATTTAAGTGAGCTGGACCATGAGCCATAGTAACCACTGGGAGTACATAAGCATCCGGTAACAACCAACGTTGATGTTCGGATAGTTCTACCCAACAACTCATTTCATCTAACATTCCCGTAATTTCTCTCCACTTGCTCAACTCTCTTTCTGAGGCCTCTTTCTGAATCGCTTTCACGCTTTCCACTGTATTCTCACACATTCCTCTCTCTCTGACCCAATTCGCAGGACCTGCCATATACATTCGACTCGTTGAATCTCTCGCTGTTTTCTTTGCTATTTCATCAGCAAATGCATTTCCCCGTCCAACATCATCTGTAATCTTCTTGTGTGCACTGCATTTCACTATCGATATTTGGATGGGTAAAGCAAGTGACTCAAGGAGATCAGTCACTAACTGGCCATGCTGTATCTTTGTGCCATGTGAAGTTAGGAAACCCCTCTCCCTCCAGAGACGCCCAAAATTGAACGCGACACCAAAGGCATACCGACTGTCAGTGTACACGTTCACTCTTTTCCCTTTTGATATTACACAAGCTCTCATCAGTGCTATCAACTTTGCTGCTTGCGCTGAATTGTGTCTAATGCGTGCAGTTTCCACAATCGTATGTAAGGTAGTTACAGCATAAGCTGACTCGTGAGATGCTGTGTCTTCGTTCTGTTTAGCAAAGTATCCACTGCATGTGGCACCATGACAATGAGAGTGTTATCTAACACCATTCCAGCAGACTGTCGGATAGAAATGGCTGCGGCTGCTGTGGCTTTGAGACAACTGGGCAATGCTTTAGCTACAGGATCTAATGTGGCTGAAAAATAAGCACATGGCCGCTGTCTATCTCCAAATTGCTGTGTCAAGACTGACAACGCACAACCTTCTCTCTCGTGAACATACAGCGTAAAAGGCTTAGTGTAATCTGGGGTACCCAGTACAGGAGCAGAAAACGGAGCAGTGCATAAATCAGTGAAACTCCTTTGGCACTCATCAGTCCAAGGAAGGGGCTGAGGCGTATCTTTTAAAGTGAGTGCCAACATAGGTTTGGCAATCAAAGAGAAGTTAGGGATCCACTGTCTACAATAAGAAGTGATACCCAGAAAGGCACGTACTTCCCTTTGTGTGGATGGTACAGACATTCGTGCAATCGCCTGAATTCGTTCTGGTGTCATTCGTCGTCCCTCCTTTGATAGGAGATGACCCAAGTAGGTAACCTCTCGACAAACATATTGCAGTTTGGAAGGTGAAACCTTGTGATTCAGCTTAAACAAGTGACGTAACAGTGCAACAGTGACATCTTTGCAGATATCTTCTGAATCAGCGGCGACTAACAAGTCGTCCATATATTGGATAAGAGCAGCACCAGACGGCAAGTGAAAAGTATCCAGATGACATTTCAAAGCTTGGCTGTAAATGGAGGGACTTTCACAGTACCCTTGGGGTGCGCGCTTAAATCGGAAGCTTCGGCCTCCAAGAGAGAAACCAAAAATGTCCCTACTCTCTTCTGCAATGGGAATACTGAAGAAGGCATTCTTTAGATCAATAACAGAAAACCAAGTCGCTGTGGAAGGTATCATAGTCAACAAGGCAGTGATATCTGGAACAACAGGAAATTGTGGAATCACAATTTTGTTTACTTCTCGCAGATCAATCACAAACCGGTACACAGGAGGCTGAGAAGGATCAGAACGTTTAAGAACAGGAAGAATAGGACTATTGCATGTGTTACCTCTCGTTTCTTCAACCACACCCTTCCGAATTAAGTCATGAATGATTTCCAAAAGCGCTTTTTCACCTTCAGCAGAGATTCTATATTGTGGGATATGTGGTAATTCAACATTGGGCTTGAGAGTGACAACATAAGGCGGTATCTCAAGACAACCCACATCGTTCGGACCCGTGGCCCAAAGTGCTGTTGGAAGAGAAAGCAACTCAGGAGGAAACTGATCTTTAGACAGATACATTGGGGAGATCAACTTCTGACCTAGAGTAAGATGTACGCCTGAAGGAGAACAATATATTGTAGCATGCATTCTTTTCAATAGGTCTAGACCCAACAGATTCTCACCACAACCAATCGTCAACAGAAGTGGAGCTTCCAAATCATAAGGACCAACTGAAATAGGCAAAGGACAAGAAACCGGATTGCGAACAGGGGCGCCAGAGAATCCTACAGAAACATTCGTTAAGCCAGACAAAGGTGCCCCAGGGAGTTTAGAATGAATAATAGAACTTCTCATTGCTCCAATATCTAGAAGAAATGGCTCTGATACACCCATTGTAGTGACGTTGACATAAGGACCATTTTGATCTACTGGGATTGGCACAACTCCCTTACTTTGTCCATGGCTGTCCTAGTTAGCATGAAGACTCTCATTCTCGCCTTCAACATAATGGTCTTCATTATAATACTGAGTAGATCTCACATTCTGCTGATCAAAGTAGTTCATGGAATTGGGAGAAGGAAGGGCACGCTGTTCTTGAGTTAACATACCTCGACCTCTACCTCTGTTTGCTGACTGGAGGCCAGCACAACCTCGTGGAGCAGATAACGCTCCATTGCGCTGCAATAAAACCGGACAACTACTCTTAAAATGACCTTCCTCTCTACAATAGGCACATTGATTAGGACCTAACAAAGGTTGTGGAATGTATGGCTCAGGTTTCTGATACAATCTCTGAAACTGCGGTGGCTCCTGAGTCTGAGGCTGAACATAATGTGGAGGATATGCTTGCTGCAAGAGAACTTTCGTATTTAAATCTTTCGTCTTTTTCTCTTGCTTTTCTTTTTCTTCTTTATCCCTATTCTCGTAATATTGTGCAGTAGCCAATATCTGGGCAGAAGAAGAAACAGCCCAAGAACTTTCTGAATCTTTTAATTTGTGTGACAGCTCGGGAAACAGATTGAATACAAATTTATCCACAAATAATCGCTGTCCACCCTCAGTAGCCATGTCCTGACCACTGTGGTCGATAAATGTCTCCTCGAAACGAGTAAAGAAATCAGAGACACTTTCATCTTTCTTTCATTTGCATGCTGCTAGCTTATCCCAATTCACTCTTAATGCAGGCATCATAGTTTTCATTAACGTAATGATTCTACCAGGAAGTTCCGAGATCAAAGCCTCAGGCTTTGCGCCACCCACTTGGTCTCTATCTGTATTAGTTATAACATCCCAAGTAGCATCTAGTTCCTGTGCGTGATCCTCTCTACGAATCTTAGCCCATATTGTCTGTGGGACTACATTACCCATCAGCATATCAACATCTGCTAGATTCATAATACAAGCATCGATTGTCTGCGATAATTCTTTGTAATAACCTGCAGGGTTCTTACGAGGATCTGGTAGAGTCTGCTTAAGAGCTAAAACTTCAGACCTCTTCCATGGCACATGTACCTATATACGTTGAAAATGAGCAGGAATAGGTGCATTACCACCAACAGCCGCAACTGCCTCCTTCCAAACTGGAGGAACCTCCCTCATAGGATAATTTTTCGACGTCAGTTTAACCGACGGATCGGAATCAAGAAAAATCTGAGAAAACAATAAGGATCTATAAGAGATAAGTGTCCTTACAGCTTCCTCGACTTTGGAACCTACAATAAGTCCTTTTTCAAAATCGGTTTGAACATCTAACAAATCTTGTGAGATCGGACTCGAACTCACATCTTCCCATTCTTTAATGAGAATGTCGCACATTACATTAAAAATATACCTTTGCGTAGGCGCATTCCATTGCAAAAAGGTAGGCATAATATCAGACACACTATATTGTGGACCCTTCTTTATCCATCTTCGTGCAAGAGAATCTAGCTTCTCTCGTTCCTCAAAATCTGGGAACTGACTACGAGATTGTCTTCGAGCAAAAGCCGGAGACACATTAAAAGCTCCAAAGAAAGGAGATAGAATACTAGTGACAGAATCTGTGAGACGCTTACGCACAGTCGGTGAATTAGACATTAGAACTGGAGACAGAGTATTAGGAGAACTAACAGGAGAAGAACTAGAAATTGCAGGAGGAGCAGAAGGCAAAGGAGAGCTAGGAACAGGAGATGAAGGCAAAGAAGTTGAGACTAATGGTAAAACCGGCAAGGGCGGTAATACTGGAGGAGGCAAATGCTGAAGAGCCGGAACCGGCGGAGGTACCACTAGCAGCTGAGCAGGCTGTAACGGATGAGGTACATTGGCATTTTGCGCATAGGGCGGAGGCAACCTCAATAAATGGGACATTAGGGGATCTTCTTCTATATCTTTCTTATTATCAGAAGGAGAAACAGGCAACACCGGATAGCATTTATCTATCGCCATACGATGTTGTCTTTCTGAAATTTCAGTCGCATTGTCAATTTCATCATTCTTGAACTGTTGGGCAGCCTGTATAATTGTCATACCCTGTGCTTTCCTATCTCGTTTTGCTTGTTTAATTTCTTTCTGTTTGGCTTCCTTACGCCAAAGGCGGAAAGAGTCAAACATTGCCGGCCGGGCTTTTCTTTTGAACAAAACTGCTTCCAAATTATCTAGCACATCAGGGTCAAAACTACCGTTTTCTGGCCATTTGAGAACACCATCTTTCTTCGTGTATCGAGTCCATGTCTCGTTAAAGGCAATGGGGCCGATACCATGTTTCGAATAGAGCTCACATGTGGGAGTTCCAACCGAAGGAATCGGACAAGAGTCCTCAAGTCGGGAGTCCCTATTACAACCAAGACATCAAATTCTTCCAAACTTAGTCAGACCAGGCATTTCGCAATGTCTCTGGACTGTTAACAAACTTCAAGGGAGTAAAACTCAGTTTACGCAGCACAAATGCACTTACCCTCGGCTTTAGTCTTTGCAAAACCAAATCTAAGAAACCTAAGGACATCAAACAAAGAACCAAAATTGTGGGCGCGACCCATGAAAATACTTAACTTAACTAAGGACGTCTTCTTCCACCAACAGAGGCCCGTCTATCGTCTCGCTTTACCATACATCATCAAAGGAATGGGCCAAAGCAGGGCGGCAGTCAGGGCAGCGGTCACCAGTAGCCGTCAGGAAGGAGTAACCGCGCTGCAAAAGACCTTCGGACCACTTTCGACATACAGGGGTCGCTTAGTGTGGCTCGCGAACCCTCCGGAATTTTCTTTGCGAGGTTCCTCACGACCTTCGAGCAGAAGCGGTACCACTGAAGCCGCCCTACATTGGGCGCCAATTGAAGAACCAGAACCTTTTGGGTCTGGCGGCGCAGGGTATGCCCTCTGTCCTCGGAGTTCACCTGCTTCGATACACAGAGACACGGGACACTCTGTCGGCGTTAGAAGATTGGATTTATTTAGCTGCATCTAGTACAGTTATCCTAGAAGTACACAAAGTAGGTTCTCAGGAGACTGCCACTTCACTCTGTGGCGCATCAGATTAAATACTATACAATACATAATTATTAACAAGACACACGCCCCAAGCATAGAAGAAGAGAGCCAATAGGGTAAGTGGAAAAACAAAGCGGAACCAGTAAGAAAGGTTCAAAAATAGAAATATCAGATGACTCGAAGAGACCTCTCCTCCAACTGTGTTTGTCATCCCACCCCCGAACTAATTTATTAACAGATTATAACTAACTTGCAGGTGGTGAGATACGTTTGTGTGTATTGGAGGACAGTCGTGACACAAGAGAATGCTAGCAGGAGACAGTGAAGGCCAGTCGATAAGATATGATCAGGAAAGAATAGTGCGAGCCTACAGATAGTTGAAACAGGGATTAGGAAAGCCAGACAAGGATTAGTGTACTCGGCTAGTCCAAACACCAGCTTCACAAATAAAGGCCGAGGACGTATTTCGACACCAAGCTACGGAAAAGCAGAATAGACTTTGTTCGCTGTGCTGCCTGAGTGATGGCAACACAAAATGGCGGCGGGTCACAAAATGGCGGGTCGATTCGATCGTGATCGAAAATCGAAGTTCCTCAACATTTAAGAGTGATGATGAGTTTTAACTATTAAATCACCATAATTCAGTATTTTCTAAAAGGCATGAACTTTATTAAAACGAGAGAGAAAGAAAGGGTAAACAAAGCCTAATTGGGCCTAACAGTGAAAATACAGTAGAAATCTGAGCTTTCTGCAAAACATAAAGCTGCATGTTAAC
Source organism: Triturus cristatus (assembly GCF_964204655.1). NCBI lineage: Eukaryota > Metazoa > Chordata > Amphibia > Caudata > Salamandridae > Triturus > Triturus cristatus. The sequence continues at coordinate 465,947,794 of NC_140592.1, forward strand.
ATTTTGCAGGTTAAAGAAAGGCATGTTTTCTCCATGTTCTGCTCAGCATTGATTTTCCACAGTAATGGCTAGGTAGCTGTCAGCTTTAATGTGTGGTTATTCTGATCTAAATTTTTCCATTCTAACAAATATACAGTGGATTGAAGTACGCATAGTGTTTACCATTAGTTGGCTTTACTGTCACTCTTATTTGCATGTTTTCTCTTGAATGGCTTTCCTTGTTTCAACCTGTCCGTCTTGTGTTTGTCCGTACCATGGAGTATATATAGGCGCCTCACCATCTCTTTGATTGGCTGCCTTCTGTGGGTGCTAAACTCTCTTTTAGCAAACTACTTTTTTCTTTTTGTTTAAGCACTGCCTTAGAGTGCATGTGTTTTCCAGCTGTCTCCCTTGTGTGCCTTTCTCTTGCCCCTATTGTTGCTCTCTCGCGCCTACTTGTTTCTCTACTCTCCACCTGCACTCTTGTTGATTTCTCTTGCCCATGTGCTTCTCTTTCTGCCCTACGTTCCTCTTCCCCCTTGTTCTCACCCTGCCTGCTGTGTTACTTCTCCCCTGCCACTGTGTTGCTTCATCCCCCAACTCCTTCCCAACCCACTCATGTTTTAAAAGAGCCCTTTCACTTTCCTTTTTAGGTCTCACCTTGCTATCGCGTAAGCGATCGCAAAGCGAGACTGTTGTAAAAGGGCTTTTCAAAGTGCTCCCAAAAGCGGATTGCATGGCTAGCACGCGCACAATCACGCGCATCGTGCCGCCATGCACTCCGCTTTTGGGAGCACTTCAAAGGGTCCGCTCCCCCGCCTGGAATGCGCTCCCCCGCCCCCGCCAAGAGCGCGCGCCACGCTCCGCCGGGCTGGTTTACCATCTCCTGTTCTACTTTCTCTTTCGTCTGGAAATACCACAGCTCAAGTCACCTCACCCAGCAGAAGCCGTTGTCCCGCTTCCCCTCGAGCACAGAAGAGCAATTCTCTGTTAATATGGAGTTTTTGGATTGCATATCTGCTGCAGATAACATGTTTGTGATGCTATGTGTCTAATAAGTTTAAACATGTTTACACGTCTGTCTATTTTTCTGTAATAACAATGGTGCTTATAACGTGCGACACACGTAACTTTTAGAAAGGGATGCTGCGTTTTAAATCCCCTTTATGGTTCACAGCGTGTTTCCCCTTCTTCTAAAATAACGTGAGTCTTTTCTCATTCATTGCCAGGATATCACGATTGGGACATTTTAACCAATGCACATACACGCGAGTCGCGATATGATACGCGTTGGTTTGACACGTTGGTGTCAGCATTCAGCATCTGTGCTGCGACGTCAGCAACACACTCGCGGTCATTTATCCACCTATTTAAGCCACTGACAGCTTAGCGTTCAGGTCCCCATCCACACGCAAGGAGTTTCGGAGCGAGTAGCGGCGAGTCATCTTCCGTCCTGGGTTGTTTCATGACTAATTCCTCTTCCGATACACTGATTCTAACTATCGGCGTGCTATTCTGTTTCCATGCAGAAACAGCACCGGTTTGACTGTCAAATGGAATCACGGCATCCCCGTTTCTTGGGGTGAGTGGATATTTTTAATCCCCCAATTCTAAACACGGAAGTCACTTTGGCTGTGCCATAATTGTCTCTCGTCACATGCTTTGTTATTTCAGACTCCGCATCTAACAAGCACAGTCCAGGTCGTCAATGGAGCTATAATTAACCAGGTAGATCTTGAGGTGATTCATTGGTGTGGTGTTTGGTAGCTAATAATCGCTATGGGTCTATTTGGAGCAATACATTTGTCCCTTTCCTTGTTTTTAGATGAATTAATTTAAGTGATCAAACCAAGACCGCTGGTTGTGATCTACACGGGGACTAGAGAGGGATAATTAGCGTGCATCCTCTACACAAGTAAGTGGCTTTGCCTCCATTTTTAACTGATTAGTCCTATTTGTTTTCCCCCCTAAGGGCAGTGTGTCCTAATCTAAATGCACCTTATTTCTTACAGGTACTTGTTTTTCGCTCGTACAACCCTTTGGAGCCTACGCGCCCGTTATTTCAATTGCCCTGTCTCTAGGGCTGTCCATGGTAATTTATTGGATTTTTCATCTTTCCACTTCTTAAATATTTTATTTCCTTTTGGCAAGAGTATTTAGTTTTATTTTCACCTTCATCCTTAGGTGCTCTCCCCCACTCTCATCACCGTCCTGAAGAGAACCCCGTTGTAAGGAAGTCAGGAACCTACGTGTTTTCAGGGGTTGAAACGTCGACACTTTGTTGATTGCCAGTCTAACCAAAAGTGATTGTTTCGCTATGGTAACCCCCTTTGGGTACATGGCTATGTGTTTATATGTATAAAAATGGACAATACATTTAATCAACAGGCTGAATGATAGGCCTTGTTTGGAAACAATTTCTGAATATGTATTTGGCACAATATTCTGTCCCTTTATGCACACCCTCTATCCCAACATAAATCACTTTACCTTATCCCCTTTCTCCCCTCTGGGCACTCACTATTTATGCCTAATAATTGCCTATATTTGTATAGCATAGTTCAGTATGATTAAATGACACTGTTAACTAAATATGGAACGTGGTTGTCTTGAATTTGTTTGTTTGAATTGTGTATATATTGTGTTTTGGTGCGATTTGGCATGTACTGTGACCAAGTTTTTTCATTGTACTTGACTAGGAGGCAGCAGTGACTGTGGCAGAGGACATCCTGCTATGTAGCAATATGGTGCAATATACGACATGTGTTCATTACGCAAGAAGAGTTACGATTTAAAGCGGGAATGTTTATAAATATTGACATTTGTGCTTAATTCACAAAGTTTTTCCATTAAAGGAAGGAGGGGCATTTTTTATTTATTGCAACCGATGCAGATGCGATAAATTCCAACTATTACGAGATTTGCCTTAAGAAGGGGCCGTAACACGCAATTGTGGGGCTTTCCGCACTATATTCTACATGTCCCAATATTTACCAGAACGTTTTTGACCAGTAAATTACAGCAGGCTTGACTTGTCGGTTACACTTGGTAACTACAGCATCCAGTAAACTTTACACCACTTCTAAACGCGTTCTCTGAACAAGCAGGTGTTGATTAATCCAGAGTATACTCTGCCACTCACAGTGCTCCTTATTTGTCAGAGGAGCTGTTGGCAAATGTGCCCGCTTGGTTTAGGGCAAGTGGCGCAGTTAGGGGTGTGACAACCCCCAAATAAATGCATTCATGGCATGATAGTTGCGTCAGAGGGGCCTGAGTCTGGTTTGCTATATCTGTGACGTTTTTCTAGTCCTGAGCCAAGAATGGAAGACAAAAAAGTCACCTTTGATGTAAGCTGCCAAAGAGGAAAAATCGACATCTGTGCGTATAAACATTCAGCAGATGCAGATTTTTGGGACTCGGGGTGTGGAATTTATGTGTCAATTTGCTACATTTTCCATGCGCGTGAAAAAAATCGTGAAGCAAGCACTCTCACTATAACGAAAGGTGTTCTTTAATGTGGACCAGGCCCAGAAATCGACATTATTTACATAAACTCGTACCTCTTAGGTACACATGCAGTCACGTGTGATGTTAACGGAGGAAACAAGCATTTGCAATGCAATAAGTCTCGCAGTTACGAGAGTTTCAGCTATTGGCATTGTAAATAACAATGCCTTTTATTTATGTTTTTAAAACAGAAATTTAAAAAAGGCATTTTTATTTGCAATGTCAATAGCTCAAACTCGTGTAAATGCGAGACCTATTGCATTGCAAATGCTTGTTTTAATTTACCAATGCAGGTAGGAAGCCCAAAGCTGTTGAACTGATAGCATCAGATAAGACATCTGCCAAGTATTTGGCTTCCTGCTCCCTCTGCAGCAGGAGGTCATAGCAGTTCATACTCACTTGGATGGCCTTGGAAGGGCCTGAAACATGCTTTACTAATGACTGTGAGGTATAGGCAGCGTAGGTAGATGCATTCAATGACAGACTGTCTGCTGAAAAATATTTTTTCGCGCATTTTACATCTTGCGGCTGACAGCACCTGCCTGGGAACAGTCTTCAAGGTTTCCAGCAGTTATCCCAAATAATGGTGCTAGGATCGAATCCACCTTTATAGCTGCGGGAAGCACATTTGCCACCATCTTGTAGAGTATATGATTTATGCTAAAATCTAGGTCCTGCCACCCGATGGACTTCTTTGCTGTGCTCGTCGATGAACTCCTTCACCTTGTTGTGAATTGGTAAAGACAGACATGGGGGTTTGTTATATTGGGGAGGGAATTCCTACTCTTCCTCCTGGACTGGAGCCTGCTCAAATACCAAGTTGTCTCTTGTGTGCTCCAGGCAGAGCCGGACTGGAACCCAAAGCAGCCCTGGCAATTCCGTCAGACCAGCCCCGGGGGATAGGAGGGGTGCAGGTGTGAAGCACTACTGCCTTTGTTACTGGGGCTGATATTGCAGCACAGCTGCAAAACCATCCCCAGTAACAAACCCCAGACCCTAGAGCTGCAAAACTGACCCCACCCTTCCAGCCTCCCGGGGAAACGCCCTATGCCAAGAAGGGCCAGTCCGGCACTGGCTCAAGGACCCAAATGAGGTCATCCTCTGCTATATACTTTCCTGATGCAGAGGTTCTTGGATAATCCACGGCAAAATCAGAATAAGTGTCCGTGAAAGCAGCGACGGATGCTGCCAATCCAATGTGGGGTGGCAGTGTGGGGAAAAAATTATTTAAAAAATAAATAAATATACACTAACCCTTCTCTGCCGGCTGCCGCCTTCATGATCTTCTGCTCCCATGCCACACCTCGCTGCTTCTCTGCTCCCGGCATAGCAATCCCCATGAGCACAGGCTCCCCATTCAATACCAACACTGCTGTCATGCTGTTGCCCAGCATGAGAGCAGCGCTGGGATTGGGCAGAGTGGGCCAGTTTCACACTCCAGCAGGAACTGGGAGCCTGTGCTCCTGAGCACTACTGATATCTCAAAGAACAGCCTTGAGATATCTAAGAGAACATGTTGGTTTGGCAGTCTTAAAATGGCCGGCTATACCAACATGCACACTTTCAGTGCCTACCACTCCTCCTCCCCCTGCTGCTGACACTGTGGCATGGCCTCTCCCTGCCCTAGACTTGGTGGACTGGAAGTGAAAAATTAAATGATAATAAAATAGTTTGTCATTTTATTTTTTATCTGTCTGCTGCCTTTTAGCAGTGGGATGACACTCCTCTGCAATAGCAGAGGAGCCACCCCTGTGTGAAAGCAACCATACTCTTTAGATTACTTAATCCCCTGGTGCTTGAAGGCTTGATCTTTGGGCACCGCCTCTTCAATCATGGTGTAGACTTGTGAGGCAAAGAGAAGCACAGGACTCCATGACCTCTCCGCTCCTTCCCGCTCAGAGGCAAATGAAGGCCCGGATTAGCTATTTAGTCTATTGGGCATTCACCTTGGAGCCACTTGAGGCTGATTTTGAGAATCCGGGGCCACTGTTGGTTCATCTGTCACTTTCTCCAGCTCCCTGAGGATAATAGCAGCAGGCACAGGGGAGTTCAGGGGAGAGAAATAGAGAGATTGAGAGTGAATGATGGATGGCTGCAAAGGCAGGTGGTGAGAAAGGAGGAAGTGAGCTGGGCTGCTTTGATCACTTTTTCCAGGGCTGTTCTGTTTCCCTGCTCGGCCTTGCAAAGAAGCATGAGCACGGGGGTAAGGGTAGGAGATGAAGAAGAGAGTGAAGCACAGTGCATTGATGGGGAAACAGAAACTGGAGCAAATATCAGGGTCAGAAAAGCAGCAGGCAGGAGATGGAAGGAGGGAAAAGGAAAGCGAGGCCGGCATTGGTCTGGCTGATGGAGTGATTAAAAAAAGAGCATGCACACATTGCATAGTGGGAGTCCCACATTTTATATGTGGCCTAATACCAAGGGTAACAAAATGGCTAAAACTCAGAACTTGCTCACAGTGTAACATGACAGGGGGAACCCTTGCCACTTATCTAGAAAGAAGAACAGTAGGGCAGTAAGGAGAGACGTGGACCAGAGGATTATGGAGAAATAAAGGAATGGAAAGAAAGCACACTATGGGATTTGCCACAAGCCTCATGCATTTGCCAACTCCAAAGTTCCCAAAGGATTTGGGAGTGAGGTATGTGTACCAAGGACATGCCCGTCCTAAGAAATTGAAGCAGGCAAATACAAGACAGGATGACAGAGGCATGCATATTTTTCAGGGCAGCCCATGTCTCTGAAAAGTCAGTAGAATAGGTTTTGAAGGGAGAATAGGGGAATGTTAAGGTGAATTTCAGTACCAGAAGTCGTTCTGCAGGAAAATATTCACCATGTTACAGCTGAGCAGGCAACACAGTTGTTCCCATACTGTGAATGTGTTTCCTATTTTTTCTATGATAACAAAAGCATGGTATGAAAAGTGGGAGCAGCAAAAAGCCAATATTGCATCATTTTCAATATTCTCATCATTAGGCCTATTACTAACTTTGAAAACTGAAAACTCCTGCTTCTTTTTGGTCGCAGAATGTTGGTAAGTATGCACAACATGTCTTATGCATCCACTGTGCCTGGATGGCGAGTAGAGTCCTTTAATACAGCCTGTGTGTCATCACCGGACCATGGGAAGTGAGGTAGCCGGCCCCGCTGTACTTGGTATACAGAAGAGATGCCAATTCAAGCTGCTGACCCATGCACACAAGGCTTGACACAAGCAAGGACCCACCTACATTAACCACCACCTGAACTTCCACCAACCATCAACAGAACTACGCCCCGGCTCCCTTTTCGCTTGCCTATATTCCCCGTATCTACCGAAGCAGAAGTGGGGGACACTCCTTCTCCCACATCACAGCAAAGACCTGGAACAGCCTCCCCACGCACCCCTGGACCTGGCTGTTCTAATAAACCTCCAGGGCCTGCAAGCTCCTGGATAACCTATTGGGTGATTAGCCATGCTTTATAAATCCTGATTGATTGATTGATCGAGTATCTGCAACTGATGATTTTTCACCAGTTCCAGCACCACATAATATATATAACAACAAAGTCACTTACCTAATTCATTTGAAGAGTGAACGACCAACTGAAAAATAGTGTGTGCTAGCAATCAGATAAATTATGATGATGCAGGGGTCTCCAAAGTGTATCCATGAAATGCTTTTCAGAGAGTGAATGTGAATCACTAGGTCATTGGCAGTATGGCAGACTCAATTATTTTTTTTCTCCTAGTCCTTCCTACTCATAGGGTACCACCATGGGCCACACAATTTGGGAGCAACACTATACATGTTTATTCTTTCTAGGTGCTCAAGAAAAATTACGTGCCTTTAGTCATACAGTGTTTGTGTCTAGAACTTGTGTAAATGTAAATCAGACCAAAACGATCGGGTAAATATTGCCCAAGGCAAAAAGCTACGTTTCTTAAAACACCCTTAAAGCTACCACCATGGCAGGTACCGAACAATATCTAACTGAGGAAAACATGGGCAAAACCCAAATAAGTTAAAACAAAGAAACATTGTCGTGGCCAGAAACCTGGTTAATAGTAAACAAGGACAGATAGGACTGTAAATAATTTAACAAACATTTTTAGTTGAACAAGTCTGTAAAGAACCAGATGCCAGACTTTGAGAGCTGTGCTCACTTCAACTTTTTATGCATCCTTCTGCGTGCTAATGTTGATTGACAATGATGTTTGTGCAATTTTGCATTATGTAGCACCCTTTTGTTTCACATGAGTGCCTGCTTTAAAGTTTAGGAAATCGAGCCTTTTGTCACAAGCAGGATTCCTTTTCTGCAGCATATTATTCGAGTTAGTATTAATATGACGAGTCACACGAGGGCTCCGTTTTCCAAATGCATTACATATATGCATAGGAACTTCCAAACGCATAGTTTATAGATATTTTAGGCTAAAATATCACCATTTCAGTAATGCAGGATGCTTTAGGTATTGCCACCTTTTTGCTAAGAAGTCACACCATCACATTTTGTACCCAAAAAAGTTGCAATAATTGTGGCAATTGGTTAATTGTAATTTTAATCACCGCTGGTACTTCCCGGACAGAACGGTTTAGTGCTCTCATGTTATGCGTATGCTATTTATTCTCAGGATTATCCTCGAAGTCCCTGAGCCAGCGTCCAATCACAACGGAGGGCAGCTGCTCTTTGGCTATGACGGCTTCCTGTACATCTTCACCGGAGATGGAGGGCGAGCTGGAGACCCCTTTGGAGAGTTTGGCAATGCCCAGAACAAGTAAGTGATGGAAATGAAAAGGGCCCGTACTTCCCCATAACTGGAAATACTCAAAAGTTGGATCATTTGTGTCACCACGGATCATCTACATGATTTGGATTTGCAGTCAACTTTAGGACTTTTGAATGAATATTACATTGTTGCATTACAAATATAGAGCTGTGGTTGTGAATGAAAATTAACAGGTATCAACAAAAAGGCATTAGGGTTTGGAATTTAGTTGTGAGTCAGAGTGAAAAAATAGAAAAATAAATTATGAGCATTTGCTAAATGTGGGCAGGGGGTTGCAAAAGATCCATTAAAATGCTGCTACCCTCACCACTGAATAATGTCCATCTGAAAATTTAAAGATTAATGGTCATTTTTGTTATGCCATCTCTTTTTTAATGTATTGGATTGTAGAATTTCTATAAGGCTTTCTGTACCTGTGGTTATGTAATTCTCCAGTGCATGGGTGAGGAAAGGTGTAGGTTTCAGTGTCATGTACTGTGTAGATTATTCATGTCATGAGTGAAGGACCAGAGTGGCTGCTTCATTATTGTTGCATCAGCCTGTTGCAGTGCTGTACGCATGAATCAGGAATCAATCCACAATAGAGTATGATGGAGAGCGTTGCAGGCTACATACACAAACCAGTATCATTTGAAGTCATCTGTCACATTTTAAGAGAGCTTAATTCTTTGTTGGTGATCTGGGTACAGGTGGCTTTGGCGGTCATTAATCTTTATTGAGTCGAGGTTAAGAGAATAGTTCCCTCAAGGGTTAACGATAGAGTCTGTCTAGAGAGAAAGTAGCCCAGCCTCTGGAGGTACTGTTCATCCCCAGTAAATCGCTTTATGAGATCCACTGAGGAGCGATAGCAGCCCAACCGCAGACAATCACATTATGGAGTCCACCCAGGAGTAGTAGGAGGCCCATGATATGGCATAAGATAACTGTAGAAGGGAGAGTGAAGTGGTTGGGGTGATGTCAAGAGTTCTGAGTTGAGGGCACCAGTTATGGCTCTACACATAGTCAAGGCCTCGGTCTGAAAGGCATAACTTCAAGCAGGGTTAGGAGAACATAGAGTGGATATAAACAGGTATGAGAGTTTTAACCATAAGTGGGGTTAGGGTAAACAAACGGAAAACTTTGATCTGTACTGGTAAGTCTCAGAGTTATCAAGAAGGAGTTACAATATTAATTGGTAGCTGACCCAACATTGAAGAACAGTGTTGGGGCAAAGTAATCATGGCATGTAACTATGAGCCAACAAGAACTAAGGGACATATTATCAAGCCTATTATCGCCGCATTAGCGGCCGTTTTCGGCCGAAAAGCTACGATAATGGCATCGCAGCATTAGCAAGGACACGCTAGCATGTGTTTCCTTGTCTTAGCACCGGTTTTCCTTACGCCTAGCATCGCATCTCTAATGAGATGCAAAGTAGGCATTCCCTAGCAAAACAACATAAAAAATATCGCTATCCGTCCTTCGCAGTATTTTCAAGCCCGCCCAGGACATATATAGCGATATTAAAAGCCGCGCTAACCGCGGTTATCGACGGTATTTTACGTCTGTGAAAATCCTGACTTGACTATCTTTTACATGGGAGGTGGATTGTATGGCTAAATCCACATCTCCCTATCACTAAGGATTCCCCTATCGATGCAGGTTTATCGCTGGATTCACAGCGATAAACCTGCATTTCGCCACTATCACCGGATTTTTAATCGCCGTGGAGATAAGCGGTGTAAATAACGCGATAACTCGGCAATCAAATCCGGCGATAGCCGGTGTTAAACAAAATCGCGCTAAGCGTGCTCAGCGATATTTATCGCTGATCGTTGATGATATGCCCCTAGGTGCTCTCATGATATCCTATACCACACTACCAAAAGGGTATAGGTTGACTATGTGCGCACAGGGATTCACAATCAAGACAGTACTGAATAAAATGATACTGAAGCACATAAATGTAAAGTCCAAGTGACTGAATACACAAATAAACTTCAACTGATTGAATAGTTCCAGTGATTTATTGACAAAATGTCCAAAATAAACCCCAAAACTCTTGATTGAAAATTCTTACAAATAAGCTGGCAGCCGACACTTGTGTACCGCGATGGAGTGGTAGGGCAACCCAGAAAGAAACCTACACACTACAGTAGAAGGATAAGAGTCCTACTCAAAAGCATAGTAAAAGCAGCCCATAAGGGAATGAAGACTCTACAGCAGTAGGTTTGCGGAGCCTACCAGAAGCTATGTAAGGCAGACACAGGATTCACTCTGGCAACCCAAGTAGAAGTAGGTCTGAAGGATCTCCTGTGATGCTCACACTCCAAGGCACTGATACATTTAGGTGACAAAAGACTGACACTTACCTATTTTATAGGTGATTCAGATTTCTGTTGGGGTAATGGAATATAGTGGGGTGGGGTTTCTAGCCCATGACCTTTTCTTGGCTCTAGCAGGCCTGCTCAATGAAGTGGTGACACTGTTTCACTATTTTTTCATTTTGCATAAACATACTAATGCATATTAAATGTATTCATATATGAAGGGTGATCAGAATTAATGATACATGTGTTATAGTTAATCATAGTTAGAGTGTGCTCACATTAAAGTAGCCATAATTAATGTGAACCTCTGTTTGGCAACTAATGCTAAAGTTTAAATTGCATTTTGGCTGTGGTGTGTTATTTTACTCTTTCTCTCATTTCAGGGGCCAAGCTCTAAACTGCTGTAGCTTGAATAATGAATTGTCTTAGGTGTTTTAGCTCTCATGAGAATTGTTTTTATTGATAGTTTCAGCAACAGTGGATAATGTGTTTCTTACGCCTGTGCTTGCGACAGCCTGACCCTTCTGTACCATCCTGTATGAGATATCTCGTGAAGGCTGTGCAGCTGTGAGCTCTCTTTGTGGGATGCCTGGGAAGCAGGACGACACCTCACTATCCTTAGATGCTGGCTTCTGATTGGTCCCCTCATTTGGGGAACCATAGTCAGTTGTAGTTAACTTTAGAAATCAGATGTTTTGTTGTGCATTGCTGAGTTAGTTACATTCAGATTGTTTTTCCATTTACTTGATTGGGAATGCCCCTCTTTATTCTCTTGAGACTCCATGTCTATTTCGCCCCTGCTCAAAGAGTTAGACTCGCAAGCAAATTCCTTTCTCAGTTTCTGACTGAATCTTAATTTGTTTCTTCCTTTTAGAGGCTTTACTTGCTTCCACCTGCTGCTCAAAATTCCCCTAATTTCTTTTGAATTCTCAGCTCCACATAGGGAATTTCCTTTCGAGGAAGACCAACTTAATTTGACTTGCATATATCAATCTTTAAATAACTTGCCCTTGTATTTGCTATTTGACCTGCTTTGGATTACAACAAACTATCTTGTAAGAAGGTGATTATTGATTTATGACTAATTTGAATGATTTGAGTTGTAAATTTGCTAATCTGCTTATCAACCTTCATGATTTGCCAATCTACTCTTCTCTGTCATGATTGTGGAGCCTAATGCGCTTCACTGTCATTAATGTATTATTCATAAACTGATGTCAAGCCTCAATTCGAGACAAAGGTCCATCCTCTCGAGTGCAGCTTGTACTTCAATTTGCACCATCAATTTGCATGGTGCTAACCCATCCCACGCTGCTTCTGAAGACATCCTGAGATAGCTACCCTTTCCCTAAATATCCAGGCTATATCCAAGGCATGGGGGTTACTTATGACCTACCTGGGTATGGTACCCTGACTTCAGTCGTGCCTTATTGGTTAGGATCGTCCTCGGTATGGGTGGAGCAGGGGAAGGGAGAGAGATATGGAAGAAAACACATTCCACAGGGGAAAATGGAATGCAAGAAGCAGGCAGACAAAACCAAAGATTAATAGTGCCCCAATTAAATAAACTGTTACAGCAGCACTATTTAATGAAAAACCTGAGGGTTAAAAACAGCTTGCCCAAATACAGAACCTTGGGCCAACCATTAAGCTTGAGATGCTAGTCAAATGTCCATCCTTGGGTCCCCTCTGATGATTTTGGTGAATTCTCTGCAAACTCTCTGGGACAGTTTCAGTATTATGTATACTGGCGATAGATTACTCATTAGGAACAGAACCACACATTTTAAGCCCCACAAATATTGTTGGAGTTGGTTGGTTTAGTTGGTAGGACGTGCTCACAAATTTTGTTGCCCCAAAAGTAAAGTATTGTTACTCAAACTGTAGGTTTGCAGTATATAGTGACCACCAGAATTGTGTTTCAGGAAGGCTGTAGGTGCATACTCAGAATTATTTTCTTATAGCTTATCCCACATTTGGAAGCTGCACAGAGTCCTCTGAACTAGAAGGCTATTATGCAAAAACAGTTGGCAAAAGCAAGCCTTGGGTTAATTTGTGGTACATGGCAAACTTGGAAACAATACAAATGGCTGATATCAAATTCCTAATACGCATCGTTGGGGCTGCATAACTCGACATCAAGTAACCTACTATGTTTATAGCTGGGTTGTACTTGCGTTACTTATTTGCTGACCTGTGCGGCGTTTTTATACTGGATCAAACTAAGGTCCAATCCTTTTGGGTGGATTTGAAGTAAGTTACTAATAGATTTGTAGAGCTGATGGGCCAGACATCTAACTTCCAATGGCTGGGGTATGCCATTACAAAGAAACCCAGAGAACAAACAAACTGAACTTTTGAAACTCCTTAAGGCCCAGTCTCTAGTGGAAGAGTAGGATTGTCATTTTAGAAGAAGTTGTAGGGTTAGGGATAAATTCTGAAGACAGTCAGCATATATTCCTTTTTGAACTAGTCAACGTTTTGCAGATTTCCACAAGTAGAAGACCACAAATAGAATTTGCTTTGCTTACATTTTGTGCTCTTTAAAGTCTGAATCCAAAGAAACCATAGTGTCTATTTCACCAAAAACATGTGGTTATACTAACTGTAATGGAAATCGTCTTAGCCTTTTTCATCATCTGCCTATTAGTAGGCTTGAATTCTCCTGCTGAGCATGCTTCCACCATAGTTAAGCCTAATTCCACTCATTTAGACAAGCAGTATAGATTTATTATGATGATGTTGCATGGAGTTAGTTACAAAGGGAGTTACACAAACAATGTATTCTTTCATTTGTTGCGTGAATATTCCACATTTATGCATGTGTGTGATTGTTATTTCTGTGCTTGTTTACTTGCATCTACTGTGTATGGATGGAAAAGACATTTTATCTCGTTTTGTTTTCGTTTTTTTTCACTTTCATGTCTCTAATTTGATGTACTGAGAGCCACAGACATGATGGGCTAGATAGGGAAGAATGCTGGTTGTGATGGCTTTGTAGATGATGCAGCTGGTTTTTGAAATGGTGTGGGTTGGCAAGGGCAACCAGAGAATCCATCAAAGTGCGGCTGAAGTGGTCATATTTATGTGTGTCCGTGAAGAGGCATGCGTCGTCTACATGTCCGATGCCCTTTAGGGGGACCAGTGTGGAGTCGGGGAGGCCATGTAGCATGGATTTGTCACCATCACAATGTCAGTATGCGTGCTTGAACAGCAGTTCTGATGTTGCTTTGTGGGAGGAATGGTTCACTTTGTTTAGTAGAGAGAACTGATACCAGCCTCTTTTAGTTTTCTTGGCAATGTGTTCCTTGAGGGTAAGATCAGAGACCAGGGTGAATTTGAAAGACTTGGCACTGGATGACATGGGGCAAGGTGGAACCCTGGGGAACCTCACTGTGAATCTGGATCATCTGAGAACTGGAGGTGCCCATGTGAACGAACTAGTGTCAGTTTGATTTGGAAAAAAATGCAAATTAGGGACATTTCTGGATCTTCCTATTCAAGAAATCAGGGTGTGGATATGGCTGGGTTGATTTACAGTGTTGAAGGAAGCTCAGAGGTCCAGTAATATAAGGAGAAAAGGCTCATCCATATTTAAGGTTGGGAGCAACATCTATCATAATGTAATAAATATAAGTCACATGATGATGTTGCTACATTTTTATCAGTGTTTTTATGATACAATGCTGCTGTTGGCTGGATTTTAAAACCAAATGTAAGCCGATTTGGTGCATTTATAGAATTTCATTTGCCAGAATCCGGAAATTTGTGTTAAATTCTGTGAGGCAAATTTACAAGAACTGGCGCATCTCTGCATATTAGCAGAGATGTGCCAGTTAAAATGTGTCATGTAAAAATACCCTTGCACCACCATGGATGTGTCACATTTACAATGCGGTGCACCGTGGCGCAAGGATAGACAGATGCGTGTCGCATCTTTCGACATACAGGCAGCGCATCGCTGGAGTCGTGATGCAAGCACAACGCAACTCCAGCAATGGTTAGGAATGCCTATTCATAACGTGCTCTATCACTCCTTATGCCTGCTTCAAGTAGGCGTAAGGTTTTGACGCAGTGGCATCGTAAAAGTGAATCGTGAAATCTTTTAGATTTCACCGAGTCACTTTTACGAGGGTCTTCTGCGTGGGTACGCCCACCCTGCATACATTATACCTGACGCAGGTATAATGTAGTGCAAGGCTTTACAACGTGACCCATCTCCCTAGTTGGGTCACGTTGTAAATATGTTGCAACGTGGTGCATTGTTTACGATGCCGCTGCGTCACAGAAGTAAAGTTGTCGCAAGGGGCTTGTAAGTCTGCCCCTCAGTGTTTGTTTTCAGGGGTGTGCAAAATAATGTAATTTGCTTAGTGATGTTCGAGAAATTCCACAAAAATTTTATAAAGATACACTAAATTATGGTTTTAGGAAAAAATGTGTTTGACACTATCTCTTATTATTCTTATTATTGTCATGTGAATCCACATCTTGTGCTAAAATAAAGGTCTCGTGAGATACTGATAGGAGCCTTGTTTGACCAGTAATTATGTCCTGTTGAGATATTTTCTGTGCCTGCACAAAAATGCATAATTCAAAGTTTTGTGTACCGTAAAATTCAAGAATTTTACTAATTTAACCTGCATAATTAAAATGTCGCCATCATAATTAAAATATCACTCAGGCCTAACTTCAAGTTATAAAGTATCTTCTTCAGAGCAAGAAGGTAATATGATTACAATCTTCCATGTTCTCAATTTGCAACCCATAGAAAAGAAACAAAATGAAATTAAATCTTATTAAACTTCATGTGAATCGTGACAATCAAATTTGTAACAACTGTGTAGACTAACTGATAGAATGGGTTACAAAGTACTGCTGGTTACCCAAATTGGTGAGGAAATAGAGGAAAAACTATAGGATGGAATTAGAAACAGTCAGCTACATAAACATCAGGGTCTAAACACATG
Organism: Triturus cristatus; assembly: GCF_964204655.1. Taxonomy (NCBI): domain Eukaryota; kingdom Metazoa; phylum Chordata; class Amphibia; order Caudata; family Salamandridae; genus Triturus; species Triturus cristatus. The sequence goes on from NC_140592.1 coordinate 465,963,327, forward strand.
GTAATGACGGAGAACTCTGACAGACTTGCGTATTGGGCAACCTGCACTTCTGCATTAAAGCTTCAGACTTATAAGAAACGTCTAAGAATAATTAGAACAAAAAGTTGATCCAGTCAACAAAGTTCTGTTCAAATCTGTCATTCACATAGGAGCACAGAATGAAATACCTATGAATCTGGTAGTATGTCTCACTTACTACATTGTTTGAACTGCCCACAGAACAAACTTACAAAGGTCAAATATACTTAACCTATCTCTCAAGTTGCATCAGAGTTATAATAATGAATGACCACAATCGACATCACTCCACATTTAGTAAAATCACTTAATATATGCTTTGACAAATTCATCCAGAAACACAATAAATCACGCCCCCAAAGCACAGTGGTCAAACCCATGAGTGGACTGGCACGGCATGACACTGCTTTTCATCACTGGTCACCTGAGTCAGTTTATGCTAAAGGCTGCTTGGTAATTGAAGATATTAGACCACTTGGAAAAAGTTCAACAATATTGGATGATACCACTTTGGTAATACATTATTTTTTTTTTTGCCGTACAAAATGATACCAGTAAAAATCAAAATTCAAACTTCTGTAGTGTTTATCTTCAGGTGCTGGTACCAAACAAAGAATAGAAGGTGAATTAAGATAGGACTTCCATAGACAATGGGCCTCCCCGTGAGTTATTTGCTATTCCTAATATCACCTGTATTGACATTTAGAATCTCGGAGACAGCTAGTTTAGGCAGGCATGCAGATTTGGAAGGATGACAGCCTTGAATTTAGCAAAAACAAAAGGAAGAGTACAAAATGTCATACACTTTGTGGTTCCAACCCTATCAGGTGAGGACCAGCAGGAGAATACAAAAACCACGATTAGCCAAACTCTGGGCCATGCGTCACTGTGGAGCCCTCATGTTGGAAGGAAGTGAAGGCTGTCACTAATTAAATCGAAATGCTAAATGCGCATTCCTAATAACATTGATTGTAGTGACACTAGAGGCCTCATAATGAGTCTGGTGTTAATCCTGTAGAGGCCCTTACATCCCATCAGGGCTACCAGATGAGCATTAAGTGTTTTCACCCAGACATTTCAGCTGTTATAAGCATTGAATCATCTGGAGGAATTTCAGGGATACCTTGAGAATTACCCGAGAAATTGAGTACAATATTCCCAAATGTTCTAGCAATCCCTCATTTCTGAGCGTGCCTTGTAACAAGTTAAAATGTAACAACTAAATGGTGTAAATGATAATGTGGACTGCAGTGGCGGCTGGTGACATTTGGACATAGTGGGGCAATAAAAGTTGGGTATGACTTTTATGTAGCAAGCAAAGTGTGCAAGTTTAATGAACAAATGGGGGGTACTGAGAGGGTCCAATGCCGAGAAAAAATTAAAAAATGCAGATACGGTAATTTCTTGGAACTTCAAATTTCTTGTGTTCCCCCAGATGAGTTGAGATTAATCAGCCTTACACTAGTTCTATTTGATTTTTATAGGTGCCCTCCTCCTTTTCCACACGTACCCCAGTCCTGAGGAAGACCCCATTTTGTAAGGTCCTAGTGAACACCTACACGAATCAAGGGGTCAAAACGTCGACATAACATTACTGCCAGTATTATCACCAGTACATGGTGCACTGTGATTCTCATTATACATGGCGTTTTTTAAGTTGTTTGTACTGTATCTTGCGATTGGATCTATGTTTAACATGTGGCATGGATTTAATAATGCCGATCAATGTGATTGTTATTAAGTGGATATACTACTGTTTTCACTTTTCCCTTAAATTCCACACTCAATCACTGACCCCCCCCCCCCTTCTTTCCCTCCTTCTCTGGGCACATTCATTGTATTCTGTTGAAAAGATTTAGCTTAATAGTTCAATCGAATATATGCCTATTATAGTTCAATGTGATTAAACAACATTTGAACTTTCTTCAGTTGTTCGTCCAAGTGTTTATTGATGTTTATTTCATATGGTTTACTTTATGCTGGGACCATTTTGTCTATACTGTCCTACACCCAGGTCCCAGTGATTTTGGGTTTACCCCTTCTTTAACCATTTCTAAAGGGGTCAGCAACCTGCAGGCAAGGCCTGGGTGTCACAGTGGCAGAGGTTAGCGTGGCCAGGGGTCTCAGCACAATATGCATAGCACAAGATTAGCAATATAACAGTTATCATTACCAAGGCCAATGCACCAAATCACACCTGCTTGCATCCAGTATTACCGTGTGATGAATGGGAAAGGGTGGGATCTTTGCCAGCGAATTACAGACGTCTGGCCTCAAACAGGGATGCCGACTCTGATGCTCGAAACTGTGACATTGAATGTTATTGGCCTACAAGGGATACCACCATAGACTACAATGGTAATGAAGGGCTTTAGAAAGCATGGTGGGTCAGATTGTAGAAAGTTGATTAACTGCCTGGCAACATATATAGGCTAAAGTCATGAGTGGAATGTTAATATGAAAGTTACATTCTGTGGATTTGATTATTGGACCTTTCTGTTGGTGTGTGGAGCGATTAGAATATAAATATATCTTAGTGGATTAAGCACTGCAAAAGGCCGAAAATATTTGCGTTCATGGTAAACTCTCGCAGTACCCTGCTGAGTGCACTGTCTGTCTGGAAGACCACAGCAGCCTCTCTGAGCTCCAATGACATCAGACCTCAAATCTGATATCGTTCACCTGTCTCATTAAAGTATATGCTGAATGGTTCCATCTGCAATGTGTGGTAAATGGGAATCTTTAAGCAAGTATCAGTAGGTAGATCAAAAGCATTTTTCCCAGAGGCCACAAAATGGCCGTTTTATAGCACTTTCTACCTTTAAAGAAAAGGGTGGTAAATCCATGTGGCAAAATAATGATCCATAAAGCATGGTAAGGTCTTATCACACCAGGACGAGCTTTACCATATGTTTGCGCAAGTAATATGTGTTTTGCTAAACGGCAACGTAAGCTGTGCAAACTGCAGCATTGATAGCTTTCTAATGCAAAATTATATTTTAAATAGTTGAAGCGATTTCAGCTCAAAAAAGCTTTGCATCATAGATCTCCAACTACCCTGTAATCTACACAAAGGGGCGTGACAGGACAAGAGCAGAGCAAAGACCAAGATGTTTACACATAAAACTAGCCTCATTAAAATAGCATAACTTAGTATTATGGGAACTCATAATAACAAATATAATCAGATAGAAACAGGCGGGCATGAAATATTGTGTAATCTGCCATACATATTGCGTAATTGTATCGATATAACACATTTTATGTGGCCTACATTTGGAAGTGAAGGAGCCAGGTTCCATGTTCTAAACTTACTCAGGAACCCCTGGCTGATGGTTCTTTATTACCTGCTTGTAAGTGTGTAGGAGAGAAAACTCATCTATAAGTTATACATTACCAATGCCCATGACGCCAAAGGAATACAGACTCTTAATCTAAGTTTAGTATTTTATTACAGTGCCAAGAAAAGTTGAACATACAAACACCTCATTATGAGACTTTAAAGGTACATGGGCACTAATACAAATCCAAATCTACTAAATAAATTTAGGCGGTGCAACATGCACATAACCACCACTTCAAGAAATAGGACACAAATGAGTATCGAAACAACATCAAGAGATTTCTTCATTGGCAATTCATAAGTAAAAAGCATTAGTATGTCCCTACACTATTCTAACATGTCATCCCTACTTAGCATTTCCCGGGCACACTCCCTAAAAGGTGTCAGCATGTGAAGACTTCCTAAGAAGCGCACTCATGTCAATTGGGTCGAGTAGCATAAAGCTACAGAGCTCGTTCTAAGATGTTCTCTACTCTTCAGGTAAGGCAAAAGTGAGATCGAACTCTGTCCCTGTCCCCAATACAAAGGTCGATTACCACGCCCCAAATATATCACAAGACCACTTCATCCAATCAGACACTTCTTGTTAGGTAATCTTCAATGAGGTAATGGACATCTAGTCTCTTGTCGATGACCTTGGTTCCAAGGCCTTTCCAGACACGAATTACATCCTCCTACTTTATCCACTCCGCTAGTTCAAAGGCATCCTCCTCTCTCTAAACCTGTCCAACTCCTAAAAGAAACATGTTATTCATACTAACGAGGACAAATTCCTGCACCTGCATTGGGGACAAAAAAGACAAAATTCCACAAACACATAAATTCTAATTAGCAAACTTTAATCCGAGAGCAAACAAGGAGAAACAAAAGTTAGGCCTACCAAGTCTTCGGCTAACATAAGAATGATGTACACATTTAAAATACATGCATATAGGAACTTTTAATATACACACATTATAAGAGCCGTTATAAAAGATATGTTCATCAGTCATGAATAAACTTCACACATATGTAGTTTAACAAAATTCGTACATTTACTACGTTAATTCTTTGCATGAATAAATCTCTAAACATTTCACTTGCACATTATTACAATTCACGTTAACACATCCGATTGCATGTGGATGCGGACTAACCATAATTATAACGCACCCCTACAAATAAAGAACAAAGCTGCGCTCTATCAGAATCTTGTCCTCTCAATGAAATTTTTGTACTGGAGTTGGCACCTCAAGTACCAGTCTCTCATACGACAGCGCTCACCTGCCTTTGTGCCATTGTACAGCACTTAGTGCTGCGCTAAAATGGACAATGACTTCTTCAATTCGCAACTCTTGCTAAATATGGTACTGTGCCATTTTGAGACCTTGCCTGTGACAGCGCATGCGGTGTCACTAGCTAGATAATTTGTTAACTTAAAGGGGACTTGGTCCAGCAATTACCAACCATTTTTTGGCTTCAATGTCAGTGTGTTTTCCCCATCCCTGGAGCATGGACAAAAAGTACTTTTTTTGGGAGTGTCCTTCTGCTGGTCCTGCTTTCTGTCTCGGCCCATTTTTGTCTTCTACTTGCATTACTTCATAAGAGTGTATGTGTTGTTAGGCTGGCTTGCTCCTGCTGTTGCTTCTATCACTAGTTTTCCATATTCGTGTCTGTTCCATTTTACTTTTCATCCTCTCTTCTTGGGTACAGCATAACAACACCAGCGGACCACAGGTTGATAGCATCACATTTAACAATGATTTCAAAATACATTAATGGTTTTTCTCTGTTATTATTAAGTATTTACTCATTTAGTTTGTAACAAAGTGCTTTTTTACTATGCGTTTTATGATTTATAGGATGTCTTAAGGCATGATTAAATGTGTTATGCATAAAACAGGGCTGGGTTTAAATTGCTTTATGTTTGCATAATTAGAGGTTGGATAAAACATTCTAAGGTGAAAATAACATTAAATTGTAAAGTGTTTTTTTTCTAGTTTAGACGCTCCTATTGCATTTCCTTCTGCTGTTTAATTTGTACATTGTAACAAAGATTACCACATCATTGTATACGAGAACAGTATACCCTCCTATACAATGACAGTCATACCTAAATATATTATACAAGCCAAACCATACCATACTATACAATGACACCGTACCATAAATGACAATACCATACAATGACACGCCATACCATGCTATACTGTACCATACCATACCATATTATTCAATGACAGGCCACACCCTTTCATACCATACTATACAATGACAGACCATGCCACATACAATGATAGGCCACACCCTACCATACCATACTATGCAATAGCAGCTAATATCATATACAGTGAAAGCCAAACAATACCATACTTTGCAATAACAGCCCATATCATATAGAGTGACAGGCCACACCATATCATACAATACTATGCAATGGTAGGACATACTATATAATGACAGGCAGTTGCATACTATACAATGAAAGACAATACTAATTGATGAAAGACTGTACTACATCACATAATGACAGGCCATACAATATCATTACATGCCAAACAATGATAGGCCATCCCATACAATCACTGACAATACCATACTCTACAATGACAAGGCATACCATACTATATAATGACAGCCCATGAAACACCAAACTATTCAATTATGTGCCATACCATACCAAACCCTAAAATGACAGGTTATACCATACCATGCTATACAATAACAGGCCATACCATACCATATGATACTATACAATCACAGGCCATACCTTGCTTCACATTGGCAAGCCATACCATACAATAATATACAATGACAGGCCCACACCATTCTCTACAATGACAAGGCATGCAATACTATACCACACCATACCATACAAAGACAGACCATACCATAACTTATCATACTATTCAATGACAGGCAATATCATACCATACTATACAGCGACAGGTCATTCCATATTATACAATATAATACCATACCATAATATACAATGACAAGCCATCCCATACCATACCAGACCATTATATATAATTACAGGCCATACCAGGCTATACAAAGGGAAGCCATACCATACCATACAATGACAGCCCATTGCATAGTATACGACAGACCATACCATTCCATACCATACTGTATCACAGGTCATACCAACCATACCATACCATGGAATGCCATGCAATATCATACCATACCATACTATATAATGCCATGACATGCCATACGGTATCAAACTATGCAATGACAGGCTATACCATACTATTCAATGACAAGCCATATATACTATACCACACCATACAATGACGGACCATTCAAAACCATACCATACATTGGCAGGCCACGCCAAATCATACTATACCATACTATACTAAGGTTATACTGTGGCCAGTAATTACTGAATCATTGGGCTTTTTTCCTTTTTATTACTTTTTAGCCACGCTGTACAAAGCAGTTGTGCTTTGTACAACATTGCAACAAAAAACATTGACTAAGCCAAAAGATCTTGCATAGACAAAACCTATTTATTAGCGTTGCCAATGCTTGTTCCCCACTCACAAACAACACTTATTTTCCCTGATCAAACTTTGACCCAGAGCAAGTGTGTAAAAAACAGAAAAGGGGGAAAGAAGGAGGAAGAGAAAGACAGAAAAATAGTGATAAAGAAAGAAAGCAGAGTTGAAAAACAACCTGTAAGAGTGAGATAAAGGGTCTCACAGTGTCTGGTGGTGAATGAAAGAGGCATGATGTGGAATCAAGATTACTAAGGCTTGGTATTCAGCAACCCCAAAATTCAATAGAGCCAATCGTGGGCCTCAGAGCCAAACTTTGGGTCCCAGCACTTATACTTTTACAAATTAAGCACTGCTTATTCCTATGATTTGGTTCCTTTGATAGCAAACATGCTGGGTATGAGTCAATGCATCCTGGCCTCTGTTCATTTCTCTAACCTTTTCTTACAGATCATCCTTACTGGGGAAAGTCCTGCGTATTAACGTCAATGGCAATGACGTGGGTCCACCTTACCGCATCCCACCTGATAACCCTTTCCTCAGAGACAACAGAGCTCGGCCGGAAGTCTTCGCCTATGGCGTCAGGAACATGTGGCGCTGCTCTGTCGACCGGGGAGACGCCACCAGCTTGTCTGGGAGAGGCCGCATTCTGTGCGGGGACGTGGGGCAAAATAAGTACGAGGAGGTGGACATCATCCAAAAAGGAGGCAACTATGGGTGGAGGGCAAAGGAGGGCTTCTCCTGCTACGACAAGACTCTCTGCCACAACTCCTCCCTCAGTAAGCCTATCCTCAAATGTTTACTTTCTGTATTGAAAGGAAGCTTGTATGTCACTTCGTGGAAGCTAATAGACAAAAATGTCAAGAAAAATATAATAATAAGCCCAGTTTTGCAGGAATGTCAAATGACCAAAAGTTTTAGATATCTGCCCTTGCTTTCCCCAAAGTATTTTTACGGTAGACTTTATGGCCATCAATGACATCATTGACAATGTCGTATGTGACATCTTTGGTGTTGTCAGCAATGCAGTGGACTGCATAGAAGTGGGTACAGTTTGTCGCCAGTGGAGTTAGTGAGGTCACTGGTGATTACATGAGCTGTGCACTGCGTGGAAGGGGAAAAGGCCTTCAGTGGCGCCTCTGAGGCAATTTCTGATGTCTCTAAGGGAACACAGGTTTTCTTCAGTAGTGCCAATTAGCCCATATTTGATTTAATGAGCAGTGCACTGTGCTGAAGCTGGTTAGATTTGTGTTTTGTGGCATTGTTGAAGCTATCTGCTATTTCACTGCACAGGTTGGGGTTAAGGTTGTCTTCAGTGGTGCCAGTGAGACTATCTGTGATCAAATGAGCAGTGCACTGCATGGAAAAGGGTTAAGGTTGTCTTCAGTAGTGCCAGTAAGGCCATCTTTGATTTCATGAGTAGTGCACTTTGCTTAAGGACTTAAGTGGTTATGGCTGTCCGCCGTGGGTTTAAGTACGCCATCTGTGAGATCATCAGTACGGATGGGGATAAAGGTTGTCTTCTGTTGCGTCAGTGAGGACAACTGTGATTTAACAAGCAGTGGATTGCACAGCAGGGGGTAAAGGTTGTCTTCACTGGTGTTGGTGCTGACATCTGTGATTTAACGAGCAGTGACCTGCACAGAAGGGGGTAACAGTTGACTTCAGTGGGATCAGTGGTGACATCTGTGATTACATGAACATTTTACTGTGAGGGAGTGAAAGGTGCCTTTACCGGTGAGAGTGAAGGCATCTTTATTTCATAGGCAGTGCACTGCGCAGAATAGATACAGATTGTCTTCATGGGTGCTGGTGAGCCCATTTTTGATTTAATGAGTGGTGTACTGCACTGTTAAGCTTACCAGCTGTGGTGTCAGTGCAGCAGACTGTAATATCATGAGCCGTGCCCTGCACGAATAGAGATCAAAATTGTCTTCAGTGGGATCAGTGATGACATCTGTTATTTTATGAGCAATGCACTCCCCAGGATTGGTTAAATTTGTCTTCAGCCGTGTCCACAAGGACATCTGTGATTGCCATGAGCTTTACACTGTGTGGAAGAGGGTACAGTTTGCATACTTACATTACTGGGGAGTGTCTAGAGTTTTGAGGCTGTCATATGGAACTTTAACACCCCTTAAAATTATGGTGATAGAACTTCTAAGAATTTTCATTAATGTAAACTAGCAGGGGAGCCCCAAGACGAAGTTAAACGTTTTCAGTATAGTTACAGGAAGATCTCACTGCACCAGATCTATTACCCAAATTGCAAGCCTTCAACAAGCTGCACCACTTTGTGGTCTCTGTGCTCTGACTCCACCTCCCCTGCCTTGCTAGCCCATCGTTTTGGTTCCACTTCCCGTGCCCTCTCTCTATCCCAACCCCTGTGTTTCTGCCCCCAATTCTTCCTGATTCCTATATCTCTCCCATGGATCCAACTGACTTGATGAATCATTAGTCTAGTAGAAGTACTGGCGGCTGGCAGTGAACGGGGGTGGCCGTGGGGGGGAGCAAAATAAAAAATAAAAAAAGAACTCTCCTCACGGGCCACCGTCTCTCCTCCGTCATTGCTTCTGTTTCTGGCGAGTCCCAGAAGCAAGAAGCACACAGGCTCCCATCATCACAATGCTGCAATGTAGTGTTGTGATTGGTCTAAGCGCTGTTCGGCGCTAAGACAGGGCCTGGGAGCCTGTGCATGTCCTCCACCCAGGCTGTGAATTACAGCCCGGTGGAGAACATGCAAAGTGTGCATGACTGCTTGGCCTGCCCAAAACGGTTGGCTAAACCATCATACACATTAGTGTGGACAAACCACTCCTCCTCCCTGTGCCACCATCCCCACCCTACCCTAACCCTACCCTGTAGGTACGGAAAATAAAATTATAATAACAATGTTATTATCATTTTATTTTTCATTTTTCCTGCTCTGAGAGCAGTGGGGCGACACTCCTCTGCCTTAGCGGAGGAGCCACCCCTGAGTAGGAGGAGTCAGTCAGGCGCCCATCCAAACAGCAAAACCCAAATTACCCTGTAATATCTATTACACATTAGAACCAAAGCCCACTAAATCAAATTCTACAGTGAATGGAAAAAGTGAAGGGAATAGTGAGGGGAACAGTACTTTGTTCTCCCCTCAAAGAAATAAAGTGCTATGATTTTTGTTCCAGATGACATCCTGCCAATTTTTGCCTACCCCCACAAGCTGGGGAAGTCGGTGACAGGAGGATACATCTACAGGGGCTGTCAGATGCCCAACCTGAATGGACTGTATATTTTCGGAGACTTCATGAGCGGGTATGGAATGTTACATTTTCCCCTGTGATTATGTGGTTTGGTTGCCTCCTATCAAGCCACTGGTAATTAGTGGTATGATCTGTCTGTGCATCAACTAATGCAGAATAAGACAATTAATGCTATTGATAGAGATCAGGGTACCTAAAATAAACCCACTTCCACGGATAGAGTAATCTCACAGTTACACGCACATACATTCATCATACACTAGGGCCCATTTCACTAACATACACTCAAATACTCTACCAGCAATAGACCTGTGGGAAGGAAACTCCAAACCACCCTGCATCTATATCTAGGACGATAGGACCTGATTATAGTGGTTGTCCTTAAACATACTCTATACAATCTATACAATAATGATCAAAATATACACAATAATTGACAAGAAAGGAAATTCAACACCATGTTTAAAAGTTATATTGCTTTATCTAAAATTAGTCAAAGGAAAATCAATCAGAATAAATCATTTCTCATAGTTACCTATTCTAACTAAGTGTCAGAACGGGTCAGGACAAGTCTCTCGGTAAAGTCTCTCAAGACGTAGTCCCTCAGCATCGATCCTCAGCAACGCAAGTTCACGCAGCAAAGGTAAAATGGCAAGTGGCAAAGCCCTCCCTAAGCTAACAATTCTTATAGTGAAAATTACAATGGAAACACACATAAAGTTGGCAGAATAAACTGTATCACTGAGCAGAGCGAGAAGGAAGGGATGTAACATTGCTACATCTGAAAATCTTCGCTCAGGAAAAGTCACAAGACGTGAACTACGGAACAGGAACCAAGAAACTATCAAAGTATCCAACTTGTTCAACTTCCCTCGGCAGCCGGGCCACAGTACATTGTTCGTCTCTGAAGCTCCTTTGTTTGCCAAGGACGTTCCATTTCTTTTGGAGATCCTCCAAACTGCTGATGTCCTCATGGAAATTTACAATAAGGACCATGGTCAGTTGTCTTCGACTTTTTTCCAGCAGGGGTCTCCCTTGCCACATCACAGAATATGCCACAGCCAGGCTTCGAAATACTGTCAGCTCGGTTAAGGCCTTCATAGGCCACAATAGACCATCTTAATTAAAGAGACAAAATAAACGTTACTACAGCATAATAATTAAACAGTGTTAACCCCACTAATACCCTTATGTGTATGTATTTATCTAGCTTTGCGACATAAAAAGCATTAATTCAGACAGCTTTTTGTGCTCAAAATAAATAGCACACAGCAACGTTTAAACATGAAAACTTGCACGATATTATTAAACAGAAACAGCACAAATAAGCTAACCCTCGTATAACTTTCTCTTATGTTAGAACAAACGAATTGATTAATAAAATCACACTCGCACAAAACAAATAATTAATTGTTATTTATTAATAAATTAATAAAACGCATAGACATGCCAGAGCTTCAAAAGCCCATGAATTTTCTAAAAGAAAACTCTGCTCCAGCAATCCCCCCTTTGGTGATTTTATCACCAAATAAACCCCAAAAAAAAAAATTAGTGAAAATTTAGTCCCATTTTAGGAGAAATCAGAAATGTCTTTTCCCCTTACACAACATTAAACACCAGTCACTCTTCCATCATCTCTCTTTGTCTCTAAGTAAACACTCTCCCTCAATTCTTCTAGTTCAATTTCTTGAGGTTCTCTCTTCAACCTCTTGTTTTTCTTTTCTTTATTCAATTTCTTTTTCCCTCCCCTGTTTTTACAACACACACACACCAATCTTATTATTAATAAAGCCACAATTATACAAGACAAGGGAAACAATATTCTACCTATAATAGTACTACCTATCTTTGCAATAAAATCCTTAACAGCTATCATTTTATTAGCTATTTTAGTCCATAAACTCCCAGCTTCAAGTGGTACTAATTCTTCATGCAAATCAGTAATATTTTTGATATAGACCTTCAGGTCTTTACTTTCGTCAGGAATGTAAGTATAACAATGTTGAACTTTCAAAATTCCACAGACTCCACCCTCCTTGGCCAATAAAATATCAAGGGCAAGTCGATTTTGCATTGACATGGCACGTACGGCACTTAATTCCGTATTCACCAAAAGAAACCCTCCTGCGGTATTTGTCGATAAGCGATCAACCACTGTGGACAGTTTCCGAATTCCATAAGCATTTAAAGAAATTCCCACTGCTAGAATCAAAACCCCAAAAATATCACCCACAATTTCAGACCAAGTTTCTCTCTTAAAACGTGTTAATAAGTTAATATCTTCTACATCTCTTATTTTATCTGTATGAAAAATCTTAGGAAAAACCAGGCCCACATAACACGTGCCATACCAATGGTCAGGCAACTTGTAATAAGCCTTGTTCCCACAAACATAGTACACTCCTGGAAAAATTGTATCTTCTCCACCTCTGAAACCCCAACCTGTCGCAATGAAGTATGTATCATGGCACTCACTAGTTCCCACAAAATATGTATCATATTGGGATTTCCTTCTGGTAATACAAAGTTTACCCTTCTGCGGTGCATCTAGAGCTAAAGTTGGACTAGCCCCATTCTTCAACTCTTTTCCCATCTCAATGTCCCAAATTGTTTCACTCTCTCCATATTTTCTCCCTTTCTCATGCATGTTCACTCTCCTTTCTTCTACCATATCCAGGAAAGCTCTCTCCTCTTCTTTCAAACTGCAAGTTAAATTATTCTTAAAAATATAATCTAATGTTAATCCTTTTTCTTCAATAAAAATCTCACCAAAAGTGTTAGCTTCTTTAGCTGGATTCAGCTCTTTGTTCATTGGCAAGTGCCCAAAAATACTATCTCTGTTAGACATCTTATAATCTATTTTCCCTAACAAATAAAAAACACTACTTAAAATACTACAGGAAATACCATATGTAGCTGGTAAATGGTGATAAGTAACACCCTCTGAAACGGATGCAGGTAACTGCATGCAGACATCGCAATCCCTTACTTCCATTGTCTTCACATATTCATATAACAGTTTAGAAAAAACATTACTAGAAAAATTATTAATCGACCTATCTTTGTGTATGTAACTACTACTTCTAATTGGAACTACTTTTTGTGAATTCTTCTCTACATTTGTCACATTTTCTATATTCATTCCAAACTCTACTCTAAAAGTAACTAATAAAACTAAAACACCCCATAGAAGCATTAATAATCCAGTACAACAGCAGCACATTCTACACCACCTCTTAAAGAAGGCACATCTATTTCTATTATCTTCTATGTTAGCCATTTTAGTTTAGCCTCTACTACTCCACTACTGTTTGAACTTCTTCAATTCTTCAGCAATTCTTCAGCTTTCAGTTTATCCAAATGATCTCTTCGTTCACTTGATCCAAGTGAATCCTTCTTTCACTCAGTTTGGATACTTGTCATTCTTCACTTCAATTTCTTCAACATCAAATTGTATCAAATCTCCAACGTCAGAATCCTCAGTACTCGACTCTTCTCCAATGTCAGTCAAGAGTACTTTCAGAATTTCACCAGTATCTTCCTCAACCACTTCTCTCAAGACCACTTCCGGATTATCTCGAGTCACTGTTTCTTCTTTTCCTTCTTCAGACAGTGTCACATAAGACCATTCCGGTGATCTGTACTTTTGGTTGAGTCTTTTAACTCTTTTTATTTCTACTGGTTCTTTTGACTCCTTTGATTTTTCTCCTTCAGCTTTTGAACTTTGACTTGAAACTTCATTCACTTGTTCAGCTTTCGATGAATTTACTCTTATTACTCTGTATCTCACCCTTTTAACTCGGTTGTTAGGCCAACGATCTCCTTTCACAACCTTTTTCGGCTTTAATTCTTTAACACTCTTTTCTCCAATCGAAGTTCTCTTTCTCAGAACTCGACCCTCTGTTTGTTCATTCTCATCATCCGATTCTATTTCAATTGCCTTTTGCTTTCGTTTCTTAGCAGTTTTCTTTTCTTCCACAGATTCTTTCACCACTATTTGAGACTTCCCTACTTCTGTCCCTCCTCGGGTCTCGGACACGCAATCTTCTTGCTGTCTACTTGTCCCTTCACCTAGCTCCTCATCAATGTTCCCTACACCTCCTCGGGGGTCTTCCGCAATCTGTCCCTCTCTATCTTCTTCTGACCCTGTTTCTTCAAGAATAATCTCAAGTGGTTCTTCAATCTCCTCCTCTTCTGATTCAGGAGTAGTCTCTGTGTGATTTCTTTTTTCTTTTCTTTTCCCTCCACTGCCACTTGAGACTTCAGGCTCTTTAACAGAATCTGATCTTCTCTCTGATACTCGCAGTGATTCTCTTGAAGCTCTCTCTGCTTCTTTTCTCACTGATTCCGTATCTTCAGGATCTTCACCATCACTGGAATCTGACTCTTCAAAATACTCTTTACCAGTTCCTTCTTTTGGGTTTGGAACTCTCAGAGTATGACTTGCATGTACCCAGTGCTTCACTCCAGCACACTTTACTGCAGTCGTTGTAGTCAGAATAACTTGTCTCGGCCTTCCCCACCTTGGAATCAAGCAATTTCTTCTTCTGTGCACCTTAATCCTCACCCAGTCTCCTGGACTTAGATCATGGGCTTGCTTCTTCTCAAGTGTGGTAGCTTCTTCTCCAACCTGGTGAAACACAGAATGAACTGCGTCAGCCAGGCCTTTACAGTAATCCAAAATCATGTCATCAGTTATTGTCACCAACTTATTGACAGGCACGAATGCATGGCGCATAGCACGTCCCATGATTATTTCATGCGGGCTCAAACCAGTAGTTCTATCTGGAGTAGATCTCATAGTCATCAGAACTAGAGGTAACACATCTGGCCATTTCATGCCAGTGGCTAAACACATCTTTCCAATTCTATTCTTGATTGTGCCATTGATCTGCTCAACCACACCAGAAGCCTCTGGTCGGTATGCACAATGTAGCTTCTGCTGTATTTTCAATGCTTCACAAATTAAACCTACGAGTTCATTTTGAAAGTGTCTACCTCTATCAGATTCAACTGTAACTGGAAACCCGTACCTAGGAATCAACTCCCTCAACAGTAATTTTGCCACTGTTAATCCATCATTTCTTCTAGTCGGGTAAGCTTCCACCCACCTTGAAAACAAACAGACTACCACCAAAACATACCTCAGTCTGTTCACTTGAGGCATTTCAATGAAATCAATTTGCATTCTTGTAAAAGGACCTCCTTCTTTGCCAATTGTCCCTAGACTCACCACTGTCTTTTTCCCAGTGTTAAATTGCTGACAAATTAAACACCTTTGACAGATGCTCTCTGCAATTGTCCTGAACTTTGCATTGTACCAGGTCTGCTTGAACGACCTTACCATCGCATCCCTCCCCAGATGTCCCTGGCCATGATACATCCTTGCCATTGACGACAAGATTGAATTTGGCATTACTGGTCTGCCATCTCTATAGACCCAAACATGGTCTGTTTCTCTTGGAGCACATCCTGCCTTAACCCAATCTTGTTTCTCTTCTTCTCCTGCTTCATCTTGTAATTGCTTTACTTCATCCCATGTTTCTAGGACATTAGTAAACATCACAGAAAGGAAAGACATTTCTCCTTCTCTTTCCTTATTAATCGATTGATTTGTCTTGGCGCAATATTGCGCCACATCGTTGGCGTAACGGTTTCCAACCGTGATAAAATCATCCCCTGGACCATGGGCAGCACATTTTACAACGGCTAACTCCTTAGGCAGCTGTATCGCCTCAAGCAATTTTCCAATCAATTCAGCATTCTTTATCGGAGTTCCACCCGATGTCAGAAAACCTCTTTGCAGCCACAACTGGCCAAAGTCATGCACCACTCCAAATCCATACTGACTATCAGTCAACACGGTTGTTCTCAAATCTTTCCCAATCTCACAAGCTTTTGTCAATGCCACTAATTCAGCAACTTGCGCAGATTTCACTCCTTTCAATGGTGATGCTTCCATGACCTCTGAAACTTTGCACACCGCATATGCTGCACATAGCACACCATCATCATTCCTCAAACATGATCCATCCACAAACAACACATGATCATTCTCAGGTAAGGGAATATCCCTTATGTCTGGTCTCGGTTTTGTACAATACTCAAGCACATCCAAACAATCATGATCATCTTCCATCTTTATACCCACATTTTCAATATCCGGCAAAAGTGTTGCTGGATTCACATTCACACATCTCTCAAGAGTCACATTTGATGCTCCCAGAATCACTTTTTCGTACTTAGTCAGCCGACTATGTGACATATACTGAGTTCTGCTTCTTGTCAAAAGAATTGCCACATTGTGAGGTACGAATACCCTTACAGGATATCCCATTATGATCCCCTCGCTCTGTTCCAGGCTTTTGCATGTTGCAGCCACAGATTTTAGACAACCTGGTAAACCCACAGCTACAGGGTCAAGTGTCGATGAGAAGTATGCAATAGGCCTTCTCAATTGTCCATGTTTCTGGATTAACACTGAAAGTGCACATCCATTTCTCTCACTGCAGTACAATTCAAACTCTTTCTCATAGTCAGGCATACCCAAAGCTGGAGCCTCACACATTTTACTTTTGAGCTCTTCAAATGCTGCCAATTGTTCTGCATCCAGATCCAATGGATCTGTCATTTCACTTTTTGTCAATTTAATCAATGGCTTTGCTATCAGGAAAAAATTAATTATCCACTGACGACAATATCCCACCATACCCAGGAACATTCTCACTTCTCTCTGGGTTTTTGGAGCTTTCATTTCTCTGATTATTCTGATCCTGTCCGTAGTCACTTTTCTCAGACCTTTTTCAATATTGTGTCCAAGATAATGAACCTCTTTCTTGCAAAACTGCAATTTGGCTGGAGATACCTTTAACCCTCCATCTGCCAGATGATTCAGTAAAGCTATGGTATCCACTTCACAAGCTTCACGTGTTTTTGATGCCACAAGTAGGTCATCAATATACTGCACTAACACTGAATTTTCAGGCATAATCAAACTCTCCAACGATTTCTTCAATAACTGATTGAATATCAAAGGACTCTCTGTATACCCCTGTGGGATTCGACACCATGCTAAGATACGCTGGCCAAACCTAAATGCAAAAATCGGCTGGCTGTCATGATGCAATGGAATTGAAAAGAACGCATGACACAAATCAATCACTGTATACCACTCAGCATCATGTGGAATTTGATACAGAATCACTGATGGATTTGGCACAATAGGACAACATGCCACCACAATTTGATTAACTTTTCTCAGATCTTGCACGATCCTAAATTTGCCATTGGGCTTTTTCAGTCCCATTATCGGTGAATTACACGGACTACTCAGTAGTTCTCTCAGAACTCCCTGCTGAATAATTTTCTCAATTATAGGAGTTATCCCTTCAATTATTTCTGGTGTCATTTTGTACTGAGGAATGTTAGGATATGTAATTCCCTCTTTCACTGCAATTTTCACTGGATCTACATTATTCATCAATCCCACATCCTCTCCTGTAAAATCCCAAACTGCTCTTTTCACTGTGTCTCTCAGCTCTTGAGGCAAATCTTCCGGATTGAACACAGCAAATGCACCAATTAACTCACTTTCTCTATTTTCTAGAGTCATTCGGTAGAAAACATCATCATCTGGTGTCTCAAAAGCTATTCCATCTGGTGTACAAAAAATTGTGCAATTCATCTTACACAATAAGTCCCTACCTAACAGGTTCACTGGACTCGTGTCACAGACAATAAATCTGTGCATGTCTGAAAATTTCCCTATCTGTACTCTTACTGGTTCAGTAAGACGTGTTCTGATTTGTGTATTGGCTACACCAACTACTTGGATTGCTTCATCCGAGAGAGGAAGATTTCTAACATCTGTTGACCTGACAGTTGATCTTGTCGCACCTGTGTCTACCAAAAAAGTAACACTCTCCTCATTTATTTTCCCATCCACAAATGGTCCTGCCTGGTCTATTTCTAGAGTTGCACCAAGTATGCACTCTTCCTCCTCTCTTCGGCACCGTCAATAATCACCCTCAGACTCACTCCCTTCACTCTTTAACAAGTACTGTTGTACTTTGTTAGAACGTCTTGGTTTGTTTACCTGCTCATCATCGAAGAATCCCGAGTCCTGATTGTACTTTTGTACCCCTCTATTCTGCGGCAAGGGCGGTTTTGGCTCCTGACTCTGCTGTCTCACAACTTTCTGTTGCTGTTGCTGCTGGTTATTCCCTTCATTCTGCACCTGTTGATTTAAGGATTTACCCTCATTATTCACTAATGGTGGATTAGGACATTCCGATCTCCAATGTCCCAGTTGGCCACAGTTGTGACACGGGAACTTTTTTTTCGCTTCCTCCAGACTTCCTTTTCCTTTTCCTGCATATCTCGGTCTATTCCCTGCATTATTTCCTGGATTATTTGCCTGTTCCACCAACTGTGCTTCCTGTCTTTCTGCAACTTTCACTTGTGCCCACATTGCTTTCTCTTTCAGCTTTCTTTGTTTTGCTTCAATTTCATCACTGAAGTATTTTGCATGTCTCAGAATCTCATCTACTTTCTTACTCTGCCAATCCACCGTGTGCTCACGAATTCTCTCACCAATTTCAGGTCTTAAACCATATACAAATCTGTATACAAAATGACTCAAATCCTTATCACCCAGGTGTTCATCTCCACTGAATTGTTTAAAAGCCAGTATCAGCCTCTCGTAAAAAGCATGAACTGATTCTTTTGCTTCCTGTTGTGTTCGATCTATCTTAACCCAGCCTGTCTCTTTGGGAGGAACTTTACTCTTCAGGTATACCATCACCTGATCATACTTCCTCATTACTTCTGGATCTGGTGCCCCTGTTCTTGGATCTCTTGGATATTCCTCAGTAGGCCAACTCACAACTATTTTACACTCAGTCCACAAGTCTGCTGGAACAATTATATCAAACAGACTATTCAGGTCAACCCACAGCACTTTTGACAATTTCACAAACCTGTCTACCTGCCTATACCACTCGACGGGCTTTTCTCTCAATCGAGGGAAATCATTCGTAAATGATAAAATATCCTGTCTGGTCCATGGAACATGTACATATCCTCCTCCAGGTATTTCTCTCATGGGATAATGCTCCACTGGTTTCTCCTTTTCTCTCACTGGAAATGCTGAATAAGTTGTTCTATCTTCAGATTCTTCTCTTTTCTTATACCACCTATCCTTCCACTTTTCTACATCACCCCATCTTCGCAATAATGCCACCATTTCTTTAATCTGTCCTGTTCTACCAGAAGTATTCAAATTTTCTATGTCTTTCTCTGTGAAATCCATCCTGTAAGTTTTCTGCAAAACCTTTACTTTATCAATGTCAACTCCTTGCTCATTTGCTATCGCTCTTAGTCTATCATGAGTATTTCTTGCTCTCCATGTTATGCTTTTACACATAAACATTAATTCACTATCATGATGACTCTTCAGAATTTCTGTTGGAACTGTTCCTGTCACAAGCTCCTCTAATTCTATACGTAACTTAACCACGTCAATAACTTGTGAATCCTTATCCTTTTTCTGAAGAACCTTCATCCAATCATTCAAATCATCAACTGTTATTTCAGCAGTTTTTCTCACTGGAACCACTTTTTTCTGCGGTTCTAAAATTGGCATCCCTGAACAACTGGGTTCACTAACATCCAATAGTTCACTACATGTGTCATGTCTTGTTTGTCTCAGGTCACTTCTTTCTGCTCTTTTATCTGAATCTCCTGAAGGACCCACTGAATTTGTCAGATTATTCCCAACATATGGAATCACTAGTCCATTCTCACCTGCTCTCTGTTTGTCAAACACAGGCATAACCGGACCTATTGTTACAGGCACCGTAACAGCTTCCAGATTCTTCGTTAACTCCCTAATCTTCTCAGTCAGTTCTGTTGTTGTTTTTGCTAATTTTCTGGCATTTTCCTCACTACTTCGATTCTCCCTGAAAGAACTACTACTTCTTGATTCAGGTGTCATTTTTTCTTTTTCAATAATACAGACTGTATCTCTTATCGGAGAAACAACTGGTGTACTCTCATCTGGTTCTGGTCTATATGGAGGTGGTCTCTTGTAAATCATGTCATTTAAGACCTCATCATCATACTCATTAACTCCAACTGCTCCTTCTTCAATTGTTCTCATAGGATATAATCCCTCTGACATATTAACATCTCGCCATCTTTTCATCCGATCATGATGTGTTTCACGATCATGTCTCCTCCCAAACATATTCCTGTAATACCCTCCAGATCTTTGCTTTTCTCGCTCATGAACTTCCTCTTCCCATTCCACTAAAGCCTCGAACTGTGTAGGTCTCGGCTTCGGGTCCAGACGTACCATCTTTTCCCATAAATTTCTCAACACGGCCAAATTAAATGAACCATGTTCTGGAAATGCTAGAACACCATCTTCTTTAGTATACCTAACCCAATTCTGCAACCATATACAGGTATGTAATCCATATTTCGCAACCATGAAGGATGCAGGTGTTTTCGCTGGAGGTAGCAACTCACCCTCTCTCGTTTTAACCTCTTTATCTTTGGTAAACCACCTTTTAACTTTCCCAAAGAACGTTTTTTCCTTTTTCTCCTCTTGATAATACATTTTAGCGCTTACTAAAACTCTCTATTCTTTCCGTATTATAATTATACAATACAAGTTTTTCAACAAATAGCAGCGCGACTCACACTAACGCACCAATCCTGGAGCGTCTACGTCACTAAACAGCTCTTCCAATCCCTGCGCGACTCACACTAACGCACCAATCCTAGCGCTATCCAATCAGAGCGCGGACCTTCTGACGTCAACAGCCGCTGCAGTCTCTGTCTCCTGTCTCTGTCACTCGTCTACCCCTCCTTTACAAAACTCTCAGTAGACTTCGTGTCAAAATTTCTACAAAATCTATTAGTTACAACATAAAAACATCTCCATTGTCTGCTTCGCTAACCACAGGATAGTAAAAAAGAGACTATTTCTCAAGAGTCAACAAACTTTCATACATCTCATAACTGTTTCCTCTAGGACTTATCCAAAGAGTCTTACAATCAATTAATGTATATACATTCACGCACATTCATACAAGAAAAATATAGTACATGCACACAGAATCCTGCTTCCCGAGAACAGCGCACAATCTGTCCCACTACAGAATTATAACTCACAACAACTAAGCAGCTTACCTCTGCCCCTCAAACAAGCTCAGAGAATACCTATTACTCCTCCCGCGATAAGCTTTAACGGCAATCCTTACGGATCCCTGGGACTTAAGACCAGAGTTTCACAGATAACCTTCACTACGATACACACTCCTTATATACCAGAAATGTTTTCTAATAGTAACATACGATAATGTCACTGATTCCGAACCCAGACAATGTGAACGCGCAACTTCAATTGTCACACGTTATTCCTTACAATCCCGTCTTTCCCGAGAGCAGCATATACACCTTCCTCTGCCCTACTACGGAACTGCTACCAGCTTCCAAATTCCAGAAGCACTACATATAACTCAACATGACGACTCCAACATATAGTATTAGTACATATACCAACATCAACCAAAATAAATCAATAATCAATAAGCCAATATACAAGCAATCTTATCTTATCAGATCAAGACAACCATCTATAACCATCCTCTGCTACCAGAGAAATTGATAGAGATCAGGGTACCTAAAATAAACCCACTTCCACGGATAGAGTAATCTCACAGTTACACGCACATACATTCATCATACACTAGGGCCCATTTCACTAACATACACTCAAATACTCTACCAGCAATAGACCTGTGGGAAGGAAACTCCAAACCACCCTGCATCTATATCTAGGACGATAGGACCTGATTATAGTGGTTGTCCTTAAACATACTCTATACAATCTATACAATAATGATCAAAATATACACAATAATTGACAAGAAAGGAAATTCAACACCATGTTTAAAAGTTATATTGCTTTATCTAAAATTAGTCAAAGGAAAATCAATCAGAATAAATCATTTCTCATAGTTACCTATTCTAACTAAGTGTCAGAACGGGTCAGGACAAGTCTCTCGGTAAAGTCTCTCAAGACGTAGTCCCTCAGCATCGATCCTCAGCAACGCAAGTTCACGCAGCAAAGGTAAAATGGCAAGTGGCAAAGCCCTCCCTAAGCTAACAATTCTTATAGTGAAAATTACAATGGAAACACACATAAAGTTGGCAGAATAAACTGTATCACTGAGCAGAGCGAGAAGGAAGGGATGTAACATTGCTACATCTGAAAATCTTCGCTCAGGAAAAGTCACAAGACGTGAACTACGGAACAGGAACCAAGAAACTATCAAAGTATCCAACTTGTTCAACTTCCCTCGGCAGCCGGGCCACAGTACATTGTTCGTCTCTGAAGCTCCTTTGTTTGCCAAGGACGTTCCATTTCTTTTGGAGATCCTCCAAACTGCTGATGTCCTCATGGAAATTTACAATAAGGACCATGGTCAGTTGTCTTCGACTTTTTTCCAGCAGGGGTCTCCCTTGCCACATCACAGAATATGCCACAGCCAGGCTTCGAAATACTGTCAGCTCGGTTAAGGCCTTCATAGGCCACAATAGACCATCTTAATTAAAGAGACAAAATAAACGTTACTACAGCATAATAATTAAACAGTGTTAACCCCACTAATACCCTTATGTGTATGTATTTATCTAGCTTTGCGACATAAAAAGCATTAATTCAGACAGCTTTTTGTGCTCAAAATAAATAGCACACAGCAACGTTTAAACATGAAAACTTGCACGATATTATTAAACAGAAACAGCACAAATAAGCTAACCCTCGTATAACTTTCTCTTATGTTAGAACAAACGAATTGATTAATAAAATCACACTCGCACAAAACAAATAATTAATTGTTATTTATTAATAAATTAATAAAACGCATAGACATGCCAGAGCTTCAAAAGCCCATGAATTTTCTAAAAGAAAACTCTGCTCCAGCACTATCATTCTTTGTATGTCGTGAATGTACAGTAGAAATGTGTCCAGGATCTGAAACTGCTTCCAGCCAGGACATATGTCACAATATCAAGGTCCATAATATCAGCCTGCACATATACAGACTCCTCAATTTATCTCTAATATCAACCAATACTATATCATCAAGGTACACATACTCAGGGAAGTATATATTTACTATTCTAACCCATCATATACTTGCCTGGACCCCTTAGTGGTAACCTGTATTGTGGAGTTGATATCAAAAAGTCACAATATCTATCCATATCTGCATTTAGTTCCATCCATCATAATATATCCAAAGTGTTCAAAACCACAGGATTAGTGAAATAACTCTTTAGTAAATGATAAACAATGCACGTCATCAGAAAAGATCATGATAGACTGTCTTTCTGTAATCCGCAGCGGAGTCCAAGTCCCCTCTCCCACTGTCTGCCATTGGCTGAGGTAAAAAGAAGTGTATAACACCCAGCACTCACACCGCCTGGCTTACAATTCAGGTCTGGTGTCTTGGGTAGCATAATCAACCTAACTGCACATCTGTGACATAAGCTACTAATCAGTACATGCTTGATATCCATTCTCATATGAGAGCAACATAGTCTTGCTCCCTGCTGTAGGATCCCACCTTAATAATTCAGCCCCAACTGGTAGGTGCTCACCCTACAATTCTGAAGAGACCCCACTTCAGCCTTTACATAAAGGTGGGCACTGCATCTCGCAGACCTCATCTGGAGGAGAGTTTGACTTTATTCAGGAGAGATATAATGCATTTAGCTGTTGTTTGTGGAAGTGCACTAAATTATTTGAAAAATATAAGCCCCGGATCTCAGGCCCTTCAAAGGATACAACATGAGTCAAAGGAGAAATGTAATTCCCACATGGCTATGATGTTTCCACATGCTCCTCACCTCTGTAAGTTGTACATAATGTTTGGACAGCAAAATACCTCCAGTGACTGAAGTGAAGGAGTGAAAGTACTGCAGGATCAATCCTATCTAGCAAAGATGCACTCCTTCAGAGCTTTTTCTGAATTAAGCATACTAAGTTACAAACGAAAGATGACAAATGAGAACCTCAAAGCTCCAGTTCTCAATCTAAGATTGTGGAAGACAAATGCCATATAAAGATGTACCAACCTGGTCAGCAAAATAATTAAGGCTCCAAGAACAGTTCTAATGATCTATAACTACATGTTTTGAGGGACTTTGTGCCAGTCCTGTTGGTCTTTAAGAGCCACCGGTGTGCAAATGTCTTGACTGGGCCACCTCATCCGAGAGTGACCAGAACATTATGTAAAACCACACTTCCATTGGCATGTGGATGCACGTGTGTTTTCAGCATAAATTTGAAATTGTCAGTTAAGGTGGTCCCAAAACTGTAAAGCAGCAACCTCATGTAACTGTCAGCTATCAAGGGGTGAGCAGTCATTGCTTACATTTCACCATGTAAAGATACATTGCTTATTCTCTGAAAACTATGGAGACTCCTACAGAAATAACAGAGGAATTGTGTTATCAACAGTGTTAAAGACAGAAGGATTGGACCAACATGATATATAAGTGGTATGGCCCTTATGTCCTGCTCACATAGCATATTCCAAAAAAGGAGAAACGTAGTACATCACTTAGCCTGATCAAAATCCAGAGTGTGCAAAAGGTGAAAATGTCACAAGCGCCCTTGCAGTTGGTTACAAGCAGACCTTTGAGAAAATTGTCATGGAATTGCGATAACACAATAAACTGGTACTTGACCAGCAGGCTGGGATCCAGAGTGTCAGTCAGTCAAGTGTTTATTGTGTCAATTAATAAAAATTGTTACAAAAGATTGAAATAAAATCTCACATACTTTGTTACAATTAATGTGTACCAAGCCAGTTTTGATATATTGTATCTACTAAAACTACCAAAGATGATTTTTACAAACGGGGCTTTAAAAACAGATAAAATAAAGTGCTGGTATAAAACAATAAATCAATTCAATACTGTAGGGATCCAGAGTGGTCAGGGGAATTGTGAAGACCAATCCAAGATCTGGCTATGCTCTCTCCTGAAGGGATAAATCATCATACAATGTCAATGTTAGTCTGCACACACTTTTCTAGCAGCATAACCTGGTCTGGGTGAGCTATGGAGGAAGAACTCATAATTGTCTGAACATGCCATAAACGGAAACCAGAGGCATAGTGAAGAAAAGAATAGTGTTTGCATGTAAGAGCTAGACTATATCCTTTAGGAGGACATATAATCATACAGATTAGGGAATGTACTAATTTCACATTCTTAGGAGGTAAATACTGTGCTTTGAGAAGCATGTACTTAGGGGGAGAGCTAATAAGTGTGGATGTTAACATGAAGCAACTGAGTGTAACTCTTTAACAGTAACTACTCTTGTCTAAACAACATACCTAGTTCAATGTATATTAATATAGCCTTATAGCCCGCCGTAGCGGGCTATACCGGCTGTTAAAGGCCCGCAGCAGCGTTAAAGGCCCGAGCCGAAGGCGAGGGACTTTAACAAAGCAGAGGGACTTTAAAAGCCGGTATAGCCCTGCTACGAAGGGCTATAAGCCTATTAGAACATTCTGCCACTAGAGGGCAGAATGTTCTAACAAAACAAAGTCTTCAGGGAGCGCGAGGGGATTCAAATCCCCTCAGGCTTCCTGAAGCCTTTATTCACAGCCAGAGCTGTGAACAAAGACACATTGGAATGTTGAAGCTCCGGGCTTATACCAGCCATTATAAGCCCGGAGCACTCCATTGTTTTCAATGGAGCTCCCAACATTCCAATGTTCTAATAGGTGGTGTGATACCATTTCATGAGCATGAGAAGAAAGAGAGGACCATAGTCACTGACTGTAGGGGTGCTGCAGACTCTCCAAAATAACCTTGCCAAAGTTAAAAAGGTGAATGAGCAATAATAATGCCTTTACACTTACTTTTTATCTGGTAACATTTACTGTGATTCAAAGTCAGAGGTCAAATGTCGGGCAATATCTTCTGGCAAATGACTGTTTATTCTTTTGATATCAAAATTGGCATTTGCTTTCTCCTATTGCAAAGTGAATAGATTTTGTAAAGTAAACTATGTGGCAATCTTGCAGGGGTACAGGGAGTGTAGGGAGTGTGAAAAGAACGATGGTAAGATGTCACTTTTTTTCTAACACACTACAATTTAAATACCCATAACTGAACTGTACAAAGGTTTCAAAATATATCAGCAGTTTGGACAGCACATTTTTTGTAATTATAAAGAGTGATGGACAAACATATTTAAGACATACTTATTTCTTGAAAAACTATTTTCCCACATTATCGTTTGTGAATTTTTATCAGTAAAACTCTGTCTGAGCAAATGTAGTGGCAATTTCAAGGGAAAACGTGCTGTCTGTAAATGATATAGCACTAGCCTACTATGCTTTAGTAAAATATTTGCGACAGTGTTCTCCAAAAAGTACCGCCAGCTACATACTAAACCCATACCACCCTCTGCCTGAATACATTTGATACACATGTTCTTTGTGTGATGCTTTGATTTTTCACAATCCCAATGACTTCAGTGATTTCAGCACCCACAGTCGAAAATCTGTTCCAGCAACCCTGGAGTGGAGAATATAGTATTCAGTTAGAAAATGTAGGACCAGAGGTTGGCATAAACAAACACAACAAGATGCTACAGGGACTTGACATTTCATGTAGTTTAGCTTATTTTTATTTTATTTCAAATTCTTTTGCTGGCTTTGTTCCAAATATGTTTTTTTTTAAAGAAACACATTCAGTAAGATTGTACACATGATTTTGTTCATCTACCTTATTTGGGAAAGCATGTTTTTACAAATATTTGTTCTTGTTTCAAGTTATTGTTGGCATCCCTTCCCAACCCACCCACTAGATGGCAGACTATATCTAGTCTGCAGCTCAATCGTCTCTTTCTTTCTCACTTCCTCTTGCTCTTTCATCTTCTGGAGAAGAAGTCTACGCACTCATCAACCTCTATCATTTTGGTGTTGATAGGCGACTGATGTCTCTCAAGGAAGACAGGAGTTCAGGAGAGTGGCTTTACAATGAGATCTGCATGGGAGAACACCAGACCTGCAACTTCCCCAAACTCATCAACAATTACTTCCAGTACATCATCACCTTTGCTGAAGACGAGGCAGGTAACTTTAATTCACCTACAAAGTAGGCAAGCAGCCAACATAACGGGCAACACAATGGGACATATCACATTCCTTCTAATCTGCTGTAAGACACCAAAGAGGCACAAGAAGAAAATATGTTAAATTCAGTTACATTTGAATTCCCTATGTAGATCTGAGTGACTCATATTCAGAGTGGGTAATTCAAAAGTCTGATTGTCTTCCTAACATTCTTTTTTATGCCTCAATTTTGAAATAAATTCTTGTATCTTCAATTATTGTATCAAAATAAATTGCCAAAAAATTCTGTTTGTTTTTTTAGGAAATATAAAATTGAGACATATTGAAAGTTAGACATTCAAAATGAATGGATTGAAGTATGTTTCCCATTGACACTTTTTGACATACATTTTTATACTCCTCACCCTTCAATAAAGAAATTCCGATTCATCATTTAGAATTCTGAATTCCAACTTGGTATCATTAGTAGAGTGTGCAGTGCATCACAAAATAATCATATTAAATTAGAAATGTGTAATGCAGAAATTGTACCTGAAGTCCGATCTAAGTTTGAGACTTCCACTCTGAATGTTTTAAAAAACGCCATTGTTTTGTTTATTTCAAATTTCAGATTTGGAACCAGCCTACTCCTCTAAAGAACACAATAGTTAATACCCTGCTTGAAAATTGAAGTTACAAATGGCTCAGTAGATATACTTTGTGGGTATATTCTTAAAATGGGACAGTCCTCAAGCAGGCTGAACTTTTGCAAAACTACTCTTCGGGCGTAATTAAAAAAAAATCCTATCCCAATAGAATATCAGACATTACAATGCATGTCATTACAACGCATGTAATATAACTTGTTGACCTTTATAATGCTTTGCATTACTTTCTTGGACCTTTACCTCACAGTTTTGAGGTTACACACACACACAGACACATGTGTGTGTGTGTATATACTATAAACAGAATTTCACCTTCTCGGTGGAAAATAACGAGCCACACCCATCAGCTGTTTCACAGGCATTTATTCAGTCGGCAGGGATATATATCTTTCCTTCCTGTCACTGGTGCTGTGGCGCTCTTTGTAGTTTTGTGGTGCATCCGTGATCGCGGCAGGACCATGCAGCTACAATCCTCTTCCAAGAAATACTGCTGCCATTATGAAACAAGTCACTCTCACAGGACAGGCTTCAAATTCCACTTATTGAAGTTGTGAAAAAAATGGTTCGGACAAAGCCTGACGCTTGTCAGTCCCCCTGGGACCTTACTCACAGGATGTTTTCTAAGAGTCCTTCTACTATTTTTATACATTATTTTTACTTTTCCAACTTCCTTTTGTTACTTCCCATCACATGGGGGCTGTAATTGTTAAAGTACAAGAGCGTAGTGCAATTTGTGCAACATCAGTCTGTGGTCTATTTAATAGAATGTCCTTGTGGATTGCAATAAATATAAATAAGTACCATCTGCAAATTGAAAAAAAGCATCCTGGAACATGTGAGGGCCACCAACCATAAATATAGAAGCAATGCAGTGGCCAAACATATGGAGCAACATCACCAATGTGATTGGTCAAAATTGAGATTGTATGCAATTGACACAGTGGAAAAAGCTGAAAGAGTAGGACATAGCAAATGTTGCCTATGCCAAAAGGAATCTTATTATATTCTGTCATTACGCACCCTAATCCCACATGGGCTAAACCAAGATGAGGAACTATTTCTTCATCTACAATCAGAGAAGTAATTTGCACAAAACAACTTCAAAACATCACAACTTAAAAGGAGAATCTAAAATACCTGAAATATCATCTGACATAGGAAGATCTCATGGGAAACACCCATTACAACGACTCCGTTTTCACGCGCTGCCATCGCAACGCGGCTTTTACATTGCAGGAGGCTTGACACCGCGTGCTTTTAGGTCGCATGCTATTAATGCGCATGCACATTTACATCGCTACCGTTTAAAACGCAAGCAATGGATTATTGCGCTTGTTCGGCATGGAATGTTATTGACACGATTCAAAGGCATTTAGTTATAGTTACAGACAGAAATGCACAAAAAGAAGCCTCGCATGTGTAAATGGATTCACAAACGTGCTCATTTGTGAACAATCGCACACTTTGAACCGACCCTTTGTCACCCTGCACAAAAAGAAGCCTCGCATGTGTAAATGGATTTTCAAGACCTGAGGAGTGGACAGAACAAGGATTCATTAGCTTTTTAACAAACTTTGAACCGACCCTTTGTCACCCTGGGAATCGTTAGAGGTAGACTCCAGCAAAGAGAATGGAAAGGCAAACGGATCACCTCCAAACGTGGAGACGATGTTCCCTGTGTAGAACAAAAAAAGAGAGATGCGACGACATGGGCCATTAGTTGGCAACATTGGCTAAAATAGGGGGGGGATTTTACGACCCCCCCTCGGACCCACACCTGTAGTAGAACGCCGCAGGGACATATGCACCCCCCCAAAGAAAGATGCTCGACAATATATTTAGAGAAGGCCGTAGGGACATATGCACCCCCCCCCAAGAAAGATGCTCTGCAATATATTTAGACACGTTTACGCACGAATGGCGGCTTTTACAACCCCAAGGCCCCCCCCCCGCACCTCCCCCAAGAAAGATGCTCGCCAATATATTTTGACACGTTTACGCACGAATGGCAAATTAGGACTTTTACACCTTCCGTGACAATATGCTGGATGCATGATGGATGGGTGGATGGATGGGTGGATGGGTGGATGGATGGGTAAATGCATGATGGATGGGTGGGTGGATGGATGGATGTGTAGAATTGTAACAGGATGCTGGATGGATGGATGGAAGGAGAAAAGTGGGATGGATGGGTAAATGCATGATGGATGGGTGGATGGATGGATGGATGGATGGATGGATGGGTGGGGGGGATGGATGGATGGGTGGATGGATGGATGGGTAAATGCATGATGGATGGATGGGTGGATGTGTAAAATTGTGACAGGATGCTGGCTGGATGGATGGATGGGTGAGTGGGTGGATGGATGGATGGGTGAATGGGGGCATGATGGATGGATGGATGGATGGCTAAATGCATGATGGATGGGTGGATGGATGGATGGATGGATGGATGGGTGAATGGGGGCATGATGGATGGATGGATGGATGGGTAAATGCATGATGGATGGGTGGATGGAGAAAAGTGAGATGGATGGGTAAATGCTTGATGGATGGGTGGATGGATCGCAAACACGCAGTGACGCACAGGAACATTGTGCCCCGAAACCAAGGACCTCAAAATGAATTACCACCAGCACTGCTGTGCTGCCATAAACTGAACTGTTACGCATGTTAATCCCACCTCTCGGTGAGGCGGCCATGCGTGAAATGTTGTTTGAACTGTGGGCGGTATTTTACACATATCCGAGCAGTCACAGGGAAGGGGCGATAACACTTAGTCCACAAGAGAAAATTATACTCAATATTGAAAGAAAAGCTTGAAAAATAGATGTAGCCCCCCTCAGAACTTGTGCTTTAATATCTAGAGCGCAGAAAAGCAGATTGTACGGGGTCCTCACTGGCAAAACTGGATGGAACGAGCAACTAGTTGGACATAAAGCGAGAGGTGGCACAAGAGAGACAACTCAACTACCACCCGCACACGTCATGGTGTAAATGTAACCACTTCCGGTGTCTCGTTGAAAACAGCGTTTCATGCCATGTGGGCCAACATCGATCGGCTTAGTGTGGCACTAGTTATGGAAAATAACCTGTATTAACGAAGGTCACGGCATTGTTCTGATGTGGCAATAGCACTATATTTTTTAGATCGCACATCTAGATGCAGATGCGAGACATATAGCATTGTAAATGCTTGTTTTTATTACTGTCTCCAAAGATGATACATTTTGCAAAGCATGTACGAGTGCAATCCTTTAATAAAGTGCCACCTTTATCATTTTACTCCCATCAATATACAAGATAAAGCGCTGGGCTCCATAAAAAACCTGTGACCACAGGTGCTAAATTTGATTTCCTGAGAAAATTCTTTCAAGTCCATTTGGGAATCGCGAAGATCTTGGCTCGATAGAAACCGTACCGCTATTACAAGACAACCCCACCACACAAAACGCCCTGGTTTCGCTGCAGCCTAATTCCAGGGAGTTTACGAGCCAAAAAGAGAAAACATTGAGCGTTGTAATGGCGTGCGATATTTCTGTATGCATCGTAATGGATTGTGCTATAGGGTAAACAACATTGGCGTTGAAACTCCATGCGGTGGAAAATCGTGCAAAGTAAAAGTCTTTGCGATGTGGAAACTGCGTGCTAAAAGCCCGCGTTGTAATGGTTTGCGATGTACTATCGTACATCCGATCTCATACTTATCTAAGGAATAGCATGTAGAAGTATGTTAAAAAAACAGATCCAACACAAATCAAACTTCTTCTACAATCAATGATTCAAAACAAAAATTCACTGAAGGATGAATGAAAATAAAATAAACTGGTAAGCCTCCTTTAACATAAGGCAACACAAGTTATAGTGAAACGAAGACCTAAAACGACATAGTAATTTACACAATTGTTAAATGGAATGGATTAAATTAATTTAACATGGCATGATTCCAGTTACAATGAATGATTTCTGCAATTATTAAAGAAAACAAAGACTCACTGGAGGGTAAAACTAAGTAAAGTGACAGGAGCCAAAATCAACTAATGATTTGGACATGAGAAACAAAAACACTGAAGAACTGCTGTGATTAAAGAACACAATGTAAAGGCAGCAACAGTGTGAAACCATATATATATATATATATATATATATAAAAAATAGCAATAAAATATCATTACTGGGAAATTAAAGTATGTCGTCTTTCAGAAATGAAAAAAACTGGACAGAAACATAATCTCAATCATGAGTAGCCGTATTTGCCACATTTTAATTTACATGGAACATCTTCACATCTTTTACCACTTAACTTCACTTTTCCACACACATTCACTTTATCACCATCCTGGGAGAGGATATAATTATTTTGAGTGCAGTAAAATGAGCAAGAAAAGTAAACTAAAGAAATGAAGATTTATCCAAGAGGACCGTTTAAGTAAATGGTAACTCAAGGAATGAGCCCACTGGAGGGCAGAAAAAGACAGGTAAAAATTAACAATGAATTCAGAAAAAAAAAACTACAACTATCAGCAGGCAGTGTGATCGCCCACTGATGGGCAACGAAAGGGAATAGGAAAAAGACACAATCAATTGAATAACACACTATGGGGCATATCAACAAGGGCTTTATCTCTGCTTTTTTGGCTTTAAAAGCCAAAAAAGGAGAGATAAAACTAGCGCCCTATCAACAACAGGGTGCTAACATGCAAATTTGCATGTTAGCACCCTTTTACTCTACGCTTCCCCTTGCATCTCTAATGAGATGCAAAGGGGGCGTTCCAGAGTAAAATAATAGGAGAAATGTCGCTAAGCGACATTTCTCCTATTATCAAGAATGTCGCTAACCCTGTTAGAGACAAAAAAAGCAGCGCTAACCGCGGTTAACGCTGCTTTTTTACGTCTGATATTTTTCAGACTTAGCCATGATATCCTATGGCAGGAGGATATCATGGCTAAGTTTGCCTGTCCCTATCAACAAGGTAACGTGAGATTATCGCTGGGTTTCCAGCGATAATCTCACGTTAGCCTGTTAGTGTGAGGATTTTTATCGCTATTGAGATAAGCGTTGCTAATAGCACGCTATCTCAGCGATAAAAATTCACGCTAGCCGGCGATAATTATCCTAGCGCTAAGTGCGCTTAGAGATAATTATCGCCGGTTGTTGTTGATATGCCCCTATGTTTGTTATGGACTACTAGCAGGCAGTGTGATCACACACTAATGGGCAGTGAAAGGAAATTGAAATAGATTTGACCATTAAGCTATGCATGTTATGAAACAAAGAGACCTCAAAAGTTTAAGCCTGTATTGGACGCGCTGCATTTTAAATAGATTTAAAAGATTGTACAACCACAATTTTGGCATATTGGAGATCTACTGGAATTTAAATCTGTGATGATTTGACTTTTTATCTAAAATGCTTATTCATATTGTTTGCGCTTAAATTGAAAAGATATAATGTGCACTTGCTGCATTTTAAAAACACAAGCATATTGTTTCACACTGATGTTGCATGAATCGCTCTACGCACTTGCACTTTAAAAACGACATCTCCCGTCTGATGGGAAGTAACAAAAGGAAGATGGAAAAGTAAAAATAATGTATACAAATAGTGGAAGGACTGTTAGAAAACATCCCATGAGTAAGGTCCCAGGGGGGCCAAAATGTGTCGGGCTTTGTCCGAGCCATTTCTTCACTACTTCAATTAATGGAATTTGAATCCTGTCCTATGAGTACAACTTGTTTCATACTGGCAACAGTATTTCTTGGCAGAGGATATATAGATATACATATATATATTTATACATACACTTATGGCAGGGGTATAGGGATGTGAGAATACATTTAGTATTTAGGGGTGGGCAGAAGCTAAGGGAGGTAAGGATACATTTAGGGTTCTGGGATGAGTAGAGGTAATGGGAGGTATGGGTTTAAAGGTGGATAGAGGTAAAGGAAAGTAAGGGTAAATTTAGGATTCAGGGAGGAGAGAGGTAAAGTGAGGTTAGGAGTAAAAAAGAGAGGGTCTGGGGGTTCACAAAAAATAATATATATAATTGCATATATATTCAGTTAAAAAAACAAAGGGTAAATTAACGTTATAGTTAGGTGACATGTTCAATAACAACGTAACTTTTTAAAATCTAAAAAGCACAGAAATTCACCATTTCTAGTTATGGTTATCTCAAGTAACTATAACTTGTACCCTAAGGTAACAATAACTCGCCCCACCCATGCATAGTTTACTCATCAATAATTTCATTACACGTTGCAGTGATATCATCAATCATGTCATGGAAGATGTCATGAGTGATGTAATATGTGGATGTAATATGTGGGGTAATTGGATAAGTGCATGGCGAGGGTGCAAGTTATAGTTACCTTATGGCACGAGTTCTAGTTACTTGAGATAACCATAATTATAACTGATACATTTCTGTGGTTTTTAGAGTTTAAAACGTTACATTGTGGCTGGGTTCATGTCTGGTTGCGAGGTCCCTTCACCAATCCAATTCTGGAAGCAACTCTACATCAAAGCCCCCAAGGGGGCTTTGCCTGTTTTTCATATGAACATATCAGCCCAACCATTTGCACAATATAAATATGTCCTGTTACCAAATATCAAATAATTCCCCTCCTTTGCCTGTTCTTTTTTCAGGTGAGCTGTATTTCCTGTCAACGGGGACGCCAAGTGCGGCTGTTGCTGCAGGAGCGATGTACAAAATAGTGGACCCTTCCAAGTAAGGTGATTTGCCTTTCTTCAGAGGTAATGATGGGCACATTTTAAACAGTTTTAACATTATTTCTACCACTATTTAAATAGTCACGGGCAAGCCCATATATTAATGTCCTCAAGACACAACTTTCTATTCCTTCCATTGAAGACTCATCCAGACACAAACAAGTTACTCACTGTAGCAACTGTTGTTCATTTAACCAGATTGTACTATTTACTTCACTTTTGCTTATAGCTGGTAGGGACGCTGAGCAGAACACCTTTTTCTGGGGCAATGTTCAAAATATTTATGGTCACAAGCCATGAGATTTGCAAAATCACAGGATTTGAGGGGAGAAAAAGTGTTTTACAATGTACTAAACCCATTTTGCAAGTCAGAAAAGTCTTCTCAAATGGAGCGGCACCTGCCCCTTTAATGGACGAAGGTCGCTTAAAACATGTTTTTTCTTAGGGCATGCTGGGACCAAGGCCTGCTGTCCCTTGCAGACTACCATCGCAGCATTTGCAGTCAATAGCATAACGTTATAAATAGTGATGTGCCTAGTTTAGATTCCTTAGGTAGGTTGTTTTGGAACACTCTGCATACTGGAATTTTGCGATCCAGGTGGGCAGCTTGAAGGTCAGGAAGTAAAAATCAAGAGTCACAGTACCATGGCCCTCATCAGGAGGATTGTAAATACGCAGTACAGAACCCAGAATACATGATGCCATTGGGTGTGGGAAATACCAGGTATGGCTCTACCGCCTCAGTACAGGTTCCTGGCCTGGAATGAGAGATGATTTCAGCATCTTTTTACACATTCCAGGGGCTCTCCCTTGCATATTCCTACCTAGTATGCTAGCTGAAGGTACTGTGCAACTTGTAATCTCCACTCATACAGTAACTCGGGTACACAGCCACATATATACCATTGTGCTATTTGTGCTTACTGCTAACTCCCACAGAGGTTGTTGCCAGTTACCTGTTGGTCCTAATGCCTCCACCACCGCCAGAGTCATTTGGGGATAAGCGCTGGTCTCCGTGGTCTCGAGTGAGGAGGGCAAAGACCAGAGACTACAACGCCCAGCACCCCAAGCGGCGTGCACGCCACTCACGCCAGCAGCAAGCGCCGGGAGGTGCTCAAAAGAGGAACAGAGCTCCCACAGTCCGGGACGCTCATTTCATTGTGCTAATTGTGCTTACTGCCCACTCCCACAGAGGTTGTTGCCAGTTACCTGTTGGTCCTAACGCCGCCACCGCTGCCGGAGTCATTTGGGGATAAGCGCTGGTCTCTGTGGTCTCGAGTGAGGAGGGCAGAGACCAGAGACTACAACGCCCAGCACCCCAAGCGGCGCGCACGCTGCTCGCACCAGCAGCCAGCGCCGGGAGGCGCTCAAAAGGGGAACAGAGCTCCCGCAGTGCGGGATGCGCGCGAGCGTGCCCGGGCCGCCCCAGGGCGAAGCCCGGGCCAAGGGCAGTCCCGTCCGCGGCAGGACGTGGCAGGGCAGGGCCACCTCCCTTATGTTTCGTGGAGAGGCACATAAGCTATGGTAAGAGAACTTCTACATTGTAATAGTTACAGAACGCCATTCAGACTGCTAATATGGGTAAAAGGAAGTTACTGCAAGAAGGTGGTAAGAAGTCTACGAAGACTATAAAGAATGCACCAATAATGAAATATTTAACTAATGCAGTAGGTCTTATAAACAATCAAATTATCCACGTAGAGGAGCAATTGGCAGCTACAAAGACAGCCCTCGATGGGGCATTAAAGGAAACAATATCAGAGGGAGAAACTGAACCCCTAGCATCTGAAAACACCGTGAGAGATAGGGTCATGGGGTCAGATACATGTACAGTAAGCGCCCATACAAGACTGGATAACCTTAAATCTCTTAATCCTTGTGTCCTGAAGTCATCCCTGGAAATCTCTGAATTAACAGACGATAACTCCCTGATATCTCCACCAGAAAAAATGTTGAAACAATCAGGCCGATTTCTAGATAGCCCAGTGGAAAAGCAAAATACCATATCTAAGGCTAAATTAACAGCTAAGCACAAAAAGGGAGGATGCATTCCTGGGCAGACCAGAAAGGACCATGATCTTACAAAACAGAAAAAGAAACCTCCAGATCTTGAAATCCTTTGTAAAAAAACTACATGGTAAAATGGACTGCATCGAAAGACGACTAAGGCAGGAGATTTAGCAGATCCAGAAGGATGTGGCACAGCTAACGGACATGGTTACCGAATTATTATCCCTCAAAACAATAGATAAAACACCTAATATTTCCAAGACAGGGCAACCTCAAATGGTAACTGTAAAAGAAAAACCAAGTCTTGCCAATAGAACCAGCTCTATGACACAAAGAGAGACGAAGTTGATTATTTCAGCCACATCAAAGAGAACTTCTACATTGTAATAGTTACAGAACGCCATTCAGACTGCTAATATGGGTAAAAGGAAGTTACTGCAAGAAGGGGGTAAGAAGTCTACGAAGACTATAAAGAATGCACCAATAATGAAATATTTAACTAATGCAGTAGGTCTTATAAACAATCAAATTATCCACGTAGAGGAGCAATTGGCAGCTACAAAGACAGCCCTCGATGGGGCCTTAAAGGAAACAATATCAGAGGGAGAAACTGAACCCCTAGCATCTGAAAACACCGTGAGAGATAGGGTCATGGGGTCAGATACATGTACAGTAAGCGCCCATACAAGACTGGATAACCTTAAATCTCTTAATCCTTGTGTCCTGAAGTCATCCCTGGAAATCTCTGAATTAACAGACGATAACTCCCTGATATCTCCACCAGAAAAAATGTTGAAACAATCAGGCCGATTTCTAGATAGCCCAGTGGAAAAGCAAAATACCATATCTAAGGCTAAATTAACAGCTAAGCACAAAAAGGGAGGATGCATTCCTGGGCAGACCAGAAAGGACCATGATCTTACAAAACAGAAAAAGAAACCTCCAGATCTTGAAATCCTTTGTAAAAAAACTACATGGTAAAATGGACTGTATCGAAAGACGACTAAGGCAGGAGATTTAGCAGATCCAGAAGGATGTGGCACTGCTAACGGACATGGTTACCGAATTATTATCCCTCAAAACAATAGATAAAACACCTAATATTTCCAAGACAGGGCAACCTCAAATGGTAACTGTAAAAGAAAAACCAAGTCTTGCCAATAGAACCAGCTCTATGACAGAAAGAGAGACGAAGTTGATTATTTCAGCCACATCAAAGGTCACTAATTTACCAACAGAAAATACAAGTCAGCCCAATATAGACAAAGAAGATACTTACCATGATACAACAGCACTTAAAAAAAAAAATTGCCAATCCATATGAAGAATAGCATTTTACATCCTGTTAATAACTACAAGGGGACATTAAATCTCCCGCCTGAAGCAACACCGTATGTTATAGTTTTAAATAATGTGCCTAAATTGTTGAGAAACCAGAAGGAAACATACGATACCATGAAGAATCAAGTGGTTCATTGGTTTTCTACTAACACTGATGTCAGGGCACATATTTTGTATTGTGATATAATCATGTTAAGGAGAACTGATTGGCTGGGTACATCTAGGAAATTATGTCAGGGAGATTGTATAGTGGTGAACTTTCGAAGTAAAAGACTAGTGGGTGAGATATAGAAAAATCTTATGTATCATGAAAAAGGAGAATGTCTTGATGCCACTGACCTCATAATGGTCGTTCCCTTGGGATATTTCTACAGACCAAAATATGATAGTTTTATGGCAAATGCTAGATTTAATTCGCCTTTGCACATGCCTTGGCACAATACATATGAGCCACTGCGTAGATGTAGTGAAATAGATTGACATACAATTGCCGACCAACCTAATGGGATTAAGGTTCAAGAAACTGTTTACGGTCTGCTAGATGTTGGTAACATAGACTATAGCAGGGAAATTGGTCTGGGAGAGCTGTCTCTTAATACCACAGGAGATGTCAATTTTTATAACTCAAATACCTATATGGAAAATCGAAAAGTAATACCGCATATAGTGATTTCAGACACTCCTGTGACTGATCATAGTAACAGTACTCCCAATATTACGTTATCGAAAGACGAACCTAGATTACACCATAGAGAGCTCTTGAAAATTATGACTTGAAACATCTCAGGCATTAAAAATAAGATGTATGATATCCATTGGTTAAAAATGCTAGATGACTTTGGAGTGGTATTATTACAAGAAACCTGGTGTACTGAACCCTTTTGTATAAATGGCTACCAGACAATTTGTAAAAACGCCATTACATCAAGGATGGGAAGGGCGAAGGGTGGCCTTGCCACATTAATTGCAGTCACTTCGCCCATGACCTTAAAGAAAACCTTTATTACATCACAATATTACCAGTTTGTATACCTCTATTCCAATGGAAATCAAGCTATCGTTGTAATAAATTTCTATAACAATCTATTTGACAACACAAAGAGTAAGGTAATTAGCTTATTAGAAAAAGACTTGGATCGCTTCTTAAAAGGAGTGGCAGGGGATTATATTTTAGTTTGGGCTAGGGATTTTACCTGTGTCAAATGCGATTATGAAGTAGGCGAACCTTGTGGATATTGTGATCATTATGGTGACAAGATTCCACATTTTTCGCACGATATGTATGGGGAAGCTATCAATAAGGTGGTGCATAAATACAATTTAACTGTTTTAGAA
This sequence comes from Triturus cristatus, assembly GCF_964204655.1. Lineage (NCBI taxonomy): Eukaryota > Metazoa > Chordata > Amphibia > Caudata > Salamandridae > Triturus > Triturus cristatus. The sequence goes on from NC_140592.1 coordinate 466,002,655, forward strand.
CCTAATACACCAGAAGGGGAAACAAATATGCACACTTTTGTAGGAGCAAGGTCTTCATCAAATATAGATCACCTTATAATATCAGCAAATGGTAGTAATTTGGTTGAAAAAGTTTTGATAAATATTAGTTTGTTTAGTGATCACCACCCTCTAAGTGTGATATTGAAAATAAACTCGCTGACAAAATTACGAGGAAAGACAGCAGATGCTAACATTGATACTCAAGGAAATAATGGTGTCTCCATAAAATGGACGGGTGTTAATCCAGTTATATTCATGGAAAGCATTAGAGAGAAAACACAAAAAGACCTAGAAACCTGCTTGGATAGCTCTTCTACTGAAATAGCTACCATAATTGCCTTTTTCAACATCACTAAGGAAATTGCAGGTAATTTAACAACTATAAAGAGGAAGAAACCTTGCGATCTTAACCCAAGATGGTTTAGCCATGAGTGTACGAGGTTGAATGGGGAATTGAAACTGTCTCTAAAACAAAAACCTAGAGACCCTCATAGGATAAGTACCGCAAGGAAAGATTATAAAAAAAACCTTGGAAAAAAGAAAAATGGAGATCCTTGAGGGGGCTTGGGAGAAACTAAACCAGACAGCAGAGCTGAAAGACTCTGCCCTCTTCTGGAAGACAATTAATCATCCGTATTTTAAAGAAAATAATGAAGTAAAGATTGATACTGTAGTTCCACCGGAAGACTGGGTGTTACACTTCGAGAATATTTTTATCCCTGAAGGTATAAAAGCAACCGATTGTAACAGAGAAAAGTTTATAATATTAAAACCAGTAAAAGCACTACCAATAACCATAGGTGAAATTAAACTAGCCCTTGAAAAAAATGCAAATGGAAAAGCCGCAGGACCGGAAGGAGTGCCCATAGATGCTTTTAAGTGTGATATGGATTTTTGGATACCTATTTTATTGAATGTTTTTAATGCTGCTTTGGGAGGTGCATTACCCTCCACTTGGGTTGAAAGTATTATCGTACCCATTTTTAAAAAGGGGGACAGAGGGAAGGCAAACTGCTACCGCCCACTATCCCTTTTTGATTCCTCATCGAAGTTGATGGGCCGTATTATGCTGGAAATGTGAGAAGACTGGGCTAGAGAAAATAAAATCTTGACAAAAGCCCAATATGGTTTCAGAAGGGGTATTGGGGCGGTAGAGCAATGCTTAAATTTAGAATTATTAATAGGGAAGTATACACTGGCCAAGGAGGGGGCACTTCAACTATGCTTTGTAGACCTCACTAGCGCCTTCGATTGAGTTAATCATCAAAAACTTTGGCAAACATTGAAGGGGCTAGGGGCTCCCATCGAAATATTTTAATTTCTATCTCAAATTTATGCCTTTTTAACTACTAGGGTACGATATGGTAAGATGGAGGAATGTACGCCTGATTTTATAGTAAAGCGTGGTATTAGACAGGGATGTGTTCTAGCTCCCCTTTTATTTTCACTATATATAAACAATGTGAATTTGTTCTTACAAAAATCTATTGCAGATGCCCCGAAAGTAGGAAAACATACCACACCTGTTTTATTATACGCAGATGATGCCGTCTTAATGTCCAGGACCGCAAATGGCCTGCAATGTTTAATAGAAAATGTTGCCCTATACGTGTCGGACATTGATCTGCAGTTAAACTTTAAAAAAAGTTTGTAATGACATGTGGGGGCAAGAGGCCAAAGCATAGACAACATCACGTGGGAGTGTCCACCTTTTCTTATTTAGGGATGCTGTTCTGCAAAAGTGGTACCTAGAACAAGCATATCGACTCATGTAAAATGAAATTTTTGAGAACCACTGAGGGTATTTTTAGATTTGCAGCAAAATTGGGAAACAAACCCATACGGGAAATGTTATCATTGTATAGGAGTAAGTGTGTTTCAGTGGTCTGTTATAGTACAGCGAAATGGGGGAGAGCAAACACGGGTGCACTACAAATGAAGGAAAATACGTTTTTAAAAAGACTGTTGGCTGTCCCTAGTGCTACTGCAAACATCATCGTACACAAAGAACTATTTGTACCATATCTAAGTTACACAATAAACATGGGAGGCCTTATACTCTGGCAAGGGCTATGGGCAAAGGAAGAAACTTACAAAAGATTTAATAAAGGATTGCCTAGCCCTTGACCATAGCTTGAAAATACCATGGCTGGAGCACATTTTTAAACTTTTAACAAAATGTAAAGTAATCATTGACAAAAACAATCCTATTGCAATACAGGATTATATTAAAAGTGATTTGAAATTAAGATACCTAACTGCAATGGAGCTGGAACGGGAAAGGGCTGCTAGTCAAAAACAGAGTATAGTTAGTTATTGTGAACGCCCACTCATGAGGAGCATCCAGATATATTTGACTTTGGTAAGGATCACACAGCATTGATTCTACCTGACCTGATTGAGAATGGGTACCTTACATTATTTAATTGCCTTTCCAAGAACTGGAAAATGGTGCCACACATTACCACCTTGCCCATGTGATGGAAAAACTTTACAATCAACTCTGCATTTTATACTTTTTTGTCCTTTATAGGGCTCGCGCAATAGGCCAAAGGCGGGTGCATTGCTCCGGCCATGGCCTATTGGTGTCTGTTACGCGCACCAAAGCCCATGTGGTTTCAATTATCGTGCCCAGACACGGGCGCGATAATTGAAAACATATGGCACACCATTAGTGGGCGTTTTAAAAAAAAAATAGCTTTCAGTGCCGCTTGTTTTTTGGTGCTCTGAACATGTGGTCTTTTGAGCTATGCCCACTAGACGAGCTCAGCCACACAAGTTATGTGTTCTGTTGGGTATATGGTTTGACATACCTCATAGGTTAATTCTGCTAGGAGCCCAATAAATACCGTATCCGAGCTGCATCCGGTGTGTGTAGTGATGTCTTGTGAATTACTAGTGTCTATTCGACAAATCCTTACACCAGGTGGGCTCTTTGATACCGGTCTTTTATGCTTGAACCTCTGAGGCCGTCAATGGCCTCTACCTTGGTTTCCTCGTTGCCACAGCCATCTTTCTAGACACCAACCTGCTGCACTCCCAGTCCTTAAAGCCACTGATGACCTTTTTGGATGATAAATGTTAACTAAACCCCCCCACCCCCAAGCAGCAACAGTTTTGTTGATGCCCTGTAAGGCACAAAAAACTATAATCGGATTATGTGGACGCAGAGTAAACACACAACTGACTGTGCACTGGAACAACACAGCTCTCTGCTAGGAGCATTCTTTAAAGGCTGCTTTTAATCCCCCCTGGGTGATTTGTCAGGCCACCTGCAGCGACTGTTGGAAGAAGCCACATATTATATTTTAGCTCAGTCACGCACACCTGCAGGAATAATACGTGACTGCCATTAGCGCAACTGACACTGCTAATAAGCATAAGTCTAATCAGCATACGGAAAGCACTTTTAAATGACAAACTTAAAATAGCCTGCCAGATAAACACGTGCACAACATCAACTGCACTTTGAAGTGGATGAAAAGGGGGGACGCGGAGACCTCGCTACAAAGCCATAGATCAGGCGTGGATGGTAATTGGGAGCCGCTAAAATAACAAAATATACTTTATTTAGAAATGCTTCATTATGTTGCAAATGCGCACTCACTGCAGAGACATTCAACACCATATGGGGCTTTCATACTCGAGAAGTAGCATGGTGTAGGCATGCAAAGCAACCCTCGCCGACGAGGAGCCCAATGTTTGGGGATCCGAAGATTCGGAGTGCATGTAATTTATATTAATTGAGATGCAACTCCAAAATGGAGCTGGTTGGAGCTTGACTCTTATTCAGCGTCTTATGTACAAAATATAAATAAAACAATAATAATAATATTAAATTCAGGGTTTCAAAGATTTTCTTGGGAGCCCACAGTTGACGCTTCTGAGTGCTGGGGTTGCCTAATACCCCATCTTATCTTGAAGTCACCTCATACCTCATTCTTCCACCATCCTGTCCTCCCTCTCTCTTTATCTCACTCTTGGAGGTTGTTACTTATGCCTGCCTGCTCCCTCTGTCACTGTTTCCTATTTTTCTCTCTCGCCTCCCTTCTCCTTCTTATGCTTTTGTCTCTCTTGCACCCAGCAAAAGTCTGATGATGAAAGTAAGTCCAGGTCTCCACAAGGAAGAACCGGAGCCCACCACTAGGGATCACCAGCACAAATTATGTGCTGTGTACTAGGCATTAAACAAGCACATAAGTTAAATTAGAAAGTGTTCAGTGTGCAGCTAATGGCGTGGATTCAAGTTCATCAAAAGAGTAAGCTAGGGTCACCTATGGGAGTCAACACTTTATAATGAGGCGCAAACTAAAGAATCCTCCTGAAACTGAAGCTGCATCAATGGGAGAAGCAAAGCAAATGATTCAGGCTGAGCCAGACCAGGCACCCTGCCTAGAAGCTGGGAGTCACGGTGAGGCCAAGTGTTGATACACACAGCAAAGCAAACAGGAGCTACACACTGGGCCAGGCTACTGCATTTATGAGCCTCTGTACCTGCAGCCTTTCCGCATAATTATGGATTTGCCACATTTGCCATCATCTGCTGCATGATATGTAAACTCTAAAAAAAAAATTACAAAGGTGTTTCTAGCTGAAACGTATCAATACTTCGTAAAAACATGGAGACGTGTTCCAGGGCAGTGGAAGGCCCTTTACAAAGATTTTCCCAGTCAGTGTTACCATGTGTAACAAGCATTTGCAATGCAATAGGTCTCGCATTTACGTAAGTTTTAGCTATTGGCATTGTAATGATTTGGTTTTTAAAACATAAATAAAAGGCATTGCCATTTACAATGCCAATAGCTTAAACTTGTGTAAATGCGAGACCTATTGCATTGCAAATGCTTGTTTTGTCTTGCTGCTTATCAATCTGAACCCAGCATAATGCGTGAAACCTTGTGGTGACCACTCCAAATCTCTGTCGGATCCCTCTATAGTGACCTTTGCAGGCCAGAATCAGAAGACGGGTATGTCTTGATAGCTCCTCTGGTAGCGGTCACCTCAGGCACCCAAGCAGGTTAGGCCTCCTTAGATGTGGACATGGTGAGGTGACCAAGGACTGAGGAACAAGCCCGTAGGTGCCTGCTTCAATACGGTGGCATCCCCCACATGTATATATTATTTAACTAACGACTCTGTAGGTTAGGACTGTCAAATGAGGAGATGACATAGTGTGCCACCTATGCTTAGCATGGATTTTTATTGCTGCGATAGCATGCTATTAGCAACGCTTATCTCAAAAGTGATAAAATTCCTAGTGCTAACTGCCAAACATGTGATTATCGCTGGAAACCCAGCAATAATCCCACGAAGTTTGGCGATAGCTTGCTGATAGGGCCACACATACTTAGCCATGATATCCACCTTCAATAGCATATCAAATCAAACCTAAATACCAGCCTTCCACTGCCCCTCACCTCACCTCCGAGCTTCCCCTGACTAGTGGGAAAATATCCAAACATTCAGAAACCCAGATTTGAGGAGGCATTGTCATACCTTGTTAAGTCACATTTTTTATACTGAGAAATGGCATGTGTTTGTTTTGGACATGCCAAATTGCTTTACTTTGAAACCGTAGTGTTTCCCTTTCCAATGAAGTGCTGTGTTACTGTGAAAACAAACACTTCCATTTTTTGGGGGGGGGAGAGATAGAAGAAAAATATTTTTTACAATCATCAACATGCCTTAAGCACCTTTCCAAAAGTGACACTAAACACATGCTACCCTTCCCTGAACCTTATACTACCTCTTAATGTGACCCTTCCTTGAACACACTAAAAACGTATTACTATGCCTTAACACTACTCATAGCTGCACCAAAAAACATCTAACTATCCCATAACACTACCCTTCCTTGGACCCTAAAGAATCTTTACTACCCATTAACACTACTCTTCCCGGAACACTAAAAACCTCTTGCACTTAAACTTTAAATCATAGACTAATACATTAAATTATGTTAAGTATTCAAATTAATTCAGTCTTATACCACAAGCCCTTACCCTATACTCAAACCCGATATCCCTAAACCTATTCCTGTACCCTTAAACCTTAAACCTTTCTTCTCTTTCTCACTATCCTAACTTTAATATACCTTGGGGAAAAAAGCCATGAGGAGTGTTCATTTTTAAAAGTACTTATGTTTAGAACTAATAATTGGGAAGTGTTATTTTCAAAGTTTAGAGGCAATTTTGAAGGCAGTGATTCATGACATTCCATAGGCCCAGCCAAAGATAGGCCTTGGCAAACTGAGAATTATTTCTGGACACCAGTGCTTTCAAAAAGCATGTGGCTTAGCCCATGTGGGTGGTTTTCAAATCATATCCACTCACATGTATCGCTCAAACGCCACAATCTCTGCGTTGACCTCCAGCATGTGCAACTCTTTTGGTGCTTACTGATGTGTGATACTTCATAAAACAGGAGAGGATTCGACACATATGAGACAGCTAGGAAACTAACTTGCATCATAACCAAAAATGGCAAGGAAGCTGTAAGAAAACTTAATAGAGTTATGGACTCATTATGCTTGCCTCAGGTGTAGAAGTGTTAATTCCACATCCCTCGGAGCTAACAGTATCAGGAGTCCTGTTAACTCCATGGGAAGGCAATTAACAGTGATTGTCCCTGGAACTCTGCAAACTCAGGGTCTCATTCTCAAAGTATCCCTAATTTGTATTAAAAAAATTTGTGATGAATTCTGGGGACAACCTTCTTCCTATAAAAAAAACTATAAGAACTCATTGGACCAAAGTGTTTGCAACATACTTAATCCTCCTGACCAACACAACAACACAGAGGATTAGTTTTCCTTGCCAAAATCAACAATATAGTCTGAACATGTGATCTCTATTATATTTCCAATTATATACTCTCAGTCACAGAGTAACAAATCAGTTTCCAGAGGAATCTTGGAAGATGAGTCTGCTGGCATTTCTCAGTCAACCAGATGTTTCATTCCTGTTTTCCAGGAGATGGACCCCGCTAAAGTCCCAATTATTTTGTTAGCTAGCAGGACTGTGAGTAGTTGGTATATATATTCCTTAGCTTTAAGCAATGAATTGCAATTTGTGAGCGTATTGCTTGTCTCTGGTTCTAGCAACTTCTTAAAGTAATAGGAGACCAGAGTTATGGTAGGTAATACTTCTTCTGTGATCTTGTCTACCACAAGGCTGAAGAGTCCATTTGGGTACACCTAGTATTGTGAGCCAGAATTGACCTTGCATAGTCTTTACACCTATATGTTTTTGTATATTTATTCAAAACATATCTCATTTTTGCAGCCGAAATTCAATATTCCTCTGAAGAGGATTTGGACCATTTATTGACTCTCGAATTATGGTTAGTACATCTCCCTTTCCGAAAAACTTAATTCCAAATAGGTATAAGATGGCATCAGTTTATTATCAGCTTGCTCAAAACTGCATCTATGGCTGGTACGTCCTGCAGAAATGAGCATTCTTCATTTTATCTAATGTCCGAATAATGCTGTGAAGAAATCTGTCATTGCCTCACATTTTTGAAGGCCTCATGGGGGCTTATCAAACAGCATCATGTAATCTTTGTATAAGAAGATAGCATTTCTTTCCATGTAATGTGTGTGAGCAGGCAGACAGCTGAGAGCTTTTACTGTATTGTAATAACTGATAAATAAAAAAAAGTGTGTGTATGGTATATTCTCTGTATGTTCCTGGTATAATACTTTTTTTCCTGGATGCGAGTCCCCTCCACCCATACCTAAATGGCACCCTAAATTTTTAATACGGTCTGTCCCCAGTGGATATGATACAGCCAACACATTCCTCTGTGGAGGTAAACCACTGGGGCCAAACCGGTAAAAACAACGGGCCCAATTCAAAAAACTAATCTGAGGCAAAATCCTAAACTTACTACTTTTGGTATTCACAGAAGGCACTTACTACTTTTGGTTAAACTTACTACTTTTGGTTAAACTTGCAACGTTCGGTATTCACAGAAGGTATTTAGTAGTAGTAAAGTTAGTTTACTACTACTAAATGCCTTCTGTGAATACCAAAAGTAGTTAGTTTAACCAAAAGTAGTAAGTTTAACCAAAAGTAGTAAGTGCATTATGTGAATTCTAAAAGTAGTACATTTAGGATTTTGTCTCTGATTAGTTCTATGAATAGGGCCCAACATGTTGATGTCCTGTCCTTATCAAAACATACTTATCAAGTAGGAAATTTAGGACCAAACTATGATTAATTGTGCTAAGACCTGCTGCAAACCCAGTGTGATTGTCAGGGTGACTGTGACCTCTACAGGCCATTCCTCACATTTTATTGTAACCTAAACAATCTTGATAATATTTAATAGCAAATGAGTAATTTAGACTGTTTTTTTTTAAACTCAAGGACTATCATTCTGAATCACAAAATATTTGCTACTTTCCCAGTGTTGTTAATTACATTAGTGGAGTATGGCAATCTGGATTATCTAGAAATATTTCACATTTGATGGCAGGAAATTTAGGCCATATGTACAGATTTTAGGAATAGCAATTACTTAATTGTAATATTTTGCAAATCGCTATTAGGAAATCACTATTCTTAATGTATGAAACTCATTGAGTTTCATTGAGTGACTCCAATTGGGTCACAAATCGACCTACCTCAAGATTTTTATGAGGTAGGTCACAGTTTGTGACCCATCAGGAACTGTAGCCATCACAGGGATGGTGGCATGCTAGGGTAGGCACACCACCGTGTCTGTGATTGTTTTCTTATAAGGCAAACGTTTTCCTTAAAGGCAAAAGAGATGCATTTCAAAAAAGAAAATGAAATGTCTATGTTTCACTTTTTTAGAGCAGGCAATGATCCCTTGGGCCAATGCCTGCTTCTTTTCAAAAATATTTGTTTCAACATTTACAAAGGGGAATGGGTCCCATAGGGCCCCTTCCCATTTGCAAATGTTTACCACCGCCCTTGAGGTGTCAGTAAAAATAATTAATGTTTTGATACCATAATTTGGTTGCAAAATGTTCATACATACCACAGAAATTCGGTATTTGGAAGGGATGCCCTAAACACACCCCTTCCAAATATCAAATCACTAAACCATATTGCAATTCGGTAACATGTTACCAAATCACAATTTAGGTTTTCTATACATGAATTAGCATTTTTGCGGTTGGAAACGGCCCGCTTCTGTGAATTGGTCTCTTTAGAATGCTTTTGTACATATGACCCTTTATTGACTTTGTGGTCAATGTTGGCTTTGTGGTCAATGGGAGGCTGAAGAGCAGTGATAGAAAGCTTTAAAATAACTTTCTTTTAAATAACTAAGATTATAAAGGGATATAAAACAGATCTAGGCCCCTGCAGTATCCAAGGTGGTGCACCAGCCTATACGTTTCATGTTATAGTGACTTCAGTACTAGGACGAAGAGCATGGATCCGATCAAAAGGTTACCTTTAGACACCCAGATACTCTAGATGTCTCACCTCTTTAGACAGAGGGACCTAAAGTGACTGTTGGTGTCTGCCCTTAACTCTAGTGCTGAAATAACCAGACTGAGTGCATCACACGCTGAGCTGAGCATTAGAAACCATCAAGTCTTGAAAATCTTCTAGACTAAGGCTCATGGAAAACATCAAACCGTGATGAGAGGATGATTCAAAAGTATTTAGCTCTGTACTTCAATTCTCTCCTATGAGGTGGAAACTCTCCCCACACAATTCTGAGTAACATCCTGTGGATTTTCTGAAAAGAGAATGTGGATATACAAATATTCAGGTTTATGGTGCAGAGCCAGTGCCCTGTATGGAGAGAAAAGAATTAAAATCTGTGTCATCATCACCACCTTTGCACTACTACTGAAAAGTAACAAAAGTAAAAATGATGGAAGAACTACTTCCTTTATGCCATCACAAGAGATCAGGAATAGAAGCCTTATTATGTTCCACGCATCATACCAGATGCATGGCTCCAAGATAAAGATGTGTCTCAACCACAAGTAATAGTTCAATAGAGGATGAATTGGGGCAAATGAGCTGGATGAACCCGGCAAAGGATCTTATCTCTGTTTCAGTCATCAATCAAAACAAAAAGCCCATGTTAACGCCTTGCAAGTATTGAGAACGGATTCCTACACTCACCCTAAATGGTCCCTGATAACAAGACAAGTGCATATTTCACTTAATCCGGTCAGTGGAGGCAAAGAACCCTTTAACGAGCTTCTGGAACATCTGGAACATTCTACTTATGCCACTGAAAGATGTGTGCTCAGAAGCAGTGGTTGATAAAGCTGTGATACACATGTTGAGTCCAGTCTCTGTCTGCTACAGAAGGCCCCTGAGTGCTTGCAAGATTTGAGGCATTGAGGCTTTGTCAAAAGGACTGAAACTGAATTTGATGTCCCCAGAATTTCTTTTTCTGCAGTGAGTGAAAACTTAACATAGCACATATTTTGTGCTTTCACATTGAGATAATAGGTGTGAAGGCATGTATCATGTGCACAGTGATCCACAGAGATTTGTTCGTAGCTGGTAAATTTACATGGACACTGCTGGATGTTAGCTTCTGGAATCATCACATACATTGTGTTTGAAAAAGGGCTGAGAGGGCTTCTTCTTGTCCTATAACATTTGTAGAAAACAACAAAGAAGCTTATTTACTATTATAAGTCTAGTGCTGGAATATTTTGGGAAAAGTTATAAATGCCCCAAGTATTTTTCGGAAGGGTTGAAAAGTAGTAATTTTAAAGTTCTACTCTGAGGGCGCAGTTCAGGGCAAAAACTAGGAATACCATGTTTAGCACACACTGCAAGGTTATAAATGACCATTGCCTAACCCTGACAAATAAAAAAAATTAAATTGGTATTGGGACCAAAGTCAGCCTTATAAAGGCACTTCTGGGTAAGTCTACATGTTAGATCTGTGCTGCCCCATATAGACACCGTTTTAGGAATGACCAGCAGAGTGATATTCTCTCAAACTACAGTCTGGATTCTCTGGTGGGGTTGGTATGTAGAAATACTCCTCAGATCAGATGGCTGTTGTAAGAAAGCATTACACCCTTTGACCACAGATTCACCCTGTGGATTATCTGTAGCAATCCCTAGTGGTCAGCCCTGATTTAGCAGAACAATCTGCAGTAGCCAGTGATGGAACACTGCAGCACTGGTCTTTCAATTGTGATCCTTTGTCAGTATTCCAAGATTCAACACATACCATATTTGTAGCTCAAGTCCCATGGGAAATAAAGTATTTGGTACATGTTGACTCAGAAGGCTGAACATTTGATATCAGTAAGAAGGGGTTCAAAGCTGCTCAAATATTTTGTGTGAAATTGATCCCTAGGAACTGGAGCTAGGTTACAGGAAGTTGGAATTCAACTCAAAGTCAAATTTAGTCAATGAATTCTAAGTGGTGGTTTCCATTGAAGGGAATCTTTGCATCCTCAGAGCCAGTTCTGGTAGTAAGTAATAAGGGTGCCGATTGTAGAACACAGTAGTAATCCCTCATTAACATCTCAGGGAATCTCCAGTGTTTCACTGGATCAGGACAGTGGCTGGAGTGATTTTCCCTCATACTATTTATGTCCTTCCCTGACTGGGAGGAACACATCCCTAGGAACCAGTATTTATGTAAAAACCAGTTCCCACGATCTACTTCCATATGGCAAAGTCCTAGAAGTACTGGAAAGTGATTACGTCTGAGGGGTTTGAACAGCAGTTCAACTCATTGTTCAGAATAAAATAACATGCAGATATCTTGCGGCATAACCCTGAGCGGAGGAATAAGCATGAAGAAGCTGGGATGCCATCCCCAGAAAAATCGAGGCCAATCTCCAATACCCCACATTATCTTCTCAAAACATACCTTCTCAGCCTCAAGGACAACCATAGCTTCCCATATAGGAGAATGATCTTCAACTCTCCTTGACCCCCAGCCTGATACTAGCAAATCCAACACTGTACTACAAAGAAATCAGCTTAAGGAACTCTGTGTACAATGCTGTCTTATTCTTTAACAAATCATTTTTACTCACTCACTCTTCTATGTAGCCAGTCTTCTGCCTGTTTTTGCCTAGACTTTTTGTGAAAAGTAGCATAATTTATCAAGAAAAGCTCCCTGGACAAAGAAAGCCGCTAGGAAATAAAGGAATGAGCTCCAGATACTAGTAGAAGTTTCTAGAAAGCAGCGGCATGAAGCATAAAAACCTAAAAAAGCAGGACTGCACCAGTAGGATGCATAAGGAAAAAAAAGAAAAACTGCACACTACCTCAAAAAAAAGTAAAATAAGAAAACCAATGGTAATATTTCATTGTTTAGAAACATTAGTGTTTTACATCAAGACTAGCACACCAAACCCTTCACTTTTGGTCTCATAGACATTGCCCTGTTTTAGAAGGAAACATTTAACATTAATTATTAAAATAGTATACAGATTCTACAATGACTGGCTGGATGGATACGAATGGAACTCAAGAAATCTAAAAGCACAGTCACCCTGCATTGAAAAATCTCTCAGACTAACTGAAACCCTAGTATTCCAGAGGGTGTTAATTGTGAGGAATGGGTGTTAGCTGGTCCTTGATGCAGTAAGTTGCTGAAACACAAGCAAATGTGAAAGACTTTAGTATCTCTAATGACAGAAATGACTTTGAAGTCATTTTGCTTTATGCCTTCGTGAATCAGTTTATCTCCCAGATCATAACGTACTAGGGACTGTCATTCTGCACTACACAGATGGAATAGGCTGTTGAGATATTGGGAAATTCATAGCAAGTTAGGAAGGATGGTGCATGATCAGTTTCAATATGTGTCTGCTCCAGAACAAGCCCTACTGACTGTGTTGCTTTTATTCTAACATTTGATTAAATATGAATGTTTACATAGTTAAGATAAAGAAAAAAATAGATTCATATTTTTTTATCAATACATAAAACTATCATTAGAAACAATAACACTCACCTGCAAAACATAGCTTTACAAAAAAGAATTAATGATGCCTAACACACACTAACTTCTACAGTTCTAACACTATTCAAAGTAAAGGAAATTAATTTGTCTAAGCAGATATGTTAACCTCAATATACCTTCGAAAAGGCAGTAATTCCTTATTGAACATGACGAAGGCTGTGGATAGTAAACAAGAAGACGAAAAGGAGAGACCTGTATAAGCTCTAATCCAAGATAAGAACAAATATTGCATGACAACATATTATTTCAGGGGGTAATATGTAAAGCTTTGGAGATTGTCTTAAGTAAAGCACTAAAATTGAAATAGAGCACTGCTTTAAATATGTTGTCCCAGAACGCAAAATCCCAGACTACTGATTGATCCACATGGAGAATCCATTACCCGGGTCTCCGTAACTTCCAAAGCACGCTATGACCAAAACTCCTATGACACGCAGTGTGTATGAGACATGTAGTGTGCCTAATCTCCTTATCCATGGTTTCTCAACCCTCCCTCTGAAGGTTGTACGATTCCCACCATGTGAGGTCATTCAGACTCTCCCTCGAAATCCTATCCCCAGGTAGATTTTAGTAGGTCTCTCACACACAAATACAGGCACACACAAGTTGGCAAGCACACAGACATAAGCAAACACTCACATAAAGTCTCAGGTAGGAAGAAGGCCATTTTAAACTCCTTGCCTCCCATGGCTTGCTAAATTGCCACTGTCCATGTGCTGCCTCCATACCTGTGTTTGTCCAAAAGCACACAATAGTGGGAATGGGATTAACAGCATAGGGTCTAAATGGGCCCTCCACTGTCAAACACAGTGTGGTGGTGAACACAGGGACATCATGCAAATGATACCATGCTGAATAGTTCAGCAGCGGCTCAGCTCGCGACTACAGGAGCTCCTTGGCTGTCAGAGATAGTTTCCACTTTCAGAGGAATGGTTGTTGTGTCCCTGATCGACGGTGCAGGGTCTGTCTAGACCCTGCAATGTTAATCACAGCATGACGCAAGGCAAGTTCTCTCAGACCCCTGCAGTCTCAGGGCATTTAAATGGACGCTGCTGGAATCTCCAGCAGGGACTCTGGAAAAGGCTACTGTGCTTACCAGCTCCCGAGAAGCAGAGCGGCATCCACCCTGTTCTAGAAGAGATACCTTACCAGAGCCTGCAGTGCCGTCTATTAGTGTACCGTACTCTCCCTGGTTAAAGAGAAAGGCCGGTATAGACGGCCAGAGAATTCGGAAGTGTCGGAACTCAGTACCCTAGAGTACCGCCCCATTTAAAGAACTGGCTTGGAGGACCTGGTTTGGGACAATATGAATCAATTCTAGGAAGTGTTATCTTCTGTGGGAGTTCAGGGTGGTGCTGACATGCACTCTGTATAATAGAATGAATAAAAGCTCTTGTTGGAACCAGTTGCAACAGTGTGAGCTGTGGACGTATCAGACTTCAGGCCTATTAGAGTTAATGGTTGTGTCTCTGTTTTTATTACTGCAGGCGAGCACCACCCGGAAAATGTGCAGTCAACCCTTCTCCAGTCACAGTCAAAGGGAAGTTAATTCACTTCTACCCACGACAAAGTAAGTACAAAAAGAGCCGATGTTTCAGACTCAATAGTTCTAGGCATATATTTATTGTTAATGATGTTGTTAATACAAATTACATACAGCCTGATATATATTTATACCAAGAGGCAGGCGGGCAACTAGAGCCAAATTTCGGGGGGGGCTGAAAAAGATTTCGGGGGGGGCTAAGTCTTCCAGCCATAGGCAGAGTGGCTATAAAAAGGGGTGAAAACACAACAAAAGCCTCATTAACGAATAAATGGTCTTTTAAAGACCTGTGAAGTACTCGGGTGCGGCTGCAATTAAACGGACGCCAGCCGGCGCGAGGCTGTCTCAGCCGGGCTGACAAACATGACGGGGGGGGGGGCTGAAGCCCGGTGAGCCCAATGGGTGTTGCGCGCCTGCCAAGAGGGAGCTGGCGGAAGGTGTCTGAAGAGGCTCAAGAGTGGGTGTGGCTCTGCTCCATTGCTGCGGGAGACGGGCATGCCAACAAGTAAATTCCATGTGAAAAAGATGTTTGAGGCTACTATAGTTGTGGATCACATGCTTTACTCGGTCTTGCCATCTAGTGTTGAGCTCAGAATGTTAAAAAATTATTTTTCATCAAAGGGATTTGGGTTTTGAGGGGACTTGTGATACTTCCCATTGAAACCCACAATGCACCAGGACCCAGACTCCAACGCAGATTGCTTTTTTCTGCCATTGTGCTCAGACATTTCATCTAAAGTTGTACACCGAAGTATTCATCGTTCGATTCCAGAAGACTGGGGGCAGGGCCGAACTGGTAACAGCAACCAGCCCCCAAGGGGGTTGGAGATGCTAGCAAGAAGAACTGCTCCCGCTTTTGTTACAGGGAGCCGATATTGCAGTACTTCTGCAAAACCGGCCTCCAGTGCCAAGACCGGTCCCCACAGACACAAAACCGGCCCCCACCCCTGCGGCCCACCGAGGACAAGTCCAGTGCCCGCTAGGGCCAGTACAGCCCTGACTGGGGGTATTGTTGAAAAAGAGAATGAAAATAAATAATTGGGAAAGAATCTGTCAGTAGTCGAAGACATTTCACACCCAGTACATTTCACATCTGTCTACCAGTTCAACACCAAACCAACTGCAGTTTGAATGAGAATGACTCATTTGGGGGAAGGACATGGAGAACATACCCTTTAAATTCTATGCGTCCTGTAATCACAGATTCCAGTGGTTGGAACAATACAGGATCTGTAATCTCTGTAGAGGCATGTCACCCTTAGAGGTGTCAGGACTGCACCAGCCTTGTTTTCTGGACCAATTTGAATATACCAACGGGGAATAATAACCTATTGTACACTGTTGGTACAATAACAAACATGCCAATCCTTGGGGCCAGTAGCATCCTAAGGCAGTGGCATCAGTCTGGTGGCTGGCGCAGATGAACAAAAGCACCTGCACTAGCCATCAGAGAGATTATCAAAGGCTGCTGAAGTCCCAGCCCTAGCCTCAGGGGCAGCAGCGGCTCGTGGCTGAGGGCTAAGCCTGGGCAGAGTTTGCTGAGGTCCACTGTGCGGAACTACACGAAGTGACCAAAAAACTCAGCTGCGCTATGCGGAGTTCCGCATGCAGCGGAGTGCACTGCATCATGCCTGTTCGTGTTGATTTTCAGCGCCCGGTGTTTGTCCTGCGCTCGAAAATCAATACAAATGGCACCATGTGCAGTGCAAGAGAGCCCTGCTTCTTTTCTGCGGCTCGAGTAGGTTTTCTATTCGAGTGGCAACCTTCTCAATGCGACAGAATGTTTCTTAACACGAGCTATGGCGACCACCCACGACCATCTGCATAGGTAAATCCGACAGCCAGCTTTGAGAAATATTGCCGGGAGGTGTATTTTTCTCGGTCACGCACACCATCTTGATGTTGGGGAGTGCAAGCAAGGAAAAATTTCGCCAGGAGGTGGATTTTCCTAGCTCGCGCTCACCAACTTGATGTTGGGGAGCACAAGCGAGGTAAAAACGATGTTCCGCTGTGTGGAGTTTTTCGGCACTCGACATGCTCCACAGAGTGAGGAAAACTCCACAAACAGAGCAGAGTTTACCGTCCGGGCTTACTGAGGGCGTCGGGGCACCGAGTTTTGAAAGTTATGTGGACGGTAGTTTCTGACATCAAAATCCATCCACATAACATTGCAGAACAAAAAAAAGCCCATGCCACCCTCAGTGCCTGGCTGCCTACTTTTCTCTCATCCCTACTGACGTAAGAGCCAGGCACTTTTTAAAGAGGCACAAAGGCTAGTGCCAACTCATGGTATTTGTTTATTTTGTATTTTTTAATTTCAGCAGGCCCTGATGAACTGGCATCAGCCTGGGCAGCAATTCTAGGGGTCTCAAGATGCCACCCATTAATGAAACAGAGCAGTGTCATATTTTAAAGCGGCCCCAGGCACCTAAGGCACCAGCCCTGTATTTCCCAGTGCTGCTTGGCAGTCATATACAGGCTGCAAGGATGTGTAAAACATCAACCATTTTTTAAGTCGACACAGGGTAGGGTGGGGTCAGCAAACATTACTGACTCCACCGTGTGACGAGCTGGAAAAAGGGGTGGTTTACAGCATGCTCCTCCTGTATGACTGAGGGCATGCATGCAAACAGATGCACTGCACATGCTTTAGCACGCATAGAGTATCTGTTTACAGCATATCGCCAATTGCCGAGTCATCTTTAGAAGATGCTTGGCATCTGACTGGCACATGGAGCACACCCTACTAAGGAACATTTGTGTCATATTTTAAAGCGGCCCCAGGCACCTAAGGCATCAGCCCTGTATTTCCCAGTGCTGCTTGTCAGTCATATACAGGCTGCAAGGATGTGTAAAACATCAACCACCTGGCCTGGAGCAGTACATTACGCATGGACCTGGGAAACTTGGTATAGTCGCCGGGCAAACAGACGGGTCTTCAAGGTAAGTCAGAGGGCTGGGCCTCATGCCTCCCTGTTGTGTTCAGTGTTCCCTTTCATCCTGAAGGCTGGATCCCGCATCTTCAGATCCAGCCTTGAGGCTTAAAGCAAATACATGAGAGTCTTTCAACATCTCCTCAGCTCATGTTTTTCAAGACACTCTCACAAGTGCTAATGAGGTCTGCCACCACACCGTCATCGACAGACTCCATAACATTGGCATTCAACAAAACGCCCTCAAGTGGATCGCTTCCTTCCTGTCAGATCACACACAGAGCATCTGTCTCCCTCCCTTCACCTCTGAGCCCAAGGACATTATATACTGCAAACCCCAAGGATCATCCCTCAGCCCCAACCTGTTCAACATCTACAGGCCCCACTCACAAATGTTGTCATATCCTACAGACTCAACATAATCTCCTATGCTGACGACGCTCAACTTCTTCTATCGCTGACCGAGGACCCCTCTAACACCAAAATCAACTTCTGCAACGCCATGATCAACATAGCCAAATAGATGAGAGACAGCTGCCTCAAACTCAGCTTCGACAAAACAAAAGTACTGATCTTCGGGGAAAAACACTTCAGCATGGGACCACAGCTGGTGGCCAGCAAAACTCAGATCAACAACTACACTGACAGACCACGCTCACAACCTTGGCATCATCTTTGACAGCTATCTGACCATGAAACGATAATTTAAAGCAATCACCTCCTCCTGCTTCCACACCATCCACATGCTCTGCGGAATCTACAGTTGGATCCCTTTCTCCTCCAAAAAAAGATTTAAGTAGGCCCTCATCACCAGCCGCCTCGAGTATGGCAACGCACTCTACACCGAAATCACCACCCAGCATCTCAAAAGACTCCAGACCATATGGAACACCGCAACAAGACTCATCTTGGACTTCCCCAAATGGACCCGCATCACGCCCACCTCAGAAACCTACACTGACTTCCCATTCAGAAGAGATGCCAGTTCAAGATACTCACGCATGCATGCAAAGCTCTACACAACCAAGGACCAATCTTCATCAACCATCGACATACTATCAGTAGATCAAGATTGATCGGGAATATCGGGAAGAGGCATGGCATAATTATACAATAGACCAACAAGATGATACATTCCATGAGCCTTATCCAGGGAGAGTATCACCTTCAAATGACACATTAGTATGCAACTCAAGCAAGGCTAGAGCAGCTTCACATTACAATGTGCCTGTGTATGTTGAAGAATAAAAGGATGTCCTAACAAATTCTTCCTATGCAAAAAAAAAAAATCTCAACTTATTCATAAGACAATTTGATGGACACGGCAAAATATGCCTGGTGGAGAAAAAATGTAAACCTGCTTCTCAAGAACCTGTTTTTACCTGAGGACATCTGCCAGCTGATTCATTGGAACTGAACATAATCATATGCACTTAAGTGCCCCAACCACTTCTCCCCTACTGGCTGTGACGACAGCCAAGCCCCACCCCTCCCTGTGAACCTGCCTAACAACGGAAAAATAAAATGAAAATAAACTACTGTTATTGTCATTTTATTCTTCCTTTTTCCACTGCTCAAAATGCAGCTGTATCTTCCTCATGTATGTACACTCCCTGTTCACAAACTTTTTATTGCTTCGCTTTTCTATTCTTACACTTTCCTATAGGAAATAAAACACAATCTGAGGTGGAGTCTGTGTCCTGGTGCACTGCGGATTTCAGGGTTAGATATCACGATTCTCCACAAAACTGAAACCTCTTCTTCAAAGAAAAACTACATGTAATGTTCCAAGCCACTAATAGTTGGCATGCATGTGCAAAGCATGTGAATCTACAGCATAGCCGCCTGCATCCCGATTGTTAGAGGTAATTTACATTTTACAAATTGAACCACCAATAAGGTGGAGCAGCGCGATGAGCCCCCAAAGAAAACCTGTGTACATAAGTTTGTCATGCATGAGACCCTTTTTAATGCTATTATTTTGTTTGCTTCATTTTTATCCAAGTCTCAAACCTTCTTATACCAGGTGTAAATTTGGATATTTTTCTTAATTAAAAAGCAAAGACGCACCTTACAGTTGGATCCTGACATTAATATTCTTATTGAATAATATTTTACATAGCTCTTTTAAGATGAATTAGAACACTGGAATGTTGGGAACTCCATTAAAAACAATGGAGTAGCTCCAGTCTTATAATGGCTGGTATAAGCCCGGAGCTCCAACATTCCAATGCTTCTTTGTTCACAGCTCTGGCTGGGAACAAAGGCTTCAGGGAGCCTGAGGGGATTTGAAAGCCCTCGTGCTCCCTGAAGGCTTCGTTTTGTTAGAACATTCTGCCCTCTAGTGGCAGAATGTTCTAATAGCCTTATAGCCCTTCGTAGCAGGGCTATACCGGATTTAAAGTCCCTCTGCTTTGTTAAAGTCCCTCGCCTTCGGCTCGGGCCTTTAACGCTGCAGCGGGCCTTTAATAGCCGATATAGCCCGCTACAGCGGGCTATAAGGCTATATTAGAACATTGGAACATTGGAATTTCCAGTGAAAACAATGGAGTGCTCCAGGCTTATAATGGCTGGTATAAGCCCGGAGCTCCAACATTCCAATGTTTCTTTGTTCACAGCTCTGGCTGTGAACAAAGGCTTCGGGGAGCCTGAGAAGATTTCAATCCACTCGCGCTCCCTGAAGGCTTTGTTTAATTTGTTAGAACATTCTGCCCTCTAGTGGCAGAATGTTCTAATAGCCATATAGCCCTTCGTAGCAGGGCTACACCCTCTATTAAAGTCCCGCTGCTTTGTTAAAGGCCCTCGCCTTCGGCTCAGGCCTTTAACGATGCAGCGGGCCTTTAATAGCCGGTATAGCCCGCTACGGCGGGCTATATGGCTATATTAGAACACTGGAATGTTGGGAGCTCCATTGAAAACAATAGAGTAGCTCCAGGCTTATAATGGCTGGTATAAGCCCGGATCTCCAACATTCCAATGCTTCTTTGTTCACAGTTGTGGCTGTGAACATAGGCTTCGGGGAGTCTGAGGGGATTTCAATCCCCTTGCGCTCACTGAAGCCTTTGTTTTATTTGCTAGAACATTCTGCCCTCTAGTAGCAGAATGTTCTAATAACATTATTGCCCTTCGTAGCTAGGCTATACCGGTTATTAAAGTCCTGCTGGAGCGGGCCTTTAATAGCCAGTATAGCCCGCTACGGCGGGCTATAAGGCTATATTCAAATACACATATAGCCTTTAAAAAACGTTATTCCATTTGAATAATTGACCATACAGCACAGATGGCAAAAGAGATGTAGGCATGCACCTATTAAATAATATACCATAACAGTTTACATCGCCTTATTTTAAATGCACATGCGCCCATCCAACTTTTAATGTTTCTTTTTTTAGTGCTACTGTATAACATTTTTCAGTAAAGCACTGGGCGTTTTTTAACATTGAAATGTTTTATATTTTCAAAGACCCTATGCGGAGAGCCCTGGCTTCTCTTCGTCTCCGCCTCTGAGCTCACATGCAGCACCGAAATGGTATCTTATCATGTTTGTGGACTCTGCAGAAATGAAAGCGAAGCCAGAGTGGTCGGTAACATCAAGTCAACATTTTGTGAGCTGAGGATGTAAATTCCCACACTTAAGCGAGTACTAGTTATTCAAAATAGCTGATGTAATTTAGTGCTTAGAAGTTTGACAATATCTGACGAAAACACATAAAATTCAATAATTGACCTTACCTTAGGTAATATTTTTTTGTATGAGAATTTGGAGTTCATAGACTTATTGCATGAATACATTATGCACCAACAGTTAGTGCTGCAATAAGTTATAGCATGCATTAAAAAATAAAATAATTCACAACAGCTCATTTAGGTGTTTAAGTGAAAAATTACCAAGCCAGCTCCTTAACAACAGACGCTATTTCTGGACTTCAAACCATCATTAAAGCAATAACCTGAAATTCTGATGGTCTACATATTTCTTAACAGGAAACATAAATGATGTAACCCTTCTTTCACAGGCAAGGGTAAACTGTCTTATAGTAAAAATCTTGGGATTTTGCTATCAGCCAGCTCTCCTGTGGTGCAGTATGCTACAAAAATGTTTTTGAAATAAAAAAAAATGAATGTAAGACTTTATCTCACAGCTTTTTTCTGTGTTTTAGAATTTGTTCTGAGATCTAAAACTACGCCTTCCCCGTCACTTGCTCCCAGCGTCATTGCAAGTACCAACAAGACAACCCCCAGAAGCACGAGGAGGCCAGATTTTCATGCTACAACGACAAGAGTTTACAGCACTTCTTCCCCTGCAAGAAGAAATGAGCCACCGTTCCCCAGGGTGAGGCCTATCACCACAGCCCCAAGGGTAACACTGGCAGCTACTAAGATGGTAGCAACTCAGAGGCCAAAATCACGTGCATCCACAACCTCACGGCCATCCAAGGTGCCTTGGCAATCCTCTTCCAACTGGTACACAACGCTCATTGATCGCCTTAAGCCCGATATGGCCAAGTTGGGTAAGACGTCAGCACCATCCCAAAACCCTCATCGTCCGATGACCCCAGTGCCAACCAAACCTCAACAGCCATATCTAACCACAGTTGGTGTGAGACGCCGAGTCAGCAAGCAACAGAAACGCAGGAGGGTGAAAAAAATCAAAAAGAAGCAGAAGAAGCTAAAACATGGTACAGTAAGACTGGTCAACAGGGCAAACCTACCCGACCGTGGCCGAGTGGAGATCCACATCAACGGGGAGTGGGGAACCATTTGCAATGACATGTTTGACAGTCGGGCAGCTGGAGTGGTGTGCCAGCAGCTAGGCTACCCTTTTGTGCTGAAAGTGGTAAAGAAAGCAGAGTTTGGTGAAGGAGTAGACCTCAGGATTCTATTAGATGATGTGAGGTGTGTCGGCACTGAACGAACCCTTCTGGAATGCCGCCGGTCAAAGATTGGACAGCACAACTGCGGCCACGATGAGGATGTGGGAGTTATCTGTGGGCACACTGTGGAAGAGGCAGTGGAGGAAGAACAGGTTTAGAATGAGCTGGATTTTGTTGCAGATGTTCTGTTGAGTGCATCAGGAGAGATTGTGGGAACTTCTCATCATCTAATCAGACTAGATTTAGGATCAAATTTCACTTTTGAATGAACAGGTAACTGAACCCAATTGTCTTTAAGATGATATTTAGCCGTGAATAAAACCACAAGAAAATTGACTGAATTAAAATGAAGGGATTTGCAGTCCAGAACATTACCCCTCGTCCTAATGTCTATTTTTAAACCTCTTTGAAACGTAGAGTTTCCCCCCTTAGCTTCGTACGTTCCACCACCCCTTGTGTAATTTGGAGCTCTTTTGCAGAGAACCATCAAGCCTCCTCAAACGCCTGTTTACGATGTCATCACACGGTCCCATCTCTGATGACATCATAGGTGGACACGCTTTGACCATATTTCATTTTGTTGCTGGCACTTAGGAGACTATGCAGTTATCAAAGGTACAAATAAGGTTGACTATTGTCTCGCAGGTCATAGATGGAACAAAACCTGACTTGCCATTGAAAGGACAAAAGGACAAAGGGAGCAATGCATGTGGCACAGCAGGTCTATGTCATGCAACTGTCTAATATCAGCAGAGTAACACTAAATGCAAATGTCAACTCACTTTTCCATTGCCTGCTGTTGCAGCTGCCTAAATTATCTTGTACATAAATATGTGGATTCTTGTGTGTGATTGATAGAAGCCCAACTCAATTCATGAGCACTGAGTCTGGTGCTCCAGTATCTTTGCCAAAAAGATTTAGAAACATATATGTCGTTATAGATATTTTATTTGAAATCTTTGCCTTTAGGTGTCTACGCGCCAAGGAATTGGCAGTGTAAAATGAGGACATGGTTTAAAAGAGAAGACCTGTGTTTTACTTGTCCCTAGAACTATGGTGTTTCACAGTTAACAGTTTATTGTTCTGAAAATACGAGGGAAAACTAAGGTAAGAAAGATGGTTTCCAGAACTGTCTTCATAGTATAGTTATCTGCGGTCAGCCTGTTTAAACAAGCATAAATCTTGCGATGCTTTGTCCAATTGGAGAAGAGCAGTGCATAATTTGTACCAGCGATTGTAGGTGATGCTCACCAGCACTCTTTCTTGGAACCAGGACTTCTTTTTCACTATGAGTCTTTGCCCACCACGGGGCATATTTACAAGGGCTTTATCTCTGCTTTTTTGGCGTTTAAAGCCAAAAAAGCGGAGATAAAACTATCGCCCTATTAACAAGAGGGTGCTAACATGCATTAGCGCAAGTTAGCACCCTTTTACCCAACGCCTCCCTTTGCATATCTAATGAGATGCAAAATGGGCGTCACTGGGCAGGACAACTTTGTAAATATCACTGATGTGCACATCGCGATATTTACAAGGCCGCCCCAGCATTTTAGCCCACGTTAGTTTTTGGAGAAAACCGTTGTTTTCTCCAAAAACTAACGTCTGCTAAAATGCAGACTTACCTATCTCTAACATCGGGGTGGATTATGCTGATACGACCCTGTGGGTCGTATCAGCAAGGTTATCGCTGTTTTGCAGGGAATATCGCTGGAAAACCAGCGATGTCCCCTGCAAAACGGCGATGACCTCGCTATCTCTGGAATTTTTGCGCCCTGGAGAAACGCATTGTTAATAACGCGCTACCAGGGCGATAAATTCCAGAGATAGCTTGCAATGACAAAATTATCGCTAAGCACGGTCAGCGACAATTATCGCTGGCCATTGATAATATGCCCCCACAAGAGAGAGAATGGCGGAAAAAAAGAGAAATGAGGAAGAGAAAGCCAGGACAGAAAGTGAAGGGCGATGGAGCAAAGTGGCATGAGGTGAAACCAACACTAGCAGCCTTGGTGTTCAGCAACCCTGGAATTAAGCATCTCCGGCAGCCACATGCCAAGAAAATATTTGCATTCATGCACTTGTGGTTTTTTTTACAGTTTAAGTACTGGCACAGGATATGCCTTCAATATTTAATCTATGATAGATTTTGTATTGGTCGGGTCTGGTGCTTTCTGCAGAAAAGAAAAGGAACTATTAAGAACGCAGGTTGCCAGCCTACATTTTACCAGAGGCAGGAATCTCTGACTAAACCTCACATATTTTGCTGAAGAGGGCAGGATTAATGGAGTCATACTGTGGCAGTCATCACTAAGCCACTTTAATGCATGAGCAAATTGGACATCTGCACATGGTCTCCTCCATTCCAAGAGACACGGTGGCAAAGTGATCTCTCTCTCTCTTTCACTGCCATCTCTATAACTTTCTTTGCCTCTTTCTCTCTCTCTGCCTACCTCTGACTCTGTCTCTTTTACTACCTATCTCTTCATTACCACTCTCTACATTTTTGTCTCTATCTGCATCCTCACCTATCTCTTGCTGTGCCATCTCTCTCTCCCTACCTACCTAACCTCACTTCTCTTTAACTCTTCCTCTACTTCTATTTCTCTGTCTCACTTGTATTTCTGACTCATGTCTCAAACCTTATGTCACCTGACCTTTTCTACCTTGCTCCTGTCTTTTTCTAGTTGTATTAATCTCTGCATCTCTCTACACCTACCTCTTGCTCTGTATTAACTCTCTGCATCACCTTTACTCACCCCAAAACGTACTCTCTCTTAAATACGCCTCATTCCAAACCTTCTTTTTTTCCTATCTCCTCTGTCTCTACCACTAACTCTGCCTACCTTCGCATCTCTAACTCACCTCTCTTTCTCCATTGCTCTTTCTATCACACCACCCTGTATCACTCCCCATCTACTTTACCTTTCTCAACCTCATTTCTCCTTTTAATTCTCCTCTCTAGCTCTCTCTGCACCTCATCTCTTTACTTTTCTCATAATCCTCTTTTTACCTCACTCTGTTTTCCCTCAACTCTCTACCTCAGATCTCACTCACTGCATTATCTAGATCTTTGTCATAAATCTCTCCATCGCTAACTAACCTCTCAATGTACCTTTCTTTTCCTACCTCACCTTTACAAATCCTCTCTCTAATATCACAAAAAGAGTAGGAAAGTAATTCGGCTTTGTGTAAGGGCCCGCAACTGATGTCACCAGATACCCACTGGTGTCATAATTGAACAAATTCTCCAAAATCTCAAAAGCACCTACATTGACAAATCTGAATACTTGAACAATGATTATATCAACATATCACACTCGAAAAGGGTAATATATTTACAAGCAATCAATTTACTGTATCAAAATACATGGCTCACAATATGAAAGTATACTTACATTGTCAATTTATACATTCTAATTGTATCATATGAGTTGGAAGTGATATACGATTATTTCAGACTAGGAGTCAATCCTTTCGTATTTAATTATTGAGCAGAATCACAGCTGACATGTTTCACCGATAAATTTCTGCTTTATCAAGGCTCCGTAGACCTTATTTTGAACATCTCTGATTTTATAAAATATAATTTATAATAATATCTAAATAGTGCAAAGTAAGACACCCACTGGAGTCCCATAGAACTAACTTCAAAAGATCAACATTAGATCTACGTTAGTCCAATTAGTAAAATTATTAATTAGTGCTCAAGTTAACTGCAACAAATGTTTCCAGGCTCTCAAGCACACCTTCACCTCTTTCTACCTGTGTTCCTTCTACCTCACCGCTCAGACTACTTTACTCCTTTCGGGCTACTTCTCTGTCTTTACCTCTTTTTCTATCATCACCTTCTCTCTCTATCTCTCTCTCTCTTTCTCATCTCACTATTCATTTCCATAGCTATTTACTTACCGGACTCTCTAACGTATCTCTCTCTTTATGTATCTCTGCTCCTGAACTCTTTCTACGTCGCCACTTTCTCTACCTCACTCTCTCTTTCTGCATCCATCTCACCTCTCTCTCTCTCTACCACACCTCTGTCTCTCTTCTTCATTCCTTATCTCTGCATAACTCAAAACTATTTCATCTCGTCACCCCTCTCGCTCTCTCATTCGCTCACCTACAACATTCAGCTTGGAGAGAAAAGTGAAGTCCCCTTTTACTACATTGAAATGGTACAAGAATAGGGGCACATTTCTTTTCAGGGTGCCCCATCTTAGTAAAATTTCAACTAGGATCTTTTTTGTAGAATTTCTGACCTTTTCACTATGTTTATTGTCATTTTCACTCAGTTTTACTGCAGTGCTTTAAAACGGCAGTTTCTTCTAGGCTCTAACCAACTGCACTCCTTTTCTTTGGTAGGAAAGTTTTCACACTTCTCAGCAGGAATGTGGGCGAGGATGGTACTTCTCAAAAAGAAAACCAAAGATAGCTTTTTAAATTTTGTTCACTTTTCTCATTTTAGATTGGACATTTTTACATACTGTTTGGGAATAAAAAAGTGTTATTTTCTACCAGCGTCACCTCTTTGGCCCATCTCTACTTAACACCCCTTGGAAACAAAGACCCTGAAAACAGTGGGGTTGCAGTGACATGCCTGGCATATCAAAGATACTGAAGTTGCTGTTGGCAGTACACTTATTGAGGTCACTCATTGTACTAGTTTTTGATTTGTTGGGAGTGAAGGTGGAGGTGAATGATTGGGTCTAGTTTTAGCACTTATCCACTGCTAGTTCTCTTTATACACTGTTCTGCTGCTGCCAAGGTGAAGAAGTCGAATACGGATCAAAAAGACTGGATAAATGTATCTGGAAGGGGAGGAGGGATTTATGAAATATTAGGACAGTGGAATGTTAGGTGCTGCATTTAAACAGTGGAGTTCTCAGGGCTTCCAATGGCTGGTAGAATCCGGGAGCTACAACATTCCAATGTTTGTTCACAGCTATTGCTGTGAACAAAAGGCCTCACTGAGCCCGAGGGGATTTCATTCCCCTCGGTCTTCGTGAGGTCTTTGATTTTCAAATTAAAACATTCTGCCCTCTAGGGGCGGAGTGTTCTAATAGCCTTAGAGCTCTCCATAGCGGGCTGTATCGGCCATTAAAGGCCTCTTCCTTGTTAAAGGCGCAAGCAAAGTGTCTGGCCTTTAACGCTGGAGAGGGTCTTTAATGGCCGATAGAGCCTGCTATAATGGACTCTAAGGCTATAATGGTAGAAGTAATCATAATAAAAGAAAGGTTAAAATGAATGAGTGGATAAATAATGTTGTTTTAAATAAATGCAGGACATTTGCCAAGTGCTGTAGTGTGTCTGGCTTTTGTAATACTGTGATAATGAGCACTTCTGTATTGTAGTCAAACTTGTACTGTACACGCTTTAAAATCTATTTGAGGCACTGGCTGCCTTATTTAAAGAAAATAAGATAAATGACTTTTGCAGTTCTGTTTTTGAGTCTTTTGTTCAAAAGGAGGGGTAGGTGGGGGAGAATGTGATGCTG
Source organism: Triturus cristatus (assembly GCF_964204655.1). Classification (NCBI taxonomy): domain Eukaryota; kingdom Metazoa; phylum Chordata; class Amphibia; order Caudata; family Salamandridae; genus Triturus; species Triturus cristatus. Next base: position 466,030,462 of record NC_140592.1, read on the forward strand.
ATTACCTGGGTCCAACAGGCAGCAGTGCAGGTAAAGACCGTGGGTCCTTTAAGCGATGTGCAGGCCCCTTTAAAAATGCTCCTCCCCTTACATTTGTAACCTTTTTGACTATCTCCATCTCTGCCTGGTGATGCCTTTAAATAAAGGTCAGTTGCAGGCATTTCTGCCCTTGTGTGTATACGTATGCATGTGATTTGTGTAGGATGAACCAAGCTATAAAGTAACAGAGTGTTCCACAGTAGTGAAGGGATGCAAAGTGTAGTGGTGAAGCAGGGGGAACACTGCTGACTCCAGATGCAGGAAGTGCAGATTGGCTGCTCTTTATCAGTCATGGATACAGATAAAATACTTTGTAATATGAAAGTAATATTGTCACTTTGAGTATGGGGCCTAATGGGAGGTAACTGAATTCCTTACATATATATTCCAAATAACATAAAACAAGCCTCCTTGTATTGTTAGCATTCTTTACCTGTGGTGTTTCCACTGAGGAGCCTCCCATGGTAAATATTTGTCTTGAATCTTTAATAGTCGTACATTTTTCTAACTGGACATGAGGATGGGTTGATCGAACTAATGTTGCAACAGGGTCCTTCAATAAAGATCACTAAATGTAGCTGATGGTGGTGCATGTATTAGAACACGATAACAATTCAGGATACACAAGAGTGTAGGCTTGTCAGACAGATTCAATAAGATTTGACTGCTGAAGGAGTACCTCCACAGACTCTTACGTCAGTCCTGCTCTGTTTACTCTCTTTGACCGTCAGTTCCTTTGCTCATTTGGCAAAAGGTCTATTAGAGCAATATAAGTTTGTATATAGATCTGTGCTGCTATTTGTTAATAATAGATGTAGATTAAAATTGCATTATACTCCCCGAGATTGCCCATGATGTCATTGCAAGAAATCCAATCTGCCTAGGATTTTATCTCAAAGTTGTTTGGCTTTTATTTTGTTCTCTAGATTTGAAACTCTGTGCTTGTCTGTGGTCTGCCATACAAGCTTCAGCCACAACAGTTGTGTTAAAATGAAGATGCAGCCCTCCTGTCTTCTCAGTGCAGCCAATCCTAATGTGAGACATGTTGAATTCCACACCAGCCAACCACTCTGCACACCCACAATGACCCAGGATCATGTCCCTCATCCCCGTGGCACACTGCAGTACACACACATAGCAATCACAGCACATCCCATGACAATGTGGCACCAAGTGCAACACCGACACTGCAGATCAGGGGACACAATTGGGTCCGCTCATGCGCAGAAACAGGCCAATCACATTGGACAGTGCAGGGAACTGTGAGATGCATATGCATGGGTACAACCTCACATCCATCATGTAGTCCCAATTCCACTCTCCCCCCCCAAATTGACAGCATCGCCCAAACAGTCACAATGTACATTTTCACATAGTCTGCATGTCAACTTCACATTGCAGAGGGACAAAAAACACATCCAGCAGGTCAGACCAGACAACCCATCAGTGATGCCGGAGACGACCACCACACCTCCGACGTCCTACAATAGCTCATAGAAATATCAGGCAACCCACCCCCAGGAGCAGGGCAGCTAAGCTACATAGAGAAGACCCCAGCCCCTCACAGACCCTTCAGGAGGAAGCACCCGCCACCACGGCTGGCTCCCAACACTTCACTGAAGCAAACATCACATTCCAATGCCAGGTGTCAGAATGCCAAAAGGAGGTGGCCGAACAGGTGTGGGTGGGGTCAGAGCTCATGGAAGCAGAAGTAGATCACATACGTGGGTGTAGGGACCACCTACACCCCACAAATGAGACCCACACCGCAACAGATATACATGCATGTGCACATGTCCTGCAATGAACCACACCCAGAGCCACGGAATCATCATTCACACCCCAACGCAGGACCTCCATAAGACGGCCCAGTCCACTCCTCTTACGCATTGAGTGGGTGACAACAAAGCCACATGTCCAAGGTCTTACCCGCTGCTGGCAGTGACATGTCTGCGTCTGCTGTACACAGCACAATGTAATGTCGTAGGGCCCAGGGCCCTCATGCATACAACAAGACCACGGGGATACACACAGATATCATGTTGAACTGGCTACGGGCACATGCGCCCGGCCCCTTTATTGGCAGGGCCATATGTACAGTGACGCCTGTGCTGGATGTGTGTGAGGTGAGTATAAGCCAGCCCGCACGGAGTTCTTGGTGCTGGCAACAACTTGAATAATAGACACCAGTGCAATGGAAACAGAAAACACCTGCACAACAGAGTCAACTGCTGAGCAACATGGAGGGAGCCGTAGCAAGGACAGCGGTCACCCAACATTCAAACAGAAGTGTGCAGTTGCAGTGCACTGAGGTTGGGGCTCTATAGATGAGTGCGCTCATGTGAAGAAATTGCTAGGATTGTGTCTCTTCGGGTTAGTCCTAATGCAGATGCAGTGGGGTGTGTTACACCTGCATCAACTTCCTCATCAGGGTCTGTGGAGTTGGAGTCAGTTGATTGCCAGAAGTCTAAATGCTTCAGCCCTTAGCCAGTGAAGTAGCTACATCAGAAATTCCAACATGGCGGCTACTCGGTGCTGAGTTAGCCTTCTAGTGTTTCGCCTGGTCATTTTGCCTTGCCGGTTATCGTGCTTGCGCACCTGTGGTGTTTCGCACTTCAACCGTCATTCCGTTAGTGAAGCAACGTTTTCCTTCACGCTTCACTTTTCCTGAGAGGAATCTCTGCGAGGGTATTTTCTGGTCGCTTTTCCTGTAATTCCTCACCTTGGCGTATTTTGAGGTCTGTAGTGGTTCCCAACACCGCCGTCGAGGGAGCATTCAGGTATTTTTTCTTTGGACTTAAGAGAGAGTCAGGGCTTTAGACTCTCTCCCTCTGCCCGCATTTTGGCTATTCTGGTCCCTCATGTCACCCCATATTTTATGATAGAAAAGATGTAGTCAGCGCTCCTGTTGCTTCAATTTTTGTTGTTGTAGAGGAATAGACGAACTCGTTTCCTCAGCGGAAGAGTATATTTTCAGTTGGTTCATTCATTTTTGTTAAAAGGAAAGCTCAGCGTTTTCTCTTTAATTTTTTAGCTCCTTAACATTACTAATTGAAGAACTAATAGCGCAGAGACTTTTTTCTCCGTTCAGAACTTATGAATGACACAATGGACTTTCTTAACTAGCAGCTCTAATTCAAAACTCCACTAACTTGGAGCACTCTACCATCTAGTCTACAAGTAAATAAAAATATATATATTTCTACTTATCATCTCTACCGGCGTGTTCATCATCTGCATCATCTAGAGCGACAAAGAGAAAGAATGATTGTTAGTAGCACTGCATTGGCTAGAGCTTATAAGTTAACACAATTTAATAAGAGAGAAGCTAGTCCACTGTTTTTTCAGGTATAAATAGAAGTTTAGAATCACATAGAATTTATGGAAATATATTTGCAAGCGTAGTGTACAGAGTAATTTGTGTTTTGTAATTTCAGGTGCTAGGAGAGCAGATGAGGAAGAGCGCCAGTTGCACCGCAGTGGCAATCTCTCTCTGTCCTCCCATTCCCCTTTCCCCCTCCCCTCTGCAGGCAGAGTAATCTGGTGCGCAGCGGGTTTGGGGAGTTGGGAAATTATCATCCTCACAGTGATTCAGCCCTTCAGCTCCCGTGGAGGCACTACTTTCGGTACGGAGTTTCGACAGATTGAAGTGCCTCTACATTCCTTCACTTGGGCAGAATGGCTGAAGGTATTGATGTTAAGGCTTTGGCGTCAGTTTTAGAAGGGATTTAGAAGCAGTTGAGTGAAACTAGGGAGGAGGTCAGGAAATCTAGTCAGTAAACCAATTTCTTTCGACAGAGGGTTGAAGAATTATCAGCCAGTACCAGTTCAAGCACTAGAGAACAAAAATCCTAGCCTTTCTCTCCTTCTCCTTCTGCCACAGAGTTAACAACTCAAGTTATCCATGCCATCTCCCTGACAATTACATTGGCCCCGCCCGAGAGGTTTCAGGGGAACCCACACAAGGCACAGATTGTCTTCACACAGTGTTCTTTACATTTCTTGTGTAGGCCTATAATCTTCAAAGAAGACCAATCCAAGGTAGCTTTCATACTGTCTTACCTGAGTGGAGATGCCACTGCCTGGTCCATGCCTTTAGTACACACCAATGATCCCATTCTTTATCATTTGGAAGAGTTTAAGTTGGAGTTCATGCGCATTTTTTATCAAAGAGCCATTTCGCAAACTACTGATAATGAACTGTTAGATCTGAAACAGGGAAATCGAGAATTGGTAGCCTATTTGGCGCACTTTAACAAGTTGATAGTGGAAACTAATTGGCCAGAGGCGAAGAGAGCTGCCAATTTTTACAGCAGACTGAACGATGAGTTGAAAGATGGTTTAGCTCAAAATCCCAAGAGACCCACAGAGTTGTCTGAATTAATTGACGTAGTTCTTCAGATCGATTAGCGACAATTTGAGAGAAGAAGTGAGCGTCGAAAGTAAACAAGATCTCTACCACCCCGCTTTGATCGATTTAAGACTGAAACATCTAAGCCAAGTGAATTGGGGTCTGGAGAGGAGCCTATGCAGATTGGTTCAGTGTGAGGTCCGTTAACCAAAGAAGAGAGAGAGAAGAGAAGAATCGGCAAATTGTGTATGTACTGTGGAAGCGCTGGTCATTTTATCAAAGAATGTACTAAAAGACCCAAAAACAATTCATGGGTAAAAGACAGGCCACACCAGTAGAAGGAGTTGCTCTGATGGGAGGTGCGGAGGAGACAACTCCAATGGCTCAGTTTCTAGCTAATACATTGCAGTCGGCCGCACATAACTTAATCATTTCCAGTCTGATTAGATTTTGAGATGTTGAGGTGAACGAAGTTTCAGTCATTGTGGATTCTGGGGCCACCGGAAATGTTTGTGACATCAAATTCGCAATGGCCTTAGGAATTCATTTTGTCAAGAAAGAGAAGCTGGAGCCAGTTTGGGCAGTGGATGGAACCAACTTGTCATCAGGCCCCATCATCCAGGATACTGAAGAGATCACCTTAAGTGGGCCTGGAAAACATCAGAGCATTTTAAGGTTTAGCCTTATAGATGCTCCTCAATTTCAATTGATTTTGGGTTTGCCATGGTTGACTGAGCACAACCCGAAGATAGATTGGGCAAAAAGAACCATCAAACTGGATACTGAGTATTGTCAGAAACATTGCTTCAACTCAAGAGTCGCAGTTGCACAGCAGTCCCCATCAGTTCTTCTGGCAGATCAGGCACGGATGATTTCCTCTGTGGAAATACAGAGCATTCCCGAGGAATACCAAGATTTGACAGCGGTCTTTGATGAGAAGGAGGCTGAGAAACTACCCCCGCACCGGGAATATGATTGTAAGATCGAACTTGAACCTGGGGCGTCTTTGCCGTGCAGTCACAGCTATGCTCTATCTGAAGTGGAAAACAAACCTTTAAAAGACTACCTGGACCGATATTTAGCCAATGGGTTCATTCGACCTTCACAGTCTCCAGTTTCCACTCCATTGTTCTTTATTCCTAGGAAGGATGGAAAATTGAGACCCAGCATAGACTATCGAGCCTTGAATCAAGTCACCAAAAATAATCGATACCCCTGACCTTTGATCTTAGAACTCTTGGACCAGGTCAAAGAAGCCAAGATCTATACCAAACTATACCTAAGGGGAGCCTATCATCTAGTTCGTGTGGCCGAAGGTGATGAGTGGAAGACTGTATTCCGAACTCGATTTGGTCTGTTCGAATACCAGGTCATGCTTTTTGGCCTGTGCAATGCACCCGCTGCTTTTCAGAATTTTGTGAACGACATTCTATTTGAATTTCTAGATCATTTTGCTGTTGTATACATCAATGACATCCTTATATTATCTGCAAATTTGGAGGAACATGTTCAACATATTTGATTAATCCTGAAACCATTATTGGAGAATCAATTGTTTGTAAAATTGCAGAAATGTCTTTTTCATTCCAGGCAAGTGGAGTTCTTGGGGTTCATTCTCTCCTCCGATGGTGTTTCAATGGATGATTCCAAGGTGAGAGCGATAAAAGATTGGCCCGCTCCTCGTTCTGTCAAGGAAATACAAAGTTTTCTGGGCTTTGCAAATTTTTATAGGCGATTCATTCCAAACTTATCTGAGAAGCTTAGTCCCATCACTCGTTTGCTCAAGAAGAAGGAAAAGTTTCACTGGAATGATGAAACAGAGAATGCCTTCCAGTTACTTAAGAAAACTTTCATCACAGCCACGATATTGGCTCATCCGAATCCAGAGGAGACTTTCTATGTTAAAGTGGATGTGTCTAACTTGGCCATCGGTGGAATTATCTCACAGAGGCATAAGGAGACTGGCCAGGTGCATCCAGTGGCATATCGCTCTCGTAAGTTATCTGCTGCTGAAATCAATTACTCCATTGCGGACTAAGAATTGCTAGCTGTCAAGAATGCGTTCCAGGAATGGAGACACTGTTTGCTGGGAGCGAAGCATGAGATCAAAGTCTTTACAGATCATCAGAATTTACAGTTCCTCAAATCAGCTAGAACTCTTACCCCACGACAACTTAGGTGGTTCCTCTTTTTTGCTGATTATGACTTTGTCCTATTCTATAAGCCTGGTTCAGTAAATGGAAAGGCTAATGCTCTATCTCATTTGCATACTGGAGGAGAAAGAGAAATTCGATTAGAAGGTCATATCATTGCTGAGGAAAATATTGTAGGAACGATTTTGTACCCGGATTTTGAAGACAAGATAAGAGCAAGCATATCACAAGCAGAAATCCAGAGTTGGATATTGGAAGGTCCCGAGAGACAAATCAAGGAAGGAAAGCCTTGTTTTCAAGGGAAGCTGTATGTACCCGACAACAACTTGCAGAATGAAGTCATCCAATTGTTTCATGAAAATCCACTAGCAGGCCACAAAGGAGTGAAGAAGACCTTGGAACTGTTGAAACAATCATTTTGGTGGCTTGGCATGGAATCTCAGGTGGGGCAGTATGTGGCATTTTGTGAACAATGTGTAAAGGGGAAGGCCAGTAGACAAGCTCCTCAGTGAATTATTAATGCCCCTACCGGTAGCCCCATATCCTTAGCATACCGTTTCTATGGATTTCATTGTTGACTTGCCTTCTAGTCAAGGGTATTCCACTATTTGGGTAGTGGTAGATCATTTTACCAAGATGAGTCATTTTATTCCTACAGCGGCTCTTCCGAACGCTGCCCAGCTAGCTAGCTTGTCCAGTCAGCACATTGTAAAATTACATGGAGTTCCAAGGGTAGTGATTTCCGATTGGGGTCACAATTTGTGTCTCACTTTTGGAGGTCATTTTTGAAGTGTTTGGGAGTGGATTCGCTCTTGTCTACCAGTTTCCATCCTGAGACTGATGGACAGACGGAAAGAGTGAAACAGGATTTAGAGCAATACCTGCAATTGTATCTCATTGACCAAGAGGGAGATTGGCCCGCTTTGTTCTGTACAGCAGAATTTGCCTATAATAATTCGGTACACTCTTTCACTGGTTTTTCTCCTTTTAAAAAAAATTCTGGCAGGCATCCAAACATGGTAATTGATAAGATTGAGAGTGAGGTACCAGCTGTGGAGGAAAATATGCAGGAGTTACAAAGGGATTATCGAGTTGCTACTGAAAATTTAGTAAGAGCAAAAGATTCACAGAAGAAGCAGACAGACAAGAGTAGGAGGGAAAGTCCAGTTTTTGAGCCTGGAGATCAGGTTTGGATCACTACTCGAAACATGCGGTTAAAGGGAAACAGGAAGTTTCAACCCAGATTTGTTGGCTCTTGTGTGGTAGAGAGAATGGTAAATCCAGTTTGTATAAAGGTCAAACTCCCTAAAAGATTGAAGGTACACCCAGTTTTTTGTGTCTCTCTGATCAAACGAAATCCCCCTAATTTAAGGAACGTTTTGCCTCCAGCACCGGTTCTAGTGAATTCAGAAGAAGAGTTTGAGGTTAAAAGAATAATTGATTCCAAGATTAGGAGGGGAAGGTTGTTTTACCTAATTGACTGGAAAGTCTTTAGGAACTTATCCACTGATGGGAGGAGCTATCATCTATAACCCTCCAGGAAGTACAGTAGAATTTAGCACGCAGCTTCTCTCTCAGATACTCCCTGCTTGCCTAAAACATAAAAATCTCCTAGTATTAGGAGACTTCAATGTACACTTCGAGTCACATACCAATTCACTCACTAAGCATCTTGCAGATAATATGGGAATCCTACAACTCAAACAAATAGTCAACCAGGTTACACATAGAGCAGGACACAGATTGGACCTGATATTTACAAACATTGAGACCACAATAATTAACAACATTGTGCCTCTCACCTGGACTGATCATTTCAGGATTGACTTTAACATCAGCCTTCCGATAAAAAATATGAGACCAATGATACAGACACCAGTTACAACTAGAAATTGGAAAAAATTCTCATTGGAGAGATTCCAACAGCATTTCCACTTTCACACTAATCCGGGCTTCGCAATAGAAGAAGAAACCAACGGTCTGCATAAAAGTATAGGAGACGCACTTGAACATTGTTCAAAGAACGTTACTAAAACTAAACCCAGACGTACATTGTCGGAAAAATGGTATGGCCCAGATCTTAAAACTTTCAAAAGAAAATGCACTAAGTTGGAACATAAATGGAGGTTAAGTAAAACCACGATGGACAGATCCATCTATAAGAAGGAACTGAAAGCCTATAACGCAGCCATACGGAAAGCAAAAAAAGATTTTTTCTCTCAGCAAATACTTGAACATAAACATTCCTCTAAACAACTCTTTAAAATTGTTAGAGAGCTCTGCAATCCCCCTAGTCTCACAACAAACCTGGTACCTTCACAGGAAGGATGTAATAAAATCAGCAATTTTTTCTCTGATAAAATCGATAAAATCTACTCATCCTTCTCAAGTCATGACTTGAATTCGACAGAGCATGATACGGATGCTGAGCCTTGCTTCTTGGCCAGATGCTCTGCCTTTGGCCCTTTTTCAGAGGAAGACGTAGCCAAAGTCATGTCAGAAATTAAATCGGGCTCTCCACTGGACCCGTGTCCATACCACATATTCCTACAATTAATTCCATTAATTGGTCCAATAGTGACGCAAGTTCTAAACCAGTCTCTAGACCAGGCGGTATTTCCTACTATTTGGAAAACAGCGGTAGTGACTCCTTTATTAAAAAAAGCAGGTGCGGACATAAACAATCCAGCTAACTACCGACCCATCTCACTACTGCCATACCTTTCAAAAGTGTTGGAGAAACTGGTGAACAGGCAATTGTCAAACTTTCTGGAAACTAATAATCTGCTTGATGCCTCGCAGACAGGATTTAGGTCCAATAACAGCACTGAGACAACCCTTTTGGCAGTACTGGATGACATCAGAACCCAGGTTGATGCGGGTAAAACGGTGGCACTGATATTGCTAGACTTATCAGCGGCTTTTGATACCGTATCCCACAACCTCCTATTAAGAATGTTAGCTGCAAAAGGAATACAGGGAAAAGCCCTGACTTGGCTAAATTCTTTTCTATCCGACAGATCGCAATCTGTCCGATTAGGCAGCTATACTTCTACCCCTCGAAAGATCAAGTTTGGGGTACCGCAGGGGGCATCATTAAGCCCAACGTTATTCAATGTTTATGTCTCATCGTTGGCCACCCTTGGGAAGAAGTGGGGCGTCAACATCTGTTCATATGCAGATGATACGCAACTAATGATTGCATTAGATGGCGATGATGGCTCTAAAAACAGACTGCTCAATTGCCTTTCCGAACTATCCAGTTGGATGCACAATCATTGCCTGAAACTAAATGCCGATAAATCGGAGATTCTACTGTTCGGTGGTTCCCAACAGCTTTGGGATGACACCTGGTGGCCCAACAGCCTTGGCACACCCCCCAAACCAACTCTGATGGCAAAGAATCTGGGAGTCCATATCGACAATGTATTGTCAATGAAAGACCATGTAACAATCACCTGTGGTAAAGGCTTCGCGATTCTGAAAATGCTACGAAGAGTATTTCCCTGGATTCCCCTGGAATGCAGAAAGATCCTAGTCCAGTCACTATTAATCAGTAGACTTGATTATGGGAATTCCCTGTTCGTTGGCATGGCAGACTATCTATTCTCAAAGCTTCAGATTGTTCAGAACGCGGCAGCAAAAGCCGTATGCAACAAAAAGAAATACGACTCCGCTACTAGTTGCCTAAAAACTCTGCACTGGCTGCCTATGAGAGAAAGGGCCTCTTTCAAAATTCTGTGCATCACTTATAAAGTATTACACGATACTGGCCCGACCATCCTGAAAAATAGAGTCAATTTTTATACTCCAAACAGAAATCTTAGATCTCAATTTACCGCAAGAGCAGCAACCACCCGTATAAAGAAGGCTAGGGCGGGTGGCCGTGCCTTCTCACATCTGGCTGCAAACATGTGGAACAAACTACCAATTGATTTAAGACTGACCGACGGTTATCTCATCTTTAGAAAGAAACTTAAAACCATGTTGTTCCCCAAGACTAAACTAGTATTGACCCCTATAAACTCGCTGTATATTGTACAATCTTAGCGCCATGATATCCTTCGGGATGAATGCCAGCGCTTTAGAAATACTTTTACCATTACCAAGGTTTTGGCCCAGAGGAAAGGTCCTGGGAACCTAGTTTTCATGCCCCTAGGTTGGTTAGAGAATTCCATAAGACTCATCCCATCAAGCCCAAGGAGGGAGGAGGAGGGTTCTTGGTGTGGGGTACTGTCAGGTCTGTGCTACCCCATTTTAAGCAGAGATGTCTCTTACCTATTTGTGGATTGAAGAGGAAATTTGGCTGCCGACAAGGTCTATGGAGTTGGCGTCAGTTGATTGCCAGAAGCCTTAATGCTTCAGCCCTTAGCCAGTGAAGTAGCTACAGCAGAAATTCCGACATGGCGGCTACTCGAAACTGAGTTAGCCGTCTAGTGTTTCGCCTGGTAATTTTGCCTTGCCGGTTATCGTGCTCACGCACCTGTGGCGCTTCGCACTTCAACCGTCATTCCGCGAGTGAAGCAGCGTTTTCCTTCGTGCTTCACTTTTCCTGAGAGGAATCTCTACGAGGGTATTTTCTGCTTGCTTTTCCTGTAATTCCTTATGTTTGAGTATTTTGAGGTCTGTCGCGGTTCCCAACACCGCCGTCGAGGGAGCATTCAGGTATTTTTTCTTTGGACTTAAGAGAGACTCAAGGCTTTAGGCTCTCTCCCTCTGCCCGCATTTTGGCTATTCTGTTCCCTCATGTCAGCCCATATTTTTTGATAGAATAGATGTAGTCAGCGCTCCTGTTACTCCAATTCTTTTTATGTAGAGGAATAGACTTGAACTCGTTTCCTCAGCGGAAGAGTATATTTTCAGTTGGTTCATTCATTTTTGTTAAAAGGACAGCTCAGCGTTTTCTCTTTAATTTTTGAGCTCCTTAACATTACTAACTGAAGAACTAAAAGCGCAGAGCCTTTTTTCTCCGTTCAGAACTTATGAATGGCACAATGGACTTTCTTAACTAGCAGCTCTAATTCAAAACTCCACTAACATGCAGCGCTCTACCATCTAGTTTACAAGTAAATAAAAATATAAATATATTTCTACTAAAAAGAGAAATAATAATTGTCAGTGGTACTGCATTGGCTAGAGCTTATAAGTTAGGACAATTTAATAAGAGAGAAGCTAGTCCACTGTTTTTTTCAGGTATTAATAGAAGTTTAAAATCACATAGAATTTATGGAAATATATTTGCAAGAGTAGTGTACAGAGTAATTTGTGTTTTGTAATTTCAGGTGCTAGGAGATCAGATGAGGAAGAGCTCCAGGTGCACTGCAGTGGCAGTCTCTCTCTGTCTTCCCATTCTGCTTTCCCCCTCCCCTCTGCGGGTAGAGTACTAGGGTGCGCAGCGGGTTTGGGGAGTTGGGAAATTATCATCCTCACAGTGATTCAGCCCTTCTGCTCCCATGGAGGCACTAGTTCAGGTACGGAGTTTTGACATCACCGTCCCAGGTCTCCCACTCTGCCTGAGGTGACATTGCTGCGCAACCTCTCCACAGCACAAAACTCAACCAGTAGCAGTCCATGTGTTGCGGTGCACTGAGTCAGTGGCACCTGGAGTGCTGAGCAGGGGATCAGGGAGATAAATGGCATCCACGGCAGGCCTGAGCAACTCCGTTAGTCTGCCAGTACCACTGTTTCGACTCGGGCAGATGGTGGATGGAGTTGGCCCTTGTGATGGTGGTGTGTACCTCCTACGGTGATGTGACGTCTGGGCCGGTCCGGACTCAATTTGATGTGTGAGCCCTGGTGGTCTGCAGTTGAGGCCTTAGGCAGCGGACAGCGCAGGGCCACATGCACATGGGGTCGATGACCCAAGACCATCGTCACAGAGGTCATCCAATATTCATTCAGGCAGGGTCCCTGATGTGAGCTGAACAGAGTTAGTGGTTAGTTAGGATGCACAGCGGTTGGCACAGGCACCCCTCCAGAGGACGGTGACTTGCAGTGCACTGAGGTAGGGCCATGCGGACTGGGCGTGTCCTCATTGATGTCCGAGGTGAATGTGGAAGAGGGTTGCGGGGTACAGTGGAAGGTGTCCTCCAGGATATGATGCAGAGATCTGATGTTATCCGGAAGCAGCAAATGGAGGAGTGGAAAGCGACAGCCTCGTTGCCACCACCAATTTGGTGACAGCCACATGAGGATGAAAACTACCCCCTAGTCCATAGACTCAGACTGCACCAATGTACGACCAGAGAGTGTCCATGAATGTCGGGGAACAGACTTAGTGGCACCGGGGCTGGGAGGGGGTGCAGTCTGCGATGCTGCCAGTACACTGATATGAACTCCGCCATCACTAAATCAAGACTCCGTGACCTACTGGACCGCAGTGTAGGCCGGAGGCAGCGGTCAGCAGTGGCCCACAGCCACGTGTTGTTGGCTCGGGATGCACAGAGTTAGTGACACCAGGGCAGTTGTCGGTAGTGCATCATCCTCTTACGCCTCTCCTTGCATGCAATGATATGTATTCTGCCTTTGAATAATCTATGTCCAGTTCCAATTCTGTGACATACTCGTGCGCAGTGTAGACCGAGGGCAGTAGTCTGTGTAGGCCCACTGACACGTGTGGTTGTAACGCTATGCACAGGCTTGGTTGCACCACATCGAAGGGAGTATAGTGACATAAACTCTGCCTTAAATAATGTTCACTGCCATGGTGTAATCAAGACTCGGTTCCAAATGTGTGACCTACTTGTCCGCTATGCATGCCGGTGGAGTACGTCAATGAGTAAGGAGTACTGCGGGTCTGAGTTGCGGAGGCTGTGATGGTTTGAGGTGGCTGCCACGGTCGCAAGCCTCAGGCTTGGAGGTTGCACCAGCACGTGGTGGGCCCCCTTTGAGACATGCCGGGGTCGGCAGGTGGGCATTGAGGCCTGGGTGTGCAGGGGCGGGCAGGACTGGTTCAGGGACCAGTGTCCCGAGGTGCAGAAGGCGCACAGGATTGCTGGCGACTCCGCTCATGGTGTCGGCCTCGTGGCGGGGTGAGAGGCGCCACCCTGGCAGAGACGTTGGGCATTCCAAAAGAGGACCACGCCCAGCGTTACATGCCTTTTATTCACACCCCTACACTGGCCAGCCCACTCTGCTCATGCTCACAGGGGGGACGTAACAAGCTACATTTCCGGGATCTTCCCCACTGGCTGGGGTGACATGGTTGCGGCCACTGTCCGCTACACTCCAAACACCAGCGATGTGTGTAGACATGGATATGTGTGTGGTCTGCATACTGCAGTCTGGCCAGCACATCCACGCCATACTTGGCATTGTGTACATTCTCATTCATGGGTCGGTTGCCTTCTTCACACATGCCTGGTCCCCACCTCTTCTGACATTCTGCTATTGTATGGCCGAGGTGCCATGCCGTTGATGGCTAATGTACATGGCTGGCCCAGGTTCCCACAGTGAGTTGTGCTGTTGTGTCTGGTGGGTGTGCATGTTGTATGTGAGCTTGTGACGTGTGCATTCCCAGTGTTGTGAGTTGCATGATTGTGGAGTTGAGGTGTGTGGTGTGTGCATTTGGTATTGGCCAACGAGCAGTGCATTTCCGTGGCTGGCATCCTGGTGGCGCAGGTTGATGATGGACTGTCGGAAGGTGTAGGAATCATGTACACTGCCTGGGTGGTTTGCAGCGGCGTTGGCGGAGATTCCCAGGTGCTCCACTATTGCCTGCACATTGGTGGGATACGTGCGCTTTCTGTTGCGCTTCTTGTGTGCAGTGTTGCCAGGGGCCACTAGTAGGACATGTGTGCAGTCAATTTCCCCCTGACATGTGCGGGAAGCCAGCTGTGGCGTACATGCCTTGCTTGGTCTCTGGCTGTTCCTGCGCAGTGTGTGGGAAGTATAGATAGTGGGGTACCAAGCTGATGGTGTCATCCATGACCGTTGTGAGGGACTTGGATTGCCTTGGCTGTGTGACTCCTCCGTCTCAGGCGGATGTTGGTTGGAGGGTACCAGAGGGCAACACGTGCAACATGGCCAGCAGCTTTGTCTGAGGTGGGATGTTGGTTCTCCACTGTGTTGGTACTGTCAGCCTGTGGGCAATGGTGGTCAGGATGCAGTGGAGGGTTGTCCCTTTGGGCATGTATTGGGCAGTGACATTCTCTGGTGTTGGGTCTGTGTGGTTGGTGAATTTTGGGAGGGTCTCTGTCTTTGTCTGCACTGCCTCAGTGTTGGTCGTGGGGGGCGGTGGGTGTCCAGGGGGGTGGGGGTAGTCCTGGGGGTGGTGGCGGTGGGTGTTGTGGCCCTCTTGATTGTCCGGCATGCATGTTCAGTGGCTCCATGCCATCTGCTGTTCTTCAGGTGTGGGTCTGGGATGGGCTCCCTTTTGTGGTGCAGGCTGCCGTCCGACTTTGCACCAGGTCAGAGCAGGTGTTAGTTTCCTGCTGCTAACGCGCCTTATCGCATGTTTTGTTATCTTATCGCCAATCTGTCTGGTCGTTGAGAATGTTGTGGAGTGGTGGTGTTGCGGCTTTTGGCACGGGAACGCCTACTCTACATCTCATTAGTGATAGTTGCCGGGGTCATCTGTGGCGATGTATTTTGCGGCTGCTATCGCGGGTAAACTGGTGTTGTGGGCTGTTGACACCAGCTTGTGAATGGGGCGATATGTTTATCGCAACTTTGGGTGCGATAAAGTGCCATTAACTCGGCTATAGCTCCTTGAGAATATAGCCCCAAGATTTCAGTAAGATGGATGAGATTGCCTAATAAGTATCACAACAGTCCTGAAGAAGACCTCCAAGGAATATTTTACATTAAACAACTGTAGTTGTCAAAATGCGTTGCCTAACAAATGATGAGTGTATTTTCTAATAAATGGATCATTGCAGAGGAATATAGGCGTTTACATTGCATGCTTTTACAATGCATGCAATTACAACACGGTTGTTACAACGACCGCGTTGTTACATCGCAGTATCATTCCAAAGCAAGTCGTTACAACGACTTGCTCTAGGGGTTGCGCTGGACTTAGGAATAGTATAATTTACTATTCCAACTCCATTGTGTGCAACAGTAGGGAAGGTGTTGGAATAGTAAATTATACTATTCCTTAGTTTAGAGCGCCCCCTAGAGCAAGTCGTTGTAACGACTTGCGTTGTAATTGTACTACGATGTAACAACGCATCGTTGTAACGACCGCGTTGTAATCGCATGCGTTGTTTCGCATGCGATGTGATGGCTGTTTCCCATTGCAGAGGCACCCTGAACTAATAGCAAAACCCATCACCATAGCTAGGAAAAGAAATGCTGGTCATCAATTCTAGGGCTAAGTAGCCACTAAGTTTAAGGTTAAGGTACTGAGATGAGGCCAGTGATAACTCATATGGGTAGTTGATAGGCAGTGAACTCTGATATGCAAGAAGCCTGTGCAGTACTCTGATCCTTTGCACCACACTTTTGCTATTGTAGAAGTAGGATGATCATTTATTATTTCACAGACATCCATTCTGTAGCATCCATTTTCTATTTTTGTTCCTTCAAAATAATTAAACTAAGAACAATCATAAAATATTAGTGAAACATTTCTCTTTTATTTCCCTTGTCACCTGAAATCTTTTTCTAGGATATAATAAAACATAGAGAGATAAGAATAAAAGACAGAAGATATTTTCAGGGCCAGTTTTAATTTTAAACTAGAATTTTTTGTTCTAGCTGTATCGTGACAGCTGTAGATTGAGAATAGACTGAGAATAATAAAAAAAACACCGTCAGAGCTAGTGTGTTTCCATTAAGGGTAAACTGAATATATTGTGGGGCAGAAATGTTTTACTTTTCACACATCACTGCACAGTAACCAAAATTGCTGTACTGCATGAACTGGAGAAAGCACAACAGTGCCATAGCTATTAGGCCATGGCTCTGTTATCCTCTTTCCATATTCTGGTACACTTTAGATTGTCCAGCGCCAAAGGGCAAACACTATTATACTATATTGCAAGTGGAAGTCTTTGTGTAAGCCCAAGAAAAAGTGTAAGAAGTGAAATGGGAATCAGCCCCCTCCCACCACTCTTGGACTCCAGAGAGTGCGTGAGGGCATCAACGTGCCTGCCGTTTCCGCTTCTGATCTACATCAGAACCATTTCCGAGCTTGATCCGATCGCACCATGAATTTCTAGTTCCAGCCACATTTCGGGGGGGGGGGGGGGGGGTAAGGGTAATAAAACTTTCGGGGGCTAATTCTGCCAGCAATAGGCAGATTGGAGATGCAGGGGCTCTAAGAAGGCGTGCAAACACAACAAATCCTCGTTAACAAGTAAATGGTCTTTTAAAGACCTGTGAAGTGCTCGGGTGCAGCTGCAATAAGACGGTCGCCAGCCCGGGAAGCAGTTTCAGCCCGGGCTGACACACAGGACAGAGGAAGGGGTGGAGGCTGAAGCCCTTTGAGCCCAATGGGCGTTGCTCACCTGATCAGTGGCATTGCAGCAAGTAGAGGGCTTCTTTGAGGCAATACTACATATATTTAGCACTTTACCAGCTACTTTTGGTGGGCCTTCGGGCCTCAAGGATCCGCAGGCTCCTCCAGTCAGACTCCTGCAGGCAGGTACACCCATGACTCCATCTGTATCTGGTTCAGCACTGGCTCATGTCCCTCCACCATATCCTGCACCAGTTCCTTTTGTGCTGATACTAATGCTGTTGATGCCGAATTGGAATGTGCAGCCTATAGTGCTAATCCACCACAAACTTGACTAAGAACTCAACTGACTCCTACCAGCACAGAGCCTTTGGGCAACCCTTTGGATTCAGATACTTTGCCCTCATCACATGGTAGAGGTCAGAATTTACATTATCTTTTTGGTACAGACTCAGGCAATTATCACTAGAAGAATGGGACATTTATGTGGCCCAGTATAACAAAGAAAACTGGTATGAAGAGCTTCAGGATGCCAGTGGGTTTGATACTTGCACCCCCCAACACCTCCCTCCCTTCCTATCCAGTCATAGAGGAAAGCGCCTCTTTCACTGTTGTGATGCAAAGGGCAGCAGAGTTTCTAGATTTACATTTATCCAATATGGAAGTAAAAACAATGTATTAACAGAAGTCCCTCAACCTGGTTGGGCCTCAACAGAGCCACTTTTACATTCAATGAGGCCCCTACAAATGATCTTTGGGTACTTGATTAAAACCTTGATCAGTTCTGCCAGTTAACAGGCAGGTTGTGCGTTGCAAGCATCTTGTGCCAGGCTACCCCACCTTTGCCACTCAAAACCTGATGATAGAAAGTCTGGTAGTACAGGCATCCACCAGCAAAATGAATCCCAATACCTTCCCTGCTACTCCACCTGATTGCGAATCCAAACGCATAGATATATTTGAGAAACTGATTTCTGCATCCAGCCTGGCCCTCAGAACTGTGAATGCCATCTTACTTCTGAGCCATTCTTCTCATATCCTATACAATTCCGTGGCACGAGTTTTGGCAAACGTTTTACTGAATGTTCCAGACAACCTCTGGGCATCCCTTACCCAAGCAGGATGGTCGTGATGAGGCTAAATTTGTCATTCTGTCTTGATTGGAGATGACCGACTGCCCAGGGCGACCAACCAGCATTAGTGTGGCCCATAAGCGCCATATTCCGATGAGGTCTATGGCTTCTTTAGGGATGTCTAGGTGTCCTTCATGGATGTGCCATTGGATGGTGCTTGCCTTTTAGGCAAAAAACAGACTCGGCATTAGAACGTTTCAAGGAGAGCAGAGTCACAGCTATTCTCACAAGACAATTCCACAAGTGATTTCTCTCTTTCCATGGCTAAGGCCATTTCACCAAGGCTAGATTCCTCCTCCAGCCCAGCAGGCCTTTCAAGCTTTTCCTGGCCGGGGCCACTGTTCTCAGAGTAAATGTTCAGGGCAGCAAGGGGCAGTGTGCAGCTCAGTCCCTCTAGTAACCAAAGTTGCAACACTGCTGTAGTGTGTCATTGCCGGCACAAAATCACCAGGTCAGAGGCAGGATCCAATATTTCTTCCAAGGGTGACAAGCCACCACTTTAATTTATTGTGTTCTCCAAATTGTCTATTGGGGCTATGCACTCTCGTTTCTTTCCACTCTGCTGCACATTCCACCACCATCAGGGTGGCTGCCAGAGGACTACCTATTTGTCTTTTAGAATGAAGAGTAGACCCTTTTGGCCAAAGGGGGCATAGAGAGGGTTCCTGCCTCAATGAAGGAACTGGTTGTTACTCCCACTACTTCCTTGTATTGAAGAAGGACGGAGGTCTATTTTAGATCTTTGTCCTCTTAACAACTTCTTGCAGATGGACAGATTCAGATGTTCACACTTGCCCAGGTCTCGTCTTCCTCAGGCACCAGAGACTGGATGGTATTGTTGGGCCTGCAGGGTACTTAGGTTCCATCCTGCAGGTCCATAGGTGCTACTAGTGGTTCATGGTAGGCAAGGAACATTTTCAGTTCACAGTGCTCCATTTTGGTCACAACAGTGCCCCTTAGGTGTTCATTAAAGTGATGGGGGTGGTCATAGCACACTTCGGACGTTGGTGGTACCAGTCTTTCCCTACCTCAATAAAAAGCTATTGAAGGGGAGTTTGCCCCAGGATGTCATTAACCCACTTCATATGAAGGCCGATCCATCTAGCATTGTTCAGGTTCACTATCATTGTGCTGAAGTCATATCCGATTCCTTTTGGTTGCTCCTTTTCCTCTGAGATGTTCTGGATATGTAAGGCTTCTGGCATTTCCCCCATCACAGACAGTCCAGTACATTCAGTCCATGATCTTGATGTTTTAGCATTTCTCCTGGATCTCACTGCATATGTTCTTGGTTGCCAAACATACCAGATGGCACATGCAGGCTCTGCAGTGTGACCTCAAACCCCAGTGGATGCAACATTATGGAAATATGTGAGATTGTATCCAGATTACAGAGGAGACTCCAAAAGATTTGCAGTAGGTGTTACTGGACCACATCTGGGTCCATGGCAGGCCCCTCTCCCAGAGCTGATGGTGGTCACGAATGCATCACTACCGGGGTGCAATTATGTTGTCAAGCGGAAAGCCACTGACCAGCTGTCAGAAGCTTTCCGCCCGGCATCGCAGGTTTCAGTCCGACTGCCATATTAGGATGATGGTGGTTGGAGTGCAACCTGCAGTTGGATTCCAACATGCTTTCGACTGGCTCAAGGAGCCCATCAGAGCCACAATAATCCTCTAAAGACGGCAAAACCAGGGATTATGATGGCACTTTTTGACAGCCATTTCATGTTAGCTTTTCCGATATGGAAAGGCTGTTGGAAAGTGCATATGGGGAGCCCAGGGCCCCCTTTCCCCCGACTCTCCACTATGCGGCCTGTGGGGCAGCTATGGTGCCCCCTAAACATCCCTGCAACATGTGGCAGGCACCGTGAGGTGCCTGCCAGACGTTGCACAGATGTTTAAAAACATCCATTTTACAATGGCAGTTTGTGCTGCGGGCCTTTTTTAGCTGCAGCACTAGCTTCCATTACAAAATTGATGTTTCCGACTTCCCATATAGCAGTCAAATCCTAATACTGAGATCAGTACTGCTGACCTAATGTCGGGCAGTTCCAGACCACTACGGTGTCGAACATCGTAATGAGCCTCTTGGTTTGGGGAGTACATCTTGGAGAGTTGGAGACAAGCGGTCTTCGGTGGAGGCTCAACTCCACATCCATTTGTTAGATTTTAGGGCAACTTACTTGGTGCTTGAAGGCCTCGCTGCCCAACATCAAGGAAAGGCTGCTGCAGGTGCTCACTGACACCACTGCCATGTGCTACTTCAACAAGCAGGATGCTGTGGAGTGTTGGACCGTGTGTCAGGAGGCTCTATGCCTCTGGAAGTGGCTGGACCACCAATGAATTTCTCTGGTGGTAAATCACCTACTGGGATCTTTGAACTACAGGGCAGATGAGCTCAGTTACAGATGCCTCACGGATCACAAATGGCAGTTGCTCCCAGAGGTGATTCAGGGCATCTTCCAGCAATGTGAAGAATCCTGGCTCGATCTTTTTGTGACTGTCGAGAATGTACAGTGTCAGCCCTTTTGCATATTGGAGTTTCCCAGGCAGCTCTCTCTCAGAGACTCATTCCTGGAGCTCAGCACTCCTCTACATTTTCCTGTCACTGCTTCTCCTGCTTTGAGTTCTGAAGAAGATCAGGAACAACCAAGCCTAAGTCATCATAGTGGCACAGGATTGGGCCAAGAGAGTGTGATACCTGGAACTCCTGGGCATGAGCACCTGTCCTCAATCAAGCTGCTGCTTCAGGAGGTGCTTCTGTCGCAGCAGCAGGGCAAGGAGCTACACTCAGGCCTTCACAGTATGGCCCTCCATGTTTGGAGATTGAGCAATGACAGTTAACCTCCTTTAACCTTCTCCCTGAGATCATTGATGTCATCTTGCCAGCGACACATCCATCCACAAAATCAGTGCATGCCAGTGATTGGGACAAACTTGTGGATTGTTATGTTATATTATATGATGCCTATTTCCATAGCATTCTAATAACTCGTGAGCGTATCACGGCTCTTCATGGGTGAGTAGGCAATGGTCTCCCAATGTGAGATTATTCGGAAAGCCAGGTCTTTAGCTTCTTGTGGAACTCAAGAAGCGAGGAGGAATATTTGATGTGCTGTGGAAGGTCGTTCCATCCTTTGGGAAAGATAAATGAGAAGGCTCGACTTCCAGCTACGTTTAAGGGTCCATGTGCTAGTGAGAGTCCGGCTAAGGGGGGGCACATGGAAGGTTGCTGGAAGTGGATGTGGGTGTTGAGAAAGGCTTGGTCTATGTTGTGTAGTACTTTGTATGTGTTTGTGAGGAGTTTGAACTGAGTGGGATTGTATATGGGGACCGAGTGAAGTTCTTGAGGTGTGGATTGATGTGGGTGCAGAGAGGTAGGTTGAGGACGAGTCTTGTTGCAGCATTTTGGGTGGTCTGGAGCCTCTTAAGGAGCTGTTTGGTGATTCCCATGTAGGGTGTGTAGCTGTTGGCTTCCGACATGTAGGGTGGCATACTGACTTTTTGCGTTTTTTTCTGTGGAAAAGGAGCAGCTCCAGGTGAAGGCAGACCTTTGGATGCCTGTTTAAAGGTAGTCTTCTGATGAGGGTGGAGTGGGAGACTGTGTCAAAGGCCGCTGAGAAGTCGAGCAGGATGAGTGCCTCAGTCGAGGATAATCCTGATGTTGTCAGTTGCTGTGATTAAGGCAGTGTTAGTGCTGTGACTTGGTCTGAAGCCTGATTGAGTGGTGTCTATGAGTTGGTCTGTGTCGATGCAGTGGGCGAATTGCTTATTGATGGCTTTCTCCACCACTTTGGCTGTGAAAGGCAGTAGGGAGACAGGGCTGTAGATTGTTTGCTGGGTGAGGGCATGCCAAAGGTTTCTTTAGCGGGGCTTTGACCGCTGCGTGTTTCCAGGCCTTTAGGAACATTGCAGTGGATGAAGGAGGTATATAGGATGCGGGTGAATACTTTGCTGGTCGGGAAGGTGTCCATGTTGTAGATGTAGCGGGGGCAAGGGTCCGTCGAGACATTGGTGTAGATGGCTCGAATGATGTTGTCTGATTTTTCCGTGCTGATTGTTTTCCATGTAATCAGAGTTCTACTAAGGTTTTTGTGGATAGGCTGGTGGCAAGGCTGCTGAGGTTTGGTTGTGGGTCATATGTGTTATGAATGTTTTCAATTTAGTTGCTGAAGAATTCCAATAGGTTGTGGCATAGATTTTTGCGAAGGGGTGATGGTGTGAATGGCTGGGGCATCCAGTATTATTCTTTTTGAATGTATATTGACTTATTAAACACACTTCCTGTGCTCATCTTAATTTAGACATACAACACCACCATGTGGTAGACTGTCACTAGGATTGGTGCTGACAATTAGGTGCCGGTGCTAAGCGCCGGAAACCACTGGCTCAATTTAAGAACTGCTTTGACTCGAAGATCATTATACAGCTATTGGAGCTGGTGAGTATTGGGCCATTTTGTTGGTTTCTCTGATCTGCTGGTGTTGGAATTGGCCCTCTCTGCAGGGTCACTCCCAAACATTTTTGCTTCATCCATCCTGTTTTCTTAACCTGTTTTTGTTGGCTTTTAGGATTCTGTGCAGTTTACCACTTCTAACCACTGCTTAAGTGCTTTGTGCTCTCTCCGTAGAACATGTACAATTGGCTTACAAACAATTGCCACATTTAATGTACTTGTAGGTCCCTAGTAACATGGTACCACATGTAACCAGGACCTGTAAATTAAAATCTACTAGTGGACCTGCAGCTCTTATTGTGCCACCCACTTAAGTAGCCCTTTAAAACATGTCTCAGGCCTGCCATTGCAACCTGTGTGTAGTTTTAAATTGACATTTTGACATGGCAAAATGAACCTTTTGCCAGGCCTAACCCTACCTCTTCAATACATATAAGTCACCCCTATGGTAGGCCATAAACAGCAAATAGGGTGGGTGCATTATATTTAAAAAGTGGGACAAGTTTTATATGTCTTGGTGAGGGAAAAACTCAAATTATTTTTTCATTACTAGAAAGCTTATGTCTCCAATTGGATTACATTGGGTTAGCTTATTGCATTTATTGAGTGCTAACTTTTGATTGGAACAGGTTTAAATATCAAGTTTGGTCTCACATTAATTGCAATTTGAAACCCTCTTTAATGGTAAATTTGGATTTTAAGTCACAATTCTGAAAATGGCATTTTTAGAAAATTAGCATTTTCTTGTCATACCCATTTTGTCCTGGGCCACATGACTAGGTGTAATTGGCTTTTGTATTCCTCCCAGGCAGTGTAACAAAGGGGGACTTGATGTTGGCAGGATGGCCCATCCTGCCAGGATGGGAAGAGCAGAGCTTTGCACAGCCCCACTTTCTCCAAAGGAGCTGCCTCAGCATACTTACAAAGAACTTCACACTGGCCTTTTCTCATCCAGAAAATCTTGGGACCAGGGCAGGGAGGAAGAACATTCCAGAACCATCTGTAGGAGGGAAATTCCAGAAGTTTTTCCCACTTCAAAGCTGGCACCAGGTATAAATATTGGATCATAAGAACAACTCTTCAGTGCACTCCTGGATTTGAGGATACTAGAGAAGGACTGCTCCTCTGCCAGAGGATTGCCCTGCTGCTTGAGGACTGCCTAGCTGTCTAAGAATAAAGAGTGCACCTGCTCCCTTCATCCCATGCTACCTGAGTGACTCCAAGGGTAAGTCTGTTGACCTCTTGTCCTGAGATACAGGGTCACTACAAGCTTCGGAGGCCTCCTTGCAACTTCCCAGCTGACCTGCTGCACTGGATCACAACTGGACCTACCTGCGCCCTGCTGGCCTCTGTTACAGTGAGCTCATGATCCCGAAGACATGCCTTCCCAGGTCTTGCACCCTTGGCTGACATCAGTTGATCTTTTCCTGTGAAAAAATCCTGAAGTTTTTGGCACTTCATGACTGCGAACAGGCCTGTTTACGCTGAGCCCATGACTCGTGCAACAACTGCCAAAACTAAGCTCTGGTGGACGGGAAACAACCCTAACAACGCGGGCATTACATGGCAATGCCATTACAACGCGGTCATTACAACGACCGCGTTGTAACCACGCAATGCCATTACTACGCATGTTGTTACATCGACTTGTAGTAGATGGCAGGCTAACATTAGAAATAGTATAGTTTACTATTCCAACACCTTCCCTACTGGTACGTAGGCTGGAGTAGGAATCATAAATTATACATTTCTAATGGCAGCGCGCCATCTACTGCAAGTTGATGTAATGACTTGCGTAGTAATGGCTTTGCGTGGTAACCACGCGGTCGTTGTAACAACCTCGTTGTAATGGCACACAGAGTAATGGCTCACATTGTAACGAGTCATATTCTGGTGGACCAAACTCTTTGTACTACAGGGACCACCAGCGATGACAGGCAACACAAGATCTGGTCTTCTCATTACTGCATTGACAGTACGCGGTGACTGCCAATTCAACCGATAACCCCAATTCTCAAAGTTGGTGGTAATGTCTCAGTGCCACTTTGAAGGTATCCTTGTCTGTTTCTTTGTGGCTCGTTCTCCATTTTCTTTCTAGTTGCTTGTTGTATTGTTTGGTTGAATGGCGTTCCTCGCTGTACCAGCTTGCCTGTTCCCAGTTCTCTAGTGGTTGCTGTGTTCATAGGGTGCCAGGAATCTGTGATTCCCTAGTTGAGTAGTTTGATGTTGCTGTTTAGTTTTCCAGTGGGGTTGGCCTGGTTCATGGCAGGGTATGGGACCAGTTGATTGTGAGATGTTGTCCCAGCTGTGTCTGGCCAGGCTGGTGGTGGTGGGTTTCGTTTGGCAAGGGATGTTGATTTGGAAGTGGATGATAGCATGATAAGTCCAGGTGAGAGGCACGGTTGTGGTGAGTTTGATGCTGTTAAAGTTGGCAAAGATGAGGTTGAGGGTGTGTCCGGCAGAGAGTGTGGGTCTGGCGATGTGTTGTGTCATTCTGAGGTTTCCTAGGCTTTCAAGGAGTGCCATTGTGCTGGCGTCATTTCGGTATTCCAGGTTAAAGTCGAGGTCTCTTAGTAGGATGTAGGCTTTGGAATTGATGGTGAGAGGGGGGGTGGAATCTGCAATGCTATGAGTGAAGATATCTTGTGGTTCAGGCATTCAGTAGACTAGGGTTCCATGCAGTATGAAGTGCAGGTACTCCATGAAAGGGGTCACGTTCTCTGAGGTTGCGATGCAGACGAAGGCTTCTTTGAAAATAATTGCGATTCCTGCTCCAGATTTGTGTGGTGGTTCTGCTATGTGATCTTGTATCCTCCCGGAATGGCCTTGGTGATGTTGGTTACCAATTGGCAGTCAGCCACATTTCTGTAAGGAAGAGCAGGTCCTGGGCATCTTTGACCAGAATGTCCTAGATTTTCCTGGTGTTTGTTGAGCAAGTGGATGTTGAGGAGAATGCATGATAGTTTGTCATGGGATGCTTATTTGTTAGTGGGAGTAGGAGGAGTGCTGTGTGTAGGATGGATGTGCATTGATGGTCTTAGTGTGGTGGTTAGGTTGCTGCACACAAAGCAACAGTGGGTGTCTGAGTAGGTTCCTAATGTGTTGTCGGGTGTGGCTGCAGCTTGGGGATTGATGTCCCGGGGTGAGTGACTGGCGGGATGTTGCGCATTAATATTGGGGAGCAGATGGACCAGGGTTATTGGCGCTGGGTGAGGTCAGGAACAACTGGTGCAGATAGACTTGCCTTTGCTGTGCCTTCAGCATGTCAGAAGTGCGTTCGCTTACAACTGCCATTAAATAGGTCCTGGGAGGGGGGAGGAGGGCAGGGGATGGTGTGCAGGGCTTTGCAGGAGTGCAGGAAGGAGCGATCGGTGAGGAAAGGAACAGGTAAGTAGCAGGGGAGGAAGAATGGGGAGTGGAAGGAGGTGGGCAGGAACTGGAACATAAAAAGGAGGCACCAAAACAGATGGCAAAACTGCTTAGAAAAAAAAGAGCAAAAGGGAAGAGAAATTTAAATGAAATCAAATAAAAAAAATGCAAACACCAAAAGGCAAAAAGGGCAAAGAGAGTAAGAGAGAGGTGAAAAGAGCATGAGGCAGAAGGCACAGAGGCACAAGAGACAGAGGGCGTGTAAGAGTGGGAGATGAGGTGGGTGTCTTGCGGCTGGTCAGAGGACTGGTCGGAAATATGTCCAGGGAGGGCTGGGTCTTGGCACCCATGAGACTGAGCAATTGCAAGCAAAGTTGTCTTATGTCTTGTTGTCTATCTGGCCCTGGACCATCGCGGACTAGCTTTGCGCACTGTTAAGGGCTACTTATCTGCTCTTTCAGCTTTTTTGCAGTTGCTGGATCAATCTTTATTATTTTAATCACCTGTTGCAATTAGATTTTTGAAAGGTTAGCAACATTTGCTTCCACCAAAATCCTTTGTGCTGCCTCATTGGGACTTGTCTCACTTTAGTCACTAGTCCTTACTTTTTTTGATGTGCATCTCTTTGGAGCCACTGCACAGTTATCCAGTTGTACATTTTTTTACATTGAATACTGTGTTTCTCATCAACATAAAATCAGCTGGGCCTGTGATTTTGCTGCAGGCTCTTTTTCTCAACGTACCTTTCCTTATACCCCTTTCTTCCATGGTAAGTTGGTGTTGAGGAGCCGAGCTTCATGTCTCCCAAAAGTGATCACTCCATTTTATGTAAGACATTCTGCCACCCTTCCAGCATTCTTAGCTCCGCCTCATCTCTCTAAGGAGGAAGAGAGACTCCATTATTTAGACCCTAAGAGAGCACTAAGTTTTTATATTGATCGTACCAAGAAAGATCGAGTGGACGATCAGCTGTTTGTAAGGTTCTCTGAAGCAAATTAGGGCAAGGCAATGCAAAAACGACCATCTCTTGATAGATCGCTCTCTGCATAAAGTTCTGCTACACACTGGGATGCCTGGGAAGACTCTTGGTGGCCAACCACGCTGGGAACAGCACCGACACCCACCGACCATGCACGCAACCTGGGAATCATCCTCGACACCTCCCTCTCCATGTCGAAGCAGGTCAACGCCGTCTCCTCCTCCTGCTACAACACCCTCCGCATGCTCCGCAGAATCTACAAGTGGATCCCCACCGAAACAAGTAAAACGGTAACCCAGGTCCTCGTCAGCAGCAGGCTGGACTACGGCAACGCACTCTACGCAGGTATCCCGGCCAAACACTTACGATGATTGCAATGCATTCAAAAAGCATCCGCCCGACTGATCCTCAATGTCCCTCGTCACAGCCACATCACCCCCACCTGAAAAACCTACACTGGCTCCCCGTCAAAAAGAGGATCACCTTCAAGCTTCTCACCCATGCACACAAAGCCCTCCACAACACCGGACCAGCCTACCTCAACGGCCGACTCAGCTTCTACACCCCCACCCGACAGCTCCGCTCTGCCAGCCTCGCCCTCGCCGCTGTTCCCCCGCATCCAACGTACAACCTCCGGCAGCAGATCCTTCTCGTTCCTCGCCGCCAAGACCTGGAACACCCTCCCCACCCACCTAGGACTGACCCAGGACCTGCTCATCTACAGAAGACTCCTCAAGACCTGGCTCTTCGAGCAGTAGCAGCACCCCCCCCCCCCCCACACAGTGCCTTGAGACCCTCACGGGTCAGTAGTGTGCTCTATAAGTACTATGATTGATTGATTGACACTGACAAAGAAGCAAAAGGCTTGCAGGCACCCTCCACAGGCCTAACACTGCTACCACTGTGTTAGCATTCTGAGTGCCTTTCCTGGACATTTGATAGGCATTTGCATGGGTATTGGTACACACTTTCATGAAACACTATCGCCAGTCAGGTTCATTGAGAGAGGCATTTTTCGTATTCACCAGTTCACAGACCCATCACCATGGACGGCACTGCTATGGTATCTATTCCCAAGGAGAGGAATCTGCGGTTATAAGTATCCATAAGAAGAGCAAATTACTCACCTAATCTGGTGATTACTCTACCTTACTACAGATTCCTCACTGATCCTCCCACTTCCCCATTCTGTGATCTGGACTCTTTCTGCATCTAAAAAGGTCCCAAATGTAGACATCTGCACACTGGTCATGCACTCTGTTAAGGATCTCTGTGTGTGAGGGTGCATACTGCCTAGAAAGCAACTGACATAAGTGTGTATGGGTGATGCCTAGAAGCCAGACTGCTCACCACTTCCAGAGCAGAACAATGTCAGTGCGGGATCGTATGACACCACCTACTTTTCTGCTGGAGTACTGCTTTAAGATGGCAGGATCCAGTCTGAGGCCTGAGGATTAGTTACAAGGTGAGGAAACTGCATTTGAAAAGCATGGAAAAATTAAAACATTTCTCCTCTGTTGCGCATGCCTGGGGAAGGTGTAAAGTTGTTGCGCAAATCCTGGTCAAACAAATGTTAGTAAATAGGAATTTGTGACAATGGCGCATAGCGCTATTTTGAGTTGGCCAACTTTTCGAAACAAATCTGGATTGCTTTGGAAGGTAAATGTTACCACAGCAATTTGCACCTGGTTTGCATTACAAAAGCAAACCAAACCCAGTGCATTGTTAGTAAATCTGGGCCCTTGTGCTAATAGTGTTCCTGTTCCGTTGAGTGTACATATTCAGTCTATCAAATCAAACAGTGTTGACGACAAAAGTTTCAATCTTACCTGTTGGTTGCCTAAATGCAACTTTTATCACATGGTGTCAACTACCAAGTCATATTTAAAATTGGCACATTTGTGAAAAGTTATTTGCAATTTGTTACCATTGCCTATGCATTATTTCTTGTGGTGCTTTTAGAATTATTCATTACACAGTGTTTAAAATAATTACAAATAGCCATCAGTAACCTTGTTGGCAAGGTTTCATTTATAATGATGTGGTCATTGTGCTGTTTAATAATTCCTTGACTACAGCTATTGTACCATTACTTTGGAAACAGGATAAGGTCAAACCATTATTAAACAAACCTTCCGCCAAGGCATTGGCCAGTTTTAGGCCGATCTTACTACCAGCTTTTTCCAAGATGTTGGAAAAACTGGTGAATGCCCAGCTGTCTGAATACTTGAAAATAGAAAAACTCCTACATCACTCGCAGTCAGGATTTAGACCTAAATTCAGTATGGAATCTGCACTGTTAGAAATTCCAGACTACCTGAAGATTGCCTTAGACAGAGGTTTGAATGCTACCCTCATTCTTGTAGATTTGTCTGCAGCATTTGATACAGTATGCCATTCTCAGTCTTCCACTGCAGAGATTGCTTAAGGTGGCGGTCTGTGGCCAGGCCCTGAATTGGTTTCAGTCTTTTAATGTAATAGATATAAATCGGTCACTGGGTCGCAATATTCCTCAAATAATAAGGAGCTTTAGTCTATCTTAGTACAGTGTTCCTCAAGGCTCCTCTATGAGCCCTACACTTTTTAATGTATACATGGCCCCTTAAGCTGCTTTGACCAAATCCTTTGGGATCAAAGTAGCATTTTTTGTGGTTGATACACAGCTCATCCAATCAATTGATAGAACCTCAAATGACACTGCAGAAGCATCCTTCAGGAATTGTCTATCACAGGTCATCAGGTTGATGCAAGTGTTACCTGAAGTGTAATTCACAAAAGTCAGAGATTGTGATCATTGGGAAAGCTAATACATTTACCTTTGAAGAATGGTGGCCAGAAGAGCTACCAATCAGCCCCCCAACCCCGCCTTCCAGGCCCAATCTCTGTAGTAAAAATTAAAAATGTGGGGGTGAAATTTGACAATAAGATGTCATCTTGCTAGTAAATTCTTAATACCACAGGTATGCGCTTTGCCTTACTATGGCCGCTCAAAAACAATCTTGATCTCTTACCTCTGTATGCACAGAAAACAGTTGTACATATCCTGATCACTTTGCGTATTGACTACGACAATAGTCTCTATCCCAGCCTTTTTAAGACCTTGATCAATAGCCTTCAGGTGGAGCAGAATGTGTTGGAGTGTGTGATCTTAAAGCTTCTGAGGCGATCATCATTATCAGGTCATCTCAGACAGTTACACTGGTTGCTTGTGCATAAACGTTTGGAGTTTAAATCTCTGACTTAGGTACATCGTATATATGTCATGAGGCTGGCCTAAAATATCTGAGAGACAATCAATCAATCAATCATTCAATCAGAACATTTGTAAAGCTCACTACTTACCCGTGAGGGTCTCAAGGCGCTTTGCAGAGACAGAGTTCAGCATTACAATCCTGTTAGAAATCGGAGATCTAGTAAAACAAGGTTGTTTTAGCTTCTTACGTTTAGATTAAAGAGAATGGGTGGCAATGCCTTTTCCTATTTGACAGACAAATTATGGAATATCCTTTACCTAACTTTGCAGGAGTGATGATGAATTTAAATTTAGGAAATTGTTAAAAATATGATTGGTTTTCTCTCAATGGTATCAGTGATGGATTAAATATTTGGAAGTTTTCTTCTTGCTTACTGCTGGTATACCCATTTGGGCTGCTGTTTGCTCTTTACAAATTGATTGATTCATTTATTTGTTCACGTATGTTAAGGACATTTTAAAACAAGCATTGTTAATGCCAATAGGTCTAGCTCTAAAGGCATGTTGTACGATAATGTGAGACAATAGAAGTAGATAGCATGGGAATTGATATGCATTTGTGTGGAAGCAAAGAACTGTAGAATGATATTGGTGTAGGTCAAGCCAGACCTGATAATCCATGTATGTTAATGACTGCCCTACTACCAGCTGTAATGTTTCCAGAGAAAAACATCATAGTTTATTTAATACACTTTAATAGCATCACAAATGTCATGCGTGTGACCCTGAAAGTCCAAGCACAGGAAGCTGGATAAATAAACTAAATGAACACAGCTGTTTGAAGGGCAAGCACTTTGTTGTGAAAGCACACAACTTCTGCCTAATCAAAACATATACTCCTGGTTCCCAACAAGTGGGCGTAGCCAAAGCCCCCCTCCTGGTGATAAGCCCCCCTCCTGGTGATTCTCGTATAATTGTCTGGTGACAGCTGCACTCTCAAGCCAGACCATGAAAAGGGTCTAAATAGGGAGCGAAAAGAGTACAGAATCAGTTAATCGTGATTTTTCCATGCTGTTTCTCTGGTTAGAAAATAATTGCACTGCTAAATAGTACCAGTATTTTATGTCTTAGTGATGGTCTTTTATGTGGTAAGGCACTCAACATGTCAAGATGTGTTTTGGTTCATCTGCATTTAAAAATGGTAACAAAATGGTGTGGAATATAAAAGGGAG
The DNA here is from genome assembly GCF_964204655.1 of Triturus cristatus. Classification (NCBI taxonomy): domain Eukaryota; kingdom Metazoa; phylum Chordata; class Amphibia; order Caudata; family Salamandridae; genus Triturus; species Triturus cristatus. The sequence goes on from NC_140592.1 coordinate 466,061,775, forward strand.
TGCATGTACATCACTAAAACGTGCATGTCTTGTCTGTCCATCGCGAAAAGCTCATCCAAAAATTGGCACATGTTTGAGGTGACAAGGCAGGGTTATGTCAAACCTCAAAAATCAAAAGGACAGTATATTATTTTACTGACTTTTCTAAGTGAACTTGTACTTGCATGCCCATTATGGAAAAATACAAATCTATGCCTGCTGAAACGTAAAGAGTAAAAATCAACTGCCATGGTAAGTATGTATCATAGTGGAAGTATGTGTTCTATCAGGTATGACATTGAATGTTCCAGGGAGGATGCTTACATCAACACTGCAGTGTGTCTTCTCTTTTCATATGATAAGCACATCTCAAGGACAACGCCATCTTGGAAGTAACACAGAATGCGTACCCAAATCTTTTGAGCTCCACATTGTAGTATCAGTTGGGCATTGTCAGATTGAAAGTCAGAAAAATTATATATTTTAACTTCAATTGTACTTTATTCGACATATAAACCATAAAAGCAGACCACAAACTAGGTATGCTAAAATTCATCAACAAATGCATAACATAAATAGAGTATTATACAGTGCAGTAAGCGATCGTAAAAATAGATACAAGGAAGATCAGGGAATCCACAGGTCCCTCTTGTTCCAAACACTTCTAGCAGTGAACAAAAAGCTACTAACACAGAAGTACACCAAAGGATTACCCAGTAGGTGTTTAAAAAAGGAAGGCATTTCTACACGGATTAAATCGGCCATTTTTAATTACTATGATAAGGAATTTTATTATAGGCATCACATAACTTTGGGAAAAAAGCACAAAATTAATGCCAGTTTGTAACGAGATAGCTTCACAAGGACAAGGATTTTGAACTTTAGACACCATGCTCATATTTCGAAATGTAAGAAAATAATGCACAGTACCCATTCTGAAATGTGTTAGGAGGGAACGGATCCAGGTAATCCAAGCCTTATTAAACATGGTCCCATAGAAACCAAGGATTTTACAGTAGGTTTTGGTAGGTCAAAGGCCTCTGTATTGGAGTTTCTTATTTAATAAAATATATTCTTAGCCAATTTTTGTCTGTTTTAGTAATACTCACTGGACTAGCAAGATGATCAGGGCTACCAAGCTCTTTCCTCAGAGAATTTACACAGCTAAGCCCTTTACAGTGAAGTTGGACATCCCAGGCTAAACAGCCTAAGACTTAAGCCAGACTGATAACCACAATAAGAGTAGGCAAGCTAAATTCTATCCCATAAATAGAAAACCCCAGCTCTTGGTGACATTAATTATGCAGACTGCTCCACAAGAGTGCAAGTAAATGTCTGCAAAATCTGTTCTCCCCAACCTGTAAGATTCTGGAATCAGTGAAGACCCTGACATCTGAGCCATACCTTGAGGAGGAGAGACACATCATGTTCTATACCTAAACATATGTGGTAGAGATGTATTACATAATCTAGAGGCAAAATCAAAAATGGCAGCCTGTAGAGAAACAAAGGACTTTCTTCTTGAGGACAAGTAATGTGATCAACAGGTACAGTTGTCAAAGGTAATCCCCAGATACCAGAAGGCCTGAAGCTTTCCAAAAACATGGCTATTAACAGAAAGGTCTTAGAAAACGTGGGCCTAAAAACCATAACATAATATCTTGCATTGTTTGTACTCTATACTCATCCACCTATAATGCCTTTAATAAGATGGATGAGCCCATTAACTGTACATGCGATCAGGGCGGCACTGTCCGCATACAAAGGGTGAGGATGAACTTGGAACCCTCCCAAGATATGTCCTGGCTCATCTCCGTTATGTTTATTCAAGATTGTTATTATATAAAACAGAGAGGATCAGAGCCATCACATAGTCTTGCTAGACAACCCTGGCCAGTGTAAAGGGTTCACTACATTCAGCCATGATACAATAGCATACCCTGATGGTCATGTCCCACTGTTAGTGCTGTAGAGAAGTCACAATGCCAATGTTGACCCCCACATTGAAAAGTAATGTCCAGAGTTTAGGTCTATTGACTTGTTCAAAAGCAGATTTTAAGTCCATAAAAAATAAGTAAATGGAATATTTATTATCAACGTATTCTTAGCCATAAGGAGGTGACAATTCAAGCCTTGTTCAACTGTCTGTAGACAAGCCCTAAAACGATATTTCACTTTGGAAAAAATATTTTTCTTCTCTGGACAAGCTAATAGTCTTTCCAAGATGACACACACAGCCACCTTGACCACCAAGGGGCCCAGAAGTCAATATTGTTCATGAAAGGTTCCATGGTAATATGGTCTGTGCCAGCGGCTTTGGCTGCCAGACTCTTGGTAATAAACAGCCTAACCTTCAGATAAGAAAAGACTGACCCAGTTCAGTTCAATAAAACTTTATTCGGCCACGTTCTGGCCATAAAAGTACATTACACAGAAAGGACCCATACATGTACAATTTAAAAGCTACAGTACGAATGGGATTGAGAACATAGAAATAATTCATCAGAATATTAAAAACGTTTCCAAATCAGACCAATAAACCCAAATCATTACTGTGGACAACCCATATTTTTCCTTTTGCGTTTTGCCCCTGATAGGAAGCTAGCGCCCCCATTACAAATCAGTGGGGAGGTAAGCATTTGCAGGTAAACCAGGGCTGGTCTTACTTGTGCAAAATAGCAATTTCTTAAAAGAGGTAAAATATATTTTGATCGCAGATCTGTGTAAAAACCACAGAAAAACATAAAGTGCAACAAATCTTGGTCCGAAAAGTTATCACATGAACAAGGCTGTAGGGTTCCTAGCTTTAAAAAGCCTTTAGGTGCAGTAAGGGACCAGTGAATACAGTTAAATCTAAATCTAGGTAAAAGAAAACAATGATGCAAGTTATTAATAAAAGACCAAAAAGGTTGATCTAAAATCCCAGAACTTATAATCATAAAAAGTCTGCATGTAGGTTTCTTAAGTTCATTTGATTCCCTTTCCAGATTTCTCCTAGTTAAGAATTGCGTTTTTATAACTTTCACCTCAGCAGGGTGCAGCTTTCTTGGTTGATTGAATAGCTCAGGACACCCTAAAGCTGAAAGTTGCCGAGAAACATAGCTTAACCAGGGAATATCTGCAGCTCTATCTAGCATCATGCAGTCATCTAAAATAATTTGATTTAGGTTCGGCTCAGTTCTGGACCATATTTTTAGCCACCATATGAAAGGGTCCGCAGCAATATTATCTGTGATATAGCCCTGCCTTAATTCCTCATGCATCATAAAGCCTGGAATACTTGAGGGAGCAGCTAAAAGTTTTTGTAGGTGTTTATTTTCAACTCCTTGTAATTCATTACATTCCTTGTAGCCCCACACTTCCATACACTGTCATTGGGACGCATTTCTCATTATAAATCTTCAGCTGTGGTAATAGGGGTTTACTCCCTTATCTTCTGGCAAAGTCCAGTGTTGCTCCTGGGACTCTTGCTAAAGTATTTTTCTTAAGTGCACGCTGTGCCACCCAAGTGCCATTCTCGTCAAATAACACACCCAGATATGGGCAGGTTGCTACATTGGACAGCAGCCCACCTTTACATATGAGGGGGTTTTTCTCCCGCTTTAGATAACTGGTTGACATTATATGAAATTTAGTAAAATTGACTGCAAGGTCAAGAGCTACCATAAAATCGATAAAGGTATTAACTAAACATTTCAAAGCAATCGGAGTCCTGGCAAGTAAAACTGCATCATCTGCATATAAAAGGGCTGGAATTTGTTTAGAGCCTACTCTCTTGAATCGGATAACACTGCCCCTAAATTATGTATATAAATAGTAAATAAAACCAGTGCAAGAATGCCCCCTGCCTCACTCCTCTTTTTACTTTCCAAGATTTGTTAAGAAGGCATTTTCATTATATCTGGCGGAGGCAGTTAAGTTAAGATGTGACCAATGCAGAAAACATACTAAGTTTATGTCCATCCCTATTTCTAACAGCAGTTGCCATAATTTAGATCTATTCACCCTATTGAAAGCGTATGTTAAGTCTATAAAAGGCAAGAACATACGCCCTTTTTTGGCTTGGGTGTATTTGTTAGATATCATGAGTAGGTTCATACATTGTTCCACTGTAACTCTAACTTTTTGAAAGCCAAATTGCAATTCAGATAACACGTCTTTTTCTTCCAACCAAATATTTAAACAATCTAAAATTACCTTGCACGTTATTTTTGCTGCGGAATCTAATAAAGAAATCAGGTGGTAACAGGCTGGATCGTCCCTGGCACCTTATTTAGGTCTTGCGCCTAGCGGTGCACTGCATAGCAGTGCTCGCGCAGCACGAGACATTTAGTAGGTGAAAAACAGGGAATCGAAGCTGACCTAGGAATCGCACACGCTTGTGCGTGTGCGATTCCTTTTGTGCTACGCGATTGGCCTTTGCGTGCGTCTTTTTATAAAAGACAGCACGCAATTGGCCAAAGGTGGGTGCATTGCTCCACCCATGGCCTATTGATGTCTATTATGTGCTTGGTGCGCGTAATAGACACTAATAGGCCATGGCTCGCAGTGGCGCGCACCACTCGCAGGATTCTTTGTTTTTTTTCAAGCGGAAGTGAAAGCGAACGCTTTCCCTGCCGCTTGTTGTTTCCATGATGCTGCTGCTGGGAGAGCCGCGAGTCTCTGGTTTTTTAAAGTAAGCGCTTTTGATATATATCACAGTGCGTCTTGCTCCCCCTTTCAGCCGAACATTCAGACTCCAGATAACGCGCCCACTTTGCTAACAAACAACAGTAGATGGACGAGACCACGAGTAATATTTTTAATTTTCACAGATCGCTCGCACATTTGTGATCATTCACAAGACTGTGTTTGTGATCACGGCTGCGGTGTCGCCTTCACTAGAAGCCTGTGGGTGCTGCAGAAAGCGCTTGTTTCCACTGATGGCGGAAATGCCCCGGCGCTCTCTTTGCACTCACTGCGCCCTCCCTGAAGCAGGGGCCACTGCTGCTCCCACTCACCAGTGAGAAGCGCTCGATAGCGCCTAGAGCGGAGGGGCTCTCGCTCAAAGAAACGGCACCAAGCACATGTTTGTGTCAGCCTCCAGCAGGCCCTGCGCCTAGAACATAAAGGGGCTATATGGTGAGTGTAGCAGCCTGCCTCTGGGCGACGTGCGAGGTTCACCCCCTCACTTCATTCTCGTGGTCCTTTTCTATAAATCGTGCGCCATGAATCAGTGCCATTTAGTTCGGCACGGTAGACTTGCTTTGTGCAGCACCAGACACGTCACCTTTCAAAACCCTCTAGGTGCTAGGAGACCTACTGTTCACAGTTACAGTGACTCAATGCAATAGCTGCATGATCTAGGGTCGGAGGTGAAGCCACGTGACCCAGGAGTGGTGGGGGGGGGCACTGCATCTGCACATGTGAAGCAAGCCTCGCAGCAGGCACATGCACACACCGAGCGAGGCTCTTGGGGCCCCGACCTGGAAGAACTGAGGCTGAATCTAAAGCACAGCCCCAGGCCGATCCTCGCAGGCTGATCACAGTTTATAAGGGACACCCCATTATTCGTAAGACCTGGTACTCCTTTCATCATCCTCTAGAGACTAGTTTTAATTTGCTTGCAGATCGTGAATTAGCAAAATCCCGAAGGGTCTGGCGTTTGACACCGTGCATGGTTGCAGAACTCTCCTGTTAGAAACCCTTTGTTGCACCAGGCAGCACATCAGAGATCCACACGCTGGACCTTTTGGGCCAGCAGAGATCTAATTTTTTAAACCTCATCCCGGACATGTCCTGAATGCAGAGTGAAGAAATTCCTGACAGATGAAGTTCTTCTAATGTACCACAGAATGGAACAGACTCCTACTTTGAGGGGCGTTAATAGTGTATTAAAGCCCTAAGGCTGCGCAAAATATTTTCTAGACCAGACTAGAGCAGGTGGTCTGCATCACTCATGGAGAACATCTCCTTCTCCTCACTGGTAGTTTAAACAAACCTCGTGCATATCTAGGTGTAAACAACGAGAGAATGATAAAATTGGGGGGGATGACTTTTTATAGGGTTTTAATGAACAAACTCCATAACTCATTCCAAGCAAATTCACAAAACCATAGAAAGGAAAAATGAGAAGTGGAGTGGTTTTGCAAAATGTGCACTTTCTTCTCCTCCTGTGAAATGCATAATTAAAGCAGGTGCCCCAGTGCTCTATGGCTATTCAGCACATTTCAGGGCATAACACTGATAAGATAACTCAGGAGGTTAATGGACTTTCTGGAGAGATCCTTCTGTAATACCTGGTTACAGATTTGAAGCATCAGAAAATGTGCGAGTTCCAGAGGGTTGCCTGCATGAAAAGATCACAGATTTGTGTTCTATTTAAGGCATCTCATTTGGTTAATGCTTTTGTTGCAGAGATTATTGTGCAACCTGTATATCACAATTTGCATCACTATTAAAGTAGCTTGGCGCTCTACGCTTTTGCTCCACACAGTGGCATATATATCAAAATGCCTGCTTTATAAATGTTTATTACTGTGATACCAAACAAACAAGCATATCTGAACATTATAGAGCAGACACATAGATCTACATTTTACATAGATTGAAAAAGTCGAAAACACTTTTAAATCGTAGTTTATCTCTTGGCAACTTATGAATTGATGAAATCGGTGAATCTGTGTCTCCCTCGATGAACTGCTCAGTATGGTGGCCAGACAAAAGCGGCCTCAGAGCCTGGAGGCAAGCAAACTACAAATGAATACTGTACATTGCTTTCAGAGAATGAACATGTGAGCTAAGGATGGGCAAAGAGGATCTGACGCTCCATCTGTTCTCTGGTAGCATGCAACACAAAATGTTTTAAGACTGAGACCCCAAAACGCCACCAGGGCACAACTCAAGCAACAATGTTCATGAAATGAGTCACTTGCAAGGATACAATTCTGAAGGGAAATCCCTACTAAGGCTGGTTCCTTTTGCACAGAGCACACAGCGAAAGCATGTATGTCCTCTGTTAACTTAGCTGTGTCTTCTGGTACTATGTGCAAATACACTAATCTTACCCAAAACTATTTTACTTTTCCAAATAAGTCCAAACCGCTGCCCCTAATTCTGTGCACACAAACTGCCTATTACATAGCTCTAGCTGCCCAAACCCACACCTTTGCCTTGTAGTAGGGAACATCTCATTCCTTGGTGGTAAATCTCAGTGTCACTCAACCCCCAATATAATTTACTAAGCTAAACCCCTGATATTGGGTTGTTGGCAATAATAAGGGCCACTTAATTACGCAAGACCGGGAGCCCGAAGCAGATGGCGTACACAAGACATACCACAGCCAAGTCAAACAACTCGCCCTTGGCAGTGGTTCATTTTTATAAAACGTAAGTGTCAAGGTTCTTGTCAGGAGGCAGCTTGCACCATGAAAGTGGGAAGAAGATGTGGCATAATGGCCAGAGCTGAAGACTTCGGAGCTGGGGAACCAGGTTCGAGTCTCGGCGTTGGCTCAACAGCCTATGATTCTGGTCAAATCACTTAATCTCCGCGTAAATGAATATGTCCTTAACTGGTGCTCATGAAAAGCGCCAGTGTGGGTGATTAAGTGCCGGTGCTGAGCACCGGAAACCACTGGCTCAAATTAAGCACTAGCCCTTCCTTGTTGAGCGCTTGGGATCGCCATGATATCCTTGTTCTCGTTCCCTCACGCTCTGCTCTGCCCCTTTGCTTCAAGTGGGCTAGGTTTTGCTTTACTATTAGAACGCAGTTTTTCCCTGTATTTTCATACTGTTTAGTTTGGTCAGAAACATTCGCCACCCAGTTTACCTGTTGCAGTGAGGCAGGTAGTATACTGCTGGAGCTGATCTGGGGATAATTGAAATACGCTTTTGGGAGCAGTAGTTCTCATCTCATCCTCTTGTATTGCTCGCCACTTAGAGTAAATGTCAACGTGTGAGATAATAATTAGTGTAGGAAACTGAGTTTTTGTTGTAGTGCCCCCCACTTTTTTCATGGTAATGGGTGAAACTTTGATTGAAGTGTATTGGGTTCCTGCTAACCAGATCCCCAGGACCAGTGTTCTTTCCCTAAAAACTGTACAATTGTTCCCCCAATTGGCACGCTTTACCACCCTCTGTAAGTCCCTAGTAAATGGTATCCCTGGTACCCAAGACCTGAGGTGTTAAATAGGGTCCCTAAGGGCAGCAGCACGAATCGTGCCATCCTAAGGGACCCCTCACCAAGCACATGCAAAACTGCAATTGAAGGCTGTGTGTCTTGGTGCAGACAAAATTGAAAACACGAAATGCCACACATCCATGTGTGCCATGTCCCTAACACTGCCTGTAGTATTTGTAAGTCACCCCTACAGCAGGCCAGACAGCCCTAAAGCAGGGTGCTGAATATTTTACATGCGGACATACCTGCATGAGGAGATAAGCCCCTCTGCTGGTCAGTTCTATTACTGCCAGTTGCCAGGTAAGCCATTTTAAAACATGTGCTGGACACTGGTGAAGATGGGTTCCCCAGCTACATGGTGGCTTCAATGAAAGTAGGAATTTTGGGTATCAAACATCTCATATTGCTAAACCCACACTGATGCCAGCGTTGGATTAACAATACATGCACCCAGAGAGCACTTTAGAAGTGCCCCGTGATAACCTACCAGCTTCTGGTGTCCTTGCTGGCTGGTTTCTGCCAGTCTCCCACCCGAGACACTGTTCTGACCTCCTAGGGTGAGAGCCTTTGCTATCAGGAGACCCAGAACGAAAGCCTGTCTGGGAAAGGGGTGTAAAACCCCCTCCCAGAGGATGACCTGCTGAATAGCCTCCTTAGGCCGGTGAGCTTCAAAGAAGCTGCTGCCTTTGGAATGTGAATCTGTCTCCCCTAACAGGAGAGGAAGCCACCACCCGTTCAGAGCCCCCTTGGCACCTGGACAGGTGGGAAAATTAGCTAGTCAGGTAGGACTGCCACCTCCAGGCTAGTAGTACCACTAAAGTGGACTACTGTGAGGTGGATATGATTTTTCTGAAGTAGCCATCCTTGTGATGGCATACTTAGGAATTCTGGGACAGGGTTATGCCAACTTATCACAGGAAGTGGTCATATAGGGGATGTAGTGACCCCAAGGGTCCGTAGCTCATTGGCTACTACCGTGCACTCCCCTAACACCCCTAAATTCAGTATTTAGGGGAGTCCCTGGCACCAGAGAAGGAGATACTGATGAGTTGCAAAGGCAGAACAGACAGAAGAAGCAGCTGACCTGGTACCAACCCTGCTGGCCTGTCTGCATCCCTCGTTGAAAACTGCACCCAAAGTTGACTCATACACTAGCTGTTGACTCCAGAAACCTGGGAGGACTGCCTGCCTTTGTAAAATACTTAAGACCTCCCGTGAACAGCAGACCTGTTCTGAAGAAGCTCCAAAAGAAAAGATTCTGAGGCCCCAGAACTGCCAAAACCTGACACCTGAAGTCGCCACTGCACCCGTCCCCTCCGGCCTGAGTTGAAATGGGCTGCCAGTGCCAACAAGGTTCCCCAGCTCTCCAGAGCTCAAGTCCATTGTGGTTTCACCCCTCATGGATTCCCCGACATCGTCTGCAGCCTCTGCACGCAGGCCCCCTAAACCGCGACTGCTCTGGTAAGGAAAAACCTGCTGCCTAAGGACACCCCTGCACCGTCTCCCCTGGTCCTTGGAGAAGAGGACCAAAGATGTCCCCCCAGCCCACTTGCTGGTTCAGCTCAACTAGCTTCCTAGCCAGAGCCTGCTTTCTCTTTTCACAGAGACCGATCTCCATAGAATAACATTGGGCTCCCGACGCAGATTTGCACCCTGCACCCGGCCGTCCTCATGCCGCTGGTGGTGTACTGTTGGTGCTGCCTTGGACCTTGCCCGTCACTCACCTTAACTCCTGGAGATTGGTCCTGTAAGTCAATGTGCTGTACCTGTTTGCAGAACTTGTACTTCCTTTCATTGGATAACATTGTAGAACTCAGAAATTGCACTGTGTCCACTTTTTAAAGTGAAAAGAATTTATATTTATAAAGATACTTACCTGAACGATTTTTTCTCTAAAGGCAAATCATATATAAATGTACCTGGTATTTTTATAAATTGGTGTGGATCTCCTTCTTGAGTCATGTTGTCATTTATTAATCAGTGTGTATTTTTTAAATGTCTTGCACTCCTCTGTGTTCTGCCTAAGGCTGCTCGGTCAAACTACTCCCTATTCAAGCTCTTTGGGATTGCATAGCAAGACCCTGTTCACTCATAAAGGAACCCCTGGACTCTTTACACTATATATCAACTTATTAATATATCACATAAAGAGCCAGCTTCCTACAATTCGCAGTTTGAATTCCAAGTGTTGTTAAAAGTGGGGAATGTATTCTATGAAAACCTATTCACCTACTGTCTTGCTGTAGTTTTATTTAAATCTCCAAGGGAGGTTTGGCGGAAAGGAGGACGTGCTGTGAATCTACAACTCTCTAGATCTGCACCAGGCCTTACATGTGTGCAGTGCTTTAAATAGATATACAAAACTATTGGTACTCTCTCATTAAATGTATTGAGTTGAGCCGCAAGGTGCAGGTACTCTCCCTTTCATATTAAAGAAGGGCTGGTATGCAGTTCTGGACAGTGCCTGCCCATTTAAAGCACTGCATGTGAGTTAAATCTAAAAAGGTGAAGAATGGGCTTAAAGCTGCTGGCTATGTGTGTGTGTATGGCCTGAATTTAAAGAGGTGATATCAACATCCTTCCAAAGCTGTCTGGAGCGACCAATGAAACCAGCGGCCACTCACGAATGAAAACAAAAGAAAGTAGATTGACGAGGAAGCCAGCCAACGGTAAGTGATGGGTGGGCTCTAAGCTCTTTTTAGGTCTTGCCTAGCGAACGCAGCGCATGCGCTGTTTCGCCTTGGCGAACCTATTGTTGTCGGTTTTGCTAGTGAAGGGAGACAAACCATGTGCGCGCACGGACAGGCGATGTGCACGCGCATGGCCTCACCTCTCTAGCGATATTAGCTTTCACATGCTCCCACCGCGCTCTCACTTTCGTGCGCTTCATTTAGCTTTCAGTTTCACTGCAACTGTGCGAGGCAGCTTCAGAGCTGTGGCCGGCGCCGGACAACAGATGTGCACACGCACGGCGTCTCATTTTGATAATGGGGCAGGCTGCGAGGGTGAACATGCTACGGAATGTGAGTATGTTGCTGTTGTTAGACAAGCAAGTGCTGAGCATGTCTGTGAATTGCTGAGGATGTAATTTTAAGTGGGTGGGCACTGACCTGCTTTTTGGGTGCTATTGAGTTCTGTTTTTTTGTCCTGTGAAACTCACGTCGAAAGTACCTTCCTTCGAGTGTCCGTCTTGGAAGCTGGATTCTGAAGTCCGCGTTGCAGGAAATAAAAGCGACTCTTAAATGAAACCAAAACTTTCATAAATACTTACGGTTTCGATATGACTGCTCGCCCAACAAAGTTCAATCATGTTTTTAAAGCTCTAAAGACAGAAGCAATCTCATAGCAAAGTTGAACTACTGTAACATGTACCACAAGCCAGTTGTTTTTTTAGTTTTGTTTTTGAAATGGATTAATCTGAAACTTTCCATTGAAATGCTTTGAATTAAACATTGTTTTTCACGGCCACATCAAGGATTAGTACCGGTAATTAACGGCGGAGATAAATTAAAGCGACACATCTTCACAGCTCCAACAGTGAGATTCGCTCCCTTATCATTATAGCAAGCACACCTCGACTGAACAAGTGTTGTGTGGAATCCACCACTGCACCGTAGTGCTGCGTGGTAGTTTTTGAAAGTTTCACTGCAATGCAATCGGTCTCGCATTTACGCGAGTTTAAGCTATTGACATTGTAATTAACAATGCCTTTTATGTAAGTTTTAAAAACGAAAACAAAAATAAAAGGCATTGTTATTTGTAATGTGAACAGCTCAAACTTGTGTAAATGCGAGACCTATTCCAGTGCAAATACTTGTTATGAATGGGCAAAATCACTGCCGTTGGTCCTTGAGTTAGGTAAACCTACGATTGTAGCAGCGTTAAATACCATAGTTAAAATTTTGACCATGTACCAGAATCTGTTTTGTAAAAGTCCACAGGTATCCCATTGGGACCTGGAGCTTTCCTTGTGGACATATCCTCAATCGCTTTCTGTACTTCCTTTACCCCAAACCCTAACAAGAGTGGTGCAGTACTTGGTACCCAGAAGGAGTCTGTTTGTTCTGTAGTCACCTCTGCGTAAATCTGCTTGAAGAGACTAACCCACTGATCAGCAGGAATTACACACTCAGTTCTTGTCATATAATTGTTCTTAAAAAAAGGACTATTTACTACCTTCCAAAATGTAGCACTATCGGCATTGGCACTAGCCTGGGTTAGGTCCTCCCATGCCTGTTCCTTTAAAGCATCCTTCCTTAATTTTAGAGCCTTATCATAAGCTTTCATTGGGTTTCAATCAATTCAGAATCCCTGCGTGTACTTTTAAATGCAACCATAAGGGCTTTGTGAGTTTTAGAGCAATCGGCATTGAACCATTTAGCCTTGTTGGTACCCGCCGAGCTCCTTTTACCAGTTAACCTTTTTACAATCCGCTTTGGCAATTTGTCAAATGTCTTTAGGACTTCCTTGGGCTCATTATGTAAGTTGAGGCACTGCTCGATATCTGCTTTGCCCTCAGTACATAACTCTGCTAAAAAGAGCCCAGGGATGATTTTCCCCCATCTTATTTTCCGGTCCTGATCCGTGGGCTGAAAAACCCAATTTGCAAGGGTTCTTAACTTGACACCCCAGAAGACCATTAAACCCTTAGATTCTGCAATAATCGGGTTATGATCACTGAAACCAGTCCAAGCCGATCTCACTTCCCTTATATTTTGGTGTAGTGGGGCTGATATTGCGATATAGTCTATAGTTGAGCAGCTCCCTCTCCCAAAATAGGAAGGTATTATCCCTGCTTCATCCATGGACTCTAGGCAGTGCAAGTTATTACTAGCAAATGGGCTTTCTAACCGGGCCCCCTTGGCGGAATATTCAAAATGGTCCATGAGTGGTAAGTTGTCAAATGTCCCCCTCTCTAATAAACATTTTAAGGGGCAGCGGTGTACATAAAAATCCCCTATTATGATCATTTCATAGGGGGTATGTCTGTCCTGTGCAAGGTCCTCTATAAAACTTTCAAGAGCAATTAAATGCTCACTATCATTTTCCCTACAGAATGAGTTATAAAAGTTTACAATCACCAGGGTTATGCTACTCAGAAAATTAATTCTACTGCTAACAGGTGTGGAGAGGAGCTGGGCAAACTCTTAATAGTACATGACAGTTCAAGCGATATTAAAGTGAGCAGTCCACCCTTTGCTCGCCCTATAGCTGAAGGAGATGCAGATTTAAAAAATGTGGCAAAACCATCCATAACAAAGGAGTCAGACGTGTCCCAAGTTTCTTGCAGTGCAATGATATGGCCCACTTTTATTATCGCTACCCACTGCTCGTCATCTTTTTTCGCCTTCTGCCCCGCAATATTCCAAGACATGAAGGTACACACAGAAGGGTCTGTCACTTTATGGTCACAATGTAAAGAAACAGGGTGGTTGTTTGCGCTGTTAAAGGAGGGTTGGTACTGATCATAGTATCAGTAGAGGCTAGCTGTCAGTCCATACTATCAAGATCCCTAATGGGGCAAATCTATTTGCGAAGGGAATAGTTGTATTCATTGTAGTACACATTTATTGTGTTTGTGACAACATCCCTTGACGCCGACTAAATCTAGTGCCCCTACTACTAGAATGTAACAACCCATCTGGGTAAAAAAGGAGAGAAGAAGAGCCTGGATTCCCGTATACGCATCTGCTCTCCTCTGGCCTTTTATCATGGCTCTTGCGCGTAATGGGTGAGTTACATTAACCACAATAAAATCCCCGCACCTGTCTTTACTTGTGGCTTTCCCCATCCAACCCACTCTTTGGGCCATGATAACATGGGGGGGGGGGGCACAGATCGACCACTTATTAGTAATTTGTCCAGCCAGTGTGTTACCTTGTGTATTAAATCCATTGTTGTCTCTTTGGAATTCTCCTGCAAGGGAGGCACACCTACTAGGACGGTCACTAGAGGGGCTGATTCGGGGGGGCAAGTGTAAGATGTCAGTTATCTGTCCCAGCAGGCTATTTGAGTTAAGGGGTTTCAGGCCAATGGATTCAGTCCCGTGGGTCACCCGAGTTTCTTTTGGCACAGCCCCTAGTGATTTGTGCAGGGCTTCATCTCGGGTAACGCCTTCAACCCTACCATTTTTAGGGTGACCCATTCGTCCCTGTAGGCCTGTCCTATCTAGGGTTTGTATACTAGGCCTGGTAACTGACTGCTGAGTCATCCTGTGTGCCGTATGCACACTTTTACTGGTTAATGTCCCCATACTATTTGAATGTCCTTCAGCGTCATGGCCCTCTGACGCCAAAGGACACTGACCCCACCAGTTCTGCCCCCATACTATCCGTTGTACGGTTAGTAAAACGCTCATTTGACTGACACAGTAATAATTCTAGCTCGTCCAACCATGGGATTATAGGAGATAAGTGTGTCTTTAGAATTTCTTCTATTTTTAATGAAAGGATATTTAGGAATTGGCTCAAACCCCCATTAGCTTGATCAAAGAAGGCAGGTTCTGATAGTTTTTTTGGCTGCTGTGCCATTCACTTGCCTCCACCTCCACCTCTTTTCTTCTTTACTGGGGGTTCCAGCATAGATGCACCTTCTCCTTGGTTGCCCTCGACCTCATCCAATAAATCGGTGACAAACATTAGAGAAGGCACAGCCTCGCTTTGCACTGTATGGACTGGGGTGTTCGATGGTACCGGGTTTGGGGGCAGATTATTCAATTCCAAAAAAAGTCTCCTTTCGGTCAGGGCAATTTCATTTGACAAAACATTTGCTGCCCTGGCCAAACATGAGTCAAGGGTTGTCGCCGCCGCCCCCCCCCCACTAGGCCCTGGCATAGACTGCTTTCTCTTGCCCATGTCTTTTCAATCAGCCTGCAAACAGTGGTTCAGTATAAATATGCTACAAGCTAAAAGCGATAAGTCCCTGGATGCTAGATGCTGGGTTTGAAGCAAAATTCCAGACTGTGTGTAAAAGCCCTCTACATGTTTTATAGCACCACTTGGTGCTAAGGGCTAAGAACAGTCTGCTGAGACATCTAGGGGGTTTAGAGACCCACTACTCCCAGTCCATAATTGCCCACTATAGGTAGACAAGTAGCGATGAAACAGAGACTAAGATCTTAACCTTGATTCAGAATACTAGCTGGTTGAGAGGAATATAGCACGTTACAACGCGTGCTGTTGCCACGTAGTAGGTTATAACGCGGTTGTTACAACGACCGCGTTGTTACCACGTGTGGCTTTACATAGCAAGTTGTTCCTTTTTTTTTTTAATTTCAATGATTTTTATTGAGATTTTTGTCATAAAAACAAAAACAAACCCAGCACATACAAAGCTAAACATTTAGTCATACAAAAAAATAGAACATGCACAAAATCCGTGAATTCTATAGTCTACGGTACCCACCGCTTCCTTCTATTTCTTTTATGGTCTGCTCTTCCCCTCTGTTCTAGTAATGAGTCTAGTTTATGTAGAGAGGAGATAGGGGCCTGAGCTGCGGTACTTGTAAAGGATCATAGATAGAACAAAGATACCAAGCTCTCTCTCTCTAACAGCTATCAGGCCGAGGTCGCGCTTCGCTTTTTTCATGGGGGTTCGTATGGGCCTATGTACTTGTCCATAGAAGTCCACATCCCTCTGTTGGGTTGTTTCCACGGTGAGTCTCGTAGGGTCAACATATCCGCACCTCTAAGGTATGTTACCCAGTTGAGCCACCCTTTGAACGATGCCTTGGATGTGTTCTTCCACTTATTTAGAATCATTTTAATCCCTGCAGTAAGCAAAAGATCGAGTAGATCGCTGTCTCTTTGTGATAGTGGTTCTGTCGTGATAGGGGTAGTTACCAGGGTTGCGAAATCTGACTTGAGGAAACACCCTAGCATGTCATTTAGGAAGGTAAAGATTTTCTCCCAGTAGGTTTTAACTTTAGGGCAGTAGAAGATGAGGTGTGCTAGATCTCCCTTCTCGCTATTACCGTTCCAGCATAGGTCATTTGTGTTTATGCCCAGTTTCGCTAGGCGAGCAGGAGTCCAGTGTAGTTTGTGTAAGATCCAGAATTTTGTCTGAGCTAGTACCGGGGTTACTTTACTGTGTGTGGGGGAGGACCATAATGTTTGACTTTCTTTCTCGCTTAGGGTGTTACCCCGCTGTGACTCCCAGTAGGTTTGTACTTTGACGCTCAGTCTTGAAGTGTTTGGGCACAGAAGTCTATAGATGTGTGACACTTGGTGGCCCGTTTTGTTAATGCTGGACATATATTGGAAGATTGAGGGTATGGCATTGGACAATCTTGCTCTGGACACTGCCGCCTTGATTTTTTAGGAAGTTTTATAGTTCGATATCCGGTAGGGTGTGTCTGTCCTTAAGCGAGCTGAAAGTGATGGGTCTCCCTTCCTCTTCTAGCTGGATGGGGAGGGATATTCCTGCTTCCACCCATGTTTCCATATAGAGTGTTTTGCATTTGTATTTTATTTTGTTATTTGACCATATTGATTCCCATCTCGAGTTTGTTAATCTGTGTTAACTTCTGATCAACCTTCAGTTGGGCGTTTCTGGTGCTTGTGAGTATAGTATTCATTAGGGTGTTGTGTCTGTTGGTTGTTAGAAGTGCTATTGGCTCTAGATTGTTCAGCCACGCCGGTGTATATTCCTGGTCTGGTAGAATCCAGTAGCTGCCCTGTTTTGCTAGGAAGGCCGTTTGGAAAGTCCTGAAGTCTGCCAGGTTTAAACCCCCCAGAGTTTTCGTCAATCTTAGTTTCTTAAGACTCATCCTTCGTTTTTTGTCTCACCAGATAAAGTTATTTAGCATCTTGTCTATTTTGCGGTGGAAATCTACAGTGAGGGTTAGAGGGAGCATGTTAGCGAGGTAGTTGATCATGGGTGTGACCATCATTTTGATTGTTTCAATCCTCCCCCACCATGTGATAAATTTTGGTGACCATCCCTCAAGCAGCATTTTTATCCTGTTCAAAAGCATCTTCTCATTGTTTTCTAGCGTGTTTTTAAGATCTTTATCAAAATAGACTCCGAGGTATTTGATGAACCCGTTTTGCCAAGTGATGCCCGAGTCTCCCAGTACATCTCTAGTTGTATGTATGTTGAGGGGTTTACATTCCGACTTATCTCTGTTGAGTTTATAACCAGAGTGAGCCGAATATCTATTTATGGGGTCCATAAGGGCCATGATGGAGGTTTCAGGGCTTTCAGTAACGACAAGAATATCATCCGCATATGCCGCTAGTTTCGTTGTAGTGTCCTTGATGGCAAAACCCTTCACCCGCTTGTTGGCTTCAATTTCCCTGATCAGTGGTTCAAGTGCAAGTAGGATTAGTGAGGGGGATAGTGGGCATCCTTGTCTTGTGCCTCTGTGGAGTCTAAAGGGTTCGGAGATGGCCCCGTTTACCACTATGCGGGCAGATGGTTTGTCATATAGTGCCATAACTTTCTTTATGAACGCGATACCTAGGTTGAAACTCTGCATGCAGTGTTCTAGAAAATGCCATGATACCCTGTTGAAAGCCTTCTCTGCGTCGAGTGCTATGGCCACTGCTGGGTTGACTTGCTTGGCTGCTCTGTCGATAATTTGGCAAAGGAGTCTGGTATTGTCATGTGACATGTGTGATTTGAGGAAGCCCACTTGTGTGTCCCTTATTAGTTTTGGGAGTAACCCATTAAGTCTCACTGCTAGGATTTTTGCTTATATCTTGCAATCCACGTTAATCAGGGATATCGGCCTGTAATTTTGTAGGAACTGAGTGTTTTTGCCCTCTTTGGGTATGACTATGATGTTCGCCTCGGACATTGTTTGAGAGATGGACCCCGTCCCTTCGCAATGGTTGAAAACTTTTTTTAATATTGGCTGTAGTAATGTGATAAATGTTTTATATAATATGGCTGTATAGCCATCTGGTCCAGGAGCCTTATTAGTTTTAAGAGATTTAACTGCCATTTCTATTTCGGTTGTGCTGGATCTCTTTCTCCAAACTGAGTGCGTCTTCCGGTGTTATTTTTGGGAGATTTAAGCTGTTAAGGTATTCTAAGCTGCCCTTTTCATCTAATGTTTGGTCCTTATTATAGAGCTCCTGGTAAAAGTCACTAAATGTGCGTAGAATTTCTTTATGTTGTGTGTGTGTGATGTTATGGGGTCTGTGATCGCGGAGATCGTGTGTTGCCTTTGTTTGTGTTTTAAGTAGGATGCTAGTATTTTCCCCGCTTTGTTGGCTTTGCACAGGTTAATTGCCTTGTATTTGTTTACCCACAGGCCTGCTCTCTCGCTTAGAATTCTATTGTATTCGTATTTCTTTCTTGCGAGGTCTAACTGGGCCTTGGCATTTTTGTTCATCCTGCCTTTGATGTCCATGATCGTTCCCCTAATTGTGGTTTGTAGGGCATCCCAAATGATTTTGGGGTCCGCATCGGCTGTGTCGTTAAAATTAATGTATTCCTTTATGGCTTGTTCTATTCTGGTTCTATTACTTTGTTCTTTTAAGACATCACTGTTAAATCTCCATCTACGAGGGTGGTCTTCATTATGGCGGCCGTTTAGGAGTAGGTTGATACAGGAATGGTCTGAAATTGCTCTCGTGGCTATGTCCGTATGCTCTATTATGTGGGTGTGTGAGCCAGAGATCAGTATGTAGTCGATTCTGCTATATGAGTTGTGTGGGTTTGAATAGAAGGTGTAATCTCTTGTGTCCGGGTGTCCTTCAGGTTGTACTTAGTACATATATTTCTAAGTACTTTGTGCCCCCCTGGGGGTACTGTGTGGCAATGCGATTGTCTGTCTAAGGTGTAGTCCAATGCCATATTAAAATCGCCTGCTAGCACTGTTAGTTCATTTTGTGGGAGCGCTTCCATCCTCTCTGACACGTTATCCCAGAAGATGGCATCGTCCGTGTTTGGGACATATATATTAAGTACATGACATTTTTTGTCTCCCCTTTTGAGGTGTGTCAATAGGATTCTTCCCTCTAGATCAGATTTATGGTCTTCTATGCTTATCTTGGAGTTCCTATTCATTAATGTGATCACTCCACGTTTTTTCCCTACAGCCTGAGAGTACGCCATTTGCCCTGTCCATCTTGCCCTAAACCGTTCTGCATCATCTTGTGATAGCCTGGTTTCTTGGAGGAGAAATACGTCCGCTTTTGGTTTAGCTAAATAGTCAAGTACTTTCTTCCTTTTGACTGGGTGGTTAAGGCCTTTGACATTCAAGGACACAATCTTCAGATTGGATGAGAGAGATGGTGCCTTAATTTGTATGGGGGTCATTATGTGAGGCTAAGCTGTGGTTGTGAGGTTCTGACCCTGCCCCCTTTCTATATGATAGTGCTCACGTTGGTTCTTAGTGTTTCGTGGGTATTATCCTTGACTCAGGTCTCTCTCTGTGAATATATTCACTTTTGCCCATGCTCCTTTCGTTTCAACAATGTGCATGAGTTTGTGGGTGGGGAGATTTGGAGACAAGAGGGTACACGATGTAGAAGCTACATTCGAGTGCTGGACAAACAGTGCTAGAACTAACTTGACATACAGACAATTAAACCCCCCGCAAGAAAAAGTCCCTCCCTCCCGCCCCCCCCCGCGTCCTACTTCTTGAATTTTGGACGTGTGACAGCAAAGCTCATTCTCCTCTTCCCTGGGGTGTTATTTCTACAGTGCTTATCTTCTTTGCCTCCCAAATTACTTGCATCTTATTTGCTCTATTTACCTCTTTGTTAGTCTGGAGGTCCGTGACATAACATTGATTTTAAGAAAAGGATATTATTGATCTAGTGTTCGCTTAATTCGCTTCAAGACATTAAAAACGCATGTCTGCAATGTTGGGTTTGGTGATTGTTCCTTCCAGGTGCCAAGCAGCTCCCAGCACGCAGTCTTTTCTGAAGGTCGATCCAGGGCATTGGTTCTTCAGGTAGTCGAGTGGTTAGAAGTAATGGTTTAAGTGAGGTAGATATTGAGGGTGAGGTAGGTGGTTGTACATGTGATAGTGTCCGGCGTTATGAGGTGAAAATAGCTTCACACGCTCTCCCCTAGTTCTGGTGAGGCTCTTCTCTTGTTTGCGTTTGCTTGCGATAGCTCCATATTTTGTGTTGACGGTCCTCGTAAATAGTTGGATAGATCGTTGGGGTCTTCAAAGATGTGCACTCTGCCCCTGTCTGTGATTTTGAATTTCGTAGGGCCTATGAAAGAGAAAAGGATGTTTTCCTTCCTCAGTTTTTCCCTTTGTGTAAGAAACCGTTTTCTTATGTCTACTGTGTGTTTCGAGAAGCCCTGAGTTAGGATTATTTTTTGACCGTTCCACATCAAATTCTGCTTTTTTCTGGCCAATGCAAAAATGGCTTCTGTATGTTGGAGTCTCAGTGGTTTGCATATTATGGGGCGCGGCCTAGCCATATTCGTCGGTCTATATGCCAGAATTCTGTAGGCTTTGTCTAGTTCAAGAGGCATATCGAACTTCAGGTTGGTGAGTTTAGGGATCAAATCTTGTAGGAAGGCCATGCATGAACCGTTTTTTTCTTCTTCTCCTTCGGCCATTCCTAGAATCCTGATGTTCCCTCTTCTATTGCGATCATCCAGCTCAGCTGTTTGTTTTAGAAGTATTGCTGTTGTTTTTGAGAGTTCCTGCAGAGCCTTGTTGAATTTTTGTTCTCTGTCTTCCACATCACTTACTCTCTGTTCTACATCCGCTAGTCTGTTATTTGCTGCATGTATGCCTGCTCTAACTGCAGCCAATTCCAGCTGTATGGCATCCGTGGTTTGCTTGGTCGATTTCGCTAGATCGTGTACATCTGCCAGTTTTTTTAGGATCATATCCAGCGTGCTGTTAATGTCTGGTCTTTGTTTGATAGGGGATTCCAGATTCTCACTCTTATTTTTTGTTTGTTTGTTGTGTGAGCTTCACATCGTTACCAGCCATCGCAGCTCGACCCCTCTTCTCCTGTTGTAGGGTGAGCCTACTTCTAGCCTTCCACTCTATGATTGAGTTTCTTATGTGTCTACTTTGCTGATAATTGGCTTTAGATTCCTCAGATCTCTGTCTTAGAGTCGTAAGTTGTTGTTGTGTTATGAGTGGCGGATATGACCAGTTGGTCTATGTATGTAGACAGTATGTCAGTTATGGGCCTGACTTCGCTGCTCTGGATTGAATAGCGTATTTTCTTTTACTGTTGAGCTAGCTATTCCCTGTTGTGCACCCCGCTGAGTTTTGTCTTCTTTCAATTATTCTTTTGTGTACGTTCCCCTGTAATTGGCATCATTTTGTCCATTGGTGTCTTGGCCCTCTTGGGTTGCGTTCTGGGTCTCTCCCGGTCACTCTTGCGCTGTGTTCCCTATCGTTGTTAACTTGAGCTTTAGTTGGTGTTGTTATAGGTCATCGGTCGCACTGTTGTCTGGTGCGAGTGGCAAGTTGCGGAGCGGGTCTGGCTATTCGGCTATGCGGCTATGTTTTCCAGAGAGTCGAAGCAGTGCGAGGCTTGGGAGCGTTGGTTTTGACCCTCCTTTCCGAGTTAGAATATCGTCGCTCCCCATGTGTTGTGCTGGTTGAGCGTGTTGTCTCCTGCTTGGCTTTGTTGTTGTTTGCAGTGCGGCCATAAGATGGCGGCGCCCTGCCGATAGTTTCGGTTTCACTCCGGGAGCGCTGAAGTATTAGGCATGCCCCCTGATCTTCCACTGGACTATGGGAAGCAATAGTGCTCCGGTTTGCAATATCAGATCCCCTTATCCTCTTCTCATACCCACCGTTTTGAGCAAGACTTACGTTGTTTTCCGAAACCTATCGCATCATAATTGTTTTTGTTCTCCCCAAAATGGCGGCACCCAGCAGCCAAGTCAGTTTCGGTTTCCCGCCAGATATTTTAACGGAAACTTTGTTTGTCAGTATATCAGTGCTGTCCCTTCTGCGATATCACGTGTAGTTTTCCTCTGCACTGACCTTACTTGAACGAATATGTTGCGGAGCTCACCGTGTGCGTGGCTGAGTGTGGGTCTTTTTCATCGGGGGTAGTTCAGCTTGCGATCACCATCTTTGGTCCTTTCCTCTTCTCCGACCCAGGTCTTTCCTTCCTGGGATTTTCTCCTCCTTCGTTGCTTGCTCGGTTGAGTCGAGCTGCGTTGCCATCTCTCTGCTAGTTCTGACGTCTTCTGATGCCCCTGTTTTTTTTCTTTCTCTCTCAGCACATTTAAGTCCACTGGACTATGGGAAGCAATAGTGTTTCGGTTTGCGGTATCAGACCCCCCTATACGTGAGGCGACCTCTTCACACACCTGCCGTTTGAGCAAGGCTTTCCGTTGCTTTCCGAACCTATCGCATCATAATTGTTTTGTTCTCCCCAAAATGGCGGCTCCCAGCGGTCAAGTTAGTTTTGGTTTCTCGCCAGATATTTTAACGGAAACTTTGTTTGTCTGTATATCAGTGCTGTAACTTCTGCGATATCACATGAAGTTTCCTCCACACTGATCTTGCTTGAACGGGTATGTTGGAGGGCTCACCGTGTGCGTGGCTGAGTGTGGGTCTTTCTCTTCTGGTGTAGTTCAGCTTGTAACCACCATCTTTGTTCCTTTTCTCTTCTACGACCAGGGTCTTTTCTTTCTGGGATTTTCTCCTCCTTCTTTGACTTGCAATGTAAAGCCAAGAGTGGTAACACCGCGGTCGTTGTAACAACCGCGTCGTTACCTACCTGTGTGGTAATAGCGTTACAACAAACAAATGATGGACGGAATGCTGACAATGCAGACATTCTCCCCCAGTCAAGAGATCTGGGTTAAATCCATCGTTCTTTTGCCCACTACACCACCCCAGTTTAGACATGGCCATATGCAAATCAGTCTTGACCCTGTGCCTCATGGGAACAGTCCAGCCCGAACTGCCAAGCCATGTCTTCCCTGGACCGGAATCAAGCATCCTAGGACCGGTTTCTGGCTATCAGCCGTCATAAGCCAGGATAGCTTGACTCCAGTGGCGTAGTGAGCACGGGTCCCACGTCTGGGAATACCCATCCCACTTAGGGCGAAAAGCGTTACAACAAACAAATGTTGGACGGAATGCTGACAATGCAGACATTCTCCCCCAGTCAAGAGATCTGGGTTAAATCCATCGTTCTTTTGCCCACTACACCACCCCAGTTTAGACATGGCCATATGCAAATCAGTCTTTACCCTGTGCCTCATGGGAACAGTCCAGCCCGAACTGCCAAGCCATGTCTTCCCTGGACCGGAATCAAGCATCCTAGGACCGGTTTCTGGCTATCAGCCGTCATCAGCCAGGATAGCTTGACTCCAGTGGCGTAGTGAGCACGGGTCCCACGTCTGGGAATACCCATCCCACTTAGGGCGAAAAGCGTTACAACAAACAAATGATGGACGGAATGCTGACAATGCAGACATTCTCCCCCAGTCAAGAGATCTGGGTAATAGCAGCGTTGTGAACTCTGTTTCCCAGTTGAGAGTGGTGGTTTACTATTCTCTAGGCATTACACTCAATTACCGGCACAGGTTCTATAAGGGCTGCAGTGGAACAGTACGCCAATGTTCATATAAATGCAGACTGCTAATGCAGTAAATACACAACTAACGATCACCCATCCGTCAAGGACACACAGAGTACAATAGTTCTAACTTAGTTTTCTAGGCACACTGTATCACTCCCAACACCTGCTAGGTTCGTTGACCCGCGTTGCGGGAAGTAAGTAACCTACTTACTTATGTCTCTAGTCCATTGCTGCAGGTGATGTCCAACAATGTCAAACCGGAGACAAAATTGAAGAGAGGTGGCCCAGCCCTTCCTCTTCCTGAGAATGATGGGCCTGCCCTTGGCCCACACGAGTCCCGTGCAGTGGGAGCTTACCAATGGATTTACGCGCTTCCGGGCACGTCTGGCAGCGCCAGCGGTGCAGGGGAGCCTGGGATACTGAGTCTTTAGGCATGCTCACCCCCCGATGGCAGTTCCGAGCGTCCCCATGAGGCATAGGCTGGCAAAAAGGGATAGAATTGCAGTGATCTAAATCTATAATAAAAGGCTCATTATAAAGAGCAGAACAGTGACTAACCCATCTATCAGGGAGAATTGCAAAGTCAAGGGAGGCGCTTCCTGTTTCAAAGTTTTTTATTGGCATTTAAAATTATGATAAAATGTTTCAAGCTTAACTGATTATTGGATAAGGAGGAATTCATAACCTTCCAGAGAAATCCAGTCTCTTTCTTATGGCCAGTCTTGACAAGGGAGTCTCTAGATTTTCTCTGATTTCATATTTCCTTTTGATTAGTGCTTCCTTAAAATGGAGTTGCCAATGCACTATCTCTGATTTGTCCCCGGGGTCTTTTATTCAGGGGCTGTCGTAGATCAGGAACGGTTTGAACTGAAAGTATAAGTGGTCAAATAATCTTTGTGGTTTAAAAACAACAGAACCACAATAAAATGTCAATATAAGCATATTCTGAAAGGAGACCAAAATCAATCTATCAGATAAAACACGTTTCAAAATAATTATAAATATAATTTTAATGGAATTCTTAAGTTGCTTTAGAAAAGTTTCAGGAATAATGTGTTCCTGATTTTCTTATAATGCAATTTAAGTTCCACTGGTTCACATTAGTGGATTTATCCGGATACTGGGGGAGGAAAAAAGATAGTAGCAGGGAATTGTGGCGACTGTAACCGATCAGGTGATCCAAAAAGAATGAAATATTATTAGCAAAATTGTTAAGGACAAAAATATAATTGATCATGCTAGAACAATCCCGGCCTGTATTAGGGTTAGAACAGTTGTCTAATGTAGATGCCCATTGTACATTAATCAGATTCCTATCAGAGATTCATTCCTTGCGGATCCTGTTTGCCACTAATGATAGCGACTTCCATTCAAGAAAGATTGTTTTTGTCATAACTGAGAATTAAAATCACCAGCTACAATTATAGAACAAGGGTCGAAAAATGAATGAGGGATTCCAAAATAAATCCATATGCTTAAACAGACCATTGAAATTACTACATTTGTTTAGGACACAACTAGCATTGTAAAAGTTGAAAATCATAGTTTGTGTGTCCTTACCCCATGCATTAGCACACACTGAGAATTATGAACATTGACAGATATCTGAGTTGTGTGACATGTCTAGACGCAGCCACTCAGACCTGTAAGCCCCCCTTAGGCCTCCCACAAGGGGAAGGGATGGCCGGAATAACAAATAGGGCAAATCCAAGTGGTGAGGTTATGTGGACATGTCTCCTGTAATAAAAAAATGTCAACCCGTCTGACAATTCAAGCCAGGAATAATTTGCTCTTTTGGGAGAGATGCCGGCAAATGCTCCAAGAAAGAATATTTAAGTACTCCGTAGAAAATGTTGAAAAAAACGTTGTCCAACTATAAAAAATGACACCTCTGCAGGAGGGTCTTTGGCAAAGTGGGTACAGGAGCAAGATTGTTGGCAGACTCATGTGGAGGAGAGTCAGTCAGTGCCCTTCATTGATTTCAAAGTGTGAATTTCTGCTTCAACTGCAAAAGACGTTTTAGCAATGCCAGGATTCGATGGAGAGGTTTTTTTGATCACATTATTGCCGCCTGAGATACCTTCAATAGTATTTGTTTCGGTGGGATCATTTTGAAAACACCGAGAAGAAATAATACATTTTTCAGTTCATTAATTGAGTTCATTGCTTTAATTAGAAAGGCGTCTAGGGAGTAGGAGGAAATAGCACGTTTCCTGCCACTTGATCTCTCCACGGGGACAGGAGGCAACATTATTTTGCCCATGATAAAACAAAAGAAATGATAACCAGTTACAAGTAAAAAAAAAGTGAAACACCAAGAAGAAGTATGGCCGAGCATCTTCTGCGCTCAGCACCTACGCAAAATCCCTGATGGTGTCAACATCTAATCGTATGAGCCAATGTTTCCCTAAAGATAACGGATTAACAGCAAATAAATCAGCATTGTCAATTAAATAAGTCTTGAAACAAGAAGATACAAGAAACCTCCTTTAAATTCAAAACCATGGAGGTTTATTGAATAATTAAAGTGCATTACAGAAAGCAACACTAATAGTAAATGCATGGAAAATCAGGGAAGAGAATGAGCATAAATCTCAATCTAATGCAGCAACGGGAATGACGAGAAGTCAAGCTTCCGAGCCAAACATTTCCAAGTCCTAAGCAAGAGCCAGACTGACGTAAATCCGCTTTGTAATGTCGGGGCAAACCAGAAGTGGCACCAGTGGCGGCTCGCAAAGGACGTGCTGCGGGGTGGTGAGGCGGGGCAGGGGAGAGGCAGGGTGGGGAGATAGAAAACTCAATCAATCAATCAATCAGTCATAGCATTTGTAAAGCGCACTACTTGCCCGTGAGGGTCTCAAGGTGCTAGGGGGTGGGGAATGCTGCTACTGCTCGAAAAGCCAGGTCTTGAGGAGTCTTCCGGAGGTCAAAACTCAGACATACGATGGAACGGAGAAACGTAATAATTACTTTCCTCCGTTCCGTCGTATGTCCTTGTTTGCTACCCCCCACCCCGCCGCACGCCCTATGTGAGCCGCCACTGCCTGGCACACCTCCAAAAACAGCTCCTTATATAACAAAATACAGTGAAAATTGCAGTGTTAGCATAAAGTGATCATACATCATTTCCAACGACAAATCAGATTACAAACTGTAATACTGCATATGCTAGCACCATTCCAAAACCATTGCCTAAATGAATGCTAGAATAACCCCATGTGACCTATTATCATTGGATGTGTCAATACAAATCTAGAACACTCAAAACAATGACAGTCTCATTTTATGAACAACCCTACAGTAGTTCAAGCGGGAAAAGCCTTGAAGATAGCAAAAGAACTGTATTATTCAGATGTCATAATACATTATATGTCATTAGTCAGTGCAGATGGTGCAAGGTACAAAAAAAAGTGCTCAGTGTGTGATGATATTTATATATATATGAGGACTATGTGGGGTGCCACAACCTTACACAGAGTTACACTCTTATACATGCTTATTCAATGTCCACTCAGAATCATAGTTAGACATAAAAGTGCATTCAAATTGGACATGGGCCCTGTAATTAATTAACTGCTATACTTTCATACCCCATTGTGATTGTATGTCTTGGGTTGATAGATCTGCAGATAGATTTGACTCAGAGAACCATAGTGCTATATATAACTATTTCAATCTGATTTACATTCTGGGTAAAAGGGTCTGTCTTTATTGGTATGCATATTGGAAGTAGTGAAAGGCTTTCTTAAGACGGTATGTTGTGTTTACAATGACTCATTTGCACAGACTTAAATATACAATGCATTTTTTATATCATATGTCATTTACATAGACTGTTATAATCAAGAAGAGAGAGGAGAACTAAAGAGGCTAGTCCGTTTCCCCAGTTTATATGTTAATAATCAATGAGAACTAGCTCTTGTTTAAATTGTTTGTATGTCTGTGGGTGGGGGAAAACCATTAGGTTTTTATGAAGGCCCTCACCCACCAACCTAGTTGGTGGCATGCTTTCTCATTGGGCCCCACCCGAGGTTCCGAGTGTACCTCAGGTGTGCTTCGACGCCAGATTACTGCGGAGCGGGTTTTTTTGGTTCGTGAGGGTGCTGTGGGTGTGCTCTGAGTGAGGTTTAAAATACTGTCCTGGGTGTCCCAAAGACTGTTTTAATGGTGGGCCCCAGGCAGTCAATAGAAACAAAGGCTATCGGACGTGCACGGTAGGCTTATGGCCTCCGACGTCCTGTGCGGTCAACTAGTTTCAGCCAGGCCTTTTCTTCTATGGGCTTTCGTCAGGACCTTATATGTGTGGGGTGTTACAGGGGGTGTTATGAGTTTGTCAGTGCCCTGTGTGTAAAGCACACGCTACGGTGCTTATATGTGCAAGAGGTGTTTCCTCTCGGGTTGTACCTGTAGGGGGTAAAAACAAGGGGACAGACATAACATTTAAGTAAAGGCTCCTAGTAGTGGGTTAAAGCTTATAGTGAGGCCGTACTAAGTGCCTAGAGGTGACCACGGACAAGGCGGTAGTGTTGGCATCAGTGGCGGGCAGTGAAAGAGTGGCCGGTCTCACAATATGCGCTATTGTGTGTGAAATTAGGCCTATGTACTGTAACCAGTGTTGGTAAAAACAGCAAAGTGGAGTTGCTTTAACCTGATTATAGCGAACAACTCAGCATGGAGCTCAGCCAGGGGCCAGGACCATGTGCTCTCTAAATAGGGGGAAGAAAAGGAAAAAGGCTGTTGGGGGAGGTGGGTGATATGCACCCAACAGTGTAACGGTAAAAAGGATGCACACACAGACACGGCCGGGGGCAGCATGAAAGGTGGCTGTACCGTTAGCTTGGTCAAGTTCAGGTACTTACTGTGAAAAGTTGCTGGACCCTCAATGAACCTGTTGTCCGGGCAGAGGCTCCGTGAGAAATGAGCTTCAGTGTAGAGAGTGCTTAAATACCTATGGGAAGGGCCAGGTGTTGCTTGTTAGCTGGGTCAGGTGTTGTGGCCTGGGCACGAGTCATGGGGCGTATTCAGCTTCCTGTTGTCTCAAGGAGGTGCCTGTAGTAGAGGAAATGGAAGAAAGACTCGCATGCAGGTGTATGTAGCGCTCTATCTAAATTATTTCCAAGGTGCAATTGGATGTCTAAGTTGCTAACATGTGCGTGCAAATGTGCGGATTATTTAGGGGAGTGCTAAACCATTAGGGGGAGTCGCGCTCCATCTGTGCACTGCAAAGGTGGGGCAGCCTCTCTATTTAAATGTAAGTGGCAACTAGGCGGGGCTAAGAAGGTAACGTGTGTTCATATGCAGGGATGTTGCTGCATATTGGCCCTGCTAAAAAATGGGGGTGATGAACCCACTGTGTGGGGGCTCATGAGTATGTGTATGAAGGGTACACCGTGGGGTCACTATGTTCTCGTGTAGGTGTATAGCCTGGCACAGTGTAGTGGGTCCAGGCAAGGCATCGAGTTTAGATGCCCTGCCGGCTGCAGTAAGGTTCACAGGGCATCAGTTGGTGGGATCTGATGTCGTCCCTTAGACTGAGAAGGGGGGGCCTCATTTGCTGAGGCTGCTCCACGGAATATTATCATCCAGTCCCTCCATGTGGGTGGACAATCTGTAGATCCAGCGTTGTTCTTTGGACAGTAGCTGCTTCTCGTTGTCTGTAGGGTGGACAGGGATCTGTTCAATGACCGTCCATCTGAGGTCATTGGTGGTATGTCCAAACCTAAGGAAGTGGTCTGTGAGTTAGCTGATAGTCTTCTTGCAACGAATCGTACTTCTGTGTTCAGTGATTCTGATGCGTATTTTTCTCGTGGTCATCCCCACGTAACGGAGCTGGCATGGGCATTCAATCAAGTACACTAGATTGGTTGAATTACAGTTCGTGTGCTTACGTTGGTGCAATGTTTTTCCGGTTTCCAGATCGAGGGTTTTGGTATGTGTCGTGAGGTGGCAGATGCTGCAGTCGCCACAGGGGTTGTGACCTGTGACTTTAGGGAGGTTTCACACTTGATGTAGTGTGGGGTTGGTGATGGTTTCCGTGGTTCTCGGCCGCGTGGAGATGAGTTGATCCCATAGGCTGCTCGATTTTTTAGAGGCGAAAAGGGGCACGTCCCAGTCTCGTTTGCCCGTGTTGATGATTCTCCAATTTTTCTTGATGATTTTAGCCACTGTATTGGAGATAGGGTTGTACGTGGTGACACAGGTCAATTGTGTTGTTGTTTCTTGACGGGTCGGTGTTTCCAGGAGGTCATCTCTATTTTGGTTCTTTGCCCGTATTTTGGTCCTGTTGATGATCCTTTTTGGGTAACCCATAACCCAAAATCATCAAGAAAAATTGGAGAATCATCAACACGGGCAAACGAGACTGGGACCTGCCCCTTTTTGCCTATAAAAAATCGAGCAGCCTACGGGATCAACTCATCTCCACACGGCCGAGAACCACGGAAACCATCACCAACCCCACACTACATCAAGTGTGGAACCTCCCTAAAGTCACAGGTCACTACCCCTGTGGCGACTGCAGCATCTGCCACCTCACGACACATACCAAAACCCTCGATCTGGAAACCGGAAAACATTGCACCAACGTAAGCACACAAACTGTAATTCAACCAATCTAGTGTACTTGATTGAATGCCCATGCCAGCTCCGTTACGTGGGGATGACCACGAGAAAAGTACGCACCAGAATCACTGAACACAGAAGTACGATTCGGTGCAAGAAGACTATCAGCAAACTCACAGACCACGTCCTTAGGTTTGGACATACCACCAATGACCTTAGATGGACGGTCATTGATCAGATCCCTGTCCACCCTACAGACAACGAGAAGCAGCTACTGTCCAAAGAACAACGCTGGATCTACAGATTGTCCACCCACACGGAGGGACTGAATGATAATATTCGGTGGAGCAGCCTCAGCAGATGAGGCCCCCCGCCCCCCCCTTCTCAATCTAAGGGACGACATCAGATCCCGCCAGCTGATGCCCTGTGAACCTTACTGCAGCCGGCAGGGCATCTAAACTCGATGCCTTGCCTGGACCCACTACACTGTGCCAGGGTATACACCCACACGAGAACATAATAACCCCACGGTGTTCCCTTCATACACATACTCATGAGCCCCCACACAGTGGGTTCATCACCCCCATTTTTTAGCAGGGCCAATATGCAGCAACATCCCTGCATATGAACACACATTACCTTCTTAGCCCCGCCTAGTTGCCGCTTACATTTAAATAGAGAGGGTGCCCCCCCTTTGCAGTGCACAGCTGGAGCGCGACTCCCCCTAATGGGTTAGCACTCCCCTAAATAATCCGCACATTTGCACGCACATGTTAGCAACTTGGACATCCAATTGCACCTTGGAAATAATTTAGAGAGAGCGCTACATACACATGCATGCAAGTCTTTCTTCCATTTCCTCTACTACAGGCACCTCCTTGAGACAACAGGAAGCTGAATACGCCCCATGATTTGTGCCCAGGCCAGAACACCTGACCCAGCTAACAAGCAACACCTGGCCCTTCCCACAGGTATTTAAGCACTCTCTACACTGAAGCTCATTTCTCATGGAGCCTCTGCCCGGACAACAGGTTCATTGAGGGTCCAGCAACTTTGCGCAGTAAGTACCTGAACTTGACCAAGCTAACGATACAGCCACCTTTCATGCTGCCCCCGGCCGTGTCTGTGTGTGCATCCTTTTTACCATTACCTTGTTAGGTGCATATCACCCACCTCCCCCAAACAGCCTTTTTCCTTTTCTTCCCCCTATTTAGAGTGCACATGGTCCTGGCCCCCGTCTGAGCTCTATGCTGAGTTGTTCGCTATAATCGGGTGTAAGCAACTCCACTTTACTGTTTTTACCAACACTGGTTACAGTACATAGGCCTAATTTCACACACAATAACGCATATTGTGAGACCGGCCACTCTTTCACTGCCCGCCACTGACGCCAAAACTACCGCCTTGTCTGTGGTCACCCCTAGGCACTTAGTACGGCCCCACTATAAGCTTTTAGCCCACTACTAGGAGCCTTTACTTAAATGTTATGTTTGTCCTCTTTTTTTACCCCCTACAGGTACAACCCGAGAGGAAACACCTCTTGCACATATAAGCACCGTAGCGTGTGCTTTACACACAGGGCACTGACAAACTCATAACAACCCCTGTAACACCCCACACATATAAGGTCCTGACGAAAGGCAGTAGAAGAAAAGGCCTGGCTGAAACTAGTTGACCGCACAGGACGTCGGAGGCCATAAGCCTACCGTGCACGTCCGATAGCCTTTGTTTTTATTGACTGCCTGGGGCCCACCATTAAAACAGTCTTTCGGACACCCAGGACAGTATTTTAAACCTCACTCAGAGCACACCCACAGCACCCTCACGAACTAAAAAAGCCCGCTCCGCAGTAATCTGGCGTCGAAGCACACCTGAGGTACACTCGGAATCTCGGGTGGGGCCCAATGATGAAGCATGCCACCAACTAGGTTGGTGGGTGAGGGCCTTCATAAAAACCTAATGGTTTTCCCCCACCCGCAGACATACAATTTAAACAAGAGCTAGTTCTCATTGATTATTAACATATAAACTGGGGAAACGGACTAGCCTCTTTAGTTCTCCTCTCTCTTCTTGATTATAACATTTCCTCGACAGTGCACAGCTGTGAGAGATTGTCTAGAACATGGCCGAAAACCCTGGCCTCACGTTCTCTGAAACTGAGATCAGCGAACTCCTCGCCGATCCGCTATTCACACTGGACATCAACATCGCCCAGACCATAGCTCAAACCACCGACTGGGACGCACTCACAGGAAAGAAAAGGAACAAGATCAGTACCATTCTACATAGAGTAATCCTAACCCAATACCTACGAACAAACAGCGCACCTAAAGGTCTGCTAGTCACCAATGCGCCCAGGATCTTCCTAGATGATGCCACATTCAGGAAGGACTGGGCCCAGATAGCTTGGCACTGCACCTGAGACTGGTTGGTCCTCATAATCAAAACCGCCAAACGCCTTTCGGACGCAATGATCATCGATATACAGGCCACCGAATCACATTTCAAAACTACGATAACCTCGTTCAAAAAGAAACTGGAAGAATCCAATAAAGAACTGAATGGGTATAAAGAGTACTTGACCCAAGCAAAGATAGAAAAATTTGACAAAGATTTAAATCAATCAATCAATCAATCATAACATTTGTATAGCGCACTACTCACCCGGAAGGGTCTCAAGGCGCTTGGTGGGGAAGGGTCCGCTACTGCTCGAACAGCCAGGTCTTGAGTTGTTTCCTGAAGGCGAGATGGTCCTGGGTCAGCCAAAGGTGGATGGGGAGGGAGTTCCATGTCTTGGCCGCCAGGTAGGAGAAGGATCTGCCTCCGGCGGTGGCTCTTCGGATGCGTGGTACGGCGGTGAGGGCGAGGCTAGTAGACCGTAGCTGGCGGGTGGGCGTGTAGAAGGTCACGCGGTCGTTGAGGTACTTGGGGCCCAGGTCGTGGAGAGAATTGTGTGCGTGGGTGAGGAGCCGGAACGTGATCCTCTTCTTGACGGGGAGCCAGTGTAGGTCTCTAAGTGGCCGGAGATGTGGCTGCATCGGGGGATGTCCAGGATGAGTCGGGCGGAGGCATTCTGGATGCGTTGGAGTCTTTTCTGTAGCTTGGCTGTGGTTCCGGCGTAGAGGGCGTTTCCGTAGTCCAGTCGGCTGGTGACGAGTGCCTGGGTGACCGTCTTCCTGGCTTCGGTCGGGATCCATCGGAAGATCTTGCGAAGCATGCGTAGGGTGTGAAAGCATGATGAGGAGACGGCGTTGACTTGTCTGGTCATCGAGAGTGAGGAGTCCAGGATGAAGCCCAGGTTGCGTGCGTGGTCTGTCGGCTTGGGAGTGGTGCCCAGGGCGGGGGGCCACCAGGAGTCGTCCCAGGCGGAGGGCGATGGTCCCAGGATGAGGACTTCCGTCTTGTCTGAGTTCAGTTTCAGGCGGCTGTTCTTCATCCACTCGGCGATGTCTTTCATCCCTTCGTGTAGGCTGGTTCTGGCGGTGTCGGGGTCTCTGGTGAGGGAGAGTATCAGCTGGGTGTCATCGGCGTAGGAGATGATGTTGAGGTTGTGTTGGCGTGCGATGGCTGCAAGAGGTCTCATGTAGATGTTGAAGAGGGTGGGGCTGAGTGAAGATCCTTGCTGAATGCCGCAGATGACTTCGGTGGCCTCGGATCGAAACGGGGGGAGGCGGACTCTCTGTGTTCTTCCGGTGAGGAACGAGATGATCCACTCCAGTGCCTTCTCTTGGATGCCGATGTTGCTGAAGCGTTGGACTAGGGTGCGGTGGCAGACAGTGTTGAACGCTGCAGAGAGGTGCAGGAGGATGAGTGCCGCTGTTTCCCCGTTGTCGAGCAGGGCTCGGATGTCGTCGGTGGCTGCGATGAGGGCGGTCTCGGTGCTGTGGTTGGCTCTGAAACCGGACTGCGAGGGGTCGAGGGATCCGTTCATCTCGAGGAAGGCGGCAAGCTGTCTGTTGACGATCTTCTCGATGACTTTAGCAGGAAAAGGGAGGAGCGAGATGGGGAGGTAGTTTTTGAGGTCGGTGGGGTCCGCTGTTGGTTTCTTCAGTAGAGCGCTGAGCTCGGCATGCTTCCAGCTCTCCGGGAAGGTGGCGGTGTTGAAGGAGGTGTTGATGATGTTCCGGAGTTGGGGTGCGATGGTGGAGTCGGCCTTGTTGAAGACGTGGTGGGGGCAGGGGTCGGTTGGAGATCCGGAGTGGATGGTGTTCATCGTGCGGGTTGTGTCTTCGGTGGTCACCGTGGTCCAGGTGTGGAGGGTGGTGGTGGGGGGCGTTGGTTCGACGGTTGGGTGCGTGGATGGTGCGCCGAAGCTGTTGTGGATGTCGGCGATCTTGCGGTGGAAGAACGAGGCGAGGGAGTCGCAGAGATCTTGTGACGGAGTGATGTCGTTGTTGCCGGTGCTGGGGTTGGAGAACTCCTTGACGATGGTGAAGAGTTCCTTGCTGTCGTGGGCGTTGTTGTCCAGTCGTTCCTTCAGTGAATTCTTCTTGGTGGTGCGGATAAGCTGGTGGTGCTTGCGGGTGGCGTGCTTGAGGGCGGTCATGTTGTCAGTGGTCCGGTCGAGGAGCCAGGTTTTCTCGAGGGTGCGGCAGGTCTTTTTGGAGTCCTTGAGTTCGTCGGTGAACCAGGATGCCTTCTTGCTTCTGGGTCTGCTGGGAGGGTTCTTCAGTGGTGCGAGGTCGTCGGTGCAGGTGGTCAGCCACTGCGTGAAGTTGCGGGCTGCTTCGTTGGGGTCCTTTGTGCAGGCGGGTGGGCTCTGGCTGAGGGAGGTGGTGAGCTGGTCGGCGGTGATCTTGCTCCAGCTTCTATGGGGAACCTGTTGCGGGTGGTGGTGGGTTGTGGTTCTTCTGAAGCTGAAGTGGACGTAGCTGTGGTCGGTCCAGTGGAGTCCGGTGGAGTGGCTGAAGGTGATGTGCTTGCTGGATGAGAAGACGGGATCAAGCGTGTGGCCGGTGTAGTGGGTGGGGGTGTTGACCAGTTGCTTGAGTCCGAGGTTGGCGAGGTTGTCCAGCAGGGCGGCGGTGTTGCGGTCCTTGTTGTTCTCCAGGTGGAAGTTGAGGTCCCCTAGGAGGATGTAGTCGGCGGAGGGGAGGGCGTGCGGGCTGATGAAGTCCGTGATGTCTTCACTGAATTGTGTGCGTGGTCCCGGGGGTCTGTAGACGAGGGTGCATCTGAGAG
Source organism: Triturus cristatus (assembly GCF_964204655.1). NCBI lineage: Eukaryota > Metazoa > Chordata > Amphibia > Caudata > Salamandridae > Triturus > Triturus cristatus. The sequence goes on from NC_140592.1 coordinate 466,097,136, forward strand.
TCGTCTTTGGGTCGGTGTGAATCTGGAAGTGGAGGTGCTCGGCGGCGGCGAAGGCGTCGTTGGAGTTGGTCGTGATGCGGATGGTGTTCCTGTGGACGATGGCGATGCCTCCTCCGGTCTGGTTGAAGCGGTCCCTCCTGATGATCTTGTACCCGTCCGGGATGGCGATGGCGATGTCGGGGGCCGAGGAGACGTTCATCCAGGTTTCCGTGAGGAAGGCGACGTCTGGTGATGTTGTGTCGAGGAGGTTCCACAGTTCCACGGCGTGTCTGTGGACGGAGCGGGTGTTGAGTAGGATGCACTTGAGGTGGTTGTTGCTGGTGTTCGGCTTGGCGGGTGCGGTGCGGTGCCGGTTCGGAGGCAGGTGAACTTGCAGGCCTTGCAGGTGAAGGGTCCGTGGATGCGTCTCGGGGTGGCCCGGCAGCAGGCGGGGTTCCGGCCGGCGTTGATTGCGTTGAGGGCGGCGGCGTCGTAGGTCTGTCGGGTCGTCTTGCATCGGCGGGGGCCAGGGGGCCCGGCACTGGGCGCGGTCCAGGCGCGGACGGGCGTAGACGGGCCTGCCTTTGGCGCGCCTTCGGCGCACAATCGGCGCGCCCGCTGCGCTCCCGCGTGGCGACCTCCATAAATGGCGAAGTGGGAGGGAGGAGCAGCTGGGAGGCAGGAGCGGGGTGACCAATGGGCGGGCTTCAGAAAGCAAAAGGGGGCGGGGCCGCAGGGGAGCAGCGGCAGGGATCAGGGACGGGGAAAGCGGCGGGAAAGGACAATGGGACGGCGACAACTTCAGGGGCACAGAAGGCACGAAAATACAATCACAGGCACGAAAATAGAAGGCACGAAAATACAATCACAGGCACAGTGGGCACAACGAAATACCAAGTCAGGGGCACAGACAGGCAAGCAGTTTGCAGAACGGCAATCCGATCGCACGGCTGTGCGAGGCAGCAGCGGGGGGGTCAAGGGTCCCGGCACTCACGGAGGGAGCTGCGCGGTGTGTGGAGCGACCGGCCCTGCAGGCAATTCAATTACTCAAAAACCTACCCTTACACAGTGGACGATTATGTTGCCCCCCTAAGACAAGACAGAGGCTCAGATTCATCGGGGGACAACACCTCAATGTCCAGCGATTCCAGCTCAGGACCTGTAAAACAACAAAGAAACAGAGGCCGGGGCCGTCGCTGGCAACAACCATGGGGAGGACAACCACAGCCCAATCAGGCATATGGACCCCCGATGTTCAACCACCCACAACAGAACCCCTACTTCGGATGGCCACCCCTGTACCACCAAGCACCCCAGAACTTCTATGGCCAACCCTACAGACCACCTTTTTTAGGGCAGGGCGGCCGAACAAGAGGCCGCAGAACAAATACACAACAGACACCCCATGTACACTGGACAGAGGAAGACAAACCGGTCAGCGCCAACACCCGCAACAAGGGCAAGGAACAACAACCGAGCACCAGCCGCTAACCAGGGAATTAGACACACCTTCCCTGGTCTTCAACCTATCCTCCATAGACTTAACCACTACTGAAGAAAAAGTACTGAATAAAGGCCTCTCCTTTGTCCCTACCAAGAGAGTTGACAAATTCCTCCTACACACCGAACTAGCTGAGTTCTTCCGGAAGCTGAAGCTCCACGCCTTTTTTGAAAGACAAGACACCAACAATGACACAAGGGAAACCAATGAGACGGGTCTACGACCCAAATCAACATTCATGCCTCCACCTTCCAGTATACCTGTAGAAATCATTGCCTTCGAGCAGGCCGTCTACAATGAAGTAGAGAAAACCAACCAAACAGAGACTTACAACAACCTATCTCAAGAAGAACGGGCAGCTCTGAAAACCCTCCGAGACAATGACAACATTACCATCAAACCCGCCGACAAAGGCGGAGGGATTGTGATTCAGGACACCCAGGCTTACCGAGCAGAGTGCCAGAGACTCCTCGAAGACAACCATAATTACAGACTCCTTGACAGCGACCCTTCCAACCAACTCAAGCTAACAATCACCAACCTGGTGACTACAGCTGCAAACAACAACCACATCTCCAAACAGGAGGCCACCTTCCTCTGCAACACACAAGCCCGGATACCGTACTTTTACACAGTACCGAAGGTACACAAGGAAACAAGACCACCCCCGGGATGGCCGATTGTCTCAGGCTGCAACTCACTCTTAGAGCCTCTCTCCAGGTTTTGTGACTTTTTTCTTAACCCTCTAGTACAAGCTGCAACCACTTACATCAAGGACACCAAACATCTCCTGTCCCTCCTTCAAGACCTGGACTTTAACCCCACAACCCAGTTACTTGTGGGTCTGGACATTGAAAGCCTATACACAAGCCTGCCCCAAGATGACACCCTCAAGGTCCTAGAGAGAACTCTGACCAACTCACAATGGGAACACACCACACCAAGAGAATGTGTCCTAGACTGCGCCAGACTGGCATTAAAAGAAAACTTTTTTGAATTTGAGGGAACATACTCTGGAAAAAAACCTCACGTGGAAGGGACACTGAACGAATTTACCACTAACAGTCTAGTGGTGCCTACGGACATAGCCAGAGGAATTAAATCTGGCTCCCCCGTAGACATTGCAAGACCAGATATAATTATGGAAGGAGCCAACCCCATTATACCGCATATTTTGGATATTATCTCTCGCTCCTTCCATGAAGGCATGGTCCCCGTAAAATGGAAACAAGCTATTGTCAAACCATTGAAAAAAAATATTCAAATTAAACATACTGTACTAGAAAACTTTCGCTACTGCCTTCTGTAGCAAAGATCGCAGAGAAAATAGCTAACAGACAACTAACTGATCACATAAATAAATACGATTTACTACACCCCTCACAGTCAGGATTTAGAAGCGCCCACTCAACAGAATCAGCACTACTTTACGCCACTGAAGCGCTGAGGAAACATGCAGATGAAGGCGATACTATCGCACTAATCCTTCTTGACCTCAGTGCAGCTTTTGATACTGTATCACATCAGCTGCTCCTACATAGACTAGAATCATGTGGCATTAGGAATAAAGCCTTGAGCTGGTTGGTATCTTTCCTCTCCGGCCGCAGTTTTAGAGTGGCTCAAACACCTTACATATCCAAGAGTATGCCTCTTACTCAGGGAGTTCCTCGGGGCTCTATATTGAGTCCTACCCTTTTTAATCTATATGTAAGTCCCCTAGCTGAGCATGTAGAACAACATAACATATCGATTGTTTCATACGAGGATGATACACATCTAATTGTTCTGTTATCTCAAAAAGATGACCAAGCATCCACCCGCTTCTCCAAATGCCTATCAGAAGTGGCGATCTGGATGTCCAACCGCTGCCTCAAGTTGAATGGTAATGAAACAGAGGTAATGGTTGTGGGCAGGTCACCAACCATTTGGTCATCTGCGTGGTGGCCAGAATCTTTAGGACAATTGCCCAACCCTAAAACAGAAGTAAAAAATCTAGGAATCTACTTTGACTCTGAACTGAACTTCATCAACCAGATTTACAGGGTTGCGGGCAAATGCCGTGGAACTATAAAAATCCTACGCAAGATCCTTGACCTTCTGCCTTCTAGTGCCAGGAAAACAATTGTCCATGCAACATTAACCTCGCAACTGGACTATGGCAATATCCTTTATCTCGGAGCTACCAAAGGGGGATTAGTCAAATTACAGCGGGTACAAAATGCCGCTGCTCGACTTGTACTCGGCCTACCAAGAAGAGCAAACTCAGAGAACGCCCTGAAACAACTGCACTGGTTGCCAGTGGAAAAGAGGATAATTTTTAAGGCATTGTGCTACGGCCACCGCATCCTCAGGAAGACCAGATACCTTCAGTCTCTCTTAACCGAATACACACCGGGCCGGAACCTGCGGTCCTCAGGTAAGGCCTTGGTTAAAGTACCAAGGATATACAAGGCCAGACTAGGAGCCTGCACCTTCAGGTATAGGGCGGCAAAAACATGGAACACTCTGCCGATATCCTTAAGAGTAGAGACATCCAAAAGAGATTTCCGCAAACAATTAAAAACCTGGCTGTACAGAAGGATCGAAATCCCATAGTCATAAGCTAGCGCCTCTCCTTTTCTGTAACAGCTCCCTCTCTTGTGTCTTAGCGCGGGGACACACCGTCTGGTGTTACCAAGCGCTCTATAAATGGATGAAACTAAACTAAACTACTATCTCCAAACAAACGGAACTTCAATGGGCAGTATTTTTGCTCCCAGTGTGGCGGGACTATACGTCTACCACCTAGAACAGTCACACATCCTCAAGCCCAACAACCCGTTCACGGAATCAATACTTTTCTGGCGTCGATACATTGATGACGTCCTCATGATATGGGAAGGCTCGGAGGAATCCTTGAAGACCTTCCTGACCTGGCTCAACACACGTGATCCCCACCTACGCTTCACGTACACCAGCAGCAAAGACCAGTTACCTTTCCTGGACCTACTGATCAAGGCCGCCGATGGTAAACTGTCAACCACCACATATTACAAACCCACCGCTAGAAATTCACTACTGGCCTTTGAAAGTTTCCATCCACGACCACTAAGGGAGAACCTGCCCTATGGCCAATTTCTACGCATAAGGCGCAATTGCAGCAATAAGGAGGACTACAACACACAGGCCACAGACCTCTCCTACAGATTACAACAACGGGGTTACCCAACAAGGATCATCAACAGGACCAAAAAACCGGCAAAGAACCAAAATAGAGACACCCTCCTGGAAACACGACACGTCAAGAAACAACAACACCATTGACCTGTGTCACCACGTACAACCCTATCTCCAATACAGTGGCTAAAATCATCAAGAAAAATTGGAGAATCATCAACAAGGGCAAACGAGACTGGGACCTGCCCCTTTTCGCCTATAAAAAAATCTAGCAGCCTACGGGATCAACTCATCTCCACGCAGCCGAGAACCACGGAAACCATCACCAACCCCACACTACATCAAGTGTGGAACCTCCCTCAAGTCACAGGTCACTACCCCTGTGGCGACTGCAGCATCTGCCACCTCACGACACATACCAAAACCCTCGATCTGGAAACCGGAAAAACATGGCACCAACGTAAGCACACAAACTGTAATTCAACCAATCTAGTGTACTTGATTGAATGCCCATGCCAGCTCCGTTACGTGGGGATGACCACGACAAAAATACGCACCAGAATCACTGAACACAGAAGTACTATTCGGTGCAAGAAGACTATCAGCAAACTCACAGACCACTTCCTTAGGTTTGGACATACCACCAATGACCTCAGATGGACGGTCATTGAACAGATCCCTGTCCAACCTACAGACAACGAGAAGCAGCTACTGTCCAAAGAACAACGCTGGATCTACAGATTGTCCACCCAGATGGAGGGACTGAATGATAATATTCCGTGGAACAGCCTCAGCAGATGAGGCCCTCCCCCGCCCCCAGTCTCAATCTAAGGGACGACATCAGATCCCGCCAACTGATGCCCTGTGAACCTTACTGCAGCCGGCAGGGCATCTAAACTCGATGCCTTGCCTGGACCCACTACACTGTGCCAGGGTATACACCCACACGAGACCATAATGACCCCACGGTGTACCCTTCATACACATACTCATGAGCCCCCACACAGTGGGTTCACCACCCCCATTTTTTAGCAGGGCCAATATGCAGCAACATCCCTGCATATGAACACACGTTATCTTCTTAGCCCCGCCTAGTTGCCGCTTACATTTAAATAGAGAGGGTGCCCCCCCCCTTTGCAGTGCACAGATGGAGCGCGACTCCCCCTAATGGTTTAGCACTCCCCTAAATAATCCGCACATTTGCACGCACATGTTAGCAACTTAGACATCCAATTGCACCTTGGAAATAATTTAGAGAGAGCGCTACATACACCTGCATGCGAGTCTTTCTTCCATTTCCTCTACTACAGGCACCTCCTCGAGACAACAGGAAGCTGAATACGCCCCATGACTCGTGCCCAGGCCAGAACACCTGACCCAGCTAACAAGCAACACCTGGCCCTTCCCACAGGTATTTAAGCGCTCTCTATACTGAAGCTCATTTCTCACGGAGCCTCTGCCCGGACAACAGGTTCATTGAGGGTCCAGCAACTTTGTGCAGTAAGTACCTGAACTTGACCAAGCTAACGGTACAGCCACCTTTCATGCTGCCCCCGGCCGTGTCTGTGTGTGCATCCTTTTTACCGTTACATTGTTGGGTGCATATCGCCCACCTCCCCCAACAGCCTTTTTCCTTTTCTTCCCCCTATTCAGAGTGCACATGGTCCTGGCCCCCGGCTGAGCTCCATGCTGAGTTGTTCGCAATAATCAGGTGTAAGCAACTCCACTTTACTGTTTTTACCAACACTGGTTACAGTACATAGGCCTAATTTCACACACAATAACGCATATTGTGAGACCGGCCACTCTTTCACTGCCCGCCACTGATGCCAACACTACCGCCTTGTCCGTGGTCACCTCTAGGTACTTAGTACGGCCTCACTATAAGCTTTTAGCCCACTACTAGGAGCCTGTACTTAAATGTTATGTCTGTCCCCTTTTTTTACCCCCTACAGGTACAACCCGAGAGGAAACACCTCTTGCACATATAAGCACCGTAGCGTTGGCTTTACACACAGGGCACTGACAAACTCATAACAACCCCTGTAACACCCCACACATATAAGGTCCTGACGAAAGCCAGTAGAAGAAAAGGCCTGGCTGAAACTAGTTGACCGCACAGGACGTCGGAGGCCATAAGCCTACCGTGCACATCTGATAGCCTTTGTTTTTATTGACTGCCTGGGGCCCACCATTAAAACAGTCTTTGGGACACCCAGGACAGTATTTTAAACCTCACTCAGAGCACACCCACAGCACCCTCACGAACCAAAAAAACCCGCTCCGCAGTAATCTGGCGTCGAAGCACACCGGAGGTACACTCGGAACCTCGGGTGGGGCCCAATGATGAAGCATGCCACTAACTAGGTTGGTGGGTGAGGGCCTTCATAAAAACCTAATTGTTTTCCCCCACCCGCAGACATACAAACAATTTAAACAAGAGCTAGTTCTCATTGATTATTAACATTTACATAGACTAACATTGACATCACATGTTTTCTATGCTTTGTAAATATGAGTATGTAGTTACATATTTACGTTCTATGGTAATTAGAATATTATAAATGTTATGAGAAATTCGTTCATTTTTGGTTCAAGATCAAAAAGCTATAGAGGGGCAAAGGGTGGGAAGAATTCTTTTTTGAAAACGCAACATTAAATTAGTAGTTCTTTATCTTTATTTAAATTATATTTTATTTAAGAACAGGTTTTAAAATTGATATGGGGCAAAGGGTGGAACATAATGTAATTAAATTATATATATATATATATGTTTTAATTGAGTTTACAAGGATAATGAACATTTTAGGATATGGGGCAGATTTATCAATATTTCACACAACACAACACAGCAAGACGCCTGCTGCATTGCACTGCATGAAAGGGAGATGGCAGGCATGTGCCAAATTTAACATTATATGGCGCTTTCACGTCCTCTCCTTGTGCTGGTGCACTTTTGGTTGCCTAGCGCCAATGCAGGCACTTTTGCATCATGGGGGAAGGGTGCCTGAATTGCAAGCAGGATTGTTTTTGTGCAGGAAGGGATACCTTCCTGCGCAAAAACAATCCTCTGAGGCTTATTCCTCTTTCTAAGTATGCTGCAGAATGCAGCACACGTAGAAAGAGTTAAAAACTAGGACAAATTAAGATATTTCTCCTTGTTAGTCCTTCCTTGGGAGGGTGTAGCATTTTTACGCCTAACCAGGTCTAATGCTCATGGTAAATCTGGAAATTTGCCTAAATCCATGGATGGATGCGTGGGAACACCCACGCTCCAACCATGGAACGCTTCTCTGGGGCAGAGTAACACAAGGCAGTGACTTATGTTGCCTTCCGTTACTCCAGATTTACCAAGCACTGCAGGGCCACACAAGTTGGCCTCCCTTGGCTTGGTAAATCTGACTTTAGTGTTGCGTTGCCCTTGCTTTACCTTGCTTGACGCAAGGGCGACCAACACTTTGATAAATTGGGCCCCTGGTCTTGAAAGTTATATAGGGGTAGAGAGTGGGACGCCATTTTAAATGTAAATACTTTAATTTACAAATTCCATTTTTAAAGAATTACAATCTTTGCAAAACAGGTATGTAAAGTAAAGCGATATAGGGGGAAACTTTAAGAATTAATTTGACTAAATAACATAAACTTCATTTTCCATTACAAATAGGAGGAAGATATTTATGTTAAAGTGTAACCAAGGCATTGGAACTAATTTAACCTAAAACAATATAAAGATTATCTCGAAGAATTAATAACACAGTTTTATATACTGTTGGAAAAATAGATATTTAATGATATGCTTGCCATTACCTCAAAAAACAGAAGATGGCAGTGTTTACTATAGAAAAAGGCCGGAGACAGGATGGCTTATAGCTTGTGAAAGCAATATCAGAATGTCAATATAGAATGTTGCCAGTAAGAGATACAGTTTTAAAAACAGAAAGCACTGCAGACTTGGAAACATGCTGCATGGTATCGGTAAGCAATGTTAATTTAATTGACATTAAATTGTATCAAAAATCTATTAAATGTTTGTGATGTAAAAAACACGTTGTAGTGGTTTCATTGTTTATGTTTGCATTGAAGTGTCTGATATCGGACTTCTTCGAGAATAGCGCATCAATTCAAGGCAGTATACCGATGCATATGTTGCTCTGGAGGACAAACGAATACATACATCACAGCTTCTTAGAACTCAAGATGAGGTTTATGCCTACTTCGGACCTAGTTTAGCCAAGCATAGGAAAGAGAGTTTTACAAGGTGAAGTTTTAGTGCAAAAATGTTCATAACGATAGGCACCCATTTTAGTAAAGCAGAATCCTCCGGCTCGATCTGTGAGCAGCAGCAAAGAAGTCTGGGAGTTGTAGTCCCTCTCTCCCAGTCACAGTCGGTCAGGCTTCAAATTCCTCCCAGGCATAGACAAAAACGTCAGTCTTCCTGTGTTGCGGGTATAATCGGTGTGCTAAATAGTGCTGAGGGCACAAGTACGCTGTCTCCTCAGATAGCAGCAGCAGCAAGAAGCCTGGGTACTGTAGTCCCTTCCTCCTTGGTACAGGCAGGTCTTCCGCAGTACATGTGTAGTAGGTGCTCCAAGTTGCGCTGAGGGCATGCCTCCTTCTTTCCCCCACTGTTAGCTGCAGCAACAATACCCTGAAGATGTAGTCCCTCCCTCCCGGCACAGACAGTCAGGGGCATATGCAGTGGCGTCACTAGGGTTGGTGTCACCCGGTGCGGGTAACTCATGGTGTCACCCCCTCACGACTTACCGCATGGACCTCCTCCGCTCCGAGTCCGGCTTCCCCCTCATTTCAGGGCGTGCCTGGCGGTTTAACCAGATTTAACAGGTGGATGCGTTTCTGCCAGGCAGCTCTCCACCATAGTGGAGTCGTGTGACAATGACACTGTAGTTGAGCCTCCCACCCAGGCATGGACATCGGGGGGAGGTGCTCCTACAAGCTATTCCAAATAAAGGTCTCAGTTCAATAGCACATAAATGCCCAATAAAGGGCAGCCAAATATAGCCCCCGCCCCCCTTCCTGGACTCTTATGGGAGTGACAGAAGTAAATGGTCGGTCTGAAAAATGATAGCGCCACAGATTCACCCCTTGTGTCGTCTTCACATTTCAAATTACAGATGGCTGCCAGGACACCAGGTCACATGATAGTGAATTTTAAAGCACATTTTTCATTACATATTCAAATTGTATCAACTTTCAAAGCACAGTAAATAGTAGATGATGACCTTAAAGAACATCAGGTTACCCAACCAGTCATATGTACCCATAGACATTCTATCAGAGAGCACCAAAAATAGACACAAGTAGTGAATCAGAGGGAACAAAGTTGAAGTGAGACCAGCCCCCGCATGGTGTGTAGCGAGCAAGCGCAGTGAGCAACCACTACTAGGGGGAGTTTGGGGGGTTGAACTTCTCCACCCCAAGAAAATTTGGGAGACAGAAAGGGCAAAACAAAGCAATTTTCAACACATTAATCATTACATATTAGATTGTATTAACTTTAAAGCATAGTAAATGATTACCTTATAGAGCACCAGGATATCCAGTCATAAATCACAGACATTCCTACAGAGAACACTAAAAAATGAAATGTCGAGCATGAAACATGAATTTAAATAGAACCAATTTATTCTTCTACCACCCAAATCTGTGTAGACAGTGAGCGCCCAGCCGTGCCTCAGCAGACAGAGACCCCTATGCCTGTTAACAACAGTGTGATAATGACTCATAAATCAGGTTGTACAGTGGGCTACCTGCTAGTCAACAGTTTATTGGAATTTAAAATATCATAGGTATGGTACTTTATACTGGTGTGGTGTTCCCACTATCCGGCAACATGATATATCAGTGGTCGAAGTGGGGGGGAAAAAGTAGGGGAACTGTGGGTGGAGAATCAGAGGGCGGGAATAACCCAAGGATTGGATCAGTGGGCGGAGCCAGAGGTGTGGCCAGAATGCGCAAACATCCCTATTTTTTGTATTTGGTTTGACTGCCCAGTTTAATCAACCAATGGATACACATGATTATTTAAGGTTATAATGAGTTATTGACAGTAAAATGTATTCACAAAGTGGGATATACTTCTAATCGCAGACTGTCCCCAAATACGATAAAAAGCACAAGCCATTTGTCTCCGAGCCATGGAGTTTCTGTCATCAGCACTTCTCCCTTTTCCACAACAGCAGTTCAAACATTAATGGCTAAAATCCTAGTTTGCAAATGTTTTCTAAATAATAATGGCTCTGCCATATTTGCCTCATAATGCAAGATCTGCAGCATGATCTGACCATTTAAACGAATAAATTGTTTGTAGCTCAAACGTATCAAAAGTTAATAAAAAATGTGACTTGTGTTGCTGCGGAGTAGATGACAGTTAATAGCTCACTGTTCTATGTTAGGATTTTAACTTATAAACTGCAAGTAAAAAAAGGATCTCTCTGACAAAAGCAGTAGCCCACTGGCCTATTTACATTATGTGCACCTTGTGATCTGCATGGTACATGTTCTTTGCAGCAGATACATTAACCCTCTGAGCTACCTTTCCATGAGTCAAATTTTCCATTAGACAAAATTCCGATCTCTCTCTACGTAGAACATTAATCACCAGAGTCATCATGACATTTTTATTGTTACCGAAAATTACTGGAGGCCAGGAAGGAGGCAGCAAGCACTTTTAAAACCATAATATACTTGCAAAAATGATGCCTCCACCTAAAGTCAGCACCTGCTGCGGTCACAGTGGTTGCGCCACCCTAGAGCTGGCCCTTCTCAAGGGTCATGTGATCTCAGTGACAGGGTCACTGTTGTTCTAGGGTGTGCTGCTTCATAGGCCTGCCCTCAAGACTGGAGGTGAACTTCAGTATGAATAGTGGTGGACAAGCCTTGAAAGTTAACCTACACTTGTCATGCTACGGTCTCCCTGCTGGTGCTACGACACCGGGGCTTCTAATATAAGGTCTAGCATGAGATAGTGCTCTCTCAGTAGAGTGGTCTGATGGACTGGTCATGAAGGCTGAACCTGGTTCCCCAGTTCCAAATTCAGCAGCTCTGGCCATAGTGCCACATCCATCCTCTCCCCCCACACTGAACACCATTCTGCCCCACTGAGAAAAACTCACACTGCCTTCAACCACAACCCAATTGTTGCCAGCTATAAACACCTGGATGCGGCTCAATTGAAATTACACACTGGGCAAGAGCAATATGTGGCCTACATTTACAACAAAAAAAAGTGACAGCATCCTGGAAAAAGCAAACAATCATAGGGGATGCAAAATTTCACAAACCATGTGAAATGTAAGCAGGAACAACATGGTTACCTTAACGCTTTTACACTCACTGTTCAGAAATCAGTGAGTGCTTTTGTCTGAAAAGTTAAGGACATGACTACAGGGCCCTGAATGGACCTATTTCAATGGCCATTGCTTATACCCTTACAAAACGTAAGCAGTATGGTAAAAAAAGACAACATCCCTAGATGCAGAGCAGCAGTACAAATGTTGTTTTTCAATCCTCACATTGCAGTACCTCCAGGATTGGTGCACTAGTTCCAAGCCCAGGGAAAACAAAGCCAAGACAACAAAAATAGCGCTTCACTGGCAAACTCTGTAAAAGTGGCGCTAATGTGTTTGGGTGTGAATACAATAAATCTGGCCAGTTTGCTACCACTCTGTCTTACATTATTTAGTTATTCATTTTTCATATTTTTAAACTTGTATTCACGATGCTGCCCTTTGGAATTAAATGTCAGAAAAATACGTCATTGATTTCCAGCAAAAGTGATTTTCTTTTTTGGATCCATTTCACAGGGGTGCAAATAAAAGAAAGGAGAGGAAAGAGAGTGAGAACCCCGTCTTGCAGGCAGCCACTGTTTTCAGTAAGAGTCAGACTAGAGAAGAACTGCCACGCTAGCAGGCGAGACTGAGGCCTGAAGTTATTTACAAGAAGAGATACACACAGTAGTATAACACCCTGCGAGGTACAGACACGAGCGGAGATCCGCATAACCTCGGCTTGACCACCACCCACCGCCACCTGACCCACATGGCTTAATCAATTGGTGCCGCCCGACCGGAGAAACTGAAGTACACTCACCTGCTGAGTTGGCAATGGTGGCAGACAGGGGGAAGAGGGGGGGGGGGACTACGTCGGTCGGTCGGTGGCTAGCCTTAAGCCTGGCGCCTTAGAATAAAATTAAATTATGGCGGGTGGTCAAACCTGCTGAGACCTCCTCCTCGACCCTCGTGATGCCGAGTCACGCGGCGCACTTAGGGCCCAATGCGCATGCGGGATTCCCGGCCCGGGCCAGATTCAAAATTACGATCACTGCACCCCTCTAGTGACGATGCCGCGGCGCGCAGACGCGGTGGAGGAGGAGACAGTGCGCACTGTGCACAGGCACCTCCTCCTCCTGAAAGCAGGTAACTCTTTCCTTAAACTCCACTAAAACGATTAATCACAAATGTAAACAGGTCACAAAATCTAGAACACGTCACTTACGTCCAAAAGAAGCTCATCTGGGAACTAAATCAGTACGTTCCTCTCCGCAATTCCCAGACATACGAATAACAGCAAAGTGACCCCTCGTAGGACAGGTCCCCGTCCTACCTGCATCAGACACCAGCTTGTCCAGGTCCGAGTTCATCAAGTTCCTCTTCCAACAGCAAATGAAGTCTTTGACCCACACCTTGGAGCCGAAGGATTTAAGACCTGCCTCTGCTCCTTAACTCTGTGTAAAGTGGTGAAACCCAAAGTTAATCTCTAACTCTGCTCGTCCCATGCTCCCAGCTCCTCCCCCGCGGGCAGCGCCAGGCCACGCCCACAGCGCGCCCTGGCAAGCGCTGTCATTTGGTCCAGCAAATCTGGTCACGTGGCTTCCCAGAACTCTTGAGCGTGACATCACGGGAGAACATTCTGTAAATCATTAGAGGTAAAGTAAAGAAAATAGAATCTACTACAACGTTGTCTAACATTACCCCAAAACAGCCATCCCAACTATTTAAACAAGCATCTGCAATGTAATAGGTCTCGTTAGGTTAGGTTGTGTTGCGTTGCTCTGCAGTGCACACACACTGGCCCTTTGGTGTCACCCCATGTGAGGGTGTCACCCGGTGCAGTCCGCACCCCCCGCACCCCACTAGTGACGCCACTGGGCATATGTACAAGCCCCTATCGCCATCACAACATCGTCGTGGTGGCGATAGGGGCCTTGCCTTATTTACAAGGCAGCATTAAGCCACTTAACATGGCTTAACGCTGCCTTGTAAATAAGGCCCCCCCCCCCATTCACGCTATGCTTAGCGTGAAAGGGGTGGGCGGTGGGTGTTGCAGTGGGCGTTCCACCGCAACACCCATTGTTTTTGACACTGCCCCCTATTTAGAAGGGTAGCGTAAACAGGAGGCAGCGCCCAAAATTAAGACCAGGAAAAACCTGGCCTTAAGTTGGCGAAACAAGGAGAAATGCTTTATTTCTCCTCGTTTTTGCTTATTCCATGTGTGCTGCCTAGAGCAGCACACATGGAAAAAGCAAAAGACCTTGGATTGTTAATGTGTAGGCAGGTGACCTTTCCTGCACATAAACAAACAATCCTTTGGAAAAAAATACATTTTGTAACTTGCATGTGTGCTGCATTAGGCAGCACACATAGAAGTGACAAAATGGCATTTTAGGATTGTTTAAGTGAAGTAAGGGACACCTTCCTACACATAAACAATCCTCCTCTGCATGCAGACACCCTTGCACCATGGTGCAAGGGTGCCTGCATTGGCACTACACTGCCAAGTGTAGCGCCATCACAGGGTAAACGCAAGGCTGCACCATATCCTTGTAAATATGGTGCAGCCTTGCACTTCTGAAGTGGATGAGTGAGGCGTTAAGCCATGACGGCTAACGCCTCACTCCGTCACTTCATTGTACATATGGCCCTCAGTCTTAAGAGTTTATATAAGCCTATAACATTATATTCTATCAAAGGAATATCTCATAAAGGATACATAGTGATTAGAACATATAGCCAATTTTCATGAGAATATAAGATAATGTCTCAAAAGAAACATCATAAAAGCAAACTGATAAATTTTGTTTGATGATGTGGAAGGCACAGCTGACATTTGTCTGCTCATGCTCTTTCAGTAAAATATTCCTAAACGCTGTGGAAAGTTTTATAGAAAGCCATCTTCCAACATTTTAACTAATTCTATACATTCTCATTAGCTAGACAAACCAGACCAAATATGGTAAAATAAAACACTAATTAGATCTTTCAAATTAGCACTTTTGTTTAGCTGACAAAACAGGTGATATATCACAGTAAGACAGTATGCTTATTAATTCAATCCAGACATTGACAACTATGGATCATGTGAACCTGGTGTACAACTCTGCATCCTTCCAGATCCCAAATTGCATAATCTGGGTGTAAGGTGTGTTTACTGCCTTTGTCTTCGATTCATAGTTTTTTGTGGTTTTATTAGTTCTCATCCTGACAATGACCTGAAATCAAAATGTTTGTTGTGACTCAAAGCAAAATGATCAGACAGATGATGTTTTGTATTAAATTTGGGTGTAACTCACTTATGTTTCTGGATTTTCATTTACATTTTTTGGCCGGAGAACAACATGTAGATGACTGAAAAAAGACGTATCAAGTGTAATGATTACTAAGCATGTGAACAATCTCTTTTATTTTTTTCTATACAAATCAACAAGTTACATTTATGAATAACATATTTCAGTGTTTTTCAGTAGGATTCGAATTTTTAGTGGCACGATAGGTCCTCTCGTATATACTATGTGCATAACATAAAATGTTATGTTACGGGTCCAATATATCGATGACCTGTTTGTTATTTGGAACGGTACCACAGAACATGCACATAGTTTTGTGACTTGAATTTGACATTTGCCAGTAATATTAGCAAGTTGGAGTTGGAATTCTTGGATGTTAAACTGAAAGTTGTATAGCATAAATTAGTTGATACTGTTCATAGAAAACCAATAATAGTACCTTACATGCTGTAGTGCTCCCTGGTAGCTCTTAAGAATAGTATTTCTTTTGGAGAGTTAATGCCAGCAAGGAGAATATGCAGCACACAAGAGGGCTATGAGAAAGTAGAAGAGAAGTTGTCCAGATTAGGAGATAGTGAATATTCTTAGGACATACTATTTACAGAAAGAAGCAGTGTAACAAGTAAACGAGGAAAGGTTTCCTATTTGGGGCCAACAAGAAAAAGAAAGAAAATACGTGCAGATTTATTACAATTTACCACAGTCAACATGAAAGACCCCAGATTACATTTGGAAGGGCACATTCGATGAGGAACCAACAAGTGAAAAGTGAGGTCAGAGGTGAAAAGGAGATGTCAACTGAACCTATCCATAGACTGGGGTACATCACTTATATGCAACCTGCCATAAAAGGCCATCGGGGGAGACCCTCGGGGGGTCTGTGTGTCTGGGTGGGCACTCATCTTGGTTTCAACATCAAAAGTGTTGAAACGAATAGTAGCGATATAATATGCATTCTTTTGTCCCATAAAAAGACCCCTAAGATTGCACTTATTAATATTTATTCTCGCCCTACCCGTGGTGGTGGTCCATCACCTACCTTTGATTCCCTGCTAACCCTTTTGGAATTACTTCCAGACGATGTTGTGTTGATGATTGGAGGAGACTTCAATTGTCACTTTGAGCCCCTGCCCGGAGTAACTCCACTTACACTTGAGGAAGATGAGGCTAGATCTATACCATCTACTAGTATGTACCCTGCTAAACATTGGACCCCTCTGGTACTCCAGCTTACCTCCCTCACTTACGCTTTCTCTATGAGAGCGTGCAATGGTCGCTTCAGCGGAGATATACCGGGCCAGCCAACATATAGGGGCATGGGTCATGAAACTGTGATTGATTACGTTCTGGTCAGTCTAGACCTATGGCCCCATGTGCTGGACTTTAAGATAATTAGGCGAACTGAAAGTGACCATGATCCCTTGATAGTCGTTCTAAATTTCCATCTATTGAACACGGGGCTAGCTTTGGTCACCTCTCCAGTAGGTAACCTAAGAGTTATACAAGGGGGGGAAGAGGATTCGCTGGCAAACTATAAAACAGTCAGACACGGCAATTGCCAGCCTGTACCTAAAAATACTCCCCTTACTTGATATGGTGTTTAAAGGAGATGTTAACAATATTGCAGTTGATGGAACCTTGGATTTGGTTAAAACCCATAAGGACCTTGTAGAAATATTGCGTGGTTCCTTTTACACCACAGGTACTGTTAATGCAAAGAAGCCGGTTAACAAAAACTCCTGGTTTACAAAGGACTGCAGGTTAGCCAAACAGGATTTATTACAGGCCATCAGGGGGGGCAATCCTTTATTTATTCGGGAAGCTAGGAGGGCATATAGAAAGTTAATTCTTATTGCTAAGACCGAGTGGGAAGAGGAAAGATGGGTTGCTATGAGATTAGCTCTCGTGGCAAAAGATCTAAGATCCTTCTGGAACCTTGTCCACTTTGGGAAATCGGAGGGTAACTCCCCGATTGACCCAAACATCTCCGAAGACACTTGGGCTTCTCACTTTGAAAACTTGTATTCGATTAACACAATCAGGACCGCCGATCCCCCTGCTATTTTATCAGCCATGGATCCTTCCTGGCTTGTTCCCCCCTGGACCCTATCAGAAGTGAATCTGGCTTTGGATCAGCTTCAAGTGAACAAGGCCCCAGGGTTAGATCGTATTCCCGGGGACCTTTATAAGGATGAACCGAAGATCTGGGCCCCTTACCTTCAAATCCTATTCAACGCCATTTTACAAGGTCTACCGGTACCATCAACCTGGATGGGTGCGGAAATTATTCCCATCTTTAAAAAGGGATCTCCCCTTGATCCAGGTAACTATAGGCCTATAAGCCTAATAGATGTGAGCCAAAAAATCTACTCTAGGCTCATTCTGCAACGGCTACAGAACTGGATAGAAGAGAAAAATATACTAACCCCACTACAAGCGGGATTTAGGCCCAAAACATCAACTATGGACCAATTATTTAGGCTCCAGATGCTACATTGGAAACATGTCATATTGGATAGGGGTAGCCTATATATGACCTTCGTGGATTTGAAATCCGCATTTGATATGGTGGATCGTAACCAGTTATGGAACCTATTGCTAGCCATGGGGGCCCCGCCATACCTATGCTACCAATTGAAGATTCTCCACGATGGGACCTATGCTAGAGTCCGTTATGGAAAACACGGCAATTTGACTGGCCCCTTCCCCGTTGAAAAGGGAGTACGACAAGGATGTGTCCTTGCCCCAACCCTGTTCTCTCTCTTTCTTAATGGGCTCATTGCCGATCTTTTGGACACCACTAATATAGACACACCAAAATTGGCCTCTAGAAAATATCCTGCCCTCATGTTTGCTGACGACACCCTGCTGCTGTCAAAATCCCCAATGGGTATGCAGCGGGTGTTGGATCAGTTTACTAACTTTTGTAAAAAAAGGAACCTGGTGGTCAATATAGGTAAAACGAAGTATATGGCTTTTAATGTAAAACCCTCCAGCTACCCGCATCCTAAAATGGAAGGTATCGCCCTGGACCGGGTTACTATATTCGAGTACCTAGGTTTGACCTTGAACGACAAAATGGGTTGGTCCCCTCAAATGCGCAAGGCCAATCTAAAACTTAATCAGGCTGTGGGGGGCATCCTTAAAGTTTATAAGAATTGTCGTACAAAAATTATAAGTGCTCCCTTAGAAATTTACTGTGTGCAATCCCGATCCTCTACATTGTACGGGGCTGAACTTTGGGGCCATACCAGTGCAAACGATTTGGCTACCACCGAAAACAATTTTATCAGGAAACTCCTATCCCTTCCAACTAACACGCCGCTTGTGCCATTGAGGTTGGATCTTAACATCCGTCCCATCCTAGAGGTCATTGCCACTAGACCGGTGATGTACTGGAAAAGGCTCTGGAGTACACCAGAGCTAGCATGTTACAGAGACGAATTGAAAGTAATCTTGGGTACACTTGGGGCCGATAAGATTCCATGGCTCCAGTATGTAAGGCAGACATTAATTCATATTGGCCTTGCCCATCTCTGGGTTAATCCAGAGACTTCTACTCTAGGCATTTCCAAAAAAACTCTTGCCTTAACCTTTAAAGATTACTTTCTAATGAAAGCTTATAGCTCAGTCAGACCATCTAGTCTGACAGACGCTTTCCTTGATGTTAAATCTTACTACGCCTTTGTACCTGACCTTGATGCAATCCAACCCATTTTAGCAAAGAAGCTGTACTTACAGTTCAGATATGGAACCCTCCCTCTTTATTCCTTTACTGATCGATGGGCGGGCGGTTCCTAGCATATTTGTCCTGGTTGTTCAGCTGAACTGGAAACTACGATCCATGTTGTGCTTTTCTGCCCCGCATATGTCGGTATCCGGAAAAACTGGATCATACAATTATGTTTAAACTTGGGTATTAGGAGTTATCTTGATTTTTTTAGGATCATGCGAAGCGATTTAAATCCAGTTGTTGTGGCTGCAGCTTCTAAGTTTTTGTTCGCGATGTGGTCAATCCGTAGGAAACTCATACAGCAACAACACTGACTGACCTATTGGTTCTAAAAGGGGTTTGCTTACTGCTTAATTACTATGACATCCTGTTTTTTTAAGATGGGCTAGTGTATCAAATGGAATATGTATTCTAAATGAACTGTTTTATATTGTACTTTTATGATTTTAAACAATCGCAATAAAGTTTTTTTGGATTGGAAAAGGAGATGTGGCTAAAACAATTGGAGGCTTCACTCAATACAGTAGGTACAAGGGGTTCCAACAGGGAGTGAGTATAAAAGAGATTAAAATGCCACTTAACAAGAGAATAAGGATTAAGGATCTTATTACGAGTTTGGCAGTTCTCCTGCAGCACCACCACTACTGCTCTGGCAGGAGGACCACCAAGCCCATTGTGCGCCCACCCGCCGAATTCTAAGTTGAAGCCAGAGCAGGCGGCCAGTGCTGCTGCAGTCTCACGGCAGCAGCTGTGTCAGGCTCATAGGAGAGCCTTAACAGCACATGCCTGCATGTTGTGGCATGCACCATGTGTGTATACCACACAATGCAGGAACACGGGTGCAATTCCAAGGGGGCACAACATGTGCCCCACCTTGCATGCACCCTTCAGCCCAGAAATGGCAGGGGGCCCTGTTAGGGCCCCCTTAGTTGCATCTTCGCCACCCTTTTCATGGCAGGTTCACCGCCATGAAATGGGTGGTGGAAATGCAACTCGGAATAAGCTTGGCAGTGCCACAGCGGCACCACCAGTATATTCCTGCCCCTTACCCCTGCGTCACCACTGTGGGATCCTGAATCCCGGCAGAGGCAGTGGTCCTGTGATGGTCCGACAGCTACATTTGAAATATGGTGAGCAGACCTGCAGTGGTAGTGGTGGTTGGACCGCCACCGTGAGTACGAAAATCCTTAGACCACCGTACTCAGAATAAGGCCCTATGAATACTTTGATTTGCAAGAGTGAATTTGTAGTTTATATGTGCTGACATGTCCCTGCCCCAAAAATCCATATAGGGAGCACCATTCCTACTGCACACTAAAGAATTTTGCAACATTTAAGAGCAATAAAAAAAATGGACAAAAGGTACCCTGTAATTCAGCACTTTCATACATTTTCACAAAGAAGATAAAAAGAGAATTGTGAAGGACAGAGTCACAATCTATTTTGGAAACCTCGGGGGCTCAAATGTAGATGTTTGTTTATTTTGTATATAGTGTATTATCTAGCTTAGCACTAATGTTGTAGTATGTTTTTAAAGTTTTTATGTATGTTGTTCAGAATTACTTCCTTGTAGATTCGAATTTCAGACTCAATAATCCAAATAGTCTTGAATGTTGTACAGTGAAAAGAAGATTATGGATATATGAGACAAGTATAAAGGTATATATCAATATGATGATCTGAGTGGTAAATGTATGAAAATACAGTTGGGCCCACTTGGGCGAAATAATGTGGTAATAGCATCAGATGCAGAAAGCAGAAAATGGCAAAATTAATTTAGTATGTGGAACTGATTTATCTTCACTATTATTTATGTCATCAAGTCATGCTTATTATTGTGAATGGGATTAATATAATTAAATAGATTGCTTGACAACACAAGAAGGTGCCCAACAAGTAATTAAGTGTCCACTAGGATGGAAAAAAGTGATAACACCGTATGCCACTAGCATGAAATGGAGACATGAATTTAAATTGCATTTAGAAATGATTTCTCTTTGCTATTATGTATGCCACATAGATGTGATAATGATTTTGAATGAGATTAATGACATCAAATGGAATGATGGATTTTATAAGATGGCATCCATTTTGTAACCAAGGGCATTATGTTTTCTTATTCACTATGTATAAATAAAGTAAACAGAAAATGCAGCCAACATTATGATCAGGGCTTATTTACCCAAAACTCATTGACACTTGAAAATACTTCAGCACTACTTTAATAAATATTATCCCAAGCGAGCTTCGGAGCGCCTTACCTCATTGAAGTGGAGTGAAGGTGGAGAGATTAGAGACATAACAGTATGTACAGCGACAGCCCGTATAGGTCGTTTTACCAGGGCGGTGACGTGGGGCAGAGGAGGGGCAGGGTGGGGGGTTGCAAAATGCGGCATACGGCCAATTGCAGGTAAGTTACGAAAAAAATAAAGAAAACGAATTTCGTTGCACGCGCAGCATCGCCAAATGCGATGCAGTACGCGCAACAAAATTAGTTTTCTTTATTTTTTTCGTAACTTACCTGCAATCGGCCGTATGCTGCATTTTGCAACCCCCCACCCTGCCCCTCCTCTGCCCCACGTCACCGCCCCGGTAACACGCCCTATACGGGCCGTCGCTGAGTATGTATATTCAAATGTATTATTACATTGTATCTGCTCCTTGCTGTGGAACTTCTCCTTACTATGGATCTTGCTTAGTTTGGTCCACTAAATATTTATTGTTTAATCCATAATTATAGGCTGAGCAGTATAGAAAAGGATGAACACAGATAGTTTTTGGGTTTCGAAAAACGTCCATTGGTCGTGTCCCTCTTAGATTTGCATCCCACCTTGATAAAGCTTGTATGCTTAAATTTAAGTCAACTTATCAAAACAACAGTGGCAAAGTCTGTAGGTCTGGTTTGACTTTTCATTTATGAGCCACAACCAGAGGCTTTGCCAAAGCTTGTTTTAAAGAGTGGTGAAGCACTAAAGATTGATACAAATAACATGCGTAAGTTAACGATGTAAAACCAACTCTGACATATATTTTGAACAAGAAAGTAAGTCCTTTTAATTTATGGACTTTGGCTATGATATCAATGAAAACCACTTTGTTGAAATATTTAACTTCTTGTATCCTGAGGGATTCTCACCTCCATGGCTGAAAACGTTTTTGACATAGGAGCACCTTTGTATTCAAACCTTCATAATCTTTTCCTTGATAAGATGGCGTCCTTCCATCCACATTGCCGTGCATGGCATTTCTTTGCTTGCACAACACAACAACTTTATACATTGCGCAAAGTCAAGTCAGTTAAAGATAGCTTTATTCGATAACAGGTATCTTAAAAGCATTAACATTCATACAATCATCAATAAAAAATATGGGTTATCAAAAAGCAACAGTTAAAAGTATGCAAATCCATAAACACAAGATAAAAACTTGATACACAATAAAATGAATTCGTTTCCAACTTGTATACAAGATATTATATACAGTGACAGTGCAATATAAATAAGCAGACCAATTGAGCTCAGGATAAAATAATATAAAAACATGATAATTCATTGAGATGTCCCACGTAAGAATTTAAACCTTACTATACAAACGCGGCCAAGGTACTTGGCCACGCCACAGGCAAAGATGGTCCTTGCATCCAACTTCAGATTGCGCAAAGCAAGACTATGTTCATAGGTGCCCAGTTGGCTACAGATGAGTTTGAGCCATCTTGTTCCAGCCCTCTCATAGGCGGGGCAAGCAAACATAAGATGGGCCACACTCTCAGTCGGTGCTTTACAGCAGGGGCAATCCGCTGTTGTCTGATGTGGGGCACCCCACTTTACAATTAGCTCTCGTACCGGGAGTGAACCTACCCTAAACTATATGTAAAGTGCCCTATCTCGTGGCGTCTGGATAAAATCTAAATATGGTTCTAAAAATATGCACTGCTTGTGGAGGTAAAATTCTTCTGTAAGCCTTCCTGATCTCGAATTGCTAAGCTCTTGGGTATCAACCCATGCCCAGTATCGCTTTTTGAGCTCGGCCTTACTAGGTGGGGGTTGAGTATCCCACGACTCCTTGAGGCCAAGCACAAAAAGTGTGTTCTTAAGATTAAGCAACCAACTAATTCTTTGGTTGCCATCTAGGGCAATCAATTCAGGGAGCGCGGAGGCGTAGCTGGTAAGCTCAGGAGTCTGTTGCAGGCGGGCCCAGAATAACAAGGGCCGCAGCCTGGCTATGTCTCTAAAAGAATGCCTGCCCATATTGCTCATCAGGGGTTTTAGTGGTACATTGCAGGGGAGCATCACTAGATCTCTTAAGAATTTATGTTCAGATCTGCTAATTCCATCTACATTGTCGAAACCCCATAATTCAGCACCATAAAGGGCTGAACTAACTGCTTTAGCTGCATAGATCGTAAGAGCAGGAGCCACAGGTCTGCTCTGCGAGGAATGATGTTCTCTAGCTAATGCTCCTGCCTCACGTTTGTGGCTCAAAAGCATTTTGTCGATGTGGTGTATCCAATGCATTTTCTCAGCGAGCCGAATACCTAGATAATCGAAAGTTGTGACTCGCTCTAAGCAGGTTCCATCTAAGGTAACATTACCTCTATATGGCCTGTAGGGGTTAAACACCATAAGCTTGGTTTTAGAGGTGTTAACAATCAGCCCCCTAGACTCACAAAATATATGGAATCTATCTAAGAGCTTTTGGAGTCCTGCCGGAGTCTTAGGTATAAGGAGTGTGTCATCTGCAAAGAGCAGGGTAGGAACCCTACCTTCTGCCAGGGCAGGGGCATCAGATGGAAATTCTTGAAGAAAGCTAACCACCCCGTTCATATATAAGGAGAACAGGGTGGGCGCCATGACACAACCCTGGCGTACTCCTCTGTTTACAGGGATCCTGTCTGTCTTCTGGTCTTGGGACCCCCGCCTCACTTGAGCATAATTGCCCTCGTGAAGACGAATCAACAGATTCAGAACCATTGGTGGGATCCCCATATCATCTAGTACATGCCACAACCGGTCAAGGGGGACCAGGTCAAAAGGCAGTCTTCAGGTCAATAAAGGCCAAATAAAGACTGCCCTTGCCAATTACAACAACCTTCCAGTAGATTAAAAGCAACCTAAATGCTTGATCCACCGTCCCTGTACAGGCCCTGAATCCTGCTTGGTACTGAGAGAGGATATTCTCATCATCCACCCAATGATGAATTCTCTGCAACAACACCCTGCCAACTACTTTCTGCATAGCATCAATCAAACAGATTGGGCAGTAGTTGGCAGGGTCATCCCTTGCACCTTTTTTAAAAAAGGGTACCACCTCTGCACCTTTCCATGAGTCAGGTACTGCACTGCCCTTTGCAATAGAATTGATTAAAAGCATAATATAGTTTGCCCATTTAGGGGGATCTGCAAGAAAAAGGTCTCCCGGGAGGCCATCTGGTCCCGAGGCTTTTGCTGGAACTATTTTCTTTATGGCCACCTCTATTTCTTCTGAGGTGAAAAGGTCAATAGCATTCAAAATGGGACAGGCAACTAAATGGTTACCTGATTCATCTTGGCAAATTGAATTAGACCCAGAGTAAAGTTTCCCAAAATGATTATACCAGTCCTGGCTTGTAACATGATTAGGAATGAAATCAGGGTCTTTATTACCTGACCGCCTAACAATGTTCCAAAAAAGACTGGGATCCCTGGCTGCACTTGCATCTTTTAAGTTCTGCCAGTGAGTCTCATCCCACTCAAGCTTTGCGCAAAGTACATTTAGGGGCTGGGGAGCAGAAGCTGGGGTTTGGGGGGAAACCCCATCCCATTAAACAAAAGCAGCTAATTGTGTGGAGGGCTGATAGAGTGGTCATCCAATGCACCAAATACAAAAAGTAAACCAAACAAGGCTATGGGCCACATAAACCAATAATGTCTTTGCCTTTGGGTCATGGCCCTTCTACTTCCACGTTCAGAAGTAGGAGCCACTCTTACCCAAACAGACACGATTTTAGCAGACTTTAGCAGAAGAGAGGCACAAAAATCAAGGAAAAAATTGTAAATGAAGGCGTTGGGTGATAAGGAGTGAGCAGAGTGACATGTCAGTGTGAGCCAGTCACAGGAAAAAATCATGGGTGGCTTTCTGTGGTGGAAAGTTCATGAATCCTTTTCCTTGTTTCCCCACTAGATGGTCATGTAATGATTCAATAGATTTACAGTTCCTTCTTTTATGACAACATTTTTTAAATATCTGTGTTTTTTAAACATGTGCAAAAAGCAGATGTTTATCCTGCTAATAAAAGGTTGAATTTTTATCCGGGAAGCCTGAGGTGACACCACAGAATATACTTAGATTTTGCTCCCAAGTGTAGCTTTTTGATGCCTCTTTGTTACTCCAGTGGCACTAGGAGTAGGGGTGAATGAGGTGCTGCAGCAACCCCTCGTATCATGAGGAAACAACAAAAGGCGAATACGACATTACGCTGCCTTTTGAAGTCCGTACATTGAAAAACGTGTTTAACAAACTAAGGGGGAGATTTACTAAAAAGTCACACAACGCAGTGCAGCCCCCCCGTGAGTATGTACTGCATTGAGCGACAGGGAGGGAGCAGGTTGAGATTCATATCTTCAGAGATATGGGTCTCTCTTCCCCTTTTCCCTTGCGCTGGCACAGATTTCAACAGCCGTGTGCCACGCACACGCCATACCGCTAGGGTGTGGGCATTAGTCTAGCATAGGTTTTGTACCCTTCCTGTACCAAATACTATGCCTAGACACAAGGGGAAGCTTTTCCCTCTTTGTATCCATGCTGCACAGTGCAGCACACATGCAAAGTCAGAAAAGGAAGGAGACATGAAAGCATTTCTCGTTCCTTGGGCCTACTTGAAAAGGGCGCAGTTTTCTCATGCTAAACCCATTATACTTTCTTTAGTAAATTGGTTTTAGCATGAGAAACCTTGGGCGGTTGCATGGGAACGTCCATTTTCCACCCTTGGTACACCGCCATGGCGCAAAGTAATGCAAAATAGCGCTATACGCTGCTTCGCATTACTTTTCCGTTATTTCCAGCGCTAAACAAGTTTAGTGCTGGAAAGTAAATTGGGAAAAAAAGATTTTGCGCTGATTTGTGTCACTTTTGTGACGCAAACACAGCGCAACATTTGAGTAAATCTCACCCACAGGCTGTTTATTTTGTCTTTGTAGGCCTTGCTTTTTGTTTGCCTCATGGCAATATGTGTGCCTTTTGTAACGTGAAATGATAGGCACTTTCCTGGCTTAGACACTGCAGAGAGTGGAAGGAGAACAACAAGTGAAGAAAAAAAATCACTAAAACAGATGCAAAATATAATCCTTTCTGATATGTACGAATATGTTTTTTTAAGTTGTATCCCAACTAGGAGCGTAACAGAGGTATGTTACTTCGTAACACTGATGTTTGATCAACAAACATTTTTAGAATCAACAACACGAAGCAAAATTCAGGTACTTTGTGCCACACATGCCAGGGGAAAACCACACATTTCATAGCACTCTATGTTAGATCTTCCCCTTTTCAGTGATACTTAACAGTTCTACAGATAAACAAGCCAGTGTATTTTACGCCTCGTATCCGGTCCAGTGTTTCAATGGCATACATTAATTGATATGCTATACTGCATTAGGATGTTTCATCTCTGAAATTGATATTTCCCTCTGTCTGTGATATTGTGGAATCCACACAGCAGATTAATGAACACATTGAAGTACCATGCCATTCAAATTGTCAGTATTAAAACATATGTGTAAGAGACCCAGGGCCTGCAGAGGGAAGATGCCTGGCACTTTCACTAGCAGTGTGCCAAGGTATGGAGCAGAAGACGAGGAGAGGGAGCATGGCACCACACCAACAGAGGGTAGGAGCAGATAGACTATCAACAGAGGGGCACAGGCTAGGCTACTATGTTTGTTGTGGAGTGTAGGGACTGAGGCTTAAGTGCATGTCCCTGTGTTTTTGGTGTGTGTACATGTGCATATGTGTATGCCCTGTTTCCTTATGTGTTTGTCTGAGGGCATATGATGGCACTTCTCACCAATCTTATGATCACCATCTCCCCTGTGCACCCACCCCATTAAGTGACACAACTTGGCATATTGTGAACGTTGTAGGAAATATGGCAGTGAAAACATAAGGTGTTTGTGAATTTGCATATTACGGGCACTATAGAGGCCC
Source organism: Triturus cristatus (assembly GCF_964204655.1). Classification (NCBI taxonomy): domain Eukaryota; kingdom Metazoa; phylum Chordata; class Amphibia; order Caudata; family Salamandridae; genus Triturus; species Triturus cristatus. The sequence goes on from NC_140592.1 coordinate 466,124,268, forward strand.
TAGCATAAAATAGACTTTTTGGCCTATTGAGGGGATTCTAAATATTCTATGCATTGCCGCGGTAGTGGCATGAGAAGTCTGCCATTGGCTATCAGGGGTGTTATGGTTGTCATTATTAGGGGCATAGGATGTGTAACATTCCTACCCTTAATGTGGCATTTTAGACATTATCGTGGTACTTCTTGGCATTTTACAGGCGTCCTATTTTTTTGGTATTGAACTGCCTCTGGCATGTGGTTGCCACCCATGGCCTCTGAGGAACATTTTAACCCGAAGTGGCCATTAGTACATAGCTACTTGTATATTATGGCATCTGTAATGTGTTATTATGATACAGGGGCATGCAAGGCAGATCTGTTCATTTGAGGCAGTAGTGCAAGTGTGTACTTGATGAAAACTACAAGCTGGTATATCTCGGGGGTCAGACGTGGATTTGATCATTGAAACGTCACTGTTTGAAGAACAAAAAGGTAATTTTCACAGTATATGTGTATTTAAAAAAATGACAACATGCTTGTTAGAAATTGGATTTCTGGTTGGCTAGGGATTGCGCCTAAGCCAGGCAGAAACCATCACTCTAGTCAGGGCAAGGGAGTTACATGCTGAAGATAACCCCTGCTCACCCCCTTGGTAGCTTGGCACGAGCAGTCAGGCTTATCCCAGAGGCCATGTGTGAAGCGTTTGCATAGCACACACACAGCTGCAACACACTAGGCATACTACAAAAGAAAATCCACACAGGGTTATCTATAAAAATAGCCTTTGTATTATCATAAACACATTAGAATAGTAATCACACAATATACACTGTACCAACTGGCACTAGGCTAGGCCTGGGCAAAATTTCCGTTCCGTTCGCGGAATTTGCGATAATTTGGCATTTCCGCGTTCCGCGGAGAGCGCGGAAATGTCAAAATTTCCGCATTCCGCAGCTTTGCGATAATTTGGTTCTTGCTCGCGCTGTAAAATAATACATTCCGCGCGCGATCGCCTTACCTGAATCCTCGCATTTGCCGACAAGTTTTCCCGATCCGGTCGCGTTCTCCATGAGATGTTGTATTGTTTTAGCCATTTGCGCTGTCTCGCGCCAGTTCGCGTCCACAGTGACGTCATGCGTCGCGCGATCACGTCTTTTTTCTCGCGATCATGCACCGCGAGACAACTGAAAACAAGATGGCCGCGCCCGCAAGCAACCACATGGGTAAGTTGGCGACCCGCAACCATGCAGAAAATCTCGCGAACATGCCGGAAAAAAACTTCCGCATCTTCGCGATATTTCCGCTTGTTTGTGGAGATTTTTAACATTTTTGCGATAATTTGCGAAAGTCGCTTTCGCAAATTCCGCCCACCCCTACACTAGGCAATATTTACAGGGGATTATAAACACATGACAGGGCCAATTGGGCCACTGTCAGAACCATCACAAAGTGAAAATAGTAAATGAAGAACACAACCAGTAACTACTGGCAAGCACTGTACTCCGCGCTATCCTGCATCATAAATCATAGTATGCAATCAGCATCACATCAGGTGTAAAATACATTATGCGCCAACCTCATAAGCCTAAACATATTAGACCATAACCTCCTAATCATAAATCACATTAGAGGCATAAATCACAGTAGCAAAAAACCTCACAAGCATAAACACAGTATGCAAAACTTTCATAATCTTAAACCACAGAGGCATAAATCGCATTTCCTGCGCACCACATAAATCACATTAGGGCCTGGCGCCCTATCAACCTAACACAGTCCCCCTTGTCAAATGGCCTTCTCCGAGGGCTCTAATGCCCTATGTCCATAATGTCAGGGCTTGGGCTGCCAATGCAGCGGAATTCAAAAGAGCGCAATTGCGCAGGCCTAAACGTTGCAGCTGCCACTAATTTCTGTGCAGCTGTGAAACAAAATGAGGGCATGGGCACTCACTGTGCCCTCTGGGTGGGTCCCCACTGGGACTCTCTAACAAAGGTGCAAAACGTTGCAGCTTCCTACGCTGGTGCACCGCAGCTGTGAATGAGCAAAGGGCCTAACACCACTGTGCCTCTCCAGCCCCACTGGGTCTCCATCACAAAATGCCCCCATCGTTGCAGCTGCCCTCTAGCAGGCAGGGCAGCTATAAAAATAGCACAAATAGAAGTGGCACGGCCCCCCTGGGCCCTCTTGACCTCTCCTGGGGCCCTAAGAACAAATGTACTCCAAAAGGAACTGCGCACTGGCACTAATAGTGCCTGAGGAGCCCCGTTCACCGGGCTCCTCCTGGGACCATCACTCCATTCCACCGTGTGCCCTCTGCCCCCACTCACCTGGCTGTTTGGTCGGGGACTCTCCTGCAATGGCGGTGCATTGTGCATGCGGGGATTCCCTCAGCTTCACAGGAGCCCCACCTGACCGCTGGCTCCCACTCGGCCGATCTACAATTGGCAGCCTCTTCCTGTTCTGGGCCCCGCCAAGAGTCAGGCAAGGTTGCCTGGCTTCCGGGTCGGAGCGCTCGATCGCGGCAGCTCCTTTGGAGATTTCCAAATACGGGGTGGGCACCGTAAGGCAAATAAGCGGGGTGAGCACCCGCTTGCCGAAATACCCTCATCAATGTGGGGTGGGCACCCGGGAAAGGCTCCATAAAAGCGGGATGGGCTCTCGCTAGCAAAATAATCATAAAGCGGGGTGGGCACCCTCTCGAAAGCACCACAATTTGGGGTGGGCACCCGCCAAAAAGCATCAATGCGGGGTAGGCTCCCGCTCGAAGGAAGCACAGATGCGGGTGGGCACCCGTGACTAAAATAACCATAAAGCAGGGTGGGCATCCGCTCCCAAGGTATCAAGGGGGAATCCCTACGACGGGGATTCCCTCTAAAAGACAGGCAGCTCAGCGCTGCACAGCCCACGCTCTCCTCCTTCTTGGAAGTCTAAAATATAGCGCTGCCAAGGCGCTAGTAGTCCTTAACCCCTTCGATGCTCATGATGGAATGGTTCCGTCATGTGCATCGGTGCCCCTGTGCTCATGACGGAACCATTCTGTCATGAGGCCAGGGGCACGAAATCCCTCTGCTGCAGACAGCAGAGGGATTTCTATTGAATCCTTTTGACCTTGGGAGCTGGGGAAGAGCTTCCCCAGCTCCCGAGGCCCCTTCCCTGGCTTCTGTGCAATGAAGATCAGCGCGCACGTCGCGCTGTCTTCATTTTAGGCTCATTTCAGTTTCACTTTCTATGTGCTCAGGGGGCTATCTGAGCCCCCCGGGCACGTAGAAAGATGGAAGAGGTATCATTGGAAAGGGTAGAATCTCCCCTTACCAATGGTACCCCTCCCCAGTGGATCCCTGATTGGGGATCGCCCCAGGAGGGCGATCCCCCAAGCAGGGATTCACCCACTAGACACCAGGGAGGGGGGAGCGGCCCCTTGGAGAAGGGCCTTCGTTCCCCCATACAAAAATTGGCTAAATGCAGTATTTCTGCCCCCCCCACCCCCGGGCAGAAAGCCCACTAAACACCAGGGATTTTTTTTTTGGGTGCATTTATTTAAGGGTGGGGGCTGCCCGAAATGGGAAAGCCCATGCCCCCACCTCCCCCGCCACCATTACAGCCTTTCTGCCCCCTCGGGGGCAGATGAGGGCAGTAGCCCCCAGTCTCCCCCCGGGAGGGCAGAAAGCCCACTAAACACCAGGGATTTCTAATTGCACCATTTTTTTAGGGTGGGGGCTGACCGAAATGGGCACGCCAATGCCCCCACCCCCCTGCCACCATTAGAGCCTTTCTGCCTCCCGGGGGGGGGGGGGGGGGCAGAAAGCCCACTTGACCCCAGGGATATTTTTGGGTGCGTTTATTTAGGGTGTGTGCTGCACAAAATGGGCACGCCAATGCCCCCACCCCCTGCCACCATTACAGGCTTTCTGCCCCCCTGGGGGGCAGATGAGGGCAGTAGTCCCCAATATGCCCCCCCGGGGGGGCAAAAAGCCCACTAAACACCAGGGATTTCTTTTTGCGCCATTTTTTTTAGGGTGGGGCTGCCCGAAACGGGCACGCCAATGCCCCCACCCCCTCCCCCGCAAACATTACAGCCTTCCTGCCACCCCAGGGGGCAGATGGGGGCAGTAGCCCCCATCTGCACCCAGAGGGGCAAAAAGCCCACTAAGACGCCAGGGATTTTTTGGGCAAGTTTGTATTAGCGTGGGGGCATTGGAATGCCCATTTTTGGCAACCCCGCAACTTAATTAAAATTTGCTCAAAAAAATCCCTGGTGTCTAGCTCCAATCTGCACCCCAGGGGGGGGGCAAAAAGCCCACTAGTCGGCAGGGATTATTTTGGGGCAAATTTGAATTACGGTGGGGGCTGCCCAAAACAGGCATGCCCATGCCCCCACACCCTCCCCTGCAAAAATTGCAGCCTTCTTGCCCCCCGGGGAGCAGATGGGGCAGTAGCCCCCAATCTGCCCCTCCCGTGGGGGCAAAAAGGCCACTAGACGCCAGGGTCTTTTTGGGGAAAATTTTTATTAGGGTGGGGGCATTGGCATGCCCGTTTTTGGCAACCCCCACCCTAATTAAAATTTGATCAAAAAAATCCCTGGTGTCTAGTAGGCTTTCTGCCCCCCCTGGGGGGTAGATGGGGGCATTAGCCTCCAATCTGCACCCCCGGGGGGGAAAAAAGCCCACTAGTCACCAGGGATTTTTTTTAATGCAAATTTGAATTAGGGTGGGGGCTGCCAAAAACAGGCCTAGCCATGCCCCACCCCCTCCCCTGCAAAAATTACAGCCTTCCTGCCCCCCGGGGGGGCAGATGGGTGCATTAGCCCCCAATCTGCCCCCCGGGGGGGCAAAAAGCCCAGTAGACGCCAGGGATCTTTTGGGCACATTTTAATTAGGGTGGGGGCATTGGCATGCCCGTTTTGGGCAGCCCCCACCCTAATTAAAATTTGCCCCAAAAACTCCCTGGCGTCTAGTGGACTTTCAGCACCCCCAAGAAGCGCAGATGGGGGCATTAGCCCCCAATCTGCCCCGCCGGGGGGGGCAAAAAGCCCTCTAGATGCCAGGGTTTTTTGGGGGCAACTTTAAATTAGAGTGGGGCAGTCCAAAACGGGCATGCCCATTTCCCCACCCCCTCCCCCACAAAAATTGCAGCCTTCCTTCCCCCCCTGGGGAGCAGATGGGGACATTAGCCGCCAATCTGCCCCCCGGGGGGCTAAAAGCCCACTAGACACCAGGGATTTTTTGGGGCAAATTTTAATTAGGGTGGGGGCTGCCCAAAACGGGCATGCCAATGCCTCCACCCCCACCATTACCAGCATTTATGCCCCCCCCGGGGAGAAAAAAGCCCACTAGACGCCAACGATTACGCTGGCAAAGTGCCTAGCTGTAGTTTTTTAACCCTAGCTCTGCCGGCACCTAGGGAAACCCACACATTTCTGAAAACTAGACACCCATGGAATTCCAGGGAGGTATGGCTTGCGTGGATCTCCCAACGTTTCCTTACCCAGAATCCCCTGCAAACCTCAATTTTAGCTGAAAAAATAACTTTTTTCACACGTTTTTGTGTGGGAAAGTTGTGGCATCACCGGGCTGACACAAATTTCCTACCACCCAGCGTTCCCCCTGGTCTCCTGATAAAAATGGTGCCTCACTCGTGTGGTAGGCCCAAGTACCCGCAACAGGCAAGGGCCCAAAACGTATTGAGGCGACATAAAAATTGCCTATCACCAAACAACCTGGTTTTGCAAGGGCGGTCGCCTGGGTTTTTGGCCCGTGCTCGGCGACCATCTAGGGAAACCTACCAAACCCATGCATTTCTGAAAACTAGACACCTGGGGGATTCCGGGGAGGTATGGCTTGCGTGCATCCCCCAACGTTTTCTTACCCAGAATCCCCTGCAAACCTCAATTTTAGTTGAAAAAAATCACTTTTTCACATAGTTTTGTGTGGGAAAGTTGTGGCATCGCCGGGCTGACACAAATTTCCTACCACCCAGCGTTCCCCCGGGTCTCCCGATAAAAATGGTGCCTCACTTGTTTGGGAGGCCCAAGTACCCGCAACAGGCAGGGGCCCAAAACGTATTGAGGTGACATCAAAATTGCCTATCACCAAACAACCTGGTTTGGCAAGGGCGGTTGCCTGGGTTTTTGGCCCCGTGCTCGGCGGCCATCTAGGGACACATACCAAACCCATGCATTCCTGAAAACTAGGCACCTGGGGGATTCCAAGGAGGTATGGCTTGTGTGGATCCCCCAACGTTTCCTTACCCGGAATCCCCTGCAAACCTCAATTTTAGTTTAAAAAAAATCACTTTTTTCACACATTTTTGTGTGGGAAAGTTGTGGCATCACTGGGCTGACACAAATTTCCTACCACCCAGCGATCGCCCGGGTCTCCCGATAAAAATGGTGCCTCACTCGTGTGGGAGGCCCAAGTGCCCGTGACAGGCAATGGCCCAAAACAATTTGTGATAGGCAATTTTGATGTTGCCTCAATACGTTTTGGGCCCTTGCCTGCCGCGGGTACTTGGGTCTCCCACATGAGTGAGGCACCGTTTTTTTCTGTAGACCCGGGGGAACACTGGGTGGAATGACATTTGTGTCAGCCTGGTGATGCCACAACTTTCCCACACAAAAATGTGTGAAAAAAGTGATTTTTTCAGTTAAAATTGAGGTTTGCAGGGGATTCTGGGTAAGGAAACTTTGGGGGATCCACGCAAGCCATACCTCCCTGAAAGTCCCCAGGTGTCTAGTTTCCAGAAATGTGTGGGTTTGGTAGGTTTCCCTAGATGGCCGCTGAGCACGGGGCCAAAAACCCAGGTGACCCCCATGCAAAACCAGGTTGTTTTGTGATAAGCAATTTTGATGTCCCCTCAATATGTTTTGGGCCCTTGCCTGTCACGGGTACTTGGGCCTCCCACACGAGTGATGCACTGTTTTGATTGAGAGACCCGGTGTAACGCTGGGTGGTAGGAAATTTGTGTCAGCCCAGTGATGCCACAACTTTCCCACACAAAAACGTGTGAAAAAAGTGATTTTTTCAGCTAAAATTGAGGTTTGCAGAGGATTCTGGGTAAGGAAACTTTGGGGGATCCATGCAAGCCATACCTCCCTGGAATCCCCTGGGTGTCTAGTTTTCAGAAATGTGTGGGTTTGGTAGGTTTCCCTAGGTACCAGCAGAGCTAGGGTTCAAAAATTACAGCTAGGCACTTTGCCAAAAAAGGGTCATTTTTCACTGCAAAATTGAGGTGTCTCCACGTTGCCTTTTGCTCCGTTTCCCGTCGTGGGCACTAGGCCGACCCACACAAGTGAGGTACCATTTTTTTTAAAAGACTTTGGGGAACGCGGGGTTGGTGGAAATTTGTGGATCCACGCAGATTCCAGAACTTTCCACCACAGAAATGTGGGGAAAATGTGGGTTTTTTGTAAAACTTTTGAGGTTTGCAAGGGATTCTGGGTAACAGAACCTGGTGGGAGGCAGTCAAGTCACCCCATCCTGGATTCCCCTGGGTTTCTAGTTTTCAAAAATGTATAGTTTTGCTAGGTTTCCCTAGGTGCCAGCAGAGCTAGCGTTACAAAACTACAGCTAGGCACTTTGCAAAAAAAGGGTAATTTTTCATTGTGAAAATGTGGTGTGCTCACGTTGGGTTTTGAGCCATTTCCTGTCGTAGGCACTATGCCTACCCACAAAAGTGAGGTACCATTTTTTATCGGGAGACTTATGGTAATTCAGATTTGTAAAGCAACTGTTATTACCTATTGACTTTCGATGCATTTCTGCCTTCCAAATGAAAGACATTGTGCAAAAAAGAAGTCATTTTGAAAAATCACTGATAATTCTCAAGCTAGTATGAGTATTCCCAATTTCGAAAATGTGCAAATATCTACTGTTTCTAAACTCTATAATTTGTTCCTATTTCAGAAATACATAGGTGTCTTTCATACCGATTTTTCCATGTATACATTTTCCCACAATAATTGTTATATACCCAGTACATAAAAGCCATTGCAAATTGCTGCTCAGTTTTTGACTCTGGGTTCGTCAGGTTCTTGCTGAACCTACAAGCCCTATATATCCCCACAACCAGAAAGGTCCAGCGGATGTAACGGTATAGTGATTTTAAAGAGTTGTCATAATTAGAAGAAGTTACAGGTGAAAACATTGATAAAAAAGGCTGTTTTTTTCAACTAATTTTCAATTTTTCCTATATTTAACTGTTAGTTTCTATAAAGAAACCTTAAAGGATCTACACAAATTACCCCTTGCTGAATTCAGAATTTTGTCTACTTTTCTAAAATGTATAGCTTTCCAGGATCCATTATTGCTTTCATACCCATTTCTACCATTAACTGGAAGGAGGTTGAAAGCACAACAAACAGCAGAAATAGGCTATGTCCCAGAAAAATGCCAAAACTGTGTAAAAAATGTTGGTTTTCTGACAAAAGTCTGTCATTCCCTAAAAGCTGGAAAAAATGTGATTTCAGCCCCACAAACCCTTTTTTGATACCATTTGCAGGGAAAAACGCAGACGCTTTCATTTGCAGCCCTTTTTTCCCATTTTTTCCAAAAAAAACAAAATGTAGCTGTATGTTTGCTAATTTCTGGGACCCCTCCAGGGGAATCCAGAAACCTTGGGTAACTTTAGAATCCCCATGATGTTGGAAGAAAAGGACGCAAATTTGGCATGGATACCTTATGTGGTCAAAAAGTTACAGGGGCCTAAGCGCGCACTACCCCAAATAGCCAAAAAAAGGCTTAGCACAAGGGGGAAAGGCCTAGCAGCGAAGGGGTTAAGGTCCTGGGAAGTGAAAGAAAAGCGCTCACAGGGCGCAGGAGCCCTTGTAGCATCTCTTCCTGGGCCCCCAGCAGCAGCAAGCCCCCAGCAAGTCCAGAAACAGCACACGAACATGGGGTCACAGCCCCAACATTTATATCACACAGTCCATTGTCTGTAGTACAGGGTTTGGGGGAACCAGATGCAACTGGTTCAGGGGGGAATTTGAGCTCTCTGTTTACCAGGCTCCTATTCCCGTTTGTCAGGTGGGGACTCGGTGATCAGACACACCACAGGGGGCAAACCCAGCATTGTACAGGCTAGGCACAGACCTATTCAGGGTCAGGGGATTACTCCTCCCACTACTCCCAATGCAGATGTCCCATTCAGCCTAGTGCCGACTTACCCTGCCCCTCCTGGAACCACACACACCTCCCAGCCCCTGTCACTCAAAAGCCAGACATGCAATCTTACATCAGGCAGGCAGACACATAGTACACAGCAAAGCCAACTTCTAAAAGTGGCATTTCTAAAATAGTTATAATAAATCTGCCAAAACACACCATTGCACAGCATTTATTATGACAATTCCAAATATACTAAACTTGCCCACGCTGCTCCTCTCATATCAGGAATTTTCACTGAAACACTTATCAGGGAATCCCTAATGCATTCCTATGGGAGGGCAGCCCCACAGTAGTGAGAAACCAAAATGGCTGTTTGTCACTACCAGTACATGTCACACACTTAAGGTACATGTCCTATCTTTTACCTACAAAGCACCCTGCCCATAGGGCTAGCTAGGGCCTACCTTTGGGGTGACTGACATGCAGGAAAAAGGGGGGTCACAGACATGGCACACTTTTTAGGTGCCACGTCACAGCGGCAGTAGCATTGCGCGCACAGGCCCCACAGTGGCAGAGGCCTGAGATAGGTTTGAAAGGCTACTTTGGTGGGTGGCGCAATCAGCGCTGCAAGCCCACCAGTAGCATTTAATTTACCCGCCCTGGGTATATGAGATACCACTTTACAAGGGACTGACAGGTAAATTAAATAAGCCAAACAGGTGTAGACCAATCTTACCAAATGTAACACAGAGAGCACATGCACTTTACACTGGACAGCAGTGCTAAAGTGCCCAGAGGCCTAAAACCACCATGTCAGAGAAAAAGCTAGGAGAAAGGCAAAACGTTTAGGAATGACCCTGCAAAAAGGGCCAAGTCCAACAATCATGATGGGGACAAAGTTATTGTTTTTGCACAAATGTATTTAATGTTCCTGCTATCTGTGTTGAATTACTTGGACAGTTACTACTGGTGTTATTTCCTTGCTGATAGATGGCCTGTGTTAGTATACCATGCAGAGAAATGTTATCAACCATATTGATAAACCTCCTTATTACAGAATTAGCATTGCTCCAGTTGGAGACTGGAGCATGTGCAACCGGTGCAATCATCTGCTTATGTCTGGCATCCAAACTTGTTTAATCCCTCTAATCTGAGTGGCAGCTATAGTCTCTGAGCCAGTGTTATATGTATAAACTCAGGGAGAGCTTCACTGTTTCATGGCTGAGTTAAGGAAGATGGTGGAAGTCTACAAGTCAATGCTCAACAGCTAGCACAAAAAGATTACACTTTGTTAATTTCAATCACTACTACCATTTTGTCATGCATAATGACTGCTGCATTGTACACAGATTTTTATCTTAGATTCTTCTCAATTACCATATACCCTGATAGTCAATTTCTTTTCGCTTTATCATTTTCCGAGACCAACTCACATGGTTTTGATTGCCTCACAAGTATACAGTTGCCTTCTATCTTCTCACAGAGACTTAAAAAGGTGTGAACACCCACAACTTCCAAATAGGATCTATGCTTGTTCAATAAGCTGCCTAGATCTGTTATGTTCTCATGGGATGGTGGGTTGCTGTGGGCAGTGGGTACTTGGTTATGCAGGCATTCCTTTGCAAGATTTCATTAAATCCATACCTTGTTCCAAAGAGTCAGGCTCAGCATTTGTATTTTGGAAACAAACATTTTTCTGTGCACGTGCATTAGGATTACCATGTTTGCCAAACCTTTCACGTTGTATTGCCATGAGTGGAAGGACTTTTCTTTGGGAGTATTAGTGCAAGGTCTTAACTACAATAAGAAACAAATTGCTTATTATTCCTTAACTCTCAAAGCTGTAGCAGCAGAGTGGACTCTGTGCCTGTGCACTGTGGCCACTACTGCCCATATAGTCGAAGCCTCTAGAAACTTTGTGTTGGGATTACCTCTCACTGTTGATGTACCTCATGCTATTGCTGTGCTATTGTTTACCACTAAGATTCTGCACCTTTTGTTGCCCAGGTTGACGTGACGAAAAATACTGTTGATGCGTGCTTCTCATATAACATTGGTACAATGTCCTGTGTTGGACCGTGTTTCCATTTTCCTGACAGCTCTCGATATTGAGCCTCATGATTGTGTTCAGACAACTGCCCACTTGACCAAGCCTCACATTGATCTCACAGATGAGATCGGAGGACAATGCTCTAGTTCAAGCTGATAAAAAGGCTGCTTTGTCTCCCAAAACCTGAAGTCACTCTTTATGTATCTCAGATTTATGAACTTATGCCTACCTTGAAGGACATCACGGAGCTCCATTAATGTTTTTGTAACAGTGAAAATGGTTGAAAGGTTGTTGCATAAAATATCCTGCTGAAGTGTGCTGGAATAAGCAGGGGAAGTAGTATAAACTTAGACTTAATATACCATATTGTTACCCATGTCAGAGAAAGCAGCATCTGTGCCCCCACAGTGTACCCACTGGTTTCCACCCCAGTTCCCTTTGTTGCCCAGCATTACTGTCATACCTGCACCACTTTCCATGCCTTTAATATAGGAAACGTGGTTAAGACAATTCCTGCTGTCCACCTACCTACGTGTGGTCCTGTTATTCATTTGTACATCGATTTCTCTATCTTGGTCTTATGTTTATATTTTATTTCACATATTCTCTGGCTGGATTGAAGCTTGCTAGGAAACTGCTTTGAGACTTTATCCTGAAGTTCAGAGTTCCTCAGCGGTTCAGAGGTGACAAGGGAACCCACTTTGTGTCCTCTATAGTTTAGGGACCGTGTAAAGCTTTAGAAATTGAACTGCACTTCTGTTCTGCTAACCACCACAAACCTTTTTGGAAAGATGAGCGTTACAATGTTACTTGGAAAATAAAAAATATCCAAGATGTATGCAGAAACTGGGCTTAAGAGGCCAGATGCTCTACCTTTGGTCAATTAGAGCCACCCCAAATGAAAGACTAAGCTTAGCTTAGGTTTTCCGAGAATTTCCTAGGTTGTCCCATGCTACTTCCTGTCAACTCACATGTGTCTCTAGTGTTTTTCTGATTAGCATGTAAATCTAGACTATTGGACATTAATTTCCTGTCTCAATAGCTTCTATTTCCAATTGAAAGCTGCCTTGCCCACCAGTCATACAGAAGCCAGACTCAATCTATAGCCAGGAGACTGGGTCCATGTAAAGATCCAGCAACTAGAATCTACACTCCAACCAGGTGGCGAGGCCCATACCATATTCTACTTACCTCGAACACCACTGGGAAAAGGCACAGTCTGATGGCCTAAATCCATACTTCACACTGGAGCAGACACCAAACCTGCAAGCCAAAGTGCTTCTGAACCTATAACGAGAAGAGCTACTGTATCTGCTGTCCAAAGCAATACAGCTCCTGGTACCTAAAGTATTCAAAACTCTACTTCTATGAATCACAGTTCCCCTACTCCTGCTACTCTCGGCTCTGGCCTGTGACCCTGGCAGTGGGAAGCCTACACGCTACCTCATTCCTTGGTGGGCTTGGCTGGCCCTCTTCGCTGCAAGCCTGATTGGCTGGCTCACTGTGAGGCGGGAGAGGCCAAGCGGCAGATGTAAACAAATCAACCACATGGAGCCTGCTACCCACCTTTGCAACAAACGCTCCCTCTATACCGAAAACACATTGTGGAAAAGAGCCTTTTGGGGGGCTCACCAGTGCAGGGGTTCACTCTTATCTGTCCACGGGTCCTTAAACCAACAAAGAAGAAATTGGCACTGAAGCTAGAATTCAAAGAACAAGTTTATTCACTCACGAGTGAGACCACGTCCATGCAACACCCTCAAGTGTTCCAGGAGGTAGTGGCTTGAATACACAGACCATGGTGCTTATATACAGAGTTTTCTGCACTGGTAAGCATGTAGTTACAAATACAAGGTACAGGCCTACACAAGAATAACTACCGACAACCATGGGCAAATGGATATCACTTAGTCAGCGTAGTGGGAGGGTAAACAGAACTGCTTACATCAGTAAGACATGACGGACAGTTACATTTTCAAATTGGTGCATTCTAGCAGCTACAGGCCTCTCTGAGCTCATACATTGCTTGAGCTTAGAATGGAAGGAGTTAACTAAAGCTGATGACTCAAGCAGAATAGAAAGGCAAGCAACAGTGAAGACGGAAGAATCACATGGCCAACAAAATGGACACCACAACCAAGATGGCTTCAGCTCATGCAAACAGCCATTATTTTCGATTTCCACAGATGGACCTTTTAGCATTAGCTGAAGACATCTCTATAATTTAGAAGGAGCATGGAAGATATCATGGACGTCAATCATCATTAACTCACTAATTTCTTGGTCTGTTACTAGTCGGGCATTTACATTCTTGGCATTTTGTTTAGCTGGTATACATGAGGTACAGGTAGAAATACAGAGGGAACAGAGCATCGGACCACATTGTATACATAAGCAACAGGTAAAAAGGACCGCAAAAATTATACATACTGTTAACATTTTCCAGCCCCAGGTAGTGAACAAAGTCCACAACCATCCAGTCAAAGTCCATGCCCCTGAATCCTGATGGATTTCAGTGGCTATCTTGTGCAGCTTAGAAATCGCTTCAAAAACTGAAGGAGCGTGGTCAGGGATAGAGACACAGCAACCACTTCCGATGATGCGGCATGCTCCACCACGGTCCGCAAGGACAACATCGAGGACCATCCGGTTTAGGAGCGCCACAATCCTCGCAATTTGCAGCCTCTACAACACGTGTCAAGCGCCTTATCTTTCTGCTGTTTAAGGCCGCACCAACAAAGAACAACAGTCCCAAATTAAAGTCAGCATATTGCTGCAGTGCAGTATCAGTCTGATCCACCTCATCGTGATTTATTGTCCTCTTAAATCGGCCCTTGGGAATGTCATTGTACAGGTTATAGTCTTTGTGGTAGGAAGCAGGAGCCAAGAACACAGGTGGTAGCAAAAAGGACACAAAGCATGTACCCCATCAACCAATAGATAGAACGTAATACCCTTTACTTACCACAAATGAAATAGGTGTTATGTAATGACAAAAAATTGCTATTGTTTATTCTAGTAATGTTCAATGTTTGAATACAGTTACTTTTTCCCACTGGGATGCTACCAATACTGCTTACACAAAGATCTGCACAAGCTCTAGTAACAGAAATAACAGGAGGTCCATTACCCTTGACAGTTCGAGTGTTAGGAAAAACATAGTTTGTGGAGGAATTTCCTCGGCGGTACTCTTCCATTTCCCATACTGTTCCTTTGGCTTGTGGGTCTCCTTCTTCATAAGGATAGCAGACTTTATTTAGCCGAGTATTGAGTTTGCCTACACCAGCGTCAGTAATATTAGCAATTTGAGAAGCCCACAACAGTGCGAACCAGGCTCTGCAAGAGCCATTGTGTGAAAACGGCAAAGGAATAAAAGGCGTTCTTCCCTTTTTCTGATGAGCTGGCATCATTCCACACACCCAACAGTTTTTAGTGTTCATAGCATTGTGGGTGTGATGCAACATTTCAATGAACGTATTGTTGAGATAGGACATTTGGTGCTTTTTCTCATGATAAGGAAGAGTGAAGTTGTGGTGTTCACTGGGGACAGGGGTAGTAGCAGTCAGTAGATTTCGAGCAGGAGCTACTCCCTCTACAACCCAAGTTGTTATAGCGATCAGAACAATAATCGAAGTGAGTCCAAAAATGAACATTTTCTTTCGATCACAGACTCTTGCAGCAGTTGATTTCTTCTCCATAGGCATATTCATCTCGATGTTGAAAAACAGATGGTGCCCTAGGGTCCTGGGCAACCGTTGGTTTCTTCACTGAGGTTGAGACTAGTATCACTAAAAGAGTGCCCCCCTTTGCTACTCAGACTTTCACTAACCCAGGGCAGTGACTCACCGTCTTTTTCAGCAACGAAGTGGGTTTCTTCCGGGGTCGCAGCTGATATCGAGATGTACCAGGAATCGTGCGGTCCGGGAAGACTTCCTCAGATCCTTCAGGTGACGCAGCTCGGCCTCTCTTGATGTCCCGGATATTGCGGTGATCTTTCAGCGCAGCAGGTTCCACCAGGGCGGACGGCATCCTCTTGTAGTGGGTAGAATGGACCCAGTTCTTCAGATTGGTCACTCAGACTGCAGTTCTGGTCGCCAGAAGAAACTTGCTCAGGTCCCTGCCACTGAGGTTCCAGGCTGCTCGACCTCTGGAACACCTTCACCATCACCTGGTCACTGGGCCGCAGACCATGACCATCACCTTGCGACCTGTCAGGAAGAGCTTTTCGGACCTGTTGTTAATAGAAAGCAAGCTGTGAGAAGTAGTCACTCATCAACACCTGGGGAACATCATGTATAGGGCATGGCTTTGGGATCCCCCAAATATTCATGGGTCTGCCAAAATCAACCTCATAAAATGTAAGGCCAGATCGAGTTTGGGGTTTCGATCTAATGGAGAGCAATGCTAAGGGCAGGGCATCAGGCCATTTTTTACTCTAATCTAACAGGCACCAAAGACACAGCTCCTGTACCCTAAACTCTAGTCCTTCCCTAACTCCTGTGTTGCCCTGCTGGCACACTGCTCTTTCGTCGGGGCCGCAGATTGTACCTAGTGTTCCCAGGAACATCAGCAACAAAAGGTGCAGACTTGCATTCACTTGGGGACCGGGACTCAGAGGCCTGATGCACAGAAACTGGAGTATCTGAAGCAACCCTTGTTTCAGAGGGGTCCCCTCAGGCAAAACCTCCTTGCTCTTGTTATCATTCTGTACCTCTCTTAGCTAGGCATCAAAAAAAGGAACAAAGCAAGGAATCAGCTCTCTGTCCTGATTTGTCACCCAGTCTTTCACACAAGAATTATCCGACAGTGGTAGGGGTACACGTTTTTTCCGGCCTTCCACCTTCACCGCTGTTATAGTGGCCAGCAACACCTGGGCTGGGTCCCTTCACCTCTGCTCCAAATTAGACTTGCACTTAGTCCCTTGGTTGGATCTGATATCCTGGCCCCTCTGGCAATGGTTGTAGGGCACCGGATTTCTGAAAGTGAACAGAACGGAAATCTTTAGACACAACATACAAATAATCAATAAAAAGAGGATATTCAATTTCAGAAACACCCCAATATTATTCTTTTGAAAAACCTAAAAAAAAAGGAATTTCAAAACAACTATTCTTTTAACAAACTAGTACTTATAAGTCCTAGAAATCACGATACAGCTTCTACTTTGTGAACCTTCACTATTGTTGCAAAACTGCAGGCACCTCTAAAATAATTTTCCTTGCATAAGAACAACCATGTTTTACTCTTATGACCATGCTCTCATATTATAGGTGTAGCGGGAAACTCTAAAACTGTGAATGTAACAGAGATCTATATTACATGAATAACTGATAGATTAAACATAACCTAATAGGTACATGACTTTTCCAGCAGAACTTTGTGGCAGACAAGAAAATAAGCAAAGAACATTGTGTTCTTAAAAATGTGTGCTAAGGGCATATGGGCATCTTTCCTAGCATTGTAAACCATATGCATCATACTTTTCATGATCCGGGCCATGTAATATCATATTCAGGGGAGAAGCCAATTCACCAGCTCTAGCAAGTGCTGTCAGCTCGATTACATAGACTAACTGATAAGGGGCTCGTGATGCCTCTGCGACTTATGTAGTGCTGCAATAACATCAACAATAATGATGTTGCCACCTGGGAATTTGGAACAAAAATCACCAACATATAGTTCCCCTTAAAGGTCAAATAAGGGAACATCAGTCTATTCTACCCATCCTTTCATCCTTATCCAATTCCAATTTCATCAGTTTACAGAAAGGAGGGGTAGTAACATGGCGTATTTATTTATTCATTTTGTTAATTCTAACAATTTGTTCAAACGGTATTACTTAATAGCCAATTAGATGTGCACTGGTGAGGTGCTTTGTCTCTATTTATTCAAAAACATATTCACAGCATCCTGTGAAATGAATGACTAAAGCGAGCCCAACAGATTGTCTCATGGCCATTCCTAGACAGCTCAGACAGACTCGAGAGAGAGAGTACACAACAAGCTGCCCTGCGTACTTTCCACACAGAATAGCTCACAATAATACACATAATAGGCACATAAACCAAGAAAAAAGGACACAATAATACATATACCAAGCAAAAAAAAAAAAAACCACAGTGTGTTACTTAATTTTGCTTACCCTTAATTTGCCCAGGAGCTAGTCTCCTACCACCGTTCGACAGTAGGTAACCTAAGCAGGTGACCGCCTGTCGACAATACTTACCCCCTTTGGCAGCTGGGCACGAACAGACTTGTAGGAGGTAAATAACTAGGGGAAACCACACCAAGGAGGCCATGTCCAATACTATTGGACTGTACCACTTCGTAAATTTTGCTGTACAAGCATATTGAGCTAACTAGAAAACATTAATCCAATGACCAACTACCAATTCCTTTAGCTTATTGTGCTGTTTAACATGATGGCGCATTAATGCAAACTTTATTTTATTGCCTCCTCATCTGGCTCAGGCACAGCACCCTTAAATTGAAACCATTATTCTGCATGCATGGCAAAGCTGCTCTCTGTGTGAGGAGCTGCACATGGCCCACAGATGCTGCTGCCCCTCCTTCTCTCTTATGGCTTCATAGAACCTGCCTGGACTTTTGCCAAAAATGATAAGCAGAGCCTCCCCTTTCTCTCTACGCTCTGGCCCCCTCCTTCGGAATGTCTACTAAGGTCGAAGTGTCAGAGCCAGCCTGCCAGAAATAAACCCTCCTTCGTCCACTCTGGTCTCTCCCCCCTTCTTTTTCATAGAGGGGGAGAGCAAATTCCTACATGTACTTTTAAAATACATGTCTTTCTAAGCACAGAAATAAACAGCACCGTTTAATTTAAACACACATTCTTTTTTACATTTTTCAAAAGTTACACTTTTTCTATGTAAAAACGAATGTACATTCTTACTAGTATTTCTGATCAAACCATATTTTTATGTATTATCATTTATTTATTCTTCAAAATTTAAAGTGTAATTCTGTCAATGGCATCTGCAGAACACAATGACGACAACAAACCAAATTGAGCTCATTCCAGACATTTTCAAGAAGGGGCCACACACTCAAAAAACAACACAGCTTGCTGAGGCAAGCCATCCTTACACAAAGAGCACAGTCACTACTCACTCAAACAAGTACCTCACAAGCATCACCACCGATGTCAGTCCACAAACCTCATAGACACTCAAACACACAATCAAACCACAAATCAACCCCAGGACAGAAACAAAAGGCAGCCCACAGACTGCACTCAAAGCAAACCAATTGTAAATCCTATTTACAAACAAAAGAGCTCTCAAAAGCAGTCCAGAGACTGCACCAAGACAAGTAAACAGCCCAGAGACTATTCCTTGTTCAAGAAGACAGGTTCTAGCCCCAGACCTTTCCCAAAATACGCCGAATTACCAGTTGGTCTGGCAGAGTGTTCGCAAACACTCTGTGTCTTTACCAAATCATACTTATTCCAAAAGGCATGCCTATTACACAGGTCCACAGACCCACCCAAAACAAGATAGGGTAAAACCCCCAAGCCTTTGCAAGAAGAGACCGAATTACCAATTGGCCTGGCAGAACACTCAAGAGCGCTCCGTATCACCACTCACACATTTTTCTAAATGCAGGCATGTTCTTCCAAGTATACCCATTCAAACAAATATCATAAGGAGAAAAATCCCCACATTACCTGCCTTTATTTATTGCAGTAAATAAACAAACAAACAAAACCAGAATCTTGGCCAAGCAAATCCAAAATCAAGAGTGCCGCTTCAACGACCTTACCAAACAAAAGTCTCCAGCCTCCAACTGCCAATCTCTTGGTTGACCTAATGGTCACTGCAAAAATGTGCGCCAAGGGAAATCTCAGTCGGGACCGGCCACCACCGGAGAGTCAGATCAGGAAGACCAGAAAAGTCACTTCGGTCTGCAAAGACAAGGGTCTCCTCATGCAGGGTACCTCCTCAGCAATATTCCATTCCTCCATCAAGACCACTTCTTCGGGCGGCTGCGTCTCCAATGAGCCCCACGAGTCGGCGCCAAACTGTGGAAATTAGCCTTTTTAGGGGCCCACTGGTGCATTATTTTCGATTTCCACAACATAACTACATTTTATGGAGAAGTACATGCAGAACATATCATTTTCCTCTCCTGAACAAGCATCTTCACCTACCTGATCAATAGATTTCGCCTCCTTCTCTCCAGTTTGCTGATTATGGAATGACTCCTAAGATTGTGAATGGCAGTATCCTCATGATCTGCAGTGAGTACGATACATCGCTCCCTGCAATTACATATTTAGCTTCTCTTACTCTTAAAAATAAATAGAGCCGTATATGAGCACCACCCGGGAAACAGTCGGAGTAACAAGGGAAGAGCCATGCGTGTTTTGACTACACAAGCACTACTACACTTGCCTTAACCACGCATATGCATGGTTAAGGCAGTGCGCGGTCCAGCTGCTAGCTGCAGCTTGTTAGAAGACGGAAGAGGCCAGAAAGACAGGACGCGGCGAGGTAAGTGGGTTTTTGGCTGGGTTTAGTAGTGGTAGTTTTGGGGGGTCTTTTTCAGGGCTGAGGGGGGGTTGGGTCGTTTTCAGGGCTGAGGAGGGTGTGAGGCGTCATTTTCAGGGCTGTGAAAGGGGGGTCCTGGGTAGTTTTCAGGGCTGGGGTAGTTTTCAGGCCTGGTGTAGGGTAGGGATATTTTTTTTTTAAATTAGTGGTTATGATTTTAGGCCTAAGGGCAGCGGAAGGGGTTGGGGTAGTTTCAGGGAAAGCAAGGGGGGTGGGAGGGGATAGGGGTAGTGTACGTTAAGGGACAGGGATGTGGGCCCCAGGGGGAGAGAATTGGGTAGTTGGGGTTGGTTTTAGGGCTTATGGGAGGGTGGGGTCGTTTTTTTAGGGCTGGTGGGTTGGGGTCGGGCAGTTTTTTAAAGTATGGGTTAGTGTTTTAGGAATAAGGGCAGTGGAAGGGGTTGGGGTCGTTTTAGGGACAGTGCGGTCATGGGTGGGGGTCGGGTAATGCACATTAAGTGTTGGGGACAGCGTGCTGGGTGGGAGGGAGTCAGGTATTTGGACGTCAGGGTGGGGGGTGTGCACGGCAGGGAGGGGATGTGTAGCTTGGGGAGGGGGGGTCGCAACCTTATCCACACATACCCCTGTACCATTTATTCCTTTACCACAAAATGTTGTGGTAAAGGTATGCGTGGTAAAGGAATGCATGGTTCAGACGCATTCGTTGTTTGGGCTGCATGGTAGAGACACACGTGGTTTAGCCATGCATGCCTGTATCATACAACCACACCACCCCTGTGCACAGAAATCAGTTTATTTCTTGATTCTGTCCACACCTTCAGAAGCGGTGCCTGAAAATAATCAGTGATACCACATTGCAGATTCCTAGATTGGGATACTTTTAAGATTGGAAAGGAGACTATTCCACAGAATGGGGAGGAGGGAGCGTGGAGAGGAATCGAACGTTAGATGAAGTATCCACCAGAACGAATGTTACCGAAGGTAATTTGTTCTCCTGATGGATACTTCTAACTGCAGATTCCTTACCCATTGACTAGAGAACAAATCAGTATCTACCAAAGTAGTGGCTCTGTGAAAAGGCTCAGATTAAAATGTCTTGCAGAACCAGACATCAGAATGGCTCACACATGAGGAAAAGGAAGCCCAAATTAAGATCCCACTTTGGCATTCAAAAGATTTTGGGAGGAAACAAATGAGTCAAACTTTTGAGAAACATCATCACAACATGTGATTTGAACAAGGATGGCTGGCCGGTAAACATAAAAAAGCTGAAAGGGCCAACAAATATTGGTTCTCACAGCAAGTCCTTGCTGGGCCAGGGATAAAACAAACAAAAAAACATCCGACAGCTTGGCCTGTAATGGGTCAGTATTTATGTTGCCATATCAGGCTATAAACCTGTACCAGCACCCAGCATAGACAGACTTTGTAGAGGGGCACCATGCAGCAAGGATGACATCCACTACCTTAGGAGGGAGATCAAATTAAGTCAACTTTCAATGCTTAATCTCCACAAATGGACGTGTAGATTGAGTGGGTTTGGATGCAGTACCCCGCTCTGCTGCTGGAGCAGGAGATCTTCACGAACTGGAAGTCTTAACGGAAAAGAGATGCACATGTCCAAAAGTTCAGGGTAGTACACTCGTCATGCTAAATCTGAAGCCAATATGATGACTTGGGCCAAGTCGTTCCTGATATTCTTCAGAACTCGAGACAGGAGAGTCAGTGGCAGAAAAGCATACAGGAGTCCCGTGCTCCACTCAATCCGGAATCCATCTCTGCGAGAGAGCGCCTTGGAAAGTACAGTGCGCAAATGTTTTGATATTGTGCATTCTTGGCGGTGGTGAAAAGATCTAGCAAGGGTTCACCCTATTGCTGGAAGATACCCAGTGCAACCTCAGGGTGTTACCGCAAATCGTGATCTGCCATGCGCTGCTGGCTGAGCTCATACATCCTGGCATTTGAAGATCATGGCAGCTGTCTCATGATGAAGAAAATGTCCTGGTGCTCAATGAAAGTGGAAACTAGGATCCCCAGCTTCTGAAGGTATGCCGTGACCACTGCCACCACTTCTGTGAACACCAGAGGACACTGGTGAGGCCAAATGGGAGCACTGTAAATTGAAAATGCTTCTGGCCTGCACTGAGCCTAAAGTACTGCCTGTGGGACTGCAGGACAGGTACACGAAAGTAAGCGTCCTGTAGGCCCGAGCCACATTCCAGTTGCCTGGATTCGGGGCAGACAAACTGACCAGCATATCTTGAATTTGTCCTTCGGCAAGAAGGCATTCAGAGCTCAGGGATCTAAAATAGGACAAAGGCCTTCATCTTAATTCAGCACAAGGAAACAAAAGAAGGAGTAACACCCAGCCCGCATTACCTGGGCTGGGACCCTCTCTGCAGTGGCGTCTCTGCCGCTAATGTGGAGGAGCGTCACCCCCACTACTTTTTGCAGTGAAAAAAAGGAAAAGGGAAATGTTAATAACTCACGTTATTATAATTTAATTTGTTCCTGCTGCTGCGTCTCGGCAGGG
Source organism: Triturus cristatus (assembly GCF_964204655.1). NCBI lineage: Eukaryota > Metazoa > Chordata > Amphibia > Caudata > Salamandridae > Triturus > Triturus cristatus. Next base: position 466,146,455 of record NC_140592.1, read on the forward strand.
CAGATCTGCTGTCAGAGCAGAGGGAAGAGTGGTAGGCACTATGTAAGTAGGCATAGTACCCACCACTCCTCCCCCCCCTTTCAGAGCAGAGGAAATCCCCCCGGCAAGAAACAGCAGCAGGAACAAATAAAATTATAATAATGTGAGTTATTATCATTTTATTTTTCCTGTTTTTCACTACAAACATTCATGCACACTTTGCATGTTCTCCATGCAGGCTGCATTATAGATTCCATGGAGAACATGATCAGGTTCCCTTTCCCTGGGTGAGTGCCTAAGCACGGCACACAGGCCTATCACAACGTTGATTGCAGCGTTGAGATTGGCTATGGGGAACTTGGGAGCCCGGGTGCTTCATGCTTCCACAGAAGAAGCGAGGAAGAGGACAGAGGAGAGTCACCAGCCGGCCGGCTGGCAGGTAAATTATTTTTTTTAACCCCCTCCCCCCTTTTCCCCCTCCCTGCCCGATTGTGGCTTCCCGGGAGCAGCCGTAGCTGCCTCTCTATGGCTCCTTTGGCCACAAAAGACTGCATCTATTAAAGCAAAATGGACAAGTACTCCTCTAAGAAATGTTCTGATGTGGGTCGAAGGTTCAAGGTCAAAAAGGAATGGTAGGGCATACTTTGTTGGACAGTCTGGCGGGCCCACCTGTCAGATATTATATTTTGTCACCCTTCGAGGAAATATCCAATTGTACCTCCCCAGGATGTTCGTTTGCAACTTAGAATATCTGATTGTGCCTTCCACAGGGTCTTCATGTGCCACAAAGAGAAACTAAAGCAGCTTGGTGGTGAGTGCCAATGGGGCAGGAGACTAGGAAGCTTGCTGTCACTCATGGCCTGAGCGTTGTCTGCTTGATCTCCCCCAACCTGGAAAAGACTGGGGTGCCTATTGAGGGACAGTGGGCCTTGGCATAGGTAGTACACCAGCCCTCTGGAGTAACCTTGAAAGGGGCAACACGTTTGACGATACTGTCACACAGGCGTAGAAAGTCATAGGGAACACAGCCCAACTTTCATTAAAATGTTCCAATACTGAATCAGCCTTCTCGTCAAACAGGAGACCAAATGAATGGCATGCCCATTAAAGAGGATTGCACATCCCCACAGAAGCCCATGGATCACATCAAAGCATGCCTCCAAAGCACCACGCTACTGCACCAACTGCTCTGCCCAAGCAGTCAGTGGTGTCCAGCCCAGAGAAGATGATCTACTTTGCAGCATCCTGATCATCCTGGATATTTTCAGTCCGATTGGCCAGTATTTCCTCTGGGACTACCAGAAAGATCTTGCCAACCATGTTCCATAAAGCATGAGTATATCTCCCCAGCAAGCAGCTGGCATTAACTGAGTGGAGTGCTAGGCTGGCTGAGGAAATCATGTTCTTTCTAAAAGTCTCAAGAGGTTAGGATTCTGTCATGAGTCCTTGTCAGAAAATAATCGGGGTTTACACAACTGGTAGAAGCTTGAACCACCTAACTTTCTGGTTAGAGTCCTACATCAAATCTGGGTAGTCCTTTTGCTTCAGGCAACCTGCTTGTTCACTGGAGGACAGGAGCAGGGGTTAGACCATGAGTCCATAAGGGTGTTGAAGAGGACATCTTTATATAGAAGTAATGTGTTCATTCTGACTTCCCTAGTTGGTAGTTGTCAGTTCACAAGCTCAAAAGCACGTCTCGTTACTACCCCAGACAGGGCCGGCTTTAGCACTGGTGGCACACAGTGCGACAATGTTTGTTGGCACCCCCCATCGACGTTCTTCTCTATGGTTTCCCTCGCTACCAACCCTTTAACATTGCCTCTTGAGTCTCCCTAACCACTAATGGATTTCTTGTGTGATATAGCACCACTCATAACAATGAAAGGTGTCAGAGCACTGTACATCACATACACATTACAAAGAGGCAATGAATCATAAGTGTGTAAATCAGTGTATAGCAAATATTAAATCAGACAGAGGACCACAAGGTGTAGGAGTAACAAGTTATCTATAGTGGTAGACATTATAGTTTGAGTGCTTGGTCTGGAGAAGCACAAACTAAGGGCTTATTTACAAGCCCATTGTGTCACCGGTGCAGCACCTTTGTTTATGCACCGGCAATGCATTGTGCATTTCATGGCCTTGTAAATATGGCACCCTTTCACGCATTATTCTGTGTGAAGGTGGCGTTCCATGCATGTTACTGTGGGTGTTCCCATGAAACATCCATGGAACCTGACGCATTTGCAGATTTACAAGGTTTTGTAAAGCTGGGAATGCGTCAGGTTCCTACGCCTTTCCAGGGGAGTCGTAAGGGAGGCACAATGAGGTGAAATACCTTTATTTCTCCTTGTTTTTCCTTTTTAATATTCGTGCTGTAGTCTGCATCACACATAGACAAAGGAAAACACATCTTGCGATTGTTTTTGTGCAGGAAGGGATACCTACCCCTACTATGCAGGCACTCTTGCACCATGGCCCAAGGGTGTCTGCATTGGCTCATGTCAGCCCATTGTGCGCCAACGCAGGGGAAAAGGATACCCACCATCACCAGCTACATGGATGTCAACACCCCCACAGAATGTCATATGTAATCGAAAGTCATATGTAATTGATAAGAAATGTAACTCTCCTTGCCTGTCTCTTCTTTCCCTCCTTGTTTCTATGCCTTTTCTCTACCTGTCTTTCTCTTCTTCTCTAACTATCGTCAGTTGGGGTTAGCTAAACAAACAGGACATAACGTCTCAACATACTGTAGCACAAGCTGCAATTGTTATAATTTTGCTAACCCTGTAACAGATCCGCCAATATGTTCATGTATAACAAATGTAATAAAACATGTTGGAAAAAAAAATAAAAAAAATAAACTGCAAGTAAAAAAACGGTCATGCACTGGCCTATTTACATTGTATGCACTTTGTGATCTGCATGGTGCACGTGCTTTGCAGCGGACATTTTAACCTCCTGCGCAAGATGAGCCAAAAATTCCACTAGATAAAACTGCTATCTCTCTGCAGCAGGTCCGTTAATTACCAGAGTTATTTTGACCTTTTTATGAATGCCTGAAAATTGATGGAGCAAGGAAAGTGGCAACAAGTGCTTTTCAAACTATATTGTACTTGAAAAAATGGCACCACCCTGCCCCCGAAGTCAGCTCCCGGTGTGGTGGCACCGATCGCACCAAACTTACAGCCGGCCCAGACAGCAAAGGAGTCACTCTCTTCTTTTGGTGGTCGAGGGGAGAACACAAACCAATATCCGGGGAAGTATATAACCCATTGGTATCCTGCAAATCCATAATTAAATTGTCCTCAATATGCTGCTTTGGCAAATATTCCTCATGATCACCACTGTCATCCTCAAAAGCTGTTTGGCTCAGATCAGAGTCCAAACCGAAAAGTTGTTGGAGCACTCCGGCGTTGCTTTGAGACAAAGGAATAATTCTGTACGAGTTCGAATGAATTGGGGCCAGGTACATCAGTAATGCGTGAAGGCATGACTTTGAACGTGGGAGAAATGGATTTGGAGAGGACTTTAGGGACTGGGTCGTAATCCAGCACTGATGGCATTGGTGCCGAAGTCAATGTCGTAGGAACTGGTGTGAATTTTGGCGACTGCTTCAGCAGCGGTTCAGAAGGTGAGGCAGGTTCTGGAGACACAGACGGCACAGAGATAGACCGGCTTGCCATATCCTGAATGGATGCCTCCACAGATCATTTGGGCCCCTAAGGCACACCAGAGAGAGCTGGAAGGGTGCAGAAAATTTGCAACATGGCCTCTCTGAAGGCCTCAATCTTTCGCAACATTGCTGATGGACCCAGAAACTCAGGATGCATCGAATCAGTTGCAGAATCGACTCTTCCGTGGTGGACCGGGACCACGAGGCACCCCTAATGTCCTTGTGACTTTTCAGGTTGAGGGCATGGGACTAATTCCGGTTGATCTTCTTGTGCTTCGGCTTCAATTTTTTACTTACTAGAAGACTTGGACCGCCTCCACAACTTATTACTGGAATGGGTCGAGCATGACTTCCAAGGCTTTTATCGGTATTCAGCTACATATAGTTATGCTTCCCATCACCAGATCACATTCGGGTTCATAAGGTCGAATTCTTCACAGGACTTTGAGAAGTGCACAAAACCCAAACACAAGAGGCAGACCTTGTTGGGATCGGTCCCAGGCGTCTGTTTGAGACTGTCCCTGGAGGGCTTAAACCCTGTAGTTTTAGGAAGGAACATAGCTCCTTTGCACACTGGATCAAACCCTGGTGCAGCCAATAGGCTTCGCCTCTGCAAAATTTATTGTCAATGTGTTTTCCTTATTGTTTTTTACAGTGCGATATATTTAACATGGCTTAAAGAAAAACCAAATAGATAAAAGCATCATGACATGGCTGGCACTGAACTCGTATTAGGGCTTTTATTTGTTTTTTTCATTTTTACTTTAAGCCATGTTGCACAGCAGCCCACGCTGCAGTGCAAAATGTTTTTTAAAAAACAGAGCAAAGTGAAGTTGGGACACAAGGGAGGACCTAAAAACAGTTCCACTGCCATCGCAGGAAGGGCATGGCTGATGCTGCTATGGTGAGGTGCAAAAGTTTGCTTTCTGTGCCAACAAAGTAGATATTTCATAGTGGAAGTGTAATGTCAGTCTAGAAAAGGTCTCATTCCAACCCACATAGACTAAAACACACAATATGCAGTTTTATATTGTTTTCAGGTAGTGTATTTCATGAAGTATGTTCAAAGGAGTAACTTTCATTACTGCAGCAGGGGCAGTGATGCCGTGGGCAAAGGATGAGAGGCCTAATGAACCCAAATGTATCACTGTATGTTATTACACACACATTGGCAGTTTCTGGCATGCATGAAACTCCTTGCATGCTGTGTGCATTCCTTAGTAAGTGCAAGGGAGAGCTAATGTGCAAGTGAGAGATGGGGAGGAGAGGGTGGGCTCAGCCCACAGGAGAGTAATTCATAAAGTGGTGTGGTGCACTTCAAGAGAGTAGCACATGATCTGCCAGAAAGCTTTGCGGGATGATCTTCACAAACACATTTACATCTACAGCCAGAGTAGTGGTCTAGTGTGCAGGGTTCATGTTGGCATTCTATTACACCACAACTGAAGTTCCATTAACTCGTAATTCCATTGCACTTGAGTCCCTGCAAGAGTCCCTCCAAACCTGTGAACCAATAGTTATCTGCATCTGCTGTTACTAGGGCCTTGGTGTGGTTTTCTATTATTCACGTTTGAGCGAAAACACTATATTCGCTTCCTGTTCTTTGGTTCCGATCATTAAGTTGCACCTGCCTATTCTGAAAGGTCAAAGCGAGTGTACGAATACGTGTTGTCTCCAAGGTTTGAGAACCTTCCAGATGGCCATGCATTCCACATGTTCCAGCTACGTCACTTGAGCCATTTAGAGGGTATATGAAGCCAACCCATTCCGGAATCGTGGCATGGCTTCACTCTCTGAACAACAAGCTTCACCCTTCCCACTTACCTGAAGAATCCTTCCAGAATCATGAATCGCTCTATTCTCCTTCAAGTCCATCTGATACTGTGGTTACCGTGGCTCCGGCTCCCTTGAAGTTTTCCTAATCTCTCCTCCCTGCCCAGCTACTCCAGACCATCCTGCAACTCTCTAAGTTAAAGCCTCAAGATCTTCTTTAAACTTCAGTCAAGTGGAAGAACTAGGCTAAGTACTTGATAACAGATTAGTGTAAAAATGTAAATCCGTATTTGTAAAGCGCGAACTACTCACCCTTATGGGTCTCAAGGCACTGGGGGCCGTCGTGGAAATTAAGTCACATGGTGCTGAGCTGAGGCCGGAGCCGGGTATCGAACCGTGAACCCTGTGCTCCGAAGTCACCTGCCCTGGCCGCTGCACCACACCTCTCCACTCTGCACTAATCCTCCTATAGCAGTAAGCAGGACTGAGTATCCTGGTATTCAAAGAAAATAGACATTTCCTCCATGCCCGCTTTGTGATTTACTTCAGCACTTCTTGAGTGTTTATACTCCGGACCCTTCCTGCAACCTTGGCGCTAGAACTGGTTTTGCGCAATGATTAAAGACTTGAGCTTTGTGTTCCTCTGATGAACTGTAATGCCAAGAGAAAGCACTTGAGAGTCTGATATATACATGAATCTTCTACCCCTACCTGTGTTCTGAGTGTATCCTTGGGAGTGTAAGTAACTCCAACCCTTGGTCAGAGTGAATCCCTGGGAGTGCAAATTACTCCAACCTTTGTTTTAAGTTTATCCCTAGGAGTCCAAGTAACCCCAACCTTCGTTCCGTTCCGAGTGTATCCTTGGAAGTGCAAGTAACTCTAACCTGTGTTCAAAATGTAGCTTTTGGAGTGCAAGTAGCTCCAAACTTTGGTCCAAGTTTATTCCTGAGAGTGCAAGTAACTCTAATCTGTGTTCCGAGTTTATCCCAGGGAGAGACGCACTCCAATCTGTGATTTTGTCATTCTGCTCGCACAGCCACTGAGCAGATCCAATACCGCAAGTCTCTTTTCTTATTTTATCGCAACCACCAGCCCCCCAACCCCCGTAGGGTCATCCGTAATCTAAGAAGTATGATCCCTTGATCTTGTTGCGTGGCACTGAGAGGTCCAGCATCGGCTCCACTGTCGTCTCCGAGGTTAGGACAGAGGTGCATGACACCATCATCTCATGCAACTGTGAATACCCTATGGACAGAATTTATATGCACTCAACAGTTATATGTAAATTGAGCACTATGGCAACACTTCCTGAACCCAATATGTGCACAGACAGTTCAATGGGACAAAACTATCTTTACCTAGGTTTCATGTGGTGCTCGAAATCACACACTGCTCTTTCTTTGCACGATATCCAGCCTCTTATGCTTCTTGTCTGGAACCTGCGGTCGGTCTCTACAGGGCGCCCCAAAATATTAGCACCCTACTACAAGGCTTATTGGGAACGGAGCATCATTGGTCCGCCCTGTAGCATTATGAACACTAGGATCCTCATAATTCTGGGCGGACTCTGAAGAGAGTATGTAATATGTGGGGAGATGTTAAGGTGTAGCTAACGGAAAGTATGATGTAATGCTCCGTGACGAGTCGATTAAGCCAGTGGAAAAGTTTAACAGCTTATCCTCTGTGCCTCGCCTCACTCAGTCAGGCACTAATGCATAAACCTGGGCTGCTTCTGAGCCATTGCAAAGCCAAGGGTCGCTCACAGCGACAATGTGGCACAAAAACACATTGGTGCAAGCCACCATTCATGTTCTGCAAGGGATTTAATTGGGTGCCTATTTGCTCAGTTTTACCTCCTCTGCAGACATGGGATCAACTACAAACTCTGTGGTCAGTCTGAGATCACAAGCAGATTCCTTTTGTTGTTCCATGGCCTGGAAAAAATAAAGAAAATGAAAGTACAGCTTCATATCAATTAAGACATTTGCCCTGTTACTCAGTGGCATCGTAATTGCTTTTCATCCTCAAGAAGCTGTAGAGAAAGAGTTAGAAGCACTCTTAAAACATGACCTAATTGAACACTCCACAGGCCTCACACCACGGGTTTCAAACACAGTGGTAGTACCAAAAAAGGACAGTAGCAGAGCAGTGCACATTTGTCTTGATTTGCGCTAGGCAAACAAAGCATTGAGAGGGAGAGACACCCTGACCCACACATAGCGACATGTTCATGCAATTGAAAGGAGCCAAAGTGTTTTCCCGTCTTGAACTGAATAAAGGATATCAACTCGAGTTGGAGGAGAACCGCAGGTACATAACTACCTCTCCGATTCATGTTGATTTGTTCAAATATAACATATTGAGTTTGAGTGTCTTCGGCTCCTGAGATATTTTAGGATGTTATTCTCAGAGTAATCCAACCCTTAAACATGCTTTTAATTACAGTGATGACATACTGTTTTTTAGGAAAAGAAAGAAAGAACACAACAAACCTTTTATCCAAGTGTGCCAGTTACCTGCTGAGGCCGGTCTCACTCTGAACGCCGCAAAGTGTGAGTTTCGCAAAACCAAACTCAAGTTTTTAAGCGCATATTCACTGATGGGATAATGATTCCAGACAAGGTGCAAGCACTGTCAGCCACTTGCCCCCCCCCTTAGGATGTTACTATGCTGCTATCTTTTCTAGGCATGGGCAGTTATTGCTCAAAATACATTTGCAACTTTGCTACAGTGATTGCACCATTGAAAGACTTGACAAAGTGAAAAGTACAGTTTCTGTGTCTCCGGAATGAGATGAGAGTTTCAAAGACATTAAACATGGGATTGAGAGTGTCAAAAAAATGACCTACTTGGACCCCAGTTAATGTGAGCCGGGTAGGGCTAGGACAATCCTTGCACCACACAATGGCCATCCGAATTCTCGGACACATTGTGGCCAATGCCAGTTAAAGCCTGTCTGAAACAGAAAGTGCCTACTCTCAGCTGGAGAAGGCGTATGGTTGTAGCATAGGCCTGCGAACATTTTCATGTATTCCTCTTAAGAAAACAATTCCCCATCATCACGGATCACCAGGCGTTACTTACAATTTTTGTTAACCCAAAGGCTAAGATGCCCGCTTGCATCGAGAGGTGGGGATAAAGACTGAGAGAAGGACTATGAGATCATGCACAAACCAGGAAAGGATTAAAACCCAGCACTTTACTTTTCATGAGTGCTGCTACATCGTACTCTACAAAAGTGGTATGCAGTTCCTAATATAAGAGCAGGTGGAAGTGTGTTTTATAATGGGCTCCACACGTAAGTGTGAAGCCGCAGGAGTGGGGAGAAGGGACTTCTCCTCTTGGAAAAAGACCCTCACACACCCAACCAGCTAGGTATCTTGCTTCATCATCGGGTCTGCTCCTTATCGGGGCGGCGCTGCAATCCCCGATCGGCACCCGAGATGGGGCCTTCCTGGCGGAGATCTTTATTCCATATGCCGGTGGGTGAAGTGCGTGTGAGGGCCCTAAATCAGTGTAGGTGATGGTGATGTGTAGGGAAAAGGAGTAAAATAGGGGAGAAGGTCCACTCAAGAAAATTTTAATGAACGTGGCCCCTACCCTAGTTAAAAATAAAACAAAGCGCGTATTTCCACTCTAAGGATGTGAAGTTTATGCGTTTGTCAGGAGGTCAACATGTTTCTTGCCCATTAATCTATTAGATGGCAATTCGTCAGGACCAAAGGGATCTACCTACACTTTAATGGTGGTGGTCATTAATGAAATGAAGTAGACAAGTGACCACCCTTACAGCACCCAAAAAAAAGTGTGGTACCTGTAGATCTAAAAACACAACCCCATTAGGGTCAAGGATGCACGGTATCAGTACCGGCTGGTGTAGACACTAAAGTGTAGTGTCGGTTCCTCTGGAAGAAGGGTGGCGGCAGTCCTAACCCCACGCAGCCGGTCCAGGCAGTGACCTACTTGGACCCCAGTTGATGAGAGCCGGGTAGGGCTAGGACAATCCTTGCACAACACAATGGCCATCCGAGTGCTCAGACAAATTGTGGCCAATGCCAGTTGAAGCCTGTCTGAAACAAAGTGCCTACTCTCAGCTGGAGAAGGCGTATGGTCGTAGCTTAGGCCTGCGAACAGTTTCATGTAATTCCTCTTAAGAAAACGATTCACCATCATCACGGATCACCAGGCATTACTTACAATTTTTGTTAACCCAAAGGCTAAGATGCCCGCTTGCATCGAGAGGTGGGGATAAAGAGTGAGAGAAGGACTATGAGATCATGCACAAACCTGGAAAGGATTAAAACCCAGCACTTACTTTTCATGAGTGCTGCTACATCGTCACTGATCCACTTTAAAGACAGGTGAAGTATATCTCAACTTTATTATGAGATCCAGAAATCATGCAGCTCTGTCTGTGGAACAAATCATTGCTTACCACCAATGCAGATAAAGACATATAATCAAAGAACTTATTACCACACAATCATGGAGGAGAAGTACCTGGCCCCTTGCAGATGATGTTTAATTCCAAAGTAAAAAAATGTCCAGGATGAGTTAGCAGTCACCCTAGAAGGCGTAATACTTCAAGACTCGAGAATCATCATATCTGGAAACCTTAGACAGCGGTTCATCAGGTTGGCCCATGAAGGACACCATAATGTCATAGCCACCAAAAGAGCCATAACAGATAGAGTGTGGTTTCCTCAGCTAGATAAGCGAATCGAGAAGGAGATGAAGGCGTGCCACATTTGCAATTGTTTGTCACTGGATGCTGCATCACCTTCGGGTACAATGTCTGACCTTCCTGCTCATGCTTGGGAGAAGGTTGCAGTTTAACTTTTTAGCCGTTTAGGAAGTGGACACCATCTAATGGTAGATATAGATGAATATTCATGTTTTCCTTTGGTGGAAGACCTATCTTCGACAACCCATGACTAAGTCATTGAACGGCTTGATGACATCTTTGCAACGTGGGGTATCCCTAAAATCGTCACATCTGACAACGGCCGGCCCTTTAACAGCAGAAAATTCAAAGAATTTCTTGTCAGACTCAACGTCAAATGCCAAAAGAGTACGCCCCTCTAGCCCCTAGCCAATAGTGTAGTTGAACAATTTATGCCAGCCTTCAGCTGGATCAAATCCTTTCTCGAGGGTCGTACTCCAGCAGAACGCTTAGCCACATTTACAGCACCCTAGTTAATGACGACATGTGGGGTCCCACAGGGCTCCTCATTATCCCCCCCCATCCATTTAACCTTTACCTTCTCCCTCTGATTCAGTCCTTGAAGGAAAGGAATGTGACCACTTTTAATTATCCCGACAACCTACAGTTAACATTCACTATAGATAATTCACCTAATTCAGTTATCAAATTTCAGGCCACTATGCTTCACATTCGCCACTGGATGGACCAAAATCATTTAAAACTCAACCCAGGCAAGACTGAATTGGTGCTAACAGGGAGGAGTCAGATTATTTGGGGCCCACATGATTGGCCTGCAGAACTTGGTTCTCCCCCCCCCCCCCCCCGAGCCCTCCACCTCTGTAAAAAGCCTCAGGGTTATTATAGACAACAATCTATCATTAAAATCCCAGGTCTGCGTAGTGGTCTCAGCCTGTTTCTTTCAGATACGAAAGATCAGCCGCTTGCTTACTCATGCAGCGCTGATACAGGTTGTGATAGCCATGGTGCTTTCACATTAAGACTACGCCAATTCAATCTACCTGGGATGCCACTCTTCTTAACCAAGCGGCTTCAGATGGTTCAGAACCAGGCAGCGAGACTAATCTACCAGCAACCTAGATGGCAATCTGCTAGACCTCTTTTAAAACAAGCATTGGCATAGCCAATAGGTCTCGCTTTTGGGACCTTAGAAGTATTTAGTTATGCAGCACAATATCCTTGGTGCAACAACATCCATTGTTGCATGGCTAAACACTTATAAGGTCCCAAAGGCAACACCGATTGGCTATGCCAATGCTTGTTTAAGGATGTTTCTCATACTGAACGGCATTCAATATCATAAGAGTAATTTTAAGGTGATTAAAGTTTGTTTCTGTATATGTTGGGGTGAGAAACATAATGCTTAAATTGTGGAAGCCTCATTTTAATGCATTGGCTTTAAAATTTGTATAAATGTCAGAAATCTGAAAGCGGTCTTGCAATCCTATGCACTACCTTTCAGTAGAACCGTGGAAAGTAGTCTTCTTAAATAAAGGTTAAATGTGGGAGGCATGGCACAGTGGTAGGTTTGGGCAAAAGTCCAGGTTCAACCATTTTAGATTTTGCACCCAACCCCTATCCCCAAAGATTTATTAATTGCGACCAGCAATACAATAGCCATTGTGAGAAGTAGCTGGCAGCATAGTGTCATACCCCATGCTAGATTCTCAAATACAAAGGACCAGTCTAATGTATCTAATCAGTTGCCAAGCATCGCCTGGAACCAAGAAAAATTTAAACGATTGGAACCTGAACCAAAAATGGGTTGAGAAATGTATCTAGGGCATCAAACAATGCAGATGAACTGCAAGGGATGAATGCTCGCCATCCGATGATGAATAAAATACTTTTTATATCAGAATTTAAAATTAACTTTTAAAAAACACACAATATATATCAAAAAGGTGATTGCGAGCCTGTGTATCGGATGTACCCTGCAAATACTTAACACAGAACAGTTTAGCTGAAATATCAACAGGCTAGTCTAGTCAATACGGGCATTTATTTAAGCAGTTCGCATTCCATTGCTTTTATTGTAATGCGTGTTTTCGGCCTTTATGTAAGACATGCAAAATGTAAACTTACAATTTAAAGAAACAGAGAAAGGTACTGCTGCAAATTCTAAACGCAAAAATTTTAATTCATGCAACAAAGAAGGCATGAGTTAAATCGTCTTCACGGTAAAACGATTATTCACACCGATCATCTTGAATGCAAAAATGAAAAGTTAACTGCACTGTTTTAATATTTTCTTTGTCAAAGAGTTAAGTTTAGCACGCTGTATTTTGGTCGCTCCAAGCACAGGGGGCAAGAAAGGTTGCTTTCGTTGATGTATTTTAAATGTATGTGCCTAAGCGAGGCGCTTGGGAGAGCGAGGCTGACCAGGAGGGAGGGGGAAAAGGGAGGGGGTAGTGCAAGCAGAGGAGCCTGATTACAGCAATAAAAAGACAGATGGCAGCTGTGCCACGTGCACACTCTCATGAACGCAAGCTGCAGGCCAGCAAAAGCCTCTGGTGGCACTTTTAAAAGCCACTTACTAAAGGTCTCGAAGAGACAGCATGCGCTGTCTCAGGCGAGACCTATAACTACACTGGCTTGCCATCTCTCAACGGGCTGCCTTTAAGACAGGATGTCTAGTTTTCAAATCTTCACACAGCCAGAGCCCCAAATTCACCAATAACCTTTTTTCTAGGTATATTCCCTCCCGTAACCTCCGCTCAAGGCATCTCCAGTTATTGACTACCCCTGCCTTTAAGCGGAAACAACAGGGAGCCTGCCGGTTTGTATCTTTGGCCCCAAGATTATGGAACTTGTGTCCCCTGGAGAACCGGTCATGCACGGACTTACTGAGGTTCAGAAAGCTGCTCAAAACATGGCTGTTTGTGCCGCCACACGAATAACACATTCCTTTGGTTCCAGCTACTTCTAGAGTAGCGCCATGAAACTTTTTGGTGTACGTGCGCTTTATACGTTTTTTATAACGTAACATAACATGGGCACCCTCAAGAGGGTCATTCAATAAGCGTCCACAGAGGAAATCTGAACCAAGCAAGCCATGTGCCAGGCCCTACAGGGATATCAATCAACTCCTCACTCCACAACTGGTGAGAGTCCAGCCATCTTGCTATTTGGGAGAGCCATCAGAACAAAACTACCTCAATAGATACTGGATCAATCAGTGAATACTGACAAGGTTCAAGACATGTACATGACTCGGAAAAAGAAATGCAAACATATGCAGATCAGTGTCGCCATGGCCAGGAGACAGTCTTTGACAAAGAATACTGGGTACTGGTTAAGGGAAGACGAAAAACAGACTACTTTTGCCACTGATCTTTTACAGGTTGAGGTAAGGGACAAATGGTGACAGCACATCATCCTCAAAAACCCATCACTCGGGACACATCACATTTGAAACACCTACCGCAACACTTGTCGAGTCCTGAAACCATGCATGAGGTGACCCCGCCTGCAGGTCCGGCTCAGCACCTGAGGCTATGTGGCCATTGCCTGATCAGGGTAGACACCTCGATCAACTCGAATCACCCGAGCCGGCAGACAAATGAGAGTGCCTTGCTGACTAATCGAAGAAATTTGATTTTAGTGATGTTTGCCACTTTTTATTTAACAAAGAGGGAGATGTAGCATATTGATACTATGCACACTGGTACCCTCCTGGTTTTGGGTGGACTCTGAACAAGAAGTACATAATATGCGGGTAGGCATTAAGGGGTGGTTAATGGAAAGCATGATGAAATGCGCAGTGCGTGAGTGTATGCTGAAGAATAAAGTAATGCTTGACTGCAGCTCCCGTGTGGCGTATTACATCTGCATGCTCCTGGGCTGGGGAAGATGCTACAACCATTGGCTATCCCACAAGATCCAATCTTTTGACTGTCTGAACTTGAATAAAAACAAGAAAGACATGCAAGTTTGCGTTTTATGACTCTCATTGGATGACGGAATGACATGACGCTCGCTCATGGTGTCACGGTATGGTAGTGTCAAAGTCATTGTTACAGGGAGGTCCCTCGGTTTCAATAGGCACTACGCATGAACAAGTGACAGTCCAAGTGCAATATATTCATATTATTTGTACCTTTGCTGCCCTGTGCCCAGTGAATCTTAAAGAAATTAACGAATATGCTACCCTTGCCTGTATATCATACTTTTGGTGCACTGGGCATCTCACACTGTGCAGTTTCTAAAAAAGTCAGTATTTTAGTGACACATACAGTATTTAACTGTATTTTAATAGGTAAAATCACAAAAGCCAGTATTCTACCCCGGCCCAATACAAACTTAAAACATTAATTGCAAGAAAGGGAGCAACATTGAAAGCGCAATTCCATTAGTGTAGAATGAGTGTAGGGGGAGGGGGTGGTTAGAGGGTGATACGGGGGGGGTTAAAAACAACTGAGTGGGAGGAGGAGGAGGGTGAAAGTGAAGGAGACAGCCCAAAAAGAAAAAATGTACCTGCAGGACCCTGCAATGGAAGGGCACTGGCAACCAGAAGCAGTACTTGGTCTAGGCTACACAGCAGCACTGACCAATAGGAATAAAGCAAACAAGACCCATATGGGAGACAGCCATTGGTAAGTAAAGTGACACGGAAGCCCCCTGTGTGCTAGCCAATGGGTAAGTAAAGTGACATAGGAGCTAGCCAATAGGTAAGTAAGGCGATGTGGGAGCCACATGGGAGCCAGCCAATGGTGAGTAAAGCTAAGTAATTGAGGGCTCTAAGCCCCTTTTAAGATTTGTCTTTAAATACAAGAGATTTTGCAAGTATAGCGCAAGCACTATGCAGGTGAAACCTAACTGAGAATTTAACAGCAAAAAGCATGGACTAGGACAAAGTTGGCAGTGAACTCTAGATAATCATATGAAGGCATGGAAAGAAAGAAAGGGTGAGCAGGAGTGGTGCTTATATGCTGATTCGTTCATCACTTCTGGGGCAGAATGAAGTAGGCGCAGTCACACAATGCCACCAACCATTGTGCTGGTGCTATGCTGTTCAAATCTTCTGAATCCAGTCTAGCACCTGAGGATATCTTAAGGCGATAAATCCTGGGTTAGACATATCCATTAGAAGAGTTGTGTGCTGACGGGCCAAGGAACTGGCAATGTTAGGGATTACCTTCATGCCTATCTGGTAGGAACATTGTATGCCTTCCTTGCTCTGCTCTGTTTGTTTGCTGGAATCTATTAAGATTTAAAAGGCTTCCAGAACTGCTTTCTGATACTCATTGATCTGTCATTAATGTTGTCAACGTTGCACTTCTCAACTACGATCTACTTCTCTATCGCTCCAAGAGGGTTTGCATGATTCTTCTGCAAAGGACAAACATAGTCTTAGGTAAAATACTTGACCTTTCCTTTCTTCCTTGATTGAACTGGAGATTATAGCTCGTGATGGAATTGCTTTTGCCAATCCGTGGCTCGTGGACAAATCTATGTGCACTATCCTTTATAACACGCCTGACTAACCGAAGGCAATCAAGCACTAGGCCAACGTGATACCGCTCCTCTATAAAAAAAACAAATATCTTTAAAGCATACAGATGTAAGCATTTGCACAGGTCTTATGGCTAGGTATTCCACAAGGAGTTTTTTATTAAACAGCATTTTAACACCATCTCTCCATTCTGGTTTGAACTGGCTGAAACCATAACACAAGTGCAAGTGGCTAAGATTATGCCTCTCTGTTTTACAGGAAATAAATCCTCTCATAAAATTAGTTGGCAATGTCATACCACTCACTAATGGCTAAGCTGGCACAAGGGTCAAGGTGAATACACAGAAGTTTTATGTCATCAATCAAGGAGTATAGGAATAAGTTATTTTTCCTTCCAAAAAAGGGATTAATGAACACTTTGAATGGCATTCTTCATACAATACTTTTGGGAGAGATCCTTTTGTCCTATGGATTCTCAGCTTGATTTCTTCTATGCTCTATGCATAAGCGGTTCTATTGTTCTGACTTTTTTTTCAAGCTAAAGTGTTATTCAGTGTAGATTCCTACCATGTCCGCTGATGCCTCCTTATTAATTTTGGCTTTGGAATGTTTTCTCAAGTTCATAGGTTCTTCTACCATCCATTCTAATATTAGGATGAAGCCCATATTGGAAGATACACATCCAAATATAGAGAAGTGACAAAAACGTGAAATGCTTAGCAATATATAAAACTACATGCTAAATAAAGTACACAATAAATAAATGATATTGCACAATGTATCATTTCTGCTGCAACCGGTGGGGACAACTGAGGTGCCATCCTTGTAAACTCAGCACTTTACCTCAACTCTAACTAGAGCGTGGATACCTTAAATTTGATGGGACGGGAGCACCAGCGATTTACGGCAGTGCTCCCGCTATGCCAAACTCTAAATGACCCCTAAGGCTCCACCTGGAAGCTTATCTGCCACTCACAGTAGGGAGCGAATACATAGCACTATATTATTCTTGCAGTGAGTAATCCAGAGAACAAAACCTCACATCACCCCGACAGAAAATAGTTCATAGATGTTAACCACCAGCCATGCCTAAAAGTGTAGGAACGGTGTGGTAACTCTTGTATTCCCTTTGGCATTAGTGGAATATGAACATTGGAAAACTTCTTGAAAAATGAAAGAACACCATCTTATAAGGAAGTGGTTTGTAATTTAGGGATATGTTTATTACCTACTCCCCTCCAACATGTGAGATGCATGTTGTTGCCATGATCCAGTTGACTATATTATGAGCAACACCTAAGTTTCAACATCCATATACCTCAATATATGAAATTATTAATGAACTCCCCGCTGGTACTTGATGAGCCACCTCTCCTTCAGGGAGCAATCCTTTCGGGGTAGCATTAACGCTGATCATCAGTTTCCATGGTCATGGTTCAAGAGGGTTTGCTGCTTGTGTGAATTTCCCTACAAGAACCAGGGAAGTGAGTACCCATATGTTTTGATGCGATGGTTACAGATTTTTTATCATGCCAGACCTTTGGATCTTGAAGGCGACCATTGATTTTAATACTGCCCGGGTGTTGTATTAAGGCCTGCACTCAGCACTGTAGTCAATCGAAGAGTAACTATTCTTTTAATCTGATCTAAAGTTCTTTTGGGTATCTGATACAGTTGTGTGCTGATCTCATTCATGCTGTTGGTAGTGAAATATTGAGAGACCCACTGGCATTTAACTTGATTAAACTGTGTGTAGAGTTTGTCACATGTTAGTCAGAGCTTATGAGAGTAGGAAATGCCCGCAGCCCAAGTAAACGAAAGGATTACATAAACCTCCAACTATGCATGTCATCAGTGTTTTACTACTTCTCTCGTCAATGTACATCTTTCTCATCTAGTGCCGAATTACTAGCTCGTCAAAAATGGTTGCACGAGGAAGGCTTCATCAAAGAAGTAAAACGTTGTTCAGCTCTTATCTATACACTTCTAACATAGATCACTTGCAAGATGGTGCCTGACATGTTCGCTGAATGTTGTTCACATCTTACTAAGCACTCCTGGTCTTGTGGAAGAAGGTGAGTGAACATCAAAAGTGGAACCATATATGGCAGTGATTTCTTTTTTCAACAGGCATTGCATGTCATGAGCCCGTTCTTTTAAATATAAAAATATGCAATAATCTTGTCCATACCCACCCTGTAGAAAAAGAAATGGATAAATAAAAAATGGCATTTATTGGATGTAAATGTAAAAAATATATGATTGTCAGAGAGATAGTATGTTGTGAAGAACATGACCGGAATAAAGAAGAAACCAGATTTCCCCACAGCTCAACAACCAAGCATCAAGGTCCAAGAAGGTATGTCAAAGGCACGTCTTTGGTTTTCTTGCACAGTCCACAGTTCTCGGTCACCCAAGATTGAAGCCTACTACCATCGATGCTTTAAGATTGAGGGATACAAAAGGCAGTTATTCAAAGTAACATGCTTTGTGTACACCATTTATGACAGAAAGTGACACATGGTTCTCTTCTGCAGGAACAGTATAATACGTTATGTATCCAAATAATTTGCCCTTGGTTGTCAAACAATCAACCACTTGTAGAAATGGGAGGATCAAAGTCCAGGATTGTACATTAAATCAGAATGGCACTTTCCTAAACAAGTAAACACGATTGCGAGGAGGAAAACTCTGCAGAACACATCATCATTTGCATCCCTACTCTATGATCCAAATAAGAAATATTAGAACATTAGAACGTTGGGAGCTCCAATTAAGTGACTCATGTTTGTAAAAACTGGTATAAGACTTTTGCTCCAACATTACAATATTTGTCTTTCTGTTTCTCTCTTTTTAATTTAGATTATTCAACCCTCAGTGGGGGAAATGTTCCAAAAGCCTTAAAGCATTTCCGCCTCAGGCTGTACCACTTGTTAAAAATCCTCTTCTTAGAACTTTGGAATGTTGGGAGCTACACTAAAGACAAAGTGGGTCGGGGCTAATAATGGCTGGTATCAGCCTTCTGCTCAAACATTTGTCTTCCTGTTTCTCCTTTTTTAATTTAGAACATTCAATCTAACCTCACTCGGTGGAATGCTCTAATAGCCTTATAGCCCTGCAGCCCCGGGCTATACCAATTGTGAGAGGCCCTCTCCCTCCTTTTATGCCCTCACTGCAGGCCTTTAACAACCAGCAGTGGGCCACATGAGAACACTGGAACGTTGAAAACAAAAGACGGACTCAGGGTCAATAATTACTTTTATAGACATTCTGCACCCACATTCAAGTGTTTCTCTTTCAATTTGTGCTTTTTAGTTTAGAACATTCTTCCCTCAGATGGCTGAATGTGCCAACAGCATTACAGCCCTTCTGTCTAGGGCTATACTAGTTATAGGCAAGAGCCTATAACGAGGAAGAATGCCTTTAATAACTCGAGCACAGGGCCTTTAACAAACAGTAAAGCTTTAATTAGACAGGCTATAATGCTATATTCTCAGTTTCCTCCATAAAATAAATGTTTTATGGAGGGACACTGCCCCATAAGACATCTATGAGAGGCTATTGTCAAACAACAAGCCCATTTTTGGCATAAAAGGGATTAATTTGCTAACTGAATCAGAACTAAAAGTATATACCTAATGACACAATTACAAAATGAAGTTACTTTTTCTTTTTGTGTTTTTAAAGTTTTTTCATTTATTACCCCAGATCAGAAGCTTAAAGGTCAGAATTTGTTACTAGATGCTTTTCAGGAATTATACCCTCCTACTCGCTTTCTTCCCTCACCCAGGGATGAGACTGATTCAGTTTGTGGGAATGTCCCCGGGTGTCACGGTAGTTATCGATTGATAGAGGAGTAACTGGTGTGAGCAGAAGGATTCAGCTGCTGCTTGTTGGACTCTGCTTCCGATGGCTCAGGGGTCCCGGATTTAGGGTTGAGAATCTGCTCCTGGTCTTCTGCCTCCAACTGCTGCTCGGCGGGGATAAAGACCAGGCCAGTGAGTCCATGAAGGTCTGCCGCCTTGTGGAAGGTTTGTAAGATAAGCAGCATTGCCATCAGTCCAATCAGGAGGTACACTGAAATAATGAAATAAAATCTTATTTGAAGGGTACCATCTCAGGCTTTTCATAATCTGGTTCAAAAAGCAATTGGGACAAAGAAGGCTTACTACACTCTTTAGTATTAGTCCAAAATATATCCATATTAAGTTAAATAAGCATTTAAACTAGTTCTATAAATTGCATTCCATCCATCCATCCACACACACACACACACACACACACACACACACACACACGCACACACACACGCACACACACACACACACACACGCACACACACACACACACGCACACACACACACACACACACACTCTTCGAAAACGACAAAAAATGTCATTTTCTGGCTCTGTGATACCTAAAAAAAAGAACTCAGAATACCATAAGGTCCTTGAGAAGTTTGGAGGGATCCCAGTGGGTGTACCAAAAAGGGGTAGAAGTCGGCAGACACAAATCTTTGCAGGCCTGTGTAACACTAATCTAGAAGACCAACATTTTCACGAGAGCACTGTCAACTACTATTACTAGACTAAGAGCACCAGAGAGCTGACATGCAAAGCACAGTGAATAATACTGATGGACATAAGCTACAATATGAAGAAAAATACATAACCAAAGACCTGTTTGATACTGGCTCGTACAGTTGATGAATCCAGGATTAGTTGTACTTTCAGAGAATTTTGCTAAAAACTAATATTATGAGTGAGACAGAACGGCATGTTGCCATTTCTGTTGGTGGTATGGTTTTTTAAATTATTTTTCTAAACTTTCAGACGTTGTCTTTTGCTTGGATGCAGGATAGAATGATAGTATGATTTTCAAACACGCACTGTCTAAGATAATCGGTTTCAACTTTATAATGCAAGTGCTAAGCTACTATCTATGCAAATACTTGTCTGTACTGTTAAAAAAGTTAAAGAAACATAGTATTTAAAAATACTGCATGAAAAGCAGACATATCTTAAGGTATCTCAAATCTGCAAATAGAATTCAATGTTTTCACTCTTTGGAAATGGCACTTTTTTTTTTTATTTCACACAGGAAACTGAACAGAATTTAAAAAGCCCGTTGCACATGATTCATCTTAAAAATAAATGAACTAGTTACAGTTATTGAAAAGTAGATAAACTGCTGTCTGCGAAGTGCCAGAATTCAAAGGAAAACTCTTGCCATTTACTTTATGCATAACCAGGAACTTGTCAAATGCTCCAGCTATTTAGTGATCAGCAGACTTATGGACTTCCAGGGTAAAAGAGATTTCTCCAGTCACTTAAATACAACTTCTACCTCAAATACAGGCTGGTTGAAAGCAAATGACTACCCCTCCCCAGCACAATCAATGATGTCTGTGTGTGCCAAGGCCTGTGCTTTTATACAACACGCGGAAGACAGGAGACAAAAGAAAAGCAACCTGATAAAAATCTGCTCTTTCATTCAAACCTTGAAAAAATATACCTGGTGCTGTGCTTTCACAGGCAAGTTTGGAGAAGAGGGGAGCAACACAGAGAAACCAGGGACAGGGATGTGAGCGGGAAGCAGCACAAGTGTGTGTGAGCAAAAACCTACAGCCACTCTCATGGAGGGCTCAAAGCACAAGCATTGGCATAGCCAATAGGTCTCCCTTTTGGGACCTTATAAGTATTTAGTTATGCAGCACAATATCCTTGGTGCAACTACAACTGTTACATGGCAAAACACTTGTAAGGTCCCAAATGCGAGACCTATTGGCTAGGCCAATGCTTGTTGCTGTTTTTGTGGTACTGTAATATATAGGGATGTTATTTGTCACAGTTTACAGTTTGGATTAGATCCTTGATGACACTATTATTCATAGGATCACAATGTCTCCAGTGACAACTTCTTGCTGCCCAGGTCGTGCCGAGGGGTTCCTTTTCCAGTGGTTCTGCTGTCCTGAACGAGCCGAAGGTCCTGCTGCAGTTGTCTCCCCCCTTTGTGTGTGTGTGTGGTTGTGTGTGTGGGTGTGGTTGTGGATGTGTGGTTGTGTGTGTGTGTGTGTGTGACAGTAATACTAAACGCATCTCAAAATAAAGGAACACAAACATAGAGTTATGAGAAAGCACGTTGCGAGTCAAACGGGCACAGCAAAGCATTGACACAACAACAAAAACAAAACAAGATCACTTAACGAAGACTGAGTGCTGATAATGGATACACATAGCCCATCATCTTAAGAGTTCGATTGCAACCAATGTGCACTCAAACCTGCCCCCTACTTGTGAGTTGCACTCCATATTTCATGAGTTATAACTGCTGCACCCACCATAGCGCTTTGAGACATAAAGCGCAACATAGGTCTAATCGACTAAGCACTCACCAACATGCTGTGCTTTTAAAGAGAATGTGCCAAAAGTTTCCAGCTTCCTCATCATGTCCTCATGAAAGCGCCAACAAAAGGACTCCCTGAATGGTGCAACGGACATGAAGCAGCCGTTGCGATCAGAAATAAACACTGTGAACGTTGTCCAGTTTCATGGTAACATTTCCTTAATGTTCCTTAAGTCACAAAACAGTAATACTAAAAGCATCTCAAAATAAGGGGAACAGAAACATCAAGTTTGTGGAAAGAGAAAGCATGTTGAGGCAGCGATGGAAGATACATTTAAGGTGGGCGTGATATTGCCTGACGGAGATGCACCCACAGGGAGAATCCCGAACGCTTGTAAGCGCGAAGGCGGGGGAGGGGCGGAGGCAGGGAGCAAGCAAGAGGAAAGACAGATGGCGCTGAAGGCTGGCGGTGCGCGCGGGCACGCCCACGTGAACACAAGCTTGTCGCCAGCCAGCAGCACTTTAAAAACTCACCTACTAAAGTCTCTCCGAGCTGCGCATGCGCGCTGACTCAGCGAGACCTAAAAAGGGGGATCTCCGACACCTCATTTAGATCAGCCTCTGTATATGCAGTGGTCTCAAATTAGGGTAAGCGTGATCGGCTCCTTTAACTAGTATGTATTATGACAGTGGCCTAATTTGAGCATGCAAGTATAAGATTTAGAAAATGGGGGAAGGGAATACAACATCAAAGAAACTCAGTGGTGTTCGTCAGTCTCTTAATTTATCATAACTAAGGGGCACGAATCAAAACATGCTGGAATAAGGAGAGGGTAGTTAGGATGACCTCTAATTTATGAGCTGTACAGAGAAAGGGTTGCGGGGCCTGATAGATTATAAAGGACCAAAAGATGTTAAAGATTGGACAAATACTATCACAAAAGCATTTCCAACACGAAAGTGAAACAGTGTGGGAGTCTGTACATACCAAAACGGAAGATGGAAGAAATATGGTCGTTGATAAGTCAGGTGAGTGAAATGTACCAGAAAGCCACATGAGGCCCGAATTCGATGTGTGGTGGTGAAGTCACATAAAAGCCGGTGACTCCACATGCGGCAAGGGCCTCCCTGATAAGGGCCCGATTAATAACCTGCAAG
Source organism: Triturus cristatus (assembly GCF_964204655.1). Taxonomy (NCBI): domain Eukaryota; kingdom Metazoa; phylum Chordata; class Amphibia; order Caudata; family Salamandridae; genus Triturus; species Triturus cristatus. The sequence goes on from NC_140592.1 coordinate 466,169,568, forward strand.
GAGTAAAATGCGCCAACCTAGAGTCTATAGTTACTTCATTACAGTGCACAAATGCAAAAGACAAAAACAGACAAGCGTGTCGACTTGTCGGTATGTATTAATATCCTAACAGCTCCGGTCATGCTAAGTAACCAGACACACTAGGTTTAGGCAGTGGCAATAGGAAATTGGAGCGTAATGTAATGGACCGTCATGAAAATTTCAATAAAAAAACCTCAATAAAAAATGCGGGCTTGGTGGAATAACCCACGTGGTTGAGGGAAAAGAGGGGGGCTACACAAGCTATATTGAAAAGCACGAAAACAGACCAGAGTATTGACTTGTCGATATGTATGAATATTATACTGACTCAGAGCATGCGGAGTATCCAGACAACCAGGTTAATAAAAAAACCTCAATAAAAAATGTGGGTTTGGTGCAATAACCCACATGGATTGAGAGAAAAGAGGGGGGGGCTACACAAGCTATATTGAAAAGCACAAAAACAGACCATCATATTGACTTGTCGATATGTATGAATATCATACTGACTCAGAGCATGCGGAGTATCCAGACAACCAGGTTAAATAGGGACAATAAAAAAAAAAATTAAATCACAAAAAAAAAAAACCATCGGCGCGTGATGTAATAAGCAGTTTTGAAAGTATATAAAAATATGGGTTTGGTGCAATAACCCACATGGATTATCTAAACAGAGAGTATAAAGGGAGTGGTGTGCGCGCGGCTATCGCGTGACGCGAAAGTGATCGCGATCAAGAGCACGGCGAGCGATGCGCTTAATGAGCATGAGGAATGCCATATGGCGCCTCTGCTCAAGCGCGAGCCCGCGCACATGCACTGCAAGCTGTAGCCGGCGGTAGCATTTTTTAAGCCCTCACTTAAAGTCTCGCCAGACCAGCGCAAGCGCTGGGTCAGTCGAGACCTAAAAAACAGTTCCCTGATTCATTACAGGACACAATCCATCAATCAAAAGGATGGTAAAGAAGCTCAGAAGTTCTAATCAATACGCACGCTATTGATAAATGTGACAACAATCTGTCCTATCATCATAGGGGCATATTTTACCTTCTCCTGTGAACTCTGTAGAACATCAGGGGTTCATATGAATCTACGCTGCTGCTTGAGCACCAGATTTCTAAAATTACTTCCACCTGTTTTTGGGATTTAATACTACTGATAAAGGTCCTTACTTTCTGCCTTCCGAGTTCCACAAACAAGAGATCACGTCTTCAATTCAATTTTGATTGGACTATGAAAATGCTTGCTCTCTAGCTCATCTAAAAGGTACAGTTAAGGTGTTTTGCAATATATTCACAATATAACAGTACATCTTATGACTAAACTTAAAACAAAAAATACCTCACCCACTTCCTCTTTCAGCTCTATTGGCTTCCAGTAGCTCAGAGAATTCAATTTAAATCTTTGTCTATTATACACAAGGTGGTACATGGTCAGGCTCCCTCTTTTGTTATAAGAAAATTCAAGCTATACAGACCCACATGCACCTTCTGCTCATGTGGAAAGTTTTTTTTGTGAAGTTCCTAAAACACGCTTATCCTCATAAGGTGGAAGAGCCTGTTCTTATGCCACTAGTAAAGAATGGAACTTTTCCTCTAAATTTGTGCTTTCAAGAGTCTCTAATTTGAAGAGATCTTAAAACGGTTTTATTTAGAAATGGTTATAGAAAGTCACAATAGCTTAAAGTGTTATGTTGATTTAACATGCACCAAGAGTTTTAGGTGGTCGTGCGCTTTATAAATAAACATAATATAACTTAGGCAAGCAAAGAGGTCAAACAAATGTATTTTTCATTACACGTGATCATGAGAGCAAGAGGGGAAAAAGCATTTTCAAGGTCGATGTCGGTCTATGTGATGCTTCCATCAAATGGAATGACCTGGTTTATAGCAAGCCACTGTACTTTACAGTAGTTCCGCCAATGGCAGTGAAGCAGCCTTTGTAGTTTTAATAGATACCTTAGGGGTCTGAAGGGCTAAAGGTATCACAATGTTCAAAAATGCAAGTGTTAAAAGAGGTTTCAACGCCAGATGAAGAGTGAAAGAGTGACTACTCTACAAATATTAGCTGTCTTAATCTAGCCCATCTATGAAAACCTCAATCTATTGATTGACTGGAAAGTAAGTTTGCTTTAGATTAATATTGTTTTGTGGTGTATGTATACTGCTTCATGTTTACAGGCATTTCGTCACATTATGTCCCAATATAACCATTAGATGTCGTGGTCTACATGACCCAGGAGAACAACACCAGGATACTGGAATTTATCTATTAGGTTATGTGATGCTAGACGGTGATGCTGGAATTCACTTATTAAGGAAGGATATTGACCTATTAGGGTAGATGACATTCTATCCACAAGGGCAAACAAGAATGGTGATTAGTCTCCCTAAATGTGGGGCAAACAAATTACTAAATAGGGTGCCTGCTGAAGTACGTGTTTGGGGGTAAAACATACAAATCAATAAGATTGTCAACTACAAAATATGTATATTGCCATATACCAATTATATTAGCCAATGGATAAGCAATATCAGCACAAGATTAAAAATACAAATACTTGTAACTGATGTAACATTCTTCACCATAACTCATATGATAGCCAATTGCTTACGTCTTGAGCACTTTTGTAGAGTGTGTTAGGCATCAGATGAATGTTTTGTTTTTTCCTTTGCCAATTCCATTAAACAATACATGAAAATGCTTGGATTTTGATAACAAAAACAGTTCTTTACTGTCACAGACCAAATTATTTAATTTGGATCCCATTGTGGGGCTTCAACTTATGAGTAAATGGGCCTCCACTACTCTACATCACTAAAAAGAATGGTGGTGGTTTCTCTGAAGTACGTGGTCGTGGAAAAGCTATTGAAAATAGAGTACACTATCAAATGAATGTGGAGAAATGAGGTGGAGAAAGCTGTCGTAATTAAGTGAAAAAAATCTTTACGGTGCAAATAGGCTGCATTTTCCGAAATTCAGTTTGCCTTATGCAAGTTAAAGGGGCAATCGCATTGTTCTGCATTTAATGTTCATACATGTTTTTCTTTTTATAGTCTTTTTTTAATTTTTAGGACAGAATTGCTGCAATACTTTAAATTTAAAAAATGAAAATGAACGCTAAAATTAAATTGCATCTCCTCATATTTTCTATGATGGAAAGGAGCTCAAGAAAGGTCGATTGGATTCCAAACTTGGCCCACTATTCTGTATTCACTACTTTTTAGGTCAAGCCTAAACAGCGCTTGCGCTGTCTGGAAGATCTGTTGTATGTACTTTGTGGGATCTGGAGATCATCCCTACGACTTTTCTGCTTCCACCTTTGCTTAGGGACTTTTTTTCTGTTCAACTGCCTTTATTTAACTGTTTTGATAGAAAACGACCAGTAGAGGTCAGTAAATTATCAGAATTGCCTTCTGCTTGTTCAACTGCCTCTAATTAACTGTCTTGATAGAAAATGACCAGTAGAGGTCTGTAAAATACCAGATTTGCTTTCTACTTAGGGACTTTTTTTTTCTTTTTCTGGCAACTGCCTCCATTTAACTTTCTTGATAGAAAATGACCAGCAGAGGTCAGTAAATTACCATAATCACTTTAGCATTCTCTAGATTCCAGACCATAGAAGCTTGTATTCAACGAGCACCCCTAGACAATAATATTTTTTCAAATCTTGTATTTTCAGTGATATAAACACCGAAGAGGCTGATTTGATATTAAAAACAGAGCTCTGAAAAATACAATTTCCTGCTGAAAGGCAGTATTTCTCTTCATGTGTTCCCACGTGTTCCACAGTTTGGTGCTTACTTTCCCTCCATGTTAAAGGACAGTAAATGTTTCAGCACCCAGGCTAATGTGCTGCATAGCTAAATTCATATAAGGTTCCAAAGGCGAGACAGATAGTATTGCAACTGCTTGTTTTTTATGCAATAGATTCTCATCCTCTGTGCATTGTTGAAAAGTTAAACCCCTTGGTCAATTCATTTAATCAAGTAAACATGGAAATGTGTACACAAAACTAGCAATAACATTCGACAAGACAAAGCTTTGTACTCTTTCTGGTGTGGCTATTTTCCTTTGTGTTTCTCTATTGGAAGAAGTGCTCAAGTCGTTGGAAGGCCTGTGACCCTCCTTATTTTTTAAAGCAGTAATCCATAGCCTAGAGGATCTAGATCTGCTGATCTGTCTAGAACAAAGAACACTCAACACAGAAACATTCCAGTAGTCAACTTTCCTCACCAAATGGTTTCCGTGATGCCTTACAACATATGTCTGCGTAGAATGCTAACCTGAAATGGACTTTCAATTCTCAAGAAGATGTTCTTTGAGAAATCTCTGAAAGACTGTTCATATTGTCCTATTGATCTGGTTAAAAAGGGAATAACTATTACTGATGGATGACTATTACTGATTACCATGTGTGCCTCACCTATGAGGAGCAATGGCGCTCCAACACATTTGGTACTGCTTGTATCCCTTCAAAGAGGTGTGTAACCCCATCCAGACTGACCATCTAGGGCAAGATCAAAAATTATTTGTACATAGTTAGTCTTCATCTGTATTATATCAAATATGAAAAATGATGCAATAGAATGATGTCTTAGGTAATCCCCAATGGTTAAGAAGCAATCAATTATGCACTGATATGCATCACATTGTTGTTGCTTTAGCACCAAGAAACCACTCTGATGCTAAGCGAGCACTTTAAAAAATATACCTTGCGATACCTTGAGACCAATGACCCCATCAGGCACTCAATCGCTGTTCCAGTTTAGTGTGCTATTTAGGCAATGGCCAATAAGAGTGCAAAAATAGCAGGGATTCACTATAAATATTAGATCCTATGGAATATGGTCTGTATCTCCTATAAATATCTGTTAATTGTATGTGGGAAGGAATCTGCAAATGGTTCACATTTAAAATCCTCTGCTTTCTTTTAATAAAACATTTTTGTTCTGTCTTATTTTCCTCTGACCCTGTTTTTGGAGGACTCCTTTGTGGAGTATAGGACTTGGGAGAACTGCCAGGAAGCAGGACTATACTCTGGAGGGCAGCGGGTAAAAGGCCAGGCTGCTAAATGAGTCACTAAAGGTGCCCTTGTGGACTACTAACTACCTGCCTCATTTCTTCACTTGCAAAGAAGATGGGGTGTATCAATATAACTCACTGATGTGCAGAGACAGATCTATGCAAACATAATTCCTGTGATCCAGAACCTGTTTCATGATTAGCTACAAAGCACTTTTGAGCAAATTGGAAAGTATTTTTAGGTCATGGTGCAACTGTGGAGATCCCGGCGGCAGTTTCTCGTTACTGGTCACACTGCTGACGCAGTCTTAAAGACCAACTCTCCTGTATGGCGGTCACCATGGGAGTATTTCCATCATAGATGATGACCCTGGGCAAATATTTTTCGAAACTGTAATCTCTCTAGATTGCCAAAGTAGATGCTACTTGATGGCTGAGAGAGGAGGCGGCTTCAACTGCCACTGGTCTTTCTTGAGGAATGGACTTTGTTTATTCAAGAGTTGGCAGGCATTCTGTGAAAACACTACAATTTATGGCTTTCTTCTTGCCATAAGTCACTCCAAGACTAGTCCTCCTGCACAGCAAATTACCGTGACAACAACAGTAGCAGTATGACATGCACACCACACGCACTATACAGGCAGGGTCATCAGCAAGCAGAGTAGGAGACCTGGACGTCTATGTTCCAGGGCTACTTTCCTCCCACACTCAGGACTTTTCCTCTTTCTTCCAGCATCAAAAATGGAGTAATCAATTCTGCACTGTGAAAAAATGTATTAGATGCACCAAATATCAGAAATGCTGAGATCCACCTATAAGCTTGCCATGATGAAGTTTAAATTTTAATCAGCGATTTTAATTTGTTCTTTAGTAACATGATGGTACACTTACATTTGTACAGCAATCTCTCACAAAAAGGGATCGCTTGGAGCAGTTGGCCAAACAGCTATTATTATAAACCCATATAAAAATGCTAGATAATCTCACCTTAGAATAATGGAAGGCTGTGCCAACATGGCTGTGATTAAAAAATTGCGACCAGCAGATCAGATCATTTTTCAAAGGTGAATGTCTAGCTGCCTGAGCCATTCCGATTCAATAGCCATAGTAGAAATGCCCAATGGTAATCGCTGCACTTCTGGAACAATTTAGATTTAATGATGAAGGATAGTTCAAAACTGCCTTTCCCTTCGAAGATGGGGGCACTGCAAGGAAATGTGCACTTCAGAGAAGGGATCATTCTGGATGGGGCAAGTCTGAAACTGGACTCCAATATTGCAGGGTCAGTCATGCTATTAGAGAATGTGCCTGATGGTGTCTGTCTGAAACATTTCTCAAAGTTTTTGCTAAAATATTTTAGGAAGTAAGAGGATTTTTACCAAAAACCAAGCTCTAATACACAAGCTATAATCCTCTGTGTCACCACATAAAGGAGCGGTTGAGGAAAGAGTTGGATAACTTAGCTCATGTAGAACTGAGTCATTGGAATATTGGCTCCAGTTATGCTTGTGAGTAAAGAGGCAGGAACCTACAACTATGTGGGCCGTTGAGATTTCAACAGGAAAATGTGAGTGGTCCAACTTAGTCTGCTAAACAGTGAGGAGTTGTGGCCATCATTGGTGATGCTGGAGTATGGAATGTTATATAATATATTACCTACTGGGGGTCGCCAGTAGGTAGTTATAGCTAGGACCTATTATCCATAGGAAATTCGTAACATTCTTTTCCCAATAACTTTGGCGCCGGAAGACGAATCTTCGCAAAATTTTCAAAACTGGTGGGGCGCTCCAGTCAGCTCCTATCCTGAAAGTCTGGGGGTGATTAGTCAAGCGGGGCCAAGAAAAATGGGGGGCCTCAATACGTGTTTTCTCCATGTTATTTCCCATAGGAAATTTTGGAACAGGCTACAGCCCAAACTGCTGAACGGAATTACACCAAATTTTGCAAAAAGGTAGCCCTTGGCTCAGAAAGAGACCTTTTTTCAAATGGTGTAAATTCGTTCAGTGGTTCCTGAGAAAATCAAAAAATAGAGGTCAAAAAATCAATTTCCCATAGGAAAGTTTAGACACAGTTATAGCAAAAACTGCAGAACGGAATTACACCAAATTTGGCAAAACGGTACTGCTTGGCTCAGAAAGCATCCTTTTTAAAAATGGTGTAAATCCATTCAGTAGTTTTTGAGAAATATGTACTAGGGACTTACAGAGGCGGTCATGCTAATCACAGGGGTACCCCAACGCATAGTGTTCCCTAGTGTATGTAGGTGTTTTCACTGTATTCTAAGTGTCTTATAGCATAGCACTGGCTCTAGGCCTGGTTAGTCAGAGTGAGTTACCACCCGTACCCGTCTGAAAAAGTTGTGGGCACAGGATGATTTTGCAACAAGGCCTCTTTCTGCTCCTCGGTTGGTTCTTTCTGCACATGTCTTGCTTCTACCTGCATTTTTCTCTGTCTTTGTGGACTTCTGTGGTTTCTTTCTACATTTCTTTTGCCACTTTCTGTGCGTTTTTTCTTCTTTCTTCACATGTCATACTTCTGTAGGAATTGTTAGAAACTAGCATTTAAAAAACGTTCGAAATTCACTGAAAAAACCATAGGTTTCAGACACGTTATAGTTAGAAATTAGCATTTAAAAAAAACCTTAGAAATTCACTGAAAAAAACATAGGTTTCAGGGGCGTTATAGTTAGTTGGACATTTCACTCGTACAAAACCCGTGAATTTCCCCCGTTCTAGTTATTTCAGCTAACTATAACTCGCGCCCCCGCAATGCACTGCTGATGATGTCCTATATTACATCACTCATGACATGGTCAGTGACATCACAGATGACATCACTGATGACATCATCCAGTGACTGTGTTTCTGTAAAGTTTAAATATGTTTAATATATATAGGGAAAGGCGTATTGAAGAATGAGTGGCTGTATAAGGGTCTGAATGGATGACTAAGTATAACGCCCCTGAAACCTATGGTTTTTTCAGTGAATTTCTAAGGTTTTTTAAATGCTCATTTCTAACTATAACGTGCCTAAAGTTTTTTCAAGTGAATTACCTACTGGCAGTTGCCAGTAGGTAGTTATAGTCAGGACCTATTTTCCATAGGAAATCCGCAACATTCTATTTGGAATAACGTTAGCACCGATTGACGAATCTTCGCGAAATTCTCCAAGATTTTGGCCAGCTCCGGTCCCCTCCTATCTTGAAAATTTCACGGTGATTCGTCAAGTGGGTGCCGAGAAAAAGGGGGGTCCCAAATCACGTTTTCCCCATGCATTTTCCCATAGGATCTGTTGACGCAGCTACAGCCCGAACTGCTGAACGGAATTACACCAAATTTGGCAAAGTGGTAGTCCTCAGTTCAGACTCGTGCCTTTTGCGTACATGGTGTAAATCCGTTCAGTAGTTCCTGAGAAAATTAGAGTTAAAAAGATAGATATATCTCGGTGGAGCCTAACCACACATCTCGTCGTGAGATCCGATTGGCTGTCAGTACTTCATCCAAGAAGTGATGGCAGCCATCTTGGGACCAATATACTTCATAGCACCTCATTAAAAAGCAGTGCAGTTAATAGAAGGTTTTAAGACTTTAGTTACATTATAAATCATTTGTTGATGGTACCATACTCATTTTAGGAATTGTGGTGTGTTCTAAGGTGATTTTACCATGTGAAAAAGCCTTCTGCTGTGATATCATGAATCATGTTTGAGAGAAAACTATTTTCTAATGCTTTTCACACAGAGGTTTGGAAGGTGATCTATAAGCTAAACTGAGAGCATATTTGCTGTAAATTCACATTATCTTTCTCAGTCGTGTGAGAATGAAGTCTGACATTCTCAGTAAAACATGTACATCCAACAAGGGCAGAGACTGTCAGTTGATTCCTTTGTGTTCTACTGCAGCCTCCCAGAGTGTTCTAAAGAACAACTAGAGTGCTAACACTCCTACTTATGACAAACGTATTGCACACCTGAAGCCATCTTGATTGGAATAAAGTGGTAACTTTTAAAATATTTAATTTAAATAGGAACAAAATGAGGGGGTTCATTTTGCCATAGAAAGTATGATTAGTGCTGCAGAAAGAAAAATTAGGGCACATTTTGACTTCTTAAATCCTCTTCTATTTCATTAAAAATTTCTGACATGCAGACTGAAACATGCACTTTCAATACCAGCAGCAGACTTCCCTGGTGAGCAGTAGCTTTACTACAGTGATCTAATGAGCCACTAGATTGCTAACATTCAGAATTTATGGCAAATGTGTGACATATCTGAATACCTTCTTGATGGAATCAAAGTAAAAAACTGAAAGCATTTCCTACCGAGGAGACTGCAGTGAATGAGGAAATTGGGAAACTTCATAACAAATAAATCTCCCAAGATGGCCACCAGAGACAAAAGAGCCCAAATGCAGCACAAATATCACCCAGATGTAGCCCACACGTAGCCCAATGACAGAAGTGTGCAAAACATTTGTTGTGTATTTGCAGTTTTATATAGTGCAGACTTGTCCGGTATTGGAGTGCTTTACATGAGCATTGGTTACATCACACAAGATCAAATTCATTTTCGTTGTAGACATGGGGAGATTAAATGATTTGACCAGAATCACAGAATGTTGAGCTGAAGCAGAAACTCCAACCAGGTTCCTCAGTTGCAAAGTCTGCAGCTCTGGAAGTAACACCACATGCTCTCCCCTAAGTGCAACATTTAATCAAGTGGTCAACTGGATACAAAAAACAAAGATTACAAATAATTTAAAAGTTCTTTGTCGCTATTTGAAAACTCAGAAAATATGTCCTCATTTTAGATTTTTAGAGCACCAACCATAATTTTGATGCAAATAAGACCCTCTCATATATGTAATTTCTAAAGGAAATGCTTTAGGTATTACAGTTTTGATTACATCAAGATAACGTCAGGCGTTCCTCACTTTTGTAATAAATATAGAATGTTAGCAATCTAGTTGTTCATTGGGATACTGTTGAGAGGCAGAGGCCAGGGGCACGGACTCTGAAAATTGAAGGCAGGTAGGAGAGTGCAGAGGCAACAATTTGACCACACTGGGCAGGCAGGAAGGGCAGTGGCAGCACACTAGACTATGGAGGGCAGTGGAAAGGGGGGCAGGGGCAACAAACCAACAATACAGGACTGGCAAGAGAGGCTGTGGCAATATAATAGACCATTGTGGGCAGAAGGAAGAGGCAGTGGTAGGACAACCATACATGCCAACAGACCCGTTTCAGCCAGGAAACGTCCAATGTTTTTAAGCTCAAATGGGCTTTATTTGATCTGCCCCCTGTCTACAATCTCCTCTTTTTCAATGTAACTCAAAGGGGAAAATCAATACCCCAGTTTTTTTTCAAAATCTCCCTCTTACCAAGTTCAAAATGTTCGCAAGTATGGTACATTGGATCATGGTAGGCAGGAGGAATTGGGTTAGGGACATGGAGAGGTGCACCAAACTGACCCTACAGGGCAGGCATTAGGGTTTGCAGCAGCACAATACACCACACAGGGCATACGAGATGGGAGTGCAGCACAACAATCCATAGAAAGCAATAGGGAGGGGACAGGACCATGCACATGGACAACAGAGAACAGAGGGGAACGAGGCAATGGTAGCTAGCTGACCATAATGCACAGACAGGAGAGAAAGCTGCAGCATAACAGACCATAAAGGGCAGGAGGGACGGATCAGGGGCATTACAATGGAACAGACAAGCCAGGAGGGAGGAAATAGGGGTCTGCACATGGAAACAGAGGGCTGGGGGCAAGGGGGCAGGGCAGGAGCAGCAAGATGACCATGGAGGTCAGGCAGGATGGGCACTAGAAACAAGACACACCATGGAGAGCAACAGTGAGACTATGATGGCATACACACAGACCATGGAGGGAAGGTGGGAGGGGGTCAGGGGCAGCTAGCTGACCACACAGGGAAGGTGGGAGGGGCCATGGCAGCACAGAAGACCATTCATGTCAAGCGGGAGGGTTAGTGGCAGCACAATGGCTATGATGGGCAAGAAAGAGGGTGCAGGGGCATGCACAAAGGACGATGGAGGATAGAAGGGAGGGTTAGGACCTGGGCACAGACAAGAGAGTTCAGGGGAAGGGGCCTCACAAAAGAGCGCGCGGGGCAGGCAGGAGGAGGAGGAGCAGTTGCAGCACAACAGACCAGGGAGGGCAGAAGGGTGTGGCAGTAAAATGGACCATGGAGGACAGGAGGAAGGGGATAGGGGCATGGCATGTGGACAGGCAGGGTGGCAGGGACAGGTTACAGTCATCTGACAATGCTAGGCAGGTGGGAGGGGAGTGGCAGCTCAACAGAACACTCAGAGTAGATAGGAGTGGCAGGTCCATGGAACATGGTGGGCAAAAAGGATGGAGCAGGGGCATGCACAAAGACATCGGAGGGCAGGGGGAAGAAGAATAGGGGCAGCAAGCTAAGCACAGAGGCTAAGCAGCAGGTCAATGATGGACCATAACATTGGGCAATGGAGGGCAGGAGGAGTGGACTGGTACATCATGCTAAATGGAGGGCAGTGGCAGCACATCAGACCATGCATGGCAGGAGGGAGGAGGCTAGTCCATGGATTCAGACAACAGAGGATAGGGAGGAGGTGGATGGGGCAGCAAGCTAACTGTTCAGAGAAGGTGGGTATTAGGAACTTTATTGTTTTTGAAATGTGTGTCTGTGCGAACTACTTAAAATACGAACAAGTATGCAGCATAATCTCACTTTTATTCAGGAAGAAGAGGACGTTTGTGACTGTGACTCCGGGCTCACTTGGCAGAAACACCCTCTGACCCTCCACCCCCCATCGCAAATGTAATGCCCGTGAAAAGGGTTGGTGGACACAGTGTTATATAGAACATAACCCTGAGAGCACGATTGAAAATGAAAACTAGATACAGTTTATGGTATAAACTATGCACCAAAGCGTGTGATACAAGATGAACCGAGGCGTGAAATATAATATGCAATACATTGTGCGCAATGACAGATTCATTGGAGAGCACGAGATAGCACAGGCACTAGCGCGTGCTATGCGATATGCGCCTTGGAGTGTAATATGCACAGGGCAGTGTTATGTAACCTAACTAGTCTCTAAAGTTGTAATATAAAATATGTGCTGGGGAGTAACGTTGCATATGCACTGTGACAAAGATATGGATCCCAGATTGTAATATGTATGGCATAGCGCTGTGCGTTATAACATAGGCATCGAGGAAGGCACGTTAGATGGGGCAACTGTGGGAAGGCAAGTGTGGCATGACATATTCACGGGGTGGTGTTACAGTGCACATGGTCTAGAGAGTGTCATAGCATACGCACTAGCTGGTGGAATACAACACAGAGGTGTGTGGCACTCGGCAGGCACTGGTGGGTGTAACACAGCATTGGGCTCAGCCAGGAGCACGCTGTGACTCTCAAGTGAGGTTTGTCTCCTTTCCAGGGAGTAAAATAAAAAGTATTACACATCCGGCGGTGGATGTGTGTTTTATTAACCAGAGGGGGGTTTCTTGCATAGTTTGGTCGAATTTTTGTCGAATCCCCTTTGAATGACTTGATGTGCGTGTGTATTAAATGTGCCAGTCAATAGCTACCCATGTTTGTATAAATAAACGACAAGGGTGTCTACTTGGAGAGTACCCACTTGCGGGGGTGCCGGGATTAGGCACGGTAGGGCGTCCGACACGTCATAGCTTCACTAGCGGTGTAAATACATTCCACGTGGATTCATTGTATGCATAGTCGCCTTTTAATGAATATCATGCAAATCGTCATGGTGATGGGTACATACGGTTTGTCCAGCATGTCCTAGGTGTTTCTATAAATATATATTTTTTTTAAATAATAAAAAACAAAGGCCGGCCCGGGGGATGGGGCCCCCGGGGCCATAAGTGGCCTGAAGAAGGGGGCAATGCAGCCTCCTCCTAAAGAATTTTTTTTTTTTTAAATCCATGACCCGGGGTTTGGGGTCCCCGGGGCCGATTAAGGACTTGGGTGGGGGGCCATGCGGCCCCCTTCCAAACGTATTTTTTTCAACAAAAAAAATGAGGGTGCAGGCCCTGGGGGATGGGGTCCCCAGGGCCAATAAATTAGAAAAATAAGGGTGGCCACACAGCCCTCCTTCTTAAAAAAATAAATTAAATAAAAGACCGGCATCACGCCGGAGGCCACGCCCCCTCCTTGCAGCACTCTGCAAACGCGCCCCCTGGCCAGTTGTAAGTTGGGGAATTAATTCCCCTTCAATACTGAGGGTCCCTGAGGGCCAATTAGCCCAACAGGTATCTCCAGTATGCGCCAGGGAGCTGCGTTGCAGACAGGTGTTCTGAGGCCACGCCCCTTTTTACCCCTCTATGCAACGCAGCTCTGTGGCGCTTACTGGAGGTACCTGGTGGGCTAGTTTGACCCTAGGGACCCTTAGGATTCAAGGGGACTTAATCTCTCAACTTAGAAGGGCCACAGGGCGCGTTTACACAGTGGTGAAGGGAGGGGACGGGGCCTGAGGTGACGTGTGCAAAACACGCCCTGTGGAGCGTTTTAAGTTGGGGAAATAATTCCCTTTCAATCCTGAGGGACCCTGGGGGCCAACTAGCCCACAAGGTGCTTCCAGTAAGCACCACTGCTCTGCTTTGCAGAGAGGTGGTGCAGGCCGTGCCCCTATTTACACCTCTCTGCAATGGCGCTTACTGGACGTACCTAGTGGGCTATTTTTCCCCTAGGGACCCTCAGGATTCAAGGGGACTTAATCTCCCAACTTAAAATGGCCACAGGGTGTGTTTACACAGTGGGGAAGGGAGGGGACGGGCCTGAGGTGACGTGTGCAAACACACCCTATGGCGCTTTTTAAGTTGGGGAAATAATTCCCGTTCAATCCTGAGGGCCCCTGGGGGCTAACTAGCCCACATGGTGCTTCCAGTAAGCTCCACTGAGCTGCGTTGCAGAGAGGTGGTCCAGGCCGTGCCACTTTTTATACCTCTCTGCAACGCAGCTCTGTGGTGCTTACTGGAGGTACCTAGTGGGCTAGTTGGACCCTAGGGACCCTCAGGATTCAAGGGGACTTAATCTCCCAACTTAAAATGGCCACAGGGTGTGTTTACACAGTGGGGAAGGGAGGGGACGGGCCTGAGGTGACGTGTGCAAACACACCCTATGGCGCTTTTTAAGTTGGGGAAATAATTCCCGTTCAATCCTGAGGGCCCCTGGGGGCTAACTAGCCCACATGGTGCTTCCAGTAAGCTCCACTGAGCTGCGTTGCAGAGAGGTGGTCCAGGCCGTGCCACTTTTTATACCTCTCTGCAACGCAGCTCTGTGGCGCTTACTGGAGGTACCTAGTGGGCTAGTTGGACCCTAGGGACCCTCAGGATTCAAGGGGACTTAAACTCTCAACTTAAAACGGCCACAGGCCGTGTTTACACAGTGGGGAAGGGAGGGGACGGGGCCTGAGGTGACGTGTGCAAACACGCCCTGTGGCGCGTTTTAAGAGGTAGTTTTAATCCCCTGCCCTATTATATACTAGGGGCTTACAGAGGAGGGCATGCTAATCACAGGGGGACCCAAACGCATAGTGTTCCCTAGTGTATGTAGGTGTTTTCACTGTATTCTGAGTGTCTTTTAACATAGCACTGGCTATAGGACTGGTTAGTCAGACTCAGTTAACACCAGTATCCGTCTGAAAAAGTTGAGAGTACAGGAAGATTTTGCAACAAGGCTTCTTTCTCCTCTTCTGTTTGTTCTTTCTGCACGTTATCCTTCTTCCTGCACTTTTCTTCGTCTTTGAGGACTTCTGTTGCTTCTTTCTGCATTTCTTTTTTTTCTTTCTGTGAGTTATTTCTTCTTTCTTCACATGTCCTATCTCTGTAGGCATAGTTAGAAATTAGCATTTAAAAAACCTTTGAAATTCACTGAAAAAACCATAGGTTTCAGGCACGTTCTAGTTAGGAATTAGCATTTAAAAAACCTTAGAAATTCACTTAAGAAACCATAGGTTTCAGGGGCGTTATAGTTAGCTGGACATTTTACTCGTACAAAACCATTGAAATTCCCCCGTTATAGTTAGTTCAGCTAACTATACCTTGCGCGCCCGCAATGCACTGCTGATGATGTCACATATTACATCACTCATGACATGGTCAGTGACATCACTGATGACATCATCCTTGTGATAGTGGGGCAGACCTCCTCTCCCCCCAATATAACCTTTGATACACACATTCAAAAATAGAAACTCAAATTTTCAAAACAATGGACATACCAATACCAGTTACAACAACCTATTCAGTAATTCTAAGATCCACATACACATCCACTCATTCACCAACAGTCCTATACAGTCACTCATACATGTACTCACTCATCATAAGTACTCATACACCTATACATCCTGTTACACAATGCCACTTATCCATAGAGTTACTAACACACAGTCACTCATGATAATAAAGAATCAAACATCCATTTACTTGCATATACAGTTATACACACACCACCACACACACTTCTACAGAAACTTACACATACTTAGTATTTTAAACAATCACTTATAGAAACATATACTTATTCATATAGGAACTCTTCCAATCTCTCACTCATACTCACTTATATAAACCAATAGTCACATACACTAGTTTAAAACATATGTAGTTACTCATAAAGACACTATTGAGACAGCCATTCACTCACTAACATACCCATGCACACACTCATCCACCCATACAGTCCTGCACACATGTTGTCTTCAACACATACAAACAGTGAGTCACTCATTCATGCACCTATGCACTACATAATACCCCCCACCGAACCATACAGACACTCATACTGATACTCAAAATACCAACTAATAACCTATATAGACACTCATGTAGCTACTCACCAACCCATGCAGCCACTTATACACAAAGTGAGAGACTGATACAGAATTTTACATATTTAAACATTACTCACTAAGCCATGTATTGACTAAGATACACTTAATCAGTCAGTTATACAATCAATTTTTCAAAAACAAATCATCCATTTAGACACTTGTATACCCATTTATTCTTCCACCAACCTTGAGATATACATATATAAAACATATGTAATTTTCAGAAAAACACACATTCACTGGATGATGTCATTAGTGATGTAATTTGAGATGTCATCAGTGATGTCATGAGTGATGTCACTGACCATGTCATGAGTGATGTAATATATGATGTCATCAGCAGTGCATTGCAGGCGCGCGAGTTATAGTTAGCTGAACTAACTATAACGGGGGAATTTCAATGGTTTTGTACGAGTGAAAAGTCCAGCTAACTATAACGTCCCTGAAACCTATGGTTTCTTCCGTGAATATATATATGCATATATATTGTTTTTCCATGAAGGTCTCCTAATCTTAGTTAGCGGAGAGGTAATTCAAGATTGTCCAAGTAGCTTAGCCATCTAAAACAGGACATTGTTTAGATCACAAGCCAAGACTTTAACAGAAAGTGTAAATCATGTAATACAAGTTTTTACAGGTTACTGTGGCAGGTGAGGCATATTAGAGAATATGATTGGGGTATAACAATACCCAGCCAGTCTGCCTCCTTCCACATCCCTCATCAGGGAAGATAGGGTTATGGGCGGAGTTCCTCATTGGATAAGTAGAACTAAGAGGCAAGCTATCAACCACAGTAAGGCTCAAAGAGATATCAGGAAAGGAAAGGTTTGCTAAGAATGCCAGGATGAGGCCCAAAGGGAGGGGAAAAGGGACTTATTTGTGGTTTGAAACCCACAACAAGAGATTCAAACTAATAATGCATTCTGTGAATAATTCAGCATTAGAAAAGTTAGAAGAAAGAGGTTGTGCTGAAAAAAAGGTTAGATGAGGAGGATTTCCCTACTCAGTAAGGTGGGAGGTGAAGTGACTGAAAACCTCTGTGCAGCTGAGGGTGGACTTTGGAGAAAAGAAGTCAGTGCATGGCAGTCCGTGAAAGTTACAGGATATGGGCTCCACATTGACCAAGAAGCAAGTCGGCATGGAATGGCACCACAAGTGTGTGCTTATTTTTCTTCTACGTAGTTTCCCTTACTCCCTAAAACTAGAATCATCTTGATCAGCAATCATGCGGTAGCTGTAAAATCAACTTGTGCACTAATTGTGGGTTTAACCACACCGTCATCCTGACTGTAAACAATCTGGGTTTGTTTTCTCTTCCTTTCTTCTGTGTAAATACTCGAAACTGCTCCCGTCATGAAATAATTCTCATGAGCAGGGCACATGTTCCCCATATTTCTATATAACGTGTCTACACACGTTAAATCACTCCCTTGTATCTCCAGAAACTATGGCAGGCACTTTCATTGGACCACAGCTGGTCCCGCCCCACCCCAGGCAATCATCTGAGGTAATGACGGGACACAGGAAGCGGCGTGTCATAGAGCAGCGCCATGTGCTGACACACCCCCACGAGGGTCAGGCAACAAACAGGCAACGTGCAGTCCTTTCTGCATGCTTCGCTCAGGACACAGGAAATGCAGCATCATCACTGTGCGCCACACTCACCTGAAACCCATATCGCATGCCACGATCCCACCCAACAGTATAAAAGCATGCTGCGCACTACACTTAATGTCACCGGGGAGGAGGCTGGACGCATGCAGCACTAGGTTTTCTAGCGGGGAGTACGCCTTGAACTGTAAGTTGTTGTTCTGAATTCTTCTTCCAACAGGTTGAAACTATAGTAGACCAAGCACGCCCTGACGGTTTTTTCTGCTAACTAATTCAGTATCTTTGATATACCTTCCTAACCAGTCTGGTTTTTAACCCTTTTGTCTTCATCCTTAATCGTCTCCCACCAGAATGTGGCCACAAGGATTTCCCCCCGACCCCTCCCATGGGGCAAATAGGTTTTTCCAATAGGGTAAGACTTTTATTTTATTCACATGAATGTCAGAGTGAACACAGATGCCTGACACTCATAAATTTTTCACCTAAAATTTTTCACCTTTTTCACTTTAAGAGAGAGCAGTAAGTATGGAGCGTGACTGTGACACATCAAGGTCTACCGAATGACAACCATTTTGAGTATTATATGTTTGTCTCACCCCCTCTCTCTTACAGGTTTCTCTAAACAGGTGGCAGCTGGCTATAGGCCTACGCCCCCAGTGGTAAGATTGGAGCCCAATATTTAAGGTCCTGACGAATGCCACGTACCCAAGTGGACAATACAGGCAGAAACATATTGACCCCCTATTAACAATCACTGATTCACAGCGGCGACGGGATGATAAGGTACCCACTCACCGCACTTATATATATTAATCCCACATAGTAACCCCATAGAATAAAAATTGTTCAGGTATACTATGATGGTTTTTAAATTCACTCACTCCTTTTTTTGTTTGGGCCCCCACTTAGTTTAGAAGTGCATCCCTGTCTTCAGGTGTATGCCCTCCCTCTATCAAACGCGGTTTTTAGAGGGCGAGGACTGGCAGATGATGAAGCATGACACCTGGTGGTGTGTGATGCCAGTCCGTCAATTTTTGTGATTTGCCCCCACTAAATTGGGCATCTCTTAGACACAACTAGGGACGGTCCTTTCTGTGGTTCATAGCTTTGGTTGGAGGCTGACCGTTCTCTAGTGCCACAACGCCTCTAGTTCCCTCCCCGGGCCAGACCCTGGGTGTAACTGTGGTTCTTTCCTTTATGTATCCAGAATGCCACTTGAAAAACTGGTTCCAGTGAGTACTGGTTGGTCTATGTCTTGGGTTGAGGAACCAGCACTTAAAGTTGAAAGGGAGGCTAGTATTGCCTGTGACAACTCTAGCAAGTTTGTGATGGACTTTGCAGTCTGCGGGTGACCTGCACTCAGTGATGTTCCCGAGTGTGCCAAATGGATATGGAATGTACGTGACGAATTGAACATTGCAGATGGGGAGCTCTATCGTGGAGAGAGATTAGTTCCCCCTTGTAGTATGTGTGAGAAAATTATCAATTTGGCACATGAGTGTCATCTTGGATGCAGTTTAACTAAATCCAGAGTGAGAAAATCCTATTGGTGGCCTGATGTGGATCGTCAAGTAGAAGAGACAGTTAGGGAGTGTATCCTTTGTGCCAGTAATGATAAATCCACGAAAGTCAGTGCAGCACCACTTTCACCTGTTGTGTTACCTGAGCGACGTTCCAAGCAAGCCATGGATATTGTAGGGCCTTTCAATGTTTTGTCTCCTAATGAGAGGTTTGTGGTTGTCTTGGTTGATTATACTTCAAAATAGGTTTCAGCTTGTTGCATGAGCTCCGTGGTTACTAAGATCATCATTGGATTTCTTAAGGATGTGGTTGCCGGCGACGGTATACCAGAGGTCATGGTTACCGATAATAGAGTACAATTTACTTACCAGGAGTTGGCAGAGTTTTTAAAGGATCTTCCCATTACCCATCACAGCGCTGCTCTCTAAGCACCACAAGCCAACGGTTTGGTTGAAGGCTTGTGTTCAAACTTCTTTTGAGTCTGGTTTACATTTGAAAAGCATTTTGCAGGAAAAACTGTGGGCACACAGGAACACACCCAATACCATCACTGGTTGCTCACCGTTTAAGAAACTCAAAGGCAGAACGGCTGGTTCCAAGCGCACATAGGGTTGGTTTAGTGTGAAGGATAAGAACAGTGGGGTAGTTCATTGGAGAGTGAAGAGATACCAAGAGAAATATAAACAAAGGTATAATGCCAAGATGGGTGTGTGCAAGTGTGAATGGAAGGTAGGTGATTTGGTGTATGTGAAAAAAGCGGTGTGGTCTCCAAAAGGTGAATCAAATTTTTAGGTCCTAAACGGATTATCAAGGTTATGAAGAATGTTGTGATGCTGAGTGGTGGTGATGTTTGGAGTATGTCTTGACTCTCCAAATGTAACAGGGAGGATGGTAATGTTGGTGCTCAGTCAAGACAACTGCATCGCCAGGAGGCTCCGTCAGGAGTGACAGTTGCGCTATATAAACCTTCCTTTTCATTTCCTTTTCATTTCATCGTAGTAAAGATGGGAGTCAGTCTGGCCTTTTGTGTCATGATAAAAGAGTGAGGAGATCATCCTTGTATCTTCATGATTACATTTTACAGTGAGGTTTAGTTTCTTTGTCTTTTATCTCATTGTTATTAGTGATAAATTGTATTAATATGCCTTCCTTTTCTCCTTTCCTTTATTCCTTTGATGGAGCGGGTAGTACAAAATTTTGTATACCCCCCCCTATTCTGCATGTTTATACTAATTAGAATAATCTATTAATTATAATATTATTAATGTGTTTGTGTGAAATCTAATCAACAATTACTAATGTATGAAATACACGTGGGATTTGCATTTTGCATGGCTAAATAATTGTTATTATTAACATATGTATGCATAATAACGTTAGAAAAATAGAATATTGCATGATATATGTTGCTTTTGTGACGTTATCGTATGTTGCACCAGATGACATCAATGGGTGAGTGTGAACGCTTTGAATGTCGCAATATGCTAGATAATTTCAAGCACAAAAGGGAATTAGTGAGGGTTTAACAATTTATTCGTTATTTCTACGTTTTAATTTATGTTTTGTGTTTGTTTCGCTTAAGTTGTCCTTTGGGCCTAAAATCAAGATGGCCACCTGACTGACTCGACGGCCACCATTCCACGAGGTTTCGGGTGAAGTGTGCTTGCGCCAACCACACGTACCAGTGGCCTCGACATGACCCCAGACTCGGTGTCCCAAGCAAGGTCACTATAGGATGCTTGCCAAATATTCAAACAAAGGACTTAGGCAAGAAACCGGATGGATCATGCCTGACGATATGACATCATGAACTGTCAAACTTCACCGGACTACCCCAACCGACCAATGGGATGAGCCCAAATTCTCTATATTGTATCTTTTTAGACCTTATTTCCATTATATAAATGACGGTAGAATAGAGAGGGCTGTCTTGCCTGCTGCCTTATATTTTCTTTTGCTGACGGAGACGACGGTGACGCTACGCGACGGCTGCGATTCCTGAATCTTTGAAAGAGTGAATTGCTGCCCAAATTCTTGATGAACTAAAGACTTCCAAAATCTATGAGCACTGATCGACACTTGCACGTCTCTGGTCTCTGATTTGATCTTTGGGACTGTAGCATGCAGACGACTAAATTTGATGACTTGGAGGACGACCAATAGCCAGAATAGGTAAATATGGTGTTTTGTGATTTGCATAATGATTAATACATTTACTAGATGGAACTAAAATTCTTGCATTATTTAGATAAACAAAATATTGATTAACCTCTTCTATGCCCATGACGAGATAGTCTCGTCATGGAGCACGGTTGCGCTGTGCCCATGACGAGACTATCTCGTCATGGACCCCGCCCGCTAATGTAACGCCCGGCACAGGAGGGGGAAAGGGCGGGGCACTGAAGGGGCTAACAAACAAATGTGTTTTGGTCATTTATTAAGAGAGGATAGATCAGGATTTTATGTGTGTTTATCCGGAGTAAATTACCTTACCAATCCAATTAAATGATTCATCGATTACGTGGAAGGAGTATGTTAAAGGTTTCAGGTTTATGATGTGTAGATATGAGGTTTAATGTACAGATGTGTAAATAATTTCTTCCTATAGGTTAGAAGGTATTCCTTTCATGTCATTACTTGGAACATTTCTCTCTCTTGTAAGTGCAGGCCAGTAAGAAGAGAAGTTTGAATGTTGGTGATATGGGCCCCACCACTGATTGAAAGAGTGAATGTGATATTTGGCCTGTGACGAAGGGAGGATATTAGGTACGGGGTTTTGACTAGAATCCCGATACCCAGGTTTCCGCGCTCCAACACCTTCATTACCTTTTTTCCTTTCCTCATTATCACTATGTTGAAGGGAAAGATGTGTTGTAACTTGTCCTTTAATTGATGTTGCACATGTGAGAATGTGGGTGCATCACCAGAACCTTGTGGGACTTGGAATATCAGAGTGGCATGGAACAGAGCTAGCTGTTGGTGTTGCCCTCTGGTGGGAGTTAAGAAACACTTATACTGAAGAGGAATTAAGGACACTATCTTTTTATTACAATTGTGCTAAGGAATTGAACGTGGAGTGTAAACTGCACAATAAAATATACTTGTGGCTATTGAGTCAAACCCCACATTTCTGGGAAATACAACAAGGAAGTGAGGTAGATGGAGAGCTTATTAAGATGTAAAGGATGAGTAAGTAGATCATTTTGGCTTTGATTGAATCAGTCATTAAGAAGCAGAGAGCGGTCTACCGCAATTTGCCCCATCCACTCATAAATGACCTCAGAGTTCCATTTCCTGCTCATATGAATGTGTAAACTATACGCTTTCATTATCCTTATTTCCATCATACCCTGTCATACTACTTTCCTAACAAGCACTACATTCTTGGTGCAACAGCAAAAACAAACACAATTAGAAACCTGTACGATAAACAATTTTAGATTACATAGCACAACTTCTCACAGAACCAGACTGTGGGTATGATTATGTGCTCGGCAAATCTGGGACAAATCTCAGCCTTGATTAATTTTAGTTTAGTACATGGAGTGTAAGAACTAGAATATGTACTCCACGGCACAGATTCACACACTGTTAGAGCTACATTGTTTGCCTTCTGTCAGGAACTGGGCACACAGTGTGTTCTTCTAAGTGCACTCAAAAAATGTAGGACACACCAAAGGTTTTGCCTGATTTGACAATTAGTGCCAAGTTTCAGAAATATTTGTTAGGGCTAGAGACGAAACTAGAGAGATGACTTTATGGCCATACTCCTCTGTATAGAGTTCTATATTAATCAACCTAATATTGGGCAAAAGCCGACGCTGAGTTAGCCTGACAAAACTACAACTGCCGTCAGAGGCCGGAAGCATGGGAGCTCCGGACTTCAGGGCTTACCGTATGGTAAGCCACCTACAATAGCTGTCTTAGTGGCTGGTGGGCTGTAATTTTCAGGAGATAGTGTATACCCCTAGTATGATAACACAGGGAATGCTACATGCACTGCTGTGCCCTGGGGTGTGCACGCCAGCCACAAATCCACTATTACTAAGGATGGCACTTGCAAATTGGAGATTGGCTTCAAAGTGTACAGCACGGACTACACCATACCCCCAACATTCTACTCAGGGGTCTTCCTACTCCTACCAGGATACTGACTCACCATAGGCTATCCATGTGGGAACAGGCGGGAGTAACCACTGTAGGCACACTGTTTGGGTATGGGTCCCTGCTCAATCACACTGAATTTATAAATGAACTGGGACTCTGTTTCTCTTACACACTAGCCCAGTAAGCTATGTTAAATGGCATTGGGCCCCTGCTGGGACTGAACTGCAAACCCACGATACATACCATATTCCCCGCAGCAGCAGCGACCTGATCACAGTGTCCCGAAGAGGAAACTGATCTAATGTACATGTTATAGGCTTGCCCTGCCCTCTCCACATACTGGACAAAGATCGTAGTGGCATTGCAGGAGGTGGTTGGGGGCACACAGTAGGGAGCTGTACCCCAACCCGAAAGGTTACAAAGTGCAGGTGAAATTCGCAGACTTAGTGCTCATACTAGCGAAACGTCTTATAACTAGGCGCTGGAAATCAGCGGCTCCATCTACTCTGCTTCCCTGGAATGAGGAGTTGGAGAGGTGGGGGTTGGTTGGCAGAAAGTGGAGCCTTGCAAAGGGAGGAACAATGGGGATTGGGTAAAAAAGCCCATGGCTATGAAATGAGACCTCCTCTTGGAGTCCTTCAAGGCACTGGAGACAGTCACAGCCGAATATTGTTGGATGCTTCCACCAGCAAGGTGCAACCGACAAACAGGGAGACACGAATCAGTCAATGCGCAAATTCTAATCCCGTAATGGACTGAAGCGATGGCAACATCACACATTAGTCTGGATGGAGAAGGACAAAACCAAAGTTTCTTGCCCAATTCCCACCCCCCCCCAAAACAACATTATTTATTGAAAAACTAGCACAAGTACGCTCTACAACAGCAATATGCGCAGATAGGAAAGTTTACCCCTTTTCTCTTTCCTTTGTTGAATAACACTAGGTGCACCAGTCGGTTGGGATGGGGTTACTGACATAGCTCTTAACCAAGTAGGATTGTTTCTTAAACACTGTTCTCATTATCCAGAGGCAATTAACACATACATACAATCGAACTATGTCTCATGTCACTTCATTGTTTATTTGAAATGTAATGTATGAATTGCTATGTGAGCATCTTTTTTCTGGAAACCCCAATAAAATTTGTTATAAAAAAAAATTCTTCTGACAATCCAACTCAACTTGCTTCCTCTCTTGTCTTACCATCTCACCCTCAAGCTGTAGTGTTCTTTTCTGAACCTATTTGCTCCCTATGAAGCAAGTGGAATTTACACAGTTTAAAATCCAGCCTTTCTTGTTTACCAGTTAACCTTTTTGCATAAAATTGTCCCCCTTTCTTAAAATAATATTTAATTTGCCTTTGTACTAATTATAGGATTTATGAATTGACTAAATGATTGATCTACATGTTTATACTGGTGTATGTTTATGTGTGTACAGTGTTTTGGATAAAAGTTCTTTAATTCTCAAAATGCACCGACGTAAGTCATGGATTCTTGCATAGGCACTGAATGTGGTTACAGATTAAGAGTTATATTGATGTTGTGTCCTAAAACGGAGGTGACTGCTGTAGAATTTCATGTTTCATGCAGTCAGTAATCCTATACATTATGGAAATTAATGTTCGGCCCCTGAGAAAATAAAAAGCTCTTGTTTAAGGTATTCCTTCATTGTTATAGCAACACATGTAACAGCTTCAAATGTAGGAGTAGGATTTTAAATGTTATTTAAAGTTGTGTTGTAAAGCACCGACTTAACACATTTGGGTTTTCAAGCGCTGTACATTCAGATTGTTTTACTATTTTAGAGCATGTTTCAGAGTGTCTTACTATTATATAGATATATATGTAACCCGGAGACAGTCGCCACTGAGAAGTTATAGTTAAGACCACGGTTCCATAGCAAATTGATTTTTTTTGTTTGCTAATAACTTTGTCACTGTTTGATGAATCTTCACAAAACTGTACAAAAAAAAATAGTTCTTCCACCTTAGTTCATTCCTGGAAAATTTTGAAGTGACCTGTCAAGCAGCGGCCTAGAAAAAGGCAGAGGACAAAATGCATTTTCCTTATTCTTTTTCGTATAGAAAAACTAGACACAGCTAAGCCCAAACAGCTGAATGGGATTAAACCAAGTTTGGCAGCAAGCTAGATCTTGGCCCAGAAATCACTGCAACATTTGAAATGACATCATTGATGCCAATACTGTGCATGGCGGGGCACGAGTTACAGCTGCATTACTAAGGCACAAGTTATAGTTATTTGAAATCTCTATGACTGGTGACTTTCTGAGTTTTCGTTCGTTTTAAGCGGTATGGTTTAACTGACATTTTAACCTAACAATAATGTCCCTTTAACCTCTGTTTTTTTAGCGAATTTTAAAGGTTTCATTTTTACAGAGTAAGATATTATTGTCGTCCCCAACTAGAAAGTCACTTTAGGCCTTGTTTTTTCAGTGTGTGTATATAGGCATAAAAAAAAATCATGCTTTTACTCCAGTCGTGCATCGACAAGTTATACACATGTGGCTATGGGTTAATGTAGTGTGTAGAGCACAGTTACAATTTACAGTTCTGTTCAAGGGAACCACCATATATACAAATATCATAGGTACAAATTCCATAAATGGCACTATTCTATTTGTTTTACAGGTCAGTCCATTTGCGATACCTTACATGTCAATGGGTTCCAGTTTAAGATGCACTTTACAATAGCAGCTGGTTCTTGTGTTGGGAGATTCTGGGCTGTAACGCTCAATGATGTGAATTACAGTGTTGCTTGTCTGAATACAAAACGACTGATTGAAAATTTTTACTTGCCTTTCCCAAACGGATATTTTCCATGGATCATTACTTCCCTACAAATTACTAGAAACTGAAGCCACAATCTTATGTTGGGTAAAGGTGATAGCCATTTTTGCACTGAGGAACTCACAACAATTCTGTAGGTTCAGAGTCAAATTAGTCTTGTTCTCAGTCTGTGCCTGCCCAGGTGAATGCCATGATGTAGCTTATTGGCATCTCTACACTTTGTCAAAGATCTGCCCAAAGGGTGAGCAAGAACACATGAAACCACTGGTACAACCCAATGCGATGGCCCACTTGGAATATAGTACTTTGTGCTATTTTAGGATTTACAAGAAATTCCAAGTGAAGCTGTAAGGGATTCAACTGGGATTACTTTGGCTCAAAAATATACCATCTAACAACAATATGGAGTAGTCTTAGATCGCAGAGTATTGAATCTCAAATTCCAACTGGTGTACTGGGGCTCATATAAAGAAAATGATGAAAGGTCCTTCTCCAACCCAACTGCTGATGCAGACCGAATTCAGTACATCAAACAAAGCTTTGGTCTAGAACAGCTCCCAGGTCGAAAACCCACACCACTCCCAGGTTCAGCAGAGCGATGAATCCCTGATATGAGGTGAGCACATATGGAATCAGGGCCGCATTAGTGCGACATTCTTGGTTAGCGCCCCTCATGACCTACGAATTCCCCAACTACCACCCTCCAACAGTGCCATTCATCTCTCCATAAACCATCAAAGACATGCATTTCATTTTTTACAGCGCTACTCATAGCTCACTTACGCAGAGTTCTGCATGATACACATTTTGCAGCAGGCACATTAACCCTCTGCGTTACTTTAGGAGTAAAAACTGCCACTAGACAAAACTACACCCTCTCTCCAGCAGGAACAATAATCATCACAGTTATCTTGAAATTTTTAGTATTGCCTGAAAACTGCAAGACACACAAGGAACTCTGCAGCAGGTGCTTTTAAACCCATATGTTATTTTAAAAAACAACGGTACCCCCTAAGGTCAATCCCAGGTGCAGCGGCACCGATCACACCGGCCTAAAGCCGGCCCTGTTTAGAACTCAAGTAGAAATCTAAGTGACAGCTCTTTTTAACATGTAAATGAAAAGTTAAAGATACTCTGATGTTACAAGACGCATGGGTAGTTTCTTGGTATTGTCCGCTATTGTCTGATTTATTTTGTAAAGGGAATACAGCGGGGAGTAAGGACTAGTGTGATTGCTATGGCACCATCCAACCACCCAACTTAATGTATTTAATGCCCGAGGAGCAATAAAGAGGCGGTCTCTCTAGAGCAGATGCTATTTATGTGATGTGGTTTGGTGTCAATGTTATTGGCTTGGTTTTTTATAACTGCTGGCATGTCATTGATTAACGGAATAGCATACTATGACACCTTTACCGTTTTTTGTGTTATTTGTTGCATACCTTGGTGTCAATATGCATTTTGAGTACGTAGATGTAAAAGAAATTGGAATGCTGATGGCACTATCTGCACAATACAAACATCAACAAGCCTGAGGTTGTGCCTTTGGAGGCTGGCAGAGGAAGGCAATCACTGTCTCAGAAGCTCTGCCACTTAGTCCAGGACACAGTTTACAGATGAAGGACTACGCTTAGTCGTCCATGTTCCAGTTATCCTGCCACACCACTATCAGGTGATGCCTTCCGGATGAAGCACAATGCTCACAGAATGTCTACCTGCCGCAGGTGATCAACGACTCAAGGTGGCTAGCTCATGCTAGTCAAAGGGGACATATTAGAGCGCCTATGGAGAGGTGGTCTAGACAACAATACAGGCAAGCCCCAGGTGAGGTTTGACGCAGCAGCCAGAGCGGCAGACTCCGGAGCACAGGGCTCTCGGTTCAATCCCCGGTGGCAGCTCAGCATCATGTGACTGGGCAATAGCTCACTTAATCTACCCGACGGCCCCCAGTGCCTTGAAACACTCAAGGGTGGTATGTTCGCGCTTTACAAATGGAAATTATAATTATTATCTTCATGAACACCAGTGTGCACAAAAATCACAACCCATGCCAAGCTTAACCCCCACCCCTGTTAATCGTCACATGGCCATTATGCCGCACAAACCAAACACAAGAAAGATATGAAACATAAACAACCCTTAGGCACCTGCACCAGACTTAGTCCACTAAACATGGAAGTTGATTCACCACAATGCCAGGGGTAGCGAACGGACATCACCCTTTGACTCACAAATGAATCACAAAGTTGTCTTTTTGTCCCACCCTTAACACCACTTCAGTCTCTTATTTGCCATTTAGGAGGGCAGCAAATTCCAATGAATGGAAACTACAGAAAATGACCAGGTCTTTAAGTGCCCAGTTTACTATCCCTTCTTTCTGATGCATTTACGGCCCCTGCGAACAGAGGTAACAAGGGCACTGCCAGGGGTGCCAAAGTGCTGGCCCAGGGTGTCAGATGCTACCTTAATGCCCACACATGTAAGAAACACAATAGCCCAGTGTGGTAAAGTGTGAAAAGATGGCTGAAACCAAGAATGCGCACACATGCACAGTTACAATGCTTATTTACTTACTAAAACAATCAAAGTCCAACTAGCTACACAGATAACTATGGTTAACAAGTTACACCAAATTACAAAACATCCATTGATTTCTTACACCTACACTGAGATGCTAGTGGAAAACTGGCCTCACTACACTATGTCAAAACTGGCCTCACTACAGACTATGTCAGCAAGCGAATCAAACGCCTTCATCATTCCCCACAGGCGGAAAGAGAAAGACAGATAGGCAGACATGCAGGGTTCATGGAAGAGTATACAAGAGCATTCAATGAGCCCTGTTGTCATCATGTCATTCTTGCTGATTCACCACAGTAGTGTTTTCTGTTCAACCATAAAGTGGCAGAAGGAACCTACAACAGATTAACTTGAACGACACGGAGTGAAAAAAAAGAAAAAACCTACGGCCGCAAATGCAAGCAACTGGAAATTACTTCCTGACTTGTTTGCGACTGGGAATGCAACTTGCAATGTGACGCATGTACTAATTAGTCACATCGCTAATTGGCAATTTGCTGGGGAAAGTTACCATAAAAAAAACTCCTGTCTAATGATTATTAATTGGGCAGGTCGCGATTTGCACTCGCTTGTAACAAAGGAGGGATGCATGCCTGCAAGAGTCAACAGACTACCGTTCCTGCATTTATTTTCACAAAGATTGAACTTTTGAGGCGAGATGGGCAGTGGTCAAGAGACTGCCCAGTGGGCAGGGGACAGTACATGTACCCCTGTCCCCCTCCCACTACCGGAAGTGGCCGGCCGGAAGTCCCCCTGGTCCCACGCCCAGGGAGCCTAGTCGGCAGACTCCAGTACCTTCCTGTGGCACTAAGACGGCCGTCCTGTTGAGGGTCCCCTACGTGGCCCCCTGGGCAGCCTTGGCAATAGTTTGCTATAGCAATTGCGGTCACAAAACATGGATTCATCGCTTTCCAAAATTCGAATTGGAGGGGACCGCATCCGCACACAAGTCCCCCGGCAACCCGTAACAAGTGGGATAGATTTTTCCAACTCATAAAAGGAGTTCTGTACATTGTAAAAAGCCCCTTTTCAGTCACAGACTGTGTCAGTAAACACAAGTAGTGTTTCCTGTTCAGCCTCAATGAATGACTGAGCCTAAGAGGACTGGGAACCTGAAGTACATTCCTTGTTCACACACCAGGGTTATGGAAAATTGCACACTCACTAGCTTATGAACAGGGATGCATATTGCAATACAACCTATGCATTTGTTGTTCACACTGCAAACTGTCCTCCCCTCTGAAACGGACTGCAAATACAGGGATTATGGCCTGAAAGGAACATAAGCCCCCCTCCCTGTCCATGCATTTTCATTCCCAAATGGGAAACATTTTTAAAGTAACCCATGCCCATCATGGTCTCCTTAAAAAATAATTCTCACTTAACATATCGGGGGGCCAAGCAGTGCTCCTTTGGATCACAACCTGCTGCTAAAACTAAAAAATACTACATATACCAGAATGTTTTGACTACTTTAAGAAAAACCCATCTTGGATAGTTTTTCAAATCTCGCCACAGAGGGGTGCATGGTAGTTTAAAACCCACTTTAGAGGTTGGGGCACCTAACTTCAAGCAACTTCACAAACGATTGCTGGAAATGTGGTATTTTAAAGCTCATTGGTGCAATACCATGGATCAGAAATCATAAGTCACAAAGTTTCCCTCCATTCCTGGAGGTGTCGCGTAGTGGGGATGCTCCTGGATATGTTGTGGTGCATTATCCTCAGTCCCTTTCCTGGAACATTCCCAGCAGGAAGGCAGACACAACAGGAATCTGAAAAGGACATGGTGCAATCCAGAAATCTCAAGGCTTCCCGGTCTTAGGATGATTAGGTGATCAGTCCTTTCCCTTCCAGAACATGCAGTCCTGCATTTATAATGGATAAATAAGGTTACAAAACCCAGAATCCAAAAAAACAATTGACCTGAACTGGCTAAGCTACTCACGCAGAACTGGGAAACCTCAAAGCAGATTGTAAAGTGCCCACATTGGATGGTCATATTTTCATTGTTTCTGCAGTCCCCTGTGAGCTGGAGACTTTCAGGTCAGCCATGTCACTTCGCCTGAACCCCAACAATGAGCTGTTTGGGGGAGCAGGTCAAGACTAGAGAGATGCCATTAAGCTCTTCCTTTTGATGCTTGAGAAAAGCTGCTTACCATCTCCAGCCCTGTCACCAATGCCAGTTTCAGGCTGCTCTCATCCTTTCTTGTTTTTCTACACAACAGACTGCAGTGCCTTACGCAGCTAAACAAGAAAGTGCCTCAAAGCAGATGCCACCACGCCTACGCAGCCACCCTCGGTTCACAAATGTGCTTTGAAGGTGTCATTGTAAATGTGGAAATGTGGCTCAGGGTTGACAGTGTGCAAAGTTAGACGACAGTAGTGCTTGTGGCTTGGTTTCTTCCATAAAACACAGGAAGAGTTGGTGTTGTGTGAGGGCAAGTATGCTTGTGTTTATGACAAACGTTCCACTGGGCTAAGATTGACAGTCCCATAGATGAGTTTGAGAGGATTATCGAGCACAGTGGAGTAACGCAAAATGATAGCCACCGCAACTCACCCACACAGAATAGGATGAGGGCACCCCCCCCCCCCCCAAAGTCTCCCATGTCTCACGGATATTCATGGACCTTAGCCAGAATGGAGGCCCCTTGAAAGGTTGTGGATCCTCAGAAATGGTGCCACCCGCACAAGCTAGAGCTGCAGAGGCATGAGTTACGCCCTTGATGTGAGCACCCCAACACCTCATAAGAGATTGAGGATAGGCTTGCGAGGGAGCGGTCCACAATATTACAAATTATATTAAGAAAGACTATTCCAGCAGTGAAGTCTTGGTAAACAGAGGCCCATCAATCCTCAGATGGCTCTTTGAGTGGGGACTCCATCTAGATTGGATATGCTTTAAAATTGATACCAGGAGACCATGTGCTGGGTGGCTGTCTTCCTTGGAGATTAAAAATAAGTCCTGGAATGTAAATAAATTCTTGCTGCTCTGAACTGACCGGAAAAGCAAGAGTGGACTTGCCACAGAGGCGAGCAGCTAACACCAGACTATCAGAGATCTCTACAAGGATCAGTTAACTGAGGTTTTGCATGGGAGCCACTTCAGTGGATCGACTCGCCAAGCAGAACAGAACCCTGCAGATCATTTAAACAGAATCACCCACCCAACTAACAACTACCTCCAGAAGTTGATGAGATGCAGAGATACTTTGCATGACAACTTAAATGGGCTTAGCCCATATTTCAGACCACCCTGTATTTTAAGGTGCCATATTGTACCCAGTCCAGTCCTGCATGCAGTTTTTTCCACTTCATCCTTGGTGTTGTGCACTCTTTGGATTCAATTAGTCACTCATAATCTGGAACCATTTGAGTAATCTCTTGAACTCGACTGGCTGGCTCGCGATGGTGGCCCTATACGAGTCTAACCAGATGAGTCCAGAGGGTTTTCAAAAATAGAGGAAAGTTATACCATAGAAGGACATCTAGCACCTAGAGGGTAAATGCTATAAATAAACCATGGGCTGCATTTAAGTCATATAAGGTGCACTGCCATCTTTATTGAGGGCATCCTATTCGCAAATGTAATTTTTCACCCGTCTGTAAATAAAGCTCAGTTCTACACAGAAGCTGGGGATCGTGTGGACATAGTTTGTGAGTAAACGCTGCCTCCTACCAGGAACGATCTGACTGCTCAACTACATTAAAAGAGTCAACTGCCCTAAGGCAACAGGACCCACCACAAGCACTGTTCTAGGACACAGGAAAAGGCCTCATAGACCTGGGGCTTACTCAGAGGACCTGCTTTGGCGTCGTCTAGCAACGACTGCTGGGGTTTACGTAAGAAATTTGTAAGCTAAGGAACAGTGAGGAGGAGCACTAAATGGTAACAGTTATTGACAAAATTTTGTAGTGGAGGCTCCGAGATCACTAAGTGAGGTCCATCCAGGGATGGTAAAACTGAGGTAGCAGAGAGTAATTATCAAGTGATATCTATCGGGAGCATCGTAGTGAGGGTAATTCGGAGATTACCGAAGAGGTACAACTGGCCAGTTGGATTAATCAGTAACCTGAAGGAAGGCGCCCCCCAAGCACAAAACAGAGATAGCTCAAAGCGAGTGCCAGATGAGGAGTTAACTGAAATGGTTGCCGGAATTCTACTAAGTGAGCAATCACAGTAGAGGTATTAAGAATGAAGACGGCAGTATGGAAAGTAAGGATACGCGAAACCAGGAGTGTATCAATAGATTGATCCTGTGGAGTATTATGCATTCTAGAGATGCTACGGTGGGCTATAAAGCTATTAGAATACGCGGCCGGAATGTTTGAACTAGAAAAACAAAGGCCTCTCAAAACCTGAGAAGGGTTGAAATCCCCTTGGCTCCGAGGTCTTGGTTCACAGCTCTTGCTGGGAATGTTCGACAGTTAACAGCCGTGCTGTTAGCTGTTGAACATTCACAGCAAGAGCTGGTAAAGGGGCCTGATGTCAGCCCCTTCTTCTCTCTGGCTTGGCTAAACCGCTTTTTGAATGTCAGCCATGGAGACCAAGGAGCGGATCAGCATTTACCCCTCCCTCATTCTGAAGCCCTAGAGACACAGAGCTCCAGGAGGAGGGAAGGGGGAAGGCCGCGTGTGTTCTCCTGCACTGTCTCTGCCTTTATCTTCCCTCTGCCGAATTAATATATTTTCGAGAGGCAGGGGAAAATAAAGTTAGAGGCTGTGTATCAGGACACTGAAATGTTGAGTGCAGCAGCCTTTACAAGTTTATATAGGCCACTGCTGTTCCAAAGTCCTCAATGGAGCTCTCAACATTCAAATGCTCTATTAAGTGTTTTTTTAATTTTAATTTTATGAAACAAACGTTATATGAGTGACATTACTCGAAAAAAACAACATTTGAGAAGTTTGGATACAGGAACAAATTGAGGAGAAGTGAAGACTTGATGCAGTCAAATGGCCCCATTTCTTTCAAACAGCACGGTTAGCAAAAGCCCCATGTGAATGGGGTCTGAAAGGAAAGCAAGAGCAGATGCCTCATTTACCTTTCTTATTGAATCAGAGGAGTGACAATTATCCCGAAGGAAGCCACAGTTATCTGGTACCACGTCAGTATTCCCTATGTAAGCTGGGTAATTTACTGTAGCCTTACACCTAGCTGCTGAGGGCCGTAGCAGTTGTTAGAGGTCACGAGGCGAGGGCTTAAAAACAAGGGAGACCGCGTTTAACAACCAACATAGACCAAGGCAGAAGGCCAACAGCAGATCCAACAAAAGATCTAAATGAAAGAAAAGACAGCATTTGCACATGCCAATCTTGAGTGTTGGAGATCCATTCTATTAATATGGAGGGTACACAACATTATTAGTTCATGATCTTTCCCTCTGGTATGAATGGGGTTTTTCAAGTGTACATCAGAATTCAAATCCCAGCTCCTATCTACACCAAAAAGTGACTTCTATGCCTCTTATATATAAGTTTGAGTTAACATTGTACTGTCCCAACTCAATTTCTGCTTCTCCTCTAGTCCTAGACACTTCATAACCTGAGATTTATTGAGAACAAACTAAGGGAAAACCTGCAGAGCCAGCAGAGATGCTCCTGTTTTGGAGAAGTGATGGACAGGAAGAAGAATGGGTCCTTTCTGCTCTGAAAATGATCAGGTCATCAAGGTAGCCATGCACTACCGGCAAAGTTGAAGGCCCCCAACTACGAGGTGGTTTCAGATGACACTCTGGTGTGTACATGGTTATGATGACAAGAAATGTTCAGCTATGACTAGCCTCCTAGAGAGACCCAGACAATTCTAGAGGTAATTCTACTATTCTACCCATCCTCCTAGTTCTAGCTAAGTACTAAAAACGTTTATCAGACCTCTTTTCCCGGTCCTACTTCCTCAAGCTTTGCTGAAGAAATTTTAACACTGCATGGATGGAAATCATCGAAGGTCCCTATGAACGCCTCCTGTATCGAGCAAGACCAGTCACTATTCTGCAAAATCTTCTCATGAGCTTGATGTTCCCTCATTTAAGGTTTTTTTTCCTGCATCTTTTCCAGATGACAGTGTGGTTAAGTCATACCGCCACCACTGCAGTTTTGCATTTCAACTATCAGGTGGAAACTCAATTCACATAGATAAGTATACCATCATTGGGCTTGGCACTGGATCGCAAAATCTCCCCTATTATTAATCACCTAAAAGGTGTCGAAAAATGGGCCATACAAAAGAGCTAAAACTTGAATATACAAGATGGATACTCAACACTGAGTCCACCTATACATTGACCTCTTTAGAATCTGAAATGAAGACATCCAGGCCTTCTGGATGGAGAGATGTTACTAATTTGTAGCGGTCTCCTTCACGCTGGAATTCTTATGTGATTTTTGATAAATCCTCTCCAGTCAGCCATCAACAAACCCAAGGGAATAAATCACGTAATATATCCTAAAAACAACTAAAAGCTTTTAAGCAGGTTTGTAGTATAAAAAGAATAGATCCGCCACGAAAATAGCGGTGGGTTTACCAGCTTCTAAACAATCTAACATAAATGCCAGGTGGATCTCATGGCATGGTGGCTCCCTGGGATAGTAACAGGACGCCAGATTGCCCCTACAAATAACAAATCTCACACATGAATAAGTGAATAACACTTCGATAAGGCTGACCAAAGAATGGTCTTGTGCTGACCCAGCCTAAGCTTCCTGAATGTCTGCTGTACTGTGAAACAAACCTGCAAACAAAATACTCCAGTGATGACAACAGGAGTTAAGACAACCAAACTGCAGTAGGTGCTAGTCCTTCTGCAGCCATGGGACCCTCCTTACTTGGGCTTTTAGCAAGAAAAAGCCTCGTCCCCACACTAGTCACTTCACACTAATTGCTTGTCATATCTGATCTCCAGGCCTTTTGGTGGTCCAATTTTGTTGGTACAAGCAGAATATGTGTTGATGGTTTGATTTACTGTGAAAGATTTAGCAGTCCATTTCAGCTCAAGATTAGATCTGTGGTCGCAGCCCTTGACTTTTGACATTGATAGGGACATCCCCTACTGGATAGAAGAAGGGCAGCAGGTGTCCAATACTTGGTAAGTCGCTTTCACTCCACGGCCTGCCTGATCACTGGAGCCAGCCATTCAGAGGACCTCCAAACTTAATTGACTTCCGTTTTCTGTCTTGCACAGCCAGCTTCTCGTGTTTTGATACAGACTTGTATTATTTGTAATTAGACTCATCGACCGCCAAGACGCCATGCCAATAAACAATTTAATTGAAGGGCTTATAGCTTCACTGAGTTAGTCTCTTCTTTGCCTTGAAATCGGACGGTGAAGAGAGCCAAAACTTAGATTACTTCATCAAAGCAATCTTCACATGGTTATTATGCTGTAATGTGTGGCCACCTTCCCCACACGTCAAGTGACGCAAGCAAGTAGAAACAGTTTCTGCACTTCTCCACACTGACCCTCTCAATCTTCTTCTTCCAGACATGATGAGTGCTACAAAGGTGAGCCTAATTCCGACTTGTAACCATAATCCCAGCTGCCCTCTCACCACTTTATTGATTAGCATTTGATTCCATCCAAGAATAAAGGCCAAAATCAAACTGAAAGCAGATTAAAAAAAATAATAATTGTATAGTTGCCAAATGGCCTATTTTCGTGTGTGACACCTTCCGCCGGTGGCGTAACAGTGTCTCCAGGGCCTTAGAGCATGGAAGGAAATTGGCCTGTTTGAACTGTGAAATACAACAATAATATGACACAGTGGGCCCCTCAGGCCTCTAGGCTCTAGTGCAATGTACCTGCTGCAACAATGGGAGATATGCCTCTGTCTTAAGCCAGTCTTGGGTTTCTGGACACCTGCATTCTGGAGCTCATTCTTTAGAAGAAGAAAAAAATGGAAGTAGGGACTGAAAATTCCAACATGCAAAGTGTTACTCGCTAAAAAGACAACCCCGCCCCCCCAAAAAAAACTGGATTGACGTAAAGAGTTACGCATGATATGAGGAAGCTATGTTTTTAAATTTTGAAAGGTGGTGTAGTATATTTTGAATTTTGTTACTGCTCATTTGTACTAGAAAACCAAATACACGCCCTGTTCACATAATTTATAGAAGTACATTATTTCACTTGCCTTATGCATGAAAGCAGATACTGAAAATGTCATTAGTCCTATAATCATATAGTGAAAAAACATTTTACTAACCTCCTGTGACATGCAGGATAGGTATGTTTGTTATCAGTATTTTTATAGCTCGCTAATCACCTGAGAGGGTATCTAGGCGCTTGTAGCCAGAGTATGAGGCCAGCCTCGGAAGACTTAAACAAAGAGTCAGGCCTTCAGCTTCTTGCTGAAGTCCAGAAGAGAGGGGGAAGTCTCATTTATTGTGGGAGGTGTTTCAGGCTTCAGTAGCCAGGTATGAGAAGGCACTACCCCCTGCTCTGTTTTTGTGTATGCGCAAGCACGCGCTAGTGAGAGTTTGGCAGAGCGTAGATGTCTGGAAGGTAAGTGTACATCAATGTGGCTCTTCAGATAGATAGGCAGGGCCGGTGCTATGTGAGTGTTGGTAAGGAGTTTGAAGTGTGCCCGCTTGTATATCGGGACCTTGTGGAGTTCCCCAAGGTGTGGTGTGTGCTCAGCGAGGGAGGTTGAGAACTAGTCTGGCTGCTGCATTCTGTACGGTCTGAAGCCTTCTCGTGAGCTGGTTGGTTAGCAGGTATAACAGGGAAGAAGTAGGGAATATAATAGGTACAAGGTGCAACTGTGCAAGATTCCGTCACGCACAAAGAACTGTTATAATACAGGCAGTGTAAGCCTTCCTTCCTCAAAAAACAGGAAAGGATCAAGCAGCAGCACTGCAAGGTTCCTTTCCATTCAGAATATGTAAATCTGTACAAGCAGCTTTCCTCTGTCACTGAGTCCTGTAGTCAATGCTTTAACTGATGGTGCTCTTGTGCCCTTCCAATCCTTCTACTATGTCTGCACCCGAGCCACAAAGTAGGACGGGCAACATTTAAATGATGCCAGCATAATGTTGGGTATTTTGCGTTATACTTGTTAGGTGAAATTCCCCAAATTACTCCATTATACCACTCAGTGTAATTATGTGCTATTTGCGGCAAAACCTTACAGCGAACATGCAATTTCTGTAAAAATTTACAGCCAATACGCAGAAGCACCACAACGAGAGCAGCTATTTGCAGTACTTTAGAGCACTCATTTTTTAGAAGAAAATGAACCCTTGCGTCAAAAATTAACGCAAGGACACCTTTCGTGCAAAGACAGACTTGCATTTTGCGTAGTTGCGAGCAATTTGACTTGAAACTTAGCATAATTACAAGAAAGCAAATTATGCAAAATTTCACATACCGCTGGCTCAAAGCGGTGCTCTCTTCTTGACCAGCTTCCCTCGCGTTTGCTGACATCCCTAAAGGATTGGTTATTGTGGCAAACAACAAAGTGTGTGGTAGAAGTACTCTTCATACAGCCAGTGAGGGCAGCTCAACCCAAGGAGAGCAACATAAAGGGTTTCTTTCAGCACCCTCAGCTGGGGCATGTTTCGCATCTTCAGATGTAGAGCTCGGACTCCTCTCAACACAGTGTGGACATTGGTAGCAAAGCAAACCAAACAAGGCTCCAATCACTGCTTTCCATGCGGAGACAGGTACCCACCTAGGCGACAGCAACATTCTTTATTCCACTGTGGAAGAAAATCCAGCACTAGTGTGGCTGGAGAAACAGGAGCTGTGCCTTCTCTACCTAACTTCCAGGGCTAGTTAGAGGATTTTGTTTGCAAACGTATAGAAAGTGGCATTTTCCTGTATAGCGCTACTTCATTGGAGTCACATTTTTGCAACATCGTCTACTAGTGGCAACATCGCCTACTAATGGCAACATCGTAGTGGCAACATTGCCTACTAATGGCAACATCGCCTACTAGTGGCAACATCACCTGCCCATGGTGCCATAGACATCTACCTAATATTTCCTTCCACAAAAACATCCATGCCCTCAAGGCAATCAAACACCATTCTCTTTAATCATTCATACGCCTTTCCCTTCTTGTAAACATGTTTCAACTTTATTTTAATTTCTACAATATTTCCTCTACATCAAATAACCTCTGGTCTCACCCTCATGCCTCACACATCTTCCACACACCTCTCGCCACCCTCTGATGCCCTGTCCTCCCCCTCTTTCCCACTTCCTTCTAGGTCATCTGTCCCGCATCTTCCTCATGCTCCTTTCGCGACGTTTCACGCAACATCTAATCTCATCTTCTCATAATCCTGTTGCTAACACCCTCATCTATCCACAGTCCCTTCTCACCCAAGCTGTCTCATACCCTCCTCACATTCACCCCAACAGTCACACCCATCACACTGTATCGGCTGGCATCTATGGGGAGAGGGGGTGGGCGCACGAGTGCAAAAAAAATACCACAAAAAAAACGTACTGGGCGAACGGGACGTCCTCCGCTCTGGCCCTTCACAGGATCTGGAAGCTGGAGCCTGGAATCCCTTGGCCAATCAGGGCACTGCTCTCATACTGTGAGAGCAATGAGAGAGCAGTGTCGCGATTGGAGGGAGCAGCCTCACTTTGGTATCCACAGCATCCTTGAGGCCTGCACCGACTAACCCAGCTGTCTTAAGACAGCTGGGTTAGAGATGTTTAAAGTGCACACGTGTGGCCTGGCCGTCGCAAGACGGCTGGCCAAAGAGATATGCGCACTTTAAACATAAGCGCATTGACAGCCCACCCTCCTCCCTATTGCTGTCACTCAGCAGTGGCCTCACCCCCGTCCTGATGCATGGCTCGGGACATGGATGAAAAATAAAATGGTAAAAAATTACCATTTTATTTTTCCTGAAGATTTGGGGGGGGGGGGGATTTTAAGTGGGGCGACACCCCTCCACTCCAACAGAGGAGCTGCCCCTGCCCTCACACACTCACTCACTCACCTACCACGTCCTTTTTTCCTTCCTTTACTCTCCCCTTACTCATCCTTGTCTCACACACCCAGCCTTCTCTATTTCACATTCAGCCTCCACCTCACTCTGGTTTCTCCAATGCACTAGTGACAACAAAGCTGTGGTTGACCAGGTAGCCTCATAGGCTAGAGGGATTTGTGAAGCCACCTGCAAGCAGAATTGTGGACTTGAATGCATTGATGATTTCAAGATTAAATATGACTGTTTAATGCAGATTTAATTGTGAAGAATAGGCAAACTAAAGTTTGAGACTGTTAAGAAACGTTTAACCTCTTCAGCGCGGCTCGGATTTCCGCGCCACGCTGAAGATTCCGTGCGCGGGCGGGGCCATGACGGAACGGTTCCGTCATGCGCACAGCGCAACCGACGTGCATGATGGAACCGTTCCGTCATGCGCGTCGAAGGGGTTAAGCTCTGTATGGATCTTTGGTTTCATATTAATGTGCGATGTTCTCTAGTAAGACATACCTGCCAACCTTTTATAAAAAATGCTGAATGTGTGCGCAACCTGAGCCGCACACAGTGTCTTTCCAGTCTTGTTCAAAATCTTAAGAGTAGCCACACAGGAGCAGGATGCAAAGCATTCTTTGCTCTTGGCCGCCTTCTTGTAGAGAGACGGACCGTACTACTTTGGTGATGAGGAAAGGTGAGCGAGTTACAAGGAAGGAGATGGTAATGCTATGCCTGGAGCTCTTGGTCCCACAAGCTTACTTTCAGTACCAGTGAAAGTTAACGGTCTTACTTTAGACAACCAATTTACTCCAGGTCAGAACTAAAATGGGGCACCATTTGTAAAGATCAACATTCTTGTGGAGAGGTCTGTGTAGAGCTGTTGAATGTTAAAAGGCTCAGTGTTAGATCTGGGGGTCTCTAGTTGGCAGGGTAGGTACCACTGTCCAAGTAGGGACCCCTGCTTCTAGTCAGGGAAAGGGGGATACACTGTTAAGATAACCCCTGCTCAACCTCTAGGTAGCTTGGCCTGAGCAGTCTAGGCTATCAAAGGCAATGTGTAAAGTATTTGTACCAACACTCACAGTAACACAGTGAAAACACCACAGATTTACTCCACACCAGTTTTAGAAAAATAAGGTATCTTTACTAAAAACTTCACAAGACCAAATACTACAGAAAAACCAACATACAATTAAAAAGGTTACTTTAAGAATAGTTCCAGAGTTTGCAGAAAGTACTCCAGGATGTCAAAATCAGTGTCCTGCACAATGCGACTCTCACTGCACAAAATGCGACACTCTCGTGCCCAACAGTACCTGTAGTTGCGATAAGGTTCCCAAAAGCTATAACAAGGAAGATGGCAAAGGCGATGCGATACTCCTGAGATCCTGGGGAGGCTTTGCAGCAGCCCTGCTTCACGCAGCAGAGGTGGATGCGCCGGCTCCGATCTGTAGGGGGAGGATGCGATACGTTTGGCTTTCGTTGCGTAGGTTTGTTGGGGGGGAAGCTTCACGCACAGGTTCGATGCGACACTCTTCGATGTGGTGCGATGCGTGGCGCAGCGTGGCCTTCCGGCGCCGCAACTCTCGATGCACCACGGAACGGGACTCTGCGTCGACGCACCCGCTGACTGGAGACTTTCCACGCACCGGCAGTGGTGCGGCTCGCAAACTGGTTCTGCGACAACCCTCGCAATGGCAGGAAGCGTCACGCTTCGGGACGATGCTCGACGCACTCGGCGATGCGGAGACCATGCGTGTTGCGATGGTGCCGCGATGAAATTTTCCACGCACTCTCGTCTTGCGACACGCAATCGGATGATGCGTCGGGTACCAGTCACTTTTGTTCACGCTTCTGCTTCCCAGCTCCCAAACACAGCAAAACGACCTCCTGAGGCCCCGAGACTGGGCAAGCACTCCAAGGCAGGTCAGAACTCTCTCAGCAGAGTTCCAGGGGAGCTGGTGGTGAAGTCCTTTTGTTCCTGGGACTTCTTAACAGGGAGCCAGCTCTTCTCAGGCCCTTGGAGATCAGAATCAAAAGAAGGGGACACAGCAAAGTCCTTCCCCTCTCCTTGGCAGCAAAGCAAAACAGCAAGCAGGCAGTCTTCTCCTCTTCAGTCCTTTTCAGCTTTCTCCTTGGCAGAGGTTTCTTCTTAGTTCCAAAGTGATCTAAAGTTTAGGTGTCTGGGGTCCTCTTCTTATACCCCTCCAAGTCTTTGTCTCTTTTGTTTCAGTGGGGGGATTCCCCTGCTCAAACCGGTTCCTGGGTGTGCTCTGCTCTGGAGCACCTGGTTCCTTTCAGAGTGAGGGGCAGGGTCGTTAGACGCTCAGCAGGAGGTGGAGCCTTCTTTGTGCCAGCAGAGGCAGAGTCCTCAGCCTGGCCAGCAGGGGGTGGAGCCAGCTTTGTGTTTGGCAGGGACAGCCCTATTCAAACCCAGGGACTACTCCTCCCACCCATCTAAAGCAGATCTCCCTATTCACCCTGCTGCTGACTCATCCAGGCTCCTGGAGCCACCTAGCCCATCACATGACACCCTTCAGCCAACCAGCACACAGGCACACAGGAAGGTTAAACAGGAGAATAGCTACTTTCTAAAAAGTGCTATTCTCACACAGTGAATTTAAAAACCATCTTGCTAAAAAGATGTATAATTAAATTCTGAACACAAAGATACCAAACTTGGATTTTCTATCTTGCCCTTATGGGAAGATAGGCATGTAAACAGCCTTCCCCATTCTATCCTATGGGCAAGATAGCCTCTCAGCAGTGAAAAACGAAAATGGATGTAATTCACTACCAGGGCATGTTACACACCTCAGTACATGCCCTACCTTTCAGATACACTGCACCCAGCCCAGGGGGGTACCTAGGGCCACCATAGGGATGCCTGACATGTACAGAAAGGGAAGGATAAGGCCTGGTCAGTGGGTGCACTGGCCAGGTCGACATGGCAGTCCTGGACTGCACATAGGCACTGCAAGCAGGCCTAAGACATCATTTTAGCGCTACTCCTGTGGGTGGCACAATCAGTGCTGCAGCCCACTAGTAGCATTTGAATCACCAGCCCTGGCACACTCAGTGCACTTTACTAGGGGCTAACAGGTGAAACAAATATACCAATCATGGATAACCAATCAATATAACAATTTATACAGAGAGCATATGCACTTTAGCACTGATCAGCAGTGGTAAAGTGCCCAGGGTCCTATTGCCAACAACCATGGGTCAGAAAAAATAAAGGAGGAAGAAGCAAAAAGTTTGGGGATAACCCTGCAAAAAGGGCCGTTTCCAACACTCAGCATGGCGCAAAGTATATGGAAAGGGGTGGTGCAGAGAGGGCACTGATGAACAGAGGAAGGAAGTCAGTGTTTCCAAAGGGGGCAGACAAGGTAATTAGAGGCATGGATTTTACAAGTGGATTGGCAACCATACCACCTACAATCTTTCAAATTTACATTAAAAATGGGTCAGGTGACCCTGGTTCACCCACAATTTTCCGAGCCAGGCTTCTATGAGCAGAAGTCATGCTAGGCAGTCTCTGCGTTGGTGTTGATAGATGCAGAAGGCCCCCTTAGGACACAGCTGTTGATATTGCCTCCACCCTTTCCAGACATCTCTGCCTGGGAACAAGAGGCGACAGACTGTCATACTCTGTTGATGTGCT
This sequence comes from Triturus cristatus, assembly GCF_964204655.1. NCBI lineage: Eukaryota > Metazoa > Chordata > Amphibia > Caudata > Salamandridae > Triturus > Triturus cristatus. The sequence continues at coordinate 466,212,723 of NC_140592.1, forward strand.
AGGGCACAGACCAGCAATGCGGATGTTTTAATTAACAAGTTACTTACCTTTTGTAATGCCTTGTGTGGTAGAGACATGACCTACCTTTGGATTTCTGAGGAATCAGACTGGATATGGGAGATTATTTCTTTTTCACGACTTTTCATGTGGAGTCGTGAAGTGCACTGGCATTGGTGTGCTTTGAAATACTAGGGCCCTGAAAGGGATCAGCCGTGACCTTAGAAACCTGTCCGTAGTGCAGGAAGGATGGGTGGGTAACATCTGCAGTTACATAACCTCTCTACCTGATAAGGCGTTACTGATGGTAAGCAACCTGTTCATCTGTTAGAGACATCTAGCTGCTGATTCCTTACCTTGGCACAGATACCTAAGCAACGCCATACCCGAAAGAGAGACTGAGGACAACTTCAAACTAGGAAATCCTGCAGTACCTGAAGACTTGTTTGTTAAAGGTGCGCAAGGATGCCCACGTTGCTGCCTGACAGATCTGGTGGAATGAGCCTTTAAGCTTTCAGGAGGCTGCTTCGTTGCCAGAGCGTAACAAATCTTGATGCAGAGGACGACCCATCGAGAGATGCAACTCTTCTGCACTGCACTGCCCAACCTTTCTTTGCTCCAATGTACCCCACGAAGAGTTGGTAAAATCCACCCGGAATGCTTTTGTGCGGTTAAGGTAGAACGACAACGCTCTTTTTGGTTCCAGACAATGGAGTCACTCCTCTTCTTTAGGGGGATGCAGAGGAGCGTTAAAAGTGGGCAAGGTGACAGATTGTCCCTCATGGAAAGGTGTAATCACTTTTGGAAGGAAAGAGGCCCTAGTGCGAAGCACCAACTTGTCAGGAAGTACTGTCAAGTAGGGAGGCTTGGATGATGAAGCCTGCAGCTCACTCACCCTTCTGGCAGAAGAAGTTGCCTCTAAAAAGGCTGTTTTGATGGTGAGCAAATGGAGGGGGCAATTATGCTTGGCTCAAAAGGAGCACACATTAGGAAGGTGAGAACCAAATTATGTTCCCACTAAGGCATAATGAAAGGGGCAGGGGGTAACATATCCAGAAGGCCGTTCAGGAATCTATGTACAATGGGTGATTTAAATAGGGAAGGATGGTCTGGCAGCCTCAGGAAGGCAGCCCAAGCTGAAAGATATCCTTTCAAGGTGCCTTGAGTAGAGCCCCGCTGGGCAATGGTAAAAATAGGAAGGAACTCATCAGAAAGGAAAGCAGACAGAGGGGCAACAGACTTTTCTGTAAAATAGGATACAGATTTGTTCCACCGACATGCGTTTACTGTTTTGATGGAGGGGCAAGTGCCTGCCAAGATAGCATTACAGACTTCAGAAGGAAGGTCGAAAGCTGTCAACTGTCACTGCTCAATGTCCGAGTAAGAAGGTGTAGAGTTGACAGGTTCAGGTAAAGGACGTTTCACTGCTGCTGCAACAGAAGATATTCCCCGAAGGGGCAGCCTGATTGGAGGATCGATGCTCATTTGCAGACGCCCTGGATACCAGACTCTGTGCCCAATCCAGGGCCACAAAGATGATGTGAGCCCTGTTGTTCCTGATCTTCCTGAGAACTCTGGGCAGGAGTGATATGAGTGGAAAGGAGTATAGGAGGCCTGAATTTCACGCTTGACGAAAATCTTCTCCGAGCGCGAGCTGTGTTGGAAACTCCAGTGCGCGAACCTGCTGACATTGGGCATTCTTGGTGGAGGAGAACAGATCAAACCCACACTCTCACCATTGTTGAAAGAGTGCTTGCACCACCTCCGGATGGAGATGCCACTTCTGATCCACTAGGAATCGATGGCTGAGGTTGAACGCCCTGGCGCTCGGGGAACTTGTCAGGTGTTGAACCACCAGAGAAAAACTCTGCTGTTCCAGCCACGTCCAGATGCCGAGCTTCTTGGCAAAGGGTCCACAACCCCACTTTGCCCTGTTGGTTGCCCATGAGCAATTGAACTAGCCTCCCCCTTGATTCAGGGTCGAAAGTCTTTCAATTCCAAACGGATCGCTCGTAGCGCAACATGTTTATGTGGAATCTGGATTCCGCCAGAGACCAGAAACCTCTGACCTCCACCTCTCTCAGATGGCTGTCCCATCCCAAGACACATTGGTCACTACTTTAAGCTCTAGTTGGGGAAAGGAGAGGGGTCTGCCTCGGACCCAATCGCGGTTTGTTATCCACCACTGCAGGTCTCGTGTAGTTCCCTCCGAGATCTAGACCATGTCAGTGAGATTTCCCTGATGCTGTGCCCATTAGAACTTCAAATCCCACTGCATAGCCCGCATACGTCATCTGGCATGTGTTATTGGCAGGATGCAGAAGGCCATGAGGCCCAACAGCCTCAGAGTCTTTTTCACTGAAATCCAGGTTAGAGGCTGAAACATCGGTATCATAGCCTGAATACCCTGGACTTGCCTCTTGGGAGGATAGGCCCAAATCTGCACTATATCCAGAACAGCTCTGATGAAAGGGAGCATCTGAGACGGAGCCAGGTGGGACTTCGGCATGTTGATAGTGACCCTTAGCGAACGCAGGAAGTTTGCCGTAGTCTGGAGGTGGGAGTAGCGTTGATGGGCAGACAGGACAGGGATATAAAAATAAGCATCCTGGAAGTTCAATGCTACCATTCAGTCTCCAGAGACCAGGGCAGACTGGACCTGAGCCAATGTGAGCATTGTGAATTTCTCCTTTTTGAGGAAGTAGTTGAGGGCTCAAAGGTCTAGGGTTGGGGGCGTGGCCATTCTGCCAACCAAGAAGGCAGTGTAGCATCAATGCTCCGCCTGCCTCCTCACAATCCTGGCCATATGCTGATCCCCTTTAACCATCCTAGCTATTGACTGGCCTGAAACACAATGTTGCATGTCTCCTTTAGATCTGGCTAACGCTTACTGTCTCAGTATATGGCAAATTAGATAATCTACTAACAATTGTTACTCCTGAAGGTAGTGGGGGTACTATTTTATGCTACAAGTGTTAATGACTGTGGCAATGTTGTTGGGGTTGGGTTTTTCCCATAGAAGTGGGAACGGGGATGGCTAGTGGGTGGGAGAGGGAACTCATGTTGAGTTATGGGCAGTTTCGCAAATGCACGTTGTCCAGATTAATGTTGGTGCCATACTTTTACTCTCAGCAACAACCATCCTTTTCCCCTTAGATTATCAATAACTACACACAATAGGATCCACCCCTTTGCAGACATAACACTAGCAACTTGGAATATATGGGGTTTGAAAAACAAACGCAAGGGCAAGCAGGTGCTACACTACTTGCAGAGACACCAGGGTAACATCGCCTTTTTACAGGAGGCACACCTGCCCCCCACCCCACTGCCCACCTTTACATCCACATGGGGAACTCATCCTTACTTCGCAGGCTACGGCACACACACCAGGGGCGTTTCAGTACTTATAAACTAGCAAGTGCCATTCGAACTGACTGCGGCTCGCACGGACACAGAGGGTCGCTATCTGCTGGTGGTGGCCTGCCTGCTGGGTTACACTATACTCCTAATTAACATACATGTGCCAAATAAAAACAGCCCGGAGTTCTAACATAATCTATAGGCCCAGATTAACCTGGTGGAGGCAGACCACATCTGCATGGGGGAAAACTTTAACTTACTATTCAACCACAAATGTGATAGTACTGTAGACACCCCTTGCACCAAATCATGTTCCGGTATGCTCCGAGGGACCTAAGCACAACACATAGTCTGTTAAATGCATGGCATCAGCAACACCCTTCACAGTCGGCTTGCATATATTACTGGACAAAACACAACACTTGAACCCCCCTAGACTACTGTATCCCTACACCCAACTTGCCCCCATGGATTGACTCTATACAGCATCTTCCACGAACCCTGTCAGATAACTCTCCGGTGGTCCTGAAGTTCCATTTACCAAGGGCGGGTGGAGTGGGGAGGCAGTGGAGGTTCCCTGGGATGGTGCTCCAAGACGAAGCATTTAGGTCTGGACTCAAAACAGCTATAGTGGAATACTTCGAAATAAACAAAGGATTGGTAAAACCCTGGGCCACCCTATGGGAGGCCATTAAAGCCTATGTGGGGGCGGGGGGAGGGGGGGTCTGTATCTCTACGCATGCGCTGATCCTGAAAGACTTGCGGCACACTGTTCCAAATTGAGAAACATCTATCTGAAATCGATCAAGCCCAGTTAGTGAGCGGATTGCAAACACAACTGCACCGCCGCATTTCCCTCTTAGCAGACTTCCGTGAGGTAGCTGAGAGAGAAGCACATTTTTGGGAAAACACGCAATGGCCAGGAGGTATGGGGAGGGTGAAAAACCAGGTTGCATGCTTGCCCACCTGCTGCAGCCCCCTCGTGGCCAATCCTACATAACTGACTTCCAGTGATCAGACGGCACCAATGTCGCAGACAAACTGGCGATCTTGGAGGAAGTACTTACCTACTACACTGACCTATACACTCCCTGTCTGGGTTATATATAAATCGGGGTAAGTCGGAGTGGTTTCTTCTGAAAACAGTGCAGAGCAAACTTGATATTGAGCTCCCATTGGTGTGGTGCGAAAACTCTATTTAGTACCTCTGGATACATGTTCACAGTTGGGACACACTGACCCTGCCGTACGAGCGAGGGGACTTTGGGGTCCCTAATTTCCGTCTGTACTTCCTGGTGGCCCAGTGCAGTTTCGCACGTCACTGGTATCACCCGGATGCCCGAACAACAAACACTCGGCCAGAAGCTGACCTTGCTAATCAAATACCACTGGCATCATTGTTGCCATGGGACTACATAGTGACCCCCATGACATTCAGATGGTGTTCTCAGCAAGTTGGGCCTGGAAGTGGCTAATCCGAATGACGGGAGACCACTTATTACATTCACTGCCCTCTCTTTGGACGCAAATCCCTGGTTGTCCATCACAGAAGAGGCTCTGGTTCGCCAGACCCTCACCAGATACTCTCTGAACTCTATCAGGGACTTTTTCCCCCGATGAACATGTATTTTAGCGGATGGAGGATGTCTGTTTCCAGCCTGCTCCTCTGCTGGACTAGTTTGTATTACGACGGTTGCATAGGGCCCTCAGAGCCCAGGTTCCCAGCTACCGCATAGAATCGGACGACTTCCCACCTTTGACACTATATCAAGGACACTGGTGGGGATCACTTAATATCTGTACTCTACAAATTGAGCCAGGACTTGCTTCCTACCAGGGACGCCAAAGTGCACGTGACCTGGCAAAAAGACCTGGACACTCGCTTGTTCCTAATGGTACAAATTTTGTACACAGACGCAACTTATTTCCCAGAATCAAAGCCACAAACAGCTCCACTTCAAATTTCTCTGGGGGGCATATACCACACCGGTTAAAATACATCGGACAGACTCCTACCAATCCAATGCCTGCCCTAAATGCCACTCTCCATCTGTGGATTTTGCCCATATAGCGTGGACCTGCGATAAGATAGCCCAGTACTGCCGGCCATATTTGCCGAGCGGTCAAGCATGACTCAAACCACGCTTACACCCGTTAAATGGTGCTTCTGGGGTTCGTCTAGGACCTTGCACCGTTTTGATTGCTATCGCCCTCCTACTTGCTAAAAGGAAAGTTGCCATGCAATGGGGCAGCAGGCACATGCCCCCATGAAATGCATGGATTAATAGCTTAATACAATGTAATACAAACAGCGAATTATATGCACAATGGCAGCCGCCAACATTGAGGCCCAGCGACATATGGCAGCCGCTGCAAACGTATCTCCTTACGCTGGAAAACAATGCCAACTCACACCTTTAATAGTGCTGTTTTCCACCTACGCCCATAGTAATAACACAGGAGGACTCTACACAATGAATATACATCAGGTGTACCTCCATCTGTAGCTCGCCACGTCCGTTACTCTGCACGGTTAGCATTATTGCCCCTCCTGGTCATCATTAAATGCTTGTATTTAAAGAGGAATGAAGTGTATAGTATATGCTATACTGGTTGACTGTGTGTGGTACGTTTTTTGAAAAATGGAAAAATACATTCATTAAAAAAAAAACGTCTAGGATAAGACCACGACCATTGTTCTTTTTCAGGACCCAAAAGTAGCGGGAATAGCAATCACGGCCTACTTCTGGCACGGGAACCCTGTCTACGGCTCCCTTGGCCAAGAGAGTCACGATTTCCTCCTGGAGCAAAATTAAATGATTCTCCATCCACCGGTCCTAGGAAGGAAGTATGGAGGGAGGTGTAGTCTTGAATAAGAGGGATGATCTGGAGGACCTACCTGTCTGATGTGATAATGTGCCAGTAGAGGAGGTGATGCCTATGATCTGGAAGGGCAAGACTAGGAGGGCTTAGAGAGTGAAGCTGCCTGGGGTGATTTGACCAGACCTCTGGCTACCAGACTCTTGTGGTCGGAACGAACCATGCCCTTGTCCAGGCAGGGCTTATGCAACATGCGCTGTTCGGTGGCTGGGAAAGAGTTGGTGCAGTTATAATCCCCTTCTGCAGCCACAAAAGGAGCAAAAAGCAGAATGGGAATGAGGGGCAACTGAGAGACCCAAGGACGTTGTCATAGCCCAGGATTCCTTAAAGCGCTTCAGCACTGTGTGTGCTTTTTCACCGAAGAGACGGGTGCTGTCAAAGGGCATGTCCATGAGCGAGGCCTGGACAACCCCTGAAAAGCCAAGTGTTCTCAGCCAGTCACTGTGTCTAACAGCCAGCATCAGAGAAATCGCTCTACCCAGCAAGTCGGTCATATCTAAACCACATTTAATGGAGAACCTTGCTGCATGGCAACCGAGACAACTTGGGAGAGGATGGTCCGGGCCTCCTCCCTGACCTGTGGCAGTACTTGCACAACCGTTTCCCACAGAGTGGGAATAACAGCCCAATAAACATGTGGTGTTCACTGACCGCAAGGTTTGTAGAAGAATTTTTTTTCTAACCCCCATCTATCCAACCTCCTGGATTCCCTGTCTGGGAGAGCGGCAAGGAACACAACATGAGAAGTGGAGGCTCGAAACAACAAGCTCTCTGGGGTGTGGGGGGTAGGGAGAAAATGTTGGTTGCATGGGGCAGGGCAGTGACGGCGTGTGATCATCCTGTTCGCAGGAGCCCCTGTGCTGGGCCAGTCAGGGCACCACTGCTGCATAAGCTGCGCTCTCCTAAATAGCCACGGAGGAGGAGAAAGCATGCCACTGACGAAGTGGTGCCGGCTCCATCTCTTTAGGGATCAGAATAGGGTTGGCACCGCCGGTGGGTTGGCAGCGGCGGAAACTGGGAGCATCGGCATAAGGCCCGGTATCAGGGAGGTCACAGTGGCACGACTGGCACCAGTCTGGATCCATTTGAGGGTCTGGAATAGTCTGAAGTGTCACACTTGTAGGAGTGTGATGGTTATTAGTTGTGTTTGGTCTGTCATTGGCAGCACTGTCTGGGGCAGTGTGTGGTGCAAGCTTGACTGGCCTCCTGATGAGAGCCCTGGACCTCATTTTTCCCCCCTCCAAATTAGGAAAAGGTGCTACCACAAACACGGGGCTGGGTTTCCCCTGAGCAGCACTGTGGAAGGGTGAGGTCAAGCATGGTCTGAGAGATGCACTGACGTATGAAAGTGCGAGCTGTACTAATGAACAATGCAACTGGCATGAACAAACCTGGAACTTGAAAACGACATTTGGCTCTGCCAAGATACTAAAACAAAGGTCAGTCAAGTTTGCTTTGAGTATTAAAGGGGCGACTTTCAACAATTAAATCAAATATTCTGCGTTTCTTGTTTCAGTGCATATATGATAATGGTCTGATGAGTAAGTGGTGGCTTGCGCAAATGTATTCTTATGTGTCTGGAAACACCCTCCCAGTCCTCTGCACATTCACTGATCAGTCTCTTTCTGAAAGCAAGTGCCTGGCAATACATTCAGCTTTGGGCAGGTCAGGCCACCAACTAAAGTGGAAGGTCATGGCCCAAAACAGGGGCAGTCAGCTTAAATTATTGGTAGGGCTCTGGACTCTTAAGCCTTAAAATGTGGCTTGTATGACCGCAGATGAATACAGAAAGTTCTACTACATAGATAACAGGCATTGGCAAAGCCAAGAGGTCTGGCAGTGCCAATTAGCAGTTTGATTTTGTCAATGCTTTTTTTGTCATGGATTTTACAAAAGGTTCCAGGCCCTAGTCAGTCTAAAACAAAAAGGGTTGGCGGGAACAAAAAATATATTTTTTGGGTCTCAAAAAGCATACATTGCCATAGAAGTAACAGGCACTTATTGGAATTACTTTGAGTGCTGATGTACTGCTTGTAAAAGAGAAGAATACGGTTACTCACACTGAAGTTGGCCAACGGCATAAGGGGGTTGACCTACTGACTCATGTGGTACGCTATAGTAGGCGGAAGAAAAATGTAAATGACAACAATAGATCAATGAATGAAGAGGGCTGGATGAAAGCTCCTATGTGAAAGTATATTATACATATAATTTTTGTAAAATCAAAAGGTCTTGACTAGCACCAGACCTAAAATGCGTGCAAAACAGAATCCACTGGGGGATTTGTGCGTTTTATTTTAAATTCCATCTAAAATGGACCTAGGTACCTAAAGTTCCTCTTACTGTCTTGCATAAATTCTGTATCATTAAGTTTCTGGGCAAATTCGGAGCTGAAAGGGTGGAAGCACTGGCACACGTAGCAGTGAGCATGGCCGATGACAGTTCTGGTTGCAGCAGAGGCTCCTCCGCTATGGTGGAGGAGCATCGCCTCCCCCCCCCCCCCCCCTTGCCAACAGCTGCAAAACAAAATTAAATCTATATTAACACAGGTTTATTATTGTTTTATTTTTAACATGAACGAGTCTTGGGGCGGGGCAGACGATGGCAGGCTGGAGTGGGAGACGTAGGCAGAAGTGCTGTGAGTGCGCGTGTTGGTTTGGCCTACCGTCTTAGCACGGAGGTATTTCCAACCTGAGCGCATTGCCATGTTGAAGACAGCAAAGCACAGGCTCTCAGTCTCCTTTGGACAAATTGAGGGCACCAAGGCCAATCCTGATGCTACTCTCATACATGAGAGCAGTGTCAGCATTTGCCTCAGGGGAGTCTGGGACCCTGTGCAGTGCAGCAGGAGAGCACTGAGTTGGCGATGCAGAGAGTGGCAAGAGGCAGGTAACTTTTTTTTTTCTTTTCTGCCCATCTCTCTACCCCCACCTGCCACTCTGCCCGGATACCAGCCACACTGTCTGGTAGTCCTATGACCCAGGGCGCTGGTTAATTTGTATTTTATCTAGGATCATGGACGTCAATTAGAGTCACCAGGGATTGCAACTGGGACCCCTAAGCCACACACTGCAACCCATGCCACCTTCCTTGCGACCCCAGGCTGTTTGTCGGCCTTGGCAAGCACTCTGATGGCATACAATCAGTCGCAGTGTGAGCAGTGCTTGATTGCACTGCTGTTCTGAAGCTCTGTCAGCAGAGCCATCATGATGTCCTGCAAGGTGGGCCTGGGTGTGGGAAAGAACTTGTCTCACTTACTGCCATTGTGACCCCAGCTGGGAGGAATGGCGAAGTCCTTGATTTGATACATTGTATGTATCTGCTGCAGGCCTGGGCCAGGAAACTGAGAAAATGAGTACAAAGCGAGTGCAGCATGGCTGGGAATGATTGGACAGTGACTAACTACATGTGCAGCAGCTAGCAGCACGTGTAATTCCAGGAGCGCACCTGCTGCACCCTACCCTAGCTGAGGACGTGGTGCCTGATGTGGTATGTGCACCACCGTGTTTGGGACCGCCGACCGGGTCCCAGGGCCATCATTCTGGTATTGTGCCTAAGAGGTACCGATGATGACGGCCCTGGCAAAATATCGGCCAGCCCCCGCAGGGTAGTAAAAGCCGCACTGATGTGGCCTCAGAGTCGAGTCGCACTCGTGCCTGCTGCAGGGGTGCTGAATGTCAAGACTGATTAAAATCAACGCAAGTTCGGGACCGGGACTTGAGTGACTTGCTTCACCTAATTGTTACTCTCGGACTGCGTTGGATGGTCAGACCTCGGGTGGGCCGGCGGGGCAGGTAGTGTGAGAGTGAGACTGATTGAGTCACCACATCGACTCCACTAGAATCTGGACTCTCCAACTCCCTTTGTGGTGGTGCTGGTCGTTTTAACTCCTGTGAGCTGCAGGCCCTGGGAACACCTTTTTAACAGAATCAACGAGTAAAGTAAAATAAGATTATCAGTTTCTAGAGTTGACAAAAGATTTTTAAATGCCCTGCTTTAAAACATCAGAAATTATTGTTGAAGAGCACACATTTTAGGTTCAACCTTTCTAACGGTGTAGCAATCGTTTAGGTAATGGGAATACAACATCAATTGCCATTGTTTTATGTTGAACACTGCATCTGTGTAGCCAGAGCATGTGCGTGTCGGTCAGTGCTCATGGACTGGCCAACACAAAATGTTCTGTTTGAATACCACCAAGGCGGAATGGTTGCACCGGGCATTGGGAGATGGGCGGGCATTTCCCCGGGAGGCTGGAAGGCCTGCTGCAAAAAGGTGTAAAGAATGTGTTCCATGCATATCAAAGAACAATATTTTATGTGGATAGCTCAGAGGGTTACTGTTTTTGTCACAGAGATTCTGTTCTTACTGTGCAGTTCATAAGTTACACTCGTAATCTAGCACAGTGACCTATGAACTGCCATCTAAGAGCTGCATTCAAGCTGCATGGTTCAGGTTAGAAAGTTATGTTTCCTCATCTTTCTATCCTGAAGTTGGTAAGAAAGGTTTGTTTGGGTAGAAATAAATTATTATTCAAGTCAACCCTAACCACTGTGTTGTGTTCTGAATCCTGAGTTTGCGCTTCTCCAGACCAAGCACTCTTAAAAAGTGCATACCAGTATGGATAAAATGTGAATCCTACAGCTTCTAGTCCCCTATGCCTTATGTAATATTTTCTATAAACTGAGTTAATACACTTATAGTTCATGGTCTCTGTATGTGTGTGTGATGGATTTTGACAATGCGGAAAGTTTTACTTTAGGAGCAGTGATCAAGTTTTGTTTAAACAGATTTTATTGATTTATTATACATCCTGCATTATTAACATGAAACAGGATCATTTCCCAGACATCAATAAATTACTTCTCGTCTTTTACATGTAGTATCAAATATACTTGGAAGCAGCTTCACTGTTGATATCTCCACTTCCCACAACGTACCTGCGACCACTAGGAGCAGTGATCAATGTAGTCATTAGGTCTCGCCTGACCCAGCGCATGCGCTGGTCTGGCGAGACTTATTGAGAGGGCTCCAATAAGTGCTACCAGGCCAGCCTAGAGCTACAGTGCATGTGCGCAGGCGCGTGCGCCGCGCTTTACCGTGATTACTTTCACTTTAGCGGCCGCTTTGATGTTTGATCGTGATCGCAATCACTTTTACTTTTGCGGCAGCACGGCTGCTTTGTATAGCCAATAGGTCTCGCTTTTGGGACCTTATAAGTATTTAGTTATGCAACTGTTGCATGGCTAAACACTTATAAGGTCCCATAGGCGAGACCTATTGGCTATGCCAATGCATGTTTTTAAATGCAGACTGTAACATTCGCATTTGTAAAGCAAGCATTCAGGCCTTTGGGCATTCAGGCTCTTAGTTATGTTTATTGCAGGAATGTTATGCTAATGAAGAACAAGTATATTATTGATCAACACAAGTACTATGCCAGTGATGTGCATGTTTTCTGCAGCAGAAACATATGATAGCAAACCTGGAAAGGATCCACCGCTCCACAGGTTTATTAGTATGTATACCATGTCATGGAAATGAAGGTTGCTGGGAGAAGTTGACCTGCATTATACAGCACTGTTATCTACGTTCCTACACTGAGATTTATTTACATGGTACTCTTAGTTTCTAAAACAAATGATAAAGCCAACTTATTTTGAACATTATAGGCCGTCAACCTTCCCATTGTTTAGTTATTTGATATTTATAATGGCCGATTTCAACTTGATCATCATATTTTCCATTGCTATACACTATTTGATAGGATCTTAATTCATTCTACGTTATCTCAATTGTATATCTGAAGATACTTTATGAAACACAATGTAAGTAGCTGAATTTTCAATGGTATTTGAAGTAGGTCTGTGTATAGGGTACTTCTTTTGGATGTGTATAGATTTTCCAGCCTCTGTGTGTGATGTAAGTAACCAAAAGTTAGATGCATCACTTCCTATGATAGCACCAAGCCAAAGGTCCTGCAATACGGCTTCTTTTGATTTCATGGGGTTCAAAAGTCACAGTCTCACTTCCTCTGTGCCATCAGGTCAAATGCCTTGTGATGTCACTTACTGTGACATCAATTGGGTGGGTCAAAGGGCAGGTGATGTCATTTCATGCAATGTCACCAGGTCAAAGTTTGTGTAATGCCACTGCCTGTGTTTATCACAGTCTTGGAGTGGGAAACCCTAGGGGTTTGTTAATATCGGCCTCACCCACTAAATAGTGGCATGCTTCACCATAGGGCTGCTACTACACCCTGCTGCAGACAAACCTACAGGGTGGAGCGCAAAAATAGTTTTTGAAAAAACACTATGGAACCACTTCGCAGAGGAGGTAATAAGATAAAACTATCTAGGAAGGTACCCTTTCTACTTTTTATTCTTGGGTCATTCTTGACAGTTACAAATATTTCTAATGTTTTTGGAGAAGTAACGTCCCTGTAACCTTCTCTGCTTTAATCAACATGTTTCAGCCAAATTCATCTGCCTCCTAGCGGTCATTGGCATTCGTCAGGATATAGATCCCGTTATCTCGCCTTCCCAAAATATTCTATACATGGAGGTTTTATAGGCTACTATACTTTCCCATTGTAATAACACTCCAGTAATACTCCACTCCATCACATTTTTGTTGAGGCATCAATGCTAAGGACATCAGGGTTTAGGTTTCCCTTGCAGATTTAATCTTATTTTCCTGAGGTTAACTGTGTTCATCAATTATCTCAGAAGTCTAGCACTCTCTCTAGATAAGGTTTACTAAATGTATGTTCGCATGGGTCTTGAAATAGAATTGGGGGATGGATTTCAAGCTGTACTTCTGTTTCTTACCAGGATTCTCTTGGGACTGTTTTACATGCAGGAAAGAACTTGAACATTTGGATCTGGTTCAGGAATCAATGATGCTCTAATTTAACTTATCAATACAACAAAAACCCAGAAGTGTGTCTGGGGATGCCAAGTGCACTACGAGGAAACACTATCCAGTGTGAATCTATCACATTTATAAGCATTAAATCATATATTTCGCATGAAACACATTGCAAATTTGTGAATCCAAATTTTTTTTTCACTGAATCAAACAGAATCCAAACGAGGTCATATGTTGATTGCACAATAATTCTTCTTTACTGTCGAAGAATATCAGTGTTCATAGTTGCTGTAGCGAAAGACAGCATTAACAAATAATCAAAAACAACCGTCTCAATGTCTGAGTTTCCCAATGCATTTCGGGCTGATAAAGCAAAGCCCTTCGTCAGGGGAATCTGTGAAACATAAACAACAACAGTCTACATGATTGTCATTACAACATATGTGTGCATTGATATTTACATTATGGCCCATACGTGGACAGGACTAACGCGATGCCAAAAGTACGTAATACTGGTAGAAAAAGAACAGGAAGTGAAAATGGAAAAAGGAGAAACAGTAAAGATCCAGAGAATCAAAGACCAACTGTGAAACAAAATCTTAAACAATAGTCCCAAACACCACGAGTGCTGATGAAAAAACAACCGTCTCCCTAAACCGTGACTGAAAATCTCCAAGAAGTCAAACATAATGTCATACCAATGGACGGTCAGCGAATCGATGTCGAATGAAATGAATACCAGACAAACGTCTAACGGGTTGTGAAACCTGAACAATAAAAGAAACTCAAGTGAGCGGAAATACGGTTTTTACGCACGATAACCATCACCATATGTCGTGTTCGAATCTTACCACGTAAAGTAATACTAAGCGCAACGGTGGCCCAAGAGGAGAAGATGTCAGAAAAAGTTGCTGCAAAATATAAAAACCGCGCCGTAAAGTGAGTAAGCTTAAAGCAATAGACAATAATTGGTCAAAAATGCACTGCAAGAAAACCGTCAACCGCTTACCAATAACCATGAAACGAACGTCTCTCAACCCACAGTGTCGGCTCTCGCAAATGGGAGGGGCGAGTGTAGCATTATATGAGGCATGCGCCTCTGGGTAAGAATCAACAAAGTGGAAAAAGGACTACGTGAACAAACACTGGCAGCCATGCTGGAAAGTGCATCGTGCAAAGAAGTGTGTGAAAAAGTGAAGAAATGACAAATAGTAAAAGATAACGTACTACTATTAATAGAGTGATACAAACCATCTATATAGGAACAAAACAGTAACATTGCGAGACATTATACATAATTGGCATTGCGAAAAAAATCACAAAATGAAATTTGTAACATTGTAAGACATTATACATAATTGACATTGCAAAAAAATCACAGAATGAAATTTGTAAACAATGGTTAAAAAATGGTTCAAACTAGAGTACCAGGCAGAGAGATTCTAAGTAAACATGATGATTACAATATACTTAGAATACTATAAGAAACATGATAATTCAAATTTATCATTCAGCCCCAACGGGGAAAGTGTTTGCAAAAACCATATCCAGTGAGACTCCCGTTGTGATAACATTTTCGACATATTTCTTCCCGGGATTGCCTCAATGATTTCAAGAACCCCAAATTTAAGCTGGGCTATAGTGTGTTTAGCTGCTGCCCAATGTTGTGCAAGCGGAGAACTGATGGTCTTGGTTCGGATCCGACTCTTATGTTCAGTGATCCTAGTGCGGAGGACTCGTTCAGTTTTTCCAACATAGCTTAAATCGCAAGGACATTTGATGATGTAAACTACATGATGACTATTACAGTTCGCGTTAAAACGCAAATCGATCTTCTTCCCAGTGCGAGGATGAGGTAAACTCCTGCCTACCATTACATTGTTACAGTGGGAACAATTCATGCATTTGGACATACCTTTGTATACCAAATTGGGTTTGTTGTTGGACTTATTCAAAATTTCTTTTAAGTTCAAAGATCTTTTGTACGCGAACAGTGGAACATCAACAAATAAACCTTGAAAGTCAGGCTCACATTTAAGTAAATCCCATCTCTGCAGTATGCTTTTTTTTAACGAATGAGAATCAGTGGAGTAAGTAGAGACAAACACCTCTCTCTTTTTATCAGTGAGCGGTCTTTTCTTTTTGAGTAAGTCTTCACGATTGAGGGATGTGGCCCTTATAGCTGCCTGATCAACAATGTGTGAGGGATATCCTCTGTCAAGAAACTTATTTTTGGAAGCTTCAATCGCCTGCATGCCAACCACTGGATCAGAAGTGATACGTTTAATCCTGAGAAACTGTGAGTAAGGAAGGTGGCGTTTTAGAGGCCACGGATGAAAACTTTGGAACAACAAAGAATTGTTGCGGTCCGTGGGTTTAGTGAAAACTGTGGTCTGAATGGAAGAACCAAACAGAGTGAGTTGTACATCTAGAAATGCTATGCTGGAGGGTTCAATCAAATGTGTGAATTGGATACGAGGATTAATCTGGTTAAGTGACAGAATCTGAGTTTCGAGGCTGCTGCGTGACCCGTTCCAAATGATAAGTATATCGTCGATATATCGGCGGTATACAATAAGACTTGAGGTCCACGCATTGTCAGATAAGATGTGTTCTGTTTCAAACTTGAACATAAAAATGTTCGCGTAACTGGGGGCAATCTCAAGACTCTTTACATTTCACTAAAGCCGACAAAGGTGGTGCATTAGTGGTCATGGATCGTATTAAATATGAGCTTAAGATTGATCAGATGCTTCAAGATCGGTCCACGTACTTGCCATTAGATACAGATCCTACGGATGAATTTTCAAACACTTTGGATTCTATTTTGTCTCATGCCGTAGAAATGCAATGGATTACCATCAAAACTAGAGAGTATTTATTCACTCGATTTCCACGAAGACCGAGTTTATATATGCTCCCAAAAATTCATAAAAATTTGAATGACCCTCCCTTGAGGCCTATTGTCTCGGGATGTGGCTCTATCCACGACCCTCTTGGTCATTATCTTGACACTTTCCTTCAACCCATAGTCCAAAGTTGCCCGTCATATGTTCAAGATACAACTCATTTATTGACTACTTCAAGACATTCACATTCCTGAGACTGAACAACTTTGGCTATGTACAATAGATGTTGTTTCTTTGTACACATCCATCCCCCATATGGACGGCATAGAAGCCATTGAATGGGCCTTACTGCGTCAAGATGATGTAAGAGCGAATAAAGTTTTTCTCGTTGAAATTTTGCATTTTTGTCTGTTTCACAGCTATTTTCAGTGGAAGGGTCATTTTTTTCTACAATCCAAATGGTACATCGATGGGTTTTTCTGGGGCCCCCAGTTACGCGAACATTTTTATGTTCAAGTTTGAAACAGAACACATCTTAACTGACAATGCGTGGACCTCAAGTCTTATTGTATACCGCCGATATATCGACGATATACTTATCATTTGGAACGGGTCACGCAGCAGCCTCGAAACTCAGATTCTGTCACTTAACCAGATTAATCCTCGTATCCAATTCACACATTTGATTGAACCCTCCAGCATAGCATTTCTGGATGTACAACTCACTCGGTTTGGTTCTTCCATTCAGACCACAGTTTTCACTAAACCCACGGACCGCAACAATTCTTTGTTGTTCCAAAGTTTTCATCCGTGGCCTCTAAAACGCCACCTTCCTTACTCACAGTTTCTCAGGATTAAACGTATCACTTCTGATCCAGTGGTTGGCATGCAGGCGATTGAAGCTTCCAAAAATAAGTTTCTTGACAGAGGATATCCCTCACACATTGTTGATCAGGCAGCTATAAGGGCCACATCCCTCAATCGTGAAGACTTACTCAAAAAGAAAAGACCGCTCACTGATAAAAAGAGAGAGGTGTTTGTCTCTACTTACTCCACTGATTCTCATTTGTTAAAAAAAAGCATACTGCAGAGATGGGATTTACTTAAATGTGAGCCTGACTTAAGGTTTATTTGTTGATGTTCCACTGTTCGCGTACAAAAGATCTTTGAACTTAAAAGAAATTTTGAATAAGTCCAACAACAAACCCAATTTGGTATACAAAGGTATGTCCAAATGCATGAATTGTTCCCACTGTAACAATGTAATGGTAGGCAGGAGTTTACCTCATCCTCGCACTGGGAAGAAGATCGATTTGCGTTTTAACGCGAACTGTAATAGTCATCATGTAGTTTACATCATCAAATGTCCTTGCGATTTAAGCTATGTTGGAAAAACTGAACGAGTCCTCCGCACTAGGATCACTGAACATAAGAGTCGGATCCGAACCAAGACCATCAGTTCTCCGCTTGCACAACATTGGGCAGCAGCTAAACACACTATAGCCCAGCTTAAATTTGGGGTTCTTGAAATCATTGAGGCAATCCCGGGAAGAAATATGTCGAAAATGTTATCACAACGGGAGTCTCACTGGATTTGGTTTTTGCAAACACTTTCCCCGTTGGGGCTGAATGATAAATTTGAATTATCATGTTTCTTATAGTATTCTAAGTATATTGTAATCATCATGTTTACTTAGAATCTCTCTGCCTGGTACTCTAGTTTGAACCATTTTTTAACCATTTTTTAACCATTGTTTACAAATTTCATTTTGTGATTTTTTCGCAATGCCAATTATGTATAATGTCTCGCAATGTTACTGTTTTGTTCCTATATAGATGGTTTGTATCACTCTATTAATAGTAGTACGTTATCTTTTACTATTTGTCATTTCTTCACTTTTTCACACACTTCTTTGCACGATGCACTTTCCAGCATGGCTGCCAGTGTTTGTTCACGTAGTCCTTTTTCCACTTTGTTGATTCTTACCCAGACGCGCATGCCTCATATAATGCTACACTCGCCCCTCCCATTTGCGAGAGCCGACACTGTGGGTTGAGAGACATTCGTTTCATGGTTATTGGTAAGCGGTTGACGGTTTTCTTGCAGTGCATTTTTGACCAATTATTGTCTATTGCTTTAAGCTTACTCACTTTACGGCGCGTTTTTTATATTTTTTTTATATTTTGCAGCAACTTCTTCTGACATCTTCTCCTCTTGGGCCACCGTTGCGCTTAGTATTACTTTACGTGGTAAGATTCAAACATGACATATGGTGATGGTTATCTTGCGTAAACACCGTATTTCCGCTCACTTGAGTTTCTTTTATTGTTCAGGTTTCACAACCCGTTAGACGTTTGTCTGGTATTCATTTCATTCGACATCGATTCGCTGACCGTCCATTGGTATGACATTATGTTTCAGACTTCTTGGAGATTTTCAGTCACGGTTTAGGGAGACGGTTGTTTTTTCATCAGCACTCGTGGTGTTTGGGACTATTGTTTAAGATTTTGTTTCACAGTTGGTCTTTGATTCTCTGGATCTTTACTGTTTCTCCTTTTTCACTTCCTGTTCTTTTTCTACCAGTATTACGTACTTTTGGCATCGCGTTAGTCCTGTCCACGTATGGGCCATAATGTAAATATCAATGCACAAATATGTTGTAATGACAATCATGTAGACTGTTGTTGTTTATGTTTCACAGATTCCCCTGACGAAGGGCTTTGCTTTATCAGCCCGAAATGCATTGGGAAACTCAGACATTGAGACGGTTGTTTTTGATTATTTGTGAACGCTGTCTTTCGCTACAGCAACTATGAACACTGATATTCTTCGACAGTAAAGAAGAATTATTGTGCAATCAACATATGACTTCGTTTGGATTCTGTTTGATTCAGTGAAAAAAAATTTTTGGATTCACAAATTTGCAATGTGTTTCATGCGAAATATATGATTTAATGCTTATAAATGTGATAGATTCACACTGGATAGTGTTTCCTCGTAGTGCACTTGGCATCCCCAGACACACTTCTGGGTTTTTGTTGTACTGTTGTATTTAGTGGTCCGCAGAGCCACTTAACCTGGTGCACACACAATTGTATCAGCCAGCTTATTATTCAAAGTTTTGTGTATTGTTTTAACTTGATTCTTGTCGAGTGCATCATAGCTGTTTTTCTCTCACTAAGTTAACTTATCGACATATAAAGAAAGATCTAAGGAAAACCAAAATAAAAGTGGTTCATCATCTAAATATTACCTGGAATTTTCCTTCAAACATAATGAATGACCATTTATCTTAAATGGAACTTATATTAACCGAGAAATGTGGGTCCCGCAATCCAGAATTTTGATTCAGTATTTCCCAGAAGCCCCCAATTACCATATCATAATTGAGGTTAATACTCACACGTCACACAGATTTTATAGAGTGATCGCAGCTTCTGTTCATACTGCTCTCCCGGAACATAGTCCCCAAGGCCAATGGTACACAACGAGATGAAGCAGAAGTAGAAGGCATCAAGGTAGGTCCAGCTGTCCTCAATGGCACTGAATATTGCTGACGGCACCAGGAAAAAGAACACCAGCATGAGCAGCAGCATGATCACGAAATGCACCTTGGTCACAGAGTGTCGGTTGTAACCCTTCTGCAACTGTAAGTAGTTGATTGGAGCGTATGTGAAGACAGCCATCAATCGCTGGACGGAGGCTGTGAGCACTAACATTGTGAAAGGGACACCGATCAAGGCGAAGAAGATGCAGAAGCCCTTGCCCGAGTCAGACAAGGGGGTGGTGTACCCGTAACCTAGGGGGGAAAAAGCAGAAAGATCATATTATTCTCACATTATATGTAATTAAGGCTCCAAGTTTTCCATTTTTATTTATTTTCACATATAATTGTAGAGGAAAGAATTTGACTCCATATCTATGCTGATTGTCTAAAAAAGGGAAAATACTAGATCTAAAATTAATTTGTGTCTCTTGATGTTGTCAATTAGGACTGTGGGGTACATAGCCATGCCAACTGACATACTAGAGATAAATAAAACAGGGTTAGCTTTTGTAATGAATGTTAAATGGCTCCTGGTGTGTAGATATCTTGGTGCTACTACACTAATTCTTTTAGCTGACGGTACTCTTATAGCACTTACATACAAAGGGCAACTGCACATTTATCAGTTAAATTAACTTATTTTTCAAAGCAAAAACATAGATAGTATGACGAGAAGGTGGGAAAAAAAAAGCGGCAGTATAATGCGATAGCACATAGCAAATAGGATATAACAGAGAATGGACAATATCTGCTTTACACATAATGCTGTTCTGACAATGGAGATAGCAGCAGTATTTAAAAATCAAGATGGCTTTACGGCACGGCCATGTAGCCATCCTCATATCGACCGATAGACAAAAGTACCACTAAGATAGTTACTTAAATGAATAAGAGGGGCTTGGGGGATGATGGTGGATAGTGAGATGCTGGCTACTGTAGCCTCCAAACAAGCATTACAAACAGGTAAGCTTGAATGGAAATTTGCCATCTTCCTAGAGCAGTGTTTGACCAACTGTGGGTCATAAGCAGATTTGTGGTGGGTCGGGAAAATCTAAGCTATAAATAAAGATGACTTTAAATTATGTGTTTATTTAGTCATATTTCCAGTGCTTCAATGACAGAGGTCAAATATCAGGCTCAGTCTTCTGACAAGTTGCTGCTTATTCTTTATACATGGGATTGGTGTTTACTATTCTTTCTTTGACGGCAAAGTGATAAGAGTTTTAAAAGCAAATAATGTGATTCTAGGGATTTTCTTTTTTGCAGCACATAACAAAATGTAAATACCTATAAATTAACTGTATACATTCAGCAGTTAGGAAAGAAAAATTTCTGAAGTGTGCTGGAAACAGATTTGAATTGGCTCAAGACAAAGTCACTTTAATTGGTGATTCATAATTGATAAATATTCACAGAAACCCCATTTACACACATTATCATTTGAGTGCTGTTTGCTATGTACATCAGTAGAGCTGTGTGTCTGTGTAAAGGTAGCGTAGTGGCCATTTCGATGGGAAATCGGCTGTCTGTAAATTACAACGCACTACTACACGGGGCTTTAGTTACATAAAAAAATCACCGTTCCTCAAATTCATTAAAGATAAGTGCGTCACAAAAGTCTGTCGTTCTAAAAAGTGGCTTGTAGTTCTAAAATGTTTGGGAACTTCTCTTGAGAATTTAAAGGATGCACGAGAAATCCTCAAGTATTCATCACTAACTTGCTGTACATTCCTAGATGCTTCCAATGCACTTCATTGGCATAGACTTAGAAGATTTTTGCTAAAGGGCTGCTTAAAAATAAACATTAAAAAAGCATTGGTTGACTAAAATAAATGTGACTGTTGCAAAGTGATCTGGGCAGTGTAACCAGGGCAACTTCCACGTAGCTTTTGGAACCCAGGCAGCTGCTAACTGTAAGATGGGCGTTTCTGGGTCAGCCCTCTGAACGTTGCTATTCTTAAACAGGTGGCACCCATGAGTTGTCAGCAAGTCTGCCACGTCATGCAGGCCGATACGCAAAGGTGTCAAAAGAGCCAACAACACAGGCAGATTTTCTAAACCTAAGATCCTGGTTGCTTTACGTCAACACAAAATATGCAGTATTCACTCAAGAAACATAGAATTAAAGTATCCTCTTAAGAAAAGAGAATTGACAACTAACCAACTGAAACCAGTTCTGTAAACAGGCTTTCCCTGCCTTAAGGTGACATCACTGTTTGAACAGCAAGAGTTTTACAGAACATTGCTGCCTTCCATTTTTAAGGTCTTCTGATGGTGTCAGAATGTTTGGTATTTCCATTAATGGGCAAACAAGACGGTGTAGAGAAACAGATATTTCATTACAAGACCTGAGGCTACCATTATGCAGAACATCTTTTATACCGACTCCTGCAGCACCTTTAAAGACTTCACCATAGTTAAAACACTAGAACTGGAACACACAAGTCCATGAATATTCCTTTCTCCCAACATTCTTCCTCTTAATTGCTGCTCCTGAAACCGATAAGTCATACCTTTTTTGTTTCATGTGTGTGTTTGGATTAAGAGTTAGTTTTGTATGATTCTGTGAAAGGGAGCTGGCTTCTAATGTTTGGAAGCATGCTCAAGTATGTGTGTTTGTTTGATGTAAATTAGAGAAGAAAGTTAATTTAAAAAAAAGAAGATTAGAGTTTATAGGAAAGCGGTGAGATTGTAATTTAATATGAGGCAAATTGTACTTAGCATAAGCGACAGCCATTTTGGCTGTGGTGTCCATTTAGTTTCCTTCGTAATTCTCCCGTCCTCTGCTGCTAGTCTTTTCACTGTGCTTGTGTTAGCTCTTTTAGTTCACTTCCTGACTCAGCTAAAAGCAATGTACATGCTGAGGGTTAGTAGCTGCCAGTGCACCTGGTCTCAGATATTAACTGTCGAACATTTACTGATGTCATAAGCATTTCTGCTCCCCCTCCCACTTTGCTGACCACGTAGTTATTCATCTGCCCTTGTTTGCTGGTAACTATTTCTAAAACTTGTTCTTCCTATTTCTGTTCACATGCTTACACTGCAGAAAACCGGTATAAAAGGAAAAACGGTTTGTGAATTCAGCGTACTACCTCATGCAGCACTTGAGAGTTCTGTGTGGTTGTGCTCCCACTCATTAGTGATTAATAAACTTGTTATTTATTCCAAATCCAGTGCCGATCTCTATTTTGTTGGTCTTTGAGCCCGTGGACAAAAGGGTGACCCTGCACCAGTGTACCCCTAAAAAGGGACATTTCCACAGTACAGCGACATTTCATTGGCGTGAGGAGAGTCTGTATGAGACTTTTGGCTGACATTAAAACATGTTAGCTAAGGCATTTTTTTGAAAGATGAAAAGGTTTGTAGTTACAGGCTGAGCAGCACGAGCAATGCTCGCGGGGGCCATGTGATGTCCATTTATTCCAAAGGAGCGTGCCATGTAATGGGGAGATAAGAAGTCTTCCCCTGGGAGTCTCCAGCAATCGCGCCAGCGCCTCTTTTGTATTGGGGCAGGAGTGCGAGGTTTGCAGCCACGCGAGGTCCCAGTGAGTGTCTCTTAAACGGATCAGCTGCGCTAGTCACGTAACAACGTGCAAGCTTTCACGACATTAAGGCGGTCATACTGGTTTGGGCTAAAACAAGGGAGAAATACAGGCAATACACTAGCGCGAGGGATGGTGTAATGTAGGTTTCTGACATTCTCACTTGGTTTTTTAAACCATAGTGAACTACACCTTGGGTAGTGGGGTGTAATTTTTAACCTTGAGGGGCACCAATACTACAGATTGACATTCAATGCACATATGGAGTGATGTGCTCCCAATAAGACCACTGCTACCCTTTGTAAATATGGTTTTGATTAATAAAGGTTTGTCTACAATCACGATCCCAAGGAAGCTGGTGGGTACTGCATTTATGGGGAAGCTCCTGTGGGGCTATGCTCCATCGGCCGGGGAACTGGGGAGGAGGATAAGGAATTCCGGAGGGATGGGCGAAAGAAAGGGGTTGCCAACCCCAAGTGAGGAAGGCATTGTCAAGGCAACTTTTTTGCAAAGTGGTGGAGGTCCTGCCGGCCATATGCAACGGCAGGGAGGAAACAATTTTATTTTCAACACTAATGCCATGGATGTTTTACAGGGCTTTCGGGTGTCTGAACTGTTGGGGCGGTGGTATTCAGGGTTGGACTGGGAGAATGTGGGGGATACGAGTGGCAGCATAGAGTTGTGCAGTCATCATTTTAAGACCTACCAGAGGGATAAAGGGAAGACAGTTGCGTTGCAGCCATTCCCCGTTCTGGGACTATGGGCAGTAACGTGGGGAATTTTTTTAGGGGGGTCGGGTTCACTTGTCTAGCTACAGGATGGAGCTCTACCTTATGCAAGCAAAGGAAGTGCTGGGAAGACACTGTCGGGGAGGTGGGGAGGCAGGGACTCCCGGCGGTGGGGAGGTCAGAAAATGTTTGCCTTTCTGAGTGGTGGTTGGCAGTTTAAATTGCCATGTTTCTAGATTAAAATTATGGTTGTTAACATAGGTCAATCAGGACAATGGGGGGGGGTGGCAATAAAGTTACACCTGGATGAAGTAAGAAATCAAAAGTTAAGGTTTTGGATACTAAGATAGTTAGATGTTAAAAGATGTAAGGTTAAAGGGTTAAGGGAGTAAAGGTCAACAGTTCAAAAGCAGAATAGGAGTTGCAAAGTTGCAAGATAAAGATGTAAGGGGAAGGGGAATATTAGGGTATGGGGTAGTAAAGTAGGGAATTTGTTGTATAGTGAGGTTCCGTTTATAAGGCTAAGGTCTAGGGTTAATTTTGTGATGTGCACCTGTTTTCAATAAATTGCCATTTTTCATACACTAAAACAGCGAGTATGTAGTCTGCCCTGCTCCCCTTTTTGCCAATGGGCTTTGGGGGACAGCTGACCTTGGGAAATATGTCCCCCAGGGTCATTGGCAGATAGGATAGCCCGGGTTACATTTGGGCTAATTTTGGGCTGGTAGCCCATAATCTAAACAGACATTTCCCTCACACGGGCCACCATTTTATGAAAAGTGCCATGGTGGCGGTTACGCAGTGAGTAGTTTTTCCTCCACCCACTCAGCCACCTGGGAAGGAGTTCCTTTTAGTTTTGCAATTGCCGTAAGCTGTTTTTTGTTGAGCACAGGTGCGCAAGGAGGGGGGGGGGGGTGTTGTATATGGTTGTTGCCTGGAGCAGGTGCAAGGCGGTTGGCAGTTTAAGGTTGCCATGCTTCTAGATTAAAATTGTTGTGAACATAGGTGATATGCTAACATGTATATTCCATACTTAAATGAGCATCACATCATTATTCTACGGTTAAGCAAGGCTGGATATCTAGTCGCCAGAGAAGAACGATGTGGTGCTCAAGACAGGAGAAGAATGATGTGATGCTCAGGTGCAGGATAGCCAGCCTTGCTTCACCGGAGAAGAATGATGTGATGCTCACTTAAAGATTGAATGTACATGTGTTAGCATATAACCAGGCCTTTGTTTATCAAACTTATGAGTGGAGGGCGTCCTGGTTCTTTTTCCCTCTTATGCTCCTTTTTGTGAGGTGAACATAGGTGAATCACAATTGGGGGGGGTGGCGGCAATATAATTACACCTGGAAGGAGAAAGAAATTAAAAGTTAAGATTTAGGATACATAGATAGGTGTAGTTTAACATGTTAAGGGAGTAAAGGTCAACAGTTCAATAGCAGGGTAGGAGTTACAAAGTTGCAAGATAAAGATGTATGGGAGAGGGGGATTATTAGTGGTAGGAGGTTGTAACGTAGGTGATTTCTTGTATAGTGAGGTTTCATTATGTAAGGCGAAGTCCGAGGCTTAATTTTTTGATGTGCACCTGTTTTCAATAAAGCGGCCTTCTTCATACACTAAGTATGTGATCTGTGCTGCTCACTCCCCTTTTTTGTAATGAGATGACGCAGCAGAAGAAAACATTAGGAACGCAACATTCAGGAAATTAACCAGATTCTACTTTATAATAATTAAGTGTCAGTTAAATGCAGACTGATCTGAGAAGCGAGACCCAAACCAGGGAGTCAGTTCAATGAAGGTGGGTGTCTACATCATAGGGCGGACAAAAAAACAAGAACATCACCTTTTTGGGTCTGTTAGAGCTTCGCTAAGACCCAGAGATCCACATTCATACACCACATACCACCCAGCATCACAGCTCAACTCATCAACACCCCACATGAATGCTTTTCATATCTCCATCCACCAACCCAATCACTTCACACACATGCAAACACCACACGCGAGCATACCACCTTTACACATCTAGCCTACACAGCAACACCAACAATCACACAGAGAACACAATGAACTCATTTTGCATGGTTTGCTGATCACTTCTCACTCTGTAACCATGAATGCAGCACACCATGATTACTTAGTCCAAAATCAGAATGATTTTAAGGAGAAAGCCATCAGGCTAATAAACAAAGGCCTGAAAGGAAAAATGAGAAAGTCTTTAAGTCAGACAGTAGATGGGGGGAGTCTCTGGCTCACCCCCAAAACCAGGAGTTTGTGTACATATTTATGCTTAAGTAATAGGCAAAACTACAAACTCAGCATATCATTACTAGTGATAATACATATCGGACAAATCAGAATGAGCCTTGCCACACAAATAGCTAGAACACTAACCCATTTCTAAGGAAGGAGAAATCTTCCATTAGCTTCCACAGCAACAGAACGGTCTGGAGATGTACAACATACTATGCAACACTTTCAAAGAAAGACTCATACATCATTGTGCTAGCAAGCCTGCATCGGAACTCACAGCGGAAGTGTCCTTCAAAATGTTACTTTAGAAACACAATGAAAAAGTTTCACTCACAATAAATGCTCTCAAAGGAGAATAACCAATTGCATCACACTGTCCCGTGTGGTGCAAAAACAGTGGTGAGAGAATACAAGGAGGGGGACATTGATTGGGAGGGTTAAAGAGTAGGAGCAAGAGGATCAGAAAAGAGTAATCTATTTTAATAAAATGTTGTATCCACGAAAATGTGGCATAACTAAACTCCTTTGATAAATACATGTATATGCCTCCGAATGAAATTGTTTCAAGTGCAACATTAAAAGTCCATTGATTACAATTATATGCCTTATAAAAATGAGAATTCAAAAAATATTTTGTCACCAAATATCGTACATTTAGAAAAAGCTTCCACATCAATATCTTCCTCTAAAAGTTCTCCAACGTGATGCATCCACCAAGACCATAAAGGATTCCTTCTTCTACTAGTAAGCCACCTCAAACATAGCTGTTTGTCACATTCGGTACTAGCATCAAAAATACATCTGTGAGTTCATATACACCCCCAAATCCAATCTCGGATTGGATCAACCATGCTGCCATTGATACCTACTCACACAACTTTTGTCTACCATAATCAGCCAATGCCAACAAGGAAAATAGGCAAATTCTTTAAAATGTTCCCAGATGGACACATTCCAATACAGCCTATTGTCCTTGACAGCCATATCAGGCCCAGACACCGATTCCATTCTATTCAACTTTATCCACCCATTCAGTTATCTAACCAGGCCCACTGAAGCCAAACAAGGTAAAGCCAAGAACATTTAGTGGACAACAGACGAACCATGAAACATCAGGGGAAATAGTTACATACACAGGTGCAAAAACCTAACTATCCGATCATCCAGTTCCCAAGTCTAGTACAGTTCATTGAGAAGGCTGCTAAGCAACTCCAATTTAAGATCAAAGACAATGTCCTCCTTCAAGACTACTGGTCTGGGTTCCATTCAGAGTGCATCACGGTAACCATCTAAGTGGTTAAAGGTACACTACAAATGCAAAAGATAGTAACCCCTACCTTCAGGTCGTACTTAACCTTTGCACAACCACAGCACCATTGACAATCGGGCCCTGCTTAAAACCTTCACTAACCAAAAGAGTTACCAACACCCTAGTACCGCAATGACTCAAGTAATTCTGTAGAGCAAAAGCCACATGGTCCAGATGAGCTTCTCCAGCTATGAGGACATACCCCTCTCCTGCGACATCACCCATGGAACCATTCTCAGACCAGGAACTTTAACCTTTACATGGAGCCCCTTGGAGCAGTCTCACCAGCTTACAATGTCAGAGTCAGACAACTGTTTGATAGGCCCATGTGGCTATGAGTCTGATTGCCTGAAGGGCTGCCTTGCTGCTATCCAACCTAGATGAGGCCATCTCAAACTGCACCCCACCCAAGAAGATGATGTGCTCATCACCAGTGACTGTAAACAACAACCGGTCCAAGAATAGCTCTCCTAGATTAATATTGATGACTTTGCTCGAATCATCAACAGCACAGTCCATGAAATTTTACAGTAAAATCACATTAGCACTCAGTGAAAATCAATTGGGTTTGACTGCTTAAAAGGCAGTAAACTCTAGCACCCCAGTGTATTGCTTTACCAGCAGGGTACAAGTCGATGGTACACACGGGCAGATGTCTACCCACTCTTATCACTGGGCAGACGCAGTCTACACTGCCAAGAAGTTGGTCCCCACGAAAATATGCCGAACTCGTCGCAGTGTAATTTTCAGACACTGGGACACATCCAGCACCCCCTTTACATTGTCTACTTTTGTTCCCAGAAACAACATGCAGGTGAGGGGACTTTGTTATTTTAATTTCCAGCTGGCACAAAACAAAGACCAAAGTTAAGGGGCCATCATGCCTCCTTGGGTTGGAGTACTCTGGCTGGGAGCTATCTGGAGCCTCACACCTAGATGCAAATGAAATGGAGGGGAAACAAAGGAACACAGCTTGTTATCACTTTACAAGTACTTAAGAGAGGCATGCTTTTGACTTTTTTAGTCCCTGTATTTAAGAGATATGTTTGGGGTGTAATAATGGCAGATGTGTTGGACTGTTCCAACATTTACACAAATAATTTAAATACCACTATTTTGTTTTATTTTTTCCTAGTGCTATAGCGCTACTAAACCCAATTCAGGGAGCCAAAGCTCTTCGCATGCACACATTATACATTGATAATAAATCCTATCTGTGTAAATCAATGTACCGGATGCGTTACATAAGACAGTGAATGTTAACATGTAGGAGTCACATGTCCTTGATAACTTACTGTGCTATGTTAGAAGAGTTACAATTTATAGACTGCAAGTAACAAAATAATCTGTGTTAAAGGCAGTAGCTCACTTATCCATTTACATAAAATACAACTCTGCTGGTTACATAATGTGCTTTACAGGAGAGATATTAACCCTTTATGCTACTTTGATTCAAAACCGTGACTAGACAAAACACAGCACTCCAGCAAATGTGTTAACCTCCAGAGTTCTAGTTTTATTATTATTCCCGGAGACTTCAGTGGCAAAGTGAGCAAGGGATCCACTTCTGGGCATACCCTGCCAACTTAGGGCAACATAAGCAAACACAAGGAGATGATGGACGGAGCACTGAAGCTTTTCAGAGATTTACTCCCTGTCACAGATCTGGGTGGAATCCATCATCGTTTTTTAGCTCGCTTCCACACCCCAGTTTAGACCCAGCCCCATGTAAATCAGTCTTGACCCTGTTCCTCATGGTAACAGGCCAGCCCGATCTACCGAGCCAGGTCTTCGTAGGACTGGATACAAGCATCCTGGGACCTCTTTCGGGGTAACACCCCTCATCAGCCATGATCGACTGATTATCATATGGCTGGGTCTAAACTGGAATGGCATGTGAAGCAAAAAAATGATGGATTTAGGCCCAGATCTCTGTGCTTGGGTGAATGTATGACATTGTTCAGCATTCAGTCTATCAATTGTTCTTTTTGCATTTAACTTCCTTTTGAAGCACCATAAAAGAAAGGAAAAAAAATGCCCTGCACCGTTTTTAAAAATTATGGTACTTAACAATTTAAAAATAGATTAGAGAAAGTCTTAAGAAGTGAATGGTGGGTTTAAACCTGCCACACAAGTATGTGGTTGCTGTTAGATCTGGGGGTCTCTAGTTGGCAGAGGTATACACCTTAGACCAAATAGGGACCCTTGCTTCTAGTCAGGGTACAGGGACACACACGGTAGATAACCCCTGCTCACCCTCTAGGTAGCTTGGCTCGAGCAGACAGGCTTATCCCCAAGGCAATGTGTAAGGTATTTGCACGTAGACACCACAATGATCCCCCCTCCGCACACCACAAACTTAAACCACACAGGTGAGTTATATCAAAAATAATATATCTTTATCTAGTTTCCGCAGTTGAAATCAAGCATCACAGGTTTATACAATATTCGCTTTCTTGGTTGGTCGGGATCGTAAGATGATAGTCTCTAGTCTCTTGAGTGATTCGATAATCACTGAGAATGAATCAGTTTGTAGGCTCTTGATGTTTAGGCAGCTACGTTGCTCCGGCGGTGTCGCTGCACTCGTGGTACAAGCGCTCCGCGGGCTGTTCGGTGCAAGGATTCCACAACTCCCTCGACGAGCCCCCAGTGACGATGTCGACGTCACCGGAGTCAGCCACTCACAGCGCGGCTTCGTAGAGCAGGGAAGTACGACTCTCGATCTGCGTCAGGCCTCCGGGTCGCGGCAGGGCACGTGCCGATGAGCACGTCGATCTTCTTGATGCGGCAACCGGTGTCGGGCCCGGGTCAGTGCGGCACTCTCCAGCAAGACAGAGAGTAGCCAGCCCACTTCACAGGCAGATGTTGAGAAGCTTGGTAGAACAGTCCACGGTCCCTGCGGCACACAGCAGCGCAGGTGGGACACAGCAGAGTCTTGAGTTCTTGGCAACCTTTCTATCCCTGGGTTGCAAAACAGGAGGCCAGCTCTTCTCAGGCCCTTGGAGATTCAGTTGAAGACACAGCACACAGCAAAGTCTTGTTTGGTCAAGTGGATAGGGTCATCACACAGCAAGACCCCTTCTTCTCCTCAGCTTCAGTTGTACAGCAGAACAGGTCAGCCTTTCGAGCACACAGCACGGCAATCTTCCTTTAGTTCTTCAGCGGTCCGTCTTTCAGCAGAGGTTCCTCTCGATGGTCGAATCTACAAATCTGTTGTCAGGGGTCGTATACTTATACCCCTAAAAGTCTTTGAAGTCTTTGTGCAAGTGGGTCCTGAGCCCGGTCTGATCCAGTACTGGGTGTTGCTGGAGCACTTTGTTTTCCTGGCCTCTACATTCTTTTCAGAGCGAGGGGCAGAGTCGTCAGCCGCCCAGCAGGAGGTGGAGCCAGCAGAGTGGCAGGCAGGCACAGCCCTATTCAATCCCAGGTGCTATCTCCTCCCTCCACTCTCCTTGCAAATGTCGCCATTCAGCAGAGGGCTGACTCAGCCAACCTCCCGGGGGATCCCCAGCCCCTGTCACTCTCAAACCAGACAGTCAATCCACAAGCACGCCCAGGCACACAGAAGGGTCAGACAAGAGAACAGCTACTCTCTAAAAAGTACTATTCTCCAACTCAGGATTTAAAAACAACCTCTCCTAAAAGATGTGTTATTAAATGCTGAGCTCAGGGATATCAAACACTCATGTCTTATCTTGTTCCTGTGAGAAGATAGGCGGATAGCCATTGGCACCCGCCTCCCCCATGTTAGCCTATGGAGCAAGATAACCTTGCAGCAGTGAACACACAAAATGGCCGGTGTTCACTACCAGAACATGTTACCTGCACTAGTACATGCTCTACCTTCTACATACACTGCACCCTGCCCAGGGGGGTACCTTGGGCCTTCCATAGGGATGACTGACGTGTACGAAAAGGGAAGGGTTAGGCCCGGCCAGTGTGGACACTGGCCAGGAGGACATGGCAGTCCGGGGACTGCAGGCAGGCCTGCGGCGGCAGGCCTGAGACACTGTTTTAGGGCTACACAGGTGGGTGGCGCAATCAGCGCTGCAGACCCACTAGTAGCATCTGTCATCCCCAGCCCTGGCACACACAGTGCACTTTACTAGGGACTTCATGGTGATACAGATATGTCAATCAGGTATATCCAATCAATACGATATTTTACACAGGGAGCACTTACACTCTGGCACTGATTAGCAGTGGCAGAGTGTCTAAAGCATCTAAACCAGCAAAACGAAATCCATCACAGCATCAAAATCCAGGCAGCAGAGGCAAAAGATAGGGGAAAAACCCACGCCAAGGATGTCAGGTCTAACAGTTGCCTGCTAATTTCCTATATATAGCCTCTCATTAACAGAAGGTTCTATTTAGAAATTTGAATCAAAGCAGAGGACACCAGTCACCAGTTTTAAGGTAGGCCATACATAACCTACACCTCTCATAAAAGTTTCTTAGAAATGCTTCTTAGGCCATTCCCATTTAGAGACCACTCAACCGGTTTTATCCAACTGAAGCGGAATATGTCCATAGGCTTTTAAACGTCCTTGAAGACCAGCCATCCATCTATGAATCAAAACTACCTTTCAGAGGATCCAGGGGGAAGATACGAAACTTTCTTACTATAGCAGTGTTAACGTTTTTTTATGCATGGATTATGGGTGACAAATTACTTATTGATTTTATTGATGCAAATGATCATAACCGATTAACTATTGATGATGCACTTGAAATGACTTAGATTGGTTAGAAGTGCAATTAATAATATGTTGCAGTTCTGCCGCATTTTTGTGCCAGACTACATTTTATCACAATAGATGAAGTTTCTGGTGTTCTGCTCACGTCCCCTTCCCATCAGTGACCCGCAGCGAGTCTCTCCACAGTTTCTGCGAAGCACAGACTGCTATGACGTAAATGCGGATTGTCTTTAGAAAGCGTGTATTGTGAATGAAGCTTTCCACTGTGTACTCTATATACCATTTTGACAGATTTCCGCTGGAAGTTCCGGTGTAGGCCTGCATTTGCTTGTGACAGGCAGGGGCGGCTGGTGACTTTTGAAAGTGGTGAGGCGTAAACTTTCTGTTGGAGTGCACCGTGGCGAGCGAGCGGAGTGAGCGAGCCTGAACATCTTAAGGGAGGAACATTTTGAAAAATGGTGCATTTTCAAGCAAATTTGAGAAGCAAGAAGGCTAATAAAGCAATTGTGAAAGTGCAGTTATTACATTAATAAAGGGATGTCATATAACAACATGTAGATAGAAATGTTTCTGAAGCTAGGTTCTGCCAGTGCCACGCACCTCTGAGCAATATACACGCTGTGTGCCAGCTGGGCTTAGCGTCAGAAACATTTCTATCATTATGTTTTTGAAGCTAGGCCCAGTGCTGGCACTCAGTGTGTATGCTTCTCAGAGGTGAATCACGTGTGGCAGGGCCTGTAGCTTCAGAGTATAAATGACTTGGATGCATCGCATATGACAAATGCACAATACTTTCCTAGAAAGCGCTGTAAATGACTTGGATACAAACGTTATGACAGGGGTGCAGAAACAAATTGTTTTCACATAGGTCCAGGCACAGCCAGCGAGGACGAGGGCCTATGGAGGGATGGGACGAGCCGCCTGGTTGATCACCTTCTCTAATGTGCAGCTCACAGATTTTGAAAAATCTTGGAATCGAGTACTAATTAGCATATTTGAAGGAATCCCAGGCAGAGATGTCACCAGATGTTTGTAGTAAAGTGATGAAAAAGACCAAAATATTTCAAGAATGGATAACAATGAATTAGTACCAAAAGCCTCACCAAAATAAAGATTTGGCCTCCTTGAACACCTGAATGAACAACAAGTGCAATGGCCCAGGTTAAATATTGCAAATATTTCACGCCTTGTAAGTGAGCAGAGCTCTATGTTCAGAGGGGCCCCACCCTTCAGCTGAAGAAAATCCCCATGTTGTGGGCGGGCTTCCTGAAACCATAGCGGGCAAGTTTCCCAGGTCCATGCACGCTGTGATGCTCCAGTCCAGATTTTTTTCTTTTAAATTCTGGGACTTGTAGCCCTATTTTATAATGGACTAAACAAGACTACAAGTCCCAGAATTCAATGAAAAAAACCTAGAATGGAGCAGCTCATCACGCATGGACCAGGGAACCATGTCAGCTATTGTGTTATATTGTATTGCAATTGCATTTACATAGTGCTAACTCCCCCTGACAAGGCGTCAAAGCGCTTTTTCCGCGAGTCGCACACTTTATGTAACTTCTTTGGCAATCAAGAGCTGCTCTGGACTAGGAAGGCCTCTGAGTAGAACCACAGGTGCACACCAGTCGCACTCTTGACTCAAAAATGGACGTGAGGATGGGTGTTTGAGAGTGGTCCCATTAAGGTGAATAATGAATAATTAACACTTTTTTCATTGGGTGATATACTTTTGAAAATAAAGTGATCCCATTTTGTTTGCCAGGTTGGTGAATAGACCTAAAAAGAGGACGACCCATGCCAAATCATGCGTGGGAGTTGTCAGGTGCTCTTGTGGATGTCAGATGCATAGTAAATTCCCATGTACAGATTCAGCCCGGTCTGAGTGGGAGCTCAAAGAGACCTCAAAACGTGTGACTGTCACGTCTAAGGAGTTAGACTTTAGGTATCTGTAATTACCGAGATCAGAAATAAGACTATAGCAATGACCTTAGAAACACAACTTATCACATCTTTTACAAGCAATCCCCTACTCTTCACACATTTGGATTCCCCATTCTCTCGATTTTAAGACGTAGAGATAGATAACTTCTGAGTACATTTTTCCCCCTTTTTTTGTCCTTCTTAAGGATTAACTCTGAACGATGAACGCGGCGCGGCAGCAGTCTAGTGTAGGCGCTCAGATGTGGGAGGAATTGGAAATGCATTTTCACCGCTCTGTCAGTAGCCGCTGTATCTAATTTCATAAACATTATAACTTCACCGTTGAAACCTCTGCGCACAAATGTCTTCCACATGGTCTAATCAAATAAAAAGCTTACAAGCCAGTTGTCACTTCAAATGGGGCAGCTGGGATCTGAATGTTGTGGGTGACTGGGGTGGGGGGGAGGTAAACATGGCGGCCGGTGAGTAGGGGGTCGCGGGAGAGCGCCATATCATTAAAAAACGAAAGCAGGTCGCGCGTGGTGGGGGGCCGAGGGAGAAGAGAAGAGAATAAGAATAAAATTAAAACAAAAACTTACCTGACCCGACCGCCTCTGCTCCTGGTCCGCGTTGGCGCCTCTGCCGCCTTCAAACAGGAACACCGTCGTCAGCACACTGGAGTGCAACCCCTCAGCCAATCCTGGCGCTGCTGCAGCGCCAGGATTGGCTGACGGCACAGCCTACTCCTCGCCCGCCGCCTGCCCATTAGGAGACCGAGGGGCTCCTAATGGGCATGCGCAAGGCAGCAAAAACACAAGTACGCATGACTGGGCACGGAGTAAAAATTAAGCTCCATGCCCACTCATGCGCACTTGTGCTGCCTTTCCCAAAGGCGTCTGACAATGCATGTCACTCAACATGACGCCGGACCGCCCACGGTCCGACGTCATGCTGACTGACATTCACGACAGAGGAGGGAGCTGCGGGCGGGAGCGGGGGGGCTACGCCCCCACGCCCCAATGGACGCACCGCGCCTGGTTGACAGGTTTCATATTGTAGTGTACATCTCCGGAGGGCAGGGGGTGAAGAGACAAACCGAGGATTCCTTTTATCTTAAGAAATGAGTTAGTGCTAAGAGTTTTAATTATGATGAAGTTGCTTTCGATTTGGCAATGCGCTCTAACCGTGATCATGTAGTTACTGAATCTGCAGTTTTGCTAATTGTTAATGCATAAAATGTGTATTAAGAAACCCTTAGTTTTGACGGTTCGGCAGCGACATCTCATTTTCCTACAGGGACTATGTCCGATTGACTGGAGGCTTTTTTTCTCCTCCCTTAAAATGCTGATTTTTCTTGTGATTTCTGATATTGTGCTCTGTATTCTGAGCCTTCATGGCTATGCATTTTTTCTTTATAGCTTTTTAAACTTATTTCCGATCTAGAACTCGGTTACCGAGTGATCCCAGTTTCTATTTTGATCTCTATTCTGCTAATCAGTGGGTTTTTTAATGTTAGGAGAGTGGTGTATTTTGCCGCTAGAATAACATGAACCACGGAGTTTAACTGCTGGACATAAAATGTAGGTTTCCGTAAAATTTGGAGTTCGGCTCTCATAACAGCCTATGAAAAGAGGCAGTTTTAAGTAAGAGGCAAGCCAATTCTTATTTGCACGTTATATGTGACAAAGGTCACAAATGAAAAAATATGCGACAAAGGTCGGTATTACTATGGCCACTGAAATTATGCGGCAGGAGAGAACCAAATTATGTGGCAGAATGCACTAAAGTATGCGGCAAAAAGGCAAATTATGTATCGTCATTTGGCACATTTTGTGACCGCATTACTTCAATATTTTGTCATTTTCACACGTTAACAGAAGCAGGACATACCAGATCACCCATACGTCTAGGAAGTCATTCAAAGCAGAGGTGCGGATGCCAGGAGTTGGGAATCTGGGTGCACAATGGCCTATCATGCGTCCTGGGTTCTCGAAAACGAAACTCTCCTGGTTGCTCATACAGAAATACAAGTAAACGTACACAATCTCTTTTTTTATGGCCAGTACTCGGAGCAGGTGACTCAAATTAATAAGGCTACGTTTTGGACTTTGTATATTTGAGAGTATCACGAACTGGAAAGCAGAGCGCCTACTCGAGAATGCAAGCAATGTAACTATAAATTGGACTCCTTGGCACACACAATCTGTATATGCCCTTTGTTAACTAAGACGCCTAAAAGATGGCACCACCAACTATTTATCACTCTTAGTGTAAAAACGAGTGTCAATGCCATTTTGCTACATATACAAAGGGACCTCCTGAAGGGCGTGTCCGGAACCGTAAAATATATGGATTTAGCGTCACAATATGTATTTTTACCAGAACCACCTATTTTAATTAATACTTCACATTTTTCATTATTTTAAACACAGAAAACCAAGGAGTGCACTGCATCACTTTACCACTCCAGCACCAATGTCACAAAGCTTATGTCTTTTGGAGAATCTTTGGATGAGGCATGGTCCAGTGGCTCGGTCTTTGTCTGCAATATGTATGGGCGACCTCTTCCAATAGCCACGGTGCTGCAGGCACTAGGTAGCGTCTAAGCAGAAAAGCCTCGAGGAAAAGGCCCCTAAAAGGAGAAAAATCCTCAAAGGCAAAAAACATCCAAGACAACACTGATGTCCAGGACTGGAAGGATGACCAGGGGATGAAGATGGATGCCTAGCTGGGGATGAAATGGACCATTGTGAAACAGAAGAATAACAGGAGAGGACTGGTGAGGATGAACCATAAGAGATAAAGCAAGAGCAAACGAATTATCTAGGAAAGAACCGACTAAATCAGTCAGGAATGCAGAAACTCAACAGGACTGTTTGAAGCATTGAGATGCAAGGAATGAACAAAGTTACCCCTTTTATAGCCAAGGAACAGAAAACGCACACAAACTCATCTTGGATTGGGAAAGGGATATGAATTGCAATTTGGTTCGGCCATTTTGGATTGGCTCAAACATATTCCTCAGGAAGTCCTAGTCAAGAAATCCTGAGAGGAGGAAGTAAGATGAACATGGAGGCGCCAATAGCATCCTCCACCAGACACCCCCATTGCATTGCATAATTTGAGCTGGTGGTTTCCAGTGCTCAACACCAGCATTTAATTGTCAACATCGACCCTAAGGTATTGGAGCACTTTTAATGAGCGCCAGTTAAGGACACACACATTTTTTGTAGGCATGGGGAGATTAAGTGATTTGACCAGAATCGCAGGATGTTGAGCCTATGCCAAGACTCGAAACTGGTTACCCAGCTCCAAAGTCAACAGCTCTGTCTGGTACGCCACATCCTCTCCCCACCTGTAAGGTTTCATAGTGAGTAGTTAGTTGTGTTCTGGGCGGTGCCAATACGAGTAGTGGGATGGTGCAAGCTGCCTCCCGACGAGAGCCCCAGCACTTATTTTTTCACAAATTAACCACTGCCCCAGGGAGTAGAAAGAAGAAAAATGGCCACCTACACGTAAGTTTCACACGAGAAAGTGTCAGTCCTCCGGGCTTCTCACAAGCTTCACCGCTTGTCCCACCTGCCCAAAACAGCCTTTGGCACAAACATCAGATGGGATGCCGGCTGAAGCATCTTCTTCCAAAATCTCAAAAACCTCAAAATATTCCGGTTTTGTATTCTATTTCTAAGGATGAGTTGGCAAGTTGTCAAAGTGAAAGGTGGCTGCGCCAGCAGACTAATAGGGAGAGCAGAGCCGAGCCAAGTGTCTGCCTGAGCTGTTTAGGCCTAACTACTTGCACACAGCCCAGCAAGAGTTTAGTCTGAGAAAAAAGAAATAAAGATTTAAAAAAAGGAAAGAGAAGAAAATCTAGTGACCAATACAGAAGTTCTCCTTTGCAAGGATGTCACCCGCGACACTCTTGAATGGTGTTACAAACAACCACATTTTAACTGCCACATCAACAGCCTTTACTTGTGAAGTTAAACAGTGGCGAAGGTTAAGTGGGGGAGGTTTGGAAAGAGGGAAGGGCTGGTTCAGCACACTCCTGCCTCGGTTGATTATCTGCCCAGGCAGTAGTTATTAGAAACCTTCCATCTGGCCATGGTATTGTATTGCAGTATTTATGTAGTGCTTACTACCCCTTATGTAGAGCGCCGAAGCACTTGCCTACATGGGCTGAAAGATACGCTGTGTAGGGTTTGTGGTGGGCAAAATGTTGTCTTTATTTTTTTTGATCCTATGTGGTAAGTGTTTCCATGTCATGTATGATGCCCACCGAGGGGAGGTTATTGTGTTACGGGACGCATCGATTAGAAGTGTTATGGATAAGAGGTGTGAGAGAGAGAGATGCACATTTATTGATTTCAGTAAGCTGGAGGGTTTGAACAGCTCTGCAAATCCCTTTATGAAATTTCTAATGATCGTAGTCCGCTAAGCTGGTTACTGAACTGGGTTGGTCAACCTGGTATTTTGTTGAAAGTTTTTGGTCCTTAGCAGACATTGCCAGAGCACCAGCCCCTGTGTGCAAATAGTCCTGGCTGTAAATATTAGTCCTCCAGGGGTTAACAGGCTTGGAGTCGGGGAGAACAGCGTAGCCTACAGAGAAACATGGAAGCGACCTAGGACTTATGATTTGACAGGCAGGATATATTACATTGGCGCAGTATTACATACCGGAAAATGCCTCACTGTAGTGACATCACAAACATTAATACCATAATGCAGTCATAGACTAAGCATTTAACACTTTTGGGATGTCAGGGGCAGTGAATATAGCCTTCGAGCCAACCATAGCAGGCTCTACCAGCCGTTAAAAGCCTGCTCCAGTGAGTCTTTATCAAGGAAGCGCCCATTTAATGGCCTGTGGAGTCCACTACGGAGGGCTTGAAGGCTATTAGAACATTCCACCCCTAGATGGTGGAATGTTCTAATTCGTAAAACAAAGGCCTCAACGAGGCAGAGGGGGCTGAAATCCCCTCGGGCTCCGTGAGGCCTTTGTTCACAGCAACAGATGTGAACAAACATTG
The DNA here is from genome assembly GCF_964204655.1 of Triturus cristatus. Lineage (NCBI taxonomy): Eukaryota > Metazoa > Chordata > Amphibia > Caudata > Salamandridae > Triturus > Triturus cristatus. The sequence continues at coordinate 466,251,712 of NC_140592.1, forward strand.
GAATGTTGATGCTTCGGGCTTATACCAGCCATCAGAAGCCGGGAACACTCCACTGTTTTCAATGATGCACCGAACATTCCAATCTTCTAATACTGCTTAGAGCCTGGCAAATCATGGCTGTGCCTCAATGTGAGAAGCACAGCTAATGCTCAAACATCAATCAGCTGAAAATGAGCACATCATGAAAAACAAAGTGCAAGACCTACTCTGTTGTGGGGCATACATAGGCTGTGGATTGTGCACTTCCTGGCATTTTCACATGAACCAACTGGATTAAAGTACCAGATGCAAGACTCGGTAAAACACAAGTACGGGAGATGATAATGCAAACTCCTGTGAAAGTCGCCCAGTAAGCCCTACTTCTGCAGCCATAGCTTTACAGCTGTTTAGTTGCTTCTGCACGTGTAGCCAAAGAGGTCTTCTAGAAATGTGTAGTCAGCTGCCTTTTCTACATACTTGTAACAAATGCTCCTTAACAGTTGTGGAGTTAGTGTGGCCTGTCATTTCTATACATCTATCGACCGCATTTTCTACCACTAAGTGATCCTTCATACACATGAGAAGGCAGAATTGTCACCTACAGCTATGTAGATAAAGGTGTCCCTTTCATGCATGTTTAGGTTAACTTCTCTAGTACAGCCAAAGTTACCCCTTTTCATATACACAACCAACAGTTGCAGCATATATTCAATTAACTTGAATAAAACATGAACAACACGTTTCGACAACATAAATTAGGACGTGTCACCCCCGTAGAGTACATTCAGATGGCACATTCTACGTAAAAGACTGGTTCTCCAAATAGGTGGGAACAGGCTGTGAATTGAGGTACTCACAAATGGTGAAAAGTGCAGAAGGGGGTACAGCAGGACAGCCATCAGCAGTGCTTGATTTGTAACAAAAAATAAGTGTCAGGGCCTTCGTGATGATGCCACTGCAACTTGCTCCACCTACTACCAACAGAACTACTAACCATCACAATCCTACAAGTGCAACACTTCTGACTATTCCAGGCCCACAAAGCTAGTAGAATCGATGGGCGGCATGTATTGGTCATTTTTAATGTATATTATATTATTAGTAAACTGTTGTTGTGCTCATCTCTAAATCCAACTTACAACATCATGTGGCAGACGGTCATAAGTGCTGGTGTTGGAAATTAAGAGCCTGTGCAGAGCACCGGTCACTACCTGCTCAAATTAAACCCTGGTCATCAGATGAAGACTACTTCACAGCGCACAACGAGCAGAAATAAATTAAGGCAATAGATTCAGAGAACCGGTTAAAACATTCACCCACTCCAAGGGAGGCAGAGGCAACATATGGAAAATGCAACTATTGCATGATGGGAAACCGAGAAACGTTGCACTGGAAGTTGCTGCTTCTGGTTTGCAGCGAAGGAGGGACAATAATTCCTTGTATTTGATAAACTGTGAAATTAAAGGCTTCTTTGTTGATTCGGTGGCTGAGCCTGCCCCAAGGCAGGAATCCGGCCAGGCGGCCACATCGCCCTGATTTCACGGGGTGGTTCTGGAGCTTATTTTAGCCCTCAAGATTTTCCTAGGTTATCGGAGAGAGAAATACAAGAGGAGGTGGAAACTTAGTCCGAAAAACGCTATTCTCCCATTAAAGAGAATAACCTAAAGCCCATTCATTTAATCATCCACATAGAAACTGGAGTAAAAGCATTGAATGGTTTTCTTGAGAGCACACAACTAATCGCAAGACAACGACCCCTGGGGGGCGGGGGGGAGGGACCTAGAATTGGGTTTCAGAGCTACAGGCTGCATGGTGGGAAGCGATTCAAAATCTTGTCAAGGGTAGAAACATAAATGCCATATGAATGCAATTACAATACACTACTCTTGTGGCCCACACCAATACTGTAACACTCAGCGGTCAGGCAGTCAATTCAAGTTCATACAGGCTGTATAATAATTCCCTTACACTACCTGGAAGAGGTGTGGTGCAGCGGCCAGGGTGCCTGACTCTGGACCACAGGGTTCACGGTTTGATCGCCGGCAGCAGGTCAGCCCAGCCCCATGTGACTCTGGGCAATAGCTTGCTTAATCTTCCCGAGGGCCGCCAGCGCCGGGAAACCACTTCGGCGGTAGCTGTGCGCTTTACAAATTCAAGGTTACTATTACCTAAAGCTCTTACACTCAAATAAGACAAAAATGCTATGGATCATGTCCATCGCCCAGTCGTCTACCAGTCCCCATCAATAAACCGCCCACCACCAACGGATGACGCCTGGAGTATCTGAAACGATCCGCCACATGCCAAGCTACATTTTATGACCGCTTTTTGAAATCTCACAATGATCATAGGATATGTAAAAATATAAAAAAAAAGTCCATCTCAGCAGATCTCTCTACCTTTGTAAATGTAAAAAAAAAAATGTACATTTGATACTTGTATAGCGCACTACTCACCCGCAAGGGTCTCAAGGCGCTTGTACGAATACCGCTGTGGAACCCATCCTGGCTTTCCCTGTGAGGCGTCCACTCCTGGGCACCCCCAAGGTGGAGGCCAGGCATCCTTAGCGTTGTGGGGGCCATTGTGGAGATTAAGCAAGCTATTGCCCAGAGTTGCAGAGTGGGACTCCATGATTGGAATAGGCACCAAGGCGAGAATTATCAGGTCCGTGGAATGTTTGAGCCCAAGACCCGCCGAGGCGGGGAAATGAACCCTGGTCCCGGGCTAGACCTCTGCATCAGGGTCTGCCGCTCTAATCATTGAGCCACACTTCTCCACCTTGTGTTTGTCTTGTCAAACTGATGTCTACAAATGACCATACGATTTAACCAATATTGCAGAATGGAGAGTCCTGTTGACTAACCAGTTAAGTGCACTGTCAACATCAAAAAACACTGAAGAGCTGCTCAAAGCTGCCAGCTGACTAAAACCATAAATGGTGGGCCTCTCTCTTACACGTCATTAACCACACTGGTAAGTGTGCATACCAGAACATGTTAACCATACCCCACAAATTGTGCCTTTGTTAATCCCAGCCTTTTGAATAACAATAGCCACAGGATCGCTAGTGGGGATTGTAGGCAACTCCACAGGTGAACACTGTCAAGAGGGGGCACTAACGGAGCCTTTTTTGTCAGTAAGACTGCACCACATCGTATTTCTTTATACTGAGGTGCCTCAATACAGCAATTCACAAACCGTGGATCCGGACCCACTGGTAGGTGGCAAGTCAATTTTTGGAGGCTCACAAAAGTCCTGGTCTATGTGTAAGTAATATTTAAAGTAATAAGCCACGTTGTTTGTGCACCAGTGCAAGAGTGCTGAGCAATGTCCCAAAGCTAAAACAAACCCTTGCTAGCGTTCACAAGCAAGACTCCGGGTGAAACTTCGAGTATTTGTTGTCGCTGTTAGTTACTTCACGAAGCCACTTCAACATACAATGTGCTAACTATACAAAACCATACCACTTGTGTTGGATTTAGGCCACATCCATATTTCTCAATTTGCGTGTCAAACATCATTTGATCCTGAGCAGATCACTTAATCTCCTGTGTTTATAATAAAATGAACCTGACCTTCTGTTATGTAATCTGGTACTCATGTAAAGTGTGTCAATGCCCTTGGGCATATTCACGCTAAATAAGAATGGAATATATAATATATATTCCATTACTATGTAGCGTGAAGGTGCCAAGGGCATTGACACACTTTACATGAGTACCAGATTACATAACAGAAGGTCAGGTTCCTTTTTATATCTATCTCCAGGAAAATCACGCAGTCTTCGCAGCGTGATAGACAAGCCCACCCAGTCGACTAGCAGGAAAAAGCAGTTTTTATTCTCCTCAGCTAATCCACACAATGCAGCATAAGGAGTTTCAACCCTCCTTGGGTCTTAATAATATGCACGATGCAAGGGCAAGTTGCTCTCAGATTTAAATCTGTCTATCACACTGTGAAGCCGGCTTGATTTTTCTGGTGCTATATGTTGGGCGGTGACGTCGCCAACAAGCCTGACCCACCAGGATGGGAGTCCATTTTCGTCAGAGTTCTTTTGGAAATAAATAGATCTATACATCTATATCTCCTACTGGCGGTCACCAGTAGGTAGTAATAGTTAGGACCATGTTTCCATAGGAGAAGCATTTTTTGACTTGGCTATAACTTTGGTGTCGTTTGACCAATCTTCATGAAATTTTCCAAAATACGTGACCATGTAGGTTCTGTGTGTTATGAAAAGTTTTGTGGTGATCCATGCAGTGGGGACCAAGAAATAGGAGCATGAAATAAGTGTGTATTTGTAATGTTTTTCCCCCACAGGAACCTTTAGCCACACGTACAGCTGAACTACAGAATGGACTAGCACCAAATTTGGCAGGGTGGTAGAAGTTGGTTCAAGAAGGACCTCTTCCTTATTTGGTGTAAATCCATTTCAGTAGTTGTTATGAAATTTAAGAAGAAAAGTATAGTGATATCTCTGGCCACAGAGACTACACGAAAAAAGAAAAGATTGTGCAGGGAAATGCACTGCTCCAATTGGCTCCCAACACTTCAACCAGGAATTGTTGGCAGCCATCTTAGGACTCTGCATCACTGAGCCCCCCTCCCAAAAAAGTGAAAATAAAGAAAAGGGGGCAGGGTAGGAATACCCTGACCCTCAAGCCATGGTGTTGGGTCACCCACCACAGCATAAAAGCATTTTTTATAAGAATGAATGAATTAATGAATTGGCATTTGTAGAGCGCATGGCTACCAGAAGGCCTCCCAGTGCTTAGGAACAGATCCTTCACAAACGGACTTTAAATAACAGGGAACAAAAAGGTTTTTAGCTGTCTTCAGAAGGACAGATAATCCTCTTCTAGGCGGATGTAATTGGGAAGTCGGTTCCAACGTTTGGATGTGTTGTAGGAGAAAAGTCGTCCCCCGTTCCTAGACCTATATATCCTTGGGACTGCTGCCAGAGCGCAAGGATCTACTGGGACGGTAGGGAGAGATGCTGGATCGCTGAATTGGTGGGCCCTTTGAGGATAGAGTCTAATGTACGATGTTGCAAAATCACTATAAGCAAAAAAAGAATTCAAATAGAAAACGTGGGCTTCCGCGTAGTAACCCCTGGATGGGCCAGGTCTGGGGGGCATATGATATATTTAGGAGGGGCGCATAGGGCCCCCCCTACTGGGGCTTAGCACCAGCTCCCTGTTGCTCTTTTTATTATGTATGCGGGCCGGCCCGCTGGGGCCAATTAAAAAATGATGGGGGGCCTCGCAGGTGAGGTCATTTCAGATGTCATCAGTGATGTCACTGACCATGTTGAGTGATGTAATAAGCAGTGCAATAGTGGGGGCGCGAGTTATTGTTAGCTCAGCTAACTATATATATGGGGAGAGAGATATTTTCATAATCCAAAATGCACCTCTGAGTCTCGGATAGGAGGCCTTACCCCATATTCGGCTGCAGAAGGGGTTGAGTTTAGCACAATGGCTGCCATTACTGCACAAAGACTTTGACAAGTACTTATTTCTGGACAGTACAGGCGCCTTCCGTGAACTGGCAAGCACTACTAAGGTAGTAGCTTCAAGTGCCTGGGTATGCAACATGTGCTCCCCATGGCCAGGGATGTAGAGCATGCATTGTAAAGGAGAGACCGCCTAAGCCATTCCCTGGCCTGGATCTCAAGAGATCATTTCATCTTAGTTGCCTTGGTCCACCTGGTTTGTGCTTCTCCACACTGATTATCTTCCTGCCTGCTGCTGTGTTTTCAATGATATCATGGACCCATCCTGAAAGCACTGGGTGTCTAGAGTTTCTGGACATCTGAAGAGTCCGTTTCGGTCCATCTCCCTTGGGGATAGAACAGCTACCGGTATTCTAAACCAAGGATCCCCCCCCATCTCCAGTTATCCAGAAGATTTTGGGCGTTGGACGAGATGTTTTTGCTGCTCTAAGAACATATTCTTCAGCTTGCTCTCTGGGGACTTTAGGCCGATGTATTGCTGTATTTGTAATCGGAGGAATGGTGGAGGCGGCCATCTTGGGCTTTCTAGAATGGCTCTAGGTGCTGAACTTTATAAATTCTGGAAGTTGAGCACTACATCCTCACCCATCATCCTCCCTTAGGTTGCTCTTTTGTTCTTCTCAGTTCCAGGCTCAGTGATGTGCCCAGACTGGCGAACCTGGGGCAGAGTGGGAACTGAATCCCTGATCCCAGAGGCACCTTAATTTGCTGAGATGGCAATTAATTAGCCAGACTGAATGAAAATGTACAAAGTCTCTACACAGCCTCAGTCGCCTCAAGTCGACACAGAGCAGCAACAGCGAATAACTTTTGAAACAAAACTTTCCATTTTAATTTGGCAGATGCACGTGTCTGCATGCTGACTGCCTCGGAGCCATGACGTGCATGTGGTACCCGGATGTGCAAGGGCAGGTCCACCGACAAGGTGACAGATACACGCAACAGCTGCAGTCTGTCTAGTAATCAGCTAGTCCATGTGTAAATAACGAACAGCTCCACGTATAGGTCTGCCCGCTGTGGGTGTGCCAACATATTCTTCTGAAGCCACTGTTTGTCCTTCAAGATTTATGGCACTCTTTTCTGAATAATATTGCAATATAAAATTAGTATACTGAGCAAACAAGCTGCATGCATCTGCTTTGCTTATCAACACAAGGGAGTTGTCGCTTTACAGAAATATATATAGAAAGGCCTCTCTACAGCTGTTTGGTCAGTTGACACATGCCTCATTCTACAAAAATTTAACTAATAATTCATAAATGCGAGGGCCCAAGACATTTAAAGGTGGTTCACTGCAGCTTGCTCATCCGGTCTGCATTGCCGAACTGAGTGCAAATGTTACCTAATAACCATAACACTCCAATAACTTTGACCACATGCCACCATAGATTTAAGAATGGCCTGAACCAGGTATTTTTGTTTAATGTATTATTAAACACTCTGCGGACGTGCTCTGCTTAGAAATACACTGGCAGCGCCATCAGGTGGTGGACTGTCAGAACTAAATGCCGGTGCGGAGCACTGGCAAGCACAGGCACAAATTAGGGACCAAATTGATTTCAAGAAGAGCAATGTTATAAGAAAGGTAGGTCTTACAGTTTAACACAATTTTTATCTAGATCAGTGGCGCCTAACAAGTGACAGGCGGCCAGATTCAAGATAGGCTTCAAGGATACCAAGAGATACAATTACACACAATAAAACTATGGCATGGAACTGGCCCTTTGTTGAACTTCTTTGATTTAGAGTGTATTATGTTTCGCCTAAGTTTTCACTTTGTATTATTTGCTTTTAATTGTGTGGTTTGCCCCGTTTGGGGTTTTATTTTTTAAATATGGTGCCTAGATTTAAACTTTTAAAAGCTTCATGGGCCGGGAAGGAAGGCAAGCTTGGTCTTCTCTGGTGGTGCAGAATTAGGCTCCTGGTGTGATGGCACAATGCCTGGCAGTGCTCCACCTAAGTTGGAGGGGGAAATGTACAATGCAAGCTTTTTTTTTTTTACACAATCTCAATAAACTACATTTTAAAGCCACTTTAATGTAGTTCCTTTACTAGGATAGTTGGCTTTTTTTTTTTTTTACACCCTGAAAAAAATTAAAACCCTGAAGATGCGGAAGATGATTTTCGAATGGCTCCCAATCAGCAGCCGGAAAACCATCATGCACCCGTTGGTCACAAGCAAGCTAGACTACGGGAACACCCGCTATGCTGAGATCAACAAAGAAAACTCACCAGTAGGCTGCAGACCATTCAGAACTCAGCTGCCAGAATCACTCTCAACCTCCCATGCCGTAGTCACACCACACCTGAAGGAGCTCCACTCGATCGCCATGCTCAAACAAGCACAATTCCAACTCCTCACCCACACTTTTAAGGCATACATAACACAGGCCCAGCATACCTCAACATATTGTATCTGCTTTCACAATCTTTCCAGACACCTCCGCTCGTACAGACTCCTACTTACACAAATCCCATGCATACGGAAGCAGATCTGGCAGTCAAGCCTTTCTGTCAGGAGGGGGCAAAGAAACAGGGAGAAGAGAAGAAACAGGGAAGGGAGAGCGGGCAGGAGGGGAGAAGAAACAGCAAGAGGAGAAGTAAAACCAGTTCAGCACACATGCGAACCTGCTTCAGATAATTTACATTTAACTTCAAGCACTGTACTTCTGTTCAGTAGTTCTGGTTTCAATTTGTAGCTTCTCTTGGCACTCAGTGTGATCATGGACAAGCAACTGTAGTGTAAATTCTCGCAGTAGAGCCAACAGTTCTACAAATAGAAAAGATCTTGTGCACAGTGCTGTTACGGTCAAATCCGCAGAAAAAAACTTTATCAACTTAGAGGCTGGCCCATTAGATGTGAGTTCACATCTGGCTTCAGATTACTGTATGTTGTTGTGTTCTCTGAAAAGCTAATAAAAAGTATACATAAAAAAAAAACTTGGCGGCTGGCCCCCACGCCATTCTTGCGTTATTCAGCAAGTCATGGCTCGCGATGTTGTTGCATGTCATTTCTATACTGTTACAAGCATGGGCTTGGAAATCCCAGCATGCAGAGTTGTTGTCTGAAACTAGGCCTGGCCGAAGACCTCAGGCTACATGACTGCCACGGCATAGAAAAAAAAGAATCTGATAAAGTTACCATGCCAGAAGCACGTGATTGCAATGATCAGATAAAGCAGACATTTGGTGTTGTTGCTGAATAACTGGGTTAGGATTTTGCAGATTTATTTTTGCGTGGTTATAAGTGAGACCGTGATAGAGATGCGGCATTTAGAAAATGGGTTTGCATTTGCACAGTAATCCTGATTTGAGAAGAGATTAATTGAACAAGGAACGGAAAGAACATTGCAACTCAATTAAAGGACAGCGCGATTATACATTACAAAATAGGGTGCTTGTGAAAGCCTCCAGTGTTAGCAGGATTTTCTCTCAAGCTAATGAAGCAGAGGCACAACAATCCTCGCTTTAATTTAAGATATTTTAATATTGTTATAACTGTTATAAAATGCTTGTTAAGCGCTCGAATGCCGAGGCGTCTTGGCACTGGTGTGCGTAAGTGGAGCGGAATGATAGACTGATAGCTAATCAAGGTTAAACAGCCGAGATTTCAGGATTTTCCTGAAGGAAGAAAGATTTGGCTGGAGTCTCAAGGCCACCGGTAATTTGTTCCACAACTGGGCCGCACAACTATTCAAAACGATATGCGCTCAAATCAAATATCAGATTGTTGTTTTTGGCATCAGATGGAATCTGACACAGAGGAGCCATGGCTGTAAAAGGAAGGGAGAAGGAGGTTCATGAGGTTGCATTTCTTCAATTCAGTTTGCCAAAACGGAGCCCACTGTACGGTGATGTAATAACCGAAAGTAGAGCGCCTCCTCGCACTCGGGCTCCTTTCTCCTGGTCACTTCATGTCTTTATCATATAAATTTAAATCAGAATGCGAGAAAACAAAAAAAGCAAAATGACATGGGCGCTTTTTTTATGTCAAGCCTGGGCAGCGCATGCGCTGCTCTGCGAGGCATGCCATATTAGAGTATGGACTTGAAGCCCCGCCCACTCTCCGCCCAATTTGTCATTGACTTGTGTCATTGTCCTTCATATATGCCGACTTCTGATTCCTTAATAGGCTTTCAAGTCCCTCCTTAGTACCGCCTTGTCTTCATTTGTAACCTCCCACGAGGACTGGCCATAATACCTTGTTGTTACATGGTATGTCTTATTTAGTCTGTAAGCACCATTTTCTTTAATGCGTTTATCCTACTTCAGGTATGACAACGTTCCTGCAACTTTCAGTGCGTCAAGCGTGCTTTCACTTTCCAAGCAGCCCGTGGCGGTCGAGGTTTTGCAGTTACAAGAATTTGAGCTATTGGCATGGAAAAAATGACAATGCCTTCCATTTGTTTTAATTAACAAAACAGATACATAAAAGTCATTGTCATTTACAATGACAATAGCTTAAACTCTCGCAAATGCGAGACCTATTGCATTGCAAATGCCTTTTCTTCTTAGTTGCTGATAAAAAAGGAAAAAAGAAAACATACAAAAGCATATTGTTTTTTAAGTGAACGTAGGAGGGAGAGAACGGAACCAACAGGGCGGTTGAAGCAACAAGGGGGTGGCTAAGTAACATGGAAACATGGGGGCAGGAGGGATGTGGTTGAAGTAACAAGGAGAGCTGGGGCAAGAGGAGGCAAAAAGATAATAAACAAGAAAAATACATAAGAAGGGGGTCAGTCTGTATGTAAGTGAACACGGTGGGGAGGGGTGGTGGGGATAGGGGTATCAACAAGAAGTGGCGGGTGGGTGGGGAAAGAAGTAACGCGGGAAAAACTTTTAACAAGCACATGGAGTCACACGGACTGCTATAATAGTCTGACATTTAAATAAAGTCGCTTAGAACAAAGTGAATCCCATGTCAGGAGGAGAAATAGTACTTCAATCAAGTCGGAAGCAGTGGACTGACACGGATTAAATCTGAATCTATGCTTGTACCCTTCACCACCAAGGCAAACGGAACTGACGTTTCAGCTGCACTGGCCAGTTAGGAGGTAGCAAGCAAGATTAAAACTGGAGCTAACAAATGTAAGCAGTGGGTGGGCTGTAAGTCCTTTTTTTAATGCAAAAGTGTCGCAAGCGCTCGTAGGCTCAACCCTAAAAAGGTGCTGGCTAAGCGCCCAATTTGGATGAAGCAGTCAAACCAGACACTGGGGAATTTGGCAGCTATAGACAAAGAGGAAAGATATGCAAGAGAGAGAAAGATGCTGAGGGGAGTTACCAGACTAAGACGTGGACATGGGGACTAGGGACAGGGCTCAGAGGAGCACTGCAAAAAGTAACTTCTCCTGCACAGCAGTCAGTGTAAAATGGGTTCGCAGAAGACTCCACATTCTATACTTGGACCCCACAAATGTTAGTGACCGCCCAGCACGGAGGGCAGGAGTGGTCTTGCAGCACTACCTAGTTTTGAATGACCTGGTAAAAACCAGCGAGACAGTTTAGAGGAAGAGTGCACCAGGCCACATCCATATTAGATTGTTCAATACACCACATGCAAAAAATAGAAACCTGGGTTCTAGTGGGTGAGGTAACACTACTAGGAGGCATTCACAGGTTAGTGTTAACTATCCATGGTGGGCATTCTATGGGGGAAACTCGGGATGTCAGATGCACACCGGTCTTGAAGCTAAGGGATCCTAACTTCTGTGAGCTCACAGATTCGATTAATCAATGCCACCTTAAGCAGGTTTAAACCTTGTTCTGAAACACAGCATTGCTATTTAAACCCACCCGGAGACTGTCCCTGGGCCTGCCTGCTCTCACTCTAGCGATTCTCTCAGCAACTGTGAGGACAGCGCAGAGGTGCCATATTCCCTCTCAGCCCTCTGTTGACAGTAAATCCCTTACTGCAAGTGTTTCAATCACGAAGAAGTGCACTCAGTCAATCCTCAAGCTGACAGTTGTTTACTAAAAACAAGCAGAGAGCTACCATGTTTGCAGATAAAAACAGGTTACGTGATGCATCAGCACGACAGGCAGTGCCACTCTCTGAGCCGGAGAGGCATGCAATGGTGCAGAGCATGGACTCATTCCAAGCAGGGCATGCAAATACCGAGCTGCCTTGGAGCTAGGGAGATGCATAACGAGGAGTACAGATACACCCCTAGGCTGGAAGAGAACACACAGATGTGTGGAAATCCACCCTTTCCAGGGACCGGAAGTGATGTCTAACAACACGCAAAGCCTATCACAGCGGATCGGGGCTGGCACTAGGCATGGGCATCATGGGCTGCAGCCCAGGGCACCACGCTCAGCCCACCAGCATGGGGCCTAGGAAGTGTGTCTCCATGTCCTAGGCCTTGCACTATGGTACAGCGCTGCGAGGCCCAAGGAAGGGACAGCACTCCCATGTGCCTCGCAGGCATGTGTAGTGCTGTGAGGAATAGTGGGAAGATGCACAGCACTAGACCACGGCTGCTAAACCCCAGGAAGGGGACCCTTCTCCCCTGGGCCTGGCAGCACCACATGTAGCTGTGAGAGCTGTCTGCATTTGCCAGGTTTGGCCTGCAATTGGGGATGCTGTTCACTTCCTACTCAAATGCCTGTTGTTGGAAATATACAAAAAACGAGCAAAATAGAGAAAAAAAGTGAAAATATTGCGGCACATCAGGCTCAAGTAGAAACCACACAGCTGTTACGTGGTTATATACCGCACAAGCAAGGTGAAAAGTTTGCTCAAGAATGTAGTGGAATAGGAAACTTGAAAGGGTGTTTAGTTAAAAGCCAACTCATGTCTAACAAACTTTAAAGTATTTACGACATCAGCACACAAGACACCCCCCACCCTCCCAAATGGGTTCATAATCAAATAAGCACAGAGCACACAGGTGCTTGACTAAACAATGGATGCAAGGGAGAAACTAAGCTCTCAAGGGAGAAACTAAGCGCTCAGCAAAGAAGGTCTCAAGCACACAATGCTGTCAGCACACACTTCAAGTAAATTGCATCTACCATGAATCACACACGCATTTATAGGCCAAAGAATGCTCTGTCAATAAGCATTGTCAGAACTGTAATAAAGAATGTGTAACAGTTTTGTTCAGAAATTCAGAGTTATGAGGTAACGTCATTGAGTGCTTTTCCATCTTAAATCTGTAACTTGCATGTCAACTATTATTTACAAAGTGTAATTAAGCATTGCATATCAATACACGTCAGTGTATAGGCAGGCCTGTCTGCGTTCAGGCATTTAAGAAAATCCCCAGAGATAGCTTGAGCAGGACTGAGGTGCAGTCTGTTGTGTTCTTCTCCCTTTCGTGACAGTTAGTAAATACTCGCTTTGCATTGACAAGAAAAGTCTGCATGTTTATTCTGGTATTGGGAGTTTTGTCACTCTGCAACATGCCCGCCATTCCGCATTTTGGCACCTGGTAGTTTTAACCATTTGAAAAGAACAGCAACTCTCGCTCTTTCAGTCGCCGATGAGCTGTGAGAGGGATTCTGGTCAGTGGCAGGCAGGGAGGTATTGCAGCACAGGAGGGATCATGCGCCATGTAGGGTCAGGAGCACCTTCCGTTATTTAGATGCAAATAGCCTTGAATGAGTAAATGAAACCCATTTTTTTCTGCACTTTTTATATAGCGCAAACTCGACCTAAAAGATGTTGAAGTGTTTTGCTTAAATACCAATTACATTACGCATGAATGTCTTCCTTTTTTTTTTTAGGTATGTAGACTTTAAGTGATTTGCGAGAATCACAGGATGTCGAGACAAAACAGAGACTCGAGCCTGATTTCTCAGTTTCAAAGTCAACAGCTCGGACGCCACACCACATCTTCTTCCCTCCTCTACCCATTTGCTGGGAGTTATCTGTTAATGTCTATTTCTTACATGAAGCCTGTTTCAAAGTGCTGCCATATTGTCAAATCAGTGGACGAGGCACAGAGAGAAAATCATTTGCCCAGCACTCCTACTTCTGGCAAAGGCCATATATATTTACCACTGTACTGCATTTAGGTGACTATACCATGTGACTGGGCACCTCTCTCTGCCAAGGTATTATCCAGCCCATTTATTAAATCACACTGACTAGTAGTTTTTACATTGAATCAAAATACTCCCAATATTGCCAAAAAGGGAGCAGCAGAGCAATAAGCCCAGAAACGTGATTTCCCAAGAGCACACGATGGAAGGCCAGGATTAAACACCTTACCTCCTGGTTCCACATTTCTAACTAGGCGACCTGACCACAACTGGGATATCAGTGATTCTGATGGCTAGGTGAAGGGGCTGCCTCTCCCAGAGAATTGTCACCTTGTTATGGGCCGTGCCAAGCTTTAGAACACAGTGTTTATTTCCATCATAAAGCTGAGATTAGATGTCAAATACCCGTGGGTAAAATGTACCCACTGGACCACGGTTCTGTGGCAGAGCGTATTTTCTGGACTTTATACATGGCCAACAATTACCAGTGGTGTTTCAAAGCTTAAGTCTATTTCATTCTATTTGGATACCAGAGATTATTTTCAAAAACTTGTCACTCAAAATTTTAGCTAGCGAGATATCAAGGCTTACTCCAGGAGGTGGTAAAGGGATTAGAACACAAACTATGAAGAGTAATCAAGCTTGAAAAACTCAATCTCCAGCTGACTTATCTTTTAACATGACCTGCTTCAGAGGAAGTCTGATTTAGAATGAAACCTCAAAAATTCACTGTGAATCATTTACCGCCTGTTCCCCAACACACATCGTCTCATGCCTCTGCTCACCCAATGAGTCTCCACACGGGCAGTGTCTCCCCAAAGTCACACATTGTCCTGTGAATTGAGAATGGAAAACTGACCATCTTATGTGGCCCTCAAAGTGATGGCTGGGGACCAAGACTGCAAGGGCCAGAGAAATCGACTCCTCTTCTGGGCCTTTCAGCACCAGACCATGGATGTGATGCTCAGGGCAGTAGACAACATGCCATTACCTTGCAGCACTAGACCATAGCTGAAAGGCCAAGGGGTTTTGCTACCCTATTGCTGCAAGGCCCATGGAAGAGGGCTTCCCTCTTCTGGGTCCCCTCACCTGGGTCTTACATCACTAGGCCCAAGGGTCTCACCTAATCCTCTCAATGCTACACCATGACTGAGGGGCCCAGGAGGGGGCACCTCGCAGGGGCCACCCCTGGAGCCAGTGAAATTTAAACAGTGCTGTACCCTAACCCTGTGCAGGGGTCTCTGACAGGGATTTAGCAATTTGTAGTGCAGTGGCACGAGGCTAAAGCACACAGTGTTCTAGAGCCAGGATAAATATGGGGTTTAGTAAAAAGCCAAAAATACAGGTGACTATGCAGAAAAGGCAGATTTCCTACACGGTCCACATGTCAGTGTTCTTTTCTGACTAAATGGATATTCAAAATGGCTGCCACACTGGACCAGTCAGTCCTATACCAGCAGTAATCAAAATAAAGTTCCCATTGCACCTGGTCTCTCTCAGGCCCAGAAAGACCCATTCCTTTTTTAAACCAAATAAAAGTACCAATTAGTCAGAAGAATAATCAACATATGCATTGCATACAGGGTGTTACTGGGGTCCTATGTAGCTTGTATGATATTCAGAATATGCATACAGCCTTTTGCATGGGTATTCGAATGGGACCAGAGCACAGGCAACTTGTAGGTCATTGACATCTAAATGCACTGGAGGTTGAAAAATGTTCAGTCAACCTGTGTTTCACACTGGAAGAAAGGTTGTTGCCTCAAACCGAACAAAGCTCGAGGGAGGTTCAGGTTCTAGGAGAGTCCAAACCGCTGCCTCCTAATATGCCTCGACACTTGGAACTGAACAGGACACTTGTGAAATACAGTTGTACAACGCAAGATGAAAATATATGGGGATGGCAAACTTGAAATTTCAAGCTGTGACTAGGATATGATGTTTTTATTATGTTTGTATTGGTTGCACATTCTGTATTTTAAAATGTTTTATGTGCTGTGCACTTGACTATGGCTTTCATTAAGTGATCAACAAATTTATTCATTTAATTGCATTGAGAGTTTTATTTGACATTTATCACTCATTCGCGTGCCAGACCGGGCAATTTTCCAAATCATCAGTGTATACCTATATTTGCTTCATTACCTCACACCAACCCTCCGGTTTAGTTTACAGTGTCCCAGTGATCACACATACAGACTACTAAAACACTGTGTACTTGTGATCACTCTGAAGCTAACCAACAGGATGCAAATGTTACGCAACGGGGCAATAGAAATGTACAAGCACATGATCACCTGAAACCAGCCAGAAAATTGCCCCTCTCTAGGTTAAAGATAAAGTTATAAGCTCTCTGTATTAACCCCTTCAGTGCCCATGACGAGATGGTCTCGTCATGGAGTGCGGTTGCGCTGTGCCCATGACGAGACTATCTCGTCATGAACCCCGCCCGCTAATGCAATGCCCGGCACAGGGCGGGGAAAGGGCGGGGCACTGAAGAGGTTAAACATAATGACCTACTAGAGAAAGAGGTCCGGGCAGTAGGTCCGGGCAGTAAGTAGAACATGTAATTGGCAAGTACACACTTGACAAATAAATGTTTTCACTGCTGTATCACCAAAGGAGAGCTAGAAGTCTGAAGCCTGCATGTCCTTCAGTACCGTAACATGAGATCACAAAAAGTAAACTCCTTACACATTGATAAGATGATTCAATCCTCTGGTGCGGACTTTATGCATTTAGCCTGGTTGTGTCCCAAAGACTCTGCTTTCTGGCGTGACGTATGCGCAGCCATTAGCGACAGATGCATGATGCCATTTAAATCCCACCCATAGAGTTTAGTCTTCCTACTCATTACCTGCATGTGGAACTAGATGGAATACTATACTCCACCTGAATAAGTGCATCAATAACACAAGCAGATTATTTTGGTCACACTATCGCTAATCGCAATCCTTTGTGGGCGCCCCTTAACTGGGGCCGTCCCTCTACGCCTGTCCCAACATGACGCATGCAGCCCAAGAGGCATTTCTATCCTCACCGAGTTTGGCGATTGCTGTGTTCTTTGAATTGAATCAGTGCACAGCCTCCACTAGAGCCATGGCGTGGGAGGCTTTTAAAGTCTTCATCAGGGGCAGATCATGAGTGTCAAGGTTGGCTTGAGCTGGAGGCGTAGCTTAGGCATACAGAGGACTCTTGCATCTCTCGAGAATGAGCAATTGGGGATGAGCGTTGCGTATCCCCCTTATTACAGGCATGCACCTGCCACATGGAGCTTGAAGAGCGACTTCTTTGCACTAAACTTAAGGCATATATGGAGCGTACACACTTTGAGGTGGATAAGCCCAGCGCTTTCCTGGCCTTTCTGGTGGGAAAGGACCAAACCCAGCAGCCTATTAGGTCCATCAAAGCGAGCCCAGAGTCACCTCCTCACGCAACAGGAGATTCACTCAGCCTGCACAACTCATTAAGGGGGACAGGATGCCTCAACTTATTCCACAGTGGTGTCCTCAGTGACATGCTACCTGTAGAGCATTACCCCTGAGCAGCAGCAGACTCTGCATGCACCCATTTCTTGAAGAGGAGATTAAAGAAGCAATATATTTGTTGGCTACCTGAAAAACCCCTGGCCTGGATCGACTGCGCTCTTCCGGCTTCTTTATGGGAGGCAGGATTAGTTTCCTTCCCTAAACCAATCAAGGATACCGCAGACTTCGCGTTCTCTCGGTCGCTGGCGATATTCACCAAGTGCCCCATACAACACTAGAAGTATTTCTCTGATATTTTCTAATACCTCCAGGCAGAATTTCCACTGGAACCGCTAGAAGTCAGCTAAGGATTTTACATTCATAACAGATTTTTACAAAACTAGGGAAAGATCGGTTGCAAAATGTACAAGAAGAAAGGGAAAGGTGACAGCGGGGTTGGAGGTTCAGTAATAAATTCACGATTTCAATGATAAACCTTTAAATGCATTTTAATGGTGTACTTATTACTTTTCATGGCTTGGTAGTTTGATGGTGGTAGTTTGATGGTGGTACATTGACTCAAGATAACCCGTATGCTGGTTACTTTGCAAATGATGAACAGTAGGCACAGCTGTTAATTAAGAGACAGAGGGTATGGAATGGGAGTTCGGATCTGTTTTCTGCATTACAACAAAGCTGATTTTGGTAATTCATTCTGAGATTTTTTATATAGCATTGTTGAAGATGCAAAAGACAACTCACAACCTGTATGCCCACAGGCAACATCAGTAAAACTAACTTTTATTTGACCACGGTCTTTAAAATGGGCAGATGACAAGGCAGGTTTATATCTGCAGAGCTACCCTTCAAGATCGAGTCTGCGTGTCATTGGCGACCATGAATAATTTAAGGGTGCAGTTGTAGAAGAGTGAGACAAGATGCTGGAGGTGTACTTGACGAGAAGAGGGGAGAGTTAGGATGTATGGACATCTTAACTGGGAGCAACGGTAGCCCAAAGGACAAGGACAAAATGAAGTCCACTGAGTTTAGTTTGATAAACTTCTAATCTACTAGTAATTCTTTAGATGGAGATGTTGGGTTGATGGTGCCTAAAAAAGGCAGCAGATAAGTCTATGAGGACTGGGTCTTCTTTGTTGTGTGCTGTAGGAAATATTCTACACAATAGGAGACGTCTAGTTGGTTTTATATCTTTTCAAAAAACTGGAATGAGGACATGATAGGTATCAGAGCGATGGGGAGGTTACAAAGCATGTGGAGTCACAATGTATTGTTTTTGGTAGGCATGGGCCACAGGATTTTAAAGGAGTCTGGAAATGGGGCCAGGGTGAGGGAAATGATGATGTGGAGGGGGGGGGGATCTCACTTCCGGCAGTCAGTCCTCTCAAATACTGCTGCAGAACACGGATCCAAGCGGCAGAGGCTGTTTGGTTCAGAGCTGGATGGTATAGAGGATTATGGAAGGTGATGAGCAGTAAAGAATCATCTATTTATCAGGGTTGTAGCGGGCATTGGGCGTTTCCCCGTGTGCCTGAAGCGTGGGAGCCGGTTTTGCAGCAGTGGGGCTCGGTTTTGTTACTGGGTGCTGGATTTGCAGCAGTGCTGCAATATGGGCCCCAGTAACAAAGCAGCAGTGCTTCACTCTTGCCCCCCCCCCTTTCCCTACCCCGGAGGCTGGTCCAATAAAATTGCCAAGGCTGCTTTAGGTTTCAAGTCCGGCCCTGCTATCCATTAGCTGGAAGCTGGTTTGCCCTCTACAGGTTATCATTTTACGCAGTGTGGGAGTACTCAGCAAAACTTCTACAAAGTGAAATATCTGGCTGAAGCCATGCAAAGGAAAACGGCTGCCTGATGCGGTAACAGCATGCAGGAGGTATTTTACCAGTAGAGGCTGCTACGAGACCCGGGTGGTTGGGCCGGTGGGGGGGGGGGGTGGTAGACAAAAAACAGGGGGGGTAAAAGAAACTCACTTGTATCGGCCAGCCGCCGCCTCTCCACTGTCCTCCGTCATGTTCCTTCTCTTCCTGCAGGCCCGGCCGGCAGCAGGAAGCACCCAGGCTCCCCTAAGCCAATGTGATTGGTCTGTGCACTGTGGTTTGGCGCTCAGGCGGGGAATTGGAGGCTTTGCATGTTCCTCACCAGGCTGTGTAATGCAGCCTGGTGTGGAAGATGCAAAGTGCGTAGGACTGATTGGCCGGCCCAAGAGGAACGGCTAAGCAGTCGTTTGCACTTAGGGAGCATAAGCCACTCCTCCCCTGCTCTGGCCAGACCCGCCCCATCAGCCACTGAAATAGGAAAACTAAAATGAGAACGGTAGTTATTATCATTCTATTTTTCCTTTTGTTCAGTGGGGCGACGCCACTGTATTTTACTATGTTTGGGTGTCACCAAGTTTTGGTTTTCTCAGTCGGAATATTTTAGTAAGATGATTTTTTTTTTTTTTTTATTCAGGAGCACTCAAATTGCATTTTTAGCTAAAAAGAATTGATTGCATCCTCTAGCATGAAACCCCGCATCCTGAAACGTGTATTGCTCAGTAAACAAGTAAAACTGGTTACCACATGAAAGACGCTCTGGGACTTACTCATTAGTAATCCGTGACTTTTGTGACCTTCACCAGCCTGTGATCTGCGGCCTACTTCTACTTCCCTATTTGCAAAGCTGTCAAGAGTGCTTTTAAAAATTCGTCTAAAGTCCGCCGTTCAAGGAACCTCGCAAACCCCGATTCAGATGCAAACAGCAGTTTGTGCCTGAATTTTGACTCAACACTCCGTCCATCATTTCCTTTGGTTTTTGAATTTTGATTGGTGCACACAAAAGCACAACCATGGATTTCTTCGCACACAATTTTCGCCAAAGTAAAACCTGGTAAAAGATTGTGCGGGTAAACTGAGCGCGTTCCCCGTTTGTGAACCTCGGGACAGGAGGAAACAAGTTATACGACTGGTTTATCCTGATAAGGAGGTCCGAAAGCCAGTATGGCGATATCATTGTGCACCTGACTAAATAGAGCGCCCAGTGTCATCCGTATTGAAAGGGGTTACAATTAACCCCTGGGGTCACACGGGTAGAGGAAGAAGCACCCCCTCAGCATTAGAATACTTGAATAACAAAATCATGACGCACATACATCCATGCAGCATACAATTGTCTCAACTGGGGGATGTTGTGGGGGTGCATTGTCATTGTTTTGGACGCGCAATCTATGGGAATTTCCTGCACCTCTGTTGTCTAATATTCGTCCATGCGTCATATTTCATGAACACTGCAATAAAATATACTTTTTTTTTTTTTTTTTAAACAATTGTTTCAACTTTTACACAATTTTTCATTCGGAGTGTCTGGCTGTCTCATGTATAGATTTTTGATGGAAGATTGGGGATCTCAATCGCCCCCTCAAACAGGCCCTCATGGGGGTAACCCACCATAAACATTCTCTAAAGAGGTTCATGGTAAATGGCAATGACAGTATGTTGAATGAGACGCAGCTTGTCTGTGCCACAGAAGCAAGGGAGGTGCATTTATCCTGGGTAAAGGAAATAAGCTGGACTTGACCATGAGATACATCTGTGCAGCCTGCTTGGACCTTCGGGTGTTCGTAGATTCCCAAAGCGAAGTGCTGATCCTCTTTTACAAACTGGTACCAATACTAGCTTTCGCAAGCAGTCTTGTCACCTGCACGATGGACCGCCTACAAGAAATTCCCATTCAAAGGAGATTCGAACACACCACGCTAATATAGCAGCATTCCTTGAAGTGACCATCTCAGCAGAGATAGAGAAAATCTACTACATGATGACATGCAATCAAACTTGCAGAATTATGAAGCTCGCCTTACAAGCATACTGCTGTTCACTACCACTGACCAAAACCAGCACACCATATACCTTACCTACCACTGAGCACCCAAACTGGTCTTGAGTGGCCGAAGAAATGTTTCTGATCACACTTTGTGTTGTCCTGACCTTTCCAGGATGTGCAGAGATCCAACAGCCAAATGGCCCAAAAACCCAAAATTTCACAAAATAACCCTACCCAGGACTCTTTGTGTTAGAAAATTTGGATGCCAGTGACACTACCCTTACATACCTTGTGGGTATCAATACATTGCTCCTTACTAAACATTTTCAGAAGGGAAGTATGGTGGGGTCTGCTGACCAGAGGAGTGGATGTGCTCCATCAGAACTCTGGCACAGCTCAAATCCCAGGGACCTAGGAAGGTAGCTGGTAAACACCAGCTAACCTGGTGGAAGTCCTGGCACCACACTTGGATCGCTGAGCGGGGAAGGAGTGTCTCCTTGGCTGCTCAAAACTGTGACCATACTCCCAATTTGGCTGCTAAGAATATCAAAATGGTGCCTGCTGACTTCTAGAACTGCTTCAGATGAATGGAGGTGGGACACTTTCAAAGCCCAAAGAGGGACCTCTACAAATCTGAAAAAGGGCTGTGGACACGATCCAGACAGCAAACAAGGAACCAGACCGGTTTGTGCTGCTGCAGCTGCCAAATGGGGCTGAGATGCAGGGACGAGGAGGCCACATGCGTTACAGGAGCTGGAGGGGCTACAATGGCGTGTGCCCCGGTTTTGTACTTGCCGCAATGGAGCAGGAAAAGCGATCTTAAACCAAAGGTCCCCCTGGGTTTCGGCATCCATAGAGTTGCTGGTTTGCGCTTCTGCCAAGCGAGATGCTAAAGAAAGACACTAAATTCAAGAAGAGTGACAGAGAAGACTTCTCCATGTCAAGGAAAACCCTATTTATGGTAAGCGGAGACCCTTCCTCCAATCTTTCAGAGTTTTCTAATGGAGGAGATTCTGGTGGTGAACCTGACTCAGCAAGTCTCATGATGTGCAGGGTCTACAGTCTGAAGACAGAACACAAAGCAACAAGGAGCAGAACTTCCCTTTCTATAGTAGCTTTCGAGGCAAAAACTGTAGGACATAAAAAGGGGTGGCTCTGTCTGGGAATGGAAGCAGCTTTGTGATATCCGGCAAAACTTATAATTAGGAACAAGGGAGGCCAACACATCTTCAGACTGGTGGAGACAGTATGGGCTTTTCTAGAGACACACAACGGCAGTTGGAGAAAGGGTCAAGATGGTCCTCCTAAACAGAACATTTGCCTATAGGAGGTGGGTCAGGATTCTGACATTGTTCCAATTGGATGGAATGCAGTGATGGTTCATTTTCAGATTGGCTGTGATGAAGCGCTCCCACTTGCAAGACAGTGGCGGGATTTGAACTTCTGGAATTTTATTCCTCGCCCCCTTGGTAGTTCCATCAATTACTCTCCCCCACCCCAAAAAAACACTTCTCTCTCTTCACTGGTGTTGGGGGATGGGTTCCCCCAGCTCCTTTGAGTTATTGGCAAATTGAGCAAGTGCTTTATTAATTGCATAGTTTGTGTTTATAAAAATGATTGAATCCTGAAATCTGTATTCACCCTTGATATCTCTGCAACTATCCACAGAATTTAGCACTATCCAGCTCTTATGGGATAACAGCGGTCCAATATATGCCTGGACAATTTTCCACCAACCCAAACAGTGAAACAGAACCTTGAAGCAATCTCAGGACCACAGAACAGGATCCAACCCCCAAAACAATTTTCTTGAATCTCTCAAATGTTTAGCACTCGAGACTGAATGTTGATCAATAAACACCTTTGGTTTTTAATATGCAAATTTGGCTGAAGTATTGTTTCTTTACAAAACAATAACCATGAATGACATTAATATTTACTGTGTGTTCAATAATATCCGGGGTGTGTAATATCTTGCTCAACCTTCCCAACAAGACCCTCTAGTAAGGCCTTTGGAGCCCAAATTTCACCCGAAGACCAAGAATCCTGCACCCCTTGTCAGCAAGGAATGCACAACGCCTCAACTGTTTAAAAACTGGGTGGTCCATAACCTACAGGATATCGAAGAAGTTGAAGACCTAGAAATGAAAGGCACGTTGAAATATTCATACATTTCGGCATTTACCGCCCAACTGTCTGCTACTGCCTGTTCTCTAAGGCATGTATATTTGGGGTTACCAGTCCGATGTCCAACCAGTAGACGAAACAGAAAAACATGGGCAGGGTTGCCTGTGACATTAACAGAAACCCTTAATGCTGGTGTCTATAGCAAATGAAAGCCATATTTGTAACGTGAAGGCAGTCCAGCGACATTTTGGGGGGCGGGGGCATACTCAATACATACTGGGTAGATATGCAAGGGGCAGGTGTACCAGCTTCCATGGCATTCCCATCTACACATGGACTCTCATGTCCATGAAAACAAAAACATGCAAAAACAATCCACTTTTCCCCCTCTCAATATACGTTCTCAGACTCCCTAAAAATCATATTGTTAGATAGTGGGAACCTTAGGCAAATAAAAATATAAACTTAAGAAAATTGCCAAATCTTGCACAAAAGTAATTTATGCATCCATTTGTGACTTTAGTATGCTCCTGAAATGACTTGTACCAAAACACCTCAGTAAATGTACAAATATCCTACAGTACGCCTTTCACCTACACCCAATCAACACGTCACCCTTTACCCTCACCTACACACTATGAACCTTCACCATCTAAAATATCTTCAACTTCAACTCTCCCCCTTTGCCCACTACGAACCCCTTGCACCTCCTCGACATCCTACTTTTCTTAACAACAAACACATCCCAGCGCATACCACGAAAGAACAACACAAGCCTCCACTTCCGCCCTCTCCAGCCCCTCTGCACCCTACTTCTATGAAGTATGTCACAAAAGAACAAAACAAGCCTCTGCCCTCTCCTGTTCTTCACTGACCCACGTCACTCGGACCTCCTGGCCTCAATAGCACATCTCACAAAGAACATAGACATCCTTACCTAGGCCTTCTCTGATTGTAGCAACTTGCTCACCTCTACTCAGATCAAGAGCCCCTCCCCACTCACTATGCTCGGGAACAAGTGAACCCAGACGGGCTTGCTCTCCACTCAAAGCTGATGATCTGCACAAACTTTTAGATAGTTACATAGTAAACAAATCCTCCGACACAAGGACAGGCAGTCAAACACTAAACAACCAACCTATCCATTCCATAATCGCTAATCACATTCGAGCTCTGCACTACACGTCCGCCCTAAATCTCAACCCAACCCCAAACCTGACTCCTAATTCCACTCTTTATCTCGGAGAAACAGTGCAAAAACTCCCCAACTCTTCCCTCATTTGCATGCTACATAACTGTCGCTCTGCAGTCATACATTGCCTCAAGATCTCAGACATGATCACTATCCAAAGTAGACATCTTGGTACTCAGAGAGACCTGGCTCAACGATACGGTAAACAATGTATTGCCTTTTCTCCTGCCTCCCCTCTACTCCATTATACCTACATAGAGGGCATTTGGGACAACCCCCTTCTGCCAATGGTTTGCAGCAGTTTAATATGCACTCCATTTCCATTTATGACAGCATACAAGATGAGACAATTGGCCAGCCCACTTCAGCCATGAACTCTCTTGCCCTGTGAATGATGACATTTGTCTGATCACGTGCACTTTCACCTGACAATTAGTGTACTTTAGCGCCAAGGCTGGTGGCCCAGATCTTTAGTTTCTATTTTTTTACTTATGGTTTCCTTTTTATTTATTTCCTTCTCCTCTTTGTATTTTCGTGTTTAAGGCATGCTACACCCTCAAAGAAATGCTAAATGGCGGTTGGCTTGCAGCTCTCTTCATCTGCATTGTAGCACAACACGCGCATCTGCTCAATCTAAACCGGCAGACCATCATGGAACAATATTGTCCACAGGGTATCATTGTTTTTCAATCAATCAAAATACTTTATTCGACAACTTAATGTCATAAAAGTGAACAATTCGATAAATCATATATTACAGTAAAAAAATTTGAAATACAGGATATCAACTACCAACTCATGGAGAATTACTAAACAGTTTAAAATCAGATTTCAAGATAAAAACATTCAAACAATATTAGGGAGAAAAACTGCCATGACTTTTCCTATAGTTCATCTTGTATGGTTAGTGCTTATATAAAAAGTGCAAAATACAACTAAGTTAGAAAACAAGATTTCACGTTACCTTCCTCATGATACATAAAGTGCTTAATGCATAGTGCAAAAGACGCATACAGAATAATGTGCAAACATATCAATCAATGCAATCATAGGGAATGCCGAAGGTAACCCTTCGAGCAGTAGTGCATCAAAAAAAGTGCTATGTGCAAATAGGCCAGGCTCAGGAGTTTGGGGTGAACAGCTAAATACTCAATACATTATTATATTTCTAAAAATGATCCTTCAGTTGAACTTACAAATACGCACAGCTACATTTACATTATATCATTTAAAAATCTAAACAATCAGATATCGGGAGTCTATTTCTCTCCTTTTTGGACCGCATAGCTGCGACCAAAAAGCTGGCAATGTAAAAAATATCCCATGGTGAACTTAATGACTGGAGATAAAGTAGTGCTGGTCTAACCTGCAGAAAACCCTTCCCTTTCAGAATTGGGATTAAATACTTATTCCGAATAATGGAATAAAAGGGGCAAAACATCATAAAATGAAGGGTATTCTGGGTAGAGAAATTGTCACACTTACAGGGGGTTGAATACTCTGGATTACACCACTCCTGGAAATCACCTAATAAAAATGGAACTAAGTTAAAGCGAAACCTGGTTAAAAGCCAACGATGGTAGGGAATATTAACTATTATCAAATAGGGTTCAATACAAATATTTGTTTTCGTTAAAAAGTTAGCCCTTACAAGAGGTTTCTGCAACTCTAATTCCTCCCGTTCTGCAGACAACAAGTTCTTAAAATTATGTTTCACCCAAAGAACATCCTCCTTTCGTATCTTTTCAGGGGCTTCAAATAACTCAGGCCGCCCCAATTTAGTTAGCCCGCTTTTAACATAGGTCAACCACTTGATTTTGTTGGAGTTGTCCAACTGTGCTTAGGATCTTATGGTTCAAACTCAATTCAGGATTTAACAACACTTTGAGGCAGCAGAGCAACGGAGCTAGGCTCAAGGTGTCTGAGATGTAACCAATCCCAAGTTCCTGATGTATGGAGAAGACTGGCGTAGATTGTGGAACTGAAAAGGCTATGTAGAAATTTATTTTCGGCTATTTGGATGCCTGGTTGTTCCTTGAAGCCCCATATAGAGGAGCCATAGGTCGCAATCGCGACGCACTTTGCACTATATATTTTCAATATGCTCTTAATTGGTCTTGCCCCCAAGCGTTTAGCAAACCCCATTAATCCTATAGCAGAACGTGTAATAGAATTCTTTTTAATTTTCTGCTGCGGGGTCCAGGAAAACTTCTCATCAAAGACTACCCCTAAATAGGTAAAAGAGGAGACCGAGGTCACCTCCTGACCATTACAATAAAAAAGGTGGGGTTTTCTTGTTTTACTACCGATTGACAGGATATGGGACTTGCTATTATTCACAACTAGGTCCAGCGACTGCATGTAGGCCCCAAAAGCATCTAAAAGCTGCTGTAGAGCAACCGCTGTGCGAGCTATAAGGACTGCGTCGTCCGCGTACAAGAGAACAGGGATAGAACAGTTTCCTACACGCGGAATATCCAAAGTTGCTGATAAAAGGGATCTGTCTATATCGTTAATATATAAGGTAAAAAGAACAGGTGCCAAAATACACCCTTGCCGAACACCACGAGCAGATTTAAAGGAACTTGTGCATTTACCATCCCGTGAAATTCGGACCGAGGCAGAAAGATCTTGATGAAGATCGGCCAGAAAATACACTAAGGGAGGATCAAGAACCTTTTCCAACAGGATGGTCCACAGCTTTGACCTGTTGACCAGGTCAAAAGCTGAGGATAAGTCCATAAATGCCATCCTTATACAGCCTTCCTTAGCCACGGTGTATTTGCTGATTAATAATGACAAGTTAAGGCACTGATCAATGGTACTTCTGCGTTTTCTAAACCCATATTGTAAATCAGAAATAATATTCATCTCAGTGGCCCAATCTGAGATTTTCATTAAAATTACTTTACCTAAAATCATTGTTAGGTCGAGGACCGTCCGGTCTGCCGAAGGCAGAACCGGAAGTCGGAGATTTAATGTTTCTGAGAGTGGCTCCTTAGCCCGCCTCTCTTTTTGCCTCTCCTCCATTGGCTGGCTTCCTAAACGGAGGCCAGCCATTGGAGGAGAGAGCCGTCCCTCCAAATAGGCTCCGTCTTTTTCAGATTCGGGGGCGTGTTCCGTGCTGTTCTTTCCACTTTTTAGCCACGCCCTTTTAGAACAGCAGGAACACGCCCTCGAATCCGAAAAAGTTTGGAAGCTTCCATCCGCCATTTTTTAGCAATCACGCGAAGCTCCGAGGGCGTTGCGGGCGGCGCCGGGTTCGGGAATCCTGTGCACAGCTCCCAGGTGCAGCCTGCTCCATGCCCGGCTGCCCTGTGCGCATCACAGACCGACAGCCTCCTCCCGAGGATCCTGGTGGCTGGGCTCCACCCTCAGCCTGGCCGCTATCTTCCAGTGCCGTCCGCGCCGCGGCACCAGCAGCAAACAGCTCTGGGATCGTGCACAACCGGGAGCCCCGTGAGCTCCCCCAGAGAAACTATGACTGTCGCCGCCGTCACGACCTAAGAACAGCGAGGAGCGACCATCAGCAGACGGCACTGCCCCTGCCGGGGCAGGGAAGGTCGGGGCAGCATGGACGGAGGCTCACGGTTGAGAGAGGCTGCCATGACCCCCAGCTCCCCAGGCAGCGTTTGGAGAAAAAGAGGCTCTCAGCAGCCGGCGCCGACCGCAGTGGCAAGGTACGGGCGCAAGAAGTAGGAGTGGCGGCGCTGCATACTGGCCGCTTTCTGCTAGATATGTGTTGGATTTCAATCAACACGAGAGCATATCGCGGTCCTGTGGGCCCGGCCCTTAGAATAATAATCTCGCCCCGTCTTTCTTAGCACTAGAGTTAGGGGCAAGGTATTTAAATGACCCAAATGTATATAACCGCTGCTGCGGAGCGTACCGCGGTCCAACGGGCCCGGTCCTTAGAATAAGTCTTGCCCCGTCTTTCTTAGCACTAGAGATAGGTGCGAGGTATTCCAACAATCCAGTGTATATAGCCGCTACTGCAGTTTTCTCGAGCGCAAGTAGAGGGGTAGCAGAATGGTGCCATTGCAGGCTTGCGATAAAACACTCAGCACCTCCATGTGTTTGAGATTGCAGTGGGTTTAAAAAAAAAAAAGTTCTCTGAATTGTTTTGGGCACGCAGTAGGTGACATTCACCAGCGCCTCTTGGAGGGGATGTGCGGGAATCCCTGCGATGGGATATGCGGATAGGCCTGAGGGAAGGCACCGCGCGCACGTTGGTCACCTCTGACCACACCAGTAATTTAACAGCAAATTGTACCGTGGCCCAGTGGGCTCGGCTGTGCTAATAATTGTTTGGCCCCGACGGGCTTAGCACTAAAAAAAAAATATATATATATTTGCAGAGGTTCAAGGCAACCCACGGAAGCGCCACATACTAGATACAGGAAGGGGGCGGTAAACAAGCCTCCTCTGCTGATATATATATATATATATATATATATATATATATATATATATATATATGTGTTTTCAAAATATCAGTGGAGTGTACAGCAGTTCGGCGGCCCAGCCGTTATGATAATTGTCCACTCTGTTTGACGGTTCAAATGTGGTCCGTCGGCTTAAACTGCCGACTTTGGTGCAGGAAACCAGGGTTCGAGCCTTGAGGTCGCGTCCACATTCTGTGATACTGGGCAAATCACTTAATCTCCCCGTGCCTGAATGTGTAATGTAAATACGGTGCTCATGTAAAGTGCTCCAATACCTTCGGGTCGAGTTCGCGCTATATAAATATACAACAACGTAATTGCGATAAAACACTTTAACGTGCAGCCAGAGCTTGCAGGGGCACTCGGGTACTGATTGCTTGCAATTCTTTTCCTTTGACTTTATGGATACTCATCTATCAGTCAACAGCACCGTTGGGATGGGATGTGCGGGAACCCTTAAGCCGGGCAAGGCACTGTGGCAATGCACCACTAGCGCCGGCCATAAGGGCACCCTAGGCGCAAGTACTGAAGCACGATCCTGTCGGCAGGGAACGTATCATTGCGGGGTAAACAAGCCGACCGGCGCGTGGGTGATACTTTAGAAAGGCGAGAAAGTGGCATATAGGGCGCAAATGCCGATGCGATAAGAAAAATACAATAAAGGCATGTTGTTTGTTTGTTCAAAAGGAACAGGTCTGTGTGATGTAACTGGTGCCCAAGTGAAGCGCTCTGTGTGTGCGATATACAAGCCTGAAACATGAGCTCCCTTGGAGTTGAATTATCGGTGAGGTATATCTGTAGCAGTGACAGGCTGTACTTTCCAGACAAAATGGACCGGTGGAAGGTGTCAGCAGGGGCCGGATTAACCTTCCTCAAATGGCACAAGTTTCTATTTATTTAAGCATTGATATAGCGCGGATTTTCCCCGAAGTTGGCAGTGCGCTGTACAATACCATTCTACCTGCGGGTGCCCCCGGAGCATGGTTTGGGTAAAGTAAATAATTGGGCTGCACTGGGGCAGCCATTGGAGGAGAGAGCCGTCCCTCCAAATAGGCTCCATCTTTTTCAGATTCGGGGGCGTGTTCCGTGCGGTTCTTTCCACTTTTTAGCCACGCCCTTTTTCGAACAGCAGGAACACGCCCTCGAATCCGAAAATGTTTGGAAGCTTCCATCCGCCATTTTTTAGCAATCACGCGAAGCTCCGAGGGTGTTGCGGGCGGCGCCGGGCTCGAGAATCCTGTGCACAGCTCCCAGGTGCAGCCTGCTCCATGCCCGGCTGCCCTGTGCGCATCACAGACCGACAGCCTCCTCCCGAGGATCCCGGTGGCTGCGCTCCACCCTCAGCCCGGCCGCTATCTTCCAGAGCCGTCCGCGCCGCGGCACCAGCAGCAAACAGCTCTGGGATCGTGCACAACCGGGAGCCCCATGAGCTCCCCCAGAGAAACTATGACTGTCGGAGACAGCCGAAAGAGCACAGAAGAGCCGAAGATCCGGGCCACAGAAACACCCGAAGCTCTTCGGCTAACCTCGGAATGGAGGGAGAGGCGCAAGTACGATGCAAGAGGGGCTCTGGAGGATGACATACAAGCTACTACTTATCACTCACCCAAGGCATCTGCGAACTGAGATTTTCACAAATCCCCGTAACATACAGTTTGCGGCTGTAACTGTTTCTGAGCAAGTCTAGTGGGTTTTGTTTAAATATTACTTAATGTTTCTTCTTTCTCTCTGTGTATCAAATATGAAGAAAAAAAAAATTTGATAAGACTTCTTGACGTGCCTTTCCAACTCATACATTTATGTTTTTAAGAAACTAGTGTCACGCGCTGTGCAGTATGGTACAGAAACGTATTGGGGCACGCAGTTGCCTTCTGGCATATCTTTAGCCTTTAGAGTACAAGGAAAATCCTGTGTTGAGAGACGAGAGTTGGAATAGTAATGGATAAAGCAGGACGCAGGAATGCAAATGCTGTGATGATAAATTACTCAAGTGAATGCAGGCTCGTGCATTTGATAATCCCTGCCTTTCAGTAAAATGGCGCTCGTTGCATGTATATACTAGGTAGGGATGACTCAACAGATAGAATCTCTCCTTAAAGACGCCGACTGAACCAGTTAGCTTGGTTTGCCTTGCTTTAACTAAATAAAAGATACCGACAAGACATACACATGTGATACCCAAGCATGGTGTAAGGAGGAAGGGCTACAGACTTCTGCATTTACAAAATTTTCTATTAAACTTCTACCTAAAGTAAGAAGCACCACAGAATTCTCAACAATTCTTTGCATAGGGATTTAGTGAGTAATATTTTACATATCCTATTTATCCTCGAAGCCGGAAGTTTCTAACAGAATGAAAGCATTTCAATGCACAACTCGTAAACACGGGCAATGGTAATGTTATTTAGACTGAAATGAGGCATCACAAACGTAAATTCATACAGATTTTGATGCAACAGCACATGCCATGCAACGAGTAACCATTTCAACGTGCTATTCAGCACAAAAACGAAGGGTCCCATTTATCCACTGCACTTCGTGGTAAGCACAATATGTTATATTAATAGTTGGCATTGAAAAGTCATATCTTTTCCAAATGATGACAGGCACCTCAGCGATTGGCTACATTATGCTTGTTTATGGCTACATTATGCTTGTTGAGAGACTGAAAAATACTTGTTTAGTCTTACACACAAGACATCCATATTTCTGCTAAAGGTCAGCAGACTAGTTTATCTGCCTCTCACAAACGATTCTTCAGCACAAATATAATGCAGTCCATGTTCTCCACTTTAGAACACAATTAAAAAGTAAATGCAAGTACTGTAACACTTATTTGTATTCGTGAATGAGCTCAGAGCAAATGCACTTCCAACTACTTCTCTATCTAAAAAGATCACTACCTCACTCTATATAACAACTTCACTCTCTCTCTAATTCACTACATCACTCACTCTCTATCTCTCTACCTCACTCTTTCTATCTCACTAACTCACTTTCACTGTCTCTATCACTACCTCGCTCTATCTCACTACCTCACAACATCCTTCTCCCTCACTACATCACTGTTTCACTACCTCACGCTCTCTCACTACATTAATCTCTCTACCTCACTACTCCACTATCTCACTACCTCACAACTTCTCTCTCTCAAAACATCACTACCTCACTCTCTAGCTCACAACCTCACAACTTCACTCTCTCACTCACTACCTCAATCACTCTCTATCTCACTACCTCCCTCTTTCTATCTCACTAACTCACTTTCACTCTCTCTTTCACTACCTCTATCTCACTACATCACAACATCACTCAATGCTTATATATCACTACCTCAACATCCCTCTCCCTCACTACCTCACTCTCTCTATCTCACTACCTCACTCTCTATCTACCTCAATCTCTATCTCACTACCTCACTCTCTATCTACCTCACTCTCTCTCACTACCTCTCTCTATTTCAATACCTCCCTCTCTCTCTCTCTCTCTATCTCACTACCGCACTCTCTCTCTGCTAATGCAATAGGTATCACATATGCAAAAAAAAAGCTAATGCCAATAGAAATGACACTGCCATTTATTTAGGGATACAAAAATGATAAAAAAATAATGAGCAATACCAATAGCTCTACCTATAATATTGCCGAGACCATTGCATTGTAAACGCTTGTTTTTACCATTGCAATAGGGTCAACATGTAGGTTCTAAATGTGGTTTTAAACATGGCAAAACAACAATACCCTATGTACAATACCGTTGCAAGACTGGTCATGGACTGCTTTGATTACTTTATTACAAGCATATGTCTGCCATTTTTAGACATTAGCATTAGCATGTTTTTCTGCTGTTGTTTGATCTTGCATATGTAGCCGAGTTTGTGTATGCATCTTACTGTGGTTGTGTAAATGGGTGAATGCAAGAGTGATCCAGTAATCAATGGATGCATAAGCGCAAGTATTAGGACTTACCTTGTACCTAAACCCATAAATGCCCAAGGAGGCACTTTCATTTATATGCCGGACCTATGGGCATTGCCAATGATTGCTATTAACTTTAAGTGGTAGCTGGTCGATTTGCCTAGATGCACATCTCATCACTCAACTGTGCACACAAGTTGGAAATGTGTGAATGTAAACATTTCATTGCTGCAAACTAAGAAGAAGAATTAGAAGGAACATTGCCTGCAAGGCACTGCAGCCGTGGTTCTCCTTTCCCCTAATAACAGAAGCTAATTTACAATCAACTCCAAGGTGAAACCCTCAAGCCATTTCTGTGATCCCATCCTGAGCTCCATCAGCAAACCCTTCCCCAAATTACTTCTACCCCCAAGGGCAACCCTTGTCAATTCCTCGCTTGCTCAGGGCTCTTTCCTAGACTTGTCTAAAAAGGGGTCAAATCAGTCCTTTCTTTATAAACCTAATTATTGGGATCCCGACGATTTTCACAACTTCCGCTCAGTCCGCCCCTTCCTCTCCTAGGCAAGATGATCAAAACTTGCATAGCCTTCAAACTGTCAGCCCACATCCAGGCTAAAAACCTCCTTGATTCCCGCCAATCTGGTTTCTGCCATCGGCACAACACTAAGACTGCAATCCTGCAGACTACGGATGATGCCCTTCGCATTCTCCATGTTGGTAATCCCCGTCTATTTTTGTCCTCCACCTTAGGATCTCAACGTTCTGCTTGATGGGTCTAGTCAGGTCTGACACACAATCCCTTGAGAGCGTCTGCTCTTTGGGTTCTTCGATAAAACAGACGTCACCGGTGGAGGCATCTGAAAAAGAGGCTTTCATGCTCCTTCCTAGCTCAGGTGATCCGGCACCACAGATTTGCCAGAACAGTCCTGGTTTTTCGCCATGTCTCCTGGCAAATTGCAATAAATTCAGCTTCATGTTCCAGTTGTCATAGAGAGACGAGTGAACATAGAGGGTGTCACATTTTTATCTTTTCCAGTGCATAATAAGTTGCCAGTCCTTAACAGGACGCCATATAGTTAAAACATATAATAAAGTTCGTACAAGTTGCATTGGTTCATTGTTGTGTTTCTATGTTGCTTACTGCCATCAATTAAGTTATTCTGTGCTCCACAGTCAATGCAAAAACTGTAATCCTACTTCTAGGTTTGTGTATTGTCCAAGTTTTTGGGTTTCATATTCTTGTCACACTACTCCTAACTTTTTTGGTGCAGTAACAGATAGATGAGCCACTGAATTTCACTTAGAAGGACGGTCTTGCTGATATACACAAATCTAGAGGTGAGCTTTCTAAATAATGTGTCTCCACCTCCCTCCCACCAAAAAAATAGCATATACACCACCAGTATATCGGGGAGTGTTACAAGAATATAAAATATGGACACGACGGAGAGTCAGAGGGCAACCAAGTCTTTCCTGAAAAAATGCCATAGATGCAGAGTCTGCTCACTCACTTTTCAAGGCAAGGGTATTCAGATTATGTAGTGTGGTTCAATGTTGCCTTCTGAAAAGAACCTGCCCTTGCATAATCTAGTGTTGACAATGCACTTAATGGCTAACAGATAAAGTACCACCAAAGCTGGCATAAGCCATATGGTTGACATCTAACCCCAAGTCGTCAGGACATTGGTATCCAATCCTGGGCTTTTTAGTCGCAAATTATCAGGTGTGTCAGGACGACTTAGTCAACAGAAGCAAACCTGGACGACAGCTCCCAGAAAAAATTAGGTTGTCAAGTGGAAGGCCAGCGCTGGAAACATGGTGCCTAGATGAACTGGAGATACATGGGCGCTCTAAGAAGTTCCATTCACAAATTTTGGGCACACTAACGAAAAAAGCCAGTATGAGTTGCCCAAGAAAGGCATGGCACACCCAACTGAACTTAAAGGCTGGCACTCCTGTTTCCAAAAAGAAGTGCGCCATGTCACTAGCGCAGTCCTTCCCCTGAGGAATGATGGCTCCCAGAAGCAGAGCCTAATTTGTGCCATTTTTGGCCGAGACTACAGTCCACGGGTCTGTGTAGGGTCAGATTTTGCTAAAATCGGCTTAGATTTATAGAGACAGAGTGAGGGGGGCAGATGGAGGGGGCAGAGACAGCTAGTGAGAGCAAATCAGAATCACAGAGAGCAGACAGAAGAGAGAAATAGATGAAGCCAGAAGAGAGAAATTGAGGGAAGCAGAAATATATAGGCAGACAGAAAGGAGTAGAGAGATGGAGATACACAGATAGAGAGATGGTGATGGAGATGTAGAGAGAGCGAAAGATAGAGAGCGATGGACAGGCAGTAGGCAGAGGGAGGGACAGAAGTAGACAAAAAGATGGATCGATTTAGATAGGTGGAGCAATATAGAGAGATAGACGAAGGAAAAGATGTTGAGCTCATGGTGTACCTATCCCTCCATTTCCTTCTCTACCTGTTTTTGCTTGGCTCGCTCACCCCCTCTTTCTATATTGGTCTTGCTCTCCCTGTTTTTGTCTTTGTCCCACACCGTCTCTCATGCTGTCCTTTTTCACTTTCTCCCCTCTGCTCTGCTTCGCTCTTCTCATCTCACCCTGTCTTCGCCTCTCCCTGCCTGCCTTTGTCTATTTCCTACATTCTCTACCTCTCGGTCTCTTGTCAGCTCTTCCTTTCTTTTCCGGTGTTTCTTTGCCTTTCTACCTCTCTCTTCCAGTATTGCCATCTCTCCTTTATGGCTCTTTATCTCTCCCAGTCTTTCTCTCAATACAATTCTGTCTCTCGCTCGCTCTCTCTGCCACCCCCGCCCTTGACTTCTTGTGATCAACTAACTTGCTTCTACTCTACCTCCCTGTCCCTGGTCTTCCCATCTATTCACTTTTCTTTGGCTCTACCAGTCTTTCTCTTGCTTGCTTCTCTGCCTCTAGGTGGACCTCTCCTTTTATGCCCCTCTCTAACTGTGAATGTCCCAGTCTTTCTGTGTCTCTCTTCCAGTGTGTTTTTTCACCCCGGTCTCACTCTCTCATCTCCACTTTTCTCGGCCTCACCCCTGTCTTTCTTTTTTTTAATGTATTATTCGCTCTCTTCATGCCTCGCTGTCTCTCTAGCCATCTCTAACAAAGTTTCCCAGCCCTGGGTCGTTCTCAACCGATGGGTGCCCAGATTTGCATGTTTGTGGAATCTGAAAACCTTCAGCTTTGAAATGCCGTGAGTGGCCTGGGTTGTTCAACCCCAAGGTTTTGGGTGGTCAATGCTTTAATTCTCTTTTGCTTGCAAATTGAAAAGCTTCAGTTGTGACAAGCTGCGATTGGTCCACATCGCTAGGCCCAATCCAAGAACACACACAACACAAGCAATGCCTGCCCTCCATAACTCAACGCCCTCCTCTTCTGGTTGGAAAGATGAACATCTCTGGTGTTCAAAGAGAAACAAGAAATGCAGAATTTTTCTTTCACACATGATCCCCGACCATCAGATAAGAACGTTATATCTATATGAAGCAGACGTTCTCGGGTTGAGCAGCAAAGCTCAGAAACTCCCTCCCATAAGCTCTTAGCACAACTAAGCACATTTAAAGAGGAACTCCTCTTATTTGAGAGGAACTCTACTTAAAGGGAGCACCTTTCCTTCACAACTCCTCCGTTGGCTTGGACCATCTCCCCTGAGATCATCTGTTTCTTCCAGAGTCTTGAAGCTTTAGGGTTTTTCTATTATAATTGGTAGCCAAGTACCCCATCCCCTAACCCGTAGACGCTGCAACAAATTGTTGCTTTTACTTGCTTGGCGTTTAATTGTTTGAATCATGTTTGTGATTCATAATCTAACTCTTTCTCTTCTCTGAAATGCTCCAATGACTTTGGGGCGTGGCAGCGGTATATACAACCTCAAAAAAAGAAGAAGAAAAAAACACGGCCGTTCGCAAGTTCTTTTTCTTCCAGCTTTTACATATTACGAACTCGACCTAAAGGTATTGGAGCGCTTCAACTGAGCACTTGTTACATTACGCAAGGACACATTAATTTTTGGTAGGCAAGGGGAGAGGAGATTAAGGGCCTCATGTAGGTAGCATACCAGTTACCACTTCTAAAATACCGAACGATACCGAATCGGTATTTTAGAAGTGGTAACTCGTATGTAGGTAATGAGTCGGTATTTTTTACCGATTCGTTACAATTCGGTAATTACCGAATCGGTATTTACCGATTCGGTAATGAGGCATACCTTCCCATTGAGGGGAAGGTATGCCTCATTACCGAATCGGTAAATACCGATTCGGTAATGGTGGAGAAAATGCAAGGGTGGCAGGGTGTCACATTGACACCCTGTTGCACCCCTGATTCGGCCATGTGTGCACATGTGGCACACATACATGCCCTAAGGGCATGTATGTATGCCACATTGCACACTGCTACGCGCTTCCAAATGCATACACACATACATTAATTATTTACCACCAACTAAAAGTTGGTGGTAAATACCGACTCATAAACACACACACACACTCCCCCTACATATCATTTCTGAAATCGGAATTTACCGATTCGGTAAAATTACCGAATCGGTAAAATTACCACATCGGTAACGTTACCGATTCGGTAATTTTACCGATTCGGTAGTTTTACCGATTCGGTAAATTCCGATTTCAGAAATTGACCCCCTACATACCAATAGCCAATATACCGGTCGGTAACGGTATAATTACCGAAAATCGGCCGTTACCGACCGGTATATGGCTACCTACATGAGGCCCTAAGTGATTTTCCCCGAAACACAGGACGTTGAGCCGAAGCCGAGACTCGAACCTGGTTCCCCAGCTGCAAAGTCGGCAGCTCTGGCCGTCAAGAGATTACCGGGTCTGAGGAGGGGAGGGAATGCGTGTGCTATCAGGAATGTTGATGCCTTCTTTCCGCACACCTGCTGGGGCACTTGACACTTCGTGTAAATTTACATTCTGTATGTATCTAGTCGTCCACCCTTCCCTTTAAGCATTCACATCATGTACACTTGTCAGCCTCCTAACATTGACCGTTATTTTTTATTTAGAACACCCTTACGCCATCAATGGCCGTGCACAATGTCTACGAAGTGCAATTCTGCCGTCAGGGTACGAAGAAGGGCCCCCGTCGCTGAACTCTTAACTAAAACACATCAGTGGCTTTTTTTTACCCAAGGAGAGGTTGCCACATCGCCCCTCCAGCCTCCAGAACTCAAATGCGGTTTAGTCAAAGCTTGGTTCACAAAGGGCTTGTTAGTTGTCCGTTACTGCTCTGCTTCGGGCTAGAGACATTTTCTCCAACTGCAGACCTTTCGCAACAGTGAGAAATGTTTCAAGGCCTCACGAAAACGAGACAGTCAAGTAACACTGGAAAATCATCTTTTCACGTTTTTAGCATTTTTTCGCCTTGTAGGTTAAACGAGAAACAAGTAATTGTCAGCAGTACACGCCGCTTATCTTCGCATGCAGCTGCGAAAAGAGGTTGGGTGAAGTTCCTGCTTGCTAAAAACCTCAGGGTTGCTGATGTTGGAAGATTGCTCAATATGAGTTGGAAGAGCACGTGCGAGGTTAACAGAACCTACACACAAGAACTGAAGACAGTGCTGAGAAGAGCTAATTGTATGCGCGGGCACACAGAGTGACAACCGGCTATCTCGGACTCAAATCACACAAGATGAAAAGTAGGCTGGTAACACACGAAGTAGTTGGAAGAGCTGATAAGCGATTAATTCAGTAGTATTTGCCGCTGCCCGCGGCCCCCGCAGGGGGCCACTCGGCGGTCGGCGCCTTAGTGGCCCCGGGGCCCCGGTCACCCCTCTCCACTCCCTCCTTGGGGGGGGGGGGGCGGGGGCAGGGATCCTGACTGTTGCCCCCCTCCGTGTCAGGGGCCGGAGGGGACGCGCAATGCGCGTCACTTCCGGGCCCAGGTGTGAGGGGGAGGCTATTTAGCCTTCCCCCACCCTCACTGGCGACCTCTTTGTCGCCCACCTCGCCTTTTTACCCTCCCTACCGCTTACCCGGCGTAGGTGTGGTGGGGTGGGGTTTTTTGCTGAACGTTTTAATGTTTTCCTTTTCGTTGCAGGCGGAGTTACAGGGCGATCTGGAAGCAGGCCGGTACAAAGGGTACCTCTGCGCGGCACCACGTGGTGCCTGAGCCAAAACGAGGAGCCTCCAGAGAGGTCCCGGAAGCCGGTCGGCGCCCCGCTAGGCCTGCGGGCGGTTGTGGGCCTGAACAACCGGGGGCTTGCTATGCGACGCTCCGCCCCGAGAGGGGGGGTGTGAGTAGAATTTCAACGGCACGTGATCGAAAAAAGAATCACTTGGGGGGCAGCACTTGCGGGTCGTTCCCGTGCTGCCCGGCTCATCAGGCGGGGCAGGTGAAGTAGATGGCCGCCTGCCCTTGGATCGCCCGACAGATAACCCACCTATTACATATCCTGGAATTATGTAATAAAACCTGCAGCATTTGTTACCCACTTACAACTGTTTCTTGTGTCTTCTTTGGGTAACCTAATTTGGGGGAGGGGGGAAAGCGGGGTGCCCCTGGGGGTACTATGAAAAAGTAAAGTGGTGTTCATTTTTTAGGTGTAGAGTTAACCAATGCCGTTTGATTTTTTATAAAATTCTATGTATAACATACTTATAGGGGTTTTTAGGTCCCATTGATTTGTCTGTGGTCGAGTCATTCACATTTTCTTAATCCCACTACAGCATTCAGCATGGGGCAATGACTCAGCCCACTTCAGCCATTAACGGCTCCTCTGCTAAGGCGGAGGAGCGTCGCCCCACCGCTTTTTATCAGTGTGAAAAAAGGAAAAATAAAATGACAACTCCTGGTCAGGAATCTCTGCTCTCCCCTCCCGCAGCTCCGCTGTTGCGCCGCTGCACCTCTCTTCCTGGAAGGTGTGAAAGACCCATGCTGGTCTGCTACCTGTGCCTGCTTTCGGTTGTCCCCTGTACTCTTATTTTCCCCTCTATTCCTTGTTTGTCTCCTGTATTCCTTCTATTTCTCTTCTATTCCTTTTACTGCTTCTTCCTAATATCTTTCTGTGCCTTGTTGTGTCCTCTTGCCCGTGTCCTCTTCCCACCGTTTTTCCCCGCAGCCTTCCCCCGCCGGTTCCCGCCTCCCAGTTGCGAACCCTCGCCCGCCCCCTACTTAATGGCAGCCACCAAAGGCAAGCCGTCTGTGCCCGTCCGTGACCTGACCGTGACCAGCACCAGGGACCCTGGTTTAACGACCACCCACCGCTACGAATCAACTGCCCACCACGCACTCAACCCCGGAAGGAACAACAACTTCCTGACGTCTATGCCAAACACCACCCACAGCCAGTTCTGCCAAGACACCTTCACCATCCTCCTCACCCCTATGGCCACCGCCTATCACCGGACGGCAGCACACCCGAAGCCCTGAGGTGCATCCTCCTCAACATGCGCTCCCTGAGCAAACACGCAACTGAAATCTGGGACCTCCGACACCCTCTCGCCAGACGTCACCTTCTTCACGGAAACCTGGACCAACCCCACCTCCGCCCAGGACACAGCTACCGCCATCCCCGAAAGATACAAGATCCAGAGGAAGGACCGCCCCAACCACCCAGGAGGAGGACTCGCCATCACACACAAGAGCTCCCTCCAACTCACCACCTCCAGCACAAACATCTCCTCGTCCCTCAAGGAACACCTCCATTTCCAGATCCAGACCAGCCCCATAATGACCCTCCGTGATACCCTAACTTACAGACTTCCCGGACCTCGAACTGCGTTCACCACAACCATCACCGACCTCATCGTACCCCACACCATCGCATCCTTGGACTACATACTGCTCGGAGGTCTCAACTTCCACATAGACAACCTCAGTGACCTCATCTCCTCAGCCTCCTGGACAACCTCGCCAACATCGGACTGAAACAGCTCGTCACCAACCCCACCCACAACGTAGGAGACACCCTCGACCCCATCTTCGCAGGAGGTAACAACATCCACTTCATCCACACCACGCAACCCCTGTGGATGGACCACCACTGCATATACTTCTTTCGACAAAGCCGCCGCTCACAAACCTACACCACGCCCTTCACAAAGGAACTGGAGCAAGGTCACAGAGGAGCAACTTTACTCCACCCTCAACAACAATCTCCCTCCCACCTCGACCGACGACAACTCTGCAGCCAAAGAACTACACAAATGGATCACCAACTGCACAGACAAGCTCGCCCCCCTCCGCAACCCCGACAGACAGCGCCCCATGAAGGCCACCTGGTTTACCACTGATCTCCAAGAATCCAGACGCACCTGCAGACATTTCGAGAAGCTATGAAGAAACAGAAAAAACGCAAAAGATCGGACCACCTACATGAACGCTATGACTGAATACCACCAACTCATCAGATCCACCAAAAGGACCTTCATTCAGAACAAAATCCTTGCTAACTCCAGCAACTCAAAGGAACTCTTAAGCATCATTCAGGAATTCACCAAATCCCCCAGCAAAGCTACGGATGTCACACCTTCCCAAGACCTTTGCAACAAACTCTGCTCCTACTTCCATCTGAAAATCAAGTCCCTTTACAACAATTTCACCGAACAGACACCAGACACCGAAACCACTCCTTCCTCCAGCAACGACAGTCAGCCTACCATCTCCACCTAGACCCCGATCACCACAGAAGACACCACCACGACCATGAAAAGCATTCACTCAGGAGCTCCCACGGACCCCTGCCCGCCGCAAGCCTTCCACAGAGCTGCCACCGCCTTAGCACCCGAGCTACAACACACCATCAACGCCACCTTTGAATCCGGCACATTTCCAGATGGCTGAAAACGCACAGAAGCTAAGCCCCTACTCAAGAAGACCTCCACAGACCCGACGGAGCTCAAAATTACCGAGACATCTCTCTCCTCCCCTTCGCGGCCAGAGTCACTGAGAAGATCAGAAAAACAAAAGCTAATACAGCACACCCTCAATATATGCAAACAGGTCCCACTCAATTACCAGTAATGAGGACCGATATGTGGTCAAAATCAAAAAGAGACAATCTAACAATTCATAAACTCATATATGGCAGTCCAGAATCCAGTCAGTCAAGATGAACAGTCCACATAGTTTTTGATAGACAACGTTCTTTTCATTTGTTTCCTCCAAAAATGCCAATTTCCAAAATAGAACACAGCCACAGCCAACACGTGTTTAGTCAGTACTTGTCAGTACACAGACTTTCTCAAGGTTATTGAAAAGTTCTATAGGCTCCAGAATAGAGATAAACCTGGAACGTCAGTGCACGATGGATGAGAAATCCACATCATATAATGAAGAAAAATACGGTAATTCTGCTGCGAAATCAGTAAAGTGTAGAAAAAGGAGTGTGCAGATTTTTCCCTATTAGGGAACACTACTACCCTCGTGTTTAAACTCTTCACGGAGAAGATAGTCAACGCCCAGCTAACGAACTTTATCGAAGAGAACTCCATCCTCGACCCTTACAAATACGGATTCCGCAGCAATCACAGCACAGAGACCGCCCTCCTCTAAACCACAGATGACATCTGCACTCTCTTCGACCAAGGCCACATTGCGGCCCTCATCCTACTAGATCTCTCTTCAGTTTTCGACACCGTCTCCCACCACATTCTCACCGCCAGACTCCACGACTCCAGCATACAGGGAACGGCCCTCGATTGGCTCTGCTCCTTCCTCACCGGCAGAACCCAAAGAATAAAACTTCCGCCTTTCCTCTCCAAACCCACAGAGATCAACTGCGGAGTACCACAAGGATCGTCGCTCAGCCCCACGCTCTTTAACATCTATATGGCCCCACCACGCCGTCATCGTCAGACAGCATGGACTCAGCATGGTATACTGAGCCGATGACACCCAGCTCATCCTCTCCCTCACAAAGGATCCCCACACCACCAGACTCAGCTTCCAGGAAGGAAAGAAAGACATTGCGTCCTAGATGAGCAGCAGCTGCCTGAAGATCAACTCAGAGAAGACAGAAGTCCTCATCCTCGGCCCCACCCCCTCAGCATGGGACATCATCTGGTGACCTACTGCCCTTGGCAACCCCCACTCCCATGGACCATGACCAAAACCTTGGCTTCATACTCAACTCCCCCCTCAACATGACCCAACAGATCAACGCCGTCGCCTCCACCTGCTTCAACACCCTCTGCATCCTTTGCAAAACCTTCAAATGGATCCCTGGAATACAGAAAGACCATCAACCAC
This sequence comes from Triturus cristatus, assembly GCF_964204655.1. Lineage (NCBI taxonomy): Eukaryota > Metazoa > Chordata > Amphibia > Caudata > Salamandridae > Triturus > Triturus cristatus. Next base: position 466,294,402 of record NC_140592.1, read on the forward strand.
GCACTCATAACAAGCAGACTGGACTACACCGGAATCAACAAATCCCTGCTCCGCAAACTCCAGACCATCCAGAACACATTGCGGTCAGACTCGTCCTCGGCATTCCACGACATGAACACATAACCCAACACCTACGAGACCTCCACTGGCTCTCTGTCGAGAAGAGAGTAATACCTCAACAAGAGTCTCCTTCCACGTACCCAAGAGAAACCTCCGCTCCACCGACCTCTCCCTCGCCAAAACCCCACACATTCGCAGAGCCAGAGCAGGTGGAAGAGCCTTCTCCTACATCGCAGCAAAGACCTGGAACGAGTTCCTGATCGACATCAGACGCTCCCCCACTCTGCACACATTCAGGAAGAACCTCAAGACCTGGCACTTCAGCTGACTCGGACCGCAACCTCCCCCCCCCCCCCCCACAGTGTATTGAGACTCTCATGGGTGAGTAGCACGCTTCACAATTCCCTGATTGATTGAATGGTCTTATCATTTTTTTTTTCCTGCTGTGGCAGCTTTGCGGGGCTGCTCTGCTCACAGAACAGGGGGAGGATGGTGGCACTCTAAGTGCGCGTGAATGTTTGGCCGGCCATCTTGGGCAAGCCAAACAGTCATGCACACTCTGCATATTCAAGAAACTCCAAGCAGTGGAACCAGCACCGAATAGGTTGTTACGAGGGGCAGGACCCTTGATGGCTGTTTGACTACAGGGCTACTCCAATTACGGTAGTCTTCCACTTGGAGTTGATACCCCTCAAAAAACGGGAGGGAGTGAAATACAAGATCAATCAGTCTATGAGAATAAATGAGGAGTGTTAGTCGCCCTCATCTTGAATAGTGCAGGGAATTCTTCTGCCTTTAACTAATCCAGGGGGCATTTTTTTCCACCCTGAAGAAAGTCCAGCACCCTTTATGGGGCCTAGCAGGACTGAAACATGTTGGCTATAGGGTCTTAGGACCATAATATCCCATCTTGACCCTGACATTGTATTTTATTTTCACCACTGACAGTTCCAAGAATAAAAGGGATACTGGGAACTGCTGTGGCTTTTAATCTTTATCCCCCTGGCCAAAAAACATCTTCATAAGAGCTCCCTGAGATATGGTCGAGCCCACCTCGACTTATAGGGGTCGAGGTGTCCCGATGATGAAGCATGACACCACTAGGGTGTGTGAGGGAATATAAAACAAAAGGAGTTGCCTCCTTCCCCACTGAATAGTGGTGTCCAGTTCCAATCTTCATTTAGGGGTCGGAACATCTGAAAACTCTAGGTCTGTTCTAATTTAACTCATAATCTCATCTGTGAGTTAGTGGTGGGGAGTACTTTTTGGTAGAACACTCTGCATATTCTCCACTCAGGCTGCTTTAGGGCCGTAGTGAGCATGAACAGGCTCCCAGTCCCCTGTCTGAACGCCAAATCACGGCACTCAGAGCAATCAATGCGCAGCATTGTGATTCGCTTAGGGGAGCCTGGGTGTTTCCTGCCCGATGCGAGAGACAGTGGAGGAGAGACGCGACAATAAGGTATGTTTTTAAAAAAAAATTTTTAACATCTCCGCCACCTCTGATCTGTGCCAGCCACCACTGTCCATTGGTTAACGTCTCTTTGACTGACGGCTTTCAGCTCTTCCACAAAGAGCATGTTATGTTATATTGATTTTTATAGTGCATTATTCACCCAAGAGGGTATCCAGGTGTTTGGGCAGGTGTGTAGGCTTGTGGTACACAAGGTGCTTATATGAAGAACCAGGTGTTCAGCTTCTTGTGGAACTCAAGACGTAAGGAGGCGGCTCTGATGTGTTGAGGGAGGTTGTTCCATGTCTTGGGGTGATGTAGAAGAAGGAGAAACTTCAATTTTTGCTTTTGCGGATGCAGGGAATGTATGTGAGGCAGAGCTGAAGTGTCAGGTGGGTTGTTGAAAGTGTATGCAGCTGTTCGGGTATTCTGGGCCTATGTTGTGTAGGGCTTTGTATATGTGCATGAGAAGTTTGAAGTAGCTGCACTTGTGAATGGGGCGCCAATGAAGCTTCCTGAGGTGCGGTGTGATGTGGGTGTGTGCATAGGAGGTAGAGTATGAGACTTGCAGCAGTGTTCTGCATGGTCTGTGTAGGAGATGTTTGGAGATTCTGGTGTAAAGAGTGTTGCCGCAGTCCAGCCTGATGGTGATGGGTGCTGGTGTGATGGTCTGTATGGTGTTCTGAGGCAACAATTTGAAGATTTTTCGTAGCATGCGTAGGATGTGGAAGCAAGAGGTGCACATGGTGTTGACTTGACCTGTCATGTTGAGCTTGTTATCTAGGATGATTCCTAGATTTCTTGTGTGGTATGTGGGTGTTGCTCCTAGCTCTGACAGCTTCCAGGTGGAGTCCCATGGGGAGGCTGTGTTGCCGAAGACCAACACTTCCGTCTTGTCGGAGTTGAGCTGCAGGCAGTTGATGCGCATCCAGTCTGCAAACATGGTCATGCAGTTGGTGAAGTTGGTTCTGGCTGTGGTTGTTTGGTCAATCAGGGAGAAGGTGAGTTTGGTGTCATCAGCATAGGAGAGGACAGTTATGTCTTGTGATTTGGTGATGTTGTTGATCGATCTCATGTATATGTTAAAAAGGGGGGGGTAGAGTGAAGGATTATCCCTGTAGGACTCCGCATATCAATTTCTTGGTTTCTAATGTGAAGGATGGTAGCCTGACCCTTTGGGTTCTTCCCATGCCGAAGGAACAGATCATTTGAGAGTGGATCCTTCAATGCCAATCTCGGGGAGGCCCCTGATGAAGGCGTTATGGTAGACAGAGAGGTCGAGCAGGATGAGGGTTGCATTTTATCCTTAGTCCAAGATGATTCGAATGTCATCGGTGGCCATGATGAGTGCTGTTTTGGTGCTGGTATTTTTTCTGAATCCTGCCTGTTGTCTAGAAAATGGTGAAGTTCGAGGTGGGTCACGAGTTGCTTGTTAATGGACTTTTCAATCACTTTGGCCGAATAGGGAAGCAGGGAGATGGGTCGGAAGTTGCTCAGTTGATTCGGGTTGGCCATGGGCTTCATGAGGAGGGCGTTGAGTTTTGTAAGTTTCCATTAATCCGGGAAAGTGATAGATGTGATGGAGGTGTTGATGTTGCGGGTCAGGATGGTGCCGATTGGCGATGTTCCCAGGTGGGGGCATGGTTTTGTTGAGGTCCCTAAATGGATGGTCCACATGATTGCTGCTGTGTCATTTCTGGTGAGGGTTGTCCATTTGGTCAGGTGGCCATCATGGTTATCGGTGGGTAGGTTAGCAATAGGTTCTCTGGGGTTGGCTTGGTGTGCAAAGTTGATGTACATATTTGCGATTGTGCTGTGTAAGACGTTGGATAGGTTGTCACAGAGTTGCTGGGAGGCAGCAACATTGGTGACAGTGGCTGAGCTGAAATCCTTAATGATCGAGAAGATCTCCTTGCAGCTGTTGGACCTTCCTACAATGCGGTCCACTTGTGCTTGTTCCTTGGTTAACTCTTTCTTTGTTGGTGATTGAGTCGGAGTGTAAGAATATAGGTATATGTAAAGTATATGCTTTCTACCCAAGGAGATGTTACCATGTCACTACTCCAGCCTTCCAAACACAAATGCAGTTTAGTCAAAATGCTTCGTTCACAAAGAGCCTAGCACGGTCTGTCTCTGCTCTGCTTCGGGCTCCACACATTTTCTCCAATTGCTGATGTTTCGCAACAGTGAGAAATGTTTCAAAGCCACACGGAAACGAGACTGTCAAGCAACACTTGAAAATCACCTTTTCACAGCTTTGGCATTTTCTTTTGTCTCGAGTAGGTTTAACGACAAACCTAGGAAAAAAAGTAATTGTCAGCAGTACACGCCTCTTATCTCAGCATGCAGCTGCAAAATGATGTCGAGTGAAGTTCCTGCTTACTAAAACCTCAGGGTTGCTGATTATGGAAGATTGCTCAATATAGGAAGAGCGAATTGCATACGTTGGCACTTATAGACTGACAACCGGCCTGCCTTGGACTCAAATCGCACAAGATCAAAAGTAGGCTGGTAACACATGTAGTACTGGGAAGAGCTGATAAGTGATTAATTTAGCAGGAGTATTTGGAGAAGTAAAGTGGTTTAATTTTTTGGGTCTGTCGTTATCAAATACTGTTTGATTTTATAAAATGATATGTTTACCATACTTAGAGGGGCTATCGGGTAGAATTCTTCATCAATTTGTCTGTGGTTGCGTCTGACATTTTTTTAAGCCCACTACAGCATTCAGCATGGGGCAATGACAGTCTGCTTCAGCCATTGGTTAACGTCACTTTGAGTGATGGCTTTTGGCTCTTTCACAAAGAGCATGTTATGTTGCGGTGCTATGTTATATTGATTTGTATAGCACACAAATACCCCAAGAGGGTACCCAGACACCCGAGTATATGTGTAGGTTTGTGAACACCAAGGTGCTTATATGAAAAACCAGGACTTCAGCTTCTTGCGGAACTCAAGAAGTGAGTAGGAGGCTCTGTTGTGTTGAGGGAGGTTTTTCAATGTCTTGGGGGCGATGTAGGAGAATGAGAGATCTCCAGTTTTGCTTTTGCAGATGTTGGGAATGTAAGAGAGGCAGAGCATGGGTGTCTGGTGGGTTAGTGAAAGTTTATGTGTATGTTCTGATATTCTGGTCCTGTGTTGTGTAGGGCTTTTGATGTGTGCATGAGAAGTTTGAATTAACTGCGGAGTCAGTGAAGTTTCCTGAGGTGTGATGTGCGTGTGGTGTGGGAGGTTGAGTACGAGTCTTTCAGCGGTGTTCTGGATGGTCTGTGTAGGTGGTGTTAGAAGATTCCAGTGTAGAGAGTGTTGACACAGCCCCGTCTGCTGGTGAGGTGTGCTGGTGTGATGATCTGTCTGGGGATCTGAGGCAACCATTTGGAGGTTTTTTGTAGGATGTGGAAGCAGGAGGTGCGCACGGTGTTGACTTGAACCACCATGCTGAGCTTGGCATCTTGAATGATTAAGATTACCTGCATGGTATGTGGGTGTTGCTCCTAGCTTCAACAGCTACCAGGTGGAGTCCCATGGGCAGGTCTTATTGCCAAAGACGAGTACTTCCGCCTCATCAGAGTTGAGCTGCAGACAGCTGGTTTGCATCCAGTCTGCAACCACGGTCATGCAGTTGGTTCTGGCAGTGGTTGTTTTGTCCATCAGAAAGAGTATGAGTTGGGTGTCATCAGTGTAGGAGAGGACGGTTAGGTCTTGTGATTCGATGATGTTTATGAGCGATGTCATGTATATGTTGAAATGGGAAGGGCTGAAGGATGATCAATGTAGGACTGTATATTAATTTCATGGTCTCTGATGTGAAGGGTGGAAGCCTGACACTTTGGGTTCCTCCAATGCAGAAGGAACACATCAATTTGAGAGTGGATACTTGTATGCCAATCTCGTGGAGTCTTCTGATGAGGCAGTTATGGGAGACAGTGTCAAAGTATGCAGAGAGGTCAACCAGGATGAGAGTCGCTGTGTCTCCTCGGTCCAGAATGATTCGAATGTCATCGGTGGCAATGATGAATGCTATTTTGGTGCTGTGGTTCTTTCTGAATCCTGTCTAGAAAATGGTGAAGTTTGAGGTGGGTTGTTAGTTGCTGGTTAATAGTCTTCTCAATCACTTTAACGGGACAGGGAAGCAGGGAGATGCATTGGAAGTTGCTCAGTTGATAAGTGTTGGCTACGGGCTTCTTGAGGGGGGCGTTGATTTCTGTAGTATCCATTCATCCGGGAAAGTGGCAGACGTGATTGAGGTGTTAATGTAGTGGGCTAGGGTGGAGCTGATTGGCGATGTTCCCAGGTTGTAGATTTGGCAGGGTAATGGGTCTATTGAGGCCCCCCGAGTGGATGGCCCGCATGACTGCTGCTGTGTCATTTCTGGTGAGAGTTGTCCATTCAATTCGATGGCCGTCATAATTGGTGGTGATGAGTTATCTGGGGTTGGGTTGGTGTGCGAAGATGCTGTAGATATTTGTAATTTTGCTGTGGAAGAAGTTGGATAGGTTGTCGCACAGTTGCTGGGAGGCAGTGATGGTGGCGACAGTGGCGGAGGGAGAAGATAAATCCTTAATGATAAAGAAGATCTCCTTGCAGCTGTTGAACCTACCTTCGATGCGGTTCACTAGTGTTTTTTTCTTGGTGTCTATTTCTTTGCTGGTGAGAGAATCTCAGTGCAGCCTTGTAGGTAGTCTCGTTTGTAGCGTCATGGCTGGCTCTTATTTCCTTTCTAGTTGTTTACCGCGTCGTCTGGTGTCTGAGGGCTTCTGTGTACTAGCTGACCTGCTTGAATGATCTACTATGCTAGTTGGGTTTGATGGGTGCCAGGGAGTCCATACAGTTCTTGATCCAGCGGTTGATGTCCTTGTCAAGGTTGTCTGTGGGAATAGGTTGAGCCATGCTGAGGACTCTAAGACAGTTTGCTTCTGTGATTTTGGCCCAGCTGCTGCTTTGAAAGCTGAAACCGGTAGGGTTGTTGACGAGGTGTGTTGATTTCGAAGTGAATTTTGGAGTGGTCGGTCTTAATGACCGGTGTGGTGGAGTTGTATTTGATCCTGTTGCTTGTGGAGAAGTTGGGTTCAGTGTTTGTCCTGCAGTGTGTGTTGGTTTTGGGACGAACTGCATGGGTCCGATGTTGCTCAAGCTTTCAAGTAGTGCTGTTAAGCAGGGTTTGTTTCCGTCTTCCAGGAGAAAGTTGATGTCACCAAGGAGAATGTAGGCTCTGGAGTCTATGGTGAATGGAGCGACAAAGTTGCTGATGAGGTTGGTAAAGGTGGCTTGTGGTCCGGGGTGATCAGTAGGCAAGGGTTCCATTCAGGGTGAAGTTTTCTGAGATTTGCAGCTTGAAGTGCAGGTTTTCCATGAATGAGGTGGCGTTCTCTGTGGATGTTGTGCATTTATGGATTCCTTGAAGATGATAGCAAGTCCTCCTCCCGGCTTGTGAAGACGGTTCTGTTGAGCGATCTTGTAGCCCGCTGGGATTGCCGTGGTGATGTCGAGAGCTGATGAGGGGTTGAGCCAAGTCTGTGATAAAGAGGATGTCAGGTGCATTGCTACTCACATCTACCTAGACTTCAGAGCTAGGGACTACTACGGCAATGTGTGTTATATGCGGCAAAAACATACGTTTGCTTTTAGCCAATGTTTATTTTTTATATTGCAGATGGCCAGACAGCTCATCAAAAATAAAGCTTTATGGAAACCATGACAAAACAAAACAATCACTGGCAATGCCAAAAGGCTGGCCATCAATGACAGACCTGTAGGGGTTGTCAGTGATGGTTTACTGTTTGTAACTTTTCAAACTTGTTCCAAAGAGTTCTTTCAATACTCTTCCTCAATAAGTGTTCTATTGATCACACTTTTTCTTCTCACATACCTCTATAAATATTATAACAAATACTGGAAGCAACAAGTGGGCCGCAACAAGGCTGGACCACCTCACATATCCGACTCAACTCCACCCACATAAGACACAATATAAAGCACATTCCCAAGCCAAACATACAGGCCTGCCAACGATTGCTTCTGACACTATAAAGCACTGAGTGATGCTACACTGGTGGCAGTTTCCACATTATACAAATGCTAGATAACGTAACATAACTTTTCACACAGCACTAAATGTAAGAAAGCTGAACTCAATGGACCGTGTTTCTCAATTCACCTTTCGTTTCTATGTTATCACGTGACGGAGCAGCTGTAATAATCGAACTAAATATACCATGTGACTAAACAACTACACGAACCTGTCACTGTATCATTGTGTTGTATTGCAATTGCATTTATGTAGCACTTACTACCCCTGACGAGGCGTCAAAGCGCTATTATGTAACTACACCCACAATGTGACCACGTAAATAAGGGCCGATTAGTGTTTGAGCTTTTTATGCAAATAGTTGGAAGATCCTGGATCCTGATACTTACTATATAAAACCAAAAAAAGCTAATAATTTTAAGATACAACAAAATGTTTAGCAATACATATCCTATGTAATCCTGAAACCTGCATCTGGGGTAACCCAAACATGAATAGGCAATATTTTAGGCAATATTTTTAGGGGGTAAAATATAATCAATATGTACGAGTGCTTACCACAGATACCACATGTAGAGAACATTTATAGCATAATGTGGGGAATATCTAAAGGAGCACTAAAAAGAAAAATAAATTATTATATGTAGGAGCATTGATCCCAGGCAAATGTAAGTACAAATCTAAAGAAGTGCTTACCCAATTAATAGGTATTGGTTACTACCACAGAATGGCCGTTAAAAATACATTTAAAAAAAGATCTGAGCTTGCGTACAGTAAATTTTAAAGAAATTTCAGATGGCACAGACTTGATTACGAATTACAAATGCATGCACTCACTGAGCCATCTGTCCATGCACTCAGCCATCAGCCATGTGCTCTTTTTCGTCCTTGCACTCCATCATCCATCCAGCAGACCACATAAACACACCAATCAATGCGTTTATCAGCTTTGCCAATGCCTCTTCTAAGTACTGCCGCTGGTTCTGGCTCTAGAAAGATATAAGCAGGGACGAAGAGCCCACCAAAAATAGTCATACATTGAACCACATATCTGCAGACCTCCTTAAAAAATTCATCAAGTGTACACTGAAGGATAGGAGGTATCGGGACAGGTGAAGTAGGATTGATGAGGTGATATAGTCACCTAAATTCATATATGCAACGAGCACATCAAGAGTATCTGCTTTTCTGAATGAAAAATAGTGCTACAGTGGGGATGTCGCCCATAAGAAACCAGGATGTGAGAGGTAAGGGGGTTTGCATTGAAGCACAAAGAAGGTTTCATCAGTGATCAAGAATTCGTATGAACGTCTACAAAGGAAGAGGGCCCCTGAGGAAATTCGATAAAATATGGAGAGGATGGGACGCAAATGTGGGTTGAGAGAGGTCCTGAGATGGATACACAAGTTCAAATATAGACTGGGAGGGTGGAGACCACTCGATCGAAAACCCCTACACATACCGATACGGGACATTGAAAGGATCACTGAGATAGTGAAGATGGGAGGTGATGAGGCGGACACTGGATCTGTGGTAATGCAGTGCCCGGACTCTGGGGCAATTGAGGTGTTCAAGGGAAGTTGTGATTTTTGTCTTAATACATATAACAATAACCTATTTGTAATGTTTTGCTCGTCACACCTTGGTATTCTACCTACCTCAACTGTGAAGCGCTCCGATATCCTCCTGGGTCTTGTTCGCGCTATACAAAACTTGATAAATAAATAAAAATCTATATTTTAAAAAATGTATATGAACTAAACAGCAATAAAGAACAAATACAACATTGGCAGCAATAATACTGCAAGGATAGGGTATGTACAGCCATTAAATTGGCAGGATGGGGATTGAATTATCATTTTTTATGGAATGGGTATGCGTCTAGTTGCGATCTTCCCTGCCATAATAAATGTTTCTAGGACCAGGTTAGAGAACCTCATTTTAGGAATGCAAGCCATTGGTGAGCACTTGGTGTCTACCACCAACTGTCCTCCAATGTAAAACTTTAGAAAAGGGCATGAAATCACCCTTGGTGGTGCCAGCAGGGACATTTTCTATCCAGCCGGGACAGAGTTTTAAAGTCCACATTCATTGCACTGAGCTCACTCATGGTCCAAAACATGGAGTTGCATGCTACCTGCCACCAAGAGCGCTTCATCGTGGATCTGTCGCGCTATATAAATGCGAAACAATTCAATTCTTCATCCAAGCATCGTAGATTTGCAGTGCCGTGTTTCTACTACAGTAACCGTGCCCATTTGGTATTGTAGACTGCATAGCATGTGTTCAGCGACACTTCGCCGGACCGCCATTGATGTGGCTATTGATGTGGCTATTGATTGGTCAGTAAACATACATGCATTAAAACCAGGAAAAGTTCACACTCAGAAATGGTAAGTGCTGTTACCCTCGGAAGTCAGGGTACAGAACTATCAAAGGAAGCGAACATAAGCGTTAGTCAGAAGATTACAAGGGGAAAGAAAGACCACCGCGAGTTAGCGGCAGCGTTAAAAAACTTGTAAACATGACTTGACGTTGTCATAGCAACCATCTGCGATGAGAAACACTGATGAACGCAGCCGGCGCTCAGGTGTAGTTACATAAGGCCTCAAGGAGTTCTGCTGTTGTTCACTCCACCAGAACCGTGGCAGAATGACGTAGGCAGGAAAGCTACAATTCCGGCGTGAAAATAGAAATCGAACAACTCCAAAACGCCACCAGTGCAAGAAACAGTAGGAAATGCACAGCATGCAGCAATTTGTCAGAAATTCAGTGGACAGTTGCACAACTGATGCAGCATCACACTGTATTTGTATTTACTGAAGAGCTGCATCATTTAGGTGTATAATGGGGTGGACTGCCGGGTAAGCTCCAAAGTTAAATTTGGTGCGAGTGTCACAAGAGACATTATCACATGGTGAACTATAGGGTTAGGTCCAATGCCTTATACAGATTAGGTGTCCAGCTCCTGTGAGGAGGCTTTGCTTGGTTTGACCTATTACATGGTTTACTAACATGGGAATCAGCCACCCCAATGCCTCGGTTTGCTTTTGTGGGAGGGTACGGGTGGGTGAAGAATTCTGTTCCGCCAACGGAGTTCCCAGAGATTTGCCCACTCCGCAAAACTCCGTGGATTAATGCGGAGTGGAGTATTTTTCCCTCGAGCGGTTTGCCAATGTTAAGCTGGCGAGCACTCGCGAGAAAAATAATGTGCACTAGAACTCCTCCCAGCAGGATTTCTCAATGCCGGCGGTCACGGCAGCTCGCGTTGCCAAATCAGCCGTTTGAGTTGAGGAAGCAGTCGCTCGAGTAGAAGGTCTACTCCAGGGGCAAAAAGGAGCGGCGCCCTCTGACATGACGCGTAGTACAGTTTGTGCTGATTTTACAGCATGGGACAAACTCCTGGCGCAAAAAATCAGTGTGTGCAGCGCGACCTAACGGACTCCGTCAGTGGCGTTAGTCCACAGAGCACAGTGGAGTTTTTACGGCACTTCGCTAGGTTCCGTGGAGAAGAACTGCGCCAACTCCACCCAGGAATAGGTGTGGTTACTCAGCTAATCCTGGATTTTAAACACCCACCCCCTGTAAAATCTCCTCTGCCTTCTCTCCAGTAGGCTACCGAGGTGGAATTTATTCTAAGGTTCGTATATATCCTAGGCTAGCAAAAGTGCTATATTTGCATGCCGTGGGGCACACCGCCAATGGTGTCCATCAGGGCTGCTGCAATTATAAGTATTGGCCATGCCAATGTTGCTCTGGTGTAAACTATCAGCCTTTTCACTTTATCAATGCTTGTTTTGTACTGTCATGGTTCCTGCAAAATGTTAATCAATGGGTTTGCTGAAGTGTCCTTATCCAACTTTTTTAAAAACTGGACCTCAAGAGGGTCACATTATTTCAGTGGTCACTGGTACTTAAGGAACTACTTTGTGTGTGGATGTGCTCCTTGTGAAAGGGCAGAATGCGCTCACTCACAATGAAGTTAGCTGGTGGCTGAGGTGGGCTGACCCACATCCCTAAGCTGCATGCTGTAGTGGGCGGATCAAAAATGTGAATGACACAATAGCAGACCTATGGAGGCAAAGGGCTAGTGGAAAGCACCTGTAAGCATATTATACATATAACTTTAGTAAAATCGAAACCCGACCTAATAATATTAAGAATGCACCATCCCTGCACTTCTTGTAAGGGATGTTCTACTAGCGAGGGGCAGTCTTGGCACTTCTCAGCAGGTCTGTAATACTAATGACGGGCATAACATCATTTCTCAGCAGGGCTCGTACACCGGGAACAGACAGTAGCAACACTTCTAGGTAGCGCTGCTGCACTTCTAGTGGTGCAAGACTCACATTGTACTGCGGGCCTGATCTGTACCGGCACTTCGCCTCAGCACTGGTGAACTTTTAATGGGACCAAACTTGCACTGGTCCAAGGGCCGCAAGTGCATGTAATGGAATGGTTAGACATTTGCATTGTATTCTCTTTATTGCCAAAATACAAATCGGCTGAAACTATACATATATTAGCGTAAAGGGAACACACTTGGAACTTAGGAGAAGATCACTTCCAGATCAGTTTCAGTTAATAAGATAATGAATTACACAATTAATACCTCTACCCCCCCCCCAACTCTTTCCGCCTCTCTGTTCCACATATCAACCATGCTATAGTACAACAAAAATGAGGGGGGTTTGATTCAACAATGCTATTTACATAGCAAAATCACCTAATTAGTATGGTGTAACATGCGGATGTGAGCAACTACTATGAGGCCTATGATATAACAGCACGTTGCGGTGAGAAATAGAACACTACAGCGTGTACGGCGATATACCACCAAATTAAATGTGTTTAATCCAATAGCAGCTAACAAGGACAATTTGGTAGGCGCCATTGCCCTTTTCTAAAGCAACATAAAAATTTGGATCAATATAGTCTAAATCCTCAAACAATCATGGGTGCGAATAGGGTACTCCTGGCAAGATTGGACTAGCGAAATGTACAGGCGAACAAGAGAAAAGAAAAGGATGAAAAAGAAATATCAAAATAAATTCTCCCATCATAGTAGGGCTATGATGTAATGCATTTGTTCTATGTATCTGAACTTGTGCTCCACAACGAAGCCAGATGCCTGGCTAACCATGGATGCGTATATCATGTCCATCCCAGTACCATGCTTTTAATGCAATAGTTACAGCACATCTCTACAGAGCTTCTTTAGTGCATTGAGACAGTAATGGTGTCTATTTTTTGCTGTGAGACAATTAGTATCTCAGCAATTCCCTCAAGGAGCAGGAGAGCTTCAGGCACAAGGTGGCCATGATGGGACATGGAGCAGAGTCCCAACAGCTCCAAAGAGGTGATGGAAGGGATGCAGGGAGTGCTGGCTCTGCCCAGACTGGCTACGTGAGGGTAGGACAACCGTCTACCTTATTCCAGGAACTGACACTACACTTTAGTGTATAGACGAGCCGGTACTGTTGCCGTGCAGCTTTGACCCTACTGGGGTTGTGTATTTAGATCAGCAGGTACCACTTATTTGGGTGCTGTAAGGGTGGTCAACCTCACTTCACCCTACCGTTAACCACTACCAATAAGTGTAGGTAGATCCTAATTGGTCCTGATGAATTGCCATCTAATATATTAATGGGCAAGAAACATGTTGACCGTATTGACAAGCGCATCATTTCACATCTTTAGAGTGAAAATACACGCCCTTTTATTTTTAATTAGGGTAGGGGCCACATTTCATTAAAATAGTTTTGTGTGGACCACCTCCCCTATTTTAACACACATTCATACACATTTCTTTCACCTACACTAACGTAGGGCCCTCCCACGCACTTCACCCATCGGCATAAGGAATAAAGATTTCCGCCAAGGAGGCCCCATCACGGGTGCCGATCGGGAATTGCAGCGCCGACCCGATAAGGAGCAGACCCGATGATGAAGCAAGACACCTAGCTGGCTGGGTATGTGAGGGTCTTTTTCCAAAAGGAGAAGATCCTTCTCCGTACTTCTCTGACTCTACACCACTATATGGAGCCCATGAACACAAACATCCATCTGTTTTAGTATTTAGGAACTGCATACCACTATTATAGACATTCTTCTTTCTTGCCTGCCTGGGAGCGGGTGGATGGGAAGCAGGGCTAAGAATCGGAGGCGTCAGGACAAATACCACTGAGGGGGAAGCCATCACAATGGATAGAAGAGCAGGACACATGCCTGGGGGGAGGGAAAGAGACTACATCTGTGGGCTATGAGGTACAGGGGTATAACTGACCATTGACTTCTAGTGCAGGGAGGGTGGGTGGGAAAGTATATTTTGGGGGCAAATGGGACAAAACTGCATACCGGAAGTCTGGAGAAGGATACACTAATTGCCAAGTGCATATAGGGTACCAATATGCCACCACTACATTCAAAGAAAGTCTGGAAGTTATTGCAGGAAATACAAAACACTCCATGGTAAAAGCAAGGTTTAGTTACGCATTCACCATGTCCTACCCTGTAGGCAGGGCCTCTAGAATAAAATATCAACCGAGGCTCCAAGTAAGCGGTAGGGTTGGCTAAAACGTGTAGCAGTAAAAAGCCAAGCTTACGTGCATGTAAAACAGCACCTTCTGTGACACAGTCTCATTTCACTACTGTGGCATTTTAACACATATTAACACTTTCTGGGCAATGTTTTGCCTCATTAGTACCAGTTAAAGACCTTAACACAGCAATCCGCAACTAATAGATGGCTGGTCAACTTTGCAAACTGTCTACTACTGCGAAGCAACAGGTGTGCATTTTTTGTGAATGCCTAACCCGTTTGAGCTAGGGGCATCATAAAGCAGGTTATGGGCAAGTGTAGTTAAATCAATAATCACATGAAAACCACCACAGCTCACACAATTTCAGTGTCCCTGGCTTCTAATCCATTGCTTGTAAAACGACTGGGACAGTTTTCCTCTAGCGGTGCTAAAGTGCCACGAAGCCAAACCGTTTCAAAACACGGAACGACGGGAACATATTAAAATCTATATGCAACATTTTAGGACGCCTCTTGTACGGTAGTAGCAACCCGTGCACTCCTTCTGATGCCGTGCACTCAGACCGTTTGACAGCTGTCGTTTGAGTTACCATTCACTGGTTTGGTCTCTTGTATTGTATTGAAATTGCATTTATATAGCACTTACTACCCCCGATGAGACGTTGTAGTGCTTTTCCCGTGAGTAGCACGCTACTCCGGAACCCATTAAGGATTAGAGGTGAAGTAGTATAGTGAAATATGAAAGCAATTTGGAGTAGTGGATATGTTAGTCAGTTATTTGGCTTGAGAAGGATAGAGGAGGGATAGAAGAGGGGAAAAGGTTTGCATTTATATAGCGCTTCCTACCTCTGATGGGGTGTTGGAATGATTTTTGATCTGTGTGCTACAGTGACTAAAAACATAACCAGCTGGAACACAGCCCAGAGTTTTTACCCCACGTGTGACACGTTTCTCTGCACCCTGCCCTGAAACACACTGTATGACGGGTAGGCTGTGATCATACATATTTAACCCCATCCGCCCCCTCTTGCACCCCACACGCCCTACTTGTGCCCCCTCCATTTCTTGCTGTCACAGTCCATGAGCCCACCGTCCTTGTGTCGAGCCAGGGTCGGCTTTAGGGCAGTGAGACTGGTGCGTTCGCATTGGGCACTGACCTTTGGAGGGGGCGCTTACCTCAGAGGGGGCGCTGTGTTTAGCAATAACTTGTGATTGGAGAGATGAGGGGGCACCTTTGCCTCGTGGTAGTCAGAGAATCCGAGGAGGTGGTCATGGGATGTGGGGGCGCCAAAAATGATTGTCGCACCGGGCACCACCGGCGCTAAAGCCAGCCCTGTAACGAGCTGAGTGCAGCATGGCAGACTGGGGGCTATGGCTTGGGAGTCAGAAAACAATCCACACAGTTTAACCAATTATTACCAGTTTTTCTCTTTGTTTTTCTAGTGTAACTGGCCCTGACCTCCACTTGTCTGTTACGCCCATCTATAGTCCCTGTAAGGACCCCTTGAACAACACTCCTCTTTGGGTTTGTTTTTGCACATTGATTACAGCTAATGGCATTTAAGGAAGAAATATTGAAGTTGGTTGAGATGGAGGAATGGATAATGCGGTCTTCCATTACCAGTGAGTTTTCACTCATCGTGTGAATAAAAACCATGCTCTCTCCTGTATCTTTTATAATGATATTTTAGTTACGTTATTAATGTCATTCTTGACTATGGATTCAGTCCTGACAATTTTTTAATAAAACTAAACAGTGGCTCTTCGGACCAGAAAATTGATGTATTTCGATGCCTAAAAATATCTTGGTGCCTTGGTCTGGGGGAATCCAGGGCCAAACAAAGTACAACCTTTCCTTAACATTTCAAACTGTCCATCAATCCGGATGGAGTGCACCTTTCATAGTTTTACAACACTCGGGTGTCGAGGATTAGGTTGCCTACCTGGGGAATTGAATTCAATGCCTCCACATGTGTGCTAGTAAAATTGCTTCATGATGGAGGACTATCGCCAAAAACAGGACCACAGAACGTCCATACGCCGGCGACATTCTAGCTCCGACGTTATCTATCTATGTCTGGCAAACATGGGGATACATGTAAATGAGTCAACTCTCACCCAGTGGGGTATGGAACTAACCACCTTTACAGTTTAGCCCACAGAGATGATATAGTTATTTTGGCCTTTACAAAGATCACTCAATAATAGCTGTAGACTCAGAAGCACAACCTCAAGATTAATCCCACCAAAACTAAGACAATGTCATATGCAGATCCACATAACACCTTGCAATGTAATATTGAGAACTGATCCATCGAAAAGTGATTAGTTACCTCTATCAAGGAGCTACATTTTTCTATATTTTTAACTCGTGATAGCTACATTCTCCAGTACCAACTCGGTGTGACTAAAATTTTAGCTCCTGTTTCTCTAGAGCCAGCAAGGATGGAAAATGTTTTATTTTAAATTCTCCAAAATATTGGTCATTTTAAGCTCATTGCGAATGATAACATGTTTTTTATATAAACAGTAAACACTACTACTGCCACCTGGTACATTTTTAACAGCGCTGTGGCTATTGATTGATTGAAATCTGAGTACATGGATATCAATGCCTAGTTAAATAAACAATACCGCATTTGGGACCCACAGAAGCATCTCTACCACACTGTCATGTGGTTGCTGCTTTAGGAGCCTATGTGTACCCTAAAATTGCATTTTGTCTACCAATTTTAATATTTGTTCATTCTGGGAGAGACTATATAGATAGTTTCTTCCCATAAACCCTGCCAAATAAAATTAAAAGACAAGGAAAAAGCCTGCACCCCCGGTACCATTTCTGTAGGAAAATGTGAGCTATAAACGGGTGGAGGAGGCCAGGTACAACTGTAAGCCCCTGTGCCACTACACCTGCTGCACTAATGATAGCTACACACACCCCTGGTACTGACAATATGGGAGAGGACCGCCATTTTGTCTGCTGTAGCTCCTCTGACCTATGAACGCAAATATAGTCCCTGCAAACAAACATCTGTGAAACTCCAGATATGCACGATACCAATAATAGGGTTTAGGCTGTTTTGATTGTTCTGTTATTAACATAGATATGAAAGAAGTGAACAATACTTTTGGACTGAAGTGATAACACAAAGAACTCACAAGCAACTAAATGGTTGAGGGACCCTGGAGGTGGTGTGGAAAGACTAAACCATTTCCACAAATTTGCTGTCCAGTTGATCTGGAAGCAAAACAGCATCCAGAGCCCGCCTGCAATAGGTCATGGTTTCTGCATTTATACAGCGCATTGATGCATTGTTGGGGAAAAGCATGTTACATGCATGTAAAGTGCTGTCGGTGGGTCTATATGCTGAGAGATGGGTGATGTGAGCGAGAACCAGAGAACAGCTCAGGTCATGCTGCGTTGGTAGAAGGAGACTAACCTTGTGGAAATGTAGAGGGGCATTTAAGCAGGGAGACTGAGCGATGAAGACCTTGTGGGAAGAGGCTGGCACATTAGTGCAAGTGACTTGAGGTGGACGTTGACTGGATGTAGGCGCTGCGCGCGAGCACCAGCGATTTTCTGACTGTAGTGCACAGTTACACTACCAAAATTATTTGCATTCCCTCAAGGTTCAGCATAAACTGGGCCGTGCAAGCGAATTAGAGTCACTGAGAATTACCCATAAAAACAGCTCAAAACAAGTTAGCGTCTGAATGGATGAGATAGTAAATAATTGGGAGATGATGATGTTAAATTCAAGGTTCTAGCAGATACTCGGGCTCAGATAATGGCAGAACACGCATCGGTTATCTCTGGCAAACAGTACTAATGAAATAATGTCACAAGTTCTTTGTTTGCCTTCGATTAAGTGAGCTGGAAGAGGGCTAGTTGAGCGTGAAATATGCGAAACAAAACTTCACCACGGTTGCCTGGGCTGGACCAGCCGGACTGCCTATGAGCCTAGATATGGGAATTGTATTGCAAAATATCAGCTGTGAGGAAACAGGCTTTTGGCAGTTTTACACCCCCTTTTTGGCCCACTTTGACTACTAGGCACTGTTGTAACGGCTCAGAAATGCCCGGAGCCCTGCTAAATCAGGGTTCAGAGTGTCTGCTCAAACCCTTACAAGATTACATGGTTGATTGGCTTGTGCCCAATTGGCATAGCCTAACTTACTTCCAAGTCCCTAATATATGGTACCAGGGGTACCCAGGGCCTGTAAGTTAGAGTGTCCCCTCAATGACTTCAGCTCTTGTAGCGGCACCCTGAATAGGATATGGTAAAACTTAGCCACTACAGACAGGACAGGCAGTTTAAAACTGACCGCTAACTCAACTCTGCCATTAAGGTAATGGCAAAACCCAGTCCTCACTTTTTTAAATAATATATACAAGTCACCCCTAAGGTAGGCCTATCGAGCCTGAAGTCAGAGTGACGTATATTAAAAGGTTGAACATGTACTTTGATACATTCCAACAATAAAAACTCTAAATAGTCCTTTTTACGGTGGAAATGGCTAGTAGCCCCATTGGTAAGTGCAGAGTTACAGGCTGACACCTTAGTCCTGCTAAGTTTTGACTGGAACTACTAAAGTTGGTACTTTAAGGTATCAAAAGAATCAGTGCATTAATTCCGGTTACAGTTTAAATCAAACCATGTCACTTTAAGGTACGAAGAGCCTGTTTATGGTTGCACACAAGGACTGTCCTCAGAGACAGACTTTTGGCCTCCTGGGGAGATGTCTGAATGACTCCCAGGAAAGGACACAATAGGCGTTACCTCACCCTGGCAGGAAGCCACACAACCATAAGCCCCAATTGCAAGCTTCAAAAGGAGAAGCCACCGTTGAAGGGCAAATGGGCAACACTTGAAAGAGGGGCTGCTCTTTTGTTTAGGTAGACAGGATGGCACTAGGGGCGGAGAGGGGAAGCCAGTTGTCAAATTGTTATTTCAGGAGCGTCAAGCCCCCTTGGGAGCAACACCTTTGGGTTGGACTACGGAGTTTTGAACACCAAGTGAGGGTTTCAGACATACCGAAAGTGGGCATAATAAGGAATTCTGGGACAGCCAGATGCCACACTTCTCAGCAAGTGTTCATCAGGTGGGAGGGAATCTAGTAGCCCATTGGCTACTGACCGCATCATACCCAAGAGCTTTTACTGGACAAAAAAGGGCTCCCATGGCACCTAGAACTCAGATCTTGTTGGACTGGAGAATCGAATTGAAGAAGGACTGCCCTGCTACACCAAGGCCCGGCAAAGAGAGGCTGCACCAACGGAAACTGCACCTGCTGAACCTGGTAACTAACAAAGAAGAAGGGACAGTGCCTGCTGTATCCTGCTTGTGGAGATGTTGGTTCCTGAGCCCAGCCGAAGAAAGAGATTCCAAGGGTCAGATGGCTGACCTCCTGTTCACAGCACAGTACTGCAACAGCTGAGGAAGCCTGCTGGGGTTTGGTTGGGTAGTCCAGATCTTTGAATCGCCACTCCTTCCTGCCGTGCAGCACCAAGGATCAAAACCCCAACGCTCAAATGTTGCCCCAGAGTCTGCTTGACCCGGGAGAGTCATCAGAGTGCAGCTTGGCCATCCAGAAGCCAAGTTTTAATAAGTCAGTAGATACAGAGTCAAAGTGCCTTAATAGGAGTGCAAGAAGCAGAAGAACACTAATAAAGACATTAATAAGTACTTGGTCAATGCACCATCGAAAGCAAAAACACACAGAGAGAAAATGAAAGCAGAAAGCGCTGAGCAATGAGAAGCAAGAAAATTACAGTGACGATGAAGCAACCAATGGTTAGAAATGGGAGGGCTCTACACCTCCTTAAAGTTTATAATTAACAAAAGACCTGTAAAGCACATGTACAGTCTCCGGGGAGACCTAAAAAGAAGGGACTGTGTTTCGGAGATTCATTGCACACTGAAATTAAATTCATTGTAGCAGTGCAAATGCCTTGAAACTAAATTCTTAAAAGGAAGAAACTCATCATCAGAATTTCGGTGGAGTAGGTGTGTTGGGTGCTGGGTCATGCTTTCCCCTGGGGCTGGCACACGTGAAATCTTCATTATCCCTAACAAACTGCATGGACCAATCTCTGGAGCTATGAAAAACAGTGAAAGTATCTTTACGCCATAGAGCGGAGGACAACCCAGATGCATAAGGCTTCATGCAGAATAGTCAGGTGAATCCCTACATTCAGCAGTGACATTTATGGTGCGAGGAAGTGCTTGATTTTTCAAATAAATAAATAATTGCAAGAGTCCAAAGTTTTTCTTAGGAGACAGGCACTGCAGAATGCAATGGTTTATGAATTACAAGGCTGTCTCGTCCTGATTCAAACTTGTGCATTTTTCTTTCCCACTCTATGTTTATGACTCTTTCCATCACTCTTCTAGGTTATTTTTCATTGCTGCATTCGTCCTATGTTACTGTTTACCTATCTTGTTCTCTCCCATTCCTCTTTCTCTCCTTACTGCCCTTCTCTCTCTTGCGCTAGGTAAATGTCTGATAAATTAAAATAAGCCTTGGTCTCCACCACTGGTACACATTACGCAGTAGAGGGAAATGCTGCAAAAAATATTTGGAGCAGCTCAGTGGAGACAGATATCAAAGTGATACGTGTGAATGTTTTATATGGAAAAGCCCAAAAGGTGGTAAAATTAATAGGATAAGCAGGAGGTGGCATATAGCAATGGGCGAGCCCAAAATGTAGGATCGGTCTTCATGTCAACACTGGAGAATGCCAGATACATAGCCAGAGAAGCTGTATGCAGCTCTCTTTAGGCTGGACTACAGGGTCTAAACACAACAAGCATTGGAAAAGCCAATAGGTCTCATAATGGCTTTGCTTTCGGCATAACTGTGGGAATCACCCCTCCCTCCTCATCCTCACTCCCCCGGTTGTGGGAGTGAATAGAAACAACCCTCCCTTACCTGTCTAGCGCAAATGCTGCACCTCTTCCCCAGCCAGTTACGGCTGTGAGGGTCACGGGTGAGCAGAGAAAGGGGAGCAGGAAGAATGACAACACGTAAAACAGGGGAGGGGAGTGGGAGCAAAAGTAACGGGTGGAAAAAAAGACAACACAGACGACTGGGGAGGCGGTGGGAGCAAAGGGAGTACTGACAATGGGAGGGGGTGGAAGCAAAGTGAACAAGGACAACCGGAGGGGGCAGGAGGAAAGTAAAAGAGGACAGGAAATTACTAAAGAAGCAGAGGCAAAAGAAAAAGTAGTGCGGGTACCAAAACATATGGCCTGTATCGAAAGGATCCATGCAGCAGGGGCAAACGCCAGGGCGAAAACAAAAGAGCCACAAGGAGGGACAAGTGTACTCTTGCCACGGACTAAAACTGTGGCATTTAGAAAGGCAGACCAAGTAACCAAATCACACGCGGTGGGAGTATTCTAACTTCCCAGAGACACTGCAGCATGCCTCGCAGAGCAGCGCAAGCGCGCTGCCTCTAGGCTCGGCCTAAAAAGGTCACTCTGGTATCACACGGTCAGGCCTAGAGCTTTAGCAGCACAGGTCATGCCACACCACAACAGCAGGGCCTATCCATGAGCACCTAAGGAAGGCCTTCTCCTACGAACCATGGGATCTCTGTACTCTCAGAAACCTGAAGCACTTAGGAAAAGGAGGAGTTGAATATTCCATATTTTGCTTTACGTCAACCTCCTACTGTAGTGTTCTTTATTGAAAAGAATTAGGCGGACTCGATAGCAGCTGGGTTGGTCTGCCTCTGCAGGCATTGGATATTGCATCTGACAGACACAAAGATCACTTTCTTCTGTGCACTTAGTTTTTAATTCAAGCCCATCGCTTACTTGCTCTCCTCATTTCCACTTCTCTCATTTTCTTTGCACTTATGGACTTCTGTGTCAATCTCACATTCCTGAACACAAACCGATCCTACAACACTTCTTAAACACTGCATACATTTTGTGCCCCATCTTGTATCCCCTCCTTCGATTTCATTTTTCGCTCTCAATGTTTTATTTATAACACTGAACCCTGTGCTCTCTCAATTCTTTTTAGATTTAGCTACTGACAATGTTCCCTGTCTGGAAAAATTAATGTCATCAATTCTTCACAAAAAGTACAATAAGACCCAGAACACTGAGTGCACCCTCTTTGGTGCTGCCTTTCAATTAGTTGTTCATGGTTGTCCCCCGCTTTATTATAGTGCCCATCAAGGTCATCTCATTTTGTTACTGGTTGGTTTATCCTATTTGTGTTCCCATTAAGTCTGGTGAATCAAGTCATCCTTTTCTGTGTCAGTATGTGCTTTTTGATTTATATAGTTGGAAGGCACAATTAGGTTTTAATTGCTCTTTTATGACTTAATTTAGGAAACAAATGCTGTTCAGATTAATTTATCTGTCATACAGAAAAAAAAGAAAAAGGCAAAGGCCTTCTACATCTAAACACCCAGCGACAGAAACAATAACCCTGTATCCATGTATGTGGCCCCAAATCTGCTCCAGTTTTAGAAAAGAGCTGAAAACACACCTCTTTAAAGAACATTACATCATGAAACAGTAACAATCCACTTCTGCTCCTGTATCGTTCCTTAGACCCTGCCCAGCGCTCTGCTGCTTTTTGCCTAAATTCACAATATATAAACACCACATATCTAAAGACACAACGCTACTCACTAATCACACGACCATTCATTGTTTCACTGTCATGAAAACGTTGTTGGATTTACAGCTTTCTTTTTTCACAAAGTAAAGACGTGCATGGATGGATGCTTTCTTAACAATGCTAATACTTGCCTTTTTGACTAGGACCTATTGTGTTAAATGTGTATGCCCTTTTAAGTTCACCACTTAAAACACAAACTTAATCTGAAGACAAGAGTTTGAGGTTGGTAGGATCTACTTGAAACAACATTTCCAAGCGTTCTTAATCAAACCAAAACAGCTACCATACTTTTTGTTAAAATAGAACAATTCCTGGATGGTTAATAGAGTCCCTGAGCTGCCTCGGGCTCAAAGAGAAGGAACGAGATTCCTGTACTGAGATGGGTCATGCAACTAAAGAACAGATAAGCCTTCTCTCTTAGGGTGCCTCCAAACCGAAAGCAACTTAAGTGTACCAGTGTTTAATCTGCAAATCGAAAGGCCGCTTGTAATCATCTATAGGCCTTAACTGATAACCAGTTAAAGCTTCAAAGTGACAATGTTTGTCTTTACGAGAAATACTGTAAGGGTGTTACCAGATCTAGAATGTGTCCTGTCAATGGAAACCTATAAAAAAGGATTTGCACTAGTTAGAGTCTGTCTATTACTAAAAATATAAACACTTAAACACTTCATCTTTTGCACATTATGGGAAGGGCTCCCGGTTTTATGGTATTTATATTTTTGTCATTTCTGTCTCTATTTATCCATATTTATTTTTTGCTAATTTTACCTGTATTTATCCATATTTATTTTAGGTGTTGTGAAGAAAGGAACATGAAATGTGAATATTTCTGCATTTATTTAACTAGTTAGTGTGCAATGGTTTCAGCACTATGCCCATAATCTCCTTGTGTTTGCTTTGTTTGCCCTAAGTTGGCAGGGTATGCCCAGACTTGGGTCCCTTGCTTACTTTGCCACAGGATTCAAGCTAGCCTGACTGATGAGGAGCGTTACGGAACCGGTACCAGGATACTAGTTTCCGGTTCAGGGAAGACACGGCTTGGCAGTTCCGGATGGACTGTTCTCATGAGGCACAGGGTCAAGACTGATTTGCAAAAAAGCTGGGTCTGAACTGAGGTGGCGAAGTGAGCTAAAGAACGAAGATGGATTCAACCCAGATCTGTGAGCGGGGGTGAGTGTGTGAAAAGTTTGTGCTCCATCCATCATCTCCTTGTGTTTTACCAGTTACATTGCACAGGGTCAGAATATATTTTGGGTTTTTTGGCATGGTGAAATCAAATAACGTGAACAGAATAAAAGAATGTTGACCTGGAACCGGGACTCGAACCCGATTCCGCATTTTCAAAAGTCGGCAGATCTGGCCGTAAAGCCACACCGTCTCAAGGCTGTTGAGTAAAACCTGTGAAACCATCATTTTTTCCGAACGCTGCCCTGTGCCACGCATACTTTATAGTCCACCGCATGCGCTAATGTACACAAAATTTCGGAAACTGTTAGCACGGGGCTCGGTAAAACCTGTGAATACATAATTTTCTCCGAACGCTGTCTGTGTGAGGTATTCTTTAAAGTACACCGCAAGAAAAAACAGAAACTGTTAGCACTGGGCTCCTACGTCTAAACCGACATTCTACAGCCAAAAAATGACGTTTGCATCCATCTACTTCGAAATCTCCACCAGCCATTCATCTTTCACAACAAGGCAAGTGTATATAAGATTTACTCAATATACACTTGAAAAGAGACAACAATCTTTAAGAAAAGTCGAATCTAAGAGACCGGCGGTAAAAGCCAACGACGCGTGCTGATGCTGAATGACACCACTAGAAAGTGAAGACAGGAAGCGCCAGACATTTCCTGGACAACCAGGAAAGGCGGCGCGTCGCCAGGCCTCAAGCAGAACGGGTTAATTTCATGGTATTTTGCGGGCATGTCCTAATGTCATGGTGCTCGGCCCATTTCACGGTCACTTAAATAGAAAAGGCCATTAAACGGGTACGTGTACAAACAAACGCACTGTCTGTGTGGCCCAAACGGAGGGAAGGATTGTCAGAGAGGAGCTTTTACGGAAATGTCGGCGCGGCTGTCAGTCCATCTTCCGATTCCAATACCAAGGCCCACAATAAAGCGCAGAATCCAATCATTAACGAAAAAAAAGTGGTGAGTACCAACTTAAACATTCAGTCCTAGCTTGGAAAATTGCGATGTCCCTGTTTGCATGCCCCCGGAGTACACATAATATACATGGGTGCACATATGAGCGAAGGTACAATTCCTGTGCTAGTGAAGCGGGCATATGGCGCTCACACCCCAAGGATAAACACAGACAACAAGAACTACAAATAGCTGGGAAATGCGCCTCGGGGCTCTCCAATTATGTCTGAAAAGCAAAGGCTCCACAGATCACATGAAACAAAGTAACAAACAAGCTTTGGGAAAGCCAATAGGTAGGGTTTCCATTCTTAGTTGTGAGCCTGACCTACTATCCTGGTGCTGCATCTGGTTCCTTGGGATGCCAAAGGGGGGGGACCAGGCTCTTCTAATCAGTGTTTTAAGTGGAACTAAAAAAAGTGTGGGGGAGTGGAGAGGATTCCTGAAAGGGGTGGGCTTATATAATTAAGGGCTCAAAGTAAACATACAAGCTAAACTTAGTGTACAGTGCACCGCAGCACACACATTTGCATAGAATCACAACTGCAACTGGCATGTGTGACTTGTGGACTTGTATTCTGAACACTTTTTTACCCCGGACACGCACTGTAAGCAACTGGCACTGCTTTCAGCTATAACTCACTTTTACCCCGTCATAAGCACCTGGATGTGACCCAACTCAAATTATGGACTAGATAAGAGTAATATGCTGCCAGAAAAAACAGTATCTTGGAAAAAGCAAACACTCATAGAGAATGTAAAATGAAGTAAACAGTGGCACCCGGCATGGCTCGTGGGTGCAGGGAGGTAGCGATTGGTGCGCAATGTAAAAATTAAAAAAAATAAATAAATAAGCATATACCTTGCCGCCGGGTCCCACATCTCTGCTCCTGCTATCCTCGTCTGACTTGAGGAACAGGAAGCACAGTCAGGCTCCTCTAACCGATCACAATGCTGGTCTGAGCATCCTGGTTCGACGCTCAGCCAGAGAGTGCGGGCCTGGGCATGTTCTCCACGCTGGTTGCAATGCAGCCTGCATTGAGAACAGGGAAAGTGCGCATGACTGTTTTGGGCAGCCCGAGAGGGCCGGCCAAACAGTCATGTGCACTTAGGTGAGGGCAAACCACTCCTCCCCTGACTTGGTCCAAGAGCATAAGAGCCCTGCCCGCCAAGCAGCACGGACACATCCAATTATAATAACTCAAAGTTATTATTATTTTATGTGTCCTTTACTTTGCATTGCTTAAAAGCAGTGGGGTGACGCTTCTCCACTTCCGCCATAGCGGAGGAGCCACCCTAGGAAGTAAAGCATGTGAAATATGTTCAGGAACGACATGGATTACCTTACCGTTTTATATACTCATTGTTCAGAAATCTATCAGTGTTTTTCCATGAATAGTTACGGACATGAAAGCAGGGCCCACATGGGACCCTTTTCAATATCTGTTTCAAATTGCTACCGGATCTGAGCCCCAGAGGGATCTGGAAAACACACACGATGATGGACGGCATGTTGCACATTGGCACAACATTCACCCTCAGTCACATCTGGGTTTAAGCCATCGTTACTTTGCTCCCCACGCCACCCCAGTTCAGACATGGCCATATGCAAATCAGCCTTGACCCTGTGCCTCATGGGAACAGTCCAGCCCAAACTGCCAAGCCAGGTCCTCCCTGGACTGGAACCAAGCATCCTAGGACCGGTTTCGGGGTTTCACCCCTCTTCAGCCAGGACAGCTTGACTCCAGTGGCGTAGTGAGCACGGGACCCACGTCTGGGCATACCCTTCCCACATAGGGCGAACAGCAAAACACACAAGATGATGGACGGAATGTTGCACATTTGGCAAAACATTCACCCCCAGTCACAGATCTGGGTTTAATCCATTGTTATTTTGCTCACCACGCCACCCCAGTTCAGACATGGCCATATGCAAATCTGGCCCACTTAAAGCCCTGCCTCTAATGCAACAATTAAATGACGACCAAGTGTCGCAGCAATTCATTTGTTTCACTCTAAGGTGAACCAACACGTCCTGCAGTGAAAACACCAAACAAAACGATTGCTTTTTGTACAGACGCATGCACTTGATAAAGAACTAAAAGTGACAAAAAAGGGGAGAATTGAGTGCACTTCACAGATGTAAAATTGTACCTCATGTATTCCAATGGAAGCTTTTGCCAGGAGGTAGAATGAAACATCCAAGCAGCCAATAGCATGACAGTGAAACTAAAATATATCCGATTCAAGATGTGATTGACAATGGGGCAAGCCAATGACTGAAAGTGCCTAATGCAATTAAACCCAAGAGGTTGACCAAATCATACTCTTTTCATTGTAAGCAATAGGTCATGCAGACAGCTTCACTGTCAAGGTAGATGAAATGACCCAAATACAACAGCTATAAACTTTTTAAGTACAGAAATTATTCAAGGAGGCGTATGGAAGAAAAACCTAACAGAAAATACCATATCTTCAAACAGACATTTTTAAGGTAAAGTAATTCACGAAAGTGTTCTGCATTATATATAGCTTAACTGTTTGTACGCATACCTCAAACTAAACGTGGGAAAGCCGTAAAACGTACGTAGCAAGAGTACATTATGCGATAGAATGCCCGCATGAGATATATCTTCACCATTTGATCATTCAGCCGGTGCTTGGGAGTTAGAAAATTGTGACTTGGTTTAGAAAGGCTGCATTACTGTTTTGGGGAAGTGAAAATGTCTGCAATTTAATGCACCAGGTTTTTTCCCCAACTTAGAGGGAAGCAGATGTTTTGAGGACCTCAGCCATGTCCAGTGAGTGGGCTTCTTTTCCTGTAATTGTTTACGGATGTCACAACTTGACTGTTGTTATCTGGGATTGGTAAGGCTACAGCTCCGGAATTATTTGCGTGATGAACTATCCCAAACTATCGAATATAAGGAACTTGTAAGTCACAGAGCAGTTGTATGACCTAAGAGAGAGTCATAAAGGAAGGCTGGCTTCCATTACACCCATGGAACCCTCAGGTGACTCGCAGTGTCCGTTTTACCGTGAGGGCGCTTTATTGCGTATAATATGTGGCACAATAATTACATTTCGCCTAACCTTATTTCAAATCCTTGCTCTTTCGCGCCCATGGATGAGAGATCATCAAGTTGTAGGTCTTTAAAATAAATGAGGAATTTAGAATGTGACAGCAAATACCCGAACAGGCAACTTCTAGTTTGTAGCATGCACATAATTTAAGAAGTTATATATTGTTAAGGCACAGATATTTCCTGTATGTTTTTTTAAACATACAGCAGAAAACAATCTGCTTTGCTTTTCGTATTTAATTAGATCTGCTTTTGACGGCCTGTTTTTAAGGACATTATAAGGGGGTTACAATGATTGGATTTACCAATGAAATGGAAACAGCTGCATAAGTCCTGATGGGAAAGTACTGTAACGATATTATTCTCAAGCGAGTGTATTGTTTCATTGTTTATGGGCCGTTAATAAGCTAAACACCTACCGCTATAAAACAGTGAGAAGTGGAAGGTGGGGCCGGCATCGGCCCCACCGCCATTATGGTGGTCGGCCGTGCCCCCGTCCCGGTGCCCCCGCATTGGTCGGGGGCCGTGCCCCGGAAGTGATTGGATCACTTCCGGGGTCATGGAAGGCTCCTCCACGCCCCGGAAGTGATCCGATCACTTCCGGGTCGCGGGTGACCCTTTGCCGGAAACCAGTTCCAGCTGGTGGCTGGGCGATCCTTTAAAACCGGGGGGAGCGCGAAGTGCAGTCTCTTTGCACTCCGCTCCCCTCGGTAGCACACCCGTCGTGTGTGCCCCCTCCCTCGGGAGGATCTAAAACCTTTTTCCCCACCCACCATCCCTGAGATAGACGTTTGTTTTGAAGCAAAGTATGGTTAATGTGTTTTTCCACAGGGTGTCAATTATGAAGTCGAGTTGAATGTAGTGAATATAAATGCCTTTTTTTTGTCGTGTATTTAGGCGGCATTTCGAGTCAGGCGGTAAGGTCATCGGTTGGAGAGTCTAAATTTACTAATCTTTTGGGGCGACTTATTAAGTGGGGCGCCCAGAGGGGAGGGACATGTGGCTCTCACCAGACTCCAGGGGCAGTTGCAACCGGTTGGTTGGAACGGTGCGGGGCCAAAGGGGGGTTACGCTTTCCATTGGCTGGTTGGCCACCCCGCACGCGGGCGTAAGTAAGCTGCGCTGTCTGCATGGCCCCTTTATGGAGTAAGTTTTGAACGTATGGGGGTTGCCTGGTGGGAAGTACTTCCGGGTCAGCTGGGCCCACCGCGCATGCGCCCCCTGCGCATGCGCCCCCTGGTTAGGGGGCGCGGGACAATTTGGATTAAAGGGGGAGGGGCCAGCGTGTTGACCTTGCCGTAGGCCCAAAGGAATAAGCAGAAATGTGATCAGCAATATGCTTAGACTAGGATAGGAACATTATGTATTAGAGTTTTGTTAAGGCTAGGAATGAATCAAATGTACCGAATCCTGTCTTGTCATTTCTGGGTAATTGTATATTTGTTTGCAAATATGTGTGTTTTGTTAATAAATACGATCGGGGGTCTACGATCTACAGTTTATCAGTTAAATACATTTAGAAATATATCAGTTGCAACTTAATTTTTCACCGAATATAGACTGAAGCGGCAGATAAAAAAAAACTTGCTTAGTTGCTTTGAATAAGTCATACCATGGAGGTATATTCTTGCTTTTCTGTACTGAAACCTATTAATGCAAGTAAATAAACCATACTGGCAGAACTGTCTCCTAACCAGCTAATGGCTTCGCATTTTAAGGGAACCATGTTGCAGAAAAAAGAGATGAAACCCCAGTTCTTCCGTTTAATACAGAGCAACATCATGACTCAATTGTAATAAATTATTATAGTAGAGTAGTGATGCTGTTCTACAATTACAGGCGAGTTGTGATGACAACTGGACTGTAATAAGGAGATTAGGCAGAATATTGTACAGGTATTGCAGGCCTCCGTGTCTTGTAATAGCAACAGTTAGGTTACTTAAGGTCAAGACGCGACCAAAATAGAGTCAATGTACTGTAAACAGATGTTAAGTACGGGTTGAAGAGACAACTTGCTTACTCAAGTGAGGGCCTAGACATTCCCAACTCTTTAGCTCTGCTAGGTAGCACCAAACCATACAGCTCTTCAACACCTTTTATAATGTTCTGTTGTTGCCACAGTCTTAATAACCCCCCCACCCCCCCACCCCTCCCCCCGGACGAGGATTAGCAAGTACTACCACACACACCTTACACCTTAGGGTAAACTTGGGACAGCAGCTGAATCCCCTTACTAACCCCAATTGACACACAGGGCAGTCAGTAGCAGCTGGTCTCGCGGCAGAGTGGTGAGGCGGGGAAGGGTGGCGGACAGATGACAAAAAATTAAAATAACTTACTTGCTCCTCGCCGATCGCCGCTCTCCCTGCTGTGTACATGCTGAGGCTCCCAGACTGCTCACGACCAATCTAAGTGCTTCTCTCATACTGGCCAGCATGAGAGAAGCGCTAGGACTGGCCTGAGCGGGCTCTTTTTCTGCTCCAAAAGAGACTGGGAGCCTAAGCCTGCTGTTCTCTCCACCAGACAATGCAGCTCGGATTGGTGAGATGTTAATGCGCATGACTGTTTGGCCGTTCTAAGACGGCTGGCCAAACCATCATGCGCACTGACAGAAGTGCTGCCCACCTTCCGTGCCGGTCATGGCATGACCTTGCCCCCAAAGACTCAGCTCCGTCCAGAGGAAAAATAAAATAATAATACTGTTTTATTTTATTCTTTCTCTTAGCTGAACAGCAATCACGCTCCTCCGCCATAGTTAGGGAGCTGCCACAGTCTTGCACCCTTACCCCTGCTCGCATACAGTGATCCCTGGACAGACTGGAGGAACCATGATACAGGCAAGCTCATCAGCTCAGGTGAATCCCGACACACCTGCAACCTGGACACAATCAGACTACAGAACAAGAAGTGTTGAGAAAAAAAAACACATACACACACACTTTTCTACCTACGCACCCAGGAGCTAAACGTCCCATAAAGACCACCCAATGATGCTCCAATTTAGGAAACAGTTGAAGACATGCCGCTATAAAGAACACTACACTACAATGCTTTAACAGTCCACAAACCAGATACTTCTCATATCACTCGCTGACTTTATCCTCGTCTTTGACCCTGTGCAGCGATCTGGTGCCTTTTGGCTAGGCTTGTGCTATAGAAATACCACACATATACATACGACCAAAACCTGCTAGATCCTAAGAAATTAAAAGGCCAGGGAGGTTCAATGAATGAATAAAATGAAGGCCAGAAGGCTGAAATAGTCAAAGAAAGGCAGGAGATAGTTGGTTGATTTGTTTAGAGCTGTGGGCATAGAGTATCTATGAACTTGTATAATGTTTAAGGACTCATATCAGTGTGTACGGAGATGCCAGCCAACAATGTCAACTTGCGAGGCCCATCTTGACTCATCCATAAAGCATCCTTTTGAAGAACCTTGAGATACATACCTTTGAGCTTTTCACGGTCTGAAACAAATCTGGGACCGACCATGAAAGACAATAATACACATACACAAGAGAATGCACATATGTAGTACTACCAACACTTCACAAGGCTACCCAGTGATCCATATATGAAAATGAAGGCACCAGTGATGGACAGCCTAGAGTACAGGAGATGGTTTCATTGGTGACATGCTCAGTTGCACCGTACTACACAGGTAAGAGGTGAGCAGGCAGGTTTGCCCCAATGTCTTACCCACAGTGGTGACCAGGGTGCTGGCAAAGAAGAAGGCAGAGGCAAAGTCCCAGTTGCTGTCGGTGGTGGCGTTGCGTAGGAGGGACACCCCATACTTATTGGCGTTCAGCACCTTCTCCAGGAAGGTCTCCAATTTGCTCTCGTTCACGCAGACGTTTTCCCGCAGGAAGTCGGCCTTGAACTCACGCAGCTCCTGACGCTTCTTGGTTTCGTAGGGCCCCTCGATGTTGGAGACCACCAGGGCCCCCAGCAGCAGGTAAGCCACGTAGATCACCGCCAGGATAGTCATTACCACCCAGGACTTCATGGCAGAGGGTGGGCAGAGGTAGGGAGCTAGTCTGCAGTAAGTATGGTACAGGCCCAAGCAAGGGACCACTGACAAGGGCCCCTTCAAATGGGTAGAGAGGGCCGGGCTCGCTGTGACGGGGCTATCTGCAAAAAATGTTGATAAACTGGGTCAGTGTTAGGCAGTGGGGCCCTCAGAATACACGGTCTGCGGTCTAGGGCCTGTGGTGCCCTGTGACAGGACTGTGAGCTGGAGGTGGGATTAGTGCAAGAAACTAGCCTACTCAAGAGGTAGGGAGTGGCGAGAGTGTGAGTCAACTGGCAAAGAGACTGTCGAAAAGTGGGTGCAAACAAGGAAGAGACTGCGACCGTGCGGAGAGGAGCCTGAAGTGAGGCCAGCTGCTAGAGTGCTGACCCTGGGGAGAGAGTGCACGCAGGGGCGTACACCAGGGGAAATACAGTGAGAACACGAGCGGCGGGTTGT
Source organism: Triturus cristatus (assembly GCF_964204655.1). NCBI lineage: Eukaryota > Metazoa > Chordata > Amphibia > Caudata > Salamandridae > Triturus > Triturus cristatus. The sequence goes on from NC_140592.1 coordinate 466,326,828, forward strand.
CAACAAACGAAGTACAGGACAGTCAGTGTCAGAGAAAGGGGGAAGAGACTCTCAGCAAACGGGCAAGTGCTTGTCACGAAATGGGCCAGTAAGTGCAAAAACGGGGGTCAGAAGGGGGCTCTAGAAGAGACTGCGGGGTTGGAGCTCGGGTATTTAGGAGGAAGTGTATTTGTTCTCTGTGAAGAGACTGCTGCTCGGAGGAAGTTCTGATGGAAAGCATTAACCCGCTGCAAAAAAAAAAAAGTCAGCTGACAGTATCCGTCTCTGGTCCTTTGTCCCCCCCAGCGACAGTCGCTCGCCTGGGCTCAGGACTGAGCTTTCGATCACCTGCCCTCGGTTTACCTATCCCCGCTCGCTGCTCTCTTCCTGGTTCTCTTCTTTCCCCTCCGCGGTTGTCTGGGCACCTCCTCTCGACAGACGTCTCTTTTTCCGCCTCCCACTCCTAAGCGAGGAGAGCGACCGGCACCCCTTCAGGAGCAGGGGTCACACTCCCGTGTGCGCGAGAGAGCGGAGGGCCCTCTATCCCGTGAGTAGGGAGAGGCTCCACCCCGCTGAAGCAATCACTGCACGGGGGAGGAAGTTCCATGCGCGGGGAAGGGGACTGCCCTGAAACTTTTCGCAAACCGTAAAGAGGCGGGCAGTGCGCTCACGAACAAAGACCAGGGCACACATGTGAAACAGACACCTACAGAGCCCAGGCGCCCTTCCCTTGAAACAAACACCGACAGAGCTCATGAGCCCTCCCCTTCAAACAGAGTAAGGTCGCCAGATGAATCCACGTCACCAGGAACACAGCGCCAGGCCTCTTTTTTTTAACAACAAGGTGCATTGTGGGAGCTGTAGTCTTGCTTCTTTTCAAATTGAACTTCTTGGTTTACCATAGCTGGAAACGAAGGTTTACGGTAGAAAAGCCCACGGCTGGGTCAGGTGTCCCTGGTGACTGCGTCATCTGGTAACCTCAGTCCAGACACCTCGTCTGTTAGACGGACAGTAACCGATCCTAGGGGGCTCTCTCCTGTCAACCTACTCTGACCGAGCCCCCAGAAACGTAACTCTGTCCCTCCGAAACTACAGAACTCGGCCAACCTTCCTGCAAAATAGACATCAACAGAACCGTGCAACCCCCATAAAGGAGAGAACAGAGCTCCAGGCCACCCTGCGAGTTACCGACAGAGCTCGGGTGACCCCGGGACTTATACACCAAATACCCTGAGAAACAACCGGCCTCGGTAGGGTTACCCGACTACTTTTTTTTCCCTCCCGCCCAGAATCTCCGCCCTCACCTCCCCGCAATAGTTGGGCCCCAACCGAACCCAGGGTTATCTTACCTGCAACACAGACAGCTAGTACACAGCATTTTTTTTTTTGTGTGCAGATTTATATAGCTCGTACTCGACCCGAAGGTATTGGAGCGCTTTACATGAGCACCAGTTAAGTTACACAAGGATGTAATGTTGCTGGCATAGCCCGAATGAATACCACCGAAGCCTGGTGTGTGAATAACACTTATATGCTTTATTGGCTTACAGCGGGAGAGCGCCGGGCAAGACGAGACCTTCCGGTCTTATTCCCGACTCGCGCATGCACAATCGCCGCATTAGCGCTGTCCTCGCACGCTACATAACCACGTAGCATGCGAGGACTAGTGCGCAACACTACATATCTCCCTCCTTTTTGTTAAACAGAATATATAGTCCATACAGTCCTACGGGTTGCTTAGCTTCCCTCTAGTTCAAAGTCTCGGAAGTGGTTTGGTCTTACCACCACTCTGCCTGCTCTAGTACGCCTTACCGGAGTGGAGGAAGTGTCTGGGGTACCATCCTCTGCGGGGCTCCCCACCTTGTCTCTTGGTGTATCCCGTTCTCCTCTCCTCGGGGTCCCGCTCTCCTCTCCAAGCTGTTCCTCATCTCAGTTGTCACTTGATCTCCATGCTCCTCGCAGCTCCCTTCTGCCTTCATGTCCCTTTCTTCGGCTGGGTTACTTCCTTCATTTTCTCTTGGCTTTGGGTCTTGTGTCTTTTCATTCTCTTCTAGGGGCCATCTTAGGATCTTGTTGCATTTGGACATGCGGTCTTGGGACCACACGTTCCCATCACTGAGTAATGCTGCCCTATCGTACACTTCTTTCACTTGTAGAGGTGGGCTGTATTTGCTGTCTCCTTTCCTTTTCCGTATAGCTAATCTGACTCTCACCCATTCTCCTCTCTCCAGGGTTGTTCCCTTCACTTTTCTCCTCTGATTGTAGTACTCCGTATATATTCTCTGGGCCTTCTCTAGATTGTGCTGTACCACCGCAGGAGACCATTTGCTAGTGATCGTCTTCTCTCTCCATGTTACGTTGTCTTTGGTGAAGGGATGTCTTCCTCTTAAGATTTGGAAAGGGCTATACCCCGTGCCGGTGGGGGTGATGCGGTATGCCCATATCATGTTCTGTATCTCTTTCTCCCAATCCTTGCTCATCATGATGGCTGCTTGGATGAACCCCATTATGACTCTATTGAATCGTTCCACCTGTCCATTACTCGACGGATGATACACGGAGGTGTGTTGTATTTTGATTCCGTTCCTCTCTGCATACTTGTACCACTTTTCAGATGTGAATTGAGGTCCATTGTCGCTCAGGATGGTTCTCGGGATACCTTCCCTGAGGAAAACTGAAGTTAGAAACTTAATCACTGTCTCCGCATCCATTACTTCTTGGATATGTATCTCCAGCCATTTCGAGTACTTGTCGACCAGAACGCATAGATATTTGGGCGTTCCCTGGGTGTCCAGCACGGGTCCCAGAATGTCAACTGCCACTTCTTCCCACGGGCCACTCGGTAATGTGAATTTCCCCAATGCCGGTCGTAAGGGATTCAGTGTTTTGTCCGCTCTTTGGCATTGATCGCATTCTCTTACGTGTCTCTCCACCTGGACGTCCATTCCTGGCCACCAATACATGTGCTTCGCTCTCATCTTGGTTTTCACTATTCCTAGATGTCCTTCGTGCAATAGCGCGACCAGTCGAGAAACTAACGCTGTCGGGGGAATAACTTTATCACCTCTGTACAGCAATATGCCTTTGTCCCCCACTGACAGTTCCTCTCTGACTTCATAGAATTGCCTGAGCGCCTCCTGCAACCGTCTTTTCTCGGGCCATCCATGTATTATGTTCTCTTTGACCTCACTAATCTCCCTATCTTCTTCGTACGCTTGGGTCTACTCTTGATTACTTATAACTCTTTCTGGATCTTCCATCACCGCTACCAATTCTTCCTCTTCTGTTGCTGGGTTCGGAGCTTCTTCCATAGCTGCCGCTCTACTGAGGTAATCTGCTACTTTGTTTCGTGTCCCAGGTATGTACTCTACATCATAACTGTACTCTAGTAATTTTAGTGTCATCTTGGCGATGCGTGGCGTGGCACTGGCATGCCCACTCAAGGTGAGCACTTTGACTAATAGCTTGTGATCAGATTTGAGTTTGAACCTCGTGCCCCATAGGAATTGGCGGAACTTCCCCATGGCCCACACCACCGCTAGCATCTCCTTCTCGATTACGCTATATTTCTGTTCTGTGGGTGATAATGCTCTAGATGATAAACTGAGGGTCTCCGTCATTCCTTCTCTCCTCTCCTGCATGAGGACTGCCCCCAGTCCTTTCTCACTGGCATCCGTCGTCAATACCGACTGTCCGAGCGGGTCATATCCCTGCAGTGGCACGGCTTGGCTAATGTCAGTCTTCAAGGCTTCAAATTCTTTTTGTGTTTCTTCTGTCCACTTGAATGCTGTTTTGTCCTTTGTCAATTGTTGTAGGCGGTGTGTCTTGGTGGCAAAGTGTTGCACAGATTTGCTATAATATTCTGCCATCCCTAGGAAGGATCTCACCTCTTCTTTGTTGGATGGAGCCATAGCATTGCAAATCGCTTTCACATTTGCGCGTTTCGGCGTGATGCCCTGTCCTCCTATTTCATGTCCCAAGTAGGTGACGGACGTCATTCCCAGTCAGCACTTTTCCCATTCTGCGGTCAGGCCGTTGTTTTCTAGCACACGGAGTACCTTATCTAACTTCTTATCATTGTCTTTCCTGTCTGTCTCCATCACCAGTATGTCATCTTGGAAGTACTGAATACCCTCGATGTCCTGGAATAGACGATGCATCAATTTCTGGAACACCGCCGCTGCTGAGGCGAGGCCAAACGGCATTCTGCGGAATTGGTAGCATCCGAAGGGTGTTATAAAGGATGTCAGTTTCCGGCTTGTAGGATGTAGATCTATCTGGTGATAGGCCGAAGTAAGGTCAATAGTGGAGAACCACTTTACCCCCTTAGACTTGGACAACATTTCTTCAATGCGCGGCAATGGGAATTTTTCCACTATTAGGCATTTGTTCAGTTCTCGAAGGTCTACACATAGGCGGACTTTGCCATTGGGTTTCATTGCCACTACCAAGGAGGCAAGCCATTCTGAGCTGTCTATAGGCTCTATTATTCCATTTTCCTCCAGTCTGCGAAGTTCCAGTTGTACTGCTTCTTTTATGGCTAGAGGCACATTGCGGACTTTGTGGGATACCGGCCTGGAGTTCTCTTTGAGTACAATCTTGTGTGTGAATTTCTCCAGTTTTCCAACCTTCCCGCCATCTACCTTTGGGAATTTGCTTTTCATCTCTTCCAGTTCCGGCCAGCTCCCGGGCTCCGTCATAAGCACTTGCGTGTCCCCTCCTGGGTCTAACTTGATCCCTAGGTCACCTTGATCCATCCACCCTAGGACGGATGGGCCCTTCTCTGCTACATATAATTTGCACTCCGCGCTTCTTCCTCTAAATTTGAAGTTCAACTTCCTGTATCCCACCATGGGAATGGGTTCGCCTGTGTACGATACTGGTCGTATATCCGGTGGTTCTAGCCTTGATCCCAAACTGGGCTCGAATTCTTCCTTCCACACTGCTCTTTGGACGATGGTGTATGGGGATCCAGAGTCTACTACTATCTTGATTCTCACTCCTCCTATCACCATGTCACATTGCGGTTTGCGGGAGCGCTTGCCTTCAATTCCAAGCACTTGCTCCTCCACGCATAGTACACCATCTTTCTCCTCTGGTTCTTCTTCATCCCCCTGTTGATCTTGCATAACGTACTTCACCATTGGTCTCTTCATTTTCCGGCGACAAACCTTTTCGTAGTGCCCCATTATGCCGCAGAACATACATTTCGCTCGGAACGCTGGGCAACGTTTATCCTGGGCTGCATGTGCTTGACTTCCGCACCTGTAGCACGTCATGTTGTTGTCTCTATTCTGCTTCCATGTTTGTCCCTGTTTCCCTTTACATTTATTTGGTCCTTTGCCTTCAGGCGGCATGGTTTTGCTCCTTTCCTGTGGTTCAGTGTCGTCCACCTTGTTCACCATGGTCTTCTGGAGGGACTCCCTTTTCGCTGCGTCAGCACACCTTTTTGACAATTCCGCCTTTTTTACCATGGCAATTACTTCTTTAAGCAATGCCTCACTGTTTGCCCACAACTTGTCTTGCACTGTTTTGTTGGTGGTGTGCATGACTATTTGATCTTTTATGAATTCGGCATGCAGGTCTCCATACTTGCATGTCACCGCCAACTTTCTCAACGCTGCCACATAATCATCTATGGATTCACCGGTTTCTTGTTTCCTTTGCTGGAAATTGTACCGGTCAATGGAAACACACACCGCGGGGCAGTAGTGGTTGTCGAGATCTTCTATGGCGTGCCTGAATACGTCGTCGTCTGCGTTCTGTCTGGGTGTGGGAACCAGGTTCTGAAAGACCCTTATGCCTTCCGGGCCTAAGTTGTGCAGGAGAATCCTTTTCTTCCTCGCGCTGGGGAAGGCCTCCCCATTTTCCTCTTCTAGAGCTGCAATGTAGTTCTTGAAGTACTCTCTCCAATCCTCCCACTTCATTTGAAGTTCTCCAGGTCTCGGCAGAAACGGGATTGGTGTTGTTACTGAAGATGCCTGCGTGCTCATCGCGGCGCGTCTTTCTGGTTCCACCCCAGGGCCTCTCGGACTGCCTGGCGCGTCCGCGCTTTCACTTTGCGCCTGATCCTGTCGGGTTTCTCCTGCTCCCCTGTCTCTGCGTGCTGCTGCTTCCGCCAGGGTCTCTTTGCGTTGGAGTTATTCTCCGTCCTTATCTTGCCTTCTACCCCACTACTGGTACCTCACCCTGTGGTTGGCTTCTGTCCATTCTTGCTGCCTCTGCCGCACTCTCCCGCCGTGTTGCGCACCTTGGTGGGGGTCTTCCTTCCTGTGGACCCCGGTGGTGGCTTCCAGGCTGGCCTGTGCTTTCAGGGGTGGTGGCTATGTTCTATCAATCTTCCTCACCACATATTTCTCCAAAATCCCACCCTCGTCGCCACTGTAATGTTGCTGGCATAGCCTGAATGAATACCACCAAAGCCTGGTGTGTGAATAACACTTATGTGCTTTATTAGCTTACAGCGGGAGAGCGCCGGGCAAGACGCGACCTCGCGGTCTTATTCCCGACTCGCTCATGCGCAATCGCCGCATTAGCGCTGTCCTCGCGCGCTACGTAACCACGTAGCGTGCGAGGACTAGAGCACAACACTACAAAGGACACATTCATTTTTTGGTAAGCACAGGAAATTAAGTGATTTGCCCAGAATCTCAGGATGTGGAGTCCGACAGAGGCTCGAACTTTGGTTTCCCAGCTCCAAAGTCGGCAGTCTATTTGTGAGACAACACCCTCTCCCCAAAGTACTGGGTTCCTCCATGTGACTTAGACATGAAACGAATGCAGGCCGTTGCTAGATTACATCACCCAGAATTGGTGTCAACTCTTCCCTGATGTAGTGTCCAGCTGGACACGTTCTAGTGTTACAGGAATATACTGGGCCCAGAGCCATTCCCAGAGGGCTGGATTCTACACTCACCCAACACCCATTCATCGCAGGGGTCACCGGTCAGGTGACTCTTCCAATACAAGGGGTCGGGCGCACGTGCCCTAGGTCAGTTTCATACACAGTAGTTATGTGTCTGCATGGTCCTTTATGCTGCATGCAAGCCTAGGGCCCAAGGCCCTGCAATGGCGACGAGCGGATCTGACCCAGCGTGTAAGCTGGCAGCAACTTATAAAGTTTGCATGTTGGGGAGTGTAGCCTGCTCCTAAGGCACCCCCGCACCTGCTGTCAGCACGCTGCCACCCGGTGAGTAAGGGCGATGGTGCCCGCATGTTAATGCCCCTGTAGCAGCTCGCCTGCCCTGAGCTAGCACCAGCACACTGACTGGTTTTGTCCCTGGACGCAAGGGGAAGAGGAGAACTGGCCTCATGTCCTGCTGCCATGACCCTTGTAAATGCAAAAACAACAGTTGATGGACAGAATGCAGAACAATGTCATACATTCACCCCAGTACAGAGATCTGGGCCTAAATCCATCGTTTTTTTGCTCACCATGCCATTCCAATTTGAACCCAGCCATATGCAAATCAGTCTTGACCCTGTGCCTCATGGGAACAGTCCAGCCCGAACTGCCAAGCCAGGTCCTCCTTGGACTGGAAACAAGCATCCTAGGACCGGTTTCGGGGTTTCACCCCTCTTCAGCCAGGAGAGCCTGATTCCAGTCGCATGGAGAGCAGGGGACACACTTCTGAGCATACCCGTCTCACTCGGGGTGACAAATGCAAAAACAACAGTTGATGGACAGAATGCTGTGATTTAGACACACAGGGAATAGGACAGCAGTGTTTCATACTTGTGATATTTGTTTGACATCATACATTAATATGTGATTTTCTCTCCATAATAGGTAGAACCAGTACTACCAGCCATTAGACAGAGTAAGTCATGGTGGCTTAAATCCTAAACAATAATTCGTTATTGATTTCCATTCCACCTTAGTTTAGATAGTTTTTTAACTTTTGGTCCTGACAAATCGCTTCTAGACTTGTAGAATTGCGAAGAAACATGTTGACCAACAACATGGGAGAGCGCCACACCTAAGACATTAACTTAGCATTGCGCCTTTCCTCTTTATTTTAATCAGGGTAGGAGACCCCACAATTAAAGTTATTTTTGCTAGTACTCCCAACCCTGTTTTAATTTACATAAACATCACACACCACTTATTCAGCTACACTCACTAAATCTCTCACCCCCACGGCACCAAACGGCTATTTGGAAAAAGATCTCCGCCAAAGTGCCCCTCATCGGGAGTCCGTCAGGCATTGCAGCGCCGGCCAGACGAGGAGCAGCCCGATTATGAAGCATGACACCCAACTGGGTGTGTGAGGGCATTACATTCCAAAGAAATGGATTCCCATCTCTTTGACTCTGTAGCCTACTGTCCTTTGTATATTGCTGAATTTTAGATAATTCAGAAACAGCACAACTTTAATTTTCATATTGCATTTGGGCAACTGTGCTGGACCTCATGTATAAAAGCCCTTTGTCTCTCTATTTGTGAATAGGGAACCAAGCAAACAAGAGTAATTAAAAAAAACTCTGAAAAAGTGGAAAATCATTCCACACCAAACAAACGGCATAAACTCTGCCCTCCACCCTTACCCGTAGTAAGGGTGGTACTTGTGGAACACGACTCCACACCAAACATACGGCATAAAAATTACCCTGCACCCAAACCCGAAGTTGGGGTGGTATGTGTGGAAAGACGCTCTACACGTAACATGAAAAAGTGCACAAAACTACACCAATCAAGTAGTAAGAGAAAACAGTAATCACTAGCAAAAGCACTCATTCTTCAAAAATCTGGCTTCCTGTCAGCCCTTCACCCAAACCTGAAGTAAGTTCGGTAAGTGTGGAACAAGGAACAACCCAAAGTTAGGGTGGTAAGTGTGGAAAGATGCTCTACGCGGAACCTGTAAAAGTGCACAATGCTATACCCAATCAAGTAGTAAGAGAAAACAGCACACACTAGCAAAAAACACTCACTCTTCACAAATCTGGCTTCCTCTCACCCCTTCACCCAAACCCGAAGTAAGGGCGTTAAGTGTGGAACAAGGCTCCACACCAAACATATGAAAAAAAAACTCTTCAAGCAAACAACAGTGGGCTAATACAACCCTTCACCCTAAACAAAATAAGGGTGAAACAAGACCACACACACATCATCTGGCTTCAACCCTGCCCTTCACCCTCACCCCGTAGGTAGAGTGGAACAAAAAACATCAGCTCTGCCCTTCACCTTCAACAACTGCAACAGAACCCAAAAGAGTAAGAAACGTATCCACTGCCCCAGCACCAGCCCCAACACAGGGCACAAACGCACACTCACTCTGCCAAGACCATAAACAAGAAGGTATAGCATAACACCTCATGGCAGGTAAAAAAAAAAAAACCTTGAACACAACAGACGCTCTTAGGCCCCAAACAAAGGCACACTAAACACAAAGTCAAAATACCCTTAACTCTATACCCTATTAAAATTAAAGTATGGAAGACCTTTACACTAACAATGGTGGAGAAAACACATCTAAAACATCCTAAATCATCGCAGTACTAAACATTACAAAATCATCATAGAAACATTCACTCTCATGCAAGAGAGTGATCCTTCACCCCAGTGAGCAACTCCTCACCCGAAGTCTTCCTCTACTTTTCGGTACCTAAATATGCTACTAAAAGAAACTGCGAACACCGTTGCTGGAGAGGATCCATGAGACACTTGATAATCAGAAAGCGCATTCATAAGGCAGTCTCCTCAACAAACAATATTGCGCAACTCCAAGTATGCAGCACCCTGAAAAAGTAGTGGCAAAGTCAGGTCACTATCCATGCAGAAAAACAGCAGTACCACAAAATGGAGATAATAGAATGGTCAAAAACGATTAAAAGTGCCACAAACCAGACCGCAGATGAGCTGAAAGTCCAAATTGAATGACGGTGGTAGAAGGTGGAGGTCATGCCGGACCTCATCGCGTTAAAAGGAGATTCCCAAACTGCGCTCCCCTAAAACGGACCGAGCGTGCTGTGGTGAAGCACACAACAGAAGAAGTAAACTGTTGATGCCAACCGCAAGATGGCAGGATGCAGAACGACGTAGAGCCTGGTGGCTCCAGGCACATACGTGCTGCAGAGCGTCCATTAACAGCTGTAAGCTGCGTAGATACGACGATGTCAGAAGGGATCCCCCGACAGCACAACAGGACTCCATAAAGCAAGTAAGATCGTGCGCTCTGAGAAAGACACATGCTGTTGTCCAAACCGCACCAACAGCGGTTAAACTGTCACTAGTCCAGGGGCTGCAGGGACAATGATAAAATCAAAAATAGTCTTAACCCCAAAAGTCAGCACCTGCACACAGAATGTGGGCTTCTGATTTACTTTTAGATCAGACACACGTCAAGTGGATTGCCGGCAACGCGACAGTGATGAAAACAGCCCACACAACAGACCGAAGTGAAGGGTGTTTTACCAAAGATTTCCAGAGCAAAAATAGTCAAGTGCCACCAACAGTAACAGCATGTAGTTTCTCACATGTACCTCGGCTGATCTGCAATATGCCGCACAACATTAGTAATAGAAATTCCATCTTCTCTGTTCAACTCTCTGGCCCGTCTCCCATGAAAAGATCTGCAAGGAGTCTAAGTGTGCCAAGTACTCCACCAGAGTTTAAATGAGATGCTGTTGGTGCTGATACCGCTTCCCATACATTTGAATACACAGTCATTGCTTGTATGCCCTGGCTGGTAGGCTATCTGTTAGAATAGGACACTGGTGGGGCTGTAGGGTATACAATCTTTCTCTGTATTTAAGATTTATTTAAACATTTTCATCCAGTAGGCTCTTTTGGTTGTAGTTACTTATAGTTTGTAGTCCTCATACACACATTGATTCTTCTTCAGTTCCTTAAAATCGTCGCCAAAATATGTGGTAGAGAAAGCAGGTCCAGTTCCACGTTGTTTGATTAAGTAGGTTTATTAAGTAAGATGGTAAGAAGAGAGCCCCACCAGGAGCAGCCATTCTGCTGCTCAGCCCATCCTCCAACTGACACCCTTACTCATCCAACATTCCACAGCCAACTCTCACACCAACATTCCACACCACAGTCACACTGGCTGAGCAGCAGGTATAACAGAATGGTCGCTGCAGTGCCACATAACTCACTCAACCACACCGCACCCGGCAGGGGGACTGCTGCCTCGGTACATGGACAGAGACTGCAAAGGAAGCCCTGCTGCAGCTGCAGTACATAATCCATGCAGCTTCTTCAGTTTAAGCCCATGGCAGCCCGCTGCTAAAAAACAGCTGCCGTGGCCTGTGAAGAGAAGTGCGGCATCCCAGTGAGCAGTAGTGCCACCTAGCAGCTAGTTGCGGCACCACATCAAGGAAAGTAACAGTTTGCACATAAACAACCTCAACAGAAAAGACACCCAAAATACATACAAACCTCTCCAACATATGTGCAAACCCCTGCGCCAGCACTGATGAAAGCACAGCACCAGCATCTCCAGCCCGACATAGCCTGCATTTGACGGCATCACCGAGTAACAGGTATGCTGCGGCCCTGATGGGACTGCGCTGAGAACAGACCTGCCACACTGTCTGGCTACACTGAGAACAGACATGCCACACTGTCGTCCATAGGAGGAAGACCCCACAGATACTCTCTCATGTTGCTTTTGTTGCTCATGGTACAGAGGGTAGCCTCCGCACTTAGCAAGTGTGAGCTACATGGCCCACAGTTTAAGGAAAAGGTGTTGTGGCCTGAAAGAGGTGGCTGGAGCGCAGTGGTTAATTTGTAAACAAATAAGTGCCGGGGCTTTCGTCAGGAGGCAGCTTGCACCAGCCCATTTGTCCTGTTAGCGCCGCCTACAAAATAACCAACTATTCACCATGAAAGTGGGGTGAGGAAGTGATGTAATGGCCAGAGCTGCCGACTTCGGAGCTGGGGAACCAGGTTCGAGTCTCGGCGTTGGCTCAACATTCTGTGATTCTGGGCAAATCAATTAATCGCCCATGCCTACCATAAATGTCCTTAACTGGTGCTCATGAAAAGTGCGGGTGTTGCCAGTGTTGATAATTAAGTGCCGGTGCTGAGCACAGGAATCTACAGGCTCAAATTAGGCCCTGCTGCAGTGCCACCTAGTGGACATGTGCTGCCACCACTAGAAGAGAGTAGTCCTTCATGTTCCCGCAAAGCACTGCCAGAGTCCCATTCCACGGCGAGTATTGAGGAGAGGAGTGCCTCGGTTATGTACCCACGTCTAGTGAGGAGACCAAGGCAAAGGTCCAATCGCATGCAAGAAGTCGAGTTGAAGAGACTACACACTGCTCCCAGGCTCCGCAGCAAGAGACTATAAACTCCCGCTGAGTGCCCCAAGAAGCCAAGGCTGCCCCAGTCAAGAAAGTTGTCAAGACCACTGTGGAAACCCCAGGCTATGAAGCCATAAGCTGCCAGGAGTTCATTGAAAGACAAGGCCATGAAGCGTCAAGTAGCCAAGAAAGGTCCGGTGAAGGTAACGTAACCAAAGACAGCCAAGCCAAAAAGCAGCAAGCCCCACAAAAGGCACGAGGAGAATGTGCTATGCGCGTGCGCCCCCAGTGGCTGTCTGATGCCACGGCAAGTGAGGAGATAGTGCCCCATTACCCCAGTGGTGAACAGCCACCACCTCAAGAGAGAGGAACGGGTGCCCAAGGAGCCAGCAGAAAGACTTTCTAATAGCCCACCACTGCCTGGCGGGGCACCAGCTCACAAAAACGTACCCTGCACAAGAAGTGAGAGCCTGAGAGCACACGATCATAGGTGCACAGTGGGCAGCACCTGGAAATCAGACCGTACGGATAGGAGCCTGAGAGAGAGCCCTCTGAGAGATAGAAGCAATGCTGGACGACAGAGCCTGCACTAGCCGGCCACACCAGCACCGAATGGACACCGTTAGCTCATCATTAAGCATCTCACATGGAGTGACAGATCCTTCCAAGCACAGCTGCACTTAGGCAGGACCAAGTGCAGCGGCGGCGCAGGCTCAAGGTGCAAGCACTACGCCCAAGCGAGAAGAAGAGGTGAAGGAAGAAAGGTAGCTCTCCATCCAGGGAGTGGAGCACCAAGAAGATCCCTGAAGAAGGGACAGAACCTGTGAGAGGTTTGTGGTGAAGAAAAGAAACAGTCTTATGAACAGCACACGGCCAGGGAGGTCTCTGTGAAGAGAGCATCACAGCGACACACCTGGTCAGAAGAAAGAGAAGAGAAACAGTCCTATAAACAGGACATGACCAGGAAGGGGACATCACTGCGAGAGGCCTGGTCAGAAGAGTGAAGAGCGTGACATGAGACCACATTGCGGAAGAGTCGAGGAGAAGAGTGTGCCATGATGCCGCATCGCGAAGAAGAAAGAAATGGATAGAAAGGTGTGTGTCAGACCCATCACACAGAAGTTCCCAACAACCACAGATGCACTACAAAAAGGAAGGAAGAAAAGGAGAGAAAGGTGTGTGACAGACCCTTCACATAGAAGATCCCGACAACCATAGGTGCGCTAGAGAAAGGAAGAAGAGCGACAAGAGCGAGGACACAGGATGGCAAGTGGCAACCAAGTTCCTCCAGCGATCCTCACTCCAAGCAAGAGATCGCCGCCTGTAGCACAAGTTGTCAAATGGAAAAGTCGTCATCAGTACTATGTGCATCAACAGAACCACCTATGGAGCACAGCTCCTCCAGAGTGGAGCCTTATGCCTGTGAAACACCCGGAGACTAACCATGCATCTCTGGTCCTGTTGGAGGTTGACCACCCAGAGACCATCTGCTAGACCCCATGTGAACCTGAGTCCTGCTAAGGATAGTACATGCGACCATTGTATAATCTAACCTTGAAGTAGCACGAGCGATAGGGACGTGGCCCTGTTTGAAGTTTCGCAGCGACCCCTTCACGCAGCATTAAGTAAGGTCCTGCACAGCCCACAAAGGGGCAAGGGCCTCGAAGAATTCCTGTGTGAGGGAATCCCAGCATGAGAGATGAGTCTGCAGCCGCTCCACAACAGGCATCGGGAGGTACTGACTACACGGAGGGAGAATGGTCACCCAGTGACTATCTGTAGACACCTGCGCACCCTGGTACTGCTGGCAAGAGCACACAGATCATGAGACAACCACCCTTTGTGACTAAACGAACGACTTGGACTTGGCCCTGTTGGTGGTTCCTCAGTGACCCCTTAGTGCAGCCTATGAGAGACCCCGTCCAGTGGCATCTCAGCAAAAAGAGCCACAAGGAAATTCCTGTGTGAGGAAATCCTGGTAATAGAGAGAAGTCTGAAGCTGCTCTACCAATGGGTACCAGGAAGCACCAAGGCCTCAGAGGAAGACACCCGAACATCTCACTGTCATGCCCAGTCTTTACAGGTTTGCCATCCATGGACCCAGTGCGCCTTCAAAGAACCTGCAGCGGACTCCACTACTGCTTCTGATGCACTCCCCAGTTTGAACTGGTTGAATCACTCCAATTTCATGAGTGCAGGTGGAATCAAACAAGACCACACAGATGGACTGTGACCCCCATGGACGTGTGAGAGAGAGAAATTTAGACTCCATCCACATCGTATTCATGCCCACAGCCATCTGGTGAAACCAAGGGTGTGTGCCGTAATGCTGGGTGCTCTCAGCTGCACCGCTTAGTTGATCATGTAGAGTCCTGTGGACTGCCTGAAGAGACTCAATGGTGTTTTGCTTTGTTGTTTATTCACTACTACAGGTTGGACTGGTTTGTTTCTTTTTCAATAAAGTTTGGGAGGGATGGAATGTCCTACTGGACATGTTCTAGTGTTCCAGGAATGTACTCTGTCCCCAGCCACTCCCTGAAGGCTGCCTTCTACACTCACCCGACACCCATCTATCACAGGCATCACCAGTCAGGTGACCCTGCCAATAAAAGGGACCGTGTGCGCATATCCTGGACCAGTTCCACATACAGTAACCATGTGTCTGCGAGATCCTTTATGCTGCATGCCGGCCTAAAGCCCAAGACCCTATACCTGAGATTAGGGAGATAGAAAGTGCCTTACGCACAAGATAGACACCAAGAGACTTCCAGAGCTCTTGTGCTTACTGGGTCCATGGGAGAGTAGCTCAGCCAGTCCAGGTTTCTGTCTTTGCCCTCTGGGAGTTGTAGCCCTTTTTATCCCGTGATAAAATCTGAACTTCAAGTCCCAGAATGCAAAGAACAAACCTGGACTGGATAAGCCACACGCGTATGGACCCAGGAAACTTGGCGCTCTGTAATCCAATACCAGACTTTTGAAATGCATTCAACCCAATAATCACAAGGATGGTGATCACTTACATCACTTTGCATTCCAGTCCTTGTAGCTTGACATTTGGTTTTCAATATGAAGAATACAGGTACCAAAATGCAAAGTGACATTTGTTATAAAACAAAAAAACAGGACTGGTTGACCATCATTCACTTCACAATGGGGAACATAAGACAATTTACCGTGTTGTCATTCCATGCAGAGAGTACAGCATGAGCGCCAGAGCTGCAGTACTTTCAATTTTACATTTAGGGGGGCATGAACACCAGAGACAATATTGAATATAGTGCCACAGGGGCTCAACGGGCATGTTTGCTTGTTGCGTGTTTCCAGGATACTTTTATATTACAGAAGGGGCAGCTAGTGCTTCATTTCAGTCGGGGGTTGCAGGTGGAGAGCACAGCACTAATTTTCGGGGACCAGCACCTATTTATCTCCAAGAGACTTTAATCCAGAGCATGAGAGAAAAGCAGAAATAGGGAGTGAAGGAGGAAGAGAAAGATGGAAAGCAGTAATAGAGAGATAAAGGGATGAGAAAGAGCCTACAAGAGTGAGCTAAAGAGGTAGGGAGGTACTGTAAAATAGGGATATGGGGAAATCAAGACTACACTGGCTTGGTATTTGATACCCCAACCTTTGTTACTGGAAGGATGCTTTTGATCAAAACTCTGGGCACCAGCAGCCTACCTTTCAGCGCCAAGGGTCCATCTAGAAGTGTAGAGGCTTCCACAAAACAAGGGAATCTCCCGCCTCACTCTGCGGAACAGCCGTCTTATTGAACAAACTTGTTTTAAAAGACACCTTTACAGAAGAGTGCTTTATTTTCTTCTTTGTGTAGCCTCTAAATGAAACCAAAACGTTTTTCCTTCTTTAAGCAGCTTGGTCACTCTCTTTTGGAGACTATGTCTGCTGAAGACTCTGCTTAATCTTCCGTGAGGCAAGTTTCAAAACATGAACTCTGACCTCGGTGGTGAAAAACAGATTCTCATTCATCTTTTAATGTCACTCTTGGGACAATTTAAAATGCCAATATAGGACTGGCATTTTTACAGTGCATATCCCTAAATTATGTACTTTAAGGTGATCTTCAATGTGATGAAGGAAAATGAGGCACAATTAAATATTAATTGCCTAGGATCATATAGCTTGGTCAAGCGGCTAAAGTGAGTTGATCACATGTTTCACATTATGCAATTCAAACACTAGATAGCAATTATTTCTCTCTCCCATTTTACTTCATTTTTTTTAACACAAAACACAATGGCTATGAGCAAACACAAACACCAGCACAAAGGGTGGGCGGAATTGCGTAGTCGCGTTATGCAAAGTTCCGCGAAACAGTAAAAAATCTCCGCGAGCACGCAGAAATTCAGAGAACACGCGGAATGGCTTGTCACGCCCGTTCGCGATGTGTTTTTTCTTGCTCGCGTAGAAATATCTTGCTAACTTGCCAATAAGGTCGCTAATGGGTGCGGCCATCTTGTTTTTCACTCGTCCCGCCTATTCGCGATGCTTATTTCCTGTTCCGGGTCGCGTATTGCATGCTCCCGCCCGTTCGCGATGAATACTTTCTGTTCGGGAACAGGTATTACATGTTTGCGACGCTTTTTGCGTGCTCGCGGGAAAAACATTGCGCAAACTTGCCCATGCGGTCGCAATGGGCGCGGCCATCTTGTTTTTCACTCTATTGCTATGGTTCTGGGCCTGCTTTTCTATCCTCCCTCCATCTTTGCAATCCTTTGTTTCTGTACACTTTTTAAAATCTTTTTAATTTATTATCTATCTATTTTCCTGATTCTATATTTTGACTTTTTTTCTAATTTTGTGACTTTTTTTACTACTTTTTCACTCTTTTTCTATAACTTGCTTTTTTCATTTCTTTTACTTACTTTTCGAATTCCTCCCTTTTCTTTTCTGCCCCCCCCCCCCGAGTCCTAGAACCATGGCCAAAGGTGTGGGCAAGTCGAAGAGCAAGGGCAAGGCCGCTCGTGCTCGCAGCAGCGACTGCCTGCCCTGCAGAAGACAGCGCCCAAACGGGGTGCAGGTACGGGCCTTATTTAGTGAGGTGGAGGTGGCTGCACTTGTTTTTTTTGTACATTGCCACCTCCCCTTAACCCTGGCAGCAGACGGCAGGCCTGGGTCTGGATACGGGCTCCGGGAGCATCGCCAGTGGTGGGGAAAGTTGCGCCGGGCAGTATTTTGCTGCTCTGGGGTCCGGCGCACCCCTAACCAGCTGATGCACCGGTGGTCCGATATCCTGGACCGGGAGCAGGACCTGCTAGGACTGGAGGTCCCGGGGCTTGGTGAGTAGCTATTTAATAATGCTACTTTTTGTTCTTCTGCTTTGTGTTATATATTGCGAATATGTTGTTTACATATATGTTTTTTTGAGCGTTTAAAAAAATATTTTATCTGTTTCACACCAATCATCCATGTTTGTCTCTTTCTTTCTTACATCTTTCATGACCAGCACCCAGGAGCAAGAAGACGGGGTCGGAGTCGGCAGGAGCTGGAGAAGATGCCTCCCAGGGCCAGGGACGCTCCTCTACCAAGGGCTCTGCTGCTGGCCCCAGTAAGTCCTCCTGTTGTTAATATTAATAATTATACTTCCCTTACTGTTACTGCACCTTATTTTTTCTGAACTATTATTTCAATTTCCTAATTCTATTTTTGACAAAATCTTCTTCGATCTAGACAATCTGTTTCTAAATTCTTGTTATCCCTGCCTCTAACTGCCTCTGCTATGAATCTCTGTACTACTACTATTAGTCTGTCTGTAGCTAAGCTCGCCCAGGTGACTGACTAGCTGTAGTGTCTCAGCCCCCCGAACCCCCCGAAGATACCCAATGATTAGACCGCCCAGAACATAACACTACACTCCTGACCTCTCACACCCTTTCGCTCACTCACTCGTTTAAGTCCACACCAAATACCACTGAGTCTATGTAAGTTCAAAAGGTTTATTTTCAACTAACAAGTTCTATACGTTGTTCTTTAATGCAGTATACGAGCCAGCTCCAACAGATAAATGCATAAAATTACAATTTAAAACAATAAACATTGTTACAACTACAAGTCTATAGAAGACATAAGGGGAAATCAATCATGATGATAACTGAACAGTGGTGGAAAAACCACCCTCCCCTTGGTAGGAATATAGTTTATATAAAAGTATAAATGAAGATCTCTGAGCCAATTCTGGGGGAGCCCTCACCTTAGAAGAACCTAGAAGTACTAATTACATCATAAGCTCTGCAAAGCTCTGGTTTGTAGAAGACAATCTTCTGTCTGTTATGAGAAAAATGGTGCGCGTTAGTATTTTGCAAGCATTTCTCAGTCGTGCCAAAAGTGTAGCATGTTATGGCTAAGCAATACGGACTGACCACCTGAACTCCATAACAAAGTGGCTTGTTTATGCAACCTTGTACGCAGCGCTCAGACAGTAGCAGTACTATGTGAGCTCATGTGGGCTCAAAGGCGTCTTATACAACAAGCTGCGAGGTAACGTGCGCAAAAATAAAAGACACCAAGCTAAAATGGTTGCATGGCTCAGGCTAACTTAGTAAAGACTAGAACGACCCTAGGGACCATGATATAACAATACTAGTGTCTACTGTACTCTAGTACCCGATTTGTACAAGTAATGTATGTTGTATATGTATGTATTAACTTTTTTTTCAATCTTGCCAGTGAACAAGAATAAATAGGGGGATGTGCATCTAAAAATGTGTAATGTTTTTTCTAGGCGTACTACCGACCACCAGTGCCGGGGCCAGGGGCGATGGCGACGTGGCCACAGAGGGAGCAGAAGGAGAAGGGGATGCGGCAGTTGCAGGAGCTGCAGGGGGTGAGCCAGCAGCAGTGGCGGGCGGTGGTAAGTTATATTCCTTACTTATTGACATTACACTCGCTGCCAGGGTGTACACTGTACTGTTGAGACTTAGTAAGTAAGAAGTTGTGAACGGTTGGAAAAAACACCCTTTACCTAGCAATGGCATTAGCAATAGCATTAGCGGCGGGAGTGTTGAGTAACCAATGGCCTCTTCTATCTGACTTCAACTCAGCTGTGAAAGTTTTATGGAGAAGACTAAAAGTCAGATCAGATTACCTGGATGGGTTGGTTGAACGAAAAGGGAAAGAAGGGTGAATGGAGGAAGGACGTGCAAGATGTAATATTTATGACTGGCAGAGAAGAAAAGGATACAAGCTTCCCCACCTGCAGACAGTAGTAAATAAAAATAACGTGAATCTGCGTCATAACTCAAGTATGTTTGTCTAGGGCACAAGCTGGCATGCCGGCTACAATAAGGTTACATAATTTCGCTAAACAAGAGAGAAGAAAAAGAAGAAGACTGGTGTACTGTGTACTCGAGTCCATAGTGCTAGTATAATGCCTGAAACTCCCACAAATGTAAGAGGCAGCGGAAGTGGGAGGATAGATACATACCACAAATGCTATGGACTGTGCTTGCTAGTGCTACTGTGCCACTATGTGTTGACATTTTGTGTTACTGTTTTGCTAAGAGTATTGGTTACAACAATAGTATTTTTTTCTTTCTTGATATAGCTCCTCTTTCCCAAGCAAAACCAACCAGGAAGGAGTTGGCAGCCATGGCCCGGCGCTGGTAGATGGAGGCCATCAGCAAAGAATACTGGCGGCTGGTGGTTCTTGCGGAGGAGGAGGCGGGAGCTGCTGCAGCCTCCTCCAATGCCCCGGGCCCCAGCCAGGCCCCTCCAGTGTTACGGCGCCGCCGTCTGGCAATTTCCCGCTGCTGCACTTTGATATCTAGCACTGCTGCTCCGCCCGTGGATGCAATTGTCGTGCATTAAAGTGCCGCATGGCCCACCTAGAGGAGAGAATTAAGGTCCTGGAGAGGCAAGCCCGCCGATGAGTTGTGATCTTTTTTTATTTCTTTTTTTGGTGGGGGGGGGGAATTGGGCGTTGGTGTTTACATATAATGGACATGGACATGGTTGGACTTTTTCATTTCGGACATTGGTTGGGGATAAGGAAAGGTGTTGTTTTGGGGATTTTTACATAGTTTATTTTTGTTAGGGGATTAAATTAATGTTTTGTGGGTGGGGTTACAGTTTTACATCACACTGTTACCTTATCTGCTGCAGGGCAGGGCCACAGCCAGTGTTTGAGTTAAATAATCGGCTGACTTTGTAAGACACAAACAGATAGATGCGGTACCCCTCACTGAGTGACTTGTCCTACTAGTACTGTCAGTCTCTCCTCCTAGTCTATGGATTCTGCAACTGGACTCAAGGGGTGTGTGAATTAATGAAACAATTTCCATTATTAATTATGCCTCCCCCAAACTTCTTCTCTTACTTGTGCTTGATGTTTAACTTAGGCACAGTGAATGGCTGCATGGTGATGATGATGGTTTGGTTTCCCAACATGCCATGGTTGTGGTGGTAGTAGTAGACACTGGCAGTAGCATGTGCAAAATAAGAAAATGAGAGTCAGTCACCTGAGAGAGACTGTGGGAGGAGTAGTAGAATGAATACAGTGCAGACATTACTGCCAAACAATAATATGCCAAAATAAAACAAAACATAATGGTGGCGGGGATAGCCTAGTACAACAAGTTACAAACTATAGATGTGTCGAGTCACTCAATTAGACCTACACTCGACACAAGCGTAACATTTAGTGATGTGTAGGAGGATGACAAATCCAATCGATGCCGGCAATTAATGATGATGGATTAGGTTCCTTTGGAAAAAACAAATTACCTTGCAAATATACTGATCATGGGTGGGCAAGCAGAAGAAGATCCTCGCCCTGCCTTGAAATTGAATTAGTGTTGCTTTAGCCACATCTGCCCCAGCAAGCGTGTGATCAATTATTGGTGTACATTTAATTTAGTCCTACCTCAATAAATCACACAGCCCGGGGGAAGAGGGTTAGTGTTTGATAAATGGTTGGGAAGGGGGGTTTGGGGAAAGGTTTGACAAAGAAAAACACTACGCATGGACAAACAACAAAACACAATCTTGGCAGACGACCATATCCATAAATCTGTTAAGGGAAAAAAAGGAAATGCATTCATGATGATGATATTGATAACTTGATGGTTAATGATAAGTAGTACTCACTAACTACTACTAGACAATTAGACAGTAGTACACGGCAGCAGTATATTATGCAATGTGGCTGTGCCTTGCCTGTCTGCCCTCAGAGAGACCCAAATTACATACAGTTTCTGTTCTGTTGTATCGGGCTTACTTTTAAAGATAGCAAAGAAAATTAAAAAATAGCTGTAGGGATGAATTATAATAGGCAGAGAGCAAACATTAATAACAACAACACACAGTCGTAATGATTGAAGATAAAAAATGAATCAAATTATTTAAAAGATGATGAATGTTGATACTGTTGCTGTATGTTGTTATCCGGGTCAAATTGGGCAGCTGCATCTCGGCATTCCTCTTGGTCCTCCCTTCCATGGACGCTCTATCCATCAATCTTGGGTGACGCCACTGCCTGTTTGGCAGATGTGGATTGGTAAGGTAAGTGTGAGTTTTTTTCCCCAGTAATATAGCACAGGGTAAGGGCCGGCCTGTAATTGTAGTTGGAAAAACAAAAAGGGATATTGAAAAATCAAAGAGAAAAAAATGCATAAATTACGGTGGAGTGCGACAAGAACACTTTTAGTGGCGGCATGGATATATCATGTCTACTCTGTTTTCAGCATTAACATACAACAGGACAGAGCAGGCCCACGGCACCCGTGACCCATCCTCCATTTAGCATACATTTTTTGACAGAGGCAGACAAAGCACATATACAACAACATAGCATTTTACAAATTAAGTGACTAAATCAATGCACCGCTGTCAGTCATACCACTACACTCGACTCAACTCCACCACTACACAGACATGTAGGTCTGCTGTGGTTGTTGTTGATTTGTTTACCTTTTATGCCACTCATGAAACGCCCTGACTTATTCCATCAATCATCTCCGATCCTACTGAGTGACTGCGAAGATACTATGTCACTGTGGTCATCATCATGGTGTTGTCCAACTCAGTGTGCAGTGTACAGAGTGAGTCCATATTCCATATTCAAAATGCAATGGATTGGCCTGCAGTAGAAGTACAATGTTGGTATTAAAAAACAAGAAGGGAAACATTGACTTGAGTTACTTTTTGTGTAGATTAAATAATAGTACACAATGAATTCACTTCATGCACAACAAACAACAACAACACAAATCACTCAGTCAGATTCCAATGCATGCCATCATTCATTACCTGTTTCTTCTCATCTTAACTTAATAAGGGGCAGTCTCTCTCGGGTCGGAAAGGAGGATAGCTATAGTAGTCATTTCATATTCCAACAGGGACTCAACAAGGCAACATTTTCTTTTTTCTTATATTCTACATCCAATCATCATCTGACTTGAGGGAAATAGATTAGAGCGAGTCAGGAGGATGGAGGATGGAGGAGCAGGACTCGGAGGAGTGGACTTCAGTGAAATGCAGATAGCTGCAACTGCAATATGGCAATAAAAAGACTAGAAGATGGTGGAGATGGATTTGTTGTGATTCGAAGTTTCTAACCAGAAAGACAGACAGACACAAATAAAAGTAAATAAGGGAGGAAGAAAGTAAGAAATTCAAGCCTAGTTCTCAGGGAAGTATAGCTCATCCTCAAACTCTGGGGGTTCAATCAGAAGGAGGTAATCATCATCTAACACACTACTTTTGTCACCTAAGTTGCTTTCCTCATCTTACTGCGCTGATTCATGTATTGTGTAATTCGGTGGTATAAAGTGCTGATTCATTTTGATCATGGTTAACCTCTCCACGTTTTTGGGCGAGCGACTGGTCCTTTTCACTGTTACAATGGCACCAGCAGCACTGAAAACACGTTCAGAAGAGACACTTGTGATAGGGCAAGCCAGATAGTTTATCGCCAGCCTGCTGAGCATTGGCCATTTTCTATACCAATACCGCAATGGGTTTTGATCAATGTAGACCTCTGTTGGGTTATCCTGATAGGCCTGGACCCTCCGCTCAATGTTCAGAGGTGCTACAGTTTGTTTGGCCTCTTTTGTCTTTGCATCAGCACTGGACCTAGCAAGCCCTTGCTGTAAATACCAATCCTGTGCCGATTTTATTGGGGCTGATGATCCGGTTCTTGCTGTTGTTATCGATAGTGTTGATGACCGCACTGAATCAAACGCACTGCCCTTAGGCTCTGAAGTGGAACTTGACGCCGGATGCCCTGCTGTAGTACTTGTTGTGGGTTTGAATAGCAGGCCTTTAATTGCCAGCCGTTCATTTTCAAAAAGAGTGGCTACCTCAGCTATCCAACTTTTGTACCAGGCAACGTCCACTTCTGAAAAAGGAATTAATGTCTTACTGTTCAGTGCCGATTTGTACCGTGGATCTAGAATTGTGGCACAAATGTAATGTTTTTCTGACACAATCTTAGTTTGCACCCTTGTATTTTCAGCTAAGCGACGGGATAAGCTCTCCATCAACTGATATCCTTAATTTCTTTCCTCCACGCCTATGTACGCTTCAGACACCTTCTTAAGCTGTTGCTGTAGCATTTGCAACAATGGGATAGCTTGGCCCATAGCACAGTGCTCCTTGCTGACTTCACATGTGAAGACCTCGAAAGGAAGAAGCATCTCTGTCAGGCATTTAACTAGGCATCATTGGTCCATCTGAAGGGTCATGCCTTTCACAGTAGCATCCCCTCTTTGCATGACATATTCATTGATTCGTCTGTACTGCTCAAACAGACGGTCAAGCATGTAATAAGTAGAGTTCCAACGTGTTGCCACCTCCTGGATGAGTGCTTTGACTGGCATTCTATAGTCACGTTGAATGTTCTTCAGCGGCTTCCGGGCTTTAAAAGAATGGCTGAAATGTGTACATATTCTTCGGCAGGTGGTCAGTAAGTTGTTGACTATGGCTTATTTTTTCAGAAAGTCTTGAACAATAATGTTAATGCAGTGCGTCAAATTGGGACCCTGAAATAGGCACCATCCTCCAAGGCCTTAAGTACATTACTGCCATTATCCGTGGCAACAAAACCAATGTTAAGCCCTCCTGGGCGCAGCCATTCAAAGACTTTGCTGTTAAACTCTTCCAAAACGTTTGCAGCAGTATGAAATTTCTCCATGGCGAACATGGCTACACTTGCATGTTTCCAAGTAGCATTAAAAATCTCACCAGTGCCAACAAGACCTGCTTCAGATATCTTTTCTCTAACCCCCACAAAAGAGATCCAGTGTACAGTGATGCACACGCAATCAGTGGCTTGGCAACTGGTTCACATGTCTGTTGTCGGGTGGATATTGTGAACAGCACTCTGCTGCAAAGCTTGTCCAAGCAATTCCAGCACATCGTGATGTAGTGCTGGAACAGCAACTCTGGTGAAATAGGACCGTCTGGGAACCTTCCATTTAGGGCAGATGGCTGACACAAATTCAAGGAAACCCACCCCTTCCACAGAAGAAAAAGGGAGAAGGTCCAGCGCTAACATTTTAGCCAGCTCTGCATTGTACAAACATGCCATTGGGTGGTTGCGTTTGTACTGCCCCTCCCACCTAAGCATGCTGTCAATGGAAGGCTGGAATATTTTCCTTTGTGGTGCAGCTGTCTTCTTGAACCCAGTTAGGCTTAACAACGTACTTTCTTTAATTGCAGTGCTACTCGCCTGCCTTGGTGTCTCAATCTGACTCTGAGTATGACTCTTCTTACTACGGTGCCACTGAGATGTTGCTGAGGATGTGGGCTGTACCGCTCTACTGCTGGGGACAGGGCTAGAAATGTCTCCCTCTTGTTCACCTTCCACCGCGATCATATCTTCTTCTACTTCTTCTTCCCCACCAACAGCAATGGGTGCAGTTTTACTATTTTGTAAGTGAAGTAGGTGAGCCTCATACTGGATGATGTGGTGTTTTTTTAGATTACTTGTTTGTCCTCTGGTACCATAGTTTGTACCGAGCTTACCCCGCCTAACAGCGTGTCGACAAATTGAGCATGTAGCAATGTTCTCCTCCGTACTGCTAACCGAAAAGAAGTCCCAAACTGGGGAGGTGTACTTTCTGGTGCTGCTGGAGGTGCCACTTTCAATGCCAGATGAACTGGAGGGTGGGCGTGGAATTTGACTCTGTGCACTTTACAGTACCACTACCTACTGAGGTGGTGGTTGAGCTTGATGTAGGTCCCTGCCAGGCCTTAGCAAATGCAAATATGGAAGCTGGAGGTGGTGTTACCTGTCTTGGTGGTATTGTTCTACATCCCTCGCAGCGATTTTGGATAGAGTAATAATGTTGGTCTCCATCTCCTCTGGGCCGGGAGTGATGTTTATGATGGCTGGCCCCTTATCATCATCCCCTCTTCTACATCTACCTCCATAACTCTAAGGCTTTCTGGAACCTTCTTTTTCCCTAGCCTTGTCTTGTGGCGTGCATCACTCTCAGACTGAGCTGGTGGATTCCAAGTGGCATCTAGATCATCAGAAGCGGGGCTTGAAGAAGAAGTTGATGGACTAACCCTCCTTTTCCTTGCTGGGGATCTGGAAGACAATGGATCTTCTGAAAGAGAGGCTTGCTCCTCTTCGTCTGCAGGAAGCTCGATTTCCTGAACTGCCCCTACTTCAGGAGGAACAACTACTATTGTGGGCTGTTGTTGAGCTGTTGTTGCGGCTGTTGTTGCCCACTTATCTGCTGAGTTTCCATCAGCATTGATTGGGTACTACTTTGCGATAATGACATTTCAACATCGCTGCTCGTTAGTAGAATGGCTACCTCTGCAACACTCATGGGCTTGGGCCTAGGTTGGTGGGGTGGGCCCGCTGATGCGGAGGTGCTGTTCCCAGCTTGCTCCCCGGACACCGCTGCTACAGGTGTAATTTGTTGTTTCCCAAAAAACATTGTGAGCGGCACATCAGTCTTGGTAAGTGCCACTTCCTTCCTCTGTTCCTTCTTCTCACTGGCAACATTCTTGGTACTGGAGGACCTGGTAACTTTCTTTGGGGTCATCTTCTTCAGATGTCAGCAGGACGCTATTGCACAAGTTGCAGAGATGTCTGTGGCCTCACGTCACGTGCGCAGCAGGACTACTGTCTGGTAGTACAACGGGTGATGATGACACCTCCTCCTCTGTCTTTTTGTGCACCTAAAAGCAAAGAAGCCAGGAGAAGAACATCAGTGAAATGTTGCATGTGTTGTTGTGGTTCAATTACTATTAGTACAAACAAACAAATATAATATATAACTTAGTGTGTGGTGGTCACACTTGTTAGCGTTATATTATTAAATTTTATCAACTCAGTTTAAGTTATAAAAGAAAAATAACAGTGTAGCCATTTGTGAGACTTTGACAACAAGGGCTTTCATGGTATACTGTGTACACTCAGGAAGGATAGGAAAGAAGAACAAAAACAAAAATACAAATGTAATGGAAGTGGAACGTATTTGTTTGGCATTAAATTATTTACTCATCACGTCATTCAGGGAGCTGCAGCTGGCAAAGGGGATGGATGGAAGCAGTAAGCCAAGAGGAACATAGGAAAGACATGCAGGCATATAAGGCAAAAGCAGCACATTACTAAAGTACCACCACAAAATGGCAACCAGCCACATGGACAATTGGACACTCACAGTCACAACACAAGCAACAAGCAGGAGGCCAGGAAAACAATGAACTGAAACTGGCCTACTATAATAGCCAGGCAAAGGAGGCATGGTAAACAACACAGCTTTAATGCAATAAAATGCAACAACGAAAATCCACAGGTCTAAACAAGGTGTGCAAGGTACACAACAAACACACCACACACAACAAAGGCTTTTATTTAACACACACCAAAAAAGTGAAATTCCCCCCAAAACACGTTTTGCAATTCAATCCAATGTCATCCATGGCCTAAATGATGTTTAAATTAACAGAATACACAGAAACAGTTGTTTCATGCACCCATGACTACCTCTGAGCCTACTGGATGAAAGGCCTGTTGGAAGTCTAGGTCACAAATTTGCAGGCCTATGGGAAAAGCACACTGCCTGGCTTCAAAATGGCCACCAGCCACATGGCCGGGCCCACAACAACAACAAGAAAGCGAAGACAGGCAATGCAGGCCAATGGCAATGCACACTGCCTGTCTTCAAAATGGCCGCTAGCCACATGGCCAGGCCCACAACAACAAGAAGCCTAGGCCAAAAAGGAACAAAGGTAACACATGCAGGTCTGTATGACAAAAGCAGCACACTTATAACTACCACCACAACATGGCCACCAGCCACATGGACACTCACAGTCACAAACAACAAGCAGGAGGCCTGGAAAACAATGAAGTGAAACAGGCCTATAATATTAGCCAGGCAAAGGAGGCATGCTAAACAACACAGCTTTAATGCAATAAAATGCAAAAACGAAAATCCACAGAGCTAAACAAGGTGTGCAAGGTACACAACAAACACACCACACACACAAAGGCATTTATTTAACACACATCGAAAAAGTGGAATACCGCAAAAACAGATTTTTCTATTCAATCCAATGCCATCCATGCTCTAAATAATGTTTAAATTCAACAGAACACACAGAAACAGTTGTTGAATGCACCCATGACTACCTCTGAGCCTACTGGATGAAAGGCCTGTTGGAAGACTAGGCCACAAGCTTGCAGGCCTATGGCAAAAGCACACTGCCTGGCTTCAAAATGGCCACCAGCCACATGGCAGGCCCACAACAACAACAAGAAAGAGAAGACAGGCAACGCAGGCCTATGGCAAAATTACACTGCCTGGCTTCAAAATGGCCGTCAGCCACATGGCCAGGCCCACAACAACAAGAAGCCTAGGCCAAAAAGGAACAAAGGAAACACATGCAGGCCTGTATGGCAAAAGCAGCACACTTATAACTACCACCACAAAATGGCCATCAGCCACATGGACACTCACAGTCACAAGCAACAAGCAGGAGGCCTGGAAAACAATGAACTGAAACAGGCCTGTAATAGCCAGGCAAAGGAGGCATGCTAAACAACACAGCTTTAATGAAATAACATGTAAAAAATGAAAATCCACAGAGCTAAACAAGGTGTGCAAAGTACACAACACACCACACATACAGCAAAGGCATTTATTTAACACACCCCCAAAAATACACATTTTGCAATTCAATCCAATGCCATCCATGCCCTAAATGGTGTTTAAAATAAATTCAACACACACCAAAGGAAAAGTTGTTTCATCATGCACCCATGACTAGCTCTGAGCCTACTGGCTACCCACAATATATTTTTTTCAAAAATGATGAAAAGTACCAAAATTGTAGTTGCAGCAACTGCAATGCCCCAATCAAACAAACAACAACACCAACTTACCTGTAAAATCTCAAATCCAAAAGTCCTCAAATCCAATGATATAGGATGCAGCAGACACAAAGATTGATCCTTCCAGCTCCAAATCCAAATGAAAATGAACAGGAGATGGACAAAGCACTTTGAGGAGCCTGCTGGGCAGGAACAGGAAGTTGGAGAATCTGTGGCACTTCCTTCCTCTCCAAAAAAAAAGTTTAGAAAAAAAGGACTCCTTGCATAAAAATGTACAGCTAAATGTCAATCTGAGGAGTTTTTTTTCATCCAAATCATCATTTTAGAGAAGGTTTTATGCTGCTCGAGATATTCTTCTTCTCCAGATTCGAAATTTTGCGCGTTCGGCATCGCGAGCTTCACCAAATTTCCGGCGAATGTCAAATGGCGCGTCCGAATGACGTGTTTACGATCGCACACTCTCACGGTGTCTGTTGGTGCGGTGAATGACGTGTTCGCGATCGCACACTCTTGCGGGATCGCGCGGCTGTCTACCAAAATCTCGTGGAGCAGGCAAACGGATAGAAAAACTCATCAGTGAACGCAGGGATCCCTGTAAGTCACTATCGCGTGCGCTAAAACGCATTTTTGAATCGCGAACAAGGAAATAATTCCGCTACGCAGCGGATCGCGGAATTTCCGATAATTACGTGTTCTCCGCGGAACTCGAAATTGCCAAAATTCCATAAATTCCGCGAGCGGAGCGGATTTTACCGCCTAGGGTTAACCAGCACACAGACCACATTGCTTGCATACTGTACCCATGCCAATGAAAGCAGCGGCACAGGACAGGCATAGCCTAAAGGAAACCTGGTGTGCCGTTTTGTTGCATTGCCCTAAAGAAAGGTATGTGTCTCCAGCAGCCCTTGTGGTGTGATTTGTAGGGTTACCTAAAGACCATAAAAACCAAAACGTTACACGCACCTTCATCCAATGCCTGCTCTCTGGAGTTATCTCTGCATACAACTTCCAAACGAGCCGTTCACACACCAGGTGGTACACAAATACACGTACAACCATACCACCTTTGCACTTATTACACTTGTTGCGAGGATACAGACCTAACACCGACTGAGTACAGACATGACCTCATGAATGTGCCCACGTGCCAGAAGGTATAAAACACAAGACATTGATTTTAAGAGACTGAGCACCAGAGCGAGGGCAATCGCACATATTAGCAAAGCAAAGATGTGTAGGTTCCAGTCATTCAGTGGTACACATTTTCACCTCCACACAACTAAAGTACAGACTTGGTGCTGCAGCAGCCTTTGACAAAAAGATCCCATCACAGGTCTTTTGCATATTTATTACCTTTTGGGAACGGGGACAGCGGTAGAGGTGGTTTGAGTGTCAAGATTCTGTAGTGTACTATCAACATGCTCTCCAAGCACTTTCATAGCACTTCCACAGGTGTTCACTACTGCCCCTCTACCAAGCAAATCAAAGAGCAGCACCGCTGCTGCAGGGGTACAGATGGAGAGGGTCTGGGAGCATCAGCTTATAGTATGGGACGCAGTCAGTGGCCACAAAAAGGCTTGGTTTATTTTGTGCCTGAGTGTCCAAGAAGACCTCAAGCTGAGCCAGTGACCGCTTCTGTGGCTCACCCATCTCTTAACTGTGAATGCTAACTTTAGACTCAGTCTCTGCCACCGTTTTGCCTGGCTGGTGTTCTTTCGTATCTGAAGAGCTGGAGTAGCACTATTTTACCACATTAGTCAGCCAGTGCTTTTTAAACACATCTTTGAACTTGTTAGATCATGCACTGTGTTTACTTGCACAGTGAGGTGTTGCAAGTCTTGGTTGCAGTGCACAGAGACCCTTCAATGCTGCACACAGAGAAAAATATTTAGAGAGAACATTGGTCCTAAGTGGACTACAGCACCCATTTTGTCATCCACTTCAATTACATTTTAAACAATACTGCAGGTTTGCTACTTTCAACTGCAAATTTGAACCGTCAAAATAACCCCTTTTGACAGACCTAAACCTTCCTTTTAAATATTGATGTCACCTCAACATAGGCCTTATTGCCAATCAGGCTGGGTGCATGGTATTTAAAAGTAGAACATGTAAAAGTTTAATGTTTAACATGTCCTTACAGTGAAAAAGCACTAAAAGCTATTCTAAATGTAGCAGGTTTGGCTGCTCTATAGGAAAGGACTGGGATACAATATTAAGTTTAATACACGTTATTTTTTTGTTGTTGCAGATTTATATAGCGCAAACTTGAACTGAAGGTATTGGAGTGCTTTACATAAGCACCAGTTATGTTACACAAGGACACATTCATTTCTTTTTTTTTTTTTTGGTAGGCAATGGAGTCACAAAATGTGGAGACGACCTGGAGGCTCGAACCTTGGTTTCCCAGCTCCAAGGTCGGCAGTCTAGTCGTGAGACCACATCCTCTCCCCATTATTTACACCTAGGAAACAACTACATATTGAATGTTTGGACTTTTAAAATATTTATTACAAGCCTTTTTTACTGGTGAGGATGGATTCGTAATCCATATTTTGGAACAATTACTTTTAAAAAGTTACCTTTTCCCTGCCTGAAGTCTCTAGAAACTAAATAAGCATTTTTGTTCTTCCACCTCTGCCAACCAGTAATTAGCATTTCAATAAGTGTCAATGATGCATGAACTTGCTCACAGGGACAAAAGACCTTAGGTGTAGGGCGGTGTTGTGACCATGATAAGATGGCCTGTGGGCTGTGTCCAAGGACATGATTAACTTCAAAGAGGCATACTCTCTCACAAGAAGATGTAGGTAATGCCAAGGCCTGCACCCTTCATGTGTTTCTCCATCCAGACAGGCCTTGCTCACTATGGGCTTCTTGTTGACATCACAGTGTCAGATCCTGCTGCAGTGTCGAGCAGTGGCGGCTGATTAAATTTGAAAGTGGTGTGTCGTTAAAGTTGGGTATGACGTTTATGTAGCAAGCAACGTGGGAAAGCTTAATGAACAAAAGTGGGGTTCAGGGGCATCCTTCTCCAGAGAAATTATTGAAAAACGATTGGCAAATGGTGCATTTTAAAGCAAATTAATGTAGAAGGAAAATAATGTTTATAAAGCAGTGAGAATATATAGTCTTGAAATATTGAGCACATTGTAAACTGCTCCATATCTTACTGCATTAATATTTTCAACAGTTACTGTAATGTGCAAATTGTACAGCACTACAACTTCAGGCCATTTAAAATGTATGCTTGAAGAGTGTCTAGCAGTGCATACTTCATTTACGTTGGAAGAAAATGCTCTAACCAGGCTTTGGGAAGCTTTCACAGCTGCTAGTTGTAACCAGTCATATGGAAATATGTGCAGACAGGTCTTTAAGTGGGATGAAAAAAGTGGGGGCTCTCTAAAAGGGAGCATTTAAAATTAATTTCTGTAAATCCGATAGTGTGCTACCCGACCAGTATTTTGTTTTCTCTCTGAGATGATACTGCATCCATTTATAATATAACACAGCAACTGACATACACCCAACCTTGGAATTAAGTAAAGCAGAAATTAAAAATGAAGCCTGGAACTACCTATTGTCTATAGATGTCTTCAAAAATAGTACTAGGTTATGGGCGATTGTTAACAAACCATTTTTTACGGGTGATAGTAACTGCCCATTAGGCTGTACCATACCTGAAGATCAGTGGTCCACCCATTTTAAACACGTATATGGTGACCAGGTAGATACGGGTACTTCATCCCCCTTGTGTCTAGCTGAAGGAAAATATGCTCTGGTTTTTAATGAAGAAAAGTAAGTGAGGCAATAACTCAAATGACACGCAATAAAGCCCACTTATCAGTTGGTGTCCCGGCTGATGTTAACAAGTTAAATGGGGCACTATGGTCTAAATTACTGATACATGTATTTAATGTGGCCTGTTTGCATGGCTTGCCGCGGTCTTGGTCACAATTTACCATTATACAATTTATTAGGAAGGGCCAGAGAGAGGATCCATGATGTTACAGGCCCATTTTGCTGATTGATTCAACAGTAAAAGTAATGGGGAGAGTGATCCTTAAAAAGCAAACAGGTTGGTTAGACAAGCGCAAGGTATTGTAAAATGTACAATACTGGTTCGGTAAAGGAAGGGTTCAGATCAGTGCCTAAATTTACCTTTGATAGCGAAGAAATACACTACTGCTAAGAAGGGCACACTACACCTGACCTTTATGGATCTGTCCTGGCGAGAGCAACAGTAGCGGTCCTTGATTTCTCACATAGGCTAGAGGCCAATCCTATTCAAGCTATGCTAAATATATACAGACCCAAGTGTTCCGTTATCACTAATTATGGATCTGATATTTGGGGATACAAGGAAGCTGAAGAACTCCAAATAGTGGAGAATACATTTTTTAGAAATCTGTGTTCGGTTCCGCAATCAACGTCCTCTGAAATTATTCATCAGGAATTGGGTGCTGGTTTTGTATCAGATTTGATTGGATCACGATTTGGACCAACCCAGAATTGGAGCTGAATCGTAAAATTGCTCAGGACTGCTTATCTCTAGATAAACCAAGCAGCATTCCCTGACTAGGTTACATCAAGAGCATAACAGAGAAATTAGGGCGGCCCGCCTTACTTTATTCCCCCAACAAACTGGTGAGAGAGGACCTGTTGTGGGTTAAAAAAATATTTTGTGTATGTGATGCAAGCAGTGAGAGAGGCTAGAGAGCTCTTGAAACCTACGGTACAAGCCTATATACTAATGAAAACAGCCTCAGCGATTGAACCTTATTTAAATGAAATAACAAAGCCCTACCATTGCTTCCTCTTAACAAGCTTCAGATTTAACCTACTACATCTTGTATTGGCAGAATCTCAAGGGTGGTGTAAGGTGAAAGACTTGGGCACTTGCTCTTGTGATAACTTCTTCATCCAAGATTCTTTTCACTTTATAATGTTCTGTGATTACTATCATCATATTTGCAAACGTTTTTTATTACCTATACTGGAAGATGAAAGGCATTATGCAGGTAAGACCTGCATTAACATACTTGCAGATGTTGAATGACCCATGGGAATGTTTGAGTTTGCTAGTTTTTTTAGTTGTGGCAGTTAGGGAAAGGATAAAAAGGCTTCTACGATCTGGTACACACTTGATTTTACACTGTAATGATGGTAAATGATTTTATCCAGATGTTTTTGGTGCATAAGATCATGTTTAAAAAAAATGTATGTTTTTTATGTTTCTTTCAGATGTTTTGTAGTGTACTTTTATGGTTTTAATTAACCGAATAAAGTAATTTTGACTGAATGACTGACTGACATACACCTAAAACCTGCCAGTACTATTCGCTTTGTCAATGGTTGTTAGCTGTTTAAGATAAATAAGTAACAACAGTACTTTGCGATAAGCAATTAACATTGGAAATGTTTCAATTCTGAAATTGGGAGACTGTGAATTAAATATTATTAAGACCTGTGGAAGGAGTATTGGTCTTCAGTTATGTGCTCTTTATGTTGGATATGTATGCTCTTTTTCTCTACACATCTTGTCCATCTGCACACCTTCAACCTCATCTCTTACCTCTTCAGCACCCTCTTTTCACTCTCCCTCAAATTCACTTCTTCGCATCTCCCTCACTTCACCATCCCCAAACATACACTGCACTCACTCACATTTAAGCACTTTATTGTTTTTTATTATGTCTTGTAAATATTTTGACATCTGTGTGTCTCCTTCACACACATTTACTAAAAATTTCCATTGCAACTGGAATACGTGACTATTGTTCTGTGAGTTCTGCAGAGAGGCTAGCCCACTGACAGACACTTTGGTTTCCCCACAGCCTCGGCACCAGAGCTCTCAATAAAAGCCTCTCATAAACACCTCGGTACAAAAGGGGGTGGTGATGGACAGAGCATCAGAACCAATCAAACACTCACACCCAGTCAACAGATCTGGGTTTCATCCATCACCGTTCTTTAGCCCACTCTGCCACCCCAGTTCAGACATGGCCATATGCAAATCAGTCTGACCCTGTGCCTCATGGGAACAGTCCAGCCCGAAACTGCCAAGCCATGCCTTCCCTGGACCGGAAACAAGCTTCCTAGGACCGGTTTCTGGCATTTCAGCCGTCTTCAGCCAGGCTTGCTTGAATCCAGTGGCGAAGTGAGCAAGGGACTCACGTCTGAGCATACCCTGCCAACTTATGGCGAACAAAGCGGTACAAAAGGGGGTGGTGATGGACGGAGCATCAGAACCAATCAAACACTCACACCCAGTCAACAGATCTGGGTTTAATCCATCACCGTTCTTTAGCCCACTCTGCCACCCCAGTTCAGACATGTCCATATGCAAATCAGTCTGACCCTGTGCCTCATGGGAACAGTCCAGCCCGAACTGCCAAGCCATGCCTTCCCTGGACCGGAAACAAGCTTCCTAGGACCGGTTTCTGGCATTTCAGCTGTCTTCAGCCAGGCTTGCTTGAATCCAGTGGCAAAGTGAGCAAGGGACTCACGTCTGAGCATACCCCGCCAACTTATGGCGAACAAAGCGGTACAAAAGGGGGTGGTGATGGACAGAGCATCAGAACCAATCAAACACTCACACCCAGTCATAAACACCTGGCACAACTCAAATAATGCTGTACTGAAGAGTAATAAGATGCACACAAAATAAAGAAACACAACATGATGAAATAGCTAACACACTTGGGGAATGCAAGTAAAACTTGAAATAAAAGAGGAACTAAATACAGACATGCATCACCTTAATGGTTTTAACATTCATTTGTAAGTCAATCCAAATTTTGGGAATTAATGTTAAGTGCATGAAGATAGGGCCAGTTTTAACACCATACAGCATGTAACTGTCTTTACTGTAAGCACATATTTTTCCTTTTGCGCTTGACTCTGATATTTATTTATTTATTTATTTTATGCAATTTTTAAAGCGCGCAAATACCCGTACGGGTGTCTCGGCGCTATCGATTACAGAACTCACTTCTTGCGATGAGGGGGAATTAGGCAGAGAACAGCCATGTTTTAAGGCTCTTTCTGAACTTGAGCAGCGTAGGGGCCATTTTGATGTGGAGTGGTAGTGTATTCCACAGCTTGGCAGTAGCGATAGTAAAACATTTATCTCCCCAGCTGGCCTTTCTTGTCCGTGGGACTTTCAACAAGTAGGCTGAGGACGATCGTAAGGTCCTAGGTTGTTCCACTGGGCAGAGGGCTTTTTTTAGGAACTGTGGTCCGGAGTTATTCAGAGTTTTGTAGGCTATACACAGAGCCTTAAATTTGATTCGGCTCCTAATAGGGAGCCAATGTAGCTCTTTGATGTAAGGAGACGTGGAGGTGAATTTGGGGATG
The DNA here is from genome assembly GCF_964204655.1 of Triturus cristatus. Classification (NCBI taxonomy): domain Eukaryota; kingdom Metazoa; phylum Chordata; class Amphibia; order Caudata; family Salamandridae; genus Triturus; species Triturus cristatus. The sequence continues at coordinate 466,362,730 of NC_140592.1, forward strand.
TGTAATAGGGTTCTGGCCGCGGCGTTTTGCACCGTCTGGAGTTTATTGAGTACCCTTTCCTGAGCGTTCAGAAGAAGGGAGTTACAATAATCGGTTCTTGAGAACACTAAGGTGCTGATAAGTGTTTTGCCCGCGGACTGTGGTAAGTAAGGAAGTAGTTTTTTTATTTTTTTTAGGGTGTAGAAGGCAGATGATACCACAGCGTTGGCGTGATGGAGGAAAGTCAACTTATTGTCAAAAGTGACTCCCAAATTGCGGACCTTAACTACCGGTTGGGGGGGGGACCCAACTGAGATGGCCACCACTGTGGGGACCATGCCGGCTGCAAGTTCCCGAATGTCATCACCTCCGTTTTATCAGAATTTAGTTTGAGGCAATTTGATGACATCCAGGAGCTTATCGCCTTCATTCCCTCTTGGAAGTTGGCTGCGACAGATGTTCCATTATTGTGCACCGATAATACTAGTTGAGTATCGCCGGCGTACGTTGTAAGGGCAATTCCATGCCATTTTATCACCCTCGCTAAGTCCGATACATAGATATTAAAAAGCGTCGGACTTAGCGAGGAGCCTTGTGGGACTCCACATGGGAGGGAGAAGGTCTGGGAGATGAAATTACCCATCTTGACTGTCTGAGGGCGGTTGGCCAAGAATGAAGCAATAAGATCTTTGGCCTTGCCTCTTATTCCTAAAGCCGAGACACGGTCGATCAGAGTGACATGATCGACCGTGTCAAATGCAGCGGAAAGGTCCAGAAGTATTAGGACCGCCGCTCCACCCTTGTCCATCGTTGCTCTGATTTCATCTGCAGCTTTAAGCAGTGCTGTCTCCGTTCCGTGTCCCTGTCTGAAGCCAAACTGGGTGTCATCAAGTAGATCGTTGTCATTAATGAATTTCGAAAGCTGGATGTTCATTGTTTTTTCGAAAATCTTAGCTGGGAAGGGGAGACAGGCGATAGGTCTATAGCTGGCGGGGAGAAGAGGGTCCAGAGTTGGCTTTTTTAGAAGAGGCTTAATAATAGCCTCCTTCCAAACCGCTGGATAGATGCCTGTTGAAAACATGGCATTGCAGATAGTAGACAACACGGGAGAAATCGCTTCTGGGATGAGATTCAGGATAGCAGGGGGACATGGGTCGAGGGGGGATCCAGATTTGGTGCTGGCTACCAGATGTTGAATGTGTTCCTGATTGATGGTGTCGAAAGATGAAAAGATGGGAGGAGTATTGATGGGAAGTGCCACAGGGGAGGGGGAAGGGGAGGAATGAGAGAAAGTGAGGAAAATGGAACTAACCTTCTCCTCAAAGAAGCTGGCCAGAGCGTCCGATAGAGACTGAGAGCCTTCTAGGCGCGCGGCGGGGGGATTGGACAAAGTTGTAACCACCTGAAATAGTTCTCCTACCGAGTTTTTCGCCTGGTTGATTTGTGACGTATAGTAGCGACTTTTTTCAGAAATTATAAGTCTTTTGTAGATGGAAAGGGCGTTTTTATAGGTCATTTTGTCTGCAGGGCTATAGTGGCGGCGCCACTGCCTTTCAAGGTTCCTGCAATACTGTCTCTGAATCCGAAGGGGCTCTGTAAACCACTGAGCTGATGGTATTTTCCTGTTGCGGTGGGAAATTTTGATCGGGGCTAGTTTGTTACAGGCCGTGTTTAGGTTTGTCAAGTAATTAGAAGACGCTATAGTGGGGTCCTGTTCGTTGGGGATATGACCTTCGTGCATCATCTCTGTTAAATGAGCTAGATTGATGTTTTTCCAATCTCTGTAAGAAAATTGAGAGGAGGTTGTCGTAGGAGGTTTGGTAGGATTAATTTCAACAGAGAAACAGATCGCTGCATGGTCTGTCCAGATCAGGGGGATTACTTGGGTAACGGTTATAAAGGGACTGTTGGTGAATAGACCATCTAGTGTGTGGCCTGCTTGGTGCGTGGGAGATTTTATCAATTGCAGCAGGCCGGCAGCTGCTAAGTCTGTAGTTAGCTGCGTAGTGTCGTGGTCGTTGGAGGCTTCTAAGTGAAAGTTAAAGTCACCTAGTATGGTGAAATAAGGGGAGCCTGCAGCTGCTTCAATCATATTGCCTATGTTGGCTAGAAACTTGGATCTTGACCCAGGAGGGCGATAGATTAGCATGCCCTTAGACGATGACTTGGCCGAGAGGCCTAGTGTGAAAAAGAAAGCCTCGTATTCAGGACAATTAGATTGCGTCGTTGTGAGCTTAAACTCGTTTTTATAAATTATTGCTATGCCTCCACCTTTTTTATTTTTAGGCCTGTCTAGTCTGCATACATTGTAGTTGATAGGGGTGGCAGCTCTGAAGTCTGGGCCGGAGGCTTCATCCCCCCATGTCTCTGTAATGAATAAGAGATCCAGTTTATGCGTGTCAATCAAGTCGGCAATTTCTAGCTTGTGTTTGGGGAGGGATCTGGCATTTATTAGCGCTGCTTGAACCAGTAGTGGGACAGTTGTTGCGGGTTTAAGGGTTTCCTTTCTGCAAATAGGACATTGGTATGGGCCTAGGATGGGATTGGAATACCTTAGATGTGGTAGAGCATGAGGAAAATCAGCTACGTGCCTGAGGTCAAGTAGTTCGGCAGAGGTGTAGATGAGTCTCACCGAATTGGTAGCTGATCGTGGAACTGGAGCAGCAGGGGGGGTAGCCCTTGGCCCGTCCTCGGCGCGGACGAGCGCAGACGAGCTTGCCTTATGCGCGCCTTCGGCGCGCAATCGTCGCGCCCGCTGCGCTTCCGGTGGAGACACATGCTGGCAGAGAGGAGGGTCCAGGGGAGGCGTGAGGGGGCGTGGCTACGGAGGTGGGCGTGGCCTAGCAACCGGCCAATCCCGCCGCTTCTGCAGGGAAGTTGAACCTACGTCAGCAAACACTCTGCTGAGTAGGAGGGGATTCAAAATACGGCGCAAATTAAAACAATTCAGTACAGTTTTTAACTCAAGTAGCTTAAAAATGAGCTCTCAGTGCCCTGCTCCCAGGTGTGCCTCAAGAGCTGTGCATAGTGCAATCGGACGCGGCGCTCGTGAACAGCGCGGGTTATGTCCGAGGGGGCGTGGCTACGGAGGTGGGCGTGGCCTAGCAACCGGCCAATCCCGCCGCTTCTGCAGGGAAGTTGAACCTACGTCAGCAAACACTCTGCTGAGTAGGAGGGGATTCAAAATACGGCGCAAATTAAAACAATTCAGTACAGTTTTTAACTCAAGTAGCTTAAAAATGAGCTCTCAGTGCCCTGCTCCCGGCTGTGCCTCAAGAGCTGTGCATAGTGCAATCGGACGCGGCGCTCGTGAACAGCGCGGGTTATGTCCGAGGGGGCGTGGCTACGGAGGTGGGCGTGGCCTAGCAACCGGCCAATCCTGCCGCTTCTGCAGGGAAGTTGAACCTACATCAGCAAACACTCTGCTGAGTAGGAGGGGATTCAAAATAGGGCGCAAATTAAAACAATTCAGTACAGTTTTTAACTCAAGTAGCTTAAAAATGAGCTCTCAGTGCCCTGCTCCCGGCTGTGCCTCAAGAGCTGTGCATAGTGCAATCGGACGCGGCGCTCGTGAACAGCGCGGGTTATGTCCGAGGGGGCGTGGCTACGGAGGTGGGCGTGGCCTAGCAACCGGCCAATCCCGCCGCTTCTGCAGGGAAGTTGAACCTACGTCAGCAAACACTCTGCTGAGTAGGAGGGGATTCAAAATACGGCGCAAATTAAAACAATTCAGTACAGTTTTTAACTCAAGTAGCTTAAAAATGAGCTCTCAGTGCCCTGCTCCCGGCTGTGCCTCAAGAGCTGTGCATAGTGCAATCGTGCACTATGCACAGCTCTTGATGTGGATCAACTTCGCAAGGGACCAAAAACGCTGCTTGTCTTTTGGATCAACTTTGCAGAGGAACAAATACAGTGGGTTCACTTCTAAAGAGGCCAGCAACCTGCAGCCAGAGCCTTGGGTGTCACAGTGGGGGAGGTTAGCATGACCAGGGTCTCAGCCCAATATATATAACACAGGATTAACATTATAACCCTTACCATTCCCGAGGACAAGGCACCAAATCACACATGCTTGCATCCAGTACTACTGTGTAATGAATAGGAAAGTGTGGGATATGTGCGTGTGATGATGGCCATCTGACCTCACGTAGGGATGCAGATTCTGACGCCCAAAACCTTGATGCTGACAGCGTCACTGGCCTACAGATAGAGCCGGACTGGCACCGGGCTTTTCCCGGTAGGCCACCTGGCTGGGGGCCGGCAATATCGCCCCCTGTAACAAAATTGACCGAAACTGGCCCTGCAAACAGCTCGGCCGGACCCCCTAGGTGGGAGGAGGGGGAGCAGTTTGCCAGGGCTGGTTTCGGTTCCCAGTCCGGCCCTGCCTACAGGGGACACCACGTAGACTACAATGGCAATGGAGGGCTTTAGACAGGTAAGCCCTGTGTCCTGCATCATATTGCAGAAAGTTGCAGAGTGAGGCGGGGCAGTCAGCCTGGGACAGACAGCCCAGACTTAAATACATTGATTTGTTTAGCGATACGATTGTATCTCTAAATAAATTGATCTACTTAATATATTTTGAGGTAAATGTTTAGGGTTTTCAGAGGGCACAGTCCCAGAGCCCTAATGGAGAAATGGCCCCTGGTATCAAGACCTGCTGTACAGGTCTGCTGTGGTTGTTCATGACAGTTGGGGCGCACCTCAAGGAAGGGATGCAGAATGATTTGTGAATATCCACTGTCTGGGTGCTGACAGCTGAGCTTTGTTTTACCAGACCACTGTCTCTGAGTTTCTTGGGAGTTACGGGACTGTGTAAATTGATTTTTACTTTTTTAATGTAACAGCATTTGTATATCACATAAATGAGTATTGTACAGGTTCTTAATGTCACATGGGGGGATGTAGCTATCATTTAATGTATGCGTTCCAATAAGTCTCCTAGTGGGGAAACAGGTCCTTTGTGCTTTTCCTGGACCCAAGGGAGACGGAGATAGGTTATAATGGAGGAGTATGGGGGTGGCTGCTTGTCTGACTGACTACCTTGTTGATTGATGAGGACACCCCTCACAGTTCAGAGTGAACCTTACTTGTGTAACTACTTAGCACCAATATATGGTTTTATTGGATCATGCTCTCTGTTATTCATGGTCTGAGGTGGGAGGGTTTTGAGGGTTTTTTTTTCATTGTTTTTTTTAATTCTTGTTATTTATTTTGCATGCGTGGGGCTCTCCTCGTACCTACCATTATAACTGGAACTGCGGTGATGCTCTCTGTGACACATCCTGGGGCGTACCCACTTTAAACACATCCTGAAATTTTTGATCAGATATGAGTCAGAAGGGAGGAGACGGGTAATACACTTCCATGGCTACGCAGTCATACCACATTCTCACATGGAATGTTAGGGGCATGGACACACATGTGAAAAAGACACATCTGAGAGAGCATTGTATTCAGATCGCATGCCTACAGGAGACACATTTAACAGCTGGGGAACTTTCTAATATCTCTTAGGAGGTGGCAAGGGATGGTATAAGACACCACATACTCAGGGTACATTAGGGATGTCTTGGTTTGGGTGGCCCCAGGAGTCCTCTATACGGTGGTGCACTTGCGGATAGACCTTGAGGGTCATTATGTGGAGTTGGAAGGACATCTGGATGGGGAGCCATTGACTTTAGAGGCAATACGTGCACCCAACACTGGCCATTCCCCTTTTCCCGCTTCCCTGACCCCAAGATCCACAAGGCCCTCTGCAGTAGGTTGAGTGGACTTCAATTGTGTCCCAGATCTCACATGGGACAGATCAATCCCACCAATTCCGGGTGCTCAATCTTTTACCACCATGTGACATCTCCAGCGCTGGGCACACAACATGCAAGTTGTGGATATTTGGAGGTCAATCTACCCAACCGCAAAAGGCTACTCACATAATTCAGCACTCCATGCACTACATACTAGAATAGATCTTGCATTCTCCACCATGGGTATGGCACACAGATTTATTCACGTTGAATACGTTGCACATGTTTGGGCAACAATTTCTTGATTATCACACTATCAATGGGGAAACCACACAATAGGATGACCACCTGGGGCCTACTGATAGCAGCAGTGAGAGATGAGGCTTTCCATACACAAACAGGGAAGCCTATTACCCAATGCTTCACAGAAAATGAGGGCTCGGCCACAGACGAGATTGTGGAGTGGGATGCATTTAAAATGGTACTAAGAGGGATGTGCATGAAAATTATGTTTGGGACTAAGGCCCTATGGGAGGAGATTATGGGAGTGAAGGACCGAAAAAGGGACTTGGAACACAAGACCATGTTGGACCCGAGCGCACAGAGTACCTGACAGAGCTTAGGAATGAATACAGGGACACTACTAACAGAGGTTCCAACACTGACTACAGGGAATCCCTGAAGCAGTGAAGCATGAATTAGGTGACAAGTCAGGTAGTCTACTGGCTTGGTTGTTACACCACGGCGGGGGTTTAGACACCACGCACCCCCAACGGTGCTCTTTACTCAGTAGGGGGTCAGGTGATTAATTCACAATCTGATATTAATGGGATGTTTGAGAAATCGTACAAAGTATTGTACAGGGACAAAACAGAGGTAGACTAGACGGCAGACTCTGACTTTCTGCAACAGATCACAGTACCCACTATTGATCAGCTGCAGAAACAAGACTTAGATGCCCCCACTCACTGTGGAGGAAATAAATTAAAGTAGCTCTTAAACAAATTTCAAAAGGCAAAACACCTGGCACATACAGGTTCCCAATTGACTTTTATGAGGCAAATCAGAGTTTACTGGCACCACGTTTATTGAAGGTGTATGAAAAGCCAAAATACAGGTCGCATTGTCGCATTCATTAAAAGAATGACTGATGGTGACACTCCCCAAACCAGGACAAAACGTATTTGAATGTTGCATCATATCGTCCACTATCGTTACTGAATTCTGCCTATAAGGTGTTGGGGAAGGTTCTGGTTTATAGGTTGACCCCAATAGTGCAGAAATTGTTACACCAAGACCAGAATAGATTTATTCCTGGTAGGAACATGTTCCCCAATCTCCAACAATTGTTTCGGATTATGGACTGGGCAAATCATATGGAGGCACATTGCTGGGTAGCCTCACTCAGCATTGAGAAGGCCTTTGATACCTTGGGTTGGCCATACCTTTGACCTGTGCTGTGCTCATTGGGAATGGGGCCTCTGTTTCTCTGATGGATAATGTTCCTAAAAGACAAAATGTACAGCAAGGGAGCACACGGGTGGGATTGTCTCCGAACCCTTCCCAGAGGAGAAGGGCTCCAGACCGAGATACCACTTCTCCCCTATATTATGCGCCTTGGACATGGAGCCATTTGCAGCCTGCTGCAGGCACCGGGTCCGTGATGGGGGATAACAATCGATGGGAGCCCCCATAGCATGTCACTTTATGCAGATGACGCAAATATACCTCCGGGCAGACCCTAGAGTGTTGTTAGAGGTAATGACCAGCTTAACCGAATTCAGTCAAATATCCGGACTCCGAACCAATTATGATAAGACCTGTCTGTTCCCACTGATCCGGCTATCAGAACCCCAGCAGCAGGCCTGACCCACCGTAAACTGCAGTGAGAGCTCAACATTATTAAATATCTAAGGGTGCAAACTTATCACACGGAATCCAATCTGGTGGAGGATAATTTGGGACAAGCTTCGAGTTTAATCTGCCACTTGTTATGCTTTTGGACCCAATTACCATTGTCCCCGATGGGTAGGATCTCAATCTCAAAGATGCTGGTGCTCCCTATACTCCTCTATCATTTTGCGGCTATAAGAGCTTGCTTAGCGCACTATTATGGGCCACCATTAGATGACGGGTTGCAAACCAAATAATATGCCCCACTGGTCGAAGGCGGGTTGGTGGCCCTTTACTATGAATTGTATTATGCCTTGGTGCAACTCCAATGGCCAATGTGCTGGTTGGGGGCAGCATCAAACCCAGAGAGTAAAGATGAGCAGAGGGAGTTGGGTGACTGACCTTTTCTGACTTGGCTACTTGGTGCAATACCCCTGAATGGAAAAGAGAATGCTGGTGGGGGTGGTTTTGGAAGAAATGCATGCATGCAGGTACTAGACAGACACCCAATGCTCCATACCTCCCAATTTAGGCAGTCCTGAGAAGTGGACAACTGAAAGCATTGTACCAAATTGATATTTTGATGGACACAAACTGAGAGTAGAGATCTCAGAATGGACATGGGGAAACTGTTGGAGCTCGATCCAGTTGGTCTTGCGGAATGCACAGCTCCACTTCACCCAGTTTTATGTACATCACACTTATTTGTCTCTGGAGAGAACAGGGGAAATATACACAGGAGCATAGGATACATGTCCCAGATACTCGACGGTGGCGTTAAAGTTTTTGCACATGGTATGGTCATGTCCATTGGTGAATCAGTTTTGGGCTTGGGTAGTCCGATGTATAACAGAAGTGCCCTTCTTGTATTCTCCCTATGGATCCCCTGCAGTGCCTATTGGACGCATGGCCGATTACTAAAAAGACAAAGCAATGTGTCCTCTTTCAGAGTCTGTCTTTGGTCCTAGAAAATCACCAAATAGCCATGTCATGGAAATCTAATGCTGCAGTAGCTCTGGAACAATGGCATGCAGATTTGGTCAAGCAGACCAGAGACGAGATAGTGGTCCATGCGAATATACGAGCAAGGGATAGGCGATGCCACCCTCTCAACAAGTGGGATAAATACCTAGAGAAATTGACACCAAAATCGAACACCCACCCACTGTGATAGAGTCCATGATCAACACAATGTGGAACAGAGAAAAGTAGTCACTACACAGGGCTGTTGAACAGAGCTGGAAAAGGAGGTGCGAGGGGTCTCCGGGAGATGCCTTACATCCGCATAGATTTAGAGTCATATAATTGCCCGAAATTGGTCAAAACAGAAGCTTCTGAGTAGGAGTAAAGTCTGTAAAAATGGCAATTTTGGTCATTGTGAGGCCTTAAAAAGTGGTTATTCAACATGAGGCACGATCCAATTGACATTTTGAAAAAAAAAATATGCAGTCCAAAAAAATCAGTTTTCTGATGAAAAACGATGACCCAGGACCTGTCGAACTTTCTGCAGATGGTCAATAATGGTGATTTTTTTATGTTTAACCCCTTCCATGCTCATGACGGAACGGTTCCGTCATGAGCCACGGTTGAGCTGTGCTCATGACGGAACCGTTCCGTCATGGCCCCGCCCGCGCTCGAACCCTTCAGCACCGCGGCGGAATTCGCCCAGCGCTGAAGGGGTTAATCTTTTGACTGTAAATGACTATTGTCTAAAGAGTATACAGAATCGTTATGTGTGAAAACGGCTGAGACAAGGGGGGAGGAGAGGGTGGACACTGGAGTGGAACAGGGGATGGTATGGATAGGATACCATTGCATGCACTGTTGTTTCTAATGTTGCTACCTGAGTTGAGGCATTGCCATGATGGAAGCCATAGTTTCATACATATACAGTTTGTGAGAGACTTTTTGTCTACCTAATACATTGTTATAATGAAACAACACGCCGTGTGTGAGTATCTGATTTGTAGTAATATTGGGATATACTGTGCCATGCTATGACGTTAGAACAGAAGAATAAACATAAATGCAAAATATATGTGTTCCAGTTGGTGGAAGCAAAACAGTTGTGCACTACAAGCTTCACATAGTCAAATAAGGAGGAAGGTAGTAGTGATTGTCATCACTGAAACTGTGTAAAATGAGCAGATGTTAGGGAGAACATGTCTGATTAGGGAAGGGGAGCAGCAAGCCTTTACTATCTTTGGTATTTAGGAGCATTGACAATGAGTCAGAGGAGGGGCGGGTTGGTTGGTTGCGATATAACCTACCTCTCAGTCTTTTGCACCAGCTCAGCAGGTTAGAGACTGAATTTTGGTGGGATAGTCATTTATGCGTACTTAACGTGTACTGTTGAATTGTGTTAATCAATTGCAATGTTGTTAGGTCTCGCTGAGCCCCAGTGCTTGCGCTGGCTCGAAGAGACATTTTGTATGTGGGATTTTCAAAGTGCTGCTGGTTGGCCTAACGCTTGCGTTTACGCGATCGTGCACGCGCGCAGCCGGCCGCCAGCAGCACTTTGAAAACTCGTGCGTCATCGCGATCACTTTCGCTTTCAGAGCGATCACGATGACGCACGCGCACACACAACTCCCGCTTCTCCACCTCCCCCACCACATATTGCGTCTCCGGCCGCTCGCGCGCGGCCAACGCTTGTTAAAAACTGTAACTGTTACCCTCATTTCACCTTCACTGGCCTGTATGTCCACCAGCATGGTTTCTGACAATCTTTGTGCAGTTTATACATTTCGCTTGCGTTGTGCTTTTAAATTGTTTTGTATTAAATAAATCTTAAAAGGGGCTTAAATCCCGCCACCTTTATTTTATTGCTTTTTATTGGTATCTATGCTGGCCTCTCACTTTTCCTCTGTTTACAATTGGCTGTAGCACACTGTTTCCTGTGTCCTCATGTTGTTCCTCTCCTGTGCTGCTCTGATCCGTTTCTCAGGGCCAAAGTACTGTTTCAATCTGCTTTTATGGAACTATTTTTTTAAAGGTTTTTACCTGTTCAGCACGCATTTAGAGCCTCAATTTATAGTGTCTGGTTGTACGCATTTCAAGCTCTCAACATGCCCCTTTCATGTGCCTCGTCAGTTTCTACTCTTATTATTATTAATAGCTTTATTGCGCTGACAGCGTGACTTTAAAACTGCTACCTCTCAGGACTTTCTTCTTAGAACTTTATTGGAGTGCACCTCTTTGCAGTTGCCTTCCCTCTATGTTGTCGTTTACCCTGCCCCCTTCTCGCCCTCTGTCTTGCTGCCCACTCTCCTGTTTCCCCTGTGTCTGCCAGAAAGAGACTTCACTGCGCTTGGTTTTGTTTTAGATGTCTACGGCTTAATAGGCTCGAACTGCAGCGGCTATTTCATAACCAGTCCCAACATAACCCTTCTTATTAACTATCATACGAAAGATAATTTGACATTTTGCTTTAATCCAAGAACGGACGCTAAACATGCATTCTTCGGTATACCATTTTTAGTGCAAGTGCCACGTCAGAGCAGTGGCTGTAAGCTGCATTTTATATTAAAGAACAAAAGCGCTTTGGACGCTTGCTATGCTACCATCTGCCCCAGGCAACATATTTAGCTGTGGTCTGGGCTCACCACTGCCACCCTCCGGGGAATCCCTGAATTGCTGCCATGGTGACTTATGCAACCCTGGACGCAGAGCTGAAAACAACACATCTGCTGTGGCCAGGACTGGCTCCAACCTCTGGGACAAGTGCGCTAGGCCCAGTGCACGATGAGCAGATTTTGTCTCTGCCACCTTAAACAGCACCAGCCCTCGGACATTGTTTTCACCAGCCGTACAGGTCTGTTGTGGCTGGTGCGGGCCTATGCATGTCCGCGCTTGTCAGCTGGCAGCTTGAGTGATACAGAACTGCACTCTACAGAACAGACACTCATGTCTGCCAGCCCTCACCCAACTTCGGTCGCCCCTTCACGTGTAGCAGGATGTTTTAATTTCAAAGTCCTTCCGCGGTCACTGCAGCCGGCAGAATTATTAATGAAAGGACCTCCAGGACCACCTCATCAATGCTCCCCTCACCTGCTCATGGGGGGTCACCGGGGGCTGTCCCACTCATGAGGATAGCGGGGACCTTGTGTCTAAATGCATAGGGCACAACTCTGAAGATAGCGTTCCATGTCATGCCCTCTCAACGGTATTTCAATCTATAGCTGCAGATGGGGCTGCATCATCAGTGTCACTGTGCCAGCCTGACCTCTCCTGACTGGCAACTGTCTGCAGCATATCACATCACAGCACTGTCAGAGTACCTGTCTGCAGTGAGTGACTCCACACACTCCAGCTACAGCACCCAGGGCGAGCAGCAGGAATTATTTACAGCAGAACTGTCAGTGACTGCGTTGGTAAGTGAAAGATAATGTGGTGATTAATGTTTCTGCTAGAGAGAGTTCAGAGTTTTGTCTAGTGCAAGTTTTGACTCGCCAGTAGCGCAGAGGGTTAACATACCTGCTGCAAAGAACATGTAATCTGCACATTACAGAACATTATTTTATCTGGAAAGCTCACGGGGTTACTGCTTTCATCGAAGAGATCCTTTTGTTACTTGCAATTCATATCTACACAGTGACTTAAAAATTGTTGTCAAAAACATCAGCTGCATGTAAAGTGCATAGTATAGGTTAGAATGTCATACACTTCACACCCCCTTCTTTAATGATCCTTATTTTGCTACAAGGTGTAATTTGGGTAGAAATGCATTCTTAATAGTAAATCGACCCCCAACTACTGTAAACCACCACAAGAGAGAGACGGAGGCAGACAAGCAGTTTCTGAACGTATGACCGTTTAAAAAAATTACATAGAATTAATCCGAGGCTATAAAATGTGAGGACTATTTACCTATTTATAAAATATTCTGTTTTTGGGAAAGGGCTCAATCGTTTGCATTATAAGCAGCCACTTTAATCTTTTATGTTGTTGCTTTCATTTGAAGGGTGCAACGCGTTTTATTTTTTGCTATGCGCGTGTCCCCCTGAACCACAAAAACTGGTGGGACTGTACTCACTTTTTAGGTCAAGCCTAGAGCAGCGCATGCACTGCTTGCTCGACTTTCAGTAAGGGGGTTTTCAAAGTGCTACCCACATGCTTTTGCTGGCCTCAAGCTTGTGTGCACGCTCGCATGCACGCGCACAGCTGCCATCTGTCTTTCTTATCTCTTTCTCCGCATCGCTGGCCATTACTTTCACGGCCGCATCTGCCTTTCTTATCTCTGCTAGTTCCTTTAGCAATATCGACGTGCTTGATTATATCTTTTTCTCGCGTATATTTCAATAGCCCCTTACGCACAAACTGGCATAATCTGTTCCGCCTGCTGTACCTGATCATCACTTTTTTGGTTGGCGCCTGCCACGATGACAAGCATCCTTGACCCCATATAAGAATGTCATAGATTTATCTACCACATACCCGATCAACAATGACATTCTTGTTCTGCTTAATGAGGGTGAAACCGTCGGCATGATGGTGCTGTTGGGCTTCAGAAATGTACAAGATCTGCAAATAACCTGTAATGCGCCTTTAATCTTTCAATTTTAAGTCACTACTGATAAATGTTGTGTTTTTCGAAATTTTAGTGGATTTACCTCAGAAGCGTGCATTACCGAAGCCCCAAATCGACTAACATGTATTGCATTCCAAGTAATATAGAACAGCATGCATACATTGATACGTTAAGCCTATTTAAAGTGTTGAAATCTAGTTAAAATGCGTTAGTTTGGTTTCATTATTTACTCGAGGAACAGTTCTGGTCCAGTATGATCTGTGATGCAGTATCGCGCTAGGTTTAGATTGGCGATGTGTCTGGCGAGTAGACTCGCTGCAACCCTAATTATCACACATGAAACGCGACTTTGTTTGTTTGATTTTCCTGCAGCAGATGGGGTTACATAGGACTGGGAAGTAGACATTTTAGAAGTCGAGACTGTTCCCCACGGTTCCTGTTTATCATCTAAATTATTCACCTCTTTCAAAGAACCCCCTAACAATCACGTTCAGTGACCCGATTTTAATTTTTAGACCTGGCTTTAGCCCAGACCGTTTCATTTTAGTGAAATTATTGCACAGCAGGGCATGTTGCTATTTCCATTAGAAGAGTGCTTTTTTTCACTAATAACTGTGGCGCCATTTGATCTATATCTGCACAAAACTAACCCCAAAAAGTTCTTCCACCAATGCTCCATCATGGAAGGTTTTTTGTGTCAACCCCTCAACCGTGGCCAGGAAAACAAGCTTTGGCATAGGCAATAGGTCTCGCTTTTGGGACCTTTATAAGTATTTAGTTATGCAGCACAATATCCTTCGTGCAACAACATCAACTGTTGCATGGCTAAACACTTATAAGATCCCAAAGGCGAGACCTATTGGCTATGCCAATGCTTGTTTTTATACTAGCTTGAAGTACAACAAAACTTAGCATTGTCGCACATTTGCAAGCATTTGAAATTTACTATAGCAGTGTAACTCCACGTTGTACAATGCATATTTTACTGGACTGTTAGTGAAGAATAGCCTTATTCTGTAATTGGCTCAACGAAGCAGGAGTTTTAGAAAGTAACAGAGTCAGCTCCTGTTAACGTTGCCTCAAGGCCTTCTCTTATTGCTTCCAATGAGACGATCTTGGTGCATGTTCATTAGTAGCTATCTACAATATTCCTTTTTTCCTGGGTCCCCCGCTCCTATTCACTTGCCTTGATGAAAAATGTATAAGACTGACTGAAAATGTGTATGGATTTTAGCATTGCATACTCCAACTGATCAAGAGTTTTATGTAGCGCAAACTTGACCTGAAGGTATTGGGTATCAGAGCGCTTTACTTGAGCATCAGTTACGTTACGTACATTTTTAGGTCTCGCCTGACCCAGCGCATGCACTGGTCTGGCGAGCCTTTTTGAGAGGGCTCCAAAAAGTGCTACCTGGCCAGCCTAGAGCTACAGTGCATGTGCGCGGGCGCGCGCGCCGCGCTTTTCCGCGATTACTTTCACTTTTGCAGCCGCACGGCCGCTTTGATGTTTGATCGCGATCACTTTCGCGGCCGCACGGCCGCTTGGCATAGCCAATAGGTCTCGCTTTTGGGACCTTATAAGTATTTAGTTATGCAACTGTTGCATGGCTAAACACTATAAGGTCCCAAAGGCGAGACCTATTGGCTATGCCAATGCTTGTTTTGTTGGTCCCCAGATTTGAGATCGCCCCCCCCCCCCAGCCGTTAGGCTACATTCTCTCCCCAATAATGCGTTTATCTTATGTTAGACTTGTTTGGCTATCCCAAGTGTTGTGTTTTCTTTTACAATGTGAAAGGGGTTCCTGCCTTACCTCGATGTGTGTATATCGCTCTATATCATGGCTGCCAAGCCAGAGAAATGTAAACGAGAGAAATTTGACACAAATGAGCTCTCCCATCCTCGAAGCAGATTTTCGCAGAGAAAACTAAAAATGATGGCAAGTGATGTATTGTAGATCAGATGTTACACAATATGTTGATGATAATATGACTTAATAAAGCGCATTATCACAAAAGGCTTCTAGGCCCCGTCCTTGTTTTTTCCTTCTCAAATATTTATGATGTACTCATGTTTAAATAAAACAACCTACATTTGTGTGCCTTCCACCTTTGTATTCCTGAGCTTATAAGTATAGCTATCAATGCACCAGGTAACTTGAACGGGGGTCAAAGGGTGTGAGGGGTCCACTGCACTCCAGTTAAGGCTGTATTTTACTCCCCAATATACTTTCCTTTCTTGCAGTGGGGAGCATAGCAACAATGTCACCTTTGCTTTGCTACTATCTATGTTAAGGGCCTTTTTTAGATTTGTGTAGTTGCGACACCTTCACCGAAAAGGTATTAAGAGTAAAATGATGTCAATGGCCCTCTTAATATAGCAGATGGTCCATCCACCACTTTTTTTGGGGGATGCCCTGCTCAACCACACTTTGGATAATGCTCTATGCCATGATAGGTGAGTAGATAGCTCACTGAGATCTCGGTACAACAATCCAAAGTCAACAGTGGGCAAATCACTGCAAATTATTCGGAGGCCGAAGGACCTCCTCACCCCATTGCATTTTAAAACGTAGACCCAATATATGAAAACGCAGATTGCAAATACTGGGTGTAAGTTGTCATTTACTTTTTGTGACTTGCCTTTCTTTATGCATTGCAACTTATGTATTAATAGGTTGCACCACACAATGCCCAGTTGTAGAGGGCTGCACCATAGTTTGACTTATAAATAATAAATGGGCCACAAGTACAGGGATAGTGGCCTTTAAGGGACAGCAGGAACTGCAGACTACTACCCTTGCTTTCTCATTCCAAAAGGGGAACCATTTTTTCAAGCAGCCCATGTTCTCTAAACATTGTGGAATGCAGTGCCTGCCCTTCACTGCCTCAAGGCTGCCCAACACAATTCCCATAAGGGAAGCTCGCCAACGCGGACAACATCCCCTTTGTGAATCATTTACCACCTGCTCAGAGGTGTTGTTAATGATTTAAAGGTTAACTAATGGAATTAAGGACTCAAACCATTAATGCGTCTCATTGTGAATCGTACACTCCTTTTGTGATTCAGAAAGGCTTCTCCAATTCGAAAAGGGGGTTTTGTACATGGAAGAAATATTTTGCTATTGCAACCTCTGCGTATTTGCGAATTGCAGAATTTGAGAGTGCAAAATAGGTTTGCATATCAGGCGCATAGGTATTCCTGGATATCTGCAAAAAAAACTACAGACCATACAGAATGCTGCGGCTAGACTTCTGTTTAACATCTCTGGAAGATCTAGCGTAAGACAGCATTTACGAGATCTGCATTGGCTACCTGTGGCCCAGAGAGTGCAATTTAAAGCCCTCACCCTGGCTTATAGAGCCCTGCACGGTCTTGGACCAATGTACATCAGGAAGTGCTTTGCTTTCTATGTCCCCAACAGATTGTTGCGCTCTGCCACCCAACGACAGATGGTGATCCCACGATTCCGCAGAACGCGGCTGGGGGGTCAGTCCCTTTCCGTTAAAGCAGCTACGGCATGGATCTCCCTGCCCCTGGATTTACGGAACACTCAGGACCTCAGACTTTTTAAAAGGCAACTTAAAACCTTCCTCTTCAAGCAGCCGTTGTAAGTTCTTCGCTTCACCGTCACGGTTATTTCACGCGCCAGGACACTCTTGAGTATTTGTGCGCGGTATAAATCCACCATAACATAACATTGCATAGGTGGGTGTAGGACGCTGGCTCTCTATTTACTATACCCAAAAGAGGTATAGTGTGCAGAGAGTCCAGAGGATCCCCATAGGATTTACAGAGGCTAAAGTACATAATACTTATGCTCTCTTTTGTGGTAGTGTCGTCAGTGGTGGCTGGCATCTACTGAGGGGGCCGGGAAAATACAATAAAAAAGAAATGATAAAGAAAACACTCAATCCCGACATCCTCCTCACTCCGACTGCCCCTGCTGGGACTGCAGTGCAGGCCCAGCAATCTCCCTCAACCAATCCTGGCCTGCTCACGTGTTGTTAACCAGCATCCGAGTAGTGCTCTAATTGGTGGGAACAGACTCTCTCAGTGCTCCCAAGGGCACTGGATACCTGCACTTGCTCTCAACCTAGCTGTCTTAAGACAGCTGGATTGAGATGTTCAAAGTGTGTCTGTATGGTTGGACGTTGCAAGACGGAAGGCCAAAGAGACATTCCAAGTGTGTATGTCTGGCTAGACGTCGCAAGACTGACGGCAAAAGAGACATGCGCACTTTGAACATGTGAAAATGCAGCGCTCTGCCCACCACTCCTCCCTGCATTCACTCAGCAGGCCACTCCCCGTCCTGACGCTCGGTTCAAGATGGGAGGTTGAAAAATAAAATTGTAACATATTGCCATTTCATATTTCATCTCTGGGGTTTTAGGGGTCACGTAAGTGGGGCGACGCTCTTCCACTCCAATAGAGGAGCTGCCCCTGAGTGCGGGTGAGCAGTTATGCTTATCAGAGGGCAGTGCAAAGCATTTGTTGTACACACAGTAGCAATAAATGAGGCATTCACTCAATGAATAAATCAGAGACCAATTTATAAAAATAATACTTGGTTATATTCTTTTTGTAGAACATAGAACTTTGTCTTAGGTAAGTACGTTTTGCAATAGAAATACTTTTAAATATCAAAAGTGTACACTTAGTTCAATTTTCAGACTTTTCAATGGTAACCTTTGGGAGCAAAAAAACATTCAGCATACACATGTTGGGATGCTCAGGGATGCAGGAACACCTTTGGTCCTCTTAACCAAGGCCCAGGGCGGATAGGCACAGGGGTTCCTTTTGGTCTCAGAAACGGCTTACAGAACTCCTTTCAGATTTTTCGATGGAGGATAGTATCTATAATGACCATAACCCCCTGTGCATCTCGACTTCCTGGCCCAAGGTAGGGAAATCCCCAGTGTTGTTCCTAGTGGAATACTAAGGGCAGTAGATCGGGGCAGAAGGTTGAGGTGGGTGCATATATCTCCGGACTCCTTTTATGAGGCCCTTATGGCAAATTGCAAGAGCGAAATCGACATCTGTACACCTGGACGTGGGGAGGTAGATGCCGCATTGGAGGCATTCTCGACCATCTCACGTACAATTGGACTCTTGTTTGAGGCTCCTCCCACGTCCCGGAAAGGACGTAGTAGGAGCTGGTTTGATCATGGCTGTTCAAGGGCTGCAAGGAATTTGAGGGCGGCACTGAGCATCCTTCCAAGGAACCCCGCCATGATAAAGGCGAGCCGAGGGATATATAAAACTGAATTAGTAAGGTGGAAGAATGAGCTCAAAGAGGAGGCTTGGAGCAAACTTAGCGAGGCCTGTCGCCACAAAAATAGTTCTCAGTTTTGGAGCATTGTAAATTTCCCCTTTCTTTCTGGTGAAAACTCCAAGCCATTAGACGTACATATCACTGAAGAGGACTGGGTCTGTCACTTTGAGGGAATGTTCTGCCGGCAAACAGACACTTGTCAACCGAGTGTTGGAGGGAAGTCGTCCTCCTTATTACAGCTGAGGAAGTCAGTAAAGGAATAGTGGGGTTGTCTAAGAACAAAGCTCCTGGCCCGGATGGTATCGGATGGTATCCCTCCAGATCTCTTCTTATCTAGACCCCAACTATGGGTGCCAATCCTCACGACGGTCATAAATGTTGGTATTAGGGAGGAACTGCCTGGCACCTGGTCCGTATCGACCATAGTGCCTGTTTTTAAGAAAGGAAACAGAGATAGCACACTATGTTATAGGCCCATATCTCTTTTGGATTCATCTGTCAAAGTGCTGGGACAGATCCTGCTAGAAAGGTTGTCCACATGGGCTGATGCAAATAACATCTTGACAGATATCCAATATGCTTTTCGCCCAGGGAGATCCACAATCGACCAATGCCTGTACCTGTACATGATTATTAACAAATACACAGTTGCTCTTTTAGGCCGTATTTACCTCACATTTATGGACCTGTCGTCCGCTTTCGATTGTGTCAACCAAAATAAGTTATGGTAGTGCTTACAGTGCATGGGTGTGGACAATGAGATTGTCCCCTTCCTCCGTGAACTACATAGGGACACTAAAGCCGTTGTATGGTTTACGAAAGAGGGTAAGGTTACTCGACAATTACCTATCCAGAGAGGGGTGCACCGGGGCTGTATCCTGGCCCCTTTTCTATTTAATCTTTACATTAATGATTTGGCGAAGGCCCTGACTGTTACCCAGGTAGATGCCCCACATGTGAGACGGCGCGGTCTGCCAGTATTATTATATGCAGACGACACTGTCCTCATGTCTAGGACAGCAAGCAGATTACAAATCCTCCGTAATTCCTTTGTGAAATTCATGGAGGACAGGGATCTGTTAGACAACAAAACCAAATCTTACGTGATGGAGGTGGGAACCAGTACAGGGAAGCCCTTTAACTTTAAGGTGGGGTCTATATTGGTTCTCAAAACAGGGGCTTTTTCTTATCTGGGGTTCATGCTGGATGCAAAACTCAATTGGGGCCCTCTAAGAGGAAAGAAGAAACTGGATTTTTTAAGAGCTAATGTAGCAACTTATTATTTTGCCTCCCGGTTTGGCAAAAAAACAATTGGTGCTATCTTAGAGGTATATAGAGCCAAATGTTTAACGCAGGTTTCATAGGGTAGTGAAATCTGGGGTTACTCCAAGGCCGAGGAATTACAAAGAATTGAAAATAGAATTTTAAGACGACTCCTATGTGTGCCCCAGGGAACCCCAACCTTTTTAGCACATGAAGAATTGGGTATGCCCTATTTGTCAGATCTATTGTCGTCTCGCCCTCTACTCTATTGGCTTAAAGTGTGGGGGAACAAGGGGACCTCGCTACATAAAGATATCATAAGAGATTGCATGGCTCTTAACTATGCTCACCGTATACCCTGGCAAAAGTCTATCGGGGATGGGTTCAAGACGCTTGGGTGGGCGGAACTCTATAGTGATCCGGAAAGCATCAATAGGAATGATAGGGTCTGGGCTAAGGAGCAGTTTTTTAGCTTGCAGTCAGTAAAAAGGGAGGAGTCAGAACTAACGAAGCCCAGCGTACGGAGATACATCATTTTGAAAACAGTACAATCAACGGAACTGTACCTCCTTGGGCTTCCTAAAACATATGATCGTTTTTTTATTGACAAGGTTCCAATTTGATCTATTTCATCTTCTCCTCGCCCACCCTCGAGGATGTAACAAAGGCCAGACTTTGCCTTTATGCAGCTGCGACAATAGGTCACCGCAGGACATGCTGCATTTTATAATGTTTTGTAGTTTTTAAGAGGTACAGAGGAAGACTTTTATACTCCCGCTTTTAAAATCCTTAAATTTTAATCAGGTACATCCTGACTTTACATTTTTAGCATTACTTTCAGGATCCACCTTATGGTATGTCCTCAGTTTCTTAAAGGCAGCAGTTAGGCTCAGATCGAGCTGTGATTAGAACTGTATAATTACCTGGCTGTTAGATCCTCTTTCACTCTGTTTATTTTTAACATCCCCTATGTCGACCGTTTACATTATCTAATTGGGGGCACCCCGTTTCTTTTTATATATGTTTGTACTGTTTTATGTGTAACTTTTATGGTTTTTGTTTGAAAAGCCGAATAAAGTATATGATGATGATATAAAATGTGAATTTTTTTTCAAACAAATAAATATTTCTATTTAGAGATTATTTATTAACAAAAACACTGATTATTACATACATTTAGTTTATTTTCTTCCTACCGTATGACACCACACAACTCACAACCCACATTTAAAATTAAAAACATTTATTTGCATACTTAACATAATTAATTATCAATTAAACAAATATTTTGAAATAAAACACATTTTATTTTATTAAATTCCCACCCTATACCCAAATAATCCCCACATCCCCCTCACAAAAAATTAAACAATTACCCTAATTAATTATCAATTAATTAATATTAATTATCAACTACTTATTAATTATTAAAAATAAATTGCTTCCCACCCTTTACCCCTAAAAACCCCACAACCCACAATCAATTACAAAATATCTATATTTAATTGTCAATTAATTAATTAACATTAACTAACAACTAATTATTAATTATTACAAATAAATAACTTCCCACCTGTTACCCCTATAAACCCAAAACCCACATCCCCCAAAAATAAAATTAAACAATGAACAAAATGAATGATCAATTATTTATTAATAATTATCTACTAATTATTACTTAATTAAAAATAAATTACTACCCATCATTTACCCTTATAAACCCCACAACCTACACCTAAAATGAATTACATTAATATCATAATCAATTATCAATTAATTAATTAATTATAATCAACTATTAATTATTTTAAAAAGTTACTTCCTACCTTATACCCCTATAAATCCCACAAATAAAATGTACCCCCAAAAATTAAAAACACAATTAACATTATAAAATCTCAAGTAAATAATAATGAATACAAAATATTCATTAATTTATTATAATTAAATTACTTCCCACCCTAATCCTCTATAAACCCACAACCCGCTACTGACCTGAAAAAATGCAAACTTTAATTAAAATAAAATTAATAACTACTAAACATGTTAAAATACATAAAAAATACTTATACAAAAAAAGACATCAATTACATTTAAAATGTATACTAAAATACATACACTGATTAAAACATCGATATTTTAAACAACTATATTTTTACAAATTATATTAATGCCTTGTATATTTTTAAAATCTATATTTCTTATCTTAAATTTGATATTCTTGACCACGATATTCTTGCTGTCGATATTTCTGTGTCACGATATTTAAAACATGGTATTTGTGTAAGTCGACATTTCCAACTCGATATTTTGACTGAATACCCCTGGGACGGAACAAGCATGTGGATTGAAAGACTACAAAGGAAAGCGGAATGGCCCAGGAGTAGGAGTTAAGTACACCTAGTGTGTCAGTTAAAGGCATACCTCAAACCATCATTGAAGAAACAGAATCTAGTGGTATAAGGGATACAGAACAAGAAGAACAGACACCAAGGAGAACTAAATTGGCAAAAGTACCTTGTTGAAGGAATCCAGCACCACAATGGACTTATTATACAGAGAGTGTGCCTAATCCGACAACCTATGAACCAAATGAATTGAGAACAGAACGATTCGAACCTCCATGATATACCACATTAAAACAAATTCTCCATAAAGTTTGACATTTGAGATCTGATTTGACTCAATAATAATTGATCCTTTGAACAATGACTGTGCCCGAACTGAACTGTCGAATAGACTGTGACAACTGACAAGGGAACATAATGATTATTGCTTAAGAAAATGAAACAAGTAAAAGAATAAAGAAGAATTCTCTAGGGCCAAAGTTGCAGTAAAAGAGTAGGGTTGACATTCTTAGAAGAAGACGGAGTAGAGGTAGGGATGCCACACGAAGACTGCTGTATAATAGCTTAACAAAATAGCTATGAGCTAATCATCAAAAATATTGCTTGTTTGCGTAAGTTTAAACTACAGCAGAATATTAAATGTGCCTGCTACTATAGAATAGTGGTTACTGTAACACTAATAGGTATTATGTTAGTATTTACATTTTTCTTAATTGGTATAAGTATCACACCTGAGATAGAAATACTTAGATCCACACCTGCACCTACATTAAAGACTTCATTTATAAATGCTTCAAAGGGGCTTTCACATTAAACGTTTATTCTATTCTAGTTTAAGAATAAGCACATGCTTTGGATCCTAAGATTGCTATGCTGTGTACACTTACCTGCTTCAGCTAGTGAGTATGTGACCTAGCGTTATATTCCACTTTACACGCAGTTACATGTGGCTTATTGCTCAGATTATTGTATAGACAGAATCCTTTTGAGCATTATTTTTCCAATTATGATTTTATCCTTTCAGAGGTCCTATTAACTAATTCCCTAAGTGATGAGAAAATCAGAAAGCTTTCCACAGTAGCAGATATGTTAGCCAGTAATACATATGGTGGTTTGTTAGCAGTCAATACAGAATTAGTAGCTATTAGATCAATGGATTTACAAGCTTGATTAGCTTTGGACATATTGTTGGCAGAGAAAGCGGAACTGTAAGATGTTGAAGGCACAACATTGCTATTCATCCATACATGCCAGACAAGAGTACGATGGTAGAAGAATTTCAAAAAGAAAATTTCTGACTTAAATCCTGACAAATAAATCTTAGAAACAACTAGTGTGTTGGCAACCTTAGGTAATGGCGCTTCTTTTATAAGCAGCTGGTTTGGAATTATTGGTAGTGGATTTTTAGAAGTTATAGTAAAGCTTATATTGATTATTGGCATTTGTTTAATATGCTTATTTGCTTTATATAAAGTAATCAGATGTTACCTAAAAAGTGAGAGCCCTTCCCGAGCAGATCTCTCTTTTTCAGAGAGTTTCCCTTTCTCACTCCGAGACTAGGTATGGAAAGCTATCTTCAGATATTAGAAAACAGACCTTAAGGATGTCTGAGAATTTATGAGCTGAGAATATTTACCAGCTGTGCAAATTTTCTCTTGCTTGAAGGCGGAGGCCTCATGCCGTTGAGCTTTTATTCTCTCATCAGAGCCCTTTTGGGGTTTCAGAAACGGACGCCTTACCTTGCTCATTGAAGAAATTGCCTTTTATGCCGATAACCTTATTAATTTAGATTAGGGATCTCCTTTATGGAACACACTTGTGGTATTTTCTCTATTTTATTTGTCATTCTTACTAATGTGGTATTTGGATTATTTGAATCTGAAATAAGAATTCGGTATTGCAGAATCCGATTCGGGACCCTTCTTTCCGAACGAATCGTACACATTTCCCAACAACCGATAACGATGCCCGGAAACGGTTCGGGAAGTTTGAATCCATTCCGAAAGGCATTCGGATAGCCCGAGTCCTTCGGAGCCAAAGCGAACAGCTCTATGGACACGATTTCCAAAAGATGACCAATTCGGACCCCTCTTCCCAACCATGTACAATGTGGCAGGCACACCCCTTTTTGCAATGGGAGCCTGTGTTCTCGTTCGGAACACAGGTACCCATTGAAGTCAATGCGAGTCCGACCGAACGATGGTGGGAAGCATCGTAATCTGTCGTTCGGATTCACAGGACCCGATTCGTACGGATACAATTCCGAGACCGGTTCGTTCGGAACAATTTCTGAATGACATCGTGATCGGCCCCATAGACTTGAGCAGACCCATTTACACACTTACATGCATAGGATGACACAGGGGCATGAACATGCAGACAAGCAAATACACATATACACATACAGACGTCTCACTCACTCACTCACCCACCCACAGCTTACGCTTCCTCACATACCATTCTGCCTTATGTAGTGCCTTTAGCTCACCTTAATGTCTCTATGGCAGACTGACATAAGTCAGGATGTCATCAAGCAGCCAAGTGGTTCCACTTGAAGAGAGCTATCAAGGTTCAGGATAACAAGAGCACACCAGTATTCCTCCTGTGCCCCACAGCGCTTACCAGCCACCGCAGGGAGCATCATGACCAGTGCTTAATTTGAGCCGGTGGTTACCGGTGGGGGCAACCAACATTTATTTTTGGGGACTGACATTTATTTCTGGGGACTAGCACTTATTTTTCTGGATGAGAAATTTACTGTTAGCAAGAGAAAAACACACAAAGTGGAAAGACAGAAAAACATTCACAAAGGGAGAATGAAGGAACTTTCAAGAGTGAGATAAAGGGGCAGAGAATGTCTGGTAGTGGATGAAAGAGGCCTGAGGAAAATTGAAGAGTACCCTGCTTTGGTATTCAGTACGCTGACATTTAATTGTACCTTCCCTGGCTATTGAGCAGAGCTTTAGGCACCGGCACTCATGCACTTACAAACTAAGCACTTGTCTTGACAACAACGCAAGAGTGGGAGAACTGACATTCCAGCAACCTTTTTGTCCTTATGGTACTGCCTCAGAAAGTAGGAGAATCCTTCATCTGAGGACCACAGAACCAGAGAGAGAAAGAACTCTTAGAGTGAACATTCAATGACCCTAGCACTGGCAATCATCCAACTCTCCTTATCAGTGCCTTTATACATGAGTATGCCCAACAGAGTGCCAGAAGATCCATTCTGGGGAATCTGTTCTAGGGCAATACTCTTTGGCAGTCAGCCTATGAGGTTTGGGAAGCTCTGAATGAGTCGCACATTCAAGATTAGCAACTCGCTGGTGTGTAGCAAAACTGCCTCAATAGAAACTTTGTAGAGGTCACATACAAGTGACATGTTCTGGGGTCCCGGTTAACACATTAGAATTTATTTAGGGACTGATTTAGAGTTTGGCTGAGGGGTACTCCACAACAATTGTGATGGATATCCCATTCGCCATATTACGAGTGCATTATATCATAATGCTCTTTAATAAGCTTTAACCCCTTCCATGCTCATGACGGAACGGTTCCGTCATGAGCATCGGTTGAGCTGTGCTCATGACGGAACCGTTCCGTCATGGCCCCGCCCGCGCTCGAACCCTTCAGCACCGCGGGGGAATCCGCGCAGCGCTGAAGGGGTTAAGTGTTTTCAAGTAATGCCATTGCAGCACAGTCTAGAACTGAGATGCTCTAAGAGATACATAGACTTATAAACTGGTTTATTTCAGGTGCATTTTTAACCATGAAGCAATTAATTATTCAAAGAAGAAACAGAGATATAAATTGATGTGCTACTTATCGAAAAATGTTGGATCCACATGGCCCACTATGATAAAATTTGGTAAATAAAATCAATTTTACTTCTCATAATGTTTGTACATAGATGGGCTGTAGGACCAAACATATATACGGCTAGAGCTCATGCTTTGGAATCAACTGCAGAACATATTACATCCAGAGTAGAGTAACTTCTTTGTGCACATTCACACTTTGATAAAACATGCTCCCTAGCTCAAGTACACAATAGCAAGTTCAGTAGGATTTTGAGTTTTCACCTCATTACACATGGCAATTAAGCATGTGTGCCGAAGGTCTGTTATAGTGGGCCACACCATGTGTGCCCTCCTTTTTCTTTGTGTGACTACCGTTAGCTCACCAAGCTTCGGAGAACTGATAGTTGTGGCAGCGACAGATTACAGTGTCAGTAAAAGACCTTTACACCTGTCCCCTGCTGGAGAGTTGTTTACAAGTCTCTCCTATATCTTTGAATTGGTTTTCCAGTCCCATGCAACTAGGTCCTGTGCTCCATCCATGCAGGACATGGATGGCACGTGTAAGTTTAACTTCTTTGTTTAGAAGTTGTGCATGGTGTGTGTCTGCTACATGTGGCTGTGGCCTCACAGGAATCCATTTTGAATTGCTGCATTCAAGTGTTGCCTAACATAGAGGTTGGAGAGAGCCCAGAGAACAATGTGAATTGCAAAGCTCCTCCATGGCATCCCTGAGTTATTTTGTAATGAACCAAACTCTAGGGTGTAGAGAAGAGAAGTCAAATAGTCTTTTCCCCTGCCCTTTCATGTCCCACTTGTCTCTAGAATGGTTACCCCCCCCAAACAAAGAGGTTAACAGGTAGTTAAGTGGGGCAGCCTCTCCATATTTTGTGCCTTTGGTATGGATTACACCTGAAATAAGACTTTAAACTTCAATTTTAGCTGACACCTGTAGACGCAGCATATGACTGGACCAGTCTGGGAGAAAGAAGGAAAATTATTGAATTTCTCAAAACAAGTCCCAGACATAGACTCTTGGAATACACAAACTCTGTCTGCAAATGGGACAGAAACTTTCAGCCAGAGTGCCAAGACTTCTCTAACATAATCGGGGGTCCCACTTGAGTGGCAGCGAACCAACTCTTCTGTGTGCCAGCATTGGGATATGGACTGCCAACTTCTGTTTGTCAGGTTTAGAACCAGAACCTTGGGAGTTCCACAGCCTGGCAGAAGAGGCTGCCTTAGGGTGTGCCTTGAAGTAAGTAGCTGATTGACTACTCTGTAGGGGAATTAGAGGTGCCAGAGCGCAAGGAAGACGCTGCTTAGAAGAGGGAGGCTGCAAAGGAGCTGAGGCGGCAATAAAATGAAACTATTACTGCATCTTGGGGAAGGCCAGAGGGTGAAGTCTGGAAATCCTGGGTGTGTCATAGTGTACATTGATGGTGGACGGCATACGGCTGTATGGTACTCTTGAAATCAACTGCGTGCTTTGTGTGCTTCCGCTGAACAGTTCTAGTGCATAGAAGTACCAAAGCACCTGAGAGCGAGAGGGCGTTATCATCACCACTGGGACCTGGGTTGGGTTCCTAGCTTTATTTGGGTGGTGGACTTGTGTCTGGGCCTGAGGAAATTCCATCTCAGAAACATCCACTGGATTGTGAGCAGCACAGTCTGAGCACAGCTGCTCTGGTATCGGTACTGGCGCTGTCAATGCTCACTTCAATAATTAGACACGTTCACTCTTAACATAGACTGTGGCAATGTTGGCTGGGCTGGGAAAGAGTCAAATGAATCTCAGCTCAGTAAGCACTTGTAGGTGGGCCTGCATCTCATGAACACTGAAAGGACATAAAAGTGACTGTGATTCCAAGAGAAAGGGAAATCCCCTTTTCATAGGGACTGATCAGATACAATTCTTTGGCAAATAGCCAACCAGGCTGCAGGAGCTCCATACAAACATTCGCCCAAAAGTCCCACAGTATGCCCAATGTTCAATTTGCATTAGGTGACTGATCAATAGCTGTCCAAGAGGACAACCAAGGCTGTTCCCCCAAATCACTGTGATTAGTTCTTAAAATACCAGTGTACCACTTTAATTGCCCTCTGAAGAGCATGGCCACTGTTGTGCTTTTGGCAGAAGTACTTTTTCTTTTTTTATGTAAAGGGCCTGGTTGGACACTGATTTACTGATTGATATTGGCTGGTCTGTTGAATTCTGAGACTCTAACCCAAACCGCCTCCTTTAGGAAGACTTGGACTGCTCAGTTTTGCTATCCTGATGGTCAAGTCCTAATGAGGTTTACTTGGTGCTCAGGGTTCGGCTCAGTAGTAAGGTTTAGCTTCAGAGCACCAGTGATAAAAGACTCTGATTGTCACAGTCTCAGCCCTGTCACTCATGACGGCCCTGAGAGTCCAGAAAACATTCCCACACTGCAGTTCTCAAAGATCCTTGCACTTCAAAATACTACATCTCATTGTCTCAAATAATTAGTGTTAAATCAAATATGGAGCCGGAGTTAGATTGGACAAAATGCCAGAACTACTGAACATCCATTTCCGGCCTGGTCTTTAATGTCCTTCTCCCTCAGCAGGAAAAAAACAGGTCTGAATGGATGTATGTCATTAACTGCAAGTGAAAGAACTTGCTTGAGAAAGTGGGAACATGGCAAGAGTTTTAATGAAAGGCTGGACAAAAGGGGTCTGGGAAGGTAGTGTGCATTTAAAGCCATGAGTTGATATTGTAACCTGGAGTGGTCATTTAGTAAGTGCACATGAGTTCACAAGTTTGATTCCCATCGAAAACCGATGCAGCTCTACATCCTTCTTAAGGTGATAAACTGAGTATCATTAAACTGTGTTATTACAACACTTAGAGCCAGATTCACAAAGCCATTTTTGGATGCAAATATACCTTAATGACCAAGAATTGCTGAATTTATGCCTGCCAACTATCCACCAAAAATGCCTAGCCATTATAAAGGCCTTTATGACAATATAATTATACGCCATAACTGCGTACATCTAAGCTGTAATAACCCCTATGCAAGTGGTGGAGAATGGGGTGATCATGGCAGGGTTTGAGTTGAGTTTCTTGAACGCCAATGAACCTGTGAGTTTGTGGGCATTCCCTGTCCATCCTCTTCAACCCTGAACATGGTTGGAGATTTACTTCAGCAAAGGGCTAAGTATGCTTGATGGTTGGGGGGGTGGGGAACCGAAAATCGCCAAATCTCGTCAGGGCTTGCGTGGTGAAGGGACCTCGTGGAGAAAATAACATTTTAAAAATGTCCTACTGTTGAGCTGCTTTTCACCAGAATGGAATGCTGCATGTACATCACCACACTGGGAAAACAGCAATGTGAAAAAATGTCACATGCTTTTACTACGCCTCAAAACCTGCGACTGGTGCGTTTTTGTGGTGTTACCACCTGCTCGGTCTTTCAGTTCCAAAAAGCGGGAAATCTGCATCATTCATGAGAGTGTTACTACAAATGCAGAATTACTACTTTTTGTGTATCAGGTCTATGGTGTTTACAGTGCTTAGAAACAGCTGAAGTGTGGTATGAAGAGCAACATAAAAATGTGTTGATCAGTAGTAGTAATGTAAGTGTTTTATTATTGAATAACGGTCATCATTGCAAGCTTCTTTTAGATGCCTGTTGTATATGTATATAGGTGCTCTGCTGGAATTGAGTTGCTGACTTGGCAAAGACTGTGGGATTTGTTGTCAGGAAGAAACCCTTGTTAAAAGTGGAAAATCAATCAAGAAGTATCCTAATGTAGGCTTTGTTCAAGACCCTATGTAATTTTTTTTTAACACATTTTCTGGTCTTTGGATGATGTGGAAACCTAGATCTAAACAAGATTGGGCAGAGGTGTCCAATGTAGTCCAAGGAGGGTAAGAGCACACCCAATTTCCAGAATAACTAATATGTATGTATATTATTAGTTCCACTTAGATTCACTAATTGTGGATATCCTAAAAATCTAGCAACAATCTAATCCTCCCGGTAGGAGCGAGGTCATTGTGGATGTACATTCATACACAGAGAAACATCTCAATGCGCAGAAACGAAATATGGCAAGGAACTGAGAAAAGGCCTGGCTACATGGTCTGTCTGGACTATCTCTACTGGACAATTATCAGTTCCCCAGATGTGGTAGACTTAGAGGTGATGTGGGGTTGTCTAGGGTGCTTCAGTATAAACATTGGTGTTTGATTGTTGTATTAAGCATACAATTATATTAAAGTTAAATTATAAACAAAATCTAATCCTCCTGGGCCTACGTTGGACAGTCTGAGATAGGGCATTCAGCTGACAGCAAATAAAAAAACGCATTGCATTGTCATTAGTTAACCTATAATTAGAAGACCTGAGTGACCAAACGTTTAACTTTGGCAATATGTGTCAGTTGATGTATGGATTCAAAAGCCACCACATAATCTTAAAATAAATATTTACTATCATTTTGTTGATATTATTCAAATATTACCAATGTTTATTAATGATGACCAAGCATGCTCTAACAAACGAGGTTGGTGGTTTTCAGGCATTAAATATAACAAGATTTCCCAAATGAGATGTGGTATTTGTCTAAAACATAGTGGAAGGGTAGAATATTGAATTAGAGATTAGTGTTTAAAACTGGTCACACCTATCTTTAATGTCTATAGGGATTTTTGACTAAATTCTTTCGAGATCCTGTGTCGCGGTGTGTGCTGTCAATTCAATTTCAAGTCTTTATTTCGATTTACATCATAAAAGACAACAGAAAATTTTATAGACAATTTAAAAAAAAAAAAAGAGAAGGGTACAGAAAACAAGGGAGGGGACCAAAATCTCAACGTAGACAGCCAGTGTGACATACATAGCAGCGACAATTATAAATAAGTAAATAAATAGCTCATTTGTTAAAAACCCATAAAAGTGTTAAATTTACCAAGTTATCCAATGAGTCGTAATTTATGAGCACGAATAATCCAAGTCCAGTGGAGGAATTTTGCAACAGCAATGGTCACAGGTTGAGATGTATTTGTTTTAAGGCACCGCAAAGCCTCAACACCTGACCGAAAACCCGTTAGAAGACAGATTGGTTTAAGCCAGACCCGTCTTGGAGTTTTATACTCTGGACAGACAAATAAAATGTGAACAATGTTTTCCAGTTGTGCTGGACAGAAAGGACAGTCAGGGTTAAGGCCTTTTCGCCATTTGGCGACAAAAAAGTTTACTGGAAGAGTGCCCACCCTGAATTGATGGTATCGTTTTCTGTCCTCCACAACTGTAATACAGTCCCAGTCATTTTCAAACAAGGGCCTGTCCTTAAGTGCCAAGAAGTCCGAGGTTAAAGACGGACCGATGCTCGAACCAAATCTTCTTTCTGAAACCACCCGCCAATATAAGTCTTTTAGAATTTTTCTGGAGGGAAAAATATGTAAAGTGGGCTCCTCCCAATGGCTTGCTAGGCCCATAGCGGAGTAAAGTAACCTGACCTCCCTCATCCATGGAATCTTTTGCGCCTTATCGGTCCCCCTGACGTCCAGAAAAGCCCAGGCATATTCGGAGAGTTCAGGAGTTACCCATAGCCACCTCCAATAAGCCACTGGTCTATAGCGTGCTATGTCCTCTAGGCGCAAAACACCCAGATCGTAATACAGGGGAATTAGAGGAGTTGATATCGGAAGGCCGGTAATTACACGCAAAAAACTTATTCTGAGCCCTAGACAACTGGGTAAGATTGGAATACCCCCACAATTCTGCCCCATAGAGAGTTGCCAAACCTATCTTGGCATCGTATATTTTAAGGACTGGGATCATAGGTTTAGTGTGAGACAGGGGAAGCTCTTTTGTTAGTGCACCAGTTAACTGTGCATGCTTTATTACCACTTGGTCTATGTGCGGTTTCCATTCCAGTTTCGAAGCAAGGGTTATACCCAAGTATGAAAAAACCTTGGTCTGCTCTAATTTAATTCCATTCATCAACACGGTCCCTCTGACGTGTTTGGACTTATGCTAGACCATAAATTTCGTTTTGGTTACATTTACAATGAGCCCATGGTCTTTACAGAAGACTTCAAACACATCTATAGCTTTTTGTAGGCCCTGTTGGGTCTTGGAAATTAATAGAGTTTCATCAGCAAACACCAACAGAGGAATCAGCTTACCATCCAGCTTTGGAGCATCAGTCGGGGTTCTGTTAAAATAGTTGATCACTCTGTTGATGTATAAGGAAAAAAGAGTCGGGGTTAAAACGCACCCTTGGCGTACTCCCCTGGCAATTGGAAATGTACCTGTGACGCTACCTGATTGATTCCATCTGACTTGAGCAAAATTATCCTCATGTAATTTCATTAAAAAAATTAAAATATCAATAGGCATTCCTTGATCTTTAAAAACTGACCACATTTTTGCTCGAGGAACTAAATCAAAAGCTGATTTTAAATCAACAAAGGCTGCAAATAACATACCATCTCCCAGCTGAACCACCCGCCAGTAAATTAACAAAAACCTAAATACCTGGTCTATGGTACTCGTGTGGCTATGAAATCCTGCCTGAAGTGGTGATAGGACTTCCTCCTCCTCTATCCACCCTTGGATTCTTAGTAAGACGAGCCTAGCCACCACCTTCTGAATAGAATCGATCAGGCTAATAGGCCTATAATTACCTGGATCAGAGCGCTCTCCCTTTTTAAAAATTGGAATAATTTGGGCGCCCTTCCAGCTATTAGGTATGGGTGAGCTATTTGATATGCAATTAGCTAGGCATAAAATGTAAGGTGCCCACAGTTCCTTGTCGTGCATGAACAGATCAGCCGGAACCGAATCTAAACCTGGGGCTCTGCCTCTGGGGATAGAATTCAGTACCTTTCGCACCTCATTCAAATAAAAAACCAGAGGAGTTGTATCCGTGGAGGCAGAGATAATTGGTATACAACTCCCCTCAAATGCATCTATTAAAGCAAACTGAGATGCAAAGTGCGAAACCCACAAGTTGGGTGGTACAAAATTAACTGGTTCGTCTCTTTTTGACCCCCTACCCCACCTAACCAGGTCCTAAAAGGAACACATAGATCGTTCTTTACTGGCAGTGTGGAGATCACTCCAGTAGTCCTGATCCCATGCTCGTTTGGCCTCATATTGAACTTTTTTATAGGATTCGCGAGCTTTCCTTATACCAGCTATGTCCTTAGATTTTACTGCATCTGACAGGGTCTAAAATGCAACCCTACATGATTTCCCGTACCATTGATCCTCCTTTCTGTGTGGCCTATAGTGTTTGGCATGAGTCTGTTTTATAAAAAAAACACTAAGTTGATTAAAGAAGTTGGTATGGATAATATTAACTTTGCCCATATCTTCCTTCTGAGCAATACAATTCTGTAAATCATTGGTGGCTTTAATGCTTAAATCCCTAATGGTTAAAATCTGCCTCTAATTCATTGGACAGTTATCCCATTTGACACGCCTTGAATCATTAGATTGGACAATTTCCACCTTCCTAGAAGGAGCCTCCTGACAATTAGTATTAAATAATTTAAATGATAGTAGTAAGGGATCGTGATCACTCTCCACCCTATCCACCACTATCATATCCTTAATACTAGACCAGTGTTCTTTATTGGTGAGAATATAATCAATGCGGCTTTTGCGAAGTCCATTATTATAAGTAGAGGCCCCATGTGTGTCGGAGGCTGATCTGCCATTTATTGCACGTAGTCCATGACCAATACAAAGTACCTTAAGCTGTAGTACAGCCTCGGTCCATTTTTTAATTGGCAAGAGTGTCAGCTGGGGAATATTCCAAATACGATCCTCTTCTAAGGTAAGATCAATATCATTAATGTCCAGAGGTTCAAAGCAGCAATTAAAATCACCCGCTACTATGACATCACCCTCTTGGCTATATATATCAAGAAGCTGGTCCAACTCCTCCACAGTATTTGAAGATTTGCCCCCCGTAACCCTCTAGCATAAATGTTAAAAACAAATTATCCAAGTCCAGGACGCTGGACTTGGATAAGTAAGATGTCATTACTTTTCGAGTCCAATTGAGTCAAAAAAGACCCGCTGTCCTGATTAATCCATGTTAATAGTCCCCCCTTAGCTCTTCCATGGGGACTAGGAACAGCGGGAACATAAAAACTGAGATAACCGGGTCTATGGTCTAAAACAGTAGACCAGGTTTCCTGCAGTAATATAATATCCCTGTTCTCCAGGAACTTAGACCAATCGGATGACACAACTTTATTTCTAAGCCCTGCCACATTCCAGGAAACTAAAGATGAATAAACATTAGGATCATCCCTATCTTGGGGACCACATGATAAGGCTTCCTGCAAGTCTCCAACAACTTGGTCCCCTTGATTCGAAGTCACTTGCACATGACTATTAGTATTAACAGATACACTAATCTGAACCACTTCACTTAATTCTGGGGATATTACACCTAGTAACCCTCCGCCAGAGAGATTTGCCAAATAAGGTCCTCGCAAACCCTGATCTTGACCATGAGCCAGTCAGTCATTACAATCTAGAGAGCTCAATGCCTCAGATCTATTGCTTACTTCAATGGGTCTGTCATAAGTATCAAAACAAGGAGCAAGGTTTCTCTCTCTAATGGCGGCTGTGGGGCATGGGGGGTAAAAATACCCTAAAGGCAGTATATTGATACGATCTTGGTGTATCCTCAATGAACCTGCCTGTCGTAGGATATGATCAACCAATTGAGGAGATGCAAAGTTAACAACGACACAATCTCCACCCATGCCCTTCTTGGTATCACCCAACCAATCCACCCTTCGAACCATCTTGAAATTTTGAAACAGGTTATCGCCCAACACTGTTCTAGAATTCAAATGATGTAATACTTTATTTTTAAGTGATGACCAATGTTCCACTTGGCCATCCAATGTTTTGGGAACATTGGCCAAGATAATCGTGTATGGGCACGCCTCAGGGGGCAGATGGACTTTTATGTGTTTATGGGAAGTAAGGTGAATACCATTGGGACTACCCCTAAAGCCTCCACAACCAGGAATAATACTTCTTGTAGTAGAAGAGTTGTTTGGTGCGGTCGTTACCTGCACTTCTACCTGATCCCTAAATGTTTGTGCATCACCATTCAAACTTGTGACTAACGGTAAATGTGTGGGGGCACAATCAGAACAAGTGGCTGTCAATTTAGTATTCATCAAAGAGCCCTGATGATTTAATACCTGACTTTCCAAAGCTATCAACCTATGGTCGATTAACTCAAGTTTTTCCATAACAGGGCTAATCAGAGCTTTAAAGCGCTCCTCTAAAGTCCCCAAGAATCTAAGCAATTGGTCGCCCTCAATAGGGTTATTTGATGTAAAAGACGTTTGGACTCCCTCTGCGTGAGACTTGGGTTTGTTGACCTGGGATTGTTGACTTGTTACCGGAGAACTCTGGCCAACAGTAGATTTACTTTTCCTCGATTGTTTAGCATGTGGTTTGCTACCCTTAATGGCACTATCAGCCTTCCGCTTCCTTGGTAGCTCTTTAACTCTAGTGACAGGCTCGGCCCGAGCCTGCCTAGTGCGTGTGTTGGGGGTTGAAGGCATCGGACTAGGAGCAAAAGAACAGGAAGCATTTAATGTATTTAATGGGTCTTGGTTTTGTAGCGATACCATAGGTGCTTGGAGATTCCCCATACAAGCGGTAGATAATGG
This sequence comes from Triturus cristatus, assembly GCF_964204655.1. Classification (NCBI taxonomy): domain Eukaryota; kingdom Metazoa; phylum Chordata; class Amphibia; order Caudata; family Salamandridae; genus Triturus; species Triturus cristatus. The sequence continues at coordinate 466,398,251 of NC_140592.1, forward strand.
ATTGGTCGATGTATTAATGTTAACATTAGATGGATCAAGAGATAGCCTCCTTTCTACCAATTCTATCTCTTTAGCCACCGCTGATTCGGCCCGTTTTCAATACGCATCCAATGTTCCAGCCCCCCCTTTGGAGTTAGCATTAGATGTAGCCATGTTACCAGGAACCCCCAAAAAGAAGAAAGTAAATGTCAATCACACAGTCGTGAAGGGCCCCACAAATAGTCTCAAATCAAGACAGTAAATGTTCAATAGGAGACACCTAATGACTTATCTGGTCGCCATGTTCAATACGTGTATCCCGGAACCTCCAGGCACAATGAAAATAAGTAGGCCCGACCCGACCTCCTCCGTCCTTGGATGGCCACAGACGGCCCGCCCTCTGCCTGGGCTTAGCCCGGTGTGCTGAAATTTAAAGCGCCTCCAGGCGCGTATGCTACGACGCCGGCTTCCGCCTTCCGGCGCTCATGAGCATGGGAAATGAAGTCCCCCTCCACACAGCGGCCGCGGTATTTAGAGATGCGGCGGCGGGAGGGAGACAGGACGGCAGAAGACAGGACGGTCACAGGCAAGCACAGGTAGGTACTGGATCCCAATAAGTTAGCCACAGACTGGTTTTGGCGCCCGCTGCACCGGAGGTGTGCTGAAATTTAAAGCGCCTCCAGGCGCGTATGCTACGACGCCGGCTTCCGCCTTCCGGCGCTCAGGAGCATGGAAAATGAAGTTCCCCTCCACACAGCGGCCGCGGTATTTAGAGATGCGGCGGCGGGAGGGAGACAGGACGGCAGCAGACAGGACGGTCACAGGCAAGCACAGGTAGGTACTGGGTCCCAATAAGTTAGCCACAGACTGGTTTTGGCGCCCGCTGCACCGGAGGTGTGCTGAAATTTAAAGCGCCTCCAGGCGCGTATGCTACAACGCCGGCTTCCGCCTTCCGGTGCTCAGGAGCATGGAAAATGAAGTCCCCCTCCACACAGCGGCCGCGGTATTTAGAGATGCAGCGGCGGGAGGGAGACAGGACGGCAGCAGACAGGACGGTCACAGGCAAGCACAGGTAGGTACTGGGTCCCAATAAGTTAGCCACAGACTGGTTTTGGCGCTGTCATTAAGTTAGTGTAAATTTATTGGCAAATCTGTAAAATGGTCAAAGGAAAATAGAAACTGTAGATGAACAAGGTGGAATTAAGAAGGTGAAATTTGTGAATATCTTCTCTACTTATATATCTTTACCTCAATAGGATTAGGACAGATATTATCAATTATCATGAGTAGAATTAGGAGAGTAAAAAGATTGTACTCAAATAGAGAGCATGCATACATCAGGAGTGGACTCATGCGCCAAGTAATCCATTCAGAGCTTGTTCCTACTGCTGTGCAGCTATATAGGAAGAAAGGATCCCACCACATTGACTTAATTGATGACCTGAGTCAGACTCTGAGTTTCCAATTGATCAGCTGTGGTTTTTGAACTAATAAGTGAGCTAAAAAGCTCCACACACAACATTTCAAATTTCATTGGCACATTAACTTTATAAGAGTTCTACCAAAATATGGATTTCTAATTTTGACTCCACGAAATCAATGACGTGGAGTTTGAAATAGTAAATCTGTAGTTCCCTATATTTGGTTACCTTGATGATAAGTGAAGTCGATTTTGTGGTGTCAATATATATGTAGGTCAATATTACTGAACTCAATATTTTGACATACAACCTAGGTAAGTAAATATTGAGAACAGAACACATGGTGATTTTTCTCAGCTTTAGTGCAAGGAAAATCTAAGATTTGATTAAGCGCAATGTGGCAAATTAATTTATTACTGATCCCAGTAGCAGCAAAAAAGAGAGAAAAAAGTCAACAAAACATTATAATACTGTGCAGATACAAGAGGGAGCCATATCCAGGAACCTCCTCTCTTACTGCAGGCAGTGGCCCAAATGGTTAAGTGATACCATGTAGGAACTGCAGAATTATCAAGCCTGTAGAAGAGAAATACTTGAACAAGAAAGTTATCATACTAAAGAATCCAAACAGAAAATGATGAAGCATTCAACTAGAAGAGGGGCCTACCAGGGAGCACAGCTAGGAAGATCCAAATGATATAGTCTTTATTCTGGAATCTGGGCGTCACATCCAAATGATACTGCAAACGGTGGCCACCAGCATCAAACCAGCATCCTGTCAAGAGCACAGAATGCGAAGGTAATCAGTCAGTAAATACCATGTGAAAGATATCCTGTGTGTGTAAACAACCTATGCAGGAAGCATGGAATGACAACAGGAAAACATCCAAACAGGGCCACTTACCAGGCAGAAACTGAGTCAGAAGAGCTGAAAAGATGATCTTAAGGAATCTGCAAGAAAATATATGTGAGAGAAGCCAAGAATACAGGGTCGCCTGCAGGCTCAAAGAAAAAGTAAATAGACAAAGCATATTTAGAAGGCAACAGTAACCGACAAAAGAGTGAGAGAAGCTTTAAGGTGGGAAAAACCCATGGCGTGGCACATGGAGACAGTTAAGAGAGAGAAAGATTGACAAGACCAAGGAGGAAGAGCAACAGTAGTGGAGAAAAGTGGTTAGGCACTGGATAGAACCACATGTTAGGTGGCCATTTGAAGTACAATAACATGATAGATGGATAGTGCCTAGAAAAAAAGAATTGGAAGAATACCTGATGAGCAAAGTTAGTATGAGCCCACCCCTCTTGTGGTTACTCATTGCAGAAAAGGCCATACAACAGCTGAGGGTTGACACATGCTGTAATGTTATAACAAGTGCACAAAGAGGAACTGACTCTTATGTCAGGCTTGAAGGTGTGAGAAGTGCAAGACTGGACTAATGTGATGAGGAAGGAAAGTGCAGAAGAACAAAGAAAGAATGTTGGAGAAAAGTTAAAGGAAACTAAAGAAATACATCTCAAGCAAAAGTAAAATCTTAGCTTATCATTACAGCAAAGCTAAGAAAATCTCAATTTTAATGTAGGACAATCATGCGTCAAAGTATGCAAGTTTAAAGCCCAATAAGAGCCCATTTAGGAAGAGGGTCTGTGCGGGATTGGGCAATAAAAGGAGGACCTCATAGATATTCATACATTTCTGAAAGTTGAACTTGGACAAATTACTAGGTACTTTTCTCACACCAGCAGGCCCCTAAGAGTTTGAGATAGGCTCCCAGATGCACACAGGTCATCTGTCAATCTAACTATCAACAAGAAATTCATGCAGAGAAGGACACAGATGAAATGGGAAAGGGGCAGTAGGACAACCTTGCTTAAACAAGCAGAGGATCTAAATGAAAGTTCTTGTGAAGAGAGCCTGGAGCAGATGACTGAAAGGGGTGATGCAGAAGAGAGACCTGCTCTATGACAATAACGTAAATGTAAACAAAAACATATATGCATATATTTGTAATTCGTGCTACCAGTATGATCAAAATACTTCCATCTTAAACATCAAGAAATGTGGGCTTTTGTGCAAATTGCATCAGCAGGCAGAGACTCTTGGAAGGTGCTGACATTTTCCTTGGCTAGCTCAGGCTGTTTGACACTTCAGTGCTCAATTCAATGTTTTGCATCCTGCATTTGTCATACTAATTTGATGTGGGGACCTAGCTCTCATTGTCCAACATTTATAATGTCAGAAGCAAAAATACTTCAATTGATATTTAAAACTATTTTGTATAACCTTCTATAATTTATTACAATCCTCCACCCCACTGTATGAAGCACAGGTCGATGTGCTGGAAAAGAAGCTGACTATGTGGATCAACAACCGTGGATACTTTTATCCCCACGGCTTGAAGATCCACCCGCCAGAGTATTGTTTTAACCCTGAGATGTTAACCCAAAAGAACAAATGTAAACGTGTGGAATGTATTTAGTGAAAGTCATACTACTCTATCGCCAGAGTCACACATAAAGAAGCGACAAAAGAATATCACGGGGCTATTATAAAGGTACTTTTGGAGTATTATGTAGAAACAATTAACAACTCACATACCTCCACCAAATAAATCTTTTCTCATAGCACTGTGACACTCCTGTAGAAGTAGCCATGCACTTTATAAATGTCATTCATTCATTCATTCATTCATTCATTCATTCATTCATTCATAGTGAAGTCTCAAATGAACCCTGCCTGTAAGGTTCCCTGTCCTTTTATTTCTGAGAAAAGGTGTAATGAGTTGGCCAACTTCTTACTTAAAAACTCAGGGCATTTATTCTACTTTCCCAAGGATGTCTGGGGAGCTTGTTGGGACCCTGGCCAGCTGCACCCTTAAGGAATGCTGCCTGCCCGCCTTTGAGCTTTGGTATAAGACCTATTTTGAGGAACGTTTCTACTCAATAAAATCTGGGTCTCTGTTAGATCATGCACCTCCTTGGATACTTACATTGGCTGGTGCAGTTCTAGCCCCGAAGTTAGTGGAGCTTATGAACGCATCTATTAGTTCTGCTTGTATTCCCCAGACGTAAAGCAGTTATCCCACTGCTTAAAGTGCCTACTTTAGACGTGTCTATGATGGAGCAGGGTTTTTACTTTAAATCCGAATACCGTTTCATTTTCGCATGTTATAATCAAAAGTACTACTGATTAATTATTAACTACTAAAGATATGTTAAAGTCATGTCTAACCAACCTTATTAACAGAAGAATTACACGTGGGAACGCTATTGCATGGCTAAAATAATAAGTGAACTAAGTTGGTGAGCAATTGACGAATTAGAAGTTGCTTATGTGATGTTATTGTGATTTGCGCTTATAATTAATATGCATTAATGGCTTTTTATGTCGCAAATGGCTAGATAAATACATACACATAAGGGTATTAGCAGGGGATAACACTGTATAATCATTTCTGTGCAGTAATTCTGTTTTATGTTCTATTTTCACTTAAGTTGACTAATGTGGCCTACCAGAAAATGGCTACCACCCGCAGCCTGCATTTGAGTTGATGGAAATTTTTGCAAGGAAGCTTCGCGCTGTCTGTGACCTTGCCCACTCGACAAAACTGAAAAGCCATGATCATGACGACAAATCCTGGACGGATGCCAAGAGCCCCTGAACATGAAATTTGTTACAAATACGAATACTGAACTTATGAACTGATGATCCCACGACTGGGATACAAATTATCTAAAAGAGACATCCGTAGAAGTATCGAATTAGTTATGGACATCTAATTTTTCTATTCATTATTTGGCACAATCTAAGTGTGAGAAATTCTTGCACAGTATCGCAAATGTACCAAGATTACATTATTTCCGCCATTCATCCGTTCTGAACAATAAATTGTAACATTACAGAATGTAAATTTTAGTATAAATATTAGTAGACTAGAGAGGTCTAGTACCACTTCTTCCCGAACTGATGATCCGAGGTCCCTTTGCTGACGGAGAGGACGGTGACTCTATATGACGGATAGAAACTCTGATGGAATTACTGAGGACCGGTTCTGACTTAGGATCTGACATTTAGACAGAATAGGTAAATATGAGAGAAATGAATTTGCATTTAATTGGCTTTTCTTATAATTTTAGATAAACAAATAATTATGTTTGAATCTCTGTGTCGGGTGGTTTATTTCTTGTCATGTTTATTGAATTTATTTGCATATTATTGGAAATGTTTTCGCCAGATTTATAAGCAACTAGTAGATGCCATTGACCTCAAAGTACATGCAGATTGGTTAGGTATCAGAAAGTGTTTCCCCTTATACATGGCACGGATAAGAGTGGTAGGTTGAATGTTGATGTAATGGGCCACACCAGCATGTGATTTGTGTGTGCGTGTGTGACTGTGAGATCACTCCGTCCGTGGAAGTAGAGGGGATTCGGAAGCTCCGATCTGCACCAGTTTCTTGGTAGCAGAATGATGGTTTACTATTGTCTTGGTCTGGCGAAATTGCATGTATATAGGCTTGTTGATTATTGATTGATATTTGTACTAACACTGTATGTTGAAGTCGTGTTGAGTTTTATGTATTGTGAACGGCTTCTGGGACGTAGGGAGTCGGTGACAGTTCCGTAGTAGGGCAGAGGGAGTGCTGCTCTCGGAAAAAGGCGGGATTGTTGGCCCTGTATGCAGACAGGGGAAAACGTGTGACAATTGAAGTTGCGCGTCACATTGTCTGGGTACGATGAGGTAGCATCGCCGTGTGTTGCCATTAGAAACGTATTTTTCTGTGTGAGAGAAGTGTATATGATAGCGAAGGTTATCTGTGAAGTTCTGGTTTTAGGTCTCAGGGAGCCGTACGGCATTCCGTTAAAGCTTATCACTAGAAAGGTAATAGGTATTTACTGAGCTTGGTAGAAGGACAGAGCAGAGGTAAGCGCTGCTTTGTTAACGTGTGATATAATTCTGTAATAGGACAGACTGTTCGCTGTTCTCGGGAAAGACAGAATTCTGTGTGAATGTACTACATTTTCTGGTGTGAAAGTGCGTGAATGAGAAGGCATTCTGGTTAATTGTGAAACTCTTAGGAGCATTCCGGAGAAAACAGTTAATTGGTGCTTGTTAGAAGGGTAGAGTAGAGGGATGTGCTACTTTATCAACGGAAGTAATGATTCTGTAGTAGGGCAGAGGTAAGCGCTGCTCTTGGGAAAGGCAGAATTCTCGTGGGAAAGATCTTTTGCTGTTCTGTGGCTAGCGAAGCAGACAATGGAGATGTTTGTATGTTGTAACTAACAGACTCGTAGAAGTTGAAACAAAGTCTACCGAGTAGTCTTGTAAAGGAGGGGTAGACGAGAGAGACAGGAGACAGGAGCAGAAGCGACTGCAGCGACTGCTGACGTCAGGGAGACCGCGCTGTGATTGGACAGTGGGTTAGAACAGTGGAAGCACGGTGATTGGTGTGCTAGTGTACGCCGTGCTAGGATTGGGAGACATACAGGGTGACGTAGACGTTCCAGGATTGGTGCGTTGGTGTGAGTCGCGCTGCAATTGGACAGGAGATCGTACCGCTGTAGAAAGGACAAACAGCTTGCAGAAAATAAGAAAATGTACTACCACGCTGAGGAAAAGAAAAAGAAATCCTTGCTTAGTAAAGTAAAGAACTGGTTTGACAAGGATAAAGATATTGTGACTAGGGAAGGACAGTTACTTCATCCGATAAGAACCCCCGCATCCTTCATGGTTGCAAAGTATGGGTATCATACCTGTATTTGGTTAGATAACTGGGTGAAGTATACAAAAGAAGATGGAGTTTTAGCTTTCCTGGAACATGGCTCATTTAATCTGGCCATATTGAGGAATTTACGGGAACGGATGATGAGCTTAGAGCCTCGGCCTAGGCGGACGCAGTTTGAGGCATTGACTGAATGGGAAGATGAAATGCATGAACGAGAAATGCAGAGGGGTGGGGGTAGTTACAGGTATATGTTTGGGCGAAAGTATGATCGCGAAACCCATCATGACCGGATGAGACGATGGCGTGACGCCAGTATGACCGAGGGATTATATCCTGTAAGAACAGCAGAGGAGTCAGAAAGGAGAAAGTGTACAGAGAAAGAACATAATATAGAACCCTGGAGATATGGGGCAAATGAGTCTGATGATGATGTCTTAGAGGACATGCTCTATAAAAGACCACCCCCGTATAGACGAGAACCAGAGGTAGGAAAAGCAGTGAACCCGATGAGAGACAACTTGCGGATTATTAAGACAGAGGGTACCACCCCTGGATTGAAAAGCAGTTGTTCTCTGGCGGAAAGAGAAAGAGAGAGAGATAGAGAGAGAGAGAGAGAGAGAGAGAGAGAAAGAGAGAGAGAGAGAAAGAGAGAGAGAAAGAGAGAGAGAGAGAGAGAGAGAGAGAGAGAGAGAGAGAGAGAGAGAGAGAGAGAGAGAAAGAGAGATAGAAAAGGAGAATGAACTTGAGGAAGAAAAGACCAGAGAACTAGCAAGAACTACCTTTGAACTGACAGAGAAAATCAGAGAACTGACTAAAAATCTGGAGGCAGTTACAGTGCTTGTGACAATAGGCCCGGTTATGGCGATTTTCGACAAGCAGAGGACGGGCGAAAGTGGTTTGACAGTACCATATGTGGGCAATAGATTGATTGTTCCTCCGGAGCAGGCAGAAATGAGAGCAGGAGAAACACAGTGGAGAACAGGAGAAAATCAGTGGAGAGATACCATATGTGGAGGAGAATTGAGTATGCGGACTAACTCAAGTTTGAATTCTGGATGTGTGGAAGGGAACAGAGGATCAATCTTAGAACCACAAAAAGTGACAGAACCAGGGGGTGCAGAAAAATCTGTGGGAATAACTGCTGAAGATTTGAATGATTGGTTGAAGACTTTGCAGAGGAAAGAAAAAGAATCCCAGGGAATTGATGTAGCTAGGCTACGTATGGAAATGGAGGAGATGATTGTAGGAACAATCCCTACAGAAACTCTGAAAAATTATCAGGAAGGGGAGACTCTCTTCCTGTGTAAAAGCATCACATGGAGAGCAAAAAACATACATGACAGATTGAAAGGAATAGCCAGTGAATTGGGGATTGACATGGACAAGGTAAAAGCTTTGCAAAAGCCTTATCGAGTGGATTTTACAGATAAGGACATTGAGAATCTGAACAATGCAGGCCGAACAGGGCAGATCAAGGAGATGATTGCTTTGTTGAGAAAATGGGGAGATGTAGAAAGATGGAAAGACAGGTGGTACAGAAAGCGAGAGGATGGGACAGATAGAACTTACTCGACATTTCCTCTGAAAGAAAAGGAGAAAGCAGTGACAGCCTACCCTATGAGGGAGATTCCAGGAGGTGGGTATGTACATGTCCCATGGACCAGACAGGATATGTTATCATTTACAAATGATTTTCCTCGACTAAGGAAAAAGCCCGTCGAGTGGTATAGACAAGATTGTGAAGTTGTCAAAAGTGCTGTGGATTGACCCGAATAGTCTGTTTGATATAATTGTACCAGCAGACCTGTGGGCAGAATGTAAAATAGTCATAGACTGGCCCACTAAGGAATACCCGAGAGATCCAAAGACAGGAGCTCCAGATCCGGAGGTCATAAAGAAGTATGAACAGGTTATGGCCTTCTTGAAAAATAAGGTACCCCCCAAGGAAACAGATTGGGTTAAAATAGAGCGAACACATCAAGAATTGAAAGAATCAGTCCATGCATATTATGAAAGATTAATATCAGCTTTCAAACAGTTCAGTGGAGATGAACACCTGGGTGACAAGGACCTGAGCCATTTTGTATATAGATTTGTGTATGGTTTGCGGCCGGAAATCAGTGAAATGATAAGGCAGCATACCGTAGACTGGCAGAGCAAGAAGATTGATGAGATTCTGAGACATGCAAAATACTTCAGTGATGAGATTGAGGCAAAGCAGAGGAAGCTAAAAGAAAAGGCAATGTGGGCACAGGTGAAAGTTGCAGAAAGACAGGAAGCTCAGTTGGTTGAACAAGCAAATAACCCAGGAAATAAACCCAGGTTTGGTCCAGGAAAAGGGAAAGGAAACGTAGAGGAAGCGAAGAAGAAGTTCCCATGCCACAACTGTGGAAAATTAGGGCACTGGAAATCCGAGTGTAAGAATCCACCGTCTACTAATGATGACAATCCATCATTGAATTCACAGGTGCAGAGTGAGGGGTGTGGTCAGCATCAGCAACAGCAGAAGGCTGCTAAGCAGCAGAATCAGGTGCCAAAACCACCCTTGCGGCAGAGAAGAGGATCCCAGAAGTACAGCCAAGAGTCGGGGTTCTACGATGAAGAGCAGGTAATCAAGCCAAAACGCGTAAGCGCTGTTTCTCAGTACTGGCTGAAAAATGAGGGAAGCGACTCCGAGGTGCCGAAGAGAGGAGAAGGAGTGCGTACTTGGCGCAACTCTAGAAATAGACCAGGCAGGGCCTTTTGTAGATGGGAAAATTAATGGTGAAAGTGTTACTTTCCTAGTTGACACAGGAGCCACAAGATCAACTGTCAGGTCAGCTGATATAAAGAATCTTCCTCTCTCGGACGAAGCAATCCAAGTAGTTGGTGTGTCCAACACACAGATTAAAACTCTACTTACTGAACCAGTAAGGGTTAGAATAGGGACATTTTCAGACATGCACCGATTTGTGGTGTGTGACACAAGTCCTGTGAACTTGCTAGGCAGGGACCTGCTGTGCAAGATGAATTGCACTATTTTCTGTACTCCAGATGGAATAACCTTTGAAACACCAGATGAAGATGTTCTATACAGAATGACCATGGATAACAGGGAATGTGAGGCTCTGGGAACATATGCTATATTTAATCCAGATGCATTACCCCCAGAATTGAAACAGACAGTGAAAGCAGCAGTTTGGGATTTTACTGGGGAAGATGTGGGTCTGATGAGAAATGTAGATCCAGTAAAGATTACTGTAAAAGAGGGAGTGGCTTACCCAAACATACCGCAATACAGACTGACACCTGAAATAATTGAAGGAATAACACCCATAATTAAGAAGATGATTCAGCAGGGGGTGTTAAGAGAAATATTGAGCAGCCCATGTAATTCACCAATAATGGGACTGAAGAAACCTAATGGAAAATTCAGAATAGTACAGGATTTGAGAAAAATTAACAAGATTGTTGTGTCATGTTGTCCCATTGTGCCAAATCCATCAGTGATTTTGTATCAGATTCCCCATGATGCAGAATGGTATACTGTAATTGACTTGTGTCATGCTTTCTTTTCAATTCCATTGCATCATGACAGCCAGCCAATATTTTCTTTTAGATTTGGAGAGCGGATTTTGGCATGGTGCCGAATTCCACAGGGGTATACAGAGAGCCCTTCAATATTTAATCAATTGCTGAAGAAATCTCTGGAAAGTCTAACAATGCCTGAAAATTCAGTCTTGGTCCAGTATATTGATGACCTGCTTGTGGCATCAAAAACCCATGAAGCCTGTGAAGTAGACACCATAGCTTTACTGAATCACTTGGCAGATGGGGATTAAAAGTATCTCCAGCCAAATTGCAATTCTGCAAGAAAGAAGTCCAGTACTTGGGACATAACATTGAGAAAGGTCTGAGAAAAGTGACCATTGACAGGATTAACCCCTTCCATGCTGCGCAGATTCCGCCGCTGTGCTGACGGAATCTTGCGCGGGCGTGGTCATGACGGAACGGTTCCGTCATGAGCACAGCTCAACCGTGGCTCATGACGGAACCGTTCCGTCATGAGCACCGAAGGGGTTAAAATCATTAGAGGGATGAGAGCCCCAATGACACAGAGAGAAGTGAGAATGTTCCTGGGAATGGTGGGTTACTGTCGTCAGTGGATAAGTAACTTTTCCCTGATTGCCAAACCATTGATTAAATTGACCAAAAGTGAGGTGAAAGACCCATTAGAACTAAACCCAGAAGAAATGGCTGCATTTAGAGAGTTAAAGGACAGACTATGTGAAGCTCCTGCCCTAGGGATGCCAGATTATGAAAAAGAATTTGAGCTGTATTGTAGTGAGAGAAATGGATGTGCACTTTCAGTGTTAATCCAGAAACATGGACGCCTGAGAAGGCCAATCGCCTACTTCTCAGCAACACTTGACCCAGTCGCTGTGGGTTTACCAGGTTGCCTGAAAGCAGTAGCTGCTACCTGTAAAAGTTTGGAACAAAGTGAGGGAATCATAATGGGATATCCTGTATGGGTATTCGTACCTCATGATGTGGCAATCCTTTTAACAAGGAGCCGGACACAGTTCGTGTCTCACAGTCGGCTGACTAAATATGAGAAAGTCATTCTTGGTGCAACCAATGTGAGCTTGGAGAGATGTGTGAATGTGAATCCAGCGACACTGTTGCCTTATGCTGAATGTGTGGGAATAAGAAATGAAGTTGATCATGACTGCCTGGATGTGCTTGATTACTGTGCAAAACCAAGGCCAGATATAAGAGATCTGCCACTGCCTGAAAGTGATCATGTGTTGTTTGTGGATGGATCTTGCTTGAGAAAGGATGAAGGAACACTGAGTGCTGCTTATGCTGTGTGTACAGTTTCAGGAGTTGTGGAAGCATCACCTTTGAAAGGAGTTAAATCCGCTCAGGTGGCAGAATTGGTGGCACTGACAAAAGCCTGCAAGATTGGGAGGAGTGTGAGAGTGACTGTGATGACTGACAGCCAATATGGCTTTGGAGTTGTCCATGATTTTGGCCAGCTATGGCTACAAAGAGGTTTCCTGACCTCAAGTGGAACTCCCATAAAGAATGCTGAAGTGGTTGGAAAACTGTTAGAGGTGATACAGCTGCCTAAAGAACTAGCAGTGGTGAAATGTGCTGCACATGGTCAAGGTGATGATTTTGTCACCGTTGGGAATAAATTCGCAAATGACATAGCACAATACTGTTCAAGAAACAATCATTCCATTAACCGGAGTAAAGAAAGAGAAATATCTTCTTGTTCCTTGATGTTTACTAATGAGGTGGTAACATGGGAGGAGGTGAAACAATTGCAGGATGAGGCAGGAGACGAGGAAATGAAAGATTGGGTGAAAGCAGGTTGTGCACCTAGAGAAAAAGATCATGTGTGGGTCTATAGGGATGGAAGACCAGTCATGCCAAATAGCATGCTATCAACAATGGCAAGGATGTATCATGGCCAAGGACACCTGGGGAGGGATGCTATGATAAGGGCCTTTAAGCAAACCTGGTACAGTCCGAAGTTCAGGCTGATAGCAGAAAGTCTCTGTCAGAGATGTCTGATATGTCAGCAATTCAATCCTGGAAAGAAAACAGTGGTGAGCCTAGGAACAATAGATAGAGAGGGAGGACCCTTCACAAGAATGCAGATAGACTTCATTGAAATGCCCCCAGTCAACAGATTGAGGTATGTCCTGGTGGTGGTCTGTTTGTTCTCCAGGTGGGTGGAGGCATATCCAACAAGAAGAAATGATGGGATAACAGTGGCCAAATTACTGTTAAGAGAGTTCATCACAAGGTACGGGTTCCCAGTAACCATCGAATCAGACAGAGGAGGACATTTTGATAATGAAATCATGGGTCTAATCTGTGAAGCATTGAGTGTACAGCAGAAGCTACATTGTGCTTACCGACCAGAGGCTTCTGGTGTGGTTGAACAAATGAATGGTACCATCAAAAATAGAATTGGCAAAATGTGCCTAGCCACAGGAATGAAATGGCCCGATGTCTTGCCTCTAGTCCTGATGACCATTAGGTCTACTACAGATAGAACTACAGGTTTGAGTCCACATGAAATTATCATGGGACGTGCTATGAGACATGCATTTGTACCAGTCAACAAGTTGATGACTATAACTGATGACATGATTTTGGATTACTGTAAGGGCCTGGCTGACGCAGTTCATTCTGTGTTTCACCAGGTTGGAGAAGACGCCACCACACTTGAAAAGAAACCAGCCCATGATCTGAGCCCAGGGGACTGGGTAAGGATAAAAGTCCACAGAAGAAGGAATTGCCTGGTTCCAAGGTGGGGAAGGCCAAGACAAGTCATATTGACCACAACGACTGCTGTGAAGTGTGCTGGAGTGAAAAATTGGATACATGCAAGTCACACACTGAGAGTTCCAAATCCAAGAGATGGCACTGGGAAAGAATACTTTGAAGAATCAGATTCCAGTGATGATGCAGACAGCGAGACAGTAAGAAGGAAAAAGAATCCTGAAAGTGGGGAAAGTGAGTCAAGAGAAAATTTCATCCCACCAGAAGAGGTTCTGAGAAGAACAGTGCAAACAGCAGAGGCGAGTTCAGATTCTGAAGAAGTACCTGAGGTTCCACTTAACAGTGACCAACACAAAAAGAAAGAAAGGAAAGAAAAGAACATTCCAACAGAAGTGATACCTGAATCAAATGAGGAAATTGGACAAGTTCCGCCTGAGATAAATATAGAAAAAGAAGGGACAGACAAAGACAGAGAGGGACAGATTGCGGAAAAACCCAGAGGAGGTGTAGGTAACATCAACAACAAGCTAGGTGAAGGGACACGTAGACAGCAAGAAGATTGCGTGTCGGAGACCCAAGGAGGGACAGAAGTAGGGAAATCTCAATTGGTGGAAAAAGAGACTGTTGGAGAAAAGGAAGTTGTTGGAGAAAAGAAAGCTGTGGATGAACAAGAGGCAACTGAGACAGAGTCTGATGAAAGTGACAATGAGATACATGGAGGACGAGTTCTGAGAAAGAGAACTTGGCTTGGAGAAAGAAACAATAAAGAAGGAAAACAAAAGAGAAATGCTAAAGGAGATCTTTGGCCGAATAAGATAAAGAGACTGAGGTATAAACTGACACGAGTTATCTCTTCGAAAGCTGAACAAGTGAACGAAGTGTCAAGTCAAAATCCAACTAAGGAAGAAGAAACAAAGATACCTGAGAGAACTAAAAGGATAAGGAAACCAAACCAGAGGTATAAGTCACCGGAATGGACGTATGTGGCACTGCCTGAACAAGGAGAAGAGGCAGACAGTCAAGGAAGTCCAGAGGAGGCTTTACTAAAAGAAGTTGCTGAAGAAGAAGCTGTGGGAATCCTGAGAGTTATCTTGTCCGACATTGGAGAAGAAACGGATGTTCAGGACCTGATACAGTTTGATGATGATGAAGAGACAGTGAAAAGTGATGAAAATCCAAATTGAGTAAATCCAAGGAAAGTCACTTGGAGAAGAAAAGAAAAGAAGAGATATAAAAATTAGTAGATTGTAAAAATCTGGTGGGTACTTGCTGCCCTTAAATTCAGTAAAGGAGTAGAAGTGGCTAAGTCAAAAGACACGGTCAAATTAACAAAATGGCTAACACTGAGGATAATAAAAGTAGATGTACCTTTCTGAAAAGATGGTGCCAGATGTGCTGCTGCTGTACAGGTTTATTAATGCTGCTTTGGAGCGTGCTTGCTCCATTGATTTCATTTAGAGTCACTATAGACACTTTAGAAGGTCATACTGAGAACAGAACTAGTTTTGGGAAAAGTTCACAGAAAATAGTACCAACTAGAACTAGCAATGTACATATACATAAGGATAGGTCAATTAATGATTTTTCTAGCAATGTTTTTTCTAAATTGTTGTATGAATACGTAAAAACAATGGAAGTAAGGGATTGCTATGTTTGCATGCAATTACCTGCCTCTGTTTCGGAAGGAGTGACTTATCATCATCTTCCGGCTACGTATGGAATTTCATGTAGTGTGCTGATTAGTATATTTTACCAGTTGGGGAAATTAGATTATAATATGTCTAATGTAGATAATATTCTTGGGCAACTGCCTATGAATAAAGCACTAAATCCTGCAAAAGAAGCCAACACTTTAGGTGAGATTTTTTTAGAAACCAAAGAATTAACCTTAGAATATGTTTTTAGAAACAATTTAACTTGCAGTTTGAAGGGAGAAGAGAAGAATTTTCTAGACATGGTTGAGAGAAGAAGGTTGAACATGCACAAGAAAGCAGAAGGGCATAAAAGGAGTGACACGATGTGGGATATTGAGAAAGAAAAGGAGTTGAAAAATGGAGCCAGTCCAACTATGGCTATAGATGCCCCACAGAAAGGCAAACTGTGCATTACCAGGAAGAGATCCCAGTATGATTATTATTTCAAAGGGACTAGTGAGTGCCATGATACATACTTTATTGCAACCGGATGGGGATTTAGAGGAGGAGAAGATCCAGTTTTCCCTGGAGTGTATTACATTTGTGGGAACAAGGTTTATTACCGTTTGCCTGACCATTGGTTTGGTACATGTTATGTTGGCCTGGTCTTTCCAAAGATTTTTCACATGGATAGAGTAGATTATGCTGAACATACTAATCCATTAACACGTTATAGAAGAGAAACATGGACAGAAATTGTAGGAGATATTTTTGGAGCTTTAATTCCAGCAGTGGGAATTTCTTTGAATGACTTTGGCATTCGGAAGCTGTCAACAGTGGTGGATCGTTTGTCAACAAGCACCGCTGTAGGCTTTCTTTTGGTTAATACAGAAATGGTTGCTTTGCGTGCTATGGCGATGCAAAATCGACTTGCCCTTGACATTCTTTTGGCAAAAGAGGGTGGAGTCTGTGGAATGCTGAAAGTTCAACATTGTTGCACTTACATTCCAGACGAAAATAAAGATCTAAAAGTTTATATCAAGAATATTACTGATTTGCATGAAGAATTAGTACCACTGGAAGCTGAAAGTATCTGGACTAGAAATTTTATAGCTAAAATAGGTAGTACCATTTTTGGTAAAATATTATTTCCATTAACCTGTGTAATTGTTGCATTATTGATCCTTAGATTAGGGTGTATGTGTTGTAGATATAGAAGAAATAAAAAGAAAATCACAAAAGAAAATGTTAAACGGAGACAAAAGAAACCAGAAAGAGATCCACAAGAAATAGAATTAGAAGAGCTAAGAGAAAGCATGTATATAGAAACTAAGAAAGAAGATGAGTTGGAAACAAGGGTGTGAAAAATGAACAAGAAGATATTTTGAATTTCTTCCAAAAGGGGAATTAAATTGATTTTTGGGTTTTTTGATTTTTGTGGTGATAAGATATCACCAAAGGGGGGATTGATGGAGCAGGGTTTTTACTTTAAATACGAATACCTGTTTCATTATCGCATGTTATAATTAAAAGTACTACTGATTAATTATTAACTACTAAAGATATGTTAAAGTCGTGTCTAACCAACCTTATTAACAGAAGAATTACACGTGGGAACGCTATTGCATGGCTAAAATAATAAGTGAACTAAGTTGGTGAGCAATTGACGAATTAGAAGTTGCTTATGTGATGTTATTGTGATTTGCGCTTATAATTAATATGCATTAATGGCTTTTGATGTCGCAAAAGGCTAGATAAATACATACACATAAGGGTATTAGCAGGGGATAACACTGTATAATCCTCTCTGTGCAGTAATTCTGTTTTATGTTCTATTTTCACTTAAGTTGACTAATGTGGCCTACCAGAAAATGGCTACCACCCGCAGCCTGCATTTGAGTTGATGGAAATTTTTGCAAGGAAGCTTCGCGCTGCCTGTGACCTTGCCCACTCGACAAAACTGAAAAGCCATGATCATGACGACAATCCAGGACGGATGCAAAGAGCCCCTGAACATGAAATTTGTTACAAATACGAATACTGAACTTATGAACTGATGATCCCACGACTGGGATACAAATTATCTAAAAGAGACATCCGTAGAAGTATCGAATTAGTTATGGACATCTAATTTTTCTATTCATTATTTGGGACAATCTAAGTGTGAGAAAATCTTGCACAGTATCGCAAATGTACCAAGATGACATTATTTCCGCCATTCATCCGTTCTGAACAATAAATTGTAACATTACAGAATGTACATTTTAGTATAAATATTAGTAGACTAGAGAGGTCTAGTACCACTTCTTCCCGAACTGATGATCCAAGGTCCCTATGCTGACGGAGAGGACGGTGACTCTATATGACGGATCGAAACTCTGATGGAATTACTGAGGACCGGTTCTGACTTAGGATCTGACATTTAGACAGAATAGGTAAATATGAGAGAAATGAATTTGCATTTAACCGGCTTTTCTTACAATTTTAGATAAAGAAATAATTCTGTTTGAATCTCTGTGTCGGGTGGTTTATTTCTTGTCATGTTTATTGAATTTATTTGCATATTATTGGAAATGTTTTCGCCAGATTTATAAGCAACTAGTAGATGCCATTGACCTCAAAGTACATACAGATTGGTTAGGTATCAGAAAGTATTTCCCCTTATACATGGCATGGATAAGAGTGGTAGGATGAATGTTGGTGTAATGGGCCCCACCAGCATGTGATGTGTGTGTGCGTGTGTGACTGTGAGATCACTCCGTCCGTGGAAGTAGAGGGGATTCGGAAGCTCCGATCTGCACCATCTAAGCTAGAAGACTATCACCTGATCTCCCTCCTTCAATTCCAGATCAGAATCCTAGAAATGCATATTAACCCCTTCGGCGCTCATGACGGAACGGTTCCGTCATGAGCGTCGGTTGAGCTGTGCTCATGACGGAACCGTTCCGTCATGACCACGCCCGCGCAAGAAACGGTCAGCACTGAGCGGGAATCGGCGCCGCATCGAAGGGGTTAACTAACCTCTCTCAGAGTACCTGGAATAATACAATCTTCTGCATTCCTGGCCACAGCACGGAGTCTGTGTTTCTTGAAGTCACAGAAGACCTCAAATAAACTTTGGATTGGGGACAGAAAGGGGTGGGAGCACACTGCTTCACTTCCCAGCACAGTTCGTCCCTTAGCATTATGGTAAATGCAGTTCTTAGTACATGCTTACTTGAGATTTTACTGGAGTGTTCCACCAAAGTTGCTGCAGGTTAGTGCTGTACATCTCTAGACACGTGTTTCTGGATTTAATCCGTCATCAGTAGAGATAAAAACCTCCCAGCAAACTTAGGGTTGGGGCAGGACTGACCACACTGGATAGGAGTGCTGTGTTCGCTACTGTTGCCCACCCTCATTCTAAGGAGCCTCAAGACCTGTGGTGTAACAGGCAAGGCCATCACTTGGCTTCCCTATTTCCTTTATAACGCTCCTTTCAGGTTGTTTCCAAATCATTTACTTCCACAACCCAGGGAACGTGCGGAGTGCAACCAAGCTGTCCATTGAGCCAACACTTTTAAATATCTTTATCTCTCTCTTGGCAGACATAGTGGCTGTACAATAATTCTGTATGTTGAAGATACCCAGATGGTCGTACCTCTCTCTAGAATCAGGTTATAGCCCTCCCCAACTCAATCGCTGGCAAGAGGGCGTGGCCCACTGGATGGGGCAAAACTGCCTGATGCTCAGTGGCAGTAAAATAAAGATTCTTGTCATCGGGAATAAGCCCAGCCTCTGGGGCCCCCCATGGTGGCAAAAGGGCACTTGGACCCCTGCAAGTGGCCAAACAGGTGGTGAAGAATTTGGGAATTTCGCTGGACAGTGAATTTAGGCTTGATGACCAGATTAATACAGTAACCTCCTGTTGCTTTGGCCTTCTAAGATGTCTCAGCAAGATTATTTGGCTTCTACCAACTCCCATTCAAAAAACCTATACTACAGGATGATCGCTTCCAGCGTCGATTATGGCAATGTACTGTATTGGAGACTACCGAAGACCTCTTTAAAAAGACTCCAAATGATTCAAAACATGGCCGCCCGCCTCCTAGACGATATTTCCAAGCAAGGTTCTGTTAATTGCATTAGTATCCAGTTTAAGGATTTCTGCTTTACCTATACAGCTTTGATGCAATTTGGACCACACTACCTTAGGCGTCTTGTCGTCCCTTACTTTTCCACTAAGTTCCTACGTTCAGCCAACCTCAGACTGGCTCAAGTTCCTCGGATATGTCAATATCTATGTGAGACAGGGAGGGTGCTCTTTCAAATATCTGGCACCAAAGTCATGAGACTCCCTTCCTTTACAACTACTTCTTAGCCCATCGGAAGCAGTGTTCCAGAAACAATTCAAGACCTGGCTATAACATAGGGTTGTGCCGTTTTCTATGAGTCGGAATTCTATTTCTTCCACAACACTGGGAATACCTACATGGGTAGCCATGTGTGCTACAAATCATATAAATAGAAAATAGAAATGCAAACAAACAAGCATTGGCAATGGCAAAGGATCTGGGTTATGTTTGCGAAACTGTTACATGAGAGCAGGGTGACTTTGTGCATGTTGCTCCCTGCTGTTGTGGAAAGAAAATCCCATAATAAAGCAATATCTTGGTCTCTCGCAATGTGCAAGCTGGAATCAGGGCCCATTTGCTGAACAGACAATATTAGCAAAGTTAATCCAAACCATTCACGTTGAGTGTCATGAAAGTTTACAATTATAAGTGAACAAAGATGCATGGGTTAGACAGTAGGCGTTTAACCTAAAAGGCCTACACAGCAAAATATTTTGTAGAAGATACTTTTGACAAATGGGCCGTATTTATATTGCGTTTTTAGACGCACGTTTGCTTGCACATCCTCAGTTTTTAAACAAAAAAACTGTGAATACAATAATGTTATCACAACATCAAGGTAAAATAAATTAATAGGCATCCAAAGAACACACACTCCCTAAACAAACAGCTATTGGCAAAGCCAATAGGTCTGAACTTGGCAAGCTGTTGCAGTGGTTTTTTTTTTTATTGGAAGGATATAACAATGAAAAAAGGATAAAGAATTGAAAGAAAAAACTGTGACAATGTACAATTTTGACTCTCCAGCCCTGACATTGTAGTTCACTTATTTTTAGGTACAGGTCCACTTGTGTTCAGGGAAAAGCTGTACTCTCAGTACAAAAAAGCCAATTGCTGAAGTGGGCTGACCTATTGCCCATCCTGTATGTTGTGGTGGGTTGGATGCAAAATACGAATGGCAACTGAACAGACTAACGGATTAGGGGGACTGACCAAAAGCCCCTTCATGTATGTATGTGTACATGTATGTATTTTTTTATTTAGGAATGTATTTCATAGTCATAGTCACACAGCTTTATTCGATCTTTTTAAAACGGATCATGAAAGCACAAGTTAACTAAAATTTCCAACACAATATATACACATATATACACATTTAAAATAACAATTAAACACTTACCGTGATCCGGATAAATTCTTATAGAAACGTTTAGGAAAAAGCAGTTCAGAATTTAAAATTAATTAATTAATTGTTGCTACTAAAATATGGTCCCACCTTTTTCCCACCTTTTTCTGCTTCCTAAAACAAGCCCACAAAAATGAGGCAACAGAACAGCATACAAATGGGTCCCGTAGAGTTCTTAAAAAGTACATAGCCACCCAACACTGCCTAAAATTGGGGTACCTCAGGATTGGGAGTATGAATGTTTTCTTTTCCTCTGTATAGGTCTTGCAAAATAATACAATGTGTAGATCTGACTGTACTGCGTGGTTGTTACAGGGACATGGTGAGAGGTCTGCTCATTTATATTTATTTTGGGGGTATCCCAGGAGTAGCAGGATCATGTTCATGCAGAAACGCAAAAGGATAAATCTAATATTTATGCGTGATAAATACTGAAAACCTTTCTCCGATCTTGTTGGTATGAAATCATAAAGAATGGAGGAATGATAAATACGTTTCTTTTCTCTACGGGCATACTTTGATCTCTTAATGAATAAATCAGTTATTCTTTCCTTTGAAACCCTTGTGCAGGACTCAGGGTCCTGAAATAATTCTCCCATCCCTAATGCTTTCAGATAGACCTCTATGTAATTTAACCATCCAATTCTTTTATAATAATCTAATTTACAACAGTCCTTAATAATGGTTTGAGTCAAATCCACCGTAGACCTCGGCCATACTGATAACCATAACAAGACTGGAGCCAGTCTTATGTTGTCGCTCAAATAAGGAAGCCCCAATTCACAGTGTAAAATATAATTTGGGGCTGATTGTGGTAAGGACACATGGTTTTTAAAAAAGGAATCTTCTATTTGTTGTGACGGTGCAACGTTAGCCATACCCCACACTCCTGCCCCATATATTGCAGCAGAGTTTCTTTAGCTGAATATATATTCTCAATTGCATGCGGTGGGCTGCCTCACACATTCTTAGCAAATCTTTTAACAGCATTGACGCTCCTATGCATACCCTGAGTTCTTGCTGCCACTAAATTAGACCATGAATGGTCTTTGTCAAAAACCACTCCATGGTATGAAAAAGAGTCCACTATCTCGATTTTTTTGCCTGACAACTGGAAATGGGGATGTTTCTCACCTCTTGCGGCTCCAGACACAATTATAAATGATTCCGATGCATTGACCTTTAGGTCAAGGGAGGCCATAAAGGCAGAGTAGGCTGTGATTAGAGTTTGTATGTCTAAGCCCGATCTGGCCATCAATACTGTGTCATCAGCGTTCGTCCAGAATCGGAAGGGGGACACGATCAAATTTAGGCACATCCACCGGTAGAGCAGATAGGAAGAACTCTACCCCGTTCGTATGGATTGAAAAAAGGAACAGGGCGAGAAAACAACCCCGTCTTTCTCCCTTTTCGATTTTAAAAAGGTGAGTGCACTCCCCCTTCCTGCCATACCTTACACAGGCAGTTGCATTGGCGTACAACTGACGTATGAAACCAATTATCGGTGGATCGATACCCATGCCCTCCATCATGGACCAAAACCTCGGTGTGACACACAGTCAAAGGCCGAGGTTAGGTCCATGAAGGCCATATACAGTTTGCCGGCTTTTGCCTT
The DNA here is from genome assembly GCF_964204655.1 of Triturus cristatus. Taxonomy (NCBI): domain Eukaryota; kingdom Metazoa; phylum Chordata; class Amphibia; order Caudata; family Salamandridae; genus Triturus; species Triturus cristatus. The sequence goes on from NC_140592.1 coordinate 466,420,422, forward strand.
AGTATATTTCTCTATAGTTAGGGAGAGGTTTAAGCACTGATCGACCATCACCATTCCTCTACGAAACCCGTATTGCGCCTTCATAAAAATATTATGCGATTCGGGCCAGTCCTCCAATCTGGCCAAGAGGACCCATCCCATGAGTATTGGGGTCTCTGTCCAGCCGCCGCTCCCGTCACGGATGAAGTACGTTGGGCATTCCCTCCTCTGCCACATCGCCCCTGGTTGCCTGAAGCTGTGTGTCTCCCCTGCAGCCGCTGGCCGACATCACGCGGCCGTCGCAGGGGGAGACTACAGCTCCCAGAGGGCTCAGCGTCTCACCAGCTGCCTGCAATCTTCGCGCCCGGAGGCGCTTAAGTGAAGGCTCACCCCTCGGTGGAGCGGGTCTCTGTCCAGCCGCCGCTCCCGTCACGGACGAAGTACGTTGGGCATTCCCTCCTCTGCCACATCGCCCCTGGTTGCCTGAAGCTGTGTGTCTCCCCTGCAGCCGCTGGCCGACATCGCGCGGCCGTCGCAGGGGGAGACTACAGCTCCCAGAGGGCTCAGCGTCTCACCAGCTGCCTGCAATCTTCGCGCCCGGAGGCGCTTAAATGAAGGCTCACCCCTCCGCGTCGCGGGACGCGCGCGGGTGTCGCCGGGCTGAGCCCGGGCAGAGGGCGGGCCGTCTGTGGCCGTCAGGGGCCAAAGGAGGCCGGGCTGGGCCACCCCCCTAACTCTGGGTCTGAAATTACCACCGAACGGACCTCTCGTGGAGATTGTTATCAACTGTGTTTGCTACTCTGAAGGTAAATGGGAGCACTGCCACGCTCGTTTTGCTTCTAAGGATTGTGACGATATCTTCAGCAGTATTTGTGTGCACTACTGCTTAAACTGGTTGTTTTTGTTCCTTGGTCCGGCTAGCTTGCCTTTATGGCTAAAAATATTAACAAAGTTGTGGCCAAGGGGGGCGTGGGGACCCTGGATGCCTTTTTGAAGAAAGCTGAAACTGTTGTTGCCAGAGAAATCGCAAGTGTTGAGAGGAGGCTTTCCCTGGAACCAGTACTATCGTCTAACCATGGATCGCAATCGAATGCCCTTATTGATGACATTGATGTGAGCTTGCCTAGTTGTCCATCTATTGTAGAGCCTGCACTAGAAGTGAGAGATATTGTTGTTCCTTTTGTAGTAGATTGTACTGACGGTCCTCCTCTCTCACCCCGAACCACTCGCTCTGGACAATCTCGAGTATCAATGTCCGCCACTACTAATTTAAAAAATGGTAAAAGAAAAGCGACCAAGGGTCCAAATGGAACGCGTCAAAAAGTAAAACAATCTAGGACTGTAAAGTCTGCTATTGAGTTAGTTCCACAGGATTCCACATTGGCCCCTTTGGCTCAGGGGAATAAGACGCTTGGGGCAGGTGCGAACGTTGCTCAGGTTTCTGTTGTTTCTGCTGGTTTTAACTTGATTGATATTTTAAAACTTATGGATGAGCAATTGAAGGTTTCTCTGTCCCCGGTTTTGAATAGACTTGATAAAATTGAGAACAGACTTACTTCGATTGAGCGCCACATAGCTGGTCAGGAAACAATCTTAGCAAATCGTAATTTACTGGAGAGACCCACCTTAGCAGGAGCTATTTCCAGAGTATCCGACCTAGCTGATTCCATGATACTTACCACTGTAGGTGTTACTAACCAATCTGCAGTGGCTGCTGAACCACCTGGGGGTGTTAACTTGAGTTCTCGGGATGTCCCAAGGAGAGTAAGTTTGCCCCCCACACAGGTAATCAAAGAATATCCTTTGCATTTGCCACTGGAGGCTTGTCCGTATACTGTCATTCTGGCAAATGTCCCTCCATCTACTGATGGAAAGGAAGAAAATTGGTCCTCCTTGAGGAACAAAGCCCTACATTTTTTAGCTGAAAAGACAGTTTTGGGGAGCCACCTTTTTGAGTGTTTTAAAATGGTAAGAAGGGTTCCCTGGGTGGGGAAGTTAAATAAGACACTTAAGGGCGACTGTAGTCGTGAGTTTTAGCTCCCCGGATTTGGTAGCTAACATTTTTAGGCAGGCAGGAACGTCTAGATTACATGATGAATATGTGAACATCCTCCCATTGGGGTTCTTCTATCCACCTCACTTACAGAGACGGGGCGGGAATAGTGGTTACAACGCCCAACCTGTTCCTGCGATCAGAACACTGGCCTTGAGTAATAGATATGAGGTCCTTAGTTCTCTGGACACAAATGACTGACTTCATGTAGCGCACAGCCAGTCTTTGGACATTGAAGCCAGTGGGGTGTGTATGGAAGATGAGGGAAGTGCGATGCCTGTCAATGATAATACCGTTTCTTATGGTTCGGGTGTTAGTCCCGTTACCCGAATGATTGATCGGGTTAATGGTATCAATCGGCCAAAAATTAAGTTCACTCAAGATGACCAGGTTAATGCTCCCGTTGGCACGCTCAATTATGTGCCTGTAAGGGCTTTTGCTAGGGAGGAGGCAACGGACTCCTCCCCCCAACCTTCGGTTATGGGTAATAGTGTGGCTAATGTATTAGCAAATAGGGTTACTGCCTTGTCATGGAATATAGCTGGGTTGAGAGCAAAAAGAGAGGATACATGTTGGAAGTCATTTCTCTCTTCCTTCCATATAATTGCTTTACAAGAGACGTGGGAGGCCAGAGATTCCTTTTACTTGGATGGGTTCCAGTCTTTTATTAAATATGCTGTGCCTTCTTCCTCGGGGAGACCCAGTGGTGGTCTCTTGTTATTATTTAGTCTTAAGCTATTGTATAGCACAGAACTTGTTAAGACTAGTTCACCCAATATATTGGCGGTTAAAGTTGTAGGTGTCAACCTTCCATCAATGTTAGTTGTGAACTTTTATAATTCATTTACGAGGATGGACGAATTGGAGCACTTAAAGGTCTTATTCACCTTTTTAGAGGATTTCGATGCAAATAATGTTACCCCTTGTTATTTGTTATTGTTTGGCGATTTTAATATTCATTTAAGACAATCCAATTGTTTTGGAAATGTTAAGCAGGCTTATTGCCCGCAGGAGGAAGCCCAATTTGATTTTTCAAAAGGTGGGATGTTTCTAGACAGTATTGTATCTGCTTTTAATTTATTTGTGCCAATGCAGAACTTAGTATCTCCTGTGCCTACATTCACTGGTCAGGGTCACAACAGTATTATTGATCATATACTAATTTCCTGTACTATGAAGGGACTGATAGGACCATTTTGTGTCACTGCAAACGTCCTTAGTGACCACAATCCATTATCTTTGGAATTAAATATTAATGATGTCTTTAGGCCTAATCATATGTCTACAATCTCTAATTCAAACATAGTCCCTATTAAACAGGGAACTCGTTTGAGATGGGAGGTTATTACTCCTAGTGATTTTCTTGAGAAACTGTATCACAGTAATTTGGAGGATTTTAATATTTGCCTAGCGATAGAATCTAAACCAGGGGATATTCTTGGTGCCTTTGAGCGAATAACCAGCCAGATTATGGATAATCTAACTCTCGTTGGGAAACCAAGACCTAAGAAGCATAAAAACTGGTTTGATCAGGCATGTAGTAGCGCGCACTCTATTCTCTTACTGGCCTTAAAAGATGGCGCTAAAGATATCAGCAGGATTGTGGAGGCAAGAAGATCCTTCAAGAAAACACTAAAGGCAAGGAAAACTTGCCTGAAAAATTTGGCGTGGGAAGAATTGTCAGACGCTAGTGTCTTAAAAAGTAGTTCCCAATTTTGGAAAGTAATTAACAGCCCACTTTTTAATGAAATGGAAAATATTATTAATGATTGTCTTATTGCCCCAGATAAATGGGTGTCTCATTTTAGTGGGCTTTATTCTGAGATTCCTGACCAGAATCCTGTAAATTTTGGGGATACTAATCTGTCATCGAAAATTAATTTTACTGAGGCTGAAGTTCAGGACGCCATTGAATCAATGGCAAAGGGCAAAGCACCCGGCCCCGATGGTGTCCCTGCGGATTTGTACAAGGCAGATTCAAATTACTGGGCGAAACTTCTAACCTTAGTTTTTAACGCGGTAGCAAAGGAGGGTGTCCCCCGTTCTTGGGGTAAGGCCGTGATAGTACCAATATTTAAAAAAGGTGCTAGAGAGGATCCGGCATGTTATCGGCCTATTTCTCTTCTCGATTCTGCGATGAAAATAATGGGTAAAGTTGTCCTAGCACGGTTAACATCATGGCTGGAGGACAACTCCATTATTTCGGACCTTCAGTATGGTTTCAGAAAGGGAAGGAGCACGGTAGGTCAATGCCTTAATTTGCATCTCATCATTGGGAAGTATACGATTGCGAAGCAGGGGGTCTTACATTTAGCATTCATGGACCTATCTACTGCTTTTGATTTGGTTAATCGTCAAAAACTCTGGGCATCCCTGGCAACTATGGGTCTTGACCCTGTGCTGATTTCCTTTTTAGCACTTATACATGAAGACACTACTGCGGCGGTCCGTTATAATAAGGACGGGAATCTAACTGATGCCTGGCAGGTGAAGCGTGGGGTAAGACAGGGGTGCATTCTCGCCCCCCTGCTTTTCTCACTTTATATTAATAACCTGGGGGAAGTTTTGTCCTCATCTTGTAAAGACATCCCAAGAGTAGGTACTAAGTTGATTCCCGCTTTGTTGTATGCGGATGACACGGTCTTATTGGCTAGAACTGCAAGAGGCCTTCAAGCCCTTTTAAATGGTTTTAACGATTTTATGGTCTCCTTGGACTTAGTAATAAATTTTAAAAAATCCCACTCAATGACAATAGGAGATGGAGCTGCTAAAAAGGTTAAATTCTTCTGCAATAAGCAGGAGCTAACAAAAGTCCAGACCTTTCCATATTTGGGGGTCACTTTTGATGACCGAGGATCATGGGTCGCGCAACGCGCACAGAAACAGAATATTCTCGCCAGGGCAACAGGAGCATTGTTGGGTTTTGCAAAACGGCTGGGATGCAAGCCCTTGCCCGCGATTTTGAAGATATATAACGCTAAGTGCGTGCCTATGGCCCTGTATGGTAGTGAGGTCTGGGGCTATGCGTCGGCAGTGGAGATGCAATTAATTGAGAATGCCTTTTTTCGGAAACTTTTGTCATTGCCTGTTTCTACTTCAATCTTTAATATCCATGAAGATTTGGGGGCTGAGTATCTAGTGGATCAGATTTCCATTGCCCCATTAATGGGTTGGTTAAGGGTTTGGGCGCAGCATCCACCAACCCTAAACCAGCTCATTATACAAGACTGTCTGGTCCTTGACAAAGCCATGTGTATTCCTTGGCTACGATATATTAAATCTAAGATGGAGACTCTTGGCTGCTTAGAATTATTTGAGAGACCATGTGAGCTGTCCAAATTGGAAATAAAAGACTTAAAGTCTCAGTTCATGTGCAGGGCAAAGTTGCAGAGAGAAGGCGAGGAAGTGTGTAAACCGTCTGTTAGGAGATTTGTCATGTTAAGTATGGGCAATGAGATTCAGCCATACTTGACTTATATAAATAACCCTTTTCATCTGTTTTTATTGATTAGGTTTAAACATGACATGTTACCTTGGCTCCTAGCACACCCGAAGGGCTTTTTTAAAGAGGGCACTTTGGGCCCCTGTCCCTGTGATAACGCCTCCGAACAAAATACGCTGCATATGATTTTTTACTGTAAATTTTACACTCTGTTACGTAAGAAATTTATTTGCCCCATTTTTAAGAACTGTCACTTTGACCAAGTAAGGCCCGCCTTGGTATTTCTGCAAATGCTGGGCTCTCCTTTTGTCTGTTTTGGAGTTGCCAGCTATCTTTCAGGGGCAATTAGAAGTAGAAATCGAATGTAGTCTAATATATTTTAGCTCTATTTTTTTAGCATGTTTGACAGTCCGAGACCGGGCCTTTTTATCCCTTTCTTTTGAAATCATGAAATAGTCTTATAAATTTTGGCCTGCTTTACTTTTTAATGTTCACATTCGCCAATTATTTGTTTAAACATATTTTTATGTATATTTGTGCACTGTGTATTGTTTGAAATTCCTTTGTTAATTATTTTTACATGTAACTATTTGCAAATGAAATTTTGTGTATGCTTTGATGGTTTTAATTATTAACCGAATAAAGCTATTGTTGACTGACTGACTGAGTTTGGCAGTAGTGTCGAGGAGGGATTTGGGGCAATAGTTCTTTGGGAATCCCCTGTCATCTTTTTTAAAAATGGGCACACTTAGACTCTGGTTCCAAGAGAAAGGCGGGCCTACTATCTGGATGCTATTAAAAATGTTTGTAAGTAAAGGCACCCACATATTATAATTCTGCTGAAAAAGGTCAATTGAAATTCCATCTGTCCCAGGCGCCTTACCTGGGGTGCAGGCTTCCAACGCCTTTCTTATCTCTAATACAGAGAAAGGTAACCCTCCCTGTTTTAAAATCTCTGGGGAGGATAATAGTGGAGTTGAGGGGTTGCTAAACCAAATATTCCTTCAAAATGCCTCACCCATGCCTCTTCCTCTACATGCACGTCTAATGTAGGATCATTGATGTCTTTAAAATGTGGGGCATTCACGATTTTCCAGAAATCTTTACTACTGCCTGACATAGCTGCTTCCTCGAGATCTGCCCTTGCCTGTGCCCTAAGATCTTTCTCCCTTGCCCTACTCGCTAATTTATAATCTTTGCGTAATGCACAGATTACAGAGCATACCTAGGGTGCGTATTTAGAGCTTTTACAAGGGCTTTTTTTGCTGTTGTAAAGACTATCAAACCACCCCATATTGATGGTAGCATTAGCTGACTTAACCCGCGTGAGTGCTATTTTTATTGTTTCCAGAAGAGCAATAAACTGGGTGACCAAGAATAGAGGTGATTCATTCTCTTCCAGACAGGCTAATATTTCCTCCTTTATTTGAGCTATGATTTTAGGGCCTACATTTAATCTTTGTACTTGTGACCACTTCAACTGATAACCGTTTTTTCTAGACAAATTCACACTTTCTACAGCCTTATTGTACTCTTTAGGTTCAGATAAGATACTTCGGTAAATAGATAACATGGCGTGATCACTATGAGAAGAGAATTGAGTACTCGTATGGACCACTTTCCCATGTAAATTGGCTGTGTCTAAAATATGGTCTATAGCAGACTCTTGGGTACCCCCTCTAAAAGTGGATTCTTGCCCTCCCTCTTCTTGTATATTTATTGAGGACAAGTTCCACTTATATAAAAAACTGTTCAGAACATCACCATACTCATTGTGTGTGAAGTGTGAAAAGAGGTTATTGTAGGAGTCCTCCACTCCACATACCCTAGTGCCATTAAACTTACAAAGATGAACATTAAAATCCCCCACCCATACAAGATTTGCACAAACCCCATTTTTTCCCATTGTACAATTTCTCAATCTCTAATGCTAGTGCATCTGCCACTTGCCTCGAGTTCCTCCCAAACTCATTATTGTAAATGTAGGAAGGTGGATATCTGACTATGGTTACCCCCAACTTTTTGCCTAGTGTCTAGCTGGTTTTTCGACTTAGTTGGCCTGAGATCCTGCCATTCAGGGTCTCAGGCTGTCTGCTCTCTCTGTAAAATGGATTCCATGTACCCTAGGTACATTCCCAATTGGTAAGGATCACCTTATTGGACCCTGTACAGTGTACCCTAGGTACCCAGGGCATAGGTGTACCCTAGGCCTCCCAGGGGCTGCAGCATGTATTATGCCACCCCTGGTCTGGCCTTCCAATCAGACACAACTGGCTGATCACTCAGCTGGGGCAAGGTCGTGTAATCACCCCTTGCTTAGGTGTAGTATTCCTATACCTACCCGATATATAGACACATGTGTACCTATCAGTCACTCCTATGGCAGGCCTTAACAATCCTGGAGGCAGAGTGCTTGGTAACATGTGAGATGGTGCTCTAGCATGAGCTGAGCCTGTCTGCAGCTTTCGGAACCATGTCCTTATAGCTGTTCTATGATATAGCCTACCATATACTCTTAAAGTGCCTTATAATCTTAAACGGTTATGGTAACTATGGTTGGGCTGTATCAAAACATGTCGTGTAAGGTGTCTAACACTTTGGAATAATACCCCCATACCATTTCTGGTGATGAGGATATTATCCCTCCCTTCTAGAGGGAGAGACATGTTAAAATCATACTTTGCTGTGTAACCTCTGACCAAAGCCTCAGCATCACAAAATGGATGCTGCTGCCACGACACAAGTCTGACCTCCTGCAGCTGGGAGTGATCCCAGCCAGGGAGGCTTGGACAATAGGTTTCCTGCTTGGGGAGGTGCTAGCACCTCTCCAGACAGCCTTTAGTGTATTGGGGCAGGGTGGGCTGAAAGGAATGAGACATGCCTGGGGCACACAAGGTGTTCCTTGCATAGTCCAGTTCAAACCGGTGCTGGGGCACTCCAGCCCCAGCTCTGGCGCGAAACTGGACAAAGGGAAGTGGGTGTAACCACCCCCTCCCAGGTCCCACCCATAAGGCGTGACCTAGCAGGTATCCCAGCCCCCCAGATTAGTATAAGAGTGGGAGTTGGGCCTCAAGACTTTAGATTATCCTGAACCTGCAAAACTGAACAGAAACTCTGGACCTTCGACATTCGACGAAAGAAGAAGACTGAAGAATCTCCCTTGTAGCCAAGGAGTGGCTACCCTGTGCAAACAGGCACCATCAAGTGACTACCCTTTGCTTTGCGGGACGTTCGACGAGGAACCGACTGCAGAGCCCGACCAGAGCCTTGATTTCCAGACTTCTCCGACCCTCATCCACATCTGCAGCAGAGCTGAGATCCGTGGAGGCGACGAGCGACGTGGGACCGGCTACCTGGGAAAAGTGGCTAGTAACTTACAGCGCAGCTTCTGAGGCACCCTCGAAGTTGTGCACCGGGGATTGAGAAGCCCCACCCCCAAGCACCATCTGCACCGAAGATCAGCCCCCCACACTCCACGAGTCCTGCGTGGGGCCCTTCAGCATTTTCCTGCTTGCCGCGTTGTCCGGTTGCTTGCCCGCTGGCTGGTGGCCTTTGTGACGATGCTCCCTGAAATCTTCTGCGCTGGTTTGGCTCCTCCAGACTGGCTCCTGCTTCTCTGCAAAGAAGAAGCACCCCAGACCCTCCTGGTCTGCACCAGAAGCAAGTCCTTTGTTCTTCGTGGGTTCCGCTTGCCAAGGCTTGGTGAGTCCTAGTCCAACTTCGACGCCGCCGACAGCAAGAGCCTTCGTGGGACAGCTCGCCTCCTGGTCCTGGTCGTCCTCGACGCTCCCTGGTCCTCCTGGCTGCAGCGACAAGCTTCACCTTCACCTGCAACTCTTCACGACATCGCCTGGTTCCTTCCTGGTTCCACGTGGTCACTGGCTAGTGACCTTGACTCTGTCCCTTCTGCTTGCAGGTTTCTTCTCTTCTTGATCCCAGGCTTGGGATCCACCGGACACTCTTCACTGACTGCCTGTCAGCATCTTTTCTTCAGGCATCCATAGGAGTCGACGACGAGACCCGACGCAACTTCACCCCTATGCACCCGCAGCCTGTGGGCTAGGTAACTTGGGTACTCCGGTGCTCATCAGGATAGTGACTATCCTAGTGTCTAAGTTTCAAGTCTCAACTTCCTAGCTACTCCGGAAGTGTCCTAAATCTGTCTAATTCTAAACTGTACTATTGCTAGTGACTTTTACGCATTACGCGTGAGTGTTTCCACTCTGCACACGAATCCCGTGGGCCTCCCACTTCCTATCCTGTGGTAGTCTAGTGTGGCCCCAGCGATTCCCTAGGCCTAGGCCTACTCTATTTCCGTGACAGTGGTTCTTATACCACTTACTTAGTATATGGTTTGCGTGGCCCCTAGGGCCTAACTGTATTACTTACCTGTGTGACTTACTGTATGCATTAATAAGACTGTGTTGTACTTACCTCTAATCTCATAAAGAGTGCTGAGGGTTTTCTTAGAATAAATACACTTTATTTTATATATATATCTGTTGTGGTGTCCTTTCATTTGGTATTCAAGGGATTATATATGGTATCACAGCTGGCTTCACATGCCATTCAGAGTTTAGCCTAAGACTGCTCTTGTCCATGCTACCACTAGGATAGCTGGTCTATAAGGTTGACTTTACAACCAATCACCATAAGGGTATTTGGACTGATATAAGGTGTACACTAGAACTAGTGACATCATACATCAGGCCAACTTCTCACAGTAAACATTAACAATTGTCCAGATGCCCTGTTTACCTACTACCCATCTCAAAGATCTGAAAGTAGGTGTGTCTAGGACCAACTTCTTTGATTTGAAGAGGTATAGTATTTGAGAATAAAGTAAGTAAACCCCCCTTCGCCCTTCCAGAAAGTGATGGGACAGCTGAGGAATGGAAGGTGTGAAAACCAGAGAAGAAAATGTAATCTATAGCCCAGGTCTTTTGAAAGAGTACTACCTCCATAGATTGCCACTTGTCCATTCGGGATTGGCTATTTTGGAAGCTAAATCTGCCACGTTCCACTATATCATATTAGGCCTGGTTCCCTCAATATCAGTCGTACATGTTGGCAAGGGGTGCTCATGTTCCTGAACCTTGGGTGCTAAATTTACAACTGTAGTGGCCTCCTCGGAGAAAAGTGTAATCAGTGGAATCCCCAATGGGCTAACCTCTACAAGGGCCACAGTAGTTTCCCTACTTAGTAGTTTGGGCGGTGATATTGGTAGTCAATCGCATTCCTCCAGGTTCGACAGGGGTGCAAATCTTTTATATAAACTAATCCCAGGATTCAAAAGGGTCCCTCATTCATACCAGAAGGCGTTTTCAGTTGTCTACCCATGTATTCCCCTTCCATGGTCGCACCCTGGCCATTGTAAAAGAATCCCAGGGATAAAGGTATTATCTGGGAGTTACTTTGAGAAAAGCTATGGGAGTTGGCTAAGAGAGAAGCACTTGTGTACACATTATTAAAATTAATTACCGCACAGTCGCCACCAAACGATTTTCTTGAACCCCCACCCATCCCACTCTCCTGGCCATAATAACTTCATTGGCCAATTGCCTCCTCCCCCCCTCGGTCATATGGGCATTACTTATTAACCAATGAGGACACTTGTCCATTAATTGTCTTGAAGTTTCGCTTTGATCTTCTCGAAGGGGTGGGACATTTGCCAAAACCAGGGCCAGTGGGGCAGCAGCAGGAGGGAGATGGAGAGTTTGTTGTGGCTGGTGCTTAAGTATTCCAGTGAAGTTCTCAGGTAGCCCTTAGAGCAAGGTCCTATGCACACGTTTGAAAGTAGTTAATGAAAGTTAGTGTGGTCGTGTAAATGACCAAATCAACAAAAAGTTAAATCGCATCTGTTCTTTGTCTTTTATTACATAGCAACCAGCCAACACGTGTTTCGTCACATAGGGAAGTATCCCGCGACTTCTTCAGGGCTATACTTCGTGCGTGATGGTCCTTCCAATTTTGTTCTGCTGGTGATAATTCCGACCCGGCTGGTCTGAAGGAGTACATCAAAATAGTGCGTTATTTAGAAGATCAGTATGTAGAAAGAAAGAAAGGTACCTAAAATCTGGTACATTCATGAGCCGGTAGCCTACAGTAAAATCTCTGAAGCACCTAGTATCTGTGATAGCGAGTAGAACGTTGTTGTGCCAAATCTGATACATGGTCGGGTGTCTTATATAATAATCCTAATCAGCAGCGAGTACGCTGATGTCCGTGGCGACAACGGGGGTGTTCTCTGATCCGGAAGTGTTCTCCGGAGCAGAGAACACCCCTGTTGTCGCCACGGACATCAGCGTACTCGCTGCTGATTAGGATTATTATATCAGACACGGACCATATATCGGATTCGGCATTCGGCACGACAGCGGTCTACTTGCTACCACAGATACTAGGTGCTTCTGAGATTGTCCTCTCAGGATTGTGCTCTACTCGTGAGAACAGTGAACTGCATGAAATCGCAGCATACATTTTTACAATGATGAACATCAGATAACCCCACGCCCATCCCTTGAGACATTTACAAAAGTCTACTCTTGGTCCTGAAGAAGGTGGCATAGTGGAAGGTCCACCGAAACGTGCATAGACCAACTACATACGAATGGGAATTCCTCTTAGAGACATTTATAAAGGACTAAATTGATCGGACAAGAATGTACAATTGAACACAACCTGATTATTCTTGGATAACTGGTGTTAAAAGATAAAAACTTTGTATTAGAGGATCCCCTACAGGACGGTCTTGTCTGGAGTATGAATGATAGTATGAATGTCTGAGTGTGGGGTTACTTTTATATCTTATGTGCATTGTGATATGTGATGTTTATTCCAACTATAACAATGAAATTCATCATAGTTTGGACAAGGTTATTTATGAATTGAAAATGTTCCTTGTACCCGTGCAAAAATGATGTATAGTTGTAAATAATGTGTTCGTATTAATTTGTAATGACAGTGAACTGAGATACATATATGTTTTCATACTAATTTAAAAAAGAAAAAGAATAAAAAAATTATTTTTGGAATGAATTGCTGTATGCTACTTTTCGGGTGGGAACTGGTTTAGGCATAAGAGCCATTGTAGGCCACAGTCAAAGCAATATAGGTGAGATAAGAGTTTTAGGTTCAGCAATGGATAGTTTGCCACTTCTTGACGGCCCAACCGCTGTGTCTCTTTTTTTTGTATTTATTTATTTTTCTTCCTTATCTTCAAGGGTGTGTCTTCTGACCCTCATACATTTCCGACAAACTTATTTTGTCTAGTTCACTTGCCTATGAGGTTTAAGAAATGTCAGCAGTTGTCTCATCCAGGAAACGGAAGAGTTGCTTTCAGTAACCTATCAATTGTTCTTCGCTCTACCCTTCTCTATATCTACAAATGCCTGATTGTTTTTTATGTGATTTCCAATGTAAGTAGAGTGGTAGCATCCTAAAGAAGCTGAAATTTATTTTAAGAGAAGAAGAAAATGATCAATAACTTTATGAAGAATAATATAGTGATCAATACTTTCAGGTAAACAGATGTACTGCTTTTAGGAAGGGACCAGCAAGAACGAAGCCATTGACTTCTAGGGGCAATCTCAAACCATTTTACCTTAAGACTTAAACAACATTAACTGCTGATCAAAAATCTCTTTTTCCTGGGATTTTTTTATTTAACAAATGTTGGGCTATGGATAGTACTGTTTAAACAATGATGGACGAACCCAAGTATGTGTGGTACAATCACTACAAGGCAGTGTCATGGGACCCACTGGGTTTGTTAAAAGACCCCTCACACACCAACCTAGTTGGTGTCATGCTTCATCATTGGGGTCCCAACCGGGTGGCCGAATGCCCCCCGGTTGTGCTACAACGCCTGATTACAGCGGAGCTGGTGTGGTGCAAAAAAGTGTGATGTGATGTGGATTAAAAATACCTCTGAGAATCCTTGCCTTCTAATTTTATTAACGGCGGCTCAGGATATGATTAAAAGATATTCGCGATGCAACTAAAAAAAGAAATGATTATCTTATAGTTGTCTATGTGGTTGGTCTACATGTTTCAGCCCGCAGGGAAGTATAGGTGGGGCTTTCTTCAGGACCGGTGAAAGTGGTGAGTGGCAAATTGAGTATTGCCACGTGGAAAGTGATTAAAAAAGGTTATTTAGCTATATATAACGAGTACACCCCGGCCCCATTCACCATCCTGGACGACGGGAGACCAGAACAGGTTCACGGCGAGTGACGCTCTGACACCAAAGTCTGACAGAGGAGCGCACTCCTCCTGAGCCCCGATCAGCTAATTTAGCTCAGCCATAGAGTCCTTTTTTTGCTTAAGTGTCCGTAAGTACGCAGACACTCAGACACGCAGTCCACACACCTTAGCGCGTGTGTAGGTACTAAATAACCTTTTTTCATCCATCATTGTTTAAACATATATTACACAGGGGATACAGACGTCCCCCTTTCCCTTCCCTTGTTCTCTCCTTGTTTTTGACATATGGATAGTACTGTGACAAGTAACAAAGTGTCCTCTGTACAAGGGTAACCTGGATCGCACAACAATATGATTAATCTTAGGAACATTTACAAAAATGATTTTACTTCACCCATGAGCCAGCTCGGTCAGTTAGGTTGAAAGTGAATTGATTCCTCATGAGAAGCATGCACATGATAATTCAGCCCTGGGTTCTCCAGCACGTTATACAAAGAATGTAATATTTAATTAAAGTTTGGCTTAGAGGAACCCACCGTAAAGTTGAGATCGATAGAAAACAACAAAACAAGATGAAGGAGACCCACTCTGACACTCATGTCACTGGCATTAGCTGATCTAGCAAAGTATCTCCATTGAGGTTATTATGTTAAGTGGATAGAGTCAAAAGATTCCATTTGCCTGCTTAACAGTTTGGCACAAAGGGTTTTCCATCGCAAATGCAAAAGAGTACCATGTCTGCCATATTTTTGATCTGCTCACCTCAAGGGTAAGTATTCCATCGATGGAACCCCCCAATAGCTCTGTCAATGGAAAATGTGTCCAATGGCTCAACCAATTAGGGGTCATCTGTGAAAGGACTTTATGTCGTCCGCCCTAATCAAGGTGGACGGTGTAAAGTCTTTTTTCCCATCCATCACCACCAGGAAACATCTGGTGAAAAAGTACAGAAAAAAACCCAATAATGATCCCTACACCCTGGAAGAAAACTCCCTGGGTGTGGGGGTCATTGGTTTTTGCTTTTTCAAAAAACATACTCCGACTTTGGGGATTTGATCTTGAAAAACACGTTTGAAAAGTTTAGCTGTCATGGCTTACAATACGATCCATCAAAATTTTTCTATGATGACAGGAACTTCCATAACAGCAGTTCCTGTCAATTGAAAGAGTTGTCCATAGAACCAGAGCACTACTCTAAATTTGCCAATTGGGGGTTCCTCCGAATCGTGAATATATTGTGCTCTGCCTCCTGCCAGAGTAAGCATCATCCGCCAAACTCTAAATCAGGACACATGTTTAACTAACTCCCTTTAATCAAATGAAAGACAAATGGTTAAGGACAGCTACCAGTGTGAATTCCTGCCACAGGTAGGCTCTACTCTATCCCCCACCCTATTCAACCTATATGTCGAACCGCTAACCGAACTTCTACAGCAGGCAAACATAGCCTACCACATGTACGCGGACGACACTCAGCTGTACATCAAGATCTCCTCCATTGAAGATATAACATCGATGAACATAGCACTTGAGAAGACCGTCCACTGGCTAACAACCAACTTTCTCAAGCTAAACTCACAAAAAACTGAATTTCTGCTAATCTCCCCCCCTAATAACTCCCAGGAGACAAAGGAATGGCTCAACTTGATCACTGCACTAAACTGCACGCCAACTCTAGTGGACTCCACCAAATCACTTGGTATCACTCTAGACAGGAACCTTAACATGCAAACACACATCAACTTGCTTGCTAAAAATGCACGTTTTCACCTCAGCTATCTAAGGAAAATGAAACCTTTCATTGATAACCAGGACCTCAAAACTGCAGTTCAATCCCTAGTCATCTCAAGACTGGAGTACGGTTGCACCACCCTTGCGGGTCTGCCCAAAATCTCAACCGCCCCATTAAAAGCCTGTCTCAACGCCGCAGCAAGACTGCTAACAGGATCCAGGAAATTTGACAACATATCGCCACACCTGAAAGCGCTTCACTGGCTTCCGTTTGAAGCTCAAATCCACCTAAAAATGTCATGCATCACTCACAAAGCGCTTCACCACAATACGCCCCAGTACCTATCCCAAAAACTGACCTTATCCAGAGGAATCAGACATTCAAGGAGTGCTGATAATTTACTCCTGAAACCCTCACGCTTTAGAAAGAAAAAAACTTCAGACAGAGCTTTTTTCCGGAGCAGCACCAAGAATATGGAACTCGCTTCCTCCCTACATCAGAAAAATCCCCTCTACTCTTCTGTTCCAAAAAGAAGCAAAATCTTTCCTTATGTATAAATTCCTCCCGTAAATTATCTCTCGGACCTCTCCAGATATACACCCTAAAACTTGCTCCTGTTGTCCTCCGATAGACTCCCTTTGCTGTTCCCGACCCGTTTGCTCAAAATTTGATTTTATGTATGCTATTTTTCTATTGCAAATTGTTTTCATTTTGTATGGTGTTTACATTGTAAAGCGCTCTGATACCCTTCCCCGGGTCTGGTCCGCACTATAGAAAACTCTAAAAATAAATAAATAAATAAATAAAGAAAATAAATAACAATATCACAAGAACTTTCACCAAAAGGGAAAGACTGAAGGGCGGTTGACACAAGAGGACTTAGCTTGCACTTCTTCATAAACCTGGTTTACTCTAACCAGTGATTATTGTAAAAAAAACATGAAGTGCAGAGGCACAAAGTTTTCTTAGGAGACCATCACCGGTCCTGACAAATGCCTGCGGTGCTCAATACCATGACTGCGTTGTCTTGATTCCACCTCATGCCTCTTTCTTCCACCAACCTATGTTTCCTCACTCTTGCAGGTTCCTTTTTATCCCTCTTTTCTGTTTTTGTATCTTTCGCTACTCCTTCTTTCTCGTTTTTCTACCATTTTGTCTCTTGATCTGAGTCAAAGTCTGATGGCAAAAAAGAAAGTCCTCGACCCTCAAAAACGAGTGCTAGTGTCCATCACCGGCAAGAAGCAACATACTCGGTACGACTGACAGTGCTTATACTACATGGGCATCTGCAATCCCTATTTAAAAACATGCCTCGGTTTTTCATATTACTTTACAGTTTTGTTATCACAAGTTACCCATAAGATGGAATAGCTACTCAATTGTAATAACTCACGCTAGGTCTGCTGTGATGCCACAACGCCTGCTGCATGAGCCAGTAGATAGTATCAACAGTTAAAACTAGAATTTCAGTTCTTCTAATTTGGTTCTGAAACACACAGCCTTTAGCAGAAATGAGACCGTTATCATTGCAGGTTTATTTGTTGCCCTTACAGTTCATTACAAAGAAAGCAGAAATATGCTTTATGAACCATATCCACTTTTGAAATTACTTACATGAAACTACATATAATACTGCCGCCCATTCGTACCATTACATTTATTCCCATCCTTCAAAATGGGAACTTAAATACTTCTTCCTTAACCTGAACTCCCCCCCCCCCGCCCACTTAACTTCCCCAGTTTTTTTGCACTTGTGAACTTTAGCTGATATTAGCGTTATGACCAGTTTTAGTTTTTTTCTATGATTCTAACTCATTTGACAACAGACTCTGTACACTTCTTTGCTACTGTTGAATAGATATGTATATAATTTATGCTGTGTTCTTTTTTTGTGTGTATAATATAGTAACTACACACTACACATTTTACTAAGTTACTTTCATTTGCATCCACTGATCACAGCACTTTGCATTATTCCCATGGTTTAACCTACTCCATGTTAAGCTATCTACAGATTCCACTTTTATAAAAAATATTTTCAACAATGCTTGTTAATGTGTAGGAGAAAGAGATCAGGGATTCAAAGTTTTTTGTGTAAGGTTTCACCTTGTATTATAAGAAATGAAATATCCTCGGCTGTACTTTCAAAGAATATAACGAGTCACCTCAGAGTTCCATGACCTTATACAAGGAACTCGGCCTTCGGTCTTATTTCTCTATATAGTCACAGACTTCTAGGTGACTTGTAATATAATTATAAAATACGGGCATATATCATGTACATGTTATCAAAATAGGCTTAGATAGAATTTGATTTGGTGCATTATTATGTACCGTATCTTGCAGAATGAGTGCTGGGTGGGGGTAGGGAGGTGATCCCAGTGGTTTAAGATGTTTTACCACCTTAGCCATATATGAGATGGAAATATGCTTTGGAGAAAAAATAAAGTGACAAAGGCAATGATGCTTGGGTGACCCGCAAGAAAAGCATTGACTTTAAAGTTTCCCCACCAATTGTATCAGTTTGCCAATGGTAAATGTGTACATGACAGAAACAACCAGAAGAAAAAGTATCAAGATTGGAATGGTGCAGTCTCGGGCATTTTAACTCGACAATCATTGATGAGAGCAGCCAAATTACAAAGAGATCTGATCTCACTTGAATGCAAACTAATGATCATGCCTGAATGATTTTTTTTTTCATAGTTTCACTGACCACAACAGTAAGACAGCCATGGTTTATGGAATTTCACTTTAGTGTTCTGTGATCAGAAGAAAAAAGTGTCAAATATGAGCCATTAAACAGACAGTTCCGTGAACAATTTGATGTTTCGGAACAGTTTCGCGAATCACGTGGCGCATCTATTTCTTTGCGGGTAAATTGCACAAGTTTTGTGAATCTTTATAATGTTTTGCAAAAATACTATTAACAAGGTTTGGTCTTAATAATATACACACAGAAAGAGGGGGCCCAAGGAGATTTTTAAGACCAGCGAGGGCGATCTCCCCGATTCTAATCCCAAAACACACACAAGCCTGTGGGTCTATATGGACAGGGTGAGGAAGACAAAGCTGGCTGACTATAAAAAAGGTGTCCATTTAAAGGACGGTTTCCCTTACCCACCAAAGGTTGCATCCTTCATCATTGGGAATCCTCCTCGCACCATGAACCCTAGACATGATGCGGGCTACAACCCCCTCCATGCGAGTGAGGAGCTCAGGGATGTTTTTATGTAAAAGGGGTTGTTACTAAAACTGAGGGGTGTAGTGCTGGTAATTAGCTACAGGGTTTACCACATAATTGTTATCCTGGCTACCTTGTGCTAGAGTTAAAAAACAGAAGGTAAGATCAAAACCATTAGATCCAATTGTACTGAACTCAGATCAACATGTTTCAGCCAATGACCTAGAGAGTGTCGTGGCTTTCTTCAGGATCTTAAGTAAGCTACTGCTGTGAAAGTGTTATCTACAAAAAAAGTGTGCAAAAATGATATATCAAGGCAAAGAGCTGGTATATTGGATTCGATACAAAACCAGTGACCCATGAATAGCATGATGGCGGATTCACCGGTGGTACCTGCAGAACTCAGGCACAGTGCCCCAGCTATTCTTAGCATAGGTGTTTGAGGTGCAAACGCATCTCCAACCTGTCTCTAGGGTTCAGGATGGCCCATTATGCGCGTTGCCGGGGGACAGAAATACTTAATTATATCCAGATGGCAAAGTTTGATAAGATTGTTCATATCATTTTATGAAGAGGACCACATGTGTGCCTCCTAATTTGTTCTTAATACACTCTATTTGCTTAAGACATAAATGTTCGCCAGATAACCAGGAGGTAGACTTGAGATCACACAGAGTAACTCCTCTTTTAGCAGCATTGTGGTGAGAAGCAGATCAATTAACTAACATAGTTCTTGAGGATTTTTTAAAGAAAGAACAATCTGATTGGAGAAAATAGATCCATACCTGATTAGGGGTAGTTGCATTTTTTGGGTTGAGTAGAACAGACACCTTTAGGAGGTTTAACAGAAGGGTAAACAGAGTAGTGAGAGTGACACAGGTAACTCAGATGGTCAGCTCATGGACACCCCTAGCATCCTCCTTTGGCTATGCTCTCTAGACCGATTGTGTGTCCAGACCTTGATTATGGGTGGCGGGGAGGATGACTAATGTATTTGGTTATCCGGAACTGGAAGCACTACTGATTTTCAGCTGTGCACCAGCTCTTCCAAACTCTAAATGACCACCTACGTCAGATATTCCATCTCCAGTTACCTCTGCAATCAGATTTCAAATGAAACATGAAACATATGAACTCTGTGAAGTTGTTGGACTTTCATGACAAAGATGCATATTCTCTACAGCAATGCACTATACATAATAACGAAAACATAAGGAGGTGTGGTGCAGCGGCCAGGGCAGCTGACTCCGCAGCCCAGGGGTCACGGTTCAAATCGCCGGCGGCAGGCTAGCCCAGCGCCATGTGACTCTGGGCAATAACTCACTTAATATTTCAGACGGCCTAAAGTGCCTTGACACCCTTAGGGGTAATTGTTCGCGCTTTACAAATACCGGTATATGGTATATACTATCTATTTTAACAATATAATATTGAAAGATAATGCCACAAACTAAAGCAAATTAATTTATTGCACATCACCTTGAGCCCTCCTGTTGCACATCAACTTGTGCTTCACTGATGCACATTACCCCGGAGCCCTCTGGTGCATCGCTCTTCGCGATACTAGCTTGCGGGGGGCGTGCCAATGTTGTCTCGATTACGCGGGGGTGAGCCGTATGCTTCTCCAACCTACGTGAGGTGAACTGTTTGGCCCACATAGCGTGGAGCCCTGTTAATAAAGCTGTGTGCACGTTCGTCTGGCGTCAGAGCTGAGACACACAAGCACCGATCATCACCACGCTCTGTGTGCCTGTATTTTTATTGCAGCTTGCGCACTGCCGGAGCAAGTAACTAGGTGATCCCAACCGGCCACCCGTTTGATCTGTGCCAGCATCCACATCTGGCCGGACATTATATTGGCGATGAGGGTGCTCTGAGGACACGGGGCATTTAGCAGCGGCCGCGCAACAGCAGTGGAGGGTGCGCGGTGCTCGGGCTGCAGAGTTGCCCAGCCCACGTGCGTCCTGTGAAGGAAGGGATCCATTCTGACCAGCGCAGCCTAGGTGCTGATCGAGTGCCATGGGGTGAAGGTACCCGGCTGTGGTGGTGGCTGACCAGTGAAGTGCCTGACACTGCCACACGCTGCAAACTGTGAGTAGCAATCAAGCAGTGGACGCAACCCTGCTGCCCCTGTGAGTGATTCAGTGCCACCAAGAGTAGTCCAGTGACATTTGTGGGATGTTGGCCATGGCACACATACCGGCTACCGAGCCTTTTGTGGTGGAAGGGGCGCCATCTGCTCAAGCCCCGAGGTGGAGAGAATGGGTGCAGTGGGTGCTCCTCTTCTTTGAGGCCACCAAGGTGGAGGATGAACAAAAGAGGGCTATGGTTTTGCACCTTGGAGGAAAGGAGGTATACAAAATAGCCAAGACTGTGGTGGAGGCAGCTCCTAAAACTAATCTCACACTGCGCTCAATGCACACTTTGAACCCAGGGCAAATCGCGACTACGAGCGTTTTGTATTTCGGCAAGCCAGGCAACTGCCAGACGAGTCGCTAGACACTTTTAAAATGCAAGGTTAAAAGAGTTGGCCAGCACCTGAGGGTTTCAGGATGCGACAGAGGAGATCCAATGCCAGGCCATTCAGGGCTGTGCATTCGCGAAGCTGACAGAGCACATTCTGGAGGAATCAGGAAAGTCGCTGGCGGAGATACTTACCATGGGGCGAACAAAAGAATGCTACAATGGGTCACAAAATGGATGAGTGGCAAAAATCTGGTGGACACGGCAGCCGAGACGCCTCCATGGACACGGCAGCCGAGACGCCTCCATGGACACAGTTCCAATTATATGGACTGTTTCATCTGCTTGCGAAACTACCCCGTCCGCCACAGATACATATAGAGCAGGCCCATAGATGTTATTGGAGAAGTCTACAACTCACCAAAGACACGGTCCCTTACGCCCCGACACTGCCGCTTGCTAGAACACCCAGAGGCGGAGGCACTGTGACAGAGGCAGTACTGGCACTCTGGCACGAGGCAGGTATAGAAACATTAGGAGACTTGTATGTAGAGGGCACTCTTTCACCCTTTGAAACCTTGGCAGCAGATAGTGGCATACCAAGGTGCCAATTCTTTCTACATACGGCTATAACGCGGACTATGTCGGTAGCAAGGGGAGACGTGGCAGCTGAGCCGCCGACACACCTGCTGATACAGTACTTGCACATTATGGGGGAGGGACCGCATGTGATATATTGGCTAGTACAAGCTCTGCTCACACAAGTATTAAAACCTTTAACAAACATGGCGGCCGTAAGCTAAACGGCCACGGCAGCAGCTCGGCTCAGGCCGTCAAACGATATGCTAAAGATACGCTGACACGCAGACACGGGTCTTAGAAAGCATTTTTGATGAAGTTTGCCCCCCCTCCTTTAAACCCCGTTCTTACCTGCGTTAGGAGGCTGCAGCGGCGTACGGGTGATCTGTATGGCCCCGGACCTCAGAGACACGCCGGCAACGCCGAGTGGATTCCTGCGGTGGGAGGAGGTATTCCGCGAGTGGAGGCGAGGTGGAGCTCTCTGTAAGCGGATCCAGGTTGCAGGCGGCAGAGTCAGTACAAGCAGCACAACCTTCACTGGAGTTTACTCAAGTGCCCGGGCTGGAGGTAGTAAGTCTAACGAAGTGACTGCTAACCAGGTAGGCGATATAGATTCCAATTGGCTCAGTAAGGTCGCAGTTGTTACCTGGAGAAGAGGAAAGGGTGAGTCGGGTGAGGTTGGCAAAAAGTGTGTTAGTGTCCATGTTTTTGGGGAGCTTGAATTTCCTCGCATGTTTAAGCGAAGCAAAGGACAAACAGGCTTGACTCACTACATGTGTATGGAGATAAGTGGGGCACAGACTGCAGCCACAGCCATTGAGTCCTCCCTATGCCCTATAGCCTCCCCAGCAGTTAATAGATACACTCTGCGGGCCAGAGCCGCACACTCCACGTCTAACACCGCCATTACCCACTCTATCCTCCCCCCTAGAATTTCCCCCCCGGTATCAGAGGTCAGAGCTTCAATTAGACCTCAGAATTATAAAGGGGTGAGTGTAGATACCAGTGCTGCTGTTGAAGGAAGTAGAGGAGGGGGTAGAGGTAGGGGTAGGAGAGTACTTACCTCCAAGGTAAAGATAACTCCTTCATTGAAAACGTTTTACAAGGTGATGTCTTCCTCGACCACGCGAAACCCCAAGAAAAGAGGGTCTCAACCGGGTGCCTTGGACACCTTTTTGGGAGATACCAGCGGTTTGTGCGAAGAAGGTCAGGCACGATCTGGTTTGAATAAGCCGTCTGACGCGCCAACAACCACACAGAAAGACATGAAGCTATTAAATGCGCCGAAAGTGCAAAAGGGTAGTCCAGCGTGCACTTCACCTATGATACATCCTGGAGTAGCACTATCAAATAGTTTTGCCCCTTTGGTAGTGCAAGACGAACAAGAAGAGCAGGAAGTGCAACAACAGATCATAGAGGAGTCTGTTGAGATAGGAGCCAGGTCTAGATCATTGGCAGATATTTTATTGGCACTTAAAGACGAAATGGCTAGCAGATTTTCGGAGATGCCTAATAGGTTTACAGTTTCAGAAACTAATCAGGCGGCGATTCAATCATCCTGTGTGGATTTAGCCCAAAAACTTGAGGATGTCTCTCTAAGAACTGGAGTATTAGAGTTCGAGGTACCTAAAATTAAAGAGGCTCTTGATAGTACTATGGCAGATATGTCAAATTTAGTTGCCAAGAATAAAGAGATGAGAGATGACATTGAGCGCCTGGAGAATCACTCAAGGAAGAACAACCTGAGGCTTATTAATGTTCCAGAAGCGTTGGAAGGAACTGACATAAAGGTGTTCGTGATTTCTCTATTAAAAGAGACAGTCTTGAAGAATTCCCCCAATGTTGATCTAGCGAAGGAGATACAGCGAGTACATCGTGATCCATTTAAGAGGAAGTTGACTAAGCAGAAGCCCAGGAAGATTCTGGTTAATTTTTTGACATATACTGTGAAAGAGGAAATTCTGTCTTTGGCTCTCAGAGAAGGATCGTTAGCCTCTAAGGCCTCAACCCCTTTCTCCTTCTTAATAAGATCAGACATATCCAACATCACGGCAACTAGGCAGTGGGAATTGGGGAGGAGATTGGAGGAACTGAATAGTCTGGGGGCCAAGGCTCAACTGAGATTTCCTGCGGTACTGCGAGTAATGTGGAATAATCAGATGTACCAATATCGTACAGTGGAAGAGGTGGATGCCTTTATTGTTAAGATCAAGAGCGGGGGAGCCACATAGAAAGGGGGGGGGGTCTTGGGAGGGATCCGTGCCAGCGGGAATACAGCTTTGATTTCTAAGTTAGTTTTATTCACTTGTTTGGTTTTTGTTAAGTGCCTGAGCGGGTTGAGGCTAAAAAGGCTTGCCTATTAGTAGGGAGGGTTTCCCATGGGGTGAGGGGTTCACTGGGATTACTGGGTGGGTGGTAGGAAAGTGGGGGGTGGCACAGGGTGGGGAGCAGTGGGTTAAAATAAAAAGAAAATACATATATCCTCATTCGCTTGTTAATGTTAGTATTAGATCGTCATCCCTGGGGGTTGGATTTGATGGCAGGTATAAATGGGATGATTAAGGAGGTAAAATTTATCTCATGGAATGTCAATGGTTTAAGATGCTCTCGCAGACAAAGATTGGTACTAAAATATTTGGAACTTTCTCCTGCACAGATTTGCCTTATTCAGGAAACTCATTTAAGTTATGAAGAATCTTGCAGTATATTTGTAAAGTGCCCCTGGGTGAAATACTTCTGCTCCTCTGAACATACAATTCACAGTAAGGGAGTGGCAATATTGATAAAACGGGGGGCAGGTTGTACTATAAAATCAGTCCAGTCTGACAATTCTGGGAGGTGGATAGTGGCTTTGTTAGATTTTGGAGGGCAAGAGGTGACCTGCTCCTCATTTTACGGTCCTAATAGGGACGACCCAACATATATTTGCAGACTCCAATCTAAATTAATGGAAATTACCACCACATTAATAATCGGAGGACACTTTAATGTATTATTTCACCCTAAGGAAGATAGGTCTGATCAGAGATACTATATAGGGGCCACACGTGTGCGTAGAGCCATGAAGAACATGTTGTGTGATCTAGGACTAGTTGATGTATGGAGGGCAAAAAAAGGAGATACACAAGGATTTACCTTTTTTAGCAAGAAACATGGTCACTCGTCAAGAATAGACTATGTTTTAATTGATAGGCCCAGTATAGAAAACTTGACGGATATATCAGTCATCTCTAGTCATCTATCGGATCACGCCCCTATTTTGTTCTCTTATTCCCGAAAGACACAGAATTTACAATATAGGTGGACATTGAAAAGATCAATGTTGGCTGATCCCGAGATAGTGAGGGATATTAAAGCAGCCACAACGGATTATTTTTCCATGAATATTGGTTCGACCTCTTTAAGTTTTGTGTGGGACGCCTTTAAGGCCTATCTGAGGGGGATGCTACATAGTCGTATTTGTTTTAGGAATAAAGTGGATGCACGGGAGATGCAGGATATTGAGGGGAGAATTCGCCAGTTAGAGCAGGAAAGGGATCTGATTAATCAAGGGAATCCTGATAGGTTGATGCAAGTTTTGCGGGACCTCGAGAGTGCTCGGCAGGAGTATAGAGGAAGGCTGGATCAAAAGTGTAGAGCTCAATGGTTGAGTAAAAGCATGCAGAATTTTGAATACGGCGAAAAGGCAGGGGCACTATTGGCCTGGAAAGCAAGAGTAGAATGCTCACAAAATTGTATTAATGAATTAATTATAAATCAGGATGGGATGAAGTCAAGCAATATAGAGGATATACAGGCTTGTCTTCTTTCCCTTTTTTCTGAACTTTATAAAAAGGAAATATCCCCCAGCCCAGAACATCTGCAAGCTTGGCTGAAAAGTAAATCATTGTCTGGGATGACTCTAGATAGCAGGAGGGTGTTGGATGCCCCAATTACTGAGGAAGAAATTAAAGTACAAATTAACGAATGTAAGAACAATAAGGCTGCGGGCACAGACGCACTTCCAAGCGAGGTTTATAAGATGCTGTTAGACGAGTTGGTCCCGGTATTACGTGAGTTATTTAACTCAGTATATAGTATAACAGGAAGGGTTCCAGAGACCTGGAAGGAAGCTACTATTGTACTTATTTTAAAACCAGGGAAGGACCCCCTAAAGGCGGACTCGTATCGACCAATATCCCTGCTGAATACCGATTATAAAATCTTTATGGGTATTTTGGCATGGAGATTGGCTAAAATTGTCCCTAGCCTAATTAACCCCGATCAAAAGGGGTTTGTACCTGGAAGGTATATTGAGGAGCTGACACAGCAACTAATAGGCAATATAGACCTGGCAGTGGCTAGGTCGGATCCATTGGCTATAGTCGCTTTGGACGCGGCCAAGGCTTTCGATAGAGTGTGTTGGATGTATTTGTGGGAAGTTCTTAGGCAGATGGGCTTTTGACCAATCTTTGTCCAGACTATGATAAACTGCTATCAGGGTGCCTCGGCAAAGATCTTGCTGAATGGCTTGTTGACAACGAGTTTCAACATCCAAAGAGGAACAAGACAGGGTTGTCCCATTTCACCCCTGTTGTTTGATATTTACATCGAGCCACTGGCGCAGGCCATAAGATTGGATAACTCAATTACCCCCTTTAAATCATTACAATATAGTAGCAAGTTGGCCCTTTACGCCGATGATTTGTTGCTATACACAGACAACCCAAAAGAGACTATACCAAGAACTGAAGCATTATTGGCCGAATTCGGCACGTTATCAGGTTATCTTGTTAATACCTCTAAATCGGAGGTAATGTGTTGGAACATTGATGATTGGGAGGGACAGATAAGTGAAGAACTAAAATATTTAGGTGTCATTATTGTGAAAGATCTGGACAAGATCCCACAGATTAATCTTACTAGGATCTGTAACGAGATAGACCGTTTTTTTGCCAGGTGGAGAAATCTACCATTGACAATATATGGTAGGGTCAATCTTGTGAAGATGGTTATCTTGCCCAAGTTGACATACTTCTTTAATACTATTCCTCTGTCCTTCCCTAGGAAAGGTATTGATAGAATTCAAGGCAAAATTGGTAGTTTTATTTGGGCCAATAATGGTGCTAGACTGTCCTGGAAAAATCTAAGACGAAGGCTTCTTAGAGGGGGGCTGGCTCTCCCCGACATTAGGTGGTATTCTGTAGTCTTTCAGTTCAAAAATATTAGGATGCTACTTGTTAAGCCGGGGGAATCATCTTGGGGGAGATTATTGGGTGAAATGGTTAGGACAGAGGGTGGGTGTGGTGAGGAGAGTTTCTTGTATAAATTTGGGGCGCCAAGGTTTTTTAAGAGAGTACGACTGAAGGTACTAAGGGCTGCCTTGGAGGTATGGGTTAAGGTGAGATGTAGATGGGGGATTGGGTATTATTCCGATTTTTCCCCTATTTGGGATTCTCCAGGAACCCCGATCTGCTTGAAGGATAGCCTTGCAGTTCCTATCAGAAGGGCAGGTATTACAATCTGGTCCGATCTGATTTCAGAAGAAGGGATCTATCCTTGGGAGGTATTAAGGTCTCGGGTTGGAAGTGATTTCTCCCGGTTTAAATATATGCAATCAAGTTCTTGGTTCAATGCGTAAAAAGGGGATATTAGTGGTGACTGGGAAACAGAACATCTTTTGCAGAATCCTAACCGTAAAAAAAAAGAAATCTCTTTATGGTATGGAAAACTTATGGATTCTGATGATAAAGAACTGCCTCCGCAACATGCAGTTTGGAACCAGTCCCCCCTCGAGGAGATAGCGGTAGACCTTTTTGAACCTTCAATGAAACTTTTGTACAAATATGTTAAACCGGCTAGTTTAAAAAAAAATCACTTTTTTGTGGTAAATAGACTTTATTAAACTCCTGCTAAAATCGCCAGGTTTGCTCCCTTATCATCCCCCAAGTGCCCAAGATGCAATGTCCCGAGTGCCAATGACATACATATCTTCTTTGAGTGCCCTGTTTTGAGTAGATATTGGAAAGAAGTGGGGGACGCCCTCTGTGATATTTTTAATACTAGTATCAGGATAAATATCTCTCTGATAATCTTTGGAGACGTTGGAATATCCGAGAATGATTTATCACAGTCACAGCGGGGTCTCCTGCTAAACCTAGTGTTATTAGCTAGACGTGAGATATGTATGAAGTGGAAAGATCAGGGTCCTCCTAGGGGGGAGGACTGGTATAAGGCGGCATTTGCTATGGCCCGATTAGATCAGGGAAAGGGCAGGGAAAGTGAGTTGAACATATGGCAACCTCTATGGTCCTGGGGCCTGAAATTGAGATTGATATAAACGTTGTTGGCTGCCCCTTTTTCCCCTCCTTGCAATTCCATCTTTGTCCTATGATTACACCAAGCCTACATCAATGGGGCCGGTCTGGCTAGACCTAAGCGCAAACAGTGGCCGCAGGGCGTATAGATCAAGATGACGGCCTTTTCTGTTAATGCTTATTGGTGAGATGAGGATATAAAAAAAAAAAATCCTTTAACAAGCCTCCGTACACGCTGGGCTGAAGACCGAGGTCAACTCTGGTCTGACAAGGAATGGGAATGCATATTAGCTAGCTCCACATACATACCGCGTAGCTCCAGGTTTAAACTCATGCAAACATATATTGTGCATAGAGCGTACCTCTCACCGGACAATATAAAAAAATATTTCAACATCAACACTTCCATTTGCCCACGGTGCCAGCTCCATGGTGCTGATTTCCTACATATGCTGTGGTCCTGTCCCATAATCCAGACATACTGGTGCACGGTCACAGAGACACTCACGAAATGCATAAACACACAGGTGTCCAACACGTGGGAAGTCTGCCTCCTGGGGTTCTATACTCGGACTAAGGAAAACAGGGTGAACTCCAGATTTCGTGACTTGGGCCTAATAACTGCAAAAAGACTGATTACTAAGACATGGAAGCATAAGGATCCCCCTGCGACGACTAGCTGGATAAAGTCCCTAGAGGTGTGGGCACAGGCAGAAAGTACCGTCCTTCACAGGGAAGAAACAGCGGGGCTACGCAAATATCCAATAGCGCAGTCCTGGGATGACATCCTCGAAGTACTTACACACCCTAATGCTGTAGTACACACACTTCTTACACAGCAAGCAGGCGAAAACGATGGCGTCAGTACCCAGTGAGTTCGCTATGCTATGCGTTTTGATGAAGCCTGGAGTATTTGTCGAAACAAGATTCAAACTTAAATATTTGGGAAACCTTCCACGAAAACATACTTTGCCATACACCACTCTGACATCCATTCGGTCATGTGCAGGGCAAGAAGCACAGCCCTAATTAACTAATTACAGATAATCAGATAATGGAACTCAGCTATAGCATACACTAGGTGGCGCATTCACAATGTTTTCATTATTTGGTATCATATTAGATCTTTCTTTTTCCTTTTTTTCTTCCCTTCGTTCTCGATTTGCATATTAAATTAGAATATCTATCATGTTCAAAGATGCTCATGAATGTCACTTATGTGTCATTAACCGTAATGCTCTGACATGGGTTATAAATGTAAAGAGCACCTGTAAGTCAATGGGTAAATTAGTAGACTTAAATCAATTGGCAGAATCCTGCATTCTTGCTATGTAAACACTGTTTGTTAATAGAGATGTTAATGTACACATGAGAACGTAGACGGTAATAATATGTACATGCATATAAACGCACATGTTATTGTTAAAAAACGTATTTTTTTTTAAATGGGGCGAACACAAGAACTCTCAAAAGCAAGGGCAGCACACATGGAGGCCGTGCTAAAAGCTCCTACCAAGACAGAACCGGTGAATGCAGTGAATGCAGGAACTCCCAATAATGTAACAGTACAAACAAAGGTACCACGAGGCCCGAGAACACGCTCATGTGGGTACTGTGGGGGACCCTCACATCGCCCGTCTGAGTGCCCAGCGAGGGGGAAGAAGTGCATGGCATGCGGGAGAATGAATCACTTCAAGAAAGTGTGTCAATCCAACAGAGGGTGCCCTGCGAAATCCCAAGTGATCATGATCCCAGAGACGCAGGGTCAAGGCAGTGACATGGATGATGACCAGGAAGAACACACGGTGCACTCGGTATTCACCGTGGGATCGGCGTCGAACACTCAAGGGAGGTTGCCACAATGCCAAGTCATCGGAGGAGGACGTCCTTCAACGGTGATCGTGGATACTGGGGCGAAGATCAACATTATGTCAACCGAAGAGTATAAAGGAATAGCACATCCACCGCCTTTAACACCAGCCAAGATAAAGATATTTGTTTATGGACAGTCCAAACTCCTGGCTATCAAAGGAAAATTCAAAACCACCATATCCTATGATGACCAGAAAGTAGAGGCGCTGGTGTACACAACGGAGGAGGGAAGTGGAATGTTGCTAGGATGCAAGTCTGTGGAGGCCCTGGGCATAGTCACATTTCCCTTCAGAATTCACTGAGAAGGGGTGAATCACATAGTGGAAGTGTTGCCATACTTGATCAATGGCATTAGGTATCTGTGGGACAAGCAGATACACCTACACATTGACCCTTCCATTCAACGAGTGGCTTTGCAACAAAGGCAAGTTGAGTTCCATCTGCGACCACTGGTGGAAAAGGAACTGCGCAAGCTGGAAGAGGCGGGGATCATTGACAAGGTGAAAGGCTGACCCTGTGGTTGTACCCGATAGTGGTGGCAAGAAAACCCAAGCAACCAGGGGAGGTCAGGATCTGTGTGGACATGCGAATCCCAAATACTGCCACCATTGATGACCTAATAGGGGAACTAAGTGGAGCCTGCTGGTTCTCAAAACGTGACCTTCGGGCTGGATATCATCAGCTTGTCCTAAATGGACAGTCCCGATATATTATGACTTTTTCAATGCATGTCGGGCTGAGGTGATATAAAAGGTTACGTTTTGAAATATCGAGTGCAGCGGAGGTATTCCAAAATACCATCAGAGAACTGCTGGTCGAGCTCCTAGGCACAGTTAATGTGAGTGACGACATTCTGATTCATGCCAAGTCGATACAGGAACACCACAGCCGACTGCGACAGGTGTTGCAAAGGATAAGAGATGCTGGTCCCACGCTACATAAGGAAAAATATGAGTTTCTGAGACAGAGATTACAGTTTTTTGGATACATATATACTCGGGGAGGGAGTAGCTCCTGACCCCAAAAAAGTAAGAGACATCAAGGAGGCCCCGGCTCCTACCAATGTGACAGAGATGCGTAGTTTACTGGGGATGGTCAATTACTTCGGGAGATTCATCAAAGACTTGTCCTCGTTGACCACACCTCTGAGGGAGCTGACTAAATCTTCTGTTTCATGGGCATGGGGTGCTGAGCAAGAAAGTGTGTTCCAGCTGACTAAAGATGCTCTGTCAAGCAATACTACCCTCAGATACTTTGATCCATGACAGCAGACTCAGGTTGCTGTTGATGCGGGACCTAAAGGATTGGGGGCAGTTATTTTACAAAAGTCTACAGATGAAGACGAGTGGGCCCCAGTGGCATTTGCGAGCCTGTCACTGACAGAGACTGAACAAAGATATTCCCAGATAGAAAAAGAAGCCATAGCGATACATTGGGGGTGCCGGCACTTCCATTTGTACGTATATGGAAAGCCATTCCTGGTCACCACGGACCATAAGCCTCTGGTTCCTCTGTTTAATGGCACAGCATCCAAACCACATCCTCGCATCGAGAAATGGATGTTACAGCTTCAGGAATATATAATGTACAGACAGATGGCAGTGGTTTAACGAGAAGGTCAGCACCTCTGTTAGTTTGCAATGTATACAATGCACTAAGTTCTCAAGAGTGCTCAATGTCAACACCGTGCCAGCACCGTGTCGCTAAGTATAAAGAGAAACTCTCCATATACCACGACCATAATAACAAAGACAGAGCACAGCACAAACAAGTAATATCTGACTACCACTAGTCAGTGATCAATTTAATATCAGACAAAGCAGAAAATGAGACGATCAATATACAGTAATCTTGATCTCCAATGAGGTTGACACGTAGGTAAACATGAAGAACAGCTGACACGTGTTTCGTCGTAAGACGACTTTTTCAAGGCTTTGGTCGATCAAGTTGTAAGTGCACAAAATCAGCAAGAGCACCCTATTCGTCTCTAATATGAAGATATCGAAGGTGCAAGGCAATACCAGTAAACAATCATGAGTCGCAATAAAACGGTAGAATCATCAGTTACGTAGTAGATAAGTCCGGAATTCGTTATAATAAACGGAAAGGAGTCTACGAGTCGAGAACCCCCAAAATGAGTATTGTTCATAAAGCCGTAATCTAAGGTGAAGCAAAGTCAGAGCTCTGACTTTGCTTCACCTTAGATTACGGCTTGCAAGATTCGTGGCATGCAAGTCACTGTGAGAAGAGGTCTGGAAGTGCTCATGAGGAATGTGTCAGCATTTAAGAAATACTATGGAGGCCATTGCCAAGGAAGTAATTCTGAGGAAGACTGCTCCCGAGACCATGTGTGGGAAGAATGGTCAGATGATGGTTCAGAGTTATTGGGGGCTGAGGGTGGAGAGGCATCCCCCCAGCCTCCGAAGAGATCCAATCGTCATCAGGGGTTCCGGTGGTTCCTGAAGATCCCAGTCAAGGGAGAGATAATAGCACTCAATACATATTGAGGACCAACTCTGAACCGTCAAGCAGACTCAGGGACTATCATTGCTGAAGAGTTACCTTTGGGTGTGAAGCAAACTGAATTAATCTTCCATGCTCGTCCGAGCAGTGTGACTGTTGGTGTTTTGTTTGAACTCTATTTTGGGGAGGAATGTTGTATCGCTCTTCGCGATACTCACTTGGGGGGGGGGGGGGGGGGCATGCCAATGTTGACTCGATTACGTGGTGGTGAGCCGTATGCTTCCCTCACCTACGTGTGGTGAATGGTTTGGCCCGCGTAGCGCGGAGCTGTGCTTAATAAAGTTGTGCGCGCGTGCGTGTGGCGTCAGAGCCGAGACACACGAGCACCGTTCAACCCCACGCTCTGTGTGCCTGTATTTTTATTGTGGCCTGTGCCACGCGGTCAGCGTGATAAGCTCTGCACCGCAGTAGCAAGTATTTAGGCGATTTCGACCGGCCACCCGGTTGATCTGTGCAAGCATCCACATCTGCACAGACATTACACCCTCCTGCACAGTCAAGACCTGTATGCATTAATGACTGCAGCCTGTCTCTATGTTAATAAGCACCAGTATGCGTATTATGATTACACAATGTGAAAAGTGGTGTCTGGATATGTGTTGTCTGTGTATGCTCTATGTGTGACCTCTGAGTGCATGCACTATACACAAACATTTTGGCTATGTCAATGTTTCTTTATTTATATAGGTATATATAGATATAAAAGTAAGTACACCAGCTTGCTAATTTACTTTTTCAGTGCGAGGACACTGCTTCGTTTGTGGAAGTTCCCGGACTGGAGACAAACACGACTTGGGCCTTTACACAGGGGCGTAGCTTCAGAGGGGGTGGGGGGTGTTTGGGGTCTTACACCGACCCTAATAAATGTATTCTGTAATAAATAGTTGGGAACTGTTGCTTTCAGGCGGATATGGTGAGGGGTTTGTTGGATTTCACCTAGGATTATTTCTCTCCCTCTCTCCACTCACTCTCTCTCTCTCCACTCACTCACTCGCTCTCTCCTTCCTCTCTCTCTCCACTCACTCACTCGCTCTCTCCTTCCTCTCTCTCTCTCTTGCTCTCTCCTATCTCTCTTCCTCTCCCCTCTCTGTTTTGAAGTTCTTAAAACATTTCAGTAGTTATACAAAATATTTAGTTTTAGTTACCTCTAACAATCCTCACTGCTCTCCCTTTCCACTAACCCTTAAACCCCCCTCATGTCCTGCTTCTTAGATAATGTATGTTAACAAGCTATACCAGCGTAATTGTTGGGAAATCTTAAGTCCCCACCTGACTCACCCCCACGCGCAGTCTTACTGACCGAGCAACTTCCCTGTCTGTACAAGGAACTTACGAGTGTGGTTTCGAGGCGCGTCAAAAGTACAAACATGATGGAACTGAGGAATTAACGACCAAAAGTGAGCTTCCCTTAAAAATGAGAAATTACTTATCAAAACGAATTTAATTATATAATAAACGTTAACAATCATAAAAAGTATAATACCATGAGCTTGACTATCAAATAATTCTGAGGCTTAAAAACGCTCATGCAGGCATTGTCTGACACCTAGTGGTTCTAGGAAGAAGTTTCAGTCATTGCCTTTTTATGAATAAGAATAAGAATACATTTTTTTATCTTACACTTTCCAGCGGGAATTTCCTTTAAGTCATTATGTGAACCACTTTCACTTTTGAGTTTATCAAACTGTTGTATTATTTGATAACATTATGTCACTTGTACAGAAGTACAAATGTCTTTGCGCCTACACAAAAGCCTGTAAATGTAATCATAAGGTGTGCGTCAGCTGAGAAAAGCTCTGATGAGGTCCCCACTGCAACAGCACATGCGCTGCATGCGCATTCGTTTGCGAGAGATATTGTATACAACAAAGGGGTCACACCCACAAGACTCTCCCATTGTCTTTGTTGCCACCACCACCCAGCATAACAAGCATTGGCATAGCCAATAGGTCTCGCCTTTGGGACCTTAAATGTGTTTAGCCATGCAACACTTGATGTTGTTGCACCAAGGATATTGTGCTGGATAACTAAACACTTATTAGGTCCCAAAGGCGAGACCTATTGGCTATGCCAATGCTTGTTAATGTGAATGTTTTTAGTGGTGTGGTTCTACACACTGCTTCTGACCAATGAAGGTTCCAAAGAGGTATGACCACATCGCCCAACTAACAGAATCGCACGATTTCCCCTGAGAAGACTACATCGTCGTTGGGAAATATTGTTTCTTTGATAAAGTGGTAATATCAGCAATCCATGCATACTGGTTGAGAACAAACGGGTGAAACCGTCATCCGCAAACTGACATGAAGACAAAATCATGTGACTGAAACAGTTTCTTAAAGCAACAATAGCTGGCTGGCCGATGTGTTGCTACGGGCTTTGTCTTTCATGTGTCACACTCAAAAGTCACTGGAACAGCAAGGAAATCGCACAGGGGCCTGGTCGGGGCAATCCGCCTCCTCTACGCTAACAGCAGCCGGAGGAGAGTTGCAAGGAGGCGACGTTAATCAATTTGACTCCGAAGCGCTCCTTTGAAAACTAGGATGCATTTGAAACAAGTACAGTAGTCCTCGTTATTACAGTATATGTTTAACAATAACATTACAAACCTGTGCGGACCACGAGGGAGTAGGTTCAGTGCTTAGTGGTGTTTTTCACAGCTGAAACGGGGCAGCAGACAGAATGTAGAGCAAATAACTGCCATAATTCTGAACTGGGTATATGAGCTTGCTCGATATTCCGCACAAATTTGTAAATACAAAATAAGTGAAACCCGTCCTAATATTTAACGCCTTAAATGGGGACTCTGCAATCGTGTAACATAGCTCAGTGGGTTAGGCACGCGCTGTTATGATCTCCGTGCTGCATGCTGGTTTGAATCTCAACAGAACTGATTCAGTGTCTATATGTTCATTAGTATCAAAGTGTAACCTATCATAATTGCAAAAGCCCTATATTAACAACACCTCGCAACAATTTAAAAGTAATCATAATACAAACAGAATGAATAGTACATGAAAAAGTAGCGTGGCGCAAAGAGGAAACCGCCAGAAGGCAGGCCTTCTCAAACTATGCACCCAGCTTCCGGAATAACAAACTTCCGACCTTAGAGCAGTTCGCCACCTCTCTGCTGCTCCTCAGAATGGAGATGGCAACTCAGCCCTCTGAAGGACATCTCGCCCACCATCGCCCACACCGTCTATGCGGGCGGGAACTGCCGCCCACCTCCTACAACAGCTCTCTGTTCTTGGCCAGCTATTTGCGCGCTACACAAGTTAGTTTTGCCAATACCAACAAGCAGAGCTAAAGCAGCGGCCTTGCTGGCAGCAGCCTTGTGGAGGCACGGTGCTTGGCCAATGGGAGCGGGCAGTAGTGCAGGCTTAATATCGCGGCCAGCACAGGAGGAGGAAGCGGTGACTGCAGCCCTTGTGGGTGCAGCCATGGGGCAAACTGGAGCCAGACAGTGGCACAGGATTTAAAATTGGGGCTCTGCGCTACTTAAACAACAGTGCTCTCGGGTACATCCTCGATAACACAGACAGTGAGAGAGCCGCGCGGCCGTGCAAGTGACGTGGCCGCGCGGCCACGAAAGCGAAAGTAATTGAGTGGCGCGCTGAAAGTTTAATGAGTCATGAGATCTCAAAAACTCCGATCTAGGGAACACAAAAGCCAGATGAAAGAAAAGGACTGTCTCTTCAAAGAAAAGAAGTATTGCTACCAATGTGGATAAATATATCTACATATGAAGGCACATGCTAGCAATAGAAGCGGGGGATCTTTAAAGCTCGCCACACTGCGCGCACGCGTGCCTGGAAGAGCGACGCTAAAGGAGGAGGAGCAGGAGGTGAGCCTGCAAGTGGTGCGCGTGCGCGCCTGAACCACCGGGTTGTAAGACTTAATGAGCCATGACAGAAAGCCAGATGGCGGCTGCACGTGTACACGCGCGCTTAACCGCAAGCTTGAGGCCAGCAAAAGCATGTGGTCGGACTTTTAAAAGCCCACTTACTAAATGTCTCGCCAGAACAGCGCATACGCTGGCTCAGGTGAGACCTAAAAAAACATAGTGCAATGATGAGGCAAACGCTGGCTGTGTTAAAGCGAAAATATTTCCAGAACCCTTGCACTTCATCAATGTGTAGTTTTTGTAGTGACCTGTTGGTCACTGTTCTAGTTGTTATTTGTGCTAGCAACTCCCTGAGGGCTAGCTTACACCCCACCCTACACGCATCCAACACAGGCATCATACGACTTGTGACCCTGGCAATAAAGGGGTTGGGCGCACTTGCCCTGGGTCAGTTCTACCCACTAACTAACTTTTCCCATGTACCAGTTATTTATGCAGGGGGCCTAGGGCCCGCACCATTACAGTTTTATCTGCTGAGAGCCTAAGGTAAAAGGTTCTCAAATAAAATATGAAAAGTCACCGCAAAACCTGTGCCTCAATGTGATATGGTGGAAATACTGAAGCCGGCTCATATGCACTGCATTTATTTGTCTCCTCAGAGGTATCAGTCGAGTAACCCCCATCTGTAATTGTGAAAACAATTTGTCTGATTCGTGTGATTCACCTCTAGTCTCCCAGTGAAGACATCTCATTGGAGTTGTTGGAAAATCGAGAAAACAGCAAAGTTTCTCCTCAGCGGCTAGAGAGAAGCAGAGGATCAACAAAAGCACTAGTGGCCAGGTTAAGGGCGTTGATTATCTCCACTAAGGCCTTAAACCTGTGCTTGGCAGGTAGCACTGATGTCACGCGAGCAAGTGCTATCAATTGCTGGTTATGGTTTAAAAAAATTACATAATCTGAATGTTTGCTCTAGCAGTCGAGTTAAGTGCGGCTGAAGCTGATAATGAAATCTATAAAGTAGCAAAATGATAGTTTACTGCAATAATTTCTACCACTGGTAGCAGTGATAAATTTGTTTCGGCTTCTGTAGACAGGGCCATTATCCTTTACATTTTGCTTCAGCACTCTACAGTATACAGTATGCAGTGATATGTCAGCTTCCTTCATCTACTGGCCATCTTATATTTAGAGTGAGGGTAATTGATCTAAATCGTATCTGCACAGCTGCCTGAAAGGGAGTGCACTATAGTGCCAGGGCTGGTCTTCTTGGGCTGATGGGTCACGGCTTTATTTTTAAATTTGTATTATTTTTGACAATTCTTTGACAATTTTATTTTTAAGTTGAAGCTTGCAGAGTCCGACTGATTAGTTTTGACATAGCTTGTTATTGTCATGTATCTATAGAGAGCAATATTTAAGTGACAACAAATGGAACCAGAGGGCTGCCCAGAATAAGGCGTCATTAAGGTGACACAGGTCACCACAGACTTTGTTAGTAGCAAGGTAACACCATTAGACCCGAATAGGCGGTGGAAGAATACAGCATATGTGAGATGATGACTCAGGTAGCAAACTTTATTATACTTTTTTCAACTGGTTGAGAAATTTTGCAGGCATATCGCTACCCGGAGGAAGTTTCATGCTCAAGGTGAACCCGCGTATAAGGAGTAAGCTTGGTTCTGAGTTTTTGCTTTCCCATACCTGCCAACCTGAAAAAAAATCTTACAGTGTGAGGAGGGGGTGGGGCCTTGGAGGGGGTGGGGCCTCGTGCCCAGAAGTACCTAAGAGGCACTTTTGAACCCCACCTCGCCCCCAACCCCCGTCCTCTCAAAAAAGAAGCTTGCTGAGACTGGTGCCGATGTCCTGGGGTGTTTTTTTTCACACCCCTTAATGGATGTCCACAGTTCAAAGCCTCGGAAAATGAGCTGAAATACCACTATATACAGTGGTTTTCAGCTTGTTTTCCCTGCCACCGTGTCATATTGCTTCCGCACCGGGTGACCGGTTGATGGGAGCCGATATTGTGTGTCACACAGTGGTACCGTGTGAGTTGGCAGGTATGCTTTTCTCATCTAGTGATAGAGAACATGGTTGCCATGCAAAGCTCACAGCTCCACTGCCATGGTGGGTTTGTTGGCAGACAGATTGGGTGATGGAGGTGGTAGCCAGGAAATTGAAATGTTCACCACTTGGAAACATATTTCTGTTGATGGTGAGCAAGTAAAATGAGCAAGCTTGGCTCTACATAGAAGGGGAGCAGGCGAGGTTCTCAGTGGTGAGTGGCATGTACTGAGGGTGGTGTGCACAAAAAATAAATAATAATAAAATAAAATTGACTTACCGTTGCTGCTTGCAAAGTGATGTCCTCCTCCCTCGGGTGTCTTCTCTGGAACCAGGAAACTGCACTACCCAATCCTGGCGCTGATATTGCTAGAGCGGGTAGTACAAAATTTTGTATACCCCCCCCCATTCTGCATGTTTATATTAATCCGAATAACCTATTAATTGTAATATCGTTAATCCGTTTGAAGTGATAACTCACCAATTATATTAACAAAAGAATTATATGTGGGATTTGCATTTTGCATGGCTAAACTAATTGTATACTAATATATGTACGCATACTAATGGTAGAAAATTTGAATATTGCTTGATATATGTTGCTTTTATGATGTAATTGTAAGTTGCACCAGATGACATCACTGGGTGAATATAAACGCTTTAAATGTTGCTATTATGCTAGATAATTACTTACACATAGGGGAATTAGTGAGGGTTTAACATTCTGTTAGTCATTTCAATGTTTTAATTACGTTTTGTGTTTGTTTTACTTAAGTTGACCATTTGCGCCTAAGGAAAGATGGCCGACTGAGACACACGACGTGACTGCTATTGTTTCACGAGGTTTTGGGTGAAGTGCGCCTGCGCCACCGCCAGCAACAGTGGCCTCGTCCTGACCCCAGGCAAGATGTACCAACCAAGGTCGTACAGGGAGAGTTGCCAGGACCACAAAACAAAGGACTGTCTTTAAAACCGGAACCAGCAAGTGCGATGACTTATTCTAACGGACTATGTGAGAACTTTACCGAATGACCCCAAATCCACCAATCAGGACTGTCTAAAACTGATTTTTGTTACATTTTGACGTTAGTTTCATTATAAAAGTAGGTAGACAAGGCGAATTAGTAATCTTCCTTCTTTTGAGCGAACTTTCAATTTCCTGACGTTATGCTGACGGAGAGGACGGTGACACTGCTGGACAGCTGTTATCCTGAATCTTTGAGAGACTGAATTGCGGCCTGACTTTGATGAATTTAAAGGTTTTTCCACGACTTGACTGACTTAGAGGACGACTAATAGCCAGATTAGGTAAATATGGTGTTCTGCGGTTTTGTCGATGATTCTCTAAAATTTGCAATTAATTAGATAAACGATGCTTTGATTAATAGACAAATGTGTTGAGTTGTTTTTTTGAAGAAATGAGATTAAGAGTAGAGCATAAATAAAAGAATTGAATTACCAAATTACAATCCAACTAACTGATTAATCGCCAATTGAGGGGAATATCACGAGGTTTGAAGCTAGTAAAGGTATCCAATGTATATTAGGGTTTAGGTGAAAAGATATTCCTTTCATGTCAGAGTATGGAAACTTATCCCTCCCGGGAAAGCAGATCAATGAAGTGTGAGTGTTGGTGTTATGGGCCCAACCAATGAATGTATTGAATAAATGTGCTATTGAGATATTTTGGTCTGTGACGAAGGGAGGATTTGACATTCCACTCTGCATCAGCTTTTCTGGTAGCAGAATGATGGTTGTTATTGTTTTGGTTTGGTGAATATAGCTTCTACATTGCTTATCGATTATTGATTATTGATTGATATTGGTTTATGTATTAACACTCTATGTTGAGTCACGTTGAGTTCTATGTTGTTTGCACGGCTTCTGGGATGTAGGAAGGCGGAAGTTTGTAACGGTTCCGTAGTAGAGCAGAGGTAAGCGCTGCTCTCGGGAAAGACAGAATTGTTGTTGCCCTGTAGGTACACAGTGAGAAACGTGTAACGATTGAAGTTGCACGACGCATTGTCTGGGTTCGATTCGGTGACATCGTTCTGTGTTGCGATTAGAGACATTTTTCTGTGTGAGAGAAGTGTGTATGATAGCGAAGGTTACCTGTGAAATTTTGATCTTAGGTACCAGGAGTCAAAATGGCATTCCGATAACGCTTATCACTGGAAAGGTAACAGGTGTTCTCAGAGCTTGCTAGAAGGATAAAGTAGAGGGAAGTGCTACTTTGTTAACGTATGTCATCATTCTGTAGTAGGACAGACTGTTCGCTGTTCTCGGGAAAGACAGGATTCTGTGTGAATGTACTACATTTTCTCGTGTGAAAGTGCGTGAATGTGAAGGCATTCGGGTTAATTGTGAAACTCTAGTTTTATTTCTCAGGAGCATTGGGTCTCCAACTATGTGTCTTAAATTCTGGAGAAACGGTTAGCTAATGCTTGTTAGAAGGGTAAGGTAGAGGGATGTGCTACTTTACCAACGGAAGTAACGATTCCGTAGTAGGGCAGAGGTAAGCGCTGCTCTCGGGAAAGACGGAATTCTCGTGAGAAAGGTCTATTGCTATTCCTTGGTTAGCGAAGCGGACAATGGTAGTGTTGTTGTGTTGTTACTAACAGAATTGTAAATTTGAAACAAAACTTACCGAGTGGATTTGTAAAGAAGGGGTAGACAGGAGCAGGAACTGCGGCAGCGGCTGCTGACGTCAGAACGACTGCGCTGGGATTAGTCAGTCAGTCGGAAACGTAGAACGCTCCGGATTGGTGCGTTAGTGTACGCCGCGCTAGGAGTGGAGAAGCACAGGGTGACGTAGACGCTCCGGATTGGTGCATTAGTGTGAGTCGTGCTACGATTGGACAGAATAGCGGTACAGTTGTAAGGAGAGACTAGTGATACATGGAAGACAGGAAAATGTATTACGATCCACCAGAAAAGGAGAAAAAGTCCTGGTTTGGTAGAATTAAAAAGTGGTTTAAGAAGGACAAACCGATTGTAACTAGGGAAGGACAGTTACTTTCTCCACCGAAAACCCCTGCATCCTTTATGGTTGCGAAATATGGATATCACACCTGTATTTGGTTAGACAATTGGGTCAAGTATACTGAGATAGTTGGCTTTAACTGAACACGGTTCATTTAATTTGGCAGTTTTGAGAAATTTAAGAGAGAAAATGATGAATTTAGAACCAAGACCTAGACCGACACAATTTGAAGCATTGACAGAATGGGAAGATGAGATGCACGACCGAGAAAGACAGAGAAGTGGCTGAAGGTATAGGTACATGTTTGGTAGGTCATACGGACATGAGAATCATGATGATCGAATGAGAAGGTGGCGGAGTGCGAGTATGACTGAGGGTTTGTTTCCCGTAAGAACTGCAGGAGAAAATGAAGGAAGAAAATGCGTAGAAAAGAGACATCATGTGGAATCGAGAGGGTATGGAGTGAATGAATCAGAAGATGATGTTCTTGATGACATGTTCTATAAAAATCCACCCCCATATCGGCCAGAACCAGAAATATTAACCCCAAGTGCCTCAATGAAAGAAACTGTACAAATCATAAAATCGGAACCAGAGTTCCACGATTTGGGAAAAAACAATTCCATTAGAGAGGAAGAGAAGAAGTCCGGAGGTAAAATAAATGATGAAAATTCAGGAGAACTAGCAAAGACAACCCTAGAATTAACAGAGAAAATAAGAGAATTGACCAAAAATCTGGAAGCTGTAACGGTTCCAGTAACGATAGGTCCAGTAATGCCTATTTTTGATAAACAGAAAGATAGCGAACATTGCTTGACGGTCCCTTATAAAAGCAATAAACAGGTTGAACAACCAAAACTGAGTCAAAATGATAATCCATGGAGACAGACAATAAGTATGATTGAACCAAATGTTTCAAATAATCCGTTTGTAGGCCAGAATTGTGCAGAAAGGAGCATAACAACAGTGGAGTCAATATTAGAAACACAAAAGGATTTTGGACAAGGAAATGTAGAGAAGTCAGTAGGACCATCTACAGAGGAATTAAGTGAATGGTTGAGAAGCTTGCAGAAGAAAGACAAAGAATCTCAGTCAATAGATGTGGCCAAACTACGAATGGTACTGGAAGAGTTAATAGTAGGAACTATCCCTACGGAGAAGATAAAAACCTACCAAGATGAGGAGTTGTTATTTCTGTGTAAAAGCATAACGTGGAGAGCAAAAAGTCTCCATGAAAGATTAGAAGAAGTGGCAAATGAAATGGGTATAGATATTGAAAAGGTAAAAGCCCTACAGAAACCATATCGAGTAGATTTCACTGAAAAGGACATTGAAAATATGAATACCACAGGACGAGTCAGATTAAGGAAATAATTATTTTGTTGAGAAAATGGAGAGATGTGGACAAATGGAAAAGTAGATGGTATCGAAAACGAGATGATGTTTTAGATAAAACCTTTTCAGCTTTCCCTGTGAGAGAAAATGAGAAGGTAGTAACAGAATGCCCTATGAGAGAAATTCCAGGAGGAGGATATGTACATGTCCCATGGACTAGGCAAGATATTTTGTCACTTACAAATGATTTCCCTCGACTACGTGAAAAACCCGTCGAGTGTTATCGACAGGTGGACAGATTTGTAAAATTGTCCAAAGTATTGTGGATTGATCTAAGCAACCTGTTTGACATAATAGTACCAGCAGATCTATGGACAGAGTGCAAAATCATGATAGATTGGCCAACACAAGAATACCCAAGGGATCCAAAAACAGGGGCTCCAGACCCCGAGGTAATGAAGAAATACGAAGAGGTTATTGCGTTTCTGAAAAACAAAGTACCTCCCAAAGAGACAGATTGGGTAAAAATTGACAGAACACATCAGGAAAGCAAAGAGTCAGTATATGCATATTATGAGAGTTTAATTTTGGCCTTTAAACAATTTAGTGGAGAAGAAAATCTGAGTGAAAAGGATCTAAGTCATTTTGTGTACAGGTTTGTATATGGTCTTCGTCCAGAAATTAGTGAGATGATAAAACAGCATACTGTAGACTGGCAAAATAAGAAAATAGACGAAGTACTGAGACATGCTAAATATTTCAGTGATGAGATTGAAGCAAAACCGTGAACATTGAATGAAAAGGCTATGTGGGCACAAGTAAAGGTAGCGGAGAGACAGGTAGCTCAATTAGCAGAACAAGTGAATAATACAGGATCAAGACAAAAATTTAGTCCTGGGAAAGGTAAAGGAAATATAGAGGAAGCTAAGAAGAAATTTCCGTATCATAATTGCGGTAGGATAGGGCATTGGAAATCCGAGTGTAAATTTCCTCCGAGTACTAACGATGAAAATGCATCATTAAATCCACAGGTGCAGAATGAGGTGAGTGGTCAACCGCAGCGACAGCAGCAGGTTGTAACAACACAGAATCAGGTGCCAAAACCACCTTTTCCACAGAGCAAAAATCCCCAGAAGTATAGTAATGAAACGGGATTCTACAACGGAGAATAGGTAAATAAACCGCAGCGCGGTAGCACTGCTTCGCAGTATTGGCTGCAACGCGATGAGAGTGATTCAGAAGAGGGTTATTGATGGTGCCGAAGGGAGGAAGTGTCGTACTTTAATCTCTGCCACCGCGTAGGGAACAGGGCCCTACCCCTGTCTATCTTGGTATTAGCGAACCGCAAATGGTAAATGCGGCATGTACGAGTGCTTTACTTACCGTTCTAGCTATGAATGCACTGTGTACACGTTATTCTGCTTTACTACGCGGGTTCCATTTTGGAAGCGGTGGCCATCTTGTCATTGCCCTCACATAGGCTATAACGGAGCAAATACGGGCCTCACAGTACATGTGCTTCTCCTCTGACTTCTCTGTGACCTGGGCAGCTGGCTCTGCTGCCCCGGGTCAAACTGGTCTCACGAGCTCCCCTTCCTCCGTCCACCTGTGATTAGCATCAAGGCTCGACCCATCATAAAACCCTTCTCATCCTACACAAGCCCCTGGCTAATCTCTTCCACACCTGCTTG
Source organism: Triturus cristatus (assembly GCF_964204655.1). NCBI lineage: Eukaryota > Metazoa > Chordata > Amphibia > Caudata > Salamandridae > Triturus > Triturus cristatus. Next base: position 466,464,664 of record NC_140592.1, read on the forward strand.
TTCCTGCTTTATGACTTGTTTCCCAAAACAGGAGATGCTCATGTTTATTGGGGGGTCTGCTTACATCTAACGTGGGATCTGAACCTTACTGTGTAAATCATTGTGAGTTGGCCGAACTGGAATGTGGGATGGTCATCATGACTCTGCCTTTTCTTTGTAACATATCCTTGTATATTGCCGTATCATAAAACCCAGGAATGTATGCTTGAGGCCGGAAAAGGCCTATTTAAGACGAAGTCCGTTTCTATGATTTTCAGCAGTCTCCTGAGAACATACACGCTGTTGTACTTCTAGGATACCTGTCATTGGTCTGCAGCCAATAAACGATTCTTTGACTTCACCCAGAAGACTCTGTGTTTCTGTAGGTCCGGAACAGGGTGAAACCCAGAAGTCATAGGGTGTGTGCCCCTGCACCGCTGGGTCTAAAATATCCAGTACTTCAGAAGAAGAGTGCGTACTTGGCGCAACTCTAGAAGTAGACCAGACAGGCCCATTTGTAGATGGAAAAGTTAATAATGAAAATATTACTTTCCTAGTTGATACTGGTGCTACTCGATCAACTGTTAGATCAGCTGATGTTAAGACTCTTCCTCTCTCGGATGAAACGATCCAAGTAGTTGGTGTATCCAACAGGCAGATTAAAACTTACGTTACAGATCCAGTGAAGGTTAGCATAGGGAAATGTTCTGAAATGCACCGCTTTGTCGTTTGCGACACCAGTCCTATGAATTTGTTAGGTAGAGATTTGTTGTGCAAGATGAACTGCACTATATTTTGTACCCCAGATGGAATAGCATTTGAAACACCAGACCATGATGTGCTGTTTAAAATGACAATGGCAAATAGGGAGAAGGAGGTTACTGAAACCTATGCTGTATTTAACCCTGACGAATTACCTAAAGAATTAAAACAATCTGTTAAAGCAGAAGTTTGGGATTTCACCTGAGAAGACGTAGGATTAATGAGAAATGTAGATCCAGTAAAAATAACAGTAAAAGAAGGAGTAAGTTATCCAAATGTCCCTCAATATCAATTGACACCTGAAATAATCGAAGGAGTGACTCCTGTGATTGAAAAAATAATAAAACAAGGTATTTTGAAAGAAATAATGAGTAGTCCATGTAATTCACCAATAATGGGACTGAAAAAGCCTAGTGGGAAGTTCAGGATAGTACAAGATCTGAGAAAGATAAACAAAATTGTTGTGTCATGCTGTCCCATTGTACCAAATCCATCTGTGATTTTATATCAGATTCCCCATGACGCAGAATGGTATACAGTGATTCATCTATGCCATGCTTTCTTTTCCATCCCATTGCACCATGACAGTCAGCAAATTTTTGCATTTCGTTTCGGTGAGCGTATTTTGGCTTGGTGCCAAATTCCACAGGGGTATACAGAAAGCCCCTCAATATTTAATCAGCTATTGAAGAAGTCCTTGGAAAGTCTAGAAATACCAGAAAATTCAGTGTTAGTTCAATACATCGATGACCTACTTGTGGCATCAAAAACCTGTGAAGCTTGTGAGGTAGACACAATAGCCTTGCTAAATCATTTGGCAGATGGAGGACTAAAGGTGTCACCATCGAAATTACAATTTTGTAAGAAGGAAGTACAATATTTAGGACATAACATTGAAAAAGGACTGAGAAGAATAACAATAGACAGAATCAGGATCACAAAAAGAATGAGTCCACCTATGACCCAAAGAGAAAGGGAGAATGTTTCTGGGAATGGTTGGATATTATGTGATTAAACAAAGAAGACTAGCTTAAGTTGACCAAAGTGATGCAGTACTCAAAGTAGTTCTGTCACAGACACCTTGTAGGTGTATTCATGAAGCCCTCACCCACCAACCTAGTTGGTGGCATGCTTCATCATCGGGCCCACCCAGTGACACCTAGTATGTCCCGGGTGTGCTACGACGCCTGATTACAGCGGAGCTGGTATATTGCTGAGAGTGCAGTGAGGTTGGGTGAATTGTGATTTAAAACGGCTTGGTGGTGGTCCCAGTACCCAAGGGTAAATTAAATTTTAATAACTGGGCCGACACCAGCGGTTAAAAGTAAGGCTACAGGACGTGTAAGGGTGGAGAGGTAACTCTCCACCCTTACACGTCCTGTAGCCTTACTTTTAACCGCTGGTGTCGGCCCAGTTATTAAAATTTAATTTACCCTTGGGTACTGGGACCACCACCAAGCCGTTTTAAATCACAATTCACCCAACCTCACTGCACTCTCAGCAATATACCAGCTCCGCTGTAATCAGGCGTCGTAGCACACCCGGGACATACTAGGTGTCACTGGGAGGGCCCGATGATGAAGCATGCCACCAACTAGGTTGGTGGGTGAGGGCTTCATGAATACACCTACAAGGTGTCTGTGACAGAACTACTTTGAGTACTGCATCACTTTGGTCAACTTAAGCTAGTCTTCTTTGTTTAATCACATATAAATCCCTCGGGGACATGGACTAGCTTTCTAGTCCTATCTCTCCCTCTTGTTACACGCAATGGTTGGATATTGTCGTCAATGGATCAGCAATTTTTCGTTGATCGCAAAACCTTTGGTACGACTGACAAGAAGCGATGTGAAAGATCCCATTGATTTGAACAAAGAGGAATTGGCAGCATTCAAAAGATTGAGAGATGGGTTGTGTGAAGCACCTGCATTGGGTATGCCTGACTATGAGAAAGAGTTTGAGTTGTATTGCAGTGAGAGAAATGGATGTGCACTCTCTGTTCTAATACAAAAGCATGGAAAACTGAGGATACCAATTGTATATTTTTCATCAATGTTGGACCCAGTAGCTGTAGCCCTACCTGGGTGTTTGAAAGCAGTAGCTGCTACATGTCGGAGTTTGGAACAGAGTGAGGGAATTGTGATGGGATATCCTGTGAAAGTGCTTGTACCTCATGATGTGGCGATCCTTTTAACAAGGAGTCGTACTCAGTATATGACACATAGTCGGCTGACTAAGTATGAAAAGGTTATATTAGGTGCAACAAATGTAAGTCTTGTGAGATGCTTGAATGTGAATCCTTCGACATTGTTGCCTGATGCTGAGAATGTGGAAGTAAGAGATGAAGCAGATCATTACTGTCTGGATGTACTTGATTTCTGTACAAAACCACGACCTAACATAAAAGATGACCCTTTACCAGAAAGTGATTTTGTTATGTTTGTTGATGGGTCTTGTTTGAGGAGAGATGATGGAGTGTTAAGTGCAGCATATGCGGTATGTACAGTTGCAGCAGTAATGGAAGCATCCTATTTAAAAGGAGTAAAATCGGCCCAAGTAGCTGAACTTGTTGCTTTGACGAGAGCATGCAAGATTGGGAAAAGCGTGAGAGTGACTGTGATAACTGATAGCCAGTATGGCTATGGAGTTGTCCACGACTTCGGCCAGATATGGCTGCAGAGAGGATTCTTAACATCAAGTGGAACTCCCATTAAGAATGCTGAAGTGGTTGGAAAGTTGCTTGAGGCGATACAGCTGCCCAGGCAAATGGCTGTTGTAAAGTGTACTGCCCATAGTCGCAGTGGTGATTATATCACCACTGGAAATAAATTTGCGAATGACATGGCACAATACTGTGCACGAAATCAGAATTCAATTAATCGGGCTAAGGAAAAAGAGGTGATTTCTTGCTCTTTGATGTTTACTAACACTGTGGGAACATGGGAAGAAGTAAGACAATTGCAGGAAAAAGCAGGAGAGGAGGAAATGAAGCAGTGGGTAAAAGCAGGATGTGCACCCAGAGAGAAAGATCATGTGTGGGTCTATCGAGATGGAAGACCAGTCATGCCTGATAGCATGATGTCTGCCATGGCACGGATGTATCATGGACAGGGACACATAGGGAAAGATGCTATGATCAGGTCCTTTAAACAAACCTAGTACAATGCAAAGTTCAGACTTGTAGCAGAAAGTCTTTGTCAGAAATGCCTAATATGCCAGCAATACAATCCAGGAAGAAAGACAGTAGTGAGTCTAGAACCAATAGGACGAGAAGGAGGGCCTTTTACCAGAATGTGGATTTCATTGAAATGCCTCCCTGTAACAGGTTGAGGTATTTTTTGGTTATGGCCTGTCTATTTTCCAGATGGGTAGAGGCATTTCCAACAAGAAGAAATGATGGGATGACAGTGGCAACATTACTTTTGAGGGAATTTATCCCTAGATTTGGGTTCCCAGTGACAATTGAATCAGACAGAGGAGGACATTTTCATAATGAGATCATAAAACTGATTTGTGAAGCATTGAATGTACGACAAAAACTACATTGTGCCTACCGACCAGAGGCTTCTGGTGTGGTGGAACAGATGAATGGTACTATCAAAAACAGGATAGGGAAAATGTGTTTAGCCACAGGTATGAAATGGCCTGATGTCTTGCCTCTGGTACTCATGACTATTAGATCAATTCCAGACAGAAATACAGGGTTAAGCTCCCATGACATCATCATGGCATGAGCCATGCGCCACGTGTTTATACCAGTCAACAAGCTGATGACTATAACTGATGACATGGTGTTGAAAAATACTGTGAAAGCCTGGCTGACGCAGTTCATTCTGTGTATCATCAGGTTGGAGCGGATGCCACCACCCTTGAAAAGAAGCCAGCCCATGATCTAAGCACAGGGAACTGGGTAAGGATAAAAGTCCACAGAAGGAGAAACTGTTTGGTTCCAAGGTGGGGAAAACCAAGACAAGTCATTTTGACCACAACAACAGCTGTGAAGTGTGCTGGATTGAAAAACTGGATCCATGTAAGCCATACTTTGAGAATTCCAAATCCAGTGGACAGCACAGAACTGGAGTATTTTGATGAATCAGAATCTAGTACTGAGTCAGATGACAGAGAGCCAAAAGCCAAAGAAAACTCTGAAAGGGGGGAATCAGAACCAAGTTTAACTTTTATTCCCAGAAGTAGTTCCCTGAGGAGAAGGTTACAGATTTCTGATACCAGTTCAGACTCAGAAACCGAACAAGGAGCACAATCTTCCAGGAAAGAAAAAGGAAAGAACAAAGAAAAAGACAGTGAAGAGACGATAAAAGAGATTCATGAGAAGGAAGTTCCAGATGAAAGATTAAGAGAAATTCCACATGAAACAACACATTTAGATGGACAGTTGCCAGATACAGAGAGAGAGGGAAAGATTATTGCGGAAGACCCCCGAGGAGGTGTAGGGAACTCCAACATCCAGTTAGAAGCCGGGACAAGTAGTCAGCAGGAAGATTGCGTGTCAGAGATTCGAGGAGGGACAGAAGTAGGGAAAACAAAACAAGTGGTGGAAAGAGAAACTGTTGAGAGTAAAAAGCAAGTTGAAACAGAGTCAGAAGAAAGCGAAGATGAAATACCTGAAGGTCGAGTTCTAATGAAAAGAGCTTGGAGAACTGAAAAGTACGATAAAGGGAGTAAATTGAAAAGAATTGCAAAAGACGACGTTTGGCCGAATAAAATAAAAAGATTGAGATATCGGTTGACATGAGTAAATTTACCAAGGGCTGAACAGGTGAATGAAGTGACGAGTCAGGAGAAATCCAAAGAAGAAGGAACAATTGTAGTTAAAGAAATTAAAAGAACAAGGAAACCTAACCAGAAGTATAAGTCACCAGAATGGACGTATGTGGCCCTGCCTGAAGTAAAAGAAGAGGCGGATAGCCAAGGAAATCCAGTGGTGGGTGTACCGGAAGTGGTTGAGGAAGACGAAGAAATGGAAATCCTGAGAGTTATCTTGTCCGATATTGGAGAAGAAGTGGATGTTCAGGACATTCTGTATACCGAAAACAAAGGAAAAGTGAAAAATTATGAAATGCCAAACTGAATGAGACAAGAAACCAACTGAGAGAAAGACAATTAAATACCGAAAAAGACAAAAACTGGTAGAACCAAGTAGGTGCTTAGAGCCTTGGGTTAGAAAAACTAGTTGTGTAGTAGAAGAGGCTAAGTCAAAAGACACGGTCCATTTTAGCAAAGATGGCAAACATAGATAGTAGCAAAGGTAGATGTACATTTTTGAGGAGATGGTGTAAAATGTGTTGTTGTTGTACAGGATTATTAATGCTTCTATGGAGTATACTTGCTCTATCGATCTCATTTAAAGTTACTATAGATACATTAGAAGGACATAGTGAAATATAACTAATATAGGATAGATTCGAAAGGTAGTTCCGACTAGAATAGATAGAAATTATTTACAAAAATATAGGTCTATAACTGATTTTTCTAATAATGTGTTTTCAAAATTGTTGTATGAATATGTAAAGACAATGGACGTAAGGGACTGCTATGTCTGCATGCAGTAACCTGCCTCTGTATCGGAGGGATGACTTATCACCACCTTCCCGTAACTTATGGAATAACATGTAGTGTAATAGCTAGTTTATTTTATCAAACAGGGAAATTAGAGTATTATTTTTCAGATGTAGACACTATATTTTCACAAGTACCGGCAATTAACAAGTTAAATAAGGTAAAACCTGCAAATGTGTTAGGTGAATTTTTCTTAGAGACTAAAGAACTAACATTAGAATATATATATATGCCACATTGGTTTAGAACACATTACACGGGGCACACACTGAGACGGGCTGTTCCGCTCCATTACGAGCGGCACTCCTAATCTTCTTTGTGTTCTTTTTCTACCTTTAGAGTGACTTTTGAACTAGATCTTTAATTTAGGAATTATATTTGCCTACATATGTGATTATAAATTGTTTATATTACCAATGTATGTTATTCCATATATTCACGCACAATTGTATTTTGCCAAGTCACGGTGTAAAAACTTCTATGTCTATGACATGTACTGGTTGTCTTGGCAACCACAGGTAAATGGTGGAGGTATTTGTTTGGTTGACACTGACAGAACATTTCATGCAGTGAGCAAGGCGGTTTCACCGCCGAAACGCGTCTGACCTGAATTTGAAATAAATCGCCGTCTGTGCCATAATTCTTCACGGTGTTGGTGCCTGTTTGTGGAAAGACGATCAGGGTGTTAATATATTGAAAAGGTTCGCCGGGACCTGGACACCAACCCTCCTCGATCTGGAGCACTGAGGTTACGGACCCTATTGTCACAGTTCCTTGCGGAAGAATCCTCAGCGCCCCCCAGCAGCGAGAAGCACACGATCAATTTCACGAACGAAACGCACCCGAGACGCCGTCGAGGTGGAGAGTGACTGATGGATGTGGGAGCCGGAGGGCATTCGCTCTATCGGGTAAGCTCATCTGAGCGGTATTTTTCGGTGTGCTGGTTGATATCGTAGCGGTGCATGCTGGGAGAGGTAGTCCCGTATAGCTAAGTAACGGGCAGTGAGTGCCACAGAGGGTAATTGTATATTTCAAATAATGGCCGAGGAATGGGTGAAAGCGCGAGAGGAGGCAGCAGTGGATATTTTGAATGATAAGGATGACGGCATGGAACAAGCGCGGTCTGCGTACAAAGGAACGGAACCAGTGGAAATAAATAACATTGCGAAAAGACTCAACGAGTTGGAGAAACTCCGCAAAAATGAGATAGCAAAATGGTGGGAATGTAAGTCCCTACAGAGATACATGGATGTGGGAAGAATCCCTAGAGGGCTCCGGATTCTGGTAGCACCAACATATGAAAACCCTGACCCCGAAATGCTAAAGGATTGGGCTGACAACAGTGCTGAGTCCTCTCGGAGAATGCTTCAAATCTTAATTAAATATGCTGAGAGCGATCGCAAAGTAATGTTGGTTAAGATCGAGGCATTGTTAAAAGAACTTGAGAATTGTGAAAATCAGGAAGAAATCAAAAAGAAATTGGGGGAAATGAACACCAGACTGACAAAACACGAGGATTCGATCAAAGAACGAAAGGCAATAAAATTCCAAAGAGACAGGAATGATTATATGCAAGGTAGAGTGTACACCTTCTCAAAGAAATTTGAAAACATACGAAGACAACAATTATCCAATACTGCCGAAGCATTACACCAACACACAGACCCGAGTGTGTCTGAATTGAGCTCTGAAGTGGAGTCAGAAACGGAACAACTGGGTGACATGGCTTCAAGACGCAAACCACCGACAGTAATCCAAGAATTGGGTTTTTTACGTATAGAAAGACTGACAAGCCTGCGCCCGCGGCCCACACGCCAGGACAAACAAAAAGAAACATCTCAGGAGCAACAAAGAGTAGAAAGAGAAAAAACAGGCGCTGGGGCAAGCGGCACACAAACACAACAGAAACCAAACAAACAACAATACAGAAGAAACAAGCGCAGATAATGAACAGCAGAGACAGTGAAAACACAGTTATAAATCTAACAACGATGGATCTCAACGAAATTGAACAAAAAACTCTTGCACTTGGTTTATCTTACTGCGAAAAATCTAATTTTGATTATTCACAAACACGGATAGACCTCTTTCAGTTTGTGAGAAAACTAAAACTGCAAAAATATTTTATGAATAGCAGCAACAAAGACTCACAACATATGGTCTTCGATGTAACTCACACGCAAGAATCAATAACGGACGAAACTCTGTTGAGGGATCTTCTACTTATGCAACAAGAAAATAATGAAACAACAGATACAGATATGATCATTGCCCTTCAAGAAATACGTAACCCCATCCCCACACCTTTCAAACCCAAATCCGTATTTACACCGATGATGCCCAAGGATGGTCTGGACATTTTTGCGGAGAACGTGATAAAAGATCTTAAGACATTGGCACTTAAAAGTGATAAAGAATTTGCCAAAACAAACAATAATAACAGAACAAACTACAACAAATTTATGAGTAAAATCAAGGAACATCAAGATATAGTAGTCAGATGGTCAGACAAAGGGGGCAATGTCGTCTTGTGGCCACTAGAGGACTATAACCTGGAGGCAATGAAACAGCTCAATGACAAGGATTGCTATTGTAGGATAGCGCCGACGGTTATAGTAGGTATTAAGGAAAAATATCACAAAACCTTATACGAATGGAAGAGTGTGAATTTGATCACTAAATCGGAATTTGACTATCTGAAAATAGACTATCCAGTAACACCGCAACTATATCTAATTCCCAAGATCCATAAAAACGCAATCAATCCACCTGGCAGACCAATCATTGCAGCTATTGGGAGCCTATTTGAAAACACTTCTCGCTTTATCGACTTCTTTTTACAACCTCTGGTCTGTGAATTACCATCCCACATTAAAGACACTGGTGATTTCCTAAGCAAGATATTCGATATAAACTGGAAGGAAGACTATGTTTTGATGACCCTTGACGTCAACTCGTTATATACGAGCATCAGACATAAGGATGGCCTCAATGCCTTGAAGCATTATCTAAACACAAGACCATCACACATGCAAGAACATTCCCTTATGTTACTCTGTATGGCTGAATGGTGCCTGGACAATAATGTGTTTATTTTTGATAAACTGTTTTACAAACAACTACAGGGCACAGCCATGGGTACTTGCTTCGCCCCCAGCTATGCTAATTTGCATATGGGCTGGTGGGAGGAGCAAGTACTCATGAAGGGACACAAATCTGTCATGACTGAAAATGTGAACATCTATGTACGGTACATCGATGATATATTCATACTGTGGCAGGGAACTGAGGAAAGTGCAAAAATCTTTGCTAACGAATTGAACAACAACAGTCTGAATTTATCATTCACTAGTCATACCAGCAAAACCTCCATCCAATTACTTGACATTGAAGTATACATTGAGAACAATTGTCTACAGACTAGAACATACAGGAAAGACACCGCAGGGAATGCCATCCTTCACGCAAATAGTTTCCATCACAACAGCGTTAAGGAGGGCATTCCTTATGCAGAATGTCTCAGGATGAGACGTAACTGCAGTACATCAGAAGGTCTTACGAAATCTACTAACGATTTGTTTAGTAGACTACAGAGCAGAGGGTACAAAACACAAACTCTAGAGAAAGCCAGAAACAGAAGTGAGTCTAAGACACGGGAAGATCTTCTGTTTAAGAAACAAGAACAGAGTGCTAGAAAAGAGGCAGGCATCCCGAGATTGATAACAGGATTTAATGCATACCATACTACACTGAGAAAAATCCTACACAAACACTGGCAGACAGTCCGCAGTGATCCGGTTTTGGGACCTAAATGCCCCAAAACCCCGGCCATCAGTTACAGAAGAGCGAAATCTATGCGACAGGAATTGGTACGCAACGCACCTTCTATAGCGAAAGGTCAAACTTGGCTACAATCACCTAGAGGCTTTGTTAGGTGTAGTAGATGCAAAGCCTGCAAACACGGCAATAACACCAAGTCTGTTATAATGCCTTTCAGACATTCACCTTACGCTATCCGTGGCAGTTTCAACTGCAAAACGGACTTTGCCGTGTACGTGCTTCAATGCACATGCCCAAAACTGTATGTTGGCAGTACGATCCACCAAGTCCACGTCCGCATTTTGCAACACCTGAGAGCAATTGTGAACGATGACCAATCATACCCAGTGGCACGCCATATCAATCTGTGCCACGGTGGCAAGACCCAGGACCTCTCCTATTTTGTGATTGATAGTGTCCCTAAAAATCCAAGGGGAGGTAACAGGCAATTGGCATTGAGGAGATTGGAATCAAAATATATCATTCTCCTCAATTCCAAAATCCCACATGGGATGAATGCCGATGAAGCGCTTAATGTCCATCTCTGAGTCGTTATTTGAGAAGATTGGCCTCTTCGTTTGAACCCTTTTCTCGGAGCATGACTGCTCTAAACCTTAAATTTTTATGACATTTCACATTTACCTGTATATACCACCCCATTGTATATGTGTTTCTATCCCTGTGTATATATATTTTCTGTTTATATATAGTAGGAGGGCGATAGGTAATTCAATTCCTTTTCTGGCCCGCCATTATAGATCATGTGTATCCTTTTGCCCACTTGGGCGGTATATTCCCTTAGTGGTGACATTTAAACCACCACCCCCCCCCCTGTTTTCCTTTTTATTTCTTTCAAGTAGTGGCACTTGTCATCTACTGCGTTCCCTTTATATGGATGTAAGGAATTTCTGTAAGTGGAAGTCCCCACTTCCTTTACTTTACATTACGATGTATTTGTGGTCTCGTATCCTGATACTGCATATACTAACGTAGACTAAGCAGGCCGTTTAAACTTGCCCTTATGGTTATAAGATATTCATTTGTTATATCCCCTCCTCTGTATGCCAACACTGCCACATTGGTTTAGAACACATTACACGGGGCACACACTGAGACGGGCTGTTCCGCTCCATTACGAGCGGCACTCCTAATCTTCTTTGTGTTCTTTTTCTACCTTTAGAGTGACTTTTGAACTCGATCTTTAATTTAGGAATTATATTTGCCTACATATGTGATTATAAATTGTTTATATTACCAATGTATGTTATTCCATATATTCACGCACAATTGTATTTTGCCAAGTCACGGTGTAAAAACTTCTATGTCTATGACATGTACTGGTTGTCTTGGCAACCACAGGTAAATGGTGGAGGTATTTGTTTGGTTGACACTGACAGAACATTTCATGCAGTGAGCAAGGCGGTTTCACCGCCGAAACGCGTCTGACCTGAATTTGAAATAAATCGCCGTCTGTGCCATAATTCTTCACGGTGTTGGTGCCTGTTTGTGGAAAGACGATCAGGGTGTTAATATATATATATATATATATATATATAAATAAATATATATATATATATATATATTTTTTTTTTATTATTGAAATTGATTGGTGTCATACATATTCAAAATTCGAAATACACAATATACAATAACAAAACCCAGAAATATCTCATAAAGCATACCCCGGTTTCGACATCTGGTATTGGCAAATAGTTAACTTACAGTTTTCCATAATCAAAAAAAAACAAAGAAATTGCAGATTATTCAAAAAATGTCCCCCAAATTTTTTCAAATTTCCCCCCCCGCCCAATCCTCAAAGCAAAACTTTGCTCACTTATCTTTACTCTGCGCATTTTGAATAACCATTCATGCATGGATGAAATCTGATTTATACGCCAGTTTTGAAGTAGCAACGATCTGGCAACTGCCATGCAAATATAAACCAATTTAGCAAATGATTGAGATAAATTGAGATGCGGATTGAAACCATAAAGCATCAGTTTTACATTTGAAAATATCCGAATATGATAATTAGAACTTAAGAAAGCAAAAATGTCTTCCCAGAATGCTTTCACCATACAACAATCAATTATTACGTGAGTCCAATTAGCTGGAGCGAAGTTCAAGCATCGGAAACAATTCGGTATATAGTTACTGTACATTTTGGCTATTGCCGCCAGGGTGCGATACAAAAGCCATTTTCCAAAAAATAACATTCTGCGCCAGTTGGCTCCCCTTAATGTGGAGAAATTAAACTTATTAATAGTTCGTCACGTATTCAATGATAAAACATGATTTTCTTGTTCCCGCCATTTTTTGACAGCTTTAGAGCCCAGATCACTTTGTGTAGACTGAGCTAAGCAACGCTTCCACTCTCCGGGTTTCCTTATCAAAGTATTATTAGAAAAGAGATCATTGTTTAATGAAGAAATCTGAGTAAACGATGTGGGAGCATACTGCTGCAGGGATTGATAGATTTTATTATAGGACCCGGCAAGCAAAAAATTTCCTGAAATTAAAAATCGCATCTCCGGCGGGGTTATCCACCTTGTATGTTGTTACAAATCGCACACATTACTAAATCCAGCTTTAGTCCAATAACCCATTAAATCAGAGCCAGCCCCCCGCCCACTAAATGAAAGTAGATTGATCAACAAAGAGGAAGAATTAAACAGAGAGAGAGAATATCTTCTAAGCATGGCCGTACGCTTCCTAAAAAACCACGCAATTATTTTATACCTAACCAGTTTGGGAGATTTAGGAACTTGAAGAGGGGGAGATATTTGACTTTCCGAAAAAATTAAATCAAAGAAAAAACTAATAAATACTTTTGGATTTGGAATTGGGACTTTAAATTGGATCAAATACTGAGCAAAGTAAGCACTATAATATTCTCTGATATTCAGTAGTGCGAGGCCTCCATTGTCTAAATCCTCATAGAGAGTGTTCAGCGCAATACGAGGCGTACGAGTGATCCTCCTTGATCTAAGTGCCGCCTTCGATACGGTCAGCTATACCACCTTGCTGGACCGTCTCTATGACATCGGAGTTTCAGGTGACGCATTAAGGTGGTTTGACTCCTTTCTGTCTGAGAGATCTTTTCAGATCTTCGACGGAGAGACAGTGTCCTCTAGCAAACCTCTGAGCTGCGGAGTACCGCAGGGCTCTTCCCTGAGCCCTGTATTGTTCAACGTGTACATGAGGCCGCTGGCGGGTGTTGTCGAACCGTACGGCATTAAAATCGTGTCGTACGCCGACGACACCCAGCTTGTGGTCTCGCTGGCCACTGAGAACAACAGGCAATCCCCGGCAGATCTGCTAAAATGCTTAGAGGACGTCAAGGGATGGATGACCAACTCCTCCCTAAAGCTAAACGGAGAAAAGACGGAGCTCATGCTCCTAGGCCCAGCCTCTCCTGTGCCTTTCACCTCCTTGTGGCCCTGTGCACTGGGCCCTCCCCCCACCCCTAAGGAGAGTGTTAAGAGTCTGGGAGTGTGGCTGGACAACAAACTCTCCTTCTCCACCCAGGCCACTAAACTGTCCGCCACATGCTTTGGCCTACTCAGAATCCTGAGGAAGGTCCTCCCGCTACTTCCTCTAGAGGCCAAAAAGGTGGCGGTACAAGGTCTCATCCAGTCTCTCCTGGACTCGAACAATGCCCTATACGTGGGGGCACCTGAGATGACCCTCCGGAAACTGCAGGTTGTACAAAACTGTGCAGCACGTACCCTGTTACAGATCCCGCGCACCCAGTCAGCCAGACCTGCTCTAGAAAAGTCTCCACTGGTTACCAGTGAGGCAGAGAGTAGCTTTCAAGGCGCTGTGCATGGCGCACCGCGCCTTCTGGAAAACGGGCCCAGCCATTAACAATGACCTTGTCATCCCCTACCACCCTAACAGGAACCTTCGGTCGACGGAGGCTTTCCTTGCTGTTGTTCCCAGAGTGAAGCGAGCCAGGTCTGGGGGTAGGCTGTTCTCTGTGAATACCGCCAGGCTCTGGAATGCTCTCCCCCTCTCACTCCGGTCCAACCCAAACCTGCTCTCATTCCGGAAAAGCTTAAAGACACTACTGTTTGCCAAATCCTATGTTCCCTAACTCCTCTTCCCGTCACCTCTCTGCTTCAACTCAGCGCTTGGACGCCTACGGGCAGCAACCGCGCTCAACAAATATTTTTACAATTACAATTACAGTTTTATGTGCCCACAAAAAACGCGAAAATATAGATTCAATTTTAGTAAAAAATGTGCCCGAGAGAAAGCAAGGAGAATCGTAGAGAACAAAAAACTAAACAAGGGTAAAATAGACATTTTTATCAAAGCAACTCTGCCCAAAATTGATAACGGTAGTTTATTCCAGTGAGTGAGCATTGAGCCAACTTTTCGAAGAAGGGGATCAAAATTGAGACTATAGAGATCTTTAACTGAAGCTGTAAAATAATTCAGGATTACGATTGCCACAGACCAATATTTCTGTCTTCTTTTTGTTAATACGATAGCCCCCGAAAGTCTCAAATTCCTCGAAAAGCTGAAATGCTCGTACTTGAGACTGCAAATCGGATTTAATGAGTAGCATAATATCGTCAGCGTAAAGTTTTATCTTTGACATTAATGGAATCGGAGGCGAGATCTCTGCACACCTCCGAATTGCAATTGCAAGGGGTTCGATAAAAAAGGCAAAAAGAATAGTTGATAAGGGACAGCCCTGATGTGTTCCCCGATTGACTAAGACTGATCCTACCGTTAGTGAGTTAATAATAATATTTGCTTTTGCACCCGTGTACAGATTCCGAATAAAATTAATAATACTTGGCGGAATATGAAAGTGTTGTAAAATAATAAAAAGTGTCTCCCAGACCACCAAATCAAAAGCTTTTTCCGCATCAAATAACAGAATTAATGCTGGAATCCCCTGTGTCTGAAAATAATCCAGGGCTTCCGACAAATAATGGGTATTGGTCATCAATTGTCTACCGGCAATAAACCCATTTTGGTCTTCGTGAATCAAATCCATGGCAATATGATTAAATCGAATAGCCAGTAGTTTAGTGACGATCTTATAGTCCGAGTTTAAAAGGGTGATTGGGCGATATGAGTTAGGATCTCTAGCATCCTTCCCCTTCTTCAAAAAGCTGACCACGGTACCCTCGCGGAACGAGTCTGGAATAAAAGCTCCTGCCAACATAGGTTTAAGCAGTTGTAGAAAAATGTTGGAAAAGGCAGGGAAGAAAACTTTAAAAAATTCCGCAGGAAATCCATCTGGGCCGGAAGCTTTCCCTGATGGAAGTTCTTTCACTACCGACTCTACCTCTTCCAGAGAAAATCCCCTTGCCATGTTGAATTGCTCGGATTGGGCGAGGGAAGGAATCACAGCTTTCCTCAAAAAAACATTTAATTTTTGTTGGTCTATTTTATTTTGATGGCTGTATATTTTTTGATAATGACAGTGCATTATCTTACCTATCTCACCCGAGTCAGTTGTGTATTGATGAGTAACAGGACAAATTAAACCCCGAATTAAATTGGAGGCGGCTTGTTCTTTAGCATGCCAGGCCAGAAATCTACCCATGAAATTGCTTTCCTCGTAGACTTTCTGGTGTTGACTACGAAAAAACGCCTCTCCTTGCTCAAATAATTCGCGTTTGGCTACATTTAATTGATCTTTAAAATTTCTGGAAGGATTTTGTTGTCTTAGAGCACTAAGAACCTGTATACGATGTTCAAATGAGTTTTTAATAGCCCTAGCAGCGATCGATGTGGCGGCATCTTTCCCAATAATGATTCCACGAATAAAAGCCTTTAAGGCATCCCAGATAATACTAAGAGGGGCGGTGCCAGTATTACGAATTATGAATTCTTTAATCTCGACTTTTAATTCGGAGACCCATTTTTCATCATTGAGATATAATTTATTAAAAACCCATCTTTTAGGAGACCTTCTAGTATCCCCGAGAATAAATTCCCTAATGAGCATAGCGTGGTCGGAAAATACATTGTGCACCGTATTATAATAGCCTAACCTAAGATTACGTGAGGCTAGAAAAAAGTCAATACGAGAAGAAGACTTAAATCTGCCCGACCAGCAAGTATATTCTCTTTTAGAGGGATTATCTAGACGCCAATGATCAGAGAGATCCAATAATCTTTTATAGTTAGAAATAGTCTGGGAAACTTTCGGTTTGAGTTGCTTTTTTGATTGAGACGTTGAGTCCAGTTTGGGATCCATCAAAACATTAAAATCGCCACCGATCACAATGTCCCCTGACACCATTAATAAGGATTGGAACATATCTTCAAACATATTGGAATCATCATTTAGTGGTCCATAACAACTTACAAAAAAAAAGGGTCTCTGTCTGCTTTTGACTCTACATGAGACCCAGCACCAACGCCCTGAGCATCCCTCCTCTGAATGAATAATTTCAGCATGTATATTCTCATTTAAAAATATCGCCACCCCTCGCTTAGATTCATCACATGATGCAAAACACCGAAACGAAGCCCATGATTTGAACATTGAGAACTCATCTAACTTAAGAGAGGGAATATGAGTCTCCTGTAACATAATTACGGAAGGATTTTCTGCCTTAATCCACAGTTCTACAGCTCGCCTTTTCTTAATATTATTTAAACCATTAACATTAAGAGAAAACAATTTCAAACTCTCCTTATTGTACATTGAAATCTTAATTTGACTAATTGAAGACAGTTATCATCAGACCTCCCCTTACCCATTGTATACACTCTGGCACTGTGAATCAAAACGTAAGTAAATAAACATGACCTGACACCATCAACTTCATTTTTTATTTTATCCCACCCATCACCACCCTCATCCCCCCAAACCGAACCCTCCAGTGGCCCTACTTCCTCGCCCTCCTCCCACGCGGACCACAGGGACCTACCCCACTTCATTGGGGTGACCAGTTAGCACCCCTGGGCCCCCTGGGTTCCCATACTCCTCATGCTCTACCCACCCCCCCAGCCATCCAATTAATTAACCCCTGTCAATGTAATGACCTATAATATCCTATGGCCATATAAACGACCATCACAAACCCCTCATATTCTAACTGGTTTGAGAAGCCGAAATCTCCTTAAGCAGATCATGTGCTGCTGCTATATCAGATATCATAAAGAATTTGCCTTTCACTAAGACTTTGAGCTTAGATTGTTGCGCTATCGTAGCTTGGGCCCCCTTGGCTTTAAACAACTGTAAAATTTGGACAAACTCTTTTCTTCTCCGTGCAGCAGAGGCAGACATATCGGAGAAAATACAACATTTAACAGTTTCGTTAACAAAGAATTGTCTTTGCTGAATCGCCATAGAGAGAATAGTCTCTTTTATCCGTATGTCTGAGAAATTTAATAAAATTATTAGAGGAAGAGAAGAATTCAGAAAAGGCTGGGCAGGAACTCGATGTGCACGTGTAATTGTCAAATCGCCCTCATGATTGGGGATCACTTTTTTTTTAGAAAGTTGGTGGCCCATTGCAGCGTGCTGGATCCTTCAATGCCTTCCGGAACCCCCACGATGCGAAGGTTCGATCGACGATTATAGTTCTCCAAGTCATCCAATTTGGTTTCTAATGAGCGTGTTGTAAAAGAAATCTTACTCGCTTCTTTTTTAACCTCATTCATTTGGTCCTCCAAATTAGAAATGCGAGTTTCGGCTTCTTGAAGACATCCAGGGAATGTTGAGAAAAGGTCCTCCATTTTTTCCAATCGCTGATTGATTAAAGCCAACTCAGATTTTTGAAACCTCTTTAATTCGCGGACCTCATCAAGAATTAAATTCAACATATCTTTGACTGACATCTGAATTCCCCCCACAGTCTCAGTATCCAGATCTAACAGAGGACTAAGGGGATTACCATTGGGGACCAAGTCAGCAGAGGAATTTGATGGCATATCGGCCAAAGGTATAGCCATATCCGTGTTTTCCGAGATCAGAACCTCTTTCTGAGCGGCGTCCGTATTATTCACAGAGGAAGCCAGAGAATTTTCTTTGAGCAGAGATGTCAAAGTTATTGAGGATGCCAAAATATTAGGCTTATGCAGTAAGTCTGGGGGTTGAATAGTTGAGGAAGAGGAAGATATTTGAGCGGAGGTGCCCTGACAAAGTGCTGCATTTTTACCAAAAAGAGGAAATGGTTTAGCCCCTTTTAGCACATCCATAAATCTATCTTGCTTAGATATAGCATCCTGAGTCAGGGGAGAGGGAACTACCTCTACACTGTAAGAGTTCTCTAAATCCGGAATCAGGGTCGGAGTCGGAGATTCCGCAAAGGACTCCTCCAATTCCTCTGAGCTCCCAGTGCTGTCACTTTTTTCCCTTACGTCGCCTTTATCGCCCTTATCGCAGTTATCATTTTTATTTAATAATTTGGCGGCGTTTTCTGTTTCTCTAGTCTGTATGCGGAGGGCTTTTGCCTTACGTGTGTTAAGTAGCTTCCCAATGCTGGTAAAAGAGAGACAGCGGTGAATTAAGTGATACCGGAGTAACTGGAATTTGACCTTTCCTCCTTCCGCCCCGAAGCCTCTATGCCTCTGAATCTACACGTGCCAGCAATTGACGACTTTCCTCAGCAAATCTCTCTACGCCGCGGGGTCTGTAAGCCACAGCAGCCAGCAGCACTCCTTATCCAAAAAAGGGGGAGACTCACCATATGCAGTTCACCATGTGCAGCAGCCCCTGGCGCCCGAAACCCTATGCGGAGCCAATGCAGAGCCCCACACTGACTGGTGCATTCTCCAATGCCCGATCTCCGCTGCTAGGAATTTGGAGACAGAGGCGACTCCACTCTGCCTCGCTCCGCTTACAGCTTGAGCCCGTAGAAGTTATCGCTGCCAGAGAGCCACATGTATTCAGCCACCGCCACCACCAGCCGAGGAAAATGGGAAAAAACGGCCGCCGTGGTCGGATCCAAAGGACCAATTTAATCAGCAGAAATGCTTAGCGTCCACCGCCGCCGCCATCCGCATCAGGCACCATCCGCCTCAGCTTCGCAACCTTGAGGGGGGGGGAGGAGCCAGGAGCCGGAACCTCAGGTGTGTATGGTGGCGTGGAACTCCATACCCGCAATCACATTAGAATATATATTTAAAAAAATTTGACATGCAGTTTAAAGAAAGAGGAAAATACATTTTTAGATATGATTGAAGAAAGGAGACTGAAAATGCAAAGAAAAGCATCTGAAGGAAAAGTCTGGGATGTAGAAATGGAAAAAACATCTGAAAGGTGAAGCTAGTCCAACTATGGCTTTAGATTGGCCTCAGACAGGGAAATTGTGTATTAGAAGGAATCAAACTGCATATGATAATTATTTTGTAGGGAATAGTGAGTGCCATGATACATACCGAATCATGGGTGGATGGGGATTTAAAGGTGGAAAAGATCCAGTTTTTCCTGGACTATATTTCACATGTGGGAACAGGGCATATTATCGTTTGCCAGACCATTGGTATGGCTCATGTTATGTAGGCCTGGTTTTTCCAAAGATTTTTCATATGGATAGAGGAGAAGATGGTGTACATAGCTTGTGTAGTTATTTAGCACGTAGTAAGAGAGAATCTTGGGCAGAAATTGTAGGTGACATTTTTGGAGCATTGATACCAGCAGTGGGAATATCTCTGAATGCAAAGAAAATTAGAAGACTTTCAACAGTAGTGGATTGCTTGTCAACAAGCACAGCTGGAGGATTTTTATTGGTAAACACTGAAATGGTTGCCATGCGTGCTATGGTAATGCAAAATCGACTTGCCCTTGATATATTGTTGGTAAAAGCGGGTGGAGTCTGTGGAATGCTGAAAGTTCAACACTGTTGTACTTACATTCCTGACGAAAGTAAAGATTTGAAAATTTATATTACAAATATTAGCGAATTGCATGACAAAATTGCACCACTGGAGGTTGAAGGTGTTTGGGAAAAGATTGGAAAGAAATTATCAGCTATTAAAGATTTTGTAGTAAAACTAGGTAGTTGTCATGTTTCAACTGGTGAGCGCATGCGGAGACACAGTGCCGACCGTTTGCTGCGCCGCCGAAAACTACACCTCCCAGAAGGCCTAGCGCGTCCCGCGAGACTTCGCGACGAAGACCCATAAAACAGGAAGTCGGCTTCACAACGCTGTCGGAAATACATTGTTGGAATTGAGCTCGCGTCCGATACAAGTCCCGTCCCAGTTCTGGTCCGGTAAGGGTGCTTGCACCGCTGATAATTCGTGTCTTGGTGCCAACCTCCGTTGGGGAGCAGATGCTCGTGCAGAGGCTGGCGTTAGTCTTTGGGTTATATCGCTCGCAGTAAAGTGGATTTATTCGGCCTGCATTTTCGGCAGGCGGAGTGAGTGAGGCTCTCGCTCAGGATATGATCGGCCTGCATTGTCGGCCGGCGGGGGGCATATAGCCAGTAATAGGTCAAAGGGGCCTCACGGTTACTCTGACTCCTGTC
Source organism: Triturus cristatus (assembly GCF_964204655.1). Classification (NCBI taxonomy): domain Eukaryota; kingdom Metazoa; phylum Chordata; class Amphibia; order Caudata; family Salamandridae; genus Triturus; species Triturus cristatus. Next base: position 466,485,249 of record NC_140592.1, read on the forward strand.
TGTTACGATAGGATACCGCATACCCTGGAAAACGCGCGGTGTAGTGATCTACACTGCCTACATTGTATTAAGCACATAAGGTTCAGCTACAAGCGATAGTAGCAAGCGAGGGGAAGAGCGTTGCGAATGTATGCTGGTGGTTTACAGTGCATGTGAAGTAACAGTGTTACTGTAATGGCTAATGGTGTTTCTTCGACTCTATCTTAACAGGGGTTAGTATGAGTGGTAGAGGGCTATGCTCTACCCCTGTGATGCACGGTGGAGTCTTGAGGAGGGTAGGTGCTGGTTCATACTTCAGGGCATGATTAAACAAGAGTAGGATTGTGCCTGTGGGGATGATAATTGTTTCTTTCTCATTACTGCAGAAATCCCCCCTTGCAAATTCACCCACACAAAACAGCCACCCCTCAACTTTAGTTCACGGCCGCCGTCATAGAATGGATGATTCTTTTCCTTTACAGGTATAGGGGTTTATTGAACCGAGCATGCCTAGAGTACGGGCGTGTGTCTATTATGTGTGCTTAAGATGAGACTTACCAGTATATGTTCTGTTCTTTTCTCATTTCAGATCTCCCTCCCTGGCGTTCCCTTCCTTTCCTTCCCCCACTTGATCCTTCCGCTGACCTGTGCCATTACGGCTCATAGGCTTGGTTAGATCAAGAGGTGGACCCCTCAATCATCAATCCGATCCTGAGGACTGGTCGTCGTTACAGAATTTCCGACCCACGAAATTCGGTCCTCATGGTCGGGTTGTGTTGAGCATGGCCACTCTTGAAGACGTGATAGCCATCTTGGCTACCATTCAAGGAGAACTAGTTGCCTCACGACAGGAGGCCGCTGATTTGAGAGCGAGGCTGGATAGTATCCAGAGAAACCCGTTTACGATAGGCCCGGTGGCAGGGCCGGCCGCATCTGTAGTGGTGGAAATGCCGGTTTCGATCCCATTAGCCTCCCCGGAAAGGTACCATGGGGGTGCCGACACTGTGCAGGTGTTTCTCACGCAAGTGATGCTTCACTTCTCCTGCAAACCCAAGTCCTTCCCCACGAATCAGGCAAAGGTGGCGTTTCTGAATTTTTATTTAGCGGGGGACGCGGCGCAATGGGCAGTGCCATTAGTGAATCGTGACGATCCTCTTCTGCACGATTGGGAAGCCTTCAGGGCAGAATTCCTGAGGGTGTTTGATAGACGAGCAGACTCGTATACAGCGGACAGAGAGTTTCTAGAACTAAGGCAGGGTGATAAGGAATTAGTTGTCTATCTGAATTCCTTTTGACGGCTGGTGGCCGAGACCAAGTGGCCAGTAAGCAAACAGGCTGCCCTGTTTTATTAGGGGTTACGGGAAGACCTTAAAGATGTCATAGCCCAGATAGACCCACAGCCTTCCTCATGTGAGGATTTGATCAATTTGGTGCTCAGGTTAGACCATCGGCTGAGCGAAAGGAAGGGGGTATGGAAGGATAAATACCCGCACATTCAGGAGAGACAGAAGGCCCCACATATGAGCCCTTCGTCTTCCAGTGAACCGATGGACATTGGGGCTGTACGAACGGCGTTGACCTTTACCGAAAAGGAAGCCCACCGCAAGCAGGGCCTTTGTCTATATTGCGGCAAGAGAGGGCACTTTGTGAGGGAGTGTCCTGTGAAGCCGAAGTCAAGCCGTTTTCGCAACCCTCGATTAGCTACCGCTAGCGGGGAGGCGGCTTCGGAAAACTAGGTGGCTCGAAGAAAGATGAAGGGGTTTCTTGGAGTCCGGCGTATATCCCTTCTGTGGCCGGAGGAGAGACGTTAGCCAGGGGACATTTAGTAATTCAGGTGGAGTTGAGCATAGCGTCTGAGAGAATTTGGATGTCCGCCATGGTGGACTCTGGGGCTACAGGCATGTTCATGGATATGGGGGAGGCACAACGTTAAGGCATTCGTTTAGTGCCCAAAGACAAACCGGAGGCAGTGTACGCCGTGGACGGCCGACGATTGAGTACGGGTCCCGTTGGGTTTAACACAGAAAGCATAGAGGTCTTCTACGGGGACTCTCATAAAGAACAGGTCATATTTAGTGTCATACAAGCTCTGCAATATGTGATCATATTTGGGTTGCCCTGGTTGCAGCGACACAACCCGGTGATCGATTGGGCGGCTAAAACAGGGCACATGTCTTACTTGTATTGTTTGAAAAACTGTCATGGTATTCCGTAGAAACCAGCCCTAGCCTTGGCCCAGGGTTCTGTAATCGCCACTGCCGCGGAAAAGGACGTCCAGCTACCCGAGGTCTATCAGCAGTACATACTAGTGTTTACCGAAATCCAGGCTGAGGAGTTGCCGCCCCACAGACAATATGATTGTCAGATAGAACTGGGTCCGGGGGCGGTGGTTCCTAGCGGTCGGATGTATGCTCTGACAGAACCCGAAACGCAATACCTACGCGAATATTTGGACAAACTCTTGGGATTGGGCTTTATTCGCCCGTCCAAATCCCCGGCCGCTTCCCCTCTCTTCTTCATCCCTAAGGCCAACGGTGAGTTGCGGGTCTGTGTGGACTACAGGGCTTTGAATGCTATTACCGTAAAAAATCGGTACCCACTGCCTCTGATTAGCGTCTTGCTGGAACAGGTCAAAAAGGCGACTATTTTCACCAAGTTGGACCTTAAAGGGGTGTACTACCTGGTCCGCATGAGACGCGGCGATAAGTGGAAGACCGCCTTCAAGACCCGCTACGGGTTATTTGAGTATTTGGTAATGCCGTTCGGGCTGTGTAATGCCCCGGCGGCGTTCCAATATTTCCTCAATGACGTTCTGCGGCACATCCTGGACAACTATGTTGTGGTTTATATAGACGACATTCTGGTGTATTCAACTGATAAAGACTCTCACATCCAACACGTGAAAACGGTGCTCGGAATATTACAAGAGCACAACCTCTTCTGTAAGCTGAGCAAGTGCGATTTTCACGTCCGAACGGTGGAGTTCCTGGGGGTTATTCTAAGTCCCGCTGGCCAGGAGATGGCGGAACGTAAGGTCACAGCGGTGAAGGACTGGCCACCTCCTCGAAACGTACGCGACGTGCAGTGTTTCATAGGCTTTGCCAACTTTTACCGGAGGTTTATCCATCAATTCTCCAAACTGGTGTCCCCACTGACTCAATTGTTGAGGAAATCTCAGCGGTTTGTTTGTTACAAGGCTGCACATCGGGCTTTTGAGGCGTTAAAAACAGCTTTTGTTACCGCTCCCATCCTCTCGCACCCGGACCCTGACAAACCGTATGTGGTGGAGGCTGACGCCTCGGACGACGCCGTGGGAGCCGTTTTGTCGCAGAGGCATACCACCACAGGGCAGCTCCACCCGGTGGCATACATGTCCAAGAAGCTTAACGCAGCAGAGAGGAATTATCCGATAGCCGAAAAAGAGCTCCTGGCCATTAAGGTGGCCTTTGGGGAATGGAGACATTTCCTCATGGGAGCCAGACATGTGGTGACGGTTTATACCGACCACCGGAACTTGCAGTTCATGACCGCAGCTAGGCATCTTACTCCCCGACAGCTACGTTGGATGTTGTTTTTCTCCGGCTTCCATTTTGTCATCACCTACCGACCCGGAGCGGAGAACTGGAAGGCAGACGCTCTCACATGTCAAACTTCCACCAAGAGACAGGAGGGGGCTCCTGTGGAAAGTATCATTGCCAAGGGGCAAGTGATAGGAGCCATACAACCTGACACCTTCCTCCTAGGTGTTCAAAGAGGGGTGGCATCAGCCAAATGGAAGACTTGGCTTCGCTATCACCCTGAATGGCATCTCCATGGGGGGTTCCCCATACGGAATGACCGCCTGTTAATTCCCTCGGTACGTTTGAGGAAGCAGGTCTTCCAGTGGTGTCACGCTTCCCCCAGTGCTGGGCACCTGGGGGTGGACAAGACCAGAGACCACATCTCGCGACAGTTTTGGTGGCCATCGTTGAGAGCGGATTTGCTGAATTGGGTGTCCTCCTGTGCCACATGCGCCGCTATGAAAACGGACTGTAGACGCCCACAGGGGTTGCTTCAACCCCTTCCCACACCTACGAAGCCATGGGACCACATTTCGGTGGATTTTATAGTTGGGTTACCCTTGGATCAGGGGTGTACAACCATATTGGTGGTTATTGACTTTATGACAAAGATGGGGCACTTCATTGCTTGTAACCAGCTGCCTACGGCTGGCCACTTGGCAGGGTTGCTGTTGGTGAACGTGGTACGGTTGCATGGATTGCTTAGTGTGATTGTATCAGACAGGGGGTCGCAATTTACGGCACAGTTTTGGAAGAAACGGTGCTCCGCCCTCCATATTAGCACGGCTCTATCCACCAGCTTCCATCCGCAGACTGACAGTCAGACGGAGCGCCTTAATCAATCACTAAAGCAATACCTCCACTGTTACGTGGTCGTTAGTTTGAACAACTGGGTGGATCAGTTGTGGCTGGCGGAGATAGCCTATAACAATGCCAAGCACAGTTCAACTGCGGCTTCCCCTTTCTATTGCAACTATGGACACCATCCGCGGTTTCTCCCTTTTGTTACTCCAGTGATAGATCACATTCTCCCGGAGGTATCCAAACGGGTGGCCCATATACGGGAGACTTTAACTCAGGCACAGGAACATCTTCGAGCTGTTAAGGTGCGCTATAAGGCCGCGGCTGACAAACACCGGCGGCAGGGGCCCTTGTATTGTGCCGGAGACGATGTATGGTTGTCCACAAGGAATATACACTTTCAAAAACGTAGTGTGTTTGACCCCAGATACATCGGGCCGTACCGGATCGTGAAACGAATCAGTCCAGTGACGGTGAAACTAAAACTGCCGGCGCATATGCGCATCCATCCAGTTTTTCACGTGTCCTTATTGAAACCATCTAAGGCGTTCGTCCGGAGGCCGCCTCCGCCGGTTCTGGTGGAGAGCGAACTGGAATACGAAGTCCTGAGGGTGTTGGATTCGAAGTTCCGCCACCGGAAATTATGGTATTTGGTGGCATGGAAAGGGTACGGCCCTGAGGAAAACTCGTGGGAACCGGCGTTGGGCATTCATGCTCTGCGGTTGGTAGCGGCCTTCCATCGCGCATATCCTTTAAAACCCGGACCGTAGGTGCACTCATGATGAGGGAGGGATGTACTGTCATGTTTCAACTGGCGAGCGCATGCGGAGACACGGTGCCGACCGTTCGCCGCGCCGCCGAAAACTACACCTCCCAGAAGGCCTAGTGCGTCCCCCGAGACTTCGCGACGAAGACCCATAAAACAGGAAGTCGGCTTCACAACGCTGTCGGAAATTCATTGTTGGAATTGAGCTCACGTCTGATACAAGTCCCGTCCCAGTTCTGGTCCGGTAAGGGTGCTTGCACCGCTGATAATTCGTGTCTTGGTGCCAACCTCCGTTGGGGAGCAGATGCTCGTGCGGAGGCTGGCGTTAGTCTGTGGGTTATATCGCTCGCAGTAAAGTGGATTTAATCGGCCTGCATTTTCGGTAGGCGGAGTGAGTGAGGCTCTCGCTCAGGATATGATCGGCCTGCATTGTCGGCCGGTGGGGGCATATAGCCAGTAATAGGTCAAAGGGGCCTCACGGTTACTCTGAGTCCTGTCTGTTACGATAGGATACCGCAGACCCTGGAAAACGCGCGGTGTAGTGATCTACACTGCCTACATTGTATTAAGCACATAAGGTTCAGCTACAAGCGATAGTAGCAAGCGATGGGAAGAGCGTTGCAAATCTATGCTGGTGGCTTACAGTGCATGTGAAGTAACAGTGTTACTGTAATGGCTAATGGTGTTTCTTCGACTCTATCTTAACAGGGGTTAGTACGAGTGGTAGAGGGCTACGCTCTACCCCTGTGATGCACGGTGGAGTCTTGAGGAGGGTAGGTGCTGGTTCATACTTCAGGGCATGATTAAACAAGAGTAGGATTGTGCCTATGGGGATGATAATTGTTTCTTTCTCATTACTGCAGAAATCCCCCCTCGCAAATTCGCCCTCACAAAACAGCCACCCCTCAACTTTAGTTCACGGCCGCCATCATAGAATGGATGATTCTTTTTCTTTACAGGTATAGGGGTTTATTGAACCGAGCATGCCTAGAGTATGGGCGTGTGTCTATTATGTGTGCTTAAGGTGAGACTTACCAGTATATGTTCTGTTCTTTTCTCATTTCAGATCTCCCTCCCTGGTGTTCCCTTCCTTTCCTTCCCCCACTTGATCCTTCCGCTGACCTGTGCCATTACGGCTCATAGGCTTGGTTAGATCAAGAGGTGGACCCCTCAATCATCAATCCGATCCTGAGGACTGGTCGTCGTTACAGTAGTACATTTTTAGGTAATATATTATTTCCATTAACATGTGTGATTTTCATAGTATTAGTAATTTGATTAGGGTGTATCTGTCATAAAAAGGATAAAAAACAGAAATAGTTAAGAAGAGAAAATTTAAGGAGAAGAGATAAGAAACAAGAAAGAGAGTTTGAAGAAATAGAATTGGAGGAAATCAAGGAGAGTATGTATAAATCAGCAAAAAGAGAAGAAATAGGGGAAACTGAAAAATGAATAAAAACAAGAAATCACTTTGAAATTCTGTAAAAGGGACACAAAATTTTGTTGGTGTGGTGATAAGATCACCAAAGGGGGATTGCTGGAGCGAGTAGTGCAAAATTTTGTATACCTCCCCATTCTGCATGTTTATATTAATCCGAAAAATATATTAATTGTAATACCATTAATCCGTTTAAGTGATAACTCACCAATTATATTAACGAAAGAATTATACATGGGATTGGCATTTTGCATGGCTAAACTAATTGTATACTAATATATGTACGCATACTAATGGTAGAAAATTAGAATATTGCATGATATATGTTGCTTTTATGATGTAATTGTAAATTGCACCAGATGACATCACTGGGAGAATATAAACGCTTTAAATGTTGCTATTATGCTAGATAATTACTTACACATAGGGGAATTAGTGAGGGTTTAACATTTTATTAGTCATTTCAATGTTTTAATTACGTTTTGTGTTTGTTTTACTTAAGTTGACTATTTGGGCCTAAGAAAAGATGGCCGACTGAGACACACGACGTGACTGGTATCGTTTCACGAGGTTTTGGGTGAAGTGTGCCTGCACCACCGCCAGCAACAGTGGCCTCGTCCTGACCCTAGGCAAGATGTACCAACCAAGGTCATACTGGGAGAGTTGCCAGGACCACAAAACAAAGGACTGTCTTTAAAACCGGAACCAGCAAGTGTGATGACTTATTCTAACGGAGTATGTGAGAACTGTACAGAATGATCCCAAATCCACCAATCAAGACTGTCTAAAACTGATTTTTGTTACATTTTGACGTTAGTTTCATTATAAAAGTGGGTAGACAAGGTGAATTAGTAATCTTCCTTCTTTTGAGCGAACTTTCATTTTCCTGACGTTATGCTGATGGAGAGGACGGTGACACTACTGGACAGCTGTTATCCTGAATCTTTGAGAGACTGAATTGCGGCCTGACTTTGATGAATTTAAAGATTTGTCCACGACTTGACTGACTTATAGGACGACTAATAGCCAGATTAGGTAAATATGGTGTTCTGCGGTTTTGTCGATGATTCTCTAAAATTTGCAAATAATTAGATAAACGATGCTTTGATTAATAGACAAATGTGTTGAGTTGTTTTTTTGAAGAAATTAGATTAAGAGAAGAGCATAAATAAAAGAATTGAATTACCAAATTACAATCCAACTAACTGATTCATTGACAAATGAGGGGAATATCACGAGGTTTGAAGCTAATAAAGGTATCCAATGTATATTAGGGTTTAGGTGAAAAGATATTCCTTTCATATCAGCATATGGAAACTTATCCCTCCCGGGAAAGCAGATCAATGAAGTGTGAGTGTTGGTGTTATGGGCCCCACCAATGAATGTATTGAATAAATGTGCTATTGAGATATTTTGGTCTGTGACGTAGGGAGGATTTGACATTCCACGCTGCATCAATATCACACCATGGGAGCAGCATCAGGATTGGAGAGAGTGGCCTCACTCAGTGGTTCACTCAGTGGTCTCAAGAGCACTGGAGGCCTGCACTTTCTTTAACCCAGCTGTCTAAGATGGCTAGGTTAGAGAAATGTAAAATGTGCATGTCTGGCTGGCCGTCGCAAGATGGTCTGCCAAAGAGACATGCACATTTTAAAGCACACACCTCCCTGCTGCTGCCACTCAGCAGCACTGGCCTTCCTCCGTCCTGACACTTAGAGACATATTTACAAGCCCCTATTGCCACAGGAATGTCACTATTTCTGATGTTCCTGTGGCGATAGGGGATTTGCCTTATTCACAAGCTTGCATTAAGCCACTTAACGTGGCTTAGCGCTGCCTTGTGAATAAGGCCCCTGTTACGTTATACCTAACATTAAAGGGGTGGGCAACGGGTGTTACGGTGGGCGATTCCCCGCAACACCCATTGATTTTGATGCTGCCCCATATTTACAAGGGTGGCGTAAATATGGGGCAGTGACAAAATCAAGACCAGGGAAAACCTGGTCTTAACATGGGAAATTAGGAACATGCTTTATTTACCCTCGTTTTTGCTGTTTCTATGTGTAAAGCATTGTACAGCTTACATAAAAACAGAAAAATCCCATTGGTTGTTTATGTGCAGGAAGATGTCCCGTCCTGCACATAAACAATCATTAAAGAAATGACGAGTTGCAACTTCTATGTGTGCTACATTCTGCAGCACACATAAAAGTTACAAAACACCATTACTGATTGTTTATTTGTAGGACACCTTTCTCCACATAAACAATCTTTCCCTGCAACACAGCTAACCTTGCACAATGGTGCAAGAGTGCCTGCGTTGGTGCTAGGCAGCTACATTTTGCGCCAGCGCTTAGGGAAAGGCAGGGGGCACCGTATTCTTGTGAATACGTCGCATTCCTGCATTTGGAAACTGTTGGGGCACGGCGTTAGCCTTCTTGGTTCAATCCCACGCTCTGACAGTTTCCTATTAAATATGCCCCTTAGATCAGGACCAGCTGCTGAAAAATGAAATGGTAATAAATAAACTTTATTACCGTTTTATTTTTCAACACTGGAGCTTGTGGGGCGACGCTCCTCTGCTCAAATGGAGGAGCCGCACCCTCTCAGGTTCCCATTGAGGAATACTTTTTAAACAGTTCTTGCTGTATATAGGCTAGCCTTCGTTAAGGTTTGGTGATCTTGAGACTGCATTAAGAACATAACTATCCTGTTTTTAAATGTATTGCCTAACATCATAGATTTTACAGGCATCTCTAATGCAACACATTTCCAATGGTGTGTCAGACAACTTTGACCCTCTGTGGGAGAAGTGAGGGAGGGACAAGTCTTCCCACCAACACACTCTTTTTATTATGTGTTGCATAAAATGGGCATTCTAAAATTCAAATTTGTCTAAAACATTGGGTAAAGAGCTATAGGCAGTTGAAAAAACCTGGTTAGGCATTTTTTTCAAACACTATTGCAACCATCTTCACTTTTACCTTCCATCTACTTTTCATTCTTCATCCTGCCCCTTTCAAGTTGGTTCCCAGTCATATAGCCTGAGAATGAACTTGAAGGGTGTAAAGTGAAAAAGTTAAAAGTTAAACATACCTCATAATTTCAAACATTAAACAGCAGATCTCATAGGCTCTGACACTGCAGCTACTGGTCAGGCTACATCTCCTTATAGGTTCAGAAAGCAGACAGCTCTATAAGATTACACCAACTGAAAAGGTTTTGACCTCAAGCAGCAGTACTCATGATAATATATTAACTAATTTAATCAATTTACATGCAGCAAGTGTCCTCTGGTTCTAAAAGCTTCAGCAACAAGTGCCTGCAACTCACTTTAAATTACTGCTCGAATCAGTATCAAATATTTGATAGAAAGGCAATACTTGTGTCCACAAGCGTCAAATTAACATTTCCTGAAACTTCAAATAGATCGCTCTCAAAAGTGAGGTGGTCATTTAGGGTAAATAAATTCAGATTCTCCAAGCATAGTCTTGTGCAGAGCTAAAAATTACTTTTTGACATCCAGATGCCAGCTTTGTATTTGTACAAATTCTAGATGCTTGGTCTCCATGTACCAGCTTGTCATGTTCATGAAGAACCCACATGTACTATTGCTCTACATGGACGGAATCTGACTCAAATGTTCAGGTATCATAATACTATCCCTTTCTTAAGATTATGGTAGCCACCAATTTCAAGAATGTTTATCACAATCGAAGAGCAGATACCATAAGCAAAGGAAACTCACCACTGTGCCTTGAATGGCCAGAAAAATGCCAAGAATTCTGACACTATGCCACTGATATCTTGCCCAAATTATGCCGGTGAAGGGCACCATGATGCCCGCAATGCATGTCAAAAACTCAAAAAACACGTAAATATGTCAGTTACCGTTTAGTGATTTAACTATACCTTGCGCCCATCAAAACCTGCTTATGACCTTAAATATTACATCACTCATGACATTTTAAATTACATCATTGATGACACCACAAAAGACAATGCCAACTGCACCGTGAATAGATGAAAATGTAAATGTCCTAGTATCTTTTGCAGCCAAGAATCAACTGCAGAAATTTCAGAAAGTGAGACGGTGTTAAATAAATGGGCTATTGTTGGCAGTAGTGGCTGCCACCGAGTAGCATGGGTAGGACAAGGGCAGGGGAGGGGATAGCAAAATAAATAAAAATGTGATTTACATTGCTGTCTGACCGCCGACTCGCATCGTCCTCTTCTGTTCCTGCTTGAAGCAGGAAGCACATCCACGCTCCCCTAAGCCAAGCACAATGCTGCAATGCAGCGTTGTGATTGGTCCGAGCACTTTGGATTGGCCCTCAAACAGGGACAATGAGACTGCATGTTCCTCACCAGGCTGTGTATTACAGCCTGTTGGGGAATATGCAAAGTGAGCATGACAGTCTGGCTGCATAAAGGGGCCAGCCAAACCATCATGCTCACTTAGGGGCTTATTAGGATGGTGGGCGGAGGCACATCTGCGGTGCTGGCGGTGGCGGAAAATGTCTTTTTCCGCACTCCAGCAGCGGTCATCGTGCCTGCCATATTAAAATGGGCAAACATAGCCCATTTTCCGTCGCCGCAGAGCGACGTGAACCACCAGAAATATGCGCCCACCACCGCGGTGGAGGGAGCCGATAGAGACCCACCACCATGCAGAATGACGTCCCGTCCACCGTACGAATCAGGATGCCCAAAACAGCCCATCACACCACAGTGATGAATACACCCACCCAGAGATGGCGGAAGTACAACAGTGGAGCGCGAAACCAGACTCCCGGTCCCCTCCACCCGGTCTGGACCGCAATGGAACCAGCTCTTCAAACCTTTCCGCTGCTGTACCTCATCCACTACCAGCAAATAATGCACCATCATGGACAATGCCGCAGGTACACAAATACACAAATCCACACACAACCACAACACACAACTCCTGTGCTGACATACGGTTCCTCTCCACATCAGACACTCTGGTGGGGACAGGAACATATCCCCCAGTGTACCCACACATGTCCTACCTGTCAGAAAATCACCCCTCCGCATCAGGGTCTCCCATCAACCGCCAAATCACTGCAATCTCCGGGAAAACCTGCGCACAATGTAGTAGGCAGGGCCGGCGCCAGGCATGGACAGTCCGCAAAGATTTACAGGGCTCCCCCTCCACCCTTCACGCACTACGCTTCCCACACCCCTTTGGGAACATGCTGTGTGATACTTCTGTGCCCCCTTGCATAATTTATCTGCCAGTTGTAGCCAGACCGTGCACCTCACAAACCAAGGGACAAGGGAGCCTGTCTTGGAATGTGGGGGTGAAGAGGAACACCCTGCACAGAAGCTCAGGGGCTGGCCAACCCTCCTCCTCACACCCACCTTCCACTCATGTGAAGCAAACTGAGTATGATTACAAAATGAAGAGTCACACTGCATATGAACATCCCCTGAACTGTTCACACTGCCTGTCAAGTCACTCACAAACACCCAACACCGACACACAGCCACATACTCATACCATAGGTCAGCAGCAATGGAGGACAATGAATGGGCCAGCTAAAAGTGAAGTAGACAGTGCTGGAAAACCAAGGAGCAACCCACATAGCATTTGTACATCACATGCAAGAGAAGGAACATATCACACCACCCTTAGGCCATCAGATCAGACATGGGTGGCACAGTGAGTGGAATTAAACCAAAGTGACCTCTGTGCAACAACTCAGAGAGACATCAAGTCAAGCCATGCATAGGCACAGGAATGATAGGAAGTGTCTGAAGTCAGTGACCAGCCACACATCTGTCTCAACTTACTTGACATGTGTATGTCATCAGTACAACACACATGGACCATTGTCACACTCCTTGGCTGTCAAACACAAGTAGGACCTTCACACATATCCATCCTCTACCCACCCCACACCTGCAGCACCCAACACCTGGGAGAAACACACATAATGGTCAAAATGGTGTCCTGTGAGTTCAAGGACAACCAATCACACTCCCCGTGGCGCATCAACAAACATTACACTCACACTCAGCGATGCCTGAACCAATGCAGACACAGAAACAATAGCCAAACACAAAGCTCACAAACAACATACACAGAAGTGCAACAAACCCACACATGGGCAGCCAAACAGTGGAAAGGCAATGTGACCCTAGACAGAACAGGAGTACACAACATTGTCACTCAGGGCCAATGCACAGACACTATACCTCAACACAAACAAGAAGTGCATCCTCAAAAATCAATCATGAACACTAACTGGGATCAATGGGACAATCAGCTAACACAGACAGAGATACCACACCACTCATAAAGTGAACAAGGTGCCATAATGTACCACAGCATGCACATGCACAATCCTGACAAGTGACAGGTCAAAAATAGGAGGACAAACCACCAATGTACACTCAGAACAAGCACAGTAACAAGAATCCATCTTGCTGCATGTGACAGACACACAAGTAATGCACACTACACCTGCAACACACATCTGAAAGTATCACACAGCAACAACTACTCACACACAATGTCATGCAAATAGAACCTCACACACACATAGCAGCTGTCAGTAGGAAGAGCCAACACAGGCCAAACACTGCATACATCCACAACAAAAACACAACAGATGTACATACCAATCCATCACATTGCAAACTCAGCTGGACATCAGGGGGATGCACAACAAGCAAGTACAAGGCAACATGCACTGACAACACTGCATGGACACCAAGCAGTGTGTGCACACCAACCAAATCAGTAGCACACACATCTGAGTGCCACACCATGAAGTCCCACAACACTAATCATCACAGCACACAGAGAACATCACACTCAGGAAGGGTAGCAGTACCTCAGCAAACACACATACAGCGTACTCATCACCCACAGATGCATAACTCAGGGACACCCAGGTGCAAACAACATGACCAAACATATGTACTGCACATGAGCAACCATGACAGCAAACCAGTATAACAAAACAACAATTAACTAATTGGGAAACTGTCCTGAGTGGCACATTGGTCCTGTACATAGTTCAGCATCACAAAGCATAGTGTAACAAATGAAGTGGTGGTGAGGCTCACACACTGGCAAGCCATGGGGTGGAAGACATGAGATTGAAGTGGTGTGTACTTCAGTAGTGGACAGGTGAGGAGTGTACTGTACACAAACACATAGACGAGTCACTCACAATGTGTAGGCATCAGAAGCACCTATAGGGGATGGCATGACTCCACATACCACATACCATACTGGAGCTTATGACAGCAATGCATAAGAAAAAAACTAAAATAATGTCAGTGTGGCTGAGCAGGTCTGCACAGTGAGCACAAACAGTAACAAGACCCATGGCTGATCAACAAAACACAACACAGACTTGGCAGTCACATACTCTGCATACTCACAACTGGCAGCAACAACAAGTAGGTGTCCCCCAGGAGTGCAAGGACACACCGACACACTGCACAGTGTCCAACATACAACTCCTACATGTGCCCACAATCTGAAGCACATGGCAGACAATTGAAACAAACAGGCACTCATTTTCTGGGTCATACATGTGTGCAGTTGGCATTGCAGGGACACACATACATCAACACTACTGACACTGTATGACCACTCAAGTGCACACATTCAAATATACCCATGTGACTATGAACACAGGCCATGACAAGATGAACACACATCAACACTGCTGTACACACATCAAGAAAGATCACACAGATATGATGGACCCTGGCCACCACGCAAGTAATGCTGTGGATAGAAGTCACCTGGTATTGCATCATAACATGACATGTGCACAATTTAGCAAACATGACCAGATGATGGGAAACACCAATTACAACGACTCCGTTTTCACGCGCTGCCATCGCAACGCGGCTTTTACATCGCAGGAGGCTTGGCACCACATGCTTTTACATCGCATGCTAGTAATGCGCATGTAAATTTACATCGCTACCGTTTAAAACGCAAGCAATTGCAACGCAGAAACTCGTGCCGCATAAACTCGTGCTGCGACGACATGGGCCATTGGCTGAAGTAGGGGAACGATTTTATGAGCCCCGCACCCACACCTGTAGTAGAAGGCCGTTGGGAGGAGAGGAATTGTTTGCATTGTTTACCGATGTATAATTTTTAAACCCTGTGACAGTTATTAAAATAAAGCAAGGAAATCCCCAAGTGCTGAGTTTATTGTATACGTGAAAGGTGGGAAACAAGCAAAGCTCTTTAGCTGGGATGTACACTGAAATTAAAGCAGTCACGCTGAAGCGCACTTTGTTTAAAATTGTGATAATGCGGGGAAATTATTCCAACATTCTCAAATGATCTGCTCGCTCTTTCCGCATAAGATTGACATTATAAAAACACAAATAACCCTTCCTTTCAGCATGAAAAGCCAGGTGAAAATATGACTCCTTTAACAGACTGTAATATGGGGAACTGGGGACCCCTGCGAAGCTATTTTCTGAATAAACTGACTTGCAATGTATAGAACAAAGTGCAAAAATGGCATTGCACCTGTCCCACTCGTCCAAAAACTGCAAGTGCATTATTCTATGGATTTATCTCAGTGACATAATTTAGAGGTTAACAGAAGTCCCAAAAGCCCACTTCCCTCGCTTCCCTTTTTTTTTATATACCCTTGGCACTGCCCTTCCGCCCTCCTAGTTCAGGGCTCAAAGGGGTGGTGCCAGCCGGTGAATATAAACAAGGATTTCTAAAAGACGTTTACTTTCTGCAGCGTCTGCCTTCTGTGGCCTTTCGGCTCCTTCCAAGGGCGTCATCTCATTTGTTGGGGGGTGGGGAAAAGAGAGAGCGTATGAAGTCTTGTTGGCACTACACAACATCATACTGTGGTGTAGGGACGAAGATAATGGTAGGGAGAGATCAGCTCGGTGCCATGCTTCCTGCACCCAACACAGACACACAGATGGCTCATCTCACTTGCATCTCTTGCCTATTCTCACTTGCATCTCTTGCCTATTCTCACTTGCATCTCTGGGCTCCTTCTGCTCCCTCAGCTCTATTAATAGAGGCGGACGGGTGGTTACATTAATAGGCATGTATAATATAAAATAGCCGTTGACTAAGGCACTAAGTGAGGGATGGGCAGATGAGAGAAAGGAAGAGGGTAGGTAGGGGCGCAGTTATCATAGGGATGAAGTAGTCTCAGTCAGTTGTTAATACTGGGGCTCTCAGGGTGAAAAGTGTCCCAGACTTTTCGTAACACTGTGCCACCTCCCACCTCACACCGACGCGGGCAGGAATCGGCAAACACTGAAGGTCCCTGTGACCCGCGCGCAGCCGGAAGTGTCAGTAAAAGGACGTGTTACCTGTGACCGGGGTCCTTTCAGCTTCTCCTGGGGGGCAGTGGGCGGCAGAGCGCCTGTCACCAAGGATGGATGAGGGTCAAGCCAGAGAACCCCCGCCCGCGACCTTCGTGGTGCTCCCTGCTCCTCTTTCATATTTACCGCTGCTTCTACATCTCTTTCAACTTCCCCACCCCAAAACAGACGCCCTCCTCCCGGTCTCAACCTTTAAACATGTTCTCCAAGCATTGGCGCGGGAACAAACTCATTACAGGGTGTTTACGAGCAAAAACGAGAAACCATTACGCGTTGTAATGGCGTGCGATCTTTTGGTATGCGTCCTAATGGATTTTACTGTAGGGTAAACAATATTGGCTTTGAAACGCCATGCGGTGGAAAAGCGTGCGAAGTAATAGTCATTGCGATGTGGAGGCTGCGTGCTAAAAGCGCGCGTTGTAACGGTTGGCGATGTACTGTCATACATCCCGATATGATGAGTAGGATAACAGTAGATCATCACAAACACCCATCATTGCACCCTCAAGCCTCAGAGTCAAGAAGAACTGAATTGCCTTTCACCACTGGCAAACTCTGAAAAAGTAAAACAAGCAATTGGGAATGTTAAAGTGGCATACAGAGCTTTTGTCACAAGCAACCATACCCATACAGAAAACATTTTATTTAGCAAGGACACTGACAAAGCAGACAACAGGAGTAACCGTCCTTATTACATGTCACCCAGATAGGCATCAAAAGTAGACAACAGCAAGGCCCGTAGCCAGTCCATAGTTCAAAGTAGGTGCATGTGTGCATGAGGACCTGCACAGGGAATGGGCAAACAAAGTGACAAACAGCAAGGCCAGTGGCCAGTCCATAGTTCAAAGTAAACACATGTGTGCATGAGAACCTGCACAGGGAATTGGTGACACCGTACATTGCCATTGGAAGCAACACAGCTAGAGGTCTAACAATGGGCAGTCCAGGCACCTCTGTGGGAGAGATGGGTGTGGGAGGGGGACTTTGCCTCAGACTTGGCTGTCAGTCGGACTGGGAGGTGGCTGATTGTCAGGGCCAGTTGGAGGACTGGACATGGAAGAGAGAGGACCAGCTGAGGTAGAGGCATCAGTGGCTTTGTGAGCCGAAGGGCTGCTTGGACTGGGTGGCGTGGTGGCACGGGGAGGTGGAGACATGCTGCCGTGAGGCACAGTGTGTGGGTGAATGTGGAGGGCTGCCTCTTCACTTCTTGGGGATTCAGTAGCCAAGAACTGTCTTGGTAGGAGTGGGAAGTGGGGCGGGCACAACAGGCACACTCTCCACCAAAGGTGCATCAGGTGCAGGTGGTGGCCCTCCCTGTGGGGATCTGCTGGATCTGGTGGTAGGCTTGGCCTGGCTTTGCCTTTTCCCCTCCAACCCCTGTTGACCAGGTGAACCCCCCACATTGCCCTCCTGTCCTAGCTTCACAGGGGTGTGGGTGGGAGTTGAGGTTGTGGGTGAATCTGCCTTAGAAAGCTGTTTCTGCTGACTCTTGGCAGGCACCAGCTTCACAGCAGGCATGACAACTGTTTCCCTATCTTTGGGAGCAGGCTGTGGGATGGGAGTGTCCTTGGATGGGGCTGATTTGGATGCATGTGAGCCTGAGGCCTGCTTCTTGGCTTGATGCCCCTGAGTGTCACCTGAAGGGCTTTTGCCTTTGAGCTCCTGTGCGACTTTTCCTTGTTTCGGGGATGGTGTCTGCGCTCTGGGCCGCATGGACCACTGCTGTTGTGTTCTGTGTGTGGAGTACTTGGAGCCTGAGGGCTGTGGTGTGGGGTCACTCTCGTCAGATGTTGCTACTGGCTGAGTGGTTGCCGAAGGGACTGGAGCTGGACTCTGAGCCTGTGACAGCTGAATGGCTGCCATCACTGTGGAGGACAAAGTCTGGACAGTTCTGTGTAGCTCACCCACATCAGAATGAATGCTATTCATGAAGGCAACTACCTGTGCCAACTTCTTGTCATGATCCTGGAAGGCATTCAGGAGGATAGTCTGACCCACACACAGCTGGTGCAAAAGATCCACCGTCTCAACACTGAGGGCAGCAGGGGAGATAGGGGCAGCGGTGCCTGGGGGAAGGACACTCTACCCTTCTTACTACTATGGACACGGGCAGCACTAGTGGAAGTAGCCGGGAGGGTGGGCACTGGATGATGTGTGGTGGAAGAAAAGGCAGATTTCCCACTTCCTGTGCCCGCCAACATCGAGGAATCACCGCTGGCATCAGATGACATTGAGTTTGGTGTTTCTGGGCGTTCTTCAAGAGCACTCCTTTCCCCCTCCGAGGAACTGGTCACAGCAGTGTCTGTGAGCTCATGTGTAGCAGTCATGCAAGATGCCTCACCACTGGTATCCGTCCCCTGTCCTTCTGTGCCCTCAGTAGATGCTGCAAGAGACAGAGACGTAGGTTCAGTTTAGTGCCATACTCACAAACATCATATGCAAGCAAAGCACAAAACAAGATGATGATACCCCCATGTTGCACCCCCCCTGTGCAATCTGCAGGTTCAACCTTAATGCAAAAATCAGAAGATGCATGGTAACATGCATACTTGGCATCTATGACCCATGTGATGATCACACAGCCAAAAAGCTTGCCCGTGCCTCCATGTAACCTGACATACAGATTCCTCTAAGCATACCTACGGGCCTGTAGGTGATAAAGATGTACATCTCAACATGTTGTCACATATGGAGTCACTTTAAGAGGACAATGTAGATACAGACCCCCAAATGTCCTTTTGCAATGGCCATAAGCTCATGCTATCCACCATGTTGTGCTTTGAAGCACAACTACAGTTGCACATTGGTGTCAGATGTATAGTTCAAACAATTTCGAGGTCAGGCACTGCACACATCGACGAAAGCACACTAAGATGAGACGCACTGCCGTTCACTGCCTGGGGTTGTCTATGACTCCCCTAATGCAGCCGATGCCAGAAGGCCACATCTCAGGATGCAATGTCAAGGCCCATTACATTAAAGACATGAGATAGTACATGTAGCGTAAATGCATGACAGCTGCACTCAACACAGAGGCCACTAACAAGCAATAGTATCACACTAGAAACATCACAGAACTCCGCACTGGCTCAGGGCTGGGATACATGCAGTCACTCACACCAAAAGTCACCCTTCGAAGAATACTCACCCCCACCTTGCTGCTGATGGGCCCTCAAGCGTCCATCCAACTCTGGATGTGTCACTGCCAAGATGCGGGCCATTAGTGGTGTCATGCTCCTGTGCGCCAACCTGCCAGTCCAAGGGAGCAGCCCCAGCATCATCTCTGCCACATTTTTTCTCAGCCGGCAGATGTCAGCCCACCAGGCAAGAGGAGGAAATTTCAGTGAAACCGGGTTATGTACCACTGTGTCTCAATACAGGAGCATGCACAAACTTAGCACAGCTATTCTGATATGTTTAGCAGAGGCCAAACAGCATGACACATAGTACATTAGCATCAGATAATCGTACCTAAATGCATGCTGGTATGAGGATGGACACAGTACCTGGCCATCTCATACACATGCAGAATGCCAGCACAGACAGCAATGTGAAGAAGGCCCACATTTGTGATGCAGTTTGTGAGTGAGAAAGACATACATCACATTGTAAATCACATTGTAAATGATGTGTCGGGGCAGACTCACTGTCCAACACTGCACACCCCTCAATGTCCTTGGCCTGTGAATGATTCACTGTGTCATGGAGGTCACATTTAGGGACATGATCTTACATTCTCACACCCTTCTCACAAGGTCTTGTGCAATCCACAGGCCTAAGATAGATCATTGATGAATAGGGTGGCAGACAACACATAAGTCTCACTCTGTCCATTTAGTGATGGGTCCCTGTCAAATTGGGCAGTAACTGGGCAGGCCAGGGGGGCTCACACTTAGGTTAAACATGGGTCATCAGAACAGTCATATGCATGCACAACATGAGAGGACAAACAGGGCCTACACATGCAAGTCAGTACACATAATGAAACAAATGGAAGGGGGATGTTACAGGAGTACAACAATCTGCTGTGTCATATGGGAATTGCCACCAAGAGTGTCACCCTCAGGCTTTTCACTTTTGTGCATAATGCTTACAGATCCATGGTGGCAATATAAAGTAAAACACACTTCCATCAGTACCCTCTGGATGAAAAGTTTTTGTAATGTCACAAATGAACATGTGAAAAGCTCATGGACTCAGACATCCAATGTCTGTTCTGACTTCCACTTTCCAAACCAGCATTCTCACTGTATGGCTGCAAAAACACTGCGTGTCCCACCCATCCAGAAATGCAGCCTGGGATCTGTGGAAATTAGGCTACAAACCCCATTTACCTGAAGTCAGCATGCTAGATAGTGTATCACACAAACCCACACTCTCAGGCACATACTGCAGCAGATCAACTTCATGTGTGCACTCCCTGCACTCCCCTACTTTCACTCTGAAACTCTTACCATGACATCAGGAGCACCATATAGCCTCCCAGATTGTGAGATCACCTCGTCCACCAGGACCTATAGCTCCTCTGTGGTGAAGGGACAGGCCCATATGTTCTCAGTTCCATATGTTCTCGCTAGCACTGGGTCCAGGAGACAGGAACAGCAGCAGTTGGTGGTGAAGAGTTTCAGTCAGCAGTGTCTGGAAGCCGTGGAAATGTGTGGCTCTCTCCCAGACATATATAGCCCCCTGGGGTTGTTTCAGTGGTGCTCTGCTGCTGCAATTGGTGTTCCAGGTCAGGTTTTTTCAAATGTGACCAATGACCGGCCCCGCAGTAGCGGAGCACGCCTACAGCCATTTTCAAAAGTGCATTTGTCTACGGCGATTGTGGTTCCCATTCGCTGTAAGGGTATTGGTATTGGCGGCAACACACCTCAGGGGCCAGGTGGTCACTACCGCGATCGAGCATCTTTCAATTGTATCCAATGACTGGCCCCGTGGTAGCGGTGCACGCCTACCACGATTTTTAAAAGTGCATTTGTCTACCGCAATTGCAGTTCCCATTGGCTGTAAGGGCATGGGCATTGGCGGTGACACACCGCAGGGGCCAGGCGGTCGCTACTGCGATGGTGTATCTTTCAATTGCATCCAATGACCGGCCCCGCGGTAGTGGTGCATGCCTATCGTGATTTTCAAAAGTCCATTTGTCCACCGCGATTGCGGTTCCCATTGGCTGTAAGGGCATGGGCATTGGTGGTGACACATCGCAGGGGCCAGGCGGTCGGTACCGCTTTTGCGCATCTTTTAATTGCATCCAATGACCAGCCCCATGGTAGTGGTGCACGCCTACTGCGATTTTCAAATGTGTATATCACTACCGCGATTGCGGTTCTCATTGGTTGAATGGGCATGGGCATTGGCGGTGTCACACCGCGGGGCCCTGGCGGTCGCTACCGCGATTTTGCAGCTTAACATTGGTGCCAATGACCGGCCCAGCGGTTGCGGAGCACGACTACCGCAATTTTTAAATGTGTATATCACTACCGCGATTCCGGTTCCCATTGGTTGAATGGGCATGAGCATTGGTGGTGTCACACCGCGGGGCCCAGGGGGTCGCTACCGTGATTTTGCAGCTTAACATTGGTGCCATTGACTGGCCCAGCGGTAGTGGAGCACGCCTACAGCGATTTTCAAATGTGTATATGACTACCGCAATTGTGGTTCCCATTGGTTGAATGGGCATGGGCATTGGTGGTGTCACAGAGCGGTGCCCAGGCAGTCGCTACCGCGATTTGGCAGCTTAACATTGGTGCCAATGACTGGCCTAGCGGTAGCGGAGCACGCCTACCGTGATTTTCAAATGTGTATATCACTACCGCGATTGCAGTTCTCATTGGTTTAATGGGCATGGGCATTGACGGTGTCACACCGCGAGGCCCAGGCGGTCGCTATCGCGATCTGGCAGCTTAACATTGATGCCAATGGCCATGATTGCGGTGGCATTGCACGCTTACGGGACCTATGGGCACATCATGCTGTTCAGCAATTGAGTAGCGAGATGCACACCTTATTTGTATCCTTGAAAATTACTCTAAAACTTGACAATATATTTCATTGTAGGCGTGCATGCCAGGTAAGCGCTCTGCCCAATTGCGCCGCAATATGAACAAAAACTCTGGACCCTATTTCAGCTCCAATACCGGCAGCACAGCCACTTGATTCAATGAGTCCAATCAATTAAATCTTTAATTCCTTATTCTTCTTGTACTCTTTCTTTTAATCCTTTGCTTTTTTCTGCCATTTTTACGTTATCTTCAATTCATTTTACTCATTGTAAATTCAATAAACGCTCGATCACCCAGACACAGGAAGCGAGATGGTTGCCAAATGCCACGTATTTTATTAGATCACCCAAAGCATTTCGGGACGAATCCCTTCGTCAGGGGTGTCTAAAATACAAAAATTAATACATATTTACATCTTTACTGAATGTCAACCTCAAACATACACTTCATGTATTTCTGTGTAATCGTTGTATCAATAGTGCATGCTCAGTTCATCACCAAGCTTACTAAAACCAGTTATTTTCTAAACAAGCAACAAATCATCTGCAACATACCCTCCAAAAAACCTCCCAATTCCTGCCGTCCTTAGCCTATCTTCACGCTGAACCACCTCCGCTCAACTGACAACTTTTCCCCTATTTAAACAAGAGTTACTTCGAAATGTCTCGCAAGATACTGCCTTGCTGCGCTTACCGTGACACAGATAATGAATCCTTCCAGATGCGGCAGCGAGCGTAGTCATGTAGCTTTCTCATCTGGAAGGATTCATTATCTGTGTCACGGTAAGCGCAGCAAGGCAGTATCTTGGGTGACATTTCGAAGTAACTCTTGTTTAAATAGGGGAAAAGTTGTCAGTTGAGCGGAGGTGGTTCAGCGTGAAGATAGGCCAAGGACGGCAGGAATTGGGAGGTTTTTTGGAAGGTATGTTGCAGATGATTTGTTGCTTGTTTAGAAAATAACTGGTTTTGGAGCTGAAATAGGGTCCAGAGTTTTTGTTCACATCATGCTGTAGCAATGGCAATGGCCAGTTCTCAGCATTGAACACTTACTATGACTCATGCCACCAGATAGTGTAATTCAATGCTAGTGTGACATTTAACTCACTGATGACTACACATGCCATGACAGTGCACAGAATTACATGCATTGGCATGTACTACTTCACATGTCACTTATGATATTGTTGTGCATGTACACATATCTGTGCTGTGATGGACTCTCAAATATGTACACATGTCAATGTGTGAGATGGCTAAGCAACCCACAGAAATGAAGGACTGACTACATAATGTGCCTATTTCACTGTGTAGATTGCTGAACTTATGTTTATTCTTGATCTTTATACACACACTGTGCTCATTGTGTTGGTAATGTGTGCCCTGTCCAACTTACGCAAAAAATTGTGGCAGGAACAGCAGCTTCGTAGAAGCCAGCAGTGTTGCTGTTTCAGATATGTACTGTGTCAACTACTCTCAGGGCTGGTGACACAAGATGTTGGATGGCATTCACATAGTCTGAATCAGTTTTGGGGGTACTCACTGTGTAAATACTGGACAAGTGTACAACTAATTTTGATCAATGTATCACCACATGTGACTTGTGCTGTAGGCTGTAGTTTCAGGCCATTCATTGTTGGCACTGTGTCAGTCAAAACGTAAGATGTTAGACACATCTCAGAAGGAAATTGAATTGACATGTGTCCCCTTTCATCCTACCTAGGAGGCGCCCAAATGTGTATTGTCCATTCACATTGCTTGCGGAAGTGGAGGATGAGGACATCATACGGAAATTCTGTTTTAATTGACCTAGCCTTCAGGACCTATGTGCTCAGTTGGAGCCCCATCTGAGGCCTCACAGAACCTATCCGACTGCTTTGACACCAACATGTAAGGTGATGGCGGCCCTGCATTTGTTTGCAACTGGTTCATTCCAGTACACAGTGTCCAGTGCAGGAGGGATGTCTCAACCAATGTTCAGCATGGTGCTACGTGATGTCCTGTCCGCTATGATGACCTACAAGGACAGCTACATCCATTTCCCCAGGAGGCATGAATTGGCAGCTGTGAAGGGTGAATTTTATGACCTTGCCCACATCCCTAATGTTGTTGGTGCCATTGACTGCACACATGTTGGCCTGGTTCCACCACAGGCACGTGAGCACATCTACAGGAACAGGAAGCATTTCCATTCTATCAATGTGCAAGTGGTATGCCAGGCATATATGATTATCTCCCATGTGTGTGCCAAATATCAGGGATCAGCCCATGACTCCTACATCATGCATAACAGTATCGTACCACAGCTGATGGCAAATATGCATCCAGAGCCTGCGTGGATTGTGGGTGAGTATGCAGAGTCAAGTAGCATGCTGTATGTGTGACATGCTGTCCTCTGCCACAGTTATAGTACAAAATTGTTCTGTGTATCTTACACCTACGTGACTCTGCATATCCCAACCGGCCTTGGTTGCTGAGCCCACTGAGGAATCCCAGGACCCCGAGTGAAGTCTGCTACAATGATGCCCATGGGAGGACACTTCGTGTGGTGGAGCGTACTTTTGGTCTTATTAAGTCTAGATTTAGGTGCATGGACAGGACCGGAGGTGCACTGATGTACTCTCCCCAACAGGTGTGTCAGATCGTAGTTGCATGCTGCATGCTCCACAACCTGGCCTTGCGCAAAGAGATCCCCCTGATCCTGGACGATGACGAGCAGCAGATGAGGATAGTGGAGAGGAGAAAGGTGTCGACCTGCATCAACAGCTCATCAACCGCTGCTTCCCTTGAAGGTGAGTGACATTGTACAACGGTGCCATTGTCTTCTGTTTTTGATGCTGGTGAAAAAGCCTAGGGGAGCTTTTTGACTGCTGCCTGTTGTTGAATCTGTGCTGATGGTTAATGTTTGGCGCACAGGGTAGTTATGCTCAGCTACATGATGTCTATGTCTATATTGTTGCTCATTGTAATGTGTGCTGGTATGTTTACCTTGATGACAAGTGTTGTGTACTGGCTGTGATGCCATCACCTCACAAGTGAATGTTGTTCTCTTGTGTCTTTCAAGGTCCCTTCAGCCTCTCAATGCCTCGAAACAATCAGTGCTTCTGGTACATTGGAATCAGAGTCAACATTGTACATCCTGTGATAAACATAGAGCTGAAACAAAAACATAGGTGTGTAAAGAGTGTTTATTTACAATAAGTATTTGTGACAGGGAAGTGATTATTTACAAAAAGGTGCAAAGTGAATCAATGAGATGTCAGTGATGGTGGATGTATGATGTTACAACGCAATCATTTAGATCGTGGTACATTACATCGCTGTTGTAAAAACGCAAGTCATTACAACAACTTGCGCTGTAGGGCGCTGGACTAAGGAATAATATGATTTACTATTCCGATTCCAGCCTACGTATAGTAGGGAAGGTGTTGGAATAGTAAATCACACTATTCCTTAGTCTATAGCACCATCCAGCGCAAGTCGTTTTAACGACTTGCATTGTAAAAGCAGCGATGTAAATGTATTGAGGTGTTTTGACCGTGTTGTTAAGGTCGTTTTCCGTGATGGTAGACGAGACAACAGAGTAGTCACCACATTGATTTGGTGACAGTCTAACAAACAACTGTCATCAACATGGCAGTGTGGGTAAGGATAGTCAATAAAGTCAATGTCAAGGTGGAGAGAAGTGCCATCATGGCTGGCTCTTTCATTGGCGTTTGGCTGGTGCTTTGCCAGATGATCCGCACGTGGTTTTCCTTGGACGGCCCCTTCAGCGTTTGGCAGGGGGGGCCTCTGCTGCGGGCGCAGCACTGTCTGAAGAGTCATCCTGTTCCAGCTCACCCGTCTCTGTGGCCGCAGGTGAGGTGGTGGGACTGTCACCCTGTGGGCCACTGGAGGAAGGCTGAGCTGTCCTTTGGGCCACAGGCCTGTCCCTCAGAACACCCACAAGCTGGCCCATGAGGTCTACGATTTGCCCATATGCGTGTCCATGGACCTCAGCAGCAGGCGGACCTGACGCGCTTCTTACAGAACCTGGCCCATTTGTCCCTGGGTTTGTTCGTATGCCCCAAGGACTTCGGCCCTAGTGTCCTATTGAATTTGTCGCTTAGTTGCCCTCCCACCTGCCCTGCTGTCCCGGACCTGGGGCGTCACTAATTGACGCACCCACTGACTCTTCCTGTCCTCCTCAGATTGTGGGGTGGTGTGGGTATCCTCTGAGGCAGGGAGAGTGTTACAGCCAGCACTGGTGGAAGTGGTTGAGGCCGCACAGGTCGTTGCAGCAGAGGTCAGCGCAGTTGTTGTTGCTGAGGTGGTGGTGGTGGGGACAATGGGGGCCTGGGACCTTGTGCGCCCTGGCAGTCCTGATGGGCCAGGTTCGGGGTTTGCATCCGAGGAACTTAGGGAGTCTGCATCTGAGAGTCCATCTTCCGGGGGAAGACTGGCTCTGCGGGTTGGTGTTGTCATCTGAAGCAGTCAATTGTTGGTCACCTGTTGGACAGAGATGAAATGGTCATTGATGTGCACCCCACTAGCTTGTTGTTAGATGTTTGGTTGTTACGTGTTATACACCACACAGTTTACATTTATATCACATTGTATGGCTGTACGGTACTGAGCATCATGATATGATGTGGAGAAATATACATTACTTTTCCATTGTGTGACATGTCGATAGAGAACATGTTGCACATACAGGTTGTGTGATTAGAAGGACATGTCATCAGCTAAAGACTAGCAGCACAACAACTTTATGTGAAGCAGCTTTGTTGTTTACTCTGCATGGAACACGTTACATCTGAGCATGTACTAGCCATTGTGATCTCATGCATCCTTTGTCATATCATGTGCTTTGCTTTCTTTTTATAACTGACCATGCATGCTTTGTGTTCATATGGGCTTTGATGCTCTGCCCCCATGGCACTTACAGATAGCATTCAGTGCTGTACATGATTGTGCCCTGAATGTATTCAACATGTGATTTGGTGAGTCAAACTTTGATTTCTGTGACAGTTACATTAGCTTACCTGTCTGCACACTGGAAGTGGCTATCGGATCTATGCCAAGTTGGGTGACATGTGAGGGCTAGTGTGGTCATATGACTCCATACTTTTTTAGAGGAATGGTAGGGTGCATGCACTGTCTACCTACCTGTTCTGTGACAAAGTTGAGGGGAATTGTTGCCACATGCTTTTGGGGGGGGTGTACCATCCTGCTCAGCTGTGGGACAAGGGTGCCTGGTGGGAGTTGTGGTGCAGTCTTCCCACCCACAAACACCCCTCCCTGTTAGGATGGCTGCCTCCCTGTGAAGTGAAGCAGAGGAAGGGAATAGGTTACACAGTGCTCTTGGATGGGGGAGTGTTCCATCCTACTCAGGGGTGGGACAAGAGAGCAGAAGATAGCAACCTACCTGTAAGTTTGACGTATGAAATACAATAGCTGCCACATGGTTGGGGGTGTGGGGTAGAGTGTACCATCCAGCTCAGCTTTGGGACAGGGGGGCCTGGTGGGAGTTGTTGTGCTGGCTTCCCACCCACAAACCACCCTCCCTGTGAAGATGGCTACCTACCTGTAAGTTTGTAGAGCGCAATGCAATGTCTGCCACATGGTTGTGGGTGTGTGGAGTGTTTCATCCTGCTCAGCTGTGGGACAAGGGTACCTGGTGGGAGTTGTAGTGCTGGCTCCCACCCACAAACACCCTTCCCTGTTAAGATGGCTACCTACCTGTTAGTTTGATGAGGGCAATGCAATGTCTGCCACATGCTTCTGGGTGGGGGGGAGTGCTCCATCCTGCTGAGCTGTGGTACAAGGGGGCCTGGTGGGAGTTGTGGTACAGTCTTCCCACCCACAAACACCAGCTCCCTGTTAACATGGCTACCTACCTGTTAGTTTGATGAGGGCAATGAAATGCCTGCCACATGCTTCGGGGGGAGTGCTCTATCCTCGTGAGCTGTGGGACAACGAGGCCTGGTGGGAGTTGTGGTGCAGTCTCCCCACCCACAAACACCCTTCCCTGTTAAAATGGCTACCTACCTGTTAGTTTGATGAGGGCAATGCAATGTCTGCCACATGCTTCGGGGGGGGGGGGCGAGTGCTCCATCCAGCTGGGCTTTGGGACAGGGGGCCTGGTTGGAGTTGTAGTGGTGGCTTCCCACCCACAAACACCACTCCCTTTTAAAATGGCTGCCTCCCTGTGAAGTGGAGCAGAGCAAGGGAATGGCTACACATTGCTCTTGGGTGGGGGGAGTGTTCCATCCTGCTCAGGGGTGGGACACAAGAGCATAAGATGGCTACCTACCTGTAAGTTTGAAGAGTGAAATACAATGGCTGCCACACGGTTGTGGGTGGGGCGTGGAGTGTACCATCCAGCTCAGCTTTGGGACAGGGGGCCTGGTGGAAGTTGTAGCACTGGCTCCCACCCTCAAACACCCCTCCCTGTTAAGAAGGCTACCTCCCTGTAGAGCAGAGGAAGGGAATGGTTACACATGGCTCTTGGGTGGGGGGAGTTTTCCATCTGGCTCAGCTTTGGGGCAGGGGGCCTGGTGTGAGTTGTAAGGCTGGCTGCCTGTACACATACCCCCATGTTAATGTTGCTAGCTACCTTTGGGGTGAATCAGAGGGAGTGAATGTTGGGTCTGTGAGACATGTGGTGGGGAGAGTGTGTGGGGAGAGTGTGGTGCACATGAATGCATTTGGGCCTGGAAGGTGTTGCTTTGTAATTGTGCAAGCCAGTACATAGCATTGTGATGATAGACACTTGTTGGTACTTACCAACCTCCACTTCCCTGGCTATTCCTGTGAGACTCTCTGGATGCAGTATGCCAAGCACCTTCTCCTCCCATGCGGTGAATGTTCTTAGTGGAATGTCAGGGCCACCGCCAGTCCTCTGAGCCAGCTCACGGTTCTTGTTGTTCTTCTCTTTCACCTTGCTCTTGAGCTCATGCCACCGCTTCACGATCTCCTTCTTGGAGCGGGGAATGGTCCCTACTGCATTGACCACATTTGCGTTCTGGTGGCTAATGGTGTCTGTTGGACCAGGTTCCCACACAAATGTGGTTCTACTCTGATTACCTCATCTACCATGGCTGACAACTCATTGTCAGTGAATTTGGACATTTTCTTCTGTGTCATGGTGTGTGATGTGCAAATGGGTTAAAGGTGCAGGTGTGAGAGTGGTGTTGGTGATGTTTGTGGTGTGTGTGTTTGTGTGTTGGTGTGATGTGTGCAGATTTGCTTCTCCTTTTTGCTGTGGGGTTGGTTCCTTCAGTAGTGGAGTATTACAAAGGATTCCGGCCAGGGAAGGGGCTGGTTTTATACTCAGCTATGTGGGTGTGTCAAAATGGACTATTGCTGTCTGGTGTGTTTTGTGGGTTGACCTGGGATTTGTATTTTTTGTTGCCATGGGGATGTGTCAATGGGATGTGTTAGGTGTTTTTTGAGGCTGAGCCAGGTTAATGGGTACGCTAGGTAGCCTTGTTGTGTGTTTTTTTGGTCGATACAACTGCCCTTCCGCTGGCTCTCCCATTCAATGTTTGCTTTCGAGGCGGTCGGAAACAGCGGATCGTTCCGCTGTCACCTCAATGGTATTCTAATTTCATCCGCTGACCGTGCAGCGGTGTGGGGTTTTTCAACAGCAAACGGGCGGGTTCTCACCTGCTGCGCACGCTACCAGCTGTCTTTCGTGGCATCGTTCATACGCGGTCGGATATTTCTGGCGGTTGATCCTAATCGGACTGCCAGCTTTGCCGCGGTACCAGGGGATGGTTAATTTCCGATACCACGGTGGTCCTAATGGTTTTCTGACCACCATCCTAATCGACCCCTTAAGTGCCCACCATTCTTCCCCATGCTGGCTGTGATGACAGCTAAGCCCCGACCCGCCCCGTAAAGCTGCATGACAATGGGAAAAAAATTATAATAACGTAGGGTTATTACCATTTTCTTTTTCCTTTTTCCGCTGCAAAAAAGGCAGTGAAGTGGCACTCCTCCGCCTTAGCAGAGGAGCGCCACTGATTGTTGGAGAGTCTATGTATTCCTTTGCAAAATAAATGGAAGACAATGAAAGATAGTGTGCGCGATTATATGAAACCACCTTGGACTTACATTTGGCTTGCACTCACATCAATTTCATTGGTTAGTTGTGTCAAAATTGTGGCATTCCTAGTGAGGCTAGTACACTGAGTATTTGTCCCAGATGTAGACAATTCACTTGCAATACTTAATATGCTAAATAAACAAATTGACATACAAAAAGCTTCCAGAGAAGTGCCTCAAGAAAAAAATAATAGCCACTTCGCTACAAGATGATGACTACTGCGAAGAATCCCAACATCAAATTCTAGGACTGGAAGAGACTGTCCAAGCTCCAGATTCTAGTACTGGAAGAGACTGTCCAAGCTCCTTATAGTCTTCATCTTGATTTACATTTGAATGCAGTGGAACAGGGATTATGCTGCCTTTATAGATACCTCCACCAGGGTCACATGTACTGCTTTATACTATCATGTGTTGTACTGTTTGATTAAATCTTGATGTAGATTACATCTTGCCTATGAGTCCTTTTACCAATGGGTTGGAAAGAGATGTTGTAAATAATTTACTGATGGACTTACAAACACATGCTTCAATCCACAACACTGATCTTCATATCACAGTAGAACATTACAAGAAGATATTCTGCTACAGCCGTTATGCTAACAGTTATCTGCATACATAGAAGGCAGCAAGCACAATATATCAACACAAACAGTGGGAACCATGCCTAATTCCTGTAATAGCGAGTAACCCCGAATTTGAGACAAAATTCCCTTACTTTAAATCTCTGTTGCAATACAAGAAATACCAAAATGACGCCAAAACATATTTCTATATTCAAAACACAACAAAACTCATTCATGTGTTTTTTCTGGGCACAAGTGGTCTATTTCTTTTTAATTTTTAGATGACTATGCTGAATATGGTTTTAAAATATGAAATAAAATGATATTACTTAAATCGGTAAGAAGAAGAGAGTTTTGGGAATTTCAAGTGACAAATACTTTATTTCAAAATTTCAAGCATGTTTTTTTTTTCAAAATGTTTATATTTCTGAATAATGCTAAGCAACAGATAAAGTGTTAAGAATTTGCTAACATTAATGAATTGGCTCTACATTTAATGCCCAAAGAGGATTACTCTCACTTTTCAAACTGGAAATGGGAAAGAGCATCACATAATGATGAAATGCAAACATGAATTGCTAATGGTGATTTTCAAAATGTATCTCCTAAATCCAGAAGAACTTGTCTTTGGAATTAAAAACAATTGAATGCAATAACAGATTTACTTAAGGAGCAGCAGGACTGTTGGCAAATAAACATGACTCCTGACATAACAGAGTGCACTTTAACAACCCTGTCAAAGTTGGGCGAATGATGTTTCATTAGATGCAGTGAAAAAACACATAGATATATTGTATGCAAATTGGAATGTGTATGCTTTCCTAAGAGGTCTAAAATGAAAGAAGAGAATAAAACATGACTTAGTTGTATATAGCTATTTTGGATATAGCTCATAAAACTGCTTCAAAGGATAAATAAGAGAGATAGATGCAGAACAAAATCAAGGAACTTTTAAAATAGTAGATAATTTAAAAATGATAGAAAAAAGGTTTTCAATTTCCGAGAAGACTGCAATTGCTTTCAACAATATGATAAACACATTAAAACATTCTAAATATGAACAAGAATGATTCGAATAAATATTCTAGTCCAGGCTTCATTGCAGGAGTTTAAATCACATAGAGTTCCATGTACTCTGGTATTGATGTTGTAATATTCCATCCATATAATCTAAGCAATCATCAGAAAATCCAAAATAAACAATCCGCTACGTACAGTTTGGTCTCAGTACAGGAGTTTGAATTACTGCCTTATAGTCTTCATGAAAACCGAGTATTAGATGGTTGTTAAATGAATTCAATACAAGGCCTAATAATGTCTTACAATTTAAAGGGTGTCCTACAAAGAAAAATGCTGGGTGGGTCGCACAACTAGGGAATACATTTTTGAAGTATGGGATATTCCATATTCAATGCATTGTTTGCTTAAAGAATAATTTGTATTCTTAAATGCAAAAGGCTGTTCAGGCCTGTTTCAAACATCACTTACATGTCGACAAATAATGTTTACAATGAAGGTAATGCAACAACTGCTAATAATGCGTTCAAGTTAAAGCTATCATCAAAACAGATATTACAGAGATTTTACAAACAATGAAAATGATTCTTACATTGTGAAACTCGGGTAAAACTGTTGCTTGCTTAACAAAGTTTTCACATATTTAGTGACTGTGAAGTGATTCAATTGTGTGTTGTAGTTATGTGCCACATCTGCCAACCTGAGAAGCGATAACTGCACTTTGTTGGACAAACTAAGAAGTGCGCTTATGTAAATCTTAATTAATTGACCACCTAATTTCATTGTAATTAAAGAAAGATTAGTGTTAGAATCAGGCAGTGAATATTAAAAAGCTCAAGGTCCATGTAGAGCAAATAGGATAGAACATTTATTACAAACAACATTTCCACCATCATTCATTGAAGGCGTATTAACTATATATCACATCCCTACGACAACAGGCTTAATAACACCCATAAAAGCATCAGGAAAGGACACGCTAGGGATTTTGAAAAAAACAATAGGAATAGCTTTGTGTACAGTGGGATACATACTTTCACATTTTTTTCTGAGTTTTGGTGCCAGTCCCCTTAGTGGTTCGAACTGCATCACTTATCAAGCTAATAACAAAGAAACAAGCACACTCAGTAGATTGGAAAAGGGGTTCCAAGTGGATAAGCTGAAGTTGGGAAAATGAGTTAGCAGCTAACTCACAACAATGAAAAGCACTAAACTGAAGCAGTAGTGAGTGCTTCTGATTCAAGAGTTGCCTTTGTCTCACTGCGAGACCTGACTAAAATTGTGCTTGTGGGTAGGTGAACCTTTACTAGCGCCCGCACAAGGGCAACCTCAATAGGCTCAATTGGACTTGTCTTTCTTTTGTCTTTAGCAAGCTCACTATGCTTAGCAGGACCTCTTCTTGGGATGGAGTTAGCCTCCTGTCTAGCCTTGGGACTACCAAAAATCCAGTCAGCAGTTGCCCCAATATAAATTCTCCCATTGCTTAGTAGAAAGCTAGAAAGTTGACCAAGAACATCTCTGAACCCACTGTTCAGAAACTTTGAGCATAATTTCATTTGAACATTGAGATATAATTTCTGGGGCAGGCTTTCCTAAATATCCTAAAAAGCAATTCCTGAAAGGCCTAAAAGCCAAATAAAGAACAACCCAAGCAAGCGGGCCACAAGTGTCTCCAGCATTTACCCTTACACTTGAGTCAGTGCAAACACAATGGCTCAGATATCAGTTATAGATTTCAGTAATTCTCTACGTGAAAAACATTTTCAGTGACTTTTTAATTCAGATGGAACTATTTCAAAGGAAGCATAGGTAAGTCAAATAAATGGCCCATTAAAAAGCCATGCAGATCTATTTAAATTTTGATACTGACTCCAAACTCACTGTTCAACTACAATAAATTTCCCAGAACTACTACTTTGCATGGAACCAGGGGAAGTACGTTGGAATACACAGGCCTAGCTTAGATGAAAAAAAAAGGGGCAGTAGTACTGACTCTCTCACCTCCTTCCTCTCTGTATTTCTAACATGGCTGAATATTTTTCTCTGTTGCAGAAATGCAGTCAGTGAAGTGTTAATCCTTTAACATCACCACATCCTCAATAAATGAGGTTAAACCTGCTTCTTCTAAAGCCATAAGCCCGAAAATAATAGCCTTCCCAAAGTTAAGGAAGGACATCAACCATCCACTGATAATGTGATGATATACAAGAAATGCATTGCAGGATGCCAACTGGTCAAGTGGACAGCCAACTTCTTGTACCAAGTGTGGGTTGTATTGCTGTATTGTATAGTGAAAGCAACCGGGCAGTTTTATCAACTCCATTCATGTTCTTGCTATAATCCAGTATAACATGTTCTTGCTATAATCCAGTATAAAGTTGGACTCATGAACTCCTGTCAACTGACCCAAACAGTGACTGGAGAGGGGCTCACATCATGAATTTTAGTGAACACATTTATTTACCATCTGTCAGAGAATTTCATAGCTAGTAATTTGTGCAATGCACTGCATACACCATTTTAGAGCTTTTTACAAATAAACTCCTGAGGGAATCCCTTTGTGGTTGATTTGAAATGTCTCACAGGTCATAGTGGAGTCATTTGGTTGTACAATTATTTCCTACATGAATGATACCCAACTGCGCTTTGCTTTCGTGGGGCATCCTTCCTTGGTAGAAAAGTCTATAAAGGATTGCTTGTTGGCGGATTTTATTGGATGCAGAGTAGCTAGCTAAAATGCCATTTGAAGAAAATTAAATTTTTTCTCTTTGGCTACCACTCAGCCAACTAGTGGGCAGCTGCTTAGCCTTCTACTTTGCTGACTCTCCCCATACCATCTTTAGTGGCAAAAAAAATGGTAGTTAAATTGGACAATCGAATCTCCATGCAAACCCAGATTTCTGTGGTGGTTGGTATGTGCTTTTGGTTGCTTCGCAACTTTAAGAGATGTCTGTATTTACTTCCTGTACATTGTAGGAGGACAGTGATCCGTGCACTGGTTACATCAAGATGGTATTATGCCAACACTATTTACTTAGAGGTGTTCAAAGCCTTGCTAGGATGCCTCCAGGTGGTGCATAATGCTGCTGCCCAGCTCATCGTTAGACTGC
Source organism: Triturus cristatus (assembly GCF_964204655.1). NCBI lineage: Eukaryota > Metazoa > Chordata > Amphibia > Caudata > Salamandridae > Triturus > Triturus cristatus. The sequence goes on from NC_140592.1 coordinate 466,519,938, forward strand.
ATAGACGAGTATCGATCTCCCTTTTCTAAAATCTCTGAATTGGTTGCCTTTCAAGAAGCGGATCCTTTTTAAATCACTTTCTCTGTTCCACTGGGAGGTGTTTCAATCCAGCCCAGGCTATCTCGCTGATAGGTTCCCTTTCTTATGCCCTACAAGACCTCTGCGATCTGTGTCTGCCACCTTGTTGGTAGTGCCTTGCATTAAGTGCACAAGGAGGGGAGGTAAATCATTTTTGTTCTTAGCGGCTAAAGCCTGGAATCAGCTTCTGCTGGATTTCCGGATGCTTTCTTTGGAGGAGGATTTTCAGAGGAATCTGAAAACTTGGCTCTTTTCTTCTGCTCACTTGGGTTCTTCTCTGTGTACTGATGTGTATGTTAGCTTTAGCGCCGGGACTTGAGTAGCAATGCGCTTTGCATAACCTTAAACAAATACATACAAACAGTGGCAACATTGTACAGTTCGCTGGCTAGCTGTGTTAATTATATAGAAATTGTTTACATAAAGGTTATAACTTTAATGAAAGAGAGAGTGAGCAAGACACTGGTCCCTCACTAGATCCTAATGATAAAAGCAACCAGTGTGATTTATATTGAAGACTGAATGCATAACCAATGGAACTCTCGCACAACACATACATCTTGATGACGCATCTAGGTTTTTTACTAGATATATGCAGCCTTATTAGTGGCCCCCTTTGTACAAGGAGAGGAACTCACCCTCTGTTTTGCTTACCCTGGAGCATGAACCTCAGAAAACTTTGCTGAGAAATGTTCCATCACGGGCCAAATTTAAAAATGCCTGTCATGGTATCGATGGTTTTGTGGCAATGCTGCAGCACTATCATTGTAGTGAGGCGCTAGGGTGCCTATGTACTCCATCGAAAACATCATAAATGACTCCCTGTTCTGAAAGGCCATGTTTTTTAGATTAACTTCAAGATGGGTCATTATTTCACAGAACTCCACCATTGGAAAACAATCTTCCAGAATCTTGTCGATGAAACTCACTCTTGCATGCTGTGTCAGCATTTGAACCTGCCACGGAGAACTCTTTAATTATTAGACTGCAGGAATGAGCAGCCGTTAGCCAGCAGTATCTGCTTCCTCCTCAAAGTTTTCCCCTAATAATGTGTTCTGCGTTGTGTGCAGGGGTTCTCATAGAAATATAGATGAAGTGTGAATGAAAAAAACTGTGAGAGTGAGGTGAGTTGAAAGAGAAAAAGCACTGACGTGCAGGTGAGGGCGGGATAAAACAGGTGTGAGTAAAAAAACAGGAAAAACAAAAAACAACCAAGCACAGAGTTTCTGGTAACAGGCAAGTAACTCACCGAAAAAATCCACAGTTCAACTGGAAGACATGCAGCAGCTGCCTACATGAAAAATGTAAACAAAATCTCAACTTCCAGCGCACATCAAGATTGTAATTCGAACACCAGGAAGCAAAATTACCATTAAATTATTCTCTGTATACTGATAAGAAATAAAATCGGGAATGTAATATTAAGAAAACGGTATAGCAGAGCAAATCATTGAGAAATAACTGGCAGAGATGGAACAACTGTTTGTTTTACTTCCAAAAGAGAAACTACAAGGCAATTAGAGGAAAAAACATCCAAGCAACACTCTATGGATCAACAAAACCAGTTAAGATGCCCCATGTCAAAGGTCTATTGTTTCACTTGCTCTGGTCCACATTGTCCATTCTTTTGCTTATAGTTATTTTTCTCTCACAAAAGTGCAGATATAAATACCAGAAGTCAAATAAAAAAAACATGACCTCAGGTGTTGACCATGTCTGGTCACACGTCACTACTCGTTCCAGAATCAGGGGAAACAACCTTTACGCGGTCGTTACAACGACCCGTTGTTACAACGCGATGCCATTACATTGCAAGTCATTAGATCGACTTGCACTAGATGATACTCCAACACCTCCCCTACTGTTGTGCAGGGTGGAGTTGGAATAGTAAATTATGCTATTCCTAATGTTGGAGGGCCATCTAGTGCAAGTCGATCTAATGACTAGCGATGTAATGGCATTGCGTTGTAACGACCACGTTGTTACAGAACGCAATGTAAAAGCATGCGTTGTAGCATGCTATATACCAAATGAGGCATGTGTGCATGGGATACCAAAACACTGAGCAAAAAACACATATAGCAATTATAGCAGATGATGTAACATGCTCAAGGTAATTGCATCCTTTTAGCATCCCTTCAGAATCCACAAAACTGGCAGTATTCAAACAAACATTTACACAACTGTGTAGAAGTAAGCCGGGTAGGAACTGTGGATCTTGATGTAATGCCCAACCTGTAAAATCTTTTTTTAAGGTACAGCACTGAAAAGATGAGCAACACCCTTTACGCTATGCATCCTTCCAACTGTATGTATGTGACTAAGCACCATGCAGTTATTTATGCCCCCAGGCGCATACCACGTTCCAACAAAATGGTGGCTGGCGTTTTCCCCTAGGATCTAGAGGACCTTTTAATTTCCCTATTGGCATAGGGATTAATCAGAGTAAGGCTGAGGCCTAATCCCCACCCTTCCTCCAGGAAAGAGGAGAGGTTTCAACAGGATTGCCGCTGACTGGTCCGGGCGTCCATTCACACTACAAAGGAAAATCCCTGGTGGCCCAATAGTAGATTCCTGCCAGGGAATTGCAGTAGGGACACAATTTTCGAGCCGGAAGCCATTTGGGAAGGGCATCTGTAGAATTAGGAGACTATCCCTTCTTTATCGGATGGTGCCTCTCTCATGGTTCTGCTTGCACAGGTGTCAACGTTATGACACTGGGCGCAGACTGGTTCAAAACAAAAAGGTGTCCACCATTATTCTCTGACATCTAGTGAATCTTTTCCTATCTTGGGGGAAGTGGTGGCCCACCAGAGAAACAAAAAACGAGGTTGGCTCAGTGATCGGATTACTGTTCCACAGTACTTTAGGTGAATCGTCTAAGAAGTGGGTTTTTTCAGTATGTTGATGGATGAAGTTACCACTGACTGAATAGTTCACCAGTCTTATATCTACTGGAGTGCACTTCTCAAATCATTGAAATAATGGTTCACATCAAACTGAAACTTAAAGGCCTCTTATCACTCTGAAACTTGTGAGCACCAGGGAATGTGCTCTCAAGAGTTATGAAGGCAGGAAGAGTAAGTAATTGGAGCTGTAAGAGACAGGTCCCTTTTCTGTAGCCATCATCATCAAAATCTATTTTTGGAAATTAAATTCCATACAATTTTCAGCACAAAGCAATTCATTAAACAAAATACAACGTACATTTGAGAATTAATAGTATACTATGACATCACCTAAGAAGCACCCAATGTTTTGTACATGTCTGCAAAGGAATTCCTAATTTATTTAGAATACATTTTGTAAAAGCGTGGGACATTAAACATTAAAACAGCAAACAGCACCACAGGAAAACAAGCTGATTAGCAATAGAAAAGAGCTCCCCTACAGTTGACAATGCCTGCTGATTTAAAAATAGAAACCAACCATTTTCCTTAAAGGCCAGAATATACTGGACAGAACAACATAAAATGTGAAACTGTCTCCACTGATGAAAATCTTTCGTTATTTAAGTTACTTGCAGAATGCCATACCGAAATGTCAAGAAGACACGACCTAACAAATTCAAAAAGGGTTCACAAAACCAACCGATTTTCAGAAGCACGTATTGGTTTATCAATAGCTTAGTTAAATGCATTTGCAGTTGTTGACACCCAAACAGCTGGCCGTATCACTTTTTTACACTAGGGTTCAGATTAACTTTCAGGACGTGGGCGATGACATCACAGATCGGGCTGAGCCATGCTAATAAAGGTAGATTCTACAGAGGAAAGCCATTTTGAGAGGTTTGTCGTAAGATCTTCTATTAGGTCAACAAGGCTGTTGTGTACTGGCATTGAGCTTGTAAGCTCCATATTTTAACCCAGTAAACTAATAGTTTGAGGCCAGTTTTGAACTGTAGGAGTCATGGCCTAAATCCTTATTGTGCAGCACTTCCACCAGTGCTTAATTTGTTCTGGTGGTTTCCGGTGCTCAGCACCAGCAGTTAATCATCAACACCAGCGATTTTCATGAGCACCAGTTAAGTACACTATCATCCATGGTAGGCAAGGAGAGATTACGTGATTTGCCCAGAAATAGTGGATGTTGAGATGACGCAGAGAGTCAAACCTGGTTCCCCAACTACGAAGTTGGCAGCTCTGGCCATTATGCCACATCCTATTCCCACTTTCCTGGTTCTGTTTTAGGCAGTGCTAACAGGAGAAATGGGCTGGTGGACGCCGCCTCTTGGTGAGAGCCCTGGCACTTTTTTTTTTAACAAATTAACCATTGACTTCAACGTTCTTGCTATGGTCAAGTGCTCTTGTAAATAGGAGACCCTCTCCGTTTAGCTCATTTGTTTGAGAGGATGTGTTAGTGGTTCTGTGGAAGATGTCATCTTTGAGGTCCTCATTGAAGTCACTGACCATGTCATGAGTGATGTAATATATGAGGTCATAAGCAATGGATTGCGGGGGCGTAAGTTATAGTTAGCTCAGGTAACTATAACTGCTGAATTTCACAGGGACATCGCAGCCTAACTATAACATCCCTATAACCTTTGTTTTTTTCAGTACATTTCTAAGGTTTTTTAAATTCTATTTCCTAACTATAACGTCAATGTAACCTTTGGGTTTTTCAGTGAATGCTCTATGGTTTTTCAATTTCTAACTTCTAACTATAATGTCCCTGTAACCTTTGTTTTTTTCTGTGGATTTCCATGATTTTTAACTAGTAGTCGCGTTTGAAGGGTGTTAGAGAAAGGGGGTGTAAAGATGGACGGACTCAGTAATTTTGTTGATGAAGCATTATTTCAACAAGCTCCGGAACAGCAGAGAAACACCTCCGCTCTCTTCCCTCAGCTCACCATCCATAGCTCCACGCTCTAGAACACAAACCGACGTGGAAGCGTGGAGCGAGAGCAGAAGGCAGAGAAGCGAGAACAGATTGACATCACCAAAATGCATTGACATAACTAATAATAAAACATAACACATCTTCCTCCTTATTAAACAAAACAATAGAACTAAGATACACCATCACAAACATAATCCGACATCCTTTTGGGCTTATGACAAATGCGTTTGTCTCATCGTGGTAGGTCTACATTAATGTTGCTTTTTTCCCCACAAGACGGTAATTGTTCTTCACTAGATGGTAAATTAACATCAACACCACTGCCAGAAACAGTAACATCATTGTTGACATTGGAAGAATTAGCATCATTGTTAGACCTGACATCCTTGGCGTGGGTTTTCCCCTATCTTTTGCCTCTGCTACATGGATTTTTGATGCTGTGCTGGATTTCGTTTTGCTGGTTTAGATGCTTTGGACACTCTGCCACTGCTAATCAGTGCCAGAGTGTAAGTGCTCCCTGTGTAAAATATCGTATTGATTGGCATATCTGTATCACCATGAAGTCCCTAGTAAAGTGCACTGTGTGTGCCAGGGCTGGTGATGACAGATGCTACTAGTGGATCTGCAGCGCTGATTGCGCCACCCACCTGTGTAGCCCTAAAACAGTGTCTCAGGCCTGCCGCCGCAGGCCTGCCTGCAGTCCCCGGACTGCCATGTCCTCCTGGCCAGTGTCCACACTGACCAGGCCTAACCCTTCCCTTTTCGTACACATCAGTCATCCCTATGGAAGGCCCAAGGTACCCCCCTGGGCAGGGTGCAGTGTATGTAGAAGGTAGAGCATGTACTAGTGCAGGTGACATGTTCTGGTAGTGAACACCGGCCATTTTGTGTGTTCACTACTGCAAGGTTATCTTGTTCCATAGGCTAACATGAGGGAGGCGGGTGCCAATGGCTATCCGCCTATCTTCTCATACGAACAAGATAAGACATGAGTGTTTGATACCCCTGAGCTCAGCATTTAATAACACATCTTTTAGGAGAGATTGTTTTTAAATCCTGAGTTGGAGAACAGTACTTTTTAGAGAGTAGCTGTTCTCTTGTCTGACCCTTCTGTGTGCCTGGGCGCGCTTGTGGATTGACTGTCAGGTTTGAGAGTGACAGGGGCTGGGGATCCCCCGGGAGGTTGGCTGAGTCAGCCCTCTGCTGAATGGCGACAATCGCAAGGAGAGTGGAGGGAGGAGATAGCACCTGGGATTGAATAGGGCTGTGCCTGCCTACCACTCTGCTGGCTCCCCCTCCTGCTGGGCGGCTGACAACCTTGCCCCTCGCTCTGAAAAGAATGTAGAAGCCAGGAAAACAAAGTGCTCCAGCAACACCCAGAACTGGATCAGACCGGGCTCAGGACCCACTTGCACAAAGACTTCAAAGACTTCTAGGGGTATAAGTACAAGACCCCTGATAACAGATTTTTAGATTCGACCATCGAGAGGAACCTCTGCTGAAAGACGGACCGCTGAAGAACTAAAGGAAGATTGCCGTGCTGTGTGCTCTAAAGGCTGACCTGTTCTGGCGTAACGACTGAAGCTAAGGAGGAGAAGGGGTCCTGCTGTGTGCTGACCCTATCCACTTGACCAAACAAGACTTTGCTGTGTGCTGTGTCTTCAACTGAATCTCCAAGGGCCTGAGAAGAGCTGGCCTCCTGTTTCGCAACCCAGGGATAGAAAGGTTGCCACGAACTCAAGACTCTGCTGTGTCCCACCTGCGCTGCTGTGTGCCGCAGGGACCGTGGACTGTTCTACCAAGCTTCTCGACATCTGCCTGTGAGGTGGGCTGGCTGCTCTCTGTCTTGCTGGAGAGTACCGCACCGAGCCGGGCCCGACACCGGTTGCCGCATCAAGAAGATCGACGTGCTCATCGGCACGTGCCTTGCCGCGACCCGGAGGCCTGAAGCAGATCGAGAGTCGTATTTCCCTGCTCTACGAAGCCGCGCTGCGAGTGGCTGACTCTAGTGACGTCGACATCGTCACTGGGGGCTCGTCGAGGGAGTTGTGGAAACCTTGCACCGAACAGCCCGAGGAGCGCTTGTACAACGAGTGCAGCGACACCGCCGGAGCAACATAGCTGCCTAAAACATCGAGAGCCTACATAGTGATTCATTCTCAGTGAGTATCGAATCACTCCAGAGACTAGAGACTATCATCTCACGATCCCGACCAACCAAGAAAGCGAATATTGTGTAAACCTGTGATGCTTGATTTCAACTGCGGAGACTAGATAAAGATATATTATTTTTGATATAACTCACCTGTGTGGTCTAAGTTTGTGGTGTGCGGAGGGGGGATCATTGTGGTGTCTACGTGCAAATACCTTACACATTGCCTTGGGGATAAGCCTGTCTGCTCGAGCCAAGCTACCTAGAGGGTGAGCAGGGGTTATCTACCGTGTGTGTCCCTGTACCCTGACTAGAAGCAAGGGTCCCTATTTGGTCTAAGGTGTATAACTCTGCCAACTAGAGACCCCCAGATCTAACATTGGTGGTCAGCGGTGCGGATTAGAACCAGTATTTGCACTTGACCTGCAGTGATTCTTCGTACATCACTAATCTAGTAAGCAGTTGCATCGCACGAAGTTTTTGCGAAGACTATTCTTGGAGGATCGACGAAGCATCATGTCTCTGAATGGAGTAGGCGAGGAGCCGGAATTGCAATTCGAGGTGAAAAAGTTGCTCGAGTATAAGAAGGAGCAACTAAAGCAATTCTGCAAGCAGCTTGGATGCCCAGCGAAGGGCAGCGCCAACAAGACGGAGCTACAGAAAGCTCTAAGGGCCTTGTGGGAGGCCAAGAATGGCGCAACCGAGGAAACTACGGAAGGGGATAGTACACCGGAGCACGGATTTGGATCCGATGATCTGCCAGTGAATAGGCCAGCGTCTAGGGCTGGCAGCGCCCATTCCAGTAGGAGCCTCTCTCCAGAGGAGCTGGAGGAAAACCAGAGGGTTAGAGCCCATGAGATTGAACTTTTTAAGTTCAAAGGTCAAGCAGAAGAAAGGAAACTGCGCCTTGACAGTGAGAAAGAGGCGGAGGAGAGGAGGAATGCTCTCGCTTTGGAAGAGAAGAAACTCCAGTTGGCTCATGAGTTGAGCATGAGGGAGCTGGACATTAAAGCCAAACAAGTGGCGTCCAGTCCGAATGGTGGCAGCGCACAACCAGTACAGGCGGGTAAAGTATACATACCGAAAGATTTGGTGCAGAATTATCAGAGGGGTGAGGATATCTATGCGTGGTTTAGATCCTATGAGCTTGCCTTGAAGATGAATGAAGTGCCTGAGAAGAGTTGGGGAGCAGGTTTGTGGAAGCATTTTGAGGCCTCTGGGAGGGATGTCTTAGCACCCTTAGAAGCAGCGGGGACCTTAACCTACCCCACGATGAAGGAGGCCTTATGCCTCAGGTATGGGCTTACACCAGAACTGTACCGCCAGAAGTTTAGGAACTTCAAGAAACTTGATTCGAGTATGTGGGTGGAGTGTGTGAGTATGTACACGCGTGCACTGGAAGGTTGGATAAAGGGCAGCAAAGTTACTGATTATGTGGGGTTGTGTCACTTGATTAGGTGGGAGCACTTGAGTAGTCTATGTGTTCCAGAGCTGCGCCAGCATCTTTTAGACAGCAAGTTAACTGATCCCAGTGAGCTTGCTAAAGAGGCAGACCGCTGGACTAGCACCAGGGTCAACAAAGGGGTGGTAAGTATGCCAGCCAAGGGTGGACAGAGTCCCCAGCAGAAAGGTGGGGAGGACAAGGGTAACAGTAAGGAGTTCTCTAAAGGGCCCCAAAACAGTTCCCAGGAGAAGGAGTCCCAAGCCCCCAAGCCGAAGAGGTCTTGGCCCCCTAAGGGCAACAGACCACCGCCTACTTGCTATGCTTGTAGGGAAGTGGGGCACATCGCCCCTAAATGTCCCAAGAAACCCCCAGCACCAGCTGCTGCTCCAGTCCCAGGGTTAGCTAGTGTAGCTTTGGGAGGGGATTTGATTTCCAGCGGGGAAAAGGGATTAGCTATGATGACCCTTGTCTCGTTAGGAGACCAAGAGATGGTCCAGGATACCTTGATACCCGCTAACACTAAGAAATACGGGCAAAAGGTGACCAACAATGGGAGGGAGATAGAGGCTCTGAGAGACACCGGGGCTAGTGTGACATCTGTCAGGTGTCAGTGGGTGTCTGAAGAGCAAGTCATTCCCAATGTGCTCCGCCCAGTAGTGGCAGCTGACACTTCAGTTCGCCTCTGCAAGATGGCGCGTGTTCCCTTTACATGGGGGGGAGTCTCTGGTACCTTGGAAGTCTGTGTCAGTGATGCCTTGCCGGTAGATTGTCTGTTGGGTAACGACCTGGAGAGTTCTCCATGGAAGGACGTAGAGCACAGAACTCACTTGGAGATTTTAGGACTGCCAGCGTGGATCTGTGTATCCACACGTGCCATGACAGCCAGTAAGGGTGGATTAGTAGAACTGGAGCCTGGAACGATGGCCCAGGAACCTGCCAGGAGAGGAAGGGGCAGAGAGCGCGGGAAACCGGCCCCACTGTTCCCACGGTCCAGGAGGAAGCAGAACCTGAGGGGGATGCCCTGGAACCTACAAGGGAGCAGGGGGCCGAACTGGGGGAGTTGTCTGAGCTGACCCATTGGCAGCAAGAGGGTGGCCCCTCCAGGGAGGAATTCTGCCAGGCTCAGAAGGAGTGCCCTTCTCTCGTCGGTGTGCGGCAGCAGGCTGCAGACCAGGCAGCAGGCCTAGGGTCCAAGGAACATTTGATTTACTTGGAGGATGACTTACTGTATAGTGAGCCTAAGTTCGCTGAGCCCGGTGCAGCCCGTGTGCTGGTGGTACCCGAGCGCTTCAGGAACTTCTTACTGGGTCTGGCTCACGACGTGCCTCTCGCAGGACATCTGGGGCAAGACAAGACCTATCACAGGCTTGTCACCCACTTCTACTGGCCCCAGATGAAGAAGCACGTCGGTACCTTTTCTAAGTCTTGCCAAACCTGTCAAGCCAGTGGTAAGAGCGGAGGGAAGTGCGTGGCGCCCCTCCAGCCGTTTCCTGTAGTGAGCACCCCTTTCGAGCGGGTGGGCATTGATATCGTAGGGCCCCTGGATCCCAAGACCGCCTTAGGCAACAGGTTTATCCTGGTACCCGGAAGCAGTCCCTCTCAGGACAATCACAGCACCCGTGGTGGGCCGTGCATTGATGGGGATCTTTTCCCGTGTGGGGTTCCCCCGAGAGGTGGTCTCCGAACGGGGTACCAACTTCATCTCTAGGTATATGAAGTCTCTGTGGGAGGAGTGTGGAGTAACTTATAAGTTCACCACTCCTTACCACCCTCAAGGAAATGGGTTGGTTGAACGGTTCAACCGCACCCTGAAAGGTATGATTATGGGCCTAGCGGAGCCCATGAGACGGAAGTGGGACGTCTTGTTACCATGCCTGTTGTTTGCCTACAGGGAGGTGCCTCAGAAGTCCTTAGGGTTCAGCCCCTTTGAACTGCTGTATGGCCACCCTGTTAGAGGACCTCTCACACTGGTGAAGGAGGGGTGGGAGAAATCCCGTGGGAAAACCCCCCAGGATGTGTTCAGCTATGTGCTGGCCATCCGCAACCAAACGCAGCGCTTCAGGAAGCTCGCTCAGGAGAACCTAGAAGCCAGCCAGGAGGAGATGAAAAGATGGTACGACCAGAATACCACTCTGGTAGAATTTCATCCCGGGCAGAAAGTGTGGGTGATGGCGCCGGTGGAGCCTTGTGCGCTCCGTGACAAGTGGACCGGGCCATATGAGGTGGTAGAGCGCAAGAGTGAGGTGACCTACCTGATCAACAAGAAGACTCCTAGGCAGCCCCTTAGAGTCTTGCATGTGAACCGCCTCAAACCCCACTTCGAGAGGTCTGAAGTGACAATGCTCATGGCTACAGACGACGGTGGGGAGGAGGATAGTGATCCTCTCCCTGACCTTCTGGCAACCCAGGAGCAAGACGGGTCAGTGGATGGTGTGGTCCTCTCGCCCACCCTGACCCCAGAGCAGCAGAGAGACTGTCGCCAGGTGTTGGGTCAGTTTGCCTCCCTGTTCTCCCTGACACCAGGTGTCACCAATTGGTGCGTCCATGATGTGGACACTGGAGATAGCCTGCCTGTGAAACAGAAGTTCTACAGAGTAGCTGACAAGGTCAGGGCCAGCATCAAAGAAGAAGTTTCCAAGATGTTGGCGTTAGGGGTAATTGAGCCCTCTAGCAGTCCCTGGGCTAGCCCAGTGGTCCTCGTTCCCAAGAAATCTGCTACACCCGGTGGCCCTTCAGAACTTCGGTTTTGCGTGGACTACCGCGGGCTCAATGCGGTCACCAAGACTGACGCGCACCCCATCCCCAGAGCTGATGAGCTCGTGGATCGGTTAGGAGCTGCCCGGTACCTCAGCACCTTCGATTTGACTTCAGGGTACTGGCAGATTGCCATAACTGACGGGGCAAAGGAGAGGTCGCCATTTTCAACGCCAGAGGGGCACTTCCAGTTTTGAGTCATGCCCTTTGGGTTGAAAAATGCCCCTGCCACCTTCCAGAGACTGGTCAACCGGGTACTGACCGGGCTGGAGCAATTCAGCGCCGCATACCTGGATGACATTGCTGTGTTCAGCTCCACTTGGGAGGAACACTTGCAACACCTCTGTGACGTGTTGAGGGCGCTGCAGAAGGCAGGCCTCACTATCAAGGCCAGTAAGTGCCAGATAGGGCAGGGATCAGTGGTGTATTTGGGACACCAGGTGGGGAGCGGCCAGGTGGCGCCCCTACAGGCGAAGATCGATACCATTCTGGCTTGGGAACCCCCCAAGACGCAGACAGAGGTGAGAGCCTTCCTAGGACTCACCGGGTATTACAGACGGTTCATCAAGGTATACGGCACCATTGTTGCCCCCTTGACGGAACTAACCTCTAGAAATCAGCCCCGGAAAGTGAATTGGACCGAGGCCTGTCAAACTGCTTTTGATGCCCTGAAAACTGCAATGTGCACAGCACCAGTGCTTAAGGCGCCTGACTTTTCGAGTGAGTTCGTAGTGCAGACAGACGCTTCAGAGCAAGGCGTGAGAGCAGTACTCTCACAGATGGACAACGAGGGCGGGGACCAACCCGTAGCTTTCATTAGTAGGAGGCTACTTCCCAGGGAACAGAGGTGGAGCGCTATTGAAAGGGAAGCATTTGCTGTGGTCTGGGCCCTGAAGAAGCTGAGGCCCTACCTGTTTGGGACTCACTTCCGTGTTCAGACCGACCACAGGCCCCTCAGATGGTTAATGCAGATGAGGGGTGAGAATCCAAAACTGTTGAGGTGGTCCATCTCCCTACAGGGAATGGACTTTACGGTGGAACACCGTCCCGGTACAGAGCACGCCAATGCTGATGGTCTGTCCAGGTTTTTCCGCCTTAGCGATGAGAACTCCCAAGAGGGTGGGTAGTTCTCCCCGCTTTCAGCTGGAGGGGACACGTGTTAGACCTGACATCCTTGGCGTGGGTTTTTCCCCTATCTTTTGCCTCTGCTACATGGATTTTTGATGCTGTGCTGGATTTCGTTTTGCTGGTTTAGATGCTTTGGACACTCTGCCACTGCTAATCAGTGCCAGAGTGTAAGTGCTCCCTGTGTAAAATATCGTATTGATTGGATATACCTGATTGGCATATCTGTATCACCATGAAGTCCCTAGTAAAGTGCACTGTGTGTGCCAGGGCTGGTGATGACAGATGCTACTAGTGGGTCTGCAGCGCTGATTGCACCACCCACCTGTGTAGCCCTAAAACAGTGTCTCAGGCCTGCCGCCGCAGGCCTGCCTGCAGTCCCTGGACTGCCATGTCCTCCTGGCCAGTGTCCACACTGACCGGGCCTAACTCTTCCCTTTTCGTACACATCAGTCATCCCTATGGAAGGCCCAAGGTACCCCCCTGGGCAGGGTGCAGTGTATGTAGAAGGTAGAGCATGTACTAGTGCAGGTGACATGTTCTGGTAGTGAACACCGGCCATTTTGTGTGTTCACTACTGCAAGGTTATCTTGTTCCATAGGCTAACATGAGGGAGGCGGGTGCCAATGGCTATCCGCCTATCTTCTCATACGAACAAGATAAGACATGAGTGTTTGATACCCCTGAGCTCAGCATTTAATAACACATCTTTTAGGAGAGATTGTTTTTAAATCCTGAGTTGGAGAACAGTACTTTTTAGAGAGTAGCTGTTCTCTTGTCTGACCCTTCTGTGTGCCTGGGCGCGCTTGTGGATTGACTGTCTGGTTTGAGAGTGACAGGGGCTGGGGATCCCCCGGGAGGTTGGCTGAGTCAGCCCTCTGCTGAATGGCGACAATCGCAAGGAGAGTGGAGGGAGGAGATAGCACCTGGGATTGAATAGGGCTGTGCCTGCCTACCACTCTGCTGGCTCCACCTCCTGCTGGGCGGCTGACGACCTTGCCCCTCGCTCTGAAAAGAATGTAGAAGCCAGGAAAACAAAGTGCTCCAGCAACACCCAGAACTGGATCAGACCGGGCTCAGGACCCACTTGCACAAAGACTTCAAAGACTTCTAGGGGTATAAGTACAAGACCCCTGACAACAGATTTTTAGATTCGACCATCGAGAGGAACCTCTGCTGAAAGACGGACCGCTGAAGAACTAAAGGAAGATTGCCGTGCTGTGTGCTCTAAAGGCTGACCTGTTCTGGCGTAACGACTGAAGCTAAGGAGGAGAAGGGGTCCTGCTGTGTGCTGACCCTATCCACTTGACCAAACAAGACTTTGCTGTGTGCTGTGTCTTCAACTGAATCTCCAAGGGCCTGAGAAGAGCTGGCCTCCTGTTTCGCAACCCAGGGATAGAAAGGTTGCCACGAACTCAAGACTCTGCTGTGTCCCACCTGCGCTGCTGTGTGCCGCAGGGACCGTGGACTGTTCTACCAAGCTTCTCGACATCTGCCTGTGAGGTGGGCTGGCTGCTCTCTGTCTTGCTGGAGAGTACCGCACCGAGCCGGGCCCGACACCGGTTGCCACATCAAGAAGATCGACGTGCTCATCGGCACGTGCCTTGCCGCGACCCGGGGGCCTGAAGCAGATCGAGAGTCGTATTTCCCTGCTCTACGAAGCCGCGCTGCGAGTGGCTGACTCTAGTGACGTCGACATCGTCACTGGGGGCTCGTCGAGGGAGTTGTGGAAACCTTGCACCGAACAGCCCGAGGAGCGCTTGTACAACGAGTGCAGCGACACCACCGGAGCAACGTAGCTGCCTAAAACATCGAGAGCCTACAAAGTGATTCATTCTCAGTGAGTATCGAATTACTCCAGAGACTAGAGACTAGCATCTCACGATCCCGACCAACCAAGAAAGCGAATATTGTGTAAACCTGTGATGCTTGATTTCAACTGCGGAGACTAGATAAAGATATATTATTTTTGATATAACTCACCTGTGTGGTCTAAGTTTGTGGTGTGCGGAGGGGGGATCATTGTGGTGTCTACGTGCAAATACCTTACACATTGCCTTGGGGATAAGCCTGTCTGCTCGAGCCAAGCTACCTAGAGGGTGAGCAGGGGTTATCTACCGTGTGTGTCCCTGTACCCTGACTAGAAGCAAGGGTCCCTATTTGGTCTAAGGTGTATACCTCTGCCAACTAGAGACCCCCAGATCTAACAATCATCAATAACACAATTTTCATCAGAATTGGCAGGCATACTATTCTCTGTGATGATGTCCCACTCAGAATGAGGATCAGAAGAATGAGTTGTTCTAAGAGGGAAGGATTTGCTAGACCAACTTGAAGAGGGGCAAAAAATGGCTACTCTTTTGAGATTCCAAACCTTACCATTAGACAATTGTACAGCATTTTTAAGAACCTTGATAACCCTTAACGGTTTGAAATATTGGCTTTCACCTTTACTTGTTTTCCAAGGTTTCTTGACTCTGACCCAAGAACCAACCTTAACATGAATTTCTTTAGTATTATGTTTCTGGTTGTATTTTTCTTGGTACTTGCTGCATTTGTTAACAATCCTTGACCTGATGACTTCAACAGGAACAGTGCTGGAAGCAGCTTCCAATAACCACTGAGGATTGCACTTAGTTCTTACACCACGACCTCTCATGACTTCAAAAGGAGAAACTTCCAAAGAATCACGAGGAGTGGTTCTATACATCCACGTGGTTTTAAAAATTTCTACTTCCCAATCACAATCATTCTGAACTGCCATTTGAATGGAATTCTTCAAAACTCTATTAAATATTTCGATCATACCATTGCCAGAAGGATTATAAAGCGACGTGGTCCTGTGTTTAATACCAGCTCTTTTGAAGTATTCCTGTGTCATATTAGACAAGAATTGAACTCCGTTATCCGAAATAACTTGGACAGGCAAACCTTCTTCAATAAAGATTCTGTCAAGAAACTTCAAAATGTCTTCTGAAGTAATTTTGTTCACCACTTTAATGACAGGCCACCTTGAGAAGGTATCAATGAGTGCTATCACATACTTTCTTTCCAAACCAATGGGACCCATAATATCAATTGCAATAGTGTGCCACGGTTTGATGGGAACAAAAGACTCACCTAACTTAGGCCTCAAAGTGACTAAGGATTTATCAGAATTGCAGCAAGGCAAACAATCACGTACCACTCTCTCAACTAGGACATCAATGCCGGGCCACCAAAACCATTGCTTGACCCTTTGCTTAGTTTTAACAATGCCACTGTGTTCCTCATGACAAAGTTTCACAATTTTCATTCTCAAGGAGTTAGGAGGAACAGCTTTATCTCCTCTGAAAACAGAACCATTTGTAACAGACAGTTCTTGTCTGACTTCCCAAAAGGCTCTTAATACTTCAGGAAGTTTGTTTTTACAAGCCCACCCCTTATTAATAAAAACCAATAACTGTTGTAAAATGGAATCAAGTCTATAACCATCCGACCATTTTTTCTCATCAAAATTAGACAAACCTTGATTGTGAACTAGAGCGACTTGCTCAACTTCCAAATCAGAAGGGTCACATTCATACATATCAATGGGCAATCTTGACAAAAAGTCAGCAATTACGTTCTTTTTGCCAGGCACATACACAATTAAATAATTGTAGTCTTGTAAACGCAAGGACAATCTTGTCATTCTAACTGAGGCATTCAAAATTCCTTCTGTTGTGAGTAATTTGACTAATGGTTTATGATCTGTACGTATTATACAAGACTTACCCCACACAAAAGATCGAAAATGTTCCATAGCCCATGTACACGCTAGAGTCTCCTTTTCGTTAACAGGAAATTTTTCCTCAGAAGGAGAGAAAGCACGGGAAGCATAACCAACAATATTCTCCTTGCCATCAGCTCTTATTTGGGACAAAACACCACCTAAACCTTTGTTGCTAGCATCCACAGTGACACCATTATCTAAATCTGGGTCAAATCCTTTGAGAGCAGGAGCTTCAACTATTGCAGGCTTTATAATGTTAAATTCCAATTGCCATTTTGCATCCCACAAAAATTTGACTCTATTCTTGAGAAGTTGTCTAATGTGGAACATTTTTGCTGAATTTTTTTTCACAAATCTAAAGTAAAATTCAGCCAGTCCTAGAAAGGACCAGACTTCTTCCTTGTTCTTGGGATTGGGTGCATCACAAATTGCTTCTATCAAAGAAGGTTTGGGGGAAATGCCCTCTTTACTGAGAGTATGTTCCAAATACGTGATGAATTTAACAGCAAACTTACACTTGGAATGTTCAACTGTTAACCCTTTAGACTCTAAGATAGAAAGCACTTCATTCAAAATGTTGTCATGGTCATTTTTATCTGCACCAAAAACAAGAATATCGTCTTGAAAACACCTGATGTTTTTGATTTGGCCAAATAAGTGGTACATCAACCTCTGAAAAATAGCTGCCACAGAGGCTAAACCAAATGGGAGTCTCTTATATTGGAAACAGCCAAAAGGGGTGATAAAAGCTGTCAACTGTTTACTTTCCTCAGCCAAGGAAATCTGATGGTAAGCAGCAGATAAGTCAATTGACGAAAATCACTCGGCATTCTTCACCAGGGACAGCATTTCAGAGATTTTCGGAAGGGGACATGTATCTACTACAATATTATTGTTTAAATGTCTAAGATCAATACGTAATATCAATTTGCCGTTACTACGTCTAGCTACCACAACCGGAGAAATCCATTCAGCAGATTCAATGGGCTCTATGATGTCGATCTTAACTAATTTATTCAGCTCGTTTTCAACATCATCCCTAAGAAGAACCGGAATATGTCTGACCTTATGTATTTTAGGGCAAGCATTGGATTTTAAAACGATACGATGTTCAAAATCATTAAGATTAACTATGTTCCCATTAAAGACTTTTGGGAACTTCTTAAACCTTTCTTCACAAAACAAATCATCCTCATTACGCACCATGACTGGTTCCGGGCTGTTAGGGTTGAGAATTATATCTAATTTACCCTGGTCCTTCCACCCCATAACTGCAGGTCCTTTCTTAGCAACATACAGTTTGCTAGTGGTCTGTCTATTCTTGAATTTAAAAACCAAAGATCTGTATCCAACCATGTCTATTTTCTCTCCAGAAAATCCTTCTGCCTGAATATCAGATTCTAGGAGTTTATCACCCAAACGTGCAGCAAATAGGGATTTCCAGGTCACCTCATCAACAATAGTATATGGCGAACCAGAGTCCGCATACATTTGCACAGAAATGCCCCCAATAGACATAATACATAACATTTTTTTCGATGACTTATGTTATAATCATTTATATTCTAAATGAAATGTTCTTTTGGATTCAAGTTTTGAGAACTATCACTAGAGTAATTGATGGTAAGTTTCTTGATGCTTCCCTCACCATCACTAGAGTCATATAGTCAGCTTCATCCAAACACTTAATTTTTTTACTACTCCCTTTCCTTTTACAAGCTTTGGTGAAGTGACCTACAATGCCACATTTGGAACACCGTTGCCTTAAGGCAGGACATGTTTTACTGGCTGCTAGATGTGAAGGACTATCACAGCGATAACATCTAAAATTGGTATTGCGAAAAAAACCTCTTTCTTTTTACTAGTCTCAGTTTTATGTTTGACTGGAAAAAATGTTTTGGGATTTGAGATGTTAGCTTTGCTCTTGCTAACTACTTCCGCTGAAGTTTCAGCGACAGCGGCATCTTGTTTAAGTAACTTAGCACTACGGCTAGACATTTCAGCTTTTCTGACTATACTCAGAATATCTTTTAATTCAGCATCTCCATTTATCCACAACCTGTCTCAGATGTGTTATGTTTTATTATTAGTTATGTCAATGCATTTTGGTGATGTCAATGTGTTCTCGCTCCTCTACCTTCTGCTCTCGCTCCACGCTTCCACGTCGGTTTGTGCTCTAGAGCGTGGAGCTGTGGATGGTGAGCTGAGGTAAGAGAGCGGAGGACCATCAGCATCCAAGAGGACTTTATCCCCCAACTTGTAGTGCGCCAGTAGGTGAATTTTAAGAATGGTGGAGAAAGGGGACAGGGCATCTGATAACCTCTCAGGAATCCTGCTGTGTCAGACTTACTGGAGGTAACAGGAGAGTGGTGGAGAAAGGGGGCGTGGCCCCTGAAGACTTCTCAGCAATCCCGCTGTGTGGGATTAACTGGAGGTAACAGGAGGGGTTGTTGGCCCCCAAGGACCCTCAGGAGGCAAGGGGACATCATTGCCCAACCAGTAGTGCGCCAGGAGGTGCGTTTGCAGAGTGGTGGAGAAAGGGGGTGTGACCACTAAAAACCTCTCAGCAATCCTGCTATGTGGGACTTACTGAAGGTAACATGAGGGGTTCTAGGCCCCCAAGGACCCTCAGCTGTCATGGGGACTTCATCCCCCAACCATTAATGCGCCAGGAGGTGCATTTGCAGTGTGGTGAAGAAAGGAGACGTGGCCTCTAAAGACCTCTTAGCAATCCCGCTGAGTGGGACTTTATCCCCCAACCAGCAGTACGCCAGGAAACACATTTCAAGAGTGGCAGAGAAAGGAAGTGGGGAAAGGGAGCGGGCCTCTGACTGGCTCTGAGCAATCATGCTGTGTCAGACTTCCTGGAGGTAACAGGAGAGTGGTGGAGAAAGGGGGCGTGGCATCTAAAGGTCTCTCAGCAATCCCACTGTGTGGAACTTACTGGAGGTAACATGAGGGGTTGTTGGCCCCCAAGGACCCCTCAGCAGCCAAGGGGACGTCATCTCTCAACCAGTAGTGCACCAGGAGGCACATTTGCAGAGTGGTTGAGAGAGAGGATATGGCCGCCGAAAACCTCTCCACAATCCTGTTGTGTGGGACCTACAGGAGGTAACAGGAGAGGCTGTTGGCCCCCGAGGACCCTCACCAGCCAAGGGGACTTCATACCCCAATCAGTAGTGCACTAGGAGATGTGTTTGCAGAGTGCTTTTTAAAGGGATGAGGACTCAGGAGACTTGCCAGGGCCTGCTTTTTTGTTTTGTTTTATTGGGGTGGGAGGGCATGTGGCCCCCACTTCCTGGGTTCATTTTGGCCCCAGGGACCCCATCCCCTGGAGCCCGGTGATTTTTTTAATTGTCTTTTATACAGGGGAGGCTGCACTGCCCCTCTTCCCAGGCTGATTTTGGCCCTGGGAACCCATCCCCCAGGACCCTGCCTACTTATAATAGGGAAGGAGCGCTGCGTGGCACCCCTTCCCGGGACATTTTGGCCCTGGGGACCACATCTACTTGGGCCCGGCCAATTACAGATGGGGATGCATTGCCCCCCTCCCCGGGCCCACTTTGGCCCCAGGGACCCCATCTCTCAGGGCCTGTCCATTTGTTGTGTGTGCCCTCAGGACACCCACTCTCCAGGGACCACAGAGAGAGCCCGAAGGCCCCCGCAGTCCCTGCCAGATCCCCACCCCCTGCGGGAGCCGGCATTGCTTTCACACACAGGAGCTGCTGGTGAAAGCAAACAGAAACATAGCAGACGTTAGGCCTGGGGGGTGGCGGTCGCCAGGGCCAGCTAGTGCGCTAGGAGGAGGGGACCACGTGACGGATCTGCAGATCCAGCTCGACTCCCACCAAAAACTTTTTTTTAAATGCCTTTTTGGCCCTGGGCGGTCCCCCTGCCCCCTTTTCTCTTTTTCTTACTTTTATTCTGGGTCTCTGCTCAAGCTGAGTCCCAATATGGCTTCCAACACTTCCTGGTTTGAAGTGTTGGCAGCCAATCAGATCTCAGCACAAGATTGGGAGGGGTTGCAGATCCTCTGAGTCCCTATAGACATACATTTGAATTTTCTTGAATATTTCAAAAACTACTGAACAGATTTATGCCAAATCGCACAAAGCAATTCCTTGAACCAACATCTACCTTTCTGCCAAATTTGAGATAGGGTAGAGACACACTCTTGATCCCCCTAAACAGTAGTTAAACAACAAAAGATTGTGTAAGTACAAAGAAATACAAATATATACAAAGCAAAAAAGTATCTGTGTGTAATAATGTGCCAATGACAAATCAATCAAATGTAGATAAAGAACCCTCACTCACCAACCTGGTTGGTGACATGCTTCATCATAGGGTTTCACCAGGGATGCCTACTGCACCTCTGGTGTGCTTCGACGCTTACTTATAGCGGAGTGCAAATATCAGACTAGAAAAGATTGTTATGTGTGATAAGTGCAAAAAATAAAAATAATTGTGCTGGTTAAAAAGTACACAGGATTCGTCCAAAACAGTTTTAATGGCGGTGAACCTGGCACTGAATAAAAACAAGTGGATGGTAAACACTGACGTAAATTGATCAGGTACATCCTATGTATTGATCACTGTATTGGTCAACATGTTTCAGCTTCTGGACGTAATTACACAAAGCTTTCTTCAGGACCTACAAAAAAGGGGGGCACCTTGGCGGTATAAGCTCACTAAGGCTTACTCTGACCTCAGGTGCAAAAGAACCGAATAAACTCACTGTTTTGAAGAGGCCTTCAAGCACTTCACAAAAGCCATAAGATGTCTGTAAAAATACATACATGTCAGGAGGCAAATAGATATATATTTGCAAACCATTGATCCATATGTTTGATTACTACATAAGAAAAATGGAAGAAATGTCATAGGCAAAAAATTCAAATCTATGATAAGCCCATTATTCGGGCATAGAAGATGACATTACTCCATATCTGCCAAAACTGGACGAAATCAGAAGAAACACAAACATTCTATATGCTAATCTTCAGATTTGTCACAGAAAACGAGTAAATCTAATCGATTCAACAGTTTATCGAATGTAAACTGACGGAAATGATTCCTAGGACTTGACTACAAATACGTCAAGTCAAGTCAAAAAAGCTTTATTTCGACAAAGACTGTATCATAAAAGCATTGACAAACAAACATAAAAGGTACAATTTATCGAAAAAGAAGCATATAAAACAAGTATTAGTATCTGGGGAAGGACTAACCATCTGATTGCTTTACACCAGCCTAAAATAAGTTGCAGTGTTAGGGACTTCCATTAGTAATAGATTTAAAATATGATCATTATAAATAATTTTTTATACAGTAAAATCAAGGTTTAGAAATTTAGCCACACCACAGACCAGCACTAGGCTAGTATCAGATCGTAATATTCTTAGTGCCACACGGTAGTTTGATGTGCCCAGCATTCGGCAAACGGGGCCTAGCCATCTACTTCTTGGATTTAAGAGTAAGCCTTAGCGAGCTTATACCGCCAAGGTGCCTCCCTTTTTTGTAGGTCCTGAAGAAAGCTTTGTGTAATTACATCCAGAAGCTGTAACATGTCGACCAATATAGTGATCAATACATAGGATGTACCTGATCAATTTACGTCAGTGTTTACCATCCATTTTTACACTTGTTTTTATACAGTGCCAGGTTCACCGCCATTAAAACTCTTTTGGACGAATCCTGTGTACTTTTTAACCAGCACAATTATTTTTATTTTTTGCTCTTATCACACATAAAAATCTTTTCTAGTCTGATATTTGCACTCCGCTATAAGTAAGCGTCGAAGCACACCAGAGGTGCATTAGGCATCCCTGGTGGAACCCTATGATGAAGCATGTCACCAACCAAGTTGGTGAGTGAGGGTTCTTTATCTACATTTGATTGATTTGTCATTGGCACATTATTACACACAGATACTTTTTTGCTTTGTATATATTTGTATTTCTTTGTACTTACACACTCTTTTGTTGTTTAACTACAGTTCGGGCTGTAGCCTTGTCTAAAGTTCCGACGGGAATTAACATGGGGAAAACGCGTTTTGGGTCCCCCCGTTTGTCTCGACCCCCACTTCGCAGATCACCCCAAAACTTTCAAGACAGCAGCTGAAGTGAGTGGCAAACTAGTTTTGAAAATTTCATGAGGATTCATCAAACAATGCCAAAGTTATTGGCAAATGAAAAAACGCTCTTCCTATGAAAATGACATCCGAACTATAACTACCTACTGGCAACAGCCAGTAGGTAATTTTTGCTTATCTCTGTTTTGTTTTGTGTGATGAGATATATGTATCTACTATGTACTATTAATTTGCTACAAAAAAAAACAAAAAAAGGAGTAGCTATCACCAGTGCCTCAAGGACCGCACCTTTGTATTTAGATTACGTTTTACTATTGGAGACCAATATTGTCTACATTAATGTTCTGGAGTCTTTTCTTACTCACCAGAAAGCAACATGGGAGCTGTATCCATCTCTTCCAGTTGCTCCCCTCCTTCCTAGATGTACCTTCTCCAATTTGGATTCTTGCATCTCTGCATGCAGCTTTGTATGTTTCGATGTTATGTTAGTTTTCTGCAGTAAAACCAATTCACATTACTTTTATAATAAAAGTGTTTGTATCCAGACCTTGCTTGGAAGTAATCCACATACAACCTTGCAGGTTCTTTTTGAAGGTCTCTCTTTGTTGGCTTTCAGATATCTTGCTCGCTGGAAGTTTAGAGTTTCTGTTACTCCTGTCACTTAATGGCCTTGCAGTGCACACATGGATGGACACCAATAGTGTGACCAGAACCAGCAATGGGGGCAGACACAAGTTAGCAGCACCCTGGGCCCTCGTGGTGTCAGGAACAAAGAAAGCACAATGAGTGAATGGGAATAAGTGAGCCTTTATCAAGGAGTGGTCTGTAGTTCCTGGGGGCAAAAAGTTTGGTGCGGTCACCACTTGTCTTATCAACCCTCTTGAAAAATTGTAAGAGTCTATTGATCCTTAGGAGGCAAGGCCTAGTCTTTTGTGTATTTTTGAATTCTTCAAGAATCTCCACTGGTTTCAATCTTTTAGATTATCTGCTTCCCCGACCAAATGGCCATGAGCCCAATTGGAATTGCCCTAGCAGCCCTAGTTGTGTCTATTTTTCTGGATGTTGGAGCCACAAGTTAACTTTCTTTTTCTGTCAAAACAGTGAAATGACTCAGTCTTCCCTGCCTGTTGTGGCTGCTGTCTTGCTCCAATGTGCTGATGCCTAGATCATACGTGTATCTCTCCCTGTACTCTCTGCACATCCCTGGTGATCTGCCTCTTTAAGGTTATTTATATATCTTCCACAAAGCTCTTCTTGAAGCTCCATGTTTGCTTTCGAACCGAGGGGCATATTTACAAGGTAAGTGGTGGAATGAGGCGTTAGCCTTCCTGGCTTAACGCCTCACTCCGGCAATTCAGAAACGCAGGGCTGCAACATACTTACATGAATATGGTGCAGCCCTGCGTTTCCCCCTGCGCTGGCGCTACACTTAGCAGCCTAACGCCAACGCAGGGACCCTTGCACCATAGTGCAAGGGTGTCTGTGTGCAGGGGAAGATTGTTTATGTGCAGGAAGGTCCTCCTTCCTACACATAAACAATCTTTAAATGCCGTTTTGTAACTTCTATGTGTGCTGTTTAATGCAGCACACATAGAAGTTACAAAACTGCATTAAAAAAAAATATTGTTTATGTGCAGGAAGGGAGACCTTCCTGTAGATAAACAATCATTGCCCTTTTGCTGTTTTCTTTTAATTTGTGCTTCTTTTCATGTGTGCTGCACAAAGCAGCACACATGTAAACAGCAAAAACTAGGAAAAATTTAACATTTCTCCTTGTTGCGCCATGGTAAAACCAGGTTTTCCCTGGTTTTAATTTTGGCGCTGCCTCCTATTTACGCTCGTTAAAGGCTCCATGCGCTGTGTCCCTATCGTGCATGTAACCATGACATCACTACAGCCTCCTATGTAAATAGGGGGCAGCGTCAGAATCAATGGGTGTTGTGGTGGAACGCCCACAGCAACACCCATTGCCCTCCCCTTTCATTTTATGTATAGCGTGAAAGGGGGCCTTATTTACAAGGCAGCGTTAAGCCACATTAAGTGGGCGCTAAGCCGTGTTAAGTAGCTTAATGCTGCTTTGTAAATAAGGCAAAGCCCCTATCGCCGCAGGAACGTCGTAAAAAGTGATGTTCCCGTGGCAATAGGGGCTTGTAAATATGCCCCTAAGTGTGATATTAATTAACATGAGTTTGTAATGACCTCCATTTTAAATGCAATAAATGATTTTGAAGAATATATGTCTTAGTATTTCTCATCGTGTCTCTTAAAAACATCTTCGTGTGTACTGTTGGTTGTTTTCAGTGGTGCCTTTTGTAACTCTTCCTGGATTCTCTAACAGCGTGTGGTCCTGCACTGCAACCTTAGGCAAATCATACTGATTCGTCCAGGTTTCTGATTGTCTCATCACTTCACATCGTTTCCGGGTCTGTCTATGAATCTTGCAAAACACATCTAAAAGTCTTGATCTGTGGCCCTTGGTTTTGCCGGTCTATGCCTGGAGCACCTGAGTCTCTCCTTTTTCTTCCTCATTGATTGTCTCATCCGTCTCAACATCGACTGCATGGTACTGAACACCAAGGCATCGCTCCTGGATCTCTGCAGGGCACCATGCATTCTCTGAAATATCTCCTTCTAGAACCCCTAGAGTGTCCTGTCCTGCACTTCCTTTCACATTTGCACTTATAACTTCCAGCATTCCCGGACCCCCCTGCATATATCTCCAAATCTACATGCTTCCCTTTGCTCTTTTCTGAGTTTCTACTCCTATGTCTCTCTGATTGGCACCCGTCTGATTTGGATGAATTCTTCTTGCACACTACTATGTGGATAGTTTTGTGAAGCAATACTCCCGTATCGGAGTCTCCTCCTTTGCTATCCCGTGAACCTGTCTCGGAATCTTCTGGTGTTTCATTTTTTTTACCTTTCTCTTTCTTTTCTTTGGAACTCTTCTTTTTTTCTTTGGCTTCATCTTTCTGTGCTGTTTT
Organism: Triturus cristatus; assembly: GCF_964204655.1. Taxonomy (NCBI): domain Eukaryota; kingdom Metazoa; phylum Chordata; class Amphibia; order Caudata; family Salamandridae; genus Triturus; species Triturus cristatus. The sequence goes on from NC_140592.1 coordinate 466,545,162, forward strand.
TTTCTGAGTTCCGGCCGACTCTTCTCCTGAGCTGCCCCGTGTCTCCTTCCCTTTTGTCTTCTTTCGTGTGCTGCTCAGTGGCTCATTTCCTGAGGTAACCTTAGTCCCCTTTCCTCCCCTTTCCAGGGACCTTCTCTGTTTCACTTTTCCTCCCCCTCCTAGTTTTTTCACTCTCGAAGGTGCCCGGGCCTCTTTGCTGGACTTTCTTGCCTTAGCTCCTTGCGTCGCCCTTGACGGACGTCTCTTTGACTTGTTCCTCGATTTCGCCCGTGGCCTTTCTCCTGGTCGTCTCTGTGTTCCTGTTCTTGTGCTTGCACGTGACCCACTCCTCTGTCTCGTTCCTGACTTGTCTCTTGATTTCGCCCGTGGCCTTTCTCCTGGTCTTCTCTGTGTTCCTGTTCTTGTGCTGGCACGTGATCCACTCCTCTGTCTCGTTCCTGACTTGCCTCTTGATGTCACCCGTGGCCTTTCTCCTGGTCGTCTCTGTGTTCCTGTTCCTGTATTGGCACGTGACCTACTCCTCTGTCTAGTTCCTTGCCGACTTTTTGAGGAACCCTGGCTTGTGTTTCTTTGCCTCGATGTTCCCTTTGCACGTTTCTTGGATCCTGTTTTTGCCTTGCCTGTGTCCGTCCATTGTTTTTTTCCCACACTCTTTTTTGGTTTCTTCTTGTTCAACTTGGCCTTGCCTGTCTTCTTAAGTAATGAAAATAGTGGCATGTGGTACTGCTTGTGGCCTGTGTTGTGTTAGTATGGGACAGGCATATTTAGGTGGAAAAGAAATGTGCCCCAGTCTGGGTGCATAAAGAGACATAGCAGGGCCCACTCATCCACCACCCCCCAGCCACCCACCAATCAGGGCTGCTGCGAGTTCCATGACGATCAGAGAGTTCTCAACACTGTGTGATTGGCTCTGTGGAGGCATGTCACAATAGGTTCATCTGTATGCAACAGTGCAGGCAAAACATTCTGATATTGTCATGGGGCTCATCGCAAATGATGCACTCTCCATACTGTCTTTTGATTTTGTGGAATGGTTGTGTTTCCGGCTGCTCCTGAGACGGCGCTCATTGTCCTACCAGCTAGATTTTCAGGAGATTCACAATGATTATTTATGAGGTGAATGTACATAAAATGCATTTCAAAGGAGGTTACTAGGACATTTCCTGGCCTTTCTAAAACTTACGTGGTTCTTACTTTGTTTGGTCAACGAGTCTAGCTCTCTGCATGTATATGAGTACTTTCCACATACTTTAGCATACCGGCATTTCATTTTATTTAAGCATAGCTTACACCTAAGCACTTTGTGAAGTATGAAAAAGGCATTAAGGGTAAAAGGCAGCAGAACGTGCTATTTACAGTTGGGAATGAGCATGCAGTTAGTAGAGACTTATTGGAGAACGAAAAAAGACCGAACATGGAGGTGGTTTCAGAAAAAGAAGGGGGGGGGGCAACAGCATGGCATAGGTAATGGAATCCCATAACGTTAGGGCAATGTGGGAGATGGAACAGTGAATCAAAAGGAGCAGAGGGCCACCTAGAGCTGGTGGAGGAGAGTGAACAGAAAATCAAAAGGAGCAAAGGGCCACCTAGAGCTGGTGGAGGAGAGTGAACAGAAAATCAAAAAGAGCAGAGGGCCACCTAGAGCAGGTGGAGGAGAGTGAACAGAAAATCAAAAGGAGCAGTGAACCACCTAGAACTGGTGGAGGAGAGTGAACAGAAAATCAAAAGGAGCAGAGTGTCTCTAGAGCTGGTGGTGGAGTAAACAGAAAATCAAAAGGATCAGAGGGCCACCGAGAGCTGGTGGAGGAGAGTGAACAGAAAATCTAAAGGAGCATAGGGTCACCGAGAGCTGGTGGAGGAGAGTGAACAGAAAATCAAAAGGATCAGAGGGCCACCGAGAGCTGGTGGAGGAGAGTGAACAGAAAATCAAAAAGAGCAGAGGGCCACCTAGAAGTGGAGGAGGAGAGTGAACAGAAAATCAAAAGGAGCCAAGGGAGCAGAGGGCCACCAAGAGCTGGTGGAGGAGAGTGAACAGAAAATCAAAAGGAGCCAAGGGAGCAGAGGGCCACCAAGAGCTGGTGACGGAGAGTGAACGGAAAATCAAAAAGAGCAGAGGGCCACCTAGAAGTGGAGGAGGAGAGTAAACAGAAAATCAAAAGGAGCCAAGGGAGCAGAGGGCCACCAAGAGCTGGTGGAGGAGAGTGAACAGAAAATCAAAAGGAGCCAAGGGAGCAGAGGGCCACCAAGAGCTGGTGGCGGAGAGTGAACAGAAAATCAAAAGGAGCAAAGGGCCACCTAGAACTGGAGGAGGAGAGTGAACAGAAAATCAAAAGGAGCCAAGGGAGCAGAGGGCCACCAAGAGCTGGTGGAGGAGAGTGAACAGAAAATCAAAAGGAGCCAAGGGAGCAGAGGGCCACCAAGAGCTGGTGGAGGAGAGTGAACAGAAAATCAAAAGGAGCCAAGGGAGCAGAGGGCCACCAAGAGCTGGTGGAGGAGAGTGAACAGAAAATCAAAAAGAGCAGAGGGCCACCTAGAACTGGAGGAGGAGAGTGAACAGAAAATCAAAAGGAGCCAAGGGAGCAGAGGGCCACCAAGAGCTGGTGGAGGAGAGTGAACAGAAAATCAAAAGGAGCAAAGGGCCACCTAGAGCAGGTAGTGGCGTAAACACAAAATCAAAAGGAGCAGAGGGCCACCCAGAACAGGTGGAGAAGAGTGAACAGAAAATCAAAAGGAGCAGAGGGCCACCTAGAGCTGGTGGAGGAGAGTGAACAGAAAATCAAAAGGAGCAAAGGGCCACCTAGAACTGGAGGAGGAGAGTGAACACAAAATCAAAAGGAGCCAAGGGAGCAGAGGGCCACCAAGAGCTGGTGGAGGAGAGTGAACAGAAAATCAAAAGGAGCCAAGGGAGCAGAGGGCCACCTAGAGCAGGTAGTGGCGTAAACACAAAATCAAAAGGAGCAGAGGGCCACCCAGAACAGGTGGAGAAGAGTGAACAGAAAATCAAAAGGAGCAGAGGGCCACCAAGAGCTGGTGGAGGAGAGTGAACAGAAAATCAAAAGGAGCAGAGGGCCACCTAGAGCTGGTGGAGGAGAGTGAACAGAAAATCAAAAGGAGCCAAGGGAGCAAAGGGCCACCAAGAGCTGGTGGAGGAGAGTGAACAGAAAATCAAAAGGAGCAAAGGGCCACCTAGAACTGGAGGAGGAGAGTGAACAGAAAATCAAAAGGAGCCAAGGGAGCAGAGGGCCACCAAGAGCTGGTGGCGGAGAGTGAACAGAAAATCAAAAGGAGCAAAGGGCCAACTAGAACTGGAGGAGGAGAGTGAACAGAAAATCAAAAGGAGCAAAGGGCCACCTGGAGCTGGTGGTGGAGAGTGAATAGAAAATCAAAAAGAGCAGGGGGCCACCTAGAGCAGGTAGTGGTGTAAACACAAAATCAAAAGGAGCAGAGGGCCACCCAGAACAGGTGGAGAAGAGTGAACAGAAAATCAAAAGGAGCAGAGGGCCACCAAGAGCTGGTGGAGGAGAGTGAACAGAAAATCAAAAGAAGCAAAGGGCCACCTGGAGCTGGTGGTGGAGAGTGAATAGAAAATAAAAAAGAGCAGGGGGCCACCTAGAGCAGGTGGTGGCGTAAACACAAAATCAAAAGGAGCAGAGGGCCACCTAGAGCTGGTGGTGGAGAGGGAACAGAAAATCAAAGGAGCAGAGGGTCTCTAGAGCTGGTGGAGGAGAGTGAACAGAAAATCAAAAGGAGCAGAGTGTCTCTAGAGCTGGTGGTGGAGTAAACAGAAAATCAAAAGGATCAGAGTGCCACCCAGAACAGGTGGAGGAGAGTGAACAGAAAATCTAAAGGAGCAGAGGGCCACCGAGAGCTGGTGGAGGAGAGTGAACAGAAAATCAAAAAGAGCAGAGGGCCATCTAGAAGTGGAGGAGGAGAGTGAACAGAAAATCAAAAGGAGCCAAGGGAGCAGAGGGCCACCAAGAGCTGGTGGCGGAGAGTGAACAGAAAATCAAAAAGAGCAGAGGGCCACCTAGAAGTGGAGGAGGAGAGTGAACAGAAAATCAAAAGGAGCCAAGGGAGCAGAGGGCCACCAAGAGCTGGTGGAGGAGAGTGAACAGAAAATCAAAAGGAGCAGAGTGTCTCTAGAGCTGGTGGTGGAGTGAACAGAAAATCAAAAGGATCAGAGTGCCACCCAGAACAGGTGGAGGAGAGTGAACAGAAAATCTAAAGGAGCAGAGGGCCACCGAGAGCTGGTGGAGGAGAGTGAACAGAAAATCTAAAGGAGCATAGGGTCACCGAGAGCTGGTGGAGGAGAGTGAACAGAAAATCAAAAGGATCATTAGGTCTCCAGAGCTGACAGTGGACAGCAAGACATAGTCATCAAGTTTTTGAAAAAGAAAACATAGATTTGAGATCCATGTGAGAAATCAAACAGGAAGGGATGTTAACAGGACTGAAAGGTGACGCCAGCTCTTGCTCTACAATGACGTGCATTGGTGTCATGCAAAGTGATGAGACAGTTCAGGCCTCTACTGTCAAATGAAGAGAGACCTATGAGACTTTTCCACCTCACTGACATACAAGCTGTTTATGCCTCGCAAAGAGGGTGGATTACTATTGCATTACAAGGGATGCTGAGGCCTTGTCACAACCCGTATAACATTTGGGCATTGTTTGTATTTAAGGAAACATTTCTTTAGACTACGTTCCATTGATATTGCTTATTAAGTTTTATTTCACCAAAGTCTTGGATGGCTATTGCACAAATTATGTGCTACAGACATGTGAAAGCAGTGGATTTTAAGGTTGGGTTTAAAAACCTTTAAGTGCTAAGGACTAAAGAATCCCATTCTTCAAGCAATAATGTCAGGCACTTAGTGCTGGGACTGCAGCTCTCAGTACTGGGACTGCATAATGAAAGATTACAAACAGCAAATGAGATGCCTCTACATTAATGAAACACACTTAGGGTCTGATTTACATGTTGGCGGATCTGGTCCGGCTGTTGCTTTTCGGATTGTTTTCCCGCCCGCCGCCTTGGCCGTCCGCCCGCTGCAGTTATGTTTGCGGATCTATGGAGGAAAGGCTGCCTGATTCCCGCCGTCTACACCTCAATCTTCCTCCTGCATCAACGGCCTCATAGGCAAAACTGGCTGTTGGAGGGACTCCTGCCAATATTACTGCTGTGCTGATTACAATGTGCCTTTCCGTCAAGGCAACTGTGGCGGGGAAACCTCCAAACATGAGTTGGCGGAATTGAAGAAAAAGAGATGAAAAAGTATTTTTCTTGGGTTTCCACTTCCATTTCTGTCTTGTACCCCATTGTCCAGGTCCCTCCTGTGCTGGTTCTACTTAGCCACAATGCTAAGCAATCCTGTTGTCACTGGAATCTACGATAGGCTTCTATGCCACTTATCTCACTATAAATTGTGTGTTAACATTTGCTTTGCCTCGTGTATTTTTACATTGTTCTCACATGCAATTTTTAAATGCCATGCATAAGTGGTCATCTTACAACCTATTGTGGTAAAATGTACACACTTGTATTCACCCTTAAAAATATATTTATTTGGTGGTGGTTGTAGGTGTTGTGCTTGTGGTGCCTGTGGGTGTACATTCAAGAGTGTACGTTGTTGGTGTACTATGCCATTTGTTAACAAAAGGGCATTGCACATTACCTACATATACATTTTGACCCTTTCACAATATATATGTGTGGCGAAGCAATAATGAGTAGTACTTACCTGTCTCCACACCACAAGGGACTCACTCTGTCAGGAATCAGCTGCCAGGACACTGCCAGCACAACGGGGACATCTAAAGTGACTCAGCGCAAGCCCGTCGGCCAGACGGCGACAGAGTACTGCTAGCCAACATAGAAGACCGCTGATGCAGTTTATTGATGTGTGAGGCCACATCAATAAAGTGCGGCCGGAACACTGTCAGCTCGGTGGAGAACTTGGAACCGCCCGCCAACGAAACAACGGTAGTACTGCCAAGATCTAGTTCAGGCCTTAAGTGCCTTAAGTGCTTGTCTTTGCACAGCATCTAATTTGTGACCCAATAATAATATTTTTGCCTTCAACAGATGCACTAATCTGTCACAATGCAAATAAGACCATTTTTTAAAATTCACAGACTCCTGTGGCATTAAAACTGACTAAACAAATACAGCACAAAATGACCATTTGGTAGAATTTGCATAATCCTGTCCCATTGCAAATACTGAGGCACGATTTCAGAGTCCTACAGAAAGGGCTGTAAATGCACAGATGGGGACCTGCTTGGACAGCAGATCCCCATGTATGTATTCACAGCTGCAGAATGCTGGCGTTTCCTTTGATAGCAGCTATGGATTTGAAAGGACATAGATTCAATCAAAAAATACATTTGCAAAGAGCATTTTGGGGAGCATGCAGGGGTCCTCACAGCCTCATTCATAGATGTGGAGCTTTCCCCTACAGACAGCTCCCACTTTCTGAATGGATACCATCCCTTTTGGGTGTCAGTGTCCAATGACTGGCTTGAAACTGCAACTGAGGCTCTATTCTATCCATGAGGAATTTCATAAGCGCATGGCTACCCAGAAGAGCATCCCAGTGCTATGACAACCAGGTACCATACAGATATGATCCCAATTAAAAAAGAGTTGTTTTCTAGCAGTTTCCTGACTGCTAGTTCTGATTTGGTTTGCCTTAGGTTCTGTGGGAGCATGTTCCAGAGCTTGGGTACAAGGAAAGTGAAGGACCCTCCTCCGCCCCTAGTCCGCATAATCCTAGGGATTTGAGAAGAGTTTCTGATTTTTAGATGGCGAGAAAGCAAAAGACACACTGAGGATGGATGGAATGCAGAGCAAATCAAACATTCATCCCCAGTCAAGAGATCTGGGTTAAATCGTTGTTGTATTGTTCAGCATGCCACCCCAGCCATATGCAAATCAGTCTTGACCCTGTTCCTCATGGGAACAGTCCAGCCTGAACTGCCATGCCAGGTCCTCCCTGGACCGGAAACAAGCATCATGGGACCGATTTCGGTATCACCCATCAGCCAGGCTAGCTTGACTCCAGTGACACAGTGAGCTCAAGACCCACGTCTTGGCATATCTGGCGCACTTTGGGCGAGAAAGCAAAAGACACACAGATGATGGACGGAATGCAGAGCAAATCAAACATTCGCCCCAGTCAAGAAATCTGGGTTAAATCCATTGTTCTTTTGCTCACCATGCCACCCCAGTTTAGACCCAGCCAAATGCAAATCGGTTTTAACCCTGTTCCTCATGGGAACAGTCCAGCCTCAAATGCCAAGCCAGGTCCTCCCTAGGAAAGTGACGGACCGTCCTCCACTCCTAGTCCTCCTAATCCTAGGGTTTCCAAAGAGTTGCTGATTGTTAGATGGCAGCATTCCGGTGGGGTTGTAAGGAGTAAGAAGATTTTGAATCAGTTTGGGACCCCTTTTATGCATCGCTCTGTGGGCCATACATAGTACCTTAAAGTGTGTCATACTGAGCACTGGCAGCCAATGAAAGCTTACCAGGGCTTTGGTAGAAGGGTGACATTTGGGAATTTGCTGCAGGATGTGTGCTGTGGTGTTTTGAATGACTTGAAGTCTTTTATGATGGACTTTGGCCTGCCCAGGTACAAGGAATTCGCATAATTAAGTCCGAAGATGACCAAACCTTGTACTACTATCCTGCGCGATGCCTCTGGTAACCATCTGAGCAGTTTTCTCAAGGTCCTTAGCGTGCCGAAGCAAGTTGCTGCCAGTTTTTTGGCTTTTGCTGCCATTGCCTTCTTATCGTCGAGCCAAAACCTAGGCTCTTGATTTCTGATTTTGTGGTAGGTTGACTGCCAAGGGCCTCAGACCAGTTCAGTTTTATCCATCTGGAGGGGTTATTTCCCACCACCACTCAGTTTTCTCCCGATTAAGTTTTAGGCTGCTTACCTCCATCTACTCCACAACATGTTTAAGACAGTTGTTGAGGGGGGGTCGAGGGTTTTGTCTGTTGGTGGGAAAAGGAGAGGATAATCTGGGTGTCATTGACATAGGATATCAAGGAGAAACCATGCTTGTTTCTGATTTCAGTCAGTGAAATGACATACAGATTGAGCATTGTTGGGCTCAGTGAGTGTAGTATTGTAGTAGATTATAATATGTTAGTAATGTTGCAATGTGCCTTTAAGTAATGTGTGTACATTTCAATGGTGCTTGACATCATTCGGTGCTGGAATGTTTACTGAATTGTCAGATTGCAGTTGGATTTATCTACGATCAGTCGTGGGTCTTGTTTCCTGAATAAAACTAAGCTTTTCAACAAATCTACTTATTCTTCCTGGATTACTTGGGAAACCCCTCACTACATTATTTGGCGACGCTTGGATGTATTGACCGGAACCACACATTTCGTGGGTCTTGTTTCCTGAATAATACTAAGCTTTTCAACAAATCTACTTATTCTTCCTGGATTACTTGGGAAACCCCTCACTACAGTGAGGACCCCTGAGCATCCCCACAGTTAAGAGAGTAGGCATCTGATAGTGTGGTCCCCTCACAGACTTGGAAGGTTCTGTTGTGGAGGAACGAGGTTAGCCACATATGTGCCAATCCGGATATTTCTACTTCCTTCAACCTATTGATCAGCACCTGGTGTGAGACGGTATTGAATACTGCACTCAAATCCAGAAGGAACCGAGCTCTGGTCCCACCTTGATCTAATATGATTTTAAGCCCTTTTGTGGCTGCAAGCTGAGCCCTTTCCATGCAGCTACCTGGACGGAAACCTGTGTGTGAGGGATGTAAAGTTAGTTTCCAAGTTTGGAGAGAGATTCTTATTGACATATTTCTCCAGGACTTTGCTGGGTCCCAGAAGAAGGGAGACGGGCAGGTAGCTTTAGCATTTTTCAGGGTCAGCCAATTGTTTTTCCAATAATGGCTTTACAAAAGCATGTTTCCAAATTCCTGGCACTGTCCCTGAGCTAAGTGAACATTTAAACATGTCTGTCAGCACAGAGATTATTGCTTTCCATCTTTTTAGCATAATGTCAGGGGGCGCTGCTTCTAGAGGGAAGCCCGATTATAGGGACTTTAGAATCTCTTCAGTATCTTCCTGGGTAATTTCTGGGAACAAGTTTAATTTTCCCAGTTGTGTATGTGGGGGCTTATAAGGTTTAGTGTCTTCTCCTTACGTGAGTAGGATATTGTTCACCTTCTCCAGAAAGAAGTTGACCGGCATATTGTAGCGTGATTCTGTTAATTGTAGGTTTCATCAGACTATTCACAACAGGTTAATCATGTGTATAGCCAATTGTGATTCACAAGAAAGTGAAATTACCCATTTTCTGTCCCCTTTACATAATGAGTCGCAAAGTGGACACTGAAAGTTGCAAAGTCATTTGCAACTCACAAGATATCATTGAGATTTTGGGTTGTGATGTATCAAAGCCTGCAATGTTGCAAACCACAGGGCTTTTGACCTTTTGACCACATAACCCAGTCGTACACCAGTGCAACAGCTAATCTATTTAGAGGAACACAGTGACACTTTTCAGCACTGGCATCATAGCCCCATTTTTGAAACATATGGCCTACCTAGGAAGATAGATTTACCCTCCATCCACCCAGAAATGCGCAGACAGAACAGGATTTTTAAAATTATGGAAAGTAATACCACCCACAATTAAATGGGCCAAAACCTGAGCTCAATATGGGCAATGTATGCTCCCACAAAGCTAGGTACAAAATCCACAAAACTTCTTTCAGCCAGTGCCATAGTGGAGATATTATGCACTCTTACAGAACCAAGATTGTATAAAGAAAGAACTTTGGAAGTTCTTTAAAGAATGGACTCACATTTGTATTAAGATTAGGGCTCCCGGTTTTATGGTATTTATTTTTTTGCCATTTCCGTCTGTATTTATCCATATTTATTTTTTGGGCATTTTTTCTGTATTTATCCGCATTTATTTTTGCAACAAGCAAAAGAGGACGCTACAGCTAGTATTTTTCCACATTTATTTCAGTCCCCAAAAACACATGTGCAACTGCTTGTACACGGGCACAAGAGCCGAGGGAACAACAAACTAAATGGCAATGAACTCAACACACACCGATCACAATGCAAAAGGGACACCACATGCCACCAGACAGACATGGGGTTAAGTGTGCGTCCAGCTACAAGAGTTGGATCTAGGACTAGTTGTTGCAGACCCAGAACAAGAGATAACATAGGCTAATGTTTTCCCAACATCCTGGGCCTGACGACATTATTTCGGACAACCCTCAGCGCATACAATCATCACTCACCATTGAACACTGTGCAGGTACATGCAGCAGAGGAAGGGCCTAATGACAGACAGCTGAACTCCAGGTATTTGCAATTGAGGGTGATCTCGGTGTAATGAGAGATAAAATTTTGCGCTGGGGAATATTGTCATCAAATATAGGAGTGGAAACAGTGACTGGGGCAACGCAAAACCTCACACCTCTCACAGGCTGCACCTGTCTACTTAACTATCGAGTACTCTCTATTTGAGAATTTCTGTTTTCCTTTGTGTAACTGCGTTTGCGCACTAACGTTTATCAACATTCTTTTTTAACAAAATGTGTATATGTAGAATACCAGCCTTTGATGTAAAACAAATGCTGCTTGGCCAAAAACTTTTCATCCTGCATTGTATTATTGGCATTATAAAAACACAGTTCTGTTCAGTGTGATCACAGCATGGTTGCCGAATTTAAAGTGCGAATACAGAATCTGTAACGGATCCTGACATGAAATGAGTGATGCCATTTCAGTTGAATAAACTGTTCAGATTTCTGGCCTGCTTCCACAACAAATACAGACCTATTACGACCTTACGACGTATTCGGTCACTGGGCAAACAGACTGAATTGCTTCTTACATGCATCTAATAAGGCTGACTATTTTCACACGGAATTTAACAACACCTGTATGGTGGCAGGACTTCAGACAATGTCAAGCACGTATCTTGTGGCAGATGAGCCAGTGTGTTTGCCACTGCCACTCTGGGCTGGCGGACACTTGGTTCATGGGACTGCAAGATGCAGGGACTAGGATAATGGTTCTGAAAACGTTTCTTATTTCACCTAATTTCTGTAAAGTTTACAATTTTCACAACGCTACTTGTAACATTCTCTCAAATTTCATGACCGAATTTCTGTGACTCATCAATGATGTCAGGCGTCACGAAATGTGATGTGGTCACTTGCGTGATTTGCAGGTATTGCTGGTGCTCTCGGTGCAATGTGTGCTTGTGGGCCTTTCGTTGGTGGTGGCAGAGTCGAGACCCGTCCACTCCAATGTGCACGTGGTGGTTTAGCAGTGTCTGTGAGGGAAAACATTGGCAAAGAGGGACGTTTATTTTTCATGGAACCACCCTCAGCCATTAACTACACGGTCCAAGGTAATAGCACCCAGTAAAGTATGAAAGGCATTTTAAAACTTTACACTTGAGTTTACGCAAATTGTTTTGCTGCTCTGCAAATAGCAAGCACAAACCGCAACAATGAGATAAAATAGGCTTCTATGTGGGTGTCTGTGTTTGATTTTCGAGTGCCCTATTCCCCTTTTTATGGAGATTGGTGACACCGGTTGCTTTCCTTTGGCGCTGCATGAGCAACACCTCAGTGATTGCTCGCTAATGTGCCCTTCCAAGAATCCTTTGTTTTGCTAATGCCCTGCTCCCTTCTACCTGGGCTGGGATGAAAAGCCATATTTCGGGGTGGGGGCTATGAAAACTTTCGGGGGGGGGGGCTGATTCTCCCAGCAATATGCGGAGATGCTGGGACGCTTAGGGGTGAGAAAACACAACAAAACCTCGTTAGCAAATAAATGGTCTTTTAAAGACCTGTGAAGTACTAGGTGTGGCTCTGTGTGTGCCCGGGAAGCTGTCTCAGCCCGGGCTGACACACACGAAGGGGGGGGGGGGCGGGGGTCACGGGTCTGAAGCTCTTTGAGCCCAATGGTGTTGTGTGCCATTAATCTGTCCCCTGAGGCCACAGAAATACACTTGCCGAACAGATGCTGAATGCAAAAGAAGGGCATGGCAGCAACAAAAGGAACAGGGGCTGGCAACTCTGGGCTGAAGCACGGCAGGCAGCCCGGCAAAATTTACTAGTATTTTGCTGTTTTTACATACACATACAGACAAAGGAAAAAAAATTCCGTCTGTATTTATATGTTAAAATCTTTTAAACGGAAAAACGGAGGCTGGAGAGTGGAGGATCATACAAAACTCGCTATAGATCTTTTGGAGAGTTTGGGGTTTGTTGTGAACAGGGACAAGTCTTGCCTGTCCCTGAGTCAGGAAACACAGTTTCTAGGGTTCTTGATAGACACCATTCAGGGCCAGTTGAGTTTACCTATGGACAAGATAAAGAAGATACGGAAAGAAATTCAAAGGGTTTTGTCATTAGATGTTATCTCTTTGAGAATGTTAGCAAGGATTATAGGTCTGTTGTCATCAACTAGTCAAGCTATTTTTCCAGGACCATTGAATTATCGTGCGCTTCAAAGATTGAAGAGCAGTCACTTAAGGCGTGGAATGAAATATTCTCAGGAGATTACCCTTTCTGGCGAGGCAAGATCAGAACTCATTTGGTGGCTAAAGAATATGGAGGCTTGGAATGGGAAAGCAATTTTCGGATCAAATCTGGAATTGATTATAGAGTCAGATGCGAGTTTGTCTGGTTGGGGAGCTCGTTGTGGTGCAACTTCGACAGGAGGTATGTGGACTGTAGAGGAAAAGTAGTTGCACATAAATTGCCTGGAACTGTTGGCAGGGTCTTTTGCTATAAGAGTTTCACAAAAGACAAGGCAAAGTGCTCAGTATTGCTGAGAATGGACAATGTCTCAGCGGTGAGATATGTGAACAAGTTAGGGCGTCCAAAGTCAAGGCATCTAGCGGATCTTGCGAGAGTGTTTTGGGAATATTGCTTGAATCAGAACATATTGGTTCAAGCAGAATATATACCAGGTCAGAAGAATGTGCAGGCGGATTGGTTTCCGAGGAATCAAACGGATTCCAGCGATTGGATTCTACACAGGTCGGTGTTTTCGAGGATAATGGAGTTGTGGGGTCCTTGTTACATGGATCTGTTTGCGAACAGGTGGAACACTCAACTGGAGAAGTTTTTCAGTTGGCATCCGGATCCGGACTCAGCTGGGATAGACGCTTTCAGGCAGGACTGGAGCGGCCTTCGACCTTATGCTTTTTCTCCTTTTGTGTTGATAACCAGAGTGACTTTGTTGGTGCGCAAGTGGATGGAGACGGTAGTGTTGATAACTCCCCATTGGAAATCTCAGGTTTGGTATCCCATCCTTTTAGAAATGTCGATAGATTGTCCAATCCTTCTCCCGACATTCCCAGAAATTTTGAAAGGAGCGTAGGGAGAGTATCACGAGTTGGTACTTTCAGGTCAGTAGAGAGTAATGGCTTGTAGAATTTCAGGAGAATCAGGGAGGTGTCAGGACTTTCGAATGAGGCTTCTCAACTTATTAGAGGATCATGGGCTCCAGGAACAAGAAAGATGTATAGATTGGCTTGGCAAAAATGGTTACGCTGGTGTTTGGAGAGGGATTTCGATCCCGTTTCAGTGGATGTAGTGTTTGTGGTAAATTATTTGGCATATTTGTTTGCCTCAGGTTTAGCGTACAGAACTATCAACTTGCATAGATCATCTATCGCTGCTGGGCACAATTTGGTTGATGGGGTCTCTGTAGGTCAGACTCTTTTGGTGAAAAGATTGATGAGGAGTGTAAGGGTTTCTAAGCCCCCGCTGGGTCAGTATTCCTCTACATGGGATGTTTCTAAAGTCCTAGAATATTTGGACAATTTGGGGTGCAATAGTAGTTTAGATTTAAGAGTATTAAGTGGAAAACTGACAATGTTATTGTGTTTGATCTCTTTTAGAAGAGTTTCTGATGTAAGGGCTTTAGATGTAGGAACAAGGATTTTTAATCCAGAAGGTGTTTGTTTTTATCTGTGCAGAAGAACTAAGACTAATTCTGATAGCATTTTCTATCCTTATTTTGATGGGCATGAACGTTTGTGTGTTGTACGTTGTTTAAAAGAGTACGAGAGGAGGACATCTTTTGTCGTCCTACAAAGGAAAAACAGCTGTTAATTTCATATAGGAAACCGCACAAAGCTTTTTCTAATCCAACTTTGGCGAGATGGGTGAAAGAGGTAATGAAAAATGCTGGTGTTGATGTGAATAGATTTAGTGCACATTCAGTAAGGAGTGCTTCTGCCTCTAAAGCATTTTTGCTAGGGGGTGTGTTACATGATATTCTAAGAAGTGCTGATTAGGAAATTCTATTTTAAGCCTGTGATGCATGCAAGTTCTTTTTTATTAGAGAGGCTTTGAACTTGCATAATCTTAGCCTCCGGTCTTGCCATAAAATGTAGATTTTCATCAGCTTCTATGGACAGAAAATCTGGATTTTATTAAAGACACAGAGACTAATATTATCCCTCCTCTCCCTACCCTTGTTGGTAATGGTTATTTGTTCTTTTTCAGCATGGGGTCAACAATGAAGAAGAAGATGGATTCTGTTCATATCCGGAATATATGTTTTGCTGGTTGTTAAAATGGATTTAATAGGGACTTATGTTTCGTTTAATGCAGCGCACAAAAAGAAGGAAATGTCATGGAGGTTCTGGCTCTTTGTTATGTTCTAAAGAACTTTGTTGTGTTCTATGTTCTTGGAAATGCTGCTGCGGTTGGCGCAATAATGAGGATTGCATAATATTAGCCTCTGTGTCTTTAATAAAATCCAGATTTTCTGTCCATCGAAGCTGATGAAAATCTAAATTATATGTAAAAATCCGTTTAAACGGAAAACCGGGAGCCCTAATTAAGATCCATAGTCCAAAGATGGCAACATTTGGAAAACAATCCTGGTACACTTTATGCAGCACAGGGCTGTGCAGATAGAAAGTTCTTGTTTGCGTACCTGTGTGTAATAAAGAGGAACAGTTTCTGCAACAATATTATCTGGGACTGTCTCCAACTTGCTTGGACTGTCCCTGCAAAAACAGTTGGCAACTATTAGAGTCTCAAATTAACCCTTGTCCTTCTGCGCTGGATGAACAGCAACAAGAATACGAATCCAGGCATGTTTCAGGATTCTGCGACGGACAAGAAAACACACTAAACTGGTGCTATGGGACGGTAATATTAAATGGGTAGTCCCAGTGGCTCAGGGCCTAATGTAAGGAAATAATCTGAGTGCATTTCGTTTCCACATGCAGTACTGCTGAATTTTCATTACACAGTAACACCGGAGATGAAGAGAATAAATCTGTGCAGTCATCAGAAACTTCATTGAGATGGCATGAACACCCAAAGATTTAGAAAAAGTAGCTTTATCGTAGGATCCACGCAAGAAGGAAACAGCGGTAAATGGAATCAAATCTAGAATCACACTTGAAGTACAGCAAGCAACACAGAGCTTCCAAAATATAAAACTGATTTGGAATGTGGATAGGAGAACATTCTACTTAGAGACAGCACAATGGAAAAATACAGGTAACAACAAACAAAAACATATAATATGCATCTCCCGGACAGCATGTAAAGACACAGAAGCAATTCACACATGAATATATGACTTACAATGCATGCCTTTACAATGAATGCCTTTACAACGCGGTCAGTACAACTACTGCGTTGTTACCACACATACCATTACTATGCACGTCATTACAACAACTTGTTGTAGGGGGGCGCTGGAGTTTGGAATAGTATAATTTACCATTCCAACTCCAGTCTGTGCAACAGTAGGGAAGGTGTTGGATTCAAAATCCAACACCTAAAGCCCCCTACATCAAGTCATTGTAATGACAGCGTTGTGAACGTTATTTCCGTTCACACATGATCCAAAACACAGTTCTGAAAAGTCATTGTCAAAACAGTTTTCTGCCCTGGAAGTCACAATGCTTTCTGGAGCTGGCACAGCGCTGGCAAAGAAGAAGCCTGTTGATGATGCACAGTAGAAAACATAGAATTGGATGCTGGAGGGGCTTAACAAGGTGGCTGTAGGTGCAATTAAGCTTTGAGAGCTGGAAAGAATGTGCAACAACATGTAGCTAAATTAATTTCGTCTTATCATTGTCACCCCTTCCCACTGGTTTCATTCCGTTTGGGTTACTGAAAGGGAGAAAATCGACCATCACGTTAAACCCTGAATGCTTTGCTGAGCGATTGAAGGTGGTTTCACTTAAGGGAACATATAAACAAACTAAGATGAATGATTGTTAAAATATATCTTAAAAAAAATGTTTCTATCAGGAAATGAATTAAAATCAGATTTGTGACCATGTTAAGATTAGAAAGCCATAGTTCGTAAGAAAAGATGAATTTATATTCTTAAAGGTTTATAAAGGAGTTTGTCTAGGAAAATGTTCTGTTTTGTTAAACTATGCAACGTTTTGAAGTTTATCTAGGCTGGCTTAATGTAGAAGCCTTCCTCTTAAGTTTCAGTGGAACCTGATGTTGCCGCTGCTAATTACAGCTCTTCTCACATTGCTAATTCTTCTGCTGCAAAGTGTAATGCTCCAATTTTGAACGATTACAGGAGCAGTGGGTCTTTTTACTCTTCAAAAAACAGCATGCTCGGAATCTGGCATGGCTTACACTATAGGGCATATGTATCAAATACCGTTATTGCGATTCTTAAAGAGCGATTTTTAGGGAATCGCTATTTGAGAATCGCAAAACGAGATGTAATAAAAAATTCGCAAATGTTTTGCGATTCCTTGGTATTCCTTAATTGCGATTAGCAAATTGCTAATCGCAATTAAGGAATACCTTCCTATTCATTCCTATGGGTTAGGAGGCCCATAGGAATGAACGGGAAGACATTCTCAATTTGCGATTCTCATTTTGAGAATCGCAAAATGAGAATGCATTTTCAAGGGTGCCAGGGTGTCAAAAGGACACCCTGTTGCACCCCTGAAATATGCATGTGTGCACATGTGGTGCACATACATGCCCTAAGGGCATGTATGTGCGCCACATGGCACTTTGAAAAATGCAAAAAAGTGCACTTTTCAAAGAAATCGCAAATTACCACCAACTTGAAGTTGGTGGTAATTTGCGATTCCTTACGTCCAAATCACACTTTTTCTATGCTTTATACATTGCATTAAAGGAATTTAAATGCAATCGCAAAATAGAGAATCGCAAATTTTGCAATTCTCTAATTTGCGATGCCCTTTTGGGATGATACATCCCAAAAGGCCTTTTTCCGTATGCAAACGGGCCGATTCTGAGAATCGGCCCATTTGCGAACGGGAAAAGGGCTTGATACATATGCCCCGAAATCAGCATTGACACAGTGCAACTCTTTTCAAAATGAGAACCTGGATTATCCATGTAGAGCCCCCAACATGTGTCTCTAACCTTCATCTTAGTGTCCAGTTTGACCAACACGCCCAACACAGGAGAGGTCCACTCACAAGAGTGCACTCTTCAAGCAAACATACTAAGTGGGACCAATCCTGTCAGAGCTGGGTGTTTTGCCCCCTAGTCACATGTTTCAATCACAGCACATCTACTTTGCCTTTGAACCTCCCGAGCTCAATAAAATTAGAACTACTGTATCAACCTATCTTTCAGACCTGGCTAGAGACCAGAGATTGTGACTGTCAAGAGTTCCTTGAAACATTGACCAAAACTACCATGCTTTGACCCCCCAACCCCATCACTCACTGACCCACATTCAACAGTTCTCTATCATAGCCCCAAATTTCTTACTTTACTTACTGACTCACGTTCACATGGCCACATTTCGCTTCTCACTGCCTCTCACCCATCTGAAATATCCAGTCACACATAGTTACCCACCCACTTAGGAACCCTCTTGAAAGAGCACTGTTGGACAGGGCTGTCAGGAACATGGACATTACCATATGAGCACACTTGAAAGTTCCAATGTGTGGCCATTCGTTTTTGACCCACAAGACCAAAAACATTGGCCTAAATACTGGCCTTTTCAAACCCGCCTATCTGGCATTGCCATAGTGCTTGACAGGCTAGTCCAACACTGGCAAAAAGTGACTCACCCATTTACACAAAACACACTTTCCCCATAGAAACAAAAATATACACTTGGGGCCCAATTCCAACATTTGGCAGGGGTCAGCGGGCCGCCACCAATGGACACCTGCATAGTCAAGAGTCACTGCTGCCCACCCGGCAGATTCCAAGCAATTTTGTGGTCTGGCGGGAGCAGGCAGCGTGGCGGTTCCTGCGGATGTGCCTCTTCCAAAGGTGGCAGTGGCTTTGAAAAAGGCACCGCAATGGGAACGTCATACAGATTCCCACACAGAATGGACTGTAAAAGTTCATGCCGTGCAGGGACTGGGGCGCATGCACACGTTGCGCCCCCCTGAATGCATCCCCAGGCTGAGGGGGCACTGCATGCAACTTACAATGGTCCTGACTGCTGCGCCACCACCAGAGAACGGCAGTTCCCTGGCGGAGCAAGTAGTCCAATTACAGTCCAACAGCCCAACTCGTAATAGGGTAGTCGGAACGCTGGTGCGGCGGTGCCTGGACTGCCACTGCCGCGCCACCACGAGTCTGGCAGTCCTCGTACCACCAGATTCGTAATTAGACCCTTGGTGTCTTTGCTAATTTTATTTTCCTTGCAGACTACATTTTATATTCTTTTAAAATAATTTTTATTGAGTTTCCATCCATACGATATCTCAATATAGCAGTGGCAGCAGTTACATATCGTATATGTTCTTTGGATCCTGATACACAGATTAAAACAACAGTACACTACCCTCTGTTAAGGACCTGAGTACAACTGATATCCAGTGCTATCCACTCCATACCATATTCGGATATAGAAACACTTTGTCAAAGAACATCTCTATTTAACGCAACTGTAAACAACCCATCCCCCTCCCTCCCTGGGTCACCGTGGGAAACACCTCCCCGCATCATGTGCTTCGGAATAGTTAGTACCACCCTCCGGGGCTTATCAGTAAATTCACAGACCCGAAGTAGTCTCTGGTCTTGACCCTTCCATCGACCCATCTCCATCCGACTGCGTTCCCTCAGCAGCTTGTGAAAGGGGATTCTCTCCAAGGGGGATGTCGAAGATCATAGCCTGCCATGCCCTCGCATCATCCTCCAATGCGTCATCCCTACGGACACGTCTCATGCGGATCAGTTCCGCTGTGGCCCATTGCTTTAAGTCTTAAGTGGGAGGCAGCGAGCCCATCCAGCTAATTGCAATCCTCCTTTTGGCCAGCACCAGTCCCAGCTGAAAAAAACTCCGTGTAAGCTTCTTACCCTTGGGCCTAGGAATAAGTTCCAAAAGCACCTGTCTAATAGAATATGGTATTGACCACCCTATCTCCTGTTGTATTCGTTCTAAAATTGCTCCCCAGAACAATTTCAGGATCGGAAAGTCCCAAGTCCAGCCCCCCTTGATTCCACGTCCTTTGCAAGGTGTCCAACTTTACCCTCTTCCGTTTGGATCCCCACAAGAGGTCCACCAATAATCGATACCGTCTGCGAAAATATGACCATGGGATACTATAGAGAGAGATTTGCAGAACATATAAGCAGCGTGGAAGGACCACCATTTTAATTAGGGCAATCCATCTCATCAGAGATAAGAGGAGGTCCCGCCAGAATTCAATTGATTTTTGAACACCCTCCACACATCTTCCCACATTATGGTCTAGATAGGCTCCCTGCGTGTGTGTCAGCCGATTCCCCAGGTAGCGAACCATGTCAGTAACCCAACTCCTCCCCACTACCGGCAGGTCTGCTATACCCAAATCCCATAGGCTGCCCATGGGGAAATGTTTAGATTTCCCTGGGTTAAGGCAAAGTCCGGCAAGGTCACCAAAATGAGTGAGCTCCTGGAGGAGCTTTGGGACTGCCATCCCGGGGTGCTGAAGGAATACCATGGTGTCATCAGCGTACATGGACACAACATGGATCGTAGTCCCCAACTGAACTCCCCAGCACGCCATCTGTCATCTGAGAGCAATTGCCAGGGGCTCCATCACGAGGGAAAGAGGAGCAGCGACAGGGGGCAACCCTTTCGCGTACCTCGTTGGAGTACCAGATACCTGGTTCTGGAGGCGAATCCGGGCCGTGGGTTTACAATACAGCAATGTCAGCCATCTTAAATAGTTGTCCCCTAATCCCATCCGGGCGAGAACCTGCCACATATAACCCCACTCAACAGTATTGAAGGCCTGGCGGATATCCAACAGACACAACTCCCACTCGGACACCCAAAGTTCCGGTGCATGGCATAAGTGCGCAAGTCTGCATAAATTACATGTGGTATTCTGACCTGGGATAAACCCAGATTGGTCCGGGTGGACCAGGTGAGTCATATATGGCAAGAGTCGGGCCGCCAGGACACCGCTCAATATTTACTCATCAATATTTCAAAGGGATATTGGTCGGTAGGAGCTCGGGGAGTGGGGATCCTATCCGGCTTAAGGATCATGGAAACCAGTGCTTCCAACATAGTGTTGGGAAGTGCCCCTTTGTCTAGGGCCTCCGTGAATACCTCAAGGAGATGATCTACCAATTCTGGAGCAAATGTCTTATAAAGCTCAGTCGGGAGACCATCACTCCCGGTGCATTTTTCGTTCTTCAATAGGTTAATGGATGTCAGTATTTCTTCCCTCGTAAGAAGTGCCCCGAGAGCCTCAGCCTCATCGTTGCTATGTACAGGAAACACTATATCTTCGGAAAAGTCCTGAAATGCAAGAGATCCAGCCCGGGCTACAGTTGTACAGGTCTGTCTTAGGTGTGACGCGAATTCTGGGACGATCGCGTCCTGAGTGTACAATATGTTCCCAATAGCATCACGAGCTGCAACACCGGAGCATGTTCCGTCTCCATCTTAATCAACCGAGCCAGTAGCGCTCCCGATCTGTCGCCCTCCATATGGAGCTGCTGTCTATAGGTGGCGTATTTGTGTTTCTCTAGCTGCGACCAGGCACAAAGCAACTTCCCCCTAACACGCACCCACTCCGTTGTATCTGCAGGGGAGCGAGGCAGCGCAGTCTCAAGGGTTTTTAAGCGTTTCTCTAGGGAATGGATATATGCGGTAAGCTGGCGGTGAACCCCATAGGTGGTCTTCATACAGACCCCCCCTGATAACAACCTTCATGGCCTCCAACTCTGTGGATCTTGTGGCATTGGACCCCCAGTTCTCCTCAAAGTAATGTCAGAGAGCTTCATTCACAGTCTGTACAGTTGGGGGATCAGTAAGGGCTTCAGCTCGAAGTCACCATAATGGGATAGGCGATTTACCCGGCCCGAGGGCCAGGGTCATCAGTAATGGCGCGTGGTCGGATAAATATTGTGGCAGATAAGAAACGGTCTCCCTGGCAGCGGCAAGGCTGGCCATGAGACAGCAATTATCAATCCGAGAGAGGGTGTTGGCTGTCGGAGTGTAGCAGGAAAACTCCCTCCTATCAGGATTACGTACTCTCCATATATCCCGTAACTGCATGCCCTGTAAGACACCCAAAAGGGATTTCACGATACAGGGTTTGGTATTGTCTCTAGGAGGCTCCCTATCTAAAGTCCCATCAAGTATACAGTTAAAGACTCCAAAGAGTAGAAATTCCGCACCCATGTACGGTGTCGCTGCCTTCAAGACTTTCTGGTAGAAATCGGGGCAGTCCAGGTTGGGTGCAGACACATTAATGATACATAATTCCTGTCCTTCCCACCTTCCAAACAGAATAACATACCGCCCTTCAGGGTCCAGTATGTGGTGGAGTTGCTGGAACCGAACCCCAGGTGCCACCCACACTAATGCCCCCCGTGCAAAGCTGGAATAAGATGTGGCATATATCTGCTCCCTCCACCGTTTACGTAAACATTTAATGGTATCCCCCCAGATATGCGTCTCCTGGAGACCCGCAATCGCTATGCCGTACCTCTTCAGAAAAGCGTGTACTCTACGGCGTTTGACTAAACCTGCCATCCCTCGATCGTTCCAATTAAGGAACTTTAGTACTTGTACTGTCATGGTAAGGCAGTAAGAATTTCAAGACATACAACTCTCCCCTCTCCGGGTGTCCCTTCCATCCCGTCCAGAACTCATGCGTCATGGTGTGATTCTGTGTGACCCAGTAAATTCCCAAACAAACAAACAAACTTCTAGAAACGAAAACCTTCGTAACCCTTCCCCCCTCCCATAGGCAGCAGTGTAAATGCGAATATACAGTTCCCTTTAAGCCATCATACATACTTTCCCATACCTCCCCCCTTCTCACCCAAAGCAAGTAAGGCTGTGCAAGAGAGTTGGTTACACCGGGGTGCAAGAATACTCTCAAGCTTCCTCGGCGGACTTAGTCTCTGATGGGGGCGTCGCTACTCCAACAGCCTCCCACGATCATAATACGGCCAACAATTGGCTAGACCTTCGACCCATACTGTAGTCTAAAGAAAGAAAGAAGAAGAACTTCAAAACCACATTAATCTAGAGGCCATTACCCCATATTCAGAATGCCCGACCCCCTAGCATCCACCCCATGGTAAACAGGTCTGGCTCCCAGGTCTCAACATATATCAGCCACTCGCAAACTTATCTGTAAAATTCAGCAGTCCATATAAAGCTCAGAGAACTCAGTCCCATCTGCTGCCGGAGCCACCTGTGCCGGTTTCAAGTTCTGGCGCCGCGTCCACCGAATCCAGAATAACCTCGGAGTCCTGATGCCTGCAATGTGCCATCCTGAAGGACTGTGATTCGTCCCAGGCTCATCTTTTTCTTTGTGGGAGCTCGTCGCTGAGGCAGACTACGACTCCTCACAGGGGGCTGTGAGGGGGGTGATTCCGCGGAGCTCGTAGAAGGGACCAAGCACCCCCCTCCTCCGGAACCCTGTTGTCTAGCCAGTCTCTTGCTTTCTCTGCTGAAAAAAGAATAAGACCCGGCCTTCACTTTCAAAGCGCAGCTTTGCCGGGAACATAAGGCTGTATTTCAAGTTCAGGTCTCTGAGACGTCGTTAAATTGCAATGAAAGTCTTTCTCTGTTCTTGAACACGCTGAGTATAATCAGGGTATATTGCTATGGAGTGACCCTCAAAAAAGAATCGCCGCCCACTGCGAGAGAGCTACAGCAGGAGATCCCTATCCCTGAAATTGAACAACTTACCGATGATGGCTGGAGGAGGAGCTTCATCTCTAGGGGGGCCTACCAGTGCCCTGTGCGCCCGTTCCACACTGAAGAATTTGGACAGCTGGTTGGGTGCCATTTCGCTGGTGATCCAATCTGCTAAGAAGAGGTCTGCTGCAGGGCCTTTCGCCCTCTCAGGGAACCCCACAAATCTCAGGTTCCCTCTTCTGGACCGGCCTTCGGAATCCTCGGCCTGGTCATCAAGTTTGATCACCTGTTGCTTCAACTCCACTACCGTGGCACTGAGATTCTTAACCTCATTCTTCAGGGTCACTGTGTCCTTCTCAGTAACTGTCACTCTATCCGAGACCTTTTGGAGGTCGCACCTCAACAAATTGATGTCGATGGCCACGGCGTCGATCTTCCGGATCATGTTGTCTCTGGTCGACTGAAAGGCGCGGATAACATCCATTAAGGTTGGCGAGCCATCTCCAGCCCCCGCCACTGCTCCATTGTCGGGTTCTCTGCCATCGCTTCTCTCCTCCGGGCTATGCAATATTGGTTGGGTATAGTTCAGGATTTTATTGGATAGAGACTTTGTCGTTTTATCTTTACCCATATTGGCCAATTCATTGTGCAGAATCGGTCTTGAACACGTCTCCCGACCTGGGCATGGGATATATACGATTCATTGGGGGCCACCCCGGTCGTAGTCCACATCCTATGTGCCCCGAACAATACAGTTCCAAGTCCCAGGATATACAGAGGTATTGAATATGACCTTGGTGGCTACATAGCTATACAACTCTGTCCCCAGAGTGGCGGATCCTCCTACCAACGGGCGCCCACCAGCTTCCTATCCAGGTCATCCAGTACACTCCCGTTCTGCAGTTTTGGCACCGGAAGTGATCCACTTCAATCCCTGCCTCTCACCGCTAGCCAGCCCCAGGTTTTTGGTCTTTGAATTCCCATGCTGGCCCACAACCCAACAGATCGGGTCCCAGTGGTCGCAGCACTGCCACAGCGCGCTATCCACCTCCCAACTCGCCGTCCGTAGTTGGTACCGGCCATTCAGTTTCCAACAATCTGTGTGGGGGTCTTTACTTGGAGCTACTGCTCACCGTGGGGTCAGGAAGACAACAGACTGTTCACTGACCCCTCCTGGCGTATTCCTTTACCACCGCCGTCAGCACCGATTGCTGTTATTCACTGCAGGGACCCGTGGGGCATATCAACACACTCACCCCTTCGATCGGTCCAGTCAGCACTGAAAGGGCTCCTGTCTCTGCCGGCACAACGGAGAGCTTGCGTCTGTTGTCTCCAGCGCAGCGGCTACACGTCTCAGAGCCAGGAACATCCATCGAGCCGCCACACCCGTCTAAGGCTCATTACTGGAATCAGAGCAAAAGATATGAGTGACTCCATCTACAGGGGTCCTAGGGCCGCATAACGCCTTCGGTTCGGTCCGGTCCCACCAGAACTGCCGCAAAATGGCTGCCACCACTCCGCTCGATCAGAGCTCCAGGTCAAAGGAGACAATCTCAGCAGCTCAAACCTCCTCCAGGCTATAGGTAAAGGTCTCCCACCAGTGAGGAGCTAATGTGACAGTGACATGTAGATGTCTCACCGTCACATTAAACAGCTATCATTTACAGGGGAAAAACCCCAAGCATCAGCAGTCATAATTAATTGAAACTCTGAATGGGTTTCTCTTCAGTTGAGCCATGTTGTACACACTTAAGAAAATATACATTTATAACTCCACCCTTCTTATCTTATTAGAGAGTGGGGTGTATTTAAATAATCTTGCTACCCCACCTCATCCTCTGGAAGATGGAAATGGGTGGTGTTAAGAAGAGCGCAACATGCAGCTGAGTGACGTGTAGATTTGTCTAACAGGTAGTGGAAAGTTAAACACCCAAAGCTTTTTATCAGAGCTCCAAGAGGAGGAGGCAATAGGCAAGGGACATCACCAAGCTCACCAGAAATACAAGGGCTGTGCATTGGCAAGCTCTATCAATGCTGGATCGTCACTTCTTAGACAGGCACAGTTTGCAAATGGGCTTAACTTGCTCAAGGTGAAAACCAGGCATAAACGACCTGTGCTCATTCTAATCTAACTTTATTTAAGTGAATGAGGCCACAAAAGGCCAGGGGCATGGACCAAAGGCCCTAAGACAAAATACACTAGTGCTCAATAGCCTACATCAAACTGTCTTTTGGGCCATTTCCCTTATCTTAAATTGTATGATTCAAATACTCAACTTCTGAAGATGGAAGGTTACATTTGTCCAAATGCATTGTCATACATGTTTATTGATGAACAGACAATACTTTGCCTAAGATTTAATTGATCCTACATGTGAATTACAGAACAAACTTTTTCACATACTGCAACAAGGTTTTGACCAAGGATTTTTGGGTAAAAAAGAATTTGAGTACCTAAAAAACATCCATCCCCGCACCCCGGTCTTTTATGTACTTCCCAAAGTACACAAAGATCAACATCATCCACCAGGGAGACCAATAGTCTCCGGATGCGAGTCACTAACAGAACCTATTTCAAAATTTGTGGACTTTTTCTTAAAGCCATTCATGTCAGAAGTAAAATCTTATCTGAAGGACACCACCGATTTTTTAATCAAACTAGAAACAATGGATTTTGAAGAAGACTCACAATTCTTAGTGACGCTAGATGTAACATCATTGTACACGGAGATCCCGCAAGATGAAGGCCTAGCGGTGATTAAAACCTTCTTAGACAGTAGACCCAAACCTGAAAAAATCCCGACAGAATTCATCATGGAGCTAGCCACGTTTGCCTTAAAGAACAACTATTTTTGCTTCAAAGAGGACTTCTATTATCAAATTAAAGGCGTGGCGATGGGCTGTCCTTTTGCCCCTGAGCTAGCGGTCCTCTATATGTCCAAATATGAGGACAAATTTGTCCATAATAACAATCCATTTGCTGACTGTGTCAGTAGCTGGGTCCGATACATCGGCGATGTTTTTATGGTTTGGTCGGGTGATGAGCAAAATCTACAATCCTTCGTCAATTGGCTCAACAACAGGACACCTGATATAAAATTCAGTATGAATTGTTCTAAATTTAAAATGCCTTTCCTGGACGTTGAGGTTTACCCTACGAATGGACGTTTAATGACGACACTATACAAGAAAGAAACTGACCGAAATCGATCGCTGCATTACTCTAGCAACCACCCACGCAGTCTAAGAGAGAATTTGCCCTATGGGCAATTTCTGCGAATTCGCAGAAATTGCTCATTTAGAGATGAATACTTTCTTCATGCTGTGGAAAAGTGGATTTCCCTGATCAGTTATGTCCCCTATCTTGGACCCCAACGGTTCTATATGCATGTTACAAGTACATGTATGTTCTCTCCAGTTCCAGTTTTGAAGACGCAAATACATGTGCGTCCACCGTCAACATGTTCTCTGTCAGATCCGCCATCAATGGGCTGGATAGTTAATTCCTAAGTAGGAAAGGCCACCGACTTTATATGGCTCAGTTACTCCATTTTTACAGTTCAGGCGAAGTAGGCCCGATTCTGTCCTCAAAGCCTTTCCCTGCTCTCTGTCTCTGACAAGCGTCAGCTTGAGCTTGCATCTGTATCCCTGAACTTTGTCCTATTTCCTGTGCAGCTAACGGTGCCTGCCTCGGCCAGTTTAGCCTGTCTGCCAAGAAGCTGTATTTCACCTTCGAATTATCTACTTTGCTCTTCAGCCGATGCATTCCTGTCTAGTGATTTAGGTAAACATTTCCTTTAGCTCTCGTGCAAAGGGCTGTCCTCCTGCAAGTAATTCATAGCCCAGTTGCCATGGAAAGTTTTTGCCTCTTGCATCTCACATAGACACTTAGGCGTTTGTGCACGCACACAGTCAGTATAGAATAGATTCTGTTCGAAAGTCCTTCAGTCCTTCCTTGTGGATAACATAGTTCTTTAAACATAGGATGTTAGATATGATTTGGGATTAGGTTGACTTGACCCCTTAGACTTTTCGTCTCCACACGTAGAGTTAGTGACGAGGCCCCTTCACCCCCTAGTTACACGTCAATTACACGTCATGCTGCTGCGCGCGCATCTATGTCAAGTATTATCTTATAGAACCACCTATATTTGATAACTTTAACCAATTATGTTTCTTTTTACTCCTTATTACGCCTAGTTTCGTTTACGTAATTAATATGTCACTTTTCTTATCAAATGTTACGCCTCCTACATTCGTTTCATTATAATGTAATAACTATAAAAATGTATGTCTGTCAATAAAGAATCGTACTTCACTTCCTGAACCTTCTTGGTGACGGAACCTGAAGGCCGCCACTCGAGTCGGCCATTTTAGAATAAAGCCCATTCAGAAACCTCTTATACCACGGATTCTGCCTCTTATTATTTTGAGCTATTTGTTTCGTATGAAATTCAGATCGGTAATGGATAATATTTTATTTACCACATAATGGCGCCCGAACAGGGACACTTTCTCATCTCACGCGCCGGCGGTGCGTTGCAGGCCCGGTCTCCTGCCATAGCTGGACGGACCATAACGCGTACCAGCAGGATTTCCTGTAGCTCCCTCCGGTCAAGCGGGGGCGACTGAGGCTGCGATCAACCCAGACGAGGCGGTGAGAAGCGCAAAGTATCCCGACCAGAGCCTAGCTGAGAGAGCAAGATCCGAGGTATACAGAGGCCCACCAGGTCTTCCGAAGTCCCGATGTCCAGAGGGTCCGATGTCCGAAATCGAGTCCAGTCTCCGAGGCCTTTCGTTGTGAGCTACTCGGTGAGTACCATCGCCGGGGAGGCGTGTTGACGTGCACATAGGTTGTGCCGGTCAAGACGGATTTGGGTACACAAGTCCGGTCTGCACTGTTTAGCAGTGTATATGTACGGTTTATCCGTATATCAAGTATTCCGAAGTATCTAGTTATTATCAAGAATTCTGCTTGGTGATTAGTTATGCAGACTGTCACCATTGTTGGTCATTTTTAACAAATGTTTAGTGTTTTATTTTTAACGTGCTAAAATGTCCTGCATATTGTGGTATGAATGATGTTTTACTGTGCTTTGTTTATTATTGTGTTTTCCGTCCTAAGTGTGTTCAAGATTAAGTATCAGATCAGTTCCGTTCAAGAGTAAGTACCAGATTAGCTGTTGCCAATATGCCACTCTTTTCAAAGTTGAGACAAATTACTACTCGAAAAGGGGTGCTTGAAGAGGCAGTCCCTATCCCCCCTAGGGACACTCCAGGGCATTTTATGTACCATAAACATGGCTTAGATGCCATATTATTTCTAGATCTATGGGTGGACTACACCAAAGAGTTGCCAGAGAATCAGAGATGGCCCGTAGCTGGGACCTGGGATGCAGACTGTATCATGAAAGTAGAAGAAGAGTTGTGGAAGAGGAAAGCTAGACAGTCACAGAAAGACGCTATTGAGTTATGGCGTAAAGAGTCGCATAGGCGCACCGAAAAGGCGCTGAGACAAGAAGAGAGAAGTAAAGAAAGTGCAAATAAGGTTCGAGAAAAGCAGTTGATTGAAGAAGGTACAAGAGTACAAACAGAACAAACAGAGAGACAAAGAAATGCCCTTATGAAAGGGATGTATCCCCTTCTGGCCGAAGGATTGCCTCAAGCCACTACGGCCATACCAAAAGACTTGCCACCCCCATTGTTTCCAATAAAGGTACATCCTAAAGGACATCCTAGAACCGCAGAAGATATTTTTCTTTCCTCATATTTAGATGATACAGTTCCCGAATATGCTAACCCCGCACCGCACAGACCGGCTGCTGGGGGGGTTCAACGTCAAGATCAAGTTCCTGTCCCGGTACCACCGCAAGCTCCGACACAAGTCACGACACAAGCTCCGGCAAGCACATCTGCTTCCGCGTCGGTCCCCGCAACTGTTTCTACAGCTGTGTCTACACCTGTAGTGGCTGTAGCACGTTCAACGAATCCCTTCACGTCTGACACCTCAGAGGGGGCTACTGGAGGTGCTACTAGCCTTCATTTCACGCCACCCAGAGGGAGTAAATTTTCTTTCCAGGAATCAGCACATGCACGTACGCCCAAACTTATAAATAACCGTACGCTTAAGGAGCTTATGGTAGATTGTAGATATGATCCGGTGCCTGGTAGAGAGGATGAAATGATTATAACATCATTACGTATTAGACGAGCTGCGTCATTTTTAGGGAGGCTGCCAGGAATGGCCGCGCATTTAGATAACATATACCATTTTGTCCAAACAGGGAAAGATCCTGAATGTATTAACAGAGCTATGGAATATCAGAAAGTCGAGATACAGGGAGAATTGTTACGTTTTCTTATAAATTGTGTGATCAGAAATCAAGACCGACCGGGGGTAGACCCGGAAGTAATGCAAACTCTTACTAGATGGAGTCAGAATATATCCGATGGAAAACATGATAGACAAGGAAGTATAGTAGCCATGTGCCGAAAAATTAGGAAAGAAGTAGAGCACATACATGCAGAGAGATTGGAAACAGACGAGTTCGAGCAGGATGAAGAGTCCGAATCAGGAGATTCAGGAAGACAGGCAGACACCATAGCCTATGTGGGCAGAGGAAGGTCCTGTAATAATACCGGAGGTTTTTCTGATCCGATACACTCTATGCGTCCAACAATAATAAATATGAAATCTCCCGAGCGTTTGTTTCAAGCCGCAGATAAAATACTCCGGGAACGAAGGGGTTACCACCTCCTCGATTCTATGGACGAACAAGAATTAGCAAGGGCAGCTGTTCATTGGATGGACAGTCCCGGTAAATATGGTGATGTGACAGTTGCACACGCGTTTTTGAACCTCAGTCCAGACGAACAATGTTTAGCGGGGATTTATATGATCCAGCAACTTCTTATACAATATAAGAGCCAACATGCTGATCCTGGTCCCTTACCCGATATGTTAACCGAACTACTCACGAATAGATGGAGAGGTTCCAGTAACAAGTTAATTAAAGAAATACTAATGTCGCGTAAACAGTATGATCTTTTTGTAAACGCAGATCCTTTCGCGATCCCCAACAAAGAAGGAACATCGTACTACATTGATAGACAAAATCCCCTACGAGAAGTCCACCCAATAAAGGGTGATGACGATCAGTTTCGTCGTGTATTTGTTTACACACCCATATCAAAAATGGAATTATTAGGAATGAAGAAAGTAGTACCAAGTCATGACAAAGACCCAGCGGGTTTTTACCGAGAAATTAAAGACATGTTACTGATGGGAGAGTATACCTTTCCTGATATTATGACAATATTAAAGGTGCTTTTGCCTCCTGGCATTTATGAAAAATTGAAAGAAAAAGAGTGGGAAGTGGGAGACCAAAAGATAGATTGGACAGCATTAGCAGCGGAGGAAAGGGCCCGAACTGCAGGTTCAGGGCTCGGGGATAAAGTTAAACTGTTACCAGGTTTACTAGTACAGGTACTGCCACGTTTACTAGCGACGAAAAAGGAAGATTGGGGTGCAATCTCAGCCTGTAAACAAAAGCAAGATGAAGACACAAGTGATTATTATGCCCGATTTGAAAAATGTTTTGGTATAAACAGTGGTATAAAAGCAAGCAGTGACTCATATCCACATTTGTTTGTGACTAAGTTGGTGGAAAATGCGTTACCTCCAGTGAAGAATAGAATATTGAAATTCGAGAGTACCTGGCAAAGTAACACTCCGTCACAAATGCTACAAATGTTACAGTATCATCACAATAGAATTAGGGATGAACAAGAACACGAGCATAGACGCATGAAGGATACTAAAATGAAAATGCTAGTTTCTCAGACAGTACCAGCGGATGGTCACAAAAAGGGTGCGACACATTCTGGAGACTCTGCAGTTCCTGTAAAAGGAACCTGCAATTACTGTAAGCAGCCAGGCCATTATGTACACGATTGTCAAGTCCTGAAACGTAATATAGCCTCAGGTATTGCAAAAGAGAGACCACGATTAATTAGACAAGATCAGAATGAACAAGGAACTATGCAGCATGGACAGTCCATGCCAGTTCAGCAACAGTCTATGCCAGCCGCACAACAGCCCATACAGTTTGTGCCAGCGGCACCACCGTTGCCTGCTGCTGCCACACAAGTAACTTCACGACAAATGTATCAGACCGCACAGTATGAATACCCTGAGTATCAACGTTACGCATGAAGCAGCCTAGAGAGGGAAGTTGACTTACCCCTTATCGAGATCCCAGTAGATCAAGAAGGACCTTATGTCCATAGTGAATTATTAGGTCAAGACAGAAAATTTTTACTCGATACAGGGGCAAGTCGAACAACTATAAAAAGTAGTGAAGTTCCAGGGGCACCCCTCTCAGGCTCTCAAAATGTTTCCCTTGGTTTTTCAGGAAAGCCTATTGTTAATGAAGTAACACAGCCACTTCCGCTTACGATTGGTCCCTTGACACGAACTACTGACTTATTGCTTACCAAATCATGTCCAGAAAACTTGTTAGGTATAAAGACACTGAAAGCTCTAGGGGCTATTATCTGTTGTTCTCCGGAAGGAGTAAGGTTGTTTTTACGTGATTTTAAAGGTCATTATGTATCCAGAGACATGGATTCCCGATTACAGAACTTACCAGCGCATCTATGGGCACAAGGCCCTACTGATGTTGGTTGCATGAACATTACACCATATCGAGTCACACTGAAGGCAGGAGTAGTATTGCCACGAATGCGTCAATACAAGTTACCACCGGATGCTGTAGCGGCTTTACTGAAAATCATTGACGAGCTAGTTGCGCAAGGAGTGGTTGTAGAAACCAACTCCAATGTGTGTAATTCACCGATAATTCCGATTCTTAAACGAACTGATCCTATGGCCCCACCAGTATATCGATTAGTTATTGATTTGCGTGAATTAAACAAATGCATTGTGCCACAATTCCCCGTGGTCCCCGATATTTCATCATTACTGACAGCCATTGATTCTCAAGCTACATTCTTTACCGTAATTGATCTCAAGAATGCCTTTTTCAGCGTCCCAATAGATCCGGAAAGCCAATACTTATTCGGATTTAGCTTGAATGGACGAAGCTTTAAATTCACCCGCGCTCCCCAAGGATTTACAGAAAGCCCCAGCATCTATAGCCAAGCACTGAAACGAGAACTTGACAGTATACACATGCCCGTTAACACCGCATTGCTTCAATACGTCGATGATCTGCTGATCACCGCACGAAGCGAACCCGAATGTGAAAAAGCATCACTGACAGTTTTACATTTTCTAGCCGACAAGGGGCACAAGGTGTCCCCTTCTAAGCTGCAATTCTGTGTTCAGCGAGTTATTTATCTTGGTCACTCGCTGTCCAAGGAGGGAAGGCAGCTTACACCTGACCGTATTCAGTTAATTGCAAACATGCCAATACCGCAGACACAAAAGGAAGTGCGGGCTTTCATAGGCCTCACTTCATACTGTAGGCAGTGGATCCCTCAATATGCATTTCTAGCGAAGCCACTCATTCAGTTGACATCACAGGAGGCAGCCACATCGACTGTCCTCCCTTGGACTCAGGAACACACGCTAGCTTTTGAAAGCTTGAAGAAAGCTCTATGTCAAGCACCTGTTCTAGCGACACCATGTTACAGCAAACATTTTACACTCTTTGTTACAGAGCGTGCAGGTACTGCCTTGTCAGTACTCACTCAGGAACAAGCAGGAGCATGTAAGCCATGTGCTTATTTCTCCAGTACATTAGACCCCGTAGCTCAGGCTTTGCCTGCGTGTCTGAAATCAGTAGCAGCAACAGCTTTAGCAATCAGACAAAGTGATGCCATAGTGTTAGGGCATCCATTGACAGTACAAGTACCGCATGCAGTAGAGGTTCTTGTGAATCGAACGCAAACACAACACTTGACCATAGCAAGACTTACTGGTTACGAACTGACACTGTTTCAGCCACACATAGAAATCAGACGTTGTAATACACTGAATCCTGCTACGCTTTTACCAGTAATTGGAACCGACCCACTAGCTCATGATTGTGTTGAAGTTATTGAAATAAAGACAAAACCCAGACAAGACTTAACAGACGTTCCATTGCTAGATCCAGACCTGACATTGTATGTAGATGGTTCGTGTATGAGGACAAGTACAGGAAATTTAGTTGCCGCATACGCAGTCACTACAGACACCGAAGTTATTGAAACAAACTGTATAGATACTTTGTCAGCCCAAGCAGCAGAACTTGTTGCTCTAACACAAGCCTGTATTCAAGCCACAGACAAGAAAGTCAACATATATACTGATTCACGTTACGCATTTGGAGTTGTACATGACTTCGGAGTGCTTTGGCGGGAGAGGGGTTATCTAACTTCTCATGGAACCCATATTCAACACGGGTCCCTCATTCATGCTTTGTTAGACGCAATTCATTTACCGACTGCAATATCGATTATGAAATGCAAAGCACACACGAAGGTTACTGATATCATTTCTCAAGGCAATGATTTAGCTGACAGAACAGCTAAACAGACTGCTCAGACTCGTACATCCGACATGACAAAGCCGATAGTTCAGACACCAACACAGTGTATGACAATTAAGGATCCCGCACTTGACGTAATTGACATACAGACACATGCCACAGAGGAAGAAATAAAGAAGTGGACTGAACTAGGAGGGATTCAGACAGATCAAGGATGGATGACGAAGGGGAAATCTGTGTGGTTTCTCCCTGATTCCATGGTTCAAGTCATTATAGCTACAGTTCACAGTCCCGCACATTTAGGAGAGAAGGCTATGTTAGACAGCATTCAGCACATTTGGTTTAACAAACATTTGCGAGCAGCTGCTAAACAAAAAGTCCGTACCTGTATGATATGTTGTCAGTTTAATCCAGGGAAGAGTGTCCCCGTAGAGCAGGGTGGATTTCAGCCTCCTGATCATCCTTTTGAAGTCCTCCAGATGGATTATATTCAGATGGAACGTTGTCGAGGATTCAAATATGTTCTCGTAGTTGTTTGCGCTCTGTCCCATTGGACAGAGGCGTACCCTGTATCAGATTACACTGCCCCGACTACTGCCAAACAGCTAGTTCGAGAATTCTTCCCACGGTACGGTTTACCACGTGTGGTATATTCAGATAACGGCCAACCCTTCTCATCCGAATTAATGAAACATGTTTCGCTTCTGCTGGGATATCAGTGGAAGTTCCACTGTGTCCGACACCCCGAGGCAGCAGGTCTCGTGGAACGACATAATCAACTTTTGAAAATCAGATTGTCAAAAATATGTCAGGAAAAAGGTGTTGACTGGATAGTAGCCTTACCAGTTGCACTATTTTACATGAGAATGGTACCACACTCTCGAACAGGGCTATCCCCGTATGAGGTGATCTTTGGCAGACCACCAAATATGTGGGGGACGCCTATACCACGTAAAATAACTGATGTTGACTGTAATATGCTGACAGATTACCTGGCTTCCTTGATGTCTGCACTACAATCTTCTCGTTCACAGGTGGTCGCAGCTTTTCCTGACAACACTGAGGTGAAACCCCATGACGTGGTTCCCGGGGACTTTGTTCTAGTCCGGAATTTCGATAGGAAAAGCCAATTGGACCCCAGATGGAAGCTTCCTAAACAAGTCCTGTTGACAACAAGAACAGCCGTGAAGATCGAAGGGAGGAAGGGCTGGGTGCATTCCAGCCATATAAAAAAATTTCATGGACTTCCTCCCGATATGAACAATACTTCCCGTGCACCTTCTCCCATTGACTCAAAGCTACCTTTGGCTGAGGCCAGTAGCTCCGAACTCTATAAGCAAAAACTTAGGTCCAGGTCTACACTGTCGGACGATTTGATTGTTTAAGTCCTCTCCAAGGTGAAGCGGTTGAATCTGTCCTGACATGTCTCCTTTAGGTCTGAATCATGAAGAGTCCAGAATTTTAATGAAAAGACATACATACTGTAAATTACTGCGTAGCCACTGTATTGTGACTTTATTAATTTTGTTTTTCTTAAGTTTTATAATAGTTACTGCAAGTATATTATTGCATATGTATTATCCTGTTTCTAGGCGTGCTATTAATATAACTGATGAACATTCTTTTAGTGACCTACCCCCACATGAGTTGTCCTACAGACTTGCGCTGCGTAATAACACTTTCATTAGTATGTTACATCATTCTCACCAGACTAGTAATGCCACTAATTGTTGGGTGTGTGGTCGACTCCCTCCCTATCAGAATAACAAGGGAGTTCTGCCTTTCTTTCCGCATCCGTTCACATATAATGGCACCTGTGGAGCATGGTTTAGTTTATTGAATTCCATAGATTCAAACACAGCAGTTTATCAACACCACTGGATATGGGGAAATCTGAATATAGTGTTATACAAAGTCTGTCATCCTGACAAGGAGGGTCACCCTAGTAGAACAGGAACTGATTTAGAAAATGAAGTATATAAATTGGGTAATTTTACACCCAATCTCATGATTCTGAATGTCAAATCCGAAGTTGAGCTAATTTTGCCCACCATGTCAGTATTCCCAGTTAAAGGTGAATTATGTGTAAGAAAAGTTGGTTCCATACCTATGGGCCATAGCAGATGTGTTACTACAGTAGAATATAGTGATGAAGGAAAATCTACATTTAGAGCTTCTCGCCATTCCTACTTTATATGTGGTCAGACGGCATACATGCGTCTACCTCTAGATTGGGATGGTACCTGTTACATTGCATTCCTTCTGCCACCTGTTTTCTTAGCTCCTCCTGATTATTATCGAAATACTCGTTTAGCACACAATAGAGAGCGAAGAGATCTCCCAGTTGTCGATTATACTGAGACGGCGTGGGATAAGTATGTAGATTTCAATAAAGGTATCTTCCCATATATAGGTACAATTACAAATAGTAAGCTAATACGTAGACTAACCAAGACTCTTGAAGCTGTAGTGAATGAAACTATAGCTGCCCTAGGCAATCTGACAGAGGAACAATCAGTGATGAGGATCGTTGTCCTTCAAAATCGACTTGTCCTTGACGTCATCCTGGCCGATAGGGGCGGAGCTTGTAGGGTCATCGGATCCAGCTGCTGCGTATTCATACCAGAAAATTCGCCATCTGTATACAAAGCTATAACACGCCTTCATAAGATTGTGAGCCAGATACACGAAGATCCAGGCACTTGGACTTGGTCCGGGTGGTTTTGGAGTCTGATATCAGCCTGGGGATGGAGAGTTCTATCCTTCCTAGGTATTGGCCTTCTTATACTATTCAGTTGCTGCTTATGCCTGCAATGTGGACCAGCGATTTGTGGTCTGTGTGCCACATCGTGTATTCCACATCAAGGTTTTCGTCCAAAATCTCGGAAGAAGAAAGAAGAAGAAATGATGCTCCATGAGCAAATCGATGGATTAATGAAGATTGATGTTTCTTGACGGGCAAGTAAGGGGACAAGGAGGGAATGTGGAAAAGTGGATTTCCCTGATCAGTTATGTCCCCTATCTTGGACCCCAACGGTTCTATATGAATGTTACAAGTACATGTATGTTCTCTCCAGTTCCAGTTTTGAAGACGCAAATACATGTGCGTCCACCGTCAACATGTTCTCTGTCAGATCCGCCATCAATGGGCTGGATAGTTAATTCCTAAGTAGGAAAGGCCACCGACTTTATATGGCTCAGTTACTCCATTTTTACAGTTCAGGCGAAGTAGGCCCGATTCTGTCCTCAAAGCCTTTCCCTGCTCTCTGTCTCTGACAAGCGTCAGCTTGAGCTTGCATCTGTATCCCTGAACTTTGTCCTATTTCCTGTGCAGCTAACGGTGCCTGCCTCGGCCAGTTTAGCCTGTCTGCCAAGAAGCTGTATTTCACCTTCGAATTATCTACTTTGCTCTTCAGCCGATGCATTCCTGTCTAGTGATTTAGGTAAACATTTCCTTTAGCTCTCGTGCAAAGGGCTGTCCTCCTGCAAGTAATTCATAGCCCAGTTGCCATGGAAAGTTTTTGCCTCTTGCATCTCACATAGACACTTAGGCGTTTGTGCACGCACACAGTCAGTATAGAATAGATTCTGTTCGAAAGTCCTTCAGTCCTTCCTTGTGGATAACATAGTTCTTTAAACATAGGATGTTAGATATGATTTGGGATTAGGTTGACTTGACCCCTTAGACTTTTCGTCTCCACACGTAGAGTTAGTGACGAGGCCCCTTCACCCCCTAGTTACACGTCAATTACACGTCATGCTGCTGCGCGCGCATCTATGTCAAGTATTATCTTATAGAACCACCTATATTTGATAACTTTAACCAATTATGTTTCTTTTTACTCCTTATTACGCCTAGTTTCGTTTACGTAATTAATATGTCACTTTTCTTATCAAATGTTACGCCTCCTACATTCGTTTCATTATAATGTAATAACTATAAAAATGTATGTCTGTCAATAAAGAATCGTACTTCACTTCCTGAACCTTCTTGGTGACGGAACCTGAAGGCCGCCACTCGAGTCGGCCATTTTAGAATAAAGCCCATTCAGAAACCTCTTATACCACGGATTCTGCCTCTTATTATTTTGAGCTATTTGTTTCGTATGAAATTCAGATCGGTAATGGATAATATTTTATTTACCACAATGCAGAGAAGCTTAAGGCTAACCTACTGGCTAGAGGCTACCCGAAAAAACTTTTGAAAAGAGCCATAAAAAGAGCATGGTGGACACCACGAGAAACGCTACTGGAAAGACGAGAAAAATCACAAACGGAGAGAATTGTTTGCGTCTCCACATTCAACCCAACATCCAATTGATTTAAGAGAATTATCAATCAAAACTGGCACCTGATAAAGAACTTGGACAAAACATTTAACGAGATCCCGCTGTTTGCATTCAGGAAAGATAAAAACATTGCAAACCAGATAGTGCGAGCAGCACTACCCAAGACAAAAAGTGTTGACATAAGAAATATGTTGTGCCTACCGCCCATAAAGGGCCACCACAGATGTGGGACATGTGTATGCTGTGACTCTACCATTGAAGGAAATTTATTTGCCCACAATGGGATATATTGGAAACATGAGAGCTTTTCGAATTGCAAATCTAAGTTCGTAGTTTATGGCATTAGTTGTCCATGCAATAAACTCTATATTGGCAAGACTAACCAGGAGATAAGGTATCGAATCCAGCAACATAAATCCCGGATTCGTAAAAATGTTCCAAATGCACCGTTGGTGAATCATTGGATGTTGAAAAAACATACAGAAATGGATTTCAAATGGTCAGTGATATCCAGAGTGGAACAAGACCAGAGAGGTGGTGACCTGGACACCAAATTACTCCAGAGAGAAGCCATGCTCATTATCAAATTTAACACGTCGGTAGATGGACTGAATGAACTTTCTGAGATATATAACTTATGAGTGTCATCCATACAGTGATTGTGCAAATCTTGTCTTTATAAATATCTCTGATGAAATTCCCTGGGAAGATACTTCAATTTACATGTGCATTGGCGGCTAACTGCACTAATGCACTTGACATTGACATTTTGGCTTGAATTATTTAATCAGCATTCAATATTGTACAAATGCCCTTGCTTTGCCGTTTTTGCCATCTGGGCACCTTCGCCAAATAACAGATTTCCTAAACACCTTTGGCCACACTACAAATCCCAGAAGCCTCCCAGTCGCGCTTCCCGCGCATGTTTAAAAGAGGCTCCAATTGGACAGCACGCACCTAATGGGTGACTAACAACTGAGAAAAGAAACACGGACAGTGCCGGTTCTTCAGGTAACAGTTCCCGCTTTTTAATAGACTCCATTCACTCTGTCGGACTTTTCAGGCATTCATAATCTGACGTAGCATGTGTTCCTCTTCAGATTCGTCATTTGCGGAACATTTTCCAAAACGGCCGGCTGAGTTCACGCCGCGCTAGTCCCTGCTCTGGAGAGCAGACGACCGGGCAGCAGATTAAATCCTCCCCCCCTCTCTTCTTTGGAGGTAAGCGCCCACACACTCCCGCATATGCTTCAGAAAAATTTGAATTTT
The DNA here is from genome assembly GCF_964204655.1 of Triturus cristatus. Classification (NCBI taxonomy): domain Eukaryota; kingdom Metazoa; phylum Chordata; class Amphibia; order Caudata; family Salamandridae; genus Triturus; species Triturus cristatus. Next base: position 466,584,338 of record NC_140592.1, read on the forward strand.
CAAAATATTTTTTGTGACAGGACGCGCCTTTATTTATTCATACTTTCAGATAGCCCTGAGCACCTGTAAATACTCGCGACACTCGTGATTCTTCCAATTCCAGAAAGAAGTGCCTTCAGTCGATTCGACACCGTCCTACACACTCGTAAGCCTCACTAGCAAAAAAACTAGGCTGTTTGTTTGTGTCGTCTCTATGTCGTGTGGGTGTGTTAATTTAAGCGGTTGTAAGGTGGTGACCTTGACTAGTTGTTTTACTGAAATAGGTAACAATATGTCGGTTTTCCCTCTCTTTAGGGCTTGGGTAGAGCTCCCCCTTCCTTAGATTAAGGTAAGATCTCTTTTCACACAGCGGCTTGTCGCCTACAAAGTGGGTCAGCTTAGTAAACCTTGTTTTTTCTGCTTTGTTTGCAGTCAAGTGTTGGTCCTGATGAGAATCCCCGTCACCAAAGGGATTCGAAACGCGTAGACCTTTTTTCTACAGCCAATCTTGCGGAAAATATAGCATTAAGCCTCATTATTATGCACAGTCGTGTTTTGATGGCCTTTGTGTAAAGATTTATTTATTGAGTATCGTTGTCTCATGTTGTACGTTGGTGAGTGAGTATGTATGAGTAGTATGAATGCTGTTCTCATGGGTGAGTGTATTAATGAGTATAGTGGTGTCTAATTTTTCAAATGTTCATATTGTTGAGTTAAGTGTTTTCATGTTTTTGTAATGAATATGTATTGCTAATTGAAAATGTTTCCAAATGTGAACTAAAAATATTTACAGGATTAAATCCAACGGAACAATTGGTTGTCAGTGCCTCTGTTTCATTCAGGCCACTGGAAATTTTAGGCAAATTTACACGCAGCATTGGCTTGTCTTTCAGTTTTTCTATCATAATTGGTTTGGCCTTGCTGCCATACGAGCCAGAACCCCTTATCGGTTTTCTAAGATTTAATTGTGTCAAGCGAGTCAGCAAAGATCAGGATACTCTCCTGAAATGCCACTGCCCTTTCATTATTCTTGAATAAGACATGCATTAGGCTTTTTTGAATACAAAAGAAGCAGAGGCCAACCTAGATAGAAGGCCGTGCATGATTGTGCCATCCGGTGAGATGAAGGTGGTACTATGTTGAGCTGTCGATTAGTTCTATTTAGTTGAAGGGTGCTAAAAACTTTAGCCCTCCTTCCATCCTCTCCTGTGTGCTTTGTAATGATGACACTCAACTGAATTTGTTTGCACAGAAATCTAAGATTCACACAGAAGGGCTGATAGAGCTAGCTTTCATCAAGATTAGGCATTGCTTTATTTTTGTGCTTCAGACAGACTGCATTTAAAATGACGCAGATTTTGGTGCAAGTGGAAAACACATGGCACATGAAACATGAAATGAGGCCTAGACAAATGCTTATTAAAAAGTGGCACTTTTGGTGCAAAACAAAGTGAAATACATAAAATGAGGCCTGGTCAATGCTTTCAGTCTGAAATGCTTGTGCTCAATTAACATGTGTTTTTGCAGTGTAGAGAACACTCGTGATTTTAGTAGCCTCTTTGGCTGTGAAGATAATCATTGAATGTGTTCTCTCTTCCCAGCTCATTTTCCTTGTAATCTACACTCCCTATTCCTGTCTTAAGAGACTTTGGCTTTGTTGCATATTAAAACAAATGCATATTCAGTTCATAACCCATCTTTTTATAATGTGTAATAAAATAACCATGTACCATCACTACATGTGGGGCTAAAGCATTTAGCATGAAAAGCTATCTAAAACATTAGAGCATGTTCCTATAAGTATGTATTAACTGCTTGTGCTTTGAAAATTTGCACTGGTGCATGTTTTATGCTATGTTGTACATTGCACATTTTTGCATGTTGTGCACAAATAATAGAAAAGCTGCTTTAAACTAAAAGCCTTGGCTAGGAAAAATCATACAAGGTATTAGTATGGGGGAGGTAAACAGAATGGGTTCTATTTCGTAAATTAATACTATTTTTGTGTTTGTTTTATTTTTGGGCCTAAGATAAATGGGTGCCTAAGAATCCACCATGGCTGAGAATCGTGCTGAAAAACGGATGCGCAGAACTGCCTGTACCTCAAGTACAGAAGGAGTCAAGGCCAATGTGAACTGTATATTCTTGTTACCCTGCCAATGTACCAATGTTTGTGGAATGTGCTTATCCTGCGTGCGATGTGGCAGGAAGGAAAATATAGACTGAAACATTTTCCCTAGTAAATATTGCTGAAATATATGATTATATTTATCATTAACGCTTCTTTTGTTAAAACCGGTTTGCAATGAGAACAGGATGGTGAGACCCTCATGTCATCTATGGTAACCAATCAGTGCAAGCTTTACTGAAAACTTCAACAATTATTAGTGTAGTCTGCCAAGAATTAGAGTATAAATAATGACCCCATAGGGGGCATGTTAGCCTTAGGCCTTAAGCCTTTAGGAGAGAGGAGATGCAGCAGATGAGGCCAGACATCATATAGGTTAGGTACGTGAAACGTCGCGGGTGCAGCCTGGGTGGAGATTTGCGTCCGAAAAGAGACAGAGGAAGATGGGGGGCCTTTGCTCTTATTTTTCAGAGAGTCCTTGCACGTCATATTTTTGGCAAGTCAGATCACATTCCTTTGTGCTCTGTAAAGGAGGGGCCTTTTCAGGAGCAGCGCCTCTTTGTGAAGCACAGAGATGCAGGCTTGAACAGACAAGGGCAGAGAAATGCAGCTGATAGAAGGTTGGGATTTAGATGCTAAAACTTTAAGTTTATGCTTTGACTAATTAATTACTTTTGAAAAGATTTATTTGTCTTATGCATTTATTTCTCTATATGGGAGATTTTTGCCATTTATTAATTATTGATTAGCCTTGCAAGACGCACTCTTTTCTTTAGAAACTCTTTAAGAGTTTTGACTGACATTTTGCTCCACATTTTCTTTTCTACATGTGATGCTTATATGCAGACTATAATATGTTCTGTATTAATGCTAATTTTCCTAATTTCAAAATTCTGTAACCCAATTGATATTTGACTAATGAATAAAGTGTCAGAAAAACTTCACTTTTAACTAGAAAATTAAACCCTAAATACTCACAACTCTCTCTATTGGCTTAAATATTAACCCTTTCGATGCTCATGACGGAATGGTTCCATCATGAGCATCGGTGCCCCTGTGCTCATGACGGAACCATTCCGTCATGAGGCCAGGGGCACGAAATCCCTCTGCTGCAGACAGCAGAGGGATTTCTATTTCATGGCTTTGACCTTGGGAGCTGGGGAAGAGCTTCCCCAGCTCCCGAGGCCCCCTCCCTGGTTTCTGTGCAATGAAGATCAGCGCGCAGGTCGCGCTGTCTTCATTGCACAGAAAATGAAACTGAAATGAGCCTTTAGGCTCATTTCAGTTTCACTTTGTATGTGCTCAGGGGGCTATCTCAGCCCCCCGGGCATGTAGAGAGATGGGAGAGGTATCATTGGAAAGGGGAGAATCTCCCCTTTCCCAGTGGATCCCTGCTTGGGGATCACCCCAGGAGGGCGATCCCCAAGCAGGGATCCACCCACTTGACACCAGGAAGGGGGGAGCGGCCCCTTAGGCAAGGGCTTTTGCTCCCCCCAAATATTTTTAGTGTCATTTAGTCTTTTAGTCATTTAGCCTTTTTGCCCCCCCTGGGGGGCAGATGGGGGCAGTAGCCCCCAATCTGCCCTCCCGGGGGGGGCAAAAAGCCCACTAGACACCAGGGATATTTACTTTGCGCACATCATTTTTTAGGGTGGGGGCTGCCCATGAAGGGCATGTCCATGCCCCACCCCGCATAATGTACAGCCTTTCTGCCCCCCCGGGGGGCAGTTGGGGGCAGTAGCCCCTAATCTGCCCCCCGAGGGGGGCAGAAAGCCCACCATACGCCAGGGATTAATTTTTTCTTATAATTTGTGGTGGGGGCTGCCCAATATGGGCATGCCCATTCCCCCACCCACCCTCCGCAAAAATGACAACCTTTCTGCCCCCCCGGGGGGCATAAAGCCCAGTAGACACCAGGGATTTTTTAGCCAAATTTTAATTAGGGTGGGGGCATTGGCATGCCCGTTTTGGGCAGCCCCCACCCTAATTAAAATTTGCCCAAATAACTCCCTGGTGTCTTGTGGACTTTCTGCCCCCCCTGGCGGGCAGATGGGGGCATTAGCCACCAATCTGCCCCGCCGGGGGGCAAAAAAACCCAATAGACGCCAGGGAGTTTTTTTGGGGCAAATTTGAATTAGGGTGGGGGCTACCAAAACAGGCATGCCCATGCCCCCACCCCCCTCCCCCGCTAAAATAACAGCCTTCCTGCTCGCCTGTGGGGCAGATGGGGCAGTAGCCCCCAATCTGCCCCACCAGGGGGGCAAAAAGCCCACTAGACACCAGGGATTTTTTAGGCAAATTTAAATTAGGGTGGGGACATTGGCATGCCCGTTTTGGGCAACCCCCAACCTAATAAAAATTTGCCCAAAAACCTCCCTGGCATCTAATGGACTTTCTGCTCCCCCTGGGAGCAGATGGGGGCTTTAGCCGCCAATCTGCCCCACCGGGGGGGGGGCAAAAAGCCCACTATACGCCAGGGATTATTTTGGGGCAAATTTTATTTAGGTTGGGGGTTGGCCAAAACTGACATGCCCAAGCCCCCACCCTCTCCCTGCAAAAGTTACAGCCTTCCTGCCCCCTGTGGGGGACAGATGGGGCATTAGCCCCCAATCTGCCCCCCCGAGGGGGCAAAAAGCCTACTAGACGCCAGAGATTTTTCGGGGAAAATTTTAATTAGGGTGGGGGTTGCCCAAAACGGCCATGCCCATGCCCCCACCCCCTCCCCGCAAAAATTACAGCCTTCCTGCCTCCCCGGGGGACAGATGGGGCAGTAGTCCCCAATCTGCCCCTTCGGGGGGCAAAAAGCCCACTAGACGCCAGGGATTTTTTTAAGCAAATTTTAATTAGGGTAGGGGCATTTGCATACCCATTTTGGGCAGCCCCCACCCTAATTAAAATTTGCCCCAAAAACTCCCTGGCGTCTAGTGGACTTTCTGCTTCCCCTGGGGGGCAGATGGGGGCATTAGCCCCCAATCTGCCCCACCGGGGGGACAAAAAGCCTACTAGATGCCAGGGAGTTTTTTGGGGAAAATTTTAATTAGGGTGGGGGTTGCCCAAAACGGCCATGCCCATGCCCCCACCCCCTCCCTGCAAAAATTAAAATTACAGCCTTCCTGCCTCCCCGGGGGACAGAAGGGGCAGTAGTCCCCAATCTGCCCCTCCGGGGGGCAAAAAGCCCACTAGACGCCAGGGATTTTTTTAAGCAAATTTTAATTAGGGTGGGGGCATTTGCATACCCGTTTTGGGCAGCCCCCACCCTAATTAAAATTTGCCCCAAAAACTCCCTGGCGTCTAGTGGACTTTCTGCTTCCTCTGGGGGGCAGATGGGGGCATCAGCCCCCAATCTGCCCTGTTGGAGGGGTAAAAAGCCCACTAGACGCCAGGGATTATTTTGGGGCAAATTTTAATTAGGTTGGGGGTTGGCCAAAACTGACATGCCCATGCCCCACCCCCTCCCTGCAAAAGCTACAGCCTTCCTGCCCCCTGTGGGGGACAGATGGGGCATTAGCCCCAATCTGCCCCCCCGGGGGGGCAAAAAGCCTACTAGATGCCAGAGATTTTTCGGGGAAAATTGTAATTAGGGAGGGGCATTGGCATGCCCATTTTGGGCAACCCCCACCCTAATTAAAATTTACCCCAAAAACTCTCTGGTGCCAAGTGGACTTTCTGCCTCCCCTGGGGGGCAGATGGGGGGCATTAGCTCCCAATCTGCCCCACCGTGGGGGGGGGGGCAAAAAGCCTACTAGACACCAGGGAGTTTTTTGGGGAAAATTTTTATTAGGGTGGGGGTTGCCCAAAACGACCATGCCCATGCCCCCACCACCTCCCCGCAAAAATTACAGCCTTCCTGCCTCCCCAGGGGACAGATGGGGCAGTAGTCCCCAATCTGCCCCTCCGGGGGGCAAAATGCCCACTAGACGCCCGGGATTTTTTAAGCAAATTTTAATTAGGGTGGGGGCATTTGCATACCCGTTTTGGGCAGCCCCCACCCTAATTAAAATTTGCCCCAAAAACTCCTTGGCGTCTAGTGGACTTTCTGCCTCCTCTGGGGGGCAGATTGGGGCATCAGGCCCCAATCTGCCCTGTTGGAGGGGTAAAAAGCCCACTAGACGCCAGGGATTATTTTGGGGCAAATTTTAATTAGTTTGGGGGTTGGCCAAAACTGACATGCCCATGCCCCCACCCCCTCCCTGCAAAAGTTACAGCCTTCCTGCCCCCGTGGGGCACAGATGGGGCAGTAGCCCCCAATATGCCCCCCAGGGGGGCAAAAAGCCTACTAGATGCCAGAGATTTTTCGGGGAAAATTTTAATTAGGGTGGGGGCATTGGCATGCCCGTTTTGGGCAACCCACACCCTAATTAAAATTTACCCATAAAACTTTCTGGCGCCTAGTGGACTTTCTGCCTCCCCTGGGCATTAGCCCCCAATCTGTCCCACTGGGGGGGCAAAAAGCCCACTAGACGCCAGGGAGTTTTTTGGGGAAAATTTTAATTAGGGTGGGGGTTGTCCAAAATGGCCATGCCCCTGCCCCCACCCCCTCCCCGCAAAAAGTACAGCCTTCCTGCCCCCCTGGGGGACAGATGGGGCAGTAGTCCCCAATCTGCCCCTCCAGGGGGCAAAAAGCCCACTAGACGCCAGGGATGTTTTTTAGGCAAATTTTAATTAGGGTGGGGGCATTGGCATGTCCGTTTTGAACCACCCCACCCTAATTAAAATTTGCCCAAAAAAATCCCTTTTTTTTTTTTTTTTTTTTTTTTTTTTTTTATAAGATAACAATGGTTCTGTTGGGTGAAAGTATTGCTTTGCACTTACGGTTTAGTCAAGCACTTTTTCAAAATACATTAATTTGACTTTAAGCAACACACAAGACAGTTCAAATGCAACCAAAAAATTCTTTATATATGAATTGCGTCATTCATATATGCATACATCAATATTTTCACGAGTGGCCGTCATGCAATGATGTGCTGACAGTAGTGACACAGTGAGAAATCGGTGCTCAGTGACAATGTGCGTGATATGTGCAGTAGTTTAAAAGCGATTTTTTCATAAGTGGCCAGGATGTGTTGAAAAGTAAGACTGCGCTGTGGAGGAGTTCTTTTTTGGCACAGGTTCTATACGAAGGTCCACAAATTAGTCGACGTTTCAACCCTAGTACTGCCCTCTTGATAGGTCAGTGCGGGTCTTCATCAGGACTTGAATTTAAGCGTGACGGCCTTAGGAGGTCTAAGTCTATGGAGTAGGTAGTAATCCAGCGTAAATGTCAGGATTGGGTATACTCCAATGGTTTATCCTGTGGATGGGCCCTAGTTAATTCACTGTGGGCTCCATCTTAGTGTTTGGTATTGAAGGTGTCTATTTGTTTGGGCGGCGCTGTCTATAATCCAGATCCTTCTACCTCATTAGTGTAGGTAGGGATGGGCTTCTTCAGACGAATTACTTGTTCTGAAGAAACGTGAAGCCGGCCTGTGGGTCCTGGCTCGTCTGAGGTGAATCACTAATGAGGTAGAAGGATCTGGATTATAGACAGCGCCGCCCAAACAAATAGACACCTTCAATACCAAACACTAAGATGGAGTGAAGTGAATTAACTAGGGCCCATCCACAGGATAAACCATTGGAGTATACCCAATCCTGACATTTACGCTGGATTACTACCTACTCCATAGACTTAGACCTCCTAAGGCCGTCACGCTTAAATTCAAGTCCTGATGAAGACCCGCACTGACCTATCAAGAGGGCAGTACTAGGGTTGAAACGTCGACTAATTTGTGGACCTTCGTATAGAACCTGTGCCAAAAAAGAACTCCTCCACAGCGCAGTCTTACTTTTCAACACATCCTGGCCACTTATGAAAAAATCGCTTTTAAACTACTGCACATATCACGCACATTGTCACTGAGCACCGATTTCTCACTGTGTCACTACTGTCAGCACATCATTGCATGACGGCCACTCGTGAAAATATTGATGTATGCATATATGAATGACGCAATTCATATATAAAGAATTTTTTGGTTGCATTTGAACTGTCTTGTGTGTTGCTTAAAGTCAAATTAATGTATTTTGAAAAAGTGCTTGACTAAACCGTAAGTGCAAAGCAATACTTTCACCCAACAGAACCATTGTTATCTTATAAACTTACCGCCCAGGTTCTGAGGGATACTGGGTTACCCCATTGCTTTTTTTGAAAACAAAAAAATCCCTGGCATCTAGTGGACTTTCTGCCCCCCCGGGGGGGCAGATAGGGAAAGTAGCCCTCAATCTGCCCCCCTTGGGGGGCAAAAAGCCCACTGGACCCCAATGATTATGCTGGCTTTTTTATATGTGGGGGTGGGGGCTGCCCAGAATGGGCATACCAATGCCCCCACCCCCCAAAAAATAGCCACAGTGTTTCTGCCCCCCTTGGGGGCATATTGGGGCATTCCCCTCCCCCCCCGATGCTCCCCCCCGGGTGGCAGAAATTCAACTAGGCACAGAGTTGTTTTTAGCAATATGCCTACCTGTGGATTTAGGGCCCCAGCACAGCCATCACATAGGGAAACCTACCACACCCACACATTTCTAAAACTAGACACCCGGGGGCTTCCAGGGAGGTATGGCTTGGGTGGATCCCCCAACGTTTCCTTACCCAGAATCCCCTGCTAACATCAATTATAGTTGAAAAAAACACTTTGTTCACATATTTTTGTGTTGGAAAGTTGTGGCATCACTGGGCTTACACACATTTCCCACTACCTAGTGTTCCCCTAGGTCTAGTGGTAAAAATGGTGCCTCACTTGTGTGGGAGGCCCAAGTACCAGCGACAGGCAAGGGCCCAAAACGTAGTGAGGCGACATCAAAATTGCCTATCTCAAAACCACCTGGTTTTGCAAGAGGGGTCACCTGGGTTTTTGGCCCGGTGCTCGGCGGTCATCTAGGGAAACCTACCAAACCCATACATTTCTAAAAACTAGACACCCGGGGGCTTCCAGGGAGGTATGGCTTGCATGGATCCCCCAACGTTTCCTTACCCAGAATCCCCTGCAAACATCAATTTTAGCTGAAAAAAATCACTTTTTCACACATTTTGGTGTGGGAAAGTTGTGGCATCACCGGGCTCACACAAATTTACCACCACCCAGTGTTCCCCCAGGTCTCCCGGTAAAAATGGTGCCTCACTTGTGTGGGAGGCCCAAGTACCCGCGACAGGCAAGGGCCCAAAACGTAGTGAGGCGACATCAAAATGGCCTATCGCAAAACCACCCGGTTTTGCAAGGGGGGTCACTTGGGTTTTTGGCCCGGTGCTCGGTGGCCATCTAGGGAAATCTACCAAACCCATGCATTTCTGAAAACTAGACACCCGGCGGCTTCCAGGGAGGTATGGCTTGCATGGATCCCCCAACGTTACCTTACCCAGAATCCCCTGCAAACCTCAGTTTTAGCTGAAAAAATCACTTTTTTCACACATTTTGGTGTGGGAAAGTTGTGGCATCACCGGGCTCACACAAATTTACCACCACCCAGCGTTCCCCCAGGTCTCCCGGTAAAAATGGTGCCTCACTTGTGTGGGAGGCCCAAGTACCCGCGGCAGACAAGGGCCCAAAACGTAGTGAGGCGACATCAAAATGGCCTATCGCAAAACCACCTGGTTTTGCAAGGGGATCACTTGGGTTTTTGGCCTGGTGCTCGGCGGCCATCTAAGGAAACCTACCAAACCCATGCATTTCTGAAAACTAGACACCTGGTGGCTTCCAGGGAGGTATGGCTTGCGTGGATCCCCCAACGTTTCCTTACCCAGAATCCCCTGCAAACCTCTGGAAGGAGGTTGAAAGCACAAAAAATTGCAAAAATAGGGTATGTCCCAGAAAAATGTCAAAACTGTGTAAAAAAAGTTGGATTTCTGACAAAAATCTATCATTTCCTAAAAGCTGGAGAAATGGTGATTTCAGCCCCACAAACCCTTTTTTGATATCATTTGCAGAGAAAAACCCAGACGCTTTCATTTGCAGCCACTTTTCCCCATTTTTCACCAAAAAAACAAATTTTGCTGTATTTTGACTAATTTCTGGAAACCCTCTAGGAGAATCCACAAACCATGGGTACCTTTAGAATCGGCAAGATGTTGTAAGAAAAGGACGCAAATTTGGCGTGGATTCCTAATGTGGTCAAAAAGTTACAGGGGCCTAAGCGCGCACTACCCCAAATAGCCCAAAAAAGGCATGGAAAAGGCCTAGCAGCGAAGGGGTTAAATGCATTTTTGATTTTTCATGCTTATGTAAAGTCTCCTGAAGGTAATATACAGTGGCAAGGGTCCAGTACCTTTACAGTGGTAAATTAGAGGTAAATGAGGTTTTGCATTGAGAAATTACCGTGAAATTACTGCTGCCTCAGGGCCCATTTATAAACTCCATATTGTATTACCCAAAGTACTACTACTACTACATACTACTATAGTTGGACTACTGACATACTACAAAATGCTATTCACCAACCCCTGGGCAGAGAGTTCCACCTGCCTTGTCTTTTCTGTGCAGGAATCCCCACCAAAGTGGCAGAGACCTATACTAACATAAAAAAAGCATTTTTGTAGTAAATGTGGGAGAGACTGGGGAGTTGGCTGGAAAATTGGGTATACTCAATACAAAAGAGGAAGGGTTTAGGAAAGGGTAGTGAGACATTGAGCGAGATACATGCTAATACAAGCACCCACCGACAAAACAGTGAGACCATTCCCGTTAAAAAACGACGCTTCTAAAGATAATACAGCCCAAACTGCCACAAAACAGGTGTAAATTTACTCTAGCCCAGCCTTGAAGAAAGCCTAGCACCACACATGACACTCACATGGACTGCAACACACTTCTATAGAATAAAGTTGAGGTAGGGACACCCCATAGGTAATAATGTTAAAATGATTAAAATAGGTCTGCTTAGAAAAACCAAAAAAAATATGTGTATATATATATATATATCACTGAAAAACCATATGTCTAGGGTTCAAAAACTAGTGATGTCACTGACCATGTCATGAGTGATGTAATATGTGACGTCATCAGCAGTGCATTGCGGGCGCGCGAGTTATAGTTAGCTGAACTAACTATAACGGGGGAATTTCAATAATTTTGTACGAGTGAAAAGTCCAGCTAACTATAACGCCCCTGAAACGTATGTTTTTGTCAGTGAGTTTCTAAGGTTTTTTAAATGCTAATTCCTAACTATAACGTGCCTGAAACCTATGGTTTTTTCAGTGAATTTCAAAGGTTTTTTAAATGCTAATTTCTAACTATGTCTACAGAGATAGGACATGTGAAGAAAGAAGAAAAAACGCACAGAAAGAAAAAAAAGAAATGCAGAAAAAAGCAACAGAATGCCTCAAAGACGAAGAAAAGTGCAGGAAGAAGGATAACGTGCAGAAAGAACAAACAGAAGAGCAGAAAAAAGACTTGTTGCAAAATCATCCTGTACCCTCAACTTTTTCAGATGGATACTGGTGGTAACTGAGTCTGACTAACCAGTCCTAGTGCCAGTGCTATGTTAAAAGACACTCAGAATACAGTGAAAACACCTACATACACTAGGGAACACTATGCGTTGGGGTCCCCCTGTGATCAGCATGACCTCCTCTGTAAGCCCCTAGTATATAATATATATATGAACAATGGTTCCGTAGGGAAAATATTATTTACAACGAAGAAAAATCAATTAAACATAAACACAGCAATCGATGATCTAGAAAGCAATTAATCTTAAAGGATGATTAATATTTCAAAAAACGTAACAATTTATTTTTTAGTATTTCATCTGAATTTTAAATCATTCATCAACTCCTTTAGACATGTATAAAAAATGAAAAGGGCTGTATATACAATGATATTTACAAAACAACGACGCAGTGACAACGTGAATAAGGTGACTCTGTGTGATTGTGAAAAAGTGAATATGTACAGTATCAAATATAGTACAAAGAAAGTTTTTTACACGAAGAGTCCTCGGCTAAATTATAGATAGGTAATGGGCCTTGTATGGCACAAGTCCTGTAATCTGTATGTACAAGGAATTCCAATTCGTGCAGGACTATGAAACCGTCAACGTTTCGACCCTGTGTCGACCAGTTGTTCTATGCGGTCATGTCGGGTCTTCTTCAGGACATTGGGAATGTATAACAGCCTGCATAAAATAGATATAGATCAATATCTCTGCTGTGTTACAAATAAAAAGGGGGAAGGTATAAGTTTCCCATAAACTCACCCAATTAAAGGCGAAAGGACGGATGTCCGACTGTATGGCGTGATTACTGCTCAGTGCCAGTCAGAGGAGAGTACCTATTGACATATGTGCCCATTAGTACTCAAAATTCGAAACGCCAGTCTTATTACAAAAACATATGGGACATGTAAAAATGATTTTTACCAGTATCGTAGGAAGTCTATATTCTTCTTCGCCTAGTAATCTACTCGTTAGCTTCGTATATCATTCTGATTAGCGTGTCCGCTGTGAGTCACTGTAAACATGAACGCAAATAAGGGTATTCAGAATAATGATTGTAGAGTAAAATTAGGCGCCATTAGAGCTAAGTGATCCATGTAATAGCTCACCTGACTTGAGGATAATTTATTTAGCGCTGCTGGAGTCAAGGTCATCAGGGTATCAATTCAGCTAGAATAAACCATAAATGAGCCCTCATTAGATATTTGAATGGTGTAATTCGTAAGTCTTTGAAAACCTTCTAAAATATTGAATCACAGTATGTTCCGATTCATAAAAAGTGCAACCCTATTTAAGCAAGAGTCCCATGATGGCGATATATCAAAAAATATATACTCATAAGAGCAACTATGATCTATGCGTACTCATTATGTGTATTCATTAAATATTTGACTAGTGAGAATCGTGAACTTTTAAAAAACCTTCTAAACTATTGAGTCACAGTATGTTCCGATTCGATTTAAGCAAGAGTCCCATATTGGCGATATATCAAGAATACACACTCATAGGAGCAACTATGATCTATGCGTGTTCCAACTAGTGTTATGATTCCCCTCCCAGAGGTTTAGACATGTTACTCAATGGAAGAAAGATTATTAGGAAGTCAGCGAATCACGAGACCTACAGGAAGGTTAAATATACTAATTGCTTGTTTGTAGTACAAACGTTACTACGCGCGCCATCCGCGGCGCGCACCACGTCATCCAAATAAACAAGATCGACTATATTTAGCAATCGTTGCTTCACGCACTATAAGCGTCAAGCGATGCATTTCGGAGAATTCCCTTACCTGATGTATAAGATATATTCTCCTAGTTTCGCGGAATCCCTCTGAAGCACGCCACCAGCCAGAGTGTGGGGCGTGCAGCAGCTAAATAGTAGCTGCTGTGGATATAGAAATAGGACTGGCGTCGATGTAGGTTACAATTTGTTAAGTATCTAATTGTTTGTGATGTTACCTTGGTAAATATTTAGGTAGATGGATAAATGAAGTGGATACCACAATTATCAAAATCTGAACTGGCTGGGTCGCGTGCGATGTTGGTGGTAATAGGGCAGGTAATCCGATCGCTCGTACCACATAGTTCTGCCTAGCGTTCCAATGCGCTAAAGAATCATAGACGCATAACATTTAAACAAAGATTAAACAAAAATTAATTAACCTATAGGCATTTGAATACCATATAGCTGAATTCATGATGCTTAAAAACACAAAAACAAAGCGTGTTTTGAATGCTTGGGAACAATAAATAACCCATATCATTAGAGTTTGCCATGTTCTGTGCCCAAGAGCAGTTGTTCCAAAAGAAGTCAGAGGTCATGAATACAGTTTAGCCGAAGCGATTTAGGACCTATAGAGCAAACCAAATATATGTATGATAGCATTTGGTGGCATTACAATTGCTCTTAACTACATTGCATTTCATATGACATGTAAGGTCATGGATACAGTTTAGCCTAAGCGATTTTCGGACCAATAGAGCAAACCAAATATATGTATGATAGCATTTGGTGGCATTATAATTACTCTTACAGACATTGCATTTCATATAACATGTAAGTGACATAGAAAGACTGTCAATGTATATGCGTTTTTTTGACATTTCATCGCACCTTGATGATGGGACAAAAAATGTTAGTTGTAGCATGTATCTTTGGAGTGCTGTCAAAAGAAGCATAATAGTAACAATGACATGGACCATATTGTGTACAGTTTGTTTCATACAGCATAGCCGTAATGTGCATAATGATGTCCAAACATGTATATTTCAACAATTGTTGATCAAATCTTTACAGTGAATATGAATTTAGCCTGTGGATAGTTATCAAAGTTCCACGAGGCTTATCACAGACAGATCAAGTGGTAATGTAAAATTACCTGAAACATAACATTCCCAGTTGTTTGTTAGTCTCCTCATTTTCGTTGAGCCCTGTCTTCACAGAATCTAGGGAGTGAATCCATCTGCACTCCTTATAGTTGAGCAAGGAATGAATATTACCGCCTCTCGGGTGCAATCGTACCCTCTCAATTACTGTCCATCTCATACTGTCTGGTGGATGGTTGAAGCTCAAGAAATGGTCAACTAGAGGTGCACCTTAATCTCTCCAACCATATTTTGTCACAAGAAGAAAATACTATTCTATCTAAAGGGCTATCTTTTGTGCCCACTCAGAGAACAGATCCTTTTATGGTAAAACTTGAATTGATGCAATTTTTCAGGAAGGTCAGACTAAAGTACTTCTATGCACACAGAGAACCTTTTGTTCGGTCTATTGCAGCAACACCTTTCAAACCCAATTCTGTTTTTACACCGGGTATACAGACTATGAGCCAGAAAATTGTAGCTTTTGAACAAATTGTTACACATGAAGTTTTGTCCATATTGGACAAACCTAGATTTGTCCCGTATAATATCTCTTTGGGAGAAAAACTGGCCCTACAGTCCCTAAAGAACAACGACCAAATAATTATCAAAGCTGCTGATAAAGGGGGCTCAATCATAATACAAAATCGGAGTGATTATGTAGATGAAATTCAAAGACAACTTAATGACCGTGATAGTTACCAACCAATCACAAAGGATCCTACCCCTGAAATAAAAATTCTGATTGACTCCTTACTAACACAAGCACTTGATTCAGGTTTCCTTAGTATCCCAGAGTCCAAATTTCTCATCCAGACTAACCCCAGAATTCCAACAATTTATACTCTGCCGAAAGTCCATAAGAACCTTGACAAACCACCGGGACGTCCAATCGTATCGGGCTGTGGCTCCATACTGGAACCTTTGAATCAATATATTGATTACTTTCTTCAGCCATTTGTGATTGCCACTAAATCATATGTTCGGGATTCAACCCAAATGATCCAGTTCATAGAGGACCATCCATTTGATAAGGAGAAACAACTTTTAGTAACTTTGGACGTTTCTTCCTTATACACGAGCATACCACAAAAAGAGGCTCTGTCTGTAATACAAGAAGTACTCAATACAAGACCCGCTCCACATAGAATCCCTACAGATTTTTTAATAGCCATGTTGGACATCGCAATGACAAAAAACTACTTTGTGTTCCATAATCAATACTTTCTTCAATGCAAAGGCGTTGCCATGGGCGCAAGCTATGCGCCGTCCTTAGCAAACCTTTACATGAACCATTTTGAGTGGACCTTTCTTTATGGAGAAAATAATCCTTACAGAGATAGCATTAATATATGGAAAAGATATATTGATGATGTCTTTATGATTTGGACCGGTTCAACCACGACCCTCAAGTCGTTTTTTGACTGGCTAAATGGAAGATCCAACGACATTAAATTTACGATGAGTGAAAACAATGAAACCATAAGCTTCTTAGACCTCGATGTGAAAACGGCAGATGGGGTACTCTATACTGGATTGTACAGAAAACCTATTGAGAGAAATGCTCTTCTTAGCTACAATTCGAACCATCCCCGCAGTCTTCGAGATAATCTGCCCTATGGGCAGTTTCTCAGACTGCGCCGCAACTGCACATTGAGAGCTGATTACTTTATGGAAGCAACTGTTCTCACAAAAAGGCTAAGAGATAGAGGTTACCCTAACGTCCTCCTGAAACGGGCTAAAAAGAGAGCCTGGTACTGCCCACGGGAATCACTACTGGAGCCTAAAAAAAGTGAGAAGACGAGTGACAGAATAGTCTGTGTCACTACCTTTAATCCAGATAGCCAATCCATTAAAAAAACTATTGCTAAATATTGGAATCTGGTAGCCACAGAAATTGGAACTACGGAATTACCACTATTTGCCTTCAAACGTGGCAAGAGTATAAAAGATACAGTAGTCAGTGCCTACCTTCATGGTCCCCCCAAACCAGACTTACGTTCCCAACTATCATTGCCACCCGTCTTGGGTCACAAAAAATGTGGCAACTGCAAGGCCTGTGACTCATCGATAGAGGGTATGCTTTTTGTGTATGGCTCAAAGAACTTTACACGTCCTACATTTACTAATTGCAACAGTAATAACGTTATTTATGCAATTTATTGTCCATGCGATAAAGTATATGTAGGGCAAACTACACAAAAAATCAAATGTAGAATTCTCCAACATATGAGCAGGGTCAAATGCAGAACGCAAGGTGCACCTCTAGTTGACCATTTCTTGAGCTTCAACCATCCACCAGACAGTATGAGATGGACAGTAATTGAGAGGGTACGATTGCACCCGAGAGGCGGTAATATTCATTCCTTGCTCAACTATAAGGAGTGCAGATGGATTCACTCCCTAGATTCTGTGAAGACAGGGCTCAACGAAAATGAGGAGACTAACAAACAACTGGGAATGTTATGTTTCAGGTAATTTTACATTACCACTTGATCTGTCTGTGATAAGCCTCGTGGAACTTTGATAACTATCCACAGGCTAAATTCATATTCACTGTAAAGATTTGATCAACAATTGTTGAAATATACATGTTTGGACATCATTATGCACATTACGGCTATGCTGTATGAAACAAACTGTACACAATATGGTCCATGTCATTGTTACTATTATGCTTCTTTTGACAGCACTCCAAAGATACATGCTACAACTAACATTTTTTGTCCCATCATCAAGGTGCGATGAAATGTCAAAAAAACGCATATACATTGACAGTCTTTCTATGTCACTTACATGTTATATGAAATGCAATGTCTGTAAGAGTAATTATAATGCCACCAAATGCTATCATACATATATTTGGTTTGCTCTATTGGTCCGAAAATCGCTTAGGCTAAACTGTATCCATGACCTTACATGTCATATGAAATGCAATGTAGTTAAGAGCAATTGTAATGCCACCAAATGCTATCATACATATATTTGGTTTGCTCTATAGGTCCTAAATCGCTTCGGCTAAACTGTATTCATGACCTCTGACTTCTTTTGGAACAACTGCTCTTGGGCACAGAACATGGCAAACTCTAATGATATGGGTTATTTATTGTTCCCAAGCATTCAAAACACGCTTTGTTTTTGTGTTTTTAAGCATCATGAATTCAGCTATATGGTATTCAAATGCCTATAGGTTAATTAATTTTTGTTTAATCTTTGTTTAAATGTTATGCGTCTATGATTCTTTAGCGCATTGGAACGCTAGGCAGAACTATGTGGTACGAGCGATCGGATTACCTGCCCTATTACCACCAACATCGCACGCGATCCAGCCAGTTCAGATTTTGATAATTGTGGTATCCACTTCATTTATCCATCTACCTAAATATTTACCAAGGTAACATCACAAACAATTAGATACTTAACAAATTGTAACCTACATCGACGCCAGTCCTATTTCTATATCCACAGCAGCTACTATTTAGCTGCTGCACGCCCCACACTCTGGCTGGTGGCGTGCTTCAGAGGGATTCCGCGAAACTAGGAGAATATATCTTATACATCAGGTAAGGGAATTCTCCGAAATGCATCGCTTGACGCTTATAGTGCGTGAAGCAACGATTGCTAAATATAGTCGATCTTGTTTATTTGGATGACGTGGTGCGCGCCGCGGATGGCGCGCGTAGTAACGTTTGTACTACAAACAAGCAATTAGTATATTTAACCTTCCTGTAGGTCTCGTGATTCGCTGACTTCCTAATAATCTTTCTTCCATTGAGTAACATGTCTAAACCTCTGGGAGGGGAATCATAACACTAGTTGGAACACGCATAGATCATAGTTGCTCCTATGAGTGTGTATTCTTGATATATCGCCAATATGGGACTCTTGCTTAAATCGAATCGGAACATACTGTGACTCAATAGTTTAGAAGGTTTTTTAAAAGTTCACGATTCTCACTAGTCAAATATTTAATGAATACACATAATGAGTACGCATAGATCATAGTTGCTCTTATGAGTATATATTTTTTGATATATCGCCATCATGGGACTCTTGCTTAAATAGGGTTGCACTTTTTATGAATCGGAACATACTGTGATTCAATATTTTAGAAGGTTTTCAAAGACTTACGAATTACACCATTCAAATATCTAATGAGGGCTCATTTATGGTTTATTCTAGCTGAATTGATACCCTGATGACCTTGACTCCAGCAGCGCTAAATAAATTATCCTCAAGTCAGGTGAGCTATTACATGGATCACTTAGCTCTAATGGCGCCTAATTTTACTCTACAATCATTATTCTGAATACCCTTATTTGCGTTCATGTTTACAGTGACTCACAGCGGACACGCTAATCAGAATGATATACGAAGCTAACGAGTAGATTACTAGGCGAAGAAGAATATAGACTTCCTACGATACTGGTAAAAATCATTTTTACATGTCCCATATGTTTTTGTAATAAGACTGGCGTTTCGAATTTTGAGTACTAATGGGCACATATGTCAATAGGTACTCTCCTCTGACTGGCACTGAGCAGTAATCACGCCATACAGTCGGACATCCGTCCTTTCGCCTTTAATTGGGTGAGTTTATGGGAAACTTATACCTTCCCCCTTTTTATTTGTAACACAGCAGAGATATTGATCTATATCTATTTTATGCAGGCTGTTATACATTCCCAATGTCCTGAAGAAGACCCGACATGACCGCATAGAACAACTGGTCGACACAGGGTCGAAACGTTGACGGTTTCATAGTCCTGCACGAATTGGAATTCCTTGTACATACAGATTACAGGACTTGTGCCATACAAGGCCCATTACCTATCTATAATTTAGCCGAGGACTCTTCGTGTAAAAAACTTTCTTTGTACTATATTTGATACTGTACATATTCACTTTTTCACAATCACACAGAGTCACCTTATTCACGTTGTCACTGCGTCGTTGTTTTGTAAATATCATTGTATATACAGCCCTTTTCATTTTTTATACATGTCTAAAGGAGTTGATGAATGATTTAAAATTCAGATGAAATACTAAAAAATAAATTGTTACGTTTTTTGAAATATTAATCATCCTTTAAGATTAATTGCTTTCTAGATCATCGATTGCTGTGTTTATGTTTAATTGATTTTTCTTCGTTGTAAATAATATTTTCCCTACGGAACCATTGTTCATATATATCTAAGAGGCCCAGGTTCCTCGGGTTATAGGGTTACCCCTGTATACTTAACCCTAGTATATAATAGGCAGGGGATTAAAACTACCTCTTAAAACGCGCCACAGGGCGTGTTTGCACACGTCTCCTCAGGCCCCGTCCCCTCACTTCCCCACTGTGTAAACACGCCCTGTGGCTGTTTTAAGTTGGAAGATTAAGTCCCCTTGAATCCTGAGGGTCCCTAGGGTCCAACTAGACCACTAGGTACCTCCAGTAAGCGTCACAGAGCTGCGTTGCAGAGAGATGTAAAAAGCGGCACGGCCTAGACCACCTCTCTGCAACGCAGCTGAGTGGTGCTTACTGGAAGCACCTGGTGGGCTAGTTGGCCCCCAGGGTCCCTCAGGATTGAAAGGGAATTATTTCCCCAACTTAAAACGCGCCCCAGGGCGTGTTTGCACACGTCATCTCAGACCCCGTCCTCTCCCTTCACCACTGTGTAAACGCGCCCTGTGGCCGTTTTAAGTTGAGAGATTAAGTCCCCCTGAATCCTAAGGGTCCCTAGGGTCAAACTAGCCCACTAGGTACCTCCAGTAAGCGCCACAGAGCTGCGTTGCATAGAGGTGTAAAAAGGGGCGTGGCCTCAGAACACCTGTCTGCAACGCAGCTCCCTGGCGCACACTGGAGATACCTGTTGGGGTTGTTGGCCCTCAGGGACCCTCAGTATTGAAAGGGAATTAATTCCCCAACTTACAACTGGCCAGGGGGCGCGTTTGCAGAGTGCTGCAAGGAGGGGGCGTGGCCTCCAGCGCGATGCCGGTCTTTTATTTATTTTATTTTTTTAAGAAGGAGGGCTGTGTGGCCCCCCCTCCTTTTTCTAATTTACTGGCCCTGGGGACCCCATCCCCCAGGGCCTGCACCCTAATTATGTTTGTTGAAAAAATAAATTTGGCCCCCCCAAGGCCTTAATCGGCCCCGGGGACCCCAACCCCCGGGTCATGGCCTTTTTTTTATTTAAATTCTTTAGGAGGGGGCTGCGTTGCCCCCCTCCTCAGGCCACTTATGGCTCCGGGGACCCTATCCCCCGGGGCCGGCCTTTGTTTTTTATTATTTAAAAAATATATATATTTATAGAAACACCTAGGACATGCTGGACAAACCGTATGTACCTATCACCATGACGGTTTGTGTGATATTCATTAAAAGGCGACTATGCATAGAATGAATCCACATGGAATGTATTTACACCGCTAGTGAAGCTCTGACGTGTCTGACGCCCTACCGTGCCTAATCTCGGCGCCCCCGCCAGTGGGTACTCTCCAAGTAGACACCCTTGTCGTTTATTTATACAAACATGGGTAGCTATTGACGGGCACATTTAATATACACGCACACCAAGCCATTCAAAGGGGATTCGACAAAAATTCGACCAAACTATGCAAGAAACCCCCCTCACGGTTAATAAAAAACACATCCACCGCCGGATGTGTAATACCTTTTATTTTACTCTCTAGAAAGGAGACGAACCTCACTTGAGAGTCACAGCGTGCTCCTGGCTGAGCCCAATTCTGTGTTACACCCACCAGTGCCCTCCGATTGCCTCACACCTCTGTGTTGTATTCCACCAGCTAGTGCGTATGCTATGACACTCTCTAGCCCATGTGCACTGTAACACCACCCCGTGAATATGTCATGCCATACTTGCCTTCGCACGGGTTATATTGCCCCATCTAATGTGCCTTCCTCGATGTGTATGTTATAACGCACAGCGCTATGCCATACATATTACAATCTGGGATCCATATCTTTGTCACAGTGCATATGCAATGTTACACTCCCCAGCTCATATTTTATATTACAACTTTAGAGACTAGTTATGTTACACAACACTGCCCTGTGCATATTACACTCCAAGGCGCATATCGCATAGCACGCGCTAGTGCCTGTGCTATCTCGTGCTCTCCAAGGAATCTGTCATTGCGCACAATGTATTGCATATTATATTTCACGCCCCGGTTCATCTTATATCACACTTTTTGGTGCATAGTTTATACCATATACTACATCTAGTTTTCATTTTCAATCGTGCTCTCAGGACTATGTTCTATATAACACTGCGTCCACCTACCTTTTTCACGGGCATTACATTTTGCGATGGGGGTGGAGGGTCAGGGAGTGTTTCTGCCAAGTGAGCCCGTAGTCACAGTCACAAACGTCCTCTTCTTCCTGAATAAAAGTGAGATTATGGTGCATACTTGTTCATATTTTAAGTAGCTCGCACAGACACACATTTTAAAAACAATAAAGTTCCTAATACCCACCTTCTCTGAACATTTAGCTTGCTGCCCCATCCACCTCCTCCCTATCATCTGTTGTCTGAATCCATGGACTAGCCTCCTCCCTCCTGCCATGCATGGTCTGATGTGCTGCCACTGCCCTCCATTTAGCATGATGTACCAGTCCATTCCTCCTACCCTCCATTGCCCAATTCTATAGCCCATCATTGACCTCCTGCATAGCCTCTGTGCTTGGCTTGCTGCCCCTATTCTCCTTCTCCCTGGCCTCCGATGTCTTTGTGCATGCCCCTGCTCCATCCTTTTTGCCCACTACGTTCCATTGACCTGCCACTCCTATCTACTCTGAGTGTTCTGTTGAGCTGCCACTCCCCTCCCACCTGCCTAGCATTGTCAGACCACTGTAACCTGTCCCTGCCACCTCCACCCTGCCTGTCCAAATGCCATGCCCCTATCCCCTTCCTCCTGTCCTCCATGGTCCATTTTACTGCCACACCTTTCTGCCCTCCCTGATCTGTTGTGCTGCAACTGCTCCTCCTGCCTTCCCTGTGCGGTCTGTTGTGAGGCCCCTTCCCCTGAACTCTCTTGTCTGTGCCCAGGTCCTGACCCTCCCTTCTATCCTCCATGGTCCTTTGTGCATGTCCCTGCACCCTCATTCTTGCTCATCATAGCCATTGTGCTGCCACTAACCCTCCCGCTTGCCATGCATGGTCTTCTGTGCTGCCATGGCCCCTCCCACCTTCCCTGTGTGGTCAGCTAGCTGCCCCTGACCCCCTCCCACCTTCCCTCCATGGTCTGTGTGTATGCCACCATAGTCTCATTGTTGCTCTCCATGGTGTGTCTTGTTTCTAGTGCCCATCCTGCCTGACCTCCATGGTCATCTTGCTGCTCCTGCCCTGCAACCTTGCCCCCAGCCCTCTGTTTCCATGTGAAGACCCCCTATTCCCTCCCTCCTGGCTTGTCTGTTCCATCGTAATGCCCCTGATCCGTCCCTCCTGCCCTTTATGGTCTGTTATGCTGCAGCTTTCTCTCCTGTCTGTCCATTACGGTCAGCTAGCTACCATTGCCTCTTTCCCATCTGTTCCCTGTTGTCCATGTGCATGGTCCTGTCCCCTCCCTATTGCTTTCTATGGATTGTTGTGCTGCACTCCTGTCCCGCATGCGCTGTGTTGTGTATTGTGCTGCTGCAAACCCTGATGCCTGCCCTGTAGGGTGAGTTTGGTGCACCTCTCCATGTCCCTCCTCGCATCTGTTATCCGAGTCCATGTCCCTACCCCAATTCCTCCTGGCTACCATGATTCAATGTACCATACTTGCGAACATTTTGAACTTGGTAAGAGGGAGATTTTGAAAAAAAACTGGGGTATTGATTTTCCCCTTTGAGTTACATTGAAAAAGAGGAGATTGTAGACAGGAGACAGATCAAATAAAGCCCATTTGAGCTTAAAAACATTGGACGTTTCCTGGCTGAAACGGGTCTGTTGGCATGTATGGTTGTACTACCACTGCCTCTTCCTTCTGCCCACAATGGTCTATTATATTGCCACAGCCTCTCTTGCCAGTCCTGTATTGTTGGTTTGTTGCCCCTGCCCCCCTTTCCACTGCCCTTCATAGTCTGTTGTGCTGCCACTGCCCTTCCTGACTGCCCAGTGTGGTCAAATTGTTGCCTCTGCACTCTCCTACCTGCCTTCAATTTTCAGAGTCCGTGCCCCAGGCCTCTGCCTCTCAACAGTATCCCAATGAACAACTAGATTGCTAACATTCTATATTTATTACAAAAGTGTGGAACGCCTGATGTCATCTTGATGTAATCAAAACTGTAATACCTAGAGTATTTCCTTTAGAAATTACATATATGAGAGGGTCTTATTTGCATCAAAATTATGGTCAGTGCTCTAAAAAACTAAAATGAGGACATATTTTCTGAGTTTTCAAATAGCGACAAAGAACTTTTAAATTATTTGTAATCTTTATGTTTTTTTATCCAGTTGACCACTTGATTAAATGTTGCACCTTGGCGAGAGGATGTGGTGTTACTTCCAGAGCTGCAGACTTTGCAACTGGGGAACCAGGTTGGAGTTTCTGCTTCAGCTCAACATTCTGTGATTGTAGTCAAATCACTTAATCTCCCCATGTCTACAACCAAAATGAATTTGATCTTGTGTGATGTAGCCAATGCTCATGTAAAGCATTCCAATACCTGACAAGTCTGCACTATATAAAACTGCAAATACACAAAAAATAAGTGTTTTGCACACTTCTGTCATTGGGCTACATGTGGGCTACATCTGGGTGATATTTGTGCTGCATTTAGGATCTTTTGTGTCTGGTGGCTATCTTGGGAGATTTATTTGTTATGAAGTTTCCTAATTTCCTCATTTACTGCAGTCTCCTCAGTAGTAAATGCTTTCAGTTTTTTACTTTGATTCCATCAAGAAGGTATTCAGATATGTCACACATTTGCCATAAATTCTGAATGTTAGCACTCTAGTTGCTCATTAGATCACTGTAGTAAAGCTACTGCTCACCACGGAAGTCTGCTGCTGGTATTAAAAGTGCATGTTTCAGTCTGCATATCAGAATTTTTTAATGAAATAGAAGAGGATTTGAGAAGTCACTCAAAATGTGCCCTAATTTTTCTTTCTTCAGCACTAATCAAAATTTCTATGGCAAAATGAACCCCCTCATTGTGTTCCTTTTTAAATTAAATGTTTTAAGTGTTACCAGTTTATTCCAATCAAGATGGCTTCAGGTATGCCATACTTTTGTCATAAGTAAGACAGTAAGCGCTCTAGTTGTTCTTAAGAACAATCTGGAACATTATGGCATTAGGCTATACTTGGGCTACATCTGGGTGATATTTGGGCTACATTTGGGCTCTTTTGTCTCTGGTGGCCATCTTGGGAGATTTATTTGTTATGAAGTTTCCTAATTTCCTCATTTACTGCAGTCTCCTCAGTGGGAATACTTTCAGTTTTTTATTTTGGTTCCATCAAGAAGGCATTCAGATGTGTCACACATTTGTCATAAATTCTGAATGTTAGCACTCTAGTTGCTCATTAGATCACTGTAGTAAAACTACTGCTCACCAGGGAAGTCTGCTGCTGGTATTCAAATTGCATGTTTCAGTCTGCATGTCAGAATTTGTTTATGAAATAGAAGAGGATTTGAGAAGTCAAAATGTGCCCTAATTTTTCTTTCTGCAGAACTAATCATAATTTCTATGGCAAAATGAATCCCCTCATTGTGTTCCTTTGTAAATTAAATGTTTTAAGTGTTACCACTTTATTCCATTCAAGATGGCTTCAGGTGTGCCATACTTTTGTCATAAGTAAGACTGTTAGCGCTCTAGTTGTTCGTTAGAACACTCTGGGACATTCTGTCATTGGGCTATACTTGGGCTACATCTGGGTGATATTTGGGCTACATTTGGGCTCTTTTATCTCTGGTGGCCATTTTGGGAGACTTATTTGTTATGATGTTTCCTAATTTCCTCATTTACTACAGTCTCCTCAGTAGGAAATGCTTTCAGTTTTTTACTTTGATTCCATCAAGAAGGCATTCAGATGTGTCACAAATTTGCCATAAATTCAGAATGTTAGCACTATAGTTGCTTATTAGATCACTGTAGTAAAGCTACTGCTCACCAGGGGAGTCTGCTGCTGGTATTAAAAGTGCATGTTTCAGTCTGCATGTCAGAATGTTTTAATGAAATAGAAGAGGTTTTGAGAAGTCACTCAAAATGTGCCGTAATTTTTCTTTCTGCAGCACTAATCATACTTTCTATGGCAAAATGAACCCCCTCATTTTGTTCCTTTTTAAATTAAATGTTTTAAGAATTACCACTTTATTCCAACCAAGATGGCTTCAGGTGTGCCATACGTTTGTCATAAGTAGGACTGTTAGCGCTCTAGTTGTTCTTTAGAACACTCTGGGAAGCTGCAGTAGAACACAAAGGAATCAACTGACAGTCTATGCCCTTGTTGGATGTACATGTTTTACTGAGAATGTCAGACTTCATTCTCACATGACTGAGAAAGATAATGTGAATTTACAGAAAATATGCTCTCAGTTAGCTTATAGATCACCTTCCAAACCTCTGTGGGAAAAGCATGAGAAAATAGTTTTCTCTCAAACATGATTCATGATATCACAGCAGAAGGCTTTTTCACATGGTAAAATCACCTTAGAACACACCACAATTCCTAAAATTAGTATGGTACCATCAACAAATGATTTATAATGTAACTAAAGTCTTAAAACCTTCTATTAACTGCAATGCTTTTTAATGAGGTGCTATCATGTATATTGGTCCCAAGATGGCTGCCAACACTTCTTGGATGAAGTGCTGACAGCCAATCAGATCTCACGATGAGATGTGTGGTTAGGCTCCGCCTAGATATATATGTGATTTTACTTTTGATTTTTTCAGGAACTACTGAACGGATTTACACCATTTAAGCAAAAGGCACATGCCTGACTGAGGACTACCTCTTTGCCAAATTTCAAGTAATTCTGTTCAGCCGTTCGGGCTGTACCTTCGACTAAAGGTCCTATGGGAAAATGCAAGGGGAAAACACGTTTTGGGACCCCCCTTTTTTCTCAGCCCCCGCTTGACAAATCACCCAGAGACTTTCAGGGTAGGAGCTGAGCGGAGCGCCCCATTAGTTTTGAAAATTTCACGAATATAAGTCAACCGGCGCCAAAGTTATTCAAAATAGAATTTTCAGATTTCCTATGGGAACTCGGTCCTAACTATAACTATCTACTGGCGACCACCAGTAGATAATATATATATCACTGAAAAAACCATAGGTTTCAGGCACGTTATAGTTAGGAATTAGAAGTTAAAAAACCTTAAAAATTCACAGAAAAAACCATCGGTTTCAGGGGCGTTATAGTTAGCTAGACTTTCACTCGTACAAAACCATTGAAATTCCCCCGTTATAGTTAGTTCAGCTAACTATAACTCGCGCGCCCGCAATGCACTTCTGATGACGTCACCTGACATCACTCATGACATCTCAAATGACATCACTGATGACATCACTGATGATATCATCCAGTGAATGTGTGTTTTGTCTGAAAATTACATATGTTTTGTATATGCATATCTCAAGTTCGATGGAAGAATAAATGGGTATATAAGTGTCTAAATGGATGATTTGTTTTTGAAAAATTGATTGTATAACTGACTGATTAAGTGTATCTTAGTGAATACATGGCTTAGTGAGTAATGTTTAAATATGTAAATATCTGTATCAGACTCTCACTTTGTGTATAAGTGGCTGCATGGGTTGGTGAGTAGCTAATTGAGTGTCTAAATAGGTTATTAGTTGGTTTTTTGAGAATCAGTATGAGTGTCTGAGTGTCTGTATGGTTCGATGGGGGGTATTACGTAGTGCATAGGTGCATGAATGAGTGACTCACTGTATGTGTTGAAGACAGCATGTGTGCAGGACTGTATGGGTGGATGAGTGTGTGCATGGGTGTGTTAGTGAGAGAATGACTGTCTCAATAGTGTCTTTATGAGTAACTACATATGTTTTAAACTAGTATATGTGACTATTGGTGTATATAAGTGAGTATATGTGAGAGTGAGAGATTGGAAGAGTTCCTGTATGAATAAGTATGTGTTTCAATAAGTGATTGTTTAAAAGACTAAGTATGTGTAAGTTTCTGTAGAAGTAAGTGTGATGGTGTGTGTATAACTGTATATGCAAGTAAATGGATGTTTGATTCTGTATTAGCATGAGTGACTATGTGTGTGAGTAACTCTATGGATGAGTGGCGTTGAGTAACAGGATGTATAGGTGTATGAGTACATATGATGAGTGAGTACATGTATGAGTGACTGTATAGGACTGTTGGTGAATGAGTGGATGTGTATGTGGATCTTAGAATTACTGAATAGGTTGTTGTAACTGGTATTGGTATGTCCATTGTTTTGAAAATTGTAGTTTCTATTTTTTAATGTGTGTAATTTGAGATGTCATCAGTGATGTCATCCGTGATGTCACTGACCATGTCATGAGTGATGTAATATGTGACGTCATCAGCAGTGCATTGAGGGGGCGCGAGTTATAGTTAGCTGAACTAACTATAACGGGGGAATTTCAATGGTTTTGTATGAGGGAAATGTCCAGCTAACTATAACGCCCCTGAAACCTATGTTTTTTTCAGTGAATTTCTGAGGTTTTTTAAATGCTAATTCCTAACTATAACGTGCCTGAAACCTATGGTTTTTTCAGTGAATATATATATATATATATATTATCTACTGGCGGTCGCCAGTAGATAGTTATAGTTAGGACCGTGTTTCCATGGGAAATCTCAAAATTCTATTTTGAATAACTTTGGCGCCGGTTGATGAATCCTCGCGAAATTTCAAAACTAATGGGGCGCTCCGTTCAGCTCCTACCCTGAAAGTCTCGGAGTGATTCATCAAGCGGGGGCCGAGAAAAAGGGGGGGCCCCAAAACGCGTTTTCCCCATGCATTTTCCCATAGGACCTTTAGACACAGCTACAGCCCGAACGGCTAAACAGAATTACTTGAAATTTGGCAGAGAGGTAGTCATAAGGTCAAGGAAGTGCCTTTCGCAGGTCTGGTGTAAATCTGTTCAGTATTTCCTGAGAAAATAGCATTTAAAAGCATATCAATATCTATACGCACGCAGGGTGCGCGCACAGTGCAAGCCCTGTGCGCGCACCCTGCCGTGCGCGAGCGTAATTCTGATTGGTTGCTAGATGTCAGTAAACATTCGAATCGGTCGAAATCAGGAAGTGTCGGCCGACATTTTGTCTGTCGCACTGAAAAGGAAAGGTAGAGACCATGAATAGGGGGCAGGGTAGGGAGTTCTTGACCCCCTAGCTATTGTAAGGGGGTCACAGTAGGACCACGAAGGGCAAAAAAAAGATTTTAATGTGTTAAAAAAACATCGCGAGGTGCGCGCACCCAGCGCGCACCCGAAAAAAAACCATTAAAAAAAATAGAATTAAAAATCACGTTTAAGTGTTTAGATATTAGGTGGCTCTAAAAAGAGCCCTTGTGTTTATTGAGTGTTTTTCGGTACCTACAAGTAAGTACCGATGCAGAGTCTAAAGTTCAAGAGGAAGACTCTGTTCCCTTCATCATTGAAATGTACACCGTCTCCTCTATAAATGTCTTGCATGTTGTAACGCAAGTTGTTGTGGTATATAGAACCCATACCATAGTCTCTGAGGAAAGCAGAAACAGACTTATTGACGTGCTTTCTTGCTTTGCCAATTTGCGGCCAAAATTGGTTGGACCAGTTCCACTTTTGCCTTTGGCATATATTAGAATATACAAAGGCAGTTTGTGGAAAAAGTGACATCAATTGCAGAAAGGTGTCCTTAATAAGCATTTCCAGACCTACCCCAGTTAAAGTGCCTAGGTCATTACCACCACAGTGCACAATAATATGGTTAGGCTGTGGGAGATGTAGAAAGGTTTTCACCAAAGGCATTAATTGGTGCCACTTTAACCCTCTCTGACCAATCCATTTAATGTCTACATTTGGCAAAGCAAGGTCTTTGAAAATACCTCTTTTTTCTGCATACTTTTCACTCCAGAAGACATAGCTATGACCTACAATCCACACTGTGAACATCTTCCAAGGAGAACAGGATGCACTCAGGAGGTGTCTTACAGTAGAATGGCAATATGAAAAGAAAGACAGTTAAAAAATGGAGGCATACATACTTTTTTTTAATAAAAAGAACTCATTGGCTGATTCAAACCATTTTACAGTTAAAACTAGGCTGTATGTTTACATTTTTAAAAGCATGTTTTGGATTGGTAGAGAAAAATGTGTTCCCACTGAACATTACTTTGGATTTGCTGTTAGGTTTGAAAAGTCAAGCACTCTTGCTCTTTGGATTTGAAACATTGTGTGCTGAACTTCTGACCTCTCTGCTCACACCTGTGTTCCATGAGCTGTTGCTATGGTAGCAGGCAGAAGTCATGTTGGGGGAAGGGATGATTTGGAAAGGGGTTGAAAGTTCCAACCAATAGAAATGTGTGATTCCATTTGAAAAAATGTGGGAAGGACTGTGATTTTACATTGACATGTATATGTGGGAAAAAAGAGAGGGAAAAATTGCCATTTACTGGATGTGGAGAGAGGAGAGAGGTGTACAGCTCTGAGATTCTGGCTCTGATAATCTGCTGTTTGAGTGCCACATTTCTTTCTCAAGTAATTAATTTTAAAGGTGAGTTATGAGTTTGAGAGGGGA
Organism: Triturus cristatus; assembly: GCF_964204655.1. NCBI lineage: Eukaryota > Metazoa > Chordata > Amphibia > Caudata > Salamandridae > Triturus > Triturus cristatus. Next base: position 466,614,491 of record NC_140592.1, read on the forward strand.
AGTATGTGGTGTATTTTGATATAAATAATAGAATTGTCATTCTTGTTTTAAAGTTGTGTTTTACATTTTGTGATTTAGGAGAAATTTAACTGTCTTGAACTAGTAAGATATTATGGAGTATGTCTTCACTGTAAGTTAAGGTGTACTGGTATCACTGAGGAATACCGTTTTGTGCCTAGAATCACATCGTGAGTCTGTCTGCACACAGGATTTGTTGTCAGAGATTTAATTTGTATTGCTGTTGTTCTGTTAGCCTTGCACTCGCAGAAAAGCGGCAGTTTGTTTGCTTAAAGTGTGATGGTTAGCATTCAGCAGAAATTAGTTACTCACAAAAAAGAGGCAAATGCAAACACATTTCAAAATTGCATGGTACATTTTCCTACCACTTTAAAAGTGGTGTTTTACATTTTATGTTAAGGAAGATATTTAAGTGCCTTGAACATGTTAGATATTATGGAGTATGTCTTCACTATAAGTTAAGGTGTACTGGTATCACCCAGGAATACTGTTTTCTGCCTAGAATCACACCATGACACAGTGTGCACACAGGAATTGTTATCAGAGATTTCATTTGTGTTGGTCTTGCTCTATTACCCTTGCACTTGCAGAAAAGGGGCAGCTTGTTTTTTGTAATACATGGTCATGGTGTCAAGGAGGTGTTAGGACATGTGCTCTTTTCTGCTTGTCTAAAATATAAGAAAAAAGTGTCAGGCTGTCACAGTAGTTTTCACTTACTCCACCACAGTACTAAATGTGCTTTCAAATTGCCAAAGAAAATATTGCTTTGTGCCTAGAATCACACAATGAGTCTGTGTGCACACAGGAATTGTTGTCAGAGATTTAATTTGTGTTGCTGTTGTTTTGTAAAACTTGCACTTTTAAGAAAGGGCAGTTTCTTTTTTTCAAGCAGAAATCAGTATCTGAAAAGTGTGTGGCAAATGAAAATACATTTGAAAATAACATGGTACTTTTTCCTACCAATTTAAAAGTTGTGTTTCATGTTAAGGAAGATATGTAAGTGCCTTGAACTTGAAAGATATTATGGAGTATGTCTTCACCATAAGTTAAGGTGTACTGGTATGACCCAGGAATACTGTTTTCTGTCTAGAATCCCACCATGAGACAACATGCACACAGGAATTGTAGTCAGAGATTAAATTTGTGTTTCTGTTGTTCTGTAAAACTTGCACTTTCAGGAAAGGGCCTGGTATCACCCAGGAATACTGTTTTGTGCCTAGAATCACACCATGAGACACTGTGCACACAGGAATTGTTGTCAGAGATTTTATTTGTGTTGCTGTTGTTCTGTAAAACTTGCACTTTCAGGAAAGGGCCAGCTTGTTTTGTTCAAATGTGATGGTTAGCACTCAGAAGAAATCACTATTTCACAAATGAGAGGCAAATGGTAACACATTTCAAATCAACAGGGTAGATTGTCCTTCCACTCCTGCAATGGGTGAGGTAGTTCCTACATGTACAAAACTCTAATTAACCTTTACCAAAGATGAGAGGCAAATGTTAACACATTTGAAATCAACAGGGTAGATTGCCCTTCCACTCCTGCAATGGGTCTTACATGTAAAAAACTCTAATTAACCTTTACCAAACATGTACTCTTACACACATATCTGCAGTATTCATGCACTTGTAAAAGTCTCCATGCAGATCTCTCTTGCAACTGACAATACACAGTCTCCAGAAACACACAGTTTGCACACATGCAGCAGTTTCTCCTACACTCCTATGCATAATACTCAGCTCTGTGTTGTGTTTCAGGTAGCAGTGTGTAACGCAAACACATTCAACGTCACCAAGGCTCATTTCCTCTGCTCTACTCTAATCACTCACCCTGTAACACATGCTGATGGTCTCAAGTAGCTATTAGGAGATGTGCTCTTTTTTGCCTCTCTAAAATATAAGGGAAATATGTCAGGCTGTCTCAGTAATTATCACTTGCTCGTTCCACAGTACTAAATGTGCTTTCAAATTGCCAAATGAAATATCGTTTTCTGCCTAGAATCACAGCAGGAGTCTGTGTGGACAGAGGAATTGTTGTCAGAGATTTTATTTGTGTTGCTGTTGTTCTGTAAAACTTGCACTTTCAGGAAAGGGCCAGCTTGTTTTGTTCAAATGTGATGGTTAGCACTCAGCAGAAATCACTGTCTCACAAATGAGAGGCAAATGGTAAAACATTTCAAATCAACAGGGTAGATTGTCCTTCCACTCCTGCAATGGGTGAGGTAGTTACTACATGTACAAAACTCTAATTAACCTTTACCAAAGATGTACTCTTACACACAGATCTGCAGTCTTCATGCACTTGTACAAGTCTCCATGCAGATCTCTCTTGCAACTGACAATACACAGTCCCCAGAAACACACTGTTTGCACACATGCAGCAGCTTCTCCTACACTCCCATGCATAATACTCAGCTCTGTGTTGTATTTCAGATAGCAGTGTGTAACGCAAACACATTCAACGTCACCAAGGCTCATTTCCTTTGCTCTACTCTAAACACTCACCCTGTAACACATGCTGATGGTCTCAAGTAGCTATTAGGACATGTGCTCTTTTTTGCCTCTCTAAAATATAAGGGAAATGTGTCAGGCTGTCTCAGTAACTATCACTTGCTCCATCCACAGTACTAAATGTGCTTTCAAATTGCCAAAGGAAATATTGTTTTCTGCCTAGAATCACACGATGAGTCTGTGTGGACAGAGGAATTGTTGTCAGAGATTTTATTTGTGTTGCTGTTGTTCTGTAAAACTTGCACTTTCAGGAAAGGGCCAGCTTGTTTTGTTCAAATGTGATGGTTAGCACTCAACAGAAATCACTATCTCACAAATGAGAGGCAAATGGTAACACATTTCAAATCAACAGGGTAGATTGTCCTTCCACTCCTGCAATGGGTGAGGTAGTTCCTACATGTACAAAACTCTAATTAACCTTTACCAAAGATGTACTCTTACACACATATCTGCAGTCTTCATGCACTTGTAAAAGTCTCCATGCAGATCTCTCTTGCAACTGACAATACACAGTCTCCAGAAACACACTGTTTGCACACATGCAGCAGCTTCTCCTACACTCCCATGCATAATACTCAGCTCTGTGTTGTGTTTCAGATAGCAATGTGTAACGCAAACAGATTGAACGTCACCAAGGCTTATTTCCTTTGCTCTACTCTAATCACTCACCCTGTAACACATGCTGATGGTCTCAAGTAGCTATTAGGACATGTGCTCTTTTTTGCCTCTCTAAAATATAAGGGAAATGTGTCAGGCTGTCTCAGTAATTATCACTTGCTCCTCAACAGAAGTAAATGTGCTTTCAAATTGCCAATCAAATATCGTTTTCTGCTTAGAAACACACCATGAGTCTGTGTGCACACAGGAATTGTTGTCAGAGATTTAATTCATGTTTCTCTTGTTTTGTAAGACTTGGACTCGTAGGAAAGGATCAGCTCCTGTGATAGGATTTGAAAAGTTGAAAAAAAATTTTTAATGAATTAAAATTACATAAAGGTATTTTTTTTTTTGTTTTTTGCAGGTATTGCTGAGCAACACTGAAAAAAATATAAAGATGCCTATAAAGTCAAGAAAGAGAAAAGAAAAGAAACAACAACTATATTTGAAGACGACTGGTAAAAAAAAAATAGGAGGCAAAGCGTGTGTTGGAAAACAGAAAAAGTCTTCTGGTAAGCAAACTAAAGAATTTTAAAAAAATATCTTCCCAAAAAAAAAAATGATCGAAAGATAAATTCAAACAGTGTTTCAAGTACAAAACAACAACAGAGTCGACAGCAAAAACAAAATGCTAATGTAGACTCAGAAGTAAGAAAGAGTGACTTAACACGGAAAATAGATTTTAAAAACATTCGTCGAAAAATGTTTCAGAGAAGAGTGATGTTAAATTTGCTAAAGGATGTTAAAAAATATAAGAAAAAAACCAAATTTTATAAGAAAAAGAAATTAATTGAAAATATTGTTACCGAGGCATTAGAAATAAAAAAATAACTATTCATTTTAATTTTGAACAGGATGCGTAGATTAGATAAATTAGTCAATGCAATGAAGTCACAAAGCAAAAGGAAAAGAGAAGTAAAAAAAAATAACTGTTGTAAAGTGTTCTTAGGAGAATGGAAGCATAGTTCAAGTACTGAACCATTTTTTAATGAAGAGAGTTATCTTCAAAGTAATTGTTTGTTGCATGCAGTTCACACCAATGGAAGAGCATATGAAGTTAAGGATGGTTGTGTAATGGAAAAGGAGAAAATGGTTCCAAGAAATGAGGAAGAAGTGATGGCTGATGAGGTTATGGGGAGACGTCCTAAAGCCCCAGTGTACACTTGGAATTGTAGTAGTATTTGTACTGTGCGTCAGGAATCTATTGATAAATTACGTGACTTTCTAAGAGAATATAGTAAAAAGAGTGTTAAACAGAAAATTAAGGTGCTTCAAAGACTAGATCCATGCAGAGTGAGAGAGAATACTGGTTTGCAAGGACATTCTCTGGCTTGTCTATCTAGGAAAGTGTGTCAAAGTGTTTTTCGCCATTTTAGGATGCTTGCTGTTCATCATACTGAAATGAGAAAGTTTGTGAGAACATTGTATTTTGCTAAAAGTCCAGCACTAAAGTTGAATGAGTTGAATAATGCTCTGTTCCGTGGATCTGTATCAGATGTAGTGAAGGTTACTGATGAGATTCAGTTTTGTTACTTTGGTCCAGAACAAGAAAGTGCAGAAAATGACACAGTTATTGATGAAAATGTAGAAGAGAATGTAGAACTTACTGTTAGTAAAAATGTTGAAGATGAAATGACAAAATTTGCTATCATCTCTAATGAAAGACCAAATATTACTTGTATTTGTTGCCGGAGAAGCCATTACAAAATTCAAACAAGGAATGTTGATCTGTATAAAAAAAGTGAAAATGAAGATAATTATAAGTGGAAAGATTTTGCAACATATATATTTCTGGAAAATTGTTTTGATTTGGGTGAAGATCAGCGTATTTGTAAATACTGTTATAACAAGTTAGAAGAAGATAGAATGCCAGCAAGAGCTGTACATAATAAATTAGAATTGGTTGAAATTCCTCCAGAGCTTTCGGATTTAAATACGTATGAGTCTATACTTATTCAATGTGTCCATCCGTTTCAGACCATAGTGCGTATGGAGCCAAAAACAGGTAAATTACCTCCTTCGGATTTACAAAGAGGTTTAAAAGGAAGAGTTGTCTATTTGCCATTGGATTTGAAAAAAATATGGAAACAATTGATGCAGATACTTTGGAAACTGAACCCTTAGTTATTCTGGTTAATGGTGTACCTACGAAGAATAAGAAAATTTGGCAGGAGCTGGTGGATGTACGAAAAGTACAAAGAGCAAATTTGTATTTGAAAAAAAATAATAAATGGTATGAAGCCATTTATATGGATGAAGATGAAGAAGAAATACTAGAAGACACAGGAATACCAACTGGGCAAATTGAAAAAGTGGATAAGTCAAAAGAAGAAGAAATTTATGAACATTTCAGCATACATCCTCTTCATTCTAAAGAAGTTATGGGAAACGCTATTGATCTGTTTCAGATGAAGAAAGCAAAAGGAACTCCTGTGAGTGTATGGGAGGAGAGCTTGGAAGCTCGTTGTTTTCCCCAACTGTTTCCTACAGGAGAAGGTGGATGATATGATGAACGTCCAGTACAGATTCCTGTTTTGGAGTATCGGACTACAAGATTATATGCAGAAGATCCCAGATTTCGTCAAAGTATTCCTTATTTGTTCCATCTTTTATTTGAAAGGAACTTGTCTGCACTATCTTATGCAGTAAATCACATTTTAAAAACTGGAGTACATCTACATAATGTGTCAGCAAAGGACTTTCTCAACAAAGTGCAACAGAGAGATGATCATTTGGAATCTCAATTGATCAATTTGATGGCTTGTCAGCATGGAACTAATGAATATTGGTACTGACCCCATGGAGAATTGAAGTGTATGTTACAGAATTTAGGAACTCCTACATGGTTCCTTACCCTGAGCTGTGCTGAGTACGCTTGGGATGATTTACTGGATTTTCTGTGAGAGGCAAATTCAAACATTGAAAACATCCAATACAAGACAGCAGGAGAATTGTGCTCATTAGATCCGGTTAATGTTTGCAGATATTTAAATCATAGATTTGAGGCTATGATGTCCTTCATCTGCAATAAAAAAAATCCACCTCTTGGAGAAGTTGTGGATTTCTTTTGGAGAAAAGAGTACCAAGCAAGAGGTGCTCCACATATTCATATGCTGTTGTGGATCAAGGATGCCCCAAAATTTGGAACAGATGCTGATGAAGCAGTTTTATCTTTCATTGAAGGATATGCAACATGTGCTATACCTAAAAGCACAGAAGAGAAAAACTTAAAAGAGAAAGTTTTACGTTTCCAAAGTCATCGGTGTGGAAAATACTGTCGACGAAAGTACAAGAGTAAAGATAAATTCTACACAAAATGTCGATTTGGATTTCCACGACCTGTTCTTTCAAAAGGAAGAGTAAACAGTTTTATGTCAGCTGTGCGACATACTATTACAAGAAAATCGCCTAAGAATACCTACAACCTAAGAAGAAAAGAAGAGTCAAAATATAAAAATGACTACAACCCAGTCATTTTATCCATGTGGAATGCTAACATGGATATACAGTATGTGGCTGACAATTCTATTGCTGTTGCTCGGTATGTCACATCTTATATCACTAAATCTGAGAAAACGGAATTGAAGGAAATGTGGGAAGAGATTTCTCACGAGAAGACTGTCAGTAAGAAGCTATACAGTTTCAGTTTAAAGATGTTATCGCATCGAGAAATTGGATCCTACGAATGCTCAGATAGGTTATCATCTGCAAGCCTGTACTCGAAATCCAGAAGAATGATTTGGGTAAGTTTAGGCCTTGCAGGAATGCGAAATCGGGTACTGAAATCTATTCGAGAAATTGAGTATTTAGCAGAGTTCGAACCAGAAAGTACAGACATTTTAAGAACAAACATGTTGGACACATATTACCCACAAAGAAGTCATCACCTTGAGAACATGTGTCTCTATGAAGTGCTGCAGAACTTCATTTTTAAACGGAATGCCACAGAAGATATCAACAATGGAAAATATAAAGTCAGTGGTGAGGAAGGATATTTGGTGAAGCAAACAAAAGGAAGTTTGATTAATCACCGGAAGCTGAGTTGCGACACTCCTGACTTAGCACTTTTACAGCTGTTTAAACCATGGCGTTCAGAGGACGAACTACTTGGAGAATTCCAGAGTTATGAAGATTCCTTCAATGCTAGCAAAGACAGCATAGAATACAGTACTTTCACAACTTATGTTCAAATGTTAAATGAAGAAATTGAACAAGAAGCAACAATTGCAGCTGAAGTAGCTAGAGACAGTTCTCAAGACAGTCAAAGTTCTGGGACATTCAGTCAAGATCCTCTAGGACAACCAATCGTAGAAAATGAAGCAGCAATAGCCATGAATGAAGTGGGAACAGCTATGAATCAAGCTCAGGAAAATTTAGTACACTTAACATATTTGGAGCAGCAACTGAATGAAGAACAAAAACAAATTTATGAAGAAGTCAGGAAAAAAATTGATCACGGATTACTACATGAAAAGAAAGAGTGCTCATGCACATCTTTCGAACCAATGAGAATGTATGTAAGTGGACAAACAGGAACTGGAAAAAGTTTCTTAATTAATGTAATTAGAAGCTACCTAGAGATTAAAATGGATTCCATTTTGTATTGTGTTGTTACTGCTCCAACTGGGTTAGCAGCGTATAACATAAAGGGAGTTACCTTACATCGTTTGCTAATGTTACCAGTAGAGCATGAGAACAAAATACAGTACCACAAACTGGCAGGAGAAGCATGCTTGGAAGTTTCAAGAGTATTGAAGAAATTGAAAGTATTCATTATTGATGAGGTAAGCATGGTATCAAACTTAATGCTTGCCTTTGTGCATTTAAGAATGCAGCAAATTCTGAAGACAGAGTATGACGTGTTATTTGGAGGAAAACACGTCATAGCTTTTGGGGATCTTTTGCAACTTACTCCAGTTAAAGGACAGCCGGTATTCCATACTCTTGCACATGAAGACACGAAAAAGTCGTTAGGAAGTATAGGCAATGTAAATATTTGGACATATTTTGAGTATAAGGAACTCATTACCAATATGAGGCAAGCCAATGATGAGGACTATGCAAGTATTCTGAAAGATATAAGAATTGGACTACTCACAGAACATGGCAGAAAAGCATTACAGAGTCGATTGCTGAGTAATTTGTTTACAACAGAAGAAATAGTTCCAGAGAAAATATACAAGAAAATTGCTGAAAAAAATACTGTAATCTGCTTAATGCCAACACTACATGAATGCTCTGTATTCAATCAAGAACTTTTGAAATTGGAAAATGAAGAGATCATAAAACTGGAAGCTGTGGATAAAATTCAACATGAACGAATAACTAATATATTGACAGGCAAATTGGCTACTAAATTGGATTCTCTGGAGAAAAACATTTCAAAAACAGCTGGTTTGGAAAAGAATCTTTATGTGTGTATGAACTGTAGAGTAATTTTAAGACGCAATTTGGATGTAGAAAAAGGTTTAGTGAATGGAGCTATGGGTAAAGTTGTGGGTTTTGTAAAGTACCAGATAAAAGATGGAATTGAATTCTTAAAAATAAAATTTGATCAGATTGAAGAGGTTAAAGTGATTAGTCGTTGTTCAGTTCGTTTTTTGCTAGTGAAAGACTTATATGTACGTAGGAAGCAGTTTCCGATTTCTCTAGCATATGCTGTAACTATTCACAAGTCTCAAGGATTAACTGTTGATAGTGCTTTTGTAAACATTGGGTCTACTGTGTTCAAAGAAGGTATGGCATATGAGTGCTTTGTCACGCGTGAAAAAATTATCTGGTTTATTCATGATAGACTTTGATGACTCAAAAGTAAGTGCTGATGCAAACTGTGTAAAGGAGTATAATAGATTAAGAAAAAGCTATGCTCCTCATTTAGGTCAGAATCCTGTGTTTGAAAAACGGGTTGTTTGTCGGAAAAGGAGATTTGAGAATATCTGTAATGAGGATGTACAGAAGAGAAAACAAAAAGATAGTGATGTGACTGCAAGCAAAAAGAAAAAGGACAGTGTGGAAGAGGTTGTTGGTTGTCATTTTGAAAATAGCTCTGGTGTCAACTGCTACGCAAATGTAGTGCTGAATGTTGTATTTTATCTTGAAACTTTGCAAGAGCAGATAATACTAAATCATGAAAAAAGATTCTGTTATTTGCTGAGTCTCCTTTATGAGAAGCTGAGTAATGATAAAACTAAAATAGAAAGTGCTTCAGATGTTAGAAATCTTTTAGATGTATGTTCTGGATGTACACAATTTACACAAAATGTCCAGCAAGATGCACAGGAATTCTTCATGTATATCCTGATGGTACTGGAAGATGAAGGAGTAGAAGTAGAAAATTTGTTTGGTGTCTCTTATACATGGGAACATTGTTGTGATAACTGTATGAACACAAGCAGTAGTAATGTAGATTCTGAAAGGTTCATATATTTACCATTACCAGAAAGTAAAACAGTGACTTTTAGTAAATTAGTTAAAGATGCTAATCACAACATGGAATGTTCTAAATGTAAATCTGAAATGTTGTCAACGTTATTTTTAAAGAAATATGGACAGTATGTCATTTTAATGGTACAACGTTGTAGAGCTGATGGAACAAAATTGGAAACTTTACTAAAGAAGTTGGTTGGCAACCAATTATCTATATCTGGGAAAACTTTTGTAGCAGTTGCAATAATTTTTCATGATGGTCCTTCTATAACTTCTGGTCATTACACAGTTTATCTTAAATGTGAAAAAGGATGGACACTGTGTAATGATTCTCAATTGATTTTCAAGCAACGTTTGCCTTATGATTTACCCAATTGTTACTTAATTTTTCTGAAACCCAAATTTTAAATACTAACATCATCATCGGAAGAAAGCATTATTAAAATTTAAAAGGATTAAAATTGGATATTTCACTCAAAAGGGATTTTAAACTTACCATTTGGCCTTAAGGAAAGGTAAAACAAACAATTGTGGACTTCTTTGACAGATATTATTTTGGAAAATGTTCTTTTGCAACAAGGTTTACAGATGTTATTTCTTGAAAATTGTTATTGTTCTTAAAAGGTATTTTTGACATTTCTATTAAGGTATGATTTAGTGAGGATACATTTGGGGCTTTTTTAAAGAATCTTTCAGATTGTTTTTTTTTTTTTTGCCCGCTGTTAAATGATGAATACAATTGATTTCACTATTTTCAGTGAAAATCAAAACATTCTGAAAACAGCAAAAAAAGGGCAAAAAATTGCTTTGCTAAATATGAAAAAACATGTACTGTTTAATAAAGTGTATTGTTGAATATTAATACTTTTTTTCAGAACTAGAAAGAAAATTTAGAAGATGTTATTCAGTTTTCTTTGCAATTAAATAAAAACATTTATTTCTAAATAATTTACTTTGATGGTCAGGTAAGTTTAACATATCTGTATGTGTCACTGCTTTCGTTTCATGCTTCCTTTTCTTCACCTCTCCTTACTCTGCTTTTCTCATTTCTCTTCTCACTCTCTCTTCCTGCTTTACTACTCTTTTGTAACTCCCTCACTCCTTCTCTACTACTCCCCTACTTTTACTACCTCCATCACTAATTTTTCATCCATGTTTCTTTCTCTGTATCCATATGTCTTAGTCTTTTTAACTGCCTTACTCCTTCTCAGTTGTTTGCTGTCTGTCTCTGTATCTGTCACTCTCGGTTTGTCTGTTTTACCCTTAATTTCCTTAACATCTCTAGGGCACATTTACAAGCCACCTGCACCACCACTACGTCACTTTTCTTGACGTACTAGTGGCGCAGGGTGCTTTTCCATATTTACAAGCAGAGGATAAGCCACTCTGTGTGTCTTTTCCTCTCCTTGTAAATACAGCCAATTCAAATGCAGCACTAAAATGAGCTATTATCTTTTTTGATAGGTTTAGGGTACCTATAGGTAAGTACTGATGCAGAGTTTAAAGTTTAATAGGAAGACTCTCTTCCCTTCATGTGTGAAATGTACACCATCTCTTTTTTAATTACTTTGCCACTCCCCTCTCTTTGTCAGGGAGTCCTTGAAGGTTTACTAAAGGTAAGAAAAATGTTTTTTTTTTTTTAATGTCATTGGGTGCGCGCAGGGTGCGCGCACCCCAAAAAAAAACGCAAATAGATTCCAAAAACAAGTTTTTGTGTTTTGATTTTAGGTGCCTCTAAAAAGAGCCCTTGAGTTAATGTAGGGACAGAGGAAGAGAAAAACGGGAAAAAAAAGAAAACTATGGCCTAGTGCAAGGGTGCTCCTCAAATTTCCTCTGAATGAGATCAATACTGCTCTCACCCAGAGTAATAAGAGTACCACAATCCATGCACCGTGTACTCATCCTCCCAAAACAAGGACGAATATCCAGAGGTGTGTTAGAAGGTGAAGGCACCATTGCAGAAGAAGTGCTCGCCTGAGCTGCCGAAGATGTGCTCGGCTGAGCTGCTGCAGATGTCGTCGGCTGAGCAGGTGGAGGGTTTGCTCCAGAAGCTTGACGAAAAGTCACAGGATGCATTGCCTCAACGTGCCTCATCATAGTGTGAATACTAAAAGAGTACTTCTTATTAGCATTCCCACGTGACAAGTTGCGCTGACACAGTGTGCAGGTGACCTTTTGTGCATTCACCTTCTTTTGCCCCTAAGGAAAAGTGAAAAACTGCCATATAAAGGAGTTTTTCTGCTTCCTCTGCCTCTGTCTCTCAAGAGTGTCCTGCTCACTCTCAGAAGGTGGCTGGTGCTCTGCCATTGTCTCACAAAAACAGAGTAGCTCCTTCTCCAAGGGAATCAGAACTAATAATGAGGGTAGTGGGTGTGGTTTTGGAAGAATCTGGAACTGAAAGTACTTTGAACCAATGAAAAGTGATGTTTCTGATCACATGACTTGCCATGAGGGGATTCGGTGTGGTGTTGAAACAATATGAAACTGAAAGTAATGAAAACCAATTAAAAGTGTTGTTATATTAATCACATAACCCGAGGTGCACGCACGGAGCAAGCTCCGAGCGCGCACGGTGCAATTACGCATGCGCGTACGCGCACATGCGCATAAGTATTATGCACGTACGTAACGCGTATTCGCAGCACGCGCGCATTCGCGAATGTCAGCGCGCGTACTCTACGCGTTTACGCGAGTGTAGCGCGTGGAGCACGTACGACGCACGCATGCATACGTACGCATGCGTACTGGGTGCGCGCTGCGAGCGCGTACTAAAACGTACGTATTCGTACGTATATAACGTACGCATACGTACGCAAAAAACGTACGCCTGCGTACTAGGTGCTCGCTGCGAGCACGCACTAAAACGTATATATGCGTACGTAGATAACGTACGCCTGCATACATAAAAAACATACGCAAACGTACTAGGTGCGCGCTCTGAGCGCGCACCCTAAGAATTTATAGAAAAAAAAAAAATAAAGTGGACAAAACTTAATAGATTATATTAACTATGCTGTTCAACTTTATCCAAATTCAAAGTAAAAAAAAAATGACCCACACAAAATTAAAGGAAACAGATAATTTATAAATGTATACATGGGGAAATTTTTGAAAAAGAAATATATAAAAAATATAATTTAAAAAAAAAATATAGCATTTAAAAAACCTTTGAAATTCACTGAAAAAACCATAGGTTTCACACACGTTATAGTTAGGAATAAGCATTTAAAAAACCTTGCAAATTCACTGAAAAAAACCATAGGTTTCACACACGTTATAGTTAGGAATTAGCATTTAAAAAACCTTTCAAATTCACTGAAAAAAACCATAGGTTTCACACATGTTATAGTTAGCTGGACATTTCACTCGTAAAAAAACAATGAAATTCCCCCGTTATAGTTAGTTCAGCTAACTATAACTTGCGCGCCCGCAATCCACTGCTGATGACGTCACATATTACATCACTCATGACATGGTCAGTGACATCACTCATGACATCACGGATGACATCTCAAATGACATCACTGATGACATCACTGATGACATCATCCATGTGAAAAAATAGCACAACTTCTCACACCCTAATATAAACTTTGATACACCGACTCAAAATTTAAGAGTTCCATTCTCAAAACCATACATACTGCAATACCAATAGCTACATACCCACTTATTAACTCTTAGGTCTACATACACCTCCACTCATTCACCTGTACAGTCACTCATACTTACAGTCACTCCATACAAGATTATCATATTCATTTATACACCTATATAGACACTTACACACCACCAATGATCCATAGAGGTACTCTCACACCTAGTCAGTCATGCAAATAATCACACTCCAATTTACTCACCTATGTGGTTATACACACTCAAGTTCACTTAATCATAAAAAAGTACCACATTCTTACCCTCTTATAGAATCGTTCATACAAGCACACACTCATCCATACAGTCACTTTCACAATCACACACTCTCATATCTACTCATTTATATACTGTTACATGCACATATACTGCCTTTTACATATGTAGTTAGTCATAAATGTACTACATTCAATCCCTAACACACCCATACATACACTCGCTCAACCATACAGTCCATCACAGATGCACTCTTAAAACCATGCACCCATAGAATCACCCACTCACACATCTATGCACAGAGTCACTCACAGCCTACCCACACTAACACTCAGGCACCCATACAGATACTCAGACAACCAATCAAAAACCCATATAGTCACTCATATAGCTATTCACAAAACCATGCAGCCACTTATACACCACCAACAGACACATACAGACATTCACACAGTTTAGTCACTAGTCTGCAATAAGATACATTTAATGACTCACTTAAAGAGTCAGTTACGCACCTACAAAATCATCTATTCACACACTTATACAACCACTCATTCTTCAACAGGTCTTTCCCTATATATATTAAACATATTAAAATTGGTGAGAAACACACATTCACTCAGGACACACATCCACATGTGGGATCATTCGCCTTGTGTTGAACAGGGTTAGTGGCACCACGTGTAACCGGCTTGTGTTGAACAGGGTTAGTGGCACCATGTGTTGTGGCTTGCATTGAATTCTGCCTCAATAAGGCCACGTGGCGATGACCTGTGGTGCAGTGAGTTAATGGCACCTGAAGCACTCAGCGTGTGCGCACCCTGCGATGATGCGTGGTCCGGGCGGGCCTCACTGGTAGCAATGTCTTTACATGCTTTGAAAGAATCTTCATATCCAATTACAGCATATTTCCCTTCATTTATTTTTTCTGTAACATTTTTTCTAAAACTATAATGTCGCAGTATTTCATATAGACATATATTTTCCAGGTATGGACTTCTATTTGGATAGTATGCGAGGAACAGTGATTGAGTTATCTGCAACATATTGTATGTCCATATTTGCATTCCACATCTTCAAAATTACTGGATTGTATTCATTAATGTACTTCGATTCTTCTGTTCTTTTTATATTATAAGTATTTTTGATTGATTTTTGAGTGATAGTATGCCTCACTGCTGACATAAAACTGTTCACTCTTCCTTGCGATGACTTATGGTGCACTGAGTTAGTAGTAACTTTGGCGCTCAGCGTGTACGTACCCTGTGATGATGCGTGGTCCGGGAGGGCCGCACTCGGATTAATGTCTTTTGTCTATTGAATTCTGCCTCAATAAGGCCACAAGGCGATGACTTATGGTGCACTGAGTTAGTAGTACCTTTTGCGCTCAGCGTGTACATACCCTGCGATGATGCATGGTCCGGGGGGGCCGCACTTGGAGCAATGTCTTTTGTCTATTGAATTCTGCCTCAGTAATGCCACGTGTCGATGACTTGTGGTGCACTGAGTTAGTGGTACCTTTGGCGCTCAGCGTGTGCGCACCCTGCCATGATGCATGGTCCGAGAGGGCCGCACTGGGAGCAATGTATCTTGCGTACTGGACTGCGTCATGTGCAATCGCTACTCCATGTGAATTATGATGCCTGCTGTCCACGGTGTAGATCAAAGGCAGTAGTCTGTACAGACATGTCTGCGGTGCTGTGCCGCTGGGTTCGCAGGGGGCCTGTGTCGAGGAGACCCGCGGTCATGGCGGCAGCCTTGTGGCAGGGTGAGGCCTGCAGCTCTGGCACAGTCATTGGTCTTCACAGTTCACAAGTCAACCACGCCCAGAGCCCCGGCCTATTTATTCACACTCCTACGCTGAAGTGGCATACGTCGGACCAGCCCACTCCAGTTACGCTTATGCTTACAGGGGGGGATGATACAGCTGAATGACTGAGATCATCCCTAGTGTTTCACATAACATGGTTGGGTCCACTGTCCACAACACTACAAGCACCAGTAGTATTTGTGCACATGGAGAGGTGTGTGTTCTGCATACTGAGATGTGTCCAGCACATCACTGCTACACTTTGCATTGCGTGCATTGTTATTCATGGGTGAATTGCTTCCTTCACATATAGTTTGTTCACACCTGTCCCAATATTCAGCTATTGTGTGGCTGAGGGGCCATGCCGTTTTCGGAAAGTTCGCTGTCTTGTTCTGTGCTGCCTCGGTGGTAGAGTGGGGGGTCCTGGGGGTGGTGGTGGGTGTTGTAGCGTTCCTGGGTGTCGGAGCTACATGATCAGTAGGTCTATGACATGTGTTGGTCTTCGGATGTGGGTCTGGGCTGGGCTCCCTTTCATACTGTATGTAGATGTTTAATATTTAAAAAACAAGAAGACATTAAGTAATAAATAAAAAAATACAAAAACAATTTTTAGGATATTAAAGTTACAAAATATCACATTTTTTTTTCAAAATTACTGGGAAAAACATAGGTTTTATGAACATTATAATTAGAAATTAGTATTTAAATAACCTTTGAAATTCACAAACAAACATAGGTCTCAGGAACATTAAAGTTAGAAATTGTCACGTTCCACTGTGGCTCCGGCAGACTCGAATGAAGCACAAGGGTTCCACCTCCCGACGTCCCCGGCTCTGGTTTGAAGACACACAGAGTACCAGGGCAATCAGGCGAGGGACTATGACTATAAGGGGTACAGATGATTAGGTGGGAGTCCTGCAAAGTAATTACATGAGAGAAAATACAACCATCACAAGGTAACCTACTCTCAGTTAAGTCTCACTAAGTGTTTGAACCAAGTGTCTCTTCATGCACACCATGCACTCTGTATTTCAGGAGCCTTAACCTCAGACTCGAGAGGACCAGCCCTCTCACATACCAACAAGCCCAGTCGGACCGTTCTCTCTCACCTTCGTTCCCTTATCAGCTTCCCCTTAACGCTACTAAGCGCCAATATGATTATACACCTGAGCTCTAATCCCAATGTCACTACTCCACTATTGAGTTCATGTAGAGTCGTATATGGGCTTCCCCTGCTCTCGACTGAACGTAAGTAACAGATAAACAAATGTCTCGCAATCCTAATCCTATTCCATATTTCCTCCTCGCTCCTCTGGCCAAACAATACTGTCCCGCTAGGAGACTCCCTTCCCGGGTTCCAGAGATACCTGATTCCTTCCCGGTTTCCAATGCGTCTCCTTTGCCGTCCGAAGGAACGCTCCTGCACCTAACCTCGTTGCTCTCCAGCGACTGAGAAACGCGGCGACGCTTACGTCAGCGTCCCGCGTGAAGTCGGAACTGTCTTCCCGAAGCCGCGTACCTCGCGGCTAACCTCTGCCACAGCCAGGTACTTGCTTCCACAATGGTAATAGACGCGAACACCCGCGTCTTCCTTCTCTCCGATGATCCTCCTGATCAGCATCAAAACCACCTTCCAGTATTACGCGCCTCGATTGGCTCGCTTCGCTCGTATTTACCCTTTCTTGGCCATGCCTCCTTACAGCCGGGGATTCTGGGGGATGTAGTCCTCCTTTGACTGTACATGCGGTAGGCGCCCTAGATCCGCGCCTGACAGTATGCCCCCCTCGCCGGGCGCCTCCTATGACCAGGCTTGCCCGGGCAGTGGGCGTGAAAGGAACGGACCGCCTCCGGAGCGTGTATGTCCGAGGCCGGGACCCAGGAGTCCTCCTCCGCCGAGTACCCCTTCCAGGACAGAAGATACCACAGACGACCCCTCCTCAATTTGGAATCCAACACCTTCCGGACCTCGTACTCCAACTGGCCATCCCGATATATCGGCGGGGCTGCCACCCTCCTGGCCCCCACCGCCGGCTTCAGCAAGCTGCAGTGGAACACCGGGTGGATGCGCAAAGAGACAGGTAAAGCCAATCGATACGCCACCAAACCCACGCGACGAACCACTGGGTATGGGCCTATGAAGCGAGGATGAAAGATGCTGTGCAGTTTGAAGCGGAGGTATTTCGTGGATAACCACACTTTGTCGCCCGGTAGATAGGACGGGCCGTCCTGTCGACGGCGGTCAGCCCAGGCCTTATAAAGGCCCTTCGCTCTCACCAGCTTCTTCTTGAGGTGTCTATGCAAGTTCCCCAGAACCCGCAGCTGGGCAGCCAGAGCGGGCTGGTCCCGCACCTCCGCTGGGAAAGACAACGGAAGAATCTTGGCGTGATAACCGTAGGTAGCCTTAAAGGATGATTCCTTGATGGAGCTATGCCACGCATTATTGTAGGAGAGTTCAGCCAACCAGAGGAGCGATACCCATGAAGCGCTTGCTTCTTTGGAGAAGCATTGGAGATACGTCTTGAGTGTTTGATTAAGACGCTCGGTCTGGCCATCCGTCTGTGGGTGGAAGCTGGTTGACGTGGCTACCTCCACCTGCAGGGCCGTACACCATGTTTTCCAGAAGCGTGCAATGAACTGCGGGCCTCTGTCCGAAACTATGACCCCAGGAACTCCGTGCAGTCTCACCACATGAGACAGCAATAACTGCGCTGTTTGACTGGCCGAGGGTAGGTTTTTGCACGGCACGAAATGACCCAGCTTGGTGAGGCTGTCCACCACCACCATAATCGCATTGCATCCCTGGTCCATTGGTAGCCCCACGACGAAGTCGATACTGATGTGCTGCCAGGGCCCTGCTGGAGTTGGCATGGGAACCAACTTGCCCTTGGCCTTCGAGCGGTCGCCCTTGGCTCGGGCGCACACGTCGCACTGTTATATCCACCGTCAGACGTCCTCGTTCATGTGTTCCCACCAGAAGTAACGTTGTAGGAGATGAAGAGTCTTCGTACACCCTGGATGACCCGCTATCAGCGACTCATGACACCATTCGAAAGCCTGGTGCTGCAGCGCCACAGACGGAATAAATAACCGGTCTCGAACAAAAGGCAATCCTCCCTTCATTCGCCGATCCGAACCTTGTTCCTCCTATTGTAGCCATTGCACCAGGGTACGTTGTTTTCTTACGGTGTTCAAGAATGTGTCCGCTCTGATCCCACATATCACCTTTTCTGGGGGAATGATGGCCTCTAGGACTTCCCTACAAGCCGGATGGTCCCCATTTTGTCGAGATAGCGAATCAGCTTTTCGGTTCTCCGAACCCGGTCTGAAAGTGATGACAAAGTCAAACCCTGCAAAAAACAGCATCCACCGCATCTGCCTTTGCGTGAGGTGCCGGGCTGTTTTCAGATATTGCAAATTGCGATGGTCCGTATACACCGTTACTGGGTGCCTAGCCCCCCACAGGTAGTGCCTCCATTCCTGAAACGCCTTTCTCACAGCTAGCAACTCCTTCTCGGCGATCGTGTAGTGTGTTTCAGCCGGGGACAGCTTCCGAGACAGAAATGCTATGGGGTGCAGTTGGCCGGACAGCGCTTCCCGTTGCGAAAGAACCGCCCCCACTGCTATGTCAGAAGCGTCCGCTTCTACTATGAACGGTGAATCGGATCTGGGATGCTGTAGAATCGGTGCGGTGGTGAATGCTTGTTTTAGCTCACAGAACGCCTGCATAGCCTCTTGAGTCCATGAAAACTGGTGACCTTTTCGGAGCAACCGGGTAAGAGGAGAGACGAGCTGTGAGAAGTGAGAGATAAATCGCCTGTAATAGTTAGAAAAGCCCAGGAAACACTGTACATCTCTCACTGACTTTGGTATAGGCCACTCCTGTACAGCGGACACCTTCCTCTCAGCCATACTCAATCCTGAAGGACTCAGGATCACTCCCAGGAACTCCACTTTCTCAACATGAAATTCGCATTTGCTCAACTTGCAAAACAGATTGTTCTCTCTCAACTTCTGTAGTATCTGTGAAACATGTGTGCTATGGGTTCTTCGTTCTGTGGAATATATCAGTATATCGTCTATGTATACCACAGCTATTTTGTCGATATACTCCTTGAGAACGTCATCGAGAAAGAATTGGAGTGCCGCCGGGGCGTTACACAGCCCAAACGGCATTACTCTATACTCAAAGAGACCGTATTGCGTCTTGAACGCCGTCTTCCACTCATCCCCCTCCCGTATCCGAACCAGGTGATAGGCCCCCCTCAAGTCCAATCTTGTATAAATGGTTGCCTCCTTCACCTGGTCCAGCAAGACCGGGATGAGTGGAAGAGGGTAACGGTTGCGAACCGTGTTTTTATTCAAGACGCGATAATCGATGCACGTCCTCAAGTCGCCATTAGCCTTCTTGATAAAGAAAAGAGGCGACGCTGCAGGGGAGCGGGAAGGTCTAATGAACCCTATTTCTACAAAGTGTTCTAAGTACTTGCGCAGATGTTCTGTTTCTGGCTCTGATAAAGCATACACTCTACACGAGGGCATGAGAGCCCCAGGGATTAGCTCTATTTGGCAGTCATAAATGCGGTGTGGTGGCAAGTCTTCCGCCTTACTCTCGCTGAATACGTCTCTAAACTGGGAATATACGGCGGGAAGTTCCGTCTCCTTCTCAGCTGCCGTTAGAATGTGATACCCATGGGTGAGGGCAAGGAGATGGGTTCGGTGCGCGTTAGCGCATTCCCCTCTACAAAACTCTGTTTCGAAGTCCACTGTTTTTCTCTTCCAATCTATCTTGGGATTATGAGTTGTTAACCAAGGCATCCCTAGAATCACCTCATACTGGGGAGCCTCGATGATATTCAGGGCTACTTCTTCCACATGATCCCAAAGAGGTCCCGGTTTGGTCAGTGTCAGTGCTTCTGTAACCTCCGTGATAGGCCCAGAAATGAGAGGTTTCCCATCAACCGCCCATACCGTTTCGAGACTAATTCTCGGGATGCGCCTCAACCCCAGCCTCTTCACCAACCCGCTATCCACGAAATTCCCGGTGGCCCCTGAGTCAACCATCACTCTGACCTCATGGTCTTGCGTTCCCACCGACAATCGCATGGCTAACAGAACGTGTGATTCAAAAGCGACTGATTCTATGACCGCCAAAGAAGGCAACTGTAACGTCCTGGGTTCGGATAACTGTACGCTCTGTTCTGGAGCCAGAGCGTCTGAGAGGGAGGAATGCATCGTGGTCACCGCCACTTTCTTCATACCCGCGAACCCGCTCTTCTTGCGTTTTATGGGGCAGTCCCTGACATAGTGTCCCTTCTTGCCGCAGTACATGCATAACCCTGCTAGTCTGCGTGATTCTCTTTCTGCCCTAGATAATGGGGCCCGGATAGCCCCCACCTCCATGGGTTCCGGCTGGACCTCAGAAGGGGTTCCAGCGTGTCTGTTGCCCTTCTCTGGTCTCTCTACGTGGGCATACACTCTCTCTCCCCTTCGTTCCGCCAGTCTATGATCTAGACCAGTGGTTCCCAAACGTTTGACTCCTAAGGACCCCCATTGTGTCACCACTGGAAGCCGGGGACCCCCAAGCAATTTGTAGGATTCAAATTTCAAACATTAAAACAGTAATTCGAAAAAAATTAACAAACGTGTGCACACAAAACAAATACTCACATTACTAAGGATTTCAGGGGCATATTTACAAGTCCCTATCGCCATGGGAACATCACTTTTTGCGATGTTCCTGTGGTAATAGGGGCTTTGCCTTATTTACAAGGCACAGTTAGGCCACTTATTGTGGCTTAACGCTGCCTTGTAAATAAGGCCCCCTTTCATGCAATGCTTAGCGTGAAAAAGGTGGGCAGTGGGAGTTGCAGTGGGCGTTTCACTCCAACACCCATTGATTTTGACGCTGCCCTCTATTTACAAGGTCAGCTTAAATAGGAGACAACACCAAAATTAAGACCATGAGAAACCTGGTCTTAACTTGGCGAAATGAGGAGAACTGCCTTATTTCTCCTCGCTTTTGCTTTTTCCAACGGAAGAAACAAAGCCCTTTGATTGTTTATGTTCAGGATGGTGACCCTTCCTGCACATAAACAATCTTTAATAAAAATGACGTTTTGTAACTTCCATGTGTGCTGCATTAGGCAGTACACATAGAAGTGACCAAAAGGCATTACAAAATTGTTCATGTGCAGGAAGTGGGAACATAGCAGCATCAGGATGATAAACTGGGAATAAACATATGTTGCTAACTTTTACCATGAAGTTTGCAAGCAGCTCTTTGACAGTTTATAGGACACTGTGCCAGATTACGATTGTCCCTTATGAATTGCACAGTGACAAAAGAATCTCTGTGACAAAATCAGTAGCCCACTGACCTATGCACATAAAATACTGTTCTTTTTAAATGCATTGTACACGTTCTTTGCAGTAGGCATATTAACACTCTGTGTCACATTAGATAAGTCAAAGCTGCCACTAAACAAAACTCTCATCCCTCTCCAGCAGGTACATTAATCACTGGCATTTTCTTGACACTTTTATAGTTGCTCAAAAACTGCTAATTTTAGAAGGAACTTTGCAGTGTTTTTAAAACTGCTGCCTGCGGACCCCCTGGGAATGTGCCACGGACCCCTGGGGGTCCTCGGACCCCAGTTTGGGAAACACTGATCTAGACGCAACGTGAGATTCATCAAATCCGTGTACGTGGAGGGCTGCGGATCTATCTGGGCCACCACGTCCTTCATGTCATCGCACAAGCCTTGGTAATAGAGGGACATCCTTTTTTCCTCGGGCCATGCGGTTTCAGCTATGAGCCGATTAAACTGGGTCAGATAAGTTACCAAATCTTGTTTACCCTGGCGGAGAGTTAACAATTCTCGGTCCGCCGAGAAAGTGGTAGCCCTTCGATCAAACACCCGCTCGAACTCGCTACGGAATGCGTTCCAATCCGATAACAGAGGGTCATCGTATTTGACCAAGGGCACCGCACAATTGGCGGCGTCCCCCGTCATATACGAAATCGCAAAAGCCACTCGTGAATGGTTAGAGGGAAAGGAAGCGGGTTTGCAAGAGAAATGCAAGTCTATTTGCGTCAGAAAGGTTTGGATCTTGAGGGGATCCCCCGAGAACCTCTCCGGGCTAGCCAGGGGTATGGGAGGAGACACGTTCACCTGTATAGGTGATGAAGACAGAGTGGCGTCAAACGGATTTCTACCCTGACGATCCACCCTGTCTCTTAGGGCGGCCGTTTCTGCTTTTGAGGCGGCCAATTCCTGTTGCACTAACAGGAGAGCCTGCAACACTTCGTCTAACGACGCCATGCTCGTGCTTTATTCGAACCCACCGGAGTGTTTTCTTGGGCGCGTAATTCTGTCACGTTCCACTGTGGCTCCGGCAGACTCGAATGAAGCACAAGGGTTCCACCTCCCGACGTCCCCGGCTCTGGTTCGAAGACACACAGAGTACCAGGGCAATCAGGCGAGGGACTATGACTATAAGGGGTACAGATGATTAGGTGGGAGTCCTGCAAAGTAATTACATGAGAGAAAATACAACCATCACAAGGTAACCTACTCTCAGTTAACTCACTAAGTGTTTGAACCAAGTGTCTCTTCATGCACACCATGCACTCTGTATTTCAGGAGCCTTAACCTCAGACTCGAGAGGACCAGCCCTCTCACATACCAACAAGCCCAGTCGGACCGTTCTCTCTCGCCTTCGTTCCCTTATCAGCTTCCCCTTAACGCTACTAAGCGCCAATATGATTATACACCTGAGCTCTAATCCCAATGTCACTACTCCACTATTGAGTTCATGTAGAGTCGTATATGGGCTTCCCCTGCTCTCGACTGAACGTAAGTAACAGATAAACAAATGTCTCGCAATCCTAATCCTATTCCATATTTCCTCCTCGCTCCTCTGGCCAAACAATACTGTCCCGCTAGGAGACTCCCTTCCCGGGTTCCAGAGATACCTGATTCCTTCCCGGTTTCCAATGCGTCTCCTTTGCCGTCCGAAGGAACGCTCCTGCTCCTAACCTCGTTGCTCTCCAGCGACTGAGAAACGCGGCGACGCTTACGTCAGCGTCCCGCGTGAAGTCGGAACTGTCTTCCCGAAGCCGCGTACCTCGCGGCTAACCTCTGCCACAGCCAGGTACTTGCTTCCACAATGGTAATAGACGCGAACACTCGCGTCTTCCTTCTCTCCGATGATCCTCCTGATCAGCATCAAAACCACCTTCCAGTATTACGCGCCTCGATTGGCTCGCTTCGCTCGTATTTACCCTTTCTTGGCCATGCCTCCTTACAGCCGGGGATTCTGGGGGATGTAGTCCTCCTTTGACTGTACATGCGGTAGGCGCCCTAGATCCGCGCCTGACAGAAATTAGTATTTTAAAAAAAATCTAATTTACTGAAAAAACGATTGCTACATTTCCCAACATTGAGCTATGATATGGCTAAAGGACCATGCTGTTTTTGGAGGGTTCGCTGTCCTGTTCTGCACTGCCTTGGTGTTAGTAGGGAGAGTGGTTGTACGGGAGGGAGGTCCTGAGGGTTGTGGCAGTGGGTGTTGTGTCCTTCTTGGGTGTCGGAAAAAACTATAGGTTAAATGAACATTATAATTAGAAGTCAGCATTAAAAAAACATTGAAATTCACTGAAAAAAATAGGTTTCAGACACGTTATAGATAGAAATTAGCATTTAAAAAACCTTTGAAATTCACTGACAAAAACCATAGGTTTCAGGCACGTTATAGTTAGAAATTAGCATTTAGAAAACCTTTAAAAATCACTGAAAAAACCATAGGTTTCAGGCACGTTATAGTTAGAAATAAGCATTTAAAAAACCTTCGAAATTCACAGAGAAAATCATAGGTTTCAGGGACGTTACAGTTACTTGGACATTTGACTCATATAAAACCATAGAAATTCGCCTCTTATAGTTAGTTGAGCTACCTATAACTTGCGCGCCTGCAATGCACTGGTGATAACGTCACATATTACATCACTCATGACATGGTCAGTGACATCACTCATGACATCACTGATGATATCTCAAATGACATCACTGATGACATCATCCACGTGATAGTCTGACACACCTCCTCACACTCTAATATAACCTTTGATACACGTACTCTAAAATACAGACTACCAATTTCGAAACCATAGACACACCAATACCAGATACTAGATACCCATCCACTGATTCCTATCTATATATTGTGAGCTAGACATACACTCATACAGTCACTCATACATGCTGTTACTCATCATTACATCAGAATAATATTCACTCATACACCTATACATACATTCGCACAGTGCTACTGATCCATAGAGTTACTCACACATCTACGCAGTCATGCCAAAATTCAATCACACACCCATGTACTCACCTATGCAGATATATACACACCACTTGACTTATTGATACACACACCACCTCCCTTATTTATATAGATACTAACACATACTTACTCTCTTATACAATCACTAACACAAGTACACATTCATGTATGTAGACATTTGCAATCACTCTCTCTCACATATAGTCAATTGTTCACTCCAACACTCACATATACTGTCTAAAAACATATATAGTTACTCACATATATACAACTGAGACATCAATTTACTAATCAACACACCTGTACACAGTCAGCTACCCATACAGCCCTTCCGAGATGCACTTTTGAATCTATACAACAAGTAAATCAGCCATTCAGACATGTATGCACAGAGTCAGACACCACCCACCCACATAGACACTCAGACACCCATACAGATACTCATACAATCAATCAATAACCCATATAGACACTGATGTAGCTACTCACCAACCCATGCACCTGCTTACACACCAACTGAGAGATTAAAATAGACATTCACACAGTTTAGTCACTAACCCATGCATTCAGTAACATACGTTCAATCAGTGATTTATACAGTCAGTCATGCATCTACTAAGTAATCCATTCAGGCACTTCTACATCCACTCATTCTTCAATAGACCGTGGCATAGATATATATGAAAAATATTTAAATTTTACAGAAACACACATTCACTGGATGATGTCATCAGTGATGTCATGAGTGATGTAATTTGAGATGTCATCAGTGATATCATGAGTGTTGTCACTGACCATGTCATGAGTGATGTAATATGTGACGTCATCACCAGTGCATTGCGGGCACGCGAGTTATAGTTAGCTCAACTAACTATAACGGGCAAATTTCTCTGGTTTTATATGAGTCAAATGTCCAAGTAACTATAACGTCCCTGAAACCTATAGTTTTTTCAGTGAATTTCTAAGGTTTTTTAAATGCTAATTTCTAACTATGACGTGCCTGAAATGTTACAACATGATATGCATGTGTCTTTAATATACATATTAGGGCAAGAGATTATCTAAGATATTCATAAAAATAATGTATTTGTACTTATAATAAACTTATATTATTTTTAAACATATTTTCGCGAAGTCGGTGCGTGCATCGTGAGTGCAGAGAATCAGGTCAGCAGAGCTGCTGTAGAGCCAGAGAAACCAGGTCAGCAGAGCCGTTGTAGAGCCAGAGAACCAGGTCAGCAGAGCTGCTCTAGAGCCTAAGAAGCAGCTCAGCAGAGCTGCTCTAGAACCAGAGACCCAGGTCAGCAGAACTGCTTTAGAGGCAGAGACCCAGGTCAGCAGAGCTGCTCTAGAGGCCGAGAACCAGGTCAGCAGAGCTGCTTTAGAGGGAGAGAACCAGGTCAGCAGAACTGCTTTAGAGCCAGAAAACCATGTCAGCAGAGCTGCTCTAGAGCCAGAGAACCAGGTCAGCAGAGCTGCTTTGGAGCCAGAGAACCAGGTCAGCAGAGCTCTTTAGAGGGAGAGAACCAGGTCAGCAGAGCTACTTTAGAGCCAGAGAACCAGGTTAGCAGAGCTGTCCTAGAGCCAGAGAACCAGGTCAGTAGAGCTGCTTTAGAGCCAGAGGAGCAGGTCAGCAGAGCTGCTTTAGAGCCATAGAACCAGGTCAGCAGAGCTGCTTCAGAGGCAGAGAACCAGGTCAGCAGAGCTGCTCTAGAGGCAGAGAACCAGGTCAGCAGAGCTGCTTTAGAGCCAGAGAACCAGGTCAGCAGAGCTGCTCTAGAGCCATAGAAGCAGGTCAGCAGAGCTGCTTTAGAGGGAGAGAACCATGTCTGCAGAACTGCTTTGAAGCCATAGAACCGGGTCAGCAGAGCTGCTTTAGAGTCAGAGAACCAGGTCAGCAGAGCTGTTGTAGAGCCAGAGAACCAGATAGGCAGAGCTGCTCTGTAGCCTAAGAACTAGGTCAGCAGAGCTGCTTTAGAGGGAGAGAACCAGGTCAGCAGAGCTGCTTTAGAGCCAGAGAACTAGGTCAGCAGAGCTGCTCTAGCTGACACTGACAGACTGACACTGACTGACTGACACTGACTGATTGACACTGACTGACTGATTGACTGACACTGACACTGACTGACACTGATTGACTGAAACTGACTGACTAACAATGACTGACACTGATTTACAGACACTGTCTGACACAGATTGACTGACACTGACTGACACTGACTGACTGACACTGACTGATTGACACTGACTGACTGATTGACTGACACTGACACTGACTGACACTGATTGACTGAAACTGACTGACTGGCAATGACTGACACTGACTGACACTGACTGACACTGACTGACACTGATTGACTGACACTGACTGACTACTCTGTACTACTCTACAACTAACTCTCTACTACTCACTCTCACCTACTCTACTACTCTCTACTACTCACTCTCTACTACTCACTCTCTACTACTCACTCTCTACTACTCTCTACTACTCATTCTATACTACTCACTCTCTATTACTCACTCTCTACTACTCTCTACTACTCACTCTCTACTACTCTCTCTCTACTACTCACTCTCTACTACTCTACTATTCACTCTCTACTACTCACTCTCTACTACTCTCTACTACTCACTCTACTACTCTCTACTACTCTCTACCACTCACTCTCTACTACTCTACTACTCACTCTCTACTACTCTCTCTCTACTACTCACTCTCTACTACTCTACTACTCTCTACTACTCACTCGCTACTACTCTCTACTACTCACTCTCTTCTACTCACTCTACTACTCTCTACTACTCTCTCTCTACTACTCTCTACTACTACTCTATACTATTCACTCTCTACTACTCATTCTCTACTACTCTCTACTACTCACTCTACTACTCACTCTCTACTACTCTACTGCTCACTCTCTACTACTCTCTACTACTCTCTCTCTACTACTCACTCGCTACTACTCACTCTACTACTCTCTACTACTCACTCTCTACTACTCTCTCTCTACTACTCACTCTCTACTATTCACTCTCTACTACTCACTCTCTACTACTCACTCTCTACTACTCTCTACTACTCACTCTTCACTATTCACTCTCTACTACTTGCTCTCTACTACTCTCTACTACTCACTCTCTACTACTTACTCTTTACTACTCTACTACTCCCTACTACTCTCTCTATTACTCACTCTCTACTACTCACTCTCTACTACTCACTCTCTACTACTCTACTACTCTCTACTACTCTCTCTACTACTCACTCTCTGCTATTCTCTACTACTCACTCTACTACTCTCCACCACTCACTCTCTACTACTCTACTACTCACTCTCTACTACTCTCTCTCTACTACTCACTCTCTACTACTCACTCTACTACTCTCTACTACTCACTCTCTACTACTCTCTCTACTACTCTCTCTCTACTACTCACTCTCTACTACTCACTCTCTACTCACTCTCTACTACTCACTCTCTACTACTCTCTACTGCTCACTCTCTACTACTCTCTCTCTACCACTCACTCTCTACTACTCACTCTTCACTATTCACTCTCTACTACTTGCTCTCTACTAATCTCTACTACTCACTCTCTACTACTTACTCTTTACTACTCTACTACTCTCTACTACTCTCTCTATTACTCACTCTCTACTACTCACTCTCTACTACTCTACTACTCTCTACTACTCTCTCTACTACTCACTCTCTGCTATTCTCTAGTACTCACTCTACTACTCTCTACTACTCTCCACCACTCACTCTCTACTACTCTACTACTCACTCTCTACTACTCTCTCTCTACTACTCACTCTCTACTACTCACTCTACTACTCTCTACTACTCACTCTCTACTACTCTCTCTACTACTCTCTCTCTACTACTCACTCTCTGCTACTCACTCTCTACTCACTCTCTACTACTCACTCTCTACTGCTCACTCTCCACTACTCACTCTCTACCACTCACTCTCAACTACTCTCTACTACTCACTCTACTACTCACTCTCTACTACTCTACTACTCTCTCTTACTCTCCTACTCTCTCTACTACTCACTCTCTACTACTCTCTACTACTCAATCTCTACTACACACTCTCTACTACTTGCTCTCTACTACTCGCTCTCTACTACTCTCTAGTACTCACTCTACTACTCACTCTCTACTACTCACTCTCTACTACTCTACTGCTCTCTCTCTACTACTCACTCCCTACTACTCTCTACTACTCACTCTCTACTATTGTCTACTACTCACTCTCTACTACTCACTCTCTACTGCTCTCTACTACTCACTCTTCACTCTTCACTCTCTACTATTTGCTCTCTACTAATCTCTACTACTCACTCTCTACTACTTACTCTTTACTACTCTACTACTCTCTACTACTCTCTCTATTACTCACTCTCTACTACTCACTCTCTACTACTCTACTACTCTCTACTACTCTCTCTACTACTCACTCTCTGCTATTCTCTACTACTCACTCTACTACTCTCTACTACTCTCCACCACTCACTCTCTACTACTCTACTACTCACTCTCTACTACTCTCTCTCTACTACTCACTCTCTACTACTCACTCTACTACTCTCTACTACTCACTCTCTACTACTCTCTCTACTACTCTCTCTCTACTACTCACTCTCTGCTACTCACTCTCTACTCACTCTCTACTACTCACTCTCTACTACTCTCTACTGCTCACTCTCCACTACTCACTCTCTACCACTCACTCTCAACTACTCTCTACTACTCACTCTACTACTCACTCTCTACTACTCTACTACTCTCTCTTACTCTCTCCTACTCTCTCTACTACTCACTCTCTACTACTCTGTACTACTCAATCTCTACTACACACTCTCTACTACTTGCTCTCTACTACTCGCTCTCTACTACTCTCTGCTACTCACTCTCTACTCACTCTCTACTACTCACTCTCTACTACTCTCTACTGCTCACTCTCCACTACTCACTCTCTACCACTCACTCTCAACTACTCTCTACTACTCACTCTACTACTCACTCTCTACTACTCTACTACTCTCTCTTACTCTCTCCTACTCTCTCTACTACTCACTCTCTACTACTCTGTACTACTCAATCTCTACTACACACTCTCTACTACTTGCTCTCTACTACTCGCTCTCTACTACTCTCTGCTACTCACTCTCTACTCACTCTCTACTACTCACTCTCTACTACTCTCTACTGCTCACTCTCCACTACTCACTCTCTACCACTCACTCTCAACTACTCTCTACTACTCACTCTACTACTCACTCTCTACTACTCTACTGCTCT
The DNA here is from genome assembly GCF_964204655.1 of Triturus cristatus. Classification (NCBI taxonomy): domain Eukaryota; kingdom Metazoa; phylum Chordata; class Amphibia; order Caudata; family Salamandridae; genus Triturus; species Triturus cristatus. The sequence goes on from NC_140592.1 coordinate 466,644,449, forward strand.
CTCTCTACTACTCACTCCCTACTACTCTCTACTACTCACTCTCTACTATTGTCTACTACTCACTCTCTACTACTCACTCTCTACTGCTCTCTACTACTCACTCTTCACTCTTCACTCTCTACTACTTGCTCTCTACTAATCTCTACTACTCACTCTCTACTACTTACTCTTTACTACTCTACTACTCTCTACTACTCTCTCTATTACTCACTCTCTACTACTCACTCTCTACTACTCTACTACTCTCTACTACTCTCTCTACTACTCACTCTCTGCTATTCTCTACTACTCACTCTACTACTCTCTACTACTCTCCACCACTCACTCTCTACTACTCTACTACTCACTCTCTACTACTCTCTCTCTACTACTCACTCTCTACTACTCACTCTACTACTCTCTACTACTCACTCTCTACTACTCTCTCTACTACTCTCTCTCTACTACTCACTCTCTGCTACTCACTCTCTACTCACTCTCTACTACTCACTCTCTACTACTCTCTACTGCTCACTCTCCACTACTCACTCTCTACCACTCACTCTCAACTACTCTCTACTACTCACTCTACTACTCACTCTCTACTACTCTACTACTCTCTCTTACTCTCTCCTACTCTCTCTACTACTCACTCTCTACTACTCTGTACTACTCAATCTCTACTACACACTCTCTACTACTTGCTCTCTACTACTCGCTCTCTACTACTCTCTAGTACTCACTCTACTACTCACTCTCTACTACTCTCTCTCTACTACTCTACTGCTCTCTCTCTACTACTCACTCCCTACTACTCTCTACTACTCACTCTCTACTATTCTCTACTACTCACTCTCTACTACTCTCTCTTTACTACTCTCTACTACTCACTCTCTAATACTCACTCTACTACTCACTTTACTACTCACTCTCTACTACTCACTCTCTACTACTCTACTACTCACTCTATACTACTCTCTCTCTACTACTCTCTACTACTCACTCTACTACTCACTCTCTAATACTCTCTAATACTCTCTGCTACTCACTCTCTACAACTCTCTACTACTCACTCTCTACTACTCACTCTCTACTACTCTGTACTACTCTCTACTACTCACACTACTACTCACTCTCTGCTACCCACTCTCTACTACTCACTCTCTAATACTCACTCTCTACTACTCACTGTACTACTTACGCTCTGCTACTCTTTCTACTACTCTCTACTACTCTCTACTACTCTCTACTACTCACTCTCTACTCTCTATTACTCACTCTCTACTCTCTACCTCTCTACCTCTCTCTCTACTACTCTCTACCTCTCTACCGCTCTATCTCTCTACCTCTACCTCTCTACATCTTCACCTCTACCTCTACACCTCCACCTCTCTACCTCTCTCTACCTCTCTCTACACGCACACATATGCACATATATATATGCATATACATGCATATGCATTTATATATGTATGTATATATATCACCAACACCACTCCCACCTCAAACTCCGAACACAGGGCGGGTGCTTACTCCATAGTGAGGGTGGGACCTCACTTTTGCTGCACAGCAACTTGAACACGGTTTGGAGCACTCGCAGGATCGTTTCTGGCTTTATTTGTTAACAGCAGACGCGTTTTGGCGTTCATCGCCTTCTCAATGCTGTGAAGCTTGTCCATGGTACACAGTGTATGATTGAACAGTTATACTGTGTCCACTTCTGCCATTGGTTGATACCGGGCCAATGGGGTGGCTCTGATGTTCCGTTAGACCCATGTCCAATTCATTGTATCGCCACTCCAATGGCCCCATGTCCTTCGCCACAGCCGCCTGATTTTACATGATGTTTTCCCAGTAGGTATCAGATAGTTAACTGGGTACCCCAAGTTTGAATAACTTGCGACTATGTATTCATACATATATAAACATATGTATTATCTGCATATCTATATAAATACAAATATAAATGCATGCATACATATACATATACATATATGCATACATATGCATGTTATGTACATGAAAGTTTGCACGACACTAATAAAAGCAAAGCTAAAAAGTCACCTAATTACAAACAGAATTGCTTTAACTTAAACGAGGGCGATACCTATTGCATTTTGAATGCTTGTTTAGTTTGGTTCCATCAAGAAGGCATTCAGATGTGTCACATGTTTGCCACACATTCTGAATGGTAGCACTCTAGTTGCTCATTAGATCACTGTAGTAAAGCTACTGCTCACCAGGGAAGTCTGCTGCTGGTATTCAAAGTGCATGTTTCAATCTGCATGTCAGAATGTTTTAATAAAATAGAAGAGGATTTGAGAAGTCAAAATGTGCCCTAATTTTTCTTTCTGCAGCACTAATCATAATTTCTATGGCAAAATGAACCCCCTCGTTTTGTTCCTTTGCAAATTAAATGTTTTAAGTGTTACCACTTTATTCCAATCAAGATGGCTTCAGGTGTGCCATACTTTTGTCATAAGTAAGACTGTTAGCGCTCTAGTTGTCCTTTAGAACACTCTTGGACATTCTGTCATTGGGCTATACTTGGGCTACATCTGGGTGATATTTGTGCTACATTTGGGCTCTTTTGTCTCTGGTGGCCATCTTGGGAGACTTATTTGTTATGAAGTTTCCTAATTTCCTCATTTACTACAGTCTCCTCAGTAGGAAATACTTTCAGGTTTTTTACTTTGATTCCATCATGAAGGCATTCAGATGTGTCACACATTTGCCATACAATTGAAATGTTAGCACTCTAGTTGCTTATTAGATCACTGTAGTAAAGCTACTGCTCACCAGGGAAGTCTGCTGCTGGTTTTGAAAGTGCATGTTTCAGTCTGCATGTCAGAATTTGTTAATGAAATTGAAGAGGATTTGAGAAGTCACTCAAAATGTGCCCTAATTTTTCTTTTTTCAGCACTAATCATAATTTCTATGGCAAAATGAACCTCCTCATTGTGTTCCTTTTAAATTAAACTAACCACTCTCTACTACTCACTCGCAACTACTCTCTGCTACTCACTCTACTACTCTCTAACACTCATTCTCTACTACTCTACTACTCACTCTCTACTACTCTCTCTCTACTTCTCCCTCTCTACTACTCGCTCTCTACTACTCTCTACTACTCTCTCTCCACTACTCACTCTCTACTACTCGCTCTCTACTACTCATTCCCTACTACTTACTCTCTACTACTCTCTCTACTTCTCACTCTCTACTACTCACTCTCTACTACTCACTCTCTATTTCTCTACTACTCTCTACTACTCTCTTTACTACTCACTCTCTACTACTCTCTACTACTCACTCTACTACTCTCTACCACTCTCTACCACTCACTCTTTACTAATCTACTACTCACTCTCTACTACTCTCTATTCTCTCTCTACTACTCACTCTCTACTACTCACTCTACTACTCTCTACTACTCACTCTACTACTCTCTCTCTACTACTCACACTCTACTACTCTCTACTACTCACTCTCTACTACTCACTCTCTACTACTCACTCTCCACTACTCACTCTCTACTACTCACTCACTACTACTGTCTACTACTCACTTTCCTACTCACTCTGTAATACTCTACTACTCTCTACTACTCTCTCTACTACTCACTCTCTACTACTCTCTCTACTACTCACTCTCTACTACTCCCTACTACTCACTCTCTACTACACACTCTCTACTACTTGCTCTCTACTACTCGCTCTCTACTACTCACTCTCTACTACTCCCTACTACTCACTCTACTACTCACTCTGTACCACTCACTCTCTACTACTCTATTATTCCCTACTACTCTCTCTACTACTCACTCTCTACTACTCACTCTCTACTACTCTCTACTACTCACTCTACTACTCACTCTGTACTAGTCTCTACTACTCACTCTCTACCACTCTCTCTCTACTACTCTCTACTACTCACTCTATTACGCACTCTCTACTACACTCTACTACTCTCTCTCTGCTACTCACTCTCTATTACTCACTCTCTACTACTCTCTACTACTCACTCTCTACTACTCACTCTCTACTACTCTCTACTACTCACTCTCTACTACTCTCTACTACTCACTCTATACTACTCTCTACTACTCTCTACTACTCACTCTCTATTACCCACTCTCTACTACTCTCTACTACTCACTCTCTACTACTCTCTCATGCCAAAATTCAATCACACACCCATGTACTCACCTATGCAGATATATACATACCACTTGACTTATTTATACACACACCACCTCCCTTATTTATATAGATACTAACACATACTTACTCTCTTATACAATCACTAACACAAGTACACATTCATGTATGTAGACATTTGCAATCACTCTCTCTCACATATAGTCAATTGTACACTCCAACACTCACATATACTGTCTAAAAACATATATAGTTACTCACATATATACAACTGAGACATCAATTTACTAATCAACACACCTGTACACAGTCAGCTACCCATACAGCCCTTCCGAGATGCACTTTTGAATCTATACAACAAGTAAATCAGCCATTCAGACATGTATGCACAGAGTCAGACACCACCCACCCACATAGACACTCAGACACCCATACAGATACTCATACAATCAATCAATAACCCATATAGACACTGATGTAGCTACTCACCAACCCATGCACCTGCTTACACACCAACTGAGAGATTAATATAGACATTAACACAGTTTAGTCACTAATCCATGCATTCAGTAACATACGTTCAATCAGTGACTTATACAGTCAGTCATGCATCTACTAAATAAACCATTCAGGCACTTCTACATCCACTCATTCTTCAATAGACCGTGGCATAGATATATATGAAAAATATTAAACTTTTACAGAAACACACATTCACTGGATGATGTCATCAGGGATGTCATGAGTGATGTCATTTGAGATGTCATCAGTGATATCATGAGTGTTGTCACTGACCATGTCATGTGTGATGTAATATGTGACGTCATCACCAGTGCATTGCGGGCACGCGAGTTATAGTTAGCTCAACTAAATATAACGGGCAAATTGCTCTGGTTTTATATGAGTCAAATGTCCAAGCAACTATAACGTCCCTGAAACCTATGGTTTTTTCAGTGAATTTCTAATGTTTTTTAAATGCTAATTTCTAACTATGACGTGCCTGAAATGTTACAAAATGATATGCATGTGTCTTTAATATACATATTAGGGCAAGAGATTATCTAAGATATTCATAAAAATAATGTATTTGTACTTATAATAAACTTATATTATTTTTAAACATATTTTCGCGAAGTCGGTGCGTGCATCATGAGTGCAGAGAATCAGGTCAGCAGAGCTGCTGTAGAGCCAGAGAAACCAGGTCAGCAGAGCCGTTGTAGAACCAGAGAACCAGGTCAGCAGAGCTGCTCTAGAGCCTAAGAAGCAGGTCAGCAGAGCTGCTCTAGAGCCAGATACCCAGGTCAGCAGACCTGTTCTAGAGGCCGAGAACCAGGTTAGCAGAGCTGCTGTAGAGCCAGAGAAACCAGGTCAGCAGAGCTGCTTTAGAGGGAGAGAACCAGGTCAGCAGAACTGCTTTAGAGCCAGAAAACCATTTCAGCAGAGCTGCTCTAGAGCCAGAGAACCAGGTCAGCAGAGCTGCTTTGGAGCCAGAGAACCAGGTCAGCAGAGCTCTTTAGAGGGAGAGAACCAGGTCAGCAGAGCTGCTTTAGAGCCAGAGAACCAGGTTAGCAGAGCTGTTCTAGAGTCAGAGAACCAGGTCAGTTGAGCTGCTTTAGAGCCAGAGAAGCAGGTCAGCAGAGCTGCTTTAGAGCCATAGAACCAGGTCAGCAGAGCTGCTTCAGAGGCAGAGAACCAGGTCAGCAGAGCTGCTCTAGAGGCAGAGAACCAGGTCAGCAGAGCTGCTTTAGAGCCAGAGAACCAGGTCAGCAGAGCTGCTCTAGAGCCATAGAAACCAGGTCAGCAGAGCTGCTTTAGAGGGAGAGAACCATGTCTGCAGAGCTGTTGTAGAGCCAGAGAACCAGATAAGCAGAGCTGCTCTGTAGCCTAAGCACTAGGTCAGCAGAGCTGCTCTAGAGCCAGAGAACCAGGTCAGCAGACCTGCTGTAGAGCCAGAGAAACTAGGTCAGCAGAGCTGCTTTAGAGGAAGAGAACCAGGTCAGCAGAGCTGCTTTAGAGCCGGAGAACTAGGTCAGCAGAGCTGCTCTAGCTGACACTGACAGACTGACACTGACTGACTGACACTGACGGATTTACACTGACTGACTGATTGACTGACACTGACACTGACTGACACTGATTGACTGAAACTGACTGACTGACAATGACTGACACTGACTGACTGACACTGACTGATTGACACTGACTGACTGATTGACTGAAACTGACTGACTGGCAATGACTGACACTGACTGACTGACACTGATTGACTGACACTGACTCACTACTCTGTACTACTCTACAACTCACTCTCTACTACTCACTCTCTACTACTCTACTACTCTCTACTACTCACTCTCTACTACTCACTCTCTACTACTCACTCTCTACTACTCTCTACTACTCATTCTATACTACTCACTCTCTACTACTCACTCTCTACTACTCTCTTCTACTCACTCTCTACTACTCTCTCTCTACTACTCACTCTCTACTACTCTCTACTATTCACTCTCTACTACTCACTCTCTACTACTCTCTACTACTCACTCTACTACTCTCTACTACTCTCTACCACTCACTCTCTACTACTCTACTACTCACTCTCTACTACTCTCTCTCTACTACTCACTCTCTACTACTCTACTACTCTCTACTACTCACTCGCTACTACTCTCTACTACTCACTCTCTTCTACTCACTCTCTACTACTCTCTACTACTCTCTCTCTACTACTGTCTACTACTACTCTATACTATTCACTCTCTACTACTCATTCTCTACTACTCTCTACTACTCTCTACCACTCACTCTCTACTACTCTACTGCTCACTCTCTACTACTCTCTACTACTCTCTCTCTACTACTCACTCGCTACTACTCACTCTACTACTCTCTACTACTCACTCTCTACTACTCTCTCTCTACTACTCACTCTCTACTACTCTCTACTACTCACTCTTCACTATTCACTCTCTACTACTTGCTCTCTACAACTCACTACTACTCACTCTCTACTACTTACTCTTTACTACTCTACTACTCTCTACTGCTCTATCTATTACTCACTCTCTACTACTCACTCTCTGCTACTCTACTACTCTCTACTACTCTCTCTACTACTCACTCTCTGCTATTCTCTACTACTCACTCAACTACTCTCTACTTCTCTCCACCACTCACTCTCTACTACTCTACAACTCACTCTCTACTACTCTCTCTCTACTACTCACTCTCTACTACTCACTCTACTACTCTCTACTACTCACTCTCTACTACTCTCTCTACTACTCTCTCTCTACTACTCACTCTCTACTACTCACTCTCTACTCACTCTCTACTACTCACTGTCTACTACTCTCTACTGCTCACTCTCTACTACTCTCTCTCTACCACTCACTCTCTACTACTCACTCTCTACTATTCACTCTCTACTACTCACTCTCTACTACTCACTCTCTACTATTCTCTACTACTCATTCTTCACTATTCACTCTCTACTACTTGCTCTCTACTACTCTCTACTACTCACTCTCTACTACTTACTCTTTACTACTCTACTACTCTCTACTACTCTCTCTATTACTCACTCTCTACTACTCACTCTCTACTACTCTACTACTCTCTACTACTCTCCACCACTCACTCTCTACTACTCTACTACTCACTCTCTACTACTCACTCTACTACTCTCTACTACTCACTCTCTACTACTCTCTCTACTACTCTCTCTCTACTACTCACTCTCTGCTACTCACTCTCTACTCACTCTCTACTACTCACTCTCTACTACTCTCTACTGCTCACTCTCCACTACTCACTCTCTACCACTCACTGTCAACTACTCCCTACTACTCACTCTACTACTTACTCTCTACTACTCTACTACTCTCTCTTACTCTCTCCTACTCTCTCTACTACTCACTCTCTACTACTCTCTACTACTCAATCTCTACTACACACTCTCTACTACTTCCTCTCTACTACTCGCTCTCTACTACTCTCTAGTACTCACTCTACTACTCACTCTCTACTACTCACTCTCTACTACTCTACTGCTCTCTCTCTACTACTCACTCCCTACTACTCTCTACTACTCACTCTCTACTATTCTCTACTACTCACTCTCTACTACTCTCTCTCTACTACTCTCTACTACTCACTCTACTACTCACTCTACTACTCACTCTCTACTACTCACTCTCTACTACTCTACTACTCACTCTATACTACTCTCTCTCTACTACTCTCTACTACTCACTCTCTACTACTCTCTAAAACTCTCTGCTACTCACTCTCTACAACGCTCTACTACTCACTCTCTACTACTCACTCCCTACTACTCTGTACTACTCACTCTCTACTACTCTCTACTACTCACTCTACTACTCACTCTCTACTAGTCACTCTCTACTACTCACTCTCTAATACTCACTCTCTACTACTCACTGTACTACTCACTCTCTGCTACTCTTTCTACTACTCTCTACTACTCTCTACTACTCACTCTCTACTCTCTATTACTCACTCTCTACTCTCTACCTCTCTCTCTACTACTCTCTACTTCTCTACCGCTCCATCTCTCTACCTCTACCTCTCTACATCTTCACCTCTACCTCTACACCTCCACCTCTCTACCTCTCTCTACCTCTCTACACGCACACATATGCACATATATATATGCATATATATGCATTTATATATGTATGTGTATATATATATGTATATTCATACATATATAAACATATGTATAATCTGCATATCTATATAAATACAAATATAAATGCATGAATACATATACATATACATATATGCATACATATGCATGTTATGTACATGAAAGTTTGCAAAACACTAATAAAAGCAAAGCTAAAAAGTCACCTAATTACAAACAGAATTGCTTTAACTTAAACGAGGGCGATACCTATTGCATTTTGAATGCTTGTTTAGTTTGGTTCCATCAAGAAGGCATTCAGATGTGTGACATATTTGCCACACATTCTGAATGGTAGCACTCTAGTTTCTCATTAGATCACTGTAGTAAAGCTACTGCTCACCAGGGAAGTCTGCTGCTGGTATTCAAAGTGCATGTTTCAATCTGCATGTCAGAATTTTTTAATACAATAGAAGAAGATTTGAGAAGTCAAAATGTGCCCTAATTTTTCTTTCTGCAGCACTAATCATAAGTTCTACGGCAAAATGAACCCCCTCGTTTTGTTCCTTTGCAAATTAAATGTTTTAAGTGTTACCACTTTATTCCAATCAAGATGGCTTCAGGTGTGCCATACTTTTGTCATAAGTAAGACTGTTAGCGCTCTAGTTGTCCTTTAGAACACTCTTGGACATTCTGTCATTGAGCTATACTTGGGCTACATCTGGGTGATATTTGTGCTACATTTGGGCTCTTTTGTCTCTGGTGGCCATCTTGGGAGACTTATTCGTTATGAAGTTTCCTAATTTCCTCATTTACTACAGTCTCCTCAGTAGGAAATACTTTCAGGTTTTTTACTTTGATTCCATCATGAAGGCATTCAGATGTGTCACACATTTGCCATACATTTGGAATGTTAGCACTCTAGTTGCTTATTAGAACACTGTAGTAAAGCTACTGCTCACCAGGGAAGTTGGCTGCTGGTATTGAAAGTGCATGTTTCAGTCTGCATGTCAGAATTTGTTAATGAAATTGAAGAGGATTTGAGAAGTCACTCAAAATGTGCCCTAATTTTTCTTTTTTCAGCACTAATCATAATTTCTATGGCAAAATGAACCTCCTCATTGTGTTCCTTTTAAATTAAACTACTCACTCTCTACTACTCACTCGCAACTACTCTCTGCTACTCACTCTACTACTCTCTAACACTCATTCTCTACTACTCTACTACTCACTCTCTACTACTCTCTCTCTACTTCTCCCTCTCTACTACTCGCTCTCTACTACTCTCTACTACTCACTCTCCACTACTCACTCTGTACTACTCGCTCTCTACTACTCATTCTCTACTACTCACTCTCTACTACTCTACTACTCTCTACTACTCTCTCTACTACTCACTCTCTACTACTCACTCTCTACTACTCACTCTCTACTTCTCTACTACTCATTACTACTCTCTTTACTACTCACTCTCCACTACTCTCTACTACTGACTCTACTACTCTCTACCACTCTCTACCACTCACTCTCTACTAATCTACTACTCACTCTCTACTACTCTCTACTCTCTCTCTCTACTACTCACTCTCTACTACTCACTCTACTACTCTCTACTACTCACTCTACTACTCTCTCTCTACTACTCACTCTCTACTACTCTCTACTACTCACTCTCTACTACTCACTCTCTACTACTCACTCTCCACTACTCACTCTCTACTACTCACTCACTACTACTCTCTACTACTCACTCGCAACTACTCTCTGCTACTCATTCTACTACTCTCTAACACTCATTATCTACTACTCTACTACTCACTCTCTACTACTCTCTCTCTACTTCTCCCTCTCTACTACTCGCTCTCTACTACTCTCTACTACTTACTCTCCACTACTCACTCTCTACTACTCGCTCTCTACTACTCATTCTCTACTACTCACTCTCTACTACTCTACTACTCTCTACTACTCTCTCTACTACTCACTCTCTACTACTCACTCTCTACTACTCACTCTCTACTTCTCTACTACTCACTACTACTCTCTTTACTACTCACTCTCTACTACTCTCTACTACTGACTCTACTACTCTCTACCACTCTCTACCACTCACTTTCTACTAATCTACTACTCACTCTCTACTACTCTCTACTCTCTCTCTACTACTCACTCTCTACTACTCACTCTACTACTCTCTACTACTCACTCTACTACTCTCTCTCTACTACTCACTCTCTACTACTCTCTACTACTCACTCTCCACTACTCACTCTCTACTACTCACTCACTACTACTCTCTACTACTCACTCTCTACTACTCTACTACTCCCTCTACTATTCACTCTCTACTACTCTCTCTATTACTCACTCTCTACTACTCTCTACTACTCACTCTCTACTACACACTCTCTACTACTTGCTCTCTACTACTCGCTCTCTACTACTCACTCTACTACTCACTCTCTACTACTCCCTACTACTCACTCTACTACTCACTCTTTACTGCTCTCTACTACTCACTCTCTACTACTCAACTACACTCTACTACTCACTCTGTACTACTCACTCTCTACTACTCTATTATTCCCTACTACTCTCTCTACTACTCACTCTCTACTACTCACTCTCTACTACTCTCTCTACTACTCACTCTCTACTACTCTCTCTGTACTAGTCTCTACTACTCACTCTCTACTACTCTCTCTCTACTACTCTCTACTACTCACTCTACTACTCTCTACTACTCACTCTCTACTACTCTCTCTACTACTCTCTCTCTACTACTCACTCTCTGCTACTCACTCTCTACTCACTCTCTACTACTCACTCTCTACTACTCTCTACTGCTCACTCTCCACTACTCACTCTCTACCACTCACTCTCAACTACTCCCTACTACTCACTCTACTACTTACTCTCTACTACTCTACTACTCTCTCTTACTCTCTCCTACTCTCTCTACTACTCACTCTCTACTACTCTCTACTACTCAATCTCTACTACACACTCTCTACTACTTCCTCTCTACTACTCGCTCTCTACTACTCTCTAGTACTCACTCTACTACTCACTCTCTACTACTCACTCTCTACTACTCTACTGCTCTCTCTCTACTACTCACTCCCTACTACTCTCTACTACTCACTCTCTACTATTCTCTACTACTCACTCTCTACTACTCTCTCTCTACTACTCTCTACTACTCACTCTACTACTCACTCTACTACTCACTCTCTACTACTCACTCTCTACTACTCTACTACTCACTCTATACTACTCTCTCTCTACTACTCTCTACTACTCACTCTCTACTACTCTCTAAAACTCTCTGCTACTCACTCTCTACAACGCTCTACTACTCACTCTCTACTACTCACTCCCTACTACTCTGTACTACTCACTCTCTACTACTCTCTACTACTCACTCTACTACTCACTCTCTACTAGTCACTCTCTACTACTCACTCTCTAATACTCACTCTCTACTACTCACTGTACTACTCACTCTCTGCTACTCTTTCTACTACTCTCTACTACTCTCTACTAATACTCTCTACTCTCTATTACTCACTCTCTACTCTCTACCTCTCTCTCTACTACTCTCTACCTCTCTACCGCTCCATCTCTCTACCTCTACCTCTCTACATCTTCACCTCTACCTCTACACCTCCACCTCTCTACCTCTCTCTACCTCTCTACACGCACACATATGCACATATATATATGCATATATATGCATTTATATATGTATGTGTATATATATATGTATATTCATACATATATAAACATATGTATAATCTGCATATCTATATAAATACAAATATAAATGCATGCATACATATACATATACATATATGCATACATATGCATGTTATGTACATGAAAGTTTGCAAAACACTAATAAAAGCAAAGCTAAAAATTCACCTAATTACAAACAGAATTGCTTTAACTTAAACGAGGGCGATACCTATTGCATTTTGAATGCTTGTTTAGTTTGGTTCCATCAAGAAGGCATTCAGATGTGTGACATATTTGCCACACATTCTGAATGGTAGCACTCTAGTTTCTCATTAGATCACTGTAGTAAAGCTACTGCTCACCAGGGAAGTCTGCTGCTGGTATTCAAAGTGCATGTTTCAATCTGCATGTCAGAATTTTTTAATACAATAGAAGAAGATTTGAGAAGTCAAAATGTGCCCTAATTTTTCTTTCTGCAGCACTAATCATAAGTTCTACGGCAAAATGAACCCCCTCGTTTTGTTCCTTTGCAAATTAAATGTTTTAAGTGTTACCACTTTATTCCAATCAAGATGGCTTCAGGTGTGCCATACTTTTGTCATAAGTAAGACTGTTAGCGCTCTAGTTGTCCTTTAGAACACTCTTGGACATTCTGTCATTGAGCTATACTTGGGCTACATCTGGGTGATATTTGTGCTACATTTGGGCTCTTTTGTCTCTGGTGGCCATCTTGGGAGACTTATTCGTTATGAAGTTTCCTAATTTCCTCATTTACTACAGTCTCCTCAGTAGGAAATACTTTCAGGTTTTTTACTTTGATTCCATCATGAAGGCATTCAGATGTGTCACACATTTGCCATACATTTGGAATGTTAGCACTCTAGTTGCTTATTAGAACACTGTAGTAAAGCTACTGCTCACCAGGGAAGTTGGCTGCTGGTATTGAAAGTGCATGTTTCAGTCTGCATGTCAGAATTTGTTAATGAAATTGAAGAGGATTTGAGAAGTCACTCAAAATGTGCCCTAATTTTTCTTTTTTCAGCACTAATCATAATTTCTATGGCAAAATGAACCTCCTCATTGTGTTCCTTTTAAATTAAACTACTCACTCTCTACTACTCACTCGCAACTACTCTCTGCTACTCACTCTACTACTCTCTAACACTCATTCTCTACTACTCTACTACTCACTCTCTACTACTCTCTCTCTACTTCTCCCTCTCTACTACTCGCTCTCTACTACTCTCTACTCTCTCTCTACTACTCACTCTCTACTACTCACTCTACTACTCTCTACTACTCACTCTACTACTCTCTCTCTACTACTCACTCTCTACTACTCTCTACTACTCACTCTCCACTACTCACTCTCTACTACTCACTCACTACTAATCTCTACTACTCACTCTCTACTACTCTACTACTCCCTCTACTATTCACTCTCTACTACTCTCTCTATTACTCACTCTCTACTACTCTCTACTACTCACTCTCTACTACACACTCTCTACTACTTGCTCTCTACTACTCGCTCTCTACTACTCACTCTACTACTCACTCTCTACTACTCCCTACTACTCACTCTACTACTCACTCTTTACTGCTCTCTACTACTCACTCTCTACTACTCAACTACACTCTACTACTCACTCTGTACTACTCACTCTCTACTACTCTATTATTCCCTACTACTCTCTCTACTACTCACTCTCTACTACTCACTCTCTACTACTCTCTCTACTACTCACTCTCTACTACTCTCTCTGTACTAGTCTCTACTACTCACTCTCTACTACTCTCTCTCTACTACTCTCTACTACTCACTCTACTACTCTCTACTACTCACTCTCTACTACTCTCTCTACTACTCTCTCTCTACTACTCACTCTCTGCTACTCACTCTCTACTCACTCTCTACTACTCACTCTCTACTACTCTCTACTGCTCACTCTCCACTACTCACTCTCTACCACTCACTCTCAACTACTCCCTACTACTCACTCTACTACTTACTCTCTACTACTCTACTACTCTCTCTTACTCTCTCCTACTCTCTCTACTACTCACTCTCTACTACTCTCTACTACTCAATCTCTACTACACACTCTCTACTACTTCCTCTCTACTACTCGCTCTCTACTACTCTCTAGTACTCACTCTACTACTCACTCTCTACTACTCACTCTCTACTACTCTACTGCTCTCTCTCTACTACTCACTCCCTACTACTCTCTACTACTCACTCTCTACTATTCTCTACTACTCACTCTCTACTACTCTCTCTCTACTACTCTCTACTACTCACTCTACTACTCACTCTACTACTCACTCTCTACTACTCACTCTCTACTACTCTACTACTCACTCTATACTACTCTCTCTCTACTACTCTCTACTACTCACTCTCTACTACTCTCTAAAACTCTCTGCTACTCACTCTCTACAACGCTCTACTACTCACTCTCTACTACTCACTCCCTACTACTCTGTACTACTCACTCTCTACTACTCTCTACTACTCACTCTACTACTCACTCTCTACTAGTCACTCTCTACTACTCACTCTCTAATACTCACTCTCTACTACTCACTGTACTACTCACTCTCTGCTACTCTTTCTACTACTCTCTACTACTCTCTACTACTCACTCTCTACTCTCTATTACTCACTCTCTACTCTCTACCTCTCTCTCTACTACTCTCTACCTCTCTACCGCTCCATCTCTCTACCTCTACCTCTCTACATCTTCACCTCTACCTCTACACCTCCACCTCTCTACCTCTCTCTACCTCTCTACACGCACACATATGCACATATATATATGCATATATATGCATTTATATATGTATGTGTATATATATATGTATATTCATACATATATAAACATATGTATAATCTGCATATCTATATAAATACAAATATAAATGCATGCATACATATACATATACATATATGCATACATATGCATGTTATGTACATGAAAGTTTGCAAAACACTAATAAAAGCAAAGCTAAAAAGTCACCTAATTACAAACAGAATTGCTTTAACTTAAACGAGGGCGATACCTATTGCATTTTGAATGCTTGTTTAGTTTGGTTCCATCAAGAAGGCATTCAGATGTGTGACATATTTGCCACACATTCTGAATGGTAGCACTCTAGTTTCTCATTAGATCACTGTAGTAAAGCTACTGCTCACCAGGGAAGTCTGCTGCTGGTATTCAAAGTGCATGTTTCAATCTGCATGTCAGAATTTTTTAATACAATAGAAGAAGATTTGAGAAGTCAAAATGTGCCCTAATTTTTCTTTCTGCAGCACTAATCATAAGTTCTACGGCAAAATGAACCCCCTCGTTTTGTTCCTTTGCAAATTAAATGTTTTAAGTGTTACCACTTTATTCCAATCAAGATGGCTTCAGGTGTGCCATACTTTTGTCATAAGTAAGACTGTTAGCGCTCTAGTTGTCCTTTAGAACACTCTTGGACATTCTGTCATTGAGCTATACTTGGGCTACATCTGGGTGATATTTGTGCTACATTTGGGCTCTTTTGTCTCTGGTGGCCATCTTGGGAGACTTATTCGTTATGAAGTTTCCTAATTTCCTCATTTACTACAGTCTCCTCAGTAGGAAATACTTTCAGGTTTTTTACTTTGATTCCATCATGAAGGCATTCAGATGTGTCACACATTTGCCATACATTTGGAATGTTAGCACTCTAGTTGCTTATTAGAACACTGTAGTAAAGCTACTGCTCACCAGGGAAGTTGGCTGCTGGTATTGAAAGTGCATGTTTCAGTCTGCATGTCAGAATTTGTTAATGAAATTGAAGAGGATTTGAGAAGTCACTCAAAATGTGCCCTAATTTTTCTTTTTTCAGCACTAATCATAATTTCTATGGCAAAATGAACCTCCTCATTGTGTTCCTTTTAAATTAAACTACTCACTCTCTACTACTCACTCGCAACTACTCTCTGCTACTCACTCTACTACTCTCTAACACTCATTCTCTACTACTCTACTACTCACTCTCTACTACTCTCTCTCTACTTCTCCCTCTCTACTACTCGCTCTCTACTACTCTCTACTACTCACTCTCCACTACTCACTCTGTACTACTCGCTCTCTACTACTCATTCTCTACTACTCACTCTCTACTACTCTACTACTCTCTACTACTCTCTCTACTACTCACTCTCTACTACTCACTCTCTACTACTCACTCTCTACTTCTCTACTACTCATTATTACTGTCATGCCCCGCGGTCACGTCTGGAGAGGCAGAAGGTATTTAAGGAGCATCGAGGGCTTCTAACGCTGCTTAGCGTTCTAGCTGTTAGCCCGTTTCCGTCCCGTTGTTGTGTTGCCTGACTTCCTGTTTGGTAGCGTTTCCTGTTTCCGGTTCAGAGTTCGTTGTTGCCGCGGACTGTTCAAGCTCCGCGCTGTTCCTTGTGCGGCAGTGATTGCATTTCCCGGAGTTGTCGGATGACATCCTCGATAGTCGCACGCTGATTCACTTTTCCCTGCTGAGGTCGCCCACGGTCCCGAAGCCTCTGTCAAGTAAGGCCTCGGTGTTAGTAGCGCGGTGCTACTCACGGGGCGGTTCCCTTCTCTGTTGTGAACTTCTTGTGTTGGCATTACCCGAATCCTGCGTTTAAGGATTCTCTCTGTCTCTTCTGGCCAGAGCATATTATTTTCTCATTAAGTATCTCATTACCCTCCCATTAGGCGGGAGAAGCTGGCGTGGACCCTTGGGGTGTATCATAGGTTACAGTGGTATCCATCATCGAACACGGTAACCATTGGTCATTGCATGAGTATATTTGGGAGAAAGTAGTTCGTGCATATCTCTTACCTTTGTTTCCGCTCATACTCCCCTGCAGCTCTTCGTTGTCACATTCATCTCCACTTATCAGTGAACACCCAAGGAGACTAGCATCCCGCCGATGCACACTCATTAGAAGATAGGGGTAAGAGCCACCATCACATTTATAGATTTTTGGTCCAAGAAGGTGGTGAACGTGGTTATAATCTTTGCATATTCACATAGGGGTCTTGACATCTACATTAGAATACATACGGAGAATCCCCAAAGGTCAAGAACAGCATGGTATGTGTATCTTCGTTCACATAAGGTTAAATAGAAAGAGGGGAGATTTATGCACATTAACGAAGTGTCTTGTCTTACAGCTGTGAAGTTCTGCCTGCTATCTAGAAAGTGGTGTGCTGCAAGATCTACCTTTTTCCCCCGCCTACCCTTGTTTTGTTTCCCTGTTTTCCCTAGCGTCCCTCCTGACTCTAGTGTCTGATAGAGCGGAAGGGGCGTGGGGGACGACAGTGGACTTCTCTTCAGGATTCCTGGCGCTCCTGCGGAACAAAACCATTGATCCTTACAATTACTCTCTTTACTACTCACTCTCCACTACTCTCTACTACTGACTCTACTACTCTCTACCACTCTCTACCACTCACTCTCTACTAATCTACTACTCACTCTCTACTACTCTCTACTCTCTCTCTCTACTACTCACTCTCTACTACTCACTCTACTACTCTCTACTACTCACTCTACTACTCTCTCTCTACTACTCACTCTCTACTACTCTCTACTACTCACTCTCTACTACTCACTCTCTACTACTCACTCTCCACTACTCACTCTCTACTACTCACTCACTACTACTCTCTACTACTCACTCGCAACTACTCTCTGCTACTCATTCTACTACTCTCTAACACTCATTATCTACTACTCTACTACTCACTCTCTACTACTCTCTCTCTACTTCTCCCTCTCTACTACTCGCTCTCTACTACTCTCTACTACTTACTCTCCACTACTCACTCTCTACTACTCGCTCTCTACTACTCATTCTCTACTACTCACTCTCTACTACTCTACTACTCTCTACTACTCTCTCTACTACTCACTCTCTACTACTCACTCTCTACTACTCACTCTCTACTTCTCTACTACTCACTACTACTCTCTTTACTACTCACTCTCTACTACTCTCTACTACTGACTCTACTACTCTCTACCACTCTCTACCACTCACTTTCTACTAATCTACTACTCACTCTCTACTACTCTCTACTCTCTCTCTACTACTCACTCTCTACTACTCACTCTACTACTCTCTACTACTCACTCTACTACTCTCTCTCTACTACTCACTCTCTACTACTCTCTACTACTCACTCTCCACTACTCACTCTCTACTACTCACTCACTACTACTCTCTACTACTCACTCTCTACTACTCTACTACTCCCTCTACTATTCACTCTCTACTACTCTCTCTATTACTCACTCTCTACTACTCTCTACTACTCACTCTCTACTACACACTCTCTACTACTTGCTCTCTACTACTCGCTCTCTACTACTCACTCTACTACTCACTCTCTACTACTCCCTACTACTCACTCTACTACTCACTCTTTACTGCTCTCTACTACTCACTCTCTACTACTCAACTACACTCTACTACTCACTCTGTACTACTCACTCTCTACTACTCTATTATTCCCTACTACTCTCTCTACTACTCACTCTCTACTACTCACTCTCTACTACTCTCTCTACTACTCACTCTCTACTACTCTCTCTGTACTAGTCTCTACTACTCACTCTCTACTACTCTCTCTCTACTACTCTCTACTACTCACTCTACTACTCACTCTCTACTACGCTCTACTACTCTCTTTCTGCTACTCACTCTCTATTACTCACTCTCTACTACTCACTCTCTACTACTCTCTACTACTCACTCTACTACTCATTCTATACTACTCTCTCCTACTCTCTACTACTCACTCTCTATTACCCACTCTCTACTTCTCTCTACTACTCACTCTTTACTACTCTCTACTACTCACTCTCCACTACTCACTCTCTACTACTCATTCTACTACTCACTCTCTGCTACTCTCTCTACTACTCTCTACTACTCACTCTCTACTCTCTATTACTCTTCCTCGACTCTCTTCCTCTCTACCTCTCTCTACCTCTCTCTCTACTACTCTCTATCTCTCTACCTCTACCTCTCTACCTAAACCATTGAAATTCCTCCATTATAGTTAGTTCTACTAACTGTAATTCGCGCGCCTGCAATCCACTGCTGATAATGTCACATATTACATCATTCATGACATGGTCAGTGACATCTCAAATGACATCACTGATGACATCACTGATGACATCATCTAGTAAATGTGGTTTGGTTCGATATTATATATTTTGCAATCTGTATTGAAGACTGACTGGATGTATAAGTGTCTGGATGGAGGATTTAGTAGCACTGTGATTGACTGTGTAAGTGACTAATTTAAAGTGTCTCACTAAATATATGGGATAGTGATTAAACTGTGTGAATATCTGTTTCACTTTATCTCTTGTTGTGTAAACTACTACATAGGTTGGTTACTAGCTATGTAAAGTCTATATTAGTATTAATTATTTAAGTGAGTATTTGTATAGGATAGTGAATGTGTGTGTGGTTGGATGGGAGGTGTGTGACTGTCCAAAGATGTATAAATAGTTGATTTAGTAGGTATATGAGTTAAGACTGCACGTGGAAACACTTGTTTGGGTGAGTGAATCTCTTTATGGGTGTGGTGATGAGTAAATATATTTCTCAAGGATACATGTCTAACAAAGTAGAAATATAAAAGGCATTGTATGTGACAGTTGTTGTTTATAAATAAGTATACTTAAAACTCAGTGATTGTATGAGTGACTGTATTGAAAGCTGTATACTTGTAATAGTGATTTTATAACACACTAAGTATGAGTTACTATCTATATGAATAAATGAAGTGGTGTTTGTATAAGTGCGTAGCTTAGTAAATGTAAGTATGATCAATTGTTTGCATAAATGAGTAGGATGACTGCATAAGTGAATAGGATGTGTGCTGGTGTGTAATGTCGATGTAGGTGCATAAGTATGCTTAATAATGTTCTATTGATCTTTGTTAGCATGTATGAGTGAATCTATAGGTAAGTGTTTAGATGTGTGTGTAGATGTAGGAATCACTGAGTGGGTTTTTAGAAACTTGTATTGGTGTGTCAATGGTTTCAAATATGCTACTTCATATTTTATAATGAGTGTTGAAAAGTTATACTAGTGTATGATGAGGTGTATCAGATTGTCACGTGGATGATGTCATCAGTGATGTCATCAGTGATGACATTTAAGATGTCATCAGTGATGTCATGTCATGAATGATTTAATATGTGACATCATCAGCAGTGAATTGTGGGCGCGCGAGTTATAGTTAGTAGAACTAACTATAACGGAGGAATTTCAATGGTTTTGTACGAGTGAAATGTCCTGCTAACTATAACACCCCTGAAACCTATGGTTTTTTCAGTGAATTTCTAAGGTTTTTTAAATGCTAATTCCTAACAATAACATGTCGAAAACCTATGGTTTTTTCAGTGAATTTCAAGTGAATTTCAAAGGTTTTTTAAATGCTAATTCCTAACTATAACATGTCTGAAACCTATGTTTTTTTCAGTGAATTTCAAAGGTTTTGTAAATGACAATTTTTAAATGTATTCATTGGTATATTTATTTTATTTGATACTGATTTACTACATTTTTTTAAACTATTTATTTTAGATATTTTTTTATATAAATTACATTATAATTACATTATACATTACAAAATATACTTTCTCAGAATGAATTACTTAGTTTAAATACTTTGCAAATAGGCAATAGACTTTTAAGTACAGTAGTTACAGTTGTTGCAATGCCCAACACAATTTCAGACACAATGCAACATTGAGCTCAATGTGAATTTCTAGTTAAATGGAATTAGTTACTTTATGGATTACTTTTCTAACCAAAGGACTGGATCCTAGATTCAGCCCTGGGACATCTTCTGTAAACAGTTGAGTAAAAGAGTTTTGGTTACACTAATGATTTTTAAGGAATATTATTGTATTTTAAAAGTTGACACAAAAACATTTTCACATAGAATCACCAATGTTATCCTATGGGAGGAAATTCACTTAGCAGGTAAATAGTGTTATCGTTACTTTTTCTTACTCAGTGGTGGATCCTGGATCTAGCACTGGTGCATCTCCTGTAAACAGTTGAAAGAATGTGTTTAAGTCATACAGGCGATTTTTTAGGAATATTTTTAGTTTGTGAAAATAGACACTTAGAAACTTTTGTGGTGAAAACCAAACAATGGATTCCTATGGAAGGAAATACAAGTTACTGGTAAGTATGCTTAGAATTACTTTTCAGGATCAGTGCTGGGCTAAAAGATGCAGCACTGGGTTCTCTTCTAATAACAGGTGAGTAAATCGGAGTTCGTTGTTTGGATGATTTTAGGTGAATATTTAAAAGTTCCAAAACTCCACACTTAGAAGAATTTCCAAGTGAAACCAGTCAATGTTAGCCTATGGAAGGATATTCAAGTTACAGGTAAGTATGGTTAGAATTACTTTTCAGGATCAGTACCGGGCTCAAAGATGCAGCACTGAGGTCTCTCCTGATGACAGGTGAGTAAATCGGAATTCGTAGTACATCCAGAAAGCGCCACAGAGCTGCGTAGCAGAGAGATGTAAAAAGGGGCACGGCCTGCACCACCTCTCTGCAACGCAGCGCAGTGGCGCTTCCTGGAAGCACCTGGTGGGCTACTTGGCCCCCATGGTCCCTCAGGTTGAAGTGGAATTTTTTCCCCAACTTAAAACGTGCCACAGGGCGTGTTTGCACACATCACGTCAGGCCCGTCCCCTCCATTCACCACTGTGTAAACGCGCCCTGTCACCGTTCTAAATTGAGAGATTATGTCCCCTTCAATCCTAAGGGTCCCTAGGGTCAAACTAGCCCACTAGGTACCTCCAGCAAGCGCCACAGAGCTGCATTGCAGAGAGGTGTAAAAAGGGGCGTGGCCTCTGAACACTTGTCTGCAACGCAGCTCCCTGGCGCATACTGGAGATACCTGTTGGGCTATTTGGCCCTCAGGGACCCTCAGTATTGAAAGATAGTTAATTCCCCAACTTAAAATGCGCCACAGGGCGCGTTTTCACAGTGGTGAAGGAAGGGGGCGTGGCCTGAGGTGATATGTCTGCAAACACACCTTGTGGCGCGTTTTAAGTTAGACAATTAATTCCTCCTCAAACCTGTGGGTTCCTGGGGGCCAACTAGCCCACCAGGTACCTCCAGTATGCGCCAGGAGGCTGCGTTGCAGAGAGGTGTTTAGAGGCCACGCCCCTTTTTAAAACACTCTGCAATGCAGCTCTGTGGGCTAGTTGGGCCCCAGGGACCCTCAGTTATGACAAGGAATTAATTCCTCAACTTAAACCGCGCCACAGGGCGTGTTTGCACACATGTAAACTCAGGCCCCGCCCCCTCCCTTCACCACTGTGCAAACACACCCCATGGCGCGTTTTAAGTTGGGGGATTAACTCCCCTTGAATACTGAGGGTCCCTGGGGTGCAACTAGCCCACCAGCTACCTCCAGTAAGCGCAACAGAGCAGCGTTGCAGAGAGGTGTAAAAAGGGGCGTGGCCTCAGAACACATCTCTGCAACGCAGCTCCCTGGCACATACTGGAGGTACCTGGTGGGCTAGTTGGCCCCCCAGGGGCCCCTAGTATTCAAGGGGAATGTGTTCCCCCTCTGCAAACGTGCCAGGGTGGGCACCCCAGGACACTGCAGGAGCTGGCCCTGTGGGGTGGCGGTCCCCAGGGCCATCAAGGGCTCCAGGAGGGGGGCCGCGTGGCCCCCCTCCCACCTGTTTCAAAGCCCCGGGGCCTGGTGGTCCCCGGGGCTGTGGGGGTCCATCACAGACCCCCGCAATTTACATACGGGGGTGGTGTTCCCGGGGCCGCAGGGGGCTGTGAGCCCCCCCACCATTCATGTTTTTAAGCCCAGGGGTGGCGGTCCCCGGGGCTGGGGAGGCCTGAGAGCCCCCCAACAAAGAACTTGAAGCCCCGGGGTGGTGGTCCCCGGGGCTAGGGGGGCCTGGGAGCCCCCCATCGAATATTAAGAAGCCCCGGGGGTGGTGGTCCCCGGGGCTGGGGGGCCTGAGAGCCCCACACACAATTGAAATAAGCCCCGGGGGTGGTGGTCCCCGGGGCTGGGGGGGCCTGAGAGCCCCCCGCACATAATTAAATAAAGCCCCAGGGGGTGGCGGTCCCCGGGGCTGGGGGGCCCCTCTGGGGGGCCCCTCTGGGGGAAACACGTTTTGGGACCCCCCTTTTTTCTCAGCCCCCACTACACGAATCATCCCGAGACTTTCAGGATAGGAGCGGACCGGAGCTGGCCAAAAGTTTTGAAAAATTTTGCGAAGTGTCGTCAATCGGCGCCAAAGTTATTCCAAATAGAATGTTGCGGATTTCCTATGGAAAATAGGTCCTAACTATGACTATCTACTGGCGACCGCCAGTAGATAATACATACATATATAAACATATATATAATCTTCAAATCTATATAAATACAAATATAAATGCATGCATACATATACATATACAAATATGCATGCATATGCATGTTATGTACATGCAAATTTGAAAAACACTAATAAAAGCAAAGCTAAAAAGCCACCTAATTACAAACAGAATTGCTTTAACTTAAACGAGTGCGAGACCTTTTGCATTTTCAATGCTTGTTTACTTTGGATCCATCAAGAAGGCATTCAGATGTGTCACACATTTGCCATGAATTCTGAATGGTAGCACTCTAGTTGCTCATTAGATCACTGTAGTAAAGCTACTGCTCACCAGGGAAGTCTGATGCTGGAATTGAAAGTGCATGTTTCAGTCTGCATGTTAGAATTTTTTAAAGAAATAGAAGAGGATTTGAGAAGTCACTCAAAATGTGCCCTAATTTTTCTCTCTGCAGCACTAATCATACTTTCTATGGCAAAATGAACCCCCTCATTTTGTTCCTTTTTTAATTAAATGTTTTAAGAGTTACCACTTTATTCCAATCAAGATGGCTTCAGGTGTGCCATACGTTTATCATAAGTAGGACTGTTAGCGCTCTAATTGTTCTTTGGAACACTCTGGGAAGCTGCAGTAGAACACAAAGGAATCAACTGACAGTCTCTGACCTTGTTGGATGTACATGCTTTACTGAGAATGTCAGATTCATTGTCACATGACTGAGAAAGATAATGTGAATTTACAGAAAATATGCTCTCAGTTTAGCTTATAGATCACCTTCCAAACCTCTGTGGGAAAAGCATGAGAAAATTGTTTTCTCTCAAACATGATTCATGATATCCCAGCAGAAGGCTTTTTCACATGGTAAAATCACCTTAGAACATACCACAATTCATAAAATGAGTATGGTACCATCAACAAATGATTTATAATGAAACTAAAGTCTTAAAACCTTCTATTAACTGCAATGCTTTTTAATGAGGTGCTATCATGTATAATGGTCCCAAGATGGCTGCCAACACTTCTTAGATGAAGTGCTGACAGCCAATCAGATCTCACGATGAGATGTGTGGTTAGGCTCCGCCCAGATATATATTTTGATTTTCTCAGGAACTACTGAACGGATTTACACCATTTAAGCAAAAGGTGTGACTCTGAACCAAGGGCTACCTTTCTGCCAAATGTGGTGTAATTCCGTTCAGCAGTTCGGGCTGTAGCTGCGACTAAAGGTCCCTATGGAAAATTGCATGGGGAAAACACGTTTTGGGACCCCCCTTTTTTCTCGGCCCCCGCTTGACGAATTGACCCGAGACTTTCAGGATAGGAGCGGACCGGAGCGGGCCACGGGTTTTGAAAATTTCACGAAGATTCGTCAACCGGAGCCAAAGTTATTCTGAATAGAATGTTGCAGATTTCGTATGGATAATAGGTCCTAACTATAACTACCTACTGGCGACCTCCAGTAGGTAATATATATATATATATATTACCTACTGGCGGTCACCAGTAGGTAGTTATAGTTTAGGATCCGCGCATCCCGCTGCGAAAAAAAAATAAATGAAGTGCGGGCTCCCGCGCTTCGTTTTTAATTAGCCCCCGGGGGGGCCAGTTCCTGGGGGCAATATGCATAGTATAATGGGGGGCCCAGAGGGGCCCCCCAGCCCCGGGGACCGCCACCCCGGGGCTATTCTGATTTATGGGGGGGGGGCTCTCAGCCCCCCCACCCCCAGGGACCGCCACCTCCCCGGGGCTTTGATATATATGGGTGGGGGGGGGCTCAAAGGCCCCCCAAGCCCTGGGGACCGCAACCCCTGGGGCTTTTAAAAAAATAAATAAACCTGTGTGGGGGGCTTGAGCCCCCCCCCCCACACACCCCAGGGACCACCACCTCCCTGGGGCACTAAATATTTAACATAGGGGGTCTGTTACAAACCACCACCCCCTGGGGCTTTACATAAAGTGGGAGGGGGGCCGTGCGGCCCCCCTCCTGGAGCCTTGTTGTGGCCCTGGGGACCGCCACCCCGCAGGGCCAGCTCCTGCAGTGTCCCAGGGTGCTCACCCCCGGGACACTGTAGTTTGCAATGACAGGGCGGGAGACTCGGCTCCCACCCTGTCATTGCAAACTGGGAAACCTGCTCTTGCTTCAATGAAGCAAAGCAGATTGCTTTTCCACATGGGGAGCAGCATGTTAGCTGCTCCCCATGTGGAAAAGCAATGCCGGCTCCCGCAGGAGGCGGGAAGCCGGCTAGGACCGTGGGGGGATTGGGGACCCCCCACGGTCCCCAACGAGATGGCCAGCCCCGGGGGATGGGATCCCCGGGGCTATTAGTGGCCCGGGAGGGGGGCCATGCGGCCCCCCTCCCCAAAATATATATATTTTTTTTTTAAACAAACGCAGCCCTGGGGAATGGGGTCCCCGGGGCCATAGGTGGCTTGAGGAGGGGGGCAACACAGCCCGCTTCCAAAAGATAAAAAAAATTAATTAAAGGCCATTTTTTAAAAAAATTAGGGGGCAGGCCCTGAGAATGGGGTCCCCAGGGCCAATAAATTAGAAAAAGAAGGGGGGCCACACAGCCCCCCTTCTTAAAAAAATAAAAGACAGATAGGATTGCGGAGGCCACACCCCCTTCTTGCTTACACTCTGCAAACGTGCCCCCTGGCGTGTTTGCAGATGGGGAACGAATTCCCCTTGAATACTGGGGGTCCCTGGGGGCCAACTAGCCCACCAGGAACCTCCAGTATGCGCCAGGGGCCTGCATTGCAGAGAGGTGTTCTGAGGCCATGCCCCTTTTTACATCTCTCAGCAACGCAGCTCTGTGGCGCTTAATGGAGGTAGCTGGTGGGCTAGTTGCACCCCAGGGACCCTTAGGATTCAAGGGGAGTTAACCCCCAACTTAAAACGTGCCACGGGGTGCGTTTGCACAGTGGTGAAGGGAGGGGGCGGGGCCTGAGGTGACATGTGTGCAAACACGCCCTGTGGCACGTTTTAAGTTGAGGAATTAAATCCTCTTCAATCCTGAGGGTCCCTGGGGGCCAACTAGCCCATCAGGTACCTCCAGTAAGCGCCACGGAGCTGCTGAGTGTTGTAAAAAGGGGCGTGGCCTCTGAACACCTCTCTGCAATGCAGGCCCCTGGCTCATACTGGAGGTACCTGGTATGCTAGGTGGTCCCCAGGGACCATCAGGATTAAAGAGGAATTAATTCCCCAACTAAAAATGCGCCACAGGGCGTGTTTGCACACATGTCACCTCAGGCCCCGCCCCCTTCCTTCACCATTGTGCAAACGCGCCGCCTGGTGAGTTGTAAGTTGGGAAATTATTGCCCCTTCAATACTGAGGGTCCCAGAGGGCCAACTAGCCCACCAGGTATCTCCAGTATGCGCCAGGGAGCTGCGTTGCAGACAGGTGTTCAGAGACCATGCCCCTTTTTACACCTCTCTGCAACGCAGCTCTGTGGCACTTACTGGAGGTACCTAGTGGGCTAGTTTGACCCTAGGGACCCTTAGGATTCAAGGGGACTTACTTTCCCAACTTAGAACGGACACAGGGCGCGTTTACACAGTGGTGAAGGGAGGGAACGGGGCCTGAGGTGACGTGTGCAAACACGGCCTGTGGAGTATTTTACGTTGGGGAATTAATTCCCCTTCAATCCTGAGGGCCCCTGGGGGCCAACTAGCCCACCAGGTGCTTCCAGTAAGTGACACTGCGCTGCATTGAAGAGAGGTGGTGCAGGCCGTGCTCCTTTTTACACCTCCCTGCAACGGCGCTTACTGGAGGTACCTAGTGGGCTAGTTGGACCCAAGGGGCACTCAGGATTCAAGGGGACTTAATCTCCCAACTTAAAACGGCCACAGGGTGCGTTTACACAGTGGGGAAGGAAGGGGATGGGGCCTGAGGTGACGTGTGAAAACACGCCCTGTGGCGCGTTTTAAGTTGGGGAAATATTTCCCCTTCAATCCTGAGGGCCCCTGGGGGCTAACTAGTCCACCAGGTGCTTCCAGTAAGCGCCACTGCGCTGTGTTTCAGAGAGGTGGCCCAGGCCGTGCCCCTTTTTACACCTCTCTGCAATGCAGCTCTGTGGCGCTTACTGGAGGTACCTAGTGGGCTACTTGAACCCAAGGGACACTCAGGATTCAAGGGGACTTAATCTCCCAAATTAAAACGGACACAGGGTGCGTTTATACAGTGGTGAAGGGAGGAGATGGGGCCTGAGGTGACGTGTGCAAACACGCCCTGTGGCGGGTTTTAAGATGGGGAAATAATTCCCCTTCAATCCTGAGGGACCCTGGGGGCAAACTAGTCCACCAGGTGTTTCAGTAAGCGCCACTGCGCTGTGTTTCAGAGAGGTGGCCCAGGCCATGCCCCTTTTTAAACTTCTCTGCAACGCAGTTCTGTGGTGCTTACTGGAGGTACCTAGTGGGCTACTTGGACCCTAGGCACACTCAGGATTCAAGGGGACTTAATCTCCAAAATTAAAACGGACACTGGGCGGGTTTACACAGTGGTGAAGGGAGGGGATGGGGCCTGAGGTGACGTGTACAAACACGCCCTGTGGCGGGTTTTAAGATGGGAAATAATTCGCCTTCAATCCTGAGGGACCCTGGGGGCCAACTTGTCCACTAGGTGCTTCCAGTAAGCTCCACTGCGCGGTGTTGCACAGAGGTGGTCCAGGCCATGCCCTTTTTTACACCTCTCTGCAATGCAGCTCTGTTGCGCTTACTGGAAGTACCTAGTGGGCTACTTGGACCATAGGGACCCTCAGGATTCAAGGTCACTTAATCTCTCAAATTAAAACGGCCACAGGGCGCGTTTACACAGTGGTGAAGGGAGGGGATGGGGCCTGAGGTGACGTGTGGAAACATGCCCTGTGGCGCGTTTTAAGATGGGGAAATAATTCACCTTCAATCCTGAGGGCCCCTGGGGGCCAACTAGTCCACCAGGTGCTTCCAGTAAGCGCCACTGCGCTGCATTGCAGAGAGGTGGTCCAGGCTGTGCCACTTTTTACACCTCTGTGCAACGCAGCTCTGTGGCGCTAACTGGAGATACCTGGTGAGCTAGTTGGACCCAAGGGACACTCAGGATTCAAGGGGACTTTATCCCCCAAATTAAAATGGCCACAGGGCGTGTTTGCACACGTCAGCTCAGCCCCCCCTCCCTTCACCAGTGTGTAAACGCGCCCTGTGGCTCGTTTTAAGAGGTAAATGTAATCCCCCTGCCCTATTATGTACTAGGGGCTTACAGAGGAGGTCATTCTAATCCTAGCAGTACCCCAACGCATAGTGTTCCCTAGTGTATGTAGGTGTTTTAACTGTATTCTAAGTGTCTTTTAGCATAGCACTGGCTCTAGGACTGGTTAGTCAGAGTCAGTTTCCACCAGAACCCATCTGATTTTTTTTTTAAACTGCACCAAAACCCAAACACTTATAAATTCACCCAGGTACTCTCCTTGCAGGACTCTAATCATTCAGTCACTACTCAAGTACTCATGCACTGAGCCAGGCCTTCGCACATGGACTGCTTCAAACGCCTACCCACTATGCATGCAGTCCTCTAACCACCTACACACTTGTCTTTCACACCTTCAATTCCACAGTCAGTATTCATACACTTCCAACAAACACCCTGTCACTCCCCTTGCACTCCTCTAGTGACCCATTCAGCACCATGTACTAATCTATTCACTGCGCCAAAACACAAACACTTATAAATTCACCCAGGCACTCTCCTTTCAGTACTCTAATCATTCAGTCAGTACCCAAATACTCATCCAGCGAACCAGGCCTGAGCACATGGACTGCTTCAAACCTCTATCCACTATGCATGCAATCTTCTAACCACCTACACACTTGTCTTTCACACCTTCAATTCTCCAGTCAGTATCCATACACTTCCAGCAAACACCCTGTCACTCCCCTTTTGCCCTCCTATAGTGACCCATTCAGCACCATGTACTAATCCATTCGCTGCGCCAAAACCCAACCACTTATAAATTCACCCAGGCGCTCTCCTTGCAGTACTCTAATCATTCAGCCACTACTCAAGTACTCATGCACTGAGCCAGGCCTTAGCACATGGACTGTTTCAAACGCCTAGCCACTATGCATGCAGTCCTCTAACCACCTACACACTTGTATTTCACACCTTCAATTCCCCAGTCAGTATACATACACTTCCAGCAAACACCCTGTCACTCCCCTTGCACTCCTCTAGTGACCCATTCAGCACCATGTACTAATCCATTCGCTGCGCCAAAACCCAAACACTTATAAATTCACACAGGCACTCAACTTGTAATACTCTAATCATTCAGTCAGTACCAAAGTACTCATCCAGTGACCCAGGCCTTAGCACATGGACTATTTCAAACCCCTATCCAATATGCATGCAGTCCTCTAGCCACCTACACACTTGTCTTTCACCCCTTCAATTCCCCAGTCAGTATCTATACACTCCAGCAAACACTCTGTCACTCCCCTTGCACTCCTCCAGTGACCCATTCAGCACCATGTACTAATTCATTCGCTGCGCCAAAACCCAACCACTTATAAATTCACCCGGGCACTCTCCTTGCAGTACTCTAATCATTCAGTCAGTACCCAAGTACTCATGCAGTGAGCCAGGCCTTAGCACATGGCCTGCTTCAAATGCCTATCCACTATGCATGCAGTCCTCTAACCACCTACACACTTGTCTTTCACACCTTCAATTCCCCAGTCAGTATACATACACTTCCAGCAAACACCCTCTCACTCCCCTTGCACTCCTGTAGTGACCCATTCAGCACCATGTACTAATCCATTCGCTGCGCCAAAACCCAAACACTTATAAATTCACCCAGGCACTCTCCTTGCAATACTCTAATCATTCAGTCAGTACCCAAGTACTCATCCAGTGACCCAGGCCTTAGCACATGGACTGCTTCAAATCCCTATCCACTATGCATGCAGTCCTCTAACCACCTACACACTTGTCTTTCACCCCTTCAATTCCCCAGTCAGTATCTATACACTCCAGCAAACACCCTGTCACTCCCCTTGCACTCCTCCAGTGACCCATTCAGCACCATGTACTAATCCATTCACTGTGCCAAAACCCAACCACTTATTAATTCACCCAGGCACTTTCCTTGCAGTACTCTAATCATTCAGTCAGTACCCAAGTACTCATGCAGTGAGCCAGGCCTTAGCACATGGACTGCTTCAAATGCCAATCTACTATGCATGCAGTCCTCTAACCACCTACACAATTGTCTTTCACACCTTCAGTTCCCCAATCAGTATCCATACACTTCCAGCAAACACCCTGTCACTCCCCTTGCACTCCTCTAGTGACCCATTCAGCACCATCTACTAATCCATTCACTGTGCCAAAACCAAACCACTTATAAATTTACCCAGGCACTCTCCTTGCAGTACTCTGATCATTCAGTCAGTACCCAAGTGCTCATGCAGTGAGCCAGGCCTTAGCACATGGACTACTTCAAATGCCTATCCACTATGCATGCAGTCCTGTAACCACCTACACACTTGTCTTTCACACCTTCAATTCTCCAGTCCGTATCCATACACTTCCAACAAACACCCTGTCACTCCCCTTGCACTCCTGTAGTGACCCATTCTGCACCATGTACTAATCCATTCACTGCACCAATACCCAACCACTTATAAATTCACCCAGGCAGTCCCCTTGCAATACTCTAATCATTCAGTCAGTACCCAAGTACTCATGCACTGAGCCAGGCCTTAGCACATGGACTGCTTGAAACCCCTATCCACTATGCATGCAGTCCTCTAACCATCTACACACTGGTCTTTCACACCTTAAATTCCCTAGCCAGTATCCATACACTCCAGCAAACACCCTGTCACTCCCCTTGCACTCCTCTAGTGACCCATTCAGCACCATGTACTAATCCGTTCACTGCGCCAAAACCCAACCACTTATAAATTCATCAAGGCACTCTCCTTGCAGTACTCTAATCATTCAGTCAGTACCCCAACGCATAGTGTTCCGTAGTGTATGTAGGTGTTTTAACTGTATTCTAAGTGTCTTTTAGCATAGCACTGGCTCTAGGACTGGTTAGTCAGAGTCAGTTACCACCAGTACCCATCTGAAAAAGTTGAGGGTAGTGGATGATTTTGCAACAAGGCCTCTTTCTGCTCCTCTGTTTGTTCTTTCTGCATGTCTTCCTTCTTCCTGCACTTTTCCTTTTCTTCTTTCTGTGTGTCTTTTCTTCTTTCTTCACATGTCCTACCTCTGTAGGCATAGTTAGGAACTAGCATTTAAAACACCTTAGAAATTAACTGAAAAAAACATAGGTTTCAGGCACGTTATAGTTACAAATTAGCCTTTAAAAAAACATTGAAATTCACTGAAAAAACATAGGTTTCTGGGGTGTTATAGTTAGCTGGACATTTCACTCATACAAAACCATTGAAATTCCTCTGTTATAGTTAGTTCTGCTAACAATAACTCGCGTGCCCGCAATCCACTGCTGATAATGTCACATATTACATCCTTCATGACATGGTCAGTGACATCACTGATGACATCACTAATGACATCTCAAATGACAATGTCACCGGGGAGGAGTGCGGTACACAGCTAGGTGATCCCGCGGGGAACGCACCTTGATGAAAGTGTGACTACAGGGGTTCTCCTTTACTACCCCCCCTCCCATGGAGTATATAGGGTTAAGGCTGTAGGGTACTTTTCTGACCCATATATACAGCAGAGAGTGACCACGGTCTCTCCACCGCTGATTCCCTTTAACCATAATATTTGTAAGAGTGGAGCCCGTTATTTGGTTAAACACTAAGGTCCTGATGAATGCCGAGTACCTCTGTTGACATAAGGCAGAAACATGTCGACCCATTTTCAGACCAATAATTACACGGCGAGGGGATAATAATTTTCCCAATTGCGCCATACACTTGTTTTTATAAACCATATAGTCTCCTAAACCATTAAATAGAAAATGAGGTTACTATAATGGCTTTTTAATCTCACTTACTCACTTTGGGCCACACTTAGTTAGAAGTGCATCCCTGTCGTCAGGCGTATGCCCGCCCTCTATCAAACCAAGTTTTTAGAGGACTGGCCGGTGATGAAGCATGACACCAGGTGGTGTGTGAGGCCAGTCCGTAACTTTTAGTGAGATGTTCACACTCATAG
The DNA here is from genome assembly GCF_964204655.1 of Triturus cristatus. Lineage (NCBI taxonomy): Eukaryota > Metazoa > Chordata > Amphibia > Caudata > Salamandridae > Triturus > Triturus cristatus. The sequence goes on from NC_140592.1 coordinate 466,677,560, forward strand.
TCACATAACACTACTCAGTTTTTCTCTAGGTCATTCTAATAGGAGCGGCCCCATTTGTGTGTATCATCTCAACTTACATCACTGATGACATCACTGATGACATCATCCACGTGACAATCAGATACACCTCATCATACACTAGTATAACCTTTCTTCACTCACTGTAAAATACAGAGTACCATATTTGAATCCATTGAAACACCAATACAAGTTTCTAAAAACCCACTCAGTGATTCCTAGATCTACACACACATCTAATCACTTACCTATAGATTCACTCATACATGCTGTCAATGATCAATAGAACACTATGAAATATAATTATACACCTATATCGACATTACACACCAGCACACATCCTATTCACTTATGCAGTCATCCTACTCACTTATCCAAACAATGGTTCATACTTACATTTAGTCAGCTACACACTTATACAAACACCACTTCATTTATTCATATAGATAGTAACTCATGCTTAGTGTGTTATAAAATCATTATTACAAGTATACAGTTATCCATACAGTCACTCATACAATCGCTGAGTCTTATGTATACTTATTTATATACAAAAACTGTCACATACACTGCCTTTTATTTTTCTAGTTTGTTGGACATGTACCATTGAGAGATATATTTGCTCATCATCACACCCATAAAGATATTCACTCACCCAAGCATCTGTTATAACATGCAGTCTTAACCTCATATACCTACTGAATCAACTATTCACACATCTTTGGACAGTCACACCCCCCCCCACCGAACCACACACACATTCACTCTCGCATACAAATACTCAGTTAACTAATCAATAACTAATATAGACCTTCACGTAGCTAGTAACCAACTGGTGCAGCAGTTTACACAACAACCGACAAAGTGATACAGACATTCACACAGTTTAATCACTATCCAATATATTTAGTGAGACACTATAAATTAGTCAAGTAAACAGTCAATCACACTGCTACTAAGTCCTCCATCCAGGTATTTATATATCCACTCATTCTTCAATGCAGATTGCTATATATAATACATATTTAAATAACGAGCCAAACCACATTCACTGGATGATGCCATCAGTGATGTCATCAGTGATGTCATTTGAGATGTCATTAGTGATGTCATCAGTGATGTCACTGACCATGTCATGAATGATGTAATATGTGACATCATCAACAGTGGATTGCGGGCGCGCGATTTATAGTTAGCAGAACTAACTATAACGGAGGAATTTCAATGGTTTTGTACGAGTGAAATATCCAGCTAACTATAACACCCCTGAAACCTATGGTTTTTTCAGTGAATATATATATATATTCACTGAAAAATATATATATGAATAACTTTGGCGCCGATTGACGAATCTTCGCGAAATTTTCAAAACTTGAGGGGTGCTCCAGTCCGCTCCTATCTTGAAAGTTTCGGGGTGATTCGGCAAGCGGGTGCTGAGAAAAAAAGGGGGTCCCAAAACGTGTTTTCCTCATGCAATTTTCCATAGGAACCTTTAGTCGCAGCTACAGCCCGAACTGCTGAACGGACTTACACCAAATTTGGCAAAAAGGTAGCCCTTGGTTCAGAGTCGTGCCTTTTAGTTAAATGGTGTAAATCCGTTGAGAAGTTTTTACAATTTAATGGAAAAAGAAATATATATATGTGGGCAGAGCCTAACCACACATCTCATCGTGAGATCTGATTGGCTGTCAGCACTTCATCCAAGAAGTGTTGGCAGCCATCTTGGGACCAATATACATGATAGCACCTCATTAAAAAGCATTGCAGTTAGTAGAAGGTTTTAAGACTTTAGTTACATTATAAATCATTTGTTGATGGTACCATACTCATTTTAGGAATTGTGGTGTGTTCTAAGGTGATTCTACCATGTGAAAAAGCCTTCTGCTGGGATATCATGAATCATGTTTGAGAGAAAACAATTTTCTCATGCTTTTCCCACAGAGCTTTGGAAGGTGATCTATAAGCTAAACTGAGAGCATATTTTCTGTAAATTCACATTATCTTTCTCAGTCATGTGAGAATGAAGTCTGACATTCTCAGTAAAACGTGTACATCCAACAAGGGCAGAGACTGTCAGTTGATTCCTTTGTGTTCTACTGCAGCTTCCCAGAGTGTTCTAAAGAACAACTAGAGCGCTAACAGTCCTACCTATGACAAACGTATTGCACACCTGAAGCCATCTTGATTGGAATAAAGTGGTAACTCTTAAAATATTTAATTTAAAAAGCAACAAAATGAGGGGGTTCATTTTGCCATAGAAAGTATGATTAGTGCTGCAGAAAGAAAAAGTAGGGCACATTTTGAGTGACTTCTCAAATCCTCTTCTATTTCATTAAAAAATTCTGACATGCAGATTGAAACATGCACTTTCAATACCAGCAGCAGACTTCCCTGGTGAGCAGTAGCTTTACTACAGTGATCTAATGAGCAACTAGAGTGCTAACATTCTGAATTTATGGCAAATGGTGTGACACATCTGATTGCCTTCTTGATGGAATCAAAGTAAAAAACTGAAAGTATTTCCTACTGAAGAGACAGTAGTAAATGAGGAAATTAGGAAACTTCATAACAAACAAGTCTCCCAAGATGTCCACCAGAGACAAAAGCGCCCAAATGTAGCACAAATATCACCCAGATGTAGCCCAAGTATAGCCCAATGACAGAATGTCCCAGAGTGTTCTAAAGAACAACTAGAGCGCTAACAGTCTTACTTATGACAAAAGTATGGCACACCTGAAGCCATCTTGATGGGAAAAAAGTGGTATCACTTAAAACATTTAATTTGCAAAGGAACAAAATTAGGAGGTTCATTTTGCCATAGAAATTATTAGTGCTGCAGAAAGAAAAATTAGGGCACATTTTGACTTCTCAAATCTTCTTCTATTTCATTAAAAATTCTGACATGCAGACTGAAACATGCACTTTTAATACCAGCAGCAGACTTCCCTGATGAGCAGTAGCTTTACTACAGTGATCTAATGAGCAACTAGAGTGCTAACATTCAGAATTTATGGCAAATGTGTGACATATCGGAATACCTTCTTGTTGGAATCAAAGAAAAAAACTGAAAGCATTTCCTACTGAGGATGTCAGGATATGATCGAACAGGGCGCCTACGTCGTTTCGACTGAAGGTGGCAGTAGAACTATGATTCCCAGGAAGCTCGTTTTGGGAGGAATCGGAACTAACAAAACCACGTACAACGCAGGGGGCATTGTACGTGATTCTGGTTACTGGTGGATGTCTGGATGCAGAGTAGCTGCTCTGCATATCGCAACGGGTACAGAGACTTTCCACGGAGCTACCAAACCCTTTTGGCACTATCGACCGAGACCCTCAGGCGGGGGCTTTTGGAGTTTCCTTTGTTCCTACTTAGATGGGTGGGGCCTGTCAGGAAACCGTGTTTCCCCATCCCGCGGCTGTGGCGGGGACATCGCTGTCAGCATCGCAGGAGGCTCCGGCGGTGACCTTGGAAAGACAACCACAGCTGTTCCGAACATTGATTTTCGTCTGCGGTAGCGACGGAAAAAAGGACAGGCCGCTAATGATCGAATTTCCGTGGGCTTCCGCTCTCTTCAGGTAAGCCGCGGAAGAATTACCGGCTGCTTTGCTTTCTTCCTTTTTTTAATGTTTGTTTATTGAAGATACGGCCAGCCCGGCAGCATCGGGTGGAGGCGGCCTGGAACAGTATATAAGGTGCCGCATTTGTGTTTCCTTAAGGATTTTTGGGACTTACATGAAACGAGCATTCGCCTGCATTCCCTGAGCAGGTTCATTCGTCATGCCATTCTGGAGGCCCTGAAAGGAAGGGTGTTCTGGGCGCTTGTGATCCCGGGTCTGTATGGACTCCCCAGCAGGGGGATTGACTTCACAGCAGCTACTTGGAGATGGCTTTTTCTTTTCTCTGATTTACGAGGGTGTGTGGTGTAGGGAATGTATGCGGGCGATAGGTTCTTTTATGGTTAGTCGTTGAAAGGGAAAATGGAGGTCGCACTAACTGTATGTGTTTTGGTCTTTTTTTGTTTAGATGGTTGTACATTGTTCCTAGCGGTGAGAGAAGGATCTTACAAGATAGAGGAACATCCGACAGGGAAGAACCTGGCAGGTACGGGAGAGGGAATAGCGAGAATATATGAGTGTAGTCAGATTTCTCGTGGATGTTAATTGTATGTTCTTTTATTTACAGGTCTCCCTTTTCCCACGCTGCACCTACCCTAACCCTTTCCCTCACTTGATCGCCTCAACGCTCTGGATATATTCTAGTCAGAGTTTGGGGATGTCAGGAGGTGGACCCCTTTGAGCATCGCCCAGATCCTGAGGAGATCTCGTGACAGAGGAGACTGCAGTAAATGAGGAAATTAGGAAACTTCATAACAAATAAATCTCCCAAGATGGCCACCAGAGACAAAAGAGCCCAAATGTAGCACAAATATCACCCAGATGTAGCCCACATGTAGCCCAATGACAGAAGTGTGCAAAACACTTTTTATTTTTTGTGTTTTTCCAGTTTTATATAGTACAGACTTGTCAGGTATTGGAGTGCTTTACATGAGCATTGGTTACATCACACAAGAACAAATCCATTTTGGTTGTAGACATGGGGAGATTAAGTGATTTGACCAGAATAACAGAATGTCGAGCTGAAGCAGAAACTCCAACTTAGTTCCCCAGTTGCAAAGTCTGCAGCTCCCCTAAGTGCAACATTTAATCAGGTGGTCAACTGGATAAAAAAACATAAAGATAACAAATAATTTAAATGTGCTTTGTCGCTATATATGTAATTTCTAAAGGAAATGCTCTAGGTATTACAGTTTTGATTACATCAAGATGACGTCAGGCATTCCACACTTTTGTAATAAATATAGAATGCTAGCAATCTAGTTGTTCATTAGGATACTGTTGAGAGGCAGAGGCCAGGGGCACGCACTCTGAAAATTGAAGGCAGGTAGGAAGGTGCAGAGGCAACAAATTGACCACACTGGGCAGGCAGGAAGGGCAGTGGCAGCACAACAGACTATGGAGGGCAGTGGAAAGGGGGGCAGGGGTAACAAACCAACAATACAGGACTGGCAAGAGAGGCTGTGGCAATATAATAGACCATTGCGGGCAGAAGGAAGAGGCAGTGGTAGTACAACCATACATGCCAACAGATCCAATTCAGCCAGGAACATCCAATGTTTTTAAGCCCAAATGGGCTTTATTTGATCTGTCTCCTGTCTACAATCTCCTCTTTTTCAATGTAAGTCAAAGGGGAAAATCAATACCCCAGTTTTTTTTTCAAAATCTCCCTCTTACCAAGTTCAAAATCTTAGCAAGTATTCTACATTGGATCATGGAAGGCAGGAGAAATTGGGGTAGGGACATGGACTTGGATAACAGAGGACGGGAGGGACATGGAGAGGTGCACCAAACTGACTCTACAGGGCAGGCATCAGGGTTTGCAGCAGCACAATACACCACACAGGGCATGCGGGACAGGAGTGCAGCACAACAATCCATTGAAAGCAATAGGGAGGGGACAGGACCATGCACATGGATAACAGAGAACAGAGGGGAAAGAGGCAATGGTAGCTAGCTGACCATAATGGACAGACAGGAGAAAAAGCTGCAGCATAACAGACCATAAAGGGCAGGAGGGATGGATCAGGGGCATTACAATGGAACAGACAAGCCAGGAGGGAGGGAATAGGGGTCTGCATATGGAAACAGAGGGCTGAGAGCAATGGGGCAGGGAAGGAGCAGCAGCATGACCAAGGGGGTCAGGCAGGATGGGCACTAGAAGCAAGACAACACATGGAGAGCAACAGTGAGACTATGATGGCATACACACAGACCATGGAGGGAAGGTGGGAGGGGGTCAGGGGCAGCTAGCTGACCACACAGGGAAGGTGGGAGGGGCCGTGGCAGCACAGAAGACCATGCATGGCAAGCGGGAGGATTACTAGAAGCACAGTGGCTATGATGGGAAAGAGGAGGGTGCAGGGGCATGCACAAAGGGCCAAGGTCAGGAACTGGGCACAGACAAGAGAGTTCAGGGGAAGGGGCCTTACCACAGACCACTTGGGCCAGGCAGGAGGAGCAGTTGCAGCACAACAGACCAGGGAGGGCAGAAGGGTGCGGCAGTAAAATGGACCATGGAGGACAGGAGGAAGGGGATAGGGGCATGGAATGTGGACAGGCAGGGTGGAGGTGGCAGGGACAGGTTACAGTCATCTGACAATGCTAGGCACGAGGGAGGGGAGTGGCAGCTCAACAGACCACTCAGAGTAGATAGGAGTGGCAGGTCCATGGAACATGGTGGGCAAAAATAATGAAGCAGGGGCATGCACAAAGACATCAGAGGGCAGGGGGAAGGAGAAAAGGGGCAGCAAGCTAAGCACAGAGGCTAAGCAGGAGGTCAATGATGGGGCATAGAATTGGGCAGTGGAGGGCAGGAGGAATGGACTGGTACATCATGCTAAATGGAGGGCAGTGGCAGCACATCAGACCATGCATGGCAGGAGGGAGGAGGCTAGTCCATGGATTCAGACAACAGAGGATAGGGAGGAGGTGGATGGGGCAGTAAGCTGACTGTTCAGAGAAGGCGAGAAGGCCAGTGGCAGAAAAACGACCACACAGGGCTGTAATAAGGGAGCAGGGACATGGACTTGGACAATGGATGGCTAGGAGGAGGGAAGGCAGGAGCAGCAAGCTTGGGTGGGGGGTCAACACAATGCCAGGCCCTGCTTCCAACCCCCCACCATCCATTGTGATATGCATCTTACTTAACGTTAAAAAAACCTAGAAATGTGCTGAAAAAAAACAAAGATTACAGGGACCGTATAGTTAGACTCAGATTTCACTCATACACAACCAGTGAAATTCAGTAGTTATAGTTACCTGAGCTAACTATAACTTACGCCCCCGCAAGGTACTGCTAATGACCTCAGACATTACATCATTCATGACATGGTCAGTTACATCACTCATGACATCACTCAAGACATCTCAAATGAGCTGTGAATGGAATGGAACTATAATCGCTAGAACTTTATTTAGGGATAGTGTGTGTACATTAACACCCCTTTTTTTCCTTTTCTTTCGTGTAAGAACCATAATAATACGCAACGTGCCCAGATTAATATGGCCGATAGCCTTTCACTTTAAAGTAATGTGCAGTCCATTGTTTATGTTTATTATGAATAAGTCACGTTGACGAACATACAGGTACGGGGCAAGATATGCTGAAATGACATTGTGTGCATATTAACACTTGTTTTCTTTTCTTTATTGTATCAATTCCTGAATTTTCACATCGTGACCAGACCAATATGGCCGCCAGCTTTTTGTATTAAAGTAATATGTAGTCCTTTGTTAATGCTGGAAATTGAGGCATTTGTACATTTAAATAAGGATGCTACAATGACGTCTTGTATCGTTATCAAGGTTCGGACGAGCCGAAACGCGTGGATCAGGTCCTTTGCAGATTAAATTCTTCCAAACTACAACCTGAGTGCTGATTCCTTCCTTGTAAGAGTGAGAGAAGATTAAATACATATATATAAAATTCACTGAAAAAAACACAAGTTTCAGGGACATTATAGTTAGAAATTAGCATTTAAAAAACCTCAGAAATTCACTGAAAAAACCACAGGTTTCATGGACGTCATCTACGGGATCATCTGATGCACCTCCTCACACCCTAAAATTCAGACTACCATTCTCGAAACCATAGACACACCAATACTAGTACAGCTACAATATTCTGTGCACTATGCATGCAGACCTCTAATCAGCTATATAGCATTGATACAGTCTTTTAAATAGTCAGTTAGTACCTATGCAGTCTAGGAATCCTTCTGTCTGTCCCATGCACTTGTCCATTCACCCATCCAGCACTATGTACGTATCCTATCACTCTGCCAATACCTAAGCACTTATAAATTTAGCATGCACTCTGTTTGCAGCACTGAAATTACTCCAGTTATTAGTCATTTATCAGTTATTAGTCATATACTTAAGGAATGGCCTAGCCACTAACCCAAGTACAGGTACAATGTTTTGTACATTATGCATGCAGATCTCTAACAAGCTACATACTATTAATACGCTCTTCTAAATACCCAGTTAATACCTATCTAGTGTTGGAATCCTTCTCTCTGTGCCATGTATTTCTCCAATCACCCATCCAGCACTATCTACGTATCCTACCACTCCGCCAATACCTAAGCACTAATAAATTCAACATGCACTCTCTTTGCAGCACTGAAATTATTCTAGGTACTAGTCATGTACCTAAGGAATGGCCTAGCCAGAAAAACTAGTACAGCTACAATATTCTGTGCACTACGCATACAGACCTCTAATCAGCTACATAGCAGTGATACAGTCTTTTAAATACTCAGTTAGTACCTATACAGTCTAGGAATTCTTCTGTCTGTCCCATGCAGTTCTCCATTCATCCATCAAGCACTATCTACGTATCCTATCACTTCACCAATACCTAAGCACTTATAAATTGAGCATGCACTCTCTTTGCAGCACTGAAATTACTCCAGTTATTAGTCATATACTTAAAGAATGGCCTAGCCAGTAAAATAAGTGCAGGTACAATATTTTGTACACTATGCATGCAGACCTTTAACCAGCTGCATACTATTGATACGCTCTTCTAAATACCCAGTTAGTACCTATACAGTCTAGGAATCCTTCTGTCTGTCCCATGCAGTTCTCCATTCATCCATCCAGCACTATATACGTATCCTATCACTCTGCCAATACCTAAGCACTTATAAATTGAGCATGCACTCTCTTTGTAGCACTGAAATTACTCCAGTTATTAGTCATATACCTAAAGAATGGCCTAGCCACTAATACAAGTGCAGGTACAATATTTTGTACACTATGCATGCAGACCTTTAACCAGCTGCATACTATTGATACGCTCTTCTAAATATCCAGTTAGTACCTCTGCAGTGTAGGAATCCTCATGTCTGTCCCATGGATTTCTCCAATCACCCATCCAGCACTAGCTACTTATCCTATTACTCCACCAATACCTAAGCACTTATAATAACTGAAAAAAATGGTTAGCATTTTTTGATATGTACTACTGTCAAGGTAAGATTAAGCAATCCAAACACTATAAATGCACAACTACATTCAGCTGTGCACTATATATATAAACCTCTAACCAGCTACTTAGCAAAGTACTACCCATGCAACCTAGGAATCCTCCTGTCTGTCCCATGCACTTCTCCAATCACCCATCCAACACTATCTACGTATCCTATCACTCCGCAATACCTAAGCACTTATAAATTCAACATGTACTCTCTTTGCAGCACTGAAATTATTCTAGTTACTAGTCATGTACCTAAGGAATGGCCTAGCCAGTAAAACTAGTACAGCTACAATATTCTGTGCACTATGCATGCAGACCTTTAATCAGCTCTATAGCTTTGATACAGTCTTTTAAATAATCAATTAGAACCTATGCAGTCTAGGAATCCTTCTGTCTGTCCCATGCACTTCTCCATTCAACCATCCAGCACTATCTACATATCCTATCACTTTAACACTAATACATTTAGCATGCACTCTCTTTGCAGCACTGAAATTACTCCAGTTATTAGTCATATACTTAAGGAATGGCCTAGCCACTAACACAAGTGCAGGTACAATGTTTTGTACACTATGCATGCAGACCTCTAACCAGCTACATACTATTGATACGCTCTTCTAAATACCCAGTTAGTACCTATGCAGTCTAGGAATCCATCTGTCTGTCCCATGCACTTCTCCATTCAACCATCCAGCACTATCTATGTATCCTATCACTCCACCAATACCTAAGCACTTATAAATTCAGCACGCACTTTTTTTGCAACACTGAAATTACTCCAGTTATTAGTCGTATACTTAAGGAATGGCGAAGTCAAAAACACAAGTGCAGGTACAATATTTTGTACACTACGAAGGCACACCTCTAACCAGCTACAAACTATTGATACGCTCTTCTAAATACCCAGTTAGTACCTATGCAGTGTAGGAATCCTCCTGTTTGTCCCATGCATTTCTCCAATCACCCATCCAGCACTATCTACTTATCCTATTACTCCATCAATACCTAAGCATTCACTATACACTCTGTTTGTAATACTGTCATTATTCTAGTTACTAGTCATGAACTTATGGAATGCCCTAGCTACTAACACAAGTACAGCTGTAATATTTTGTGCACTATCCAAGCAGATCTCTAACTAGCTACATACTATTGATACACTCTTCTAAATACCCAGTTAGTACTCATGCAGTGTATGAATCGGCCAGTCTGTCCCATGCACTTCTTTAATGACTTATCTACCACTATCTACTTATCCTATCACTCCACCAATACGTAAGCACTTATAAATTAAGTGTTCACTCTGTTTGCAGCACTGTCATCATTCCAGTTACTTGTGGTATTCTTATAAAATGACCAAGGCACCAACAAAAGTACACATAAAATATTCTGTGCATAATCCCTACAAATCTCTAAGCAGATACATACTATTGATCCACTCCATTAAATACTGAAGTAGTACCCATGCAGCGTAGGATACCTCCTGTCAGTCTCATGCAATTCTTCAATCACCCATCCAGCACTATGTTCTTATTGTATCAGTCTGCCAATACCTAAGCACTTATGGGGCAGATTTACAAGCACCCTGCGCCACCAGCACGTCACTTTTTGTAACGTAGTGATGGCGCCAGGCACTCCTTCATATTTACAAGGAGAGGAAAAGCCACCCTGCGTGGTTTTTCCTCTCCTTGTAAATACAACCCCTTCAGACACAGAACTTTGCGTTGAAGGAGCGTCCCAAAGGTGTTGCTGTGGGTGTTCCCACGCAACACCCATAGAACAAGACACATCTCCAGATTTATGAGAAATCGTAAATCTGGAGATGTGTGTAAATGCTGCGCCATCTTAGAGTTGGTGTAGCAAGGCGCAACGAGGAGAATTGTTTTCATTTCTCCTCATTGTTTCCTCTTTCAATGCATGCTGCATTCCACAACATACATTGAAAGAGGAAAATGCCTTTACTGATTGTTTTTGTGCAGGAAGGTCTTCCTTCCTGCACAAAACAATCTCCACACGACACAGACATCCTTGCACCATGGTGCAAGGGTGCCTGTGTCACTGCATGGCTGCAGTTTGTGCAGCAGTGCAGAGGGAAGCACAGAGTTGCAACATATTCATGTACATATGTCACATCCCTGTGCTTCGGAAGTGCCACAGTGCAGTGCAGATAAAGAGCTTGCAGTGTCACGCTGCAGTACTTCCTCATAAATCTTCACCTATAAATTCACCATACACTACTAATGCATTCTTTCAGTCAATCATGCTGTATACATATATTCAACCAAACTTTCACACATACCTTGAGATTATAGTTCTTTCTTTAACCAGATAAGGTAGTTCTGATAAGAACTTTTTTTCTTCTTCTTTTTTCTTTTGTATTTTTTTGAACAATTTTGTATTTTTTGGGTGTTTTAACAAAAAATGAACAAAAAAAAGAACAAATAAAACAGGAAACATTTGGAATTACTTATCATTCCAAACAAAACAAAAAATGCATTAAACAATGATGGTTGCGTTGCGCAGCACAAACTGCATCCACCGACTGCTCACCAAAGCATATAAGTTTCTTACACTTCACGCAGTGTTGCTCGAGAAAGGCGAATTCTGGCCTAATGTCCATTGCAGGTGTGCCTGAGGACGCTCCAGATGTACTTGCCACAGCAGGTGAGGAGTTCAAAGCAGCTTGCCTCATTTCCTCCCGAGCAAGATTGGGAGGATATGTGGTCCGGAGATGCTTGTACTTAGAAGCAGTGCCAAAGAGTATTTGTTTTTCACTACCTCTTGACAGGACTCGGTCACAAATTTTGCACATCACCTTTCTCGCATTTACTTTCTTCTCTCCAGGTGGAAAAGTGAAGAATTTCCACACAACAGATTCCGGCCTCTGTGGACGTGGTGCCTCCTGCAAGAATTCTTCTTCAGAAGATACTTCCTCCTGCTGCTGCTGCTGTCCAGATGCCATTTTGTTTGAAGTCAAGTCAAGTCAAGTAAGTCTTTATTTCGAATATTTCATCTTAAAAGACAAGATAAAAATACATTTAAAAAAATATGCGATGGTTTACATCATTTCCATAAAAACTATTTATAAATACATAACTCTTTAAAAACAGGAATAAAAAGGTATTAAATGGTTAGAGAACACGACTTGAATTGGTTAAAACAGACTCCAAAAAGTAACAATTGCTATATTTCTGTGGTAGGAGGCAAAGTGTTACAAGAATTATGCCTACTCCGTAGTAGCCAAGCCCATCTAATGTATTTAGCTAAACCAATAACCACAAGGGAAGATGTATCCGTCTTAAGCAACCTTTTGGCAGCCTGGGCAGATCTTACACCTAGTTCACGACACACAGGCCGCAACCAAACTCTTCTAGGTCGATCATATAGCGGACAGACAAATAAAAAATGATCGTCTGATTCGACTAAATTCTTACAGTTTGGGCATTTGTCATTGCCGTTAATCGACCAACCAGAGGTGAAAGAGCATAATGGGAGGGACCCTATTCTGAATTGATGATACAGTTTCCGGTCCAGCTTCTTGGTTATTACATCCCAGTAAGCTTCAAGAGTGGGTTGATCCTTAATAGACAGGTAGCATGTTGTCAGAGAGTTGGCAGTCAAGGAGGAAAGACGTTTATGCTGTGACCAAAGCCAGTAGGAATCCCTGAAGACTTTTTTAGGGGGAAAAACAGCCGTCACAGGGTTAAACCACAGATCGCCCATACCCATGTCTATCAAGATAGATTTAATTTCTGTTAACCAGCTAATTCTATGGGAGCCCCCCATGTCTTTTACCTCCAGCAGTGTCCTTGCATAGTGAGATAACTCCGGGGTGGTCCATAGGCGTCGCCAAAACGCCAAAGGCCTATACCGGGTCATATCTTCAATAGGCTGACATCCTAGGTCGTATAGCAAGGGAATTCGTGGGGCTGATGTGGGTAGCCCAACTATAGACCTCAAAAAGTTATTTTGGGCCACCCTCAGAGGGTCCAGTTTACTGAACCCCCATAACTCAGCACCATACATGACTGCTGGGATAATTTTAGATCCATAGATTTTGATCAACGGAGCTACTGGTTTGGTGCAAGATAGTCTATGTTCTTTATACAACGCTCCACCTAATTGTGAGTGCTTAAGACTAAGGAGGTCGATCTGGGGCCTCCAGCTTAAATTGTCACTAAATGTGACCCCCAAATAGGTGAAGGTGGAGGTCTGTTCTAGCGTTGCGCCACCCATATCAACCCTGGCTTTAACTGGGCGGGTGCCACGAAGGACCATAAACTTTGTCTTCCCCACGTTAACCTCGAGCTCATGGTCGCGGCAAAATAACTCAAACCGAGTCAGTGCTAATTGGAGCCCCTGACGGGTTTTAGAAATAAGGAGAGTATCGTCCGCGAACATGAGCAAGGGAACTTTCATGCCTGCTAACGTGGGTGCATCTGTTGGGAAGTCAAGAAAATACCTAGTTACACCATTGATAAACAGGGAAAACAAAGTGGGGGCCAGTACACACCCTTGTCTGACCCCTTTGGTCACGTTAAATCTCGCTGTCACCTCGCCTGGTTTGCCCCATCGGACCTGTGCGTATGTATGAGAATGTAAAATAACCAAGAACCTCAATAGTTCAGCCGGCATGCCCATCTCACGGAGGACATCCCACAATTTAGCTCTTGGCACCGTATCGAAAGCGGACCTGAGATCCACAAAGGCTGCAAAAAGCTTCCCCCCCCCCAAATGAACTACCTTCCAATAAAGAAGCATGAACCTAAAAGCTTGATCTATGGTCCCGACATGTGTCCGAAACCCCGCCTGGAGGGGCGTTAGAATGTCGTGTTCGTTGATCCAGCTTGTAATGCGGCCCAACAACAGACGGGCGGTAATTTTTTGAACTGCGTCGATGAGACTAATCGGGCGGTAGTTGGCAGGGGCAGAGCGATCACCCTTCTTGTAGATAGGCAATATCTCTGCCCCAAACCAAGACACCGGGACCGACGCGCCACCAGACAGGGCATTTGCTAAGGTTTGAAGGTAGGGAACCCATAGATCCTGTTCCTGCTTGAATAGATCGGCGGGGATACCGTCGGGGCCTGGTGCTTTTCCCCACGGCAATGATTTCAAAACAGACACTACCTCATTAGAGGTAAACTCTAGTGGAGCAACACCACTAGAGACCCGTGGGGATTCTAAGGGCAACTCCCTAGAGAAAAATTGATTTTCAAAATAACTGACCCACTGGTCAGGAGCTACATGGTTAGCCGGTATCATAGCATGTGGGTTCCTACCCCATTTTAAAAGGTGCCAAAAGTGGGTCATGTTTCTGCCCTCGCAGGCCTCGAGTAGCTCTTGCCAGCGTGATTCGTCCCATTTAGTTTTAGCCAGGCTTTGGGCACGTTTATAAGCAGCTCTACAGCTCCTGATCGTTAACGGGTGTCTAGATTTAATTGCTGAGATCAGTGCTTTACGTGAGGCTCTGCAACCACCATCAAACCAAGAGTTTTCTGGCTTAGGAACCAGTTTAGTTGTGGCAGGGACAGTTTTAATAAAAAATGTTTTAAGCCCTGTAAACAGTTCTCTATGAATGTCCGACATGGAGTTTATGATCCCCTCCCTTGATTCACAGTTAGATAACTTAAGCGTTGCAGCAGTAATCAAATTCCTGATAGCGATCCGGGTAGAGGGGTCCGAAGCAATTTTAGGCCAACGAACCCTTCTCATATCCAAAGACAGAGTAGCTTGCACATGCGGGACACTTCCAACATCACTATATGGCTTGGCAAAGCTACTGTCCGATAAAGTCAACATCAGGGGGTTATGGTCACTTTCTAATCTATCAGACACAGCCATATCGACTACATCAACCCACATCTCGCAATTCACTAGAATATAATCAATTCTGCTCCCGCATCTACCATTATTAAAAGTTATCTTCCCCTGTCTGTCGGATGTTGTTCTGCCATTAACGGCCCTCAACCCCATCTCCAGGCAGATCCCCTTCAGAGAGAGGGCTGCTTGGGTCCATTTACTAATGGGTGGTAGACCTAATTGCGGTATACCCCACACGGAGTCCTCCGCTTCAGATAGTTTCCCATCGTCTAGCCCCAGTGGTTCAAAACAGGTGTTGAAATCACCTGCCACAACCCAATGACCGTCTCTTGTAGAATTACAAAGAAACTGTTCTAATACAAGAACTGTAGGGGAGCATTTACCACCGGGAATTCCCCTAGAGTAAATATTAATAACGAGAATATTTAGACCCTTTGAAGAGGTAATTCGAGTGGCCAATATGTCAGGGCTATCTATCGGCACTTCCACAACAACTATGCCTTCGCATTGGCGAACCCAGGTTGTCAGACCACCTGTTGGTCTCCCTCTGGGGCCCCTGGTGGCTGGTTTAAAGTAATTCATATACCCTACTCGAAAAATAGGGTCAGCCGCCCACGACTCCTGGAAACACCAAATATCCACCTGGTCGATAAAGGCCACCCAGTCAGGAGAAATTACTTTAGATTGGAGGCCAGCTATATTCCAGGAGGAGAGTGATAGATGGCAGTTGGTGTCTGGCGATTTTACCGTTCGAATCCCCATATTAGGGTTAGTTGTAGGGCTACCACTAGAGGGGCTTAGATGATCAAGAGTGGTACGTGGGATGGAGTCCACAACAGGTACAATGGGCTGTATTAGAGCTTGTGGCTCCCTACTAACAAACACTGGGCTCCTAGTCTGGAATTCCCAGGGCTGTGCAGAGCTATCCCCATGTCAATCGTTGTCCTCCAGGGAGGAGAGAACAGCGAACCGGTTACTTAACCCAACTGGGTGAGATCCAAGATGGAAATTACGATGGGGGGCACGTGGTTGCATATGGGCCGCCGGCCTAACCGGTCTATAGAAGTAGCCCAGGGGTAAGATCTGTATCTCATCTAACAGGGATACATGATATGAGGCCGTCTCCAAGATACGTTCGACCAAATAGCGGGACCCAAAACTTAGCACCACACAATCACCTGTCAAAGCCTTTTGAGTGTGACCAACCCAGGGCACCCGCCTGACCATTTTAAATTCTTCAAATAAGGAATGGGGTTCCCCACATTTCCTGCTGAGGAAGTGCAGCGCTTTGTTTTTTAAGTTGGACCAGTGCTCACTAGACCCTTCCAGTAGTTGGGGAACATTGGCTAAAATAACTGTATACGGGGTGGCCTCAGGGGGGAGATGTAAGCTTCTAAAAACTTCGGGATCTACTGCATTAGAAGGCATGGGCCTTAATTGGTTCACTGAGAGCTGCTGATCTATTTTGTTTGATATTTCTTGAAAAACACCAACAAAAGAAACAAGCAAAAAGGGTTCTTGTAGGAAAAGAGATGTCTCTCTAAAGATGCTCCAACAAGAATGATTAAAATGGGTGGGGTCCTTCAATAGTTGCAGTCGGAAATGTTATGAACCTATGAAATCTTTTTTTTTGAGGTCACATGGGATCCGCGTACTCTGCACTCAGAAAGCACGCACCCGACGCGACTTTGTGAAAATATATTTAAAAATAATATAAGTTTATTATAAGTACAAATATATTATTTTTATGAATATCTTAGATAGTCTCTTGCCGTAATATGTATATTAAACACACATACATATCATTTTAGAACATAATTATTTTTTGCGGGAGTCACGCACCCAATATGCCCCAGCACGTATATGACTTCACACGGGACCCACCACCGCGCATGCGTCACGTACCGTAATGCGCATGTGTCGCAAATGCGTGGGAGCAGGAGTCGCGGACTGGTCGCATACCAATCGCGCACATCACATAATATTAAATGTATATGATGTAACTGAAAAACACACAGCCGTCGCACACCATACGCGGATCCTTCACGACGTTTCTAAAATGGTGGCTAGAATCCGCGCACCCACTGTGATGTGTACACTTTGGGTGCACGACTCCCAAAAAAATTTGGAGAACATTTAAAAAAAAAAGAAAATAATATCAATATATTAAAATAAAAATATAAAACAAAAACATTAAAGAATATTTCAGTTTTAATTTTTTTTGTCTTTTTTTGCAGTTTTCAGAAAAATATATAATGTTATTTAATGAATAAAATATTTATAAATAAACAGTTAAAAACTGTAGAAACTCAGTACAAAAAATAGGTATAACTACTATTACACTTAAAAATTAGCATTTAAAAAACCTTTGAAATTCACTGAAAAAACCATAGGTTTCAGAGACCTTACAGTTAGAAATTAGCATTTAAAAAAACCTTAGAAATTCACTGAAAAAAACCATAGGTTTCAGGGGTGTTAAACTTAGCTGGATATTTCACTCGTACAAAACCATAGAAATTCCTCCGTTATAGTTAGTTCTGCTAACTATAACTCGGGCGCCCGCAATGCACTGCTGATGATGTCACATATTACATCATTCATGACAAGGTCAGTGACATCACTGATGACATCACTGATGACATCTCAAATGACACCACTGATGACATCACTGATGACATCATCCACGTGACAATCTGATACACCTCATCATACACTAGTATAACCTTTCATCACTCACTGTAAAATACAGAGTACCATATTTGAAACCATTGACACACCAATACCAGTTACTACATACCCACTCACTGATTCCCAAGTCTACACACACAACTACCCATTCAACAACAGAATCACTTATACGTGCAGTCACTAATTAATAGAACACTATCAAATGCACTTATACTCATATATAGACATTGACACATCAGCAGTCATCTTAGTCGGTTATGCAGTCATCCTACTCACTCATGAAAAAAATTAATCACACTTACATTTACTCACTTACACAATTATACACACAACACCTCATTTATTCAAACACATAGTAACTCATAGTTAATATGTTAAAAAATCACCATTAGAATTATACACTCTTTCATATTGTTACTCTCACAATCACTGACTCTTATATATACTTATTTATATACACCAACTCTCACATACAATGCCTTTTATTTTTTTACTTTGTTGAAGATGTACAGCTAAAACATATATTCGCTCACCAACACACAAATAAATACACTCAGTCACCCAAACAACTGTTTCCACATGCACTCTTAAACCTATACACCTAGTCAATCAACCATTCACACATCTATGCATAGGGTTACACACACCCCATCCAAACACACACAAACTCAGTGTCCCATACAAATACTCACCCATCTAATCAATAACTAATATACACACTCATGTAGTTAGTGACCAACTGATGCAGCATGTTATACAACAACAGAGACAGTGATGCACACATTCACATAGTTTAGTTACTAATCCATGTATTAAGTGAGACACTTTTAATTACTCACTTAAACAGACAGTCAGACAGCTACTAAATCCTCCATCCAGACAGTTATATATCCACTCAATCTTCAATACAGATTGGTATATATATAATACATATTTAAATTTCAAACTAAACCACATTCACTGGATGATGTCATCAGTGATGTCATCAGTGATGTCATTTGAGATGTCATCAGTGATGTCACTGACCATGTCATGAATGATGTAATATGTGACATCATCAGCAGCGCATTGCGGTCTCGCGAGTTATAGTTAGCAGAACTAACTATAACAGAGGAATTTCTATGGCTTTGTACGAGTGAAATGTCCAGCTAACTATAACACCCTAGAAACCTATGGTTTTTTCAGTGAGATATATATATATCTGTGTGTGTGTGTGTGTATGTATGAATTATGTCCCAATGCACCGAAGACAGAGGACTAGCTGAGAAGAGGTCATCTTTATTCAGACACCTCAGCCACCACACCAGCTTACAGCTCATCTTCAAACGTCACCCCCTCATCATTCCTCATTCTATTACCTCATAACATTTCAATTCCACAGCTATTTTTCTGTGTATTCTATGACATGTTTCGGCCCACTAACATGGTATCCCACACTTCTCCCTCCCATAACAGAAACCCAAACAAAGAAACCACAACCATATGTTGGAGAGAAAACAAAGCATAGAAAGATAATGCAAAGAAGACAGCTTGTGGATTACTCCACACTCCTTTAAATAGCCTGCAAAGGAACTGTACCCAATTGTCTATGAGTAAATAGCGGTGATAACCTTCCTCTTGAATATGTTTTTAAGAAACTTCATTACAGCCACAGAGGAAATGTCCTGTGAAAACAGCACTTCTACCCACCTTGAGTATCGATCCATCAAGACTAGTACATATGGAGAAGCATGTTTCCCTGTATCAGTCCCAAAATATCCAAGGTGACCTCTTCCCATGGATAGGCTGGCAGCTTTCTACACATCCTTGGTGTATTAGCAGTTCTCAAACATTTGTCACATGCCATACATTCTCTAACCATACACTCAATATCATGGTCAAATCCACCCCACCAGAAATCTCTGTGAAGTCTCCATTAGTGTTTACTATTCCTAGATGTGCCTCATGTCCTAACTGCAATAGTTTCCCCTGTACACTCTGTGAGGGTACTAATGTTGTCCCTTGCAACAGACAACCCTTGTCAACAGCAAGTTCTTGTCTCAGCATCCACCAACATCCACCACACCTCTTCAACTCTCTCTCATGAAGATTTTCAGCAGTTAGCAATCCTATCACTCTATTTAACTTGTCATCTCTCTCCAATTCTTGTAGCCATTCCTCTTATTCAATGCTTCCATGGGTAACCTCCCACAGACTGATTTCTTCTTGCATATCTCATATGTCTGACTCGGTCAAATAATACATGTTGACCAATCTTGATAAACAATCTGCTGAAAGTTTCCAGTGCTGAGGACATACTACACAATGAAACAATATTCCTGTAGACCTACAACCCAACTATATATGCAAGATGAAATGCAATCAAGACCTTTCCTCTAGGAAAACCTCAACCAATGTTTTATGGTTTGTTTGAACAGTGTATTTTATCTCCCATAAAAATGTGCAAATCAGTTAACTGTTCAGTAAACCGCTAATAGTTTCCTTTCTTGTACCAAAAAGTTACATTCAACATTTCTTAATGTCGTGAGAAACAAGCAGTACGTTTCTCTTGAACATCTCTCACTTGTATAAGAGCACACAATCCCTCTGCGCAGGCATCACAGACTACTTTTGTGTCACCCTTGGGATCATAGGCTTGAAGACATGGGACATGACTCATTTCCTCTTTCACCCACCAAAACTCCTCCATAAATTCACCCCCTCACTGAAACTCAACTTTCTTATTTAGCAGTTTCCTCATGTTGGAAGCTTTAGCTACAAAATCTTTCATAATCTCCCCGTAATATCCAAACATGCCAAGGAAAGATGGTAATTCTTCCTTACAAGTAGGTTCTTTCATTGACATGATTGTGTCTACCAATTCCTTTCAAGGATGAACACCCTTCCCTGTTATTTTATATCCCAACTAATACACGTCACTCACTCAGAACACTCATTTTCCCACTTTTAATGTTAAACCAGCATCCTGAAATTTGCTTAGTACCAAACAAACTCTCTCATCATTTTCTCTCATGGCAGAACCAAAAAATCAAGATATCATCCAGGTAACATTTGACCCCAGCAATTCCTTTCAAGGTTGACATTTTCCTCTGAAAAACTGCTGACGCTACAATCAATCCAAAGAACATACTTGTTAATTGATGCACCACCACAGGAGTCACAAATACTGTGAGATCTTCAGATGCCTCATCAAGCTCTACTATTGGAATGCTGATAACAGATCTAAAGTCATGAAGATTTTTACTTCTGAAAATATGGAATTAACCTGCAAAATATTAGGAATATAAGGAAATGTGCTGACTATTACCTCCTTGTTGAGTGCACGCAGGTAAGCACAGAGAGGAATATTTCCATTTTCTTTACATGTGACAACAATGGGACCGAACTATTCATTAGCTTCCACTTGTTCGATAACCCACGAGTCACATAATTCTGTAATTAGCTAGTGACTGCATCCTGCATGCTTGGGGGAATGTGCCTTACCTTTGCTACCACTGGAATTGTTTTTTTTCAATCTTATCTGTTGCTTACATCCTATCAGTTTCCCAAGTTTGTCCTGAAAAAAAGCTTTGAAACTTCCTTACATACCTGTTTTTCCGATACAATATCTTCAACTTGAACCTGGGGAACTTTGTTGGAATTTAAACTGATTCCCAGACTACCTTGGTGAACCCACCTTACACCGTCCCATGTATGTATTTGTTTCTCACTTCAGTGCACGCCTCAAAATTTTGTACCATTTTAATTGCTGACATTCCATACCCGCCAAGTTTGACATCCATTCTCAACATTGTTTTGCATTTAGGGAAACTTTTCTCCAAAGTATCCCTAGAGAGCATAGCAATTTGTGAGCAAGAGTCAAACGTCATGAGTACACTTTCACCGTCACTCACTACCCCAGTAGGATATCCCATGGATACACATTTTACCTGCAACACAACTTCCTGACACACTCTGAGACTTTAATCTCAGGGGCCTTTTTCCTTTTTTTCCTACAACACTTGCTGAAATTAACCTTGACACCACAAGCATTACATGTTTAGAACCAGGTAGGGAATGTGTTATCATTGGCTCTGTGCCCCTCTATGCTACAAATAAAACACATATCTTTAAACTCTGCGTCTTTTTTTTGTCCTGTTGTTTTTAACACACACACATAAAGCTGTGCTGTCTTTTGACACATTAAGTTATCCTCCTTTTTCAGCACTGAGTTCCTCCACACTGTTCAACATATGTTCCATCCATTTTGCCTTAAAAGTAGCCCTCCAAAGGTCGCTCATCCTTCATCCATTGTTATTCCCAGATATTGCCACTACTGCATCACAGTGCTAACTGATCTCTGATTCTCTCTTCCATAGTTCCCCCAAATTTACAGCTCACAGCCAGTTTCCTTAGACTAGTGACACATTCTTCCACAGATTCTTCCTTCCCCTGGCTTCTCAAGCTAAAGTGATAACTTTCAAGTATCCTGCTCACTCGTGTTAAATATCGTAAATAAAGCTTCATGATGTCAATTTCATGGTCATTTATATCTCTCATCTCGATTTGAGATGACTCTGGTAAATTCTCCACTTCCTGCCCTTACTCCCCCAATGTAAGAGGAGTGCATGCTTCCTTTCAGCACTTAAGTTTATGCCACATACCCTTGAATCATTTTCATTTCCATTTATTCTAATTGAGAATTGGCTCACCATGTGAAGGGAAAAAACTGTGGTGCCATGATATTCTGCATTTCACACCCAAATGTAATAATTCAACTACTTAAACAGTTCTTTTTGGGGTTCTACTGATATCCCCTAAACCTCATCAGTTCCATAGGGGTGGTTTAGGGTGAGAGTAATGCACCTGTCTCTTCACAAATAGTGCAAATTTCTACCGTTTATTTATGGCCTTGGTGGCAAAATTGTTTGTTAAAACTGACAATACTGTCTCCACTTCCATGGTATCTGTTATCAAATCTGCTGACACCATAGGCCTGACTGCTGAGATCACAATCTTGTGCCACTTTAAGATGGCTGCTCCATATCTACTGATCCACCATGACTGCTCACAGCTCCGTGGGCCAGATCACACTAATGACCCATATTAAGATGGCCGACACTTTCCAGTTATTCCGATGTCACTGCTCCCAGCACCATAGGCCAGGACACACTATTGTCCTAAATTATGATGGCCGCCACATTTCTGGCATTCTGCCATCACACCGCAGCCATACTCTACTAATGAATCAGCTGGATGCTCGCACTGTCAGGAAGCGCAGGTGCCCCTTGAGTGTGTTAATGATGGCTCGCACTGGGTCTTGAACACGCGTGCTGCCCAAAATTGTCAAGTTGTTCTCACCCGTTAGGCAAACTTCTGCCACCGACCACTGCTGAGGTCCCAAACCACTGATCCAATTTCCTCCTAGATGTCACCAATATCGAGTCACTGGGACTCAAGCTCTTTGATGAAGAGCTCTCTTCACGTGTTGAGGTATCTGAAGTCTGTTGAGGTGGTCATCCGACACGCTCGTCACCATACTGTGCAGTCCCCCTTCACTGAAGACAGAAGAGAAAAGATAATTTTTATTTAGACACCTCAGCCACCATACCAACTGATAGCTCTTCTTTAATTGTCACCCCTCTACATTCCTCTTCTACTACCTCACACCATCCCAATTTCACAGCTATTATAATGTGTATTCTATGACATGTCTTGCCCCACTAACATGGAATACCACAATGCCACTCTCTGGAAAGCACAGTGCCACAGTGAGATTAACCATTTCACAATTCCATAATTCGAAACAAACCAGTTTGTAGACGTGCACTCCAATGCAATGTGTTTATTAAGCTACGGTCAACAAGACTCATTTCAGCTCGACCTGAGCCTTGTTCACTTGATACATGAAAAGAGCCAGTCACCATTTTAAAGTGCTCCCCTGCAGGCACATAAAACCAGTAAATGGACTAACAATAGGCCAATATATCATGGAAATGGAAGATATCATAATCTTCATATACCATTTGCATCTGTACAAGCTAGTATGGTACATGCAGAAATCATATTATGTTGTCAAATAAATCCAAACTGTATCATGGCATAAAATAATCAGACATTTCATTTACAATTGAAGTGTCATCTAAGATCATACCTTCATGGCTCTCGATTTCAATTCAGTTCATTACATATTACATGGTTGTTCTACAACCAAATATACTATATTTGACTTATATTGTTATCATCCAATGACACTCCATTGTTTAATGGAATGTATCTTTTTGAGTGGGTGTTTTGGGTTTCCCACATATTGCTTACAGCATGGGCAAACCAACACAAAACTATAGTCTGAGTTGCAGACTATCCAATTTATCAATTTTTCGAATATTGCGATCTGCTAAGATTTTGAATTAAGACACATCCACAGTGTTATTGCATGCTTTGCATTTTTTACAAATAACAAAGTCTTTCGTGGCAGTTTTATGTAGTCAGATCTCTGTCTTCTGTGAAATGACTGTGTGTTAGATGGTCTTTCAGGTAGGTATTTTTTTCTGAAACTTATCAAAGGATATTTCGGTAATAGCCCCTTTAAGATACTGTCAGTTTGTAAAATGTTGATATTTTTGTTAAGAATGCGTTCAATCTTAGGGGTATTAGGGCTGAAGTTCGTGAGGAAGCATTGGGATTCGTTGACTTTAGAAGTCATATTAGTGACATAATTCTCTTTTAGAGTATCGATCTGTTTGAACTTTGATACTCTCTCCACAGATGCATCCTGCAGAGCAGTCATGATGCAATTGACACATTCCACAAACTCATCACCAGAGAACTTAAAAACTTCCAAAAGAAAGTAACTGCGATGATCAATGTTTCTCATAAACACTAGGTGGCACTAAAAAAACCTTAAGAAAGTTTATAGAACAACAATAAAGCCTTGAGACAAGGGGGAATGTGGTTGTTAGGGACAGTGCTGAGTGTTTCAGGGGATAGACACTTATAAGTCTACACGTAGGTTGTAAATCTACACCCAGAAATGATAAAGAGCAAAAAGTGTAGATTTCCAACTAGTTACAAGAGTAAATTGACATGCAAGTATGTCTGTGTGTAAATTTACCTTTGTGAAGAGGGATGCAGGAGTCAAATTGCCTTTTCTTGTTGCATACCAACACAAGGGAGTAACCCATTCTGTAGAATCCACTGGTTAAATCAAACCTTCCAGACATATTTATTGTATGATTTCAGTTAGTTACTTCCTTATCTCTACTGGGCACATTTTTAAATTTATTTTTGATAAGAATATTGTTCACTTCAAGGAAAATGGTGCATGAGAAGCGTATACCCTTATCCACTTCCTTATGATAGACTGATTTAGAATTATAGAACGTTACCTCCAATACTTAATATTTCACAGCAGTGCAGTAAACTGGTGCTTGCATATTATTGACAAAACACCCAGGGTTTGTTGTATGGGGATGAAGAGAAATACAAATTTTTGGTACCATTCTAATGCATGGTAACAATAACAATAGACTCTTTGCCTAAAATATGTTTTCCTTGAAAACAAATGGAGTCACAAAATATTTGCCACAAGGAAAAGTCCTTACATCATTTGTTTCCAAATTCTATGTTTTTCTAAACTCAGTAAAAGTAATCATCTGAAAAATGCTGAAACGGGAACCAGAATTTGGCATAACCTGCACTTTCTAGCTATCTTTCTATTATATCGAATTTATGGTTCTTTATCAATATCTAAACAGTTAAAGACAGAAAGATCACCTTTGAGCTTATCCATACCAATATTAAACTCCATATCCACAGAGAAGGAGTCAGCTTGCATACATACTGTGCAAATTCCCACTTGCCATGTAGCAGCATTAGGGTACAAATTATTCTCCTCTGCCACACCAATGACACATCATGGCTGACGCTTTTTCCATCAATACACAAATGCAATTTTTTTAATTTTTATTTTTTATTGAGCAGAGCATAAGGGCAATGCATACATTGTGATATAATTAGTCATCAGGAGTAAGAAACAACATTTTATAATAAAATACATTTTTATTCATTTTTCAAATGGAACCTATATGGATTAAATAGCAGCACCTAAACACCAAATATTTAAAAAGACAACAAAAGTCTGACTAGATCAAACAATATTTTTAAAAAACCCTGATCTTACTGCTTAAATTTCTAAAGTGCTACATGCTAAAATATTGCAAGACTAACTTACTAACAAACATTGTTTATAAGCCCTATGGATTACCTATAATCATTGAATTTAGATCACTTGTACCCTTGTTTATAGAAAGCTAGTTAAGAAATAACCATATAGAACCCTATATAAGTAATGTAAACATTATATCTATAAACAGAACTGTAGTATTAAAGTGCCATTGTGCCTTTCCTTAAATAGATTACAAAAAAAGTGCAATGTGCTTAAGTGCTCCCTAAGACGTCAATACATACATCTTTAAATATTTATATTTATATCATTCTTTCACAATTTTCAGAAAACTTCCAAACAGTTTTAAATGTTTTTGTTGCACCAACCCTCTTAGCATAAGCTTCTTCAAACCTCATGGTCCTTTGCATTTTATTTAACCATTTATAATAGGAAGGTACATCTTCAGACCTCCATTTTTGGAGAATTAGAGAGCAAGCAACTAAAGAGCAAATCGCCTTGTAGGTCTCTTCGGTTTTGGTCAAGTCAGACATTGCTTTGGAGATGTCAAAGAGAGCTACCTCTGCCTCGGGTCAAGCCTCTTCTTTATTGCCTGGCTTATTGATGAGAAGATCTTGCGCCAGAATAGTTCGGGTTTTGGGCACGTGAAAAATATATGGAGCCAATCTCCCTTGCCTTCAGCCTGGTATCGGAAACATTTGTTTTCCACTTCCGAGTAGCATTTGTTAAGTGTTTTAGGAGTGTAGTATGCCAACCACCGAGACAGAAAAGCCATCCTTTTAAAGTTGGCTGCTCTTAGGGCCTTGCTTCCTAACTGGGCTATGGACTGCCATTCCTGGCAAGAGAAAGAACAGTTGGTTTCCCGGGTTACTTTTTCCAGGAATTCTTCAACCAGGGGGAGCACATTACACTTTCACAGTAGAGAATACTAATTTCCAACCCCCTTTAGTTTAGCTCTATATAGAGCATTTACCTGCTTTGTTGGCGCACTGCTTAACAGTAGATTATATTTATTTATAAAGTTTGCAATGTGCAGATACTCCAAAAACCCAGGCTTATTTTGGTTGCCATATCAATTTTGAACCTCTTGGCAGGAAATTACTTTCCTAGAAATTAAAAAGTGACCCAATTCATCAAGACCACAGTCCTTCCATCTATTAAGCCGACTAGAGTGTACTTGAAGACCAAAAATGTTGCACTCTTCTAGCTTCAAATAATTAAATCCTGAGGATCCGGCTTGTTTAAAAAAGGACTGTAATCTGTCAGAAAAGTCTCGAACTGTCTTATATCGGGTCTTTTTCGGTAGTTTGGATGTTTTTAAAAATATTGGAAATTGCGAGCCAGACTCCTGAATCATTCTATCAAAAAAAGAATTGTTTAGTAAACCATTAGGTTCCAGTAAACGTGCTTTGAGATCCAAGATTGCTGCCTCATAATAAGTTTGAATTCTTGGCAAGGCTAAACCCCCCTGATTAGTTTCCAACTGTAGTATGGGTAGCTTAACCCTAGATGTCTTCCTATTCCAGACAAATTCCCTGAACATTGACTCCATCTCTTTAAAATAGTTGGAGTTGATCTTCAAGGGTACATTTATAAAGAGGAATATTAATAGGGGAAGAATAGACATTTTTATTAGCGCTACACGATCTATTAGAGTTAAAGGTAGGAAAGACCACTTATCCAGCAGGGCTTTCATTTTATTCCGCATTGCTGAATAGTTCAAACTGAATAGTTGTTCATAGTGATTGGATACATAAATGCCCAGATATCTAATTGGTTCTGCTTCCAGAGTTTGGGATTTTAAATTGGAAGGTAAAAAAATTACAATCAACATTCAATGTTAAAATCTCAGTTTTATTTTGTACCCCCCTATTAGTTCGAATTGGCTGAATTGTTCTAAAGCCTGATCCAGATTCTGCTTATCGCGGCGAAGATACAGAATTATATCATCTGCGAAAAGTTTTAGTTTCGCCATCCCTTCTATGGGAGCTTTAATTTCCGGATTTCCGTGAATTCTAATAGCCAGGGGCTTGATGAAGAAGGTGAACAAAATGGAGGACATAGGGCAGCCTTGTCTGGTTCCATAATTTATATTAACTGCCCCTATTTGATTGCCATTTACTACCACCCGGGCTTGGGCACCCTGATAGATGTTTCTCAACATATTTGTGATTTGAACAGGGATACCAAATTTTTCCAATCCAAAACAAAGTGCGTCCCAATTAACCAGGTCGAACACCTTTTCAGCGTCAACCATCGTAATAAGGGTAGGAATTTTATTGTTTGTCGAATAATCGAGGGCCTGAATTAAAAACCCAGTATTGGAGGATATAGACCTCCCCACAATGAACCCGGACCGATCACTATGAATTAGTGCCTGGGCAATACGGGTAAAGCATTGAGCCCAGTCTTTCATTAAAATTTTAAAATCAGCTTTGAGGAGACCGATCGGCCTATAAGAATTGGCATCCTTATGATTATGAGGAACTAGTGGCACCCCATCCCAGCTTTGTGGATACGAGGGATTTTGAGAAGATTAGAGTCAGGTGACTGTTGGGTGTGCGCTGGTTGATGGGGTTGAAATACAGTTTGCAGGTACTTGGAACAATTTTTAGATATTGCTCTGAAAGTAAGAGTTCGTGATTTGACTAACTGGCAACCAGGGTAGGTTTTTGAGATGAGATAAAATAGGTAGGGGTAAGTGGGGATATTAAGTATAAGATGGGCAGTGGTATTCATAATTGTCTGCTGGCGTTAGAGCAAGCATTGTGGAAGGACAAGGAGGAGTGAGTTACCAAAATCTAATCTGGGGGTGATTAGGGAAAGTATCAATGATTTCCTGGGACTGCTAGGAATAAGTTCCAAAGATTTCCTCAAAAGTTTAGGTATAGAAAAGCATGTACCTGCGATCATAGTAACATGCATAATAAAGGACAGTTTATAGTCGATCTTAATTCCCAGGTTTTTTGCAGAGTTGACTGGTGCCAGGGGATTGCCTCATTCAGTGGGCTTCAATGCTCTGGGACAGATATTATTTGGTTGCCCAAATACAATCCTTTTGGGTTTTATCCAAGGTGAGCTTGAAACAGCTATCTTGCATCATACACCTACCCCTAAAAGACAGGACCTGAAATTTTGTTCTGTTTTGACAAGGCTATCTGAAATAGTTACAAATAGCTGGATATCATCCGCATACGGTACCTAAGTGAGCCCAACATCCTGGACAAATTTAGCAAGGGGTGGCATGTGCAAATTAAATAATTTAGGGCTTAATGAGGAGCCATAAGGCCTCCAAATTTAAGTTTGGATTTAGAGGATCTGTAGGTGTAGTTCAACAGTTTGGGTATGGGTGATTAGAAAGGAGCATATACATTTTTGAGTAGGTGTTAAATATATGGATTTAACTCCAGTGAAAAGGGAATGCAGAATGCCATCTGGTAAATCTGGGTCTGAACAGTTATTCCCCAATTGTTGAGGTTTGGAGAGAGGATTTGGCCTAACGGCTACAGCGGTCGACCTCGAAGCTGGGGAACTGGGTTCAAGTCTTGGCAGTGACGCTCAACATCCTGTGATCTGGGCAAATCACTTAATATCCCTGTGTCTAATAAAACAAATGTGTCCACATGTGGTTCAACTGGTGCTTATGTGAAGTGCTCTGATACCATCGCGTCGTGTTTGTTCTATATAAAAAACGTCGGAAAAAAACCTCATTGCAAGGTACTCATGGGTTGTTGCCTCATATTACTAGTAATTACTTGTGTAAAGTTTCCACCCCACCAATACAGTGCAACTTGTAATCGGGCCATGGTGGGCTACTTAAAGTGCCTGGGGTTAGATCAACAGGGATGAAAGGCCTAGTTATCACATTCCAGCACATCTACAAATACACAGCAGAGCTACTTCACCACACTTTAACTTCAACAAAGGGCAGCAAATGCAAGATTCCATCAGAATGTATTAGATAAAGGCAATGCTATTGTATAGAATATTGTCATTTGTATATCACTTTCCTAACCACTGAAAGGCCCAGGGAACAGATCTGGCAGAAATGTTGCTTTGTTTTATTTTCTTGTTTGAACCCATTCATAACATAATGCACTATTTGAACAGAAACTGAGGATAAAATTCTGTCATCAGGTTTTACAAATGATTTAAACTATTCCTAAAGCCCTAAAAAGAGTGTTCACTTTCCTGATAGCAAGTAATGGCTACCATATGCATACTGTAATGTTGGCCCTCTTGTACTGAGAAGTTCATAAGGTTTTTTCCTTCTACAGATGATGTTTTTGGGTGGATTGTATGAAACTGCCTGAATTCCTGAGTTTTCACCTTCTAATGGCATCTACCATCATCTCTGTGCATGTTCATAGCACTGCACTCTATGTAACAGTACATGCACAGACCATTTTTTTTTTTTTTAGCAGAGTTTTATATAGCGCGAACTTGACCCGAATCCAATTAGGTATCACAGGGCTTTACATAGCACCAGTTACGTTACATGAGGACACACATTCAATTTTTTTTGTTAGGCACGGGGAGATTAAGTGATTTGCCCAGAATCACAGGAGGTTAAGCGTCGTTACAGAGACTCTAACCCAGTTCCCCCAGGTCCGAGGTCGAGCGCCCTAACCGTTAGGCCAACTCCTCTTACATAGCATACCATTACATAGAGGGCAGGTATTGGCTTGTGTGGCCGCGTCTATCCTCACACTTCTCTTCTAGACACACAAGCAAGCTCGGATACATGCTTGTTTGTGACACAGTTTCAGCCACATCCACACACTAGAGGCCAGACTGCAGTTAGAATTGGATGCCTTAGCAACCTATCTTACACTTATTCACTCTTTAAATTCATGCAGAAGCACAGCAACAAAACGTATTAGAAACATAACTTTGATCTTGATATTTGACATAAAAAAACTCTGTATGCAGGCCGCATGACAAACATGCACTGTTCCATCTATGATAACGCCGCAATATGTTTTGGAGCCTTGCTAGGAGTTTGAAGCACTGTGTAAATACAACTGCATTAGAATGTGGGGAGCTCTTGAGAAGTTAATTATGTTACTCATTAAATACCCCACACCAGCTTAGCAGTAATTACCATGTGCGCTAGTTATCACCGAATTCTACGTAATTTCAAACCATGGCCGTATTCTTTAAATCTGTCTTTATTATTCCTTTATGATGATAGCCAACAGGTACATTGCTTACAATACATTGTCTTAGTTTTGGGTCACAAAGCTCATCATTAAGATTATGCATAGTTAGTGATGATGCACTAAGACCGCCAGACTCGTCTGATATGTCAAATGCCCTGCCTTCAATAACCTTGAAGACCATGATTGGGGGGGGGCACTTAAAATCTGGTGGATAGTCAACAGATCTTCCAGCGGAGAACATGCCCATGGACTCCACCACTCAGGCAAAGGACTGTCCACCCTATTTAGAGATCCCCACCTGCTGGTCTGGCCTTTCTGTGCTATCACAGCAGCAGCAGAGGCAGCATCACCTTCAGAGAACGGCAGGCTTGAGGAGAAAACACAATTTTTTAAGCATCCACTCTGCAAACTTCTTCATATTGAGAAAATAAACTCTCAAAGCGGGAGCCCTTAATTTCACCTGTCTTTGCTCCTGGTGCCTTGAAGCTGCCTACTTGCAGTATAGTAGTGGTAAAGAAAACACCAAAATGATCTGATAAACACTCCATGGACCAGTGACATGCTTCGTGAGGTGGGTCGACTGCAGGGTTTCGTCAAATGGAAAATGATAGACATTGTACGTTTAGGGGATGTGAGACGACGACAGGCGCTGATGTCATTTTCAGAGCTACAGACAGAATTTCAGTTGGCACCCACGGAGCACTATAAGTATTTGCAATTGAAACATGCGCTGGGCAGCCATCTTAAAGATGGAGATCAGGTCTCCGAATATAGTCCACTAGAAGACAGATTATTATTGGATCCAATCCCGGAGAAGGCATTGTCTTGTACATATAAAAAAATTATGAATAACTCACCGGAACTATTAACTAAGGTCAAATAAGCATGGGAATCCGAAGTGGGACTGTTGGAAGATGATGACTGGGTAGAGGCTGTACAGAGTCCCCGAGAGGTAGCAATCAGGGCGCGATTTAGATTAGTCCAATTGCGGATATTGCATAGGTCCTACTACACCAGCACACTTATGTATAAGTTAGGGCGCATCCCAACGGAAGAGTGTCAGAGGGGGTGTACTCAGAGGGGAACATTTTTTCACATATTGTGGGACTGCCCGATCATACAGAAATATTGGAGGAAAGTGGTCAGAATTATGTCAGCGGTGTTGGAACAAGAAGTCCCCCTCGATGCCAGGTGGAATATACTGTGTGTGTCGGGTGAACTGTCCTAGCCAAAATATCAAAGAATATGGCTACAGGTGGCAGCAATGGTGGCCAAAACAAATATTGCCGGGGCATGGGGGGCGATCCAGCCACCTAGAGTCTCCCAGTGGGAAAAAGATATGGGCTGGTGCTGCGTGGCCGAAAAAACAATTTACGACAGCCGGGGATGCCCCAAGAAATGGGAGAGAATTTAGCAATGGTGGAAAGATTATAGGGGGTTCGGGGGGTATAGACTAGTTAGGCAGGGAGAGGCAGGGAGGGAGGATATCTGCCAGCTGGAATTAAGAGGAACTACTAGTGTTACGACATGTTTTGTACAGCGAAATTTGTAAACCATTGAAATTGTATGTAACCCAATGTAAGAACAAGATCGTAATTATGCAAGCTGATTATGGTGTAATAAAAAAAGATTTAAAAAAAAATAACCTGATAAACAGCAAACATTGTTCTTTAGTGAATAGGCCAGAAAAGATGTGTGTGTATATACCTATGAGGTATTTCTGTTGCATGATTGTTCTGCTTGGGTTTTCGGATCAGATAGAACCCGCTCATCAGAGCCTCTCTAACCCAGCCAGAACGTTACCCCCTCCCTAGGGCCTGTTTACAATAGGTAACGACATATATCTATCACCTAAGGACAGGGAATTCCTACTCATACATACCAAGACCTCTTATAATCGGCGGCCTCGCGATCCCCTACGGATCCAGACCTCTCTGCCCATACGACAGTATCACAAGTGGCGGCCTCGCGATCCCATACGGATCCAGACCTCTCTACCCAGACCGCAGTCTCAGACACAAGTGGCGGCCTCGCGATCCCATACGGATCCAGGACTTCCTACCCAGACGGCAGCCTCAGACACAAGTGGTGGCCTCGCGATCCCATACGGATCCAGGACTTCCTACCCAGACGGCAGCCTCAGACACAAGTGGCGGCCTCGCGATCCCATACGGATCCAGACCTCTCTACCCAGACGGCAGTATCAGCACAATCGGCGGCCTCGCGATCCCATACGGATCCAGACCTCTCTACCCAGATGGCAGTCTCAGACACAAGTGGCGGCCTCGCGATCCCATACGGATCCAGGACTTCCTACCCAGACGGCAGCCTCAGCACAAGTGGCGGCCTCGCGATCCCATACGGATCCAGGACTTCCTACCCAGACGGCAGCCTCAGACACAAGTGGCGGCCTCGTGATCCCATACGGATCCAGACCTCTCTACCCAGACGGCAGTATCAGCACAATCGGCGGCCTCGCGATCCCATACGGATCCAGACCTCTCTACCCAGACGGCAGTATCAGCACAAGTTCATCCTATGATCACCATAACATACAGGAAGGGAATCAGTCTCACTATTCATCAGATCACACAAGGACTGCTAGTTCGAGCACAGCCTGTTCTCTGGTTCGAGGGGCTCCTCTCTCCCTTATTCAGTTACCACTTACCTGATCAGGGTTAACATCTGTTCATGTCAAGTCACAGCTGACTAGAAGAATAGGCTACCCTCTTATACAAGAACACGCAGCACATGTTGGTCCTCTACAAACTGGGTACTTTATTACTCATTACATACGCAATCACATAACATTACAATATAACACATAACCTGCAAAGAAAAGTGAAAGATTAAGTTGTACACTCTAATAAGAAAGGGGTCGACATCACCTTAGTAGTGTGTAGCCTGCACTCAATGGTCATCTAGGTTCCCTTCTCGTCTGTGCCTCGGCTCGCCTGGAAGTCACACCTCCGCAGTCACGGATCTGTTCCCTTCACCCTTCTCCGAGTCACTGGGACCTCTTCCTCATCGGCTACTCTCTCCTCTCTGGCTATTCTGCTAGAAGGGTATCTGTCTCTCGGTTTTTCTCCGCCTTCAAGATGGCGTCTGTCTTCCCTGGAATAAGTAGTAGCTTTACTGCTAACGGCTAGATGCCGCCTACGGACTGAAACAAGTGCCAAGTAACTGCCTCGGACTTTCACTAATATAGAGGTGCATTTCCTCATGGAAAATTCCGGCCCGTAACCTGCCGCCCTCCAAATTCTTGTACCTCCCCGTACCAAGGACACGTTCCCAGCCGGCCGGCCGGCCTGATGTAGTGTCTTCGGCATGAAGAAAAATACAATCCTTCGATAAGGGCCGGCCTGAACCGGTTCTCTCCAAGCGAATAACACCTCATAACTAAAACATTACATTTGACCTAGAAGCATCCCAAGCTGCCGGAGCAGAAGGAAAGATGGAGTCTCTCCCGTTTGAGGCCTACCAGGCCTGAATTCAGCACGGCTCCATGAAATACCCTCACTACAGGACAGGTTATCCCTAATACTAACGAATCTATCCCCTAGGCTATGTGTGCAAGCCCTGATCCATGGGGAAGAGCACAGGATCATGTCGAAGTGCCTAGTAAATAGGCTCCATTCACTACTCTAACCCTTAGACCTGGATGATAAGAGACTGAAGTCACATTAATCACCCTTCAACACAAGAAGGCCGGGAAAATCGAGCAGTACATTTCACCCTTGACTTCAGTCTATTATACATCCATTAAACAGAACTAACATCTGTGGAAGAATAATATGAAACAAAACTAACTGATCTATGTCTAGTACCAGGTGTGCAGAATTGAAGTAGTGAAGGAATACACTGAATAAAGCAACAGATAGAAATCAAAATGGCGATAGTAATCAGAATACCTCCTAATATTTGACGTAACATATACAAATCAGGTAACCAATTAAAGAGCCAGTCAAACCAGCCCTGGTCAATGTGTTTTCTAACTTCTTCTGTCAAGTCATGTAGCTTGTCAATGTGAGCTCGAATGGATTGTGTATGATCAGACAAGTTAAAACAACAAAGACCCTCAAAATCAGAACAATCGTGTCCATGTTTAAGCAAAAGATAATCAATGGCCGCTCGATTTTGCAAGATAGCTCTGCGTTCACCCTGGGCGTCTAATAGCATGTCAGACAGGACTGTAGAAGTATGATTAATGGATTTCACCATCCAGCAGGCCATTTTCTCAATAGATTTGGCATTATAAACTGCCAAAGCAGGAACACCAATAATTGAAATAGCCAGGCTAAGGTATTCAGACTTGGAATATAAATGCAAAGATGAGTCACAATCCTCCTGTAACCTCACTGTATCTCGAATCACACGAGAGTTGGCATTCGGATGTGATGAAAACATCAATAAACTCAGTCTAGTAATGGCACAAGGGCCTCCAGAAATATTTGCGGGGACATATGGCCAGGAAGTATTACCACATGAGAAAAGCCATCCGGCAGGTAGTAACATCGTGCGATAATGACTGGGGGCAACTACCAAACTCCTGCAAGTCATGTTATTCTGAACAGAAGTACATGTTTTCGGTGTCCTTTGAAGGCACAAAGTTCGTTCATGAGCGGTGAATGAAGTGGCACCTTTCAATTTTAAACGCATACATTCAGAAATTGCACTAGGATTACACGTAAGGAAAAAACACAAATCACCCTGTGTGATATTATAGGTAACTATTTGGGACTGGATGGGGGGTATCGGGTCTGACAGTTCAGTACACAAGGGGCAATACTCATGGGTAGCAAAATCGCCCAGAAGAATATTGGGGCGAGCATTCGATATATTGAAAATATGAGTCAAAGTCTCCAACGAAGCAGGGACAGCAACCAAACAAGTTGCTAGAATATCATTCACCGATCTCATCGGTGTCAAACAGAAGTGAGGGGCTTTAGTCACCCGTTTTGCTAGTGAAGTCCAAAAGTTCGACGACGAATCCCACGCAGCGAAGGAACGCGACACTCGGGTTCTCAACTCATCCCGGGTTGATGGGATCCCTCCTCTCTCGTCGTACCAGCCCAAAAACAGTCCAACGCCGACACATCCTGCAACAGCAGTCCAAAGAATGATCTGAAAGAGAATCAAATACAGGCATTATTCATTCTCGTAAGTAACATTTGTCAGCCGGGACTGCTTCCCAGCTATCTTTCCCTGGTCTCATAACTAAAATGGTATTGTCTTGACCGGTTGCAATGACCTCTGCTTGTTCAGGGGGATTCTTAGGCGACTGCACCCAAACTCTGGCCCCAGGATTATCTGTGGAGCCAAAACCTTTCTGACCTCGTACAGTTAGCAACGTTGGGGCAGTGCCTCTCGTTATCTCACCACTGAAAACAGGCATTATTAGCAATTGAGCCACTCGGTCAGTTTGATGTATCAGTAAGTCAACCTCACTGCTATTCAGCAGGAGCACCTTAATCTCTCCCTGATAATCACTGTCAATGATTCCTCCAAGCACCTGAATGCCTTTTACAGCCAGCCCCGATCTAGGGGCGATTAATCCGAAATTCCCAGTTGGTATGTGAACACCAACACCAGTTTCAATGATGACCCGATCTTTACTTTTTATAACGGTGTCATCCATGGCATGCAAGTCTAAACCTGCCGACCCTGGGGTCGCTCTACATGGAGCCAAAGCTCCGGGAGTAATTTCCCAGTACATCACAGTCTCTCTGATTTCATTGGGCTGAGCATTAACATTCGGAGGAAACAAACGCATAAGTGGGGATTCAGCATTTAGAAAGGGGCGATTATTCAAGATCAATAGCGCTTGGGGCAAAAAGTCTCGCCAATTCTTATACCTGTCATCTGTTAATTTTCGTAATTGGTCCTTCAGCAAGCCATTCAACCTCTCCACAAGACCCGAGGCCTGTGGATAATATGGTATATGAAACACCCATTCAATATTGTTTTCCACACAGAATTCCTGTACCAATCTTCCACGAAAATGGGATGCATTATCAGATTGAATTTGGAATGGCACACCATAATACATCATAATCAATTCCAATGTTTTAATGGTATTCAATTGAGTAGCTTGCTTACAGGGAAGGGCCACCAGCAGGCCACTGTATGTATCAACAATAGTGCAAACATATTGACAATTCCTACTCATAGGAAGTGGGCCGATGTAATCAATCTGCCAAATTTGAGCGGGAAATTTCCCGCGATGCAAATGACCTTTAACAATTTGGGGCACTTTACGCTGCCTGATATGCTGACAAATGGGACAATGTAGAATAACATTTTTGATTAAATCTAGGGGAATATAAATTCCTCGATTAGCAGCCCACCTGCTAGTGGCTTTCTCTCCAAAGTGTCCTGCTTTCTGGTGGGCCCATTTCGCCAATCCCGCAATATCAGAATCTTGCCTGTCCACCACTGCCTCAGCAATTTTAGATTTCTCATCTGCAATGTTATGAAAAAATTTGTCAAGAGAGTCTATCGGGGTATGAGCATCCACATGGAAGATTGTAACAGTACTCTGTGGGAGCATTTCCCAAATCTCCTGCCATAATTCTTTTCCCCACAGTTCTTTTGAATGCAATTTCCAACTATGGGAATGCCAAGTCGGTAACCAAACTGCCAGTCCATTGGCAGTAGACCAAGAATCGGTGAAAATATGACATGTGCCAGGTAACTCTTGTTTCAGAACTTGATAAACAGCATAGAGTTC
This sequence comes from Triturus cristatus, assembly GCF_964204655.1. Taxonomy (NCBI): domain Eukaryota; kingdom Metazoa; phylum Chordata; class Amphibia; order Caudata; family Salamandridae; genus Triturus; species Triturus cristatus. The sequence goes on from NC_140592.1 coordinate 466,715,248, forward strand.
AGCAAATTGACTGCTCTTACCCTCACCAGTTGTGCTCAGCAATTTTTGTGTGATCGGATTATAGGACACCGCCTTCCAGTGCCGTTTCGTCCCTATGAACCTTGCTGAACCATCCGTAAACCAGACATGGTTTCTGTCCTCTGCGGACAAATCATCAAAAGGTCTACCCCACTTAACAGGAGACTCCTATACTAAAGGTACGGAACATTCACTCTCAGTCTCAGTCGATGGCGCTCGCGCCACCTGCTCATGCAAAGATGCAACTCCTTTTTGTCCCACACGTGCCCTGTCTTGTATATACCATTTCCATTTAATCACACTCGCCTCTTGAGCGTGTCCAATTCGGTGAGTTTTCGGCGAACTCATAACCCACTGCATGATAGGGATTTCAGGTCGCAAAACTATATCATGTCCCAAAGTCAATTGCTCGGTACCCACCAGAGCCCAATAACATGCAAGTAACTGTTTCTCAAAAGGTGTATAACGCTCACCAGCATCAGGTAACTTTTTGGTCCAGAAACCTAACGGTACTCTACTCCTACCTTGTTTCTGCCACAAACTCCAATTCGCATAAAGGCCTTGTACAGACACATTCAAATCCACATCACCATCACGTACGGGCCATAAATCCAGAGCATGCTGAATTGCTTCTTTTGCTAGACTGAACGCATCTTGCTGTGGTTTATCCCATTCAAATGCATTCTTTTTACGAGTGACACGGTACAAAGGGGCCAATATTTGACTCAAATGAGGAATATGCTGACGCCAAAAACCAAACAAACCAATGAAGCTTTGGGCTTCTTTCCTATTCCTCAGAACTGCAAAATCAAGAATTTTCTGTTTAACCTGAGGGATCACTTCTCGGTGCCCTTCATGCCAATTAATACCCAAAAATTTCACAGCCTGGGACGGACCTTGTAATTTATCCAGGTTGATTTCCCAACCTTTCTCACGCAGGCACTCAATGACTCTGTCCAATTGGGTCTGAACTTCCTCTTGTGTTTCGCCTTGGATCAAAATATCATCAATATAGTGACATATCTGAATTTGCGGCTGAACTGGCACCTCAGCCAAATGCTCTGCCACCAGCCGGTGACATATCGTAGGACTATGCACATAGCCCTGAGGAAGACTTCTAAACGTCATCTGACGCCCGTTCCACGTAAAACTGAATTGTTCCTGACACTCAGGGGCAATCGGAATCGAAAAGAAAGCATTAGCAATATCAATGGACGCATACCATGTACCTGGATGTTTTTGGATTCTTTCAATTAGGGTAATAACATCTGGTACTGCAACAGTCAAAGAGGGTGTGTGTTTATTCAATTCTCGATAATCAACAGTCATGCGCCAAGAATTATCACTCTTACGTACAGGCCAAACAGGATTATTCCAAGCAGAAGTAACTGGGGTTATAACTCCTGCATCCACCAACTCCTGAATAGTGGTACTAATCTCTTCATGACCACCTGGGATACGATACTGCTCCTGACAAACCACTTTTGTCGCCTGGGGAACTTTTATGGGGGGCATTCTTAAACGACCAACCCGTACAGGCCTGGACGATATATAATGTGTAGTTCCAAATTGGTAACATCCATCATCTAAATGCAAAGTCATTCCTTTCAAAATATCAGTTCCAATTATGAATTCTAAGAGTGGCACCACTAATACAGAGTATTCTTTTCTAGGGATTCTACCTATTCTCATTTCAAGTAAAGTTTGAACTGCGGGAGTTTCCTTTCCACCTAATCCGGTAATTGTAAAAGGCTGACCTTTAAACTTCTTTGATTTTCCATGAATAAGAGTGGCCTCCGCTCCTGTATCTACCAATGCTCGGGCCCTTTGGATATTACGATGTCTCCAATAAATATCAATATCTACATAGGGTCTATTATCTCTGTGAGCCCATCTGTGTACTGGAGCTTGACCTATTTCCTAGTCATTTTTACTGCATTCTGTATACCAGGATAAATCAGGATAAAGACTCTCACGTTTCTTAGGTATCGATACCTCCTGTTCATATCCATTTCCATTACGAAATGGATTCCTGTCCTCTGCATTGCACTGCAGGTTTCGATCGGCCAATCTGTGTCGATCCTCTCTCCTGCTCAACTCAGGGGATTGATCCCTATCATCTCTACGTCTGCTGTTAACATAATCATCTCTCCCCCTTTCTCTTTCCCCCTCTCTCTCTCTGTCTCTCTCACGACGGGGGGACCAATCACGTACATAACGTCGATCATCACGACGATCAGAGCGCCCACGGCGGTCGTCATCACCGCTACCGTCAGAAAAACCACGATCACACTCAGTCGTCCGAACACGCCGGGCACCCTCCTTTCGATCCAAGCCACGTTTGCGAAACATTTCCCACAAACGAGTAGTAGTCTCACCGTCAATGTCCTCCTTCCGCACGCCATCGGCCATAAGACCAGAAAAGATATCACGTCTAGTAAGTTTATTGTCACCAGGAGTACGAGTGTCAGGCCGGGACTGCCGTTCAGGTTTAAACCACTCACCCAACTCACCGAGTTGGCGTACCGATTCCAGCACCGTAGATAACACGTTACCAGTCTGATTAATCAATAAAGTCATCATGACCTGCTTATAGGTAACAGGGGAAGAATGAATAATACGATTCCGCACAGAAGATGTCAACAAACCATCAAGCAACCTGTCAGCAGTACCCAGAAAAATTGCCGTTTTCATCACCTCCTCTTTGAGACGTTGCGCAGCGTCGCGCAAAGTATACCACGGTTTGTCATTCACAGGCCAGTCAGACTCAGTAGGATATTTTTGATTACAACCCTCAGTCGCCAACTGAAGCAAAGAAATTTGACCACCACCATTAAAGTTACGAAAATGATCTTGTACAGTAGAATCCGAACTCAAGGAACAAAACTTCAAACAATCGCCAGTATCCAACATAATACCAGCAGCGCCCAGTTCATAAAGGCGCACCATCCATGTGAGCAAGGTCTCACCAGCTCGCTGCCGAAATCGCTGCAAAATATCACTAATTTCTTGTTGAGTAAAATCCTCCAAAGAGTCTAAAGAAACACCATTCGGAGCTGTGGGAGACTGCTGCAACTTCCGTCGAAAAACTGGATGCACTGAGACCGCGGGACGAGCATCACAAGGAGCTCGATCAGTACACGTAGAGGAACAATCAGTGTAAGAAGCATCGACCCCACTCGAAGGACGAGCGCAATCATGGGGTGCACCATCAGAGGTGCGAGAAGCAGACTTACAATCACGGCCGGAGCGAGAGGACTCGCGCTTGGCAGACTCCTCACCCGAGGAACAAGAATCACTCGAGTTCCAGATATTACCATCCCATTCATCAGGATTCCAATCCAGTCCGGCTTTCGCCACGACCAGACACACCTTTCGCGTCGAAACCCGACCACGCCGATTCTTGTATTTATAACGAGCAATTCGCACAGCCGCCCTCTCGGCAATAGTTTGGTAAGTCTCAAGTTTGTCAGCAAGCAACTTATTTTGACACCGCAACAAAGTATGAGAATTCTGAATCTCAACAAAGTGCGCTTCCACATCCTTATGAGATATCTGTAACTTCAACAACCTCTCATGCAGAATCCTGTACGCAGACAGAACAATCCAACCTCTGCGCCCCAAAATGGGAATCTCCTCACCCTTCGATACGGGTGCCTTCTGTAAACAAGTAATCACATTAGCTGGCTCCGCCAGCTCCAAAAAATAATTCCAATTCTCACTCAAACCAGTAGAATCAGCCCACTCACGGGCTAAGGCTTCATAAGGCGTTGAATCCCAGCCGGGAATATCAACGGGCAACTTAAAAGTAGATTTCGACTTTCTAGAAAACATCTTGGAAAAGAAAAAAGAAGAAAAAGAAGAAAAAGAAAAGAAAGAAGAAAATAAAAACTATACACACAATTATACAAAAATAAAATACAAACAAAACCACGCACGCGCCGAAAGCAAACACAATACAACCACAACGCACACAGGTTTCGTAAACGGTTCGTGACGCCAAATGTTCTGCTTGGGTTTTCGGATCAGATAGAACCCGCTCATCAGAGCCTCTCTAACCCAGCCAGAACGTTACCCCCTCCCTAGGGCCTGTTTACAATAGGTAACCACATATATCTATCACCTAAGGACAGGGAATTCCTACTCATACATACCAAGACCTCTTATAATCGGCGGCCTCGCGATCCCCTACGGATCCAGACCTCTCTGCCCATACGACAGTATCACAAGTGGCGGCCTCGCGATCCCATACGGATCCAGACCTCTCTACCCAGACCGCAGTCTCAGACACAAGTGGCGGCCTCGCGATCCCATACGGATCCAGGACTTCCTACCCAGACGGCAGCCTCAGACACAAGTGGCGGCCTCGCGATCCCATACGGATCCAGGACTTCCTACCCAGACGGCAGCCTCAGACACAAGTGGCGGCCTCGCGATCCCATACGGATCCAGACCTCTCTACCCAGACGGCAGTATCAGCACAATCGGCGGCCTTGCGATCCCATGCGGATCCAGACCTCTCTACCCAGACGGCAGTCTCAGACACAAGTGGCGGCCTCGCGATCCCATACGGATCCAGGACTTCCTACCCAGACGGCAGCCTCAGCACAAGTGGCGGCCTCGCGATCCCATACGGATCCAGGACTTCCTACCCAGACGGCAGCCTCAGACACAAGTGGCGGCCTCGCGATCCCATACGGATCCAGACCTCTCTACCCAGACGGCAGTATCAGCACAATCGGCGGCCTCGCGATCCCATACGGATCCAGACCTCTCTACCCAGACGGCAGTATCAGCACAAGTTCATCCTATGATCACCATAACATACAGGAAGGGAATCAGTCTCACTATTCATCAGATCACACAAGGACTGCTAGTTCGAGCACAGCCTGTTCTCTGGTTCGAGGGGCTCCTCTCTCCCTTATTCAGTTACCACTTACCTGATCAGGGTTAACATCTGTTCATGTCAAGTCACAGCTGACTAGAAGAATAGGCTACCCTCTTATACAAGAACACGCAGCACATGTTGGTCCACTACAAACTGGGTACTTTATTACTCATTACATACGCAATCACATAACATTACAATATAACACATAACCTGCAAAGAAAAGTGAAAGATTAAGTTGTACACTCTAATAAGAAAGGGGTCGACATCACCTTAGTAGTGTGTAGCCTGCACTCAATGGTCATCTAGGTTCCCTTCTCGTCTGTGCCTCGGCTCGCCTGGAAGTCACACCTCCGCAGTCACGGATCTGTTCCCTTCACCCTTCTCCGAGTCACTGGGACCTCTTCCTCATCGGCTACTCTCTCCTCTCTGGCTATTCTGCTAGAAGAGTATCTGTCTCTCGGTTTTTCTCCGCCTTCAAGATGGCGTCTGTCTTCCCTGGAATAAGTAGTAGCTTTACTGCTAACGGCTAGATGCCGCCTACGGACTGAAACAAGTGCCAAGTAACTGCCTCGGACTTTCACTAATATAGAGGTGCATTTCCTCATGGAAAATTCCGGCCCGTAACCTGCCGCCCACCAAATTCTTGTACCTCCCCGTACCAAGGACACGTTCCCAGCCGGCCGGCCTGATGTAGTGTCTTGGGCATGAAGAAAAATACAATCCTTCGATAAGGGCCGGCCTGAACCGGTTCTCTCCAAGCGAATAACACCTCATAACTAAAACATTACATTTGACCTAGAAGCATCCCAAGCTGCCGGAGCAGAAGGAAAGATGGAGTCTCTCCCGTTTGAGGCCTACCAGGCCTGAATTCAGCACGGCTCCATGAAATACCCTCACTACAGGACAGGTTATCCCTAATACTAACAAATCTATCCCCTAGGCTATGTGTGCAAGCCCTGATCCATGGGGAAGAGCACAGGATCATGTCGAAGTGCCTAGTAAATAGGCTCCATTCACTACTCTAACCCTTAGACCTGGATGATAAGAGACTGAAGTCACATTAATCACCCTTCAACACAAGAAGGCCGGGAAAATCGAGCAGTACAATGATCCTAACCAAAAGGCCGTGGAGCACTGTACAGGTTTAAAGACAAGTATAAAGTCAATGAGTGATAGGAGTGGTAGCTGGTTTGTGAATGGTTGATGCATTGCAGTGTCGTTTTGACCTTCAGGTAGGTACCGACTATCCAGGTCTGGATGATGCGCAGAAAGTGTATGAGGTGTTGAATGTCTACAGCAGAGGAGACTTTCAAGTAATGTTGTGTTTCATCAGCTTATTGGTAAATCTTGATGCAGTTATTTGTGAGTAGAACACCAAGTGGCTCAATGAAGAGGTTAAAGATGACAACGGACAGTATGGAACCCTGGGGACGCTTCCAGCGATAGGGATCTTTTGTAAACTGTAAGTAGTTTAGGCATATCCGGTTGCAGTCAGGGGAAGAGAAACAAGGCTGCAACTCTTCCAACTTTGCAAACAAAAAATATCGAATTTTACAATTAGGAAAACACAATGTTGGATATACATGCGCAAACACATGCACACACCAGACTATGAAAGCACTACATAAATGTCACAACTCATGTATTACAGTTGCCTTGTATTGCTAGAAGCCCTCTCTTGTCTCAAATTCTATTTCTTAGGCCTCCAACTCATTAAGAGATTCTTTTTCAAGGCACTTTTTTAATCTAACCGATTTGGTGTCTGTCAAAATGACTGATTCGCTTCCCAAGGTGTTTGAGACGGATCAGCGTCTTTTTTTCTATGAGAAGATTAAGACCATTCCTGATTATATTGCACAGCTTCAAGTATCATATTTTCATGCAGCATAATTACAAACCTGTGCCCTATTTTATCAATTGTTTCACAGCGATCCCAATGATTGCAGAAAAGGAGTATGTTTCCTCGTTGCTTAGCTCTCTAAAGTTCAGCTCCCTTGATGATATATGTCCAATCTGGCCTCTAAAATCTTTATCTGGGTATGTTACACCTGCTTTTACCTCCAACTTAATATCTGTTGTCATATGGTATTGGCCCTAGTGGATGGATGAAAGGGGTTGTCAACCCATTTTTAAAGAAACCAAACTTGGGCCCCAGGGCAGAAGCTAACTATAGGCTCATCCTTCTTGTACCAATAGTCACTCAAATTGGCGTGTTCTGACTCACCGACTTGTTAACCATCTCAAAGAGCCCCATTTGTTAAATGCTATCTGGTTGAGTTTAAGGCCTGGGTTAGGCACCGAGACTGCTCCGTGGCTGTACTGAATGTTGTTAGAAAAGATTATCATAATGCCATTTCAACCTGCCTCATCCTGTTGTTGCAGTTGTTTCGTCCAATTACCCCCAAAAGAGGATCTTTAGGAAAACCCTTTTTATTCTGTGCCACAATAAACCTTGTGTTGTTAATGGTGTTTGTTAATGTGATTCTAGATAAAACTGTGCCAGGGCTTAACAAGTTGTCCTTCCTGAGTCATCTATTTACAAACTTCAAGGCATTCAGATTATGCAAGCGTGATTGAGGGAAAACTCAGCTCTGGTCATCTGTTGGTGTTGTGGTGTTCTCGGCCCTAGGCCTGCATGAGGAGTAGGGGACGACACGGACACATGGATAGTGTACATGGAACTGGCCACGAGCACGTGCGCTTAGGCCCTTTTATGGACAGGCCCACGTCACTCGTGATGCCTGTGTTGGATGGGTGTTGGGTGTGTGTAATGGCCAGCCCTTGAGAAGTGGCTAGGAATGATTAGTTGTCAGCAGGACACTAAATCCCTTCCAAATTGTATTGGAAAAAGAAATGAGTCCAACCTGTGGAAATGAAGAAACAAAACAAGACACCATATGCTGTGTTGGTCGGTCCTGCCTTCTCTCGTGATATTGGAATTAGTGTCAAAGTTCAATCTGGGGTGCACCTTGAGCATCGGTGGAGTCGGTTGTAGAGGTTCCACTTGGGGTGTCTGGGATCCGTGAAAGACAACCAAGCAAGGACTGGGACGACACAATGTTACCTGTTGGTGGAGCAGCTTCAGACTCATCTCTCATGCAGAGATTCCCTCATGCAGAAATTCCTTTGAGGCCCTTTTCGCTGGGTTGCCAAAGGACTCCGGGAGCTGTGCATGGCTGCAGGGGCTGGTGCAGGAGCGCCAACAGGGCAGTGGCCGAGTCGCTAGTGTAACCAGAAGAGTAGATGACACATGGTCAGGTGTGCTCTTGCCAGCTAGACTCATGTGAATGTGGGAGCTAGCAGATAGTCTATGGATGATTGGTCCATCATTGTGTTACAACAAACAAATGATGGACGGAATGCTGACAATGCATACATTCTCCCCCAGTCAAGAGATCTGGGTTAAATCCATCGTTCTTGTGCCCACTACACCACCCCAGTTTAGACATGGCCATATGCAAATCAGTCTTGACCCTGTGCCTCATGGGAACAGTCCAGCCCGAACTGCCAAGCCATGTCTTCCCTGGACCGGAATCAAGCATCCTAGGACCGGTTTCTGGCTATCAGCCGTCATCAGCCAGGATAGCTTGACTCCAGTGGCGTCGTGAGCACGGGTCCCATGTCTGGGAATACCCATCTCACTTAGGGCGAAAAGCGTTACAACAAACAAATGATGGACGGAATGCTGACAATGCATACATTCTCCCCCAGTCAAGAGATCTGGGTTAAATCCATCGTTCGTTTGCCCACTACACCACCCCAGTTTAGACATGGCCATATGCAAATCAGTCTTGACCCTGTGCCTCATGGGAACAGTCCAGCCCGAACTGCCAAGCCATGTCTTCCCTGGACCGGAATCAAGCATCCTAGGACCGGTTTCTGGCTATCAGCCGTCATCAGCCAGGATAGCTTGACTCCAGTGGCGTAGTGAGCACGGGTCCCACGTCTGGGAATACCCATCCCACTTAGGGCGAAAAGCGTTACAACAAACAAATGATGGACGGAATGTTGACAATGCATACATTCTCCCCCAGTCAAGAGATCTGGGTTAAATCCATCGTTCTTTTGCCCACTACACCACCCCAGTTTAGACATGGCCATATGCAAATCAGTCTTGACCCTGTGCCTCATGGGAACAGTCCAGCCCAAACTGCCAAGCCATGTCTTCCCTGGACCGGAATCAAGCATCCTAGGACCGGTTTCTGGCTATCAGCCGTCATCAGCCAGGATAGCTTGACTCCAGTGGCGTAGTGAGCACGGGTCCCACGTCTGGGAATACCCATCCCACTTAGGGCGAAAAGCGTTACAACATACAAATGATGGACGGAATGCTGACAATGCATACATTCTCCCCCAGTCAAGAGATCTGGGTTAAATCCATCGTTCTTGTGCCCACTACACCACCCCAGTTTAGACATGGCCATATGCAAATCAGTCTTGACCCTGTGCCTCATGGGAACAGTCCAGCCCGAACTGCCAAGCCATGTCTTCCCTGGACCGGAATCAAGCATCCTAGGACCGGTTTCTGGCTATCAGCCGTCATCAGCCAGGATAGCTTGACTCCAGTGGCGTCGTGAGCACGGGTCCCATGTCTGGGAATACCCATCCCACTTAGGGCGAAAAGCGTTACAACAAACAAATGATGGACGGAATGCTGACAATGCATACATTCTCCCCCAGTCAAGAGATCTGGGTTAAATCCATCGTTCTTTTGCCCACTACACCACCCCAGTTTAGACATGGCCATATGCAAATCAGTCTTGACCCTGTGCCTCATGGGAACAGTCCAGCCCGAACTGCCAAGCCATGTCTTCCCTGGACCGGAATCAAGCATCCTAGGACCGGTTTCTGGCTATCAGCCGTCATCAGCCAGGATAGCTTGACTCCAGTGGCGTAGTGAGCACCGGTCCCACGTCTGGGAATACCCATCCCACTTAGGGCAAAAAGCGTTACAACAAACAAATGATGGACGGAATGCTGACAATGCATACATTCTCCCCCAGTCAAGAGATCTGGGTTAAATCCATTGTTCTTTTGCCCACTACACCACCCCAGTTTAGACATGGCCATATGCAAATCAGTCTTGACCCTGTGCCTCATGGGAACAGTCCAGCCCGAACTGCCAAGCCATGTCTTCCCTGGACCGGAATCAAGCATCCTAGGACCGGTTTCTGGCTATCAGCCGTCATCAGCCAGGATAGCTTGACTCCAGTGGCGTAGTGAGCACGGGTCCCACGTCTGGGAATACCCATCCCACTTAGGGCGAATAGCGTTACAACATACAAATGATGGACGGAATGCTGACAATGCATACATTCTCCCCCAGTCAAGAGATCTGGGTTAAATCCATCGTTCTTTTGCCCACTACACCACCCCAGTTTTGACATGGCCATATGCAAATCAGTCTTGGCCCTGTGCCTCATGGGAACAGTCCAGCCCGAACTGCCAAGCCATGTCTTCCCTGGACCGGAATCAAGCATCCTAGGACCGGTTTCTGGCTATCAGCTGTCATCAGCCAGGATAGCTTGACTCCAGTGGCGTAGTGAGCACGGGTCCCACGTCTGGGAATACCCATCCCACTTAGAGCGAAAAGCGTTACAACAAACAAATGATGGACGGAATGCTGACAATGCATACATTCTCCCCCAGTGAATGTATGACATTGTTCTGCATTCTGTCCATCAATTGTTGTTTTTGCATTGGTCAATCATTGTGCCAGGAGTCGCTCCTTGATCTGTTGATGTTTTGCGGTTGTAAGGCTCCACTCTTGTGGCGAGGTGCTCCTTCGTGATTAGTGGTTAGGGTGATGCATGTCATGCTGATGTTGTTATTAGTGGACAACCTGTACAACAGGCGACAAGAGCTTGCAAGGGTAGGGTGACTGGAGGAACTTTGCATCCCTGTAGCTCGCTGTGTTGCTATTGCTGGTCTTCTCCTATGGCATGTATGGTTCTTAGCAGGGATGCTATCTTCGTCAAGATGCCAGTGACTGTGGCCAGGCGGTTGCACTGGAAGCTTGGGGGCAGATACGCGGTTCATGCATACATGTTACTTAGTTTCGGTACTCCTGCTTGGCTGTCGTCGGTGATATCGCTCTATATCAGTAGCTTGCTTGTGTCTGTAGGTGCACTCTTGTGCCGTGACACGAGTCCTTGGTCTTGTCACCCTTGATCCTCTTCTTCTGCTAATCGCTTTGGTCACCCTTGATCATCTCCTGCGCATCGATGTTGATCAACTTCTCCTGCGCATCTGCGGTCATCAGGTTCTTCAGTGTGATCGGTCTGGTCACACACCTTTCTCTTTTCTCCTTTTCCAGTTCTCCTTTTCACTGTGGTATCTTGCCACACTCTCTTCTTTAGGTGCTACGTGGCATAAGACTTTTTAGTGTGACAGGTCTGGTCACACACCTTTCTCTGTTCTTCATTTTCAGTTCTCTCATTGCAATGTGGCATCAGGCCATGTGATGCATGTGTTCCTTTCTTCTCCAGGTGCGGTGTGGCACCAGCCACGTGTTGCAGGTTCTCTTCACTTGGACCTCTTGCAGGCCTTGTTCTGTTCATAGAAAGGTGCATCTTCTACCTTAATGTACCTCTTGCAGACCCTGTCCTGTTCGAAGGACCGTCGTCTTCTCCCCTCGTGGACCTCTAGCATGTCCGGTCCTGTCTGTATGACTTGACTCTTCTCTTCAGGTGGGTGTGGCATCCACCCACACTTCGCATTTCCCTTCCTCAGGGTTCTTCTTGGTGCTCCGCTTCCGACTCCTCTTCGTTCAAGGGCACAGTGCTCATGCCTTGTGGCTGCGGTTCTGCTGCACTTGTTCCTGCCTAGGTTTGTGCGTACTTGGCATGGTTGGTCACTCCCTGTGACATCCTCATTGACGGGCCTATGGTGGCCATCTGGTGCTGGGACAGCTGGCTGAAGTGGACTCTTTCGTGCAACATTACCTCTCACTCTCCGAGGGCTCTCTCTCTATAGGGCTCCTTCCGTTGCAATAAGATTTTTAGGTGCGGCTCTCTGTACACTTCATGCAAATCTTCCTTTTGTGTGCTGGAAGGGGGGCACCGGTAGTGACGCTGGGTGCAGGTGTATGGTATTGCTGGGCATACACTACGAGTGTTCCTCTTACACCACTCTGGTGCAGAGTCATACATTGTCTAGGTGCCCCCTGAGTTGGTGCTCTTGGTTTCTTTTCTTTAGCAGGGTGTGCCCTGGTGCCTCTTCAAGCAGTGGTGGTGGCTTGCCACCAAGGGGCACACAATGCTCTCCTCCCCCGTCACAGAGAGAGACAGTTATTTTCTCCTCCCTTGAGGATGCAGCATGCGGTGGCTGCTGATCACCACCAGGGGGTGTGCATTGCTCTCTAGACCAGTCTCAGCTAAGGTCTCCGCTGCAGCATGGTAGACAGGGAGTAGCTCAATTTGTGCGTGAAAATGTGGGTGCAAAACAGGTTTGTGCTTGTGCATTAGCCATTTTTTACAATTTGGGTTCATTTTTCTTGCTTTTAGGTCGAGCCTACGAGGCTTCTTGTGTTTACTCTGTGTGGGTCCGACTCCTCCCACACATTGGATTGGCTTTTGCGTGTGGCTTTCTATAATGAAAGCATGCAAATGGCTAAAGGCGGGTGCATGTCCCACCTCTTTTGTAATGTTCACTCCCACTGCGTTTTGCCTCGGGAGCGAGCAGCGGCATGCAGCGTGGCAGCTCCATTCCTCATGGGTCAGGTTACTATCTACACAAGGCGCCATACTTTCGCCAGTCATAATTTATGCACAAAAAGATCATACAGAGAGGCAACACTTCAAAATGTAAGAATTATATATAACGTTTTGGAGTCCAAGTTTTTTTTACAAATAGAGAGTAGGTTCTTTTATTGTTGCAGGTTGAACAGCAGCGGAAATACAGCCAACGCGTTTCGCCCGACAGCGGGCTTCCTCAGGGCAAAATCGGAAAGTAATCCAATCCGGTACAGAACCTATCGATTGCCACAATCCCAGCTTAAATTGCTTTGCACTTAAGCACCAGTTCTCCTCAAATATCCAGATTTGTAAAAACAAGAGCGAAAGGAATTCTTCGGTTAATCACAAGTTCGAGGAAAATGTTTCACCAAAAAAACTGTGACATATATAAGTCCACAAATCACGATTAGGGATCCAAAGGTAAGATACAGTCATAAAAGTTCACTGCGATTGGTGAAATTTTCTGAACATGAACTATTATTCAGTAAACGGCTCCATGAAACGCCGAGTCCTCGCCCATACCGCCGAGGTTCTCACGCCCCTTTTTTGGTCCTGACGAATGCCAGTTTATAATTAACACATAGGCAGAAACATGTTGACCATATTATAAGGGACCGGCTGAACAATTTATTCAGTTTTTACGTCCCACACTTTGTTTTTAATATATGTCTGTTTGGCTTTTAATAAAGTTTATTTTTTGACACACACCAGACATTTTTAACAATCACTTCCACTACCCACCACACACACAACCAGCTCCGCAGTAATTCTGGCGTCGAAGCACACCGGGGTGGCACTCGGCCTCTCCCGGTGGGCCCAATGATGAAGCATGTCACCAACCAGGATGGTGAGTGAGGGCTTTATTTAGAAACCTAGTTGGTTTCTGCAGTTGTGCTCTACCAATAATTCCTAGGCACACTCTTTCGTTACTCTTCAATAACCCCATCCCTAAGAAAGCGTTTGAATTCATTTGCCTTTAAATCGCTGTCTACGGTCACTGACAACGTTGAGATGGTTTTGCTGATTGTGTTCTAAAAACGGCTTATTTTTTCTGTCGGAGTTTTATATAGCGCAAACTCGACTCGAATGTCTCAAAGCGCTTTACCTGAGCACCACTTGCGTTAAAGACAAATATATTTATTTTGTTAGGTATTGAGCGATTAAGAGATTTGCCCAGAATCACAGGCTGTTGAGCGTCTCTGCCGAGACTCGAACCCGGTTCCCAAGCTTGGAGGTCGATTCCTCTAGCAGTTAGGTCACATCCTCTTTGGCCTTAAATAGACAAAAACTCAAGGCAGCACTGTGGGCCTGGGTGCACACTTTGGAGAGAGTGCGGGCAGACGGCAGCGGTGCGTGCTTACAAAACACAAACCAATCATACTGAGGAAGCAGCCATTTTAGAGCATGGGGGAGAGGTGCACCTACAGCAAGAAAAGGGGCAATGGTTCTGATCGGCCCCTGCACCCCACGGCCCCAGGCGGCCGTTCTGTCTGCCTGGGCAGAGCACAGCACAGGTTGCAGCCCCAGCACTTGACCCTGCCTGTGACCCGGACTGCCCGTCCTTCGCTGCACATGTGGAGGTCCCTTCCTCTAGCAAGGGGACTTTGAGATGATAAGCGGCCGGGCCTGCCCAATACACATCTGGGGAAGGATGAAAGGCCCACGAGGTCTGGCGAGTGCAGGTGTCACCTTCATGGCCCTCCCAGGCCAAGGGGGAGGGGGCACCACTCGAGCTCTCAAAAGGCGCCCTGCTTCAGCACGTGTGAGAATTCTGGGGTAACCTTCACGGCTGTCTCAGGCCCCAGCCAGCCTTGAATGTGGGCAGAGATGTTTTAAGGCATGGAAAAGTTGGGCAATGCCCAGCCCCCCTTGCATGGGGCCCCTGGGAAAGTGAACTTTCTCTCTTTTTAGGTCGAGCCTAGCAGTGCGCATGCTCTGCTCTGCGAGGCTTCTTGTGTCTCCTCGGTGTGGGTCTGACTCCTCCCACACATTGGGTTAGCTTTTGCGTGTGGCTTTCTAGAATGAAAGAACGCAAATGGCTAAAGGCAGGTGCATGTCCCACCTCTTTTGTCTTTTTTCACTCCCACGGCGTTTTGCCTCAGGAGCGAGCAGCGGCGCACAGGGTGGCAGCTGCATTCCTCGTGGGTCAGGTTACTATCTACACAACGCACCTTGCTTTCGCTTTCGTCTGGGGCCTGCCGCTTTTGCATATGTTATTTTTTTTTTTTTTAAGAGTGCTGTGCTTTTCACAAGCGCTACTGCCTACTTGTTCACAGTAGTCAACTTATAAGGTCCCAAAGGCGAGATCTATTGGCTGTGCCAATGCTTGTTTGTTATTTCTTCTCCCTCTTTTCTTTTGATGCTTGCTGCTCAGTCACATGGCAGCCTCTATCATGCCTCATCGGGCCTGTTTCGCCATGACACGCATGTAGTAGCAACAGGCTGTCCGATTTGCCCTAGGGCCCATTTACGAGCCATGCGCTCTCACAGCAATCTGTCAGGCCTCTGTGTGGTGCAGCAGTCTTTTGGCTACGGGACGCAAAAAGGTGTCCTCCTTTTACAGTGGCAATATGCGGCCACCGGGTGTCATACTCTAGGACAGCCTCGGCTTCTCTTGCGCTATAGGACGGTCAATGCTTCATTCCTCCAGTCTCCTAGGCCAGGATGCTGTGCCGAGAGCGACCGCTGTGTGGCAGTGCAGTCACTCTTATCACACTGTGGCAGCTTTCCTCAAACTGGCGGGCAGTGTCGCTCTCCTTTCACCTGCGGACAGGGTGCTGCGTTCATCGGCAGGCGTGCCTTCCGCTGGGCCACTGCACTCTTCTTGTCCGGGTGAAGCTGAGGGCTGCAGGGGCTGTTCTTGTGGGTACTTCTGTTGCTTCACGGAAGGTGCAGTCATCGCCTACGCAGCCGTTGCAGGTGCAGGAGGATTTTACTCAAGTGTCAGTGAGGCACACCTCGAGCGTTGAGGGCACCTTGTGCCTTCTACAGCACTCCACTCCTCACACAAATCTCTCTCCCCAGGGCAGGTCAGTACGGTGGGTGGCTGCAGGTCTATTAGCATGCGGACAGCTGCAGGGCATTAATGGTGGATGCCATCATACTCACTCGCAGGGAGGCCTTTTCCTTGCCCTGTCCAGGCCTGCCCCGTACCTGGCGCCTCAGTTGTTTTCCTGCGTTACAACAAACAAATGATGGACGGAATGCTGACAATGCAGACATTCTCCCCCATTCAAGAGATCTGGGTTAAATCCATCGTTCTTTTGCCCACTACACCACCCCCAATTTAGACATGGCCATATGCAAATCAGTCTTGACCCTGTGCCTCATGGGAACAGTCCAGCCCGAACTGCCAAGCCATGTCTTCCCTGGACCGGAATCAAGCATCCTAGGACCGGTTTCTGGCTATCAGCCGTCATCAGCCAGGATAGCTTGACTCCAGTGGCGTAGTGAGCACGGGTCCCACGTCTGGGAATACCCATCCCACTTAGGGCGAAAAGCGTTACAACAAACAAATGATGGACGGAATGCTGACAATGCAGACATTCTCCCCCAGTCAAGAGATCTGGGTTAAATCCATCGTTCTTTTGCCCACTACACCACCCCAGTTTAGACATGGCCATATGCAAATCAGTCTTGACCCTGTGCCTCATGGGAACAGTCCAGCCCGAACTGCCAAGCCATGTCTTCCCTGTACTGGGGTGAATGTATGACATTGTTCTGCATTCTGTCCATCAATTGTTGTTTTTGCAATTGTCCTGCTAGCAGCAGGTGCTGGCGTCCCACCCTCAGTCTATATTTCCCCCATGCGGAACCTGCCAACGGACATGGGGAGGTCAAACTACCTTATCGCCATTTTGGGGTTCTAGGCCCGCATAGAAAGTAAAGAACGACCCAGACACATGGATATTGTACATGCAACTGGCCACGAGCATATGTGCTTGGTACCTTTTACTGACAGGCACAAGTCACTTGTGATGCTGTGTTGGATGGGTGAGGGCAGGCGTGCAACGCCATAGGGCTAAAAGGGCTTCCGCCCCCCACCCTCGTTGTGTGTCTCAGGCCGGGCTGCTGCAGCTCGGCTGCTGTGGGCTCGGCTGGGAAGTGTATGGAGCCTTATCTCCGGCACGCCCAAGTTTTTCACAGGTCTTTAAAGACCATTTGCATATTTACATACCCTTGTAAACTGGTTACTGAGGCTTAGTTTTATTTCTGGTTCCAGTACCCCCAGTGCCCCCACTCTGCCTATTCCTTACACTTGTATTTAACATTCAAGCTTGAGGTAATGCTTATTTTTTTATCATCAGGGACATCAAAATGATGAGCTGGCAACCCTAATCATAACACTGGAAGTTTGTTGCAGGATCAGCACATTATTATCCACCCTCGATCCCCGATTAATACCATAATAGCAATAGTTTAACTTATATCTGAAACCCTACACTGCCGTCAATAACATGCTGAGTTACTTCAAGTGTCTGGGAATGCACCCTGCATTCAAACTACTCACTCCTCATTCTCGCCCTTCACTTTCACGCTCACACAGCACTCACAGCCATCACAATGTACTCACACTGATCACCATGTACTCACACAACTCACCCTGCACTCACAGTGATCACTCTGCACTCCAAATGCACTTGCACTGTTTACCCTGTACCTCACCCTGCAGTCACATGAGCACACTCCTCACCCTGCCAGCCCTGCACTCATGTGACACTTCACTTATCTGTCCTCCTCAATGCTCATCTGCAATCTCACTCAAACAAGCCCATTGCTAACCAGGCGTCCCACTCTGCACTTACATTTGCACCCAAATTCATATGGTCACTTCACTCACCCTCCAGTCACTCCTCTTACCCTACTCTCACACTGTCATATAGCTCATGGTGCACTCACATGTTCACTCCTGCCAGCTACATAGCGCAGACGGTTAATGTGCCTGCTACAAAGAAAGTGTACCAAACAAATCGCAGATAGAGTGTGAGTAAACTATGAGTAGTGCTATAAAAAATAATGAAATGCTTGTCAGAAAGGTGCTTTGATGTGCATTGTTGGTGAGTGGTAGTGAGGGAATTCATGGAGAAGGAGAAAATGGAGCAGGGGTGCCAAAAAAAGACAGTTGCACTGTCTGCAACCAGTGCTAGGGCCAGCCCTGGCTGGAAATGCTAGCGCCCCCCCCCCCCGAAGTTCAGATCTAGTTGCACCCCTGGGTGTGGGGCAGTGGTGTTCAGGGGCCTCAAGTGATCCCAGGGGGTGCCAGGCTCTAGCAAAAAGGAGCATTATGGCCATAACAGTGCTTTGTTTTAAAGTGAAAAAATGAGCAGCATTAAGCTGCTCTGTAATGGGCCATGACTAACATCTTTTGTCATTTATACCCTGACTGGGAGAAGGTGTCGAAAGGAAAGAACTCCAAATATTCTTCAAAACCCCCATTTCTGATAATCACACTGTGAATACTTTACACGTTAGTAAGGCAAGCCTGACGAGAATAGCATGCTTGGCACTCATACATTTTTTAAACGGTAACAGAACTTACCTGCTGTAATGTTGCCTCTTTACCCCTTGACTGTGCCCCCTTACAGATGACTCAGACACAGTATGGATTTCAAGGGATTTATTCCTTACTAAGATCTCTTCTGCAGGAGCGCCGGCGCGGAGCTCCGTACTCTATTTGAATCGGCGCGCTAGTGCCGATCCTAAGATGGCCGCCGCCGGAAGTCCGGTGACGTCACGCCTAGCGTGCCGTCAACTAGACCGCAACACCACATCTCCTCCCTTTACAACACCAAAGTCACTGTTCCCCTTAACACACAAACAGTCTTACTTGTGGTCTAGGCTGAACTCCTCAAACCTCCTGGGGAGCATTACTCTTCTTCCGCAGCGTGTTCTCCTGCCTCCCGCGCCTGCGGTCGGGGTATCTCCCCCCTTCATCGGCTCAGCTTCCCCGTACACTTCTAGGGGCTCACTCTCACTCAACTCAGTTCCTCGGTCACCCCGTCGCGGAGTCTCGCCTTCTCCTCCTCGTGGACTCCCGGGTCCCCTGGGAGCACTTCCAGCCTCTTTCTCCGGTCTCCCATTATCGCCTGTCCCCGCCGGGGTGGCTCGGGCTCCTACCTCGCAGTCCCGCTCCCCACTCCGCTCAGTCTCGTCGATCCTGGAGCACCTTGCCATCCGATCTTGTGCCCAGATCTTCCCGTCGCTTAGTAATGCTGATGTGGAATAGGGTTCTACGACTTGGAAGGGGGGTGTGAATTTGCTGTCCCCTTTCTTCCCCGGTGAGGGTAGTTTCACCCTCACCCACTCTCCCTTCTCCAAGGCTGTTTCTTTGGTGTTATGCCTTGCGTCGTAGTAGTTCGTGTAAACGGCTTGTGCCCTCTCTAAGTTTCTGCGCACTACTGCCGGTGACCAACGACTCTGCACCGTGAGCTTCTTCCACGCTACATTGTCTCGGGTGAACGGTTCTCTTCCTCTCAGAATGCGGAATGGGCTGTAGCCTGTGGACGAGGGAGTTATCCGGTACGCCCATAGCATGCGCTTGAGTTCCTTCTCCCAGCTTGCTCCCTGACCGATAGCCGCTTGCACTGACCCCATTATCACCCTGTTGAATCTCTCCACAGCTCCGTTTCCCGCCGGGTGGTAGACCGGTGTGTGTCTGGCGGTTATACCGTTCCTGTCCATGAAGGCCTCCCATTTGGCAGACGTGAACTGTGGGCCGTTGTCACTGAGGATCCCCTTGGGGATCCCTTCCCTGATGAAAACTTCCGTGAGGAACCCCAGGATGGTGTCAGTCTCCGCATTGTCATCCACATGGACCTCTGGCCACTTCGAGTACCTGTCCACCACCACGGTTAGGTATTTCTGGTCACCGCCGGCATCTTGTATGGGGCCTAGAACGTCTATGGATATCTCCTCCCACGGGTTTTCCGGGTAGTCAAAGCGCCCCAGTGGTGGGCGCAGCACTTTCTGCGTCTTGTCTGCATTGTTGCACTGCTCGCACGTTCTGACGTGTCTTTCCACCGCGAGATCCAGCCCTGGCCACCAATAGTCTTCCTTCACCCTACTCTTCGTCTTCACGATGCCCAAATGTCCTTCGTGAGCCAAGGTAACCACTCTAGGCCTTAGCGCCTTCGGGGGCACCACTTTGTTGCCTCGGAATAGGAAACACGGGTTGTCCCCTAGCGACAGTTCTTCCCTGACTTCCCAGTATTGTTTCAGTTCTTCTCCGAGTAGCCTCTTCTCCGGCCACCCCTGTGTCACGTACGTTTTGACAGCCGTCACCTTCTCATCCGACCCGTACTCTTCTTCCCACTCCTGCTTGCTGATCGCTCTTTCGTGATCGCTCATGAACGCCACTGCATACTCGGCCCACTTCTCTGTATCTTGCACCTCCGCCGACTCCTTCGCTGCCGCTCTGCTCAGGTAGTCCGCCACGCGGTTCTTAGTGCCTGGGATGTACTCTACGTCGTACACGTAGTCAAGGAGCCGCAGGGTCATCTTCGCTATTCTCGGGGTGGCGTGCTCGTGGCCCGTGGATGTGAGCACTTTGATCAGGGGTTTGTGGTCTGTCCGCAAGAGGAACCGTCCTCCCCACAGGAACTGCCGGAATCTTTCCACTGCCCACACGACTGCCAGCATCTCTTTTTCAATCACGCTGAATCTGCGTTCATTATCGGCCAGTGTGCGGGACGCGAAGCTGATGGTCGCTGTCTCTCCTCGCGCTGACTTTTGAGTGAGCACTGCTCCGAGTCCTCGGTCGCTGGCATCCGTTGTCAGGGTCGTGGGGGCTGTGGGGTCAAACCCTTGGATGGGCACGGCCCCACAAATTTCTCTCTTCACCTCTTCGAATTCTCTCTCCTGTTCCTCCTTCCATGAGAACGCCGTTTTCTCCTTCAGGACCGCCCTCAGGTGGTGTGTCTTTGACGCGAAGTGGGATACGAACTTGCTGTAGAACTCAGCCATCCCTAAGAATGTCCGTACCTCCTCTTTGTTGGCGGGTGTGGGCGCGTCCCTGATGGCGGCTACGTTGGATGCTTTGGGCTTTATGCCTTCCTGACTGATTTCGTGTCCCAGGTACGTGACATTCCCCAGTCCAAACTTGCATTTGTCCCACTGGGCAGTGAGCCCGTTTTGTTCCAGTACCGTCATGACACCAGCGAGCCTCCGGTCGTGTTCTTCCATGGAGGCGCCCATCACCAGGATGTCGTCTTGGAAGAACTGGACCCCTTCCATCTTGTTGAACAGGCGGTACATCAGTTTTTGGAATACCGCCGCTGCCGAGGCGAGCCCGAACGGCATGCGTAGGAATTTGTAGCACCCGAACGGAGTGATGAATGACGTGAGGTGGTTGCACGATTTGTGGAGTGCAATCTGGTGATACGCGGATGTCAAGTCCACAGTGGAGAACCACTTGGCGCCCTTGGTCTTAGCTAACATCTCGTTGATGCGGGGCAGGGGGAACTTGTCCACCACTATGTTCTTGTTTAGTTCCCTGAGGTCCACACATAGCCTCACCTTCCCGTTCGGCTTCTGCGCCACGACTAATGGGGCCAGCCATTCCGCGTTGTCGATGGCTTCGATGATCCCGTTGTCCTCCAGTCTCTGCAGTTCCTCTTGTACTGCCTCCCTGGTGCGGAACGGGATGTTTCGCACTTTGTGTGACACTGGTCGGGCCCCTTCTTTGAGGGTTATCTTGTGGGTGAACTTTGTGAGCTTCCCAATGTCATCTCTGAAGACTTCGGGGAACTCCTCCTTCCACTGCCTTGCTCCCCTCTTGGGGTCGTCCTCCATCATGAGCACTTGTATGCGGCCTCCGGGGTTAAGCTTTATTTTCAATTTCCCTTGATCCTTCCATCCCAACACGGAGGGCCCTTTTTCCGCCACGTACAGTTTCCCTTCACATGTCCTGCCCATGAACTCGAACATGAGGGGGCAGTATCCTACCATGGGTATGGGTTCCCCTGTGAACGTCACTGGGTGAATGTCCGTGGGGCGCAGTCGCTGTGTTACGGCAGGAGCGAAGTCCTCTTCCCATATCTGTCTCTTTATGATCGTGTAGGGGGACCCTGAGTCTGCGACCATGGTGACTTCGACGCCCCCTATAGTCATGGCGCACCTCGGTTTCTTGTCGCCTGCGCTGTCAATCCCTAAGATTTGGTCGTCTACCATCAGGATCTCTTCGTCCTCCTCCTGCCCTTCTTGCTCTTCCTCCTTGGTTACTTCATGCGCCACGTATTTCACCTGCTGCCGCGACATCTTCCTACGGCATACTCTCTCGTAGTGCCCCATCAGCCCGCAGTACGTGCACTTGGCCCGGAACGCGGGGCACCCTTTGTCATTGGCGGCATGCCTTTCACTGCCGCACCTGTAGCACCCATTTGCGCTTCCCTGTCCCTGCGTCAGCTGCTTCGCGCCCCGGGACGCGGGCCTCCTTTGTTGGCGTGTGTCGTGCTGTTCCGCCGTCGTCCGTCTCTCGTGGCCCTTCCGGTCTTCAATCTTGCATACTGCTTGTTCCGGGTATCGGTCCTTCTTTGCCGTTTCCG
Organism: Triturus cristatus; assembly: GCF_964204655.1. Taxonomy (NCBI): domain Eukaryota; kingdom Metazoa; phylum Chordata; class Amphibia; order Caudata; family Salamandridae; genus Triturus; species Triturus cristatus. Next base: position 466,737,435 of record NC_140592.1, read on the forward strand.
CACATCTCTTGGACATTTCTGCCTTCTTCACCATGGCTATCAACGTTTTGAGAGGTTCGTCTCCGTGAGCCCACAGCTTGTCCTGGATGGACGCGTTCGCTGCGTGCATTACAATTTGGTCCCTGATTAACTCTTCCTGGAAGGCCCCAAATTTGCACGTTAGGGCCAGCTTTTGTAACGCCGCCACATACTGGTCGATTGACTCCCCCTTCTGTTGCGCTCTGTGGTAGAAGTTGTACCTGTCGACGGCTACACACACAGTTGGGCGGTAATGGGCATCCAAGTCGTCGAGCGCGTGTTGAAACACGTTGTCGTCCGCCGCGGGCCGCGCCACCTTCACCAGATCGTCGTAAACCCTCTGACCTGCTGGGCCCAAATGGTGTAGCAGCATCCTCTTCCTGCGTGAGCTCGAGAACGCAGCACCACTCTCTTCCTCCAGGGCGAACAGGAAATTCAGGAAATACGGTTTCCAATCTTCCCACGGCATGTCCGGAACCCCGGCCTTCGTGAGGAATGGTACCGGGTTCGGCAGGCCCGTCGATGAGGCACTCATCGTTCCCCTTGCCTCCGTCCGCCGCCGTACCGGACTCGAGCCACCCGATCCCTGGGTGCCGTCTGGGCTCCCTGCGTCTGGGTCGTCGCCTTGGTCCGTGGCTCCGCCGCTCGCGCGTCGACCTGTGACCCCCGCCACGATGTGTGTGTCCTCTCCACGTGGGCTCTTCCTGGGGCGGCCTCCCTCTGCGAGACTGCTCGGTGCGGATTCTGGTTCTGGATTGGCTGGTCCGCCGTGTATCGCTCTTCCTCCGCTCTCCGCGACGCTGCCGCGCTCCTGCAGGTCAGGGGTGGTGACTGTGGACGTCGGTGACTCGCCGGCACGAGGCACTCACCCTCCGAGGCAGCGCGGGGCCGTTTCACCTCCTCGTCGCCATTGTAATGTTGCCTCTTTACCCCTTGACTGTGCCCCCTTACAGATGACTCAGACACAGTATGGATTTCAAGGGATTTATTCCTTACTAAGATCTCTTCTGCAGGAGCGCCGGCGCGGAGCTCCGTACTCTATTTGAATCGGCGCGCTAGTGCCGATCCTAAGATGGCCGCCGCCGGAAGTCCGGTGACGTCACGCCTAGCGTGCCGTCAACTAGACCGCAACACCACACCTGCAATTTTTAAATAAGCGTAGACATATGTAACAATGCCAGCTTTAATAGATTATTTGAGAATATTTGGGGGGGGGGGGCTGATGATTTTTGTACTGGGGGGCGGGGGCATGCATGGTATTTAAAAGTTTGATGACCGCTAGTGGTGTGTGTGTAACGGCCAGCCCTCGGGGAGTGGCTGGGAATTATTACGTGTCCGGAAGGACACTACAGAAAGTCATTGAGAAGACAGAACAGCAGCGTGTTTCCCAGAAAACAGCCTTAGTAAGATAACAAAGCTGAAATCTGACTGCAAGTAAACTGACATTTTCCATCCAGCCCTCACCGTTAAACACTACATCTGTCAGAGTCGAGGGGACCTCGCAGCCAATCGTGGATGTAGAGGGAGGAGTCTCTAATGAAGCCGAAAAAACGGGATACACAAATTCCTAACTCAGTAAAAGCCCTCGAACCAACCGATCTGCGTCTCAGCAGCTCGCAGAAACCTTAATATCCCTCTGTCGACCCTCACATTCTACTTCCAGCTCCAAGAAACTCTGGGCCTCCTGTTGGCCATAACCACCCCTGGGGCTTCCTGCCGTTCGGTTCTTTGCTCATACTCCCAAACACCGAGCAACAGTTCAGCCACAATAGCCAACACTTCTTTTCCGGGAACCGGCTTGGGAGTTACGGAGAGAGGACGCGGAGGCCTTAGCCCAGGCGTAATATGACGTGCACGTCACGTGACGGAAGTGCCGTCGCTAAGAGGTCTTTCCTCGACTGGGAGCCAGTCCCTTCCCTTTTCTGACAGCTGGAGCCATGCAGTTCGAAGCCGTCCCTGGTGGCGGAGCCCGGCAGCGTGAGTACCGGCTACGTGAGTGTGGCGGTGCTTGTACCTCCTGCCGTCATTAAAAAGGACGGGAGAGGTTTGCGTTTCAGTGGAGGACTGGAAGGGGTTTGGTGATGTGTACTGTTTATAGCTTTTGTGTAGTCCTGGACACAATGGATGCTGCCACTTTCTCATTGGTCAATAACTATCACGTGTGTTGTCAATTTAGCGTAACTGCACGGCAGTGTGTAATAGCTCGTACAGTGAATTCTTTGTCTTCATGCAATAAATAAAGCTTTAGTGTTGTTTTCACTCCCGAACACCGTGACTTATCTCGTTATACACTGCCCAATAATTGCAATGTAAGGATTATTTGCAGTACTTATTTGGAGCTTTCGTTTCAAGTTCTAGTTAGTATATGATTGGCAGGTCCGCTAGAATTATGTGACAATGGAGCACAATTTTTGAAGGGGGATTGACAAAATTATGCAGTAAGAAAAGGCAATTTATGTGGCATAATCCGTGATCATAGTTTGCCATTTCAACGCCTATGAATAGTGTATAGGTAAAGTTGCACCTCATTACCACAAATTGATTACTAGACTACATCATTCGGGAACTGGAAGGTCATTGGTTTTGCAAAGGGTCTGCCATTGTTCAGGACCACGTTATGGCATTTTTTTAACCAAATTTTGATCCGTTTGAGGTAGAATTTCGTTTTTATGAAATCTGCAAATAATGTAGCAGAAGGTGGATTGTGTCATAAATTGGGCACATCCATAACTATGTAGAACACACAGCAGCCACTGAATTGAATAATTCCAGTGACCCAGGGTAGCCTATTTATATGGCATGTTTTACCCTGTTGAAAGGCGACGAAGCGCTCATCATGGTGGAGTCTGTAGTATGTTGTGCTTGATGTGATCCTATGTTGTTTTGATGCCATCCATGAGTGACAAGAGAGGTGCTCTGCTGAGTGATGGAGAAAGAAGTGTGGTAGGTAGGCACACAAACTATAATTTTAATCACCTGATAGCTGTAATTTACTCTGCATGTTTCGCTTATGCTTTTTAGGGCTCGCCTGAGACAGCGCTTTAGCGCTGCTCTCGCGTGAGCTTTTGTAAATGGGGGATCTGGAAGTGCAAACGAGTGCTTTCAGGCCTCCAAATACAGTGCATGTGCGCCGGGCGCGCGCACCATTTGGAGGCCTGAAAGCACTCGTTTGCTTTCACTTTCGCGGGCCGCACGGCAGTAAAGATCGGCAGTAAAGATTGCAATCTCTTTGTTCCCAGCATCAGTGAGATGCAAATGAACAAACAGCGTGAGGCCAAAGGTCTTATTTTTTTTTTAAAACAGACCAGGTCACTGCTACAGTGAAAGGAACAACAAGCATTTACACAATGCAATATGTCTCGTATTTACGCGAGTTTGAGCTATTCACATTGCAAATAACTATGCCTTTTATTTGTGTTTTCGTTTTTCAAACATAAATAAAAGGCATCGTCATTTACAATGCCAATAGCTTAAACTTGCGTAAATGCGAGACCTATTGCATTGCAAATGCTTGTTTATCTCATGATGACTGTTGGGAAAGGATGTCCCCTGCATGGTACATGGACACGTACCCAAGTCCTGAGTGCATGTTTTATCCTGACTTTTAGTTTTGGAATTGGTGTTATGCTAATCTAGGGTGTGCAGCTGTCTCAGTATGTCCCAGACAATGCGCGGTCCAGATTCTGACCTGTTGCCTGTAAGGACTTGCCCAGAATTTGCTCATAGTGCTGTTTCCCTTGGCTTTGGTTTAGCATATAAGGAGGTGATTGCAGCCCACTAAGTTGTGTGATCTTTGGTAGCTGGCCAACCCTTTTATTCTGTTCTGTTAGATTGTGCCATATTGGTCAGTCTGGTGCAAATACCCACTGATGTGTGAAAACTCAGAACCATGTGCTAAAATACTGTGTGCATATGGTATGTGTAGTAGTTGGACTATGTGTGCCTGAATCTGAGTACTGAAACCAGTGGGATTCATTTTGATTGCCACTGGTTTACCATGGCACAAGAATGAGGGTGAGGACCACTTCCTCAGATTATGGAAGTGTATTACCTGCATTTCTGTGGCTGCATGATGGGTGGTATCCAGGCACTGAAGTGAGGAGCATGCAGCTAAAGCAAGCTTTAGAAATTTCATGAACACTTTGCTAGCAGGAGGCTGCAGATTGTTTCTTTCTGAGCACTGTCATTAGGTAGATGGTAGGGGTGAAGGGTAGGACTATAGTTTTGGTTTTGTAAAGTGAGGATCTTTCAAGGTCGGTTCTACCCTTTTAGGTCGAGCCTGGGCAGTGTATGCGCTGTACTTGAGTGTGTACTTGAAGCCCCGCCCACTCTCCACCCATATTTGCCATTGGCTTGTGTCATTGTCCTCCGTAAATGCTGACTTCTGATTCATTAATAGTCTTGTTAGTCCCTCCTTAATACCGCCTTGTCTTCATTTGTAACCTCCCATTAGGACTGGCCCTTTTTTCTTCTGTTGTTACACAATAGGTCTCATTTAGTCTGTAAGCACTATTTTCTTTACCGAGTTTCTCCTACTGTAGGCATAACATGCTTTCCTGCAACATTCAGCGCGCCATGCGCGCTTTCACTTTCCAAGCAGCCCGGGACAATGACTGTCGCTTCAGGGGTGTGGAATTTAATAAAATGTCTACTTGTCCATGGGGCAGGTTGCTTCATAAATGTACATGTCCTGTAACAAAATTCACTTGTCCCTTTGGAGCCATGTAGTGCGGCGACAACTTATGGCAGCAATCTCATTATATTAGAGCTCTGATATAGCCCCTCTGATTATGCCCGGGATCATACCATAGTATTGTTTGAATACCTGCAATCCCCTTATGTAGCCGCATTTCCTCAGAGCTACATACTGGGGCTGAAGGTACTGGTAAGCAATAATTCCAGTTAGAATGCCCTTTTGAGTCTGTGCAAATCTACTAGCTTGTATGTTTTAAGGGGTTTCAACAACTCTTCTCTAATCTTTTCCCATACTGAGAAATGTTGGAAATGTATGTCTGACCATGGCAAAAGTAACCCTTCTTCCAGAGTTGAGGGAAAAAGTAGTTGGCGGGAAAGAACTTGCAAACACTCAGATTTTCACATGAGCAAACTTACACATGCATATTTGCTTATGCTAAAATGCAGTTCACAAATATTTTCTAGGAGTACTCTTTCTTGTCCCAGTTCTGTAAACTCTTGGGAATTCACAAGAGTTGTATAGCTGCACTTAATGCAAGGACATATACCATGGGTGCACTTTTGAGACTTTCTCAAATGATTGGGCCCCTAATTTGGTCTGGCCTGGACCATGACCTTTTGCATTGATTAAAATTCTGTCTCTTGCTCTCTGTATCTGTGGGCATCACTGTGAGTGACAGCATTCTGCTCTTCCAGAAGTAGCATATCGGCAAACAAAGTAGTTTTTTTCAGGGCCAGTAACTACTGTGGCGTAGTGTGCTTTTTGAGACCAACATTTTTTTTGCTTTTGCCTATGTTTGTTATAATGGTGAGGGCCGCAGCTCCTACACCATTAAGGTTTTACAAAAACCATGCCAAAACTATTGACAAAACTAAAAAGCTGACCACCAATTTCAGGCATACTGGCTTTGCCAATGTTTGTTTATTTTTGTTTAACATACTCTTATTAAAACTGGTTACACTGATTTTCCATTATTAATATTTTGGGTAAATATTAGCATGCATCAACACAAAGGTACCTGACAATTTACAGTAGTTTAGCGAAAGGAATATTTATTTTGAAAGCAAAGAATCATCAATTTTTTGTTTTCAAGATTCTGCAAATATTTGCATAAAATCAGTGAGCTTTCAGGGAGCATTATACATAGCCTCATATTGCTAAACTTTGAAAACGTGTGTATACATTTTTATACTGGAACCAGAGACAGTAGTGCAGTCAGAGCTTACATTTACTTAGAGCGCTCACCCTAATAATAAAGGCTTTCAATTAATGAACCATAAATACAAGTTTGAACAGTATTAAAATATGGACAAAGATATTAGCTTAACTGCAGACAGTGCTCTTCCATGATCCATAATGTGGTACTGCAAACTGGCAGCCAAAGGGTTTGTGCTGCAGGAGGTTGGTCTTACTTGTCCCAAGGACAAAATACACATTAAAACTCGTTGCCCTTGACCCCAAACAATATGTCCTGGGCGTCGGGCTATAGGAATTCCACACCCCTGCGCTTCCTTGAAATTAAGTAGGTCTCGCATTTACGAGAGTTTGAGCTGTTGCCATTGTAAATGACAATGCCTTTTATTTATGTGTTAATTGTCGAAACAGATAAATAAAAAGCATTGTCATTTACAATGCCAATAGCTTAAACTATCGCAAATGTGAGATCTATTGCATTACAAATGCTTGTTTCTATTCCTGATAGTTACTTCATAGAACCTGATGACCGCCAGATGCAGAAACCTCACACTTCATTGTGTCTATGTAGGGGTGCTCTAGTTTGAGGACTGGACCGGTGCTACCTACCATAAGCTGTCTCACTTACACAATGGCTGTGTCTAGAGAGCAGCCTGAGCAGAACGCTTGAAGGAGAACCACCCTAAATAAGTTCTGAAGTTTGAGACCGTGATTCTACATCTCCAGACTAAAATAAAAAATGTATATAAAATTGGGATGCGTACCACCCACTTTATTCTAGTTCCTAGTTCTTCGTGACTAAGAAAGACAGTGCAGAGTAATTGAATGACTGCTATGTGACTAGGGCTGGTGTTTGCTTGATAGCTGTTCTCTGAGAGGTGAGGGGACGTCACCAGAAGTCTGCATTTTCGGTTGGAGATGCAGAGAGTCTTCCTCGAAGTTTAGCTGCTGTGACAGTTTGCCTGGGCCTACAGGTGGAAAGACTGACCTAAAGGAGACGCCCAGCATGTTCCTGGTACGAGAAACACCCAAAGAAACCACACTGCTTGAGAAAACAAAGCCAGGTGCTGAACAGAGTCTCAGTGGTTCCATGCGAGAACCACAGAAGTCTGCTTACAAAAACACATAAGACCGAGGTGGGATGCACCTTGCGGCGTGTATTCACTCAAGTCAGGGCCGCAACTACCTGACTGTGCATATCCTAGCCAAGGGTTCACTGCAACTTTCTTCCCATGCATGTAGGTCCAGGCCGCATATGCTTTAACAAGTATCTGTGTCAGCCCACAAGCATGCTACAACAGTGAGGAGCACTCGCACAGTGGTGACAGGGTCTTCCTAGCGACGTCAGATGATACCGGGTAACCATGCTTTGAGGAGATGCCATCCTTGACTGCTTATGAAGCTTCATATGATCACCACATTCCTCTACCTATGGTGGGAGCCTCTGAGCTTGCACTGAAGGAATCCTGAATGACTAAAGATAGATTTCGTATCCATTGTGACTCCATGGATTAGAACTTGTGTAAACAATGACTGATTGCAAATTTGACTTGCTGGGAAATATAATCTGCTCACCCTAAATAAATACCAGTTTCCATTGGGTAAATATATTTACATATAAAAATGTTCCATGTAAAGTTGTTCGACGATACTGTAATAATAACATTACTAATGTTATTATTTCTATCAATATTGCATGGCTGTATAGCTGTCTTTACTTGGTAGGTCCCTTTCCCCTCTGGCATCCCTGTTGGATGAGAACTGTCCATATGCCCTTTTCTGGTATCCTTGTCATTTACTGACATCTCGAAGGGATGGTTTCCTATGAACTGATCCTTTTAACTCCAGACATTTCTGATCAACGAAAGTCTGCGTGTAGTGCAGACTTTTCCTAGTTATCAATTGAGGAGGAAGCAAGTGCTGGCAAACTTGCCCTGTTCACATTCTACATCTAGCAATACCCTGACTTCCTTCACCACAGCAGAGAAATGAACAAGAGAGAGGTAGGGCGGCTTCTTTCCTGATTCAAAGGCATTAAACCTATTGAGGCAAGTAAAATATAACTTATCTGCTGGTGTAAGTTGCCCACATTTTGTTAGTTGACAAATTAAGCCAAGTAAATGCGGATCGGAGAGTTGGATCAATGATTACATGGCCACCAGGCATATGGCAGAACTCCATATAGGATGGCCATGGGATTTGTTTTTGATGGGGAATGCCCTTTTCTATGAATGATGGGCCAAGCCAATGTAAGAGTTGGGTAGTAACAACTATGCCACTGAAACAGGACTACAATTCCTGCTACATAGACTGCCATTTCAGAGCTCAGATGGACATCATAAATGTTCAAAACTCCTTACACTTGTGCTAAAGTTATGTTATTATCACAATGAAATCTTCATTTCACATTGTATGACTTGTATTTGATCTGTCCGCTTTTGTACTATGCTGTGCTATAAAGAACTCGGCCGCCATGGTCTTGAAGCACTAAATCAAGGACCAAAAAAAAAAAAACACTTTCTAGTCTATGAGCAGAGCACAACTAAGCCAAAGATCTTCATGAGAAATACATTTGAATACTTTCACAGGCCTTCTATGAACTCTTACTATTAGTCCATACCTCTTAACTGCTGCACAGAAATTGAGCCCCCAGCACACTGTCAGACTGATGTACATTTTATATTCCTTTCATCGTGTAGTATATTGTGTTCCCATTCCCGGTACGTGTGAGCTGGTGACTGCAATGCTGATGGTGAATGATGTCATAGAATGTTGCTGTTTATGGTGTGGAATGGAAACTCGGACATATGGAGGATTAGAGGGAGAATGGACCCAATACGACCCCCACCCTATTGTTGCTGTAACCTAAGGGCCTAACATCAAATAAATAACTTCCCACCTGAATGGCTTCAGACTCTTGTGTGAAGACCCCGCCTTTAACAACTACATTTTGGCAACGAGTTATTAAGGACCTGCATGACATGCCCGTACACTCTAGTGGGAGTTGAGACCCATTTCTGAAGAGGAGGCCTGTTGTGAGAAGGAGAACGTCCCTGTGACCATGGAGGAATAGTCTGGGAAAAGAAGAGTAGGGCTAGCTCCATGGGCATAGGAGACAGAAATGAGAATGTGTTGGTCTAGGGTATACTGGGCCTCATGTAGGTAAATAAATTTTACCGGTTCTTAAATACCGAGCCGTACCAAATCGGTAAATTAGAATCGGTAAGTTATATGTAGGTAAAAATTCGGTAACAGTTACCGATTCGGTAACATTCGGTAATCACGAATCGGAATTCACCGAATCGGTAAATACCGAGGTGGTATTTACCGAATCGGAAAATACCGAGGTGGTATTTACCGAATCGGAAAATACCGAGGTGGTATTTACCGAATCGGAAAATACCGAATCGGTATGTACGGATTCGGTAAATAAAATCACATGACTTGACGAAACAGCTAATCCTGTGCAACGACAGCCCACCCAACCAGGAAGTGCCCACCCCCAGGCAGGTGTACATAATTAGCCGAAGTGGCCACACCCAGGCAGGTGTACATAATTAGCCTACCCTGGAGAGGCTTGGAGTGCAGAGGAGAGGCAGGGAGCCGTTGCATGTGCGCGCGGGTAAACGAACAGCATGTCCAGCCAGAGAACACAGAAAGACGGAGGGGAAAGGAGGAGGAAGCTGAAATTTAGCCCCAAGGAACTCCAGGTGCTGGTGGAGGAGGTGGTGAAGCAGCACCAGAAGCTGTTCGGAAGGCAATCCCTGCAAGTGCCTGAGGTGGAAAAGCGCAACATATGGCTGGCCATCCAGGCGCAGGTCAATGCTGTGGGAGTGACCCACAGGGACATTGAGGTCCTCAAAAAGCGCTGGTATGACCTCAGGATTGTAACCAAGAGGAAGATGGGCGACATCCAGAAGGAGGCCAGCCAGACCGGAGGTGGAACCAACAGGGCACCTGCCCTCACCGAACTGGAGGAGCTGGTGGCGGCCACAATCGAGCAAGAGAGCGTCGTGGGTCTTGGGGACGCCAACAGCTCTGCCAGAGCCGCAACACACCAAGGTAAGACGAAAGCACAGCAATGTAGCCCCCCCTACCCCTATCCCACATCCCCCAATTGTGAAACGACAATCACACTGCAGTCCACACGTGTCAGTGCAGACAGGCAATGCATTCCGGGAGATGTAGTCAGGGCAACACTAACCATGACGTAAATGTTACAGGGCAACAAGGCATGTCACGCACTCGAGGCACAAGGAGACAGGGGACATATTGGAATGTGAAATGATTTATTGTGACGCTTGCAATGCAGCCCTTCGGGGACACTGAGCCAATGTTGTATTTCTGTCCACAGATGTGACATCATGCAGGACAGGGCATGCTGCAGGAGAGACGGCACACCGGCCACATAAATCACCTCTAGCCAGCACAAGTTCAGACCAGGGAGCAGGCCCACTGGCAGCCGCACCACCAACACAGCCAGCCTCGCCGCACACAGAGCCAGCATCACCTCACCGAGAGCCAGCATCACCACCACCAGAGCCAGCATCGCCACTCATGTTCGATTCACCGGCCACATCTCCGCTTGCAGGCGTGAGAATGAGGAGGCGTCCAGCAGCCAGGCTACGAGCCTTAGACACCTCGTCAGACGACAGCATGGGCCCAGAAGACCGCACCGGGCCCCAGGAAGGGAGCCATGCCACTGTGCCCCACACCTCACAGGCAGCACAGACGGAAGCAAGAGGGCGCCGCAGGTCGCGTGTCCAGAGTCCACCAGCACCCACTGACGGCCATGGTGTCTTCTTGGGGCTCGAGGGCCAAATGTTGAAGCAACAGCGCCTGCAATCAAAGGCAGTCATGTCAGTCCAGAGGCACATGCGGGTGATGAAGACAACATTGGTCAACATGGACACTAACATTAGCGGCATGGCTGCGGGCATTCGGGACATGTCCCAGTCTATCCAGCAGTTGTGCAGCAAATTAGATGCTGACATCGAAGCACGGCGCCGGGAACGCCAGAGAAGGGACACTACCAGCAGGGCACTCAACCGTCTGGCAACTGCCACTTCTCTACTGTGCCGGCGCTCTGTGACGATGCAGGAGGGCCTAACACAGTGCTGCAGCGACCTGTCTCGGGGGATGGTGCAGGTGACAAGTGCACTAGGGGTGCTATTGACTAGTCAGGCGTCGACAACTGCTGCAGGGGATGCTGCGGAGAGCATCGACACCAGCAGCAGCATCACACCCCCCGTCCCAGAAGCACGCAGGAGCAGCTTGGGGTTGGCTCTAGTGAGGATGCACAGGCCGTGCAATCCACCACTGCAGCGCGTATGCGCAAACATTGATGTAGCCCTGCTTAGCCCCTTCCCATTGGGTGACGTAACCCTGGACATACTCCTTGTATAGATGGTATATTGCCAGATTGGCCTGTTCATGTGTTCATGGCGTGGTGCCACATTAAAACTACGTCAGGACTTCTCACAACTCGCTGTGTCCCCTTACTTACTCAGAAATAGTTGGATGTGATCTCTGCCCGTCTCTCTCTCCCATCGATTGCAGTTGGCACTCTAGCTGCGTTGCCCTCTGGCTGGCCTGACTCATCCTCGTTGTCCTCAAAATATGTTAGTTCCACATCTGTACCTTTTTTCGTGGCAAGGTTGTGCAGCATTGCACAAGTGGCAATAATCTTGCAGCAGGTGATGGGTTTGTACTGGCGTGCGCCTCCGCTCTTGTGCAGGCAGCGGAACCTGCTCTTCAGTAGTCCAAACGTGCGCTCCACCACATTGCGTGTTGATTTGTGTGCCACGTTGTATCGTCTCTCACTCTGGGTTGCTGGGTGTAGGTAGGGAGTGAGGATGAATGACCGGCATGCATATGCACTGTCGCCTGGATGAGTAAAAGGGAACCATCAGTAACATGCCTCATGACACTATGATTTGCAGGTTTCAAGGGGCGTCACTGTTACTTACCTAGCAGGTATCCCTCTCCGAATTCTCCGGCACTCAGTCGTGTGTATATCCCACTGTTCTGGAAGATGTAAGAGTCGTGGGTGCTCCCAGGAAACTTTGCAACAATATCTGTGATGATGTTCCCTGCATCACAGATCACCTGCACATTGATGGAGTGGGTGGACTTCCTGTTCCTGTAGATGTGCTCTGTATCAGCTGGTGGACAGATTGGGATGTGTGTACCATCAATACAGCCGATGACATGGGGGAACTGTGCCATGTGATAAAAGTCAGTTTTTGTTTTCTGCAGTGCAGCCTGTGTGTTCGGGAAGCTGATGTAGTGGTGCATTCTCTGCATCATGGCATCCAGGAACTTCCTGAAGAAACGTGACAGGCAACTCTGGGATACCCCACCCACCGCAGCTATCACCACCTGATAACTGCCGGATGCCAACAGATGTAGGCTGCAGAGCACCTGCACATGTGGGGGTATGGCGTGCGCCCTTCTTATTGGATGGTCCAGGAGTGGGTGTAGGTCCCTGATTAAGTCCATGATGGTTTCGGGGTCTAGCCTGTACCTCTCATGTATCTCTGCATCAGTCAGCTGGAATAGTGTGATGCGCTGTCTGTAGATTTGTTCCTCCCGTCGCCACACCCTCAGTCCTGCTGCCTGTAGACGTAGGCGCCTTGCAATGACGTACATAGCGGCCATGTTGTCCACGCTGTTGCATTTTGGGTTTGCTTTTATCCATTGTTGATGGTTACCACCTGCTTTTAATCCGTGTTAATTACCGACTCTTATTTACCGATTTTACTGGATTTCTTAATTACCGAGTGCTCCTACATGTCATTTTAAATTTTACCACTTCTTATTTACCACTTCATGTTTACCGATTCGTTAATTATGTCTTCGGTAAATATGAATCGGTATTTTAGAATTCGGTAAATATGATTCGGTATTTACCGCCTCATATTTACCGAAAAGTGGTTTTTGGACTCCTACATCTCACTTGTCTGGATACCGGTCGGTAACGGCATATTTACCGAAAATCGGCCGTTACCGACCGGTATTTGGCTACCTACATGAGGCCCACTGTGTCCTGTAGTCCTGGGAAGTTAAAACATCGCCTGCCACGCATTTGTCCAGTTTCATTCACTCGGTTGATCAACAGGGTTATCTGGCATTCATGGAGTTTGTGTTTATTATGTGTCTTCTGTTAAGAAATATGGGTTGTTTCCCACTAACTGTGTGATTTATGAGTTTGGAAAACAGTTTGGTTGGTGATTCTTGCGTATTGATATGCACCATATACACTTCATAGGTAATGCATTTGGGTTTGTAATTCTCTGGGTAAATTGACTTCTGTTGTTTCTTAATAGCAGATTGTGTTCTGGTTGTAGTGTGTTTAAAGCTTCAAGACAAGTTGGGAAGTTTAAATTAACCATCAGTAGGTTGCTTTGTGTGTACTGTGTAAGCCTTTACTTTCCATTCCATCTGAAGTCTGGTTAGCAGTGAGGGCTAAAGAACTTAATATCCATGTGCATTCGTTTTGTTGTGTAGATACTGCTGTTGTACATGTTTAAATGTCGGGGATGTGGGTAAGAGTAGTACCCCATTGTGAGAGAAGCAAGTAGAGTACTCGTCTGTTGGTGCGAACTGGGGAAAGAGCAGTATCCTGTCACTAGAGGTTGCATGGGGAGTACCCCATGGCATGCAAAGTTGGGGAAGTATAGAACCCTTTTCATGAGAAAATGCATGGGAGAGTATCCTATGATGTTCTAAGTTGGGGAAGAGTTGTACCCTGTCCTGAAGTTGCATGTGGCAGTACCCCATGGGTGCAAGAGGGAGAAGTGAAGTTCGAGATCTCAGGAGGTTACAACAAGAAGCACCCAGTGGAGTGGGAATGTAGGGAATTGTAGTACCTGTGATGTTATGGCTAATGGCCAAAAGTTTGCCCTTCATAATGTTGTACGAATTGAATATTTGACAGGTGTTTTATACAGGAGATGGTGTATGTTCATGATTGCTCTGTTGTTCATTTTATTCAAGTTGCATATACGGCTTGAGTTGATCAGTGTTGTGTTTGAATGGTAGTGTTTAATGTCTCTGTGGTGTGTTGTTCGTGAGTACTTCTTTACCTGCTGACATGGTCGGGTGCTAATGGTGTTATTGCTTGGTTACTCTAGTGTTTGCTTGTTGTACTGTGCCAAAAACGTTTCCACATGTGTGTACTTGAGGCTGTCATCATTGTGTTTGGGAGACATCCCGAATTCTTCAGTGCAGTTTCCAGAGGGTGTGGTACTGGGTGCAGATTAAGTGTTTTCTTCGACTTGGCAATTGTTCATGTTGGTTAGCTAGTGTGACTGGGCGTGGGGCTGTCCTTTTGTTTGCTTTCTCCTTTTGGGGTTGTGTGTGTTGCTTGTGGAAGATGGAAGAAGCATGAGAGTTTTTGGATTTACTCTTGTAGTTTAGTACTGTCGGGTGACCTGTATGAGAGTAGTTCTGATGACAGGTTTTGAGTTGAAGTCTGCTCAAGGGAGTCTTGAGTTAAGATGGTGCATTGTTAATCTTGCAGTCTTTTACTTTTGTTTTAGCCTTGAATGGCTAGACTTGGGGGTGACTGAGAAACACTTTTTCGCAGGGTTCTGTCCCCTGGCTGTCATAACTACATATCCTGCGTGCATAAATACTACATAGTGTCATTGTGTCTATGCAGGCATGTTGTGGTAAGGCTTCATGTCCAAAGAGGTCATAAGATTTGCATGTTTTTGATCGTTGTGCACAAGTTGTCACAACCTAGTTGTCTTGTTTCTTTGTTTGACATGAGATCTGGTGAGCATCATGTCTTGAACTATCGCAGAATTTCTGTAGCTGCTAACTGTTGTCTTTGTGTGTCTGCGTGTGTATTGGATAGCTTAACAGGTTTTTGTTTGTTGAATGTGTTAACCAGATAGCTTGGAGATTGAGTGATTGCGAATGATTGCCAATGCATTATGTGTGCAAGAGAATGGCTGTTCTTTTTATGTTTTTAAGAAAGGGGATTGTGAAGTCCAGTCATGTGTAGTAGCCTGTGCATCCCCATTTCCCTTTACGAATTATATCTTTTATTGTTGTCGATCAGAAGTGTGTGTAAAGAATTGTATACATTTTTCAAAAAACACTTACAAAAAGCAAGACTTTGCATTTCCGATCAGCACAAAAATAATAATGTTACTTAGAACCCAGATGTTTAAAAGTCCCCATTATTCACATTTTACTGAACTATATTTTTTGGTAGTGTACATACCCCTGCCCCCCAAAATAATCTACCCCAGCCTTTCCAAATACAAAAATACCTGACCTCGTGCTACCCATTTTCACCACCCTCTGAACTGAAAATTAACTACCTGGCCTCCTGCCATCCACCTTCATACACTCTGCACCATTCCACCCCTTCGAGTCCAAAGCAGTGTTCCCTGTTTAGGTCTTGCCTGAGCCAGCGCGCATGCGTTGCTCTGCGAGACATTTAGTAAGGGTTTTAAACGTTGGAACACACGCTCGTGCGTGTGCTTTGGTTTTCTTCACCCGCTATTGGCCTTTGCATGCGTCTTTCTAAGAGAAGACAGCATGCAATTGGACAAAGGCGGGTGCATGTCCCGCATTCTCTTTGCACTGGCCTAGGGTCCGCGGGAGCGAGCACGGCTTTCCTCCCTCATCATGGCGCATTAAGCACAGCGTGCACTTTCAGCTCCAAACGCGGTCGCTTTCACTTTCGCGTACCGCGCTTGTTTTATTTATTTATTATTTTCTTTGTGAGCCATTCTCACTGCAGGCACAACATTTATTTTTTATTATTAACAGAGCATTGCGCTTTGATGCGCTTTAAAAAATATTTTATTAACGGAGCATTGTGCTTTGAATTTTAAATGCAGTACTGGGCTGTGCGTGAGCTACATGAACGGATATAATAGTCTCTTGCTCTACAACGTCTGCTGGCTGTTTGTTTAGCAAATTCATACAGCGCAAACTGAACTCTAGTAGTAGAGACCTTTACAAGACACCCACTTACATTACATGAGCCACTCTCACTGCAGGCACAGCTTGTTTTTTTTTTATTAACAGAGCATTGTGCTTTAATGCACTATAAATGTTAAATGCAGTACTGGGCTGTACAGAGCGATCATCATGCATGATTAATCAATTAATCTCCCCATGGTCCCCCTGTTTACTAAAAATGGGGTACTAAGGAACATTCACATGCTCTATAGGAAGGGACCACCCCGTTAAATCTACTCGCCGATTTTTGTTTCTAAGGTTCGGCCTCTTTCTGCTCTCCCATGTGCCCCCTTCGAGATCCTCCTCTCCTTCAACATTCTGCCAGCAGCCTCCTACCCAATAGTCCACCACTTCCACCGCCAACACGTCCACCACCACATCCTCCACCACCACCACCACGTCCCCGACCACCATGTCGTACACCACCACTTCATCCACCACCACCACGTCCACCACCACCCGTTACAGTTAAAGTGTCACTGGAGGGCAGGGGTAATAGGAGTGTCAACCCTGGCTGTACATAGGACATTTAAGGATGCATTGGGTGCGACAAGATGGGAATAGGGGCTAGAAGTAGTACACCAGACCCAAGATACATTTTGAAGAGGAGCAATGTCACAGGGGCTTCTGTAAAAGCACTCACAGCATGTCTACCTCACAGTGGCATACCTGCAGAAGCCACTCACTCAAAACTAGCATTGGCATAGCCAATAGGTCTCGCCTTTGGGACCTTTATAAGTGTTTAGCCATGCAACAGTTGATGTTGTTGCACCAAGGATTTTGTGCTGGATATCTAAACACTTCTAAGGTCCCAAAGGCGAGACCTATTGGCTATGCCAATGCTTGTTTTACATTAAGAGTGGTGAGCCAGCACCACATTAATAGTGGCTCTGTGAGCGCTTCTTGTCAGCGTGGCTTCATTTCTCCTATCAGTGCAGGTCTGAAGAAAGCTGCAGTGACAGGAGAAAATGTAGTTGGTGCAGCCACAGTGCCACTTGGTTGCTCCTGTCTCCCTTGGGTCTGTGGAGATCTGGGAGAAGGCAGGTGAGACCGCCAAACACCATTCCACTGCTGCGCTCTGGTCTCCAGAGTCCTGGCAAAGTAGCAGAACAAAAGGGAAGCAAGTGCTTCTGCTGGGTGACATCACAACCATGGTAAACCACTGATGTGATGTCACTGCAGTCAGTAGCCAGAACCATCCAGTCCATAAATATCTCCTTCACTGAACATTCCTCCTCTCTTAATTGCTGCTCCTGGAGGGATAAGTACCTTTTCATATTTTTAAGCAGCATGTGTTTGGTAGTACTTTTTTCATATTTGATAATTACAGTAGAGATGTAAGGAGGGTATGATGTTGGCTTAAGATTATGGTAGGGAGCTAAGCTTCTAATTTATGGAAGCAAGGGGTTGTTGCTTAGATTAGAGTAACACCTAGTATGAAGAAAGTAGCTGGTTCAGTTTATTTTTAATGTTGAGTGGCTGGTAATGAGTGGGAAATGCAAGCACAACGGTTAAGATTGTGAGGCAGGAGGAGTTGTGTGGGTAAAACACTGGTTTGCTTTTGTATACCTTTGAATGTTAGAGCCGCTCAAAGTCTCGGCTCGTATCAGGTGGCTTTCACAGGCCATTGTGCTCTGGAGCACGACTTAGCGCTCACCAGGCTGGAGCACGCAGCCTTACCTGAGGCAGATGGCGCACTGGTCTGCACAAGAAGGAGGAAGACAGCTGTACGTGCATGGGCAGAGCGAGTATGATGCTCCTGGGCATCGTGAGCTGTATTAGATAGCGCAGATCGTCTCGCAAGAGGAGGGCGGCCATATTAAGTTGGGCAGTGGTAGGTAGGGTAAAAGGAGCAACATGCTAGTGTGTAGACGTTTGAATGGATGATTCTGTAAATGATCGTTGACAGGATTGTTTATTCTTTGAGATTTACAGGATCACTATTGTTTTTTTGGGAGAGGTTAGTAGTTGAGGAATATTTAAGGTGCCTGTTGGCTTGGAAGTGAATAGGTTGTGCAGTTTTTAAGGGAGTATGAAAGCTAAGCAAGGCAGTGGTTTTGCGGTTACTGGTGCAATGGTGAATGAAGAAGTAGTGAAGAGGCTTGTACAGCATGAGATGAGGAAACGGGTAGAGGAACCAGTGGAAAGCTTTCTGAAGAGTAGGCAAAAAAAGGATTTGGAGTCTGGGGAAGAATTCTATTCTTTTTCTGAGGGAGATGTGGAGATGTAGGAAGAAGGTGCAAAAAAGACAAGCCACATAGAAGTAATTGTGGTGTCAAAAGGTAAAGATAGCTTGAATGCAATTACAAAGAAGGGTGTCTGTGGCAGCACACAAAGATCAGGTGTACTTGACGGCACGCAGGGAAAGGGTGCCCTTGGTGGCACACTGTGGAAAGAAGACTTTGAGGGCGAGATGAACATGTCTGGCATGGATAATGAGAAGGAGATGGATACGCATGTATTGGCTTTGCATCAGGATGATGAGTTCATTGAGTATTTGAGGCTCTTAAGGTGACATACTCATCAGAGAGACATGTTCACTCTCTTGAATATAAAGCATCCACAAAGTTGTGATTAGTGGCCTATTGATCATGTAGGGAAATTTATAAATGAATGGAATAGAAAACCTTTGGATAAGGAAGTGCGGAGAGTGATGAAGGAAGAGTGCTCCAGATCAGTCATTAATAAGGTGTGCAAAACACCAACTTTGAATCCGCAGCTTATTCGTTTATTGCTCCACCGAGAAAAGGACTGGAACGTTCCTTGAAATTTTGCCAAGACAAGGTTTTGGACGTTTTGGGTTCCTTGGCCAGTATATTAGATCTGGCTGACTAGGCATATGTAATTGAGGAGTGGGTTGATTAGGAATTGCTTAAGAGGTTGGACCCAGAGAACTGTGGTCATGTTAGGTAATGCTAATGCCAGATTGTTGGCAGAGAGAAGAAGTGCAATTCTGATGAAAATAAGTCCCAAACTGGGGGGCATGGCACAGAAGGATGTTGGCGAGGATGCTAAAGGGTTGCTTTTTTCGGAGAAGGACTAGTAAAAAAGTATTGGGATGTATTTGAGCATTTCATCGCCTTGGATAAGGTGGAAGGGAGCATGAGAAAGGTGTTTGGAAGTGGTGTTTTTGGCAGGGCCAATAGGGTGGGACCCGCTACTGGCCAAGGAATACAAAGGTCCCAGTACAATTCCCAGTATTGCAACCAATTTAGAGGCAGATGTTCCCAAACATCCTCCGATTTTTACCCTAGCAAAGGAAGAATGGGTAGACAAGGGTGAGGAAGGTTCACGAGGGGACGAGGCCAGCTGCAAGGTGAAGGACCAGTTGAGTACGGATACTATAATTTGTTGAATAAGAACAAAAGTAGGAGGACGTTTGATTCTTTTCACAGGAGAATGGAAAAAGTTACAGCAGGATCCTGCGGTGTTAAAAGCAATACATAGGTATGCAATAGGTTTTGTGAGTTGCCCACAACCAGAAGCAAGTGAAGGGAAATAAGAATGTCAGACAAACAGGAGTTTATTGTAGATCCAGAGATAGTTGCTCATTCAGAAAGGTGCGATAAAGTGCATAGAAGAGATAGCAAAGTGCTTTATGAGCAATATATTTCTAGTCAACAAGGAGGAGAAAGGATGACGGCTGGTCATAAACCTCAGAGCTGAACAAGTATTTAGTATACAGACATGTTAAGATGGATTGAATCCATTATCTGAGGGATCTGTTGATGGAGAAGGATTGGCTAGTGAAATTGGATCTAAAAGATGCGTATTTCACTGTACCAATGGAGGAGAGTCGAAAATATTTGTAGTTCCTTTGGAAAAAGAATCTTTATCAGTTTCAGTGTCTTTCATTTGGCTTATCTTCAGCACCTTGGTGTTTCACGAAGGTGATGAGGGGGTGGTTGTGTCATATTTCCATCAGAGGAAGAACTGAGGAAGGAGTTGATGTAGGTGTTGAGAAAGTTGAAGTACTTAGGTTTTTTAGTGAACAAGGAGAAATCCTTACTAGTACCATCTCAGAGAATGGAATGTTGGGGTTTCCAGGTAGGTAAGATAGAGAGTATGTTGCTGCTACCAGAGAAGAAAGTGAAGATGACAAAGAATGAGCACCATCAGATTCTGAAAATGGTTTTTAACACTAAGGGAATTGGCAAGGATAGTAGGTTTGCTGTCTTCTTCAATACAGGCCATATTTCCAGGACCCCTTCATTATCGAGCTTTGCTGAGGCTGACGGGAGGAGGCGTGGAGGAAAGGATTATGGTATCGAGACAGAATTTCTTTGAGTGCGGAGGTGAAGGAGGAGTTACTATGGTGGATGAACAATATGGAGGTCCAGGATGGGCGCACAATTTTTGGCAGTGCTCCAAATTTTGTCCTACAGACAGATGCAAGTTTAAGTGGATGGGAAGCACATTTAGGGCAACAACAGACAGATGGAGTTTGGTCAATGGAAGTGAAGTCAAGACCTATAAATTGCTTGGATTTGACAGCCGGGTTCTTGCATCAAAAGGTATCAGGAGAAGTCTAGAAGGACAATCTGTGTTGATGAAGATGGACAATGTGTCAGCAGTGGCATATATCAACAGATGTGAGGGGGGGGGGGACATGGTCCAGAGATTTGAAGAATTTGGCAAAGGAATTTTGAGATTTATGCTTGGTGCACAGGATAGCAGTGAAAGCAGAGTACCTACCAGTGGTTTTAAATTTAACCACATATTGGAATTCGAGGCATTTGAGAGATTATAGTGGTTTGAATGTTGGAACGGAGTTGTTTGTGCAGGATAGACAAGTTATGGGGTCCACTAGAGGGGGACCTATTTGCGAGTTGACTGACTTAGCAGATGGATAACTATTTCATTTGTATGCTGGATCCTATGGCATCAGCGATAGATGCATTTGAGCAGGTATGGAGGAGAAGTGCCTATGCTTTTCCGATCTTCGCGATGATACAGAGAGTGCTCTTGAAGTTGAGGCAGGAGAGGTGTCCGTGTTGGTGACACCATTTTGGGTGTCGTAGGTTTCGTTCCCAACAGTGATGGCATAGCATGTGCAGAACCTTTTTTGATTCCAGCAAGGGAAGGACTTCTAAAGACAGCAGAAAGATAGGATCATCCTTTGGTACAGAGCAAGGTGCTGAACCTTCTTGTTTGGAGGGTATCAGAAGATCAAGCTGTCTCAAGGGACTTTCGAATAGGGCTGCAGAGTTGCTTGAGCAGTCCTGGGCACCAGGAACTAGGAGTAGTTATAGAGGAATTTGGAGAATATGGACTAGTTTGTGCATGGAGAGAGTTTGAATCAAGTGGAGGCTCCTATAGTGGAGGTAATGCATCTTTTGGTAGAGAAGTTTTAAGAAGGATTGGGATATTGGACAATTTATTGTTACAGGTCTGCGATTTCTCTAGGTCATTCACATGTAGATGATGGGTCGGTGGGCAGAAATGTTATGGTGTTTAGAATTCTAAAGAGTATGAGTTTAAAAAGTCCTCCTAAGGCACACTACAGTGTTGTTGTGGGATGTCAATGCGGTGTAGTCACTGTTTTTGACTTGGCCTGTGAATGGATATTGGATTTGAAGACCCTTTCCAAAGAATTGACAACTTTACTGTGTTTATCATGCAGGAGAGTTTCAGATATGAAAGCGTTAGAGGTAAGTAACCAGGTAATCGACCAGGACTGGGTGTATTTTGAGATCTGGATGAGAACAAAGACAATGTCTGAGTCCATTTATTATCCGAGAATTCCAAGAAAAGAAGTTGTGTGTCATGAATTGCATGAGTGAATATGAGTGCAGAGTATTGGAATTTAGAAAACATAGGGAAAGTCAGTTATTGATATCTTGCGTAAAACCTTATGTTGTGGTAAGCAAAGCAACGATTGCAAGATGGGTGAAAGATGTCATGAAAGAAAGTGGTATTGTTCAAATCACACTCTTTGCGAGGAGCTATGGTGAGCAAGTTGTATTTGTCTGGTGGGCGGTTGGAGGAAATTTTAAAGGCAGTTAACTGGACAAATGTAATTATTTTTGCAAAGCATTATTTCAGAACAACACGTTTCAAATGTCGTTTTGAAGGGCTTCCAACATGTGTGCCTCCGGTCTTGAAATTAAATGGCGATTCTCCAAGCAGAGTGAAATGAGAATCAAGATTTCGTGTGGAGAGTTGCCATTCTTTACCTGCTGCTGTAATATACTGCCCGCTGTCATTACCTTCTTTAGACAGTTCCTGCGCCGCCAATAAGATCGTTTATTTATGTTTGTTAGAGTTTTTGCACCGGATGAAGAGTACCCTTTACACAGTGGTGGGTTTCCATCATTTTCTTGGTTCTAGCAGAAGGCAGGCTCAAAGATGTCTGCTGAACCTCATTATGCACCATTTTGTTTAATTTATATGGGCCCCTGTATAATTCTGACTTGGAGGCATCACCTTGCACTTAACCACATTAATCATCTTCTGCCAAAGACCTGCTCGTGTTTCAAGGGAGTCAATGTCCCTTTAAATAATGATTGTATCTCAATGAGGTTAAGGAAAAAAATCACGTGGACATAGTGTAATTAACTTCTGAATTGTGATACTAAATTATTTTTTTAATATGTATGTAACATTATTTTTAATGTTTGCACAACGTTTGTATTGTTTTATGTTCATTGTACTTTTATGGTTTTTGCTATGAACCGAATAAGGTAATTTTGACTGACTGACTGACTGTATCTTGCAGTGCCTTCCCTTGACAATGATCCAAAGTGGATTAGAGTAACCCTTCATGTTTAACTATGAATGTTACAGCTCGACCCAACATGGAAAGTTCTGGGCGCCCACTTCATGCCACCCACCACTAAGAAGCTGCAGCATTATTCACAATCCTCCCTGAGCTTTTGCAACACATTGGGAGCTCATTTGCATAGTCTCTGTGATTAAATGTATTAAATAACTAGTTATCTTTTTTATGTGTCAATTTAGAGTAGGCGTTTCTTATTGATCGGTTGTAGTTTGGGAGTGATTTCCCAAGTGGTAGGCCAGGCTGATGGCATCCACCTGGAAGGCTTTAATAAGTGGCAGAGACTGCCCTAATTGCTGCTTGCACGGTCGCCTTCTTCTTGTGTTTCCATTGCAATGCTTTGGACTGCCTGTGGCTTAGGATACCCTATCCCAAACTGATGCTTCATGCATGTACTTCTATTGTTTGTTCTTTGTGAGCTGGATAAAAGAATAGTGAGGGGGTAGTAAGTGCGACTTGATTCCTCGGAGGTTAAGGCATCCCTATTTCCATTACCGAATACCCTTCCTAGACACCCCCTTTCACCTCTTCTTCCTATAAAACCCAGTTCGGTCTGCATGCATGGGCTATGGTCTAACAGGATGTGGCAGTCTATTCAACAGATTAATCCAAGCTACAGGACACCCGCTAGCCAAAGTGCCTTTGTAATCTTAGGCCTGTCCTTTTCTAAGTTCACTTCTTCAGCTGCTTGTGAGAGCGGATGCTCACTTTTTTTGTTTGTTTTGAAGGCTTACAGGCTCACAGATGCCAACAGAGCTTTGACATAGAGACCCCTATAGTACTGATTGCATCTTTAACTAGATCAACCTTCTTGCAACAAAGCGGGTCCAATGCAATAGTGTTGCACCAAAATGACCAGCCAAGCCCTGAATTGCATAGCTACATTTTGCGATCAATTGCAAGATTAAGGTGCAGTACTGGTGACTTACCCAGAATCTCCTGCCCATGCTTGGTGTTGCCTCTTGAGTCTCCTCCGAGTGACACAGCCCTTTTAAAGGCTGCCCATCTGTCTTGTATCATATAGTTAGAAGAGCAAGCCAGAAGCAATCATGGACATGAGAAGAATGTGGTCATTTTGTATCTACCTCTGCACCTTCTGGTACCAATAGGGATGCTGTGTTTTCGTTGCCATCCTGTTTTCTAAGCAACCTGTATAAATGGATGACTGTGGATGGTATATACTGCAAGCACAACAAAGCCAAGGGTGGATAAATAAGTCTGGTGCTGCTGAGAACGTAATAATAATAGTGCACCACCGTCAAGGTTTCATTTCTAAAACCTAGTCTTAGATGAACTTTAACAGTTTCTTCTGTGATAATAGAATCTGTAATCCTTTCCAGAGCATTTTCAACTCACAGATCTAAAGTTGTTAGCTTCAGACTTTGCACCTTTCAGATACATTGGACTTAACATCACTTTAATCTCTTAAAGTGAGACTGTTTCAAATGAAATGTAGGCCCACGCATTAGGTCAAAGCCTAACAGCACAATTTTCTGGTAGCACAGACCTATTGGGGAGATGCTGAAAACTTACCTAGGAATACATTTTGCCGACTGCTTCCCATTTATTTTGTGTTTTGTCACTCGCATTTGCCCTTCCATGGAGCATAGCCTTTTTACCATCTCTCTGATTGGCTATTTTTATGCTTCCACCAGTGTCTGCTTTTCAGGAACTATTTATTTTTATATTTTCACGAAACACTTCATGAGAGTGCATGTTTTTTTTTTTCCCAGTTGTCTCCTTTGTGTAATTCTCTTCCAACCTCCAGTGCTCCCAAGTTGCTTCCTCTCTTGGCATGCTGTCCACATTGTTGTCTCACTTCCCTCCTTGCTGGTTCATCCTCTGCACTCTCCCCACCCTTATATTTCTATCCCAAGCTCCACTTTCATCCCTCTCACCGGTGTGCTGTACCTCAACACCCTGATACTAGAACCTGTTCAGTCACCATATCTCCTTTGATGCTATTGCTTTTTCCCTGTAAATGCTTTTTCCCTGCCCACCCTCCCTCCGCTGATGCTTTTTCCCTGCACCCCCCTCCCTCCCCTGATGCTCTTCCACTGACACCCTCCCTCCCCTGATGCTTTGTCGCTGCCACCCTCTCTCCTCTGATGCTTTTTCCCTGCACCCCCTCCCTCCCCTGATGCTTTTTCCCTGCCCACCCTCCCTCCGCTGATGCTTTTTCCCTGCCCACCCTCCCTCTGCTGATGCTTTTTCCCTGCCCACCCTCCCTCTGCTGATGCTTTTTCCCTGCCCACCCTCCCTCTGCTGATGCTTTTTCCCTGCCCACCCTCCCTCCGCTGATGCTTTTTCCCTGCCCACCCTCCTCCTCCATAGCTCCTTTTTCCTTGCCCACCGTTGAAGTTGCCGCTGTTTCCCTGCCCACCATCTCTCTGTTGCTGCTGTTGCTTTTTCCCTTCCCGCCATCTCTCAGTTGCCACTGTTGCTTTTTCCCGGCCCAACCTGCATCTGCTGACACATTTGCTTTCAGATCCTCCCGCCCTCCCTCCATTGGCATTGTTGCTTTTCCCTGACTACTCTTCCTACATTGCTGCTGTTGTTTAGTGTCTGACCACCCTCTCCTCCTTCCATTGCTGTTGTTGCCTAATGCCTGTCCACACTGCTTCCTTTGGCACTTAGTAATCTGTTGGCACCCCTCCCTCTCTATGTTGCTGCTTAGTGAACTGTTGCCTAGCCGTGCCACTGTTTTTTTTGTTGATTTTTTAAAATTTGTTATACCCATCCTCTGTTCGTTGCCATTGTTACTTAGTTCCCACCCACGCTTCGTTCCCCTTATTGTTTACCCCACCCACCCTCTATTGCTTCTTCTCCCTCTGCCAACCGTCAGCTTTGTTGCTCTTTCCCCAACCACCCACCCACCCACCCACCCTCCCTCCATTGCTGCTTTCTGTGCGGCTCACCCAATCTCCTTTGCCGTTTATTGCTTTTTCCATGCTGCCATTTTTTTGGGCGGGGGCCGAAATTGTTTTTTCAAATGGGTATTTGTCAGTGCTAGCTGTATTACATGTTTTTGCATTCACCTGGTATTTACCGTTCTATGTTGTTATAATTAGTCAATCTTTCTGTTTTTGTCAACATTTGTCCCTTGCAGGCACGATCTGTACTCTGTTTCTTTCCCTCCCGCACTCCTCCATCTACTCCCTATTCTTTCAATAACAGAGGCGGGGGGGGGGGGTCGTCATCGTGTAGGGTTAGTTACTACCCTCCTGCCCCTCGTCTCACCTATAGCCCCTTAACAACATCCTTGTACCTGCTTCGAAAGGCATTGAGGTGGAGCAAGCTTTGAGACATAGTGAAAGTAGAAGTAATTGAGAGCTATAATTACTTTTGGTTCCTGGCGGGCATTTGCAGCCTCTGAGCCAGCTGCTGCAAGAACCAAGTTGGAGGTAGCAAAGGGCTAGCTGGGGTAGCGGATGGTACTTATGGTTTACCCATAATTCATGTCCATATTTCCGCTTCCGCTCCTGCCCTCACCTCCACACCCACAGTTTCTCGACTGTATCATGGCATTCTACATTTTGAATTTTCCTCCGTTTTCTGCTGCTAAGTTACAAGTAGTCGAAAACGGAGTACAATGTATGGATTGTCAAAGAAGTGCGACCCTATTTCCAAACAGAGGAGTGTGGGATGGTTTGTTTACACAGATCAGTATGAGAGTTCCACATTATTTTGAAAGGCTTACACAGCTATACTTTGAAATCAACATCCGGTTTTGGTGAAGAATAAGCGGGATTTGCAATAATATATTTTTGGTTTTGATTTTCTTATCATTTGTATTGATATGCGTGAATTTGTATGTTATGTTTATTGTTTTTTTATTTTCGAGAGGCACTTTGAAGCTAGGTTATTTCCTGACGAGTCTGCAAAA
Organism: Triturus cristatus; assembly: GCF_964204655.1. NCBI lineage: Eukaryota > Metazoa > Chordata > Amphibia > Caudata > Salamandridae > Triturus > Triturus cristatus. The sequence goes on from NC_140592.1 coordinate 466,763,991, forward strand.
ACATTAAAATAATTGACTAAAAAAGTAAAATGCCTTGCGATAGAATTACGTGAGATTGGATGCTTCATAATCTTTAATTGTATGATTCTACTTGACTAAGGGACTTTTGTGCTCTCTCCGAGAAGCTTCTGGACTCCAAGTTGACAAGTCAAATTTTCTAAACTGTGCTTTTCTCATTTTTCTCTAAAGCTGTCGAATTCTCGAAGCCCACTTTTTCTTTAATGTTTTTTTTTCTTCATTTCCTTTACAGCTGCAAAACGCAGAGCCCGGAGCATGGCGCCACCCACAGCGGATCCACATCAGCTGTTTGATGACACAAGTTCCGGTTTTGTAAGTCAGGGTGGCACAACTGGGCCCATCCATCCTGGACAGACCTTCTTCTCAGATCCCATGTCTAATCTTGCCTTGGCATATGGCAGCAGCCTTGCCGTCCAGGGCAAAGAAATGATGGACCAAAACGTAAGTTAAACTTTATTGTCCTTAAATGCATTTTTTAATTTACTATTTTTGTTTGGCCTTTTGAATTAAAGGCCCTTTCTTCGAAAGGACCTTCTTGTGGGTGCCGGTCAGCAATGAAAAGTTAGAAGAGCTGTGAGCTTCTATCTCTTTCGGTAAAATTCAACTCTAAATTGCAGTGCATGCCTTCTGCATAGATGTTTGAGTTTTGCTGTTTTGGAAAGTGGATTCTGCCTCTTGGTTTAACCTCCCACCCAAGGAAATGCTACATTGGTAGCATCCGATCAAACCCTGCGTCTCAAAAGATGTGATGACTATGCCAAAACCAAAATGGGAATTAACTAACCCCATATTCATGCTAATGGTGTTTTGAATATCAATCGGTGTGTTATCGATTTTTATTCAAAATGAGTGATGAAGTCCTCATACTAGTGTTATAGAGTACTGCTCGTTGTGTCTTCAGCAATGATGATTTGAGACGTGCTAAAGTACACCCATGTCCCCATGCCCAGTTTTCTCCACCGCCAAGATTGGTATATGTTTGCGGTGAAATTGCTCTCAGTGCAACCCCAGAGTGTAAGCAGCTTTTTGAGATGACTACTTCCCTGCTTTGTGCAAAGTGGTTTCTTTATAGTTTATTCAAAAACGTTGGGCAGATGTTTGGGCATCTCCACTCATTATGCAGTATATCGCAGATCAAAAACCGTGTGCTCAAAAGTTGGCCTTCCTTTATGCTTTTAATTCTTTTTTTTCTTTTTTTAAATATTTTTTCTCATTTCAACCAATTTTGTTGAAATTTTAAGCATAATAAACACACGGTTCGTCCTTTGCAGTGTTAAAGTTAATGGGGGGAAAAAAACCTCAGACAGAAAAGAGCAAATACAAATCGGCGTTATAGAGACTCCATACTGAGCTACATCAATACTAGCATTTTAAGATGCAAGATGTGAGCACCGCTGAGAACAATGAATATAACGTCCCCAGCAGAATGCACCATGTCAAAATATGAAAGCAAAAGGAAAGGCCGCAGCGAGCGGAAACAATGGATAGAGAAAAAATAACTGTAACCGGGCAAGGAGTATCTGCGGATGACTGCAAGCCAGGCGGGCCTGATAGGAGCAGATCTGAGATGTACATGATCTTAGTGAGGGTGCTCTTGTCAACTCAAAGCACTATGTCAATGTGTACTAATCATGATGGTTTGGCTTACGTAGATACTTGCCAAAGGAAGTCCAGAGGCGTCTCCCGCCGGTTGTGTTATGTTATGCTTTCAATTCTAGGTGGAATATTGCCTTTCCCTTTTTACGAGTCCTCATCTCCTCCACAAACTGGATGTCCACATTGTAGATATGTTTACCAAAAGAATGCTGGGTGGCGGCCTGTAGCCATATCTGTAGATCTGAAAATGTTCCCTTATGTCTCTGCTTGGCTTCTCACTTACTCACTCTTTCACTCTCTCTTTCGTGCTCCAGATCGATCGGTTTATCCCAGTGAGCAAGCTGAAGTACTACTTTGCTGTGGATACGGTCTACGTGGGGAAGAAGCTGGGACTTCTTGTGTTTCCCTACATGCATCAGGTAAAGTTCTACTATGTCGTTGTCTTACAAATCCACTTGGCATTTACCTGCACGGAACTGGGGATAAGACTCCTGAAACCTATTGGACTTACTGTTCCGTAATGATCTTCCCCAGCCTATTACAGTGTGCCTGAGGAATGGTGTGGGAATGTACAAAGTGATCGACCTGCAGGTGTTGTCTCCAATGTCTGGAACTCTGACTAATTACCATTTGGTCTGAGTGCATGAACCATAGGAGCTACACTCTACCACATGCATGAAATCCGAAGGCCACAATGACTTGTTAGGTGACCTATCTGTGATCGGTGCTTTACCATTCTTGGTTGATGTAACAAATCTTTCCTCCTGAGCTTCAACTTTTCTGCCTAGGTATTATCATAAAGTAAACTGCATTCCTTCCTGTCTCTTTCCATAGTAAGGCTTTGCCCTCTAGCCAGGGTCACTGGAATTACTCGGTGTGCCAGACCAAATTTCATCATAGGGTTGACGTGAGTTATGTGGCAACTGGAAATCAAATAATGTGGCATAAAGTAGTCCATTCTTTGGCAGTATTGCTTCTTTAGTTTGTCATTTTAACCCATTAATACTGTGTGGGCAAAGGCTTCAACTTAGTAGTATCAGTTTAACACCTGAGCACATGAATCGGCAACTGTAATATCATCAGTTAACCTTCGTAAGGGGTCTGCCCCTGCATAGCACTCCGTGTCGCACTTTTGTTCAGTAATGTTTTAAAAAAAATGTTTTTTCTATCTGCATATTCTGCTGCAGAGGGTGGATTATGTGGTAAATCTATAACTATGCAGAAACCTCTGCAGCTGCAAAACTGCCTGCTTGTAGTGGCCCTAACTAAAGCCAGATGCCTTTCTACCACAAATCAACAGGGCACTGTTTGGCTGTTTTGCAAGGCATTACTTGCCAAGGTCACAGTGTACATTCCTACTATTTAAGAGTGGCCTTCAGCTGAGACCCACATTTGTAATGTTTAAAGCACACTAAATTATTGGAAACCTAATAAAACCTCAGCGCTCAATCTCCAAGACTGATCCATCCTTCCCACGGTGAGGGCATGTACGTTGGGAATCATCAGGTGTGCAGTCCCCTTCATCTTGGCAGGTTTTGACAGTACAAAATAAAATTCATACTTCTCGATCACATGCCAAGAGAAACTTGGTCCAGTGATTTCTTGTGACGAAAGTGCTCTGTGCGTTTGACTAGCTGCATATGTGTCTGCATGGGCCACAATCTCTGCATGTCAATGAGGGGAAAGGTAGTCTCCGAATCAGGATGGTCTCCGATATGGCTTCTTCCTGTTTTCATGTGATATAAGTTGTGGTTAGTCTTCACTTCTGCTGAAAAGCAGTGTCTCTGGTTGTTATTGGCTCTCATGTATGTGCTACAGGGTCTGTTGTTGAAATACCTTTATCTTATTTTGACAGGACTGGGAAGTGCAATACCAACAGGACACGCCAGTAGCCCCTCGGTTTGATATAAACGCCCCCGACCTCTATATTCCAGGTACTTTTCCCTCTGACATGCAACTATTCTGCTCACATGAACATACTCTGAAGTGTTCTTTGTTTTATTATTAATGATTTTTGTTATTGAACAACATATAAAGAATACATCACAGTCAGATTCAAATGAGCATTTTCAAGTGTGAGGGGGGGATAGCTGAGCCACACGCTGGACAGAGCCATGCAGCAAACTTTACATGTGTTTTTTTTTTTTAAGCCACAAAGCGAGATTTTGTTCTTTACAAATAAAGCATCTATATAATTGGCCCATCTTGTTCAGATTTTTTTTTATGTTCTGACTACAGCCGCTGAATAGATAGCAAATATTTTGGTTGCTTTAGACATTTGCATGGATAGTTATTTATAAAACTCCATGGGTTCAACGCCGTCCACCACACAAAGGCATTGATGTTAAGGCCACAATTTTAAAGTAGGGACAACTCGGCCTTCCATTCTTCTAAGGTAAGTATATTAAATACCTTAATCTGGGTAATAGTAATATCCTATTTACTGTTTTAAAAAATGACTGCGATATCTAGAACCATGTAGAAAACACAATATTATTATTATTAAGGCTCCCAGATTTCCGTTTGTTTTTTTACAGATATAAACAGACAGAAAAAAATGTGCGTATTTCTTTTTCAAAGTGGAAAAACCACAGAGCAGATAGATAGAATGGAGAGTTGAAAAACATGATGTGATTTAATTGAAAATGGGAATTTTTCAGTATATATATGTATAACATGCTAATATCTGTGGTTGTGGTGTATTGTTATATTTGCTTTCTTAATGTGCTAAAATGCGACCGGCATCATAATTTGAATGCATGTTTATCAGTTGAATATTTCGGTCCAAAAATCTTTATTTCGACCATGCAGGCAATGCACATAAAATAACACTATACATTTTAGCAAAATACAACACGTCATCTTAAAAAATATATACTTTGTTTCTCTTTTTTGTTGTTGTTAAGAACACTATAAATGTGCAAATTTTGACTGCATTCTTGAGTTATCTCCTCCAGGCCTGCTCAGTATTTTGTAGCAGGAAATTGTGCAATGTGCGAAGAATACATGATTTATACACTAGGTGCAAAGTGGGGGGGCAGTAACACTTGCTGTAGCAAAAGACTATTTGGTACTAAAACTTTGTTCTTATCTAATAATTACTAGAAAGAGAATAATAGGGATGCCAAATTAAAACAACTAAAATTATGAAAATTGTAAAACACCTTGGCAATAAGTAGGGATAAACCTGTAATACAATGTATAAATGCCACATTGTTTTAAGAGATACATAACATAGCGTGACTAATAACTGCTGTAAATCTGAGAATTTCCTGTAGGGTCTTTCTTTAGAATAGCTCTACGAATGCACCACATGGTGTATAAGAACCGTGAGATGGAGAACACAATAGGTATATCGATATCCTACTTAAAAAGCCCAAACACCTCCAGTACAATGTCTAGACCCCATATTCCTACACAATTGTAGCAGCCAGTGGGACCTTGACTTTCCATAGGCGGGGCAGAAGAAGAGTACGTGCATTTCAGTTTCCTCAGCTTGGTCACACCCTGGGCAATCTTGAATATGGGCGCCCTGCCACTTATTAGTAAATGTTCGAAGCGGGAGCACCCCATGTCTAAATTGGAGAAAAAGCTTCTTTGCTAGAAGTGGTTAAATATAATCTAGCGCCGGTTCTAGCCTATATTGCTGTTTTACTTCCAAGAACCTAGAAGTTAGGCATCCAAGCTTGGTCCCCCGCCATAGTTGGGCCAGTTTGAATTCTCTATGGGTCTTGGAGTGCCTTTCTGGGGATCATAGGACACATTTCTCCAGCAAACGTCCACATGTTTACCCTCCCCAGAGCCTGGCAAGTGTTCCTAATATGGGCTAACCAAGGGAGTTTCCCCACACCTTGTAGTCTCATAACATCCTTCAACTCCTCTTTATATTCGGCTAGTTCGGGAGTACTCCAGAGGCGTCGCCAATATAGGAGAGGTCTAGAAGAGGCTACATCTGCTATAGGGCTAATCCCTAGATCCATCCTGAAGAGTGTTAATGGAGAGCTGGTGGGAACACCCAGCAATTCCTGAGAAATTAATTTTCTGTCCATGATAAAGAGGTGAGTGGACAGTGGCCCCATAATAAAGTTGAATATGGAAATATACCATTTTAACACTCCATTAATTCTCAAAACACTGAATAAATATCAAGAAATGCCAATAAGATAAATCAGGATACATTCAAATGGAAATGTAAAACAAAAACATAAATCCGTAAACCCTAATTATTTTAATGTGAAAATGTTAGTGCCCTTGGTATACCTTTTGGCGCCACTATCAGAAGCATTCCTCCCTTTAGGCAGAACGTTTAAGAAACCAGTTTATTTTTTGTAATTTATTTATGCGCATCGGCCATCTGAGATGGTGGAGGCACACTCTGCCACTGTTAGATTGCTCAGAACGGGGCTCTGCAACCTCTACTGTTGAAAGAGCTAATTATGTTCAGTGAAAATCACCCAACTTACTTTGATAAAAGCTGTTATAGTGACAAAATCGGACATGATGACATTAGATGCCACCCAGTGCAAGATTATCTGCCATGACCACCTCGATGCACCAGGCTCCGTTGCCACTAGTAATGCAAAAAATGGTTTGCCAATGTTGAATGCCTCTGCATGGGGTAATGCATAACCGCCATTGCTGCAGTGCCCCTGGCACCATAATATTACCTCCTCACAAAGCGGCTTGATTAATCATTCAAATATCAGCTTTAAATATGTTTTGAGAAAGGCAACTTTTTTTCTCAAAACATCCGCTTATGAGTTTTGAAAATATGCAGATGTTCCTTGCAAATACACACTTTTCTATTTTTGAATACATATATACATTTAACCCAGAGGTCTTCAAACTTTTGGATGCCGAGACCCCCCTGTCAACATTTTCAGGTGTGAGGACCCCCTCCTGACAAAAATGTCTAAACCTGTAGGCAGGGCTACTGGAATTATGAGGCAGATGAGGACCAAATTACGCGACAGGTTTGACTAAATTGTGTGGGAAGAAAATGTAAATAATATGTTACTCCGCGTATTTTGGGATAGCATTGCTTCATTATTTTGAATTTTTTTACACACAGTAACACTGAGAAAAGATTTCACCACATCAGTACCAGTTTATAACCAAAACACAGCAATTAACATCAGAAAGATGTCTAGTCAACATTTGTGAAGGGCCTTCCACTCCGCAGGAGTACGTGCTGCCACATTAGAAGCTCACCTGGCCCTGGCCATGAGCAGCAGGGGTCCCTTAAAATCCTGGCGGTCTTGTGCAGAGTTAAGCAGTTTACCCATGCTGGTTTCCTCTCACCCCCTCCCTTCCATCCCTCTCTTCTCTCGTCTCCCAACCCTGGATCCCTCTCTCACTTTGCAGGCCATTTTCTTTCACCCCTTTTTACAACTTATGAACTCTCCCCATGCAACCTCTCACTTTACCTTTAATCACCCCTTGCCATTCTGTATTTTCACTGTCCTCATCTCTAACAGACTCCCGCATTTTTCTCAGCGCCTCTCTGGCCCCATCACCTCTCGTGCCCGTCAGCACTTCTCATTCACCTCAAGTCTCTCCATTCAAATTTGTGTCTATTTGTATCTTACAACTCTCCAGTCCCCCATTCATCTTTCACATCTCCCCTTTGTTCTTCCACACCTTTTTGAACCAACGTCCCTCTCCCCTGTTACCTCCGCACCAGTGCCTAATTTGAGCAGGTGGTTTCCGGTGCTCCGCACTGGCACCTAACTGTGCGCACTGGCACTATGACAGACTTCCACATGGTGGCTCTGTCTGTGTAATTTAGAGATGAGCAGAACAGCTGTTTATTAATTCAATACACATTAAAAACGATAAACTCCTGACACCCATGCCATTCTTATAGCTTTGGGGGCTTGAAATTGTCTGAATAGTCACACTTGTACAAGTTGCATAGGTATTGTCATTGGCCGCGCAGGCCAGGCAATGGGTGGGTGGTTAAGGTTACAGTGACCTACTGGTGAGGGCCCTGGCACATGTTTTATTACAAATTAATCACTGCTCAGCACCCACCCCAGTACTCCCTCTCTTCCCCGATCACTGCTGTCCCTCATCCATGTCGCATCAAATTATCTTTTTAGGTCACAGATCATCTCTCAGCTATCTTCTCTCACGGTTTAACAGTAGCCCTCATCTTTTGCTCACACTCACTTCTAGCGTGTCCGCACTTCCCTTCGGCACTTCACATTTTTCCTCATACCTGACCTCTTCAATCGAATTCTCTCACTCCTTTGGCGTCCTCTCTCATCCTCTCATCTCTCCTCACGGAGCATACGGGTCGGACCGGTATGCTCCGCTCGGCCTGTGCCACTCTGCTTATTGTTCCCTAATTCAGGAAGGCATGAATTGTCTGTCTCACTGTTTTGGTGCAGGCCGCGTAGTTACGGAACTTGCATCCTCCTTTACTTCGCTCCACCAAGAATCTACATCTAAATCTGCATATTCATCAAACTCCAGCTCTGGTCCAGGCAGCACAACAAGTTTTGGTCCCAGAGCAGGAGTGGGCAAAAAGCCTGGATTCTTGGCTCTGCCTATGCCGCAGGTTAACAAACGGTTCCCTAAGCCTACATACTCAGTGCTTTAAAATTTGTACAACTTCAGCACATCCACAGGACCAAATTCTCACGAGTTGAGTGCCGAGATGCAATGGGACTTGTATATAATGTTTTTATAAGATACATTATTCTTATAATAGAAATTGGCCAAAGTGGAAAACACTTTGTGTACAGAAAAAAACCTTTATATGAAGCCCTGAGAATTAGATGAAAGGTGGGCTATTGGTGCTTTACAAATACACAGATAAATTGTTTCATTAAGGGACAACTTGCTTATGTGCTGTTTTCAGACAAGCATTATCAATAAACACCATGTAAAATAAGTGTTACTGCACACGATCCCTGCTAAAATGGCCCTCTCTTTAATGACCTCAGATAAAGGAAAGTTTGTGCAATCCCTCCGTGATTTGCTCATGAAACTTGAAGTCTGTATGAACATTTATTCACTTATTTGTACAGCACTATTCCACCCTTCTGTCACTTCTGAGCGCTAGGGCGTTAAATGATTTTTTGTTCTTGGCTAATTTCATTTGTTGTTGAACTGGAGTATTATTCACAGCTGAGTTTCCTAGAACTGTTTAAATGTAAGGAATAGGCAGAGTGGGGGTCCAGGGGGTACTGGAACCAGAAAAAAAACTAAGCCTTGGTAAGCAGTTTACAAAGGCATGAAAATATGCAAATGGTCTTTAACGACCTGTCAAAAACTCGGGTTTGTCAGAGATAAGACTCCAGACACTGCCCAGCCGAACCCACAGCTGCAGCAGCCCGGGCTGAGACACACGACGGGAGGAGGGGTGCTGAAGCCCTTGTAGTTCCATGGGCCTGGGCAGAAGTGTGACTGGGAATGCGCGACCCCCTTTGTATCACTCCACGCCCCCCCAGGGGGTCGCGCCCCACAGTTAGAAGACCCCTGATTTAACCTATCCAATGCTTCTAATTTATAAGGCTGGGATACTACAGGTAGCAGGAGAGCTACCAGTAGTAGCTCACGAGCCACTCCAAGAAGTCTGGCTTAGATACAGTTTATTACCCACACAGCAAAAAAGCTGCGACATATTGTTAAATTCTAGTTTGAAAATATTTTAGTTTGACTACCTTTTAGAAATGAGGCTGCTAGTTTGTAGAAAACCACTCCTTTCTGAACACACTTACGCATTTCTGACTGCCTTGCTGAGCTAATCATATCAAAAGTATCACATGTCTCTGAGCTGAGTTCATGTTTTGACCATTTAAATAACATAACCTGTGTATTCGTAAAGCACACGTTTACCCCCAAAGGGGTAATTTGGCACTGAATAACAGATGTTTATTGTTACCGAACTCAATGGTACACACTTTATAGACCTCAGAAAAAATTAAAGGCTGAGTGGACTCGCCGGGAATTGAACCTGTGACCATGAGGTCAAACATAGCCCCGTGTAGTGGATGCATTAGTCCACTAGGCCACCAGACATGGCTTAGTCCACTGAGTCACCGGACCTGGCTGTAATAACTGTATATTATCACAAGTATTTGATTGTATTCCACTGTATTACCCACTTGTGTACCTTGCATCATACAATTAAACTTTGAGATACTGCACTCGCCTGTAAAAAAAAAAAAAATATGTATATACTGACTGGCTGAAGGGTTCATTTGCAACATGTAAATAATTTTAAATGCTTTGCAATAATAAAGAATGAGCAAGTTGATTCTCCACCACTTGTTACCCATTTTGATTCAGGTCTTGTGGTTTTTGACGTAGATCTTTGTGTTTTTTTGTTTTTGGTTTCCTTTCAGCTATGGCTTTTATTACATATATTCTCGTGGCTGGTCTTGCACTTGGGACACAGAACAGGTGAGATTCATGGGGTCTCCAAAGTGTGCCCACATCATTGTCTCACGAAGAAGGAAAGTCAATTTATTTTTGTATACAGTGTATATACTGAAATTGTTTATGGCACAAATGTGATGCTTTATTAGAGTGGATGCAGTAATATTCTGGATGAATACAGCCAGGACATGATGCATTTCTGTTCCTAATTATCACTGATTGAATAAATGTTTTATGGAAGAAGTTGGACGGAATACACCATGGTCCTTACTAGTTTCTGGCATGTAAATAAGTGAACTGGAGTGTTCAAGGTCTGGATGCCTTCAGCACCAAACAAAAGGACCATCCCAAGTCTGAAACATAAAAAGTTAGGCTATGTAACACTTCTCTCTTCATTCCTTACCATAAAAATAATAATGCTATGTATCTTTTGAAAGGTAACATTTACTTTTGAGATCCTACTGTTTAGTTTGCCTGGCTTATCCCCTCAAGAGGTCTCAGTGGCTGCCGATCAACTGGTATTTTTCTACTCCATTTATTCTGATCTCTAACTCACTGCAGGTGAAAATGGAACAGAACCTGTGAAATCTGGTTACTGTGCCATACAGGGTCTGGTAAGGCCTTTTCAGATCAATCTGTTTATGAAATAGCTGAGAGGGCTATTTGGTCATCTGGGCATCTCTCTGTAAGTGCTTGTTGGTGACACTTAATGATACACAAAGGTCATCACTGTTGAGCATATTTAAATTTTATAGCAGTCTTCAGTGCATTGGCAGAGCTGTTTGAGCATTTTTAATCAAATATAGTCTGAGGTATTCTTGATATCTCTTGGAGACAAAAGTTAACTGAACAGGCAGAATGAAAATTATTTGCAGCTAACTCTGGTTGGGGGTTCCATTACTCTGCTTTCCTCAGCACATTCACTTGCGCACAATCTGTACTCAGTCTACCAAATGTATCCCCTAGGTTGCCATTGATGTCCAGGGAGGATTAAATAAGAGGTAGATAAGTTAGGCTGGTGAAAGGTGCGCTTCAGAAACACCTGAGTGGCTTGATTTCCTAAGCATATCCTTACACTCCTAAAAACCATTATCCGATCTGCAGGCAGACTAAAATGTAGGGCTAGCGGATCTGATCATACACCCTCAGTTTGAGAGCACTTTTTTGCCAACCGAAAAGACGAATTATTTTAAAACTACCTCTTAGCTGTGTCTCCTACCAATTCTCTGTAGCTTTTGAAACATTATCTAACTATTTGATAATTGATTGTTGAACTGAAAATGTGTTGAGGTAGTATACATTATGTGTATTTTAGTGTGAACATTATTTACAAAGTATTTTAATGCACATGTGACTTTTAGAGGCTCTGAGACCTTCAGGTTAAGTTTGCACCAGTTTTGTGATTTGCTGGGATTACAATTGCATAATTCACTGTACATAACTGTATCAGTATGTTGCAGGCCATAAATCTTGTGACTCACAAGCATAGGGGGTCCACCTTATACAAAACAAGGCTTCAATTGTGTTTTTCATGGATCACGTTCAAGAAACATCCACACGTTCCATTCTACACATTAGAAATTTCTTCAAGGCACGTAGATCCTATTTCCCTGAAAGAGGTTACTTGAAGCGCTTTGAATAAAGCTCTCCGAATGCCATTAATTACTCAACATGTGACACCTTGTTTGGGGAAAACCCAACCATGTTATGGAAGGAATGTTTGACGTAATCTCAGCCACTCAGATCATTCTGGCTGCATTCCAGGTCATTGTTTTTCATCCATTATACCACACTAGACCGAGATTATCAAAATTGGCCTTGGTCCTATTCCAATAGTATATTTTAGGATGCAATTTCTAGAGTTAGTGATTGTACTATATTCATGTTGCTCTCACTGTGTGTGAGAGAGTTGGGCTTGGAAATTATTTGAAATGCAAGCCACTGCCTCTACATGAAATGAGTCTCCGTATTGTTAAGGTGATAGGGGGATTGGCATGGAGTTTGTATTTGGTCCATAGTCCTAGAATATATTGAAGCCATGTGCTGTGGATCAGGCCATGCCTTACTGCAGCATGTAAATGGGCAGTTCAGTGGCTCGTCGTTAATGGTTAAGGAAAGGACACATTGTATTTTTTAAACCAATTTTATTGAAGTTTACAATTCTAGTCAAACACAGCATGTAAACTTCCATAGTAAGGTGCACATAATCAGAGAGAGTAATGGAACCAATGTGTAAGATGCAACTATTTAAAGCACTCTATGCTTGGTAACGTCTCTTCTTCTTACTCTCCAGTTCAAGCATAAACTAAGGCCATGGAAATTAATCCCCTGTGGTATATCATGTTCTCGACATTCGCTCCTGACATTGTCAACATTTAACTCTAATCTAACTTCCCAGAACTACCCCCCCCCAGGCATGCCACTGCCAATTATCTGTACATGTTGCAGTGTGTGTATGTTAGGTGTGTCTTCTCAATATACCAGCTTTATCAAAGCAGACGGTTATGGGCAGCAGTTGGTGAGTTATGTTGCATCAGTGTATTAGAATTCTCGTAGTCGGTCCGACTAATGTTAAATCTATCTAGTCTCCTACTACAGGGGCAGGTGTCCCAGGTTATTCATCTCTATCGCTGTCAGGGAGTTTGAGGAGCAGTACCAAGGTTCCCATGACTTTGCCACATCTAGTGCCGTCTCGCTCCCTGCCCTCTTTGCCATCTGCATCCGAGTTATGTTCTCACAGTCTGCTCATTTAATAAACTCTTTCTTCCAGCGACCTATATTGGGGCCCCTCTGCGCTTTCCAATGCATATAGATCTCCCGTTTAGCTAGCAGGAGACCCATGTCTATGAACTTGCTAGTGATTTTATTTTTGGCCGTGTGAGGAAACCAGTGTAAATTACAAGTCCCGATCAGTGATTGCGTTAAGGAATGCCACCACTTCAGGCCAATAAGCGTCCAAGTGTGGGCACCCCCAGAACATGTGGCAAAAATCGGCTCCCCCCCCCCCCCCCCCTGCGGCAGCGCGTGCAAGTATCTGAGCCTATGTCAAATTATTTGTTAAGTTTCACTGGAGTAAGGTAGACCCTATGCAAAATGTAAAAGTGCACCAACTGGAAGCGAGCGTTCCTGGTGCTTTTCCATGCCCTTTCCACAATATCGGCCCAGGCTTTGTCCGGGATCTCTATTCCCACGTCCTCCTCCTCCCATCTATGTCGCAATATAGTCCGCGCCAACAGCATCTCTTGCGTTAACCGTCTATGTAGGCAAGTAACCGCTTTAAAGGTTCCTGCTGCTGTTACCAAATGTTACGGAAAGCACCCATGCTGTGGATTAACTTGGGTATATAGGTGCTTTTTGAGATCTTGGGCAAGGTGCATTAGCTCTGCTTTCATCTTGTTTACCTTGTGTTAACTACACAAGGACTAACCTTGTCACTTCCCGGTGTCATCTTGTAATTTCAATGTTCTGTTTCTCCTGAATGTTTAGGTTTTCGCCTGAGATTCTCGGTGTGCAAGCCAGTTCAGCGTTTGCCTGGCTCATCATGGAGGTGTTGGCTATTTTACTTGCACTGTATTTGGTGACTGTGAACACAGACCTGACCGTGGTGGACCTTTTTGCTTTCTCTGGGTACAAGTATGTTGGGTAAGTGTAAGTTCTTTCACAAGATTATTAATAAGCATGTGCCCTTGTAGAAGCCAATCCACATTTGAGGGTTTCTATGGTCCACAAGTCCTTTTATTCAGAGTCGTTTTCCCATGTGGTGTAGTTGACAATCGATGGTTGCACACTGTTGGGATTTAGAAGTTCACATCATGCCCCGGGATTACCACTTTGCTGCATGGTGGAGTTTGGATTGTAGAGTGATCGCAGTTGGTATACTAGAAACTGAGATGATTTAGATTAAAAGGGCTGCCCACCAACATTCGTAGAGAATGAAATTGGCAAGCAATAGTGAGCCCACAAATAGGCAGTGGTATTCTGTGGTCATGGGACACCACTCCTCCCCTTACAATAGCGGCTCCAAGTGAGTGCTACAGCCACAAAAATAAAGGAAAAGAAAGTTGTAGACCAATCTAATACTAAAATATATTGCATTGACTGACTGGCTTTTCAGTGCATCTTGTATTTAACCATCATGTGCAAAAAAAACCTCTTTCTTGGCAGGATGATTGTGGGGGTTTTATCGGGGTTGCTGTTTGGACGGACTGGATACTACCTCATGCTGAGTTGGTGCTGCATCGCCAATGTTGTTTTTATGGTAAGATTGAGTATCTGAGCTCTTAAGTGCATATTCCTATACGCTGACGTGATTTATTAACCGTTTTTAAGTGTTGTTTTGGGCAGGGGGTTGAAGTCTCCACTTGATGGGTATTTTTTTTATGTTACCACAATTTTTAATCTACTGCTTTACAGGTGCAATACTCCCTATGATTTTATAAAATATGTTTGCACACAAAGAAAATACCATTACCTTTGACCTTATGATTGGCAGAATTGTAAATGAAATTGATGAGCTAATCTGTGATGGTGTTTGACATTAGTCTGTAACTAATAAAAAATACTAAAACCACAATGGGGAGAACAAGGGGCCTACGGTCGTTATCAGCTGTGGTGTTAATTGGGTAGGAATAGTGTAGGACATGGCGTACGACCAGCCCCTGTGGCCAGTCCCTGCTGCGCACGGCCAGGCCTTGTGCCCAGCCTGCCGTAAGCAGCCAGCCCGCAGGTTAGGATGCAGCTGGTTATCGATGCAGGGCCTATCAGTCTGCGCCACATTTGCTGCTGTAGTCGCAGGTGGCAAATCACCTCTGCACATGGCCTTTGCCCGTGCTCAATGGGGGTTGGCCGCCGGAACTGTACCCAACTCACTTTCACATCCTAACCCACTGCAAGCACCCGTCCCCCACTGCTCAGAGCCAGTGCAACACACACAAGATGGTGGACGGAATGTTGCACATTGGTAAAACATTCACCCCCAGTCACAGATCTGGGTTTAATCCATCGTTATTTTGCTCACCACGCCACCCCAGTTCAGACAAGGCCATATGCAAATCAGTCTTGACCCTGTGCCTCATGGGAATAGTCCAGCCCGAACTGCCAAGCCGTGTCTTCCCTAGACCGGAATCAAGCATCCTAGGACCCGTTTCGGGGTTTCACCCCTCTTCAGCCAGGATAGCTTGACTCCAGTGGCGTAGTGAGCACGGGACCCACGTCTGGGCATACCCTTCCCACATAGGGCAAACAGCCAAATACACAAGATGATGGACGGAATGTTGCACATTGGCAAAACATTCACCCCCCAGTCACAGATCTGGGTTTAATCCATTGTTATTTTGCTAAGCGTAGCAGTGGTTCTCCAACTGCAGCTGTAGTACACCAAACAACTTGAAGGAAAAATAAAAATCAAGATTCACAAATTCAGCATGGATTATTAAAAAAAATAAAAACAAATAAGAAAGTAATAATTTTTACTGCTTGGGAGATCCGTTAAGAGCCCTCCCTCATGGGCCGCTGGGTCAGGGTAGGCTTAACCTGTGCTCTTAGCACTATTTCGGGAAAAATGAATAAAAAAAGAACAGAAGTGCAAAGTGTTGCGTCATGGCAACCTAAAAGCCAGCAGATGTGTGAATCTGTGAACCCTAAATCAGCAGTTGAATTTGCACTGGATGACCGCAGAAAAAAACCAATGCTAATTCCTCTATGAATTAGTGGTTAAGACATGTCTAAAATGTAATCTCTTCATGCCGAGACCAAGTAAACTTTTTAAACGCAAATTTCAGAACGGATTTACACTACACTACACTAAGCTAAGCACTTTGTTGACCTGAGTTCTACTTGAACACCCAAGTTTGCGTAATTCTGTTCAGTTGTTGTTTCTGTAAGGAGGAGCAATTCCTATGGGAATTAAAGTAGGAAATGCCACTTTTGAGACCGTACATTTTTGGCCGTAACTTGACAGAGCCTCATGAATTTTGCCATAATGAGCCGAAAGCAAATATACTTATTTCTAATTGAAAAAAACATTTTGAGATGGGGGGGGGGGGGGGGGGTAAAAATCCTAGAAGAATGTGCCCCAGACCTACTTCCAGCTCTGGTTAGGCAGCGAGTTAAATGGGCCCAAACAATTGCTACTAAATTAATGGGTTCTTAACCTTGTTTTCTAGCCAAGATGATGCACTGTCCAAGGATCCATGCTTTTACATAGATTATATACCAACCGAGACAAAGAAGGTATGCAAACGACTCTCTGGACAGAGGGTTCTACTAAATCTCCTGCCTAAACTGGGCTTCTGCTCTGTTTCTTTAGTCCAGAACCTACTGATCTCAGAAAGTGTGGCGTAATGCTCACAATTCTGCCTGCCTTCTAAGAACCAAATGTATCACTTGTGCAACTGTGTTGGGCATGTGCCCAAATCTGAATGAATTAGCTTATAGCACAGATCATAAAATTCAGAGCTGTATTCAACTACTTTGTGACGTTTAGTAATAGAGGCGGCACAGTCTGTTTCTTGACCACTATAATTTGTACAATTGCTGAGTATGTCAGGAAGTCCCACTTAAAAAACAATATTTCAAAACCCTCCTGACATTAAGCATATGCCTTAGTATTGGTATAGTTATGAAAATAAATTGGTATACAAATCTCCCAGTACAAGTTGGAAATCAAAGACTTGCATGGGGAAATAATGTTATAATCAAAACAGGCTTAAACATCCTTCACAAAAAGACCGTTCAGCTCTCCTGTGCCCCTTGCTAAAGTAATTTCTTAAAGACAAGTGGTTTCAACATAACACAGTTCATGTTCATTCAGTCATGCATTTATAGAAGGTAGAGTCAGGCTGAGAGCTTGTTCATTTACATCTGGACTTAATACTAGATTTATAAATGCTAGATTCATGACGTCAACAGTTGAATCATCTTTAATTTCTTTAAGGCAACTAGGAAGTTGCTCTGGTCATCCATCTAAGAAAGATTAAGTATCTCAAGTAAAGTAATACCTTCTAAATGAAGAGTAACCTAAACAAGTATTCTATGACCAAGCAGATAATACATCTTCAGGAGTGTCTTATGTAGAAGTGTCTGCCTGCTTTGCTTCTTGTGTGCCTTGTCAACAGGAAGGTTTAGATAGAGATAATACAACGCTATCAAATGGTGCAGTGGTGGTCCTAAATGAGCACTATATTCTTAACTTGAGTGAGGATGTTTCTTGTCTGAGAGTGAATGAAATTATACCTCCAATTTGGCTGTAGTAGCTCTAAGATCCAGGTTTGGCACAGTGCAAGTCAGAAAGACTCCATCTATTCTCAAGAATAGAGAAAATTGAGTTGAGCAACACTTTGCTTTTTAATTGAAGTCATATTAGTCATCTGATTATTTGCAATGATGAATTATCTACAAATGAAGTCATGCTAATGGAACTGTAAAGGGGGGAGGGAGAGAGAGAGAGAGAGAGACACACACACACACAGACAGACAGACATACACACATCATGGTGAAGAAGTTTCAATGGATCCGAGCATTTAATGTCTGATCACGTTATCAATTTCAGATGCGCTAAACCTTTCCATCTATTCATAATAGCATATCCTTGAGATAATATAACTAGGCTTTTTGACAATTTTTCCAACTAATTAATTTGCTTTTCTACTGTTTCGTAATATATTCTTATAAATGCTTGTCTGGTTTTTTGCTCTTTTGAGTGCGCTTGTTGGGTGGTCATTTGGATCACATAGTTTTTTGTGTTATATTAGAAAAAGTAACCAATTTAACACTATGCCATTTCCATATGTTTCATTGCTTGACCCAGAGATTTTCTCCTAGGTTCTCTTCCTCAATAGAAATGTTGTTGTCTTTGATGGAATACTTGTGTTTCAGTTTCAACTCTTGTGCTTTTATATGTTGTGTGTCAGTTTTTTCCACAAAGATTTACATTGGAACAGGAATATTGTGTTGCAAATTTCTGGTTTCCATACCATATCCACTGTGAATGTGCTCAACAGATCTGCATTATTTCATCTTTAGGTTCATATGTTGGCTAGTATGAACTAACAATGTGTGGTTCCTCTCCAGTATAGGCATAGCTTCATTTTCTTTTGCCTGTTGTGATATAGTCACATTTTAGTTGCATGATTTTGTAGGATTTTCAAAGCAGTTTGATTGGTAGCCTAGATCTCAAACAGTGGTGTAATGTAAACTGCTTATTGTATGAATGTGGCCAAATGTAAGACCACAGTCTAGTCGGATATAGACGTCAACTGAGCACAAAAGTTGTGCTATGGTTTAGAATGTGCTTTTCTAGTTATTGCCTTCACATTGTAAAATGTGGAACTTTGATATGATTTATAATTTATTGCAATTCACTGTTAAATATAGAGGAAGGTTTATCTCAAGAAATGTGTCCTGTTGTATTTAATTTTGCTTTCTTGCTGTCCTTTTACAGATTAGGACCTTACGTCTGAAAATACTGTCAGAAGGTGCAGCAGAAGGCGTGGTAGTGCGTGGTACCAGGAACCAACTCCGGATGTATCTCACAATGGCCATTGCTGCTGCACAACCCATATTCATGTTTTGGCTAACATTTCACTTGGTGAGGTGATGGTGACCCTTGCGTAGGTCACACATGCTTTTTAAGCCAGGAACTTGGAATAACCAGAAAGAAACAGCAGTTTGATTGCACTGCGGCCACAGAGCTGGGAGGCTGTAGTTTGCTTTTATTGTTTTTGTTTTCGCAAATATCGATATTTCGTCAGACTTGAAAAAATTCCCATTTAGCTAATTTGGGAATCCCACTTTTCCAGATTATGAACATCAGAATGAACTTCATCTTTTTGGGAAAGGAATGTACCTCAACTGCTTTCAGATTATTGTTGTTTCCGTTTTGTTCTGGCAGCAGACACGCTGTGAAACGTTTTTTATAAAACAAAGAAATAAAATTAATTTTTGAATAAATACCTACTGACAGTATTACTTTTGTTTTTAAAAACCTGTGCCCAATTATGGCCCTATGCAGTTCTCTTGCTTTGGGCAATTCAACATTTTACAGACTTGTGTTATGTAGCGATTTACACATGTGCATTCGAGCCATTTGACACCGGTATTACCAGAGTCTTGATTTTCTCTTATCAGAGATGCAGAACAAGATTACATATATATGTTTGTTTGTTTATTGATTTAAACTCTTTTTAGTGGCCATCGTTCAGTCAAACTAGCCATAAAACAAAATACTTAAAACCTAGCATGCCCATAATAGTTATATATTGGTAAAAGCAGATTTGTGCATACAGCCTTCCTTTTTCCCTCCAATTTGCTGTATTCAGTTTTTTCAAACAAAGATATATTATCCTTTTTGTTATAAAACCTACTCAAAGTGCCATACTACATTTTGGTTTTTCATCCCAAGGTTTGTATTAGTGGAGTGTCATCTTGGGTTAGAGGAGCTACTCTTCTTCATCTTGCTTATATAGTCCTCGCCCCTTGATATACTTCCATTAAAAAAAAAAAAAAAAACCTGTTAAGAGATTTTTATTTTTGATTTGTGTTTTGGTATCACTAGAGGAGTAATTTAGCTTGGGCAGACATTGCTAAATCGTGCCAAAGTTTTCTGGATGACATTTTTAAAAATCCCAAGACACAAATCAGTAATGAAAATCTCTGGACAACACATTTTTTACAAAGTTACATCGGGGGGCTGTGAGTAATAGATTTTCAATTTTTTTGTTTTTCTTTTTTAATTATTATATTATATAATTTTTTTCCTTCTTCCTTCCCCATCTTCATGGACCATTCCCTTGCTCTACGTGTGAACATTTGCACATATATCTCTTTGTGCCATAACTCTCATGAAATAAAAACATCCTTTTGTATTTTGGGAGGTCAAGCTTTCTATTAATGCATAATAAGACTATGTGAGTCAGAGCTATCTGGGTGCGTAGAGTGGTAGACATTTCCACATGTATTGTCATCCAGAATGTGTGGGTATGTTTAGTTTTCTAGATAGTGTATATACATTTACCTGTAAAAAGTGATTTATTATTTGGAGTGGATGGTAGTCCACCACAATTAATAAAATCACTTGCCTGTTTGGTGCAGCCAGAAGGTTTCAATAATATAAACCGGAGTACAGTCTCTGGGAGCTCTGGCACAAAGCAAACCGGCTTAACTTTGAGAAAAAGTGTAACCCATTTATGGTTTAAATATTTGTATTTATTATTATAAACTTGCAGTACCCACATCATCGCCTACAACTCGCACAGACCACCCTCGAGTCCCTAAGGATTTGTACTTCAAAGACCTTGTCGACCTTAGCTGAAGTTTTCTCCCAATATCTATGTAGCTTGGGACATAACCATATGAGGTACAGCATGGTGCCTGTTGCTCCTCACTCCCTCCAGCATAGTTCGGATTGTGCATTTAACTATATATTTTTTTTTATTTGGTCTCCTGGTTGATACATTATGGCAAACTAGGAGGGGCCCCCGGGAGTTAGGACCTCCCCCCCCCCCCCCTTCCGCACTGCAGGGGCGTTTGTTACGCCACTGCGATATAGGCTAAGTCACAAGCTCTGTTATAAAGGTGTTCCCTTTTACTAAATGATGTGGTCACCCCAGGTCCTTTTCCCATCGTCTCTTGATCGGGGTATTAAGGGTCCGAATAGGTCCCAGATAGTGTTTGTAGGTATTCAGTAATTTTCATGGGAACCATCTTTGAACTATTTGTGGAACAGCCTAAGCAGCCATTTTGCTTCTTGATTAATATGAAAACCTGCATGTATGCAACTCTGTCCAATTCATATAGGGTGTGCTGGCTTTTAATATGTTCAAGCATCTCATCTGGCCATTGTAAAATAGAGTGCCTATCATGACACACCTATTTGACCTCCGGTTTTGGAAAGAATGTCCTTGGCTGCTGTAAAATCCAAATTGAAGCAAATAGGCTTGTAGGGTGAGAGTCCAGAAGATAATCCCAGGGTTCTACCCACTTGTCCCATATATTTAGGGTGATCAGTGCTGACAAGCCTCAGTTCTGCTATGTTCGGTGCAGCCAAGGAACCTGCTAAAGTGGACTTGCAGTGATTAAGTAACCATATGGAACTTTAGTTTAACAGTTTACCAATGCACTAGGTATCGTAGATGAGTAGCTTGATAATAAAACAGGATTTGTAGGATTGCCAAGTCTTCCTCACCCAAATAAATTGATTGATTGCTTGTTGTATCTCCTTTTAATATTGTGCCTGGCACAGCCAGAGGAATGGTCTAAAATGGGTATAAGATTCTAGGGAGAGTGTTCATCTTTATTGATGTAACCCTGCCCAGCCAGGAGAAATATTTCCTATGCGAAGACTGTAGGTCTTGTTTTGCCTGTCAGTAAGCGCCCATAGTTCATTTTCGCAATAGGAGGGGTGGTATGGCTCAGGTGGATACCCATATATATCACAGCCCTGTCATCCCAGTCATGGGGGGATTAATTTAATTCAAGGATTCTGATTTCTGCTCTAGTTGGTGTAGAAGCACGCTTCCTAATAAACATTTCTAAATCAGAAGCCCTAACACCTTTCTTTAGTTATCCAGTTCCTCCAGCAGGGGTAGCAAGAATGCAACTGTGTCTTTGGGGGATACCATGATCTCATTAGCAAACATTGTAAGTTTGTATGTTCTTGCACCCCATCCCACTTTGTCCTACCTTCATCGGCTTGCGTTGGCCAGAGGCTCCAAAGTTGGATTAAAGCATTGTCAGCAGGGACACCCCTGTCGAGTACTGCCACCGGTCATTAGGGCTGCAGATTGAACCTCTTATCTTCTGAAAAATGCTAGTGGGGGGTGGCTGCTTGCTAAGGCCCAGGAGCAGTATGTCTGTCAGAAACTTAGCGTCATTAGTACGTATGCTATAAACACCCAATCTACTCTGTTAAACGCTTTCCCAGCATCAAGTGAGAGTAGAAGGGTTTTATTACATTTTCTTCGGTTAGGTTCAGTTATACTGATAATGTTGGGGGGGTTATCTCCCCCCCCCCCCCCCCCCCACCCCTATCATGGGCAGCTTGGGATGACTCACAACTGATCCGGATCTATACTGTCAAGCAGGAGCAGGTTGAGACAATATGTTTGTATGCTCATACAGATCTTAAAATCCAACTTCAAGCGTGATATAGGCCTGCATGATGAGCAACATGTGGAGTCCTTGTCCTGTTTAGACAAAACTACAATTTGTGCTTCCCTGATTCAGGGTGTTTTGCCAGTGTCCCCAAAGCTATTAAAAAGTCTGGTCAAAATAAAAAAGGAGCCAGTTTGACACAGAATTCTGTAAAATACAGCTGGATACCCATCCGGTCCCGATGCCATACCTAACTTAAGTTTAGGAACAGCTAATATAACATTCTCAGTTGAAATGGTATATCTAACGTGTTCAGCTTGGCTCTTAATGCTGTCGGCTTAAGGAAGGTTGGAGTCCACATAGGCCTTTATCTGTGGGACCTACACCTCCTTTCTGGTGTATAGGGTTTGATAGAATATATATTATATATTATATATATATATATATATCTCGAAAAGCAAAAAAAGGAAGCCGCACTCTTCCTAGATATGATCGTGATAGTTTTAATGACCTCCTCTCCACCAACGCGTCTCGAACTACAACCGTTCCTGATCACGGTATTCACACAAGTCCATCATTTGTTTCACACATTTATACCAACTATTCCGGCCTGCCACTAATGAGGCATTATGGGAGTGGTAGTTTTACATTTCAAAATTTGAAAACATGGTTGTCAAATCACGCTATGACTGCCCAATAAACATTTACGTCTGTTATGTGCATATCGTGTTCACTAAACAATGTATCACCTTATTAATTCGTGATTTTTTAATACATCGTTCATTTGATTAGTTCAAGTGAAATGGTTATGCATATTATTCACAACAATGCTAGCTACGTCCATGCGTATGTGTTTCCTCGAAGTGGAATCAAAAAGTATCAACGAGGATAACTTTAGGCTGAGTGCCCGATTTTGATAAAGTTTTCTTATAGCTTTGTCCAACAGATTTTTCATGCTTGGCTTTTCTGTGCGCATGCGTGACCTCGAGTGAATGCAAGGGCCGCATTGTTAGCGAATGTGGGCTGAGTGCCCCAATTAATACAAAAAGACATTATCGAGAGCAGTATAAGCAATGAATAAAAAGCGATGTGAATCACATCTACAGGCAGCTCAACCAACACCAATGAGTTTGCTAATGAGGGGGTTTACCTGGAGAGAAAAAGGGGGAAAGATTATGTTATTTGTTTAGAAAATGCGCATCACAATTTTCATAGATGTACATAAAGTTCCTCATCTCCATTCAGCCCGTGAGGAATTCGGGTCTTGAAGCGGATTATTAGTTTGGATTCCAAACGTCTTAGTCTTTCTATTCTGTTGCCTCCTCTTTCATGTTCAGCAATGGACGCTATACCTGAGTAGCTGATGTCTTTCCAGGTTTGTCCAGTATGGTTCTGCAGATGTTTAGTTAGAGCATAGGACATATCCTTGTTCTGAATTGCGCGTATATGCTCCAATATGCGCTTCTTGACGGGACAGATCGTTGAACCAATGTAGCGTTTTCCGCAGGAGCATTCAATAAGATATACCACAAATTGTGATTCGCAGGTGATTGAATTTTGAATTTTGAAGGTTCGATCTTTGGGATCCTTGATTGTTTTCAAGTTTTTACCTATTTTGCACGCTTTACAGGATGTGCACTTTGTGAACCCCTGTTGTCTTTTTTCCAGCCATGATTGCTGTTTAGCATTTTGGAAGTGGCTGTTGACCAATGTGTCGCATAGTGATGGTGCTTTCCTATAGGTAATCAATGGATAGTTACCCATTGTTGGGCCGATGTCAGGGTCTTTTTTTATCACATTCCAAAATTTCATTCTGATTTTTCGAATTTGGAAGCTTTCTTTTGAATACGTTAAAATCAAACGCGGTGCATCATCTTTTTTCGATTCCTCCGTGCTCTTTTGTTCTTTCCTTTTGTTTTTGGCCGTCAGTGTTTGGGCTCTTGTTTTTAATCTTGCTTTTGTTTCTCCCCGCAAGATATCGCCATATTTATAGCCACGTGCTATAAAGCGTTCTTTGGTGTCCTAGAATTTTCTTTCCATTTCCTCAGATTCAGATTCATGCGTAAAAATTCTCCATACGGGATGCTTTGTTTTAACGAGCGTGGATGAAAGCTTGATCCGTGCAGAATACTGTTGGTTGCTGTTTTCTTGCGAAAGACTGTTGTGTGTATTTTATTAAATTTTATATACACTTTTGTGTCCAGAAATTCAATTTCTTTTGATTGTAAGTTGTAGCTAAATTTTAAACCTATGTCATTTGAATTGAGGACCTCCATGTAATCCACTAGTTTCTCTTTTGGCCCCTTCCACAGAAGGAAGAGGTCGTCAATGAACCAGAGCCATAATACAACATCAGTGGTGTATGGATCATTTTCCTCTCTCCAGGCTATTTGTCTCTCCCCCCACCCCATGGTGAGATTGGCATAGCCTGGAGAGAAAGAAACTCCCATAGCTGTACCACTATTTTGAGAGTACAGTTGTTTATTGAATAAGAACACGTTGTTAGTTAGGCATATTTCAATCATTTCCATGAGCATGTTGGTATGTTTCAGTTCTCCGATCGGTCTCTGTTTGAGGAAATATTCAATGGCTCTCAGTCCAATATCGTGGTCTATTGATGTATACAATGAGACGACATCGATTGTTGCTAAAAGATAGTCTTGTTGCCATTGGGTTTCCATCAAAATTCTCAAAAAATCGCCTGTATCTTTGATGAACGAACACGTTGGTGGAGAGGAGGTCATTAAAACTATCACGATCATATCCAGGAAGAGTGCGGCTTCGTTTTTTTGCTTTTCGAAATACTTGTGGGGTTGTCCCTACCTCACGGCCGGCACCAGCTTTTGAGTGCTCACCCCGCAAGGGCACTTTGTATATCTCATTTTGAAACTCGGGGGAGAGTCCAGCGCTAGAGGTTTGTCACGACAAACGAAGAGTTCAGCTAAAGACTCTGCTTCGAAAGGACTGCCGAGTTGTCAAATTGAACTATTTCCTTGGAGTCAATGGTTGCCAGTCTACTCTTAGTAATGATAAGCTGAAACGGAAACTCGTGAACGACCTGGTTACATCTGAAGACATAACGGAGATAATTATCAGCAAGCAACTGGTTGAGCGCCGACGAGAGGCATCGGAGGACATCACTACGTCCGGGAGTCTCCCAGGTAAGCGAACTTCTGCACTGCTTAAAATCACCGTTGTGTAAGCGCTGAGCGAGTGTATTCAGCTACGTAGGAGTACTGCCACCCTCGCAGCTAAAAAGACATTGTGGTAATAATACACTTTCCTGGATTAAATTTATGACCGACTGGAGTGTCTAAACGACTCCTTTTCAAGATATGATTCGATATCTTGTAACTCTCCCTAAACAAGGAAACCAATATTAACTAATTACTACCTACTGAATATTGAAAATATTCATCTACGGACTGCTCCCAGCACTATTATTGAACGAACGAAATAATCATGGATCAAAGAGCAGCTAAAAGACTGGAAAAAGCAGAAAGCATGTTTGTCAAGTCATCTCCCATCACTTCTACATCTGCAGGCAATACGACTTCACAGAAAACAGTGACCACACTAAAACAACTATTCAATCAACTTGAAAAATTGCTTCGGAAAGAAATATCACGAAGCTGGGAAATAATAACCATGGGAAAATATGTCGAATTAGGCCTGGTACCTCGAGGATTACGAATCTTTACCCTACCCAACCACCCCGATACCAGCCCGGAAATGTTGGACGAATGGGGCAAAAACAATATGGATTGCTCGCGTACAACGATGATGCTAATAATAATCAAGTATGCCAAGAAAAATGTTGAACTACACAGCAAAATAGGTGAGGTAGAGAATCAAATAAAATCCTCTGGTCAGCAGGAAGAAGAAAACATAAACAAATTACGATCAATTATGGAGAAAAACCTAGACAAACATGAGAGCGAAGTTCGAGAGAGAAAGCAACGAAAATTCAGAAGGGATGAGTCTGACTATGCAAATGGGACAATATTTACCTTCGCAAAGAGATTTGACATCCTCAAACAACAATGGGATAAAAATCAGCCAATTACACAGTAATCCCCATACACAACGCCAAGTGGATCGGAGGCAGAACTAAATGAAGGAGAGGACTCATCTTCTGTAACAACTACCAAGAAACTTTCTTCTTTAGAAGAAATGAGGATGCTCTACCAGGACCAACAAAATCCGAAAATAAGAGGAAGAGGACAAGGCAGTGGACGAACAAGGGCCCGTGGAAGGGGATACTTGGGAAACCAAGGCCGCGGAGAAAAACAAGAAGAAGCAGAAAAACAAAAATACTATCTACGCAATCGAACAGTGACAAGGAAATAAATTGTGCAATGAACATACAAGCAGAACCGAACCTGATAATCAATCTGTCTCATTATAACTTGTCTCAATCCGAACGTACTCTATTGAACAAAGGACTAACCTTCTGTCCCGAGAAACATTCAGATGCAGTTGAAACTTGCGATACTCCCTGGAACACGTACCCTTGTTAAAATCCCAACATGCCCCTTGCACATTTCCTGTGCCCTTTGCTGCGTATCCAAGGGGTTTAGTGTGCGCACTACTGTGGGTTGAACCAAATTGTGTAGTTGTGCCGTGCACCCGGATACCACGCACTGAACTGGAGTGTGATTAGTATAAAACTGGGCGCATCCCCATGCAAGTCCCCGGGTACTGGTTGTGCAGTCCTTCCTGTAAAGGTTTCTCTGATCAATCAAAATCGTTGTTGAGAACCAACTCTTTGTCCATAAAGATTGTGTCTTTATTGGAATTGTTGCATCACAATTCTATGGTTATCGTTTCAAACTTCATCCACTTTAACTCCCAGAATACATTATGATTGATTAATGGCTCTTAGTAATCCCAATGCATTTCGGCATGGCTGCCTTCGTCTGGGGATGTTCTGCAATGATAACAAACGATTCTTGTATGAGTATTAGGCTTAAATACATGGAGGAAGTCATGGAGAAGGGAACTGAATTGAATTGAATTGAAAGGGCATTTATAAAGCGCATGGCTACCCTAGAGCATCCCAGCGCTATGGCAACCCTTTGAGCAAGTAAAAGACTTAAGGGAACAGAAAAGTCTTTAGAAGCTTACGAAACGGGAGATAATTTGATTCAGACCAGATCAACAGTGGCAGGCTATTCCAGAGTTTTGCAGCATTGTACCCAAAACAGCGTCCCCTGCTGCGCATCCTTTTTACAGTCGGGACCAGAACAAGATACTTTTTTTCCGATCTCAACGATCTGGACGGGCAGTAGGGCTGGATAAGAGATCTAATAACAGCACCCAGATAAAGGACATTTGCATAATCCAGGCACGAAAGAATAAGTGCCTGGACCACTATTCTTCTAACAGTGAGTGGAAGCAAATAAAGAATCTTCCTAAGCATTCTGAGCATTCCATAGCAGCCAGCGGCCACTTTACTCACCTGCTTCTTAAAATTCAGATTATGGTCTACCCACACTCCCAAACTCTTAATTTCTGCTTTTGGAGTCGGTGGGAGACCAAGACAATTAGGCCAAGAAGGGGCTATTGTACACGGGGGACGATTTCCCAGAAACAGAAGTTCCATCTTGTTCCCCATTGAGCTTTAAGTAAGAGTCATCCATCCACCTAGACACTTCTTGCAGACACAGCGCTAGATTGGGGAAGGACTTATCCTCTTGACTAAATTAGACTACTAACTGGGTATCGTCTGCATACGTGACAATCTGGATGCCATGAGGGAATACGAGTTCTGCCAGGGGACTCATGTACACATTAAAAAGGGTGGGGCTCAGGGACGAACCCTGAGGAACCCCACAACCAAGGGGCATTGGCTCTGAAGCAAAGTTTTCGTCAAAGACCACAAATGAGCGGTCCTCAAGAAAGGACTGCAGCCATTTTAATGCCAAGCCAGTAATTCCGACATCCTTAAGCCTTTGAATCAGAAGCTGGTGGTTCGCTGTATCAAAGGCTGCGCTGAGGTCGAGCAGAATCAGTGCAGCGCAGCACCCATTATCCGTGATTTTTCTTAGACTTTCCACCACAACTAACAGAGCGGTCTCCGTGCTCTGTTGGGCTCTAAATCTGGTCTGAGTGGGGTGGAGGCAGTTGTTATTTTCCAAAAACGTTGAGATCGTGGTGTTAACATGTTTCTCTACCAATTTCCCAATGCCCGGAAGCAGCGAGATAGGGCGATAGTTGGATAGTGTCTCAGGGTCTAGGTGAGGTTTCTTTAACAAGGCTCTGACCATGGGTTGTTTCCATAGGGAAGGCCCTAACCCTGATTCTAAAGAGGCATTAATTGCTTTGAGAATTATCGGCTTAGGATAGTAGGAGGGGCGGCATCCGAGGGGGCTCCAGATTTCACTTGATTAAGAATCTTCTGGAGGATGGCCAAATTTATAGGGGGAAAAGATTCTAGCTGATTAATAGCAGGACGTATAAGGGGCCTTATTTGCGGTTCCGGGACCACAGGGAACGATTGATAGATAGCTTGAATTTTATCGTTGAAAAATTTGGCAATTAAATTACAACTTCGAGGGGTGTCTTTATCAATACTGGGGGGGGGAATAAAAAGAGATTTAGCAATGTAAAAAATTTCACGGGGAGGTTTTCTGCTAAAATAATTTCCTTTTCAAAAAATGCGGATTTAGCTAATTTTATTTCATGCTTATAAATTCTGATTGCGGTTCTATAATCCGCTTTCCTGTTGGCTGTCGGATCTTACCTCCAGGTACGTTCTAGCTGCTTGGAGGTTTGTCTAAGGACACGCAAATTGGGTGTATACCATGAATTATGGTGACCTCCTTTTTTTGTGCAGAAGTTTCTTTGGTAGAGCCATATCCAGCGACGATTCTAACCATTTATTAAGCTGATCGTTACCGATTACTGGATTAGGATCTACTATAGGGACTGACTCTTTTAGATGCCTTGTCCAGGAGTCGTATGACAATTTTGCTCAGGGTCGTACACACCTGATGCTTTTCTCCACCCATTGAGAGGTCTCTTGAACAATCCATGAGAAGGGGATCAAAAAATGGTCCGACCAAGGAAGAGGAATGGGGTCGGCCGCCATAAGTCTGGAAGCATTAGAAAATATGGGGTCAAGAGTGTGTCCCTTATTGTGTGTAGGTTTGTTACTCAATTGTTTTAGATCAAGTATTTCAAGACCTTCAGTAATCTCTACTACTGAAGGGAGAAGAGCCTCGTCGAAGTGAAGATTAAAATCTCCAAGAAGCGTAAAATTAGGGAGTGGACTGGCCATACTGGCAACATTGTCCAAAAGAAGTTTACCGCCTTCCTGGCCCGGCAGGTGATTTCTGTAAACTAAAATGCCTGAAAACGTGTTGATCTGTGATATACGCTAATCGTGAAGAAAAGGCTTTGACAGTTAAGCAATGGGTTAGGTGTAGTGCGACACTTAAAACTGTCTTTATAGATAATGGCTAAGCCCCCACCTCTCCCTGTTTTCCTATCGAGCCTAGATATAGTATATCCCGGAGGCAAGGCTTGAATAATCACCGGGCCCCCCTCATCGTTCAACCAAGTTTCTGTCAGAAAGAGCAAGTCAGGCCTTTCTTCATCCAACAACAAACAGATTTCCTCTGCGTGTTTAGCCAAAAAGCGACAATTCAGAAGTAGCATTCTAACACTATTGGCACTAGTGTGTGCCTCGAAGGCTTTAAGAGTCAGGCATAGTTTAAATTGACACCAGGAACACTCTTTAGTGAGCCCGTCAGGTTCCATCGTGTGAGCACACTTACTAGGCAGTCTCGGTCTATAGGTCTTAAGCTCCTTGTTAGTATAATTAAGAGGGTTTCTGGCTGGACCACCAGGGGTCGTGGCCCCTGGGCCCGGCCAGGCACGGACGGGCGCAGACAGGCTTGCCTTAGGCGCGCGTCCACTGCGCGGTCACGTCATCGGCATTAATATAGCCGAGAGAGACGTGACCTGCACGGTAGAGGTGGCAAGAACTAGAACGCTGACCCTAGTACAATTAATGGCCACGAGAAACAAAGTGCTGAGTGCAAAGTAGGCAGACCAATTTAAAATTATTAAAAAAACCCAAGGAGCATTGACCACAGCTCCAACAGCCCCGAAATCAGTGCAATACAATGGTTTGTTTTAAAATAATAATACCGGCTCAGAGAGGTGCCGCTGCGCGGTCGCGTCGTCTGCGTTAATATAGCCGAGAGAGACGTGACCTGCGTGGTAGAGGCGGCAAGAACTAGAACGCTGACCCTAGTACAATTAAAATGGCCCCGAGAAACAAAGTGCTGAGTGCAAAGTAGGCAGACCAATTTAAAATTATTTAAAAAAAAACAAGGATCATTGAACACCGCTCCAACAGCCCCGAAATCTGTGCAATACAATGGTTTGTTTTAAAATAATAATACCGGCTCAGAGAGGTGCCGCTGCGCGGTCGCGTCGTCGGTGTTAATATACCCGAGAGAGATGTGACCTGCGCAGTAGAGGCGGCAAGAACTAGAATGCTGACCCTAGTACAATTAAAATGGCCCCGAGAAACAAAGTGCTGAGTGAAAAGTAGGCAGACCAATTTAAAATTATTTAAAAAAAACCAGGAGCATTGAACACAGCTCCAACAGCCCCGAAATCAGTGCAATACAATGGTTTGTTTTAAAATAATAATACTGGCTCAGAGAGGTGCCGCCTCTGGACTGGAGGTCTTTATATTGATTGTGAGATGTGTTTGATTGACGTGAAAAGGTGTTCTAAAGAAAGTTTTTCGGTGTTTCCCTCGCGTCGGGTGCCAAACTTGTAAATGAGGTGTTCTAGCGTTGGATACAATAGCACTGTTAGCTTTTACACAGTGATTTTGCTCATGCGGTGGTGTCGGGAAGATATATGCAACGTGCTGTATCTAGTAGTGCCAAAAGTTTAAACGCGAAATTGTTGGTTGGCGGGTCAATGGAATGCGAACGTTCCGTGGTGTTGACGCGACTAGCGTGCCCGTAATCATAACATGCCGATTAAACAAGGTACAAAAAGAGATATCGTGCATTTGAAAGACTAACGCTGTTGGTTTTAACTTCAGTGCCATGCCAATATGGTGTCTGTTCACTAGGGGTATAAAAGAGAGAAAAAGAGAGAAAGAAAGTGCTTCGCTGCTGCTTTCTGCTTACCGAGTGTGAACGACGAAAAGACGCGAGCGTCTCCCGGTGTGTTTCGATCTCGCGGTGCATCCGAGTGCAGTGATGACCAGTTTCCAAAAAGGGGGCGATTCTTTTGACGTGTGATAGTGAACTAGTGCCCATAGAAAGAGGCTAACGGTCGGCGTGCGCAGAGATCTAGAGTGCAGTCAATAAAGTAGTGAATGGAAAAAATAATGCATCTAATGTCCCAAAGGACACAGTTGTTCCACAAAAAATAATAATAGTCGATAACGAACCCCAGTGGGATAAATGATGAAGACTGGAAATTATGGCGGAGTGTCATTAACAGGACTGAATAAAGACTAAAATAAAAATTACAGTCTGAGTAAATAATCAACAAGGAAGAAATAAATCAAAGTACAAACTGGAATTGTTCCTTAAAGGTAACATGAAAACTCCATACGGTCATTCATGCCATGAGGTTTCATGGTACACAAAAGGTTGATCCAATAGTTTACACGTTGTAAGAAAAACTTATTATTGTCTCTTCCTTTTTGTTTGTCGATTATTTTTTTTTTTTTTTGTCCTCCAAAATACAGAATTTTAATTGACTGATGTTATGTCCAGCTTCTAAAAAGTGTTGAGCTACTGTTGATTTGATTTGTTTAGTTCTGCTGTTAGATTTGTGCTCATTCAACCGTGCTTTATTTTTCTTTCAGTTTGGCGATGTAAATTTTCCCGCAAGGGCACTTTAGCATATAGATGACATTGGAAGTGTCACATGTGGCTGTTGCCTTCACTTTGATTTTGCGTCCTTTCATAGGATGGATGATGTATGATCCTTTGATAATGCTATTGCAATTATTGCAGTTCCAGCATGGGATTGTGCCTTTGTATGTAACTTCCGATGATGATTGGCCAGGATTTTTCAATCTTTCACCGATGTTTTTACCTCTGGTGTATGCAAAGATGGGTTCTTGTTCGAAGATGTGTGTCAAGAATTCCTGTCATGCGAGGGGAAGAAAACGGTAACCAGCGAAAACGGACTACATCTCCCAGGATGCTTAGCGGTTGAGAGGTTATGTAAACAGGAGAGCTGTTACATAACTCAAGGAAAACACGCCCTTATGTAAACAGGAGAGCTGTTACATAACTCAAGGAAAACACGCCCTTATGTAAACAGGAGAGCTGTTACATAACTCAAGGAAAACACGCCCTATAAAGGGAGGAACCGGGAGGTACAACGCTGTCGGATATTGTGTTTACACCGACGTACCTGCTTCGTGAAGAGCAGTGTTCCGGAGTGGTGCTCCAGTAAGGCAAGAACGGAGGTAGGTCGAGTCGTTACTCCCTGGGCCGTGTCTTGCCCCATCATCACCTGTGAAGGACCCGGAAGCTCTACCGGTCAACCATTGAGCTTCGCTTTTTGACTCGGCTGAGTCAAAGCGCAGTGGCGCTTTTTGCTGGTTGGAGTCGTAGCTCCCAGCCAGACCAGAGATACAGGGACTGCCAGCTGTAACGCACACCAGGAGGTGTTTGCCGCGTTACAGACTCGGAAGTCCACAGGATCGATTGAGCGGCTGCTCTCGGTTCAGTCTTCTTGCTATTTGATTGGGGTATCGATGACGCATCACCAGGAGGTGACTCCGCGTCCCGGTGCAGTCTGAGGAAGAGGTTGAGCGGCTGCTCCCTTCAGGTAGAGACCCCGGCTGGGTGTTTCCCTGACTCCTCGATTCTCCCCAACACTCTTCGTGCCCCTCACAGCCTACCGATTGGCATTGTCGGCCATTTCATTTCTGCCCTCTGTTGGCATACGCCGGGATCGGCGTATATGCAGAGGACGGTTAGGACCATCCGTGCGGTGGGCTGGTAACGTACTTAGCCTGGAGGATTCCAGTGACTATAACTTTTGTTTATTCTTTGTATTATTTTTGCCTTCATTAAAATAACTAACCCTTCACAAGTGGTTGCGTCCTCATTATCGTGTCTGTTAGACGATCCTGAGACGTTCAGGGCGTTACAAAATATCCGACCTTAATACACTAACTGTCTCCCGGTCGATAACAGACATGGCAACACTTGATGATGTGCTGGCTGCTTTAGCGACCGTGCAAGTTGAATTGGCTGCCTCTAGGCAAGAAACAGCCGATGTAAAAGCCAGACTGGATGCTATCCACTTGGAGCCGCTCACGCCCAGCACCTCCCTCACGGACCAGACCCCTGCTGTAGTAGTGGAAATGCCGGTAGCCATCCCCTTGGCAACACCAGAGAGGTACAGTGGGGATCCTAACACAGTGCAGGTATTCCTCACACAAGTGGCGCTACATTTATCGTGCAAACCAAAGGCGTTCCCCACGAGTCAGGCTTGTGTGGCTTTCCTTATTTCCTATTTGGCTGGAAACGCGGCACAATGGGCCGTACCTCTGGTGAGCAGGGACGACCCCCTCTTATGTGATTGGGGTGCTTTTCGCGAGGAATTCCTGAAGGTATTCGACAGAAGGGCTGACTCGTACACGGCGGACCGTGAAATGCTTGAGTTGAGACAGGGATCCAACGACCTGGTGCAGTATCTCAACGCGTTCCGACGGCTGGTTGCGGAAACCAAGTGGCCTGTTGCTAAACAGACGGCGCTCTTCCATCACGGGCTGTGCGATGAGCTCAAAGACGCCGTGGCTCATATTGACCCTCAACCCAAGACATGTGAGGGCCTTATCAACCTGGTATTACGGCTGGAACATAGGGTAAGTGAAAGAAAAGGGGATCATGGGAGAAAAGGAAAATCCCTTCCATCCTATGTGACGGTGGGAAGTCCTGAAACTTCCACCGCATCCAAGGGAGAACCCATGGACATCGGCGCAATACGAGCGAGCCTCACAGCCACGGAGAAAGAGTCACGCCGTAAACAAGGATTGTGCCTATATTGTGGCAAAAAAGGCCACTACGTACGTGAATGCCCTGCCAAACCGAAGACGTCACGTTATCGGGCCAACCGGTCGGTAACAGCCGTGGTGGACATACCGGCGGAAAACTAGAGGACTCCCAGACCAAAGAAGGGGCATCTCGGAGTCACTCATCCATCCCTTCACTTTCCAACTCGGTCACTAAGGGACACCGACACCTGTTTCTCACGGTGCACGTGGGAGTGCATGACCAGTGGATACCAGTAGTGGCCATGGTGGATTCAGGGGCCACTGGCATGTTTATGGACCACAACGAGGCATGCAGGCTAGGGCTAGTGCTTCTTCCCAAAGCGGTACCCGAAGACGTCTATGCTGTAGACGGAAGGCGATTGGTGACGGGCCCCATCGGGCAGCACACGGGGGTCCTTCCGATGAGATATGGGAGGAACCATTTGGAACAAATCGATTTTAACATCATCCGAGCGCCCCAATATGGCGTCATAT
The DNA here is from genome assembly GCF_964204655.1 of Triturus cristatus. Taxonomy (NCBI): domain Eukaryota; kingdom Metazoa; phylum Chordata; class Amphibia; order Caudata; family Salamandridae; genus Triturus; species Triturus cristatus. The sequence goes on from NC_140592.1 coordinate 466,798,619, forward strand.
TGGGATTGCTGTGGCTACAGAAACACAACCCCTCTGTGGATTGGCCAACACATCGCGTCGAAATGACGTCACCGTATTGCATCCTGCATTGTGGAAAAAGAACGGAATCCCTTGACGCAGAGGAGAGCGGGAGTCAGACGGTGGCTACAGCGGCAGAAAAAGATGTGGCTCTCCCCCAGGCTTATCACAGTTTTGAGGATGTATTTGATGAGGTGAAGGCGGAAGTGCTACCACCACATAGACAGTTTGACTGCCAGATCGACCTGGTGCCAGGGGCCAGCGTTCCCAGCGGCAGGCTGTATGCCCTGACGGAGCCTGAAAACGTGCATCTCCGGGGGTACCTGGATAAACTCCTCAAGCTAGGATTCATCCGCCCGTCCAAGTCTCCGGCCGCCTCGCCACTCTTCTTCATCCCGAAAGCTAATGGGGAGCTGAGAGCCTGTGTGGACTTTAGGGCATTGAATGCGATAACCATAAAGAATCGGTACCCCTTGCCTCTCATCAGTGTACATCTGGAACAGGTCAAGAAAGCTCGTATCTACACCAAGTTGGATTTGAAAGGGGCATACCATCTGGTGCGCATGAGGGACGGAGACGAGTGGAAGACCGCCTTTAAGACCAGGTTCGGCCTTTTTGAGTACCTCGTCATGCCGTTCGGTCTGTGCAACGCCCCGGCAGCCTTTCAGTACTTCTTGAATGAGGTATTCAGAGAGGAGTTGGATATCTACGTGGTCGTATATATCGACGACATCCTCATCTACTCGTCCAGTGTGGAGGAGCACGTACACAACGTCAAAGCTGTGCTCCAAAAGCTGAGGGAAAACAAGCTGTTTTGTAAACTCAGCAAGTGTGACTTCCACGTCACGTCCGTGGAATTCCTCGGAGTGATGCTGAGTCCAGAGGGACAGGAGATGGCAGAACGAAAGATCAAGGCGGTGAAAGAAAGGCCGGTATGCGTGGAGTCGGAGGTGGAGTATGAAGTATCGGCCATACGGGCGTCCAAATGGCGCAGGGGGAAGCTGTGGTACCTGGTTGCGTGGAAAGGCTATGGCCCTGAGGAGCAATCATGGGAACCGGCTGAAGGGGTTCATGCTCCGCGCTTGGTCTCCTTGTTCCATCGGCGTTTTCCTACCAGCGCTGGACCCGTGGGGAGCCGCTGAGAGGGAGGATGTACTGTCAAGAATTCCTGTCATGCGAGGGGAAGAAAACGGTAACCAGCGAAAACGGACTACATCTCCCAGGATGCTTAGCGGTTGAGAGGTTATGTAAACAGGAGAGCTGTTACATAACTCAAGGAAAACACGCCCGTATGTAAACAGGAGAGCTGTTACATAACTCAAGGAAAACACGCCCTTATGTAAACAGGAGAGCTGTTACATAACTCAAGGAAAACACGCCCTTATGTAAACAGGAGAGCTGTTACATAACTCAAGGAAAACACGCCCTTATGTAAACAGGAGAGCTGTTACATAACTCAAGGAAAACACGCCCTATAAAGGGAGGAACCGGGAGGTACAACGCTGTCGGATATTGTGTTTACACCGACGTACCTGCTTCGTGAAGAGCAGTGTTCCGGAGTGGTGCTCCAGTAAGGCAAGAACGGAGGTAGGTCGAGTCATTACTCCCTGGGCCGTGTCTTGCCCCATCATCACCTGTGAAGGACCCGGAAGCTCTACCGGTCAACCATTGAGCTTCGCTTTTTGACTCGGCTGAGTCAAAGCGCAGTGGCGCTTTTTGCTGGTTGGAGTCGTAGCTCCCAGCCAGACCAGAGATACAGGGACTGCCAGCTGTAACGCACACCAGGAGGTGTTTGCCGCGTTACAGACTCGGAAGTCCACAGGATCGATCGATCGAGCGGCTGCTCTCGGTTCAGTCTTCTTGCTATTTGATTGGGGTATCGGTGAGGCATCACCAGGAGGTGACTCCGCGTCCCGGTGCAGTCTGAGGAAGAGGTTGAGCGGCTGCTCCCTTCAGGTAGAGACCCCGGCTGGGTGTTTCCCTGACTCCTCGATTCTCCCCAACACTCTTCGTGCCCCTCACAGCCTACCGATTGGCATTGTCGGCCATTTCATTTCTGCCCTCTGTTGGCATACGCCGGGATCGGCGTATATGCAGAGGACGGTTAGGACCATCCGTGCGGTGGGCTGGTAACGTACTTAGCCTGGAGGATTCCAGTGACTATAACTTTTGTTTATTCTTTGTATTATTTTTGCCTTCATTAAAATAACTAACCCTTCACAAGTGGTTGCGTCCTCATTATCGTGTCTGTTAGACGATCCTGAGACGTTCAGGGCGTTACAATGTGGTTGAAATCCTGTTCCAACTTTAATATTTGCCAATGCTTTTTGATGATTCGTTTATAAGATGCACTCATTAGGGAAAATTTAGAGACAACGGTGAATTGGTCTTTGATAGGTTTCTTGTGAGTTCTGAGTGGTCGGGGTATCCTCGTGATTTGAATCCGAGTCATCTTTTCAATTTGTGCTGTAGCTTTCTCTGGGTTAGATACTATCCTTTTGACTCTTAATAGTTGTGTGTATGGCAGATTTTGTTTGAGTGGTTGTGGATGAAAACTTTGGTAATGTAGGGTGTTGTTCCTGTCAGTATCCTTCCTGTATAAATCAGTTTCAAAACCAGTTGATGTCTTGATAATTCGTACCTCCAGGAATGTGATGGATTGTTCCCGTATCTCAAAGGTAAACTGTATGCATTTGTCAATCTGATTGAGTTTATGCAGTTGTTCTGATAGGGTAGTTGCTGGATCATTCCAATAAAGACACAATCTTAATGGACAAAGAATTTGTTCTCAACAACGATTTTGATTGATCAGAGAAACCTTTACAGGAAGGACTGCACAATAGGTGCCTGGGGGACATATCCCACTTGCATGGGGATGCACAACCTATGCTGCATATCCCACCCCCCAGGTGGGGTGGCTCTGAAAGGGGCGGTAAACCAGTGGCAGGCCGCTGGCCGTATAAGTCGTTTTCCCAAACTTCACAGCCCCCATTGTCTGTTGATAAAGATCTCCCTCTATCTCCCCCCACTTAGCCTCTGTGTACCATGCAAGCCTAGCCCAGAACTCCTCCTCATAATGTGACCATGCGTATCCCCTGTATGTCAATTCCGCTCTTCTGATCACGTCCATGTATTTGAACAGGGCAACGGATCTGTCCGGGTATTTCTCGCAGTATTCGCTTGCAAATATCAAAAAGGCCACCAACCAGTTTTCAATGGTCATGGGCACCTGGGGCCTCTTGGTCAGTTCTAGCTCTTCCTCCTTCGACCCTTTCTTGGCCCTCAGCTCTCTATGCAGCAGCTTCAACATATCCACATATTCCCCTTTCCAGATCTTCTCCTTCGTCGATAACATAAGGTGTGCTCCCAGCGGCTTGGTCACTCCCATGTATCGTAGCCCCTGCCCACTGTCAGTCGCCCTTATCTTCTTCTCGACCCCGAATCCCTCAAGTGACTCTGGACCAACCCCAGCATCCCTTATGTATAGACCCTTGCGCAGGCGCACCTCCCCATCTTCCACCCAGTGCATCCGTCCCCACTGACATTTTCCCTTTTTTGTGACCCAACACGTTTGCCTCCTCCACATCTTTACCTGGTGTCAAGGTCGGTGTCCTCACCGGATCCTGCAGCCTAACCAGTTGCGCCTGAGGAGGCACCATGCCGTGTGTCCCGAAACATCGTTCTTCCCAGTCTATCTGCAATACACTAGGCACAGCATTATTCAAACCCCCCCGCCTCCCCCTGTTCTCGCTCGTCATCTAGGATATCCCCTTCCTCCAAGCTATCCTCGTCATAGTCCAGTTGCAACTGACTCCCTCATGCTGGACTGGGCTGCTTCCCATCCGCTGTGAATTAACTCTTCCAGGCCCAACCCTGTATCACATTGGCCTGACTTCAAACCTACCTCCCTACTCTTGTGTGTTTGCCCTGAGCCCTGCGCCGCCGCCCTTGAGACAACATCGACCCACCGGGGTTTGGGTACCACAGCCCGCACCTCCGTCCTCCAACTCGCTGTCTCCTGTAGGTCCCACACCAGGGTCTGGCTGCCTGCTCGGGACAATGCCCACCCATCAGATCGGTGTCGTGGAGCCGTATGCGACTCACCCAAAGTCATGGCCTGGTGCCCCTGCAAATGAAAAGTAAGGTCCGACATGCCAGGATTAATGCTCTCACCTGCACCTGGCAAACCTGTACACCACCGCCAATAACCCCCCCTCACTCCCCTCAACTGCCCTACCCCTTGCCCCCTCCACCTGATCCACCCCTCGCTTCCTTTTCCTGCCACTGCCCGACGAGTGTCCCCCCCACCGTGACAGGGATCCCCCCTGGCACTCCCTGCGGCATGAGAATAACACGTCCGGAGCCCTGCGCCCTTCGCCTGCAACCCCTTTCCCCCCTCCTTCTCCCCCCTTCGCTCCACTCTAAGAAATCTGCCAGCCTGGCTGATCCGTGACCCAAGCCTCCCCCTCTCGCCGGAGCCGGGGCCTCCTTTCCAGAACCCCACCGCCCCCCCAGAACCGCTGGAATCCTGTCTCTGGCCGAGCCCCCTTCCTCAGACCAGCTGTGCCTGAGCCCCGCGGGGCCCTTTCCTGCCACCCCCCAAATCCAATGATGGCATCTTTCCCCACCTGACCCCCCGGCTCCTTTTGTTGGCTGCCCTTGTCTGCCTGGTCCCCCCCCCACTCCCTACCCTGCCGTGGCTGCTCCATGATGTGCCGGGCCCCTCCCCCCCCCCGCCGCCAGTCATGGTATCCTGGGGCGCCTGAGCCCTCCTCTCACCACCATCATCCGAGCCCCCTGGTGCTCCCTCCCAGTACTGCCATGGTGCCCCACCTGCTCCAGCCCTGGCCTATGGCCCTCATTCACCCCCCCTCCCCATGCGTGTGCGAGCTTGCGCGGCCTCAGTGGCTACCTCAGCCTTCCCAGCCGTTAGAATGGCCCCGCCTGCTCCCACCATAAAATCGACGGTGGGACACCGAAGGGTGCTCCGCCCCCCCCCCTTCTCCGCTTCTTCCCTCGTGCGGCTGCGCTGGTAACAGCCACTCGCACTCACCGGCTTTTTGTTGCCCGCTTTATGGGTCGGCAGTGGCGAACAAGCCAACACCACCACGGCAACCCCCTCGGACACCCAACGCGCTGGCCTTGCAGCAGACACCAGGTCCTATGGCCTGCTTCTGCAAGTAGCTGCATGGCCACGATCACCCCGGGATCCTCTGCCGTCACGTTTTCATGCAAGCACCCACTAACGAGGGAAACATTTTAGAAGAAAAAACTTTCCCACCCAAAACCCAGCTGCCCTGACCGGCTGCCGTGTCACCTTACTAAAATGGTGACACAGCATCCTCCAATGGACGGTTTTATTAAATCTAGCCCAAGTGTAGCCCAACGAGCCCAATTGGGCTCTGGGCTGCACCAAAGGCCCAAAAAACCCAGGGGGGGCAAGCCTCTCGGTGGTCGGCCACCCCCCCAAAAGCTCTATTGGAAAGCAGATTTTTGCCCAGGCATAAAGTGAGGTAAGCGCTAGTAGTTGGTCTACTGGGCACTAGAAGATCAAGGTTTTGTGAGTAATTGCTTGGTGCTCAGCACCCTACCCCCACAAGCCACAAGGCCGTAAATAGTACGTCCTTCCTCTTGCCAACTGGTCGCCACCTGATAGCCCTCTGGCTGGCCAGCTTAGTAGCTAATTGACCCGTCCATCCATCTACAACTTGCCACAACAGTTGCTGGTATAACTGCCTGCCCTGCCCTCTATCGTTTCCCAAAACTCGTTAAATCTGCCAATCAACGCCCAGACACGGTTGACCAGTAGATAACGCTGATAATGCTGATAACGCCACAAGCAATCTTAAAGTAAATCTCATAAATATCACAAAAATTTAATTATTCCAGCAGAAACGGACTACTACCATTACATGATTTGTAAATAAAAGCAATCACAAGTTGAATAAAACGGTTTCCAACATGAGGTCCGGGAAATTAAGGGGTGATCCAGGACAGTAGGAGGAAAGCAACCAAAAGACCCAGAACTCCAGGCAGAGTCACAGATATATGCATAGATGAAGATGGAAAAACCCGGGTCAGAGGCAACATAACACCCTACCAAAAAGGGAAGAAAAATGGCAGTAGAAATACATACAGGACACAAGATTACAGACCTCTTGAAACTGAAAATCAATTAAACAGAAGATACAATAAATAATTCTCTTAAATCAGCAAGAGACCAAAGTAGACCCATTACCCAACAGACTAATATTCTGACAGCTGAAGGGCTCCATCGTTATTACATAGAAGCCTAGGAGCATAAAGACAACTCAGTGCTATCTTTCTTACAATCGTCCCACCCCGACCCCCACAGTAACAACCAACCTGGGCAATCCCAGCCTCAAAGGAACTGTCAGTCCAAACAATTATTTCAAATACTCTGAATTACAAGATCAATCTCTGATAGAATTCTTCCACGAGACCATCAAAGGGAAGAATTAAGTTTAATACAGCAACAGTCTTCCATGTCAGTGGGAAAAAGTTGACACCCTGACTCCACCACAGTTAGCTTGGGCCTGTTTTGCACCCAAGAGCATACCCCGTACCTAACGCTAAGAACAATTTTTTGTATGAAGCCAAATCTCCTTTAAGTTCAATTAAACTATCAATGCTGGACGTGAATTTTAAAACCTTGAAATGAAGTTTCATCAAATAATACCGTACCACTGTCAAAACATTCTGCAAGAAGGTCTCCGAGCAAAAGCTCCACAAAGATCTTGGAGGAGGAACACAACATCGTTCAAGATCCCTTGGACCTCTCAAAAACCACGGCGATTTAGCAGTTTCTACCTGCATTACCCCCCTAAACACAATGGAAGCAATATCATCAGCTGTCTGTTTTCAATCTGAAGAGAAGGAAATCCAGGTAGGTCTTCTCAATACACTCGCCATTTATGTATCCGGTATTGATTAATTACTGTTGTTGAATGATCTGTTCCACAGGCCCGGGATAATTTCTACATACAACAAGCTCCTTGTCAATGCACTAACTTGCTGGACAAGCTACAGGTATCACCAAACATTTTGCCAGAGATTTGCAAGAAGTCAAAACCCAATCAAAATGTCCGCCATGGAAATTCTGGGCAAAAGAAAATTACCCACCAGATCTATCTCCAATTCCTGCAGTTTCAGTCAGTTCAGTTGTACCACTTCCGACCCTTTCATCTCAAATGAAACCCACACATGCCTGTTGATCCCAGGTCAGGGGACAGAAAAGTCGGAAATCTCGACCAGCCTGTAGTTCAGCAAGAAACTGCTATTTCAGTAACTGACCAGGAGGAGACCAGCATTAAAGGACTCACTCAAACCAAAACAGAACGCAAATGCATAAAAAACAAAAAGAACACCAACAACATGGCATTTGCCAACTATTCTTTCATAAAATAGGAGGCGATAACTCAACTACAGATGCTAATCATGAGCAAACAAGAACACCACCCCTGGCTAAAGTACAATGCCAAGATAATTTATTGATGACCCAAGGTAAACAAATTGTGGCCATTGTCCTAACATTTATAGTACAAAGCCAGGGTAATTTCCAGATGACCATGGGCAAACATGAACTAGCCAATTCTCCGCACTGTGAAAAACAAGCTATCACTAGCACAGACCCAGTTTCACTCAATGGAACCCAGAAGGCAAATCTTCCTATCGCAACAGAGTGCCTAATATGACTAGAGTCAAACCTCATGCAACCAATGTTGCCATCTATGCAGCACTGTAAGAAGAGGGTGCAACCACCCACCAGGATACGACGCAGGTCAGGGTAACAACACAGGGGGAATCGAACAAGGAAACGATCCAGAATACTCCAACTCCTAAGTTACTATTCATTGCAAGTTACACACCAAGAGGGGCATTCAACATTTTAAATAGAGGTGTGATTTTGAAACTAATAAAGGATATCAGAGCACTTGTCCACCTCAACTCATTTCACCTAAAAGCAATAGAATTTCAATCACAAGCCTATTTAAGGGAGTGGGAACCAACCCTAACTTTGCAAACCAAGTGTTTCATCACCAGGAACTCTTCCAAAACTGGGGGCTTGAGCTGAGGAGGGTAGAGCCATCTAGATACCCAGGCCCATTGTTACCTATAAATTTGCTACCCGCCACCCCAAGTTCAAGATTGTCTAGACCAACAAGTCCACCAAAAAGACATGCCATCCTAATGGGAGCCTTCGGGCAGAGTTTCCATCTCCCAACCTGTCAAATATAACAATAGTGAAATCAGAAGAGAAAGGGCCCTCACGGCACTTCACAATTTCCCCTATGGATGAAAAAACCCATGAATGGTCCTGTCTGCCGCAAGCCTTAGACCCTAGTTGGTCCTGATGAACTCCAAGTCTCAGCTGAGCCAGGCCTCATTAAAATCTGTTCTTGGAATGTAGATGGATTTGGCAAAATCCCGGTGGGTAGAGATGCAGTAGACTACTTTGAAAACTTTGATATCATATTGTTACAGAAAACATGGAGTCTTAAACCGGGGAAACATCATTTACAACGCGGGCATTACATCGCGATGCCATTACATCGCGGTCTTTACAACGCAAGTCGTTACAACGACTTGCGCTAGATGGCGCTCTAGGACAAGGAATAGTATAATTTACTATCCAACACCTTCCCTACTGTACGTAGACTGGAGTTGGAATAGTAAATTATACTACTCCTAAGTCCTATTCCTTGTCCTAGAGCGCCACCTAGCGCAAGTCGTTGTAACGACTTGCGTTGTAAAAACCGCGATGTAATGTACCGCGATGTAAATGTATGCGTTGTAACGTCATACATCCCTTAAACCGACACCAGTAATAGGGTAAATGGAACACTACATCCCTGCTGTGAAGACCTCGTGTTACGGGCATCCGAGGAGGGAATTTCCACCTTCATTTCAATGAAATATAAATGGTCACAAGAAAACATAGATTTAGGGGGCAAATGGCTACAGGTTCACAAAGTAGAAACTAAAGGTCAGCACAAACATCGGAAAGTCCTTCTCCTACTAAATCTATATATCCATCCATGCAAAGCAAAAAGGCTGAGAGGGCAGCAACCTTGGTAGCACTAATAAAGACCTTGCAACAAGTACATTAAAATTCGCATTTCATTATCACTAGGGATTTCAGCATCAGACTTCTTCAAAATCTATCCTTTTAAATTAATTTCTCTCACAGCAAAGCAAGACACCAAGCTGCAATTACCTATCTTTCAACATATGTCCAAAGCTAGAAAGCCAAAGTCTAAAAATCTTGAACGGCAACTTCAAAGAGAATAAGCCAGCAGCAATAACTTTTTTCAATGGTTGTACCCATTCAATCATCGACTATACTTTAATAAACAGTGATTCATTCTCGCGCGTTAAGTCTATCCAAATCGAACCCAGTCCCGAAAGTGATCATTTTCCCCAGGCACTCAAAATAGAATTTGCATCCTCTCATCTGATGGCAATAACCAGCCTAAGATCACTTTCTAATCGCTATAATCAAATCTAATCAAAAGAAGGCTTTATTTGATTGTTATATCAGACAATCATAAAAGCAAGTTAAAAATTGCTATAACATAAAGAGACTTAAATGGTGAGACTTGGACACAGAGAAAATTATGGCTCTGATTCATATCCTCGTGTATAACACCCATGACGCACACAAAGAAGTAGGATACCACACATGGGAGGACCTAATAAGACACCTAATTTTTGCATTCCCAACCCGCCCAATTATCAATTACAACCGGCAAGAACATCCAGCCTCCCTACCCTCCCCACTAAACACAATATTGATATACGAAGGAGCTGTATGAAATTAAGAAAACAAATCAACAGAGAAGTAAGAAGGCACTCTCAGAATACAAAATTAGGAAAAGTGATCGATAGAACACCACTCTGGCAGATGAAGAAAACTTAAAATAAAAAAAATAAAAAAGAATGCTGGCAAGCAAAAATTATCTACCAGGAATGTATATATGGAACAAGCTCTTACAGTCTAGTAATCCATCCAACAGCAAACAATTTTGGGGTGAGATAAACAGTCCGGTCTTCGGTCAAGCCCGTTACCATAACGCAGGAATTTCCGAGGATGCCTGGGTGTCCCACATTCGTGCCGTGTTCTCATCTCCAGCTAGTGCAATCACTAGTGGGAATAGTCCAAATAAAATAAAACCAGGAATACTAGACATCAATGCTGCTGGGGGACAGCAGGAATACCGACAGAACCCAGTAGATTCCTGCAATCACTGTCAACACATTGAAGACTTAAACTCTGAGGCTTCCTATAGAATTCTATAGACTCTGCAAAACTCCAGCACACATACTGACCTTGAAGAACCACTAACAGACAATAAGTGCCTGCAGAGTATACTAAAGAAACTGAGGGTGGTCTGGTTTCCAATGGTCTTCCAAATGCACTCTTCAAGCAAGATGTCCTCTTCTGTACTAATTATCCAAAACCTCTCTTCAACAGAATTTACAGTTCCAATACCATTCCGCCCTCATGGAGAGCGAACATACTCAACCCGATAAGTTAGAGTTGCCGTCAAGCAGCCCCTCTGAATTGCTGGCTAATAGCCTTAATAGTGTAAACCAACGAAGTCAGTGTAATCTCAAGAATGCACTCACCATCCAAGGAAGCACCGGTCTCCAAGGTCAGAACCTACCCAATCACTTACAGGGAGGAAAACAGACCTGCGGAGGTAATACAAATTATGTATGAAAAGCCCTCACTCACCAACCTGGTTGGTGACATGCTTCATCATCGGGCTCCACCGGGCATGGCCGAGTGCCATCCCAGTGTGCTGCAACGCCAGGTTACTGCGGAGCGGGGTTGTGTGTGGTGACAGTGAATTTAAAATTCCCAATTAAGTCAAAAAAGTATTTTATTCGTTTTGCTAATTGGAAAATTAAAACATAATAAAAAGGAGTGATGGTCAAAAAAATATAACAGACCGGGTTCACTCCATGGCGGTCAACATGTTTCTGCCTTTATGTGTAATTTACAGGCTTTCATCAGGACCAGAGTGGAAGTGTGGGTGCCCCGGTGGTGTGAACGCGCTAAGGTTCACCCTCCCGTGGGCTGCTGTGTGAAAAATGATATATAAACACAGGAAAAATCCGCCAAAAAATATAATGGTGGAGAGAAACGAGTTTACTCTATAATGAGAAAAGAGACATACATACACAAGACAAAACACAAAAGAATCGTAAATGTGCGTAGTCATGACATTATAAAGCGCCATATTATAGGCTCAAACATAGTGCGTGGATGGGGACTGTGCCAGTAATCCGTACCTCAGGTGCATAAACAGTGTGCTAACAGTGCACCTAGAATTAGCCAGATACTGGTGTCAGGGAAGTAAAACAAGACTTCACCTGAATAGCGTGACTAGCGATGTATCACGGAATCAACATGGAGTCATAATGCTACGTGTGAGACTAAAAACTTAGCAAGGGCCAGGAGAAAAATGAACGCGGCCCGTGAAGCATTCCTGGTAGGTAGAAATGCCGAGGGGAGTAGAGAGGTTCTTACTGTGAGGCTAGACTGTTCGTCGCCTCAGGGATCCCGGGGTGGAGGTGCGAGCAAATATGGCACACCCTGGAAGAAACAAGGAAGAAAGAGCGGCCACGAGCGGCTGAATAGTAACAACACAAGCCGAACAGTACTGTAAGCCTTACCAAAAGGAAACGGGAGCCAGAAGGTACACTTACGCCCTCGCTGCTCGGCACCCGTTAGGAACCTACACCGCCTCGAGCCACCGGGTCCAGGGAGAGAAGAGACCTGGTGCGAGGTTCCTAAAAGCAAGAGTGCAGGAAGGAAGCCCGTCGGTGATTGGGCAGCACATCACATGCTGAGATGTGATTGGATGAGCCCCGGCCAATAGGACGCGTGGAGGCAAAAGGCTCGTCAATTCATTACCAATGACAGATAGTCAGTAAAGGGACGGGACCTCCCAAGCTGTGCAATGATAGGTTGAGACACAGCCAATAGGACGCATGAATGAAGGGAGGCACGTCCGCTGTTTAAAAAGACAACTCGATAAAGGAAACTTTATGCGGTGCAAAGCGAAGAAGCATGAGCACGCTGGACACATCAAAAACGTGTGTCTGTATTGAACACTAGATGCAGATTGGGGGGACGGTCTGTGCAGCGCACGTTCACAAGCTCATTCAGAGGAGAGTGCCAGTGATAGACTGGGAAGCGGTATGTTAAGGGGACACTGCATGTCATGTGCCCCTGGTATAGTCGGTAAATGCTAATCGCGTAATGGGGTACAGCACAGGGGGTCAGAACAGGACTATTTACTGGGTGGACAAAGGTGAAGTCACACAAGGTGACCCAACCCAGTAGATGTGAAGGTCACTGTAGATCAGTGGTACAATCAAAGTAGCTGCAAACATAAGTGCATACTTAGAGTATGTTGACCCAGGGTATATTGTCATTAAGACCCACGAGGTTGGTACCCAGACGGTACACCCATCTTTGTTCCTTCTCGAAAAGGATTTTTTGAGTGTTTCTGCATGCAGTGACTTCTTCAATTACTGTCCAGTGCAGGTCATTGGTGGTGTGGTTAACAGACAGGAAATGTTCACTAAGTTTAGTAGTGATTCTTTGGCGTATCATCAACAGTAACAAACGGAGATGGGAAAAACCTTTGTTCTCCTTCAAACGGGCTCAAAGCCTGCGTAATAGCCTAGTACAGACGCGTCCCATTACCAGACCTAACACTGCTCAGAGATCCATCACAGAAGCATGGGGTCTTCCCAAGGTTACGGGCCATTTTCCTTGCTCGGATTGCAGTATATGCCATCTGACTTCTCACACTACCAGTCTTAAGCTGGAACCAGGCAAGATTTGGACCCAAAATAGCCACACCAACTGCAACACACCTAATGTTATCTACCTCATCACTTGTCCCTGTGCCCTACGCTATGTAGGGATGACCACCAGGAAAGTGAAACTCCGCATATGTGAACATCGGAGCAACATTAGGTGCAAAAGAATCACTACTAAACTTAGTGAACATTTCCTGTCTGTTAACCACACCACCAATGACCTGCACTGGACAGTAATTGAAGAAGTCACTGCATGCAGAAACACTCAAAAAATCCTTTTCGAGAAGGAACAAAGATGGGTGTACCGTCTGGGTACCAACCTCGTGGGTCTTAATGACAATATACCCTGGGTCAACATACTCTAAGTATGCACTTATGTTTGCAGCTACTTTGATTGTACCACTGATCTACAGTGACCTTCACATCTACTGGGTAGGGTCACCTTGTGTGACTTCACCTTTGTCCACCCAGTAAATAGTCCTGTTCTGACCCCCTGTGCTGTACCCCATTACGCGATTAGCATTTACCGACTATACCAGGGGCACATGACATGCAGTGTCCCCTTAACATACCGCTTCCCAGTCTATCACTGGCACTCTCCTCTGAATCAGCTTGTGGACGTGCGCTGCACAGACCGTCCCCCCAATCTGCATCTAGTGTTCAATACAGACACACGTTTTTGATGTGTCCAGCGTGCTCATGCTTCTTCGCTTTGCACCGCATAAAGTTTCCTTTATCGAGTTGTCTTTTTAAACAGCGGACGTGCCTCCCTTCATTCATGCGTCCTATTGGCTGTGTCTCAACCTATCATTGCACAGCTTGGGAGGTCCCGTCCCTTTACTGACTATCTGTCATTGGTAATGAATTGACGAGCCTTTTGCCTCCACGCGTCCTATTGGCCGGGGCTCATCCAATCACATCTCAGCATGTGATGTGCTGCCCAATCACCGACGGGCTTCCTTCCTGCACTCTTGCTTTTAAGAACCTCGCACCAGGTCTCTTCTCTCCCTGGACCCGGTGGCTCGAGGCGGTGTAGGTTCCTAACGGGTGCCGAGCAGCGAGGGCGTAAGTGTACCTTCTGGCTCCCGTTTCCTTTTGGTAAGGCTTACAGTACTGTTCGGCTTGTGTTTTTACTATTCAGCCGCTCGTGGCCGCTCTTTCTTCCTTGTTTCTTCCAGGGTGTGCCATATTTGCTCGCACCTCCACCCCGGGATCCCTGAGGCGACGAACAGTCTAGCCTCACAGTAAGAACCTCTCTACTCCCCTCGGCATTTCTACCTACCAGGAATGCTTCACGGGACGCGTTCATTTTTCTCCTGGCCCTTGCTAAGTTTTTAGTCTCACACGTAGCATTATGACTCCACGTTGATTCCGTGATACATCGCTAGTCACGCTATTCAGGTGAAGTCTTGTTTTACTTCCCTGACACCAGTATCTGGCTAATTCTAGGTGCACTGTTAGCACACTGTTTATGCACCTGAGGTACGGACTACTGGCACAGTCCCCATCCACGCACTATGTTTGAGCCTATAATATGGCGCTTTATAATGTCATGACTACGCACATGTACGATTCTTTTGTGTTTTGTCTTGTGTATGTATGTCTCTTTTCTCATTATAGAGTAAACTCGTTTCTCTCCACCATTATATTTTTTGGCGGATTTTTCCTGTGTTTATATATCATTTTTCACACAGCAGCCCACGGGAGGGTGAACCTTAGCGCGTTCACACCACCGGGGCACCCACACTTCCACTCTGGTCCTGATGAAAGCCTGTAAATTACACATAAAGGCAGAAACATGTTGACCGCCATGGAGTGAACCCGGTCTGTTATATTTTTTTGACCATCACTCCTTTTTATTATGTTTTAATTTTCCAATTAGCAAAACGAATAAAATACTTTTTTGACTTAATTGGGAATTTTAAATTCACTGTCACCACACACAACCCCGCTCCGCAGTAACCTGGCGTTGCAGCACACTGGGATGGCACTCGGCCATGCCCGGTGGAGCCCGATGATGAAGCATGTCACCAACCAGGTTGGTGAGTGAGGGCTTTTCATACATAATTTGTATTACCTCCGCAGGTCTGTTTTCCTCCCTGTAAGTGATTGGGTAGGTTCTGACCTTGGAGACCGGTGCTTCCTTGGATGGTGAGTGCATTCTTGAGATTACACTGACTTAGTTGGTTTACACAATTTTCCTCGAGGGGATCAGTCGTGTTATTACCCTTCCTCTTTTGTTGTTACTTTACATAATAGCCTTAATAGACATCAAAGCCAAACTATAAGTTGCATGTATACTTCAAGAACTCCAAGAGTTAGCAAATAAGAAACAACTAATTCCAAAAATGCAAACAGGGCTCAGGTCAGGTATGGGAACAATAACAAACCTATCTGCACTTACGATCGTGGCAGAGAAGGCAATACAACAAAGGAGTCGTTTATTTACATGCTTTGTTGACCTCAAATCTGCTTTCAACATAATTCCCCATGCCAGACTGGGCAAAACTGTCAGATTTGGGACTTCCTGAAAAATTGCCTACCTAATCATTGCCCTGTACTGTCACATCCGGGTCCTGATTAAAATCGGCAAAGGCGTTAGAGTCATCTCTAAGATTTCAACAAAAAACGGCCTGAAGCAGGGGTGCGTCTTCGCTCCCTGTCTATTCAATCTATGCTTGGCGGACCTCGATCAACATCTGGCACAAGTTGAGGAACTACCTCCACAACTGGCATCAGACAAAATTGCTCACTTGCAATATGCCAATGACACCGTCATCTTAAGTCAGACACCTGTTGGGCTACGAAGGTCAATGAATGCACGGTTTGGATACATTGAGCAGCAAGGTCTTGAGCTGAACTTAAGGTGGTCCGCCTGGTCGACTCAAAGAAAAAGTCTTCCAACTGGTTTACTGATGATCAGATAGAAGTCGTCACTTCCTATAAGTACCTTGGAATCTTCATTGAATGTCAGCTGACTTTCAAACAACACTTTGCCATGATATGGGCGAAAGCACATTCATTAGCCTATTTGGTACTCGCAAATTGCGCTTGCAATCCCATTCATTCCTATTGGCCTCTAGGCCCATAGGAATGAACGGGAAGTCTTCCCTTAATAGCGATTCACAAATTACGAGTCACAATTAAGGAATGTGTAGGAATCGCAATTTTGTTTGTGATTCCTACATGCATAAGGAATTGTTATTCCTAAATTGTGATTCTTTAAAATTCGCAATTTAGGAATCGCAATTCCTTACTTTGATGCATGTGGCCCTAAGGTCTCTAAGATACTGCAGAGGTTGCTGTCTGATTAAAAGCTATCATTGGGACACATGAATTCACTGCAGGATTCATCACAAATTCCTCATGTTCCATCGCATATTCCTATGTTGCCAAAGAAAGGCTTCCTTTGAGATGCATGGATTGTGACGCGCCCAATGCGGATAGTGAACATGCAGTAGAGTTGCACTGATCCACTCTATGCAGTGCTTAATTTGAGACAGTGGTTTCCGGTGCTTGGAACCGACACTTAATTATCAACACCGGCACTTATGATGTTCCTCCACATGGTGGCGATGTTTGTCTAATTTTGGGTTGAGCACAGCAACAGTTGTTTAATAACTGAATGTACATCAAAAATAACTAATACCTGCTGCTCAAGCAATTCTTATGGCTTTGTGTGGTTGGAGTAGTCTGAATTGTCACACTTATAGGAGAGTGATGATTAGTAATTTTGTTAATACTGTCATCTGCAGCCGTGGCAGGAGCAATGGGCGGTGCAAGCTTAGTGCCCTCATGACAAGGGCCCTGGCACAATCTTTTTTTTTCTTCATATTAAGCACTGATTATGTAAGTTTCTTATTTTATGTTAGCAATTGGAGCCAGGTTATTAAATATCACAGGAAGTGAAGGAGTCACTGAGGCCTTAAGAGGATGTGGCTTAATGGCTAGAGCTGCCAACTTTGAAGCTGGAGAACCAAAGTGGAGCTGAGCAATGCAAAGTAGCATAAATAGCAGCTTTGATCAACTTTTTCAAACAGAAGTATTTTTGCGGGGAATGTTGTGACCGAAGCAGCGCTGATCTGCTTTGCGTTATGCGACACAAAACCCCCTTAATTCACAAGTCGTTGGTACAATAGGGAAGGAACAGCGCAATAGCCATAGGCTGCCGCACGTAGTGAGATCAACTGAAGTCAAGCAAAATAGTGCATCCTCACTTTGAGGTTCGAACTGGCCTATAGTGCAATCAGGCAGTGCCCAATGGGCTGGTTTGACATGTCAGTGGATGGGATGTTTTTTAGTTGTTTGGGGGCAGTTTTACGGTCTGCTGGGCCATTTTTCTACTGTTTATTTAGCTGATGTTAAATCAAACATTGCCTGCAATAAGCTCAAATTCATGCAGTCTTCCATACCTTGCAAAACACTTATAGAACGTGTCTTTACAGTTTCAAAACTGCCCCAATTTGCAAGCATGGGCCACTTCTTTTTAGCAATTATATTCACTAGTGAGTACACTTTTATTTTGGTGCCTGGGCCTATTTTCTCACCTAGTCCGAAATTGCTGATTTTGTGTGGAATCCTAACACAAATGACGATCCCTGTGATTTAGTAAACAGAATACTGGACTATTTTGTACCCAAAATAACACTGTCAATTCCACACAACATTGTAATGTGGTTTGGTAATCTTGATAAATCATGAGCGAAGTCTGTTTAGTGGCTTACATGTTAATTCTTTGGGTGGCTCATCTTAAGGTCTTTATCAGGACCACTAGAATTATGCGATTCTGCGACTGTGGTGTTTTTCACATAATTTTTGATTTGCTGCATTTGCCACATAGCCCATCATCTACTGCATAATTTACAGATTTTAACTAAAAAATGTTTTTTAGCTCGAACGGATCAAAAGTTATTAAAAAACGCGGCCACACGCGGTGATGTGCAGCAGAGGGCACTTTGCCAAGGGTAACTATTCACCTTTCGGTTCCATATTGTATTTGTGTGCTAAACAAGTGCTAATAAAGTATCTAGACAGTGTTCACTTGTGTAAAATTGACAATATAATTAACTAATACTATCATAAACAGTGTGTGCATTATGCCTCATAATTCGTATTTTTTTGCCGCGTAATTTAGTGAGATTTGCCGCATTATTTGGTCATCCTATCCCGCATAATTCCAGTGGCCCTAGTCTTTACTGTTGGGCCAATTCCGACTCCAGTCCTGACTCGGTTCTGGCCAACTTACCCTTTGAATTTTCTGGGTTGCTAACTTCAGGTGAATGCTGCCCTCAGCAGTGCTGCGTCCTATAACCAAACAAATTTAGGTCAGCCAAAGTTTGGGACAAATGCAAATTGTGATGACTGCTAGATTAGGCAACAAAAATAGTATGGGTTTTACACCTAGCTTATCTAGTCCAGCACAAAACTCATCTTGTAGGCAGCGCTGACCTCATTTTCTCTGTATGCGTGCGTGCCTGGAAAATATTAGCAATTGTGAAACTGTTCCTTAAGCTCTATGCAGAGACGTCTTAGGGCATGGGCAGAGTGGGCTCTGGCGCAGGGCCTCAGCCTTTCAGGGGGTCCCCTGATAGGGCCAGCTCTGTTCTGCAGAGACTTGCCCCGATGACCTTGAATAATTCTTAAACAGGTAGTTTAAAAAACTTTTCATTTAATTTGTTTTAAATGTGTGTGATGTGTGAGAGTCTTTTAAAGAGAAATGCTGCTTTTATGTTGCATGCAGGATCTACAAAAAAGTTTATTTTATATCAAAACAGGAACTTACATATGAGGAATGGGAAGATGTCGGATAAATGATTTACAGTGATATTAGTGAGCTGCTGCTGTGCTAAAGTAGTGAAAACATATGTCACTATCCCTGAATATTAGATGTAAACACATTTAGAATTTGGATGAGTGTGCCTGTGCACTGTCAGTGACCTGCCCAAAGAGGGCATGAAAGAACTGGAATTGGATCATACATTCATATCTGTCCTGAACAAGGGGCCCCAAAATACGTTTGGCCCAGTACCCCCCAAAATCCTTAAGATGTCCCTGGGTCTATGCACCGTCATCAGTGATTTGACGTTGCTTATGGTGGATATTTGTGTTCAGCTTGGCTTCCAGTCGTTAAATAGATTAGAAGAGCTTGGGGGCATATCAGCAAGGGCCGGCGATAATTATCGCTCAGCGCTCTTAGCGTGAGGATAATTATCGACGGCCAACTCTGAATTTTATCGCGGAGATAGCATGCTATTAGCAACGCTTATCTCCAAAGCGATAAAATTCAGAGCGCACACTGCCAATTGTGAGATTATTGCTGGAAATACAGCGATAATCCCACAAGGTTTGGCAATAGCTTTCTGATAGGGATAGACATACTTAGCCTTGATATCCACCTTACATAGGATATCATGGCTAAGTCAGAAAAATACCAGACGTAAAAAAGCAGCGTTAACCGTGGTTAGCACTGCTTTTTTTTTTATCTCTGACAGGGTTAGCGATATCCTTGATAATAGGAAAAATGTCGCTTAGCGACATTTCTCCTATTATTTTACTCTGGAACGCTCCCTTTGCATCTCATTAGAGATGCAAGGGGAAGCGTAGAGTAAAAGGGTGCTAACATGCGAATTTGCATGTTAGCACCCTATTGCTGATAGGGCGCTAGTTTTATCTCTGCTTTTTTGGCTTTTAAAGCCAAAAAAGCAGATATAAAGACCTTGTTGATATGCCCCTTGGTTAGGCTGAAAAGTCACGATGAAACCTCTGGTCAAAAGCCTGGAAGGGAATCTGCTTCCTGTAACACGAATTATCAATGTATTTATTGCTGTATGGGGAATTCTGTGAGCGTCCCCTGCCAGAATGTAAACTTACCAATGGGGAATTCTGTGGGCGTTCCCGGCCAGAAAGTAAATTTACCAATTGTTAATGACTAAAACAATTCACAATTTTTAAATAAATGAATGAATCGAATATTTCAACAAAACCAGCAGTCACAGGATCGCTTTACTCAATAATAACTATGCACCAGTCACTAATGCTATTAACAGAGATCAATTATTTTCACATGCTGCCATCCTGTGGACATTTTTAGCATTTCACACACGTCCTCCCCGTTACAACGGACACAAGAGAACAAAATAAATAAAGAACATAACGTGTCGACAACATACCGTAACATAACCATTGGAATACAACACATACCATGGCAAGCTCTGCGAATGAACACAGTTGTTATAGCTGGTAACAGCGCCGAAGGAGATGTTGAGGTGGCATGACAGTTTTAACAGGGGCAGGGGCATAAAAAAAAGGGGCCCCTCAGCCTCACATGGTGCAGAGGGGCCCGGCAAGTGTTGTGATACTGGGGGCCCTCTCAGCAACTGCTCTGCCACGGCTGGAAACAACTTGTGGAAGCTCAGCTGGACATAGACAATGAGGTGGGATATAGGCCTCCTTCGCACAGGCATATTGTGGTTCGCACCACATTTTAGTTTAGCTTTCCCTGTCGTATTGGTTGCACTCGCACATGCAGAGCCTTTTGATCCTATAGAGTGCCACCCAGTCTCTACTATACAATGTTGTACCATGCAACCTGAGGGCCGGGCTCAGCCCAAGGGTATAAATAAAGGAGACAGTGGTCTCTAGTGGCCACTGCTGAAATCTATGTACAGTGTCAGCGTGTAGTTATTTGCGCAGCTCTTTCCAGCAGCGTCAAGCATATCACTGTGGGGCATATTAACAAGGGCCGGCGATAAATATCGCAAAACGCACTTAGCGCTTGCATATTTATCGCCGGCTATCTCCGGAATTTATCGCCCGGTTAGTGCGTTATCAACAACGCGCTTCGCCAAGGCGATAAAAATTGCAGAGATAGTGGGGATATCGCCGTTTTCCATGGTGGAAAACGGCGATATCCTAGATGATAGGGCCTGTGGTCTTAGCCACACAATCCACCCCCCATGTTAGGAATGCCTTAGTCAGGAATTTTACAGACGTCAAATTCCTGCGTTAAGGCATACTTAACGTGATTTTAAATATCGCTAACCCTCCTTGTCATTATGATGAAGCTGGGTTAGCGATATTTTCCCAAGGGAGTCTTGTCAGACACGCCTCCTTTGCATCTCATTAGCGATGCGATCGGAGGCATGCTTACAAGGGGCGCTATTCCCAGTAAACTGTCGCTAACAGCTGTTAGCGACAGCTTGCTGATAGGGCGATAAAAATATCGCCGCTTTAGCGGAAAAATGTGCCGCTAAAGTGGCGATATTGCCCTTGATGATATGCCCCCATGTCTGCTAGGCTGCGGACACAACACTGGCAATGAGGTAGACAACTTCCCCACATGCAGGGAATAACCCCTGCTCGACAGCTGTTTAGCCTTGCACCGCATGGTGCATGAAGGAAAATAGGCAGCGAGGGAGCCATGGTGTTCTCCGGCAGCAGGCTGGCTTCGACAGGGCCCACCTGTAAGAGAGGAGGTACCCTGACCCAGCCAAGCGGCTGCATCTGCCCCTATCCAGCAAAGTGTGCCCCCTTTCGGCCGCATTCTAGGCTCTCCGCGTGGGTGACGTCACCAACTGAGATTAGGTAAGTGGCTGCAGCACCATCTAGCGGCCACTCCCTGTGAGCGTGGAGGCTCTATTGGTGTGAGGGGGAGCTACATGGTTTGTTGTGATGGAGCAGGTAGTACAAAATTTTGTATACCTCCCCCATACTGCATGAAGATACTAATTAAATTATCCATTAACTATAATATTATTAACTGAATTTGCATGTTTATTAATCAACATTTATTAATATAAAATTACACGTGGGATTTGCATTTGCATGGCTAAAATAACTTTGATGACTAAAATATGTACGCATATTAACAGTAGTATATGTGGTAATTAGAAAATTGCATGATATATGTTGCTTTTGTAATGTCTTGTAATGTTGCCCAAGAGGAGGATCGAAATGGTGAATATAAATGCTTTACATGTTGCTATATGCTAGATAAATACAAGCACATAAAGGGATTAGTAAGGGGTAAACATTAGATTTATTATTTCTTTATATTAATTACTCTTTTGTGTTTGTTTCGCTTAAGTTAGCATTTGGGCCTAAATCAAACATGGCTGCCGAAACACCACGACGAAGTGGCCATTTTCTCAAGTGCCGCGGAGTGAACGACGTCTGCGCGATTACTTCCCTGATCCTCGCAGTGACCCCTGAACACACTGCACCCTAGCCAGGATGGCACATTGGACTTCTTCCAAGAAAGAGGAACAATACCCCTCACAGTAAACCGGAACGTGTTTGATACATCTTTTACCGGTGACTTCATCCCTTGAACTGTACTGAAAATCCTGAGAACGAATCGGACGATCTTAACCAACCAATCACGACCACCCTGAACTTTGTAACTTCTAAGTTCAAGTTTTCTTATAAAAAAGGCTAGTAAAATAGGGACAAAAATCTATCTTCGCTTGCCGCCTCCTACCCTTACTTTGATGACCTAGATGCTGCCGGACTCTTTGATGACTGCGGACTTTGACAGATGCTTGCACGTCTTGGGTCCTTTCGCTGATCTTTGGTACTGTAGCGTGCTGAGCAGAGAACTTTGAGTTTTGCCAGATTAGGTAAATATAGTGTTCCGCGATTTACATGAATTGATCAAGAAATTCTGAACTTTAACTAGACAAAATGCGAATATAAATTTCCTATGATAATTTTAGATAAACTATTATTGATTAACAAGAATTAATGAGTTTGTGGTTTTTCCGTTAAGGAGGAAAGGATTCTGAATCTTAAAATGTGTTTTAGCTGGTTCTAAAATAACCATCAACCAATCCAACTAATTTCGTCCATTGACTGAAGTGGGAGGAGTGCCTTGATGTTTAGGACTGAGGATCTGTAGGCGAAAGGGCGTTAATGTATATTTGTAAATGACTTTTCCTTCCCTATAGGTTATAAGGTATTTAGCCACATGTCCAGCGCTTTAATTATTCATCCCTCCTGTGTGTGCAGACTCGTGAGACAGATGTATGAGTGTTGGTGTTATGGGCCCCACCAGGAAATGTGTGTGTGAATGAATCCGTGTGACGTCGGGTCTGCGACGCAGGGAGGGTATCGGTAAAGGTTATTCCCCGTTTTCCCGGTCTCTCGCTTGATCAGTTGCAAAGGGCAGGATGGCACTTGGTGTCAACTGGTTAGGCTGTGAGTTCCCAGGAAAGGGGGATTACAACGAAATAAACAATTATTTAAGGAAATGTGGTGGGAAAAAGAATAAGAAAATAAAGAGGAAAGAGCAGCTAAAGGACTCGATATCCAAGGTGGACTCGGCAAGGAGAGGACAATGCATTGGAAGTACTGCATGAGTGATTTTCTCTGGCAGTGGTGAAAGCCAGGATATCAGCCCACAGCGACTAAGGAAGAGTCCAGGGACAGTCAGACCCCAACCACTCCTGCGGTAATGACTGGCCAGCTCCAAGACCAGGCATCCAGCCCTGTATGCACATACCTCAGTTGCAGCGCTACCTCCATCTAGCGAATTAGCTGAACCTGTCACAGCGGCACCAAGTTGACGCTCCTAGGTTGGATGCTAACAACACTACTTTGCGCCACCCTCAAAACAGATGTAGCTGTCAAGAGGTCGCTATTGATGCATTTTGGTGGGGCAGAACTATACGATTTGTTTGGGAACTTGCCCAACACCGGGGGCACTGATTTTGACACTGCAATGGTGGCCCCGAATAGGCATTTTGATCCGCAGCTCAGCCCTGATTATGAGCGCTTTAAGCTACACCAAGCCCAGCAGGTGGATGAGGAATCCATTGACGTGTTCTAAGCACGGCTCCGGAAGCTGGCGTGTACATGTGTGAACATTGATCAACCTGAAGAAATCCGCGCCCAAAATAATACAAGGCTGCAAGTCAGTGGTTCTCATGTGCGTCAACCTGTGACAACTTGGCATCTCCCTGTATGACATCCTGGTCCTAGCCCGCTCCAAAATAGGAAGGGTGATTATATGGAAATAGCCATGAGCAAAAGTGCAACTATAGGAGGGTCACCGAGAGAAGTGAAATTGAAAGAGAAGTGCGTTCATGCGATCAAGAGAAGACTGATGGCTTCCCAGCCACTAGAAGTGTTGAAGACGTAAGAGGTCTGCTGTGGCACCTGTGGTCTAGAACACAAGACACCAAATGTCTGCCCGATGAGAGGGCGAACCTGCTCAAGATGCAGCAAACTTAATCACTTCGCCAAGGTGTGCCAAACTGAAAAACAGGTGCCCCAGTAGGGGTACCCAAGGAAGACGACCACTGCCCTGTGACAACTGTGTCTCGATGATTGGGGGGCGGAAGATGTATCAAACAGCAGAGGGCAGGGTGCCCACCCAGAAGATGACTAGGACGATGTGGTTGTTGTCTCGTTCACTGGGATGGAAGGCAATCAAGAACGGCTCCTTCCCATGTGCACGGTGGAGATAGGGGGCACCTCCTTGACAGCTTTGATCCACACAGGTGCTTCAGTGAATGTCATGAACTCAGTACAATTGAACAAAATCACGCCATGCCCTACCTTGTCCACCACCAAGGCCCAAATCTACACATACATGGGCACTGAACTGTTGCCTCTGGTTAGGACAGTGGAAGTAAATGTCGTAAAAGAGTGCTGGTCAACCACGGTGCAATTACATACGGGCACCCTGCTGGGCTGCTACGCAAGTTGCCAGCCCTACTCCGTGGGTGTCCCCACTTGTTATCGTACCAAAACCCAAACAGCCTGCAGCTATCTGGCTATGTGTCGACATGAGGCTCCCGAAGAAAACCATCCATAGGGAGCAGCACATTACTCTAACTACGGACGACATTGTAGCAGACCTACATGGTGCCCATTGGTTTTCAAAGTTAGATCTAAACGCGGACTACCATCAGTTGGAGCTTGAACCTGCCAGCAGATACATTACAACATTTTCCATTCACATAGGCCTCAAAAGGCATCGGAGGCTCAATTTTGGCATCTTGTTAGCTGCAAGGTATTCCAGAATACCGTCAAGGAAACCCTCTGTGGCTGGTTGGGATTCTAATTATAAGCAATGATATCCTGATTTTCTCAGATAGCCTTGAAGAACACCATGTGTGGCTGAGAGCTATATTGAGGCCACTGGCTGAGTGCGGGTTGACACTGCACCAACAGAAGTGCTACTTCTACCAAAACTCAATAGAATTCTTTGGCTATATCTTCTCACTGGATGACCTGAGGGTGGACCCAAAGAAGGTCGAGGCCATTCGGAGTGCATCTATACTGCAGAACGCGATGGAGGTGAGGAGCTTCCTAGGTATGTCGACGTACTGCAGTGATCCCAAAACACCACCCTATCAGAGCTGCTAAGGACGCTAACAAGAGAGGACGCTCCATGGAAATGGGGGACAAATTTAGATATGGTCTTCAGGCAGATGAAGGAGGCCTTCCTCAATAACGCCACCATGGTGTAGTCCAATCCTGTAGCGATCACCCATAGCACAAGGCCTCGTTACACACCCATGCCAGGTTTTCGCCACTTCCACAGTTTGTGCCCCAAAGACTACGATTCCCAGCAGGCCATGGGGCGCATCTCCACGCCTGCAGTACATAAGCGCCGCCACCAGGAGGGTAAGGTGCTTGACAACAAGAAGCATATCAGGATTGTAATGGCGGATGGTGCTCCCCGTCGGAATTCAGCTAGAAGCATTGCCGCATATAGTCCAGTGTCGGGCCGTGTCCCGTCTCCTTAGAGAACCTCGAGAGAGAAGTATCCGAGTCCCACCTCCTCACAGGAAGCGGGAACAAACCTTCGAAAACCGGAGTCAGGTACCGCGGAAAATTGCTCCGTAACATCTCCCCTGCTTCTCTGTGTTCCTTCCCCGTGATTGCAGCGTTCGGTGGCTTTGCGTGCCTTCCGTGTACAAACATTGAGTGCAGGAGGAACGAGAAGTCCCGTTCGCATTTCCCCGAGTGCGCTGTTAATGAGTGCATATTTCGAGACTGTTATTTCATTTCCCTGAGTTAGAAAGGGCCAGATAGATTCATTTAGTTTTCACGCGCTTTCTAGCAGCAAGACTTTGGACCGAAGTTTGTTTCATGAGGAGTTTGGCTTGGAGTGGTTTCTATCCGGCTGCCATTGTACTCAAGTCTAGATACCCTTGTGTTGGTTCTTTATCTTCGCAATTTCATTTGTTCTGTTTTCCTTCCTGTGCAGTTTGTCTTGACCCGGGTCTGAGTGAGAAGTCATCACTGTCCCCGCTCGACGAACATAGACTATTCAGGAATCCTTGCGGTGTCAAGGACCTTCGCCATTTTCGGCGCAGCCAGAAACAAGCATAGGATTGCACCCATTTCTTAAGTTTCCCCTTCCCTGCATCCCCCAGATAGCGTCTCTCGCAGGAGGGTTTTCTATACCTCTGTTGGGGGCGCTGTTCAAGGGAGGCAGGGAACAATTCATCGTCCCTGCTGGAGCCCTGGAAATAAGGTTAGTGGCGTTATCTGTAACACCGTGTGCTGCTGCTGACAACCTGACAATCCTGACAGTTTGTCAAGCCCACGAAAAGACGCACAGCCCGGACGATGGATACCAATACGGTATTGGCTTCCTTGTTGGAGAGTCTGACGGCTCTGCAGCAGGAGGTGCAAACCTCCAGAGTAGAAGTACAGACCTCCAGAGCAGAGAATTACAATTTGCATAAAGAAGTAAGCTCGTTAAGAAGGGAAGTAGCGGGTATTTCACGTAGAGGCCCGGGGGAGGGTTCATACATCCGACCCGCTACTCTGCCCCCTCCTGCATCGTCTATACACACTCCCAACCCTGGCAGTTCAGGAGTGGGGTTTTTTACCCCAAATCTGCATCCACCCTCCACGTCGGATACGGTGCCTACAGTACATATAGTGCAAAACACTAGCATCCCCTTGGCGCCCCCAGAAAGGTTTTATGGGGATCCGAAGAAGTTCGACACCTTCTTGAATCAATGTCGACTTCATTTCCTCTGTAAACCCGCCGTGTTCCAGGACGAGGAATCGAAGACGGCCTTTATGATGTCGTATATGGGCGGAAACGCCGCCAGTTGGACTATTCCTCATATGGAAAGAAACGATCCGATCCTCCATGACTTCCAAGGTTTTTGCCAAGAATTAAGGAAACTGTTTGATCGGAAGAATCATATGATGACCCTGGACCGCGAACTACTCACCTTACGGCAAGGATCTCAAGATCTCCTCTCCTACATCACATCATTTAATCGATTGGTGGTCGAAACGGAATGGCCCCCGGAAAAAAGAATCACTCTGTTTTACCAGGGGTTGAGAGGGGAACTGAAGGACGTCCTCGCTCAGGTAGTCCAACTGCCTCCAACCTGCGAAGAGCTCATCGACCTGACAGTGCAGTTAGATCATCGCTTGCTGGAACGCAAAGGGGACAAGACTAAGAGTGAAACAAGAGCACCTTATCTACGTCCGAGAGCAGTTCTGGATGACCAGTCCAAAGCCCTGGAGGGACCCGAACCAATGCAGTTGGGAGGAATTCGAGGCCCTCTATCCCAGGAAGAGAGAGACAAACGGAGGAGATTAAAACTATGCCTCTATTGCGGTAAAGGGGGCCACTTCATAAGGGAATGCCGAGCCCGAACCACAGGAGACAGCAGAAACACTAGTCCGCGAGGGCTATCTGCTCCCCGACGAGAAGAACCGACGGAAAACTGAGGAGCCCAAGTCAGGATGAGGTCTCTGGCTTGAGCAGGTCACTTAACATGATCTCGTCGGTGTTAGCTAACACACAACAATCCGCCGTGGCACACCTCCATATTGCCGTGGCTTTATGGATTTCCGCCTCAGACAAAGTTCAAGTGGACGCTTTGCTGGACTCAGGAGCCACGGGTAATTACATCGACCAGGAATACGCACTCAGAATGGGAATCCCATGTGTAAAGAAGGACTTCCCAGAACTGGTGAAAGCTGTGGACGGAACGCCGCTTTCTTCAGGAATGGTACGATTCCGTACCCCGATCCTTCGCATGGCCATAGGTGCGGACCATTATGAAGACATCCACTTTGATTTGATAGACGCACCACAGTTCGGGTTGATTTTAGGAATGCCCTGGCTGACCTTACATGATCCTGTAATCAGTTGGACCGCTCGAACGATCGCCATGTCATCAATGTACTGCCAAGAAAATTGCAAACCAGTTGACGTTTGTCCTACAGACTACGAGAGTACACCAGCGACATACCTTGCCACCGCCTGCACTCCAGAGAAATACTGTTGTTCTACGATTCTTCCAGAGGAGTATCGGGTGTACCATACTCTGTTCAACAAACAACAAGCAACACGGTTGCCACCCCATCGACCCTATGATTGTCGTATCGATCTGATACCAGGAGCGGCCATTCCGTGCAGCCGAGTGTACGCGTTAACGGAACCCGAAACACAGTATTTGAAGACCTATCTGGACGATAATCTGGCCTCTGGGTTCATCAGGCATTCCTCGTCTCCCGCATCCTCTCCACTTTTTTTTATACCGAAGAAGGATTGCGAGGAGTTGCGAACGTGCATTGACTACCGTGCACTCAACAGGGTGACTATTAAGAATCGCTACCCCCTGCCCTTAATCCCGGTGCTTCTGGATCAATTAAAGGGGGCACGATATTTCACGAAGCTCGACCTCAGAGGAGCCTATCACCTCGTGAGGGTTCAGAAGGGGGATGAGTGGAAGACGGCCTTCAGAACCAAGTTTGGGCTCTATGAGTATCAGGTGATGCCCTTTGGACTCTGCAACGCCCCCGCGGCTTTTCAGTTTTTTATGGACGAGGTGTTGCGAGGGTATTTAGACACGTTTTGCGTTGTCTACATCGATGACATTTTAATCTACTCCTCTACCCTCACGGAACACATCACTCAAGTGAAAAAGGTGTTGGAGAGACTTCAGCAGCATTCCTTGTATGCCAAACTGGAGAAATGTCTCTTTCACGTTACGGAAGTGGCATTTTTAGGTTATATCATCTCCCCTCAGGGTTTTCGCATGGATCCCAGAAAAGTGGAAGCGATCACCCAATGGCAAACCCCTCAGAACGTAAAAGCAGTGCAGAGTTTTCTCGGTTTCGCCAATTTCTATCGGCGATTCATAAAGGATTTCTCTGCAGTGATTCAACCCATCTCCAGCCTACTAAGAAAGAAGGTTCCGTTTGTTTGGGGGAAAGAGGCAGCTCACTCATTTCAAATACTGAAGAGCAAATTCACGCAGGCCCCCGTCTTGCGCCATCCGGATCCACAACTTCCTTTTATTCTGGAAACAGACGCTTCCCAGCATGCCTTAGGAGGTGTACTCTCCCAGCGACACCCAGAAAGCGGCCAACTTCACCCAGTGGCATTCTACTCCAAAAAACTCTCTCCCAGTGAGATCAATTACACCATCTCCGACAAAGAACTGCTAGCGATCAAAAGAGCATGTGAAGAGTGGAGACATTATCTACTGGGTGCCCTGCACACCATTGAGATTTACACTGATCACAGGAATTTATTGTTTTTGAAAACGGCAAAGGCCTTAACCCCTCGTCAACTGAGGTGGACCCTGTTCTTTTCGGACTATGATTTTGTGATCAAATACCGACCGGGACCTCAGAACGGGAAGGCGGATGCGCTCTCCCGTATCGGGGAATCGGAAGGCACAATGGCTCACGACCCGATGCTACAACCGCTCATACTCACCGAAGTCGAAAATCCTCAACGATCCCTGGCATTGCTAACTTCCCCGGATTTCCTTGAGGACGTGAAAATCTCCTTGACGGATGTAGACATCCCTGCTTGGATCCAGGAGGAACCGGAACACAGATCGGAAAGGGATGACTTGGTCTATCACTACCATGCTTTATACATCCCTCACAAGACACAACAACGTCAAGTATTGGAATGGGCGCATGATTCAGTACTGGGAGGGCATCAAGGGATCTACAAAACCATTGCCTGTGTAGAACGCTCCTTTTGGTGGATGGGATTACGCCAGGATGTCAAAGACTATGTCAAGAATTGTGTGGTGTGTGTACAGGGAAAAGCAACCCACAACAAACCAACGGGATTACTCCGTCCCTTGTTGATTCCCCCGTCTCCCTGGCACACCCTCTCCATGGACTTTATTGTTGAAATGCCCCCCAGTGAAGGGAAAACAGTAATCCTGGTGGTAGTCGATCATCTTACCAAGATGGGTCATTTCATCGCCCTCAAGGGGTTACCCACGTCATCTGAACTGGCTTTGATATTTCTCCAACAGGTGGTCAGAGCACACGGACTTCCAAATGTGCTTATAACTGATAGGGGAACGCAGTTTACTTCTCGCTTTTGGAAATCTCTCTGCAAGATATTGGATATGGAAGCACGACTGTCCTCTAGTTACCATCCCCAAACTGATGGCAAAACAGAACGCCTAAACCAGACATTAGAGCAATATCTCCGCTGTTTTACCATGCAAAACACCTTACATTGGCCCACATTGTTATGGTTGGCAGAGTTCGCCTACAATAACGCAACACATTCCACATTGGGTTGTTCTCCTTTTTTTTGTGTTTATGGTCATCACCCCAATATGCTCCCTTTTGAATGGCCAGCTCAGTCCCCGGTACCCAGCATACACGAACACCATGCACATCTCCGAGCGATCTTGATAGAAGCCAAACAGAACCTAGCCAGTGCTCAAGAGGCCCAAAAAACCCAAGCCGATAAGAAAAGGTCCCAGGAACCCGAGTACCAAGTGGGGGACAAGGTTTGGCTTTCAACAAAGAACTTACACTTAAGGGGTATAAATAAACTCAAACCCAAATACATAGGGCCGTATGGTATTGAGGAATGTATCAACCCTGTAGCCATGCGATTGTCTCTACCTCACTCATGGAAAATCCATCCGGTTTTCCATGTGTCCCTTCTTCAACCCTGCTTACCCGGTATGAGGTTACCCCGGAAGCCAGTACCCGTCGATATCGATGGGCAGGAGGAATACGAGGTAGAGGAGATCCTAGATTCCCGTTTGGTACGCGGGCGAATACACTACCTGGTGGACTGGAAAGGCTATGGGGTGGAGGACAGGACTTGGGAACCGGAAGACAATTTGCATTGCCCCGAATTGCTTAAACGCTTTCATGAGGCTTATCCGGGCAAACCGGGCCAACCGCCGAGTCGTCGGTCCTTGAGAAGGGGTACTGTAGCGATCACCCATAGCACAAGGCCTCGTTACACACCCATGCCAGGTTTTCGCCACTTCCACAGTTTGTGCCCCAAAGACTACGATTCCCAGCAGGCCATGGGGCGCATCTCCACGCCTGCAGTACATAAGCGCCGCCACCAGGAGGGTAAGGTGCTTGACAACAAGAAGCATATCAGGATTGTAATGGCGGATGGTGCTCCCCGTCGGAATTCAGCTAGAAGCATTGCCGCATATAGTCCAGTGTCGGGCCGTGTCCCGTCTCCTTAGAGAACCTCGAGAGAGAAGTATCCGAGTCCCACCTCCTCACAGGAAGCGGGAACAAACCTTCGAAAACCGGAGTCAGGTACCGCGGAAAATTGCTCCGTAACATCTCCCCTGCTTCTCTGTGTTCCTTCCCCGTGATTGCAGCGTTCGGTGGCTTTGCGTGCCTTCCGTGTACAAACATTGAGTGCAGGAGGAACGAGAAGTCCCGTTCGCATTTCCCCGAGTGCGCTGTGAATGAGTGCATATTTCGAGACTGTTATTTCATTTCCCTGAGTTAGAAAGGGCCAGATAGATTCATTTAGTTTTCACGCGCTTTCTAGCAGCAAGACTTTGGACCGAAGTTTGTTTCATGAGGAGTTTGGCTTGGAGTGGTTTCTATCCGGCTGCCATTGTACTCAAGTCTAGATACCCTTGTGTTGGTTCTTTATCTTCGCAATTTCATTTGTTCTGTTTTCCTTCCTGTGCAGTTTGTCTTGACCCGGGTCTGAGTGAGAAGTCATCACTGTCCCCGCTCGACGAACATAGACTATTCAGGAATCCTTGCGGTGTCAAGGACCTTCGCCATTTTCGGCGCAGCCAGAAACAAGCATAGGATTGCACCCATTTCTTAAGTTTCCCCTTCCCTGCATCCCCCAGATAGCGTCTCTCGCAGGAGGGTTTTCTATACCTCTGTTGGGGGCGCTGTTCAAGGGAGGCAGGGAACAATTCATCGTCCCTGCTGGAGCCCTGGAAATAAGGTTAGTGGCGTTATCTGTAACACCGTGTGCTGCTGCTGACAACCTGACAATCCTGACAAATCCACAACAATAAACAGAGCTGGAAGTCGATGCACAATCTGTTGGGCTGGGAGTTGTGCTCCTACAGGAAAAAGCAAAAGGATCATGGCTTCCCATTGCATAAGCAAGCAGCAGGGCGCTCTCTGACACAGAGACAAGGTACGCTCAAATTGAACGCTGGCCATCTGGTGGGCTTGTCACCAATTTGACCTGTACTTGTGTGGGCAGCAGATCCGAGTGGTCATGGACCACATGCCCTTGGTCCCGCTGCACAAAGGATCTGCCTGACTGGCGCCCTCGAGGATCGAACGGTGGGCCATGCAGCTGCAGCCATACTCATTTAAAGTGGTCTACCATCCTAGGGTGAGCAACCCGGAGGACTACCAGTCGAGGCAGCCCTCAGCTCTGAAAGGCATAGACCAAATGGATGACGATGCAGGACCCAATGATTTAATGCGATGCTTGAGCATTAAGCATTCCCAAGGGCACTATTAATGCAGAAAATCAAGGAAGCAACAGAGGGAGAGGAGAGCCGCCCTAAAGCAAAAGAGGCTCTTGCTAAGATGCAGTGGAAAAATTCCCTCAATGGCTTCAGATTGCTGATGCACACGGAGCAGATGACAAGGAGCCAGCTATGGCAAGTACGGAAGGAACTGAGCACAAGCGTGGAAGGGTTGTTACTTAGAGGGCAGCAGGTCGTAGTGCACCAGAGTCTCTGGCCCATGTAGTTGACCTGGTGCAGTTATGCCACCAGGGTGTCAAGATGAAGGTGAGGCTACGGGACAAGGTATGGTTCCCAGGGATCGATGCCTAAATG
Organism: Triturus cristatus; assembly: GCF_964204655.1. Taxonomy (NCBI): domain Eukaryota; kingdom Metazoa; phylum Chordata; class Amphibia; order Caudata; family Salamandridae; genus Triturus; species Triturus cristatus. The sequence goes on from NC_140592.1 coordinate 466,831,552, forward strand.
GACGAGAAGGTGCGCAATTGCCATTCCTGTACCATCACCAGTGGAGACCCACACCAGCCCCAATGATAACTGAAGGGCCAAGCCTGAAGCCGAGGTGGAAAGTAAGCATGGACTTTGGGAACTTCCTGAAAGCCATCTCAAGGCGGTACTAATGGACTCACACAAAGTTCCCGATGGTCGAATTGGTACAGTCAGCGCGTTCTAGAAGGTCAAACCAGTCTTGCAGAAGATATTTGCAATAGTCAGCCTGCCTGAAGAATTGAAGATTGCCAATGGGCTGCCATTTATGGGGCAGGAATTCCAAGAACAACTGGCGTCTCAGGCCATTCAGCATAGGAAGTTGCCTCCTCAATGGCCCCAGGTGAACAGGGAAGTTGAGCGATTCATGAGGACCCTGAATAGCACACTCAGAATAGGGGTGGAGCAGGGTGAAGACGCTGAGTTCTGCTTGAATCGCTTCCTGAGGGCCTACAGACACACCCCGCACAGTACCCTTAATTGTACATCAATGGATCTCTAGTTCTAAAGACCCACAAGAGATAGCATGAACATTGGTCTAGAGGGGCAGCCTGTGGTTCTGGACAGCCAGGCCACACAAGAGAAGAGAAGGGCTACCAACAACGAGCGAGCCTAGATAAAGGAGTGAATGCTCCTAGCCTCCAGGTGAAGGGCAATGGTATGTTAAATGATCTTGTATAGCCATTGCTGCCCCACCAACTGGGCTTTCCATTGTTGAACTAGTAACATAGGTACATCAACTACACACACCTAGAGCAGAGGGTAAGGGCTAAAGCTAGTTGGAAAAGAGCCAGGTTTTGAGCAGTTTCCTAAAGTTCTGAGAGTTCTGCATTTCCCTGAGAAAGAGAGGTAGCTTGTTCCAGAGGACCGGGCCTGAGCTCGGAAGGAACAGTCTCCAGCCCTTGCGTTCTTGACTTGAGGGACAATGGCCTTGTTAAGGTCAGCTGATCAGAGCAATCTGGTTGGTAGGTAGGAGGATATAAGACTGTTAAGGATGGGCGCCCCCTAGGAATGAAGAATCTTGTGGATGATGCATAGGGTGTTAAAGTGCGTGTGTTTTCCCACAGGGAGCAAAAGCAGCTTATTGAGAAGCTCAAAAGCATATCAGAATCATTAAGGACCCCCACCCGGGGTGGAAGTTACGTACCCCCTTAGACGCTGAGACTTGGCAGGTGGTGAGGATCAGTGGAAGTATGGTCACTGTTCAGTGAGAACACCACACTGTGGTGAGAAATGTGTCCTGATTCAAAAGGGTAAGCAACCCCAAGTGGGAGTCCGATGGAAGGTCTAACGAAGGTGGAGATGCCAGTCACAAAGTATTGTCCATATTAAACTCACCCGGGCAAGACACGCCTGTGATGGACCCGGATACCAGCACCCGTTTTGGCAACCACACTTCAGCATCTGCTGAAGTCAGTGTACCAGGCAACGCCCTGGCAAGAGGAGGCCTGGATGCTCCCTGTCTGGTGAGTGGAAGTGAAGAGGGAGTCCAAAGTCATAGGTATGATCTTCGTGCCAACCCCATGCCCAGCCAGAAGCTCAGAGACTATGTTTACCCAGGTAAGGGTGGTCCGGGAACCAGCACACCTCAGTTAAAGTTGGAAGGGGTGTAGAGTGCCACCTGTTGCATCCAGCTAGATGCATTCTAGTGTTTCACCGCTGATGTAAGACACTGTACACCCACCCACCACAGGCGTCACCAGTCAGGTGAACCCTGTTAATAAAAGGGGCCGGGCGCACATGCCCTGGGCCAGTTACAGTACCCCACCGCTGAGTGTCTGTGTGGTCATTGTGTACACCATGTGGGCCTAGGGCCCCAAACACCACAATGGCGACGAGGGGGTCGGCCCCGCGCGTGTGATGGCCGCAGTTCCTGGTGGGAGAAGAGTAGTCCAGTCTAAAGGCACCTACTGCTAGCATGACTACGATTGAAGGAAGTTAGAGTAAAGCCTCCCGGAGGGCGAGCACGCCGGTGCCCACCAGCAAGGGCCCGCAGCCCCCATCTGCAGCCCCCGCTGTGCTGACCAACAATGGACAAAACAAGTTAGAGAAGAAGGGCCGCAAGGAGCGACGTGGGCCCTCAATGCTCGAGGCGCCCACAAGTACCCCAGTACCCAACGCGACAAATCAACCGGCACCAGGGAAGGAGGACCTTCACTCCCGCACCAGCCCAAGCCAGGCAACGGGACATGAGGTACGTCGGCCGCCTACCGAGGCCTCACCCGGAGCAGGGTGAAGAAGCACACGCATCGCCCAGCTGCCCCTGCAACCCGCGACCCCATACTCGCACCTGCTATCTCCATGCAGCCCACGGTCTGTGAAAGGGACAGCTGCGGAGAAGAACGGCTTCCCTCTGCTGCCCTAGAAGCCGGAGAGAACGGGACAGATTACCTGCCCTGAATGTTGCTGCCCACGTCTGCAGCGCCACTTCAGCTGCCCCTCTCACCTCGTCAAGCCGTGTCACCGATCGGTGTGAGAAAGTGTAGCGCCCCGAAGAGACACGTCCTGCCCGGTGATCCTGCTTCCAGCGTGGCTGTTTTCTGTCTGCAGCAGAGCCCACGTGGTGGAGAAGAGTGACCCTGCTGCATCCCGGGAAACCTCGCAGTGGAGAGGGGCCGTCGCGAGCAAAAGGGAAAAGGCGGCGGAGCTGTCAGTAGCCGTGTTATACACCGTGCAGCGATACGGCCCCACCGGCGGAGAAGACGCCTGGGATCAGTGATAGAGAGCTGGAGGGCCACAGCAGCCAGCGCTGAGCAGGGCCACGAACCAGCATCCCCTGCGGCTGTAGGAAGCCAATGTGGACTGAAAGAAATGGTAGAGGGAGCGCCACCTGGTGGTCACGTGAGTACACCGCAGGAAGGCCCACAGCACCGGAGAAACTGTAGCGGCCAAGCGAGGCATCAGTAGCACCGGAGGGCGGCGATGGCAATATACTGCTCAGAACTCCGACCCGAGAGACACTGTAGGGAAAGTGACCGTCAATGATAAAAAAATAAATATATTGGCCAGCAGACAGGTACGTTACTCAGCGCTAGGTAGATGACTCCGCACCAGTGCGCAGCCCTACCTTACCACAGCAGTGTCTCCCCTGCCTTTTCAGCACCTTCCTGAAACATGTCTGTGTGAGCCACAAGGACTCCAATACCAAAAGACAACCAAGCGGTCTGCAGCACCAGCGAAGTGCCGGGCCTCCGGGGAACTGCTTGCAGCGCCACCTAGTGGCCATTACAATTACTGCACTGAGGATAAAACAAAAGACAAGTGACATGTGAGACCCGCGATGCCCATGACACTGCCTCACCTACCTGCTGACACCTCTGCAACCGCCCACCTGCAGGTGGAAGCACTACTACAAAGGTCCCGAGAACAGCCTGAGAGGGCCACCCGGGTGTCAAGGCGAGACAGTCCCAGGTAAATGCTGCCCTGCTCAACCCTCGCACCAGGACAGCACAACACTGCCTGCAAGTGAAGGAAGCAGCCAGGGTCTAAGTGCTGACCAAAGACTCACAGGGCATTCCTAGCCCTGCACGACCTGTCTCAGCCCACGAAGTCAAAAGCTGCCTCTGCCAGGAAAAAGACTACGATGGTTAAGAGCCACCAAGCGCCAAGATAAACCCAAGCAGGAAAGCTAAAAGCTACCAGCCCACGATTGGCACGAGAAAGATGCGCGCTGAACATGCAACCCCCAGTGGCTGTCTTAAGCCCCCGCAAGTGAGGAAATTACGCCACCCACCCTCAGAGGTGAACGGACACGACCGACAGCTACAACACAGGCACACCAAGTGCCAGAAGCTAATGCCCAAGAAGGAGACGGAGCGCACAAGGGCAGAGGTGCGCAGAAGGCTGCACTGGCGAATTTGACAGCATGGGCAGGTGCCCAGGAGAGAGAGACCTCTCCACCGAGAAGCACTGCTGGACGCAGTATAGAGAGTGACCACATCTCTACTGCACCGAGGTTGAAGAAGAGAACACAGCACTAAGCAAGTGCACAGCAGCACAGGGACAGCTGCTACCATTCCAGGAAGGACAGACCGAAGAGAATGCACAGTTAGTGCGTCCTGTGAAGCAAATGAAGAGCGCAGTCGGATGCGCGCCAAAAGTGAAGCCGACCGGCCAAACGGTTGCCACAAAGAAGCTAACCCGCCAGACGGCCGCAAGGAAGAAGCACGGCTATAGGGAGATCCCCTACATCTCCACCGCCCCAGCGAAGCCCCGCAGTGGGCCGAAGGAAACAGTGTCCTCCCTCGCACTGCGTCAAGACGGAGTCGGCAGAGACCCAAGACAGCAAGAGAGGAGTCGCACACCACACGTGGCAGGCCGCCACGGCAACGGACACTCCTACAGCACAGCGACACGTGACCCGACGTCACAGCGCACAGCAAGCAAGGAGCCTTTCACACAGAGTGAACAGTCCGGACAAGCACACTGGAAACCCAGAAGGAGCAGCCGCCGAGACGGCGCAAGCACGAAACTTCTTGAGGGAAGAGAAGAGGGATCCTGCAAAATCCCTGAGGAGGGGTCGGTGCCATGGGAAGTCCCCATGAGGTGCACGCAAGTCCTACCAACAGGACAGGCCTGCAATGGGCCGCAACAGAAAGGAAGATCGTCACAAGAGAGACGCGACCGGTGCAATGTCCATGTGGAGTAACATGTGACAGGTGGCAGGACGCCACATCCAAAGAAGAGCCTGGTCAGAAGAAGGAGAAGAGCACGGCACAATGCCATTCCGCAAAGGAGGAAAGAACAGTGGCATGACGCCGCAGGGCAGACGACCAACACAGGGGTGCACGATGGAACAGAGAAGAGCGACAGGACCAAGGACTCGCATCAGCACGCAGAAAGGTGTTCATCCACACAAGCCAGCCACCGGGGTGCAGAGACGTCACTGGAGACAGCTCCGCAGGAGGACCTACCGTAAGCCGCTAGCAAGCGCAATCTGCGTCCTGGCCCCAGGACCTACCGTAAGCCGCGAGCAAGCGCAATCTGCGTCCTAGCCCCACGCTTCGCAGTTCGACCGTCCTCTCACCTATCACCGACTGCCTGGTATGGATAGCACCACACCTCGCAATGCACCTGCCTGAAGTCAACGGAGAGGTACCACGAAGTCCATCAAGTCCTTCTCACTCCCTAAGGTCACCCAGACAGAAAATCACCGCCTGTCTGCCCACCGAAGAAAACTAACATCCTGTTACCACCTCCCAGGTGCATCATCAACAAGGAGCATTGCACCACCGTGTGAATCCACACACGCCCCGAACACCCGGAGCGCAACGAGGCGAATCACCCAGGAACAGTCTGTGCACCCCAGTCAACCTACAGCCTGCCGAAGTCGAGCACGCCCGACCATTGGAAGAACCGCCCTTGTGGACTACACAAGACCTGGCCGTGGCCCTGTTGGGAGTTCTGCAGCGACCCCTAAGCGTGGCCTACGCAACGGCCCGCACAGCCCACGCGGTCACGTGGCAGTCCAGGGGACAAGGGCCTCAACGGAGCTCCCGTGCGAAGGGAGTCCGAGTAGGAGAGATGCGTCGGTCGCAGCTCCACGTCAGGTGAAGGAAACACGAAGGTCACGGCTGAAGACTGGTCACCCGCAAGATCACCAGAGGAAGGTGCAGAACCCTAGTCCAGACTGCGAGGATGCCCAGACAACGACACCACCCTCGGAGGCTACATGAGCGACTTGGCTGTGAGTCCGCTGGCAGTTCCTCAGCGACGCCTTCGCGCGGCTCCCACGAAGCCCCGCACGGTCCACACGGTCCCATGACAGCCAGCGAGCAAAGCCACCCAAGAGGCTCCAGTGGCAGAGGAGTCCGGGCGAGGGAGGCAGGTCGAGCGTCGATCAGCAGTCAGGAGGTCACCGAGCACGTAATCCCCACGGGAAGGCCTCACCCACAGAGATCGTCTCTGACACCAAAGTGGATCTCACCACAGCTCCAGATGCATCAACACTGAACTTGTAGATATAGACTTCGACACCGCGAGACCAGGCCGGTCTAAAGAACACCACCAAAGCGTCTGAAGGCATCCCGACCGGGCGGTCTGAGGCTCCAGCGCTGACTGGCTGACGGCCCATATAGACTCACTTGGTGTTGGTGTGTTACTTCTGTGTTTTATTACAGGTTGGACTTTTGTTTGGTTTTTCATTAAAGTTTGGGAGGGATGTTGCATCCAGCTAGATGCATTCTAGTGTTTCACCGCTGATGTAAGACACTGTACACCCACCCACCACAGGCGTCACCAGTCAGGTGACCCTGTTAATAAAAGGGGCCGGGCGCACGTGCCCTGGGCCAGTTACAGTACCCCACCGCTGAGTGTCTGTGTGGTCATTGTGTACACCATGTGGGCCTAGGGCCCCAAACACCACACCACCCATCCTCAACTATATAATATTGCCACATCCACCCTGAGGGCTGGGCTCATCTGTCATGTGAACACTATATTTGGACTAGATTCTTCTTATACATGAAGCAACATCGTAGACCATTAAATCAAAACAAGAGATGATTTTGCACAGTGCACGTCCTGAGCTCCAGAATTTGAAGGTGCTCTCATATGTGATAATGAAGGAAAAGGAGGGTTGCTGAAATAAAATATTTGCCTAGAATCATTATTTGTTCAAGTGGCAAAGCTGGGACTCATCCCAGATGTTCTGGTTTCACATTGTGCAATTCAAGCACTAGATGTGTATCTGTTTCTTTCTCCCGTTGTATATCAAGGGTTAATGATTTGTCTTTAATGTTTGGCTCATGAGGTTAGATTGTGGGTGGCAGGCAGAAGCCACATGAAGGCTTGGCTCGTTTTGGGCGTGAGGGTCCAAGAGGGCCTCCAGATGAGCCACAACCAGGTTCGAATTTTCAGCGTGTCGCCCCCTGAAGTCACGACATATAGGAAATATGCCCTATTGCAACATAAATTATTTCAGGAAAAGTGGGCAGCTGAAGAGTATTATCCTGTTGCAGAAGCACACTGTCTGTAGTAAAGCTCTCACAAGGTGTGCCATGCAACAGAAATCCAAGACCAGCCCTTTGGCCGTATAATTTTTCTTGTAAGTGTGATACATAATACAATTAAAAGGCAAGCTTTATTAACAGGAAAACATTTTTCAGATAATCGTGTAGCTGACAGCTCGCACACTCACATTCTGCCAAAACCACAGAACCAGGGCCTATGCTGAAGAGGGGGGTTTTAACAGTTGTTGCTATTTTGAAATGATTGTAGGTTTTTGAGAAATGAAAACCTTATTGGTCAAAGAACTGAAAGCACTTCCTCGCCTAAGTGGGGGTCCAGTTGTATATGTGTTTGTTTATTGGTTGGCAAATGACAGTGGGCAGGATTGGAATTGCATGGTGTTTAGAGTGTGAGTGACAGTGCAGAGCCTGTAACACAAAGCGGGAGTGCAGGATCTACCAATGGCTTTGCAGCAAGGGCCTACAGCGCTCAGCGGTAGAGCTTAAGACAGCAATTCCATTCATCTGTATTTATCAATCTATCTCTAGCTTTAACTATCTAATCATCTATCATATCAATCTACAACACCCTAGCTATAGTCATTGTTCTATCACTATCTCTAGTTCTTTATTGATACATAGCTATCTGTGACGCTTTCTGCCCAACTCTCTGTCCCAATCTGTCCTTGTGGCGGAGAAGGCCAACCGAGTTTCCAGGAGTTTTCAGTTTGTGTTTGTTGAATTTATCAATGGCTGCAGAGAGGTTGGGTATCATTAGGAGACAGAAGTCATTCCTCTTGTGAATAAGAGACCATTGTCAACTATCAGAAGGGCGCCCATCTTACTGCTGCAGCCTTTGTCTGAGCTGGGGGTGGTGTCCCTAGAAGAGGCTGATATAATCTTATAGCTGAATAGAGACTGCTTTATCAAAGACTGTTCCAATAAAACATAGTTGTATGATTAGACATTGTTGTAGAGATCATCTGGGTTTGGGGTAGGCTTTTTCAGCAAAGCGGTTTTTGTTCTGAGGGAAGTGGTGAAGAGTGTGAAGGTATCTCCATGGAAGGATTTCACAATGTTTGATGGTATAATGCCATCTACATAGGTGGTGGCTTTGAGGGAACTATGAATGTCGGTGAAAGAGAAGAGATTGAAGGATGTCCACTTGGGAGTGGAACTAGAGGGACTGGAAGCAAGATGGATGCTTGGTAGTCTTGATGTGTTTTCAGATTTTGTTTATCTTCTCAGTGAAGAAGTGGTTGATAGTATTAGTCTCGACTACTGTTTAACAGATTGGTGGTTCTGGCAGGGGGCTGTCACTGTGCATGGCTGCTCTGAAGAGATATTTTCTTCTGTTGGTCACTTAGAGGATGGTATCCCGGTGGTAGGTGACAAACAAGGAATGTGTCTGCAGAACACAGAGGTTTGTGTTGGGTAACAGCATTGGCTCCTTTGGTCCGTCCCCATTTATTTTCTTTATAGGGTGCGCTTGTTCACTGAGTGGTCTTGGGAGTACCATGGTGCTGAAAGTTTGCCTTGGAGGATCATGATTCCAGTGGGGCACTGAAATGTACATGTTTTTTCAGGTTTGTGTTATAGTTTTTGAAGAGTATGTTAGCACCTTGTCAAGGCTTATGTGAACTGGGGAACTTGATGAATTCTTCTTAGATAAGTGTCTTTGGAGGAGCATTTGAAGGAGTGACTTTTTTGTGGTTTGGCATGAAGGAGGGAAAAGGGGATGGTGTGGTGGTCTGTCCAGTGCAGATGTCAGAAGTGTGCATTGGATTGAATATGAGCTCATCATGCAGTCCATGGCATTTGCTTTGGATTGGCATGTTTAGTGATGTGTTGCTTGATGTCGAGGGTCTTGAGGAGTTTTTAAGAGGTACTATTTAATGTTCATGGTGCTTTAGTCTTTGGAAGAGGTAGGCATGCTTAACAGAGGTAAAGATGGTGAGGTCTATGATTTCTTTGGTTAAGTCACCGGCGACAGATCTGCATATAACAGTAAAAGTTGCAGTCTAGAATATAGAGAACGGTAAGTAGAAGCTGAAGGGTTTATATGGTTTGACTGTTGCTGGATCACTAAGGTTGCAAAGTCAATTGAACTTGTTATTGACTACAAATCCACCACCTGTGTTCTATAGCCGATCGGCACACTGTAGCCTGTGGGGATGGGGGCATTGAAATGTTTATGTGGCTGGGGCATGAGCCTCGTTTCTGTAATGAGGATGATGAAGAGTGCATCTAGGTTGATGTGTTGTGATGTCTCTGATGTCAGGTGCATGGAGGACGGAGAAATGTTTGTTGATGATCATGAGGAGGAGGGCGCGTTGTGTGTTTTAGGTGTATATGCTCAGGCACAGGATGTGGTGTGAGTGTATCCGTGTGTATACACGGTCTTGGTCTCAGTCTAAGTGTGGGAATAAGGCAAGGTGCATGGTTTGCAAGGCACATGGAGAGAGTGCTTTACTTGGAGGTAGGGGCTCTAACACAAGACCATTCCAGCCCTAACAGGCATAGTCCGGAAGTACTCTTGTTCTTGAGACAAGTGCCATTTACCATGCTCTCCCAGACAAGAGAAACCTTTGGAGTGGCAGTTTCAGAAGCTGGAAAAGAAGGAATGAGCTGACTGGCTGCTAGAGGCTGGATACCATAGCTTCAGTGGTGTTTTTTTCCCTTACCAGCCACTGACTCACTCTACTTGCATAAGTGGGAAGGTAAGAAAGGGCAGGGAGGAAGCTCAGTGGCGGATGGAGAGGAGAAGTGGTGTCAGGCCAGCCTCTATGTTCTGGGTTGCCTGTGCACCTTAGCAATCGCTGATAGGCAGGAAAGGGAGGGAGTGAGCTGGCAGAGGCTGGCAACAGTGCAGTCCCACTTCTGGGGAGCATCTCTCCCCAGAAGAGGGGTGTCTGTGTCCTTAGTTACTCACATTTCATCAAAGATTGCTCCTCTCAAACACTTATAAAGATATAAGTCAATTCTCACCAAAATATGGTGCTGGTTATACCTCTTTTGAATCTACTTTGAAGAGTAAGGCTGAGAGCTTAGAAAAGTAAACAGTGTGTGGGTAGATAGTGATCGGCTGACCTCTTCAAAGAGTCATATTTTGTGAAGTGTGCAGATAATTAGAATTGAGGTGTTTGTATATTAACTCTTTGCAGCTCTGTTTTGTGTCTGGCTGTTAGCCATTCCAATGTGTACCTCTGCTACTGATTTCATCCAAGTTGAGCATGCTGTGGTATAGTAGTAGCTTGCATGCAATAGGTGATATATAGGGGTATTATTCAAATGTGCATTATGGCAGTAACTAACGGAGGGAAATAAGCAGCAGTGGTTTCTCTAAGGGGGCGTTAGGCAACGCCCCCTCTATTTGTTGCCCCAAAACCCCATATTTAAAATGTTAAAGCATAATAAGATTAGTAAAAAGTTTTTTTTCACAGTCGTAGTGTTGCTTTTATTTCAGCTGCGGGGCAGGTTGTGTGCACAATGCAGGTGGATGCCTGGGCTGTCAATCATGAGTGGGTAGGGATGGGGCTTAGCTATTAACATCAGGCAAACTGAATGGGTCTGCACTTAAGTGAAGTCTTAGTGTGCACGTCGAGTTGGACGGGTGTCTTTCTACGACCAACCCAACATGCGCACTTGTGGCTTCTCTTTCCAGAGCAAAATTCGTGAGCAGGGATGACAGCCGCAGTCTCCCCAGTTTCTAAGGATAACTGGTTTTGCCTGCTTCAGCCAATCCTGGTCATATGCTGTTTGCTCATATAAACAGCAAGAGAGCAGCATCTTGATTGGCTAAAGAGATACCAGTAGGCCTAGTTTAGAAGGCAACTCAGGGTGGGAGGTTTGGGTTTACAAAAGAACATAGCCAAACACTGCATGGCTAATTATGAGGTCATGCCGTGATTGGAAATTTTTTGTCTCTTGCTGGCTTGCCTTACAGTCTCTACTCTTCCCTAGTCTTCATGCTCAGTGCACATTGCACAAAGCAAGAGAGTGGAAAAGACAAGGGTGAGGCTATCGCCTGACAGAGTAATTTAGGATCGTATCCATCCACTCCACTTTATACTGTTCCGATCACAAGAGACTGGCCGGACAGGGCATATGGCGTTTTTCCTGGGAGGCTGGAAAGGTGGGGGCAGTTTTGTTACCACAAAAAGACCTGCACATTTGCTCAAAGCTGCGCGCATACTGAAAAACCACTAAGTGCACAATTGTCTCAACCTAATATAATCTTCTTTTTACTTATACTTAAGTGGTTGTCTATTTACTTACTTATATACTATTGCACGACCTCTTCTGATGTGTCTGTAAAACTTACCTTTTGTCCTGATTTTTGACCTCCTGTTCTGAACTTTTGTCCTGAATTTTGAGCCTTTGTCCTGAATTTTTACACTCACCGTCCTGAATTTTCACCCATGCCAGTTGGTCACCCTACTTAGGGAGTCAAGCAAGAATGCATATTAGCAAGCTGGAAAGCAGTTGGGAAATCGACGTAGCATCCCTAAAGCCCCTGGGCCAATCATAGTAAGAATGACTCCAGTTTGGTGCTGCTCTCTGTAAACGTGACGGCAGCTGCACTGCTGGTTGTGGGTATTGATTAGAGTGCCAAATAAAATGCATTACACCGGCCTCGTTTCCATAACTTTATTCGATCTAATTTGAAAACATAGATCATCAAAGTGCACATATTTAAAAAAAAAAATGAGACAATGCCATTCTTCTCAGTGCATTACAGTTCAATGCATATGAGTTATTAAAAACTAACAATTAAAATAGCGAAAAACAAAGTACAAGTTCAAACCCCACACAATGAGGATATAGAATTGGGATGTGCAAATTACGCAATTCAATGTCTATTATTTGAGCGGTGAACGTAATAAAAGAGTGGATGCTGGACTGCAGGTTCCCGGTTACCACATAAATACATAGGTATAAAACAGATAAATTGAGATAAAAAGGGACAACCTTTGTAAGTCATAAAAGCCCTGTAAAAATATTACATGTATTATGGAGATCCTTCATCTCTTCGAGACTGTTGCGAGGGGATTACTTAGTGTGTTCAGGAAGACAAATAAGTTTAAGGCTAAGGGTTAGCATAGCTCTCCAATTCTAGTAAATGTCGCCTACACTTACAAGGCCAAAGGAATGAGGCTACACAGAAACCTACAAAAGGATCATGAAGCTTCTTCAGGTAGAACAGGGCAACGCGGCACTGCTTAAAATCGTGCTGCATTAAAAGAGGCTTCATATATCTGGCTCTCTGCTCCTTATATACATGACAAAAGAAGAAGAACCATAAAAGGATAAATCTATGCTGCAGGCTCCTTACCGCGTCCACGTAGAAGTATTCACCCACTGCCACTGCATCACACCGGCAATAACAATAAATAAAAAAGAATGATGGCATCATCCTGTAAGTACTGTGAAAATTAACTCTATTTGACAGTGCCTGCGTAAAGCATTGATTTTTAAAAATGTTTGCAGTTTTATATAGCGCAATCTCAACCCAAAGGTATCAGAGTGCTTTACATGAGCACCAGCTGCATTACAAACAGACACATTCATTTTAGGCACGGGGATAATAAGTGATGTGCCCAGAATCACGGGATGGTTGGGCCTCCTGCCAGGCTCGAACCTGGTTCCCCAGCTTCAAAATCGGACACTCTAGCCATTAAGCCACATTTGAAATTGTGTAAGATTTGCACTGCCCAGAAAACATGCATTTCATTTCCATCCTGAAGTGCAGTTAAGCCGCAGTGCGGTTGAGCTGTGAAAGGCCCCTGCCCACTGGGGCTTCTTGTAGTCTAGGCAGGGTAAATGGGTGTCATGGGTGGAAGCAGAAGCAAGGAACTTGCAGAATCATCTGAAACAAACAGAAAAAGAAATGTGTTTTTGCTTTTGGAGTTGTGCATAGTAAAGAGTGGGCCCGAGATGTCTTAGTTTCATGGGGTGGGCGGTGCGCATGATTGAATGATGACACATATTGGCTGGGGCTCTACATTTTGGGGATGAAATCTCAGCCAGCCTTCCTTTTGATGCTGCTCTTGTGACCATTGGGTTTAGCAGATATCCTGCACTCCATGCGGTTAGTTTAGTGGTAGGCAAAGGTGGTTGAGTACAGTGCACCAACCACGAATCAACAGAAGCACAGCGTGACAGCACAGCGTATGCACACTATTTTCTCTTCATACAGACAGAACAGAGTGGAAAAGCAGTGAAAATTAAATCCTCTTTTTACACACTACACTAACTGTTGAACAGTTTAAATGCAGCAAGGCATGGGACAGTTTTTAATGTATTTAAATATTTCAAGACAACGCGTGCACAATTGCTTGTAAACCTTTTTGCTTCCTCAAATTACGTTTAAAATGCAGCATTTGCTACTTCTTTATTCAAAACTTTCTTGGGTGGAGAACCCTCTTAAACACCCCGTTTGTCAATGAGGCAGACTCGCTTTGCTCACTCGCAACATAACGCTCATCCACAACTTTTTTGCCTTACCATTTTCCAATTGTCACCAGCCGCCACTGGATGTAAATGATGCCTGACCTCACAAGACCTGTACACGAGCATTGGATAAATATCGCAAAACGCACTTAGCGCTTGCATATTTATCTCCGGCTATCTCCGGAATTTATCGCCCGGTTAGTGCGTTGTCAACAACGCGCTTCGCCAAGGCGATAAAAATTGCAGAGATAGTGGGGATATCGCCGTTTTCCATGGTGGAAAACGGCGATATCCTAGGTGATAGGGCCTGTGGTCTTAGCCACACAATCCACCCCCCATGTTAGGAATGCCTTAGTCAGGAATTTTACAGACGTTATTCCTGCATTAAGGCATACTTAACGTGATTTTAAATATCGCTAACCCTCCTTGTCATTATGACGAAGCTGGGTTAGCAATATTTTCCCAAGGGAGTCTTGTCAGACACACCTCCTTTGCATCTCATTAGCGATGCGATCGGAGGCATGCTTACAAGGGGCGCTATTCCCAGTAAACTGTCGCTAACAGCTGTTAGCGACAGCTTGCTGATAGGGCGATAAAAATATCGCCGCTTTAGCGGAAAAATGTGCCGCTAAAGTGGCGATATTGCCCTTGATGATATGCCCCCGTGTCTGCTAGGCTGCGGACACAACACTGGCAATGAGGTAGACAACTTCCCCACATGCAGGGAATAACCCCTGCTCGACAGCTGTTTAGCCTTGCACCGCATGGTGCATGAAGGAAAATAGGCAGCGAGGGAGTCATGGTGTTCTCCGGCAGCAGGCTGGCTTCGACAGGGCCCACCTGTAAGAGAGGAGGTATCCTGACCCAGCCAAGCGGCTGCATCTGCCCCTATCCAGCAAAGTGTGCCCCCTTTCGGCCGCATTCTAGGCTCTCCGCGTGGGCGACGTCGCCAACTGAGATTAGGTAAGTGGCTGCAGCACCTTCTAGCGGCCACTCCCTGCGAGCGTGGAGGCTCTATTGGTGTGAGGGGGAGCTACATGGTTTATTGTGATGGAGCAGGTAGTACAAAATTTTGTATACCTCCCCCATACTGCATGAAGATACTAATTAAATTATCCATTAACTATAATATTATTAACTGAATTTGCATGTTTATTAATCAACATTTATTAATATAAAATTACACGTGGGATTTGCATGGCTAAAATAACTTTGATGACTAAAATATGTACGCATATTAACAGTAGTATATGTGGTAATTAGAAAATTTCATGATATATGTTGCTTTTTTAATGTGTTGTAATGTTGCCCAAGGGGAAGATCGAAATGGTGAATATAAATGCTTTACATGTTGCTATATGCTAGATAAATACAAGCACATAAAGGGATTACTAAGGGGTAAACATTAGATTTATTATTTCTTTATATTAATTACTCTTTTGTGTTTGTTTCGCTTAAGTTAGCATTTGGGCCTAAATCAAACATGGCTGCCGAAACACCACGACGAAGTGGCCATTTTCTCAAGTGGCGCGGAGTGAACAACGCCTGGGCGATTACTTCCCTGATCCTCGCAGTGACCCCTGAACAGACTGCACCCTAGCCAGGATGGCATATTGGACTTCTTCCAAGAAAGAGGAACAATACCCCTCACAGTAAACCGGAACGTGTTTGATACATCTTTTACCGGTGACTTCATCCCTTGAACTGTACTGGAAATCCTGAGAACGAATCGGACGATCTTAACCAACCAATCACGACCACCCTGAACTTTGTAACTTCTATGTTCAAGTTTTCTTCTAAAAAAGGCTAGTAAAATAGGGACAAAAATCTATCTTCGCTTGCCGCCTCCTACCCTTACTTTGATGACCTAGATGCTGCCCGACTCTTTGATGACTGCGGACTTTGACAGATGCTTGCACGTCTTGGGTCCTTTCGCTGATCTTTGGGACTGTAGCGTGCTGAGCAGAGAAATTTGAGTTTTGCCAGATTAGGTAAATATGGTGTTCCGCGATTTACATGAATTGATCAAGAAATTCTGAACTTTAACTAGACAAAATGCGAATATAAATTTCCTATGATAATTTTAGATAAACTATTATTGATTAACAAGAATTAATGAGTTTGTGGTTTTTCCGTTAAGGAGGAAAGGATTCTGAATCTTAAAAAGTGTTTTAGCTGGTTGTAAAATCACCATCAACCAATCCAACTAATTTGGTCCATTGACTGAAGTGGGAGGCGTGCCTTGATGTTTAGGATTGGGGATCTGTAGGCGAAAGGGCGGTAATGTATATTTGTAAATGACTTTTCCTTCCCTATAGGTTATAAGGTATTTAGCCACATGTCCAGCGCTTTAATTATTCATCCCTCTGTTGTAGGGATTCTGCGTATGCACAGAACTATGCGCAGGAAACCAGAACCTTAGAGAATTGTGGTGTACCAGAAACTCCCCTCAGAACTAAGAACCCCTTATCCGACTAGCTTAGTGTCACATTCGTTATCCGAGATTTAGCTCGGCGGTCCCAATGTATAGACAACCCAGAACATGCGACTTAGTTATTCTCAGGAATGGTGGGAACCCAAAATACCCGTTTGCACATATATATCAGTCCACAACAGAATAACTAAGACACAGTAAAGTTTAAAGAATTTATTCATAAACCTCGAGTCCTGTTATACAATACTTTGGCTAACATAAGCAGACAAATGGTTAAGATCATTACCATTAGCATTGTTACAATTCCATAGAAAATGAAAGGAGCGATCATATTAATAATGACAGTGGAAAACAACCACCCTCCTTTCTCTAGTAACTAATAAAATATTATTAGACTATTAGAAGGTCTCATAGGCTTGCATAGGGGACCCCATACCGTATAGATCAGCTTAGGTGTATCACATCACAGGATCAGCTCAGTGTTCTCTGCTTCAGCTCTTCTATCGAATGCCCTAACAACATGCTGCGCCGTAATATTAAAGCCCACGACTTTCTGGTATTTGCAGCTGCATGCATGTTATGACTAAACAGTGGTACGATCACCCTGAACACAATCAGCCGGCACCGTCTAGTGTCCTAGAACAGTTCTTTACTCAATGTACAGACCAAGGGCACTAGCAACTGTTAAGGATGTATAAATAACATTCACTTGAGACAAGAGCGAGTCTGCATTTCTCAAATGAATAACATGTAACAACAGTGTCGGGTGCAAAGGCAGCAAAAGCAACAAGATGGCTTTCCAACAGCTAACGTGATTGAGCTAACTTAGCACTGTAAATAGGGAGTGGCCTAAAACCACGTGACATCCCCCTTTGATCGAACCACGGTACAACCAGGGGTGAATATTTTTAGCAGAACGCAGAGTTCAAGATCAACGATGCAGACTAAAGAGCTTGAAATGTGAGTTCAGAAAAAGAGAGGAAAAAAAAATCCAAGAGAGGAAAAAAAATCCAAGAGAGGAAAAAAAAAGTTTACTCCCCTTGACTCGCCATCATGTATTGTGAGGACAATTCTCAATTTAGGAAAGTATAAGCAGCATATGTAGCTGCAGCTTCCAGTAGAAAATTATTGGAGTCATCCGCAAAATTGTCTGTCATCCAATTCAGCAAAGAAAAAGAACACACGTGTTCCACAGGGAAATGAGTATCCAGTACTCCACGTGGACAAGAAGCAGGCATCTCGATGTAACTTCGTGCCAGGAAGTCAACTGCTGCCTTCTCGATATCCCATAATCCAAGGACTCCTTGCGCCGCACCCAAGGCCATAAACCCGATTCCAGAACAGTCAAACTCATGAACCACTAAGGGATACATCAGCCGATCAAAATCCAGGTCAGGCGACACCAAGTTTGACAAACACATATCCAGAGCCCATTGGAAAGGACATTCGAGACAGTGAAAAACAGGCTGTACACAAGTGAAAAACGGGAACCGGAAGGATAATCCATAAGCGACACTCAAGGTAGCCAGTGGTAAAGTCCCATAGGATTCCCACATCCGGCTACGCAGATGGAACAGGCTGAATCCGTGGTCGAGTAGCGCAAGTCGTGCATCCATAGCGTAGAGCGCAGACCAACAGGAGTATGCCAGCAATTAATGCGAGAATCAGAGGAAACCCTCCGAAGACCCCAGAAAAAATAGAATGGAAAATAGTCGGTATTATACCAAAAATAGACTGGGAAGACGTCACAAGGCCAGAGCCTACAATTTTAAAAAAATGTACCAGACCAGTCGTAGAAGAAGCATTGAAGATAGTGTGTATTAATGTGCCAAAATGTAGGGGGAGGTCAGTATTCAAAAGAGCTTGAACTTCCGTGCGAGTGTTCGCCACCTGAAGGAGAAATGTTTCACTTGACGAAGTCAACGCAACCTCCTTTTGAGACAAAAGAGCCCTTATTCTGCTCATCCTATTGAAGTCTGCTTTCAAGGTCGGAATCGTCGGCCAGATGGATATATCCAGTCGGCCTTGCGGGGGTGGGAAAAGCACGTTATTACAGCAAATTACCCTCCGTGAAACTGAAACAATATAGGGAATTCCAGCTAACATCCCACAGCAAGCCTCACTATTTAGAAGCAAATAACTACCATTAGCAAGCAGCGTAAATGACGGCGTTATAACTGGCACAGGAATGCCCTTCAATAAGCAAGCTAAATTAGGGGCATTCATATTACATGATCCATGTAATTGGATATGTCTACATACTACGGAATGATCAGGAGCAGTCGTACACTCCTCACCCTTCAAATAAACTTCTTTGCCGTCTCTCTCACATCGATATGTAAAAGGGAGAGACCAGACCTCATGCAAAAATGCAGAACCAAGTCTTTCATATCTGCCCAAGGCATAATGTTTCATGCACGAACTAAACCTATACATAGAAATCGGGAGAGTGACCATCCCATGGACAAGCCACACTGCATAATCAGACTCAGCCACAGAAAAAGGCAAAGGTTCTAACTTTTCTATATGCAGTAGGGAATACGTAGCATCTTTCATGTTCATGAATTGCTGCTTTGCAGTCAGATTAAATGGGCGGAATAAAGAAGAAATATTCATGTAATTCCAAGGTACTTTCCCCGCCTTTGACGTCTGCAAAGTCCAAGCAAATTGCATAATCGAACGTAATTGATTTTGACCATGATACAACACAGACACATCTTCCTGGACAATATCTACAACAGATGAAATAATGTTATCCAATGTATATATTCTCGAAGATAAGGTATTTATACTATTATCTATTACTGCCAATACTTTTTCCATATTGGCCGGGTCAATAGCACGGAGCCTGGAAGCAGCCTCAATCTGCGACAACTTCCAAACCTCGTTGTAAACAGCATACACCCATCTTTTGGATCTTCCCAATGCGGGACCTTTAACAAAATCATTCAAATCAATTTTGTCATGCAAACGTGACAAGTGAAATTTAACTGATTCTAATGTGGAATGTTGCAACCATGACTGACACAATTTACCTACCGAGTAGGTAGTGACAGTGTGTGAGGACAAAAAACGAGGGTCTACTCTATCCTGTATGTACCCGGGAATCAACCCCAAAAATCTACGTTGACAGGTATCCGAACTTTTTTGCCATACCAACCACCCTTTAGGGTCCAATGCACTAATATTAAAGGTGGAATTGGAAATAAAAGACTGCAACATAGTAAGGGACAGATCTGTGTGATTCTCCCAACCAGGATAAGCACCCAGATCCGGGATCGAGGGGGAATTTAATTTTTTAGAAATAGCCAATCCAAAACAGGTTGTCTGAAAAATTGTGGAATTTAAAAATAACATGTGGTTTGGGATGAGGCAGGCACGATGTAAAGATTCTGTGCCTTGTACTTGCCAAGACTTAGTTCCCCAAACCGATTTGAGATCAATAGCATCTTTCCAAACGTCATACCCTCCAATTGCCAAATCGTCCATAAAGGACTTGGAAAACAATAATTTAGTGTGTGTCAAACGCACCTTTGAAATAGATTCATCTCTAAGTTTAAAATAAAAGGATGCATTATTGGATACACTGAAATCCGAAAAATATGAGAATTTGTCGACTAATGGTTTTGAACTACCAAACATCGGGGCGGGGCAATGTTCCCACTGAGTAAAGTTGACTAAACTACGAAATGTGTTAGCCCTATGAAGAAAATGAGTACCATAATGTTGATAACAAAACTGCTCTGCATAGTTTTCAGTATTCAAATACAAATGCTCAGCATCAAATGCGGCATAGTATTTCAAATCAGAAAACAGTGTCTCTATAGTTTTCACATCCCAATCATCAGACCGAATGTTCTGTTTAACCACATCACCCATAGAAACACGATATACAGATGGTACATTAATCACTTCCGTGGGCCCATGAATTTGAAATTTAACTGCATCCCATGCTATTCCATCACGGACAGGCCAGGCGGTGATATTCACAAAAGTCTGGTCCCTCTTCATGATGTGCGACGATGAATGTGGGGCCAAAGTTCCATTAATTAATCTAATTGTAGAACGTTCATTCAGGTAGTGTCCATTTATAAGCCTAAAAAACACCACCACAAAACCAATGGACATGAACAAAAAAATGCAAATGAGCACCAGCCAAATGTAAATCCAGGGGGGAACCAAAAATGGTCTCTTGAACCAGGCAAAAAAAATTGAAAATTTGGAAGGGGCAGTGGAAGTCAATGATTCAGTTCCAAAGGAAGAATTAGACTGGATAATGTCAGTTGAATGCAAAAGGGGCAATGGAACATCAGCAGGATAAGAAAACTCAGCATCATCAGGCAAATCACCATCCGCAGGTGATACAGCAGAATCAGAAAGTACTTGCATTTCAATGGCAACCTCAGGCACGATGTCAGATGGTGGCACCACAACAGAACTGCGCATCATTGAAGGGCAAGAAACTGAAGGTGTCAGACTATGGAGTATCGGCCACCCTGTGTAGCTTGACATTGTCAACTGAAATGTACCTGTTGTCTCTGTGACCAGGAAGCGGAGGCAAAACAATCGTACGGGTACCCTCAACTCCAAGCACCGGCACTGGTGCACGATAAGAGGGGCCAAACTCCTTTTTCTTCTCCACCTTCTCACGGACCAGATCACCAACTCGGGGTAGCCAGCCGACTACCGGAATCTGTAGTCCAGCCTCGGATGCAGAGGATATGTGTTCTTTTGCCAGAGTGTCTCTTGCTTCTTGAAGATTCTGTAAGACAGTACAGTGGTCATCTAAGTCAAAAGGCGCGGCTGCCGCCGCCATGTCGAGACCCTCAAGGTCTGGGACAAACATTCGAACTCCGAAGAGCATCATGTACGGGGTCCTCCCACCCAGAGACCTTCTAGGGAGATTATTAAGTGCACGTTGGACGTCATACAAATGGGCTAGCCAGTTTTTGCCAGTACCTAACACCCTGGCTGTCAATGATTGCTTTAGGTCACGGTTCATTCGTTCCACAACACTATTGCCCTCAGGCCGGTATGGAGACGAAAATTTGACTTGGACCCCCAAACTTCTCATAGCTTCTTTGTACGCCTTAGAGGCGAACGCCGGGCCCTGATCAGAGTGAAGGGTTCCACATGCAAAACTCCCTATAAAGACACGCAATGCTTTGATGACAGTCCGGGCGTCAGCACTCCTGTGTGGCCACACCCACAGAAAACGTGTGCACGAATCCACTGCAATCAAGATATACTTGTACGCAGTGTCAGAGGAAAAAGGACCGCAGTGATCTAAATAAACACACGCTAGTGGTTGATTAGATATATGCAGCTGCGTTTGTGGTGGACGCGCCACAGAAGACGGCTTTATTTGTTGGCAAATACCACAATTGAGGACATAAGTCCGCGTATGTTTGTACAAACCGTACCACCAATAACGCTGCTGCAACAGTGACACAGTTGCGGACACTCCGGAGTGCGCAGACGCAACACCCTCGTGCGCAGCTTGCACCAAAGCAGGCCTGCAGTCTGCATTGGGAATAACTCTATCCCCAACATCATTAATCCTCACTAACGGGACGTTATCAGGACTTAAGTGATAATGGTATCGAGAAGGGAAACCTCTAGGGAAGTCCGTCCCAGTCTCTGAAGCAGCAATGGCTGCCAAGATGTCATCATCGATCTTACTTTTGGATCTTGTAACTGCTGCTACCAAGTATGTTGCCACTGCTGTTTTTGCTGCCTCGTCAGCCAAACTGTTACCGACAGCATGGACGCCAACTCGTTGGTGACCAAGTGTGTGAATAACATTCACAAGGGGTCGACTGCCTTTGAGTTCAGCCACCCTAGCCCAAAGCGTTTTATGCTTCACTGTGCTACCTTTTGAATCACGAAATCCATTCGCGATCCAAAACATCAGATTGTCATTGTAAGACTGAACACAATAGTAAGAATCACTCACTATAAGAGTTGTGACTGTAATCAGCAAACTCCAGTGCAAGCACCAGAGCACGTAGCTCCGCCAATTGTGCGGTACAATCACCCAAAGTCTGCGTATGCACCGCATCCTGTACGAATTCTCCATTCACGAAAGTACCAACAACAATTGCGCAAGCCGCTGAATAAGCGTGCCTTGATCCAGTTGCGGGCTGCGCGGACCCATCAGTGTATATGACACAATGGAACTCCTCCAACGGGCGCAATGTAAGTGGAGCCGGATGAACTAATTCATACTCCAAACTTTCCTGAGTCTGTAGCCCTGCGTCAAAGATGTATTCGACGTCAGGCGAGGCTAAGGAGGTAGCCCATTGTATCCACCTTGGATGCAAAGCTTTAGAATTCGGCACACTTGCTTTAGTGACTGCCTCTAGGGCAGGAAATGGTGTTACCACCATCATGCGTTTCCCCTGTGATAGCGCTCGTTCTTTCAGAATGGCCATCTGAACTGCTGTCAAAACTTTCTCGACAGTGGAGAAACGCATCTCAGCCGAAGTATATAAATGAGATTTGTATGCAATGGGGACTGTGTCGCCTTCATTGTATGTTAAGTACGTGAACCCCTCCACACCCGGTACAATTCTTATGACCAGGTTTGTGTGGTTATCACGAGTTTGTAAATATTTCGCAGTAAGAAGGTCAGACTGCAAAGAGTGTAATGCAGCTGAATGCTCTGGCAGCCAGCAAGATTTGGTAAAAGTTGGTTGTACCAAGGCATATAGTGTCTTGATACGCTGGGCATATTCAGGAATGTAGGTACGACCGAAATTCAGAAAGCCCAGCAATGATTGTAGTTGTTTCAGTGTCGCAGGGATAAGAAGGCGTGTGCATTTCTCAAGGAACTGCGGAGCCAAGCCTCGGCCCTCATTGTTGAGTTCGTACCCCAAGAATAAAACTGTGTACTCGGCAATGTGGGACTTCTTAAAGTTAAACTTGTAACCAAAGTCCGCAAACATAGTAATTATGTTGTCCACGCGAGCAAGGTGTGGAAGCAACTCGTCGTCTGTTAAGTAGATGTCATCAACGTACGAGTACGCCTCCGGGTCTACCATCTCTAAGAGAGAGACCACACGGGCAGCAAAAACCCCAGGACTATTTTTATAGCCCATTGGAAGCCTTTTGAACACTTTTTGTTTACCACCCGAAGTAAAAGCGGTCCACTCATAACTATGAGGTGCTATGTTATGGCAATAAAAGCCATTGGACAAGTCAAGTGTGGTTTTGAACCTTTTTCTCACAAGACTATCGACGAGAGCCGAACTATGGGTATTTTGCACCGCACAATTCCGGCAGTGCGAGTTTAAGTGCCGGTAATCCAAAACTAGGCGGTACGATCCGTCAGGCTTCGTTACAGTGAATAAAGGATTATTCATGGGTGACACACACGTTTCAATTACTCCCTGATATTCCAATTGTTCAAGGATAGCCGCGACGTGAGACCTAGCCTCTCGACGCATAGGGTATTGGGGTTGAGGCTGGGGGTCGGACCGCAATGGAATTTCGTGGAGGGTAGAACATTTATCCCACCCCACCTGATTACGATACAACGCAGGTGCTAGCACCCGCGCCCACTCCTCGGCCAACTTCTTAGACTCCTCCTTGGGCACTACGTGTCCAAAAGAAGGAAGAATGACTTCTTCCCCCCTTGGAGCGTTTAGAACGAAAGCCGGGGGCCAATCTTTCTCCGCCAATAGAATATCATAGGTGGTCGTCAGATTATCCCAAAATACCGCGTTAATTTTTCGTTGTATGTCACCCTCAATATTGAGGACTACGTCAAATAATCTCTCAGGGGGGGCTACGCGAGTATCAGCAGTTTCTACTGTTACATAGATTTTAGTTGCTGTCGCCTCCAGAAATGGACGCAGTGCTCCCCGCACTACTGTAACTTCCGCCGCGCTGTCTAGCAGCGTCAGCGCCCATTTCATGTTCAGAAGCTGTGTCCGTACCATCTGAGGCATACTTCGCTGAGATTGCAGCAACTTTCTTTTTCTGAAACTGAGGACGTGGACGTGCAGAATCTTCTTGCTTGCCTTTTCCGTCCGCCTGTCGGGGCTGGTCTCGACCTTGAGCACCCCGGCCTCTCCCACGGTCTCCGCCACCAAAGTGTGAAGCCGCTGATTCCTGTGAAGAACGAGGAGAGCGCTGGTCAGGAACCTGAAACCTATCAGGTGACTTAATACGAGAACGATCACGCAAATCATAAGTGCGTTCAACATACGCCTGAACAGGAGAGGCAGGACGAGTATCCTGTTTCTGTTGCTGTTTTTCTTGTTTTTTAGCTAGCCAATTTTGTTTTGGAAAGTTGGGTTTATCGTCTTTTGTAGACGAACTCACTTTAGTTTGCTGTACTACATCAGGAATTTTGATGACGGGTTTCACGCCTAGAGCACTACGTCCAACCATCCTATAGGCTTTCGCAATAACTTTTGCAAATTCCCTCGGCTTATCGTCATCTGCAATTAGTGCCATCATGTTTCCCACTTGAAACTGCATGGCATCTCCTTTGAGATTTCCCATAATCATGGAACATACTATATCGAAGCTGTCGATAAGCCGCATTCCCAACTCAATTGCTGCTTCCGCACCATGGTCCTCCTGGACATTTTTGATAACGGAAGGTAGTACCGACATAGACGTAGTGCCGAAGCACTTCGAATAGGTCGCGGCAAAGACCTTGCCCCAATTGTCACAATCGACAATGTCTGGGACTAATTGTTTCGGCAAAGTAATAGTGAGTATCCTGTGTTTTTCCACAGGACTTGTGTTAGGAAACACGGCTTCTAGTTGATCGAATTTTTCTGCAAGCCAATAAGGATACTCATCCTTATTCTGGGGGCGCTTGCCAACAACCGCGTTTACCATTACAGGACTGATCACTACCGCATGATGGTGATCAGCCCCGTGTCCCGCAACTACAGGTGCCCCCACCTGTATAGTGCGCGACACATACTGCACTAACGCCCTATGGACCGTAATCAGGGTTGTGTGTAGTATACGTAAGCTATCCACTCCTACCGTCAGGTAGCGTGGATGAGGTGTATGTCCGGCCAGCACCGGCCAAGTAGCTCCTTCAATAGACAAAGGACCCAGTCTCGCCGGGGTGACCGTGTGGGACAGGGCGCCATTAAACCAAATAGTGTGCTGCCAGGTTGAAATAGGAATTTCTAAAGCCATATATGGGGTGTAATGAAGAGGCACCTGCGTAGCAGTGTATTTGTGGAACGTTTTATCGACATCTTCCACAGCCTCAAAGGTAACCCAAGAGTAAAACAACTCATAAGGGTAAGTGGCACTTGCACTTACGACAAACACCACTGCCATCCCGTCATCAGGCACCCCGTACGTCCTCAAATGAGCACGTAGAGACACCCTACTATGAGCGGGAATTTCTACCGCCATTAGGACTAAAAAGAAGATACAACGAGATCTTTAGTAGCACTTGGGCTTAGATTAGTGTAACCTTTTTTATTATCAAGCTTGAAAGAACCTATAGCCTAAAACCTAGGTAGGTTAAACCGTCACTCCCGTTATCCGGAAACCAGAGTGAGGGCGTTGTGGACTAATAAAAAGCACTACTAAGGCATCTCAGATATTAAGACCAAACGTTAGGTGCGCCATGTTGTAGGGATTCTGCGTATGCACAGAACTATGCGCAGGAAACCAGAACCTTAGAGAATTGTGGTGTACCAGAAACTCCCCTCAGAACTAAGAACCCCTTATCCGACTAGCTTAGTGTCACATTCGTTATCCGAGATTTAGCTCGGCGGTCCCAATGTATAGACAACCCAGAACATGCGACTTAGTTATTCTCAGGAATGGTGGGAACCCAAAATACCCGTTTGCACATATATATCAGTCCACAACAGAATAACTAAGACACAGTAAAGTTTAAAGAATTTATTCATAAACCTCGAGTCCTGTTATACAGTACTTTGGCTAACATAAGCAGACAAATGGTTAAGATCATTACCATTAGCATTGTTACAATTCCATAGAAAATGAAAGGAGCGATCATATTAATAATGACAGTGGAAAACAACCACCCTCCTTTCTCTAGTAACTAATAAAATATGATTAGACTATTAGAAGGTCTCATAGGCTTGCATAGGGGACCCCATACCGAATAGATCAGCTTAGGTGTATCACATCACAGGATCAGCTCAGTGTTCTCTGCTTCAGCTCTTCTATCGAATGCCATAACAACATGCTGCGCTGTAATATTAAAGCCCACGACTTTCTGGTATTTGCAGCTGCGTGCATGTTATGACTAAACAGTGGTACGATCACCCTGAACACAATCAGCCGGCACCGTCTAGTGTCCTAGAACAGTTCTTTACTCGATGTACAGACCAAGGGCACTAGCAACTGTTAAGGATGTATAAATAACATTTACTTGAGACAAGAGCGAGTCTGCATTTCTCAAATGAATAACATGTAACAACAGTGTCGGGTGCAAAGGCAGCAAAAGCAACAAGATGGCTTTCCAACAGCTAACGTGATTGAGCTAACTTAGCACTGTAAATAGGGAGTGGCCTAAAACCACGTGACACCTCCTGTGTGTGCAGACTCGTGAGACAGATGTATGAGTGTTGGTGTTATGGGCCCCACCAGCAAATGTGTGTGTGAATGAATCCATGTGACGTCGGGTCTGCGACGCAGGGAGGGTATCGGTAAAGGTTATTCCCCGTTTTCCCGGTCTCTCGCTGGATCAGTTGCAAAGGGCAGGATGGCACTTGGTGTCAACTGGTTAGGCTGTGAGTTCCCAGGAAAGGGGGATTACAATGAAATAAACAATTATTTAAGGAAATTTGGGGGGAAAAAAGAATAAGAAAATAAAGAGGAAAGAGCAGCTAAAGGACTCGATATCCAAGGTGGACTCGGCAAGGAGAGGACAATGCATTGGAAGTACTGCATGAGTGATTTTCTCTGGCAGTGGTGAAAGCCAGGATATCAGCCCACAGCGACTAAGGAAGTGTCCAGGGACAGTCAGACCTCAACCACTCCTGCGGTAATGACTGGCCAGCTCCAAGACCAGGCATCCAGCCCCGTATGCACATACCTCAGTTGCAGCGCTACCTCCATCTAGCGAATTAGCTGAACCTGTCACAGCGTCACCAAGTTGACGCTCCTAGGTTGGATGCTAACAACACTACTTTGCGCCACCCTCAAAACAGATGTAGCTGTCAAGAGGTCGCTATTGATGCATTTTGGTGGGGCAGAACTATACGATTTGTTTGGGAACTTGCCCAACACCGAGGGCACTGATTTTGACACTGCATTGGTGGCCCCGAATAGGCATTTTGATCCGCAGCTCAGCCCTGATTATGAGCGCTTTAAGCTACACCAAGCCCAGCAGGTGGATGAGGAATCCATTGACGTGTTCTAAGCACGGCTCCGGAAGCTGGCGTGTACATGTGTGAACATTGATCAACCTGAAGAAATCCGCGCCCGAAATAATACAAGGCTGCAAGTCAGTGGTTCTCATGTGCGTCAACCTGTGACAACTTGGCATCTCCCTTTATGACATCCTGGTCCTAGCCCGCTCCAAAATAGGAAGGCTGATTATATGGAAATAGCCATGAGCAAAAGTGCAACTATAGGAGGGTCACCGAGAGAAGTGAAATTGAAAGAGAAGTGCGTTTATGCGATCAAGAGAAGACTGATGGCTTCCCAGCCACTAGAAGTGTTGAAGACGTAAGAGGTCTGCTGTGGCACCTGTGGTCTAGAACACAAGACACCAAATGTCTGCCCGATGAGAGGGCGAACCTGCTCAAGATGCAGCAAACTCAATCACTTCGCCAAGGTGTGCCAAACTGAAAAACAGGTGCCCAAGTAGGGGTACCCAAGGAAGACGACCACTGCCCTGTGACAACTGTCTCTCGATAATGGGGAGGCGGAAGATGTATCAAACAGCAGAGAGCAGGGTGCCCACCCAGAAGATGACTAGGACGATGTGGTTGTTGTCTCGTTCACTGGGATGGAAGGCAATCAAGAACGGCCCCTTCCCATGTGCACAGTGGAGATAGGGGTCACCTCCATGACAGCTTTGATCCACACAGGTGCTTCAGTGAATGTCATGAACTCAGTACAATTGAACAAAATCACGCCATGCCCTACCTTGTCCACCACCAAGGCCCAAATCTACACATACATGGGCACTGAACTGTTGCCTCTGGTTAGGACAGTGGAAGTAAATGTCGTAAAAGAGTGCTGGTCAACCACGGTGCAATTACATACGGGCACCCTGCTGGGCTGCTACGCAAGTTGCCAGCCCTACTCCGTGGGTGTCCCCACTTGTTATCGTACCAAAACCCAAACAGCCTGCAACTATCTGGCTATGTGTCGACATGAGGCTCCCGAAGAAAACCATCCATAGGGAGCAGCACATTACTCTGACTACGGACGACATTGTGGCAGACCTAAATGGTGCCCATTGGTTTTCAAAGTTAGATCTAAACGCTGACTACCATCAGTTGGAGCTTGAACCTGCCAGCAGATACATTACAACATTTTCCATTCACATAGGCCTCAAAAGGCATCGGAGGCTCAATTTAGGCATCTTGTTAGCTGCAAGGTATTCCAGAATACCGTCAAGGAAACCCTCTGTGGCTGGTTGGGATTCTTTTTTTTTTTTTTTTTTTTTTTTTTTTTGAAAAACCTTTATTGATGTTTCAATCATTTACACGTATGGGCCTACAACCCCCCGGGGCCGGCCGCTAAACAATCAGGATAATAAAAGCGAATGTCAATACAGGCGGCACCTCGGAGAGCGAAGTCTGCAGTCCAATATAGTCCGGCCACTAAGCCGCGCAGGTAGGACACCAGGAGAGAAAGGGTTTTTCATTTTATGATGCAACGAAAGAATAGGATCAGGTGCCAGACAATTTGCCAACAGCGAGAAGGGCAGGATAAGAGACAAACAATAAGCTGCAACACAGTGAGGCGATGGCGCAGGCGCGAGAAAGTACGGATGGGAAAAACATCAAAAATAGTTGCGCCTACTGGTCCCCGTACCTAAAGCCCAGCGAACCCCCCGGAAACTGTAGCACACATGAAGAGCAAACGATTCACAATCAGGGTGGTGTGTCGCACTGATCCCAGAAAAAGAAAGCAAAAGGAAACAGTGAAGAAAGAAGAGGCCATGGAAAAAGGGATAAAGACGAAAGAGTCCCCTCCCCCATCCCCCCACCCTGCACCTCTGCGAATGAGTATGGCCCCACCCCCCAGCAGTGTGCCTGTCGCCCTGGAACTAGACCCGAAATATAGAAGAGACAGGGAAAAAGAGAGTAAGAAAGGGCCCCCCCAGACGGGTGAGCGGAGAAAGTGTAATAAATTGGAGGAGGGCCATCAAAACATACCCCCGGCTTCTCCCTCCCGCACGGTGAAGTCTCCCCCCAACAAACAATTAGCGGTACCAAGCCGATCATATCAACAAACATAGGGGAGGGGGGGGGGAATGGGAAGCATTACACACCAACTGTTCGAATGACCCCGGGAGCGCACAACCATGAGTCCGCCTATCCATGAGGTGACCACCCTCAAAGAATCAGCCTCAGCCTTGACCGCTTTTTGCGAATCTGCCCATACCTGCCCCTTGACCCAGCACCCTGTCCAATGTCCCAAGGTACAGGAGTGTCCAAAAACAGTCGGGAAACGTCGCACACAGGTGGGGTGGGAGTCTCTGAGCATCCGCACGGACCGCTTCATGGAGGGGCATCTTTTCCAGTGCTGCCCCAGGATCTGCACTGCCCACAAGGACCAGATAGGCCTGAGCCGCCAAAGGAGATACACGTTGCTGGAAGTGTCCCCGGGCCGCCGGAGACCGCGCACGGGCCAAGGCCACCATCTTCCGCACAGGTCCAATACCTCCGGAACAGATGAAGTTCACAGTTAGCCGACCACGCGGTAGCATATTGTCCAAGGTGTCCGGCTGTTCACTAATCGCGGGGGGGGCCGCAACATCTTCCTCTCGTGTGTAGTGTGGAGAGCCACTGCGTACCTGTGGACCAGCATGCCGCCACTGTCCCAACGCTGTTACCACACCATCTAGCTTCCCCCCCAGGACCCCGGTGCCATGAACAAAGGAGTAATGAAGGGCACCCAGGGCCTCCAGGAGGTCGCCATACCCCAGAGCGGCTCTTTCCGATCGCTCCGCCACACTCCCGAAAGTCACACACCCCCAGTCCCGCTGCGTCCCAGCGGACAGGATGGCCGGCTGCATGATGACAAAATGGCCGCTGGGAAGGCCCGACTCGTATTGGGGCCAGGACCCAGGGAACAACGCCTCAGGGACCACGTCGCCGAAGACAGGGATCCCGGGACAGACACAGATCCAGCCCCTGCGCGGTCACCGGCAACAGTCGTCTCCGCCACGGACCATCTCCCGTGAAAAGCCGGGAGCAGCCCGCAAGGATCAAGGCGGGCCAGGGACGGCGCCCAGGCAGCTCACCAGCAAAGGCAGGGGCAAACGCCACAGAATCCGGAAATCGCACACCCGGGCATGCCCTCAATACGCAGCGCTCAGTAGGGGGGAGCGGCCACGGCAAAATGCAGGCCGAGGGGAGCTCCACTCCGGTGGACCGGCTCCACCCAGTCACCACAGGCCGCTGTTGTTCAACTGCCACCCGGCCAAGGTGCCCACTCGAGGTCCCGGCTTCGGGACCGCACGGGCCGCAAAGTTCGATCGCTGATTTCTCCGGTTGTATGGCAGTCAGAAACCTCGGGGTCACACGATCGGTTGCCACTTTTGCTTACGAACACAATCTCGTGGCGCAGAATAAGGATCTCTTGCAGGATATCCGTGCGGGGTGCGGAGGCTCACGGAGCCGGGAATCTACGCTGCCGTCTCGGTCGCCATCTTGGCTCCTCTTTGCTGGTTGGGATTCTAATTATTAGCAATGATATCCTGATTTTCTCAGATAGCCTTGAAGAACACCATGTGTGGCTGAGAGCTATATTGAGGCCACTGGCTGAGTGCGGGTTGACACTGCACCAACAGAAGTGCTACTTCTACCAAAACTCAATAGAATTCTTTGGCTATATCTTCTCACTGGATGACCTGAGGGTGGACCCAAAGAAGGTCGAGGCCATTCGGAGTGCATCTATACTGCAGAACGCGATGGAGGTGAGGAGCTTCCTAGGTATGTCGATGTACTGCAGTGATCCCAAAACACCACCCTATCAGAGCTGCTAAGGACGCTAACAAGAGAGGACGCTCCATGGGAATGGGGGACAAATTTAGATATGGTCTTCAGGCAGATGAAGGAGGCCTTCCTCAATAACGCCACCATGGTGTAGTCCAATCCACAACAATAAACAGAGCTGGAAGTCGATGCGCAATCTGTTGGGCTGGGAGTTGTGCTCCTACAGGAAAAAGCAAAAGGATCATGGCTTCCCATTGCATAAGCAAGCAGCAGGGCGCTCTCTGACACAGAGACAAGGTACGCTCAAATTGAACGCTGGCCATCTGGTGGGCTTGTCACCAATTTGACCTGTACCTGTGTGGGCAGCAGATCCGAGTGGTCATGGACCACATGCCCTTGGTCCCGCTGCACAAAGGATCTGCCTGACTGGCGCCCTCGAGGATCGAACGGTGGGCCATGCAGCTGCAGCCATACTCATTTAAAGTGGTCTACCATCCTAGGGTGAGCAACCCGGAGAACTACCAGTCGAGGCAGCCCTCAGCTCTGAAAGGCATAGACCAAATGGATGACGATGCAGGACCCAATGATTTAATGCGATGCTTGAGCAATAAGCATGCCCAAAGGCACTATTAATGCAGAAAATCCAGGAAGCAACAGAGGGAGAGGAGAGCCTCTCTAAAGCAAAAGAGGCTCTTGCTAAGATGCAGTGGGAAAATTCCCTCAATGGCTTCAGATTGCTGATGCACACGGAGCAGATGACAAGGAGCCAGCTATTGCAAGTACGGAAGGAACTGAGCACAAGCGTGGAAGGGTTGTTACTTAGAGGGCAGCAGGTCGTAGTGCACCAGAGTCTCTGGCCCAGGTAGTTGACCTGGTGCAGTTATGCCACCAGGGTGTGTCAAGATGAAGGTGAGGCTACGGGACAAGGTATGGTTCCCAGGGATGGATGCCAAAATGGACGAGAAGGTGCGCAATTGCCATTCCTGTACCATCACCAGTGGAGACCCACCCCAGCCCCAATGATAACTGAAGGGCCAAGCCTGAAGCCGAGGTGGAAAGTAAACACGGACTTTGGGAACTTCCTGAAAGCCATCTCAAGGCGGTACTAATGGACTCACACAAAGTTCCCGATGGTCGAATTGGTACAGTCAGCGCGTTCTAGAAGGTCAAACCAGTCTTGCAGAAGATATTTGCAATAGTCAGCCTGCCTGAAGAATTGAAGATTGCCAATGGGCTGCCATTTATGGGGCAGGAATTCCAAGAACAACTGGCGTCTCAGGCCATTCAGCATAGGAAGTTGCCTCCTCAATGGCCCCAGGTGAACAGGGAAGTTGAGCGATTCATGAGGACCCTGAATAGCACACTCAGAATAGGGGTGGAGCAGGGTGAAGACGCTGAGTTCTGCTTGCATCGCTTCCTGAGGGCCTACAGACACACCCCACACAGTACCCTTAATTGTACATCACTGGATCTCTAGTTCTAAAGACCCACAAGAGATAGCATGAAAATTGGTCTAGAGGGGCAGCCTGTGGTTCTGGACATCCAGGCCACACAAGAGAAGAGAAGGGCTACCAACAACGAGCGAGCCTAGATAAAGGAGTGAATGCTCCTAGCCTCCAGGTGAAGGGCAATGGTATGTTAAATGATCTTGTATAGCCATTGCTGCCCCACCAACTGGGCTTTCCATTTTTTTTTTTTTTTTTTTTATTTTTTTTTGGGGCTTTCCATTGTTGAACTAGTAACATAGGTACATCAACTACACACACCTAGAGCAGAGGGTAAGGGCTAAAGCTAGTTGGAAAAGAGCCAGGTTTTGAGCAGTTTCCTAAAGTTCTGAGAGTTCTGCATTTCCCTGAGAAAGAGAGGTAACCTGTTCCAGAGGACCAGGCCTACGCTCGGAAGGAACAGCCTCCAGCCCTTGTCTTCTTGCCTTGAGGGACAGTGGCCTTGTTAAGGTGAGCTGATCAGAGCAATCTGGTTGATAGGTAGGAGGATATAAGATTGTTAAGGATGGGCGCCCCCTAGGAATGAAGAATCTTGTGGATGATGCATAGGGTGTTAAAGTGCGTGTGTTTTCCCACAGGGAGCAAAAGCAGCTTATTGAGAAGCTCAAAAGCAGATCAGAATCATTAAGGACCCCCACCCGGGGTGGAAGTTACGTACCCCCTTAGACGCTGAGACTTGGCAGGTGGTGAGGATCAGTGGAAGTATGGTCACTGTTCAGCGAGAACACCACACTGTGGTGAGAAATGTGTCCTGATTCAAAAGGGTACGCAACCCCAAGTGGGAGTCCAATGGAAGGTCTAATGAAGGTGAAGATGCCAGTCACAATGTATTGTCCATATTAAACTCACCCGGGCAAGACACGCCTGTGATGGACCCGGATACCAGCCGTTTTGGCAACCACACTTCAGCATCTGCTGCAGTCAGTGTACCAGCCAACGCCCTGGCAAGAGGAGGCCTGGATGCTCCCTGTCAGGTGAGTGGAAGTGAAGAGGGAGTCCAAAGTCAGAGGTATGATCTTTGTGCCAACCCCATGCCCAGCCAGAAGCTCAGAGACTATGTCTACCCAGGTAAGGGTGGTCGGGGAACCAGCACACCTCAGTTAAAGTTGGAAGGGGTGTAGAGTGCCACCCATCCTCAACTATATAATATTGCCACATCCACCCTGAGGGCTGGGCTCGTCTGTCATGTGAACACTATATTTGAACTAGATTCTTCTTATACATGAAGCAACATCGTAGACCATTAAATCAAAACAAGAGATGATTTTGCACAGTGCACGTCCTGAGCTCCAGAATTTGAAGGTGCTCTCATATGTGATAATGAAGGAAAAGGAGGGTTGCTGAAATAAAATATTTGCCTAGAATCATTATTTGTTCAAGTGGCAAAGCTGGGACTCATCCCAGATGTTCTGGTTTCACATTATGCAATTCAAGCACTAGATGTGTATCGGTTTCTTTCTCCCGTTGTATATCAAAGGTTAATGATTTGTCTTTAATGTTTGGCTCATGAGGTTAGATTGTGGGTGGCAGGCAGAAGCCACATGAAGGCTTGGCTCGTTTTGGGCGTGAGGGTCCAAGAGGGCCTCCAGATGAGCCACAACCAGGTTCGAATTTTCAGCGTTTCGCCCCCTCAAGTCACGACATATAGGAAATATGCCCTATTGCAACATAAATTATTTCAGGAAAAGTGGGCAGCTGAAGAGTATTATCCTGTTGCAGAAGCACACTGTCTGTAGTAAAGCTCTCACAAGGTGTGCCATGCAACAGAAATCCAAGACCAGCCCTTTGGCCGTATAATTTTTCTTGTAAGTGTGATACATAATACAATTAAAAGGCAAGCTTTATTAACAGGAAAACATTTTTCAGATAATCGTGTAGCTGACAGCTCGCACACTCACATTCTGCCTAAACCACAGAACCAGGGCCTATGCTGAAGGGAGTCAAGCAAGAATGCATATTAGCAAGCTGGAAAGCAGTTGGGAAATCGACGTAGCATCCCTAAAGCCCCTCCGGGGTCCTGGGCCAATCATAGTAAGAATGACTCCAGTTTGGTGCTGCTCTCTGTAAACGTGACGGCAGCTGCACTGCTGGTTGTGGGTATTGATTAGAGTGCCAAATAAAATGCATTACACCGGCCTCGTTTCCATAACTTTATTCGATCTAATTTGAAAACATAGATCATCAAAGTGCACATATTTAAAAAAAAAAAATGAGACAATGCCATTCTTCTCAGTGCAATACAGTTCAATGCATATGAGTTATTAAAAACTAACAATTAAAATAGCGAAAAACAAAGTACAAGTTCAAACCGCACACAATGGGGATATAGAATTGGGATGTGCAAATTACGCAATTCAATGTCGGTGAACGTAATAAAAGAGTGGATGCTGGACTGCAGGTTCCCGGTTACCACATAAATACATAGGTATAAAACAGATAAATTGAGATAAAAATGGACAACCTTTGTAAGTCATAAAAACCCTTTAAGAATATTACATGTATTATGGAGATCCTTCCTCTCTTCGAGACTGTTGCGAGGGGATTACTGTGTGTTCAGGAAGACAAAAAAAGTTTAAGGCTAAGGGTTAGCATAGCCCTCAGATTCTAGTAAATGTGTCCTACAGTTACAAGCCCAAAGGAATGAGGCTACACAGAAACCTACAAAAGGATCATGAAGCTTCTTCAGGTAGAACAGGGCAACGCGGCACTGCTTAAAATCGTGCTGCATTAAAAGAGGCTTCATATATCTGGCTCTCTGCTCCTTATATACATGACAAAAGAAGAAGAACCATAAAAGGATAAATCTATGCTGCAGGCTCCTTACCGCGTCCACGTAGAAGTATTCACCCACTGCCACTGCATCACACCGGCAATAACAATAAATAAAAAAGAATTATGGCATCATCCTGTAAGTACTGTGAAAATTAACTATTTGACAGTGCCTGCGTAAAGCATTGATTTTTAAAAATGTTTGCAGTTTTATATAGCGCAATCTCAACCCAAAGGTATCAGAGCGCTTTACATGAGCACCAGCTGCATTACAAACAGACACATTCATTTTAGGCACGGGGATAATAAGTGATTTGCCCAGAATCACGGGATGGTTGAGCCTCCTGCCAGGCTCGAACCTGGTTCCCCAGCTTCAAAATCGGACACTCTAGCCATTAAGCCACATTTGAAATTGTGTAAGATTTGCACTGCCCAAAAAACATGCATTTTCATTTCCATCCTGAAGTGTAGTTAAGCCGCAGTGGTTGAGCTGTGAAAGGCCCCTGCCCACTGGGGCTTCTTGTAGTCTAGGCAGGGTAAATGGGTGTCATGGGTGGAAGCAGAAGCAAGGAACTTGCAGAATCATCTGAAACAAACAGAAAAAGAAATGTGTTTTTGCTTTTGGAGTTGTGGATAGTAAAGAGTGGGCCCGAGATGTCTTAGTTTCATGGGGTGGGCGGTGCGCATGATTGAATGATGACACATATTGGCTGGGGCTCTACATTTTGGGGATGAAATCTCAGCCAGCCTTCCTTTTGATGCTGCTCGTGTGACCATTGGGTTTAGCAGATATCCTGCACTCCATGCAGTTAGTTTAGTGGTAGGCAAAGGTGGTTGAGTACAGTGCACCAACCACGAATCAACAGAAGCAAAGCGTGACAGCACAGCGTATGCACACTATTTTGTCTTCATACAGACAGAACAGAGTGGAAAAGCAGTGAAAATTAAATCCTCTTTTTACACACTACACTAACTGTTGAACAGTTTATATGCAGCAAGGCATGGGACAGTTTTTAATCTATTTAAATATTTCAAGACAACACGTGCACAATTGCTTGTAAACCTTTTTGCTTCCTCAAATTACGTTTAAAATGCAGCATTTGCTACTTCTTTATTCAAAACTTTCTTGGGTGGAGAACCCTCTTAAACACCCCTTTTGTCAATGAGGCAGACTCGCTTTGCTCACTCGCATCATAACGCTCATCCACAACTTTTTTGCCTTACCATTTTCCAATTGTCACCAGCCGCCACTGGATGTAAATGATGCCTGACCTCACAAGACCTGGACAGGAGCATTGGAATCCCAAACAGGCCAGGGCACTAAAGCAGCCCAAACATATTTATTCCTCTTGAGCATCTGTTTATTAACTAGTCAGCACCCCTGGCAGGCTGTTTGGCACATGGAGTAGCACACTGAATATTCAAGTGCCATGCACAATTACTGGTAGAAGTTCAGAATATGATGGCCACACGCTTATGTATTATTTTATCTACAAGAAGAAGAAAAATACTTTGACTACTAATATACCAGTGAGGGTGGCTCAAAGAATAGAAGATTTGCACTGACAAATGCAGTGATCTGATGGTCAAGAGTTTGAATCCCAATAAGGTAGGCTCAGCCTTACATCATACTGAGGTAATGACATTGAGTTATTTAAATTAGGCAACCATAATATCTGCTCTTTACAGTGCTTAGAAATGACAGAAGTCTGTTATGAAGCGCTACATAAATGCAAGTTATCATAAAACTATAAAATAACATCCTAGATTTGTTTCTTTACATTCATTTTCATCTCATAATAACTTGCGAGCAAACAGTAATAGGTGCACAGTATCAGGCGTTGAGTTTACTACAGCACAGGTATTTAGTACATCAAGTGTTTTTATCAAGCACACAATTTTCTGAAAAGCACTTACAAGATTTACTTGTGCAGAGACATAATGCTTCTGGCAGACCCTCAAGGACTAGAATGTCCCTTAAGCTCCCTTTTAATACAATCCATGAGACATGATTACTAGCTACTTTGTACTTTCTTGTTTAAACCATGTTGTAAAAATAACAGAGACTGATTTATCAAGGCTTTGCACCAGAGCAAAATCAAGAAAAAGTAATACAAAGTTGTGCATAGTCTTGATAAACTATTAGTTTTCCAGTGCAAAACCTTTTCAGTGCTGGAAAGTTGCCAAAATTAATGCAAATTGTGATATGCACTAGTATGCGTGAAGGAGGTGTTCCATGAGTGTTACATGGGTGTGTTCCGATGCAACCTCCCAAGGGTTTTAGCGCAAAGCCTTACCTATCAACAATCTTAGACAGGGATTTGCACCAAAAATAATGCCTCCTTCAGGAAAGCATTTAAAAAAAAGAAATGTTTTTATTTCTCCTAACGTTTCCACCTTTGCATGTGTGCTGTACTGTCCCACATACGTCCAATTTGGGAAATGTTTTAACCCATTCCCCGCTCATGACGGAACCACTCCGTCATGAGCCACGGGCGCCGTGTGCTCATGACGGAGTGGTTCCGTCATGCTGCGGCCGTTGGCGGCCGCGCCTCCCACGCGGCGCTAATTCGCGGCCTGTGCGGGCGATTAGCGCAGTGGGTGGAGTCATGACGGAACCACGCCGTCATGAGCACAGCTCACCCGTGACTCATGACGGCGTAGTTCCGTCATGAGCACAGCAGCGCCGTCAAGCCCCCAAACCCCCCCAGCGCTGCAGCGGAATTCGCACCGCAGCGAAGGGGTTAAAGCTAGTCTAGGGACACAACATTTTGTACTGGAAGGTTATACTTCCACGGCAAAACCTAAGCTAGGCCCATCGCATGCACCTCTGCACTTGGGTATGAGGGAGTGTGCATGGCGCAATGCAGGCTCAAAGCACCCCTGCACAGAGGGAGAGAGAAACAGCGCAATATATTTGTAAGTATGGCGTTGTCCTGCTCTCTCCCTTTCACGCAATGCAGCTCAGCACCTTTGGTTACTGGGCGGCATTGTTTGACATTGTTGTAAATCTGCCCCCAAAGTAAAGGACTACATTTATTCAAATTGTCACGAGGCTGGAGAAACCTCCTTCCCATACCTCTTGGAAAGACAAAGCTTGCCCACTCATTGCAATATGTGGGTAGTGTTTATGCTTCAGCTGCAAACTAAATCACTTCTAGTCGCTCCCAGTTCTGGATGTTTAGTGACTTGCTTAAGATCACATAACTTAATGAATGGAGGTGCTAAGTTCACCTGCACCCCACAGCTACTATCTAAACTAGGCAATACTCACTCAAATGAGACAGTGTTTCATAACCAGTGGTACATGAGTGGCACTACCCCAGGTGGACTATTGTGCTATAAATATAGTAAACCTCAGAACTTCACACAAAAATGGAGGGTTGAAGTGGTAACAGTATGGTCTTAATTTTGTTTTAGATCCATTTCCATCTGCCTATCCTTCACAATATAACCCCCTGAAGATCCTTTTCTTAGAGGCTGTGTTGATCTACGTTTTTGTAAGGTCAGCTACAGACAAAGTCAGCGGCTCACCCACCATTTGTGTTTTTTTAAATCAAATGATGCTATGACTGGGAGCCACCATGACTGCTGAGCAAGTTCGTATTCTTGACGTTTATTGTATTGATGAAACTCCTAATGCTTGTATGGGTTGCAGGTTGAACAAACTGAACACGACAGATGGAATGGCAATTGTATGGGGGGCCCCATTACAGGATCTTGCATGGGGCCCCCTAAGGTTTTGTTAGGCCTCTGAACAGGAGGCCTGTTTTAGAGCGTGGCGGATGGGTTACTTAGTTATAAATGTCGCAGATATCCAGTCTGCTGTATTACAAGTGCCATTGGATCGAATGCACTTGTAATGTGGCAGGCGGGATATCTGTCACGTTTGCGATGGAGTAACCCATCCGCTGAACTCTAATTCAGGCACAAAGTGACATGGTAGTTCTGCATGTGATGCTAGCCCATAACCATAACTCGAGTGAAGTTCAACAACTGGTGCTGTTGACTGACTCCACTCTCGTTAATTCTAATTTCAGAGCATCAGCCCAGCTAAAAGTGCTCAAAGTGCTGAAACTGACCGAAAAAAAGTATAACTCTACTGATCTGTCCTATTAAATGGGTTGTAGATTTTTGAGTATATACTATACCATCCAAATTAAAGTCCAGCTGCCTTTCTAGAAGGATTGGTACTGTACCACTAGAAGTATACCACCCATGCTGTGAAGTGTTGCCATTTTGTAATGGAAGGTACTGAAGCACTTTTGAGCAGGGAAAAGCTAATTAAAGATCACTTACCTGTTCCAGTTCTGTTCCCACTGAGGGCCCGATTTAGGATTTGGCAGACAGTGTTTACCCATCAGGATGCAAAGGATAGTACCACCAGCATCCAGAGGAACCTCTACCTGGAAAATGTACTTGTTGTCCACTGGCTCTACAGAAAAATCTCTACATTGACAGGTAAGCACCATCATGGCAATGTTGGAAAGTTTGACGAATGGTACCATCAGCCATAATGGCTGGTTGTCAAACTTCTCGAAAGTTTTTTTTGATTTTCAAAAACAAACACAGAGTGTGAGATTGTTTTTGAAAAAACCCAATGGCCACCACATCCAGTGAGTTTTGTCTCAGTGTGGGTGCGGGGGGTCATTATTGTTTTTTCCTGTCCGATCACAGGTAGAAAAAAGACTCAACACTGATAAGCCTTAATAGGGAGCCTCAGTGGCTATTGCTGCATGCCAGCTGACTTTTGTAGACCAAATCTGATCTTTCAATAGGGATGGCCCATAGACAGCTGTCAATGGTGGATGATAAACAGAACACTTGAGAGCGACGCGGGGGAGGATTTCTGTTGGTTTAGAAGGTACAGGTAATGCATTGCGCTGGTAGTAGGTTGCAGATATATCACCATGCTCTCAGCCACACTTCTGTCACCAAGGAAAGTGTTAGCAACAATCTCAGAGTATGTCTCTTAGGAGGAGGGGAAATTAAGTGAAAATAATATCGCCATATGTACAGAGCGCATCCCTTCAACTGTTCTTTGTCACTATGTGATAATACCTATCCTGCTTCTTCTGCTGGCACCAAATGTCCATTTCTCTACTCCCTTCTTCTGCTCTCTCTCGCTTCGTATGCTGATCCCTCATTTGCCTTTTTCTGTTGTCACCATGTGCTATTCCCTTCTTCTGCTCACTCGTTTTGTAAACTGATCCCTCATCTGCCTTCTTCTGTTGTCTCCACGTGCTATTCCCTCTACTCTCTTCATCTGCTAATGAGTAGGGTGTGGCTTAACGGCTAGGGTGGATGACTTTAAAGCTGGGGAACCAGGTTGGAGCATGGCGGGAGGCTCAAACTTCCTGAGATTCTGGGCAAATCACTTACTCTCCCCGTGCCTAAAAATGAATGTGTCCATCTGTAATGCAACTGGTGTTCATGTAAAGCACTCTGATACCTTTCGAGTCGAGTTTGTGCTATATAAAACTGCATAATACAGTTATTTGGATCGTGCACAGACCAAGGTTAAAGAAATTGCGGTTTTGTCAGGTGCCACAGAGGTGTCACTCTCATGAACCCAAAGAGTGTAATAGTCAAGGAAGTCTCATGCGTTGGCTGACAACAGTCAACGTCCCTCTGGGCGCGCCGTGAATGCTTCGCTGAACGCGAATGAAATGTTTGTTAAAGATTGATGAGGCGTAGAAGTAAATCTTCAATTTCAAGTTTTAATTCATGAAACATCAAGTTGATTCATATCATCATTGTATCGGAAATCATCACAAAGAGTAACATCACTGTATCAAGATGCTAGCTTAAGTGTGAAATTCGGTCCCAATGCATTTCGGGCCCCCCTGGCCCTTCATCAGGGGAATCTAAATAACAAAAAGATATACGCATATCAGTAGGTTGTAAGAAATGAGGAAACAGTCACTTCAACAAAAGAGGATAGGACTTCGCCTTAACAAAGATTAGTATACGCTAAAAGAACGTGCTGAATCCATGTTTATATGTGTCATCAATGATTTCAATGGTGAATCGTGTCCGGGAGTAACGTAAAAAAAGTGTTCACAACTGTGTCTGAAATACGAGGAAAATATATCCCTGAACGTGTGCCGTGGTTGGTTAAAGAAAGGAAACGGAAAGTATATTAATCGTGACATATACAGTGGTAAAGTCAAGCGAGTGTGTTTGGGATTACGTGGTCGAAAATGGGCGCCATCTTGTAGGGGAAAACTGCTACTGCAAGGCAAGCTGCTCGTGGTAAAAAGGTGTGTGCTAGTGAACAAAACCTAAAATACATATGCTAAGCAAAACATTAATGACAAACATGATGAAAACATGATGTTGTGATAGATCAAAGGTAACACGCAAATTCCAAGCGGTCATTGAGACCCTTCGGCTTCATGGACTCCAGCTTGTAAATCCAGTGATTCTCGCGTTGTAACAAAAAGGAATTGTTGTCTCTGCCTTCTCTTTTCGTCACAGTCTCTAAAACCAAAAATTTGAGTTGAGCAATGTTGTGCTGATTTTCTGAAAAATGCACCGCTATGGTGGATTTGGAGTTGCCGGTGCGAATATTGCTCTTATGTTCATGGATGCGGGTTTTGATCTTTCTTTCGGTTTTGCCCACATACACCAGGCTACACGGGCATTTTAGTAAGTAT
The DNA here is from genome assembly GCF_964204655.1 of Triturus cristatus. Taxonomy (NCBI): domain Eukaryota; kingdom Metazoa; phylum Chordata; class Amphibia; order Caudata; family Salamandridae; genus Triturus; species Triturus cristatus. Next base: position 466,873,474 of record NC_140592.1, read on the forward strand.
ATTACATTGGTGGTGTCGCAGGTGGCATTCACATGGAGTTTGATCGGGGTGCCCCATATTGGGTGTGTGATCTTATGGCCCTTGATGACTGTCCCTCGGAATGTCGTGATGGGAATCTCAGTTTTGGGTCGAATCAGTTCCTGTATGTTTTTGCTCCTGGTGTGTGCAAACATTGGTGGATCGCTGAAAATGCCATTGAAATCAGTTTCAAGGGCCAGGACTGGCCAGTGTCTTTTGATGGATTGCTTGAATCTGTGACTCATGGTTGAGAAACGGGAGACCACCACCATGCGATGTTGTTCTTTGCGTGTGGCAGGTTGCAACAAGGTTTCACGGGATGTGTTGGCCACATTAATGGCAGCACCTTGCAGAGTTGCTTGAGGATAGCCACGGGAGGTGAATCGTTGTATCATTGACTGAGTTTGTATTTGCAATTCGGAGTGATCTGACACTATTCTTTTTACCCTAAGTAATTGTGAAAATGGAAGGTGGTTCTTCAAAGAAGGTTGGTGAAAGCTTGTGTAATGTAGGAGGTTATTGCGGTCAGTTGATTTTCTGAATATGGATGTAGTGATTTGTTTGTTCCGGATCTTCAACAAAACATCCAGGTAGGTGATGGAGGTGTCGTGGAAGTTGAAGGTAAATTGAATGCGGTCGTTGATCAAGTTCAGATTGTTCAGAGCTGTCTGGAGAGAGTCCAGGGTGCCAAACCATAAAACGAAAATGTCATCTATATAACGCAAAAAAAGACGTGCGTGTTTTTTCCAGTTTTTTCCAGCTTCTTTCTTTCACCCTTTATCAGAGTAACTTCAGATGGAATGACACTTATTATTTGCAGTCAACCGGTACATCTATGGGCAATTGTGCCGCACCGACATATGCCAACCTGTTCATGCACGCATTTGAAAACAAATTCATTTTAAGTTTGGACACCTGGAAAAAACACGCACGTCTTTTTTTGCGTTATATAGATGACATTTTCGTTTTATGGTTTGGCACCCTGGACTCTCTCCAGACAGCTCTGAACAATCTGAACTTGATCAACGATCGCATTCAATTTACCTTCAACTTCCACGACACCTCCATCACCTACCTGGATGTTTTGTTGAAGATCTGTAACAAACAAATCACTACATCCATATTCAGAAAATCAACTGACCGCAATAACCTCCTACATTACACAAGCTTTCACCAACCTTCTTTGAAGAACCACCTTCCATTTTCACAATTACTTAGGGTAAAAAGAATAGTGTCAGATCACTCCGAATTGCAAATACAAACTCAGTCAATGATACAACGATTCACCTCCCGTGGCTATCCTCAAGCAACTCTGCAAGGTGCTGCCATTAAAGTGGCCAACACATCCCGTGAAACCTTGTTGCAACCTGCCACACGCAAAGAACAACATCGCATGGTGGTGGTCTCCCGTTTCTCAACCATGAGTCACAGATTCAAGCAATCCATCAAAAGACACTGGCCAGTCCTGGCCCTTGAAACTGATTTCAATGGCATTTTCAGCGATCCACCAATGTTTGCACACACCAGGAGCAAAAACATACAGGAACTGATTCGACCCAAAACTGAGATTCCCATCACGACATTCCGAGGGACAGTCCCCTGCCTTAACTGCAGCAACTGCAACAACATCATCAAGGGCCATAAGATCACACACCCAATGAGGGGCACCCCGATCAAACTCCATGTGAATGCCACCTGCGACACCACCAATGTAATATACTTACTAAAATGCCCGTGTGGCCTGGTGTATGTGGGCAAAACCGAAAGAAAGCCCGCATCCATGAACATAAGAGCAATATTCGCACCAGCAACTCCAAATCCACCATAGCGGTGCATTTTTCAGAAAATCAGCACAACATTGCTCAACTCAAATTTTTGGTTTTAGAGACTGTGACGAAAAGAGAAGGCAGAGACAACAATTCCTTTTTGTTACAACGCGAGAATCACTGGATTTACAAGCTGGAGTCCATGAAGCCGAAGGGTCTCAATGACCGCTTGGAATTTGCGTGTTACCTTTGATCTATCACAACATCATGTTTTCATCATGTTTGTCATTAATGTTTTGCTTAGCATATGTATTTTAGGTTTTGTTCACTAGCACACACCTTTTTACCACGAGCAGCTTGCCTTGCAGTAGCAGTTTTCCCCTACAAGATGGCGCCCATTTTCGACCACGTAATCCCAAACACACTCGCTTGACTTTACCACTGTATATGTCACTTCCGGTGTTCCGTATTTTAAGAGCACGCCCCACAATGCACCAGTAAACCCGATGCGAGACTGACCGGCACATTTGAACACATCAGGTATGGAGCTTCGCTTCAACCGCGAGCCTTGTTGACTTTCACGCACCTTTTCTAACCCGCGCACTTCGTTTCTTTAACTAGAACTTGAATCCATATTTGCACTTTTGGTTGAATGCTGGAATCGAGTGTTCTTTCGTTACACGCTACACTGATGCTTTGAGGATTAAGTTTGGGCAAGATTAATATACTTCCCGTTTCCTTTCTTTAACCAACCACGGCACACGTTCAGGGATATATTTTCCTCGTATTTCAGACACAGTTGTGAACACTTTTTTTACGTTACTCCCAGACACGATTCACCATTGAAATCATTGATGACACATATAAACATGGATTCAGCACGTTCTTTTAGCGTATACTAATCTTTGTTAAGGCGAAGTCCTATCCTCTTTTGTTGAAGTGACTGTTTCCTCATTTCTTACAACCTACTGATATGCGTATATCTTTTTGTTATTTAGATTCCCCTGATGAAGGGCCAGGGGGGCCCGAAATGCATTGGGACCGAATTTCACACTTAAGCTAGCATCTTGATACAGTGATGTTACTCTTTGTGATGATTTCCGATACAATGATGATATGAATCAACTTGATGTTTCATGAATTAAAACTTGAAATTGAAGATTTACTTCTACGCCTCATCAATCTTTAACAAACATTTCATTCGCGTTCAGCGAAGCATTCACGGCGCGCCCAGAGGGACGTTGACTGTTGTCAGCCAACGCATGAGACTTCCTATATAAAACTGCCAAAAAATGTACCCATCCAATTAGTCTCTCCTGCCACTGCATGCTCACCCTTCTACTCACCTGCAGCTCTCACAGTGCACCCACCATTGCACTCTCGTCTGATGCCGTCATCATGTGCTACTAAGTCTCTCCATTTCCTTCTGATGCCGTTACTATGTGCCCACACCTCTGCTCCCGGCTGCTGCTCCTGCGCTGTGCTTCCATGTCTCTAGCCTTTACAGCCTCCAGTCACCGCAATGTGTCGGTCTTCAAAGGCAACTTCTTCCAGGCTCCAGCACCCATACCGCTTTCTTTGGTGACTGTTGCATTAACTCTTGCCCCTGTGCTTTGAGAAGGTGAGTGCTGACACCTCATTGTGCAGATCAGTCTGTCTTTCTTGCATCATCCATCCTATACATGGCATTTCTTTTCTGCCTGTCCTCTGTTTTTGTGCCGCAGCCACCTTTATGATGGTCTCCCTGAATGAAAGGGTTGAGCCATCAGCAAATTGTCTCCAGTGGCCCGTTCTACTTTCCTTGTTCTGGTGCTCCCCGTTCCACATCTACTGCTCCAAAGAGATGCTTGGCCTGAAGTCTCTCCAAACTCACTCTGAAGAGCCCCCCCCCCATCCCATAGCCTGCGACGAACATGAATCCAGATGGAGACAAGGCTAGGCTTAGAATTCACGGAGGGCACTGCTAGCAAAGGGCTGCTGATTAGTTACGTGTCAGCGCTGCCTTTTGGTAGATGGTAGGGGTGAGGGGTAGACCTACAGATTAAGTTCAAGGTGAGCACGTTTCTAGCCAGGGCGTGTCTTTATTTGGTCCCCGATTACTGCTTCAGGTACTGTAATGGCCGGATTTTCTGTTTAGATGGGATCAGCCCCCAGGGGCCCCTGTGACCCAGCCAAAACGTACTCACCTTCCCTTCTTAGATCATATTTACACTGGGTAGATATAAAGATAAATATACAGATCACACCTAAGAATGGGGAATGACAATATACATATATGAACTTTCTACAATATCTTATTCACATCAGTTGGCCTCGCGGTCACCCTGACCCAGACCGTTCTACCCCAGGGCAGATCTGATACGCAATCCGGCGTATCTACACACGGGCCTGCAGAACCCAGTGCTCTCTTCTCCCAAATTGTTCGCGATCCTGCGAAACCTACACGGCGGTATCCCTCCCGCCGCTCTCACTTATACACGAACTGCAATCCGGCAGTCCTACACGCTGGTAATCCTCCCCAGCGCTCTCATTAACGCCGCATGTCAACGACGACCACATTCCTATGAAACATGATTAGGATAATATCTCAGCAATCTACTTAGGATAAAACTAAAATAATAACTTTGGATATGGATTCAGATTGTATAGTGTACTCTGTACTTACGACATCAAAGGTCCACTCACTCCCTCTTTATTTGATAACTATTTGTCTGATCGGGATTTCTCATCCGTTCGTCTAAACAGTGCTCAACTAGAAGCATCATTTACCAAGATTGAACAGAAGAACCAGGTACACAATAATTCTATATGAATTGGGACATTTATTAACCATAAACATAAATCACATTACTATGCAGCATTACATTTGCACAAGAAATAAAAGAGAAAGGTTAGGGTGCACGCACTATAAGAATCGGTCGGACTTCACCTGGTTAATGGGAAATCGGGACTCGGCAGTCATCTAGGCTCCTGTCTCGTCTCTGGGTCCTGGCTCGCTTTGCAGTCACCCTCAGCCGTCACAAGTACACGTCTGCACTGATAGGCTCAAACTCGTCTGCTCTCCCTCAGGACCTTGGAACCTTGCTGTTAATTAACTACCGTCTCTCTCTCTCTCTGGGTTAGTGCGCTCCGCGCCACTTCTCGTTCAGTCTATCTTCAGAGAGTTTCGGTCTTAAATCTTTCTCCGACTTCAAAGATGGCGACTTGTCCACCATGAAAATGAATAATGGCAGAGATGCTAACGGCTAGATGCCGCCTACGGACTAACTCTCTCAAAGACTAACACCTTTGCTAATATAACAAGCCTGTTCCTTCATGGAAAATTACGGCCAGTAACCTGCCGCCCACCAAATTCTTGTACCTCCCCGTACCAAGGACACTTTCCCAGCTGGCCAGCCTGAAGTTGTGTCTTCGGAGCGGGGAAAAATACATTCCTTCGATAAGGGTCAGTCTGAACCGGTTCTCTCCAAGTGAACAACAGCTTGAAACTAAAACATCACTCTTAACCTAGAAAGCCTTCTCGAGCTACCAGGCAGAAAGCAAAATGGAGTCTGTCTCGCTTAAGGCCTACGGAGCCCATAATATACATAGCTCCATGAGAAACAGATCGGCATGTTAGCAAATGAGTAAATCATGACTAATACTTATATATCTAACTCCTCACTTAAATTCATAAGCCTTGCTCTAAGGGAAATGGCACGAAAATGCCCTTATATCTGTCCCTATTTATCAGTCCATTCCCTATGCTATGGGGTGATAGGCTGGAGTCACTCTCTATCATTCTCCTTCTCCAGAGGGCTGGCAAAAGGACGGTCATTACAGGTACGCTGATGACAGCCAGGTGCAGAGATATCACACTGTTCCTGACTTTAGGTTCTATTGCCCAGTCTTCCACAGCTTCCTGGCAACCGAACAGCCAAGCCTTTTTTTTCGTGTAAGTGCATGAGAGACACGCGACTTGTGCCGTCTCATCATTCAAACTGTCCGATACCTCCCATCAAGGCTCTTGCGAACCATCCCAGTCATTTCAGCCAGATGGTCCCTCAAATTCCATACAGTTGTGAGTTTGTTAGCCAGGTAGGCAGGAGCGCTTGTCATGATGGCTCTCTAGATGTTATCACTGGCTTTGACGATGGTGCAGGCCAGCAATGACAACCAGCAGTATTCCATCAGGGTGGGCTGTTGTGGTTGTATTATTGTAGGACCTCAATGTGCCATGCTATGGAATGTCTGATGGCATTGTGGATAGAAAGGATGGAAAACAGAACTGGGGCAACAATTTTTATATTGGTAATGAGACGGCTAGATAGCCTAGCTCAGTAATAGGGCAAGAAGTGTGGCTACCACTATATAAGTGTCGCTATCACTGCGCTCCTGCCTAACTGCATAAAATTAGGTTTGGTAATTCCAACACATGTGCAAACGGAGTTGCGATAACGTCTGCACTGGTTATGAAGGCACCAAAATCAGCATGTAATTCCCATTTTGGTGGGCGAATCTTGTACTACCGTATATTTATCACAACTGTTAAATTCTGAACTCTGGGGATTTGGATTTTAAAACTGCGATGAAGATTGCATTCCCCACACGGGTACTTATAACCAAGGCCTCATCTGACTAATGCTTGGAAACATAGGGAGAGATGGAATCTTTCACCCATGTGTTCTGGAGTTGGACGAGACTGGAGGACTTTTGGTGGAATATCAGGGAACCAGTTAAGGAAATCTTTGGCACTACCCTGCAACATATCCCAAAGCGGCCTTGCTTTCTTCCAGAATGACAGTCCCATGATACACCAAGAAAGGGAGACAGACTATGCAGCTACCTATGGCAGCAACAAATGCAATATTATATTTTCTTAATGGGAAGCAACCTGTTCAAATCTTTGGAAAATAGGGTACATTTCTTGCAAGAATTAGGCCTTGGTGGTGGAGGGTGGCTTAATCTGGGGGTCTCCTCATATTCAGGCATAAAATGAAAGGTTTGTGCTACAGACACATCTGTTTAAGATACGTTGGTCTGCTTTGGTTCATACTTTGGGTTGGAGGAGAGAAAGGATGAGGCTATATGCCAAAGCTTCTAAGTTATTATCTTTTTGTTGGTGCAAATGGTAATGACTTTCTCATACCGTAATTTGATACAACCAGAATTTGTGTTCGGTGATACTACTCACTCTAAAGACCAAACAAAGCTTGTGTAGAAGATTACCACAAGTACTGAACTCTGAGCGGATCCAAGAATAAATTGAGGAGTCTGGTGACTTCCACTCCACGTTCTCTCAAAGCTGAAGCAGTCTCTGCCAGGTTTAACGTGAGATGTTATGGTACACAAACAAATAATTGGACAGATTCACATGTTTACAAGTTTTTTTATTTAAATACGAACTACAATTTTTTTTCTGAATGTCATGAAATGTTGTGTATTTAGTGCCATCATTTGTTGGCCATTTGGACCGCCATAACGAGTATTCTGTTAAAATGCGATACCTACGCACATATGTTTGCGCATGTATCGTACTTTTAAGCGGAGCAATGTTAATCGTAACCAGTAAATACCAGCTGCAATAAATGTTAAGGTCAAACCTGCCAGAATTTAACAAATAAAAAAAAAACAGAGATTACCTTGGCATGTAGATTTTAATGCTGTAAGCAACACAATCCAAGTTATTCTCTATTCCTGGGAAGTAACTTGTAATACGGCCTATTTATGGCACCCTAAACAGTCCCAGGTGTATCATTATTTATCAGGTGCCATGGACATCACGCCAAACACAGCTCACTCATAATGTGGTCCTCGGACCTTTATTGTCATTGTCAGGGACAAATATCCACACCAGAAGAAATGAGCAATGATATAAATTACTCCAAACGATGGCAGGATCTACTCGTAACGATGCTGACTTGAAGAAACAATATAGTAAGCAGAAAAATAAAGCAGATTATAATAGATCTAGTTGCCCAAATGACCCGAAACTTCTATTATATTGATGTTTTTGAAAATGCTTAATTTCGTTTTGTCCATATTTTATTTCTTGTCTTTATCTTTCTTATCCTTCTTCTCTTTCTTGTCCTTGGGCTTCTTCTCCTTGTTCAGCTTCTTTTCTTTTTTTTTCTTGTGTTCGTGACCTTCACCGTGGTGCTCCTGTTCAAGATAAAGCACATCTTAATTTAATGGGAAATTCATTATACTGGACACTAATATAGGAACATATTTTCTTTACTTTCCATGCCCAATAACAGATGGAAAGAAAGAAGGAAAGAAGGAAAAAGTTGGAACTTCGACGAGATTTCAACTAGTTTTCAACTTAGAATGATCTCACCGCAGTTATATGTTTTACTATGTAGGTATCAATATACGTGTAGACCCTTGAGGCAATCTCTATGTTCAGGCATGCAGGTAGTGTTTTGTATATTTGTAAGATGCCAGTTTGAAGCACCACTTCAGAAGGTGCCAATATTTATGCACAAGGACAGCAATAGTTAAGCACCCAAATCCAAGTTTCTGGCTAAGTGCAAAGTTCCCCACAATTCTGAAGTTTTAATTTCGGCCTGTTCCAATATCGACTCAGGGTGGACTGTCAAGGTAAGTTGATGCGGAGTTAAGAAGAGTGTACTTCCCTGCACCTTGACGATATGTTGGAAGTTGATATTGTGGAGTCTATTATGTGCCACTGGATATTATTAACGTCAGTATTGTAACAAACAACCCAAAGCCCAGATATGTTTCTAATACTATAACTCTTTAATATTGATAGTCCTGTGCCAGTATGCCGATGTTAAGACAGCCTGGACTATGCTTCCGCGTGGATGAAAACCTACTTTGTATGAGATACCTTTATATATTGGTTGAAATGCACAACTTTGTAAGACCATGTCCTTTCTGTGTGTCCTGGTCCACATGGCTTTAAGGGGGTCTTGCAATCATTTAGAGGATGCTACCGCTTCGTCTCCAACTTATTAGTTTGCACTTTTTGGGAGCTAACAGACAGGAAGGTTTTCTAGGGAATTTCACCTTCAAAGCAAAAGGTTTGAGCTCCAAGTCATTTCGAATGGATGTCACCAAGGTTTGCTGCCTTTAAAATGACCATCATGACATCAGTACCAGGGATACTGCACAGACAACCGGAAGAAGGACTAATGAATACCACACCAAATAAAAAAAGAACATGCAGAAAATCTCATTGTTATCTTAATGATGTGATGTCAAACAAATTATAGTGGAATCTACCTTGGGAGACCTTCGGATCGTCATTCACGCCGACATTTGTTGGTGCATAAGGCAGTGTGCATGTGTGCTTAGGGTGATCAAGTCACAAGATGGAAATAGAAATCATCAGTGGCGGCTCCTCGTGGGAGTGCTGCGGGGTGGTGAGGCTGGGGAGGGGCAGGGTGGGGGGTAGTAAACTCTGGCATAAGGCCAAACGGAGTTCAGTTAATAAATAAATAAAACAAATTTCATTGCGCGCACTGCATTGCATAGCTGCATTGCAGCGCGCGCAATGAAATTCGTTTTATTTATTTATGTATTGACTGAAGTCCGTTCAGCCTTATGCCAGAGTTTACTACCCCCCACTGTGCCCCTCCCCTGGCCCGCCCCGCAGCACTCCCACGAGGAGCCGCCACTGGAAATCATTGAGGACTTCAGACCTAATTGCAAATTCCATAAAGAGAACCTGGAGCCATGTGTGCAGTTCAATCACTTGACTGGATGAGTAAAGGAGAAAACAGATAAGCAGCAGAGATGCACCATGTGATTAGGCTTGTCATTTATCATCAAAATCGTAAACTTACGTTCAGAAACTTTACCCAAGTTATCAGAATTGCTTATCCCGGTTTTCAAGCAAAGTAAAGATATTTATAGCTACAACTAACAAGGCAATCAGAGCTAAAGTCAAAAGGAAACTTCAATAATAGGGAATTTGATGAAGAGAAAATAGTAGGTGAACAAGCATTGGCAAAGCCAATAGGTCTCGCCTTTTGGCTTTGCCAATGCTTTTTACGGACTCTGTTCAGCATTTAAACACAAACAGTGAAATGCCTTACCTCACAGGACACTGCAAGTGAAGGGGCGAGGGTGAGAGCAGTAGAATCGGTGCCTCCTCAGATTCGGTTGCGGCACCTGTGGGCAGGCGCGCAACACCCATTGGACTCAAAGGGCTTCAGCCCCCCCCCCCCCCTCGTCGTGTGTGGCAGCCCGGGATGAGACAGCTTCCCGGGCACACACAGCCGCACCCGAGCACTTCACAGGTCTTTAAAAGACCATTTTGCATGTTAATGAGGCCTCGCGGTTGTTTCACCCCTTCTAAGAGCCCCTGCAGCTCCACTCTGCCTATTGCTTAAAGATTCAGCCCCCCCCGAAATTTTTTCTTAGCCCCCCCCCCGAAATGTGGCTCTAGTTGCGCCTCTGCCTGTGGGCCACCCGCTTGCAACTGGCCCTTCGTGGGCTATAATTGACGACGCAGCGGGGAGACCAGCAGAAAAAGTACAACCAAAGTACAGCGTGGGGGGAGGGAGAAAAACAACATGGACAATGGGAGGGGGCGGGAGCATGTTGAACATGGACAACGGGAGGGGGTGGGAACAAAAGTAGTAAAGTGTGAGAAAATCCTCTCGAAATCCTCTGTGGAGCTCTAACGTGGAATGACTTTAGCCTACACATTAACCTTAATGCAGTTCTGTTTCTGGGGCACGAGCATGTTGCACACCGTCAATGGAGGGGGGTCGGGAGCACAGGGAAGGTGACAACGGGAGGGTGGGAAGGAGCATGGTGAACACGGACAATGGGAAGGGGGTGGGGGACAGGAGCAAAGTGAAACAGGAAATTTAAACAAGCAAAAGCACGACCCACGAGGAATGCAGCTGCCCACCTGCGCGCCGCTGCTCGCTCCCACAAGCAAAACGCTGTGGAGTGAACATTTGACAAAAAGGCGGGACATGCGCCTGCCTTTAGCCATGTGCAGGCTTCAAAAACAAAATCACTCAGGCAACAGCGAGCCAAATGCATGGGGGGAGTCAGACCCAAACAGAAAAGTTTAGAGTGATTACAAGAAGCCTCGAAGAGCAGCGCATGCGCGCTGACTCAGGCTCAACCTAATGAAAACTTAAACGAATAACAAATAAACAAAAAGGAGGAAAGTAGACCTTTTAGTAGATAGGTTCATCTATATAAGCAACCACAGGTGTCCATAGTCTCCAAAAGTAATAAAGTTGGTCCTTGGCACATTTAATTGCTTTCTCAATTCCATAACATTCTCTAAACACACTTCATAAACTCACAAAGGTAGAGATAGTGGGGAATATTTATAATGAGCAGGTTAGACTCTAGCAGCAGAAGTACCAAGACTGTGATTTTAGGGTCTGAATCTACCATCAAGGATACAAGTTCTTGAAGTCCAACTGCCTTGATCATGGAGTGATCACACAGAGAGTGATGTAGAGATGATCGATAACCATGATCCTTCAATGGGTGGAATAACCTTGTTTTTGAAAGGTCGTGAAAATTGTGACAACGTTTCTGTATGATATTCAATTTAATTTACAGTCCACAGAGGCAGCTTTGCAGGGGTTGCTAGTGTCCAATATAGTGAATTTCCAATGACCATGGCTGTATGACTTTACAATATAAGCAACCATGTGGACTGACTTTTCAAGATAGAGGATTTGCGTCATCTCAGCAGGAAGACACATGCAGGACAGGTATCTTTGCACTATAATCTACATCCTGCAAGTGTGTCATCTCACCACACTGTTACATCTTTGACAATGGAAAGGAAGGAATCAAAGCTACCTGTTAATTTTACCTCTCCTAGCAGATGCATGCATATATTGTATTACCTTAATAGCACAGATCTGCACAATGCATTTTAGCAGTGAGCCTGAAGATGGTCACTGTAGGAAGGATGCAAAATCATCTTTCCACAGATAAGTGTCTGTGGATTGGTGACAGAAGCTCTCTGACATTGACATTTACTTCAACCAGGAATGGGATATCACTGCTCCCTCAATGAAAATGTGCAGTTGCAGGCTGACAACTGCACAGGAGAATCTCAGCTGCATATGGGACTGCACCTTGCTGTGGAGTAGCGGCCGACCATCTGCTTCCTACAACACCACCTCCTACAACACCATGAAAAGATAGAGCTGTGCACCAGTGAATGATCTAAGAAGGTGACAAGAGCAAATTCTCACAAGAGAAGTGAGTTCTCGTGACAACTGCTCATCAGCCCAACACCTAAAAAACATAACTGAAAAGGACTGGTAGGTCTGTATTTAATTAGGACCCAACTCATCTCGTGAATGTTTTAGTACATCACTGGTTGCTTCAAGGCACCCCAATTGGGACCAAAATTTGTATTAACTGCATAGACACCACAAGAACTAGTTTTTTTAATTTGATTCCAGTCTGTGATGTCAAGGAATATTTAGCAACTCATCTACAACCTGTGAATGAAGTAGCATTATTTATTCTCACACACAATTGCCTGCTACAAAGCATTGACACCTATAAGAGCATATCCAGCTTCACTGAGTGAGAAACGCTAAAGGTATTGCTCTTTGGAATGTCAACATAACCACACGCTTCAATAAATATACCCAATAGGTAAAAGTCAGAGCCTGATCCATGGTTAGGGCTGCCTGGGGGAGAAGAGGCCTTGAGACCTCACCTGGGCCTTTCAGGTGGATGGCGCAGCAGACATAACAGGTAGGTAATGAATAGGCTGGTGAGGGCTGGGGTGAGGATAGAACGGTTTAAGGTCATGGGCGCAGAGTTCATCCAGGAAGCTAAAAAAGGGCAAAATACCGAAATGCACCCTCAAAACTGGTTCAACCATCTCTTGACCTTCCAATGCCAGGGGGTATATTTATGAGTCTGGTATTCTTCTTAATAATTTTAAAACAGAGCTTCTACCATGGCAGACCATCTTGCAAGTCAAAATAAACCTGGAAGGTAGCGGTAGCTCTTCATCACCTAGGTGAAGAAGTTAAAATGATCTCCGAAAGAGACCTCTGCCCACTTCTCCTTTGGAAACAGGCTTATTTCAACTGTTTCCAGAGCAGACACTTCTTTTCTCACAATTTTTCCAAAGTTTAAATCTTGATTAGATCACAGATTCCTCCCTTAGCGATGTGATCTGTTAATAACAGCACCAGCCCTGGTTAAAGGATGGAGAAAGAATCAAACATGCACTGGCAATGCCAATAGGTCTCGCATTTGCGCGAGTTAGAGCTATTGGCTCTGTAAATGACAATGTCTTCTACCCATGTGTTTTGGTTTGGAGTGGTGTGAATGCATTTGGGTTGTATTGGAATTGTGGTGTGGATTTTTGTGGGGTGGGGTAGATTTGTATGGTGTGGAGTGGATTTGTGGAGTGGAATTACGTGACATGGTGTATAGATAGGGGTGAGAGCTGCACAAAATAAACAGACCGGAAGACAGAGAGGGATAGATAGTTTGTGCACTAAGTGCTGAATGAACTCCAGACAGATGATCAGAAAGAGTGTGCGAGAAAGGGAGAAAGGGGAGAGCAGGCAGCAGACATAAAAGGTAGCGCCTGTGTATGCAGAAGACACCCGAAGAAGAGGAGGAGAGGATGGGATCGGGGGACAGAAAACTTGAAAAGGCACAGAAAAGAAACTGCACTTGAAGACCTGAAGTCAACCACATGAGAGAGGCGGGAAGAGTGTGTAAGACTGAGATACAGGGGTGAGAAAGGGACTGGTTGCTCTTCCCAAAGAATCCTTTTTAACCTGAAAGTATGGCAGGTGTTCAAAGAGGCAATGAACACCCACCAGCTGATGCCAGGCACCGATAATGGGCACCAGACTGAAAGTGGCGTGTGAGCTGACAAAGAGCAGAGAAAGATGGGCTTAGCACATTTTTCAGTTTCCAAGTATAAGTGAGAGCAGCATCAAGGCAAGTAGGAGGAGCACCCCGAGAGGGGGGTGGCAAGAGTCGGTGCACAGCTCAAGGAGGTAAAGGAAAGCAGCATGTTTGAGCGGGGAGTACAGAGAGGAGCTAGGGAGTGTGAGGGAGGGATGAGAGGGACAGTGGTGGTGTGAGGGGAAAGGTGACCGGGTTGGTGGGAGTGGTGTATCCCAGCTTCATTTGTCCAGCCCTATCCTTCCCCATGGGCCTCACCACCACAGCTGTTGGAATTGCTGGAAGGAGAAATACAAAGAAAATACTGCTCTTTATCACACACAATTAATCCAACTACCTTTAGTTGCTAAGCAGCGACTGATAGTTTGATGCAATACATGCACCCATATTTGGCCATATTCGTTTAATTTGGACTCTGTGTGTGCCCGTGTATGTCTATATATATTTGAGGATTCTTATCTTTCAATGACCAGGACTGGTAAATGGGGAGCTTCAGAGACAACCTGCACTTTACTTTTTGTGAAAGAGTGACAATTAATGGACCATGTAAATGGGAAATAGGCCAGTCTAGCTACCCGTGTGTGCAAGAGTAATTTTATTTAGTGAACTAGGGCAAGTATGTGTACATGGACTAGTTCACGTTCTTGCATGGTAAAATGTCCCAACCAGTGAGGACGAGTCCGTAAAGATTGGGCTGGTCTCTTCTTCAGCCGTTTCTGGGACCAGTGAACTAAGACATGTAGTGGAGCAAGGTAACTTTAGCTTAGCGTGTAGCCATGGCCACAGTGGCCGGTACCTGAAAGGGCTAGTCCAGCTGCTTGCATAGTGCACTCACAGTCACTAGTGTGAGAGGCACTATCTAGAAAATATTGAATAAGGCCAGTGAATAAGTAACCTGTTCATACAGAAGTCCCAGTCTTGCGTGTACACCCTCTACCAAAATCAAAACAAGACTACTGGCTTATGAGTTCTGTACTCTAAATCTGCATGAAAAAAAACTAGTGTTAAAGAAATATTAAAATGCATTGCAGAATAGTAAACGCGTGGAAGTGTACCCTGCTACAAAGTACGAAATGTCAGGGAAACTTGCCACAGGAAAGTAAACTGATTTGCCAACAATACAAGGACCCAGAGCTAAGAATGTTGGTGAAGAGGGAAACCCAAAACCATATGATCTCCTTTTATATTTCCATGAAACTTTAATACGTGTTTCCCTCAGCCAATTGTAATGAGGTTCAAGCAAGAGTGTATGTGCCGAAGACCAAAGACAGAGCGTGTTAACAAACTCCAATCAAAACGGGGGCAACAAAACATGTAGAAAATGTGCAAAATGCAACAGGTGCATTTCAGAAAGTAAATGAAATACAGATACATAATTCTAAAAAAAAACAAAAATAATAAGATTGCATCCTGCTTTGGTCTTCAGTGAATACATTCACATTCTGAACAAATTTACTGACCTAAAATATAGGATAACCTGATTATAGCTGGACAAAAGTTATTAAAACTCACTGATCAAAGCATGCCCAAGGATCTATGGTTATAAAAGTGCACCAAGAACTGTGGGGCAGATTAGAGTGGGGCAGATTTCCCTGGATTCGAGCATATTGCTTTGGATTGAAGTGGGGCAGATTGCTTTGAATTAGAGTGGGGAAGATTGTTCTGGATTAGAGTGGGGCCGATTGTTCTGGATTAGAGTGGGGCCGATTGTTCTGGATTAGAGTGGGGCCGATTGTTCTGGATTAGAGTGGGGCCGATTGTTCTGGATTAGAGTGGGGCCGATCACTTTTGACTGGAGTGGGGCAGATCTCTTTATATTGGAGTGGGGCAGATTTCTTTGGACTGGAGTGGTGTAGATTGCTGCGGAATGGAGTGGGGAAGTTTGGAGTCGGTGCGGTGGATTGGGCTTGATTGGAGTTGGGTGGATTGGATTGGAGGGGTGAATCAGGATGTAGTGAGGTAGATTGGATTGGAGTGTGGTAGACTGGGGTGGGCAGATTGTTTTGGATTGGAGCAGAAGGGAGTGGAGCAAACCGCATTGAATTGGAGTGGGGTCGTTTTTTTTAGGATTGGCGTGGGGCAGATTGGAGTGGGGCAGATTGTTTTGGATTTGAGTGGGACAGATTGTTCTGGGTTGGAGCAGGCTACACCAGCCTATGCTATCATAGGCTCGCCCCTAAAAACAAACCGTTCTCTAGCCTGGCAGTCAGTGAAAGGTAATAAAAAATAAACTGCTCTGCATCAAATGTGAAAATATTGTTATGACTGAAGGCAAGTGGTCCTTTATTATTAATTCATTGCACCAGTAGGCATGAAAGAAAACGCCATAATACGGATAAAAATAAAATACCGAAAGCACATAATGGGACCCAAACTGCACATCCTTGCTCACCAGCTCCAAATCCTTTAAAAGAATAAGACTAGGCCTACCAAACAGATTCCCTGCCTTGCTGCTTAAAAATTAAAATATTCATCATTTTATTGTCAAAGATAAAAGGAGATGGATAGCAAATCAGTTTACTTGCTAAAGCGCTCTGCAAAAAATGGTCTTAGTTCAGATTAACTACTTCATAACTCATTAACTTTATTTATAAAAAGCGTATATGCCTTGTGCTGAGATAACCCTTGGTATACTGTACAAACAGTGCAAAAAGAGGGAACATAACATAAAAATAAAAAAATTGGAATACGATAGAAATTCAGTACATCAGCCCTCAAGCAACTTTTTGAACAACTAGTGCACAAAATGTCGCTTTCACACTTAATAAATGAATGAGGGTCTTCAGCTTCCTGTATCTTTAAAGCACCAACAATTGGGAAAAATCTGTCAGCTCTACACATACAACCATTCTTGTCTCAATGAAAAGATCATGGTGGTATATCGACAGAAAAAAATACTGTTCTTTATAACTACGGCTTTGTGGTTTTAGAACCAACCTTTCAGCTCAATGACAAAAACCTACAATTGACTGAACCGAACTCCTAGTCAAAGCTTTGGAAGGATGCAGGCTTGAGATACCTTGGCCCCGTCAGGTTATATTTTAACCCCCCCTAGATTTATTTGGACTGATTCAGGGTCTTATAACTAATCACATTAGCGCATGGGCAACCTTATCTGGGTTTTACCAGATTGATGTAACCAGTGATGGTGAGCGATGCTAGAGGCTGGAAAGAGCGTGCTCTTACTTATGTCAGGGGTAGTGGATGAGGATGATAATGAGCCAATGAATTATGGAAGAGTCTTGCTTAACCTTAGAGGAGACCTTTGTAGAGATGTGCAATGGTATGTTTATAAATTGTCTCAGGAGAAATAGGACTTTGTAATGTACGATTTGTCTGAAGCGCTGATAAAAGAACCTTCTTAAAAAAAACTCTTTAAAATCATGGCATAAAGTGGAGAAAGGATCTGGCTTCACTGCCTGTAAAGCAATGAATTCCTGCAGGAGCTTGGTGCAGGGTCACACAGCATCCTGGGGTCGTCTTGGCTCCAACATTCGGACTGAACTGCCCAATTAATTTTTTTTTTTTTTTTAAATTGATAGGAATTAGTATTATTTGGATTTATATACTGGACTCTGGGAGCTCAAATCACAGTATTTCAAGCCAACACAGACTCGAACCTGGATCTTCAGTTACGAAGTCGGCTGCTCTAACCATTACAACACACCCTCTCCTTCATTAACAACAGGACAAGCAGATGAAGAGTAATTCTTTAACAGATGTAGGCTCATCGCAACAAAAAAGTCTTTCATTTTCTTGACTGCAAACAGGAGGGTGTTCGATGCGCAGAGTCACAGAAATTTAATTAATTACACCCGCAGACGGACGTAGATTAACAAACTGTACAACCAGGCTTTAAAAAAATCCCTTTAGGAATCCCTTGGAGTCTTATATCAGACAGGGGGATTTGGACACATTCTAATGTGCCCAACGCCGGCTGGGCCTCCGCACAGCCTGCTTTTGCAACAGAAAGGCTCTGCCAGTCGTCTCAGTATTAGGAACCTATTTGTGCACAAGTTTTAAAAACTCATTTATCGGTACAGCAGCGATCATTTTACAAAGAGGTTACGGTATTCTGTGACGACTACAGGGTAGAGCTGCCTGGCTTGAAAAAGTGACACATCTCTTCTGTGGAATCGTTTCTAAAAAACCAGCATAGATAAGAGTCACAGAATCCAAATCCCTAATACGGAGAAAGGGCTGCGGTTGCTGCGTTACAACCATCAATACCGGAAAAAAAGAAGCAGCTACAGGCGCCAGTTCCCAAAATCAACTCTGCATAAAAAAACATACAAGGTCATCTACAAAAACTGCAAAACTCTAAACGGTGACTCCTGCCCACAAACTAGAAAGTGTAAAACCAGGTAAAATGTTAGTGTTCACGCTGTCTCTCGCAGCACTCCCTGTTCTTCCCCCGCCCTCTCCTGATGAAGGGTAAGGTCACAGGTGAAGCGCGTGGAAAGAAAATAAAGAGCCCTGCCTGGAACAAGTCTGGATTGGCCTATGCTGGGCGCCCTTGGGCAAATGTGAGGAGAAAAGAATAATCATTCTTTACAAGCCTTTTTATGGGGGAAGCCTAGAGCAGTGATCCAGTTGCTGCATTCCTGTCTGCAGACAGCAATGGGAGATAAGTGAAGTCGACTGCAAGCAGTAACAGGAATCAAAGAAGAAAATAGTCCCCCAAATGACAGATAAACAACCAAATCATAAAGATACCATACATAGACCATGCTTTGCTGGGAGGAAACAAAGACAAAAGAGGGGACAAAGAAGCAGGACTGACCACTAGCAAAGGAATGGCACTAAAACAATCAAATGAAAAGCAATGGGTTACGCTATCCAACACTTTCCCTACTGTTGCACTCTCTGGAGTTGGAATAGTAATTGTTAGTCCTACGCTATCCAACACTTTCCCTACTGTTGCAGTCTCTGGAGTTGGAATAGTAATTTTTACCCCTACGCTATCCAACACTTTCCCTACTGTTGCACTGTCTGGAGTGGGAATCTCAATTTTTACCCCTACGCTATCCAACACTTTCCCTACTGTTGCACTCTCTGGAGTTGGAGTATTAATTTTTAACCCTACGCTATCCAACACTTTCCTTACTGTAGCACTCTCTGGAGTTGGAATAGTAATTTTTACACCTACGCTATCCAACACTTTCCCTACTGTTGCACTCTCTGGAGTTGGAATAGTAATTTTTACCCCTACGCTATCCAACACTTTCCCTACTGTTGCACTCTCTGGAGTTGGAATAGTGATTTTTACCCCTACGCTATCCAACACTTTCCATACTGTTGCACTCTCTGGAGTTGGAATAGTAATTGTTACCCCTACGCTATCCAACACTTTCCCTACTGTTGCACTCTCTGGAGTTGGAGTACTAATTTTTACCCCTACGCTATCCAACACTTTCCCTACTGTTGCACTCTCTGGAGTTGGAATAGTAATTTTTACACCTACGCTATCCAACACTTTCCCTACTGTTGCACTCTCTGGAGTTGGAATAGTAATTTTTACCCCTACGCTATCCAACACTTTCCCTACTGTTGCACTCTCTGGAGTTGGAATAGTGATTTTTACCCCTACGCTATCCAACACTTTCCCTACTGTTGCACTCTCCGGAGTTGGAATAGTAATTGTTACCCCTACGCTATCCAACAATTTCCCTACTATTGCACTCTATGGATTTGGAATAGTAATTTTTACCCCTACGCTATCCAGCACTTTCCCTACTGTTGCACTGTCTGGAGTGGGAATCTTAATTTTTACCCCTACGCTATCCAACACTTTCCCTACTGTTGCACTCTCTGGAGTTCGAGTACTAATTTTTACCCCTACGCTTTCCAACACTTTCCCTACTGTTGCACTCTCTGGATTTGGAATAGTAATTTTTACCCCTATGCTATCCAACACTTTTCCTACTGTTGCACTCTCTGGAGTTGGAATAGTAATTTTTAACCCTACGCTATCCAACACTTTCCCTACTGTTGCACTCTCTGGAGTTGTAATAGTAATTTTTACCCCTACGCTATCCAACACTTTCCCTACTGTTGCACTCTTTGGAGTACTAATTTTTACCCCTACGCTATCCAACACTTTCCCTACTGTTGCACTGTCTGGAGTGGGAATCTTAATTTTTACCCCTACGCTATCCAACACTTTCCCTACTGTTGCACTCTTTGGAGTACTAATTTTTACCCCTACGCTATCCAACACTTTCCCTACTGTTGCACTCTCTGGAGTTGGAATAGTAATTTGTACCCCTACGCTATCCAACACTTTTCCTACTGTTGCACTCTCTGGAGTTGGAATAGTAATTTTTAACCCTACGCTATCCAACACTTTCCCTACTGTTGCATTCTCTGGAGTTGGAATAGTATTTTTATCCCTACGCTATCCAACACTTTTCCTACTGTTGCACTCTCTGGATTTGGAATAGTTATTTTTACCCCTTCGCTATCCAACACTTTCCTTACTGTTGCACTCCCTGGAGTCGGAATAGTAATTTATACCTCTACGTTATCCAACACTTTCCCTACTGTTACACTATCTGGAGTGGATATAGTAATTTTTAGCCCTGCGCTATCCAAAATTTTCCTTTATGTTGTTTTTTTGGGAGCTGGAGTAGTAGTTTTATTGTCTCTGCTATTTAATATTTATTTTTATTATTTTAGCTAATGTAGTATATAATTAATTTTAACAATCTTTAAATTAAATGTAATTTTGTAAATTTGTTATACATAATTATTTAATTTTTATTTATGTTATTGTTTTATGTGTGTAATGTGTTTGCAATTTTTAATATTTTTAAATAATTTATAATTTATTACAATAATTATAAAAACATTATTAAGTAAGTATATATATTATATATTATATGTATATGTGTAATTCATTTTTTATTAAATTATATTGATTAATTATTAATTTTTAACATTATTAAATATATTTAACTATGTTTATTTTATTTATAAGTATTATTATGTTTATTTAACATATTTTTTGTAACAAAAAAAACGATATTTTTCAAAACGATATTTTTTAAATCTATATATTTTTTTCGATATTTTTGCACTTACCATGTTGTAGATAGGATGTCGATATTCTTGACATCGATATTTGTGTTGCGATATTTTTGTAGGTCGATTTTCTGACCTTCGAAATTTTGTCAGAGATCCGATGGAAAGAATGGAAGTTGGGAAAAAAACGAAGAAACAAATAAAGCAAAGACAAAGTACTATGTAAAACTAGGGATCAAAATAGTAATGTAATAAAAGTGGCTCAATCAGTAACCCATATCACAGATCAGAGGCGCAACTAGAGCCAAATTTCGGGGGGGGGGGGCTAAGAAAAAATTTGGGGGGTGGCTGAGTCTTTGAGCAATAGGCAGAGTGGATCTGCAGGGGCTCTTAGAAGGGGTGAAACAACAGCAAGGCCTCATTAACATGCAAATGGTCTTTTTAAGAACTGTGAAGTGCTCGGGTGCGGCTGTGTGTGTGCCCGGGAAGCTGTCTCATCCCGGGCTGCCACACACGACGGGGCTGAAGTCCTTTGAGTCCAATCGGTGTTGCGCGCCTGTCAGAGATCTAGGACTGGAGTGTCAACAGTGGTATCCTACAACTAAGAAATTAAATAGAAAAAGTGCGTGTTTTTGTCTTACACACCACCGATGATGCCCCACTTCGGGTGACATCATTGCAGAAACATCAGCTGTGGCTGTGTATGCAGTTAGGGCCTTAACTTCATTGCACTTTCATGGCCGGAGTCACAAAAAAGTAGATCTGGGCCTGTACTAGTACTCCTCGAATGGGTCCACATTTACTACATGTTTACAACTCACAGATGCGGATAGCAGTACAATGGAAAGCTGAGCATTGGAGGTTTTGAGGCATATTCAACTGGTAATGTCAAGAGACATTTATATTAACAATTACTGTTCCCCAAATATAGGACTGTGCACAAGCTGAGCTCTGCAATTGCACATTTTTTCCTTTATTTTTATGCAGGAAAAATATTTGTCCTGAAGCCCCACAAACTTTGGCCATTTCACTTCTAAACCTGGAAGGAATTTTACTTCCAGCACTTTGCTACAACATCTCCAACCACTTCTGAGGCGGGAAAGGAAGAGAAAGGAGGTTAAGAATGGAGACAAACTTGCTAATATTTGGGCATTCACAACGTCCTACGGCAAACCACCCCTTGATCTGCCCTCTTCCCACCTACTGAGTGGGGTTTGGAACTCCGTAACTGTACACAGTTGTGGCAAACAATTACGCAGTAGCAAATGCAGTTAAGTCTCTTGCGTATCTTTTCGTGGATAACTGACAGTTATAGTGCACATTTATGGCCCTAGATGTACATTTATATGCTAAACACATCTGAATATAAATGTCCCACTACGGCCCAAGATGGGTTTGTGATTATGGTACATAAAGCACACACAACCTAGATGTCAGTTTCTTGGCACTTTATTAAAAAAAAAAGGACAATGTGAAAAAAAAAAACATCAGCGACCGACTGATCAAGAAATACACTCTCAGCACTATTATAATGTACTTCAATTTGGTGTTAAAAAAAGACCAGGACAAGCCTCTAATCTCTGTTGAATATTAAGGCAGGACTTGTGTTGATGACATAGTGAGAAGATACATGGACTCCCTGGAAAAATCACAGAGCTAGAAGGCTGCCATTGCACGGCAGACACCTTTTACACTATATTAATTTGGCTGCAACAAGTTTAAATATAATGGTTTTAGTCTGCTTAATTTAAGTCGTAAAGTTCATAATAGCAATGTGTGAAACATTTACATTCTTATGATCTGAAGGCGTAAAAATGTTGATCTTCCACTCCTGCTAGTTTTTTGAAGAAAGTGTTTAGAATTTGAATGCTAAGCAAGACTTCGATGCAGAATGAGCTTCAAAAGCACTACTCTTAAGCTCTCCCCAGTCTATAAAATGCAGCATGTGGGTAGAGGATTGCATTTCGAAAATGAGTCAGAAAAATATGGAAGTTTTTTGTGTTGTTACCGAATGGCTGACCACAAGGGAACTCCAATCGTAGTTGATTGTTTATTTATGTTTTTATAGAGATTGAGTTTTTGTGCTTACTCTTGCAGGAGTTAGGACTCACCAATATGCAAGCCTCTTTTTAGGTCTGGCTATAGACATCTTCAGCTATCTGGCCGGACCTGTTGTCACCACAGAGCACACATCACATACCATTCACAAACAGAGAACACATAGTATGATGAAAGTTTTCGGGTCCGCCCTTTTCACTCATTGGCATGCCTGGACAAGCCCCCTTTTGAGGGATGGATCCAAGACATTTTTAATCTATTTATGCAATATCATGCCCCACTCTTTCGTCTATGCATGTACTCTCCATCCATTACGTCATACATGTATTTAGTCATCCAGCGAAGGTTTCCCATATTCACTCACTTTTCAATACACCTAATCTCTCGCTCACCCATCCATCCATCATTCATGCAATCAGTCTCGAAGGCACGCATTCTTCAATGTACTCCTTCATCCATTCAAACATTGCTTGGCTTATCCTGGCATTCATCACTCACCAATCAAATACAAAACCGCCAAATCAAAGAATAAGCACTTTCATTTTTAAAAGCCAGAGCTTGCTTATAATTAATTAAAAAGTACCTACACACAATTTTAATAGTAAACCATTCATTTTCTTCTCTCTGGATTTTTTCTATTTCAATCTGAGAATTATAACCAACAAGCACATATAATTTACAGCAACAAATATTGTAAACCACTTACCAATAAGCAAAACGTGTGCCTTTTTTTTTTACTAACAGTACATGTTTGTGTATCTCCTTAACAATGTTATGATTAGCAAGCAAGAAGTCTAGCCAATGCTTTAATAGTGCAATCTTTTAATATGTGACAAAACGTTGTTATATGTCCTTCCATTCCTAAACTACCATTCCATAACTAACCTACCAAACCTACCATACCTAATGTACCATACCCACCTGCCATATGCACCATACCTACCAATTACATTTACCAAACCTACCTCCTATAAATGCCTTCTAGACTTAACCTATCAAACTAACCTTGACCTACCAAACCTAGCTGCATTACCGGGATAACTAACATACATACATACCATACATTTCCTCCACATCTATTATACCTGCATTTCTTTGACCCAATACATAGAATGGGATTGCCCAGTGTCCCTCACAACCTGGGTATACAATTTGAAAGACTACAGAGGCTCAAGTCAGGTCCCGCAATTCTTAGCCAAGAATTGTGAGCAAATGTTGAACAATCAACATCTGTGCCAAATGGGTCACCAAATGATCCATTTTTAAGAGCGAGGAGTGTTGTAATAATTAAGACTAACAATTAATGTCCCCTGGCACTGAATGTAGCCTTTAAGCCCCTAAAATGGTGAATTATTTTACAAAAATGTATAAACAGCAAAATTAAAGGAATACCACACAACACAAGAGGAAATTGCTAGTTTGGTATATTCATTCTCAATTAACCAACCTATATCTGCCCTATGCAAATGTATGTTTTTTATATATAATCGATGTGTTCTGGGCAGCATATAAAAATTAAATAAGTAAAGGAAATTGCTTGGTTAATTGACAATGATTATAGCAAACTAGAAATTGCCTCTTGTGTTTTGTCCTCCGATTGGAGAGAATGTGTCTCTTCAAACAAAGGTGATAAATAAATCCTTTTTGCTTTTCTTCCAGTATAAGATGTTTTATTCCAAGGTATTTTGTTGTGGCCTTTCCCAGAAACATAAGGTACTTACTATGTAAATACTGCTTCAACTCCAAACTGATCTGAACAACTTCACCAATGTTTGAAACTCACCTTCCAATAAAACTCCCATTTTTTCCACTTATGTCCTTGAGCCTCATCACCCGACTAAACATATTCAAGCCAAAATCCATCCCCTTTTGCCCCATTAGGTGGAGGGATGAATGACGATTCATTGTACCTTTGGTTGTTATGGTCTCTGATTGTTATGGTATATTAATCAGGCAGGACTCACCTTTCCTTCACCTTCACTGCAACTGGAGCTACTGCTGCTGCTGGAGTCACTGGAATGTCCGCATCCCTTCTGCAACAAGAGAGAAGCCAGCGTGTTATTCTGCAATTTAACTAGTACGGGAGTTGTACTTGTACACACAAAAGCCATCAGATACATCCAAGCCATGTGCTGTGATTACCAGTCTGGGGCTGAATCCAAGATAATAGTGGGACAGTGGACTACTTTATGAGGACATTAGAGATGTTTCTGGGTCCAGTATTGAACAGACAATTTATATTTTGCACAAAACAAACTGACATGTCTCTATGGTCAGTGAGACTTGGTCGGTGCCCATGCTGGCTCGGTATTGCATTTAAGAGTACCGCAAGGATTTCAGTTCTTTCCACAAGATGAACTCTGTCTTTAGAAAGTTGAGGCATCTGAGGCTTTGCATGAATGTTGTGCCAACTGGATAGCTTAAAAAATGACAGTTGGTGGCCTGTAGAGGGCGACCGGCTTTGTTTTTGTAGAGTAAAAGATTTAGCCCATTAAGGCCTTCTATAACATGGTGTCACTTTGGGAAATATGATTTGTCAGCGGGGGATTCAGAGGCAGGTATTTAGAACATTCATTAAATACGGACACGCCCTCCCTCTCTCCCACTGCCCGAAGGAGTGATTTTCTACCAAGTCAAAGATATCTTGCGGCATAAGGAATTAAAACTAATCATTTTGATGACAGGTCATCGTAAATTGTCTCTTGACTATGACACTTTGGTCAGCCTGGCAACTAGCAATGAGAGGCAGGGTGAGGAGAACTTGGCATAGGCTGATACAAGGTAATAAGTAACTCTTGGGTGCCACATGGTATAGAATCACGGCAGGTTGAAGTGCAAAGATGAAGGTCCTACCTGGAAATGATGGTGCAAGTCAGAACAATATCTAGGAATCACAAAGCACAAGGGTTGGGTGGAACACTCATGCTAGGACCTGCCTCGTTGCTTCGATAGCGCATAATTCCTCAAGCTTGCTGGTTCATGGCCAACTAGCATGATCACCTTAGGAAACAGGTGTGGTTACAGTAGAGCCAAAGTGCACCCTATTTTCTTCAGCTTTTAATAGTTATTTGTTGCTGAGAGGTTTTTGTTTTCCTTAAACCAGAACAAATCACTGTTTTTGCATCCCCAGGGTGCCTTGCGGTGACTGGTGAGCTGTGTTACAGTCCACATAAGACAATGATATAACACACCTGCTTCCCTTATAAGGACAGCATGCATACATGACCACCATTAGTGCAATTTGCCGAACAATTACAGCTCTTCCTCTTCGCCGTGCAACTTCAAAGCCAGGTTTGGAGGTCGGGGGAGCAGGAGAGTGTGAATAGGGGGAGGCATACAACAGTCAGAAAGAAAACTACAAATGTGTCATTTATATAAAGATGTCATGCAAAGTGCTTTACATGCCCAATTTTACATTCAGATAGCATTAACATTCGTAAATGCACTGGAAACTCGTGCAAAGCTAACTGGCGCCTGTTTTGGGAAAGAAAGCCCAGGAAAGGAACTTGTAAAGTGTATACTCACAGATGTGTGTATCTACACATCACAAATAATAAGATAATGTCTAGTAATAAAAATGTAACAAAACGCCTTTCTTTTGCCATAAAAATGGTATTTGCGTTTGATTATTATTTTCATTAGGTCCTCCTGGCCTTCTCATCTACGTTTTTCATAGGTTTTAAAACTGCATTCTGAATCTACTGACTGCTGCACTTTTCACACACACAAGGAAATATTTGGACAATAGGTGAACCAGAAGTTTCGGACTTCCAGAACAGGCCAAAGTCATGGTAGCTTAAGTATTTCCCAAAAAAGTATGGCTTTAACTTTTCTACCTGTTGCCTACCAAGGTAGGCCTCGTTTTTCAGTTGTTTTCTACTCCGTCTGCCTCTTTCTCCCATCTACCCATTTGAGGGGTTTGCTCTAGATAGATGAACTATTATAGCATTTGCAAAGATATATCCATAGGCTTAATTTTTCTGGCTTTTAAGTTATTTAAGTTATAACCAAAACGTTCCTGATTAGTGAAATCTGAGAACTCAACACAATTAAAGTGGTTGACTTTATGTAACTTGGTTCGTATTGAATACAGTACAATTAAGGTGGAGTGATTTACACAAGAGTGAAATTATTTAAAGATCTCATCGGCCCATATAAAGTAGTAGTGACCTGCAACAGACATGTTATAGCCAAAGGATGCAAGTGAATGTTGGAAAATATAAGAAATAAGTTGCGTTATCAAGTTCATCACGTTAATTGTGCAAGTTTCCGCCCTACACCTGCAAGCCGGGGGTAAGCAATGAAGAGTGTTGCACGAATGTAGCTATAATAATCATGCACTCAGACCAAGGGGGCAGAAATTACAGTTACTACTAGGATCAGTAATTTTGGCAAGTGGAAATACAGAGGTGTTCTGACATTGTCGCTGAGCTAGGGGAATTACCTCTGGAATTGGGATCACCATGGCTGATCACTTCAGTGGCTCCCCATTTTCGTCCAGCCTCCCACCTGAAGACTTGACTAGCTTTTAGTCTGTGAAATGTTCGAGGAGGGGGTAAACAGCTGGAGTACGGTATTTCCACCAGACTTCCGGACGGAAACAGTTTAAAAATTACATGGCCCTTAGAATTAGGGCCTCGGAGATTAAATCTGGAGACTGTCAAAACACGAAGTCGTAGAGTATTTGCAGTTAGCTCAGTCTTACTGGAGTTCTGCCAATGAGGTGGTTTGTTTCAGCAACTCACTTATTCAGATGTAAAATGTTGAAAGGGTGATTTGTTCTTATTTAAATGCATCCACAGCTAAACCTTCGTTAAAATATATCTAAAGTTATGAAGGAAGAGTTAATGCAATCCTAAGCCCAAACTTTGACTTAATGAACCAGAATGGCCACAGAAAACCCTCAGTTGGCTGAGGGACAGCAGGTTGCTTTCAGGCCTAGATGGGCAGAGGGTTTCCGTGCAATTTGCCTTGAAAGAATATCCTTGGTGTTCAGGCTGCCTCCCGAGTGCCTAATTAGTAAAACAATAAGAGATGTGCCCCATGGTTTTGCTCATAAACCTGCAGGTGGTGCTATTGAAGGCTGGGATACCGAATACCAAGTCTGCATAATCTTGATTCCAGCTCATGCCTCTTTATTTCACCAGCAGACACTCCCTACCTCTTCATCTGACTCTAAGTTTCTTTTTACCCCTGCTCTCTATTTCTGTTATTGTTTTCTATATTTCTCTTCTTCCTCCTTTCCACCATTCATGTTTCTATACCTTGCTCTGGGTAAAAGTCTGATGAGGAAATACAAAAGAGAAACAAATAATAGATGGAAAGCAGAACAAATCAAACATTCACCCCCAGTCAAGAGATCTGGGTTAAATCCATCCTTCTTTAGCTCACTTCGCCACCCCAGGTTAGACGCAGCCATATGCAAATCAATCTTGACCTTGCTCCTCATGGGACCAGTTCAGTCCGAACTGCCAAGCCAAGTTCTCCCTGGACCAGACCAAGCAACCTGGGACCGGTCTCAGAGTATCACCCCTCATCAGCCGGGCTAGTTTGAATCCAGTGGCACACTGAGCCCAAGACACACCTCTGGGCATACCTGGCGCACTTTGGGTGGGAAAGCAAAAGACACACAAATGATGGACGGAATGCTAACAAATCAAACATTCACCCCCAGTCAAGAGATCTGTATTAAATCCATCCTTCTTTAGCTTACTATGCGACCCCAATTTAGGCCCAGTCACATGCAAATCAGTCTTGATCCTGATCCTCATAGGAATAGTCGAGCCTGAACTGCCATTGAAATACAAATGCCAGTCCCCAAAATTGAACACCAGTGGGCCCCCCATACAACCACTGGCTAAAATTAAGCACGGTGCCTCCCTGAGCCATAAATTAAGTCAAATCTCACTTTAAGCACAACAACCGACGATGAAAATGACTGAGCCAGTTAGGCATTCGCTTATGATTGCATACAAACTACAGTCCTAGTTCAAATACAAACCTTCCTCTATTTAGGTCAACAAAGTAACAAATAATAATAGGTAATTGTAACAACTTCTAGTGGTTACTCACTGTTGAAAGTCAATCTGATGTGCAAATGCATTTTTTTGTTGTGTTCTCAATGGGGAACATCTATTTTGTGGATAAATCCCTTCCTCTACACTACCATTAGATGTGAAGACCCAATCCCCTTCCTACCTTGGATAGGGATTAGAATTCTACGTACTCATGGTGTAGAATTATGCAGTGATAAAACTAGTTTTCCTTGGTAGCAATCCTTTTCTGGATAACTCTCTGTGGTAAATGAAGCCAATTACATCCAGGCATTATGTTTATGGCGTATATGGCTTTGTAAATCAGGCCACTCATCTATTTCCACAACTTGATCGGTGTGATACACCTTGATAGTATCATGGGCTCATTTGGTGCCACACTTACCTTGTGCGATTTGCCGTGGTCATGCCCGTGGCCATGCCCGTGGCCATGTCCATGCTCATGACTGTGTCCATGCCCATGGTGCCCAGGCCCATGTTCATGATGCTTGTGTCCAGGCTTATCATGGCAGTCTTTCTTCAGCTCGCCCTTTTCATCCTTTTTGACTGCACATTCACTTTTCTTCGGCTCTGGGTCTACAGCTGCAGTGGGGAAATTGTGTACAAGTGAATACTTCATATTTTGTGACTGATTACAAATGACCCAGCGATACAGCATAGTAATACTGCACATGGTAGGTATTACTCATAACAAGCAGCATTAACATGCCTTTACTGCTCCATTGTGAATGGTCACATGTGGAATGGGGAATAACAGAGGAAAAGCTGTATTACCAAACAGAAAGACTGTTATCTGTATATTTTTCCTGAATTATGAACTTTGCTCCACCTGCTATTTTGCATTTACAGATCATTTGGAATAGAGCTGTATCTTGGTTGCTTGTGTTTTTTTTTCTTTTACAGATACTATAATTTACAGCTGTCGCTTGTCTGCTCTCATCAAGCTAACCCTAGAGCAAACTTTAGCACTTTTCACCACACTTTAATCTCCAAGACTATTTTTTCTAATAATGCAGCTATGTCCTCCATCCAGCTGATAGTCACAGGAAAGTGACTCCTTTCCATGGGTCTATTTGTCAGATCTGCTGATTTTTTTTTAGATAAAACGGTCAACAAAAACATCAGGTAAATCCTCCCTACATCAACATGAGTGTCCATTAGGTAAATGCCATTCGGGTCAAATGAATAAGCTGTTGGTTTCCGGGATAGCCTCACAATTTACAACAACCCCATGTAAGGAATGAGCACAGATCATATTCTTCTCAAAAAGATGGTTTCAGCAAAGATTTATTCACGAAAATCATGTTTTCAATCTTCAATCAAACACAAACATATACATTTTTTCAATGTTATCTACAATAAAGATTGTGATCTTTCTGTCAATGTCATGAAAAAGCTTGATCTGGCGCTTTTAAACAACTTGCCAATTCTCTGGGAAGCACAGACTCCACTTTTTAGAGAAGATTTGTCAATATGGCCTAGGAGGGCTGGCCCACATGTGATTCAGAATATCCACAAGGGAAAAATGTATATATAATTAATCTAAAAAGAAATATCCTGTATATTCATTCTGTGGTTATCCTTAAAATGCATTAGGGATCCACCATTCGTGGTGCGATTTGAAAACCCCTTGTTAGATCATATGTACAATTACACAGAGGGACCAAATTTACCGAACCAGTCCAACTTAACCTCCAAAGGGATCATTCAGAACTGAACTGATAGGCCCCGTAAACTATTCACAGGACAACAAGCAATATCAGACGCCCCAAATCTTGGCCTCGTCAGTGACGTGTAAATCGAAACTCTGGGCACCGGTTCCACATCCTAATGTATCAAACGTTGTTTGGGAGGCTCTACAGAGAACAAAAAATGTGATCAAAATGTTTGCATCAACAATCTTCAAGCACCAGAGTACTTTAGGGCAGCATTTCCATCTTTGATTGACATCAGTTGAGTCTCTCAAACCAGGGTGGCTAGGTCGATGTATGAACTCCTTGCTCAATATACCCAATGCATCAACCTTCACCTCACTGATGAATATCTCTGGAGATGCTTATTGTCTCATGCAAACAGTTTGGGCATGACTGTTCTGTCTGGATAAGGGCAGACCCCATGCTCTAATGAAGGAGGCAAGCTGCAAAGTAATGGAAATCCTCCTGGGGACTATTCCGATGGTTTAAAAACATTAGCTCAAGATTTATCAGCAAATGTTTTATCTCAATCTCTTGATGGACAACAACATTGCCTACAAAAAAATATTGCATCATGGCTGTGACTGTGAGGACCATATATGAAAGTTGCAACTTCCAAACATAAAATTTGGTGGGCTTTACTTCCTTAATAAAGAAAAAATGGACAGGGTGATCACCGCAGAGAGCAAAGCACCACAGAACACGTCTTCACTTCGTTTTGCTGTTTAAAATTTGGAATTAAATTCTGTGTATATCAGGAAAACATTTGCGCTTGATCACAAATTCAAACAAGTCTTCCCCAACCATGCAACAGTAATTAGTAGTATTACTTTTTTTAAAGCACTAACTAATAACAGATTACTTTCATGTCTGGTGACAGGTAATCTTAGATTTTTCGAATTAAATATAAAAACTGTAATAAGATAAGTGTTAATTATTTGCCGTTACATTCATTCACAAAGATCTCACCAGCAGGTTCAATCCTGTCAGCTTGAACTTTAGCTTTATAAAACGCATGAACTTCCTACAAAGTGTGTGATTTGATTAGTACATCCTTAACAGATAATTTTCAAGCCTTTTAGCCCTTTTGATTTCTTGTCCAACTGCAGAATATCTTTTAAAAGCTTCGTCTTTGGTGTTACCACAGGGGAGCACGCTGCCAGAAGTTGAAAAAAGGAACCAGAGCGCTCTCTGCGAAGCAGCATCAAATGATCTGTTGACTTAAAGTATGACACATGACAACTGCTGAGGTCATCTGACTCGGGGTGCGATGTTATGACTCAGTGGGAGCGCAGGCTGCAGAATCCACCTCTTAGATTAACAGCCATGTCATGGAGTAGATGCTGGGGCCTTTCAAATACTAATGGCTCAAACTCACCTATGGTCACAAACGTCATTTTGTGAGTAGCTGCCGCTTACTCCTGGCTCAGAAGCGACTTGCTCATGATGTTCAAGGAGTAAGCCATTCGTAATGCCTTCGTTTCCACATACCACAATTTTAGTTGTTGCCCAATTTCACCATACAAACTATATTTCACTGTTCATTGTTGGCTTTGCAATGTCTGGACTAAGTATATGTCGTTGCCGCTGTTACAGCCTTTTAAAAAAATGTTTTTAATTATCGTAAATCCATGATTATGTGAGTTGATTTGAGTACCTAACATTTGTATAATGCAGCTATATGATTTTGCACCAAAATTGAGTTTTTATATTCTGTCAAATGTACTGTGCTTTTATGGTTATTTTCATAAAAACCGAATAAAGATCTGTGAACACTGTTCAATCTGTTTTTTATTTTGAACACTGTTGACATTTATAATCCCCAAAGGGCATTTGGCTGACATTCTCAGTCTGTTTGTTCGGCTTCGTTTTGAAATACTAAGAGACTCATAGCGGCAAAGACAAGAAGGCCAGACAAACAAATTTCGCAAGCTGAATGAATATTAGCTTCGGGGCAAATGTTAGCCCCGGTAACGGTGCATTTTTGGGATTTTACAAGATAACACACCTAAGCAACTAATGCACATCAGGACAGCCCTAAATCGGAGGTTCTAAAACGAAATGTATGCTTGTAATCAGATGCGCAACGCCCATTGGGCTCAAAGGGCTTCAACAACCCCTCCCCAGTCCTGTGTGGCGCCCGGGCTGAAACAGTTTACCGGGAACACACACAGCTGCTCCCTAGTACTTCACAGGTCTTTAAAAGACCATTTGCCATGTTAATGAGTCTTTGTCGTTTTTTCACCCCTGCATCTCCTCACTTCCTACCGCTGGAAGAATTGGCACCCCCCCCCCCCCCCCCCCGAATTTTTTTTTAAGCCATCCCCGACATTTGGCTGTAGTTGCGCCTCTGCTTGTATTGCACTATCACATTTGCGTAGCGCTTCATATCCCTGACAAGGCTGTGAAGCGTTCCTATATGCATCAGTCCCAGGGCGGCATTACGCAGTCATGTTTGTGAGGAGGCTGGGTGTAGAACGGTGCTTGTGGGAGATATTAGTTAACCCCTTGCATGCCCTTCACGGAACCACTCCGTCATGAGCCACGGGCGCCGTGTGCTCATGACGGAGTGGTTCCGTCATCATGCGGCCGTTGCCGGCCGCTCCTCCCACGCGGCGCTAATTCCCCGCCTGTGCGGGCGATTAGCGCAGTGGGTGGAGTCATGACGGAACCACACCGTCATGAGCACAGCTCGCCCATGACTCATGACGGCGTGGTTCCGTCATGAGCATAGCGGCGCCGCAAACCCCCCCAGCGCTGCGGCGGAATTCGCGCCGCAGCGAAGGGGTTAAAATGCATGAGGTTTCAGAGAAATTCTCTGAATTTCGTGCACCCAGTGTTGCAAGTGGTGTTGTGGCGAATGTGTGGATGGGTGCAGCCATGTTTATCTTCACAGTTAAAAGGCATTATCTACATCGTGCTTTTTATATAGCTCTTGTGAATCACCTTCCGTGAAGAATTAGCCCGGAAACCAAGAGTAAACAAAGTAAGCAAAATTAATAAGCACACCTGTGCTCACAATGCTACAAGATTGCCTGCCTAGCAACCAGCTGAAGGGATACTGTGTTGCTGCCGCATCCCATGCTATCACCTTTCGCCACTAGGACTCGTCTATGCACAAGAGGCATTACAGGTTCCTTTGATCCGCTTTGTTTTTTAGGGCAGATTACGTTACATGCTGCTTATACATAAATAAGGCCTGTTTTGTGTAAGACATAATTGGAATGTGCACAGCACAAATAGACCGCTCAGCTGCAGGGAGCAGTCGTTGCCTTGCTGTACTGAAGATTTAATGTCAGGACCAGATACTCCTATTATGAGCGTCCCCCACCCGCCAGCTCCGCTCCGCAGACCGCGCCCTCGCCACCGTCCCCCGCATCCGAAGAGTGACCGCCGGCGAAAGGTCATTCTCCCACCTCACCGCCAAACATGGAACACCCTCCCCATCCGCTTGCGGGAGAGCTTCTGACCTTCTGACCTTCAGAAGACTTCAAGACCTGGTTCTTCGATCAGTAACAGCTTCCCCCACCCCATAGCACCTTGAGACTCTCACGGGTATGTAGTGTGCTTTACAAATGCCATGATTGATTGATTGAATAATCACACCTACAACCAGGCGCGGTGCGTCCATTGGGGCGTGGGGGCGTAGCCCCCCCGCCCGCGCCTCGCGCCCGCAGCTCTCCCTCTCCTCTGAAGCCCGCGCCTCGCGCCCGCAGCTCTCCCTCCTCTGTGAATGTCAGTCAGCATGACGTCGGACCGTGGGCGGTCCGCGTCATGTTGACTGACATCATTGTCAGACACATATGGGAAAGGCAGCACAAGTGCGCATGAGTGGGCATGGAGCTTATTATTTTACTCCGTGCCCAGTCATGCGTACTTGTGTTTTTGCTGCCTTGCGCATGCCCATTAGGAGCCCCTCGGTCTCCTAATGGGCAGGCGGCGGGCGAGGAGTAGGCGGTGCCGTCAGCCAATCCTGGCGCTGCTGCAACGCCAGGATTGGCTGAGGGCCGGGTTGCCAGTCACTTGCGCGTCACGGTGTTCCGGACCGTTTGAAGGAGCAGAGAGGCGCCAACGCGGGCCAGGAGAAGGCGAGGCGGTCACCGGTCAGGTAAGTGTTTTTTAATTTATTTTAGGGTGGTTAAGGTTTCCTGACTGTGACCCGGGCCGCCGCTGGTGTATGTCACGTGGTTCCTTCTGTGCAGGTTTGATTTGAACTATTAGCAGTGGTCATTCTGCCTTTGTGCATGTGGTGTTAACTTTGTTAAGGACCTTGTTTCTAGTTTTAGTTACCCTTGAGGACATCTTTCATGTAGTAAAAAGAGTGGAAGTGAAGTTGAGGAATTCTAAATGAAAGGTGGGATTCCTGCTTTGAGGGTAGTAGATGTTTGAAAATAAACAGGTGTTCACGTTGGCTGTTCAGGAGGGCACTGGCGCAAAGTGTACGCTGCAGTCGCAGCGGATTGTTGCCCGGCTGGGGTGAGAGCACTTTTGTTTTACATTATACAACTACGTGCACCTGTGCTATCTTCGTCAAAGAAATGGCGTGCCTTGACCTATGTTGATTCATGTGCGACATGAATAATCCGGCTAGAATGTGTTCCGTTTCACAGATGTCACGATTCATGAAAGGTGGCGAGGCGATTACATCCTTTTAGACTTGAATACATTGAAGTTTGTTAAATAAGTTTATACTCGTCACCAATCTGGTCAGCTTCGTGAGCAGTGGCGTGCACAGGGTCACTCAATTGGTTGAGTGGGAAACCTTGATTAAAACTACAGGCTCATTGTCCAACCTTCGTTAATTTTGCACCAGTCCCATTGCGCTTAATTTGTCTGTGTGGTGTGAGAACCGGCAGGTACAATGAACTTAGAAATCAGCCCTGCTTGTGAGACCCTGGAAGTTATGCAACACTCTGGATGAATGGCCGGCATTGTAAACTGCGATACCGGTTGTCAGCACGTGTATCAAAGTCAAAATTCGGCTCTTGAGCCCTCCACGGCTTAGTCACAGCGCAAAGAAGGCCACAGGAAATGTTTTCCTTTTTAAGCATCGAGGGAAAGCAATTTGCCCGAAATTACATGAT
Organism: Triturus cristatus; assembly: GCF_964204655.1. Taxonomy (NCBI): domain Eukaryota; kingdom Metazoa; phylum Chordata; class Amphibia; order Caudata; family Salamandridae; genus Triturus; species Triturus cristatus. The sequence goes on from NC_140592.1 coordinate 466,909,050, forward strand.
TATGACTTATGAGCCAAGGCCGCAATTTGAAGTACTGCGGGCGGTTGCGCTTATATGATGGGAAGAGAAAGCCTTTGGCAGCGCCCTAATGCTCAATCACTGTCTCAAAAGCAGTTTTATATAGCGTATATTTGACTCGAAAGTATCGGAGCACTTTACATGAGCAAGTTACATTACACATGGACACCTTCACCTATTTAGATGATACTAAATTCTAGTCTAGAACAATGTATCAGAACCTTTCCACTTTACTGGAGCATTACTGTAGCGCTTAAAAGTCTCAGAGCCAGTGCAAGGACAGATGTAAAACCAGCTTAGTGCAGACTTGGCGTGGGCGCGCATGTTCATTCTGTTACCTGCCCTGCCTGAGCCTCACTTCACAGGACTCACTTGTTAATTACAGCTAATAAAGCGGATTTGCACACCACAGTAACCTAACTGTTGAACATATTTAATGCAGAAGGATATGTGCTATGTTGTTATGTGTTTAACTATTTCAAGTCTACAGATTCACAATTGCTTTATAAACCTTCTTGCTATCTCAATTTTGCCTTAAATGCTCTATTTGCCCATTCTTTTTTTCAAAAACGTATTGCGACGTAGCCCTCATCCACGACTTTTACGCCCTACCACTTTGAAATGTCACCAGCCGCCACTGCCTACAACAGCAATAAAGAAGTCATTGGAGACAGTCTGAAATAAACTTCCAAACAAAGTACCCACAATGCTTTATAGAAAGGTTCCCAAAGCAGTGCAATTTCAACCAATACTTTCTAAAGTGTGCGCGTCGGATGTGCTACAAAGCCTCTGGAACCCTTATTTGTTTAAGGAAGAACTCTTCTAAAGGCACATTTCGCTAAGGTGACTTGACGTTTTATAGCAAGTCACTAAAATGTCACCTTTGGGGAAAAAACTGAGCTTTTGCCTAAGAAACCCCCAAACAATCACTGGTCACTGAAGGCACTTGGTCTCCCCCAATCTGTTTCCCAAAACCCACGTCCTAAAAAGTTACAAAAAACATGGAGCCCGTACTATCAGTCCCATGACCCACTGGCATGCCAAGCTACTAGTTGGAGGAGGACAAAGTGCCCTCCTTGTAAGTGGGAAGGGCATTCCTGGAAAGTTGGGCCAATTTTCCATTAATGCTTCACACTTTGCGCAAGTGTACGCCAAGACACTTTACACACATGGAGACATTGTGCCCATTTGGAGACACCGGACTACTTTAGTTGGGGAGCAAAAGGGATTTTGAGTCACTGAGTTCATTTTGGGGGTTGTATTCCATAAAACCCTCTTCTACATCAGGACATTTTAAAAGATATAAATTGGCTGAATATTGAGCTTATCAAGTCTGATTACTGTGTCGTACTGCATATGAGACCCAACTGCTTTGCCACCTCTTGGAGCAGGCCTTGGCTGCTCACCAGTTTACATCTGGAGAAACAAGTTCACTAAATGAATAACTCATCTAAAAAGAACGTAACAGCCTTAAGACCTGAAACACCAATGGTAAACATCAGTATCCTCCATGGACTTAACTGCAAATGTCTATGGGCCAGATGTACAAAGCGTTTTGCTGGTCGCAACCCCCCGATTCATAGAATCGGGCCGTTTGCAACCGGAAAAATAATTATTCTTATGTACAAAATGCACTTCGATAACTTGTTACCGAATCACAGTTTGTACTTGCAATTCGGTATTTGGAAAGGACGTGTTTTGGGCATTCCTTCCAAATATTGAATCAGTATGGTATGTATTATTGTTTTGCAATTGAATTCCAGTCGTAAAACAGTAATACTTTATCACCAGTTTAAAAGTGGTGGTAACACATTCGCAAATGGGAAAGGGCCTCTTTGGGAACCCTTCCCCTTTGATAGTGTTGAAAAATATTTTTTAAGAGCAGGCAGTTGTCCCGCGCACCACTGCCTACTCTTAAAATAACTGAAACGTAACACATTTTTTTTTCTTTTTAAACACATCCAGTTTTCCTTCAAGGAAAACGGCTGTCATTTAAAAAAAAAAAATCATAATAAATTGCTTCATTTAAAAGCAATCACAGAAATGATGGTCTGCTGACCCCAGCAGGCCACCATCCCAGTGATGACAGCAAATCCTAGTGGATCACAATTGCGACCTGCCTCATTAATATGCATGAGTTAGGTCTATTTGCGACCCATTAGGGATTCGCTAATGAAATTGAAAAGAGTTTCATACATTGGGAATAGAGATTTCCTAATTGCGATTCGCAGAAAATCGCAATGAGGTAATCGCTATTTCTAATCTACGTACATCTGGCCCTATATTTCTTATTAGCATCTCCGAAGGCGAAAGTGTGTCCATGAAGATGTATTGTACAAAATCTCTCCCGTCCTATAGATGGACACCTCTTTTGCGAGATGCGAACACCTTGCCAGGAGTTTTGGGTATCCCATTAGGCAGCAAGTTGTGAGCAGTAAAAAGGGGGAGATTTGGCACCCCGCAATATCTGAATGCAGGGAGACAGGCCTCCCGAGTGAAGGGCAAACCTGCAATAAGAGGAGTGGTTAGCCACCCCATTCCTTTGGAAGAGAATGTGGCATATTCCTTTGCAAGAATGGCTCGCCCATTCGTTATCTTTCAAGCAGCAAACGATGCAAAGTCCATTTCCAACGTGTATGCAAACTCTCCATAGAACACCACAATACCTTTTATGGTATTGTTACTGCTGATTGGCACGAATACACCGCACCTTTAGAAAAGACAGTGCGTTCCCCCATGCACTGAGAGCAAAACCAGCTCCTTCTGCATTGTGTGCAGTCTGGGGGCAAGGCAGATTATGCAGACGCGCTCCCCGCTCCCTGTGTTGAAGATGATGTGCTGTATCTTTTTAAAGGGAAAATTGTTAGATATTGAATATTTTTCCTTTCAATCGCCTAAAAAAAACAATCCCCACTCTAATGCAAGTCAGAGGGCTATATAAATGCTGTTTTTCACTCAAGTACTTGGAAGGGCCTGAGCGCGAGGCTGGAATCCACTCTTATGGTCCTGCTTCCATCTTTGAGTGGACCAAGGTCACACAGACCTCACTATTGACTGTCCCCTTCTTGATCTAAAATGACAGTGTCTCTGAAGCCAGGAAAATCAACCACAGGGTCAAGACTGATTTGCATATGGCTGGGCTCAAACTGGAATGGCATGGTGAGCAAAAAAACGATAGATTCAGGCCCAGATCTCCGTACGGGGGTGAATGTATGACATTGTTGGGCATTCTGTCCATCAATTGTTGTTTTTACATTTGTCAGCCCGAAAAGGACAGGTATGCCCAAACGTGGGTCCCGTGCTCTCCATGCCACTGGAGTCAAACTATCCTGGCTGAAGAGGGGTGAAACCCCAAAACTGGTCCTAGATTGCTTGTTTCTAGTCCAGGGAGGACCTGGCCTGGCAGTTTGGGCTGGACTGTTCCCATTGGGCACAGGGTCAAGACTGATTTGCATATGGCTGGGTTCAAACTGGAATGGCGAGCAAAAAAACGATGGATTTAGGCCCAGATCTCTGTACTGGGGTGAATGTATGACATTGTTCTGCATTCTGTCCATCAATTGTTGTTTTTGCAAAATCTGGACCTGCACCCCTATCTGGGAAACCATGCAGATTTCATATATTGGTACTGGACAGGCATATGCAGCAGCTGCAGGGAAGACATGCAGGGTCAAAAAGGCGGCACAGGAAAATGGCGTTCGACTAATGAAAATACACCAGGACCTTGGTAATCCACATGTCAGAGTAGTACTTCAGTGTAAAGAACTAAACTTCAGAAGCATCTCACTCGACATTTATGGTATGCTGGTCTGTTTGTAGGATCTGTATTTTGCCGTCTTGGGCAAAGACACATGCTGGCTCTTCCCCAGCATACAGATAACAACTGCGCCTTGAAACAGGAAATCTTATGTCCGCTTATGTGGCACCCTCAAGGGCGGCCAACTTTTCCTGTGCCCAGCCTTCAGCCTTCAGTATGTACGTATGTATGTATGTATTCACTGCACAACACTAGACAGTAACCAATGCACATTATGGGGGCTGTTGGAAGAAAATACAAGATTAAGTGCATCAAGTTCAGCTCCACACTTTTCAATCTCACAATTACATTTACTATCTTTACAGATGTAAAGATATTTGCACAAGATCACACGTTTAGTCAAGTGCAGAGCCTGTGAACGAAACACAGGTACCTATGTTCCAATTGGGCAGGTTAACCGCTTGACAAGGTCCCACACAAAAGATATCATGTGTCCCCATGTCAGCTCTCCAGATGACAGCTCAATTTGAATCATCTTGCTCGAAACCCATGCCGCCTCAAAAACAAATTGTGAGGAGGAAAGCTAGTTTTGGGACAAGTCTATTGACAAGCTTACTTGTAACAGTGCACAGAGCCTGCGTGGTGCACAAGCTGGTCCAGCCTTTAGCATGGAAGTGCGGGGCCCAAGGCGCCAATATATGAGGGGCGCAGGGAGCTATGTGCATTAAGGTTATGCCAACAACAGCGCCCTTCTCATCTTGCCCCTGCCTGTTCGCTCCTGTCTGATTTGCCAGTTTAACATGGTTTAGTCCTTCATTATCATATGGCGGACGATGGTTTTTAACACCCTTTTAGCCCACTTCCTAGCCCTCCCTTCACCCTGTGACCCCTGCTGACACACAATAAAACCGTCATCTGCAGTGAAGAAGTTAAGCTATCAGTGATTTAGGTGGGCTGGGGGAGGTCCGGGGATGATTGTGTTCGGGGGTCAATGCCTGCCCAGCCAGGGACTGACCAGTGAAAACAAAAGGGACCCCCTGCTGCCTCATTTAATTAACTACCATCAGCAAGGACGCCAAATTTCTCTCCGCCGACGTCCAGGGCGCTATTTTACCAAAGGCCGGCTCTGTGCACAGGCACAAAACAGTGGTGGGCATACGCCTCCACAGTGGGACAAAAGCGCTGGTAGACATCACAAGGACAAAATACACCATACTCGCTGCTTAATTTGAGCCAGTATCTTCTGGTGCTCGGCACCGAATTGTAACCACCGGCACCAATGCCACATGGTGGCGCTGTGTGTCTAATTGAGAGATGAGCACAGCAGCAGCTGTCTGCCACCCACGACATTGCTATGGAGCGAGTGTCCTGGAAGAGTCTGGATTGTCACACTTGTAGTCGTGTGATAGTTAGTGGTAGGATTGGTAGTGTCATTGCAGAGCGGGCAGGGGCAATGGGTGGTACAGACTGCAGTGGACTCCTGGCAGGGTACGTGGCACGAATTGCGCACTCCCGTTCTGCATAGTTCAACACATTTATATCGCCTGGCAAAATATTTATACTCAACTTCCTCAAAAATCACTAACTTATTTGTGTCCCTTGAGGGGTTAAAGTAGAGAGAGGAAAGAAACGCCCTAATCCAGGCTAGAGTGACGCCCTCCTTCACCTCCCTGTGTGCGCAGCTCTGGGCCTTTCAACCCTGTGACGAGGGTCCTGCTGGGGTGTAACATGGGAGACCCCAAAAGACTGCACTGCGCTACTTAGAAGCTTTACAGGCAAGATCTGTAAGGCCGCGCTGAAAGAAGCAAGGCATGACAAATTAAAGAGGGGTCTATTCATCCGGCTGCCGGCCAAATAAACCCACTTTTTTTTACATAATAGGGACGTTTTGGAGCGGCGGCCAGTGATTTAAATGAAAATATCTTACGTGCAAAATAACTTTAAACGCTGTGTGTTAGTAGTGCCTGAAAATGCAAACTCTCCAAGTCGTTTTACATTTTGACAAATTGAAACTGTTTATTTACACCAAATTACGTTACCCAGCCTAGGGTGTTTGCTCACGTATCTTAAGGTAACACTTGCATGCATCTTACCCGCTGCTAAATTGAAGTCCATGGCGCAGGGCCCCTTTAGTGGCTGCAGATGTGGGCTGCGGCTGGGAGTCTGTAAACCCTGCGGTTTCCGTACTCTGCGTTCCTCGGTGAGGGATAAGGGTGAGGGCTGGGCGTGGCCTATTCCCCTCTTATAGCCGCGGCGCAGCCTCCCCCGGGCGGGGTTTACTCGTTGACCGCGAGGGTGGGCGGTGCCCCTGTACTGTCAGTGCCAGCCAGGTATGCGGCTGAGAGTCTGCTGGCCTCAGGCCTCTGCCCTGCCCAGGTGCGCAGCGGGCGAGGCTCTCCTGGGAGATGACGGGCGATAAAGCGCAGATTAGGCCTTCCTGTGCCGCCATGGAGGTTGAGCGCGCCCCGCGTGCACCTCACATGACGAGAACATCTGCACGCGCTCATGTGGGATTGTTGCTCACGGTGACAGTGCAAATATTAGCAACAACAAGACAATAGGCGTAGCTGCGAAGAACCTCATGTTATCGAAGTATTTGCAATGGAGGAACATCTCCTCAGCATCAGGCTCCAAAGAAACATTTCATTATAGAGGTGTGCGAGCCAACAAATAAATAGGGCGAGCCAAGCCCCTGCCTTGGCTCTAACTTTGCACAATTCAATGCATTACCATGTTCGGTATTTACATCATGCACAATACATCATGTAGAAATATGATAAATTGGCTTGAATTTTTTTTTTAATTGTAATTCTTTAACATGGGAATCGTTTCTCCTTAGATTTTCTTTTGCAAATCCCATAATCTTTGTACATGAAAGATACCATGGTCCGAACGGGACTTCTTTCCATCTTTGTTAGTAAGTGTTACTTACTCTTTTAAATACTTGAATGTTCCCTAACCATACCGGTGGTGCATAGTGTGTCCAGGAGTCCCTATCAACAGGGGTTACTCAGGGCACAAGTCGGGGGTAAACGCGGGTGGACTATTTTCACAGGGTGGATGCCGTCCACCCTGCCAAGAAGTTGGGCCCCACGGAAAAATATGCTGAATTCGTCCAAGTGTAATTTACAAACACGGGAACATATTCAGCTCGCCGAAGGAGTGCTGCGGGGCGGTGGGGTGGGGCAGGGGAGGGGCAGTGCGGGGGTAGTAAACTCCAGCATACGGCGGAACGGAGTTAAGTAACTAAATAGTTGACGTTGCAGCGCGCACAATGTCAATTGTTTTATTTATTTATTTACTTAACTCCATTCCGCCGTATGCCGGAGTTTACTACCCCCAACCCTGCCCCTGCCCCACCCCACCGCCCGCAGCACTCACTCGGCGAGCCGCCACTGTTCAACAGTGCCTGCACTTTGTTGTCTGCTTTCGATAAAGCAACAACGTGCAGGAGGGGAATGGGCTTTTTTTTATATTTCTGACTCCTGCTGGGCCCATAACAAAGGCCGAATTTGAGTGGTCATCAGGCCTCCTTCTGTTCAAGTCTCCTGGCTGGGAGCAGTCAGGAGCCTCACACCTAGAAGCAAATGCAGCAGAGGGGAAACAAAGGTTCACACAAACTTAAGAGAGGCAGCTTTTCACTTTATTAGTCCCTGTTCAGGAGATATACATGCACTGTAAGCATGTCAGATGTGTTGGTCTTTTCCAGAATTTATACAAGATAAATCGCATTTATATAGTGCTTACTACCCTTGAGGAGGCGTTGTAATAATTTAAATATCACTATTTTTAAAGCACTGTGGGTAGAGGAGGTTTGCACTGACAAAGGGCAGCATTGCTTTATGTGTAGCTGACAAAAGTGTGAATCTCCTGCCTAAATCAGGAGGGTCTCCTTGAATACTCGAATATGCTCCAATGTACTCATGTTAGACATGTTAAACATGTATGTGAGGGCTTAAGATCTGATGTCACTTCTTATAATGCCACTTCCTGTGATGTCACGTGTTGTGATGTCACATGCCGCAATGTCACGCGCTGTGACATCATGCGCCGTGATGACACTTGCATACTGATTAACTAGGTTAGTCCCCGCACTTCTTTTTTTAGGACTTGTGCCCCTGGGGTTGATATGCTTAGATGTTTTGGCCTTCATCACTGTTTCAATCATTCGTGCATAGGCAACATACCTGCCAACTTGAAGAACAATATCAGTGTGAGGAGGGGCGGGGCCTCGTGCCGAGAAGAACCTAGGAGGCACTTTTGAACCCCACCAGCCCCCAAAAAAGAAAAAGCTTGGTGAGGCTAGTGCCGATGTTCTGGGGTGATTACCATATTGTTTTTCATAGTCCCGCCCTGAACCGAGTGTCACAAATGCCACATGCAGTACTTAATTTGAGCTGGTGGTTTCCGGTGCTCAGCACCAGCATCTAATTGCCAGCACCGGGGCTTATGACAGTCTGCCACATGGTGGCGCTGTCTGGTTAATTTAGGTATGAGCTCTACAGCAGCTGTTTATTAGTTCAGTTTACATTTACAATGCCTAATAGCTGCCTTACAAGCCATTCTTATAGCTTTGGGGACCTGAAATAGTATTAATTGTCACACTTGTAAGAGTGTGATGGTTAATAGTTGTGTTTGTACTGTCATTGGCAGCTGCCAGGAGCAGTGTGTGGTGCAAGCTGCAGTGGCCTACCAACAAGAGCCCCGGCATTTATTCTTTTACACATTAAGCACTGGCCAGATGTATCTGTCAACATGATAAATTAGACTATTAACCATTTGTATTGCACGTACTAAGAAATATTTATTATTACACAAAGGAACCCATTTTAGCAACCTTATAATGAGGAAAAAGCAGTAGTGTCCAAATGTTATGCCATTTCCCTGAAGCCGGTCATAATTTACTAAGTTATATGACGAGGGCTGTAACTCTTGTGACCTGACAGAAATCCAAAGATCTCTGAAACAAAAGCATGTATATTATATCTATATAAAATACAAATCTGTGACCTGCATGCTATATGCTATGCTGTGCAGCAGGCACGTTAACCATAAAGTTCTTTTGTGAAGCAAAACAGATTAGACTGCAAGTAACTCTCTTCAGCAGGAGCATTAATCACCAGTTGCAGGGCTTTAAGTGGGATGATAAAACTTGGGGGGGGGGTGTCTCTCAAAGGGGAGCGGCCAATGTAGTTAAGGGAATGACTTAATAACACGTATTCAAAAAATCTGTGTATAGCATAGTGTGCTACCCGACTTTTATTTTGCTGTTTCTGTCACTGCATCCAGATATATGATACAACAAGTAACATCATACCTACAACAAGTCAGAACTATTGGCTTTGTCAGTGGTTGTTAGTTGCCTCAAATAAATAAGCAGCAACTGTGGCTTGTGTATAACATTGAAAAAGCTTCCACTTAAAGCCCTGGTGATACCACAACAATGTTTTGCTCCTGAAAAGGGAAATCCAAAAAGAAAATGACGCTCTTTAAAGGATTTCCCTGCCCCTACAATGCTCGACTGGCATGACGTTATGTCGTAACTTCTCTACTTGTGAGAAGTGAGCACGCCCACATTGATGTGCCTGCTTTCATTGCAGTCCGGAAAAAAACGGACCGCCTGTGCCAGAGCACAAAACAGAGCCCGATAGAGACCCGCTTTGAGGCCTCCTCTAATAAAACTGTCCGGTGCTCAGAACTTGTGAGACCCGGCCCACTTAAAGCCCTGATCAGTTGTAAGGCAAAAAGAAAAAATAAGGGCCCGCACTGCAGGGCTGGTGGGGCCCAATCTAACACGCCAGGGCCGGACTGGGAACGCAAACCGGCCCTGGCAATTGAGTCGGACAGGCCGCCTGTTGGCTGTGAGGGTTGGGGGGCGTGTGCGTGGAAAACCCTGCAGCTGCTTTTGTTACAGGGGGCCAATATTACAGCGATGCTGCAAAACCAGCCCCCGGTATATAAAATTTGTCATCACTGGTCCAAAACTGGCCCCCACCCTAGTGGCCTACCGGGGAAATGCCCGGAGCCCGCTACGGCCATGCCGGCCCTGCTTACACCCTGCTGGAACTCCTGCCTATCTTTCCAGTTTCTGTATTATTTCTAGACCCCACTTGCTGTAAACAGTGGATTCACTCACATTTTTCATTCACTGGACTCCTTCCATTCCTAACTACCCAGACAGTCTATCATCCCATCTTCGCCTACCCAGAGGACACTTGTTTACGCTTTTCAAAATAAACAATTGACAAAAACAAAACAATTCAATATGGGCGTACAAGCAAGCAAACAATTAGAGGAAGCGCAATTAGACTTTACCAACATTTGATTTAACATGCTTATTCAGTCGGGCAATTCACCATTCCTCTGATGGGCCCCATTACCCCTGGGGAAACTTCCCCCTTGCCTCTGGTACCTGAGGTAGTTGTGTGGCATCGGCTCCCAGGACTTACTGAACGTTCTTCTAGGTTTAGTATCCTATAGCCAACTTTTCGGGGCCTAGTACCATCAGCAGCAGTGCCGGATAAAACCCCATGGAGTCCACTAGGCAGTCAAAAGTTCGGGGCCCCCCTCACAAATTTTCGTCTAACATATTTTTAATTTTACCAACCAACTATTTTAATAAACCAATTTTATTACACAAAATGAAACATTAGCAATTATTAATGTTATTAAAAAATATATTTTTTAAAATTTGTAATACGTCAACAAAACTTCAAATATTCAATGGGTGCATTACATTAATGCAGTATGTTCTCTATAGAGTTTTTAATGTAAAGTTTATGTTTCTTTGAGTTGATTCATTGTTTTCTATCTTTTGGAAACAATTCAAGTTGTTTGTAATTTTCTTTCCAGATCAAATCAATATTATTTTGATCCGTTGATGCTGACCCCTAAAAGGAGTGGGGCCAGGGCCGGATTGGAAACCAATACGGCCCTGGCAAACTGCTTGGCCAGCCCAAGGGGGTATGGAGGGGGTTGGTGGGGGTGGCGAGGGATGTGCGGCCGGTCTGTTTGCTAGGGCAATTCAGCAGATTTTGATACAGGGGGCCAATATTGCCGCCCTTGGTAACAAAAATGCCGCCCCCAGGGGCCCAAAACCAGACTCCACCCTGACGATCCACCGGGTATATGCCTCGTGCCCGCTACGGCTAGTCCGGCCCTGAGCGGAGGCCATAAACTGGTGCCTACTTTGCTTCTTTGGTAATCTGGAACCGGTCCATAGTTTCTGTAGTCACATGTCTGCTGACAGGAATTGGGTTCTACACCACAGAAAGGGGACCAGGATGACCTAGGATGATTGTCTCAGGGCAGCGCTCTATGTCTGACGCATTAGCTTGAGCTATGTTATCTAGGATCTCGGCCTAAGACAATTTCAGTCATAGACAAAACTTTCAGATGTGTGGCACTCGCCCTGTAGTACTTCACTAAGTTTGCAACATCCATTTTATACAGTCTATCTGGGGTATAATGTCCTCTGTAAACAGTCTTATACAAAGACTCCTTTCATTGAGCATGTCTGTGAAATCATTCGCTCGGCTAAAAATGTCACACCATTGCTTGTAAAGCAATGTTGAACTCCTATTCTGACTGTAACTGGTAATGGTGTTTTGTTTGTAGCTGCAGGTTGTTTAGCACTGCAGTAATCTCAGATGCCCAACTTTTGGTCGAGAAGAGAGATTGCAACAGAGATGAAAAAGATGTTACGTCCCTCTTAAGTCTAATTTTTAGGTCTCGCCTGACCCAGCGCATGTGCATGTCTGGCGAGACTTATTGAGAGGGCTCCAAAAAGTGCTACCAGGCCAGCCTAGAGCTACAGTGCATGTGCGTGGGCACGCGCGCCGCGCTTTATCGCGATTAATTTCACTTTCGCGGCCGCACGGCCGCTTTACATAGCCAATAGGTCTCGCTTTTGGGACCTTATAAGTATTTAGTTATGCAACTGTTGCAAAGCTAAACACTTATAAGGTCCCAAAGGCGAGACCTATTGGTTATGCCAATGCTTGTTTCTTTTTGTCCTAGAGCACAGTTTTGCAGCTGCTAGTATCAGAAATGTTCTGCTTCTGGTAGGCCAAATCCTTCTTGAACTCTTCAAAAGACTAGTTTGATCTACTATTAAGAAGTCTTGCAACCTGAAGCACCCTTGATTTGATTCTTCCACCACTGGAATCCTTGCCTGCCTACCATGGTTTATTACCAAACAGTGGGGCATGCAGGGTTGGTAAGGCACCAAACCTGATTTATTGGTTAAGTAGTCCCAGACTTCAAGTATGGATCTAGTGGCTGGGTAGAGGCAAAGGTAGTGGCTTTGTTCAATAGTTCAATCAATCAATCAGGGATGTAAAGCATGCTACTCACCCATGAGGGTCTAAAGGCGCTGGGGTGGGGGTAAGAGCGTGCAGCTCCGAATCAGCTAAAGAGCCAGGTCTTGAGGCGCCTGAAGGTGTGCAGAGTGGGGGAACATCTGATGTTCAGCAGGAGTTCGTTCCAGGTTTCTGCCATGAAGTAGGAGTAGGCTCTTCCCCCCGTTCTTACTCTGCGGATGCGTGGGGTTTAGGCAAGGATCAGGCCAGGATAGCCTAATTCCAGTGGCATGGAGAGCAATCAATCAATCAATCAATCAATGCATTTATATAGCGCACTACTCACCCAGAGGGTCTCAAGGCGCTGGGGGAGGGGGGTCCGCTACTGCTCGAACAGCCAGGTTTTGAGCTGCTTTCTGAAAGTGAGGTGGTCCTGGGTCAGGCGGAGGTGGGTCGGGAGGGAGTTCCATGTCTTGGCGGCGAGGTAGGAGAAGGACCGTCCCCCTGTGGTGGCTCTTCGGATACGGGGGACGGCGGCGAGGGCGTGGGTGGTCGATCGAAGCTGGCGTTTGGGAGCGTAGAAGTTGAGGCGGCTGTTGAGGTATCCTGGTCCTTGGTTGTGTAGGGCTTTGTGAGCGTGGGTGAGGAGACGGAAGGTGATTCTCTTGTTGACCGGGAGCCAGTGCAGGTCTCTCAGGTGTTCGGAGATGTGGCTGCGACGGGGGATGTCCAGGATGAGTCGTGCTGAGGCGTTCTGGATCCGCTGGAGTCTATTCTGGAGTTTGGCGGTGGTTCCGGCGTAGAGGGAGTTCCCGTAGTCCAGACGGCTGGTGACGAGGGCCTGGGTGACCGTCTTCCTGGTCTCGGTGGGGATCCACCGGAAGATCTTTCGTAGCATGCGCAGGATGTTGAAGCACGATGAGGAGACGGCGTTGACTTGTCTGGTCATGGAGAGGGAGGAGTCCAGGATGAAGCCTAGGTTGCGTGCGTGGTCTGTTGGTTTGGGTGCGCTGCCTAGGGCGGGGGGCCACCAGGAGTCGTCCCAGGCAGAGGGTGAGGATCCTAGGATGAGGACTTCCGTCTTGTCCGAGTTCAGTTTCAGGCGGCTGTACTTCATCCATTCGGCTACCTCTTTCATCCCTTTGTGGAGGTTGGCTCTGGCGGTGGCAGGGTCGTTGGTGAGGGAGAGGGTCAGCTGGGTGTCGTCGGCGTAGGAGACGATGTTGAGGTTGTGCTGGCGTGCGATGTCTGCGAGGGGGCTCATGTAGACGTTGAAGAGGGTTGGACTGAGCGAGGAGCCTTGAGGAACGCCGCAGATGACTTCGGTGGCTTCAGATCTGAACGGGGGGAGGCAAACTCTCTGTGTCCTTCCGGCGAGGAAGGAGACGATCCACTCCAGTGCCTTCTCCTGGATTCCGACGTTGCGTAGGCGCTGCACAAGTGGGTGGTGGCAGACAGTGTCGAAGGCCGCGGAGAGGTCTAGGAGGATGTGGGCTGCTGTTTCTCCGTTGTCAAGCAGGGCTCGGATGTCATCGGTGGCTGCGATCAGGGCGGTCTCGGTGCTGTGGTTGGCTCGGAAGCCAGACTGTGAGAGGTCTAGGGATCCGTTCGTCTCGAGGAAGGCGGCCAGCTGCTTGTTGACGGTCTTCTCGATGACTTTGGCTGGGAACGGGAGCAGCCAGATGGGGCGGTAGTTCTTGAGGTCGGTGGGGTCGGCTGATGGCTTCTTTAGTAGAGCGTTGAGTTCGGCGTGCTTCCAGCTCTCCGGGAAGGTAGCGGTGTCGAAGGAGGTGTTGATGATGTCCCGCAGGTGGGGTGCGATGACTGCATCAGCCTTGTTGAAGACGTGGTGAGGGCACGGGTCGGTCGGAGATCCGGAGTGGATGGAGTTCATTGTGCGAACGGTGTCTTCGGTGCTGATCTGGGTCTCACGTCTGAGCATACCCTTCCCACTCGGGGTGACAAATTCAAAAACAACAATTGATGGACAGAATGCAGAACAATGTCATACATTCACCCCAGTACAGAGATCTGGGCCTAAATCCATCGTTTTTTTGCTCACCATGCCATTCCAGTTTGAACCCAGCCATATGCAAATCAGTCTTGACCCTGTGCCCCATGGGATCAGTCCAGCCCGAACTGCCAAGCCAGGTCCTCCCTGGACTGGAAACAAGCATCCTAGGACCGGTTTCGGGCTTTCAGCCCTCGTCAGCCAGGATAGCCTGATTCCAGTGGCATGGAGAGCAAGGGACTCACGTCTGAGCATACCCTTCCCACTCGGGGTGACAAATGCAAAAACAACAATTGATGGACAGAATGCAGAACAATGTCATACATTCACCCCAGTACAAGACAGGGGACATGTTTATTTTCAGAGCCAGATGGCTTCAACGTTGGGCACATTGATTTCAAGGGCCACTGAGAGCCCATGCGCCATTGGATTATTTACAGCTGCACAGCAATTAGTGCCAGCTGCACCGTTTAGGCGCACAGTTCTTTCAGGGTCTTGTGAAGTCAGGAGTGAAATGCACTCCTTTGCCCCACACTTTCCCAGCTGCCCAGCAAGTAGTGGGCAGCTGCTACGTTTAGGTTTGCACAGTTGCGCACCTGGATTCCGCTGCTAGGCAGCGCGCCCTGACTTTCAGGACACAGGGTATTTGAGCCCCCTTTCTGAGATGGCCAGTTGGCCAGGGGGACTATGAGGGTTGTAGGGCGCCAGGCCCTAATGTGATTTTGGGTGCTAGGAAATGTAATACATGTAGTATGTTTTACGCACCCTGTGTTATACCTCTAAATGTGTTCTATGATTATGAGGTTGTTTTGCATATCATGGTTTATGCTAGTGAGATTATGTTCCACTGTGTGATTTATGCCCCTAATGTAGTTATACTTAGGAGGTTAGGGTCTAATGCTTTTAGACTTCTGAGAGAATTGCATAATGTGTTTATGCTGGTGAGGTTGGCGCAGAATGTAATTCGCGCCTGATGTGATACTGGGCATAATGTAGTTTATGTTACAGGCTGATGCTAAGTACAGTGATTACTAGTGTTTACTGGTTGAACGTTTATGATCTGTTTTACTTTTACTAAGTTTGCTTTGTGATGGTTCTGACAGTGGTCCCTGTGGCCCTGTCATGTGTATATAATCACTTGTAAATATTGCCCAGTGCCAGTTGGCACAGTGTATATTGTGTGATTACTATTCTAATGTGTTATGAGAATAAAAAAGCTTTTTTTGATATAACCTTGTGTGGAGTTCCGTTTGTGGTGTGCCTGGGATGTTGTTGCTGTTGTTTGCGTGCGCAAATGCTTTACACATTGCCTCCGGGATAAGCCTGACTGCTCGTGCCAAGCTACCAAGGGGGTGAGCAGGGGTAATCTTTGGCGTGTAACTCCCTTGCCCTGACTAGAGTAGTGGTTTCTGCCTGGCTTTGGCGCAAGCCTTAGCCAACCAGAAATCCCATTTCTAACATTGGTTGTCAGCGGTGAGGATAGGACTTGCGTTTGCGCAGTACCAGTGACAACTGGCTGCATTCCAAAACTCTGCATTTTAGATAGTCACATGTTGGGGATTATTGTTTCTAATTTTGTTTTCTCCTTAAGAGTGTCACTTTTAAATGGTGTTTTCTGCGCTTTTATGTTTAGTGGCAGAAGAGAGAAAATGACAGGGCAGGATGCCAGTAGGTGGGGAGGTTCCCATAGAGAGGAGGGAGTCTCTTGCTGGGTCCAGTGCCCAATCCCTGTTCCTGTCCCCAGAGGTGTGGGTAGATAGGAGGGAAGAGAGGGAGTGTGGAGGGGAAACAGCTAGCTCAGGAAGGTGGTTATCCCCTGAGCGTAGTGTGAGTGTCTGGATTCACCAGTAAGGGTGGGATCCAGTGGTGGCAGCAGAAGTGAGTCCAATTCAGGAAGCCCCATTCACGTTCCCAGAGTATGGTACCTGGTGCTCAGTAAGAGGGCTGCAGGTTGAGATTCAGGGGCAGTGAGGAACTGTCTCACCACTCTGGGGTGGGGCGTGTGTGGATGAGTGATGTATTGCACTGGACGAAGGGGTGTGAGTTCTTTTTGTGATAAGGAGCTTGCATGGAAGGTGGACCTCTAGCTTCTGTTCCTGTGTGGGGGAAGAGGTTCAGTGTAGCCCAGCTAGGTCCCAGTGGAATGGGAGGGGTGTAGGGGCTCACGTCCGGTCTCAGTGGAGATAGAGTGAGTGTGGGACGGTGTGTCCCACGGTCGCCCGAACCCCCATCTCAGGGCCTGGAGGGTTTCCTAAGGGAGCGCCAGATCGGGGGGCCTAGGCTGTACTTGTAGGTCATTTGAGGAGGATCTTCCAGTGTGCAGAGGATGTGGAGTGTCTGTAACCAGAGCTCCAGGGGTCCTGGTGCTGGGCAGTACTGCTCCTAAGGGGAGGGTGCAGAAGTCCTGGTTGAGGGGTGAGAGGGGGAAATAGTCCCCAGTGGAAGAGCCATTGTGTCAGGGGCCAGCCAGAAGGGCTGAGCCACCAATGAGTGACCATGGTGACGCCACTTCGGTCCTGGGGGATCTCTGCGCCCTGTCCGGTGGACAGGAGGTCGTGAGATTAGAGCCAGGCAGACTGTCACACAACCCATTAGTTATGTGTCACCCTCAAGGGGGGGCATGCGTGCTCCCCCGGAAGTCCTGGTTCGCTGGGCAATTGTCTGACCAAAGGGTTAAGCCCCGAGGTTGGGGAGGCCAGGTTCAGGTTCAGCCTGACCTGGAGGGAAGGGCATCTGTAATCAGTGTCCTGACCGGTTTGTCTTCCAGGGGTACCCCTCCAAGGTGGGAGGGTGTAGAACTCTGGAAGGGGGTGCAGAGGGAGGGCGTCCTCGCCTCTGACCCCGGTGAAACCTGAGGGTTTAGACTCTAGGTTGAGAGGCTTGGAAACTTCGTGGTCGAGGGGGAATCCCTGCCAAAGAGAACAGCTGAATAGACGTAGGAAAAGTGCCGCCATTGATGTGTGTCTGGGGCTGACCTATAGTTTGTTGTTTCTGCTGAGGTAGAGGACTAAGGGACTTTGCTGTGTGCTGTGTCCCCCCAGCTTGAAGAGGAACTGTGCTGTGTGCTTTGTTTTTCCAAAGACAAGAGTCTCCAGATCCCAGGTGGTAGACCAGTTGATGGAGAGAGGTCCTGAACTGGTGGGAGAGTTGTGTTCTGGTGGGTGCTTCCCTGGGAGGGTGCGGAACACCAGAAGTAGAGGTATGGTGGGGCACTCTTGCCCGTGACCTCTGGTCAGCCTGACGGTGCGGACCCTAGGTTGGAGGATCAGTGTTAGTTTGCGACTACACTGAGAAGGAGAGTGGAGAATGGCTATTGTGTGCCAGGGGTTACTGCCCCCCACTCTGTGGATTGGCAAGGACCGGTGACATCTGGATGGACTAGGGCCTGGTCCTGGCCAAGGACAACTAGGGAGTACCAGTGGGGTATCCTAGTTGGGCCGGAGAGTTCTTTTTCAGAGGGAATCACTTGGGTTCAGAGTGGCGTAGAACCGGAGGGTGTCCCTGCCGTTGCCGGCCCGCGTCCGTGTTCTATAGCCCAAAGCAGGGAAGCCCATCAAGAGAGTGATTGGTCTGCCCTGCGTTTTGGCTGGAAGGGGGTTGTGTTGGACTTGGCCCATTTGGCAGGTGCACCCCGAAACCTTTTGCGTTCTTCTAGCCTTTTTCTGTAACCTGGTGTTGGTGATTTTAGGCCTCTGAGCACTTTAGCACTGGGGTCCAGTGTAAAGTGCGTGCGCTCTCTGTGTATGTGTGGTGAGATAGGCCTGCCCTCCCATTGGAATGCATGGGGGATATGTGTGTCCCTGGTAGTTCCTGGTGTGAGAGGAGTGCAGGGTCGAGTTTGGTATGTGCAAACTCGTGAGAATAAATGCTGCGCAATGGTGTGTGCAGATTTATGGTGACTGGTGGAGAAGTGCCACTTCTAGAAGTTGGCCTTTCTGTGTACTGTGTGTCTGCCAGCCTGATGTGGAGTACATGGCACCCAACTCACTGTAATCTTGGACGAGAAGAACAACCCCAAGGACAGGCTTCTAAACTGTCTCTCTGAGTTGGCTGAATGGATGCGCAAGCACTACCTTAAGCTAAATGCAGACAAATCAGAGATACTGCTGTTCGGAGGCCACACTCAACTGTGGAACGACACCTGGTGGCCCGAAGCCCTGGGTATCCCTCCTGCCCCGACATCAACAGCAAGGAATCTTGGAATAACTATTGACACCTCCCTCTCCATGAAAACTCATGTAGCCGCTATATGCGGTAAAGGCTTTGCAACTCTGAAGATGCTTAAAAGAGTCTTTCCATGGATTCCAATAGAGTGCAGAAGGATCCTAGTTCAGTCTCTCCTGATGAGTAGGCTGGCTTATGGAAACTCCCTGTTCGTAGGCATGGCAGAGTACCTATTCACCAAACTTCAAATGGTGCAGAACGCAGCAGCCAAGGCTATCTGCATGAAAAGAAAATTCGATTCGGCCACAAATTGTCTGCGTGATCTACACTGGTTGCCAATGAAGCAAAGAGCAACTTTTAAAATGTTGTGCATCACTCATAGAGCACTGCACAAGACAGGCCCTCTCATCCTTAGAAACAGGATTCAGTTCTACACTCCCACCAAAAACCTCCGCTCACAAATCTCAGCGCAAGCCAGCATCCCCCGGGTAAAGAGAGCCAGGATGGGTGAACGAGCCTTTTCCCACGTCGCTGCAAGGAAGTGGAACGAACTTCCCGTGGCCCTCCGACTCACAGAATGCCACCTGGCATTTAGGAAACAACTAAAAACCTTCCTTTTCCCCCACTCCGACTAAACCACCCAACTATGCCCACTGCACCCAAACTTTAGCAATCACAGCGCCGTGATATCCCTTTGGGATGATTGTTAGCGCTCTATAAGAAACCTAAATAAATAAATAAATAAATGTCTGGCTTGTGATTGACAGGAGCGGAAAGGGATGGGGAATTCCAGGAGCCAGGGTTAGTCTGCCTGGTGGTGAATGGAGAGATCTGCATGTAGATGGGAGGGAGGAGTTGTACCTGGGACCTGAATAGGGCTGTGCCTTCCCTCCACAATTCTGGCTCCACCTCCTGTGGTGGGTCTGATGTCCTTGGCCTGTCCTGTGAATAGAGAGGGGAGCTGAGCAAAACAAAGTGCTCCTGAACCAGTTGTATCTGGGCCTCCCCTTGCCCTACAGTTGTTGACAAAGGGAAAATGTAATATAAATATAAGGGGCTGTGTCCCCATGAAATGGTCAGTTCCTGTTCAGGCCTGGGTGCTGTTCCTGATGCTGAGGGGGCGTGCTGCTGCTGGGGCCCAGGAGGACCTGCCAGGAGGGCTGCCTCTCTGTGCCCAGGATTGCCCCCTGATTCCTAAAGACTTTCTTTTGGTTGCCCCTGGTGAGCGCTATACTTTCTCCAGGGAAGAGCACTGGACTCTTATGTGGGGGAGCGCTGGTGCCTAGCAGCATGCTGCTGCAGAGAGGGACGTAGGGACTCCCCCGAGTTTCCTGAGAGGGGCGGGTGCCCACCCCGCATCGGGGATACTTGGGCAGCCGAGCGGGAGCACACCCTGCGCTGCCGAGATGAGAGGAGCGGGTGCCCACCCCGCATCGTGCATACTTTGGCAGCCGAGCGGGAGCCCATCCTGTGCTGCCGAGAAGAGCGGGAGCCCACCCCGCTTAATGCCTAGTGAAATGGTGGGTGCCCACCCGCTTCTTGTTTTAATTAAAAGCGGAAGCCCACCCTGCTTATCTTAGCTTAAATAGCGGGTGCCCACCCCGCTGTCTATTTGGAATTAGGAGGGAGCCTACCCCTCTTGTGCCGCAACAAGGAAAGAAACTCACCCGAACGCGATCCACGGCCCGCCTGGTGGTGGGCAGGGCCGACGTGACGGAAGTGGGAAGGAAATGTGGCCGGAAGGAGGGCCGAGTACCGCAGGAGTGAAGGTGAGCGGGAGCTCCCCAGACGCCGCGAGCCTGCCCCCGCCGCACTAACGAAGCAGACGGCAGGGAAGAGGCTGTGTGCACCCAGGCGGGGCTCCCGTGAGCTTAGGAGAGCCCCGCGGTGCCAAACCGAGGCCGTCCAGGAGATGGATCCGCCGCCGGTAAAAGGACACCCGCCGAGAGCCGGTAAGAGGGGGCTCAAGGGTGTTCCCTTTTGTTTGCTTTCTGAGCAGACCTGCCGTTGCGGGCCGCTCCAACGAGAGGGGGCTGTGACTGTTTCATTATAGGCCCCCGTGGGGGCTTGGGGGCATTGTTGTTTGTTGCTCCCCATCCGCTCCTACGAGGGAGCAGATCAGTTTGGGAGGAGCCCCAGAGTGCCATGGTTCTTGGGGGCGAGAGTTAAGTTCCAGTGCCCATGTGGCTCCAACAGTGGGGCCATGTTTATTTTAAGAGCCCAGTGGGGCTCCAACAGGTGACAGGTTTATGTGAAGAGCCCCAGAGGGACCCGTGCTGGTCCCCATGCCTGGAGTCATATCGAGGCGCATTGTCGGTGCCTGGGCGGCCCCGCTTGGGAGGGGGGCTGCCCCAACGACAGGGGACATGTTTATTTTCAGAGCCAGATGGCTCCAACGTTGGGCACATTGATTTCAAGGGCCACTGAGAGCCCATGCGCCATTGGATTATTTACAGCTGCGCAGCAATTAGTGCCAGCTGCACCGTTTAGGCGCACAGTTCTTTCAGGGTCTTGTGAAGTCAGGAGTGAGATGCACTCCTTTGCCCCACACTTTCCCAGCTTCCAAGCAAGTAGTGGGCAGCTGCTACATTTAGGTTTGCGCAGTTGCGCACCTGGATTCTGCTGCTAGGCAGCGGGCCCTGACTTTTGGGACACAGGGCATTTGAGCCCCCTTTTTGAGATGGCCAGTTGGCCAGGGGGACTGTGAGGGTTGTAGGGCGCCAGGCCCTAATGTGATTTTGGGTTCTAGAAAATGTAATTCATGTAGTATGTTTTACGCACCCTGTGTTATACCTCTAAATGTGTTCTATGATGATGAGGTTGTTTTGCATATCATGGTTTATGCTAGTGAGATTATGTTCCACTGTGTGATTTATGCCCCTAATGTAGTTATACTTAGGAGGTTAGGGTCTAATGCTTTTAAACTTCTGAGAGAATTGCATAATGTGTTTATGCTGGTGAGGTTGGCGCAGAATGTAATTCGTGCCTGATGTGATACTGGGCATAATGTAGTTTATGTTACAGGCTGATGCTAAGTACAGTGATTACTAGTGTTTACTGAGTGAACGTTTATGATCTGTTTTACTTTTACTAAGTTCGCTTTGTGATGGTTCTGACAGTGGTCCCTGTGGCCCTGTCATGTGTATATAATCCCTTGTAAATATTGCCCAGTGCCAGTTGGCACAGTGTATATTGTGTGATTACTATTCTAATGTGTTATGAGAATACAAAGGCTATTTTTGATATAACCTTTTGTGGAGTTCCTTTTGTGGTGTGCCTGGGATGTTGTTGCTGTTGTGTGCGTGCGCAAATGCTTTACACATTGCCTCCGGGATAAGCCTGACTGCTCGTGCCAAGCTACCAAGGGGGTGAGCAGGGGTTATCTTTGGCGTGTAACTCCCTTGCCCTGACTTGAGTGGTGGTTTCTGCCTGGCTTTGGCGCAAGCCTTAGCCAACCAGAAATCCCATTTCTAACAACTCCTGACTCCTCCATGATCTAATGTAGTTGTGTAGCCTAGTAGTAGTTGAAAACGTGGGAATTCTCCAAGGCCTCCCTGAGTTGTTAAGTAGTAGTTAAGGGAGGAGTTTGAAAAATACAAAAATTCAGGAAGGATCATCATCGTTTTGAGGGTGGCAAATGGACCTACCCAAAATATTAGATGAGCTTTCCATCCCATGATATCTAAGGAGGGTTGTGAAATTCTCTACAGCACATAGATGCAGCTTTGTGGTGAGCCGGATACCAGGGCTGGCTGGCTGTAGCGGGCAATGGATGTTTCCCCGGAAGGCTGGAAGGGTGGGCCAGTTTTGCAGGGGTGAAGGGGTTGGTTTTGTTACTGGGGACCAGTTTTGCAACGGTGCTGCAATATCAGCCTCCCGTATCAAAAGCAGCTGTGCTTCACAAAGGGCTGCTTTGGGTTCCCAGTAGGTCCTGCCTGATACCCAGATATTTTATACTCTTTGTTGTCTCTGTAAAGGGGGTTCTAGTTTGCAAGAACACCACCAAATATGTCCTTCCCCCCAGCACAAGTTCCTCTGATTTATCAAGGTTTGTCAGAAACCCTGGCTCAACCTGGCATGCTTGTAGATATTTTGTTTCAGGTATTGCTGTGTAGAGATTGCTGTGGGTTCTCCAATCATAGGAGTTTATCATCAGCATAGGCAGGACTTTTCAAGGTGACTTGGTGCAGGGAGATCGCCTTGATTAATATTCCCCACATATATCTAGCCTGAATGTGTCCAAGAGGCCTAAAACCCATCAATAATAGGAGAGGTTGGCTCTGTCGGCTCCAGCTCAAATATCCCTCACCTGGCCGCCGGAACCCTCACTCCATTACATCTAGGAAAGTCTTGCTTTGCCAAAACAGGGCTTCTCATTTTTCTCCATAGAGCCAGAGCTGAGGGGCCATGCTCAATTGGTTGGGGTGCCAGTATATGAGTGCCCTGGGACCTTACACAGGTGCTGTATTACTCCTTCTTACTACCAGTGATCTCCTCCATGTCGGGGTTGTTTTGTCTGTGTTGCAGGAGATCCTCTACTATCTCTCTCTTATATCTGTCATCCCTGGCTAGCCTCAATGACATGGGTTAAGTCACCCCCTACAGCGATTCCCTCTTTGGCCTGAGCGTCTTGTAAGAAAGCTCAGGAAGCATTGCTGCCCCTCCCAATTGAAGGTAAGTATAAAGGGTTGACCCCACCAAGACTTTATGCCTTTAGATTGAAGCAGGTCTTGGATTATTCTAAAGATCTTGAGTTTCATGAGTGTGACCAATAAAAGATCCAAAATGTCCTGGATCAGTGATCCTTTGTAGGAAATTAGGCCTTCTTGCCTGGCCTTAGCCATTATGGCCTCTTTTTCCATGAAGACATACTCTTACCAGAACATCGGGAGACTGTTCGTTGTTTGGCGATCTCAGGGCTGCGTATGGGCTCAATCTAGCTTTGTTGGACCTCCTTTTGCTCTCTCCAGTAGGACATTGAACAGGTTGTCAACATATTGGTTGATGTCCTCCTCTTCCGCTTCTCAGGGTACCCCTCTAATGTGAAGATCATCATGGCTAGAGCAATTTTCCAAATTCTCACACTTCCCCTGCACGGCAAAACGTTGCTCTTCCAATTGGAGCATGCTTTGGTGCAATAATCAATTTGTGCATCTAGGTTTCCCTCTAGGAATGTTCTTTTATCATCTAGCTCACTAACATCTCTCCTAATTTTCTTCAGGTAACGCGGCAGCTTAACCATAACAGCTTTCAGTTCTCCTTTGATCTCCTGGAGGACTTGCATTAGAAAATCATAATTGATGCCTGGCTTATTTCTCTCTGAAGAGTAGGATAGTCTTCTACTTCTGCCTTGCTTGCTCCCCCTTTTGTAGCCCCAGCCTTCCAAGGAGCTCCCTGCTGTAGTTAGTCTTTGATGCTAGACTGTTTTGTTTCTGCCACTGGCCATCCTTCACTTTTATAGAGGGCCACCTTTGGGAGCTAAAAAATGCTGAACCACGTATGGAGCGATGCTCTCTTGCATATAGAGTTTAGTGCACAATGCCCATAGGGCTAAAAGAGCTTTAGCCCCCCAAATACCTCCCTGCCCACCCCCGGCATGTGTCTTAACCTGGGCTGATGCAGCTTCCAGGACACACGCAGTTCTTGAGCTGCTCTGGACTTGGCTAAGCAGTGCCCAGCACCTTATCTCAGCATCTTCTGAATATGTCACACTTCTACGGAAAAAGCTTTTGATCGGGTTGAATGGTCTTATTTATTTAAAACTTTGCAGTGGTTTGGGTTTGGTCCAACAATTTCCTCCCTAATTTCCTTCCTTTATTCTCGCCCTAGAGCAGCAATTTCTGCAAATGGCGGCTTATCTCCTTACTTCTCCTTAGGCAGAGGTGTCAGACAGGGTTGCCCGCTTTCACCTTTTTTGTTTAATCTTGCTTTAGAACCTTTCCTTTTGCGCCTCCGTCAAAATGATAGTATACATGGTTTTAATTTTCATACTGCTGACATTAAAATGGCCGCTTATGCGGATGATGTCCTATTATTTATCTCCCAGCCAGATACCTCTCTTCCTGCATTTTTGGATGAAGTCCATTCTTTTGCCCAAGTATCGGGTTATAAACTGAATAAGGATAAGTGTGAAATCCTACCACTGACTAAAGTGACTTTCAGGGATGATTTCTCCGCTTCAGGTTTTTCTTGGAGTCCTGATTATATTAAATATTTGGGCCTTAATTTTCATTCCTCCCTTTCTGGTACAATCGCTAAATGTATGGAAGACTGTATACAAAAATTAACCACTCTCACTAACAAATGGCATCCTCTCTATTTGTCCTGGTGGGGAAGATTAGACACGATTAAGATGATGCTCTCTCCCATTGTTTTGTTTACAATTTCCAATATACCACTTGCTATCCCCTTGAAATACTTCAAGAAAATAAACTCTATCTTATCTTCCTTTTTATGGGGGCACACAAAATCTCGTATGTCTTTGTTTAAGCTAATGCGTTCCAAAAAAGAAGGTGGGGTGAACTTCCCAAACTTTTCTTTGTACCATAAATCCTTTCTCTTGCGTCAAGTCTCTCATTGGATTGAAGATTCCTCATTATCCTCCCCTCTCTGGTTGACCTTGGAGAAGTCTTTTATTTCTCCCTTTTCCTTTAAAGAATATCTTATGTTCTCTCGCAGACCTCAGTCTGTTTCAACTCCTATTCTTAAATATACCTCCCAAATTTTTCCTGATGTTCCTGCTTTATCATTTTTTGATCAACCTATTTGGCATAACGCGTCCATCTTAATTAACAATAAGCCAATTTTTTGGAAATCCTGGAGAACTCGTGGCCTTATATGGGTGCGCCAATTGTTCCATCAGACTCAGATAATTTCCTTTGAATCAGTTGCCACTTCTTTCAATTTACCTCTCGCTTGTCGAACTAAATATTCGCTATTGACACATGCACTACAACAGGCCTACGATGCTCATCTTGGTTTGCATCTTTCATCTCCTCATATTCCCTCTGATACTACTTCCCTGCACTCTTTACTTATTAAGCACTCTAAGGCTGCTACGATATATGCTTTTCTTCACACTATCTCCTTTCCTCGCATTAAAACCACATTAGAGGAAGATTGGGAAAAAGATTTTGCAATTTCTTGGCCCATTGAGTTATGGGATAAGTTGTGGTTGAAGATACGTAAATCTTCCAGAGCTGCGAATACTACACAAACACTATTTTTTATTTATAATCGTTTACTATTTACACCACTTACTCTTCACAAACATTTTACGGAAGTATCTGACAAGTGTTGGTCCTGCTCCTCACCACATGCTGATCTTTTTCACATGCTTTTTAGCTGTCATTTTACTTTTTGCTTCTGGAAACAAGTTTGGTCTCAAATTAATAATTTTTTTTCGCCCACTCACTCCTTCTCTTTTTCACACATTTTTTTGGGGAGTCTCTCTCCCATCTGGAATCACTGCACCCGTAGCACTAGAATAATAGATTTGTTATTAGCAGTGGCATTCCAGCAAATTACTAAAAATTGGAAGGATTACTCCAAATTATCTTATAAGGCTTGGTGGTATGCTGTTTGCTATAATCACAGATAGGATACGACTTTTGTTTATCCCCTAACTTTAGCTGCTAAACGAAGAGACTTGTGGACTCCAGTTACAGTTTTTTTTTTATTTGAATGCTTGTACTTCTCTGTCTTTATCCCCGTTACAGCAAGAAGTCCCTAAACCTCCATAACTTCCGTTTTCTTATGCTTCTAATTTGTATTTTGTATCCCTTTTTATTGCCTCGTCTCATATCACTTGCCAGTTTTTGCTTATAATTATTTTCAACTATTGGTGTTTCATATCATTTTTGCCATTACTTACTCTACTATGTACTTTTACTTGTTAATTTTCTTGTTTCTCTTATTTTGTAATATTTGAACATATTCTTTCAATAAAATTTTCTCTGAACTGAATATGTCACACTTCTTTAAAAGAGCATTTACTGGTTAACAAGGCTTTATTTTTTTCACCAGTTCCCATACCCCTGCATCTCCACTCTACCTATTCCTTACATTTGTAAATTTGCTACCACAGTGGGAGAATGCATTTAGTGGAAAGTAAAGTTAGGCATGTCAAGAGGCTGAAAGTTTGTTGCAGGCTCAGCAATTTGTTTATATCCTCCACTCTCTATTCATGATTGATACCACAATAGCAATGGTTTAAATTATATCTGAAACTCCACTTGTCAACCATCAATAATGTGCTGAGTTACTCAGAGTGTCTGGGAATATATCCTGCATTCAGACAACCCACCCCTCATTCTCACAGCTCACCCATAACTTTCAATCTCACCCTGCCCTCACAACAATCACACTGCACTCACCCCTCTCACGATGCACTCACACTGTCCACCCAGCACTCATGCCATTTACTCTCCTCTCACCCTGCACTCACACAAGCACACTGCTCACCTGGAACTCACATCCCAATCCACTCACCTGTTACTCTCACTGCTTTCCCTCCACTCAATCTCAAACAGGCACATCACTCACCATCCATTCACTCCTACTGCTGTGCACTTTCACCTGCACTGAAACACAAATAGGCGCATCACTCACCCTGCACTCTCTCCTTTCATCCTACACTCACACAGGCTCATCACTCATCCTGCACTCACATAGGCGCCCCCCATCGCCACACAGCTCACCCTTCACTCACTTGGGCACACCACTCATGCACTCACACCACTCCAACAGACACATCACTCACCCTGGATTTACACCACTCAACCTGCACTTCCTTCTCTGACCCTGCACTCACACAGGCACACTGCCTAATCTGTACTCACCCAGGCACTCCTTTCAACCATCGCTCACACAGCTCACTATGCCTACACACAGGCACAATAGCCTGCCACAACTCACAAGGACACACCACTTACACTGCCCTAACTCCCCTCACCATTTGCTCACCTGCCACTTCTGCAACTCACTCTTTATTCTCACTGCTCACCCTGCACTCACACAGGCACACTGGCCACCAGGCATTCACACAGGCACATCATTTACTATGTAGTTACACCGCACTGTGCACTCACTCCTCTCACTATGCATGCAGCACACTCACATGAGCCCTCTGCTCACCTTGCACTAATGCAACTCACAATGTACTCACATCTGCACTCCTTTCATCCCACACATGCACCACTCACCCTGTACACACGTACACTTTTCAACATCACCCTGCACTTACATGAACACACATCTTATGCTGCACACAAGGATTGGTCTGAAGCTGTAGGGGTGAGATGGATTTGAGTGGTAATGTGGTACAGGAGAAAAAAGCAGGCTAAAGTTGAGGAAGAGAGAAGCAGGCTCAACAAGCTAAGAATGAAGCAGTACGGCAGGCTGTGGGATGGTGAGGGAACTGAGATGGACTTCAGGCCAGTGGTGCCATGTGGGTGTAGGAATTAGCACTGGCTCTAGAGGCACTTTTTAATCCTGCACCTTGCAGTCATTGGACTGCATAGGCACCTGCTGTTTTTAGTGTTGCTTAAGCCACAATGTAGATCAGCAATTGGGCCCTTTCGACCTCTATGGTGGTAATGCTCTGCAGAGGCAGGTTACGCCAGTGGAGAGCTGTCTGAGGCTGTGGGCACGAGCACCAGCTTCTGAAGGACACTGGGGCTCAAGCCCCAACAATAGAACAGCTGAGAGGCTGGGGCTCTTAAAGCACACCGAAGACTGGGCTCTGCACAGGAACACAGATGCCAGCATTGAGGTTTTGTGTTCATCTTCTCAATTAAGACACATTCAGTTGCTGCTGCTACACCGAGTGGCCAAAGGAGGGGTGGGGATTGCAGGCAACGCTATAACATTGGCCCTACAGCCCCTCAGGGCTGTATTTGTGGTAGGCAGTCATGTTTCAGGAAGCTTCAATGTTTTGGAGGTGTTTCAATGTTTGCCAGTTATAACTTGAATTCTAACATCTGAACATGAAATGCAGTCCTTGTCCTTTCAACTCTTCACTGATGAATATGTGATTGTTGCAAAACTGTTGCCAGAAAAGTCACAAACAAACTTGTTTTAAAATCTTTTACATAGTTGCCCATTGTCTTGTATGACACCTTAAGCTTTCCACTGACCACAACACTTCATTCTGGAATGTGTCGTTTTTATATATTGTAAATTGGTTCTGAAATTCCTAACATGCAAAGCGTTATTGTATAAAAAGCCATATTTGACAAAGAAGTCAAGCATTTCATAAGGACAAATGGATGCTATGATAAAACATTTCAGAAAGTGTATTAGTTCACTACTATAACTGATTGATCCACATGTGAATCTAAATATAAGCACCGTACAGCTATTTTAAGGAAGTGGACCTATTCAATCACATCATGCTTGTAGCAATCATTGACAAGTATATTTGCTATGATTTTGAATAGTGTATAAAGAAAATATTTTACATAGCTTCACCCAAAGGCAAAACAGGTATAGCAGGGGCAGCAGCACTGAAAGCTAACACAATCCAAACAGTTTCGATTAATGGGAGTGTGAATGGCAGTGTGTGAGTGTGACGAAAGAATGCAAGAGATATAGTGAGAACGAGCGGTAGAGTGTGTGAAACTACATGTGAGAGAATAATTGTGTGTGTGTGAATGCATGTTTGTGTGCAAGTGTGTGTCTTATGCATGAAAGTGTGCTGCTGGGCTGGCATACAGGAGGATATTCTTGCCTTATGGACAAGTACACTAATGGTATATGGATGGCAGTTGTTCCCAATGGCAAAATGCAGGCCCTGGCATGCTGCATGTAATTCTTAGCATATGAGGTGCATCCATTACAAAATATTGGAACTGACATTTGAGGTAATTCTAGTCATAAGAGACCTTGTACTCGTTTTATAGTTATTTGACGATGACAACATGCTGACCCTTGTATACTAGTGGTACTTTTTGGAGGTACCCCTGACTATGGATGGAGTTTTTTGGGCAAAATCCTGGTGCTGGCATATTGCATGTAATCCTTGGCATAGGGGGCTCACCCACTAAAAAATGCCCACCTTGGCATAGTACAAGACATTTCTGACTTAAGGCATTTGGAAAATGTGATCTACTCCTAGAAAAGACCAGGCTTCCCTTGTACACTATGAAAGTACTGGAATACCCATTCAGGGTCTATGGCATTTTAGCAAAATTGACCCTAAATTTAAAAACAGTTCTTGGGGGAGAAGCCAATTAAAAGATATTCAGCCATAACTAGTGATCAGAACTGGCAGGGTGCAGTGGGGGCAATATAAGAGCACAGTGTGCACTGTGTCTTCAGAAAGGCCAGGAGCAGAGCTTTGGCAATGAACTAACAGCATTGTCTAACCATAAAATAGATATAATTACTTACATTTCAAAAGTGGCTAAGCTTGTTTCTCTCTTCCCCCCACCTGTCTAAATTGAGTAATGAGGTCCAGGCTAGGCCAAAAGGTCTGTGAATCTGGCTCCCATGGCAGTGGGAAGCTGACCATGTGTGTGCTGCTGCAGTTGGAGAGAATGAACAGAGACAGTGGTTGGCGCATGAGAAAGGACTGGCATGAGGCTGTTGGGGCTGCAGCAACTGGTGCGTCCATGGCAGTGCTGGAATGAGAGGGCAGAACAAACTGCCTATTCTGCACAGCACAAATGTAAAGGGGGAAGAAATAAACAGGGACAGGCACCTTTGCAACAATATGGTGGCTGCCACTGTCATTTTTAATGAGTGAACCTCCTTATTGAGAAGCTCCATTCACCAATAGGATTACCTGTCAATAAAACCATGGTCCATGCTATAGTTAATGCACACAGTGGACAGTTCCTCATGCTGTAGAATATTATTAGCCAATACTATTACAGCATGGTAGAGGAGTCCTCCCATTGCAAACTGCCACATCATACATTCTTTTAGGCAAATAAACTCCTCTTTGGAGCCACAAGAATTACGACAAGAACTATTTCTGAATGGCAGCACACAACTTCTGCCCAATCAAATACTGTACTCAAGGTAACTCACATGTAGGCAGAGACAGAGCTCTTCTCTCAGGTATGCTTCTTAAACTCTTCTTCTGTTGATCAGATAAGGTCAGGTGACAGCTGCGGTGTGAAGGTAAAAAGTAAATCTCTGAATCCCAGAAGTTCTGAAGCACATCTATAAAATATGGTGCATTAAAAAAGGACATCACAAAACTGCACAAGTGTCTTAACTTTCTCAGACTAACACATGGAGTTATGTCATGGGTTATAGATGATTGGTCATTATCCAGAAGCAGAGCAGTTGTTTTATAACACTCTCAGTTTTATTCAAAATCACACAGTTTTTATTTCTTTCCTTTCATGCATTTATTGCCAATAATCTTGCACAGTTCTCATCTGCACCCATTGTGCCTTTGACTCCAAATTAAATCATAGTTAATGAATGACAGTGACTACATAGACTTAGGTACTGCACAGTGCACAGTCTTCCTGTAGGAATATTTATCCTATCTAGTAAATAGCATTTTCATGCAACATTAGATTATCCCTAAATTAATATGGGCTTTTTTATGGTTTGTTCTCTCCGCACATGTTTAGTGGATTCTGTTAAATGTGTCATTGCATTGATACTAAACTGATGCATATTTGTGTCTCAGTGTATAATCATTGAACTAAATATATATTCTTTCCAATAATTGTCTGTGTCTATACAGTACACATGTATAGTACTAGCCAATGCTCAGCCTTTATATGGTGAGCAGCATGAAAGTTTCATTTTCTTTTTTTCTGAAGAACAACTAAAGAGTAGATAGCAGGGAAAGCTGACTGGAGCCAGGAAAGTTATGAGACGTGATGCCCGCCTCACATCAGAGAAACCTGCCCTATGTCCTCAAGAGCTTTCGTGCGGCCTGAAGAGTAGACAGTTGTCAAGAGACCTGAACATGAGACAGGAGATCTAAATAGGGAAAGCTGATGAAGGCCTTATGGTCACAACAACAGACCCGCTAGAAGAGTTCACAGGAAAAAGGGAACTCCAACCACAGTATCTGAAGTGGCAGTACATTAGGGCATCCTATCATTGGCAGCAAAATTGAAAGCCTCACCACTAGCCCTTACTGTGTGCCTGGCACACCTGCATTACTTCCAACCCCCAAACGATTTTAGACCCTTGCTTCCCTCGCTATTGCTCAATGATTGCTCTGTCACAATTCCAGCAGTATCATGCAGTTCACTAGAAGACACATCAAACAAATCAAATTCCAAATTTAATCACCCTTTAATCTCCTGACCACACAGGAGTTCATCAAGGCTGCATAAGCTTGTAGGCCAGCACAATCACCGGCAGACCCTTGCCCTGCTCATATATGTAAGAATATCCTCACCAATAGCTCTGCAGCTAATCCAGCCAGGACTATCAACTCCTTGGATAGAGGCCTTTTCCCAAAAGAACTCCCTAAAACAAAGGGACCTTCAAACAAGAGCTCCTTCTAACTCTCAGCCAATACCCAACTGTTTCTAGGCAAAAAGACTGCGAGATCGGCTTTAAGACAAATATTTACATTCATCGAAGAAAGTAACCTTCTCTCAGATTACCAAAACAGATTCTGGTATGGCTGTGGCACAAAAACAGCACTGATTTACACACAGGATGTTTTAAACACTGCAATGAATTAAAAAGGAGTACTGGCACGTCTATGAATTGACCTCTCCTTTGCTTTTGTTTCTGTTCATCCCTACAGGGACTTGGGCCTCTCCTTTGCCTTTGTTTCTGTTCTTCTCTAGAGGGACTTAGATAATATCTTTTTATATGTAGACTAGCTCGAGCTCTACTATCGAGGCTGTAACCTCTGCCATAATAATCCCTACAAGGCAACTTTTATTCCCAGCTTTTCAATAACAGCCTGCTGCATTCCTGCATGGATGTGTCTCAATAAGCTACATATATGGGAACTGCTCAATGTGGTGCATTAAAACTAACTATTGAATTTTTATTTAGTGTAGCACAGTTGTGTGGCAGTACAGTTAAAGGCAGCAACATCGCCAACTCATTGGCACACATTTAATCTCAGGAAGATGGAATGATGTTTTGGGAACTGAACTTATGATTTAATAACACAAAAGGATGATGGGCGAAATGCTGAATATTGTCAAAACATTCACCTCCAGTCACAGATTTGGGTTAAATCCACCGTTTTTTTCTCACTATACCACCCCTCTTTGGACCCAGTCTGTGATTTATCAGTTCAACACATAAACCTAACGAATGGTAACCCACAAAGCAGTCCTTAACTTGTAAAACAATAAATGCCGGTGCTCAATGTTTTGCTCAGGAGCACATGCCAGGCAATTTCAAATGTCAGGAGAGATGAATACTAAGACTGCCTACACATTATTTTAACACGTGCCACTTTCATTCTCCACCAGTCGCTTCCCAACCCTTGAAGGCTCTTCTTCATTTTTGCTTTCTCCCTTTGCCACAATTTTCCCTCTTTCTCTTCCCCCACTCCCCCTTTTGTTTTTCTCTCTCTCTTGTTCTGGAACAAAGTCTGATGAGGAAACAAAAGTGCTAAACCCCAATAATGAGTGCAAGTCGGCTCCACCTGCAACCTCAGGCTCAAATTCAGCACTGCCACTACACATAATATTTTGAGACCTGTTAATATTGGCAGCTTTCCCCATGAAAATTCTGCAAAATCCCACTGGGTAATCTAAAATTGTACCTTCAGGCAACAATGAGCCAGGAGCCCTTTTCTGGACTCGCAATGATAAATATTTCACAAGCAAAGTGTCCTGCCACAGAAGAAATCATTGAATTGAAAAAAAGGGTGTGCTCTTCAAATAACTTTGCGACAACCTGTCTCATGCACTTTGCATTAAAATCTGTTATTGAGTTGGCACTGCATTTTATCTGCCTTTCAAAGATCAGTGTGAGTAGCCTAGGTACAGTGTCAACTCTCCAAAAAATGTTCATTATAATATCAGGCTTGTCCCAAATATATTTAAATTGCAGTTTGTCACTTCCTTTTCTCAAATTGGCTATGAGGATAGCTCTGACCCCATTTCTGGAACTTTTTGTCCTGCCCAAATGCTGAAGTTCAGCTCTAGTTGTGCCCCTGTATAGAGTTATTCTCCCTCTCCCAGAGACACATGTTCTTCCTTGTTGGTCCATCTTGTGATAAGTAAGTTGCTGTCTCCGAGGCCAAAGCGGGCTGGCAGCGCCACTCAGGTTGGCATGCCTATAACAGGGTCTGTCATGCTTTCTCGGTCTGTTTTGTTCCCTCTGCCTCTGGAGCCCCTGACATGTGCTCCTCTTGTGTAGGGCGATTGCCCACACCCCAGCTCATCCAAATCTTCAGACCCCTCAAGCATCTCACTGCCAAACGGGTTCCTTTGAGTTTGTGCACAGACTCTCTGCTGCTAACCTCTCCATTCCAGAAGCACTGTTCTGAGTTCATCTTTCTTTCCTCAGGGGCACCCAAGTAAGAAGCCACTGACTTATGCAGCTTCTCCAGTACAAGCTTCTGTGCGAGGGCATTCTTCTTGATTCTGCAAAGAGCATCTCTGTCTCTACAGTAGGAGAACGAGGCCAAACTCCTCCCATGCAACAGGGTCTAAGGCATCCTCCCAGAGGCCTGACTGGTACCTCATGCCTTCTCCTTGGTCAGCTGCTCTCTCCAACAATTAGTCTCTCCATCTCGGTCCCGTCTTCTCTCAGCCCCCCCACCCGAGCTCCACTTGGTCTTAGATGTAGCAGCAATCACACCTTGCTCCTACCTTATGCCTCTGCATCCAGATGGCTAGGTGTTAGAAGGCGACCCCAGGGGAGTCAGGGAGGTTACCTGAACACCCTGAGACCGACCCTCGGGGTAACGTAGCCGGGCACTGGTGGGAGACTCCTCAGGGGAAGAGTCTCGTATCTAGGATCGCACACACGGCACCACACGACAAAGAGACACCACACGGTAGGTTCTTGGGAACAGATCTTTTATCTACTCAGCTACGTCGGATCTTTATGATCACCAAGGTGTATATGTACAAATAGAGCACGGTCTCAGAGAGTCTCGGTAGGGAAAAGGGGGTAGCGGGACAGTCTTTGGGGATCCGGATCAAATGCAGGGGCGTACCCAACGCACAGCTCACAATCTTCGAGCTGGGAGATACGCTGTGGTCCAGCCGGACCGAGGGAGTCTTTAGGAGCCGCGAGTCACTCAGAAGGCCTCAAGCACAAGGTCGGAGGTCTTACGATCTTCAGGGGAGCCGCGAGCCACTCAGCAGGGCTCAAGCACCAGTTCGGAGGTCTTACGATCTTCGGGGGAGCCGCGAGTCACTCAGCAGGGCTCAAGCACAAGTTCGGAGGTCTTACGATCTTCGGGGGAGCCGCGAGGCACTCAGCAGGGCTCAAGCACAAGTTCGGAGGTCTCACGATCTTCAGGGGAGCTGCGAGTCACTCAGCAGGGCTCAGAGGTTCCAAGGTTGCAAGGAAGCCACGACCACGTCAGCAGGGCTCTCGTCGTTCCAGAGTCGAATCTGCCAGATAGTCCCAGAGCACCCCTTGTTATAGGTCAACTCCTCTTTGATGTCCAGGGTCCGTGTAGGCAGGGGTCTTAGCGCATGGGGGCCGCTCGTTGGAGTTTCCTGCCATGTTGTCCTTTGATCCCTTTCAGGGCCGGGTCGGGAGGAGTCCCAGACACCCAGCAGGCGTGGAGCCAGCCCTCAGGGAGGCCGGAGGGCCGATCGAAACACATCTCCCGAGGGGAGGCCAGAGGTGCGATGGAAACTGCTCCTCCCTCTCTCACTCCATGGGAGCGCGATGTTCCCCAGCCGGGGCGGCGCCTCTAGGCCTGGGTTGTGCTGGGGCCGGGCGGCCATCGTAGGTGCATGAAGTGGGCACGCGGGCCCTGTGGTGCTGGGAAGATGGAGGGCACAGACAGGGAAGTCCGGGTCGGGTGTGTGTGGGTCCTGGCGGGCAGGACCGGCTAGGCCGTGTACTGAGGGACTGAATGAGGTGTACGGGTCAGGGGGTGTGGCTAGGGGTCAGGAATGGCCATGCCACAAGGCCGGGTCTAACACGCGTCCACCCCAGCTGAAAGCCGGAGAGAACTACCCATCCTGTTGGGGGTCTCTTCGCTGAGGCGGAAGAACCGGGAGAGGCTGTCAGCGTTGGCGTGGTCAGTACCAGGGCGGTGCTCTACGGTGAAATCCATCCCCTGGAGGGAGATTGACCACCGCAATAGTGTGGGGTTTTCCCCTCGCATCTGCATGAGCCATCGCAGGGGGCGATGGTCGGTTTGGACTTTGAAATGGGTGCCGAACAGATAGGGTCGTAATTTCTTGAGGGCCCAGACTACGGCGAACGCCTCACGCTCAATGGTGCTCCATTTCTGTTCTCTGGGTAACAGCCTTCGGCTGAGGAAGGCTACGGGCTGGTCTAGGCCTTGGTCATTCACCTGTGACAGGACTGCCCCAATGCCATGCTCGGAGGCATCTGTTTGTACCACAAACTCCTTGGAGTAGTCGGGGGCCTGGAGCACGGGGGCATTACACATGGCCGCTTTCAGGGCATCGAACGCCTCCTGGCAGGCAGAGGTCCACTGCACTTTCTTGGGCTGTTTCTTCGACGTGAGTTCCGTGAGGGGACCGACAAGGCTGCCGTACCCCCGGATGAACCTCCGGTAGTAGCCGGTGAGGCCCAGAAAGGCTCGGACCCCCGTTTGGGTAGTGGGTGGTTCCCAGGCTAGGATGGCGTCGATCTTAGGCTGCAGAGGGGCGACCTGCCCACTTCCGACTCGGTGCCCTAGGTAGACCACCGAACCTTGCCCAATCTGACATTTGCTGGCTTTTACTGTGAGGCCTGATTGGCGCAGGGCCGTTAGCACCCTCCGTAGGTGCTGGAGGTGCTCACTCCATTCGGAACTGAAAACCGCGATATCGTCTATATATGTGGCGCTGAACTTTTCCAGCCCGCCCAGGACTCTATTTACCAGTCGCTGGAAGGTGGCTGGGGCATTTTTCATCCCGAAGGGCATCACGCGAAAGCGATAGTGCCCATCCGGGGTGGAGAAGGCGGACCGCTCCTTGGCTCCTTCTGTGAGCGCAATTTGCCAGTACCCGCAGGTTAAATCGAATGTGCTGAGGAAATGAGCCGACCCGAGACGGTCAATGAGCTCGTCTGCTCGGGGAATGGGGTGAGCGTCGGCTCGGGTGACTTCATTGAGTCCCAGGTAGTCCACACAGAATCGGAGTTCTGGGGCGACACCGGGGGCCGCTGCTTTCGGGACCAGTACCACAGGGCTGGCCCAGGGGCTGTCTGAGGGTTCGATCACCCCCAAGGTCAACATCTTCGAGACCTCGGCCTGAATGCAGGACCGGACTCGATCGGGGACTCGGTAGGCTTGTTGCTTCACCGGCGGGCTGTCTCCAGTGTCCACGTCATGGACACACCAGTCGGTGACTTTGGGGACGCGAGAGAATAAGTCGGGGAACTGCCCTAAGAGCTGGCGGCAGTCCTCGCGTTGCTGGGAAGTGAGGGATGGAGAGAGGTTCACTCCTTCCACTGAGCCATCCTTCTCCTTGGTACACAGGAGGTCAGGGAGGGGATCTGACTCCTCCTCGGCCCCGTCATCGGTGGCCAGCAGCAGACTCAGCTCCGTCCGCACGAAGTGGGGCTTGAGGCGGTTCACGTGAAGGACCCGAAGGGGGTCCCGAGGTGACTGGACGTCCACCAAGTACGTGACCGGGCTCTTCCGCTCAATGACTTTGAAGGGCCCGGTCCATTTATCTTGGAGGGCGCAAGGTTTCACGGGGGCCATGCCCCATACCTGCTGGCCCGGCTGGAACTCGACCAGAGTGGCATTCTGGTCGTACCAGCGCTTCATTTCCTCTGGCTCGCCTCCAGGTTGGCCTCGGCCAGTTCTCGAAACTTCCTAGTCTGGTTTCGAAGGGTCAGAACGTATCGGAACACATCTCAGGGGGGGCCTCGGGGCGCCGCCTTCCACCCTTCCTTGACCAGGCTGAGGGGCCCCCGGACGGGGTGCCCGTAGAGTAACTCAAAGGGGCTGAACCCCAAGGATTTCTGGGGAACTTCCCGGTAGGCGAACAAAAGGCAGGGGAGCAGGACGTCCCACTTGCGCCGGAGGGGCTCTTCCAGGCCCGCGATCATCCCCTTCAGAGTCCGGTTAAACCGCTCTACTAGGCCATTTCCTTGGGGGTGGTACGGTGTGGTGAACTTATAGGACACTCCACATTGTTGTCACAGGGACGTCATGTATTTGGAGATAAAATTCGTCCCACGATCGCTTACGACCTCACGGGGAAAACCCACACGGGAAAAGATCCCCATCAACGCCCGGCCCACCACGGGGGCGGTGATGGTGCGTAGGGGAATGGCCTTCGGGTATCAGGTGGCATGGTCCACTAGGATGAGGATGAAGCAGTGACCTTGTGAGGTTGGGGGGTCCAGGGGCCCCACGATGTCGATCCCGACCCGTTCGAACGGGCTATTGACGACAGGGAAGGGTTGGAGGGGGGCCTTGCGCTTTCCTCCACTTTTCCCACTAGCCTGGCACGTGGGACAGGACTTGCAGTGGGTTTCTACATCTGCTTTCATTTTAGGCCAGTAAAAGTGAGTCACTAGGCGACTGTAGGTTTTGTCTTGGCCCAAGTGGCCTGCGAGGGGAACATTGTGGGCCAAGCCCAGGAGGAAGTCTCGGAAGCGTAGGGGTACCACCAGCACCCGGGCTGATCCTAGCTCCACCGACTTCTGCTCGCTGTACAAAAGGTCATTTTCCCAATATAGCCGGTGTGTTCCTGATTGGTCGCCCGCGGCTTGGGCCTCTGCTTGCTGCCGGTGTCTGACCAGGGAGGGACAGGTAGCTTGCTCCTGGCAGAACTCCTCTCGGGAGGGGCCCCCCTCGTGGCACCACTGGGCCAACTCGGGCAGATCGCCTAACTCTGCGATCTGTGCGGGGTCAGACGGTAGGGGTTCGTCGCTGGTGACTGATTCTCCACGTGGGAAGATGTGGGGGACCTCGGCTGGGACAATCCTGTCCTCGTTGGCAGGTGCGTCTTCGACTTCCCCAAGGGGGGGCAGTCGGGCCGCCATAGATCGGGTGGTGGCGCACACCCACTCGGGGAGACCCATCATCCCTAGGTGGGCCTTGTGCTTGACTTGCTTCCAGGGGGAACTTTCCAGGTCGTACCCCAGGAGACAGTCGACCGGCTGGGAGGTTCTTACTGCTACTTTCAATTTACCGACCACTCCGCCCCATTCAAAAGGCACCAGGGCTACCTTACAGAGACTCTCAGTGTTGTCAGCTGCAATTACAGGGCAAAATAGATTGGGGAGGATCTGGTCTTCGTGGACTAAGTGGCTGAGGACACCGGTGATGCTCGCCCCGGTGTCACGAAGGGCCTCTACCTGTTGGCCATTGATCGTCACTAGCTGTTCGTATTTCTTCGTGTTGGAGGGCAGGAGGCTCCCAGGGACCATTTCTCTGTCTCCTAATGATACCAAGGCCATGGCGGCGGGTTCCCATTCTATGGTCTCCTCAATCTCCTCCCCTAGGGCTACATTGGCTATCTGTCTGGCTGGGGGGGCTGTAGTGGGGACGCGCAGGGCCATGGGGCATTCGGGGTCATTGGCGTAATGCCCGGGCTTCTGGCAACGGAAACAAGTGATGGTCACCCGGTGCCCCCGTCTCACGGGTGGACCGGATATAGCTGGAGGGGGTGCCAGGAAGTGCGGAGATGGGCTTTTCAGAAGACTGGACTGGGATTCCCTCTGCCCTCCCTGGTTCCCCCCCCTCTCTGGCGGGGTGGTCCCTGACTGGCTCGGGGGTATTCTCCTACAGGGCCCCGGGAGACCCGGGTGTTGGTCCAGCGATCCGCCTCGACAGCCAGCTTCCTTGGATCCGTGAGCTTGCTGTCGAGCAGATGCTGGCGTAGCTCCACAAAGCAGTTCACCGCCAGGTGTTCCCATAACATGAGGTTGGTTAGTTCGTCCAGAGTGGTTACTTTGCTGCCCTTGATACACCCGTCGAATGCACGGCTGAAAAAGTTCACATACTCCACCCACGTGGTGCCGGGGATCTTCTTGCAGTCCCGGAACCGCTGGCGGTACATCTCCGGGGTGAGGCCGTACCTTGTGAGGAGGGCCTCCTTCATGTGGCTGTAGGAGGTCTGCATGGAGGATGGTAGGTCGAGCAGGGTGTCTCTCCCCTCGCTCAAAAATCGGCCCCACAACCCGGCCCCCCAATCTTTCTGCGGGACTCGGTGGGAGGTCATGGTGACCTCGTAGGCCTTGAACCATTGTTGGATGTCATTGTTTTTGTAATATTCCTTGACCACATCTTTGGGGATGTGGACCTTCTGTTCCGCCGGTGGTGGCACCCCCCGGTTCTTCGGGGGTCGAGCTTCTTCGCTCCTTGCCTTGAGCTCGATTTCTTTCATGCTGCGTTCGTGCTCCAGTTGAAGTCTTCGTCCTTCATGCTCTCGTTGGAGTTTCTTCTCTTCCAGTTCGCCTTGTACTCGCATCTGTTCCACTGCTAGCTTCTTCTCAGCTAATTTCAACTCGCCCTCAATCTTCAGTTAGGCCAGTTCGAGTTCGTGATTACGACTTCTCTCTCTGTCTGCGAGTTCTTCCGGGGATAGACCCCCGTCTGGTACGAAGCTTCATACCTGGTTGCTGCTGCTTTCTCTTGGGGAGAGTCCAGCTTCGTCGTGGAGCTCCACCGCTCCTTCTGGGCGGGGGGCTCCGGATTCCACCCAAGCTTTCAGTGCCTTCTGCATATCTTCTTTGGTGTTGAGACCAGTAGTAGCGATTTTTAGTTCTTTGCAGAATTGCTTCAGTTCTTTGTGCGTGTACTCTTCCAGTTGTTCCGCCTGGAACACAGCACTCGCGTTGGTTTCTGTGAGACTCATGGCGTTTTCTTCTGCCGTTTTTGCCGGTAGTGCGTCAGCCGCTTACGGTACGATCTCTAGATGATGGGCCCGAATCCCGTCGCTTGCCACCAATGTTAGAAGGCGACCCCAGGGGAGACAGGGAGGTTACCTGAACAGCCTGAGACCGACCCTCGGGGTAACGTAGCCGGGCACTGGTGGGAGACTCCTCAGGGGAAGAGTCTCGTATCTAGGATCGCACACACGGCACCACACGACAAAGAGACACTACACGGTAGGTTCTTGGGAACAGATCTTTTATCTACTCAGCTACGTCGGATCTTTATGATCACCAAGGTGGATATGTACAAATAGAGCACGGGCTCAGAGAGTCTCGGTAGGGAAAAGGGGGTAGCGGGACAGTCACTCAGCAGGGCTCAAGCACCAGTTCGGAGGTCTTACGATCTTCGGGGGAGCCGCGAGTCACTCAGCAGGGCTCAAGCACAAGTTCGGAGGTCTTACGATCTTCGGGGGAGCCGCGAGTCACTCAGTAGGGCTCAAGCATAAGTTCGGAGGTCTCACGATCTTCAGGGGAGCCGCGAGTCACTCAGCAGGGCTCAGAGGTTCCGAGGTTGCAAGAGAGCCGCGACCACGTCAGCAGGGCTCTCGTCGTTCCAGAGTCGAATCTGCCAGATAGTCCCAGAGCACCCCTTGTTATAGGTCAACTCCTCTTTGATGTCCGGGGTCCGTGTAGGCAGGGGTCTTAGCGCCTGGGGGCCGCTCGTTGGAGTTTCCTGCCATGTTGTCCTTTGATCCCTTTCAGGGCCGGGTCGGGAGGAGTCCCAGACACCCAGCAGGCGTGGAGCCAGCCCTCAGGGAGGTCGGAGGGCCGATCGAAACCCATCTCCCGAGGGGAGGCCAGAGGTGCGATGGAAACTGCTCCTCCCTCTCTCACTCCATGGTAGCGCGATATTCCCCAGCCGGGGCGGCGCCTCTAGGCCTGGGTTGTGCTGGGGCCGGGCGGCCATCGTAGGTGCATGAAGTGGGCACGCGGGCCCTGTGGTGCTGGGAAGATGGAGGGCACAGACAGGGAAGTCCGGGTCGGGTGTGTGTGGGTCCTGGCGGGCAGGACCGGCTAGGCCGTGTACTGAGGGACTGAATGAGGTGTACGGGTCAGGGGGTGTGGCTAGGGGTCAGGAATGGCCATGCCACAAGGCCGGGTCTAACACGCGTCCACCCCAGCTGAAAGCCGGAGAGAACTACCCATCCTGTTGGGGGTCTCTTCGCTGAGGCGGAAGAACCGGGAGAGGCTGTCAGCGTTGGCGTGGTCAGTACCAGGGCGGTGCTCTACGGTGAAATCCATCCCCTGGAGGGAGATTGACCACCGCAATAGTGTGGGGTTTTCCCCTCGCATCTGCATGAGCCATCGCAGGGGGCGATGGTCGGTTTGGACTTTGAAATGGGTGCCGAACAGATAGGGTCGTAATTTCTTGAGGGCCCAGACTACGGCGAACGCCTCACGCTCAATGGTGCTCCATTTCTGTTCTCTGGGTAACAGCCTTCGGCTGAGGAAGGCTACGGGCTGGTCTAGGCCTTGGTCATTCACCTGTGACAGGACTGCCCCAATGCCATGCTCGGAGGCATCTGTTTGTACCACAAACTCCTTGGAGTAGTCGGGGGCCTGGAGCACGGGGGCATTACACATGGCCGCTTTCAGGGCATCGAACGCCTCCTGGCAGGCAGAGGTCCACTGCACTTTCTTGGGCTGTTTCTTCGACGTGAGTTCCGTGAGGGGACCGACAAGGCTGCCGTACCCCCGGATGAACCTCCGGTAGTAGCCGGTGAGGCCCAGAAAGGCTCGGACCCCCGTTTGGGTAGTGGGTGGTTCCCAGGCTAGGATGGCGTCGATCTTAGGCTGCAGAGGGGCGACCTGCCCACTTCCGACTCGGTGCCCTAGGTAGACCACCGAACCTTGCCCAATCTGACATTTGCTGGCTTTTACTGTGAGGCCTGATTGGCGCAGGGCCGTTAGCACCCTCCGTAGGTGCTGGAGGTGCTCACTCCATTCGGAACTGAAAACCGCGATATCGTCTAGATATGTGGCGCTGAACTTTTCCAGCCCGCCCAGGACTCTATTTACCAGTCGCTGGAAGGTGGCTGGGGCATTTTTCATCCCGAAGGGCATCACGCGAAAGCGATAGTGCCCATCCGGGGTGGAGAAGGCGGACCGCTCCTTGGCTCCTTCTGTGAGCGCAATTTGCCAGTACCCGCAGGTTAAATCGAATGTGCTGAGGAAATGAGCCGACCCGAGACGGTCAATGAGCTCGTCTGCTCGGGGAATGGGGTGAGCGTCGGCTCGGGTGACTTCATTGAGTCCCAGGTAGTCCACACAGAATCGGAGTTCTGGGGCGACACCGGGGGCCGCTGCTTTCGGGACCAGTACCACAGGGCTGGCCCAGGGGCTGTCTGAGGGTTCGATCACCCCCAAGGTCAACATCTTCGAGACCTCGGCCTGAATGCAGGACCGGACTCGATCGGGGACTCGGTAGGCTTGTTGCTTCACCGGCGGGCTGTCTCCAGTGTCCACGTCATGGACACACCAGTCGGTGACTTTGGGGACGCGAGAGAATAAGTCGGGGAACTGCCCTAAGAGCTGGCGGCAGTCCTCGCGTTGCTGGGAAGTGAGGGATGGAGAGAGGTTCACTCCTTCCACTGAGCCATCCTTCTCCTTGGTACACAGGAGGTCAGGGAGGGGATCTGACTCCTCCTCGGCCCCGTCATCGGTGGCCAGCAGCAGACTCAGCTCCGTCCGCACGAAGTGGGGCTTGAGGCGGTTCACGTGAAGGACCCGAAGGGGGTCCCGAGGTGACTGGACGTCCACCAAGTACGTGACCGGGCTCTTCCGCTCAATGACTTTGAAGGGCCCGGTCCATTTATCTTGGAGGGCGCAAGGTTTCACGGGGGCCATGCCCCATACCTGCTGGCCCGGCTGGAACTCGACCAGAGTGGCATTCTGGTCGTACCAGCGCTTCATTTCCTCTGGCTCGCCTCCAGGTTGGCCTCGGCCAGTTCTCGAAACTTCCTAGTCTGGTTTCGAAGGGTCAGAACGTATCGGAACACATCTCAGGGGGGGCCTCGGGGCGCCGCCTTCCACCCTTCCTTGACCAGGCTGAGGGGCCCCCGGACGGGGTGCCCGTAGAGTAACTCAAAGGGGCTGAACCCCAAGG
This sequence comes from Triturus cristatus, assembly GCF_964204655.1. Classification (NCBI taxonomy): domain Eukaryota; kingdom Metazoa; phylum Chordata; class Amphibia; order Caudata; family Salamandridae; genus Triturus; species Triturus cristatus. Next base: position 466,952,396 of record NC_140592.1, read on the forward strand.
ATTTCTGGGGAACTTCCCGGTAGGCGAACAAAAGGCAGGGGAGCAGGACGTCCCACTTGCGCCGGAGGGGCTCTTCCAGGCCCGCGATCATCCCCTTCAGAGTCCGGTTAAACCGCTCTACTAGGCCATTTCCTTGGGGGTGGTACGGTGTGGTGAACTTATAGGACACTCCACATTGTTGTCACAGGGACGTCATGTATTTGGAGATAAAGTTCGTCCCACGATCGCTTACGACCTCACGGGGAAAACCCACACGGGAAAAGATCCCCATCAACGCCGGCCCACCACGGGGGCGGTGATGGTGCGTAGGGGAATGGCCTTCGGGTATCAGGTGGCATGGTCCACTAGGATGAGGATGAAGCAGTGACCTTGTGAGGTTGGGGGGTCCAGGGGCCCCACGATGTCGATCCCGACCCGTTCGAACGGGCTATTGACGACAGGGAAGGGTTGGAGGGGGGCCTTGCGCTTTCCTCCACTTTTCCCACTAGCCTGGCACGTGGGACAGGACTTGCAGTGGGTTTCTACATCTGCTTTCATTTTAGGCCAGTAAAAGTGAGTCACTAGGCGACTGTAGGTTTTGTCTTGGCCCAAGTGGCCTGCGAGGGGAACATTGTGGGCCAAGCCCAGGAGGAAGTCTCGGAAGCGTAGGGGTACCACCAGCACCCGGGCTGATCCTAGCTCCACCGACTTCTGCTCGCTGTACAAAAGGTCATTTTCCCAATATAGCCGGTGTGTTCCTGATTGGTCGCCCGCGGCTTGGGCCTCTGCTTGCTGCCGGTGTCTGACCAGGGAGGGACACGTAGCTTGCTCCTGGCAGAACTCCTCTCGGGAGGGGCCCCCCTCGTGGCACCACTGGGCCAACTCGGGCAGATCCCCTAACTCTGCGATCTGTGCGGGGTCAGACGGTAGGGGTTCGTCGCTGGTGACAGATTCTCCACGTGGGGAGATGTGGGGGACCTCGGCTGGGACAATCCTGTCCTCGTTGGCAGGTGCGTCTTCGACTTCCCCAAAGGGGGGCAGTCGGGCCGCCATAGATCGGGTGGTGGCGCACACCCACTCGGGGAGACCCATCATCCCTAGGTGGGCCTTGTGCTTGACTTGCTTCCAGGGGGAACTTTCCAGGTCGTACCCCAGGAGACAGTCGACCGGCTGGGAGGTTCTTACTGCTACTTTCAATTTACCGACCACTCCGCCCCATTCAAAAGGCACCAGGGCTACCTTACAGAGACTCTCAGTGTTGTCAGCTGCAATTACAGGGCAAAATAGATTGGGGAGGATCTGGTCTACGTGGACTAAGTGGCTGAGGACACCGGTGATGCTCGCCCCGGTGTCACGAAGGGCCTCTACCTGTTGGCCATTGATCGTCACTAGCTGTCCGTATTTCTTCGTGTTGGAGGGCAGGAGGCTCCCAGGGACCATTTCTCTGTCTCCTAATGATACCAAGGCCATGGCGGCGGGTTCCCATTCTATGGTCTCCTCAATCTCCTCCCCTAGGGCTACATTGGCTATCTGTCTGGCTGGGGGGGCTGTAGTGGGGACGCGCAGGGCCATGGGGCATTCGGGGTCATTGGCGTAATGCCCGGGCTTCTGGCAACGGAAACAAGTGATGGTCACCCGGTGCCCCCGTCTCACGGGTGGACCGGATATAGCTGGAGGGGGTGCCAGGAAGTGCGGAGATGGGCTTTTCAGAAGACTGGACTGGGATTCCCTCTGCCCTCCCTGGTTCCCCCCCCTCTCTGGCGGGGTGGTTCCTGACTGGCTCGGGGGTATTCTCCTACAGGGCCCCGGGAGACCCGGGTGTTGGTCCAGCGATCCGCCTCGACAGCCAGCTTCCTCGGATCCGTGAGCTTGCTGTCGAGCAGATGCTGGCGTAGCTCCACAAAGCAGTTCACCGCCAGGTGTTCCCATAACATGAGGTTGGTTAGTTCGTCCAGAGTGGTTACTTTGCTGCCCTTGATACACCCGTCGAATGCACGGCTGAAAAAGTTCACATACTCCACCCACGTGGTGCCGGGGATCTTCTTGCAGTCCCGGAACCGCTGGCGGTACATCTCCGGGGTGAGGCCGTACCTTGTGAGGAGGGCCTCCTTCATGTGGCTGTAGGAGGTCTGCATGGAGGATGGTAGGTCGAGCAGGGTGTCTCTCCCCTCGCTCAAAAATCGGCCACACAACCCGGCCCCCCAATCTTTCTGCGGGACTCGGTGGGAGGTCATGGTGACCTCGTAGGCCTTGAACCATTGTTGGATGTCATTGTTTTTGTAATATTCCTTGACCACATCTTTGGGGATGTGGACCTTCTGTTCCGCCGGTGGTGGCACCCCCCGGTTCTTCGGGGGTCGAGCTTCTTCGCTCCTTGCCTTGAGCTCGATTTCTTTCATGCTGCGTTCGTGCTCCAGTTGAAGTCTTCGTCCTTCATGCTCTCGTTGGAGTTTCTTCTCTTCCAGTTCGCCTTGTACTCGCATCTGTTCCACTGCTAGCTTCTTCTCAGCTAATTTCAACTCGCCCTCAATCTTCAGTTAGGCCAGTTCGAGTTCGTGATTACGACTTCTCTCTCTGTCTGCGAGTTCTTCCGGGGATAGACCCCCGTCTGGTACGAAGCTTCATACCTGGTTGCTGCTGCTTTCTCTTGGGGAGAGTCCAGCTTCGTCGTGGAGCTCCACCGCTCCTTCTGGGCGGGGGGCTCCGGATTCCACCCAAGCTTTCAGTGCCTTCTGCATATCTTCTTTGGTGTTGAGACCAGTAGTAGCGATTTTTAGTTCTTTGCAGAATTGCTTCAGTTCTTTGTGCGTGTACTCTTCCAGTTGTTCCGCCTGGAACACAGCACTCGCGTTGGTTTCTGTGAGACTCATGGCGTTTTCTTCTGCCGTTTTTGCCGGTAGTGCGTCAGCCGCTTACGGTACGATCTCTAGATGATGGGCCCGAATCCCGTCGCTTGCCACCAATGTTAGAAGGCGACCCCAGGGGAGACAGGGAGGTTACCTGAACAGCCTGAGACCGACCCTCGGGGTAACGTAGCCGGGCACTGGTGGGAGACTCCTCAGGGGAAGAGTCTCGTATCTAGGATCGCACACACGGCACCACACGACAAAGAGACACTACACGGTAGGTTCTTGGGAACAGATCTTTTATCTACTCAGCTACGTCGGATCTTTATGATCACCAAGGTGGATATGTACAAATAGAGCACGGGCTCAGAGAGTCTCGGTAGGGAAAAGGGGGTAGCGGGACAGTCACTCAGCAGGGCTCAAGCACCAGTTCGGAGGTCTTACGATCTTCGGGGGAGCCGCGAGTCACTCAGCAGGGCTCAAGCACAAGTTCGGAGGTCTTACGATCTTCGGGGGAGCCGCGAGTCACTCAGTAGGGCTCAAGCATAAGTTCGGAGGTCTCACGATCTTCAGGGGAGCCGCGAGTCACTCAGCAGGGCTCAGAGGTTCCGAGGTTGCAAGAGAGCCGCGACCACGTCAGCAGGGCTCTCGTCGTTCCAGAGTCGAATCTGCCAGATAGTCCCAGAGCACCCCTTGTTATAGGTCAACTCCTCTTTGATGTCCGGGGTCCGTGTAGGCAGGGGTCTTAGCGCCTGGGGGCCGCTCGTTGGAGTTTCCTGCCATGTTGTCCTTTGATCCCTTTCAGGGCCGGGTCGGGAGGAGTCCCAGACACCCAGCAGGCGTGGAGCCAGCCCTCAGGGAGGTCGGAGGGCCGATCGAAACCCATCTCTCGAGGGGAGGCCAGAGGTGCGATGGAAACTGCTCCTCCCTCTCTCACTCCATGGTAGCGCGATATTCCCCAGCCGGGGCGGCGCCTCTAGGCCTGGGTTGTGCTGGGGCCGGGCGGCCATCGTAGGTGCATGAAGTGGGCACGCGGGCCCTGTGGTGCTGGGAAGATGGAGGGCACGGACAGGGAAGTCCGGGTCGGGTGTGTGTGGGTCCTGGCGGGCAGGACCGGCTAGGCCGTGTACTGAGGGACTGAATGAGGTGTACGGGTCAGGGGGTGTGGCTAGGGGTCAGGGATGGCCATGCCACAAGGCCGGGTCTAACACTAGGGCTACCCCACTCTTCAGCGAGACCACCTCCTGACCTGTCTTGAATTCCATCTTGAGACTATAGAGCTGCCATCATAGAGCACCAGGTGGCAATGGCTGCTGACTGTTAAGCCATCTCCAGTACTCCAGACGACCGAACTCACACTGCTGCCACTTCACCATATCCCTGGGTTAATGGCGCTACATTTGTTAGCCCCTCTGTGGCGGCTCTGAGTTCCAATTGTCAGGGATTGTTGTGCAGACTGTAGTGGTGCACCAGAGCAAAATGTCCACCATTGTGCGCAACTCTTATCTTACCTGGATCCCACTTTTATAACCTTTTTCCGCAGAGGGATGTGGGTCCACTGTCTAAGGCTTGAGAATAAGTTTGGGCTGATTCCCTTTCAAAAGGTATTTTCAGGCAGCTATCCTGAGACAGGCTTTGTGCAAGGTGACGGTTCACGTAGCAGTGAGCAGTGGGCTGGCTCCGAGCAGGAGTATCCAAAAGAAGGCACAATGAAGTGTGAGCTCTCTGCACTGGCTGTCATCTTATTTCCGGAAACAGTAATCAGAGGCAGACAAAAGGCAGGCCTTGCATAGAATCTTCCTCACCTTGGACAACAGAAACTGCTGTCCCACACCCCTCCCATCCACCAAATGGCAGTGCCCTGGAAGAGCTAGTCTGCATTCCTTTGCTAAGACTCCACTCACACTGACACATGAAAAGGGTCTGATCACACTATCGATTCAAACCACAGGCTGCTGCCACCACCACTCTATATGATTTATCTTGGACCTTCTCAGTAGTCACTGCTCACGGTGAGGGCACATGTGGTTTGTCCTTCTAGGTCACAAGACAGATCCTGGACCTCTTATGTTAAAAGACAGGCCTAGGCTTCTGTGCACTCACTAGATTAGTGTAACGCCATAGCCAAAATAAAAATCCCAATACCAGTTCCACATGCACTTGGGCAGTAAGGGCAGGGGAACAATCCTGCTTACCATGCAGTGGACATTGTCGTCCCAACAGCGGTCAGGAGACCAGCACATACCTTTGAGGTTCAGCTCTGTTTCCTCTGCAACAAACGCAATTTTCTTTTCTTTTAGAGGACTTTACGAAACAGCCTTGTGTACTCGCCTGTATTTATTATGTGCTGCATTTCGGAAAAGGTTCATCTTTACTTAAGTGTTGTTCCATTTTAATTCGAAATTTCGCCACAATGTAATTTTGCCTTTTGCTTTCCAATAAAAGCTTTATTAACGTTCAATGTCATTTCCTGAAAAGGTGCAGCAAAACTCCATCTCTTTGCCCTGAAATATGGCTGCAAACCCAACATTGAACACACGAAGGAAAAAAAAGGCTCCAGCCTTACCCATGGAAATACTGAATGGATGTCTTTTGTTGTAGATACGCTTGAAAATTCAGGAGCAAAGGTCCCTTCTGACTATCAGCCCTTCCCCTTTAAAACGAGACAGATCAGTTTCGAATTGCACGTCAAGGGCTGTGCCGAAGTCTTTATGCCCTGCTGACGCACACAGATCTCAGCTTAGTTTCCATTCCTATTTTAATTTCAGACATTTTAGAGCGCCAGGCATACATCTGAATTGCTGATATGTAAAGTTGAGCTGTTACGTAGTAAGTGTGAGATTAGTATGGTCTGGCTGAGAAATTGACAAACATTTGCAATCAGTCGTAAGTCCACTGGAATTTGTACCGATATTCACATAAAAGGAACATTCTTCATAGGGTAACGGAGAAGGACTTTAGGTAGGGTTATACAGCTGAATATCAACACCAAAAATATTGTGTTAGAAGAATATCGAGGACAGGATTTCAAGGGACAAAATATCGTAAAGGTGAGTGCCGATAGGGAAGTACAGAATTGCTATTCGTAACTCCACATCTACGTACCTTGAAGGTATATATACCTGCGTAGGTACACGTATGTGGAGTTTTGTATGGAAAACCTAAATATACTTACCTGCTGATATTTTATTTTCGATATTCTGTCCTCGATACTGTGCCCCATCGATATTGTATTTTCGATATTCAGGGGGCACGCCTTCAGGTGGTAGGTTGCACTGCTGATAACCATCGCCCAAAGCAGGAATCCTACCATCCAGCGTTACTCTTTGCTGTGGTTCGGAAACCGACTCTCAGTCATAGGATTGCCTGAGCAGATCAGTTTCCTAAAGACCAGATTAGTCAACTGTTCCTGAACCTAACAAACAAAGAAGGACTAAAGAAGTCCCCACCCTCTGGGGGCTGCTACAGGGAAACAGACGGAGGAAAAGAGAAAACTAAAACATCACTGGGCAACTCGAGTTGTTAAGATTACCCTCACCCACTATTAGTGGCTTGCCTCATCATTGGGCCACTACAACGCCATGGCGCAGACCAACGCTCTTGGTGGAGCGCAATTTTGTTTCCTCACCAAAACAGATTATTTCTCTAAAGGGAACCCTCACATAGAAAGAAAAGTGATTAAAACTGTGTAAGTGGTCCTCTGATGATTTTTGCACCATCGGAGGACGCAGAGATGCTGATTGTGGCTGTGCCGCACCTTGACGAAAGTTTGACTACAGGGCGACGTCCTTACTCTGCTTGCGTGTTTGGAGAATTAACATTGAAACTTGGGTATACCTCTGAGTGTGTCTACAGAGGGCGAGTATTGCCATATGTTTTCTTCCGTTTAATAAGTAATTAGCAAGAACTTGAATTTAAGGGATTTTCATCCTGAAGAAGGCGGTGTGACCCACAGAGGCAATTGAACTGGCTGAAACATGTCGATACAAATTGAGTAAAAGAGACATAGATACTCTGATATACCTGCTTTCATTTTAATCCTGCCAAGTGGGCCCATTATTAAAGATAAACGGGGTACCCACTTAAACAGTTTTAATCACTTTTCCTTTTTATGAGGGACCCCTTTAGAGAAATAATTGGTTTTGGAGAGGAAAAAAAATTGCGCTCCACCATGAGCGTTGGTCTGCGCCATGGTGTTGTAGCTTCCCAATGATGAAGCATACCACCATTGGTGGGTGAGGGCAGACTTAATAACTCAATGAGTTGCCCAGTAATGTTTACGTATTCTCCTTTCCTCCGTCTGTTTCCCGTTTAGCAGCCCCCAAAGGGCTGGGACTTCTTTAGTCCTTCCTTGTTTGTGAGGTTCAGTGTTTGCGTTGGAAAGTGAGGGAAGGCTCAATCTCTAGTCTCCTCTGTTGGTGTGTGTTGTTGGTCACTGTTCCCTCATGACTGCTGGGGGTGCATGGACGAGTTTTGGATGTTATCCTCACAGGAATCTATCCTCATGCTTCAGGGTGTTACTTAGAGGCTAGCAAATGGAGAGAACCCACCAAAATGATGGAAATCCCGTCCACCAATCTTCTGATTTCCTTATAACTTTTGAAGATGAGAGAAAAGCATGGCTTTCACTGGTGGAGACTAAACTGCTCTGCCAGGAGAAACCTATGACCCAGTGCTACATCCATCACAGGGCTGCCAGGCTATTTTTATAATCATCCAGCCCTTTTCTGAGTGGTAAGACCGTTCCGGGCAGGGAAATCCAGTGACAACATGCAAGAAGAAAACTCCTGGCACGTCATCATAGCCATAGCGGTGCTGGAAGTAGGGGTGCTGGAGATGCAGAGAATTGCAGACTCAAACGGTGCTGTACTTTATGGCCTATTGGCATACATGCCAACATTTTAGAGGAGGAAAGTGGGAGAATTTACAAAAATAATTCAGAGAATGTATATCTCTCATTGACTATTTGGAGACCTGTATCGGGTCTGTTGTCAGGTATGGAGCTTGTTAGTGTGCTGCTGCAGGACCGGATACCAGAAATCCAGATACATGTTTTTTTCCCTTACCTGTCAGGAGCGTGGAGAAAGGACTATGGCAGACAAAGAGCGCGTGACAAAAATGCTGTGCACTGGCATGCAGGAGCAGCTTACTGACAGTGAATACTACGAGTCTCACTAGACCAGTCCCGGTCAGCAGAAGTCCACTGAGGAATCGGGTTTTTCAATGCAGGAATTGGGATGCGGGAGACTTGTCTTGAAATCTTTAGTCTCCCGCCTGAATCAGGAGAGTTGGCATGTATGTATTGGAGAAGTGTAAGGTAGTCCTTACATGTGACTTCACATATTTCCCTTCTTACATGTTGGTAGTACTGTGGCAGGATGGGCCTATTTCAAGTTCACTGGTTGCACTTTTGCAACATCGTGTGGGAATCCATCGTGATATCCTATTGGATGAATGCTGCGCTCTGTAAATAAATAAATAAATAAATAAAGGGTCACTTTTTAAAATGTAATATGTGTTATGTCCTGACTAGTTATTTTCCACATGGTCAAAGGTATTAAGCTACTATGCCCAGTGGCAAATTGCTCTCAATTTAATTTGTAACATTTATTTGAAAAGCATGCCTTATTTGGCTAAATAATTACTCTATATTTTCCTCAAGCACCAAATAAACTTGCCTATATTAAAGCAAAATAACTGTTAGTGCAATTATAACCGTGGTTGTTATGTGAGTGGGCAAAGTAAGGTAATTATATTGCACTTGTGGAAAAGTAACACCGCCAGGGACATTGCACATTCACTAACGAAAAGTGTGCAAGTGGGCCTTCTCAGGCTAAAGCAACTAAAGTGCAAAACTGACCTTGGCGAGAATTTGTGCAGCTTCACTAAATCCAAATTGTAAGATATGTGCACTTTCAATATGAGGCATATGCTTTTTCAAAGCACACAGCCACACACACTTGAATTTCACCAGTGCTATTCGAGGTTAAAATGTGCTTGCACAATGTTTTTGACCTTCGCAAGTCAGATACATTAATGTCTATGTGAGGCACAGAGTGACCAGAGGAGTGTGCACGTGCTAGCGTAATTACTGAACAAGACCACAGCCAGAATGCGATATGAATAAGAGTATAAGGTACAAGCCTAGGACAAACAAATGCACCATTAGAAAATCAAAAACATAATTGGCAAAATCACAATGTGTGATATGGATCGGTGCAAACATAGGCGCACATAACATGCACAATGATCATTTACTAGCATACCTTTTCGTGATACCGGTGATGTCTCCTGGCAATAAAGCACACTTGGGCAATGGTAGGTAGAAAGCATTCGATGGTGTATGCCAATAAAGCTCTGCTTGATTGGAACCAGCCTCTGACAATACTTAGTGTATCTGGACTTGGCGCTTATTCTGAGAAGAGAAAGGGCACATGTATCATGTATTTTACCGGTCGCTAACAAGCAGATTCTCAGAATCGGTCAGTTTGCAACTGGGAAAATGCATTTTGGTATGTATGAATTCCAATTTGGAATTGGGAATACATACTGATTCGGTATTAGGAAGGGGCGTGTTGAGGGCTTCCCTAGCTAATACCGAATTACAGCAGTATGTAGGAATGTTTCGTGACTGAAATGCGGTCGCAAAACATTCACATTTTACCACCTACTTCAAGTAGGTGGTAACCCATTCGCAAATGTGAAGGGGTCCCCAAGGGGTCCATTCCCCTTTGTGAATGTTCATAAAAGTGTATTTTAAGAGCGGGCAGTGGTGTAAAATGAAAAGACATTTTTTTCTTTTTCTTTTTTAAACGCAACCCGCTTTCTTTAAGGAAAACGGGCTGCAGTTAAAAACAAAAAATTACTTTATTTAACAGCAATCACAGACATGGTGGTCTGCTGACCCCCTCAGGCCACCATCCCAGTGATTTTAGCGATTCCTAATGGGTAGGTCGATTTGCGACCCATTGGGAAACGCTCAATGAAACTCATGGAGTTTCATACATTCAGATATCGATTACCAAATTGTGAACTGCAGAGAATTGCAATTATGTAATCACATTTTGAAATAATGAAACATGTGGCCCCAAGTTACTTAACTGAGGTACCCAATTTTCTAGTGGATACTCTATCTACCTGCAGATTTCTCACCCATAGAACAATACCAGACTCCAGACTGGATCTGGAAATTTCTCAGCTCTCACGTGGCTGGGAGTGGGTGCTGGGTTTTTATCAGCGAAGGAACTGGCATTGGTATCATCACCGAAGCCAAAGAGCGCTCACTGGCATAACGCAGTCGGTTTCCATCCATTTTTCCCTGTCTCCGAGGCGAGTGATGGACAGACATTGTTAGAGTAGTACAGTACCAAAAACCTCAAATGGAATCTTATTGCCTTCCCTTTACCACATCCATCAGAGAATGAAGTTGGCGGGTCTATGAGGAATCTGCAGGTATATAGAGTATCTACCAGAAAGATCATTACTGCAACTAAGGAATCTTTTCTCCTGATGGATGCTTCTACCTGCAGATTACACACTTATAGAACACCTATAGACCAGATTATAGAGCAATAATTTTGGAGGAGGGTTGATGGGTAAGAGAAGGAATTCCTGGAGAACAGCTCCAGAAAAGTGTCTGTCCCTACACACTTCGGAATCCAGGCAGTAGTGCAAGGCAGCAGTTTGTAGGGAAGCCGCACACCACTGTCTTGCACATCTCTGTGATGGGAAGTCCATGGAAAGGGCAGAAGTTATTAATTATGCACTGGTGGAGTAAGCCCCAAGTTCTTCTCGAGGGTCTTTCTTGGCCAAGGCATAGCAGGTTTTGGTGCATAGGATAATCCATGTCAAGAGGGTCCTTTTCGGTACTGTTCTTTCCTTCCTAGCGCCAGAGGAAATGACAAAGAGCTGGTCATCCATTTGTATGTCCTAGGTGCAGTCCAGACAGTAGTTGACCACCCGCCTGTGCATCCAACCTAAGTAACAGCTATGGGATGGGGCAGGGAAAAGAAGGTTTGTTGGGTGATAGACTGATTCAGGTGGAAGAGAGTTACCACTTTTGGCAGGAAAAAGCCCTGGTACTCAACACCAATTTGTTGGCATAAAAAGAGGTAAAAAGGGACAGGAACTGGGAGCTTATAACTTGCTCACCAGTCTGGCTGAGGTGATAGCAAACACAGTTTTGAACGTTAACATCTTTATGGAACAACTGTGTAGGAGCTCAAACAGGGTCCGCATAATAAAAGTCAAGAGCTAAATTAAGGTCCCACTTGGGCACAATTAATGGGGGTTGGAGGGTATATATCCATCAAGCCCTTCAAGAAACGCATGACAGTGGAGGATTTGAAAAAGGATGACTGGTCCGGTAGACAGAGGAATGCCGACTAGGCAGCTAAATACCCCTCTAAGCAAAAGAAAGTGCGTATTGCAGGACCTGGGACAGCTTGGCCTGTAAAGAGTGAAATTACTGTCTGCACACCATGTAACAAATTTGCTACATCTGCCAGAGTAGGCAGATTTGGTGGAGGGGTGACGCACTGACAAGATGATGTCTACCACCTCTGGTGGCAGCTGAAATGGATTCAGGTGTCCTAGGTCAAACTTCAAGCATGTAGGTGGATCCTTAGCTCAGGCTGTCAGCTCTGACATTCAGACATCTGGCTAGGTGATTGGCAGTGAGCCTTATCCCTTGGTGGTGTTCCTAAGACCACAGTCTCAATGCGTCCAGGCCAAGGAGGTGAGACTCTACCACCTCCTTGCTTGCTGGCATACCACATCGCTGTTGTGTTTTCTGTCAAGATCTGGACAGACCAGGCTCAGATGGAGGGGAGTAAGGAGGAAGGCCTTGGGCACCTGCCAAATAGCCCTCAGTTCCAAGAGGTTGATGTGAATAACCTGTTCTTACTGAGACAAGAAGCCTCTTATCTCCAGATCCTCCAGATGGGCTCCACACCCTAGCATTGAGGCATCTGTCACTACCCTAGTCACAGCGAGAGGGGATGATAAGGACATCCTATAGCTCAGGTTCCCCTTGTTCTCCCACCAAACCACTTCCGTCCCCGCGCTGGGGGAGATCATGATGGAATCTGACAGGACTCCATTGTATTGTTGACACTGCCTGAGGAGGCACCACTGCAGGGTCTTCATGTGCTAACGTGCGTGTGTGACTAGGAGAAGCAGGAAGCTAGCAGACCTAGGACTCTCAGGACTGGAACTTTCATGCCTTGCTGGAAAGATGGAACCATTTCCTGGATGCACGGAAAACTGTGGTGTCCAGTACCGACCCTGTGAATAGAAGCTGTTGGGAGCGCTACAGGTGAGATTTGGGCTCATTGATTGAAAAGCCCAGGTCGAACAGCAGGGATGCTGTTGACTGCAGATGGCACAACATCACCTCTGGCCACCCAACTTTGACCAACCATTTGTCCATGTACAGGAATATTGGGATGTCCCACCATTTGACATGGGCAACCATGGCCATCATCACCTTTGTCAAGACCTGAGGTGCTGATGTCAACCCAAAGGGTAGTACCGCAGATTGGTAGTCTTAGAATCCACCACAAATTGCAAGTACTTCTGATGTAACCACAAGATAGGGATGTGGGTGTACGCATCCTGCAGGTCGAGTGACATAATTCAGTCTCCAAGTCACAAGGCCAGTAGAGCTTGAGTTAGAACTAGCATCTTGAACTTTTTTTTTGAGGAAGCAGTACAGTTTCCTAAGGTCCAGGATCAGACACAAACCTCTGTCCTTCTTGGACACCAGAACGTAACATGTAAACCATCCTTGGCCCTGTTCCTCTTTTGCTCTAACTATGCTGCTTTTTTTTGTAGGAGTGCTGCCACCTCCTATTCAGTATAGCAAGGTTGTCTGGAGGGGGGAAGAGGCGAGAGTGGAGCCTGATGGAAGGGAAAGGTGCAACCCCTTCCTATGATTTGTGGAACTCACTGGTCCAAAGTGGTGCCCTTCTAGGCTAGGAGAAAGCAAGACACCCGCCCACTCACAGCCTCTGAGTGATTTTGGGGAAGCAAATTAGGTCTTCTTTCCTGCCGTTGCAGGCGAGGAGGCGGAGGAGGAGGAGGAAAGTTGAAGGGTGGTTCCATGACCCATTCCTCTGGTTCTACCTCCAGACTGTTTGGCCAAGGGATTAGGTGTTTGCTGGGTTTGTGGCTGATATTGCTGTCTGTGTTGAAAAGAACATCCTCTTGAGAAGCCTCAAAAGTATAAAAACTGGAGAACGTATCTCGAGAGAGGAGGTATTTGGAGACAAAGGAAGTAAGCCATAGCTTTGCTGGTCTTAAAACGCTCCAATGCTGAATCATCATTATCCCCAAAGAGACGTGCCCCATTGAACGGCAGATCCATAAGATTCACATGAATGTCTGTTCAAAAGTTAGATCGCGGCATGTCTTTTAATGGAAATAGATGTGTCTATCACTGGGACCACCGAATTGATTGTGCACAGTTCTGATTTCATGATGTGCCAAGAGGCCTTTTGACTGTCAATTAATTATAACATGCCAAGAGGCAGTTAGCAGTCAGTTATTTCAGTGCCATAATATTTGCTGAAAAGACCTTTTGCCACAGACTTCTAGGCACTTAGATTCCCTGTCAGAGGGTGATGTCAGAAAGGCTTCCCCTGATTGACCTGTACAGCAGAAGGCCTGTATGTCCAGACTCTCTGGTGAAGGGTGGACTGAGAGGAAGGGTGGACCACCTGGTGCAGGGTGATAATGATGGCAACAAGCCTGTTGACCGCTGTGGTGAAAGAGAGCTTCTCCCTCGCTGCCAAGAGAGGCTCTAGAGTGGCCTTGTTGAAAGGGAGGAGATGTTCTGCCGTAGGAGTAGATGGCAGGAGGACCATGATGATGATGTTAGTCTTCCTTTCTGCAGTCACAAGCTGTAAGTCCAACACTTAGCCAGCCTTACATAACTTTGTGAAGGGACACGACTTCAGACGTTGGTGGACCATTTGGGAAGTCCATATCTAGCTCTGGAGAGATGTCCAGACCATGGGCAGAAGATAGACCTTGAAATTTCTGAGCTTGATTGCCAGTCCCCATAAAGTTACAGGTCTAGAGGGTCTGAGCCCATACCAAAAATACTATGGAGAAAGGTTCTGTACTCCTCTTCTTCAAGGAGACATTGGACATCCCTACAGCATCTCTTCGGTGGAGCAGTGTCAGGCTGCGGCGTTGATGGTGGCTTATCCAGTGCCAGCGGCGGTAGAGGTTGTGGTGGAGGCAGCAGAGGCGGCAGTGGCACTGTCTACAGCATCGAGGGCTGCTGTGTAGGGGAACAACCTTTACAACGCAACTTTTACAACGCACTACACTTACAACGCATTTTTTACAACGCACAATCCATTACAACGCATGACATTACAACGCAGGACACTACAACGCATTTTTAAAAACTACCTTTACAACGCATACCATTACAACGCATACTACCATTACAACGCATTCCATTACAACGCATAATATAGTAATATACTATCCAACACTTACCCTACTGTTGCACCCCCTGGAGTTAGAATAGTAATTTTTACCCCTATACTATCCAACACTTACCCTACTGTTGCACCCCCTGGAGTTAGAATAGTAATTTTTACCCCTATACTATCCAACACTTACCCTACTGTTGCACCCCCTGGAGTTAGAATAGTAATTTTTACCCCTATACTATCCAACACTTACCCTACTGTTGCACCCCCTGGAGTTAGAATAGTAATTTTTACCCCTATACTATCCAACACTTACCCTACTGTTGCACCCCCTGGAGTTAGAATAGTAATTTTTACCCCTATACTATCCAACACTTACCCTACTGTTGCACCCCCTGGAGTTAGAATAGTAATTTTTACCTCTATACTATCCAACACTTTCCCTACTGTTGCACCCCCTGGAGTTAGAATAGTAATTTTTACCCCTATACTATCCAACACTTACCCTACTGTTGCACACCCTGGAGTTAGAATAGTAATTTTTACCCCTATACTATCCAACACTTACCCTACTGTTGCACCCCCTGGAGTTAGAATAGTAATTTTTACCCCTATACTATCCAACACTTACCCTACTGTTGCACCCCCTGGAGTTAGAATAGTAATTTTTACCCCTATACTATCCAACACTTACCCTACTGTTGCACCCCCTGGAGTTAGAATAGTAATTTTTACCCCTATACTATCCAACACTTACCCTACTGTTGCACCCCCTGGAGTTAGAATAGTAATTTTTACCCCTATACTATCCAACACTTACCCTACTGTTGCACCCCCTGGAGTTAGAATAGTAATTTTTACCCCTATACTATCCAACACTTTCCCTACTGTTGCACCCCCTGGAGTTAGAATAGTAATTTTTAACCCTATACTATCCAACACTTACCCTACTGTTGGACCCCCTGGAGTTAGATTAGTAATTTTTAACCCTATACTATCTAATACTTACCTTAAATGTAATTTAATATTATGCGTTGTAATGGTATGCGTTGTAAAGGTAGTATGCGTTGTAATGGATATGCGTTGTAAAGGTAGTTTTTAAAAATGCGTTGTAGTGTCCTGCGTTGTAATGTCATGCGTTGTAATGGATTGTGCGTTGTAAAAAATGCGTTGTAAAGGTATGCGTTGTAATAGCATGCGTTGTAACGTCATACATCCTGCTGTGTAGCATATCAGAAAGCTGAGTAGAAACAAAGTGGTGCCAGCACTGGATACATTGGTGTGGCACCTAGAGGCGTCGGAGCCATAGGCATAACATTTTAAAATCTGTATGGAGCCCTTGGCCCTGAAGTGATGCCTGGTGGCATCAAAGCCCTCAAGAAAGATTGAATAAATAGCATTAAGGGAAGGTCTGAGACTGATTCCGGGCTGGGTGCATTGAAGTCATAGGAGGGGGGCTGCTTCGAGGAAGCACCAACAAGTTACGAAGCCTAACTCCAGCTCCGATGACGATGGTCCTGTGGCAGATGGAGAGCAACTTACCTTTGGAGTGTTTCTTACCCTTCTTGAGCTTCTTCTTTTTGCCCCCTGCAGATGAAAATGGGGACCTGGAGCAATACCTCGACCACTGTTGGCGTCAACAGTTATCTCTAGCCCTGGCCATAAAGAGCTTTGCTTCCCTCTTTTTTATGGCCTTGGGGTGCATACTTGACATGAAGCACAGGCATTGGCATCATGGTCTGACCCCAGGCACCACAGACAAACAGTGTGGGGTCCATTATGGACATTTGTCCCTAACAATCCCTACAAGGTTTGAACCCTGATTTGGTAGGATAGGACATGGTACTGAAGTGGTTGCAATTGTGGTGTGTGGAAACGCCTCAGAGAGAGAGAGCTACGGATCTGTGTGGAAGCTGCTGAAAAAAGGGAACTGATGTTGTTACTCCGGGGTGGGATATGGCTTCTATGACATCACCAGATACCACTTCTGGTGTCGATACAAAGCCAGCACCCACTACTGGTGATGTGAGAGATTTGAAGTTTCCAAACCAAGCCTGACACCTCCAATTGTCCTGTAGGTGAGGAATCTGCGGATAAAAGAATCCATTAAAGACACAGTTATCTGTTTGGTACAGTACGAAGGCATAGTATTCTTTTGAATTGAAGAAATACAGAAAAAGAACCCAAAGGCCAGATGTCCCATTTTAGACCCCATTGCTGTTTTATATGCATATTTGTATTGTATTGTATTGTATTGTAATTGCATTTATATAGTGCTTACTACCCCATATGAGGCGTCAAAGCAGTTTTCAGCGAGTAGCACGCTACTCCAGGACCCATAGAGGATTAGTGTTGAATAAGTATAGTGAAATATGAAAGTAATTTTAAGTGGTGGATAGGTTAGTCAGTTATTTGGATACTGAAGGATAGCAGAAGGATAGAAAAGGAAAAAAGGTTTGTATTTATATAGCGCTTGTTACCCCTGATGGGGTGTTGAAGCGCTTTTCTGGTGAGTAGACTGCTTGCCACCCCTCGGTTTTCAAAAGCCAGATCAAGAGGTAAAACCTTCGAGGTAGGAACCACCCAATGCTGGAACAAACTACCCCTTCATTTACGCTTGATTCAGTCAGAAAGTGAGTTCCGCAAATCCCTCAAAACCTGGCTATTTAGCCGTCATGACTAGTTGTTGCACCGGCTTCTGCCTTATTATTATTATTATTATTATTACTCCGGAACCCATAAAGGATTAGTGTTGAAAACTAGTAAAGTGAAAAATGAAGTAATTTGAGTGGTGGATATGTTATTCAGTTATTTGGATTGAGACGGGTTGGGGAGGGGTAGAAAAAGGAAAAAGATTTGCATTTATATAGCGCTTGTAACCCTGATGGGGTGTTGAAACGCTTTATTGGGGAGGTCATAGCAGTAGAAGGAGTCTTTGGGATGAGTAAAAAGGGTTTTTGGAGGGGAAGAGTCAGAGGGAAGTGTTTAGAAAGGTTTGTTTTGGGGGATCGGTATAGTAAAAGAGGTGTCAGATAATGCAAGGAGGGGTAGAGTAGAGTAGAGTAGAGTCTAGAAAGGGTTATTTTTTGGATCATAGTAGTGGTATGGGGTTTGGGATAAATGAGAGAGTGGATGTAGAGGATATATTAATAAGTTTGAGGTGAGTCAAAAAGTTAGGCTAGAAGATATATTGAGAGAAGTATCGGCTGAGAAATAGGGTAGTGCATTGGAAATGCTAAATTATAAGAAAGTGATAAATACATAAATCCATAAGTACATTGAAAGTATATAGATGCATAAAGGAGGTAAGTTTATGTAGATTAAAGATATTGATAGAGGTACAGGATGAGAAATAAGGTAGTGCATTGGATATGCTTTTTCAGGAGAAAAGTAACAAACACACAGATCCAAGTACATTGAAGGTACATAGATACACAATGGAAGCGAGTGCATGTAGATCAAAGATTCACAAGATAAACTACGTTTTTAAAGTGTTATTGTACTTTTTTTTTAAAACAACATAATTATTCTACATGTTTATACAAAGCAATACACAAAGATATGTACATATCTATAGTGAAAATAAATGCTTATGTACAGAGGGATATGCTGTAAATTTCTGTTTGCGTATGGTGCTTATGTGGGTAAGAGCCAATTTTTGAGTAGTTTTCTGAAGATAAGGTGGCTGTCGGTGAATCTTATGTTGGGGGGTAAAGAGTTTCATAGTTTGGCTGCTTGAACAGAGAAAGATGTGCCACCCATGTTTTTTTCTTGTATCTTGGGATTTTGATGCGAGGTGCCCCTTTAGAGCGTAGGTTCCTTTGTTGAATGTGTTTGGTGATTTTATTCCTGGTGAAGAGGGGTCCCATTCAATGTATTGCTTTGTGGGTGATACAAAGCAGCTTGAACGTGGATCTTCTGGCAACCGGTAACCAATGCACTTCATGAGTTTGGACCATTAACCCATATGACATAGCACAGGGTCCCCTTGGGCAGAAACAGTACAAGTTTCCGTCCTTGAGAGGACAGACACAACTAGGGTGGCTGCAGGACACATTTTCTCCGTCAACAGGTACATGCATTGCCTACTCAAAGAACAGATACAGTATGGCAGTTGAAAAGCAAGCTTCCCTCCCTCACAGAACCCTCAAGTGTAATCTTCTATTCACTTCAGAAAAGGTACAGCAGGGCAAAGTAGAAGAAGCTTTCATCACTTACAGACCATGTACAGTTAAAATATCAATAATATGAAGGTCACAGAGAGATCTGTGGAGTGTTTGCTTAGCTCAATGCGAGGAATATATACAAGGATGAGTGAGTGAATGTGCAAGATCTGGAATTCTCCTTTAGGTGATATGCTGTGTCTGTATCCTGATGGTCCTGCCTCTGCCACTCAGAAACCTGCAGTTTTTATTCATTCTTTGGTTTTCCACATATTGAGAAGTAGCTGTTACCTAGTAGATTATGGTTATTTGGTGCAGACCAGTCACAGCCTAAAGAACTATTTCATAGAAAGGCACACAGTTGCCAACCCCTGCAAAATGGTTTTGAATACACGCGCCCCAGGTACTTTGCAACCCCAGACTAGTTGATTATGAGTTCAAGATATTGACTGGGATTTCCACATCCACAAATGATTTTTAAACTCCACTATGAATGTTGTTGCGGTGCTTTGAAGGAACACTAAGCAAGTCCTGTCCTGCTATTACCTCTCAGGATGAGAAGGGGGCCACATTCTGATAGATCAATGTACTATTTCTTCAATAGGATTTTTTTTTTAAGTTTGAGAACAGCAATGCTGTTCCTGTTTTTTGTACTTACTCCTAAATTCCATAAGAGTATTTGATTTTTCTAGGATATGTCTCTGTGTTTTTCTTTTCACGCAACATATTATTCATGTATAGTACTGTGAAATGAGCCACCTCTACATGTTTGTGGAAATTCAGGTTGTAGGTAAGTGTTAATGACGGGCAATGGCTGGGAGCTGTCGAGTTCAAGCCGAAGGCAGTGTAAATTTCTCACAGTGCCTGTTAGTGTGTCATAAATGCGTTAAGAATATTTGTTCATCAAATCCTTGGAGTCTCTGCAGGGTGCATAGAGCAATAGTCAGGTGTGTCAATTGTAAATGTGATTCTATGCAAAAGTGTGTGAAGGAGGTACACAGCTATTCAAATAATGAAAGTGCAAAAGTTAAAGAAAATGCAGTGGTTTCAGATGAGTGGGCAAGTTGTATGTGGAGAAGGTGAAGGGAAGAAGATAAAAGGAAGTATGCACAGGAACAATTAAAAGAGGATGCTGGGGGCGTGGCCAAGATGGCGGGGTGAGCGGACGCTTCCTCCCGTAGCTCCTCCGGCCCGGCCCAGCTTGAGCCCTTTTCTTATGCTTTTCTCCCCCCGCTGAGGCTCGGCGTGGGAGAGGAGCGTGGCGGAGCACCTGGGGTGCACGTTGTTGCCGTTTTGGTTCGGATCGCCTCTGGGGAAGTCCCCCAAAAGTCCGATCGAGTTCGAGGAGCGCCGGAGGGCCTGAGAGGCGGAGCGCATCGGAGTGCGGTCCGGGCGCCTCGGCTGGGCCTGGTGCTGAAAGTTGCGATCTGGAGGGAATCTGGCCCGCCGCTCGACGGAGGTTGAAGGAGCTCGCGGGAGGGGACCCGTCGGTGCGGAAGGATTAGGACGGGTGCTTTGGCACTGGGACTTGTGTCGGCGACACTTCGCACTGCGGGGCCCCTACCCCTTAGCCGAGGTACAGCGGACTTTCTGACGGGGTCGGATCATCTGGGCCCCTGCGTGTGACAGACTGAAGCCGGCGGTGGACCCTATCTGATTGTTGTGCGTTTTGGGGGCCCCGGTGGTGTCGCCGGGCCTGGTCGTCCTGTCCTGCTCCGCCCTGCCGCCATCTTGTCCCCGAGGGAGCAGCGGTGGTGGCCTTCGCCGAAGCCCTTGCGGTTGGATGTCTGTGCCCGCCGCTGCTGCCGGGCTGACTTTCTGGGGGATGTGCTGATGAGGCGCCCCCCACTGTGGCTCCCGTTGCTGTCTCGAGGGGGTGCCCGCGGCTGGCGGTGACCGGACTGGGCCGCCATTTTGTCACCTGTGACGCAGCGACTTTGCTTGTGGGGGGACACTCACGTCGAGCGCTTGCCAGCGGCTGGGCATCCCTGGGGCGGCCGGACCTGTGCCCGACCGCAGTGCTTGCGATGTCTGGAAGAGGCGGCCCGAAGAAGGGGGACCGCACCCTGCCGGACATGCTTGGCAGGGCCCAGCAACTACGGGACAGGACACAGCCCTCGCCGGGGTCCTCCCGGGCCTCGGCGGATGTGACTGGGGGGGAGCCACCCGTCACGAGGACCTTTATGGAGGAACTGTTTAGCTCCCTCAGGGAGGACTTCCAGACACTGAAGCGGGAGGTGGCCAGCGAGGTCCGGGAAGTGCGCAGGGAAGTGGAAGGCCTTTGCGAGCGAGTTGAAACGGTGGAGACGGAGGCCCAACACCGAGCGGAGGAGATAGTCCATCTTCAACAGGACGTTCTCCGCCTCCGGGAGCAGTGCGTGGAGCTCCAGGCCCACTCCGAGGACCTTGAGAACAGATCCCGGAGGAATAACATTCGAGTGCGTGGTGTGCCGACTGCGGACGAGGGGTCCGATCTGGGGGGCTACCTGCGGGCCCTGTTCCGAGAGATCCTGGGGGAAGCGACAGACTTCCCCATCAGCATTGATAGGGCGCATAGAGTTGGCCGGCAGTGCCAGTCATCGGCACCTCCACCGGACATTCTGGCCTTCCTGCCCGACTTCCCGCTGAAGGAACGCATCATGGCTGAGGCCCGCAGGAAACAGCCCCTGACTTTCCGGGATCGGCCGGTGGCGCTTTACCAGGACCTCTCCGCCATCACGCTGCAGAAACGCAGGTCCTTTAGGATTGCCACTGACTTTTTGCGCGAGCACGAGACGCCGTACTCTTGGGGTCATCCCTTCCGCCTGATCTTCCGGTGGAACGGGGTGCTACACCAGCTACGCTCCTTGCAGGACATTTGTGGTGTCCTGGGGCTTACGGCGGCGGAGGAGGAAGGAGCTACACCGTCGTGGAGGTCCTCGGAGAGACGGAGCCGGCGGAGGTCGACGAGGCGACGCTCAGCGGCCAGCGCAGGGCGTCCTGATTCCCCTACCATCAGGGCGGACATGGCCGATGCTTTGAGGGCGGCGGCCAGGGACTCGGCCGGCTCCACCGGCGTGGCCTTGACGGCCTAACACTCACTCCGGGGGGAGATGCCTTTAGCTTTTTTCAATGCTGGGTGCGGGGCGGGGGGGTCGGGGGGGAGCGGATGGAGGTGAGTGGCTGGACGTCCACTTAGTTCTTTTCTATGGACTTGCCCGTTTTGGGGCTTGACTGGGACAATGGGGTGTTTGAGTTTGCGTTTGGCTAGTTGCCTGGGTTGTGTTTTGGGTGGGTGTATGGGTTGTTCTGGGGTTGGGGAGGTCCCGTCCGATGTTGTCCATGCCCACGCTTGGTCTGTTTTGGCTTGTCCTGCGCGGCTGCCCCGCGCGCCCCACCCGCTGATCCCCTGCCCATTGCACGGCGCTCCCGATCCCCGTAGGGAATGTCGGGCCTAAAGATAGTGACCCTTAATGTTCAGGGTCTGAATAACCCCGTGAAGCGCAGAGCGATCCTATCTTTGCTGGAGGGGACGCAGGCGGACATTTGCCTTTTGCAGGAGACCCACTTATTGTCCCGGGATTGCCATAGGCTGCGCTCTGCTAAGTTCCCTACCCAGTTCTTTTCCTCGGCAGCGAACAAGACGGCGGGGGTGGCCATTCTTCTAGCGAGCTCCTTTCGGGGGGAGGTTTTGTATAAGTGTGCTGAACAGAAGGGGAGGCTTCTTGCGTATCGCATGCGCTTAGGAGGCATAACGTTTACGGTCGGCTCCGTTTATAGCCCAAACGACCACCAAGAGCGTTTCCTAGACTCCGTGTTGGTGGATGTCACTGCTTCTCCCGACCGCCACGTCATTTTGGGGGGAGACCTTAATATCGTCTTCGACTCTGTGATGGACAGATCGGCGCAGCGCTTCCCGCAGACGGGGGAACTGTCCCAGGCTGGGAAGGCCCGGATTGCGGAAATGGACTTACATGACCTTTGGCGCTCCATGCACCCCACGGATAGGGACTACTCTTACTTTTCGCACGCACACCGAACCTACTCACAGCTGGACTACCTTCTGGTGAGTGGACCGATGCGTGCCGCTGCCACGGCGGCGGACATCGGGGTCCTGACCCTGTCTGACCATTCACCAGTCACCGGCGTTTTCCAGTGGCCGGCGGCCTCCCCCTCTCGGGGGGTGTGGCGCCTCCGGGATACCCTCTTACACAAAAAGTCTGTAGTGCAGCGCATCGGGGAGGTCATACAGGACTACCTAACTCACAATAGCAACACCGACACCTCGCAGGCGACACAGTGGGCGGCACTGAAGGCAGTCCTCCGGGGGGAATTTATCTCTATTTCCGCCGCCGAAAATAGGGAGCGGCAACGGAAGAGGGACGAGTTGACCGTTCAGGTCCGGGAGCTTGAGCAGGTCCACCGCCGCACGGGGGCGCCAAGGGTGTGGAGGCAGTTGAAGGCTGCGGGGAAGCTCCTGTCGGCACTGGATCTTGACAGGGCGGAGTATGCCGCCTTGCGCTTGAAACATGCCTTCTACACTGGGGGGGACAAATGTGGCAAGCTCCTCGCACACCGGCTCCGGGTCACGCAGCAGCGTGGCGTCGTGAAGGAATTGGCGGGCACGGACGGGGTGGTCGTCTCCGGGGACGCTGAGGTAGCGGAATCTTTTCGCGGCTTCTACGAGGCGCTGTACGCTGAGGAGCCCTCCTCGACACGGGACGCCGCAGGCTATTTGGAGTCGGTGACCCTTCCGGTGCTGGATCCGGCTCAGGCGGACCACCTGGAGCGGGATATCCATGTCGAGGAAGTGATTTCCGCCATCGCGCGGCTGAAGCATGGTAAGGCCCCGGGCCCGGACGGGTACACGTCTTTGTTTTACAAGACTTTTTGCACGGCTGTGGCCCCTGTCCTTACTCGGCTATTTAACTCGTTTTCTGAACCGGGAGCCATCCCACCGGATCTCCTGAGGGCGACGGTCGCGGTAATTCCGAAACCTGGGAAGGACCGGGCCCTCTGCGGCTCGTACCGACCCATCTCGCTCTTAAATGTTGACCTCAAGTTGTATACAGGAATTCTAGCGTCCAGGCTGGGTCCGCACCTCCCCGGATTGGTGGAGGCGGACCAGGCCGGCTTCGTACCTGGCAGACAGACGGTTGACAACACCAAGCGGGTGGCGCATGTTCTGGAGAAGGCCTCGCGGGTCCCGGGGGAGCGAATGTTGCTGTCCGTGGATGCGGAGAAGGCCTTCGACAGGGTTCACTGGCCGTATCTCGAGCTGGTTCTCAAGAAATTGGGAATCGGAGATAGGTTCCGCACCATGGTATTCAACTGTTATAAGCATCCTTCAGCGTCGGTGCGAGTCAACGGGTGTAGCTCCGGTGCATTTGCCATCGAACGCGGCACGAGGCAGGGCTGCCCCCTCTCGCCGCTCTTGTTTGCCCTCTACATGGAGCCGTTTGCTCAGAGGATTCGCGATAACCCGGACGCTGTAGGGGTCCGGATGGGCCAGTATGTCCACACTGTCAGTCTCTACGCGGACGATGTCCTGCTGACCTTGGACGACCCTAGGAGGTCGCTGCCTGCTTGCCTCCAGGAACTGGACGCCTTTGCCTGTGTGGCCGGCTTCAAAATGAATATGAGCAAGTCGGTGGCGTTAGACGTGTCCCTGGCTGCGGACACCAGGAGGGACCTTCAGCGACTCTTCCCCATGCAGTGGTCCTCGTCCACGGTGCCATACCTGGGGATCCTGCTGGCGCCCACACTACCGGAGATGGTTACGGCCAATTATGCCTCCCTCAGCAGGAAGATCAAGGAGGAGCTTGGTCGCTGGAGCAAGGGCCTACTGTCCTGGCTGGGGCGGATCGCGGCGGTCAAGATGACGGTGTTGCCCCAGATACTGTATCTTTTCCGGGCCCTCCCTCTCCAGCCCCCGGTGGGCTGGATACGACAAATGCAGGCTGACATCTCCCGCTTTGTCTGGCAGGGCCGCAAGCCACGAATGAAGAGGGTCCTCTCCACGCTTGCTCCGGAGGCGGGGGGTCTCGGTATTCCGGACCTCCGTAAGTACTTTCAGGCGGCACAGCTGCGATATCTGGTGGAGTGGAGCAGGTGGGAGTCCGACAAACACTGGCTCTTTCAAGACCAGGCGGTGGCGGGCCGCACCCTACAAGAGGTTCCATTCCTGCACCGCGCGCACCGCCCACCTAACCTTTACTCTTCTTTTGTTACGCGGGTCCCCCTGCGGGTGTGGGACGCAGTCTGTGAAGTTCGGGGCCTCACCACCTTTCCTTCGCCGTTCACACCCATAGTGGGCAACCCGGACTTCTCCCCAGGGACGGAGCCGGAAGTTTTCTCCCATTGGGTGCAGGCGGGCTGTAGGGCGCTCTTCCAGATCTATGGCCCGGAGGGAGTGATCCCGTTTCAGCAACTTCGCCAGGAGTTCGGCCTGACGGAGCTGGACAGATTGCGCTACATGCAGGTTCGGCATTGGGCCCTCCAGCCCCAGGTGCGTGACACAGCGGCTCGTCAAATTACACCGTATGAGAGGTGGCTGGTCACCCGGTCCTCCGACGCTAAGCTAATTACCGATCTCTACAAGCACCTACAACCCCCGCCGTCTCACTATTACAACCCGGGGAGGGAGCGCTGGCACAGGGAATTGGGTAGAACACTCAGCCACAAGGAATGGGACAAAATTGCGTATCGGGCGCGGCACTCTGCATATCACACGGGCCTTACGGAGACCTTTACTAAGGTGTCCACTTATTGGTACTACACCCCGGAGAGACTGTATGAAATGCATAAACACACTGACAAGGGGTGTTGGCGGGGCTGCGGGCAGGAGGGCAACCTCTCACACATTCTTTGGGATTGCCCCGCGCTGACCGCTTACTGGAAGGAAGTGTTGGACGAGGTGGATAAGCACTTTGGGATAGAGCTGCCGCGCTTCCCGGCGTATGTCCTGCTGGGCCTCCCCAATGACCTAATGTACCCACTGAAGTCCCGCAGAGGTCGGCAGATCGCGATTGCGCTGGGGTCTGCGGTCCAGAACATCCTTATCCACTGGCGCACCACCACTGTCCCCTCCATCACGGGCTGGTTGCATAGGCTTTGGCATGTGCTGGGAATGGAGAAGCTGTCGCTCACGGTGGCGGGGGAGATAGACCAATTTGAAGAGCTGTGGCAACCCTTTCTAGCGCTGCTGTCCACTGAATTCCGGGAGCTCACCTGCCCGAGGTATCTTAGGCTTCTCAGGTTGACGCCGCCGGTGACCCCGGCGGACTAGTTCACATGTGAGACGGGGGCCTCCCGGGGGGGGGGGGTGCGGGGCTTCTTGGTGAGGATTAATCTGGCGCGGGACCATAGGACGGGGGGGGTGGGGTGTTGTTTTTTTCGTTACTGGGGGGATGGGGGATGGGGGGGGAATTGTGCTTTGTTGAGTTGCTGCTGGCTTTCATTGCTTAGAGATGGGGTGTCGGATATGCACGCAGGGATTCCACAGCTTGCATTTCTAGCCCTTCATTTACTGTGTTTTTCCCCTGGCCCACCGAGCTATCCATTGCCGACCCTCTTGAGTTGCCCCCTTTTTCTTTGATTGTATTCTATGTATCCTGACCTCCTATCCCCCTCCCCCATGGTTTGTTTTGTTTCAATAAAAACGTTTTAAACATAAAAGAGGATGCTGATGGGACAAGAGATAAGTGTGAGATATGCAGATGGAGGATGTCAGAAGGAGATCTGGTTGAAAATGGTGTATGTGTCTTTATGACTGATTGTTGTAGCTGGCCCCACCATTTTTATCTTTTGCCCCTTGTGTGTCCTCCTCCTTAAATCCACTTCTAGAGACTCCACTGGGAAGCACATCCACACAATGTATTTTCCCCATTGACTTACACTGAAGCAGAGGTAATCTGTCTGAATCGGTCTATTGGC
This sequence comes from Triturus cristatus, assembly GCF_964204655.1. Taxonomy (NCBI): domain Eukaryota; kingdom Metazoa; phylum Chordata; class Amphibia; order Caudata; family Salamandridae; genus Triturus; species Triturus cristatus. Next base: position 466,978,745 of record NC_140592.1, read on the forward strand.
ACGTATGGTGAAAGGCAATCAGCATTTCATTTTTGGCAGTTTAATAACTTAGCGCACATAAAAAGAGAGTTCAAAACACTTTTTTTGTCACACCCTCAAATATCCCCCTCCAGGAATTAGGAGCAAAGTGTTCACGGTCAGGATATATAGTTCCGAACTCAAGCTGCAGTGTTTCCAGCAGATCATGATTCCACAATCCATACGGGGTTTCTGCATGCAGGATTCGGCGGCAGGAGACTGGCCTTGATATCAGTAGTCTCCCGCCTGAATAGGGAGGGTTGGCATGTATGCTGTGGCTCCATGTGACGTGACAGATCTGAATTTAGTGACACAATTGGCCACCTAGGCACACACTGTTAATGATTGTCAGGGGCGTAGTTTGGTCAATAAGAATGGGGGGGGGAGCTTCAGAATTTCCAACAGTCACGTTAGGATATCTTGTTAAAACATGTTATAAGAGAAGCAGGACATGAAGGGGGCTTAAGAGGCAGTGGAAATATAGAGAGTGGTTTTATAGAGGTGCTTGAAACACCACATATTACAAAATAATCCTAATTTATTAAGGCCTTTAAAACCAAGACGAGAGAGAGAGAGAGAGAGAGAGTTAGAGAGAGAGTCAGGCAGTGTGGGCATGTAAATATCCCAGGTGAAATCGACAGACACCTCATCATACCGGACTGAAAGCCCTTGTACCCAACTACTTACTACAGAATAATTTTTTTTAGGGGGTTGTAACAGCAGCCCCCCCCCCCCGAAACTACCCCCTGATGGTTGTGGGATTCTGTTGTAGTGGGTGCACTGCCACACTCTTGGATCTTAACAGCTCTGCATGTTGAGTGATAAAAATGACAATCCAGGGGCGTAACAAACACCCCTGCAGCCCCCGCGGTGGGGGGGGCCCAGTCTTCGGTAGGTGAATGGGGCCCCCTCAGCTCTTCGGTAAAGAGCCATGAGAGAAAGGCTTGCTCTAGAAAGCAGGTGCAGTCTGCAACCTGCTCTGAGCTCCTCGCGCTGACCCAGGACTGAAGAGAAACAAAGTAACAAGTTACATTGTTTCTCTTCAGTCAGAGCAGGGCCGGAAAAAGGATGGGGGTGAGGGCCCCAGAGAGAGCAATCCCCACAAGGCACAGCCTCCGAGAAAGGAGACAGCAACACAAAGCTGACAGGTCCAGGAGAAGGTTTGCAGCTCCAGGAACAGGACGCTGCTGGGTCGCATTGGAAGGTAAGCAAGCATTGAAAATGCAATTGGCCTCGCATTTGTTTGAGTTGGAGCGTCTCCCTGGATGGCACGGAGTGTTTCCTCAGTGGCCTGCAGTGGCCCTGATGCTGATAGTGAACATGGAAACGTTCCCAGGTCTCCACAGAAGAGATAAAAAAAAAATGGCTCAAGAATGTTTGAAAATGGATGTACGTGTAGAAAATGACAGGGAGTACTTTTTTTTAATAGTTCAATATAGTGCAAGCTCGCCCCCAAGGTATTGGAGCGCTTTACATGAGCACCAGTTACATTACACAAGGCCACACTTATTTTTTAAGCACGGGGATATTAAGTGATTTGCCCAGAATCACAGGATGTTGAACCAACGCTCAGACTCGAGCATGAGCCCCCAGTTCCAAAGCCAGCATCTCTGGCTGTTATGCCACATTTCATTTGTATCAGTGGTCTTCCCAGTTGTAAAGGAAGGGAGAATATGTCTGTGGTTGTTGCACATTTTTGAGCGACATTTGAGACCAAGTGCAAAACTATCTGGAGCCTTCAGCAAAATTCTGTTTTTTACTTTTTTTGCTCCCTCCTTGGAATAAATTGGAAATATTTGATGCTTTTGGTGTCAATTTGGCACTGTCTGGTGCTGGCACCCTAGGCACCTGCCCAGTATTATTGACTCGCTTTATCATCAGCCCTTTATCTACTTTTAGACTCTGGCCATGGGCGTACGTACCAATGGTGCAGCATGTGCAGTGGCCTAGGCATGGGAGGGGCACACTGACTATAGCTGTCTTTCACTACCCAACCAGGAGCCAGGGAGCCATTTTCACCTCCTTAAATGAGGGCGCGTGAGGCTCGTGCTACGCCACTGACTCCAGCTTAACTGAAAAACTCACATTTTAGGGGCCTCCAGAGTACTACTGAGTTGGAATAGGTCATTCCCAGGTTCCACAGCACAGAACCTTCATTTTCTTTTTTTAAATACATTTTAGGTATTTAGTTTCCGCCAAAGCTGTGCACTTTTTATTTTATGTTTGTTTCCTATGAGTTCTATTTCCTGTTATTCCCATTGGTAATATTTTTTATTGAAGAATCCAATAAAGAGCATGTTATACATTGGTACTTAAAGTCTAATGAAGCATAAAAAGAGACCCCAGAACAGCAACAAAATGCCAAAAATAATAGATATATATTTAGGGAAATAAATGGGACTGGAGTGTAGCAAACTATCACCAGAGTCATATGGGAGAGAGTAGGACAAACATAAGAAGGGAAGGACATTGTGTGTTGCAAGGGGAGAATCCATGTAACAGGTCATATCTAATAAGCGTTGGCAAACCCAATAGGTCTGACGTTTGGTTGCGGAACTATTGGCTGTACCAAAGTATGTTTCTTTTGCTGTAGTTTATTACGACTTTATTGTTCCAAGATGGCTAATGGAGGCTGAGAGAAGAAAGACATGAAGAAATCATTGAAATACGAAAGGGTGTAAATACAGTGGGTGGACAGTGGTATATGAGAGACATTGGAACCCTACAGGTTGTAAATACAGCAGGTGGACAGTTGTGTATGAGATACAATGAAATACTACAGGGTGTAAATACAGTGGGTGGACAGCGGTGTATGAGAGACAATGAAATACAGGGTGTAAATACTGTAGGTGGACAGTGGTGAATAAGAGACAATGAAATACTACAGGGTGTAAATACAGTAGGTGGACAGTGGTGTATGAGAGACAATGAAATACTAAAGGGTGTAAATACAGTAGGTGGACAGTGGTGTATGAGAGACAATGAAATACAAAAGGGTGTAAATACAGTGGGTGAATCATGGTGTATGAGAGACAATGAAATACGAAAGGGTGTAAATACAGTGGGTGGACAGTGGTGTATGAGAAACAATGAAATACTACAGGGTGTAAATACAGTGGGTGGACAGTGGTGTATGAGAGACAATGAAATACAGGTTGTAAATACAGTGGGTAGACAGTGGTGTATGAGAGACAATGAAATACTACAGGGTGTAAATACAGCGGGTAGACAGTTGTGTATAAGAGACAATGAAATACTACAGGGTGTAAATACAGTGGGTGGACAGCGGTGTATGAGAGACAATGAAATACTACAGGGTGTAAATACAGTGGGAGGATAGCGATGAATGAGTGACAATGAAATACAGGGTAAAATACTGTAGGTGGACAGTGGTAAATAAGAGGCGAGACAATGAAATACTAAAGGGTGTAAATACAGTAGGTGGACAGTGGTGAAAGAGAGACAATGAAATGCGAAAGGGTGTAAATACTGAAGGTGGACAGTGGTGAATAAGAGACAATGAAATACAGGGTGTAAATACAGTGGGTGGACAGCGGTGTATTTGAGAAAATGAAATACAGGGTGTAAATACAGTAGGTGGACAGCAGTGTATGAGAGACAATGAATTACAGGGTGTAAATACAGTAGGTGAACAGTGGTGAATGAGAGACAATGAAATACTACAGGGTGTAAATACAGTAGGTGGACAGTGGTGAATAAGAGACAAAGAAATACTGCAGGGCTTAAATAAGGTTGCACGACATAGACCATTAATTAACACAGGGCAGGGAGTAAACACAGTGGGCTCTGAAGTCGTGACCCTCAGCTGTCCTGCAGAGAACTGAATGCCAGTGCCCCATAGCCAATTACAAACCCTGCATCACGCATAAAGGTCAAGCTATTTTTATTCTCTAAAATTTCTTCCCATACTTTCCTAAATAAGTAACCATTCCAGGATGGTTGATGTGAATTTGACCTGTAGAAGGGTACAGGGGACATATGGGTGTCCTTGTGTACTGTGGGAAGGGCTGTGACGAGAGTGGGTGGACTGTTAGAGACAAACAAGGAAGCCGTTCATATCTTGCTCTCTCTTTTCCATAGTGCCTGCGACATGCCTTTTTGTAGAAAAAACTATCACTAGGTAAAGAGGGGAGCTTGTCACGGCCACTAGTGAGATTCTACAGAGCTACCCCATTTCAACACCAGCAATGTTCCATGATTGTGTACTTAATAAATATAATAACATGACATAATGTTGGCCCTGCCATAATGGTGGTACATATCGGCCCAATGTGCTCAACATGGTATAAGGGTGCCCAAACCGGGTAAAATGCAGGCCCTGGCATAATAGTGGTAATTCCTGTTTGATTGCATGGTGGTGCACAGCCCTCATGCTAGCTTCGGCATAATGGTGGTAATTCTTGGCATAATATTGGCGCATATGACATGCAACTATGACACATAGATATTCAAATGCAAAAACAACAATTGATGGACAGAATGTAGAACAATGTCATACATTCACCCCAGTACAGAGATCTGGGCCTAAATCCATCGTTTTTTTGCTCACCATGCCATTCCAGTTTGAACCCAGCCATATGCAAATCAGTGTTGACCCTGTGCCTCATGGGAACAGTCTAGCCCGAACTGCCAAGCCAGGTCCTCCCTGGACTGGAAACAAGCATCCTAGGACCGGTTTCGGGGTTTCACCCCTCTTCAGCCTGGATAGCTTGATTCCAGTGGCATGGAGAGCATGGGACTCACGTCTGAGCATACCCGTCCCACTCGGGGTGACAAATGCAAAAACAACAAATGACTGGGGAGAATGTCTCCATTGTCAGCATTCCGTCCATCATATGTTTGTTGTAACGCTTTTCGCCCAGACGTGGGACCCGTGCTCACTACGCCACTGGAGTCAAGCTATCCCGGCTGATGACGGCTGATAGCCAGAAACCGGTCCTAGGATGCTTGATTCCGGTCCAGGGAAGACATGGCTTGGCAGTTCGGGCTGGACTGTTCCCATGAGGCACAGGGTCAAGACTGATTTGCATATGGCCATGTCTGAACTGGGGTGGCGTAGTGGGCAAAAGAACGATGGATTTAACCCAGATCTCTTGACTGGGGGAGAATGTCTGCATTGTCAGCATTCCGTCCATCATTTGTTTGTTGTAACGCTTTTCGCCCTAAGTGGGATGGGTATTCCCAGACGTGGGACCCGTGCTCACTACGCCACTGGAGTCAAGCTATCCTGGCTGATGACGGCTGATAGCCAGAAACCGATCATAGGATGCTTGATTCCGGTCCAGGGAAGACATGGCTTGGCAGTTCGGGCTGGATTGTTCCCATGAGGCACAGGGTCAAGACTGATTTGTATATGGCCATGTCTGAACTGGGGTGGCGTAGTGGGCAAAAGAACGATGGATTTAACCCAGATCTCTTGACTGGGGGAGAATGTCTGCATTGTCAGCATTCCGTCCATCATTTGTTTGTTGTAACGCTTTTCGCCCTAAGTGGGATGGGTATTCCCAGACGTGGGACCCGTGCTCACTACGCCACTGGAGTCAAGCTATCCTGGCTGATGACGGCTGATAGCCAGAAACCGGTCCTAGGATGCTTGATTCCGGTCCAGGGAAGACATGGCTTGGCAGTTCGGGCTGGACTGTTCCCAGGAGGCACAGGGTCAAGACTGATTTGCATATGGCCATGTCTGAACTGGGGTGGCGTAGTGGGCAAAAGAACGATGGATTTAACCCAGATCTCTTGACTGGGGGAGAATGTCTGCATTGTCAGCATTCCGTCCATCATTTGTTTGTTGTAACGCTTTTCCCCCTAAGTGGGATGGGTATTCCCAGACGGGGGACCTGTGCTCACTACGCCACTGGAGTCAAGCTATCCTGGCTGATGACGGCTGATAGCCATAAACCGGTCCTAGGATGCTTTGATTCCGGTCCAGGGAAGACATGGCTTGGCAGTTCGGGCTGGACTGTTCCCATGAGGCACAGGGTCAAGACTGATTTGCATATGGCCATGTCTGAACTGGGGTGGCGTAGTGGGCAAAAGAACGATGGATTTAACCCAGATCTCTTGACTGGGGGAGAATGTCTGCATTGTCAGCATTCCGTCCATCATTTGTTTGTTGTAACGCTTTTCGCCCTAAGTGGGATGGGTATTCCCAGACGGGGGACCTGTGCTCACTACGCCACTGGAGTCAAGCTATCCTGGCTGATGACGGCTGATAGCCAGAAACCGGTCCTAGGATGCTTTGATTCCGGTCCAGGGAAGACATGGCTTGGCAGTTCGGGCTGGACTGTTCCCATGAGGCACAGGGTCAAGACTGATTTGCATGCGGCCATGTCTGAACTGGGGTGGCGTAGTGGGCAAAAGAACAATGGATTTAACCCAGATCTCTTGACTGGGGGAGAATGTCTGCATTGTCAGCATTCCGTCCATCATTTGTTTGTTGTAACGCTTTTCCCCCTAAGTGGGATGGGTATTCCCAGACGTGGGACCCGTGCTTACTACGCCACTGGAGTCAAGGTATCCTGGCTGATGACAGCTGATAGCCAGAAACCGGTCCTAGGATGCTTGATTCCGGTCCAGGGAAGACATGGCTTGGCAGTTCGGGCTGGACTGTTACCATGAAGCACAGGGTCAAGACTGATTTGCATATGGCCATGTCTGAACTGGGGTGGCGTAGTGGGCAAAAGAACGATGGATTTAACCCAGATCTCTTGACTGGGGGAGAATGTCTGCATTGTCAGCATTCCGTCCATCATTTGTTTGTTGTAACATAGATATTCAAGGCAGAATCTATCCATGTGTTGCAGTGGTTCATGACAATAATTGAACTTTTTCACAAAAAAGATAACTTATTGATTTAGGGAATTTAAATTATTTTTCAAGAATGCAAAGCTAGTATTTAATAGGAAATGGTATCTGCTTTCATAAACCGACAAGCTGATGTTTTGGAGACAAATGACTGAATTTATTCAAAGCTGAAATTTGAGTGGTTAAAAGGCCCACTTGGGAAGGCCAACCCCGAACACTCCTCTTTCACTTTGGTGTGCTTGCTGTACTCACTTGCTCCTTCAACTTCGATCTCTGCTTTTCGTTTCACCACTTTTAGGATCCACCAGCCGCCACTGGTGCATGCGGAGCAGGCCCCTGACCTGAGAGCTCCTGACTGAATCCGGAGCATGGGGGGCCCCCTCCATATTCTTTGCAGGGGGGCTCCCTCAAGTTTCGTTACGCTACTGGACAATTCTGCTAATTTGAAAATCATTTTCCTGCTCATAGAATTGTAGGTGACAAAATCAAATTGAGTAGACAGGAGTGTAATGATGTTGCTTACTACAGCCCCACACAGAAAGAACCACGCGTACACGAGGTTGTGGTGTACTGCGTTTATTCGCTTACACAGGAGCGCTGGAGCGGAGCTCTATCCTCGTTGAATTCGGCTCTCATACTCGCCGGGAAATGGCCGCCGCCGGACGTCCTGTGACGTCACGCGGCGAGCGTAATAACCGCTAGTCCGCTACACCACATCTCCCCCTTTTATAACACAACCCAAACTTACAAACCCCGTGGAACATATACAGTCTTACTTGTTGTCCATGCTGAATTCCCCGAACCTTCGGGGCAGTATGATTCTTCTTCCTCGTCGTGTCCACTTACTGGTTTTGCCAGCTTTCGGAGTGGTTAGCACGCTCCTTTGGCCTGGTGCCCCTTCACTGATTTCCACTCCTGCTTCTCCCCACTCATCATTCTCAGTCCCCTCTTGGGCGTCCTCTTCCAGACCACTCTTCTCCTCGCCGGTTCCGTGTCCTGTTCCCGCCTGGGGACTCCTTTCTACTCCTCCCTGGAGACTCTCCCGATCTGCCACCGGGCTCTTCCTTCCGCTGGGTGTCCCTGTAGGGGTCGACACCCCCTGTGTCTTCTTCCCTTCCGTGGGCATGCATCTCGCCATGCGGTCCTGCGACCATACCTTTCCGTCACTGAGAAGTGCTGACCTTGAGTACGGTTCCAACACTTGGAAAGGGGGTGTGAACTTGCTGTCTCCTTTCTTCTTCTGGATGGGTAGCTTGACTCTTACCCATTCCCCTTTCTCCAGTGCGACTTTTTTTGTGTTGTGCTTCCTGTCATAGTGTTCGGTGTACACTGTCTGTGCTTTCTCCAGGTTCTTGCGCACTACTGCTGGGGACCAATGGCTCTGAACTGTGAGGCGTTTCCAGGCTACGTTGTCTTTTGTGAACGGCTCTCGTCCTCTTAGTACTCGGAACGGACTGTACCCCGTTGAAGTGGGGGTTATCCGATAGGCCCACATCAGTCGCTTCAACTCCTTCTCCCAGTTGTTTCCTTGACTGATCGCTGCTTGATTACTCTGTTGAACCTTTCCACTGCTCCATTCCCGGCAGGGTGGTATATTGGGGTGTGTCGAACTGTGATGCCATTCCTGTCCATGAAGGTTTCCCATTTGCTAGATGTAAACTGCGGGCCGTTGTCGCTCAGGATCCCTTTGGGGATACCTTCCCTTATGAAGACCTCGGTCAAGAAATCCAGGATTGTCTCTGTTTCCGCGTTGTCCACTACATGGACTTCCGGCCACTTGGAATAGCGATCTACCACTACTGTGATATATTTCTGGATGTCGTTGGTATCCGTTATGGGTCCCAGGACATCAATGGAGATCTCTTCCCATGGATTCTCCGGGCATGCATATCTCCCCAGGGGTGGCCTCAACATTTTTTGAGTCTTGTCCGCGTTGCTGCATTGCTCACATCCTCTTACGTGGCGTTCTACTGCCATGTCCATCCCCGGCCACCAGTAGTCCTCCTTAGCTCTCCCCTTGGTCTTCACTATACCCAGATGACCCTCATGGGTGATGGCCACTATGCGTTGTCTCAACGAGGACGGAGGAACCACCTTGTTGCCGCGCAACAGGAACCATGGCTTGTCTCCTACGGACAGTTCTTCCCTTACTTCCCAATACTGTTTGAGCTCTTCTCCTAGCAATCTCTTCTCCGGCCATCCGTTCGTTACGTACGCTTTTATGGCACTCAACTTCTCGTCCTTTCCGTATTCCTCTTCGCATTCTTGGGCACTTATTGCTCTTTCATGGTCGCCTGTGAATGCTACCGCATAGTCCTCCCATCCGCCTTCGTCTTGGACTTCCGAGGCCTCCTTGGACGCCGCTCTACTCAGGAAGTCCGCCACTTTGTTCCTGTGTCCTGGGAGATATTCTACATCATAGACGTAGTCTAGTAATCTGAGCGTCATCTTCGCGATTCGTGGCGTGGCATGCTCATGCCCGCATGACGTGAGGACCTTCACCAACGGCTTGTGGTCTGTGCGTAGCAGGAACCTTCCGCCCCATAGGAATTGCCGGAATCTCTCCATCGCCCACACAGCCGCCAACATTTCCTTTTAGATGACGCTGAATTTGCTCTCGTTCGGGGCTAGCGCACGTGACGCAAAACTAATCGTGGCTATCGCCCCATCTGCAGTCCTTTGCGTCAGCACTGCCCCCAGCCCGCGGTCACTGGCATCCGTAGTCAACATGGTGGGAGCGTCGGATTGTATCCATGAATGGGCACTGCCTCGCTGATGTTCCTTTTCACTTCCTCGAATTCTCGTTGATGCTCTCCAGTCCATAGGAACGTGGACTTGTTTTTGAGGAGCGACCTCAAATGATGGGTCCCGGAAGCGAAATGGGGAACAAATTTGCTATAAAACTCCGCCATCCCCAGAAAGGTCCATACATCTTCTTTGTTCGACGGGGTGGGAGCTTCCTTGATTGCTGCGACGTTGGACGCTTTGGGTTCTATGCCGTGCCGGCTTATCTCGTGCCCTAGGTACGTGACTGTGTTCAAGCCGAACTTGCATTTGTCCCATTGGGCAGTGAGCCCATTCTGCTTCAGCACCGTCAAGACTTCCGCTAACCTCTTGTTATGCTCTTCTCTGGAGGCTCCCATTACCAAGATGTCATCCTGAAAGTATTGGATGCCTGTCTTCTTGTGGAACAACTTGTGCATTAACTTTTGGAAGACTGCGGCTGCCGAGGCGAGACCGAACGGCATCCTTAGGAACTTGTAGCACCCGAACGGCGTGATGAACGACGTCAGGTGGTTGCACGATCGGTGCAGAGCGATCTGGTGGTAGGCGGACGTCAAATCTACGGTGGGGAACCACTGCGCCCCTTGGGTTTTCGCCAGCATCTCGTTGATCCTGGGAAGCGGGAACTTGTCCACCACAATGTTCTTGTTCAGTTCCCTTAGGTCGACACACAGCCTCACCTTCCCGTTGGGTTTCTGTGCCACTACTAAGGGGGCCAACCATTCCGCGTTGTCGATCGCCTCTATCACGCCGTTGTCCTCCAACCTTTGTAGCTCTTCTTGCACTGCAACCCTTGTACGGAATGGGATGTTGCGCACCTTGTGGGACACCGGCTGGGCTCCCGCTCTGAGTTGAATCTTGTGTGTAAACTTCGCCATGCGGCCAATGGAGTCTTTAAACACTTCCGGGAATTCTTCTTTCCATCGCTGGGCTTCCGTGTCTTGCCCATCGTCGGTCATAAGGACTTGCATGTGCCCTCCTGGGTTCAGCTTTATGCCCAAGGCTCCTTGGTCTCTCCAGCCCAACACCGACGGTCCCTTCTCCACCACGTACAGCTTCCCCTCACAAGTACGGCCTCGGAAATCGAAGGTTAGCGGGCAATACCCCACCATGGGTATCGGTTCCCCCGTGAACGTTACCGGATGAATGTCAGTGGGCCTCAAGTAGTACGCTGTGCTTGGTGCGAAGTCTTCCTCCCATATCCTCCTTTGTACAATTGTGTATGGCGAACCTGAGTCCGCTACCATGGTGTACTGCTCGATTTTCCCGGCCTTTTTGTATTGAAGGGTGATTAGTGTGACTTCAGTCTCTTACCATCCAAGTCTAAGGGTTAGAGTAGTGAATGGAGCCTATTTACTAGGCACTTTGACATGATCCTGTGCTCTTCCCCATAGATCAGGGCTTGCACACATAGCCTAGGGGATAGATTCGTTAGTATTAGGGATAACCTGTCCTGTAGTGAGGGTATTTCATGGAGCCACGCTGGATTCAGGCCTGGTACGCCTCAAACGGGAGAGACTCCATCTTTCTTTCTGCTCCGGCAGCTTGGGATGCTTCTAGGTCAAATGTAATGTTTTAGTTATGAGGTGTTATTCGCTTGGAGAGAACCGGTTCAGGCCGGCCCTTATCGAAGGATTGTATTTTTCTTCATGCCGAAGACACTACATCAGGCCGGCCGGCTGGGAAAGTGTCCTTGGTACGGGGAGGTACAAGAATTTGGTGGGCGGCAGGTTACGGGCCGGAATTTTCCATGAGGAAATGCACCTCTATATTAGTGAAAGTCCGAGGCAGATACTTGGCACTTGCTTCAGTCCGTAGGCGGCATCTAGCCGTTAGCAGTAAAGCTACTACTTATTCCAGGGAAGACAGATGACAAACTTGAAGGCGGAGAAAAACCGAGAGGCAGATACTCTTCTAGCAGAATAGCCAGAGAGGAGAGAGTAGCCGATGAGGAAGAGGTCCCAGTGACTCGGAGAAGGGTGAAGGGAACAGATCCGTGACTGCGGAGGTGTGACTTCCAGGCGAGCCGAGGCACAGACGAGAAGGGAACCTAGATGACCATTGAGTGCAGGCTACACACGACTAAGGTGATGTCGACCCCTTTCTTATTAGAGTGTACAACCTAATCTTTCACTTTTCTTTGCAGGTTATATGTTATATTGTAATGTTATGTGGTTGCGTATGTAATGAGTAATAAAGTACCCAGTTTGTAGTGAATCAACATGTGCTGCGTGTTCTTGTATAAGAGGGTAGCCTATTCTTCTAGTCAGCTGTGACTTGACATGAACAGATGTTAACCCTGATCAGGTAAGTGGTAACTGAATAAGGGAGAGAGGAGCCCCTCGAACCAGAGAATAGGTTGTGCTCGAACTAGCAATCCTTGTGTGATCTGATGAGTAGTGAGACTGGTTTCCTTCTTGTATGTTATGGTGATCATAGGATGAACTTGTGCTGAGGCTGCCGTCTGGGTAGGAAGTCCTGGATCCGTGTGGGATCGCGAGGCCGCCGCTTGTCTGAGGCTGCCGTCTGGGTAGGAAGTCCTGGATCCGTATGGGATCGCGAGGCTGAGGCTGCCGTCTGGGTAGGAAGTCCTGGATCCGTGTGGAATCGCGAGGCCGCCACTTGTCTGAGGCTGCCGTCTGGGTAGGAAGTCCTGGATCCGTATGGGATCGCGAGGCTGAGGCTGCCGTCTGGGTAGGAAGTCCTGGATCCGTGTGGGATCGCGAGGCCGCCACTTGTCTGAGGCTGCCGTCTGGGTAGGAAGTCCTGGATCCGTATGGGATCGCGAGGCTGAGGCTGCCGTCTGGGTAGGAAGTCCTGGATCCGTGTGGGATCGCGAGGCCGCCACTTGTGTCTGAGGCTGCCGTCTGGGTAGGAAGTCCTGGATCCGTATGGGATCGCGAGGCTGAGGCTGCCGTCTGGGTAGGAAGTCCTGGATCCGTGTGGGATCGCGAGGCCGCCGATTATAAGAGGTCTTGATATAAATATATATATATATATGAGTAGGAATTCCCTGTCCTTAGGTGGTATATACATGTGGTTACTTATTGTGAATAGGCCCTAGGGAGGGGGTAACGTTCTGGTTGGGTTGGAGAGGCTCTGCTGAGCGGGTTCTATCTGATCCGAAGACCCAAGCAGAACATTTGGCGTCACGAACCGTTTACGAAACCTGTGTGCGTTGTGGTTGTATCGTGTTTGCTTTCGGCGCGTGCGAGGTTTTGTTTGTATATTATTTGTGGTATAATTGTGTGTATAGTTTTTCTTCTTCTTTCTTTTCTTTTTCTTCTTTTTCTTCTTTCTTTTCCGAGATGTTTTCTAGAAAGTCAAGATCTACTTTTAAGTTGCCCGTTGATATTCCCGGCTGGGATTCGACGCCTTATGAAGCCTTGGCCCGTGAGTGGGCTGATTCTACTGGTTTGAGTGAGAATTGGAATTCTTCTTTGGAGCTGGCGGAGCCGGCTAATGTGATTACTTGTTTACAGAAGGCACCCGTATCGAAGGGTGAGGAGATTCCCATTTTGGGGCGCAGAGGTTGGATTGTTCTGTCTGCATACAGGATTCTGCATGAGAGGTTGTTGAAGTTACAGATGTCTCTTAAGGATGTGGAAGCGCACTTTGTTGAGGTTCAGAATTCTCATACTCTGTTGCGGTGTCAAAATAAGTTGCTTGCTGACAAACTTGAGACTTACCAAACTATTGCCGAGAGGGCGGCTGTGCGAATTGCTCGTTATAAATACAAGAATCGGCGTGGTCGGGTTTCGACGCGAAAAGTGCGTCTGGTCGTGGCGAAAGCCGGACTTGATTGGAATCCTGATGAATGGGATGGTAATATCTGGAACTCGAGTGATTCTTGTTCCTCGGGTGAGGAGTCTGCCAGGCGCGAGCCCTCTCGCTCCGGCCATGATTGTAAGTCTGCTTATCGCACCTCTGATGGTGCACCCCGTGATTGCACTCGTTCTTCGAGTGGGGTCGATGCCTCTTACACTGATTGTCCCTCTACGAGTACTGATCGGGCTCCTTGTGATGCTCGTCCCGCGGTCTCAGTGCATCCAGTTTTTTGACGGAAGTTGCAGCAGTCTCCCACTGCTCCGCAGGGTGTTTCTTTAGACTCTTTGGAGGATTTTACTCAACAAGAAATAAGTGATATTTTGCAGCGATTTCGGCAGCGAGCTGGTGAGACCTTGCTCACATGGATGGTGCGCCTTTATGAACTGGGCGCTGCTGGTATTATGTTGGATACTGGCGATTGTTTGAAGTTTTGTTCCTTGAGTTCGGATTCTACTGTACAAGATCATTTTTGTAACTTTAATGGTGGTGGTCAAATTTCTTTGCTTCAGTTGGCGACTGAGGGTTGTAATCAAAAATATCCTACTGAGTCTGACTGGCCTGTGAATGACAAACCGTGGTATACTTTGCGCGACGCTGCGCAACGTCTCAAAGAGGAGGTGATGAAAACGGCAATTTTTCTGGGTACTGCTGACAGGTTGCTTGATGGTTCGTTAACATCTTCTGTGCGGAATCGTATTATTCGTTCCTCTCCTGTTGCCTATAAGCAGGTCATGATGACTTTATTGATTAATCAGACTGGTAACGTGTTATCTACGGTGCTGGAATCGGTGCGCCAACTCGGTGAGTTGGGTGAGTGGTTTAAACCTGAACGGCAGTCCCGTCCTGATACACGTACTCCTGGTGACAATAAGCTTACTAGACGCGATATCTTTTCTGGTCTTCTGGCCGATGGTGTGCGGAGGGAAGACATTGACGGTGAGACTACTTCTCGTTTGTGGGAAATGTTTCGCAAACGTGGCTTGGATCGAAAGGAGGGTGCCCGGCGTGTTCGGACGACTGAGTGTGATCGTGGTTGTTCTGACGGGAGCGGTGATGACGACCGCCGTGGGCGCTCTGATCGTCGTGATGATCGACGTTATGTACGTGATTTGTCCCCCCGTCGTGAGAGAGACAGAGAGAGAGAGAGGGAAAGAGAAAGGGGGAGAGACGATTATGTTAACAGCAGACGTAGAGATGATAGGGATCAATCCCCTGAGTTGAGGAGGAGAGAGGATCGCCACAGTTTGGCTGATCGAAACCCGCAGTACAATGCAGAAGACACGAATCCATTTCGTACTGGGAATGGATATGAACAGGAGGTATCGATCCCTAAGAAACGTGAGAGTCTTTATCCTGATTTATCCTGGTACACAGAATGTAGTAAAAATGACTAGGAAATAGGTCAAATGCAAAAACAACAATTGATGGACAGAATGCAGAACAATGTCATACATTCACCCCAGTAAAGAGATCTGGGCCTAAATCCATCGTTTTTTTGCTCACCATGCCATTCCAGTTTGAACCCAGCCATATGCAAATCAGTCTTGACCCTGTGCCCCATGGGAGCAGTCCAGTCCGAACTGCCAAGCCAGGTCCTCCCTGGACTGGAAACAAGCATCCTAGGACCGGTTTCGGGCTTTCAGCCCTCGTCAGCCAGGATAGCCTGATTCCAGTGGCATGGAGAGCAAGGGACTCACGTCTGAGCATACCCTTCCCACTCGGGGTGACAAATGCAAAAACAACAATTGATGGACAGAATGCAGAACAATGTCATACATTCACCCCAGTACAGAGATCTGGGCCTAAATCCATCGTTTTTTTGCTCACCATGCCATTCCAGTTTGAACCCAGCCATATGCAAATCAGTCTTGACCCTGTGCCCCATGGGAACAGTCCAGTCCGAACTGCCAAGCCAGGTCCTCCCTGGACTGGAAACAAGCATCCTAGGACCGGTTTCGGGCTTTCAGCCCTCGTCAGCCAGGATAGCCTGATTCCAGTGGCATGGAGAGCAAGGGACTCACGTCTGAGCATACCCTTCCCACTCGGGGTGACAAATGCAAAAACAACAATTGATGGACAGAATGCAGAACAATGTCATACATTCACCCCAGTACAGAGATCTGGGCCTAAATCCATCGTTTTTTTGCTCACCATGCCATTCCAGTTTGAACCCAGCCATATGCAAATCAGTCTTGACCCTGTGCCCCATGGGAACAGTCCAGTCCGAACTGCCAAGCCAGGTCCTCCCTGGACTGGAAACAAGCATCCTAGGACCGGTTTCGGGCTTTCAGCCCTCGTCAGCCAGGATAGCCTGATTCCAGTGGCATGGAGAGCAAGGGACTCACGTCTGAGCATACCCTTCCCACTCGGGGTGACAAATGCAAAAACAACAATTGATGGACAGAATGCAGAACAATGTCATACATTCACCCCAGTACAGAGATCTGGGCCTAAATCCATCGTTTTTTTGCTCACCATGCCATTCCAGTTTGAACCCAGCCATATGCAAATCAGTCTTGACCCTGTGCCCCATGGGAACAGTCCAGTCCGAACTGCCAAGCCAGGTCCTCCCTGGACTGGAAACAAGCATCCTAGGACCGGTTTCGGGCTTTCAGCCCTCGTCAGCCAGGATAGCCTGATTCCAGTGGCATGGAGAGCAAGGGACTCACGTCTGAGCATACCCTTCCCACTCGGGGTGACAAATGCAAAAACAACAATTGATGGACAGAATGCAGAACAATGTCATACATTCACCCCAGTACAGAGATCTGGGCCTAAATCCATCGTTTTTTTGCTCACCATGCCATTCCAGTTTGAACCCAGCCATATGCAAATCAGTCTTGACCCTGTGCCCCATGGGAACAGTCCAGTCCGAACTGCCAAGCCAGGTCCTCCCTGGACTGGAAACAAGCATCCTAGGACCGGTTTCGGGCTTTCAGCCCTCGTCAGCCAGGATAGCCTGATTCCAGTGGCATGGAGAGCAAGGGACTCACGTCTGAGCATACCCTTCCCACTCGGGGTGACAAATGCAAAAACAACAATTGATGGACAGAATGCAGAACAATGTCATACATTCACCCCAGTACAGAGATCTGGGCCTAAATCCATCGTTTTTTTGCTCACCATGCCATTCCAGTTTGAACCCAGCCATATGCAAATCAGTCTTGACCCTGTGCCCCATGGGAACAGTCCAGTCCGAACTGCCAAGCCAGGTCCTCCCTGGACTGGAAACAAGCATCCTAGGACCGGTTTCGGGCTTTCAGCCCTCGTCAGCCAGGATAGCCTGATTCCAGTGGCATGGAGAGCAAGGGACTCACGTCTGAGCATACCCTTCCCACTCGGGGTGACAAATGCAAAAACAACAATTGATGGACAGAATGCAGAACAATGTCATACATTCACCCCAGTACAGAGATCTGGGCCTAAATCCATCGTTTTTTTGCTCACCATGCCATTCCAGTTTGAACCCAGCCATATGCAAATCAGTCTTGACCCTGTGCCCCATGGGAACAGTCCAGTCCGAACTGCCAAGCCAGGTCCTCCCTGGACTGGAAACAAGCATCCTAGGACCGGTTTCGGGCTTTCAGCCCTCGTCAGCCAGGATAGCCTGATTCCAGTGGCATGGAGAGCAAGGGACTCACGTCTGAGCATACCCTTCCCACTCGGGGTGACAAATGCAAAAACAACAATTGATGGACAGAATGCAGAACAATGTCATACATTCACCCCAGTACAGAGATCTGGGCCTAAATCCATCGTTTTTTTGCTCACCATGCCATTCCAGTTTGAACCCAGCCATATGCAAATCAGTCTTGACCCTGTGCCCCATGGGAACAGTCCAGTCCGAACTGCCAAGCCAGGTCCTCCCTGGACTGGAAACAAGCATCCTAGGACCGGTTTCGGGCTTTCAGCCCTCGTCAGCCAGGATAGCCTGATTCCAGTGGCATGGAGAGCAAGGGACTCACGTCTGAGCATACCCTTCCCACTCGGGGTGACAAATGCAAAAACAACAATTGATGGACAGAATGCAGAACAATGTCATACATTCACCCCAGTACAGAGATCTGGGCCTAAATCCATCGTTTTTTTGCTCACCATGCCATTCCAGTTTGAACCCAGCCATATGCAAATCAGTCTTGACCCTGTGCCCCATGGGAACAGTCCAGTCCGAACTGCCAAGCCAGGTCCTCCCTGGACTGGAAACAAGCATCCTAGGACCGGTTTCGGGCTTTCAGCCCTCGTCAGCCAGGATAGCCTGATTCCAGTGGCATGGAGAGCAAGGGACTCACGTCTGAGCATACCCTTCCCACTCGGGGTGACAAATGCAAAAACAACAATTGATGGACAGAATGCAGAACAATGTCATACATTCACCCCAGTACAGAGATCTGGGCCTAAATCCATCGTTTTTTTGCTCACCATGCCATTCCAGTTTGAACCCAGCCATATGCAAATCAGTCTTGACCCTGTGCCCCATGGGAACAGTCCAGTCCGAACTGCCAAGCCAGGTCCTCCCTGGACTGGAAACAAGCATCCTAGGACCGGTTTCGGGCTTTCAGCCCTCGTCAGCCAGGATAGCCTGATTCCAGTGGCATGGAGAGCAAGGGACTCACGTCTGAGCATACCCTTCCCACTCGGGGTGACAAATGCAAAAACAACAATTGATGGACAGAATGCAGAACAATGTCATACATTCACCCCAGTACAGAGATCTGGGCCTAAATCCATCGTTTTTTTGCTCACCATGCCATTCCAGTTTGAACCCAGCCATATGCAAATCAGTCTTGACCCTGTGCCCCATGGGAACAGTCCAGTCCGAACTGCCAAGCCAGGTCCTCCCTGGACTGGAAACAAGCATCCTAGGACCGGTTTCGGGCTTTCAGCCCTCGTCAGCCAGGATAGCCTGATTCCAGTGGCATGGAGAGCAAGGGACTCACGTCTGAGCATACCCTTCCCACTCGGGGTGACAAATGCAAAAACAACAATTGATGGACAGAATGCAGAACAATGTCATACATTCACCCCAGTACAGAGATCTGGGCCTAAATCCATCGTTTTTTTGCTCACCATGCCATTCCAGTTTGAACCCAGCCATATGCAAATCAGTCTTGACCCTGTGCCCCATGGGAACAGTCCAGTCCGAACTGCCAAGCCAGGTCCTCCCTGGACTGGAAACAAGCATCCTAGGACCGGTTTCGGGCTTTCAGCCCTCGTCAGCCAGGATAGCCTGATTCCAGTGGCATGGAGAGCAAGGGACTCACGTCTGAGCATACCCTTCCCACTCGGGGTGACAAATGCAAAAACAACAATTGATGGACAGAATGCAGAACAATGTCATACATTCACCCCAGTACAGAGATCTGGGCCTAAATCCATCGTTTTTTTGCTCACCATGCCATTCCAGTTTGAACCCAGCCATATGCAAATCAGTCTTGACCCTGTGCCCCATGGGAACAGTCCAGTCCGAACTGCCAAGCCAGGTCCTCCCTGGACTGGAAACAAGCATCCTAGGACCGGTTTCGGGCTTTCAGCCCTCGTCAGCCAGGATAGCCTGATTCCAGTGGCATGGAGAGCAAGGGACTCACGTCTGAGCATACCCTTCCCACTCGGGGTGACAAATGCAAAAACAACAATTGATGGACAGAATGCAGAACAATGTCATACATTCACCCCAGTACAGAGATCTGGGCCTAAATCCATCGTTTTTTTGCTCACCATGCCATTCCAGTTTGAACCCAGCCATATGCAAATCAGTCTTGACCCTGTGCCCCATGGGAACAGTCCAGTCCGAACTGCCAAGCCAGGTCCTCCCTGGACTGGAAACAAGCATCCTAGGACCGGTTTCGGGCTTTCAGCCCTCGTCAGCCAGGATAGCCTGATTCCAGTGGCATGGAGAGCAAGGGACTCACGTCTGAGCATACCCTTCCCACTCGGGGTGACAAATGCAAAAACAACAATTGATGGACAGAATGCAGAACAATGTCATACATTCACCCCAGTACAGAGATCTGGGCCTAAATCCATCGTTTTTTTGCTCACCATGCCATTCCAGTTTGAACCCAGCCATATGCAAATCAGTCTTGACCCTGTGCCCCATGGGAACAGTCCAGTCCGAACTGCCAAGAAACGTGAGAGTCTTTATCCTGATTTATCCTGGTACACAGAATGTAGTAAAAATGACTAGGAAATAGGTCAAGCTCCAGTACACAGATGGGCTCACAGAGATAATAGACCCTATGTAGATATTGATATTTATTGGAGACATCGTAATATCCGAAGGGCCCGAGCATTGGTAGATACAGGAGCGGAGACCACTCTTATTCATGGAAAATCAAAGAAGTTTAAAGGTCAGCCTTTTACAATTACCGGATTAGGTGGAAAGGAAACTCCCGCAGTTCAAACTTTACTTGAAATGAGAATAGGTAGAATCCCTAGAAAAGAATACTCTGTACTGGTGGTGCCACTCTTAGAATTCATAATTGGAATTGATATTTTGAAAGGAATGACTTTGCATTTAGATGATGGATGTTACCAATTTGGAACTACGCATTATATATCGTCTAGGCCTGTACGGGTTGGTCGTTTAAGAATGCCCCCCATAAAAGTTCCTCAGGCGACAAAAGTGGTTTGTCAGAAGCAGTATCGTATTCCAGGTGGTCATGAAGAGATTAGTACCACTATTCAGGAGTTGGTGGATGCAGGTGTTATAACCCCAGTTACTTCTGCTTGGAATAATCCTGTTTGGCCTGTACGTAAGAGTGATAATTCTTGGCGCATGACTGTTGATTATCGAGAATTGAACAAACACACACCCTCTTTGACTGTTGCAGTACCGGATGTTATTACTCTAATTGAAAGAATCCAAAAACATCCAGGTACATGGTATGCGTCCATTGATATTGCTAATGCTTTCTTTTCGATTCCGATTGCCCCTGAGTGTCAGGAACAGTTCAGTTTTACGTGGAATGGGCGTCAGATGACGTTTAGAAGTCTTCCTCAGGGCTATGTGCATAGTCCTACGATATGTCACCGGCTGGTGGCAGAGCATTTGGCTGAGGTACCGGTTCACCCACAAATTCAGATATGTCACTATATTGATGATATTTTGATCCAAGGCGAAACACAAGAGGAAGTTCAGACCCAATTGGACAGAGTCATTGAGTGCCTGCGTGAGAAAGGGTGGGAAATCAACCCGGATAAATTACAAGGTCCGTCCCAGGCTGTAACATTTTTGGGTATTAATTGGCATGAAGGGCACCGAGAAGTGATCCCTCAGGTTAAACAGAAAATTCTTGATTTTGCAGTTCCGAGGAATAGGAAAGAAGCCCAAAGCTTCATTGGTTTGTTTGGTTTTTGGCGTCAGCATATTCCTCATTTGAGTCAAATATTGGCCCCTTTGTACCGTGTCACTCGTAAAAAGAATGCATTTGAATGGGATAAACCACAGCAAGATGCGTTCAGTCTAGCAAAAGAGGCAATTCAGCATGCTCTGGATTTATGGCCCGTACGTGATGTGGATTTAAATGTGTCTGTACAAGGCCTTTATGCGAATTGGAGTTTGTGGCAGAAACAAGGCAGGAGTAGAGTACCGTTAGGTTTCTGGACCAAAAAGTTACCTGATGCTGGTGAGCGTTATACACCTTTTGAGAAACAGTTACTTGCATGTTATTGGGCTCTGGTGGATACCGAGCAATTGACTTTGGGACATGATATAGTTTTGCGACCTGAAATTCCTATCATGCAGTGGGTTATGAGTTCGCCGAAAACTCACCGAATTGGACACGCTCAAGAGGCGAGTGTGATTAAATGGAAATGGTATATACAAGACAGGGCACGTGTGGGACAAAAAGGAGTTGCATCTTTACATGAGCAGGTGGCGCGAGCGCCATCGACTGAGACTGAGAGTGAATGTTCCGTACCTTTAGTACAGGAGTCTCCTGTCAAGTGGGGTAGACCTTTTGATGATTTGTCCGCAGAGGACAGAAACCATGTCTGGTTTACGGATGGTTCAGCAAGGTTCATAGGGACGAAACGGCACTGGAAGGCGGTGTCCTATAATCCGATCACAAAAAAATTGCTGAGCACAACTGGTGAGGGTAAGAGCAGTCAATTTGCTGAACTTTATGCTGTTTATCAAGTTCTGAAACAAGAGTTACCTGGCACATGTCATATTTTCACCGATTCTTGGTCTACTGCCAATGGACTGGCAGTTTGGTTACCGACTTGGCATTCCCATAGTTGGAAATTGCATTCAAAAGAATTGTGGGGAAAAGAATTATGGCAGGAGATTTGGGAGATGCTCCCACAGAGTACTGTTACAATCTTCCATGTGGATGCTCACACCCCGATAGATTCTCTTGACAAATTTTTTCATAACATTGCAGATGAGAAATCTAAAATTGCTGAGGCAGTGGTGGACAGGCAAGATTCTGATATTGCGGGATTGGCGAAATGGGCCCACCAGAAGGCAGGACATTTTGGAGAGAAAGCCACTAGCAGGTGGGCTGCTGATCGAGGAATTTATATTCCCCTAGATTTAATCAAAAATGTTATTTTACATTGTCCCATTTGTCAGCATATCAGACAGCGCAAAGTGCCCCAAATTGTTAAAGGTCATTTACATCGCGGGAAACTGCCCGCTCAAATTTGGCAGATTGATTACATTGGTCCACTTCCCATGAGTAGGAATTGTCAATATGTTTGCACTATTGTTGATACATACAGTGGCCTGTTGGTGGCCCTTCCCTGTAAGCAAGCTACCCAATTGAATACCATTAAAACCTTGGAATTGATTATGATGTATTATGGTGTGCCATTCCAAATTCAATCTGATAATGCATCCCATTTTCGTGGAAGATTGGTACAGGAATTCTGTGTGGAAAACAATATTGAATGGGTATTTCATATACCATATTATCCACAGGCCTCGGGTCTTGTGGAGAGGTTGAATGGCCTGCTGAAAGACCAGCTGCGCAAATTAACAGATGACAAGTATAAGAATTGGCGAGACTTTTTGCCCCAAGCGCTATTGATTTTGAATAACCGCCCTTTTCTAAATGCTGAATCCCCACTTATGCGTTTGTTTCCTCCGAACGTTAATGCTATACCCAATGAAATCAGAGAGACTGTGATGTACTGGGAAATTACTCCCGGAGCTTTGGCTCCATGTAGAGCGACCCCAGGGTCGGCAGGTTTAGACTTGCATGCCATGGATGACACCGTTATAAAAAGTAAAGATCGGGTCATCATTGAAACCGGTGTTAGTGTTCATATACCAACTGGGAATTTCGGATTAATCGCCCCTAGATCGGGGCTGGCTGTAAAAGGCATTCAGGTGCTTGGAGGAATCATTGACAGTGATTATCAGGGAGAGATTAAGGTGCTCCTGCTGAATAGCAGTGAGGTTGACTTACTGATACATCAAACTGACCGAGTGGCTCAATTACTAATAATGCCTGTTTTCAGTGGTGAGATAACGAAAGGCACTGCCCCAACGTTGCTAACTGTACGAGGCCAGAAAGGTTTTGGCTCCACAGATAATCCTGGGGCCAGAGTTTGGGTGCAGTCGCCTAAGAATCCCCCTGAACAAGCAGAGGTCATTGCCACCGGTCAAGACAATACCATTTTAGTCATGAGACCAGGGAAAGATAGCTGGGAAGCAGTCCCGGCTGACAAATGTTACTTACGAGAATGAATAATGCCTGTATTTGATTCTCTTTCAGATCATTCTTTGGATTGTTGCTGCAGGATGTGTCGGCGTCGGACTATTTTTGGGTTGGTACGACGAGAG
Organism: Triturus cristatus; assembly: GCF_964204655.1. Lineage (NCBI taxonomy): Eukaryota > Metazoa > Chordata > Amphibia > Caudata > Salamandridae > Triturus > Triturus cristatus. The sequence goes on from NC_140592.1 coordinate 467,001,993, forward strand.
AGGAGGGATCCCGTCAACCCGGGATGAGTTGAGAACCCGAGTGTCGCGTTCCTTCGCTGCGTGGGATTCGTCGTCGAACTTTTGGACCTCACTGGCAAAACGGGTGACTAACGCCCCTCACTTCTGTTTGACACCTATGAGATCTGTGCACGACATTTTGGCGACCTGTTTGGTTGCTGTCCCTGCTTCGCTAGAGACTTTGACTCATATTTTCAATATATCGAATGCTCGCCCCAATGTTCTTCTGGGCGATTTTGCTACCCATGAGTATTGCCCCTTGTGTACTGAACTATCAGACCCGATACCCCCCATCCAGTCCCAAATAGTTACCTATAATATCACACAGGGTGATTTGTGTTTTTTCCTTACGTGTAATCCTAGTGCAATTTCTGAATGTCTGCGTTTAAAATTGAAAGGTGCCACTTCCTTTACCTCTCATGAACGAACTTTGTGCTTTCAAAGGACACCGAAAACATGTGCTTCTGTTCAGAATAACATGACTTGCAAGAGTTTGGTAGTTACCCCCAGTCATTATCGCACGATGTTACTACCTGCCGGATGGCTTTTCTCATGTGGTAATACTTCCTGGCCATATGTCCCCGCAAATATTTCTGGAGGCCCTTGTGCCATTACTAGACTGAGCTTGTTAATGTTCTCCTCACATCCGAATGCCAACTCTCGTGTGGTTCGAGATACAGTGAGGTTACAGGAGGATTGTGACTCGTCTTTGCATTTATATTCCAAGTCTGAATACCTTAGCCTGGCTATTTCGATTATTGGTGTTCCTGCTTTGGCAGTTTATAATGCCAAATCTATTGAGAAAATGGCCTGCTGGATGGTGAAATCCATTAATCATACTTCTACAGTCCTGTCTGACATGCTATTAGACGCCCAGGGTGAACGCAGAGCTATCTTGCAAAATCGAGCGGCCATTGATTATCTTTTGCTTAAACATGGACACGATTGTTCTGATTTTGAGGGTCTTTGTTGTTTTAACTTGTCTGATCATACACAATCCATTCGAGCTCATATTAACAAGCTACATGACTTGACGGAAGAAGTTAGAAAACACATTGACCAGGGCTGGTTTGACTGGCTCTTTAATTGGTTGCCTAATTTGTATATATTAGGAGGTATTCTGATTACTATCGCTGTTTTGATTTCTATCTGTTGCTTTATTCAGTGTATTCCTTCACTACTTCAATTCTGCACACTTGGTACTAGACATAGATCAGTTAGCTTTGTTTCATATTATTCTTCCACAGATGTTAGTTCTGTTTAATGAATGTATAATAGACTGAAGTCAAGGGTGAAATGTACTGCTCGATTTTCCCGGCCTTTTTGTATTGAAGGGTGATTAGTGTGACTTCAGTCTCTTACCATCCAAGTCTAAGGGTTAGAGTAGTGAATGGAGCCTATTTACTAGGCACTTTGACATGATCCTGTGCTCTTCCCCATAGATCAGGGCTTGCACACATAGCCTAGGGGATAGATTCGTTAGTATTAGGGATAACCTGTCCTGTAGTGAGGGTATTTCATGGAGCCGTGCTGGATTCAGGCCTGGTAGGCCTCAAACGGGAGAGACTCCATCTTTCTTTCTGCTCCGGCAGCTTGGGATGCTTCTAGGTCAAATGTAATGTTTTAGTTATGAGGTGTTATTCGCTTGGAGAGAACCGGTTCAGGCCGGCCCTTATCGAAGGATTGTATTTTTCTTCATGCCGAACACACTACATCAGGCCGGCCGGCTGGGAACGTGTCCTTGGTACGGGGAGGTACAAGAATTTGGTGGGCGGCAGGTTACGGGCCGGAATTTTCCATGAGGAAATGCACCTCTATATTAGTGAAAGTCCGAGGCAGATACTTGGCACTTGCTTTAGTCCGTAGGCGGCATCTAGCCGTTAGCAGTAAAGCTACTACTTATTCCAGGGAAGACAGATGACAAACTTGAAGGCGGAGAAAAACCGAGAGGCAGATACTCTTCTAGCAGAATAGCCAGAGAGGAGAGAGTAGCCGATGAGGAAGAGGTCCCAGTGACTCGGAGAAGGGTGAAGGGAACAGATCCGTGACTGCGGAGGTGTGACTTCCAGGCGAGCCGAGGCACAGACGAGAAGGGAACCTAGATGACCATTGAGTGCAGGCTACACACGACTAAGGTGATGTCGACCCCTTTCTTATTAGAGTGTACAACCTAATCTTTCACTTTTCTTTGCAGGTTATATGTTATATTGTAATGTTATGTGGTTGCGTATGTAATGAGTAATAAAGTACCCAGTTTGTAGTGAATCAACATGTGCTGCGTGTTCTTGTATAAGAGGGTAGCCTATTCTTCTAGTCAGCTGTGACTTGACATGAACAGATGTTAACCCTGATCAGGTAAGTGGTAACTGAATAAGGGAGAGAGGAGCCCCTCGAACCAGAGAATAGGTTGTGCTCGAACTAGCAATCCTTGTGTGATCTGATGAGTAGTGAGACTGGTTTCCTTCCTGTATGTTATGGTGATCATAGGATGAACTTGTGCTGAGGCTGCCGTCTGGGTAGGAAGTCCTGGATCCGTGTGGGATCGCGAGGCCGCCGCTTGTCTGAGGCTGCCGTCTGGGTAGGAAGTCCTGGATCCGTATGGGATCGCGAGGCTGAGGCTGCCGTCTGGGTAGGAAGTCCTGGATCCGTGTGGGATCGCGAGGCCGCCACTTGTCTGAGGCTGCCGTCTGGGTAGGAAGTCCTGGATCCGTATGGGATCGCGAGGCTGAGGCTGCCGTCTGGGTAGGAAGTCCTGGATCCGTGTGGGATCGCGAGGCCGCCACTTGTCTGAGGCTGCCGTCTGGGTAGGAAGTCCTGGATCCGTATGGGATCGCGAGGCTGAGGCTGCCGTCTGGGTAGGAAGTCCTGGATCCGTGTGGGATCGCGAGGCCGCCACTTGTGTCTGAGGCTGCCGTCTGGGTAGGAAGTCCTGGATCCGTATGGGATCGCGAGGCTGAGGCTGCCGTCTGGGTAGGAAGTCCTGGATCCGTGTGGGATCGCGAGGCCGCCGATTATAAGAGGTCTTGATATATATATATATATATATATATATGAGTAGGAATTCCCTGTCCTTAAGTGGTATATACATGTGGTTACTTATTGTGAATAGGCCCTAGGGAGGGGGTAACGTTCTGGTTGGGTTGGAGAGGCTCTGCTGAGCGGGTTCTATCTGATCCGAAGACCCAAGCAGAACACATGGTGACTCTTATGCCTCCTATCGTCATTTCACACTTGGGCTTCCTGTCCGCCGCGCTCTCTATACCCAATACTTGTTCCTCTTCTATCAGGATTTCATCGTCCTCTTCTCTATCTACTTCTTCTTCTTCGCGCGCCCCTTGGGCTACGTACTTCACTTCTTGCCTCTGAGACTTCCTTCTGCACACCTTTTCGTAGTGGCCTATGAGTCCGCTATACGAGCATTTGGCGCCAAATGCCGGGCAACCCTTGTCGCTGGCTGCATGGGTGCCGCTGCCGCACCTGTAACAGGCCGTCTTGTTCCATTGTCTTTGCCCTTGTGTTCTCGTCGTCCTGGCATTGAATCTTCTCTGGGTCCGTGTTGTCTGGTGGTTTCCGGTCTTCTACATTGCATACCGCCTGCTCCGGATGGTTTTCGGTTTTCGCGTTTGTCCGCTTCTGCGCACCTCCTGGTTAGTTCTGCTTTCTTCACTAGGGCTACGTCGGTTTTCAGTGGTGCGTCTCCATTCGTCCCCAGTTTTTTTTGGATGGCGGTGTTCACCGTGTGCATGATGATTTGGTCCCTTATTAGGTCTTCCTGCAGGGTACCGAACTTGCACGTTAGGGCCAGTTTCTGTAGGGCCGCCACGTATTCATCGACGGATTCTCCTTTATTCTGTTTCCGATGGTAGAAGTTATACCTATCTATTGCTGTGCACACCACCGGGCGGTAATGGGCGTCCAGGTCATCTATCGCGTGTTGAAACACGTCGTCGCCTGCTGCCGTCCTATCTTCCTTCACTAGGTCTTGGTACACTCGTTGCCCTGCTGGGCCCAAATGATGGAGGAGAATCTTCCGCCGCGAGCTCGTGTACGGAGTGTCACCCTCCTCTTCTAGGGCTGCAAGGTAGTTTAGGAAATACCTTTTCAAGTCCTCCCATGGCATCTCGAGCTCCCCTGGTTTAGCCAAGAAAGGCACCGGGTTCGTTAAGGAGCACGTCTGAGAGGTCATCTTCTTCCCACTGCCGGCGCGTCTTCCTCTCGGTGTGGGCTTGCCCAACGTCTCCTCCTCTCCGACATTGCTGCCCATCTCTTCTTTCTCCTGACCGGACTCTCCACTCGCCGCGGGACTGCCGCCGACTTCCTCCAGGGTGCTGGCCAATGCCCGCCTGGCAGTGTCCTGTACCTTCTTTCCCCTGCACTGGGTTGCTCCGATTGACTCTGCGGGCCCTTCTCGCCTGTTCTAGAAGCTTGGTGCGCTTAGCACGCTTCCTTGACGCCCTCGACGGTTGGCGCGTCCTCCGCTTCTCTGCCGCGCTCCTGCGTTGTGCACGTGGTGGCCTCTGCCAGGTTCCCTCGTTTTCAATGGGGCTCGGGTCCAGGGTGCGTGGGCGTCACCCTTCCCCACCTCGTCGCCATTGTAATGATGTTGCTTACTACAGCCCCACACAGAAAGAACCACGCGTACACAAGGTTGTGGTGTGCTGCGTTTATTCGCTTACACAGGAGCGCCGGAGCGGAGCTCTATCCTCGTTGAATTCGGCGCTCATACTCGCCAGGAAATGGCCGCCGCCGGACGTCCTGTGACGTCACGCGGCGAGCGTAATAACCGCTAGACCGCTACACCACAAGGAGCACCTATTTGTTTAGGAAATCCGAAATAGTACGTATAAAACGCTTCTGGTAGTGGGTTTGAACGAGCGTCTGCTGCATGACTGTGCACGCTCCTGAAAGCTTCATCCATTTAATGGTCTTATACCGAGTTGCATTCAATTCATATTATGTGCAAACATTGCCATCTAGGGGATATTTTAGAAACAGTGCCACAGCTAAAAATGCCAAGCTTCTGTGTAACCAACGTCCGACGTGAGTTCGTTCTTTTTCCCTTCTGGGCTCACCGCTCAGTTTATGTTTTCTGACACGGTGAAACCCAACACTAAGAAACAGAACTGCAGGCCCATTTTTCTCTTGTTAGTGAACTGCATTAATTGATTACCAATGGGAGTGGCCAGGAGTAACAGCAGTGGCGGCCGGTATTGTTTGCGGGAGGTGGGACAGGTGCGGGCGTGGGGGATGGGGGGGCCGAGAGGGGGTGGAGTGGGGCTAAACGGTGAGCGATTAAAAATGTATCTTGCCACTCCGGGTCTCGCGTCTTTGTTCTTCTCATCAGAAAGGGACAGGAAGTACAGCCAGGTTCTCCTGACCAATCACAACGCTGCATGTTAAGTACCCAGGCTCCCCTGACTATGGTTGTGATTGGTTTTGAGCATCCTGGTTCGACGCTCAACCAGGGAATGGGGGTCTGGGCTTGTTCTCCACGCAGGCTGTAATGAAACCTGCATAGAGATTGGGGAAAGTGCGCATGATTGGTTTGGGCAGCCCAGGAGGGCCGACCAAACAGTCTTAAGAGTGGACAAACCACTTCTCCCCTGCCCTGCTCCAAGAGCAGAGCAGCCCTGCCCTCCCGCTCACCCTGCAAAGAGCCAGGAAACATAAAATGATAATAACTCTAAGTTATTATCATTTTATGTTTCTTCTTCCTCACACTGTTTAAAAGCAGTGGGGTTACACTCCTCCGCCATATCAGAGGAGCCACCCCTGGGTAAGAGCCACTACCCCTGGTTAGCTCTTTCTTAGCCCTGGATCAGGAGTCATGATGACAGTGAGTGGCATGAACAGAATTTCCTCCACAACGTCCATCGCAGGATGGCCCTGAAGATTCCCCCATGAGCAGAGCTAACTTCATTTAAAAAAAAAAAATGTATTTATTATTTTTTTCTACAAATACATACAGTGAAACCAATTTCAGATTTATAAAATAATATTTTCATATGTGGTACAGAGGTTTCCCAGCAAAAGAAAAGGATAAGTATGGTAAACAAGAGACATATATGACCAAACAAAAAAACTGTAAAAAACATGACATATCTCTAAGAAGATAATAAAAATAAAAGGAGAACATTAGGAGCCATTGGGCAATACAAAGAGCTGACCAATAATATAAATAACAAAAAAGAGACATGCAGTTAATCTGTTGTTTCATCATCTGTGAAGTCACCTATAGAGGAAAAATAATTTCGCACTGGTTTCCAAATATCTTTAGGCCTGGATGTGACTGGCTTTAGAGAAGCATACAATTCAGAATTAGTGTCACTGAAGGACACGTCCTTCAGCAAGGCGGCTACTGTGGGGAGGGTACGAGTTCCCCAATGAAGGGAAATGTGTTGTTTGGCTAACGGTAGAGCAATAGCAGTAAAACGGTGTAGTCCTTGTGGTAGTGGCTTAACATACCCCAATAAAGCCTCAAGATCACCAGCAGGGATTGGTGGCTCGATCATAAGAGGCATAGTGGAGAAGATATCCTTCAAACAGGATGCTATCATCACACGAGGCCATGGCAGATGGGAGAAGTCTGCATGATCTGTCTGACATTTCGAGCACTTATGGGATCTAGTGGGATCAAATTTCGGCAGCGCTTCGGGGGTAGTGTAAGCTCCGAGGAGGTATTTATAATGCAATATCCTATGCTGGTGATTACCTGAAATGAGTTTAGTCTGCATACAGAAATAATACCAGATCTTGTCCAAAATAGGGGCACCTAGATCGCATGCATACGCAGCACTGGCTATCTCTGCTGTAGGGAAGTATGGTATAGTTTAGGGACCAAGTGACCACTGCCTAGGGATACAATCATTATTGTAGGAGGCTGGAAATCTTTAGGTTCAAACAGGTAAGTAGGCAGTACAGCACATGATGTGCAATGCTAGCAATGAAACATGAATCCGTCCATAGTTGACGATTGTCCTTCCTTGCCCATAGTAGAATTGGGCTTGAGCATACCATCTATAAACAGGTCGTCTACAATCCGCAAGTCGTGGGCACCAAGAGTGCGCTGTACAATTTTCTCATTTATGAGTGGAAGCCAAGGGTTGCTTTAAGTGGAGTGTGTGGGGAGTAGAGAGCATCTCCACCAAGGTAGTGTAAAAGTTTACACTATGCCCAACTAGAAGTAGCAAGGGTCTGTATTGTATTGGGATCACTGGGGATCCCTTGGAGCAGTATGGTATCAAGTGGAAGATGTGGTAGTTGTGCCCTTTCTGGTTTAAGGAATGGCAACCGGGCATCTGGGTGATAACAGTATTAAGCGTAATACACTAGGGTTGCGCAGAAATAAAGTTGGAGCTCAGGGACTCCAAATCTGCTGTGATCAAAGGGGAGCATAAGGACTTCCCAGTGACTGCAAGGCCGGGAGCCGGCCAAAACGCGCCGAATAAGCAACCCTCGCAGAGAGGTAAAAAACTGTTCGTAAGAGCAATGGGAATGTTTAAAAAAAGATAAAGAAGTGGGGCAACACAACCATTTTAATGATTGATATACACTCCGCCATGCCCAGTGGGAGTTTAATCCACTTTTCCACCTGTGTTTCAAATATTGCTAAAGCAGGCCCATAGTTGCGATGGATAATCTCTGAGTGCTCCCTGTGGATATAAATGACCAAATATTTGGCAAAATCTGTGCACCACTTCAGGGGGAAATCAAGGTCGCAACACACAGTGGCACTGTGGCAAGGCACAGTGGAACAACTGGGACTTGCTCCAGTTGGTATGAAAACCGCAGAACACCCCAAACTGCTGCACCTTGCATACAAGTGGAGGTAAATTGACTGTGGGGTCAGGGATGAACAACATAATATCGTCTACATAAAGAGAAGCTAATAATGTCCCATGTGGAAATCTAAGGCCCCTATGGAGATGTTTTTCCTGCAGATGGTGAAATAAAGGGTCCATGGCAATTATAAATAAGAGAGGAGAGATTGGGCAACCCTGTCGGGTACCAAGTGTTAACGAGAAAGGTTCTGTGAGTGTGCCATTGACGCATAGCCGGGCCAATGGGTCTTGGTAAAGAAAACAAATTAATTCAAGAAAGTAATTAGGCATGCCCAGCTTTGTCAGTGTGGCATGGAGGAAGGGCCATTTGAGTGAATTTAATGCCTTTTTGGCCTCCAGTAGCGTAACTACCAAGGGGACAGTGGGAGAGATTTGGCTGATCACTGCGAATGAAGTACGAAGATTGATTGAAGTGGACCTGTCTGGTATGAAGCCAGATTGCATGGGGAAATTATATGAGCTATCATTAGAGAAAGGTGGGTAGCTAAAACCGTAGCCAGTATTTTAGTGTTTTAGTGAGATACTGGATGGCATGAGGTGCAGTGGAACAGAGCCTTGATCGGCTTCAGTAAGACCGTAATGACAGCCTCAAATAATGTAGAGGGGAGAGAGCCACATTCAAGAGACTCAGCATACATATCTAATAAATGTGGGACCAGTCGCGGTTTATAAGCTTTGTAAAAGTTGCCAGTGAACCCGTCAGAGCCGAGGGCTGTAGATCCATTCAGGGGGTTCTATGGCCTGTGACACTTCCTCACATGTAATGGGGACAGCAAAGAATTGCTGTTGGCTGGCTTAGAACCACACCATGGCAATTTCAGACAGTAAGTTGGATAAAGCCTCATCACCGGTGCCAGGGCAAGGCATGGAAAGCGCCTTATAGTAATTGGTGAAGTCTGCCAGAATGGAGGCACCATCAGCAATATCAGTGCCATCCGGTCGCCGCAAACGGGTAACGTATGTGGCCTGATATGGGGGACGAAGCAAGTGAGCCTGCGTTCGGCCTGGGCACTCACCCTCACCATACCAATGCACCCTTGTGTATTTTCCCAGGAAGGCTACTTCCCTTTGGGCGAGGTCGTGAAACTCATGCATTAATTTGAATTTATTGTGGATCTGATGGGTTTGTGTGACTCCCCCATCGGTACAGTCTAGCACCCGGAGTTTGTCCTCAATCTTAGTTAGATCAGCCTGTATAGCACGAAGCACCCCTGCATGCATCAAGATACACACTCTCCTCACAAAGGCCTTAAAAGGCCTCCCATAGAGTAGAGGGGCTCTCAACAGAACCAACATTAATGGAAAAAAGTTCAATAATGGCCTCTTGAACTTCAGAACGATAGACTGTATCAAATAGTGCATTAGAGGGAATACACCACTAACGGACCACAGGAACCTGTATGGGTATGTGCACTGTGAGTAACACAGGATCATGATCGACAACATGCGGGGGAAGTGCACAACAGTGTATAACCATAGGAGAGCGCCTTGAGTCATTTACCAATGATCAATGTGAGTCCATATATTTTTTTTGGGGGGGGGGGCAAAGAAAAATGTATATTTGCGTCGCTTCTGGAATTTATGACGTCACGCTCTTCAAAAGAAATGTATCAAGAAGATTGGTAAAGGCCTGTAAAGAGTGGTAAAATTGATGTGGAGCCAGTTAGAATCAAGCACTGGTACTGACCAGCGGGGGGCTAGGTAGTCTGCGTCAACTAGAAGGGGACACCACTATGTACCAAGATGCACACCCCTTGTAAATAGGAACAATAGTGAGAGAAATAGCGATGCGTGCCCCAGGAGGAGACAAACCTACAGTCTAGTCCGCGAGCCAAATGCATCTCTTGAGGGCTACCTGAACCCTATGGCGGTGTAAATAAGAAAGGACCTGTTTCCCTTTTTGGAGATTGTTTAAAGCTCTTATATTCCATGTCATGCAAGCGAGTGAGGTCACTGTGTCTCTACTAGTCGCTGATGGCATAATATCGAGAAACAGAATTACACATGAAGAAAAGAGATAGGGGTAGATTCAATGGGCCCGATTCACAAAGGTAAACTGAGATGAAAGTCTAACTTTACGACTTTTGAAATTCACAAAAGGCATTTACTACTTGTAAATGCCCTTAGGGAATACCAAAAGTTGAACTTTGCAACTTTCAGTATTCACAAAGGGGCATTTACAAGTAGTAAATGCCCTTTGTGAATACCGAAAGTCGTAAAGTTAGACTTTTGTCTCATTTTACCTTTGGGAATCAAGCCTAAAGCGTACCACAGCAATAGCAAGGCTTCAAAACGAGCCAATTTAAACAAACAAACAATAGACACCTCTCCCATTCCAGCCAAAGTAAGGGCTGGAGAACCCAAACAGCCCAAAAAGAGAGCAAAAAGATAAACATAGTGGTGTACACCATAGGGGTGTGCCAACACCCGGATAAGCAAAGTCCAGAAGGGACAATAATTGAAAATTGGCAAAGGGCATTGAGCAACACAAGAAGAAATAACAGGTACAATGCAATTCACTGTGTAAACAATTGGCATGGGCCTGCAGAGGCATCCCATAACATATAACAAGCTGCAGCTGACTGCACTCACAGAGTATCACAGTGTATAGAGCAATTTACATTGAATGAGTTCCGAGGGAGGTGGGTGCCAGGTCTGCACCGGCTACTGCACCCAGGCTAGTGCTAGGTGGGGAGTCACCGGAAGGGTGCTTCTTGCAGAATCATTCAGGGTCTGCAGGAGTGTTGGAAATAGGATGCAGGCCATCAAGTTCCACCCAGAGGCATGCAGGGTAGAGCATCCTGTTTTTTAGTCCCATCTTTTGGAGGGTGCACTTAACGTCTATAAATTTGCACCGTGCCTTTTGGGCCAATAAAGTGTAATCAGGATGAAGCAAAATTTGAGAGCCCTGGTATTGCAGCGAACCCTTGCCTCAAGCCATTTGGAGAGCAGTGTTGCGGTCTTTAAAATTGAGGATTCTGGCAATAATCTGTCATGGTGGCGCTCCTGGAACTGTCCGGTGACCGAGTGTGCAATGTGCTCATTGGACCACAAAAGCATCGGTAAAGAAGCTCCTGTTGAAAAGCTCTGCTAAGAGGTGTTCCAGAAAGATATGCAATCGCCAGTGTTGGTTGATTCCGATATGTCAGCGATACGAATATTGTTATGACGAGATCTTGCCTCCGATTCCTCGTTCTTGGCTGCAGTAGTCTTGAGGATACGCTCTACTCACTCAATATGCTTAATTTTCGATCTCGGAAATTCTGCGTTCTGCACCATCAAGCCTCAAATTAGAACGGTCGAGCCGCTCAGACGTTGCATCAAAACTTCACGTTAGCGTGTCAAATTTGGAGTCTATAAATTTAAAGCCAGCTCTAAGTGCTCCTGCCATAATTGCAGCTGTACCATCTGATGGAGGGTCTGCCTTTTTATGTTCCAAGGCACTAGTGGAATCAGTGGGTGAGCATTGGTGGTGTAGGATCCTATCTGGTTCGAAGTTAAGTTGTATCTGCATGGGATCATCATGTCCCATTGTAGCAGAAACGCTGTTTTTTCCTATGAAAGAGCGCTGGAACCAGACATAATAGTAGGATGAGCAGCCAAGCACAAGTCTGTAGAGGAGAACCAGAGAGGTAGCGGGCACAGAGGTGGCAGAAGGAACACCAATCAATGGCCCTCGAAAGTGCCTGCTTCAGTAGAAAGAAAGAGCACCCAGAGTCAACACGGAACTATGACGCAACAGTAGGGAGCACTCCCTAAGGGAAGAACTACAGTCTAGAAAGTCATTGGGTCAGCCTGAGCCACTAAATGTGAGAAGTTGGAGGCAAGTGAGGAATAAAAGAAGCATATCTCAGCTCCAGAGACACACAATTAGGCCCCCTAGCTTGCCCCCACTATATAGTCTGGGAACGGCTCCAACCCATCAGACAGGTAAGAAAGCAAAGGTAAGGGAAATATGCCCGCTGGAACCAGTAATAATATTGTTAGGGCTAGACAGCAAGATCGCCAGACCAAGCAAAGGGAGGGCAGAGCTCCCAATGCAGCCAGAAGGTATCATCCACTGTAGCCTATTTCTTTGCCTCCACACATGCAGGCTCGGTCAGTCCCCAGCTTTATTTTTATGTCCCCACCTGGAAAGTGGTCGTTGTGAACATTACCCGGGGTCCTGACCGACTCTGACAGGCCACTGCATCAATTGGTGCCGGCCGGGTGCATCCCCAACGGCACGGCAGACCCGGAGCAGCCCAGACAGAGTTCGCGGCCATGAATCTTTTGCGCGGCAAACCGGGAGCGTGCCCACAGTGCCTCGGTCCGCTATGGTCCAGTCGGGACCAAACCTGGGCCTCTTCAGCAGATGAGGTCTCGTCCGGTGCTTCCCCGCTGTAATCCCTGGCTATAGGATGCCAAGTATGCCGCGAGCTCGTCCTCAGATTTGTCCACTGGCCCTGTCTCGGTGGGGCCACCAAAGGCCGCATTAGACTGCGGCATTCGACCCGCCAAGGAGAGCGTTATACAGGCACTACAGTTAGCCGCAACCCCACAATCTCTGTCCTTAGCAGGGGCAGGCAGGGTCTGGCTGGTGTGGTGCGCCCATTTGGAGGGATGGGTTGATCAACGACGAATATTACAGGCTGTGGTCAGGGGAGCTTGAATGCCGTGCGACCATCTTGGCCACCGGCTTGTTCACACCCTGCAGAGCTGACTTCTTAGATGAAACAAAACACAGTGAGCTCCTAAGGCCCGATTCACAAAGGTAAAGGTAGATCAAAAGTCTAACTTAGACCAAAAGTCTAACTTTACTACTTTTCGGTATTCACAAAGAGACTTACTTGTAGTATCTTTATTCCTGCGGAGGCAGAATCTTGGCCCGAGTGCAATACCTCTACACTAGGGGCAAATTGCTGCACCCATGGCAGAATATCTTCACTCAGGGCGGGCCACAACACAGTGAAATAACAGGGCAAACATTGGTATTTGGCGCAACACATATGCCTGGATTCACACATCATGAGATACATGACTGTTATACCTGGCATCTTTTGGCGTGTTTCCCCTGTCTTTTTGCTTTCTGACCTCCTAGTTTTGACTCTGTTTTTGCTGATTTAGATTCCCTGCAAACACTCTCTCACTGCTGATCAGTGTTAAAGTACAAGAGCTCCTATTGTAAATTTTGTTTATGGATTAGTGATGCCATGTTTGGCTTATTTGATTTACTGCTAAGTCCCTAGTAAAATGCCCTGTGTGTGCTGCTCAAATGCTGCTCGTGGGCCTGCAGTACTGGTTGTACCACCCACACAAGCAGCCCATCAAAAGGTTCTCAGACTTGCTGCTGCGGTACCTGCACGCAGTTGTGACTGCCATGTTGACCTGGCAAGTGCACCCACTTGCCAGGCTCCAAACCTTCCCTTTTCTTACATGTCAGGCACCCCTCAGGTAGGCCCAAGATACCCCCATGGGCAGGGTGCATTGTTGGTGAAAGGTAGGACATGTACTGGTGTGTGTGACATGTCCTGATATTGAAATGCAGTGTATGTGGTTCTTCACTATTGATAGGCTATGTGATTGTGAAGAAAAACCTTTTTCACAACTGAATTTTATCACAGCAGCAAGTAATATTTCCCAAATACATCCAGGTGATGGCAGACACTGATGGATTTTAGTCAATAATTCTCAAAATCTCTGAGGTACAAATATTGTACATTTACCAAAACACTGCTAAACCCACTATATTGCTGTGCGTAATTTCTTTGTTTCTCTGTCGAGGTTGCTTGGGGGGGAAGTGGGTTAAAGACTCTGAGGAAGCTTTGAGGTGAAAAGTGTCTTTTATGCATTTATGAACGCTTACATCTCTGTGCCGACCGAAAAAACGACCGGAAGTGCTCTAAATGTTTCAGTCCATCCACATAAGATAAATGTAAATCAAGTGAACTCATCTGCTATCGTGAGTCGTTGCCTTGACAATCTGGCATGGATCCAGCCACCCTGGACCTACATTGGGCATTGCTGTTCAATGTATTTATAAAGAGTTCTTACTTAGGGCAGTGTGGGCTTTCTGCTCAGCATCCCTCATTAAAGCCACACAGTACTACGGTGTTGATCCTACACTCCACCCTCCCAACTTAAACCACAGCCCTTAGAGTTGACCCTCCCCTTCAATGAAACTTCGCACTTTGGCCTGTCTTATCGGAGTTTTACAACTGTTTGTGAAGTACCACGCCTTAAGATTTCATTGTGTGCACGTGTATTGTTTGTCATCTTGGTTTTGTGGTATATGTACAGTGTGTGTATCTATGATAACGAGTTTCAAATGCATACCTCTTCACCATGAAAGTGTATTCACCGTGGAGATATGTGTGTATGTCAATTAGTTTAAGGAACGAGTGTCTTTACATTTGGTAACCTAAAGAAATTCCAAAGTTCATAAGGTCAGTTCAAATATTGTACTTCACCTATCCCGGGGATAAGAGACTTATATTGTCCTCAGATTCGAGGAACAGGAATTCTTAACCTCGCCACAGATTCTCACCCAGTGCCGCCAGCAGTGTGATAGTGCGGGCCGGGAAATGTAGTTCATAGACTGGGCCTACCAGTATAAGTAGGAGTCGTTATGGAGAGTAGCAATGCGTAATATCCGGTCTGACTTGTGAGTGCTCTCATCTTCTTTCGAAGGAATTGGTCTGAGGTGCGACCAGGTCTAACTTCTGCTTCAGAGGCAATGGACTGACTAATGACCGAGCTTGCACTTCAGAGGCAAAACTGTCACGTGACTGACTGACTTTTCCTAATCCTCCTCATGAGGTGGGCTAAGATTCACACCAAACAAATAAGCAATTTCCCCCACCTACTAACGTTTCAGATCGAAGACAAAAACGTGTGTCAACTTGCATCTCTCTCCCACACCCTTCCACTCAAACTACATTGTTTGCATGTGTGTGTATATACGAGTAATGGTTCTAGCTTAAAATCCCAGAATCACTGAAATTCTCTACATATTGTTAGTCAGGCACACAACACATACCATAACTCACTCCCCCTGCCATTTTGTTCTCACGTTAACTTTTTTCTTGCTCGGTACACAAATTTTAGTTTTGAGCATGGCCGATGGTGCAATTTATGGTTTCGGTAATGTGTGTTACTGGCCATAACTGGCAAACTTCTGTGAATTTGGGTGTATGATTCAGAACTAGGACTCAGTTTTTCCGTGTGTTTTTGACCATGCACAGCTGAGATTGTCAGGAGAACCATGCCTGTGGTCAGGCTATGTGCCCCACCAGCCACAGATGGGCATCTATTGATTTGCACACAACCTGCCACAGCCGCTCAACTCCCACTGCACACAGCCTCATGTGCAGAGGGTGTTTGCTGAAGGGCATGGACCACGCCCTGCGGACAACCCACTGTGGGCAAGCGCCCTCCACTGCACACGGCCTTCAGCAATGTGCCTTGGGGGTTGGTCGTAGGTCCTGTCCTCAGACCAAGCCCTGCTCTCAACAAACCCCACCTTGTATTCAATCCACGGCGAACTGCCATCCCCACTCTGCATGGCGTTGAATATGTACACCCTGAATTGATGTAGGGCTTGGCTGTAGCCAGGGCCTGCATCTCACCTGCCGCAGACTGCTAATACCCAGTGTTTGTGCTTCTTTTTTTTTTATGGGAAAAAAGAACTTTGCAATGTTTTCTTTCTTTATTTTTTCATTTTCATTGGAAGGTTTGACATATATGAAAAATGTGCCAACCCCTCCAATGAAAATGAGTCAGCTGGACAGTGGCAGGAAAGACGTTTGGTTTATGCAGGAAAATGACAACTTTCTAACAGTGTTATTCCAAACCAGTAATATAAAAACCAACTTGACCATTAAGTTGGATCTCAAATTACTATCAAAATGAGCCCTTGAACCATTTTCTACATACTCCACACTGAACTAAGCATTTAGTAAATGTAATAGTATAAACCAGTGTTCACCTATGGGAGAGCCAGCCTTGCAATAGTGAAAAATGACTTTAAAGAGGGTTTCACTGCCAGGACATGTAAAACATTAAATATACATGTCCTACTTTTTAAATATAATGCACCCTGCCCTATGGGTTTTTTAAGGGGTACCTTAAGGGTGACTAATAAGTGTTAAAAACGAAGGTTTAGTCATGGCAAATGGTGTATTTGGAAAAAGAGGTTGAGGTGCACTCAATTATACAATTCCAGCAAAGGAAATTTTAAAGTTCCTACAAGTGAAATAAACTTAGCATGCAGTGCTGGAACGAGTCCTGCCTGAACTCGTGGAATAATTCAAAGAAGTTAGATCAGGAAGTGTACTAGACCCAACATGCACAGCTATATGCCCCAGGGTTTCATAGCAAACATAATAGGCATGAATATATCATATGACAAAATAATATTAAACAATACACAATTGAACGATGATGCAATATTTCAGAGTTGTTAAATCAGTTACTTCTGGCTTGTTTTGTTGTTTACAAATGTTACTTCACATTTGCACACAGTGAAGGAGTGACATTTTTAGGTCTCGCAGACCTAGCGCTGAAGCGTGCATGCGCCTCGCTCTGCGAAGGCTTATTGTTATCGATATGGTTTGAGAAGGGTACTTGAAGCCCAGCCCATCAATCCTATTGCCTTGCGTCATGATTTATGCAAAATGCTAGCCTCTGATCGAAAATTAGGCTTTTTGGTTACCGCCCTGTCCACTTTTAGTACAGCCCATCCAGTCTGGATCTTTTACTTGCGGCGTGAAACCAACTAGTTGGTAGGCACTTTCTTTTTTTCTTTTTTTTTCGTTGGTCTTTGGAGGAGAGCGCTTTACTTTAACGTAAGCCCCCTGGCATCAGCCATTATTGTCTCAATCAAAAGATACCTTCTAAAACCCATCTAAACCCTCTGTGTGCCAGTCTCACCTACACTGCCACAGTGCTCCTTCTGTGCCTGTCTCACCTACACTGGCATAGCGCTCTCTGCCCACTCCCCCCCTCCACCCAGACATCGGGAACGCATTATCCTCCCGTTGCTGCTCATCCTTCCCATGGTGCTCACTGTCTCGAAAACTGTACCATCCGCGTGCACGCCCGTGTGCTAGCGCGAAAACGGTCTACGCGCCCTTTAATGAGCTGGGAGCTGCCCTCTTACTCTGCTACTTCAAGGTCGCCCTTTAAGTTAAAATACACTTCCTCTCTCGTGGACTTGGAAACAATCACTTTTTATGTAGCCTCTCCCTGCATGTATGTTTGTATGTGTATGTGTGTGTATATATTGTCTTTCTACTCTCCCATCCTTTACACTTTTCTCTCTCTCTTCGTATATATGTGTGTGATATATATATATATATATATATTCACTGAAAAAACCATAGGTTTCACACATGTTATAGTTAGCTGTACATTTCACTCGTAAAAAACCAATGAAATTCCCCCGTTATAGTTAGTGCAGGCAACTATAACTCACGCGACCGCAATCCTCTGCTGATGCTAATACTGTATTTAGTAACTTATTTGCCCATGTCTTCTTCCATTAAATTTTAGCTATACATATATTACAAATATTTTTTTTTCATAAAGACACATATGTCATCAGCAGAAGATTGCGGTCGCGTGAGTTATAGTTGCCTGCACTAACTATAACGGGGGAATTTCATTGGTTTTTTACGAGTGAAATGTACAGCTAACTATAACATGTGTGAAACCTATGGTTTTTTCAGTGAATTTGCAAGGTTTTTTAAATGCTAATTCCTAACTATAATGTGTGTGAAACCTATGGTTTTTTCAGTGAATTTGTACGGTTTTTTAAATGCTAAGTTACTTTACGCCATTCGTGGCGTGCACGCCCAGTTAACGCAGTTCGTTCTGTGCGCGCACGGTGAGCACGCGGTGCGCTTTGCGCACCGCGCGCCCACATTACGCAGTTAGTGCTGTGCACGCACGGTGGTCACGCGGTGCGCTGCGCGCACCGCGTGCCCACGTTATGCGCACCGTGCGCACATGGGGGACATATTATGCGCATCTTTGTGAAATGCATTAGTTATTAATTTCACATATGTGAGATGCCATGCACAAATGGTGCCCTTCGAGCACCATTTGCACACGGGGTGGGGAGGGTGTGGAAAAAAAATTTTTTGAAAATTTTTATCGTACGCATACAGTAAGCGTAATTGGCGATTTTCCGATAAAAAAAAATAATTTTTTTTGGGCTTGGGGGTTGTTTGGGAACCCCTATATCAATGCTGGGTGGTTAGGATCTCAAGAAACTGCTCCTTTAGACATTTTTTGGCTTCATTTTTGCTGCCCAACTCAGAGAGCGAGAGAGAAAATGGCGGCCGCCGCTTCCTGGTTTCGACCGATTCGAATGTTTACTAAGATCCAATCAAAATCGCGCTCGCGCACGCCACAGTACGCGTACGGTAAGCGCACCGTAAGCGCACCGTAAGCTGGCTCAGATATATATATTGATTTAAAGGCTATTTTCTCAGAATCTACTGAACAGATTTACACCAAACCTACAAAAGGCACTTCCTTGACCTGAGGACTACCTCTCTGCCAAATTTCAAGTAATTCTGTTCAGCCGTTCGGGCTGTAGCTGTGTCTAAAGGTCCTATGGAAAAATGCATGGGAAAAACGCGTTTTGGGACCCCCCTTTTATCTCAGCCCCCGCTTGACGAATCCCCCCGAGACTTTCAGGGTAGGAGCGGAGCGTAGTGCCCCACCTATTTTGAAAAATTCGCGAGGATTCGTCGACCGGCACTAAAGTTATTCAAAATAGAATGTTGCGGATTTCCTATGGTAAGAGGGTCCTAACTATAACTACCTACTGGCGACCGCCAGTAGGTAATATATATATATATATCCCCACTTTCTCTCCATTTTCTGCTCGGTCTTCCATCTGTCGGATGCATATTGTATTTCTAGTAGAAGTATATTTACAGCATGCGCTGCATGTTTGCTTTCATTGGCTCCGCGGCGCTGGAGTTCTCGATAGGGGGATGGTAGGCAGGGTGGCTCCTGCAAGTATCCATGTTAATCAGCCACAACCTCTCTTCTGAGCACTACTCACTTGTGAGTGAGTCTGGAAAGTTCTGTTTTCACCTGTTTTCTGGAGCGCATGTAGTTTTAGGTCTATATTGATATTTGTGCAGTCTGATGTAACGCGCATTTTATCCAAAGGTGCTAAGAGTGCTTTACAATGAAACGCAGCATTACATGGGACTTTGGGAGTGACAGGTTATATCATTTGCATCATTGCATTAATTCCACCTAACCACCTACCCACCACATGTTAAGCACCCGGGCACCGTTACTTTGCAGCGCTCCAACATCAAGCTTATTCTTGTCGCAAGTTAGCGCTTTACAAAACAAACAGATTGAGTTCATAAACTGACACACCCTCGCTCTCTCCTGCGACATGGGTGTGTTCACGGGCCCTAATTATATGCTACTAGAAGTTTTATTGTGTTTTTCTTCATCTAAGCTTGGGGAACTCGAATTAATTTAAATATTTTTAATAATGCTGTAAACATGGAACAGAAACTATCTTTTAACTCGGATTTGATTCCCAATGGCAGAAAATAGCACCTTATTTTTTGAAGCGGTTTTCCAGCCTCTGCCACCACCAGGACCACCCCTCAGGATATATTACACCCCAGTGATTTGTGAAAATAACGCAGATTTCTGCACTAAGGAGTCGAACGCGTTCTTACAGTGGGCACCTCACCCTGTGGAAGCGGTTTCCAGCATGTTACAATAATTATCCGCTCCTTGCGGCTGCCCGAAGTGCCCGCAGGGTGCCCTAAGGAGGCTGGGCCTCTAGTGCCAGCAAGGCACCAGCCCACCCCCCTTCTTCTAAGTGTGGGGACCCCTCGGGGAGGAGTCCCCCTACTCTGGCAGCCAGGGGCTGTGGTGCGCAGGGCGCGTCATTTCCGGGGCGCGAGGAACGGGGGGTATATGGGCCTCCCCCACCCACTGGCCTTCCTATTTTGCGCCCTGGACACGCCGTCTCCCACCCTACCGCTTACCCGGCATGGAAGCAGCGGGGGAGGCATAGAATGTTGTAATGTTGTTCTTTTTCATTGCAGGCGGAGTTCCAGGGCGATCTGGAAGCAAATGGGTACCGAAGTGTACCTCTGCGCGGCACCATAGGGGGTGCTAGAGCCAGAGCCCAGGACCCTCATTGGAGGTTCCTGGAAAACCGTGTCGGCGCCCCGTTAGTCCTTCAGGCGGTTGTGGGCCTGAACAACCGGGGGCTTGCCTTGCTACGCTCCACCCTGAAAGGGGTGTGAGTAATAAGGGACCATGATCAGCTGGGGTTCGCCCCAGTGCTGCTTGGCTCATCAGGCGGGCAGGCGGCCCAGATGGTTGCCTGCCCTTGGATCGCCCGTAAGATAACCCACCATATTACATAACGGTGTATGTAACAAACCTGCAGCAGTTTTTACCCAAACAAAAATTGTGTGGTGTGTTTTATTTATGCGTAGAAAATGCATGCTATTGTAGGGGGGGAGGAGTGTTGCCTACTGCTGGTGCTATTGCTTTGGAGAACGAAATCCACGTGTCCCTCCAGCAATCCCTCCCCCTCCACCCAGGAGCGGTCATAAAATGTTTATAACATGGCTCGAGTTATACTTGTGTTTTTAAAGGTGCCCTGATGTGTCCACTTGATCTCGGACATGTGTCAACTGATGGACACGCATGAAGCGGTCACGGCTCGCAGCCTTGAGATCACAGAGGGTTCATAAAGAAAGTAATAGCGTCTCACCCGTTTGGCGACACGGCAACATGAAAGCCTCCGGACTGTGCTTTGGATGCGCATATTTTTTTGGTATTTTTCCACATTCTTTGCATGGTTTCTGCTCTGCCTGTCACGGAGCCCTGACAATGACGGCCTTTAATTAACGAGCATTACCAAAACCAATAGGCTACACTTTTTAAATAACACTAACAGAGATTCTTATAAATGGCAATTTCTGTGTGCGGCTCAATGGGACAACATGTTGATGGATGGATGGATGTCTGCCGGAGTAGATGTATGAATGAATGGGTGTCTCATCGCATCGATGAGTGATTACGTGACTGAGTGGACGAGTAGATGAGTACATACATGGGTGAGAGCATGGATTCAAAAACAGTAACAGACCAAACCACGTTTTTAGGCTTGTCCCCCGTGCACCTGATGAAGCATTTGCAATGCAATA
Source organism: Triturus cristatus (assembly GCF_964204655.1). Classification (NCBI taxonomy): domain Eukaryota; kingdom Metazoa; phylum Chordata; class Amphibia; order Caudata; family Salamandridae; genus Triturus; species Triturus cristatus. The sequence continues at coordinate 467,023,042 of NC_140592.1, forward strand.
GGTCTTGCATTGTTACTCGTATGGACTTTAAGCCAGCCCTCCTCCTCCACTGGTCTGTTGCCAGGCGCCCGCCAGCACAACACCTCCCTCCCCCTCAACGCCCCCTCATGTGGTGTTTGGAGCACATATTGATTGCCTTTTGGCAGCGAAGAGAACGGGAGAAAAAGAAAACAGGAGGTTTTGCCCAGGATAATTCCCTTTAGGTGGGAACACAGAGATTGGAACTAGAGTGTTCTAGGTCCACAGCTTAAGTCAGCATTCCGTTCAGCGCCACAAGCAGGGTAGAAGCACTTTATTGATCGGGGTTGATCCTCCGTGCAATAGAGTTTTTAGAAACGCACCAAGGGTAGATGCAACATTTTGAAAGAGAGACATTTTGAAAAAATAGCATTTGCAATGCAATAGGTCTCGCATTTATGCAAGTTTAAGCTATTGGCATTGCAAATTACAATGCCTTTTATTTATGTTTAAAATTAAAAATAAAAGGCATTGTTATTTGCAATGTCAATAGCTCAAACTCGCGTAAATGAGAGACCTATTGCATTTCCAATGCTTTTTAAATTTGGAAGCAATTTAAAGTTGAAAACATGTCCCAATGCATTCCGGGTGAGAACAACCTTCATCAGGGGTAACTAAAAATCAAGAGAGAAGCAAATATAAATCATTTAACATTAGGAAAACACTGTATGGTTTAAAGGCAGACAACTCTGAAGAAAAAGAAAAGGATAAAACCCTGAATGATCCCTGTGAGAATCACAGATATGAAGAGTACCAAAAGAATATCACGCAGAAGATATCTGTATGCAACCAGCCCAAGATATAGAAGTGAGGCAATGACTGAAAGACAATGGTGAAAAACAAATGGTGGCTTGACGGACAGAAAGAACCATACATCAAAATACACAGAATAAAGATTAAAAAAAGAAAAACGCAGTGTGAACTACATATACCAGCATGCAACAGCCCTAGCAATAAAAATTGTACTTTGCTCTTACCAACAACAAGCTCTGTCAGTGATAATACTTCCTGTATTTGAACCAAATCCCTTGTGATAGTTCTACCGACAAGCCTGTGATAAAACACGAATTAGCCTGAAAGAAACTGGTAGATATCAATGTGAGTGTATATGCATGAAGTGCAAAAAAATGCAGTAAATATCTGAATTAAGATTAGCATGTCGTAAAAGAAACCTTGAGCAATGTAAGCAAAACTTGTACCACCAGAAAGACTGCTAACTCACAACTATAGCATCCTCTAACCAGGTCATAAAATGGAAAATATGAGCCCCCTGAAAATGTCAAGTGAAAAAAAGCCATAAGCAATATAGTGATCAATAACCCAAACAACAGCACCCATGAAGAAAAATAAACAAGCATTTGCAATGCAATCAGTCTTGCATTTGTGAACGTTTGAGTTTGTGGCATTGTAAATGTTTTTTGTTTTTTATTTATGTTGAGTTGTTTGTAGTGCAGTAGAAGTATGTTGCTAGTAGAGGAATTATGTTGTTTGACTTGGAATTGATAGTTGTGGAACTGTGTGATTTGGAATTGTGTGTTGTGTAGTGTATTTGTGTATTGTAAATATGTTGTGTGGTGAATAGATAGGGGTGAGAGGTGCATAAAATAGATACAAGGTGAGAATTAGAGGGAGAGGTAGTTTGTGTATGAAGTGGAGAATTAATTTTAGAGAAAGTAGTATAAATAGTGTGTGAGAGAGAGAGATAGAAGTGGAGAGAATGTTATAGATGTATAGAGAGGTTGTGGTTGTGTATGTAGAAGATAGTGAAATAAGAGGATAATAGTGTGTGCGTGTTATTATGTGAATGTTATGGTATTGAAAGTGTGTAGTAAGATATGAAGTAAATAAATATTATAATTGTTGTATTAGTATGTGAAAAAGCAAGATAGTGTTGTGAGAAAGAGTGTGAGAGAGAGAGGGAGTTGTAGGATAGTTGGTGGTGGGGGGTGAGATGTAGTTATACCCAGTATGAGGATGTAAAGGGAGTTAGTATGTGTTAGTAGATAGTTTAGGTAGTGTGAGGGAGTAATGTGAGGGGATAGGTTTTGGTTTTGGACACAAAAGAGGGAAGCAAATCATATTCAATGCTATTGACACAATTAGAGAAATGGTCTATTAAGCCAAACTCAGCTAATCCTTCACATGCCGCAGAAGATGTGTTTTTTTACAAGAAAGTAATAAAAAGCCAGCTTCCCCGCATAGAGCCTGATTACAAGTTTCAGCGGTCCTGGAGCAGGCGGCACGCTACCACCCTGCTCCAAGACCACCAAAACTTCCAAGTAATCTTGTGGTTTGGTGGGCAGTCAGCGTGGCAGTCCAGAGGCGGTGCTGTTTAAAAGCTCATTGTAAGCCTTAAACAGCACCGCCGCGGGACCGCTACTGCACGTTCCTGCACAAGAAGAAATGCACAATGTCGTGCATTCCTCTCCGTGCAGGAACTGGGAATGCAAATCTAGAGGGGGGCACAACATTTGCCCACCTGCATGCTCCCCTGTACACAGGGGCAAGAGGGAGCCCTGTAGCAATCAATCAATCAGGTTCTTGTACAGTGCGATTACCCCTCTTTAAAGTCTCAAGGTGCTGTGGGAGCAGGGTGATCTGCGGTTCAGTCGAAGAGCAAGGTCTTGAGGTCCTTCCTGAATTGAGGCAGTGACGGTGATTGCCTGAGATGTAGAGGCAAGAAGTTCCAGGTCTTAGCAGTGATGTAGGAGAAGGATCTTCCCCAAGCGGAGGTCTTGCAGATCCGTGGGAGGGTGGCCAGGGCCAGTTGGGTGGAGCAGAGATGTCTGGTGGGTGTGTAGAAGGTGAGGCAGTGGTTGAGGTATGTAGTTCTGGTGTTGTGGAGGGCTTTGTAGGTGGGCATGAGGAGCTGGAAGGGGATTCTTTTGCTGATCAGAAGCCAGTGGAGGTCTCTGAGATAATCAGTGATGTGGCTGCGACATAGGATGTTCAGGTTGAGTCTGGCGAAGGCGTTTTGGATGTTCTGCAGTTTCTTTAGGAGTTTTTGGCTGGTGCCGACGTATAGTGTGTTGCCGTAGTCAAGTCTGCTGTTGACGAGCGCATGTGCGCCCGTTTTCCTGGACTCGGTGAGGATCCATTTGAAAATCTTCTGGAGCAGGCAGAGCTTGTGGAAGCAGGAGGACAAGAAGGTGTTGATGAGGCAGTTCATTGAGGGCAAAGAGTCCAGGATGATGCAGTGATGTTTGCATGGTTCGTGGGTGTGGGGCGTTCAGAGCACTGTGGGCCACCAGGAGTCATCCTAGGCAGAAGGGGTGGAGCCTAGGATGAGGACTTTGGTTTTGTCGGAATTGAGCTTGATGCAGCTGTCCTTCATCCAGGTCGCAGCTGCCTTCATCCCGTTGTGGAAGTTGCTCTTGGTGGCTGTGGGTTCGTCGGTGAGGAAGAGAATCATCTGGGTGTCGTCTGATTAGGAGACAATGTTGAGTCTGTGGCTTTTGTCGATTGCTGCAAGCAGGACCATGTAGATGTTGATGGGGGTGCCGCTCAGGGAGGAGCCCTGAGGCACTCCGCAGCTGATCTCTGTGGGTTCTGAGTGAAACAGTGGAAGTCTGACTCTCTGTGTTCGGCCGATGAGGAAGGAGCGGATCCATTCTAGGGTTTTTTGCAGATGCCGACATCATGGAGTCTTGTGCAGAGGGTGTAGTGGGAGACTGTGTCAAAGGCGGCTGAGAGGTCCAGGAGGGTGAGTGCTGCAGTTTCGCCTCGGTCAAGGAAGGTGCAAATGTCATCTGTAGTGGCGAGGAGTGCAGCCTCGGTGCAATGGTTGCTTCTGAAGCCTGACTGGGAGAGGTCCAGGATGTAGTCTGTTTCGATGAACTCAGAGAGTTTCGCATTGATGGCCTTCTCGATGACTTTGGCTGGGAAGGGGAGCAGAGAGATGGGTCTGTAGTTCTTCAGGTCCGTCGGGTTGGCAGAGAGTTTCAATAGCAGGGGGTTGATCTCTATGTTTTTCGAGTCTTCAGGGAAGGTGGCGTACTTGATAGAGCAGTTGATGGTGCAACAGAGTTCTGGGGCGATAGAAATCCTGGACTGCCACTGCTGCGCCCTGCGAGTCTGGCGATCCTCGGACCACCAGACTCGTAATCAGGGCCTAAGTGTTAAAAGCTGTCTGTCTGTTCCATGGGAAGAGATCTTATTCTTTACTTTTACAGTACCTAAACTCTAGACAGTAAATGTGTCTTAAACAGTATAAATAACCCTAGATCACCATTTGTTGGGGTGAACCAAAGCTGAAATAACAACTTTAGAAACAATGCAACACATTTAACCTTTTTTCGGTCCTGGAGAGAAAAGTGATTAGGTCAAAATAGCATGATGTTAAGCAGAGGCCATGCTCTTAACCTGGTGTATGGTGTTATAGTTTGCAGGTCCACTTGCATTTGCTCTCTAAAATGCCCTTTTAATGTTTTAAATATAAAGTGTATGCTGACGTTTTATATAGGAATTTTTGCAAACATTGCACAATCAAAACACTAAGGGTGCGGGGGAAGGTGGGTTACCCTTTGTTTTTAGAACCAAATTACAAAAATAAATGTTTACTTTGCTGAAGATGTATAGAGTGACCTCAACAGGAAGGAATTTAGGCACAAAGTTCATTACCCACAAACACAATAATTGTGCCAAAATTAATGCTAACAGATAATACGCACTTTGTAAAACGTATTATACAGGGGCGTCCAATATTATGTGCTCAGCTTTACTATGCCACTGAAAAAAGTCATAGGAGCAATGTTTTCCATTGGATGTGTTTCTGTTATATGTGTCTCACCCCGAAATATGCTAGATAAAGAAACAACTTGGCCACAACATAAGCAAGACGGTCTCAACATAAGCAATGTAGCGCCTACCCAAAAATATGTTAATACTGTGTACACGTGCATTACAAATAATACAACTGGATGCGCGCTAAATCTTATTTATTTATTAATGAAGCTTATGTGCTGAAGTCAAATATATTATAGCACTCAGCCCCCAAAAGAAACACATATATATCTCCAACCTTTTTCTTAAAAGTCATAAGTATGTCTTCCTACAAGTTACACAAAGTATTCAATTTAGTAACAATACAGCATGTACTAATGTTAAAAAATATCTGGTTTTGGACACAAAAGTAAAGTAAATTTAAAGGGAAATAATGCTGCTGGCAGTATTGAGGAAAACCTAATATTAAGCTAAATTCAGCTGCTCCTTCACATGCCGTACTACATCTGCTTTGCACAACAAAGTAATTAAAAAGCAACCATCCATCCTAGTGCTAACCCAGTCTGCCTTTTCTGTGGGAAGAGATTTTATCTTTTAGTTTTACAGTCTCCGAAGTCTCGACAGTGAGTGCAGCTTAAATAGTGTAAATAGTCCGAACTCATGGTATGTTAGGGTGATGGCAGGATTTAAATTACAATACAATTTCAGATAGAAAGTAACAAGAATGCTTGCAAATGTAAACAGGAACTGGATCGCTGAGGAGGAAGAACAAGCATTTGCAATGCAATAGGTCTCGCATTTGCGAAATTTTAAGCTCGTGGCATTGTAAATGGCATTGTAAGTGGCAATGCCTTTTATTTATCGGTTTTCAAAATCAACACATAGATAAAAGGTTTGTCATTTACAATGCCAGTAGCTCAATACCACTGCAGGAGAGAGACACGTAGAGCTTCGCCAGTGCACCTCGATCTTACCCTATTATTCTCGTACTGGAACGAGCACCTCAGTCCACACTTGCAACACTCCTACCATTCCAGTATTGAAACAAGAACACCGTACTATCCGAGGGCTGAAGACCCACTGTCTGCCATGCCAGTGCCCCTCAACGCTGAGCCTTGCTATTGTACTTCTGAGGCTAATACACAGCTCTACCAGTGTGACTCAATCCTGATCTGCGACACCCCTGCCATGCCACAAATACCCACACGCAGCTCTCCCAGTGCATCTCAATTGTGGATTGCAGCCCCCCCATTTGATTCTAGCTCTGAGACCACACACTGCTCTTCTAATGCAACTCCTTCCAAACGTACAACCCTGCCGTTCCATCAGATACCGCTCTCCCAGTGTACCTGCAGCTCTGATCCCACACACTGCTCTTCCAATGCACCTCACTCCTAACTTACATCACCCCCTCCATTCCACCCAGATCACTTACAGCTCCCCCAGTCTACCTGCAAATCGGACCCCACACGCTGCTCCTCCAATGCACCTCCTTCCGAACTTACCCCACCCCGCCATTCCATCACATAGAGCTCCCCCAGCATGTTATCTCAAAGTGCAGCTTTGAGATAACACGCTGCTCTTTCGAGGCACCTCCTTCCTAACTTCACCACCCCTGCCATTTCATCACATACAGCTCCCCCAGTGCACCTGCAGCTCTGAGACATGTTGCTTTTCCAATGCACCTCCTTCCAGACTTACCTCACCCCGCCATTCCATCACATACAGCGCCATTAGTGCCTTTATATAGCGCCACAAAGCATGACCTCGCTGTACGGCACATAGCTTCCTTCCTGCTAAAGGTGTTGTACTTTAAGACACAGTAAAGTAACAATTCTTAGGACTTAAAATAAGCACAAATCCTTACTCAGGCGAGCCTTACCTGTTCTCCTTGGCGACGGCGTGCCTGTCTCTCGGTTACAGGGACTTCTTGGCGCCTGATGCACAGGTGTAACTCTCGGGGTGCAGGGGCTCCGCGGTGCCCCGATGCGCAGGTCTATTTCTTAGGGGACAAGGGCTTCTTGGCAGTCAGTCAGTGCTCACAGCTCCGGGGCGGGGGTTGGGCACTCACAAAGCGCCTCTCTGCTCCACCGAGCCTCACAGAAAGAGAGGCGCTGCAGCCTGCAGAGAAGCCAGGCCCAGCCCCCGGTTCCTGCTTCTGCCGAAGAAGGAGCTGAGGTGGGAGGAGGAACCAGCCGGAGGTAGTGAGTGTCCGTCTGTGTCTTGTGAGAACCCACACAGATGAGCCTCGTCACAGAGCGCCTCTCTGCTACATCCGAGGGTGCATGATAAAGCGCTATACAAATAGTTTTAGCGTAACATAATAGATATGGCAGGTTGTTGAGGTCTCTAGCAGAGCAGCAGTCTGCACTCTTTTTACCATGGGGCCAGACAGGGCAGGAGGTCTCTAAGAGTGAAGTAGTCTGCACTCTTTTTAGCATGGCGGCCACAGAGGGCAGAATGGTAAAAGAGGTATGTAGGGGAGAAACAGCCTGCCCTCTCTTATAGAGCTTAGAGAGGGCAGGATGGTACAGGAGGTATCTGGCAGTCCTGGTAGCTGAGACAGGGCATGATGGTAGAGGGGATCTGTAGGATATGCCGCGGTGGCCGGGGGGTGAGTCCATTAGCAAGAGATGGAGTCGAAGGGAGGTGTCAAGAAAAGCTGTAACCTGCTCTATGCATGGCAAGGGGGTGCGGGAGATCTTGTGAGACCTCTCCTCTCTTTTACCCGCGGAGTACAGAAAGGGCATGACAAGGGGGTGCAGAAAATCTCGCAGGATCTTTGTTGCTATCTTTTACCCATGGATAACAGACAGGATTTGGCAATAAGGTACACAGGAGATCTACATGGGAGATTTTGCCCCACCTCTCCCCTTTAGGCACGGCACACAGACATGGCAAGAGCTATAGTAGGGGGCTCCCAGTGGTGAGCACAGCCCCAAAGCTCCCCTCAGTGCGGTGAGCACAGCGCCCCCTCCCCGCACAGACACAGGCTCCCTCAGCCGGCTCACCACCACTCCCCTGCCTATGGCGAGCACAGCACCACACATAGTGCCAATATCGGCCACACTCACCAGCCCTCCCGCAGCAACATACAGGTAGCATAAATAAGCAGACAAGACAAATTTTTGGTGGAGAAAATTGCTGCAGGTTTATTAGCATACCAAATATGCCAACATGGTGGGTTATCTTACAGGCGATCCAAAGGCAAGCCGCCCCTCGCGGCCTACCACCTGATGGGCCAACTTGCATCGTGGTCTTAGCCAATCGGTGCTTAGCGGTTGTGGTGAGGGGATAGCCCCTCCCACTTCCGGTGAAACATTGGTCCACCATATAACTCACGCCCCCCCCTACGAGGAGCGGTCAAGCGACCCCCAGTTGTACAGGTTTCCAACCGCCCGTAGGACAGATGGGGCGCCGTCGCACCCCAGGGTCCACCGCACAGACTTCCTGGGGATATTCGGCCTCAGCACCCTTTGTGCTCCTGAAGAGAGTACCCCTGAGTACCTTTCCGCCTCTGGATCGCCATGTAACTCCGCCTGCAACACAAATAAAAAGATTAGAACATCCTTCCTCCCCTCACCCTGATACGCCGGGTAAGCGGTAGGGAGGGAGTCGGCGTGAGGGCGAGGGGACAAAGAGGCCGCCAGGGGGGCGGGGGAGGAATTTATACCTCTCCCTGAACCCCACCCCGGCCGGAAGTGATGCGCAGGACCCCAAAAGGGGTCTCTGGACAAACACTAGGCTGCCCAGTGTGCCATCTTGTGGCACTAAAGGGGCCGCCCTCTTATGATGGTCCCCTGCGGGGACTTTGTCGGTCAGCCCGCATAGTGCCAATATCGGCCACACTCACCAGCCCTCCCGCAGCAACATAAAGGTAGCATAAAAAAGCAGACAAGACAACTTTTTGGTGGAGAAAATTGCTGCAGGTTTATTAGCATACCAAATATGCCAAAATGGTGGGTTATCTTACAGGCGATCCAAAGGCAAGCCGCCCCTCGCGGCCTACCACCTGATGGGCCAACTTGCATCGTGGTCTTAGCCAATCGGTGCTTAGCGGTTGTGGTGAGGGGATAGCTCCTCCCACTTCCGGTGAAACATTGGTCCACCATATAACTCACGCCCCCCCCTACGAGGGGCGGAGCGGTCAAGCGACCCCCGGTTGTACAGGTTTACAACCACCCGTAGGACGGATGGGGCGCCGTCGCACCCCAGGGTCCACCGCACAGACTTCCTGGGGATATTCGGCCTCATCACCCTTTGTGCTCCTGAAGAGGGTACCCCCGAGTACCTTTCCATCTCTGGATCGCCATGTAACTCCGCCACAGCCCTGGGTGTGGCGATCGTCGCAGCCAGGGCCCCCCCACCAAGGCCTTCACTCCTACTTACATCCCGCTATTTCCAGGGCCTCCCCTATGTCCAGGAGGAACGAGAGATGTATCCCATCATCCTTGAAACACCCTGTGGATTCAGCATGAAGCAAACTATGTCTTATGATTCCAAACCCCATTTGTTCGGTGAATTTACGCATCGCGCATCTGACTCTCTTGCGCGCAGCCTCCATTGCCTCCCCAGTTCGGGAACCCTGCCACAGGAGCCGGGGAGTGATCTCTGACCACCACAGTTCACATGTCCATAACTGGTTGCTTGAATTGCAAATTGTGGCCTTCATGTTTTGAAGCAGTGTCCCTTTGCCCAAAGTAGCAGCCTTATCTTTAGCTATTTATAGTGCCTCTCCCCCTAACCATCAAGAACAGGGCCGTGCTAAACTGAACAGATGTCCCCCATCGTCCGTAAAGCACCCTGTGAATTTGGCGTGTAGCAACCCCTGTCTAAGGAAGCCAAATCCCCTCTGCTCAGTGAATTAACGCAAAGCGCAGATGACCCTTCTGCGCTCAGGCTCCATTGCCTCCCCCAACAGAGCTCCCTGCCACGGGAGCTGGGGGTGATATCAGAACACAAAAGTTCACCTGTCCCCAACTGGTTGCTAATTTGCACATTGTGGTCTTCGTGGTCTCCTTCTAGGGTGCATTACTTCGCCCCACTGACCAGACAATTTTACAGTTCTTTTGGATTGCTCCCTGGCGAACATAGTAATGGTATCAAAACAGGTTTGAGGGAAAATGTGAATGATGCCCGTTATTAGACACTTAGACACTGCACCCTTTCGTGGACTGACAACGTACTCAGCCCACCCTGCTTGCTGAACCTTCAACCGGTCACAGATACCCCGTCCCTGCTATCCACCTGTGACCCTTGATACTTACACCAGTAGTGGTGTCAGACTACCAGGTTCTGTGTCACGTGCTTCGCTGCAGTCCCTTTGGTGGATCCGCTGGGACCCTTCTGCATCCCTGCAAATGCCTTGTCACGAACTAATGCCCTTGGCCATCCCTAAAAGACACCTGACAGCATGATGCCCCCCGCAACTTTGGTGTGGGGTTATGGGCCCAGCGCACCCCAGTCTGTGTTTCCAACATTTATCCTCCCTAGGGGCTCCAGATAGTGTGAGTGGCTATCACTGTCCTGGCAAGGCATGCCAATGGCCTGTCCGCCCCTTGGTGACTATCCTGCCATGGGATAGGCGACATTAAGCACTGGTGTCCTCGTGTACCTGACGTATAGGAGGGGGGAACAGCATGTACAAATACCTACCCTTTCTTGAGGAGTGGGAATGCCAAAACAATCATTACTCAATCCTTGTACCCAAATTATGCTATGACCCCATGGTTCCCCCAGGCTTATTGCACCACAATCCACTAGTTAAATGGCAACTTCTACAAATGCCTGGCTCCCCGGCTATAGGGCGGGTGTTTTGTCTCGCATGAGCAACTGGTAGCATGCCCTTGTATACAGAGTGCACCTACTCTGCTGCATCGACCAGACATTTGCGCAGGCAATTCTGTTGTTGAAATGTGTTGAACTACTGAATGGTGTCCCTCTGGTTTGTGTGACTGTATGTCTATTGTGCATCGCCCCATGTGTGCCCTGCCATGATTTGTGTGTCAAGCCACAAACACTGTCCGACTACTCTGCTCCCTATCCGTGCTACTTTATCAGATCAAGAAGTGTCATAAAATTAAATCTATGCCTTCGATGGATGGGGGCTTCAAATAATGCCTGCTCTCTTGAGGGCACAGATGAGCTGGTGGCCATTGTCCAGATGTATGCACCAAATACATAAACCTGTAAGGTAGTACTACTGGCTTCGGTGCCTCTGGTTACTTGCCTAAGACCACGAAGACCCCCATATGGCATTATTGCCTGGCATTTCGGGTGAACTTTGCCCACTATTTTGACAGAGTACAAATTAAGCGAGGGATTCTAAAGTAATGGTTGCCTTCCCTCAGTTTGTGATACAGGTGTGGTATGAAACCCCCGGGCCTGGGGACCCCTCCAACAACCTACCGTCATCTAAACGGAATACGGAAACCCTCCCCCTAAAGGGGCCAACTGGCAAACATACCGGGGGGAAGTTAAACGACGGCAAGGAAAGGCAAAACTTGGTCATAAGATCCCCGTTTCCTAAAGTAAACAAAAGGTGTCCTGCTCTATTAACAAATGAGCCAAATGCACACTGAACTACTTGAAGCATTAGGACGAAGGGGTGGATTTTTTGAGCCCGCACCGTGGGGCTTCCCTTGACTTGGAACCTATAACTGGCATCTTGCCTGGCCAATAAGGACCCATAACAATATAGGAATTTGGACACAGATTTCAAAGAGCCATGCCAGGAAAGGATGCCATCTGTATATATTGAAATGATTATTCCCTAACTATGTCTTGATACAAATTGAACCATTGTAAACAACTTCATCTCAAAGATAATTATTATTGACACTATGCAAAATGTATTGGATAGTGGGTCAATATAAGAATTGATTTTAGGATCTTTATTGCCAGATCACAGTGCAAAGTTGTATATAGAGGATTATATGTGTGTTTTTTTTTTTTTATTTTCGGTATAAAATATCTGTAACCATAAAATGAATAAAGAATATTTTTGATACCACTGAATAGAGGTTGCATGCGTATGTCTATGACATGTAGTATTTAGGTCCATGATTATTTTCAACTTTCCTAACTGTGATATTTACATTTAGTTAATTTCCCTGATTTAGGAATTTGTGTCAGGGGTACCCTTGTTTTTTCACACAATATGGACCCATACCCACCAAGCATTTGCTGTAGACTTTCAGCCAAAACCAGCTTACAGGTGTGTATCGAAACTCAACTTACTGGTACTCATTTATCGACCACAGTAGGATAATGACTGCATGTGCCTGCCGAGCTCTGAACCTGTGACTGTGAGATCAAACACAACCTCCTGCCCGTACATACCAATGAATATTGCCCGTAAATTGCTGTTGTGCTGTGCGAGATCTCGGGCTGTCGTTGGGAGCTCCCTCTCTTGTTACCTGTGGTTACTCACCCTGTCACTCAGGAGCTGTGGCCAGCCAGGACTGTTGGCTTTGCCGCTGTTTGGTATTTGCATAAGGTAATTAAGCAACAACTGTGGCTATCGAGTAAGAATATCAAAATTCCACCATTCTGAAATGATCAGACTGAGCCAAGGAAGTAGTACCTTAAAGTGACTCTGCGGCGAGGAGGGGGGACACCAGATAGGCAATATGTAAAAGACTAGTATGCCGTTAAACATCAATATCCAGGGATAGAGACTTGTCTTTTTGAACATTGGAACACCGCAGCCGCTCACTGATATTACTGCAAACTAATATCTGTGACACCCGCCATTTTCTTTTTTTTGGGGGGGGGGGGGAGGGGGGGGGAGCCTGCTTTGGTCCAAGATCCTGATTATGTATGTTGCATGGACCAACTCAATATGTCTCAAAATCAAAATTCTGTGCGTGGTATGGTGTGCCGCCTGACTAGTATTTTGCTGTATTGCATCCAGGTATATGATTGAGCAAGAACATCATACCCTACATGCCAGGGTTGCTGGCATTGTCAAGGTAGATAGCTGCAAAAGCAAAAGGCAGCAAAACTTACGCAGAAACACCCTCCACACCCACAAGGCGCCCTGAGATTTTATGACTACAGTGGGTCAAGTACATTGCCCACCGTCACTTTAGAGAACAACAGGCCACTGTTGTGATAAAATTTAACATGTGGATCGGAGATAATTTCCCAAACAGACCCCTGGGAGGAATGATAGAAGTTCAGCCCTGACATTTCTAGCTGGACCTAGCAGCCACTCACGGAGAGACAAAGCTCAGGTAAGAATGCGTAGCCGAACAGGGGACAAGGGAACCCGTTTGCTGCTCCCACGTGCCAAGATGCGCAATTGGACCAACCTCATTTACTGTCAGCTGCAGGATGTGATAGAAATCATCATCACAAGATTATACATTTTCCTGAAAGCATTTGAGACTACTCCGCAGTACTCTCAGCAAAACCTTTCTATTGCAAACAGTAAGAAGAAAACCCACAGGAACTCAGCACCAGTTCTCGCGTAAGCATGTCTAAGTGGTCCCCACCGTACTCCTTAAGATGCGTTGTCGGAGTGTGCGTATAGCGATGGTCTCCCAGTAACTACGATTCCAACAGCTGTTGAGCAGCTTCCCCAGCGTCTATGCCCCGAAAGAGAGAACGTAGTACTAGGAAACTTACGGTGGTGACGGACGTAATAGATCCAACTCAGGAGGTCCCATCCGGACCCCCTTTGCATCTGTACATCAATCGACTGCAGGGAGTCGCATCCACGTGCGCAGCCTGCCGGGACAATGGCCCATTAAGTTGCATCTATCACCAAACCTGTCAAACAATCACTTCCTGTAGGTCCTCACGTGTACGCACCCCGAGCGTATCCCCTGCCAAGGCCAACTGAGGCTGTTACGATGGGGGTGGGACTCAGTTTTGGTCCTGCTGCGTCCATGTTATACCTATTAAATATCTCTGTTTCTCAAACTTCCTTAAAATGCAAATGATATGACATTTAGGGGCAGCTCACCACTAACCAGAGCTGCCTGCCCTAAAAGCGTATTTAAAAAAAATAGATAAAAAAAAAAGCCCATGAGTAGGCCCTAAGCTCTTTGCCAAAGGCTACAGGATCCTGTAGTTCACAGTCAGGCCTCCCATCCAAGTACTAACCAGGCCCGACCCTGCTTAGCTTCCATGAAGTCCCGAATTGCCCAGTGAGCGTGGCACCCATGCTTTGTGTCCCCCACACCAGTTGTCCTGGGACCGAAATGCGGCTGGAATGCACTCACATCGACACTGCCTGACTGTCCACCAAAACACTCCTGCGCAAACCCCGAGCACCGTGCCTCAGTTTCTGCTACTGGACGGCATCCCGCTGCTTGGAATTACAAGTGTAAGACAACACCTTAAATCTTCATTGGTGCCTCGCACTCCAGGCCAGTGTTGCTGCTAAAGACATTCCTGCGCGCTCAGACCAGCGAGACCACATGATCGACTAACACTGGCCCATTTTGTACCCCTCAGCAACACCAGGGGTCTCGAGTTCGTTAACTCTTTCCTGCAACCACATACATAATTTTATAACACTCGGCCTTTCCCAAAGCGAGCCCGAATTAATAGTAACGCCTCCTCGCCTCTACTGATAGAGTGCTATTCACAAAATGTCGCAGGAAAGAGAGAAACCCAACCACAATCAACATTCTATATAACGTATAATAAGAGACACCTGTGAGAAGTTGGCCTTATATATGATGTCACTAATTCTAGTGTACACCTTGTATCAGTCCAAACAACCCTTATGGTGATTGGTTGTAATGTCAACCTTATAGACCAGCTATCCTAGTGGTAGCATGGACAAGCGCAGTCTTAGGCTAAACTCTGAATGGCATGTGAAGCCAGCTGTTATATACCATATGTAATCCCTTGAATACCAAAAGAAAGGACACCACAACAGATATATATAAAAATAGAATGTATTTATTCTAGGCAAACCCTCAGCACTCTTTATGAGATTCGAGGTAAGTACAACACAGTCTTATTTAAGCATACATTAATTCACACAGGTAAGTAATACAGTTAGGTCCTAGGGGCCACGCAAACCATATACTAAGTAAGTGGTATAAGGACCACTGTCACGAACACAGGATAGGCCTAGGCCTAGGGAATCGCTGGGGCTACACTATACTACCAACAGTTAGGAATTGGGAGGCCCACGGGATTCAGGTGCAGAGTGGAAACACTCACGCGTAATGCGTAAAAGTCGATAGAATCACTAGCAGTTAGAAATAAGCAGTTTTAGGACACTTCTGGTATAGCTAGAAAGTCGAGACTCGGAAACTAGACCCTAGGATAGTCAATACCCTTGTGAGCACCGAAGTACCCAAGTTACCTAGCCCACGGGCTGCGGGTGCATAGGTGTGAACTTGTGTCGGGTTTCGTCGTGGACTTCTATGGCTACCTGAAGGAAAGTTGCTGACAGGCAGTCAGTGAAGAGTGTCCGGTGGATCCCAAGGTGGGGATCAAGAAGTAAGTAACCTGCAAGCAGAAGGGACAAAGTCTAGGTCACCAGCCAGGAGCCGGGAAGGAACCAAGAAGGAACCAGGCGATGTCGTGAAGATGCAGGTGAAGAGGTGAAGCTTGTCGCAGCAGCCACGGGTACCAGGAGACGTCGAGGACGACCAGAAGGTGAGCTGTCCCACGGAGGCTCTTGCTGCCTGCGGCGTCGAAGTCGAGTCAGGACCCAACAAGCCTTGGCAAGAGGAACCCACGCAGGATGGAGGTCTTGCTTCTGGTGCAGACCAGGAAGGTCTGGGGTGCTTCTCTTTCACAGAGGAGCGGGTGCCAGTCTGGAGGAGCTGGACCAGCAAGTTGAAAGTAAAGGTTCGTCGTTCGCAGAGGCTACTAGCCAACGGGCCAGCAACTGGACAACACGTCGAGCAACACAGGTGCAGAAGGGCCCCACGCATAACACGTGAAGTGTGGGCAGCTGGTCTTCTTTGCAGATGGTGCTCAGGAGTGGGGCTTCTCAATTCCCCAAGCACAGCCTCGAGGAAGCCTCAGAAGTCACGCTAGTCAGTTACTAGCCACTTTTCCCAGGTCGCCGGTCCCACGTCCTTCGTCGCCTCCACGGGACTCAGCTTCGCTAGAGAGGTGGATCTGGTTCAGAGGTGTCTGGAAGTCTCGGCGCTGGTCAGTCTCTGCAGTCGTCCCTCGTACGATTCCGTCCCAAAGCAAGCAGCGGTCGCTGGATGGTGCCTGGTTGCCCAGGGTGGTCACTCCTTGGCCACAAGGGAGATTTCTTCAGTCTTCTTCCTGAGGTCGAATGTCGAAGGTCCAGAGTTTCTGTTCAATTTTCAGATTCAGGTTAATCTAATTTAGCAGGGCCCAACTAGCTACTAATATACTGGCTAGTGGGCTGGGCTACCTGCAAGGTCCCTCCTATGGGTGGGACCAGGAAGGGGAGTGGCTACACCCCCTTTCCTTTGTCCAGTTTCGTGCCAGAGCTGGGGCTGGAGTGCCCCAGCACCGGTTTGAACTGGACTATGCATGGAGCACCTTGTGTGCCCCAGGCATGTCTCATTCCTTTCAGCCCTCCCTGCCCCAATACACTAAAGTCTGTCTGGGGAGGTGCTAGCACCTCCCCAAGCAGGAAACCTATTGTCCAGGCCTCCCTGGCTGGGAGGGCTCCCAGCTGCAGGAGGTCAGACTCGTGTCTGTGGCAGCAGCATCCATTTTGTGATGCTGATGCTTTGGTGAGAGTTAAACAGCAAAGTAGGATTTTAACATGTCTCTCCCTCTAGAAGGGAGGAATAATATCCTCATCACCAGAAATGGTATGGGGGTATTATTCCAAAGTGTTAGACACCTTACGCGACATGTTTTGATAAAGCCAAACCATAGTTACCATAACCGTTTAAGATTATAAGCTACTTTAAGAGTATATGGTAGGCTATATCATAGCACAGCTATAAGGACATGATTCCGAAAGCTGCAGACAGGCTCAGCTCATGCTAGAGCGCCATCTCACATGTTACCAAGCCCTCTGCCTCCAGGATTGTTAAGGCCTGCCATAGGAGTGGCTGATAGGTACACATGTGTCTATATATAAGATAGGTATAGGAATACTACACCTAAGCAAGGGGTGATTACACGACCTTGCCCCAGCTGAGTGATCAGCCAGTTGTGTCATAATGGAAGGCCAGTCCAGGGGTGGCATAATACATGCTGCAGCCCCTGGTAGGCCTAGGGTACACCTATGCCCTGGGTACCTAGGGTACACTGTACAGGGTCCAATAAGGTGATCCTTACCAATTGGGTATGTACCTAGGGCCCATGGAGTCCATTTTAAAGAGAGAGCAGATAGCCTGAGACCCTGAATGGCAGGATCTCAGGCCAACTAAGTCGAAAAACCAGCTAGACACTAGGCAAAAAGTTGGGGGTAACCATAGTCAGATATCCACCTTCCTACAACACCCCCTTCCAATGACAACTACCACATACAACAAAAAGTTAATAGCGATGCATCACCGCATATCCACTAATCCGGGCACAAACCCGTTGGTCCCAGGGCCACCACAAACTGCTCTCTTGACCCCCCACCAACCAGGGAAGTAGGCGGCACTCTGATGCCGCAGCAGCCGTGCCGGCCCAGGCACTCTCGCACAACTGGGTTAGGGAACCCCAGCAGCCTCCACACCCGGACTGCCCTTAGAAAGAAGGATGGTCGGCCTCCACAAAGGCCCTCCTGTCCTGCCTTCCTTTGCTTAAAACTTTTGATTCTAGGGTGGTCCTCATCTTACAGCTCCTTAGCACGTGGCAATGCACAACCCCCGTGGTACTTGGAAGCAGGAGCCACTGGCGGGCTTAGTAGGTCACACATGAAGCCAACGCACGCTAAAAGTTTCCCTAAGCAATATTCACGCCCCATATATACCACAGTGGCTGCAATATTGCCCCAAGCTACACCCAAGTGACCATGGCAGGGTCTCGGTCGGTCTGAAGCTGCCACCCCTGCCCTGTGGGGGGGGCGGCCCAGACTCACTGGCGGTCCCGACGATCGGAGCCCCCTTTGGGCTCAACCCCCGACACAACGGACTCAGACCCGGCTCTACTGGTGCACATCCAGCAGCGCTGGCCACAGAGGCGCACCATCAACACCACGGGCAGCCTAACCACAGGGGCCATCTTCATTCCACCCACTATTTCCTGCTTATGAAGGAAACCAGGGATCGATTTCCCCTGCTTCCAAAAGCCCAGGGGGTGAACGTTAGCATTTGGGCCGCCTCTCGCGGCCGGGTGCCTTTCTGCACACCCGGGCAACTAAGCTACTGCCTCACGCCGACGACTTTGAGGGCACTGCCATTCCCACCGCTCGATCACCACAGCTAGTGAAAGCCGCATTGTAATCTCTTGCTGACAACCCCACCTAGGAGGGCTTGCACGTTTACTTGCACACTTCAGCTGTTCAGAGGGAGCGGCACAGGAGAGAAACCACTGCTGTGGCCCGATGGTCAAAAGTCACTCTCCTGGTGGGACAAGATGCGCAACGGGGACGAGGGGTTATCCGGCCAGACTCACCGCGAATCTACGAAAACGCCCGTGATCTCGGAACGCACGCAACCAAACGGCGTCAGGGCACCCGAATGAGACCACATCCTGCTGCGTGGTGGAAGCTGACAGCGCAGAAAAAACACAGAGGGTGGAGGGATGTTTCGCCGCTCGCACACCCACACCACGCAGGGGCAAATAGCCCCCTCGCCAGCAGCAGCGCCCCTGGTTACCGAGTTGGGCCGGCGCCTACCACTTGCTCTGGGCTTGAATTAAATGAAACCCCACTCTCCGTTTACCACACGGGCAGAAGCCCCGCGCGACCACCAGCAGCGCCACCACAAAGCGAATGCACAGCGCTACGATACGGGCTTCAAAACGCTGTAAGCGGCCTAACCCCCCAGCGAGCACCCGGCGCGTAGGTGAGCTTCTAGAGCTGGAGCAGCTCCCACCACAACTAGACACCCCCGGGGCCAAACACAATCAGCCCACAGGACTTGTGGGCCCACAATATTTTTCATTTTTGCATCTTTTATATAGCGCGAACTCGACTGGAGCACTGTACATAAGCACCGTATACATAACATATTCAGGGACGGGAAGATTAACTAACTGGTTTGCCCATAATCACAGGATGTGGACGCGACTCCGAGGCTTGAACACTGGTTTCCAGCACCAAAGTTGGCAGCGCATCCACATCCCCTCCCGTCGGACCGCACGCCCGAGCTGAGGAGCACACGCATACCTCCACCTCTGTGCCTCCTACCCAGCACAGTGCTGGCCCTGAACGGAGGGGTGCAGCTGCCATAGCCCTCCAGGAGCTGTCCCTCACTAGTGGGCCGCCGCCAACCCAAAGCCAGGTTAAGCAACCCAGCCTCGGGGGAGGCAGCTCCTGGGGACAGGACCGAGTAGGCGTCAGGGCGAGGGGACAAAGTGGCCGCCAGGGGGGCGGGGGAGGAATTTATACCTCTTTCTGAACCCCACCCCGGCCGGAAGTGATGCGCTGGACCCCAAAAGGGATCTCTGGACAAACACTACTCTGCCCAGTGTGCCATCTTGTGGCACTAATGGGGCCGCCCTCTTCTGAGGGTCCCCTGTGGGGACTATGTCGGTCAGCCCGCAGTGCGGTGAGCACAGCGCCCCTCCCCTCACAGACACTATTGCGAAATGTACAACATTAAGCCGCATAATTTGGCCTTTTTTGACACATACTTTAGCCAACTTTAAGTATTAATTTGGTCCTCCCCTGCTGCATAATTCTAGCGCCCTGACCATATGTGAACTATGAAGGGAAAAAACACTATTCGCTTTGTAGATACTTTCCAAATACATTGTAATTCCATGGCTGTTTTTCTACTGGATCCTAGTTTGACTTGCACCATCAGCTTTATTAAGCTAAGCAGTGATGGATCCAATGCATCAAATCTTATTGTTGCATTCCGCAACAGCAAACATTTCCGCAGCGGACGTACAATGCTGCAAATGTGCATCACATTAAGAAAATGCCACCTACTTTTTGTAACAACATGCTATAGAGTTGAAGCAGCGCTAACCCTAACACAGATATGTATGGACATCCATTTTGTAAGTCAGACATTTGTAGTTATCCGGCTACCACAGCATCAATGGACGCTCCAGGCACTACAGAAACATTTCTATAAAGGGCCCTAAATCATTGCCGGTGGTAATCCCTATTTACCGCAGTGCTAAATAAGCGCCCTTTACCTAATGGGACCCTATGTAGAGCTGCGTGCCAGGGCCTCAATGGCAACTCCCAGGAACAGACATTTATGAAAATAGTTTTTAGCAGAGGAGGTGGCTGGAGGAAATGATTTTAATGAAATGAAATACTAGTACGTCCTTATTTACACAGCACAATGGCGTTAGCTTGTTTTCATGAGCCAGGTGGGGGTGAGCATGGAAATATTCAGGACTTCAGCATCAGATGCCAAAAGGCAGGTTGCAAGCTGAGAGCTACCTCTTAATCAGTCACTGACTGGTACAGATGTTTCAGCTAACGAGGATCAAGGCTGTCAAAGGTATGACAATTCACTGTACCCCCAAAATGAGCCTTGGCACAGCCTAGGGCCACTGCTCAAACATTTAGGAAAGTCAACATGACTTAGCAAAGCTGCGCATAAAGCACTGAAGATGAAAGGTAAGCGACAAGAAAGCGCATTCCCCTGACATTCGTAGCGTGCAAACACCCCAGTACTTGTACAGAGCGCGCCTCTTGAAAGTATTTCCATTCTGGATATGAGGTCGCTTTTTAGGCAGGCTACAACCCGTAGCAACAACTGCCTCCACTCCCCACCCTGCCCTAAAAAGAGCCGCCTGCTTCTAGTTGCTGATATGAGAGATATCATGTTTAATTAAATATTGTTACAAGGGCGCATTCATGAGGTCCCGCACTAGGGGATAACGGGCGTACCTGGCTGGCCCTTAGCAGCCACTGTTATTTGTAGGTTAACTGCTCAACTGCCAAGTACCCATGCGTGGCGCACGCCAGGCCACGCTGCGGCGTGCTAACCACACACCACTAGGAAGGAGTCACGTATAACACAGTTGCATACTACTCCATGAAAGACAGTCTTATGCAGCTTGCAAACAAATATTTGTGTTATTTTTGAGGAACGAGACTTCATGCGAAGGAGGAGGGGTAATATTGATTTTTTTTAATCACTGATGAAGATTGCAGGTCCAGCTGCCCGTTTGGATTTACGTGCATAACAAATTGAATGCAAGGTATTGCTCTAGCGCTGAAAGCTGTGTCTATTCAATCGCTCGCCATTTGACAAGCATAATTAGGAGAGAAGCAGCGCACACACACACACACACCCACTGCAGAACACGTCCAAGACTGATAAAATCTCCGTCTGTCCTGCAGGTGTGTCGTGTACTAAATTAAAAGTGATCCGGCAAGCGTTGAAAATGTAAATTAAGGATCTGCTATCGCTCGCCCCGAGACATATCCAGCGAAATATAAGTAGTTAATGAAAGATGCCAAACAGGCCTGCCTGCCAAAGGTCGGATTTAATGCTTACTGGCTATTTTTGGCCTCTAAAAAGAGATCAAAGGCTGTATTAGTGGAACAGAACATCCTACCAGAGTGAGAACAAGCACTGCCGCGCGAATTTGAAAGCGATGGCGCTAAGGCCACGCTATTTAAAAGCACGCCGCCATGTGCGCACGCGCGTGTGCGACAGGAAGACCCAAGCTATGAAAAAAAAAAATGGCGTGGGACTGTCCACAGTCCGTAGGGGCACGCGCATGCTGCCTGCATTGGACAGATGGCGAGAGCAGCCATCTTTGTCCATGCAGGCGCGTGCATGCAAGCGTTGGGGAGAATCGATTCCATAAGGTCTCTCTGACGAGAGCAGCGCATGCGCTGCTTTTTGCCAGGCAAGACCTAAAAAACTGGGAGGGTTAGTGTACAGAAAACAATTATCCACGTGTGTATAAACAAAATTACCGCACTTCAGCCCCTGCAGCCATTTATACTTTATTTAAATCACAGCAGTTCCTATTAGCAGCGCGGAACCCCCTCCATGCTTGTTGTTGCTGAGGCACTGAAGTGAAATTTAAGGGCAGGAGAGCACTGCTCCGTTAGGGGATACAGGAGCGTTTTGAAGTGAAAACATAAAATGGAGCGCTAAGGTTGAGAAAGAAGCTAGAACGGCTGGTGTACCAAAAGCAGAAACCCCATGTAGCCATCAGATTTACTGCAGTTCCACTCCTGTAGCCTTAAAAACTGCATTTTGATTATAGCAGCTCCTATAAGGAGCACAAGCCCCCTCCACGCTCGTTGTTGCTGAGGCAGTCGAGTGGAAGCTACCATGAATGGGAGAGCGCTGCTCTGTTAGCGAGTGTAACAATAATGACCGTGGGAACTGGACAGCTTCCAAATGGAAACAGGAACTGCAGCACTTTAAACTGGAATCCATAAACAAGCATTCCAAGCTGATAAAATAAAGGAAACAATTAATTAAACAAGTGTTCTTATTTTTACTCTTATTATAAATTGACCCCAAAGATACAGCATTGTGTAAAAAAGTTGAATACCTCTGCAGCCAAGGTTGGTTGGGTCCTTTTCAGTCTGTCGCGGGGTGACGAATAATGTTGTTAATTGCCATCAAGGACATTTTGAGTGCACTGAAGGGGCTAGGGGAAGACATGACGCTGGGAGGCCTGGTGTAAGAAAATATGTGAAGTCAGAGACCAAAAAGAATGCAGCATAATCCGGCTCCTGCAGGCTGAAGGGTTGCGCTCTAATTGCAGCAGTTCATATAAGCATACCAATAACAAGCACTTTCAGTCTGGGCAAAGTAAAGAAAACACGCAGAGGCAGTTCAACAAAAAGAAAAGGGTGCTCTCCATGTATCAAATAAAACATACAGCATAAAATCACATGTAACAGTGGCAGTCCTCATGGAAGATTACAACAGTAAAAAAGGAGGGACTAAGGAGGGACTACTAAACTAATTAACCGAAAAAAAAGAAGCATTTCCAAAAGACAAGTCAAAGGAGCCAATTAAAAACATGGGCGGAAGATGGGTGGAACATGAAGACTATTTGCTAAATACAGCATGTCTCGAAGAGATAGCGCAAGCACTGCCTAGGCAAAACCTAATGAAAATACCTTCGGGTGTAAACAAGGCATTCACCTGTGACCTTAAGTTGAATGGCAGATGGGGTTTGAAATGAGCGGAGTGGAGGCAGGCAGAATGGATAGAACAAGGTAATTTTATTGCCTGAGCATCGCATGATGATCTTTGACAATTTGTATACATATTTTGTGATGTTTACTATTTTATGTATGACCCTCCACTCTTTTTCCTTTTACTCTGTTAAACCATCCCCTACTATCTTTAAAACCGTTGAAGCATTCTTCATGTACATGTTATACTTCCCATTATTTCCCAGTATATTACGTCTCCTATAGATTTTATGGGATTGGTATGTCTTTTTTTGAAACAATATGTCACATTGTACATTCTAGTATTTCAGTTGTAGGGTAGTCTTTCGTCCATGTTCACTCACTTGTTTGTGTTGTCACGCCACTTCCAGCACCTCTAAATGTTCTCCACTCTTTCGGGGTATCTTTACACTTTATAGTGTTGCGACGCTGCATAAGGGTCTGTTTCATCCTGTTTTTCGAGTAAATCACCTTTTGAGATTCAATTATTAATATTTTATAGACATCTCATTAAAAACACAGACACACTATTACATTTGATTGGTCTGCAGTGACAGAAAGCCCCAACTGCCACTCGGCTTTTAGTCACAGTTGAACACTTAGTTTACCCCCCAAATGAGTTATTATTTCTTCCTCTTCATGGGCACTGTTGTTTGGGTTATTGCTCACCATGTTGCTTATCTTTTTTCACTTGAAATGTTCAGGGGGCTTGTATTATCCATTTTATGACCGGTCAGAGGATGCTACGTGGGAGCTAGCAGTTTTTCTGGCTGGAGGAGTTTTGCTTACGTTGAGCAAGATTTCTTTCACGACACGCATGATTTTAATTCAGGTATTGACTGCATGTTTTCTACACTTCATGCATAAACTCTCATATTGGTATCTGCCGGTTTCTTTCAGCCGAATTTGTATTTTATCACAGGCTTGTCGGCAGAACTATCACAACAGGTTTGGTTCAATATAGGAAGTATTATTATCAACAGAGCTTGTTGTTGGTAGGAAAAGTTTCTCTTTTTTGTCTGTATTGTGTGTATTTCTGTGTATGGTTCTTTCCGTCCATCACACCACCATTTGTTTTTAACCACTGTTGTCGTTCTCTTTAAGCCATTGTCTCACTTTTAGGTCTTTGGCTGGTTGCATTTCTGCACAATTTTCGTTTGTTCTCTTCAGATATCTGTGCTTCTCACAGGGATCATTCAGGATTTTATCTTTTCCTTTTTCTTCAGAGTTGTCTGCCTTTGAACATTACAGTGTTTTCCTAATGTTCAACTATTTATATTTGCTTCTCTCTTGATTTTTAGTTACCCCTAATGAAGGGTGTTATCACCCGAAATGCATTGGGCATGTTTTCAACTGTGAATTGCTTCCAAATTTGAAAATGTCATTCCTTCGCTGTGCACCAATGTGAAGTAACATTTGTAAATAACAAAACAAGTCTACAAGCAGCTGATTAAACAACTCCGAATAATTGCATCATTTGCTTATTGTATATTGTTTAATATTTTTTTGTCATATGATATATTTACTCTTATTCTGTTTAATATGTAGCCCTAGAGCAGTGGTTTCCAACCTGTGGTCCGGGGACCGTTGGGGGTCCAGTAAGCTTCCTCAGGGGGTCCTTGACTACCTAGAAAATTCAATAATATTAACAGATTAATGAAGTGTATATCAAAAAAGAACCTAAATGTACAATTAACATTTTTTAAATGTCCTGTAAATGTTAGGGAATTTGAAATTGGAGACTAAAATGTAATTAGTATCCTCAGCTTGATTTGTGGGAGCAGCACAAGTGCATCAAACAGAATATAGTTTGCATGATGAGTGGCCTCAATTTAATTTATGAACCTCCAACCTATATATTAATATTAAAATTTAGATTTCTTTTTCATGTATACGTAATTGCGAATTAAGTAAAATGTGTCAATATTTCTGTATTTGTTTGAATGTTTTTTCTGTATTGTTTTGAAGTTCAAATCGTCAACAGTGCTTAGACTTGGCCCTCGGCTAGCAGTCATGACTCAGTGGGGTGGTCCCCACATTCCAATAATGATTCGGGGGGTGGGGGTTCCCCGGATTCCCCTAACGATTAAGTGGGGGTCCCCAGAAGTCAAAAGGTTGCAAACCACTGCTCTAAGGCATATAGCTGTGCGTGCTGGGTCTAATACTCTTCGGAAATCTAGCTTCTTTAAATGGTTTATTTTGCCATGTGAAAAAAGCAGCTTAAAACTGCACACCCAGGCGGCAGTGGCAGACCTGGAGACATGTTTTACAGCTATACTTTGATGGTTCGGTAAATTAGTGCATTTAATTTACAGGCCCTGGGTACATGTAGTATCATCTGTTAGGGACTTGCAAGTAAATCAAAAAGACAAAAGAGTGACCCTCTGGGAAGGACACATTTCCAACACAATTGATAAATATATAGTATATATGCTGATGTGCAAAGTATAAAATGCAATTCATTATTATTACTTTATTCATATTTATTACTATTTATTGTCAGCTATTGTTGATGAGGGAGGGACCATGATGCATTAGAGGCCATACCGCTCCCTCAGTAATGGTGGGAATACTATACTCCGTGCATCTGCGGTTTATGCCATCATGTTTTTTTGTGTGTATTTGTCTTAACAAAAGGTATTTAACCAAAATCAGGATTCAATGGGCTATAATTGTGCAGTAAGGTAAAATCCCATTGAAGAGGCCTCATGATAATTTTAGCATGTTTTCCCTGTGTAAAGCGTTTGTTACATGTATTCTGTAAGGCATTAAACAGAGCTTTTCATATGTCAATATTGCTGTAATAAATAGCATATTATACTCTGCACATATGGCCTCTTCAATGGGCCGGGTATAGTATGCTTACCATTGTAAGCATTTTTGCCTTCTATTGCTGAAACAGTTTTTAGTTGGTCATAGAACTCTGTGCACTTTCACCTTTGCCAACCAGTGATAAACTGATAAAGCACTTGTGCTCTCCCTTCCAAACATAATAAATGCACCATGCACCTAATTGGCACAATTAATTTACTTATACATCCTTAGCAAATGGTATTACATATACTCTGGGCCTGTAAATTAAATGCTACTAGTGGGTTGCAGCACTCATTGTGCCAACCACCAAAGTAGCACTGTTAAACATGTCTCCAGGTCCACCCTCGGTGTGACGTTTTAAACTGGTAAATTGACATGGTAAAAGAAACCATGTTCCATGCCTAAACCTTCCATTTTAACACTTCTAAGTCAGCCCTAAAGTAGGCCTTTAGCGCCCATAAGGCAGGGTGCATTGTATTTAAAATGTAGGACATGTATATTTAATGTTTTACATGTCCTGACAGTGAAACTCCCCTCCTCACCCCAAAGTAATTTTTTACTGTGGCCAGGCTGGCTCTCCAATAGGTTAACACTGGTTTATGCTGTTAAATGTAATAAATGGTACATTCAGTTTGGGAGTACCTAGAAAATGGTTC
Source organism: Triturus cristatus (assembly GCF_964204655.1). NCBI lineage: Eukaryota > Metazoa > Chordata > Amphibia > Caudata > Salamandridae > Triturus > Triturus cristatus. The sequence continues at coordinate 467,049,436 of NC_140592.1, forward strand.
AAGGACTTATTTTATTAGTAATTTAAAATCCAACTTAATGGTCAAGTTGGATTTTATATCACTAGTTTGGAAATAACACTTTTAGAAAGTTGTCATTTTCCTACCTAAACACAAACTGCTTTCCTGACACTGTCCAGCTGTTACCTGACTTTGAGGGCACCCCTGTGGTGAGGTGTGTACTGCTCATATGCAAAAAGAACAATTGATGGACATAATGTTGAACAATGTCAAACAATCACCCCAGTACAGAGATCTGGGCCTAAATCCATCGTTTTCTTGCTCCCCATGCCATTCCAGTTCGAACCCAGCCATATGCAAACCAGTCTTGACCCTGTTCTCCATAGGAACAGTTAAGCCCAAACAGCCACGCCTGGTCCTCCCTGGACCAGAAACAAGTATCCTGGAGCCGGTTGTGGGGTTTCACCTCTCATCAGCCAGGCTAGCTTGACTCCACAGGCCCCAAATCTGGGCATACTCATCCCACTTAGGGTGAAAAATGCAAAAAGAACAATTGATGGATAGAATGTTGAACAATGTCAAACATTCAACCCAATACAGAGATGTGGGCCAAAATTCATTGTTTTTTTGCTCCCTGTGCCATTCTAGTTTGTACCCAGCCATATGCAAATCAGTCTTGACTCTGTTCCCTATGGGAACAGTCCAGCCCGAACTGCCAGGCCAGGTCCTCCCTGGACTGGAAACAGGCATCCTGGGACAGGTTTTTGGGTTTCCACCCTCATCAGCCAAGCTAGCTTGCCTCCAATGGCATGGAGAGCTTGGGACCCACATCTGGGCATACCCGTCCCTGGTGACAAATTCAAAAAGAACAATTGATGGACAGAATGTTGAGCAATGTCATACATTCACCGCAGTACAGAGATCTGGGCCTAAATCCATCTTTTTTTTTGCTCGCCATGCCATTCCAGCTTGAACCTAACAATATGTCAACCAGTCTTGACCCTGTTCCCCATGGAAAACAGTTCCAGCTCAAAGTGCCAGGCCAGGTCCTCCGTAGAGCAGAAACAGGCACCCTGGGCCTGGTTTCGGGGTTTCACCAGAAGATTTGACCTTAGAGAATTCTTCTTTTGCTGTTTTAGGAAAGGATGCATATTGTTTTGCCACCTGTAATTTTGTCCATATATGTAGTATTGTGACTACTCTGAGAGTTTTTGTATGCTCCCTCCAAATGTTGATTCCCCTGTATACAGATTTTGATTGGATAGAAGTCATTTGCTTCCACTGAATAAGAGTGATTGTATTGTACTTTTTGTCTTGCGAAAAAGCATATGCTCAGTACTGCAGGACTGATTTGGTTATAGTAACCAGCAATTGTTCAAGGTAATAGACCTGATCTGTTTATTATAAAATGTGACAACAAATGCAGTAGGGTTATTTTATTTATTGTGATAAGTATATGTTAAGCTAGTGGGTTTAAGAGCAGGGTGTCATTACACTGTATTAAAGCATATTGAAAGGTATGTTACAGTGAATCTCACAGATTGTCAAAGTTGGCAAAGATTTTGGTGTTGGTTACTCCTGGTTACAAACCCTCGGGTAGAAGATTTTAACTTTGAGAATTCTTGATTTGAGTGTCAGAAAAGATTGTAAATTGTTTTGCCAACTGTAATTCTGTAAATATTTCTGATTCTGTGACCACTTAGAGAAGGGCTTTGTCTTCACCCAAATGTTAATCCATATTAACACAGATTTTGATCAGGCAGAGGTTGTGTGCCTGTACTGCTCGATTTTCCCGGCCTTCTTGTGTTGTAGAGCGATCAATATGACTTCAGTCTCTTTCCATCCAAGTCTAAGGATTAGAGTAGTGAATAGAGCCTATTTATTAGACACTTTGACACGATCCCGTGCTCCTACCCATAGATCAGGGCCTACATACATAGCCTAGGGGATAGATTCGTTAGTATTAAGGATAACCTTCCCTATAGTGAGGGTATTTCATGGAGTCGTGCTGAATTCAGGCCTGGTAGGCCTCAGACAGGAGAGACTCCATCTTTCTTTCTGCTCCGGCAGCTTGGGACATTTCTAGGCGAAGGGTTATGTTTTAGTTATGAGGTGTTATTCGCTCGGAGAGAACCGGTTCAGGCCGGCCCTTATCGAAGGAGTGTATTTCTCCCCTGCCGAAGACACTACATCAGGCCGGCCGGCTGGGAACGTGTCCTTGGCACGGGGAGGTACAGGAATTTGGTGGGCGGCAGGTTTCGAGCTGGAAATTTCCATGAGGGAATGCACTTCTATATTAGTGAAAGTCTGAGTTAGATATGGGCACTTGCTTCTAGTCCATAGGCGGCATCTGGCCGTTAGCAGTAAAGCTACTACTTATTCCAGGGAAGACAGATGACGAACCTGAATCTAAAGAGGAGAGAGTAGCCGATGAGGAAGAGGTTCCAGTGACTCGGAGAGGGAGAAGGGAGTAGATCCGCGACTGCGGAGGTGTGACTTCCAGGCGAAGCCGAGGCACAGACGAGAAGGGAACCTAGATGACCATTGAGCACAGGCTACATACGACTAAGGTGATGTCGACCCCTTTTCTTTGAAGTGTATAACTTAACCTTTTACTTTCCTTGTAGGTTGTATATATGATGTATTCTGCGAGTGTGCATGTAACCATTAAATAAAGTATTTAGCTTGTTGTGAGTCAGCATGTATTGTGTATTCTTGTATAGGAGGATAGCCTATTCTTCTAGTCAGATTCAGGTAAGTGGTAACTGAATGAGGGAGAAGAGAGCCCCTCGAACTAAAGAACAGGTTGTGCTCAACTAATAGTCTTTGTGTGATCTGATATATAGTAATCCCGATTCCCCTGTCGTGTACTACGGTAATAATAGGATGAGCTCGTGCTAAGGCTGCCGTCTGGGTAGGAGATTCTGGGTCTGCCTGAGACCGCGAGACTGTGTGTTGCTACCGTCTGGGTAGGAGATTCTGGGTCTGCCTGAGACCGCGAGACTGTGTGTTGCTACCGTCTGGGTAGGAGATTCTGGGTCTGCCTGAGACCGCGAGACTGTGTGTGTTGCTGCCGTCTGGGTAGGAGATTCTGGGTCTGCCTGAGACCGCGAGACTGTGTGTTGCTACCGTCTGGGTAGGAGATTCTGGGTCTGCCTGAGACCGCGAGACTGTGTGTTGCTGCCGTCTGGGTAGGAGATTCTGGGTCTGCCTGAGACCGCGAGACTGTGTGTTGCTACCGTCTGGGTAGGAGATTCTGGGTCTGCCTGAGACCGCGAGACTGTGTGTTGCTACCGTCTGGGTAGGAGATTCTGGGTCTGCCTGAGACCGCGAGACTGTGTGTTGCTGCCGTCTGGGTAGGAGATTCTGGGTCTGCCTGAGACCGCGAGACTGTGATTGCTGAGATCGCGAGGCTGTGAGGTCTTGATATATATATATAATAGGAATTCCCTGTCCTTAGGTGGTACATATATATATAGCTATTTAGGTGTAAAAAGGCCCTAGGGAGGGGGTAACGTTCTGGTTTGGGTCAGAAGGGCTCTGTAGAGCGGGTTCCACCCGATCTGAAAACCCAAGCAGAACATTTGGCGTCACGAACTGTTTACGAAACCTGTGTGCGTTGTGATTGTCTTGTGTTTGCTTTCGGCGTGTGCGTGGTTTTCTTTGCATTCTTTTTTTATATATTGGCGTGTATAGTTTTTTTTCTCTCTCTCTTTCTCTCTTCCTTTCTTTTCTCTGCGTTTCTTTTTCTTTCTTTTTCGCGATGTTTTCTAAGAAATCTAAATCTACTCTTAAATTGTCCGTTGATATTCCCGGATGGGATTCAACGCCTTATGGAGCCTTAGCCCGTGAGTGGGCTGACTCTACTGGTCTGAGTGAAAATTGGAACTCTTCTTTGGAGTCGGCGGAACCGGCTGACGTGATTACTTGTTTGCAGACGGCACCTGTATTGAAGGGTGAGGAGGTTCCCGCTTTGGGGCGCAGAGGTTGGGTTATCCTGTCAGCGTATCGGATTCTGCATGAGAGATTGTTGAAATTACAGATCTCTCTTAAGGATGTAGAGGCACACTTTGTTGAGATTCAGAATTCTAATACTCTATTGCGGTGTCAAAATAAGTTGCTTTCTGACAAACTTGACACTTACCAAACGGTTGCCGAAAGGGCGGCTGTGCGGATTGCTCGTTATAAGTACAAGAACAGGCGTGGTCGAGTTTCGACGCGTAAGGTGCGTCTGGTCGTGGCGAAAGCTGGACTAGATTGGAACCCTGATGAATGGGATGGTAATATCTGGGACTCGAGTACATCTTGTTCATCGGGTGAGGAGTCTGTTACGCACGAGTTTTCTCGTTCCCGTCATGAAAGTAAGTCTGCTTCTCGCACCTCTGATGGTGCACCCCGTGATTACGCTCGTTCTTCGGGCGGGATCGATGCTCCTTACACTGATTGTCCCTCTACTAGTACTGCTCGGGCTCCTTGTGATGCTCGTCCCGTGGTCTCTGCGCATCCGGTTTTTCGTCGGAAGTTGCAGCAGTCTCCCAATGCTCCGCAGGGTGTTTCTTTAGACTGTTTAGAAGATTTTACCCAACAAGAAATTAGTGATATTTTGCAGCGCTTTCGGCAGCGGGCTGGTGAGGCCTTGCTCACATGGATGGTGCGCCTTTATGAACTAGGCGCTGCTGGTATTATGTTGGATACTGGCGATTGTTTGAAATTTTGTTCTTTGAGTTTGGATTCTACTGTGCAAGATCATTTTCGTAACTATAATGGTGGTGGTCAGATTTCTTTGCTCCAATTGGCGACTGAGGGTTGTAATTTGAAGTATCCTACTGAATCTGACTGGCCTGTCAATGACAAGCCGTGGTATACCTTGCGTGATGCTGCGCAACGTCTTAAGGAGGAAGTGATGAAAACGGCTATTTTTCTGGGCACTGCTGACAGGTTGCTTGATGGGATGTTGACTTCTTCTGTGCGGAATCGTATCATTCGCTCTTCTCCTGTCGCCTACAAGCAGGTCATGATGACTTTGTTGATTAACCAGACTGGTAATGTGCTATCTACGGTGTTGGAGTCGGTGCGCCAACTCGGTGAGTTGGGTGAGTGGTTTAAACCTGAACGTCAGTCCCGGTCTGACACTCGTACTCCTGGTGAATATAAATTTACTAGACGTGATATCTTTACTGGTCTTTTGGCTGATGGTGTGCGTCGGGAGGACATTGATGGTGAGACTACTGCTCGTTTGTGGGAGTTATTTCGCAAACGGGGCTTGGATCGGAAGGAGGGTGCCCGGCGTGTTCGAACGACTGAGTGTGATCGTGGTTGTTCTGATGGTAGCGGTGATGACGATCGCCGTGGGCGCTCTGATCGTCGTGATGATCGGCGTCCTGTACGTGATCTGTCCCCCCGTCGAGAGCGGGACAGGGAGAGAGAGGGGGAAAAGGAAAGGGGGAGAAATGATCATGCTTACAGCAGGCGTAGAGATGATAGGGATCAATCTCCTGAGTTGAGGAGGAGAGAGAACCGTCACAGCTTGGTTGATCGTAACCCACGGTATAATACTGAAGACTTGAATCCGTTCCGTACGGGGAATGGATATGAACAGGAGGTACCGATACCTAAGAAACGTGAGAGTCTTTATCCTGATTTGTCCTGGTACACAGAATGCAGTAAGAATGACTAGGAAATAGGTCAAGCTCCGGTACACAGATGGGCTCATAGAGATAATAGACCCTATGTAGATATTGATATTTATTGGAGACATCGTAATATCCAAAGGGCCCGAGCATTAGTTGATACAGGAGCGGAGGCCACTCTTATTCATGGAAAATCAAAGAAGTTTACAGGGCAGCCTTTTACTATTACCGGATTAGGAGGAAAAGAAACCCCGGCGGTTCAAACTTTGCTTGAAATGAGAATAGGTAGAATCCCTAGAAAGGAATATTCTGTACTAGTGGTGCCACTCTTAGAATTCATAATTGGAATTGATATTTTGAAGGGAATGACGTTGCATCTTGATGATGGGTGTTACCAATTTGGAACGACGCATTATATCTCGTCCAGACCTATACGGGTTGGTCGTTTAAGGATGCCCCCCATACAAGTTCCCCAGGCGACCAAAGTGGTTTGTCAGAAGCAGTATCGTATTCCGGGTGGTCATGAAGAGATTAGTACCACCATTCAGGAGTTGGTTGATGCAGGCGTCATAACTCCAGTTACTTCTGCTTGGAATAATCCTGTTTGGCCGGTGCGTAAGAGTGATAACTCTTGGCGCATGACTGTTGATTATCGAGAATTGAACAAACACACGCCCTCTTTGACTGTTGCAGTACCGGATGTTATTACCCTGATTGAAAGAATCCAAACACATCCAGGTACATGGTATGCGTCCATCGATATTGCTAATGCTTTCTTTTCTATTCCAATTGCCCCTGAGTGTCAGGAACAGTTCAGTTTTACGTGGAACGGGCGTCAGATGACGTTCAGAAGTCTTCCTCAGGGCTATGTGCATAGTCCTACGATTTGTCACAGGCTGGTGGCAGAACATTTGGCTGAGGTACCAGTTCATCCCAAAATTCAGATATGTCACTATATTGATGATGTTTTGATCCAAGGCGAAACACAAGAGGATGTTCAGACACAATTAGATAGAGTCATTGAGTGTCTGCGTGAGAAAGGTTGGGAGATCAATCCGGATAAATTACAAGGTCCGTCCCAAGCTGTAAAATTTTTAGGTATTAATTGGCACGAGGGACACCGCGAGGTGATCCCTCAAGTTAAACAGAAGATTCTTGATTTTTCGGTTCCGAGGAATAGGAAGGAAGCCCAGAGCTTCATTGGCTTATTTGGTTTTTGGCGCCAGCATATTCCTCATTTGAGTCAAATATTGGCCCCTTTGTACCGAATTACACGTAAAAAGAATGCATTTGAATGGGGTAAGCAACAGCAAGATGCATTTAGTCTGGCGAAAGAGGCAATTCAACATGCTATGGATCTATGGCCTGTATGTGATGGTGATGTGGATTTGAATGTGTCTGTGCAAGGCCCTTATGCAAATTGGAGTCTATGGCAGAAACAAGGCAGGAGTAAGGTACCGTTAGGGTTTTGGACCAAAAAGCTACCTGATGCTGGTGAGCGTTATACACCCTTTGAGAAACAGCTACTTGCTTGTTATTGGGCTTTGGTGGATACCGAGCAATTGACTTTGGGACATGACATATTCTTGCGTCCTGAAATTCCTATTATGCAGTGGGTTTTGAGTTCACCGAAAACTCATCGAATTGGGCATGCTCAGGAGGCGAGTGTGATTAAATGGAAATGGTATATACAAGACAGGGCACGTGTGGGTCCGAAAGGAGTTGCGTTTTTACATGAGCAAGTGGCGCAAGCACCGTCGACTGAGACTGAGAGTGAGTGTTCCGTACCTTTAGAACAGGAGTCTCCTGTCAAGTGGGGTAGACCTTTTGATGATTTGTCCGCTGAGGACAGAAACCATGTTTGGTTCACAGATGGGTCAGCGAAGTTTATTGGAACGACACGGCACTGGAAGGCGGTGTCTTATAATCCGGTCACACAGAAACTGTTGAGCACAACTGGTGAAGGGAAGAGTAGCCAATTTGCCGAGCTTTACGCTGTTTACCAAGTTTTGAAACAAGAGTTACCTGGTACATGTCATATTTTCACCGATTCCTGGTCCACTGCCAATGGACTGGCTGTTTGGTTGCCGACCTGGCATTCCCATAATTGGAGGTTACACTCCAAAGAATTGTGGGGAAAAGAGTTATGGCAAGAGATTTGGGAGATGCTCCCACAGAGTACTGTTACCATCTTCCATGTGGATGCTCACACCCCAATAGACTCCCTTGACAAATTTTTTCATAACATTGCAGATGAAAAATCTAAAATTGCTGAGGCAGTGGTGGACAGACAAGATCCTGATATTGCGGGATTGGCGAAATGGGCACACCAGAAGGCAGGACACTTTGGAGAGAAGGCCACTAGCAGGTGGGCTGCTGATAGAGGAATTTATATTCCCCTGGATCTAATCAAAAATGTTATCTTACATTGTCCCGTCTGTCAACATATCAGACAGCGTAAGGTACCCCAAATTGTTAGAGGCCATTTACATCGCGGGAAACTGCCCGCTCAAATTTGGCAGATTGATTACATCGGACCCCTTCCCATGAGTAGAAATTGTCAATATGTCTGCACAATTGTCGATACATATAGTGGCTTGCTGGTAGCTCTTCCATGTAAGCAAGCCACCCAATTGAATACCATAAAAACATTAGAATTGATTATGATGTATTATGGTGTGCCATTCCAAATTCAATATGATAATGCATCCCATTTTCGTGGAAGATTGGTACAGGAATTCTGTGTGGAAAATAATATTGAATGGATATTTCATATACCCTACTACCCACAGGCCTCGGGCCTGGTGGAGAGATTGAATGGCCTGCTAAAGGATCAATTACGAAAGTTAACAAATGACAAGTATAAAAATTGGCGAGACTTTTTACCCCAAGCACTATTGATCCTGAATAATGGTCCTTTTTTAAATGCTGAATCTCCACTTATGCGTTTGTTTCCCCCAAATGTTGAGACTATGCCTAATGTAATCAATGAAACTGTGATGTATTGGGAAATTACCCCCGGAACTCTGGCTCCATGCAGAGCGACCCCAGGGTCGGCAGGTTTAGACTTGCATGCCATGGATGACACCGTTCTGGAAAGTAAGAATCGGGTCATCATTGCTACCGGTGTTGGTATTCATATACCACCTGGGAATTTTGGATTGATCGCCCCTAGATCGGGGCTGGCTGTAAAAGGCATCCAGGTACTTGGAGGGGTTATCGACAGCGACTATCAGGGAGAGATTAAGGTACTTCTGCTAAATAGCAGTGAGATTGACTTACTGATACACCGCACCGACCGAGTGGCTCAATTACTCATTATGCCTGTTTTCAGTGGTGAAATAATGAAAGGCACTGCCCCAACTTTGCTAACTGTACGTGGCCAGAAAGGCTTTGGCTCTACGGATAACCCTGGGGCCAAGGTTTGGGTGCAATCGCCTAAGAATCCCCCTGAACAAGCAGAGGTTATTGCCACCGGTCAGGACAATACCATTTTGGTTATGAGGCCAGGGAAAGATAGCTGGGAAGCTGTCCCAGCTGATAAATGTTATTTACGAGAATGATTAATGCCTGTATTTGGTTCTTTTTCAGATCATTCTTTGGATTGTTGCTGCAGGATGTGTCGGGATTGGACTCCTTTCGGATTGCTTCGGCGAGAGAGAAGGGATCCCATCAACCCGGGATGAACTGGGAACCCGAGTGTTGCGTTCCTTCAATGCGTGGGATTCGTCATCGAACTTTTGGACATTACTGGCCAAGAGAGTGACTGATGCCCCTCACTTCTGTTTGACGCCGATGAGATCTGTGCACGACATTCTTGCGACTTGCCTAGTTGCTGTCCCCGCCTCACTGGAGACTTTAATGAGTATCTTTAACATTTCGAAGGCTCGTCCGAATATTATCCTGGGTGATTTTGCTACCCATGTATATTGTCCTTTGTGTATTGAACTGCCGAATGGCCAACTCCCCATCCAGTCCCAAATAATTACGTATAATATCACACAAGGTGACCTATGCTTCTTTCTTACATGTAATCCTAATGCAATTTCTGAATGCCTACGCCTCAAGTTAAGAGGCGCCACTTCATTCACAACTCACGAACGGACTTTGTGTTTCCAGAGGACACCGACCACATGTGTCTCAGTCCAGAACAATATGACTTGCAATAGTTTGGTAGTTACTCCCAGTCACTATCGTGCGATGTTGCTACCTGCCGGATGGCTTTTCTCATGTGGTAATACTTCCTGGCCATATGTCCCTGCAAACATTTCCGGAGGCCCGTGTGCCATTACTAGACTGAGTTTATTGATGTTTTCATCACATCCGAATGCCAACTCTCGTGTGCTTCGAGATACTATGATGTTACAGGAGGATTGTGACTCATATTTGCATTTATATTCCAAGTCTGAATATCTTAGCCTAGCTGTTTCAATTATTGGTGTTCCTGCTTTGGCGGTTTATAATGCCAAATCCATTGGGAAAATGGCTTGCTGGATGGTGAAATCTATTAATCATACTTCTACAGTCTTGTCTGACTTGCTATTAGACGCCCAGGGTGAACGTAGGGCCATTTTGCAAAATAGAGCAGCCATTGATTATCTTTTGCTTAAACATGGACATGGTTGCTCGGACTTTGAAGGCCTCTGCTGTTTTAACTTATCTGATCATACACAATCCATTCGTGCACACATAGATAAGTTGCATGACTTAACAGATGAAGTTAGAAAACACATTGATCAGGGCTGGTTTGACTGGCTCTTTAATTGGTTACCGGACGTGCATATGTTACGCCACACATTAGGTGGCATTCTGATTGCTATCGCTGTTTTGATTTCTATCTGTTGCTTTATTCAGTGTATCCCTTCACTGCTTCAATTCTGCACACCTAGTACTAGACATAGATCAGTTAATTTTGTTTCATATTATTCTTCCACCGATGTTAGTTCTGTTTAATGGATGTATAATAGACTGAAGTCAAGGGTGAAATGTACTGCTCGATTTTCCCGGCCTTCTTGTGTTGTAGAGCGATCAATATGACTTCAGTCTCTTTCCATCCGAGTCTAAGGATTAGAGTAGTGAATAGAGCCTATTTATTAGACACTTTGACACGATCCCGTGCTCCTACCCATAGATCAGGGCCTACATACATAGCCTAGGGGATAGATTCGTTAGTATTAAGGATAACCTGCCCTATAGTGAGGGTATTTCATGGAGTCGTGCTGAATTCAGGCCTGGTAGGCCTCAGACAGGAGAGACTCCATCTTTCTTTCTGCTCCGGCAGCTTGGGACATTTCTAGGCGAAGGGTTATGTTTTAGTTATGAGGTGTTATTCGCTCGGAGAGAACCGGTTCAGGCCGGCCCTTATCGAAGGAGTGTATTTCTCCCCTGCCGAAGACACTACATCAGGCCGGCCGGCTGGGAACGTGTCCTTGGCACGGGGAGGTACAGGAATTTGGTGGGCGGCAGGTTTCGAGCTGGAAATTTCCATGAGGGAATGCACTTCTATATTAGTGAAAGTCTGAGTTAGATATGGGCACTTGCTTCTAGTCCATAGGCGGCATCTGGCCGTTAGCAGTAAAGCTACTACTTATTCCAGGGAAGACAGATGACGAACCTGAATCTAAAGAGGAGAGAGTAGCCGATGAGGAAGAGGTTCCAGTGACTCGGAGAGGGAGAAGGGAGTAGATCCGCGACTGCGGAGGTGTGACTTCCAGGCGAAGCCGAGGCACAGACGAGAAGGGAACCTAGATGACCATTGAGCACAGGCTACATACGACTAAGGTGATGTCGACCCCTTTTCTTTGAAGTGTATAACTTAACCTTTTACTTTCCTTGTAGGTTGTATATATGATGTATTCTGCGAGTGTGCATGTAACCATTAAATAAAGTATTTAGCTTGTTGTGAGTCAGCATGTATTGTGTATTCTTGTATAGGAGGATAGCCTATTCTTCTAGTCAGATTCAGGTAAGTGGTAACTGAATGAGGGAGAAGAGAGCCCCTCGAACTAAAGAACAGGTTGTGCTCAACTAATAGTCTTTGTGTGATCTGATATATAGTAATCCCGATTCCCCTGTCGTGTACTACGGTAATAATAGGATGAGCTCGTGCTAAGGCTGCCGTCTGGGTAGGAGATTCTGGGTCTGCCTGAGACCGCGAGACTGTGTGTTGCTACCGTCTGGGTAGGAGATTCTGGGTCTGCCTGAGACCGCGAGACTGTGTGTTGCTACCGTCTGGGTAGGAGATTCTGGGTCTGCCTGAGACCGCGAGACTGTGTGTGTTGCTGCCGTCTGGGTAGGAGATTCTGGGTCTGCCTGAGACCGCGAGACTGTGTGTTGCTACCGTCTGGGTAGGAGATTCTGGGTCTGCCTGAGACCGCGAGACTGTGTGTTGCTGCCGTCTGGGTAGGAGATTCTGGGTCTGCCTGAGACCGCGAGACTGTGTGTTGCTACCGTCTGGGTAGGAGATTCTGGGTCTGCCTGAGACCGCGAGACTGTGTGTTGCTACCGTCTGGGTAGGAGATTCTGGGTCTGCCTGAGACCGCGAGACTGTGTGTTGCTGCCGTCTGGGTAGGAGATTCTGGGTCTGCCTGAGACCGCGAGACTGTGATTGCTGAGATCGCGAGGCTGTGAGGTCTTGATATATATATATAATAGGAATTCCCTGTCCTTAGGTGGTACATATATATATAGCTATTTAGGTGTAAAAAGGCCCTAGGGAGGGGGTAACGTTCTGGTTTGGGTCAGAAGGGCTCTGTAGAGCGGGTTCCACCCGATCTGAAAACCCAAGCAGAACAGTGCCTCTGTTGGGAAAATAAAGGCAGTAGTCTTGAGCTACCCATAGTGAAGAGCATGTGTTAAAGCCAATAGGGCTTTGAGCACGGATTGCCATTACACTTTGCTAAAGCTTGAGAACAGGTTTTTGTTACAGAGAATATCTCAGATTACCATAGAAGGCAAGAGGGAACATGGCGATGGTTAGACCTGTTGTGAGCTCTCCTCCGTAATCCTCCGGATCACGCTGAATGAATAGGGAAGTGCCCTGAGCCGTCTACTGTAAGGGCTCCTCCGCTCTAATCCCTTCTCTACCGCGTACCTTTCTAATCGCGGCTCCCGACCTCGGCGCACTCGGTGTCGCTGCCTCTGGTGTTTCCCTTTTCCCAGGACAGACGGAGCGGGGCGGCTGCTTTCGGCTTTACCGGGAGGGGGGAGGAGACGCGGGCGTTGGTTAGGCTTGCTGGCCGCACCTCCCGACCTCGGCGTGTTTCGTGCTCTAGGTGTCCTCCCCCCGCACAGAACAGTGCACAGAGGCTTCTGGATTTCAGTGGGGAGACGCTGGCGTTGGTGTTTGGCGTTTCGTCCTGCTGGCTTTTTGGCTGGTGGGGGCTTTTGGCCTCGGCTTTCTCTCCTGTGGACTGGACCTCTCCTGTGGACTGGGCCTCTTCGTGCTGGAACTCGGTGGACTTTGTGTTTAGCAAGTCAGTGGGGGTAAGCTGTTACATGTTACCTGGTTTTCCTTTTCCTCTATTGTTTTTTGCTCCACCTTTGGTTTACCCCCTGGCTCATTCCTGGTCTCAACTGCGCGAAGTGTAGGTACTGGGCCTGAGGGTGCTGGGCAGTGGTAGACAAGAGACAATAACTAGGAGGCAGCCTGGCTGGGGGGGTCCGGGCCGACCCCTTGTAGATCTGGGGGTCGACTGTCTCAAGTTCCATATAGCATTGCTGTGAAGAGGCGTGCAGCTGCTATCTCCTTTCGGGGAACTTTGGGGAGAATTTGCTGTAACCGACTGCCCCAAGAAATATGGTCCAATGCCTTAATAAAAGGTACTGAGAAGGGGGCTTGGGATGATATAGCGCTGAAATCTTTAACCATCCTAGAAGCTGGGCGGGGGAGTTACCTTATTACGAATTCTGGCTCTATTAATACGCATTTATTGCATTTATCAGTTGTCATCACTGTCTTATCCTCGGTCTCTCACATGAGCCCTAGACATCTTAAAGTAGCGCCTATTAGTGATCTGCCCCTGGTACAACATACCCCTCGGAAGAGGGGAGCAGAACGAGGAAAAAGTAAACAAGTGGGTTTGGGGATTGCACACAGGCCAGCCTTAGTTCCTCCCATAGCAGTAGCTATTCCTGATACTGACTCCACGGTTATACCAGTGCAGACTACGGGAGTCTCTGCTTCAATAGATGGGAAAAGGGGGGGAGGCCCCTAGCCAATATACCCTAAGAAATAAAATCTTTGGAGCCGGGAAATTTTCAGACATCCCTACTGGGGTTCTGCCTGTCCCTGGGGTTGGAAGAGTGGTTGTAAAAAAAAAACGAAGAAGAAGACAGGGGGTAAGTCTTCTCTTATCTCTGACTTATCTCAATCCTTTTCTATATCCCCACCGACACGGCCACGGAAAGGCCCATTCAATTGAGAATAACCCCCTCCCTTAGATCTTTCTTTAAGGTGCTCCCATCAGATCAGCAAACCCGTCAAGCAAATATTTCTCAGTTAGAAAGGCAGCTATCATCTCAACCCATGCCTAATTCCCGGATTTCTCCAGACCCTAAAATGGCCAAAACTGGTGAAGGAGAAGTTACTGTGATTTGAATTTTCCAATCTCAAATAAATATCAGATCTTAAGTGTCAGGTTGGAAGATCAGGTTATCTGTCCGGAGGAAGTTCCTCAGGCCTCCAAGCAGTTATTTCCTGATATTAATCTAGATAATCAGCCTGATTCGAATAGTTTCAACCAGTCCAACCAGTCAGAATTGATGAAGATGCTAGGGAATCTTACATCGGAGATCAGGAGTAAATTTGCTATATCAGAAAGGAATCAGGCAAAAATCCAAGACACTTGTGACGCGTTGGAGGTGAAAGTTTCCGCGACCACGGAGAGAATCTGTCTGATGGAAGCTTCTGTTGAGGCTCTAAGTAAGGAAGTAGAAGCAAATCCAATTGAAATCAAAACTCTAAAAACTGGTGAAAAATCTATGATGCACAAAAGTGAAGCCTTAGAAAACAACAGCAGGCATAACAACATCAAAGTGCTTAATGTCCCAGAAGGTCTGGAGGGCGATAATATCAAAAGCTTCTTTATAGGACTCTTAAAAGAATTTATTTCGACTATTGACTGCCTAGATTTTGAAGCTGATATTCATAGAATCCACAGGGATCCATTACAAAAAATACTAATAGAACATCTCCCAGTAGAATTTTGGTAAATTTTAAAACATTCCCTCTGAAAGAGCGGATTTTATCTGAAGCACTCAAAGTGGGCTCCTATACCAAGGGGGCCTGGTCTTTCCGAATCAGGTCTGACTTGTCCAGAATTACCCAAGACAGACAATGGGAACTGGGGAATTTTATTCCGACTTTAGGATCATTAGGGGCGCCAGCGAAATTGAGATTCCCTGCTCTGTTAAAAGTAATGTGGAACAATAAAATGACCAACTTTAGAGATCTGAAGGAAGTGGGAACTTTTATAGCACAAATAAAGGCTCAGGGTCGAAGCTGATGTTTGAGGTGTAATATGACTTTTTTCCGGAGGAGAAGGGAGGGAGCTCGACTGGGCGCATTATCATCAAGCCCAGATCAAAGTTAGGGAGGGTTCCCATGGGGGGGGAGGGGAGGGCACAGCTCAAGGAAGCCAATTTTTCTTCTTTTTTCGCCACTGGGTGTGTAGTGAAATAGGGAAACATGAGAAAAAAAGTCCTCATTTGCCAAATAGACAAGATAACACAAATAAAAGTTGGTGGATTTGTAAACAACTTATCCTACTGGCATTCTTTCTTCAACTGCAATTAAATACCTAACGTGGAATTTTAATGGTCTAAGGGTCTTAAGTAGACAGAGGAGAATCCTCTAATATCTGCGACATTCTAGGTCTGAAATTTTTATCCTTCAAGAGTCTCATTTAACATGCGAGGAATGGGAATGCATCTGTGATAAGCAGAGCTGGATACATTTCTCTTGACATACAACACAAACTTGTTATACCAAAGGAGTAGCTGTTATTATTAAACATGGAGCTAGAGCTACTTTAGGTGAGGTTAAGGTGGACTCTAACGGGCGTTATGTCATTTGTGATGTTAAAATTCAAAAGTAGCGGTTTACTATAGTTGGTTACTATGGACCCAATATAGACGACGAGACCCCCTTAAACATAATCCATAGTCACTTGATTCAATCTAACTATCCTATTATAATGGGGGGAGATTTTAACATCCTTTTGAATCCAGTTCTAGATAGGTCTAGCGGGGGGAAAGTAGTCTCTTCAAAAATGGGTTTGTTTATAAAAGTATTAATGAGGGATTTAGACTGATAGATATTTGGAGGGAAAAACACAAGGGTTTGGGTGCATCGTCAGACTTCACTTTCCACAACAAAAAATACGGACATTCTTCCTCTATTGATTTCTTCTTGATTGACTTAACATTGCTGAAATGTACGTTATCAATTAGGGATGTCCCGGAACATCTCTCTGACCATCCTGCTGTTGTGTTAGATCTCCAAACGCCCAACTGGGAAACTACAAGGAGATTGACCCTTGATAGAACACTCCTTTTAGACCCTCTAATAATTGCACAGTTGAAGGAAGAAACACAAAACTTCTTCGATATTAATCTAAACTCTGCATCATTGGAAATTATTTGGGATGCATATAAAGCATTTATTAGAGGGGTGGTGATAAATTTGGCCGCTAAGAAACATAAGGATACCAAGAAGATAGAACGGAAGTTGGAGGAAGATATTTTAGAGCGAGATCTGAGTTTGAATCCAGCCAGAAAGGGCAATTCGATGGCGAGGAAGGTAGAGCGTTAACTGCTAAGAAGCAGCTATTAAAAGACCACCTGGACGACATAACTAGGAAAAAATGGGAGGCCAGTAAACTAGCCAATTATGATTGTGGTGAGGGTTGTGGGAAACTCCTCGCTTGGAAGTCCCGGATAAATCAAACCAGGAATCTAATTAAAGAAATAACTCTAGACTCTGTAGAGACCTCTTCCGATAATCTGAAAATAGAACAGGCTTTTGAGGTTTTCTTTCAGGACTTGTATACAGAAGATCTAGTGGTTTTAGAGCCGCAAATTAAGAACTATATTGAGGATATACCACTTCCCCGCCTCATAAAAAGCCCAAACTAGTTTGTTGAATAGAAATATTGATTTATCAGAATTAAAAATCGTGCTGAAACATTTAAAGAAGGGTAGTGCAGCAGGAACAGACACTATCTCGAATGAACTTTATATGGCATTGGCTGAAGAGATTGCCCCGGTTCTTGTGACTCTGTCGACAGGATTTTTTCTGAGTACAATCCAATCCCCAAGTCATGGGATGAGGCTGCAGTTTCTTTGATCCTTAAGCCAAATAAAAACCCAAAGAACTATGAGTCATAAAGACCGATCTCCCTGCTGAATTTTGATTATAAAATCTTTGCACAAATTTTAGCAGGGAGCTTGAATTTGGTAATGAGCTCCTTGGTCCATTTGGACCAGAAGGGATTCATCAGGGGTCGTCAGCTTCACCAACTAAAGCATGACTTAATCGGGGCGATTGATATAGCCACTGCCCATAATCAGCCCCTCTCGATCTTGGCTTTCGATGCGGCGAAGGCATTTGACCGAGTGAACTGGCAATTTTTAACCTATATGATTCGATGGTTTGGGTTGGGCGAGTACTTTGTTAGAGCCATTAAAAAAATCTATAAAACGCCCACTGCCAGACTTTTTATTAATGGCAATCTCACTAAATCAATCATGCTAGAACGGGGGACGAGACAGGGATGCCCGCTATCCCCTTTAATATTTAATTTATATATAGAACCCCTGGCGTGCAGCAATAGGGCCTGTAATTTTTTTACGCCTTTTAGATGGACGGGTTGGGAGAAAAAGTCGCCTTGTATGCAGACGATTTGATGATTTTCTCTAGTGAATCTCCTGCTATCTTGCCCTGCCTGGAGAAACTACTGACGAATTTAGGAAGGTTGTCAGGGTACTTAATTCATTCCCAAAAGACAGATATTATGACCTGGAACACCCCTGTAACCACAGTTACAACAAAACAACAAATCCGCTATCTCGGCATTCAAATTACCCATGACATTACTAAGATGACCTTGGTAAATTTAGACTTTAAACGGAAAGAAATGGTTTCACTATTAAATTCTTTGAATAGTCTTGCATTATCTATTTTAGGGCAGTCTAATCTTAATTAAGATGTCAATCTTGCCAAAGTTTACTTTATTTTTAATACGATCCCTTTATCCTTCGATCAGTCGGCTTTGCCAAAAATACAAGGTTTAATAAATAGCTTTCTTTGGGCTAAGAAGGGGGTGAGGATTGCATGGCGGAAGCTGAGATGTTCAAAGGTTGAGGGGGAATCGCTAGTCCTGATCTCCGCTTTTACTGTCTTGTCTTACAATTGAAGAATGTAAGACCTCTCCTACTCAATTCTTCCTGTTTTTCTCCTCTGTAGCTAGCCAGGTCTCAAAACACCCCACAAGGGGGCGATGGATGTCTTTTTAAGTTTGGACACCCAAAATACTTTAAAAAAATAAAACTTAAGGTTTTAAGTTTGGCCTGTGAAGTTTGGCTTCAAATCAGGAAGATCCTGAAGATTTTTTATTATAGTTCAGTGGCCCCTATCTGGAACTCCCTAGGTATGCCAGTCTGCTTAAAAGACACTCTATCCTCTGTATTACAGGAGGAAAGTATTGTGAGTCGGGGACAATTACTTCAAGGAAATAAACTCCTACCGTGGGACATCCTGTACAATTCTACGCACCAAAGACTTGCAAGATTTAAGTTTTATCAGTTATCTAGCTGGGCATCACATTTGGACAAAGGAGAAGAAGCTAATGTAGAACATGAACTTTCTCTTTGTGGCCCCCTTTTTCAACAAAAGGAGGTATCTAAATGGTATTGGCTTCTGATTAAGAGTGAACCCCCCTTAGTATCTATGGAGGAGTCCTGGAGAAGAGACCTGCCTTCGACCAACATAACACACCTATGGCAAGTATCGATGAGCACTTTATGGAATGTGGTCAAAGCTCCTATCTGAAGAGGAACCATCTGTTCACACTCCATAGGGCATACTGGACCCCAAAGAAGCTGGCTAAATTGGGAGGTGTTCATCGGAAGGTTTGTCCGAAGAGCGACTCTGATGATGCGGATGACTTGCATATGTTCTGGCAGTGTTCTTCTATCCAGGGCTTCTGGCAATATATAGGTAATATTGTCTTGGAGGTGCTGGGGCAGGAGATTAAGGTAAGCTTAAGTCTGGTTATATTTGGGGTCCTTCCAGAAGAATGTGTTAGTTATAATTTGTCTAATTCTCTTTTATTTGTATTGGTCTTTCTTGCTAGGCATGACATTTGTTTAAAATTAATCACACCACAATCACCAGTAATATTAGATTGGGTTGCCTCGGCTAGGCGTATTCATAACTTAGATCTGGCTAGTTCAGCAAGGAAAAGATGTAAAATATGGGGGAATTGGGTTGATTGGGAAAATATGGTTTACATTTTTATTTTTTTTGCTATTTGACATTACACATATAAAAGTCTGATGATTATTAAATAAGTGAGGGCGGAGTTAGAGCATGCATGCAGTGGTGATGAAATATATCCATCCACTACACTTATCTCCATCAGAATCCTAGCAACCGGTTTTTGGTGGTCCACGGGAAGGTATCATCACATATAAACGGGGATCCTTGAACAAACCTTTGGTTTGATTAAAGACCTCGCACTTACTTATGTATAATGAGATAAAAAAAGACGTTTTGGTTAGCCTCGTGAGAAACCCTCTGGGTAGAAGACATGCACTTTGAAAATTCTTGGTATGCCGTTTTCGTAAGTGTTAAATATTGTTTTGCCAACTGCAATAATTTTATGGCTGTATACTGATATTTGCCTTCTGGGGAAGTTTATGCAGAATACAGTAGGCCTGAGTTGTTATGGTGATAATCCAGTGATAAAGGCTATAGGCCTAATTGTTTCTTTGGAAAATGTTATGTCAGGAGCCTTAGGTCTGATCTTATTATGAAAAATTACACCAGACGCAGAAGTCCAGTCTTAAATTTGTGAAAATCATATGATGAAGCACATACACCTACAAGGGCCTCTTATTATTAATCTGGGTTAATGCTATAGGCAGATATCATGTTACATGGATTCTCACGTATTACAGTAGTAGACACTGGTTTTGTTGTTGAGTTCCCCTCTCGTTTCTCCATCTGATAAACCCTGTGGGTAGATGATTTATACTTTGGTAATCATTGTTTACCCTATTAGGAGGGGTTGAATATTGTTCTGCTAACAGCAATTCTGTGTATATTTGCAATTTTATGACTGAGGTTTGGTTTGTGGGAAAGCTAATGCAGAATTTAGCAGGACTGAGTTGGTTACAGTGACAACTCAATGATGAAGGGTAAGGGACTGATTAGTTCTTTTGGAAAATGATGTCAGATGCCATAGGTCTGATATGCTTATTATGAAAAGTTATAAACAAATGTAGTAGGCCTGACCAGTTTATTGTTAAATGTGTTTATTAACCCCTTCGCCGCGGCAGGAATTCCGCCGCGGCGCTGGGGGGGGTTTGGGGGCAGCGCGGTGGCGCTGTGCTCGTGACGGAACCGCTCCGTCACGAGCCACGGTTGAGCTGTGCTCATGACGGAGTGGTTCCGTCACGTCTCCGCCCACTGCGCTAATCGCCCGCACAGGCGGGGAATTAGCGCCGCGTGGGTGGAGCGGCGGCCAACCTCCGCAGCATGACGGAACCACTCCGTCATGAGCACAGCGCAACCGTGGCTCATGACGGAGTGGTTCCGTCAAGAGCGGGTAAGGGGTTAAAGCCAATAACTGTTTAAACGTGGCTTGCTATTACACTGTATTGAAGGATGTAGGCAAATATTTTACTACGTGGAATACCAGACATTAATGTATTAAGCAAGGGGGTTGGTGTTGGTTACCCCTTCTGAAAAACACTTGGTGTTCATGATTTGCAGGGAGATAATCCTTATTAGGCCCTTTCCTGTGTGGTTGTATGTTGTTTTGTCAAGTGTAATTTGTAATGTTATGATGGCGTGCTTGATATCAAACCTATGAAAAAATCTATAGGCCTGAAACGTTATGACAAAAACAGTAGGTCTGACTGATTTATTCTGAAAATCAACAGTCAACGCTAATGGACTTTTTAAAGGTTGGATTGTTTTTATACTGTGTAAAAGCCTGTAGACAGGTATTGTTACATGGAGTTTTATACATTGCAATGAATGGATAGGGCTCTGGTGTTGCTTAACTTTGGCAAAACCCAGGTCGTAGTAGATTTTCCCTGTGAGAATCCTACTTAGACCTTCTCGGCAAGAGTTTTATATTATTTTATCAACTCTAATTGTATACAGGCGCGGTGCGTCCATTGGGGCGTTGGGGCGTAGCCCCACTAAACCACATGGACCCATTCACTAGTCGACCATCACGCAGCACGCTAAATAAATGTAATTGCCAATGCCTTGCCTTGCAAACGTCTCGCTGAATATATGCGGCCGCTACCGGGACACGCCCGACTCAATCGGACTGCGCTGAAGCCAGGGGGTGGGGCTGGGCTGTGGCAGCTTGAGTGACAGATTCAGCTGCAGCAGTAGTGCGCATGTGCATTTTTGGGCTGGTCATTTTTATGACCAGCCCGAACATGCGCGCACACTACCTTACTCTTACTGAGCGACTGGCGGTGGCGAGGGACCCAAGGAAGGGTGCTGCTTCATACAGCAGCCAGGCAGCAGCCCCTGGGTCTCATAATGGGCGGAGTGTAACTGTACCCTTAGTCTTTCCTGGTGCTGCAAGCAGCACCAGGATTGGCTGAGACACCGCACAGAAGGGCAGGCAAACCATTATTGGGTGACGCATGTGGGTGGTGGCACTGTCGCAGCCGCACTGTGTATGGCCAATCACTGTGGCTTCATGTGAACCCATGCAGTAGTGATTGGCCATTTTGGGACGCTGTCGTGGTGACGTCTCAGGCTCGCAGTCGCAGCGCAGCCGTCAGACTCCCTCGCGTCACCGCACTGCACACACTAGACCTTGTGCCGGTCTGCTAACTTTACTGGACTGCTGGTGGCTCGCCTGCTCGTGTCGTCGTGTGACATACACTGGTACTAAGTACTGTCCGACACGTCTTCTAGTGGACTGAACTCACCAGATCCTGAGAAAAGTATGAGTTGGGCGGCCCGGGCCACATTTTCTCCTAATTTGTGTTGTGTTAGAGTTATTTTATTATGCAGACTTTGCAGAGGCCTCCTCCTGTCCTGCTCTGTCAATGCCTGCCCTGCCCTCCCCCCCCCGGCCCTTATCTTCACACACATAGTCAGGTTGGTACTATATACACTATGAAAACAACGTGGGCAAAGTGAAGGCCTGCTGTCTTCCTGCTGAGGGCTAGTTGGGGACGGGGTCTGGGCAGGTTGCATACTATTAAAAATTAAAATAAATACAATAACCCTGAGAAGGCCTAGTTTGCCCTAAACGTCACAGAACTGTTTGCCTGAGAGCGAGAGGGCTCCTACACCGGGAGGTCAGAGGATAAGTCGCAAACCTGGCACAGTGCCAGTCCACGTACCTCAAGGAACTTGCCTGGCTGTGCCACCTGTGGCTGGCGGCACCCGCTCAGGCCTACCCTCCAATCAGGCCCAGTGAGACCCCTGTCTCGCGACTCAGTCGCGAGATCTGCAGACTGCAGACACAGCCCTCAGGGGCACTGCTGAGTGGGACTGGCATCATGGCTGCTTTTATCACTCGCCGTCATCTGAGGGGAGCGCTCAGCTTTGTAAAGGATGCCAGGCGCAGAGATCACATTTCGGACACGGACACCCTCAGGTGTGAAGAGCACAGGACATGCCCTCACCTCACAAAAGGGCCGGCCCCTACATCTTTACAGCTCGTCTTTGTGTGTTGCCGCCGAAAAGGCTGACGTCCAGGCACTGCAGTGACCATCCCATCGTCGACATGCTCCCGAAGGCCCACTGCAGCATCCCATGCGCCAGTGTGCTGTAGAACTGTACATTCATTCTGTAATGCTGTGAGTCTGCTGGCCCAGGTGGCTTTGAGGAGCTCACATCAACAGTGGTGCCAGATCATGGTATGACCCGCATCACGTGGGTGAGGGCATAAAAGCTTCAAGGTGGAAGTTAGCGTCAGCCATAAAGCCAGCAAAGCGTCCAGTGTATTTTTGCCCCCCTTGCCTCGCATCAAGGCACCACAATGATGATGAGTAGGGTGTGACCCCTGGACCCTGCCCTTGTGTAATGCGAGCGCACATTGCCCCTGTTGTGCCCCGAGTAGTAGTGGTGCCCCCGGTGCTGCTCCACCTTTAGTCTGACTCGGGTCCCGTGGGTGAAGCTTCAGTTGGTCTGACACGCACCTGTACTTCGCGATGAAGGAGCCACGTGCAGCCACGCAAGACTCTCCACCTGCTGCTGTCCAGGCCCAAAGTCAACGGCACTCGGCATGTGCCCTTCCTCTCATGCCTGCCCCATGACAACAGCTACTCCTGGCATCATGGTGTCCATTCTTTGAGCACACGAACGCAACCCCAGACTGGTCTGGTTTCTTCTTGTTGCACCAGCCTGCATGCTGAAAGGGTACGGGCCACTGGCATGTGACAGCATCATATGCTGTGGACCTTCAACTCTGTAAATGGCCCGGGAGACCATCCGCCGCCAGAGGGGCTCTGAGCAGCAAGGCAGGGACGACTCTAGGGAGAGACGCGGGTCACGCGGCCTAGTGGGGCGAGAAGAGAGGGGTTGTGTAGGCAGTGTCATAGGGGGTGTGAAAACCGAGGAGCGGCTGTAGGCCCCATGAGCTCTGAGGTGTCCTGGAGACTGAGGTGTGGCACATGCCCTCCAACACTTTGAACGTGGTGAGAGGGAGTTTTTGACTTACATTAAAGAGGAGGACATTTTAGGGATTTTAGGCTGGAGACACCTAAAATAAAGCCATTTTGGGCTTATAAAGTAGGCTGTTTCCCGCCTGAATCGGGTTTGTTGGCTTATCCGAAAAGCTCTAAAATTCAGACTATTTCACTGTTAAAAACCCATCTGTTCACCACATAATCAGGTCTCCGCAATACTTAAGCAGCGCCAAGACACCTCAGATCATTTGTGTGCTATAATAATAACATAACATAACATAAACTGAAACAATCAAAAATACTCTCTTTTAAATTTGTAAACTTATACCTCAGGAACATAGAGGCAATCAAGTCAGCTACACTTGCTGAGGTTCAGGCTGAGCTAAAAGCTGCTCACCTCAGCCTCTGAGGCATGGCTCTTGTAGACAGGCATGATGAACACAGATGAGACCGCGGCGCAGAGAATGACGAGACCTGGCATCACCAGCTCACTACCACTGTCCTATTGGTGCTGGCAACATGGCAGATAATCCCTAAGTGCTGAGCGCATGGTGGGTGGCCTGAAAGCCATTGCTCTCTGGCTGTTCACATCCAATGAGCTGCGAGTGAGGCTTGTGATTGTGGGCATGGCCTGTTTGATAATGTGGTCTGCGATTTTACAGTACTGTGAAACATTCCAAACTCGCCGACAGCCTTGCCCATCGCCTACCACGGGGCCTCTTGAAGAAGCGGGACTGGGGGAAATGCTCCATGGGTCCCACTTGTGAGATGTGACGATTGTGCAAAGTTATGATGGCCCTTATTCTGCACTTTTTCCCAAAGGGATTTAGCAAGCGGCCTCCTGACGAGAGACAATAAAAATGTTATGATAACGCTGATGGTTAATGTTCTTCCTAGAGAGAGATCAGAGGTTTGTCTAGTGGAAGTTTTGACTCATGGAAAGGTAGTGCAGAAGGTTAATGTGCCTGCTGCAAAGAACATGTACCTGATGCAGATCACAAAATGCACATGATGTAAATAGGTCAGGGAGTCACTGCTTTTGTCAGAGAGATCCTTTTGTTACTTGCAGTTTGTAAGTTAAAATCCTAACATACAACAGTGAGCTATTAACTGTCATCTAAGAGCTGCATGCAAACTGCAAGGCAAAAATTGGAGCGTTATGTTTTTTCCCCCCAGTCTTTGTTTGATTAGCCTAGTGTTTCAAAAATAAATTGTTAACTTTTTATTTTCAGCCCCTGGTAAATCCTGACAACCTGAAACATTACCAAATTTTGGGGCAATTTTTCGGCGAAGAACAAGAGGCCCCAACCTCCTTTGCTGTTCTTTTACCCCAGCTACGACCCAGCAAACACCAGTGTTAAAGGTAAGGACACTGATGCTATATTTTTTTACATAGGAGTTAGGGCTATGTATTTGGACATGGTGGTTGCGGTGGGTGCACATTCTGAACATTGTACGCTCTCAGTGGATGGAATTCACAAATAGCCTTAGCCCTGTGCTTTGGGCAATAACGGTTGTTAAAGGCACTATCTATCCCTTGCCTTGTTCAAGGCCCTCAAGCAGTGTCTGTTTCAGTGTCTCCAGCAACCACTATGGCACAGAGAGGCAGTAGGCAGTAAGGTTGTATTTTTAGCAGTCATGTTGTGCAAAGGGGAGCTGTTGGAGATTTATTGCGATACTGCACAAGATATATGTATTTATCCTGAAATTTGATATTATTGCACCACCCCTTATATGTTGTACTTTGATTACTGACAGGTTTCTTTAATATATATTGGTAAGGCCAGCATCAGCATCATGAATACAGTACAAGAGCTGATTACAAGGTCATTCCAGGCACGGCCACTTGAAGAGAAACTACATTTAAAGCAATTAGGACCTCATCAGCCTGACATAAACCTACAGAAAACTTCCCAGGACAGAGGAAAAATGTCCAAACGTACATTCTCAAACGCCTGGTATACAAAAGCTGATTGGCTTACAGGGTGCCCTTTCAGAAATTCTCTGTACTGCTTCCTCTGCTTGCTGTTTGGTGGTGAGTTTTCTTGGACAAATCAAGGAGTAACAGACTTGAAGCCTTTGTCTGAAAAAATAAAGAAGCATGCACACACAAGAAAGCATATGGATAACCTGACGAGACTGGGAATGTTGGGGGAAGACGTACCGATTGAGCAGCAGATAAACAATGCATACCGCAAAACAATACAGAAACACAATGAAGCCGTTGATAGGAACAGACAGAATCTATCCAAAATAATTGATTGCATTCGTTTCTGTGGTACTTTCGAACTGGCATTGCGAGGCCATGATGAATCAGAAAGTTCCTCAAAACCTGGGATATTCAGAGGCCTTGTGGATTTAATAGCAAGCATAGATAAGGAAATGGAAGCACATTTAGCCACTGCTACTGTCTTTAAGGGCACCTCTAAAGCGATACAAAATGAACTCCTTGAGTGTATGCTCAAAATTATGAGAAGCCATATTGTGCAAGAGTTGCAAAAGACGGACTTCGTGGCTATTCAGGCTGCTGACACTACTGATGTGGCCACTAAAACACAGTCCGTATTAGTGTTTCAGTACCTTGACAATGACAGAGAAGTTGTGGAGTGGCTCTATGGGTTCACATTTAAGAGACTATAGTGCAGAAACCATTACTGCAGCTATATTGTGTCAACTGAGCTTAATTTTTCCAGAGCTGCCTCAAAAACAAAAACTTATCGCACAAAGCTATGATGGTGCGTCCGTAATGAGTGGAAGCCTTCGTGGAGCACAGAAAATAATTTGAGATGTGTACCCTAATGCTCATTATGTGCACTGTTACGCCCACCAACCTAATCTTATTATGCAACAGGCAGTATCAAAGATCACCGAGACACAAATTCTCTATCAGGATGTAGGAGGCATGGCAGCATTCTTCTCACGTTCCCCCAAAAGAACGGAAGCACTTGATGAGATTGTGGACAAAAGTGTTCCAAGGGGATCCTCAACTCGTTGGAACTTTAACATCCGTTCAGCCAACCTAATCTATGAACATAGGGAGGACCTTGAGAAATGTTTTGCCGCCATAGAACCCAATGATGAGTTTGATTACAAAAGTCAGTCTGAAGCCCGTGGCTTTGCTAGAACACTACAAAACAGAGAGTTTCAGTTCTTACTGTTTTTATTTCATGATATAATGTTTGCTATCGACCTGTTATACAATCAGTTACAAGCACGAGAGATAGATACTATCAAAGTGCAAGTATGCACTACTATGTTTGTACAAAGCAGAAGCAAAGTGAGAGATGGGGTTGACAATTTAGAACGCAAACTGCCAGAGCATTCTACTTTTTTAAACCGCAGGAAAAACATCACCACTCTGGTCCGAATTGCAAAGGAGATATGTGACATTGTAATTGTGCAGGCACAAGAACGTTTTTCTTTCACAAAACATTTGGTGAGTGCCACATTATTGCAAAGTGAATAGTTTGCAAAATATGATGAATCCTTCCCGGAGTGTGCGCTGAATGAGGCTGTGGAAGCTTATCCTATGCTCAAAAAAGAGGAGCTGAGAACTGAGTTGACTGTACTGTACGCAATGCCTGTGTACCGGAAGGCCACAAGTGCCATGACTTTGCTAGCTTTAATACATAAACTTAATATGGAAAAGTCACTTACAGAGACAGTGGCTTTACTAAAAATTGTCATTACCACTCCTATGACAACACCCGAGTCAGAACAATGTTTTTCAGCCTTAAAGAGGATTAAGACATTCCTGAGGAACACCCTGCTTGAGGAAAGACTGAATGCTTTGACAATGCTCTCTGTAGAGAGCAAGCTAGTTCAAAAAATCCCAGACTTTAACATTTAAGTTATTGACAAGTTTGCTGCTCTTAAAGAGGGACGTGCCGATTTCATTTACAAAAAGTAAACAATATGTTGAATGCTGCTACTTTGCGACCAGTTTAGTTGTTTGTTAAATAAAAAACATCTGTGAGTGAGGTACTCAGAAATGCATTGTATCTCGAAGTCTGTTATGAAGCTTTGTGGTTATACTGAATAAGCAGCTACCTATGTTATATGACATCTCTTTATTAATGTAATAACTGCACTTTCACAATTGCTTTATTAACCTTCCTACTTTCTCAAATTTGCTTGAAAATGCACAATTTTTCCTCTCTTTTTCAAAATTGTCTCGGGGGGAGAACCCCCCAGAACCCCCCCCCTATGGTGGTTCGGGCTCGCTGGCTACGCTCGCTCGCAACGGTGCAGTATGATAATCATTTTACGGCTCACTACTTTCAAATGTCACCAGCCGCCCCTGATTTTATACATATTTCTCATTTTATTGCTGTATTCGTGGTGATTACCTTTTAGGAAAGCAAATACTCAATAAACTAGTTTTGATTTTGTTAAAGTAATGAAAAGGGTATAGAACTGATTGATTCATTAGGAAAACTTAATCAGATGCCAAAGGTCCAATTTGCTTGTTATGAAAGTTTGCAACCAAGGCAGTGGACCGTACTTATTTATTATGAATAGTATGTGTTACGGCCAATAGGGCTTTAAGAATGGATTGATACTACACTCATTCAATGCCTATAGACAGGTATTCTGTTACAAGGAATCTCACAGATTACTTTAATAGGCAAGAATGTTGGCGTTGGTATCTTTCTTTAACAAATGCTGCAGGTAGAGGATTTGCAATGTGCCACAAGAGAAGGTGAATAATTGAACGGACAGTATCAGTTCCTTACAAAATATAAAACAAGGAAAAGAAATGACAGTGGGAGACCCCGTGATGGTGTAGATGATTACTCTCCAACTCAAGAAGGTTTTATAAGGAAAAATAATGAATTCTTACATAACTTAAGAGATTTTTTGAGTAGAGGAAATTATAGGAGATTTTAATAATGAAATAGGTTTCATGTTTTTAGTGTAGTGGGGGTGTCTACCAAGAAAATGAAAGGATACGTAGATTTTTTAATTCTGAATCATCCAAAAAAAAATGCCTGAGTGGAGTGTAAGCAGAACTAAGAACACGGTGGAACTATGAGTGACAGATTCCTAGTCTAAATAATGATGTACCCTATGGTGATATATTTTGTAAGGTTTTAAATGAATATGAATGAAACAGTTAGTTTCGGGTCGTCAGCATTCAGATCCAGTACCTGTAGTAGGTCCCCCCTTGTCATTTACGGGGATGTACTTGGTATCAGGGGCTGCTCGGGATGCAATCCATTGGAGACTGCACAAAAGTCTGTTCTGTCATTAACTGTATTGGAGGGGTCAACAACAGAGTAACTTTTTTTCACCATCAAAATGGTTGGCTGAGATTCAAGCCCTTACCAACTAGTAGTTTTGAGGCACTACTGATATACCGCACCATTGGATTGAACTTACAAGATGCACTTTTAGCAGCCTGCACTCTGTCTGTAATTTTGTGAATATTTAAATGTGTAACATTTAGGCCGGTATCTCTCCCAGTGTCTGTCGTTTTCCTCAATATTTACTGTCTTTATTCGGTCTGCAGTTAGTGTAGAACAGGTATGCACCTGCCCATTGTAAGAGTAGTTGGCTATTTCCGGTGTTGGCTGGGTTGGGGCTGTGCCTTTCCTGCTTTTTGCTCTTCCCTTGTGTCAGCCCAAAAATGTTATCCAAGTTTCAGTCGTTCTTCTTTCTCTGTGATCTCAGGTTCTCATGCTCAAAAGTGCCATCAGCAGGGGCGTGGCCAGCAATATGGTGGAGTAGATGTGCCGCCCCAGAGCTCTGACAGGGCCGAAAGTTATCCTGATCTAATTCGCAGTCGAGGAGCTTCATCGGACCCCCAGTTTTGCTCCTCATGACCCCCTAACAACAGCCTGCACCACGATGCAGCTTTCAGACGATCAAGAGCTGCTGTTGGCAGGATTGAGGATACCACTGCCTGTTCTCAAAATGGTGCTGCAATACCTGGAGATGCAATGACCGGGTGCAGATTTTGATTTGAAGTGGTGATTGCGGGCACTGGAGAAGTACCCCGCCTGCACCTAACATCGCAGTGACAGCTCACCTGACAGGAGCACTGGTGGAGGACCGGAGTCCGAGCTGCAGGTGACCTTGTGCCTGCTCCAGAGAGAAGCTGAGATGCACTGTGTGACGCAGAAGAAATAATATCAGCAAGTCGAAACCCGGGCCGGGCAAAGCCAGACCCATTAGGGGCCCAGGCCAACTGCCGGCCGCAAATTTAAATAGCCTGCTTGAAAGGGGGCGACCAGGATTGGTCGCCCCAGGGCAAGCGAGAACCTCCCCAATCCGGGGGGGGGGGAGCTGGCGAGGCAAGGGGGGATAAATAAGGGGTGAACAGGCCTAGATAGGCACATACACCCCCTCTTCGCAGTGTTAGAAGAAGGAATCGCCGCTGCAGAAAATGCTTACCTAGAAGAAGGACTGGACTGAACCGGACCGTCGGCATCAGGCAAGCGTGATCCAGGCTGTCCAGGGCATCGAGACGGCACAGGGACGGCAGGCGAAACCAGGTCACACCACGCTGAAATCTAGGTCAAAGAGGCCAGGGATCAGCGTTTAGGAGTCAGACCAGCGATCGAGGCGGATGGCGGCACCAGGAGGATCGGGAGTAGTGACAACGAGGAGGCGCCATCCGGCGGGAACCGGTCAGGATGGAGGCAACCAGGCCAAGCAGTCTCCAGCTTTGTCACCGATCAGCAGATCGACGTGCACCCTGAAGATTACAGCCTATGGGCAGTAGAACGACGTGCTGGGGAACAGGTCACGAGCACAAGCCATATCATATCGAAGAAGGGCCAGCGCTTTAGAATGGCGATCATCAAAGATGATTCTGGGCATACCGGAACCTGCAGCCAGAACAGCAGTGACCGAGGGAAGATGGCGGTGGGGTTTCGCAAAGGCGCAGTGAGGCAGGACCCCCCCCCAGAATCGCAAAGAGCATGGCGGTAAGCAAGAACGGGCAAAAGTGACAGAGGGCACATAGCGATGTGTACAGAGCATCGTTAGTCTGGCTGGGGAAAGATCTCTTAGAACTCACACCTGCAGGGTAAAATAAGCCATTATTAAAGGAGCATGGAGATGGGTGGCTTCGGGCACAAAAGGGGCAGGCCTTAAGGGAGGGGTCCACGACCTAGCAGTCCTACGGATGGGAACAAGTTAACCCACCCAAATCCTCTCCCCAACTACTGCCATGTCCGGCATGAGTGGGAGCTGTTCCAAGCTGACCACGGAGCGCACAGGGGATTCGGGGTCAAAGGTTCATGCACTGCAGGGGGTGCAGTAAGGGTGAGTGCAAAAATGAGGGAGCCTGCCTCGTTTCTAGCATGAAGCAAGCCTGGGGGCAAGTGGTCCTGGATATCGTTTGTGGCACTGAATGCGCTACCCCCAGCATGCTAAAAGTTAATTAACTCGGAATAGGGCATGTGGTTAGACAAGAGTCTGCAGGAATCGTGCACGGGTGACATAAGGTCACTGCAAATTGCACTTGTCAGGCAGTGTGGTCGGAGCATACAGATATACACAGGGGAAGGGAGCGGACCAGGCTGGGCATCACTAAGAGAGAAGAAGGGAAAGGACAGGCAGATAATATCCCGCCAGAGAAGAGGGAGGAAACGCTGACTCTGGAAAGTAAATATATTCAATTCAAGAGCAGAAAGGGCTTATAATTGGGACAATTGGAACTTTCTATAGCACTTGGAGGTGTGAGTGTTAGTCTCACTGGTTATGGCACCTTACAACTTGTGACAAGGCCTGACCTAAGTAGAGGTGATGTAACGCAACTAAAGATAGTAGGAGGGAGAGTTTTAACAGAAATAAAGTAAATCAAAAAACAGGGCCACTGGGATTCAGCTAGTTTGGGGCTGCTGCGTTTTCCGCATAATTGTGCGTGGGCTGAATTTACCATGCAAACCATCATCTGCTGCGTAACTCACAGATTGCAACAAAAGAGATGTTTCTAGCTCAGATGTATCAAAAGTCCATGCAGTGGAAGGACAGTCCCTAGGTCGACTGGTCACCTTCCCTTTGCTTATTGCTGTATTTGGGTGTTAAACTGGTACTAGGGGGTTGAAACAGACTTTTGCTTCATAAGCAAAAGTACTAGTGATGGGTTTTTAAAAAAGGGTGCAGGGAAACGCTAGAACAACTGCTGTGGCAGCAAAATGAACTGCACCTACATCATAGTGGCCCCTCTACATAAACCTGGGAACAAACTTGAGCAAGATGGGTGGTACGTAGCGAGTTAGTAGCAGCTATGCTAGAATAGCAGCAAATAGTGTTGACAAGGATTGGCTTGTTTAACCCCTTCGGTGCCACGCCCTTTCCCCCTCCTGTGCCGGGCGTTCCACACGCGGGTGGGGTTCATGACGAGATAGTCTCGTCATGGGCACAGCGCGACCGTGCTCCATGACGAGACTATCTCGTCATGGGCACAGAAGAGGTTAAACGAACCACCGGGCTGAAGGATCAAAAGTGTATCACTTTGAATTTTCAGGCTCCTCTATCAGGGCATGCTGGAAACCAAAAGCGCTGGGGCAGAAACTTGGTTACTAAGGCAGCAGGTATCGGGTGCGAATCCCACCACTGTTAGCGAGCGCAATAGCGCAGCCCATTATTCGACAATACCACACAAATAACATGGGTACTAGACGGTGGCAAGCGATATGGGGGCAACTGACAGTTAGAGTAAGACGGCCAAGTAAGAACGGTGAACTAGCGCCAACAGCAGAGAGCTGCATGCAACAATAAGGTATGGTTAGAACATACGATTCCCTTAGTTATTGGCGAGGAAGAAAGGGAGAGCAGGGGGGAGCTCCCTACAATTGTGAAACAGTAGGTAGCTTGGTGGAAGGAACACAAGAAAAGTAGAAAAAGAGAGAATTACTAAAAGGTAGAGGGAAGGCTCACACAGGTCCCCGGGTTGCCTCACGGCAGGGGCACTGAGGGAGCCATGGGCAGCCTATCGCCATGGAAAGAGTATATGGGATGCTCCCGCAGGACCCTTGGGATGCATCATGGGTGGGGTACGGAGGGAGAAAAAATGAAAGGACCCAGCCTTATGATAGATAGAGTAGATGCTCAAGCAAGGTCGTCCTTGGGATGCCACATGGCAGGGACCCCGGGGAGCTGGGAGGGCCCAAGAAAGGGTCGGCACTTGCAGCCCGGGCAGGTCCCAAATTGGTAGCAAGTTGAAGCCTTGACCCGTGGACAGAGGCCCATGAAGGTGGCCCCTCCCGTCCCCGTAACCTGAGAAGGCTGGGTCCATGCTACAATGGAAATAATTGCAAAGACAAGGAAGTATATTCGCATGAATATTAATGTAGCATTAGGATAACCATGTATGTGCAAATGTATAACACATGTTATGTTGAATAAACTGCGACTTTTTTGGCACCACTGCACATTCTCAGTGGTTTGATTTGAGGTGCATGAGGGACGCAGTTGTTGGAAGCAAGGGAGGGGAGGGGCACTTCGCCACCTGGAAAGGGTTTGAGTACCCTGCTGTGACAGCGCCGCACGCCAGGTTATAGTGGCTGCTGTGCCTGGTAAGCCCCTCCGCCCCCACATTCCTCTGTGGTGGTCTGGAGAGGGTGTCAGAGAGGAGGGGGGTGAAGAGAGCGAATGATTGCTTGCGTCTTAACTCTTGAGGCAGAACTGTTGCCGGTGAGGGAAGCTGGAGACAGTCAGATGGCAGTATGCCCCCTGGGCTGGGCAACTGATGCCGGAGTGTACAACGAGACCCCCTCCTAGAAGACTGGCATAGACAGTGGTGTGGCATGACTGGGTCTTGCTGGAGTGGGCCCCAGCTGGAGGGGAGGACACGGAGACACAGCAAGTAATGGTGTACTGCTGGGGGAGTCGGAGGCTTAGTGTCACATCCTCCTATTAACTCTCTGTAAGTTTACCCCCAGAACTTACATACACATGACGAGGTGAGCAGGTATATTCCCTGTCCTGGCCTGCACTACTCAGCACATATCATCTTGGCAGAGATTTGATGCGTGGGGAAGAGGCAGGATTGAGAGTTTGCTGTCAAAAATGCTCCGCTCCCGATTGCGTCTGCATGCGGGGCAGAGCAAGACCCTAAATAAAGTCAGCTGTCACAGGCAGAAGAGCGATTCACGTTATAGCTGACACGCGCATCTTCCACTCTACTTTTCACCTACCTGTTTGTTTCTGGGTCACCGCTCATCGCGTCCTGAAGCTCCTCGCTGGGTTGCTGAACACCTGCTTCTCATTTCTTGCTTACTTCGTCTCGGTTCTGCTGTATCTTGCTGGGATAAAGTTCTACCCTCCTGTAAACCTGCAAGTAAGAAGAAAATACTAACAACCTTTAAAGTGTCCACTTTATCTTCAAAGGCTGTAGTGCTAGCTGCGCAATGTATACATATATGGTGTCTTTACTTCTCTGCTTGCCTTGTCCATACAGGATTAGATTATTCCTGAAATTAAGGAATTTATCCCTATCTAGTAGCCCTGCATATTTTTGTGCATGTTCGTGATTTCACTTCCTAAGAATTATTATTTTTTTTCTCCTTTTTTATGAATATCTAATTTGGGTTTTTTGACTCCCTGTTTTTTCACCATCATAGGTCAGTTCATATGATAATTTCCTTTCACTATATATGTACTCTGCTCTGATTGCATAATACCTCATTGTATTTTCTTACTTGCTTAGATGGCACCATCTACCAGCATTATATCCTCTGTGGAAAAGGGGAAATTAACAGGTAGTTACTCCTTATATGTAAAAACACTTTTATAACAGGATTGCAAACTGTTATATCAAAACCATATACATACGCTAAAACGTATACTCTTTTCCTTATATACAGAAAACACATAGGAATCATCTGAAGCTTACCAGTCATCCCTGAATGTGCCTTGGACAGGAGTTGTAGGAAGGTAGGATCCTTCAGCATGTGTACCCCCACTTTTTGCCTGATGCTAAGCTGGTTTTTGACTAGCCTGACTGGGATCCTGCTAATCGGGACCCCAGTCTATCTGCTTTCTCCCTAAACTGTTGTGTTCAGTACCTAGGTACATCCCAAATTGGATACTGAGGTAACCTTTTCAGTCCCTAGTATATGGTACCCATGTACCCAGTGCATAGGAACCCCAGAGGTCTCCCATGGGCTGAAGCATGCATTATGCCACCCATGAGAGACCATTCAAAATAGAACTACAGGCCTGGATTGCAGCCTGTGTAAGTTGGTGCATGCACCACTTACTAAAGATATAGGTTTACTATATCTAAGGGTCACTGCACTTAAACCTATAGGTCACCCCTCTTGTAGGCCTTTACAATCCTGAGGGCAGGGTGCTTGGTTCTAAGTGAGAGGGTGCCCCTGCATGAGCAGGACACCCCTGCAGCCTATGGAGTCCATTCTCCCTGGTTGTCAGTGAAGCAGCCATATACTATATAGAAGGGGCATCGTGTGACCGCACGATGACCATCTAGAAAATGTCTGCAACGAATCCTATCATGTTTGGTATCAAACATGTAGGAATCATACCCCACACCATAAACGGTGTGAGAGGTATGATTCCAAGCACTGGGAGAGCCCTCTGTTAGGCTTTCAGTGTTATCGGTACCATCCTTCTAGTCCCAGACAGTACAAAATGGTTGCTGCCGACCTGAGACACATTTCTGCCCTCCTGCTGCTGAGCCAAGCTCGAGCAGGGGAAGGCAGAACAATAGGCATCATGTCACAGGGAGGTGTGACCACCTTCCAGACAGGATTTAGTGTATTAGGGTTGGGTGGATGCGCTTGCCAGCGCCTGAAAGTCTGCATGAGGGGCACATTTGGTGCCCCCATCCATAGTCCAGTTCAAACCAGTTCTGGGAGCCATTGGCTCCCGCTCAGCGAGAAACTGACAAAGGACATGGGAATATCCTGCCCCCTGTCCAGACCCTCTCCTGGGAGGGTCCCCTGAATCTTCCCAACCTTTTCCGGAGGGTACTTAAGGGCGTACCTGGGTGTAGGTCCCTAGATTCGTTGTGGACAAGATTCAAAACTGAAACCACTGCACTTCTACTCTGGGCACTCTGGACTTCGATGGACTTCGTTTGGGCCTGATGTCATCTCCCTTTCAGTCTGCTGCATTGTCTGTGCCTGTGCACCACACAGGGTCCGTGCAGGACCTGTGGAGAATCCAAGACAATTGAAGATAACCTCCCTTGACGTGAAGGAGTCACTTCCCTGCATTCGCAGGCACCTCCACACTGCTGACCGGTCTGCTGATCACAAGCTCCTGTGGACTCCGAAGGGTTCAACAACACAGGTGGTGGTTATCTATGTCTCCTGTGGCCTGAGCTGCCCTCTCACCAAATCTGATGTCAGAATCCCTTGCGGGAGCTGCATTAACTGAACCCCTGTGCACTTTTGCAAGTGCATATGCTTGTTGGCAACTCTGCGACAAGTGCCTTGGGCTCCATGTAGTCCGAACCTCCGCCAACTTCTTCCACCAAGATCTTCAGCCACATCACCTCGTGGGCAGCGTGGCCTGCTCCTTATGGTGAGCTTCTCGAGGTCCTCTCGCAAACCCTGTGCCTCCGGCCTGTGGGTCCATTTGAGGGTCATCTTTGTTTATCTTGGGATCCCTGAGTGCTCAGGCCGGCCCTGACTCCCTTGCTTGTGGTGAGTCTCCTGGACCTTGCTGGTCTCAAATGTGCACCTTGTTGACTGCCTGCGTGGGATGCATTTGCCAAGGCTTGTTGGTGCTCCCACCAGACACCGACGCGTCAGCACTCGACATCCTTCGTGGGTCAGCATGTATCCGGGTCCTGGTCATCCTCAGCATCGCCTGGTCCTCGCGACTTCAGAGTCAAGGTCACCGTCATCTTACATGAAAGCCCCTTAAATCGGAGGGCACCCATCTTCCAAGTCTCATGGTCACTCCTGAGTGACATAGACACTGTCCCCTCTGTGTTCAGGTACTCTTCTTCCAGAATCCATGTTTAGATTCCTCCGGACACTTCCTCCTCTTCCAGCAGCGGCACTTTCCTGAAGTCTTCCATGGAGTTTGACTTAGGTTTCCGAAGCCACTTCACACCTATGCACCTGGCTTCCCTGGGATAAGTTACTTGGCTTCTATGGTATCCACGGGTGGGGTGGTTTTCCAACATTCTGTCTTCAACAGGGTTTCTTTAGCGTCCACTGGGAAGGGTCCCTAATCTTTAAAATCCAATTGCGACTTGCACATAGGCTTGTACGGAGCACGCAGTTGTGTTCACACACTGCACACGCTCTCCGTGGGGTCCCTATCTACTTACCTTGGGTGGTTCTGTGGGTCCCCAGCAATTCTACGTCCTCTCGACATTGTCCTGACTTCAGTCCTGGTTCTTATACCACTTTCTTAGTATATGGTTTGCCCCCACCCCCCCCGGGGCACACAGTGTATTAGTGCTATTAACTGTGATTTCTTTGCTAAAGTATTGTGTGCTTTGTGTCTATGTAAGAGATACTGTAACGTATTAGATAGTGTTAGATAATAAATACATATTTTTATAAATACTTTCTGTGTTTTTTTTCCCTTTAATCCATACTAAAAGATTGCATTCTGATTAAACAAGCTGCTTTACACTCCTTCAAGGATAAGCCTGAAGGCTGTTCTCCACAGCTACCCCTTGGATAGCTTTCTTAGGTTGTCTGAGACCTCTCAAATCACCATAAGGGTTGTCTGGACTGGTGCAAGGTGCCCACTTACATTATTGGACATCATATACCAGGCCAGCTTCTCACATTTGTTTGCAGCAGTTGGAATTCAAGCCTGCATTGTTTTACCAGATAAATCTTTGTATTGATTAACTGAAAAAACACTAGTACTAGGCACATATAAATACAAGCTTAGAATACTAAGTTCTACTGAACTTGGGGTTGTGTTGGAAGGCGTTCCCCGGGGAGGCTGCGGAATGCGTTCCCGACCACCCGGAGGCCCACCTTACCCAGAGTTAGGCCGAGCAAGAGCAGGGAGGCCCTTCCTGGAAGGGTCTCGCACCTAGGATCGCACACGCTGCGCTTACTCTCTCTTCGGATAGAGGGACACCACACAGTAATTCGTTGTAAGACAATATGCTTTTATCGGTAGTTGTCAGGGATCTTTATGATCCGGCAGGCAGGTGCAGAATTAATGCCACAAGCGGCAGCGATCTCGTGAGGAGGGAAAGGGTAGCGGGACAGTCTTTGAATCAGTGTCTCTGCGAGGTATCCGGCGCACAGCTATCAATCCTCGAGCTGAGGGGATGTTGCTTCTCTTGGCAATCTCTGCCGATTCTCTTGGAGGAGCGGGCCGCGAGTCACTCAGCAGGCACCGGATGGTCGTAGTTCAGGGAGCCGCGACGGCGTCAGCAGGGCTCAGATGGTTCAGAATTTGGGGAGCCGCGACGGCGTCAGCAGGGCTCAGATGGTTCAGAGTTCGGGGAGCCGCGACAGCGTCAGCAGGGCTCAGATGGTTCAGAGTTCGGGGAGCCGCGACAGCGTCCGCAGGGCTCAGATGGTTCAGAGTTCGGGGAGCCGCGACAGCGTCAGCAGGGCTCAGATGGTTCAGAGTTCGGGTAGCGTTCTTCTGTTCGGTGAGCGATCGAGCCGCGACCAGGTTAGCAGGCTCTCGTCAGTCCAGCTCTTCTCTGCTCCCGTCCCTTCAGCACCCCTTGTTATACTCCCCTTCCTCTTTGAAGTCCGGAGTCCTCGCGGAGAGGGGTCTGGTGCCTAGGGGGCGGTGTGACGGGGTTTCCTGTCGCTCGGCCCTTTGATCTGTTCAGGTGGGTCTGGGAGGTTCTCCAGACACCCAGCAGGCGAGGCGCCCACTCACCGGGGGCCTGGTGGTCGATCGAAACCTCCCTCGGGGAGAGACCAGAGGTGTGACAGGGTCGGCGCCTCTCGGTCTGGTTTGGGGGGGAACTTCGTTCTCCCTCGGCCGGGCATGCGTGTTGGGGATCTGGTCGGCCCTCGGGATGTTGGCCCACGGGAGCCGGAAGGCCGTGTCCACGAGGTTCGGTGTGGTTGTAGGGTAACTTGCTGGTCGGGAGGGCCCACTCCACGAGGCCGGTCTCACACATGCCCCCCCCTGCTGAAAGGCGGGGAGAACTACCCATCCACTTGGGGGTTCTCCTCGCTGAAGCGGAAGAATCGGGACAGGCCGTCCGCGTTGGCGTGGTCCGTCCCGGGGCGATGTTCCACCGTGAAATCCATCCCTTGGAGGGAGATGGACCAGCGTAGCAGCTTGGGGTTTTCTCCTCGCATCTGCATCAGCCACCGCAAGGGGCGGTGATCCGTTTGTACTCGGAAGTGTGTCCCGAACAGGTAGGGCTGTAGCTTTTTGAGGGCCCAGACTACTGCGAAGGTCTCTCTCTCAATGGGGCTCCACCGCTGTTCCCGGGGCAGCAACCTTCGGCTGAT
Source organism: Triturus cristatus (assembly GCF_964204655.1). Lineage (NCBI taxonomy): Eukaryota > Metazoa > Chordata > Amphibia > Caudata > Salamandridae > Triturus > Triturus cristatus. The sequence continues at coordinate 467,088,305 of NC_140592.1, forward strand.
GAAGGCTATGGGCCGATCTATGCCTTTGTCGTCGAACTGGGAGAGGACTGCCCCGATGCCGTGTTCCGAGGCGTCCGTCTGGACCACAAACTCCTGGGCGTAGTAGTCAGGTGCTTTGAGCACTGGAGCCGCACACATGGCGTCCTTTAGGGTGTCGAACGCCTTCTGGCAGGAGGGAGTCCAGTGTACTTTCTTGGGGTGTTTTTTGGAGGTTAGTTCTGTGAGGGGGCCTGCGATGCTGCCATAGTTCTTAATAAACCTTCGGTAGTAGCCGGTGAGGCCCAGGAAGGCCCGGACCTCCCTTTGGGTTGCGGGGGGCTCCCAGGACAAGATGGCGTCGATCTTCGGCTGGAGGGGGGCGACCTGCCCACTTCCCACCTGGTGCCCCAGATAGGTTACGGAGCCGTACCCAATTTGACATTTGCTGGCTTTGATGGTGAGGCCGGCCCGGCGCAGGGCCAGCAGGACTTGACGGAGGTGCTGGAGGTGCTCGGTCCATTGGGAGCTGAAGACCGCTATGTCGTCGAGGTATGCTGCGCTGAACCCCTCCAGTCCGGACAGGACCCTGTTCACCAGCCGCTGGAAGGTGGCCGGGGCATTCTTCATTCCAAACGGCATCACCCTAAAGCGGTAGTGCTCATCCGGGGTGGAGAAGGCGGAGCGCTCCTTGGCTCCCTCGGTGAGGGCAATCTGCCAGTATCCACTAGTCAGGTCGAAGGTGCTGAGGTAGCGAGCGGCCCCAAGGCGGTCAATGAGCTCGTCGGCACGGGGGATAGCGTGAGCGTCCGCTCGGGTGACCGCATTGAGTCCTCGGTAGTCCACGCAAAACCTCAGCTCGGGGGCAACACCCGAGGTAGTCGCTTTCGGAACCAGGACAACCGGGTTGGCCCAGGGGCTGTCGGAGGGTTCAATCACCCCGAGGGCTAGCATCTTCGCCACCTCGGTCTGGATGCAGGTTCGGACCCGATCAGGGACCCGGTAGGCCCGATGTCTCACTGGCGGGCTATCTCCGGTGTTCACGTCGTGGACACACCAGTTGGTGACCCCAGGGGTCAGGGAGAAGAGGTCCGCGAACTGCCCTAGTAGCTGGCGGCAGTCGTCGGACTGTTGGGCTGTGAGGGCGGTTGACAGTCTCACTCCCTCCACGGACCCATCGGTCTCTTTCGCCCCCAGGGGGTCTGGAAGGGGCTCGGTGTCTTCTTCGGCCCCATCGTCGGTGGCCAAGAGTAAACTTAATTCAGTCCGTACAAAGTGAGGTTTGAGGCGGTTCACGTGGAAAACCCGGAGGGGGTTCCGCGGGGACTGCACATCGACGAGATAGGTGACCTGGCTCTTCCGCTCGACCACCTTGAATGGTCCAGTCCATTTATCTTGGAGGGCGCAGGGTCTCACCGGGGCCATGACCCAGACTTGTTGGCCCGGCTGAAACTCGACCAGCGTAGCATTCTGGTCATACCAGCGCTTCATTTCTTCCTGACTAGCCTCGAGGTTCGCTTCTGCGAGTTCTCTGAATTTCCGGGTCTGGTTGCGGAGCGCCAAGATGTATCGGAACACATCCGGAGGGGTCCCCCGGGGGGTTGTTTCCCACCCCTCCTTGACCAGGCTCAGGGGTCCCCGGACGGGGTGTCCATATAGTAGTTCGAATGGGCTGAATCCCAGGGATTTTTTGGGAACCTCCCGGTAGGCGAACAGGAGGCATGGGAGGAGGACGTCCCACCTCCGGCGTAGGGGTTCCTCGAGGCCCATGATCATTCCTTTCAGTGTTTTGTTAAAGCGCTCGACTAGGCCGTTTCCTTGGGGGTGGTACGGGGTGGTGAATTTGTACGATACTCCGCACTGCTGCCAGAGGGACTTCATATATCGGGAGATAAAGTTCGTACCCCGGTCACTCACGACTTCGCGGGGGAACCCCATGCGGGAGAAGATCCCCATCAAGTCCCGGCCTACCACAGAGGCCGTCACGGTGCGGAGAGGGATGGCTTCGGGGTAACGGGTGGCATGATCCACTAGGACGAGGATGAACCGGTGGCCCTGGGCGGTCTTGGGGTCCAGCGGCCCCACAATGTCGATTCCTACCCGCTCAAAAGGGGTACGGACGACGGGGAAGGGTTGTAGCGGAGCCTTGCGCTTGCCCCCACTCTTTCCGCTGGCCTGGCACGTGGGGCAGGACTTGCAGTGGGCCTCCACATTTGCTCGCATCTTGGGCCAATAGAAGTGGGTGACGAGTCGTTGGTAGGTGTTATCTTGGCCTAAGTGTCCGGCCAGGGGTACATCATGGGCCAGGCCCAGGAGGAGACTTCGGAAGCGTAGGGGTACCACTAGCACTCGGGCCGATCCCAACTCGGCCGACTTCTGTTCGCTGTAGAGGAGGCCGATCTCCCAGTATACCCAGTGGGTGCCAGTCCGGTCACCTGCTGCTTGGGCCTCGGCCTGTGGTCGGGGTCCAATGAGGGACGGGCAGGGGGATTGTTCTTGGCAGAACTCTTCACGGGAGGGGCCCCCTTCGCAGGGCCACTGGGCCAGTTCTGGCAAGTCCCCGAGTTTGGTCAGGGTTTCGGGGTCGGAAGGCACTGACCCTTCGTCGGGAGCGGTCGGTTCATCCAGAAGGGGGTCGTCGGCCTCTGGTGGTGTATTCTGGATCTCGGGGATGGTGGCGGTGCTTAGCGGCATGGCCTCTCCCCCCTCGGAGGAAGGCACCCTGAGAGTCATCGAGCGCGTGGTGGCGCATACCCACTCGGGTAGGCCCATCATCTCGAGGTGGGCCCTTCGTTCCACTTGTCCCCACGGGGAGTTCTCAAGGTCGTTGCCCAGGAGGCAGTCCACGGGCTGGGAGGTTCGGACCGCCACCTTTAACTTGCCGGTGACTCCCCCCCATTCGAAGGGGACTAGGACCATCCGGCAGAGGCTCTCGGAATTGTCTGATGATATGACGGGGCAAAAGGCGCCAGGCAGGATCTGATCTTCGGAGACCAGGTGACAATGAACCGCCGTGACACTCGCCCCCGTGACCCGGAGGCCCTCGATGCGGTGACCGATGACCGTTACCTGCTGTCGGTACTTCTTCGTGTTGGCGGGCAGGGACGTTCCGGGGACCATCTCCCAGTCCCCTAGGGAGACCAGGGCCATGGCGGCTGGTTCCCATTCTTCGGAGTCTTCCATCTCTTCCCCCAGGGCTACGGAGGCCATCTGTCGAGCCGGCGGGGTTGTTGTGGCGGTCCGCTGGTACAGGGGATATTGAGGGTCGCTGGCATAGTGCCCGGTCTGTTGGCAGCGGAAACAGGTGATCCTCACTCGGGGCCCCGGCCTCCCTGGTGGCCCGGTGCTGGCCGGAGTTGGAGCTGGAAAGGGCAGAGATTGTCCTCTGGGAGGGCTGAGCGGGGATCCCCCCGGGAGCTCCCTTTGCCGGCCTTGATTCCCTCCGCCCCTCTGGCGGGGGGGTCCCTGACTGTGGCGACCGTAGTCCCCCACGGGGCCCCGGGAGGCCCGGGTGTTCACCCACCGGTCAGCCTCGACGGCCAGTTTGAGGGTCTGTGAGTTTGCTGTCCAGGAGGTGCTGGCGCAGCTCTACGAAGCAATTAGCGGCCAAGTGTTCCCATGCGATTAGGTCGAACAGCTCCTCAAAGGTGGAGACCTTGCTGCCCTTGATCCATCCGTCCAAGGCCCGGCTGTAAAAGTTCACGTACTCCACCCAGGTGGTACCGGGTATCTTTTTGCAGTCTCTAAACCGTTGCCGGTACATTTCAGGGGTGAGCCCATATCTGGCTACCAGGGCCTCTTTCATGTGACTGTAGGAGTTCATCACCGTGGAGGGCAGGTCCAGCAGGGTATCTCTCCCCTCGTTCAGGAACCGGCCCTACAGCCCAGCCCCCCATTCTTTCTGCGGGACTCGGTGGGAGGTCATGGCGACTTCGTAGGCCTTGAACCATTGCTGAATGTCGTCGTTCTTATAGTATTCTTTCACCACATCTTTGGGGATGTGGACCTTTGGTTCCACGGTGGAGGAGATGGGTTCGGTTACCGAGGGTCGGGCCTCCGCCTTCTTAGCCTTGAGCTCGATTTCTTTTAGGCTACGTTCGTGCTCTAGTTGGAGTTTTCTTTCTTCGTGTTCTCTCTGTCGTTTCTTTTCCTCTAGTTCTTCTTGTAGGCGTAACTGTTCCACCGCCAGTTTTTTTTCAGCCAGTTTTAGCTCTCCTTCGATTTTTAATTTTGCTAGTTCTAGTTCGTGGTTGCGACCTCTTTCTCGGTCCGCTAGTTCCTCTGGGGATAGGCCCCCCTCGGGGGCGCCGTCCCTCCCCGAGGTGCTTCGTGGTTTGTTGGGAGGCTCTACTTCTGTTTGTGTCCGGGGAGTTCCCGCCTCGACCCAGGTTTTTAATGCCCCCTGGAAGTCCTCTTTCGTGCTTAGTCCGGTGGTAGCGATTCCAAAGTCTTTGCAAAATTGTTTCAGTTCTCGGTGAGTATAAGATTCTAACTGGTCCTTTTGGAATGCCGTGCTTGGGTTGGTGCCTGCGGCACCTAGGGAAGTTTCTCCTTCCATTTCTTCTTGGTAGTGCGTAAGCCGTCTACTGCACGATCTCTAGGTGTTGGCTCGGATCCCGTCGTCTGCCACCAAATGTTGGAAGGCGTTCCCCGGGGAGGCTGCGGAATGCGTTCCCGACCACCCGGAGGCCCACCTTACCCAGAGTTAGGCCGAGCAAGAGCAGGGAGGCCCTTCCTGGAAGGGTCTCGCACCTAGGATCGCACATGCTGCGCTTACTCTCTCTTCGGATAGAGGGACACCACACAGTAATTCGTTGTAAGACAATATGCTTTTATCGGTAGTTGTCAGGGATCTTTATGATCCGGCAGGCAGGTGCAGAATTAATGCCACAAGCGGCAGCGATCTCGTGAGGAGGGAAAGGGTAGCGGGACAGTCTTTGAATCAGTGTCTCTGCGAGGTATCCGGCGCACAGCTCTCAATCCTCGAGCTGAGGGGATGTTGCTTCTCTTGGCAATCTCTGCCGATTCTCTTGGAGGAGCGGGCCGCGAGTCACTCAGCAGGCACCGGATGGTCGTAGTTCAGGGAGCCGCGACGGCGTCAGCAGGGCTCAGATGGTTCAGAGTTCGGGGAGCCGCGACAGCGTCCGCAGGACTCAGATGGTTCAGAGTTCGGGGAGCCGTGACAGCGTCAGCAGGGCTCAGAAGGTTCAGAGTTCGGGTAGCGTTCTTCTGTTCGGTGAGCGATCGAGCCGCGACCAGGTCAGCAGGCTCTCGTCAATCCAGCTCTTCTCTGCTCCCGTCCCTTCAGCACCCCTTGTTATACTCCCCTTCCTCTTTGAAGTCCGGAGTCCTCGCGGAGAGGGGTCTGGTGCCTGGGGGGCGGTGTAACGGGGTTTCCTGTCGCTCGGCCCTTTGATCTGTTCAGGTGGGTCTGGGAGGTTCTCCAGACACCCAGCAGGCGAGGCGCCCGCTCACCGGGGGCCTGGTGGTCGATCGAAACCTCCCTCGGGGGAGAGACCAGAGGTGTGACAGGGTCGGCGCCTCTCGGTCTGGTTTGGGGGGGGGGCTTCGTTCTCCCTCGGCCGGGCATGCGTGTTGGGGATCTGGTCGGCCCTCGGGATGTTGGCCCACGGGAGCCGGAAGGCCGTGTCCACGAGGTTCGGCGTGGTTGTAGGGTAACTTGCTGGTCGGGAGGGCCCACGCCACGAGGCCGGTCTCACAGGTTGGGTAAGTCAACAGTCTAGCACAATAACTTATGCGCACTTCACCAGAGACTATTCTGGAGAAGGACCCTTGTTTCTGAGCTCCGTGAAATTACCTGTCACCTTGTCCCATTTCACGTTGGGTTTGTTCCTTTTCAGTCCGGCGTCTGCAGAACTCTCGTCGGGAACCCATTCCTTCCCCTGAATTCCAGAGCGTTTCCTGTCAAATATTCAATAGGGGGCGTTTCTTCAATTCACGCTCCTCCTCGCTGCAGTTCAAATTATTTCAGTCAGAAGCGCTGGAAATGTCGACTACTGAACCTGAGGAAACGAAGAGAAAACGCGAAAAGATAAGTGGTTGAACATTATGTATATTATTTAATGACAATTTATAAGTACGCATGAGAAAGACATTCTAAGAGACATTCCAGAAGGATCAAACTAAATACTTACTGAGTTATGCTTTTTTCAATGCTGAAGGAACCTGTACAAGAAAAAGAAGAGTAATTAAGTAGTGTAGTGTAATAAGTAAGAAGTTATAAGATAGTTAGTATAAAATAGAATAGGATTCTGAATACTCACCGTCAAGAAGAACACCAAGATTAAGAGCAGCTTCGAATAGGAGATGGTAAGAGTTTAAAAATAGCATTAGATAGTCCATAGTAACAGAAAGACCCTAAAGAGTAATTGCATGTATGTTTACATATTAATATCTCCTGGGAGCCATAACCAAAGATATAGAAAAGAAAGATAAGAAAAGGAGAGAAGCAGTTTTTATGGAATGTTAGGTAAGAAGTAAGTTAGAATACGCATTAGGCATACTAGGTAGAATAGGAGGTATATTGATCTCTCTCTTTGGTGTTAATCAGGACTTCTCGGAGTTTCAGTCTGCAGAACAGACGAAGCAAGAGAAGCTGGGAGAACAGTTCCAGAGTAGTCTCTTCTATCGTTTGTTATTTTATCCACTCCCCTTTACCCCTTTGGGGCCCTTGAGGGTCAAGTTACAATAACGGACTCTCGGTTATCCTTGAGTGGGAGTTGGGAAATTAGCAGCCTTCTGTTCCTGTGCAAGTTGTGGTAAAAGTTCACTTATAGCCTTGACACATATACAGTCACTGATTCATATTTATATTTGATCTATTTATATTTAATCAATTAATAATATATGTTATTTCAATTCCTTATTTTTCCCATTTACATATCTACTCATTATTATCCTCTTTGCATTCTCCTCCCCTCCCCACTCTCTTTTTCTTCTCTGCTCTTCACTTTTTATCTATTTATTTATTTAATTATTTATTCATAATTTGTCTATTTATATATTCCATATTTATATACTTGTATTCATCAACGAATGTCATGTATTTACTGTTACTTGTTATCCTCATAGAATTTCTCATTTATTTATTTACAATTTATTACTGCTTCCTTATACTTATTCTCTTGATGTATTTTCATTGTAAAATTCAATAAAAATTTCAACACAAAAAATAAAGAACATCTTTTGCACCAGTACCTGGTGGACTCAGATCTGACTTCTCCCCAAGAATTGGGAAAGAAGGCAGATAAATGCGTCAGAACCAGGGTTAAGCAGAAGCACCAAGGTGCTGGTGACCAGAAGAAAAATACTTCTAAAACCCAAGAAAAAGTTGGGGATAAGTCTATAGAGAACTCCGTTGAAGGTCCCCAAAAGTCTTCCTCTGGGGGTGGGTCCTAAACTCCTGCTTCCCCTGGGAAGAAACGTTATTGTTTTATTTGTAAAAAGCAAGGCCACAAGAAATATGATTCTGAATACCCCAAGGCTAGCAATAAGTAAAATATTCCTGCTTCTACTACAGCACTCCCTAGTGCTCCTGGCATAACTCCCCCAGGTAATAGTAGCACACCCAAAATGGAGTTGTATTTTCATGGGCTACTGAGGTGGATACTGGCCTAGCTAGATCCCGCACACAGGCCACCTTAGTCTGTGATGGTGGCATGGGGTTTGCCACTTTTAGTGAAATTCCCAATACCTTGGGCAAGTACAGACAGGAGCCTCTGGTTAATGGTCAGAAAGCTGTAGCCTATAGGGATACAGGGGCTAGTGTCACCATGGTGACAGGAACACTAGGGCCCCAACTTCAGCTTTTACCTGAGTACAAGTACCAGGTGACCAACACTGATGGACAGATCATTCCATGGCCCTAGTCAATCTCAGCTGGGAAGGGGTCACTGGTCCTAAAAGAGTTGCAGTGTCCCACAACTTGCCAGTAAATTGGCTCTTGGGCAATGATATAGAAACTTCAGTCCGGGCTGAAGTGGAACTGAAGGCCCATCTAGATATGTTAGGCCTCCCTGAAAAAGTTGGTGTGACACTTAGGGCCCCAGCCCAACTCCAGGGACATTAACGAACAGTAGAGCCTGAAAGAATGCCCCCCTCTGATCCACCAGAGAGCAAAGGGAATGAAGAAAAGTCTTTTCCCCTAGACTATAGGTAAGGGTCAGCCTCCTCAGGGAACTGATCCTACCCTTTGTGAAGGAACTGCCACAGAGGTGGTCAGGCCTGTCCTGGTAGAGCCATTGATAGCAGGGGAACCATCCAAAGATGTGCCCAGTCTGGAGCGGGTATCCTTTCCCGCTCTACTCAGCCTCATACAGCCTAGGGCTGCAGAAGTCAGGGATGTCTGCAGGGCCCCCTGCCAGGAGGAATTCCCTCATCCACAGATGAGGGACCCCAGCCTAGTAGCACTAGACAGGTAGATAATCCTCAGCAATCTGAGGGATCCCTCTTACCCTTAGGCAATGACATTCCCCAGATGGACTTTGCTGGGCAAAGGAAAACCTGGGACCAGGTTGTCCCAAACCTTCACTGGCCCTTCATTGTTCCAACCAGAAGGGATCAACCAAAAGCTATAAGCAGCCAGAGGGGTTCCCTCAAGGTCCACTGGGAAGGGTCCCTAATCTTTAAAATTTCAACCGCGACTTGCACATAGACTTGTACGGAGCACACGGTTGTGTTCACACACTGCACAAGCTCTTCATGGGGTCCCTATCTATTTAGCTTTAGTGGTTCTGTGGGTCCCCAGCAATTCTATGTCCTCTAGACAATATCCTGACTTGAGTCGTGGTTCTTATACCACTTTCTAAGTATATGGTTTGGTCCCACCAAGGGCCCACTGTGTATTAGTGCTATTTACTGTGATTTCTTTGCTAAAGTATTGTGTGCTTTGTGTCTATCTCTGTGTAGGAGATACTGTAACGAATTGCATAGTGTTTGATAATAAATACATATTTTTATAAATACTTTGTGTGGTTCTTTTTCCTCTAATCTATACTATAAGATTGCATTCTGGTAAAACAAGCTGCTTTACACTCCTTCAAGACTAAGCCTGAAGGCTGCTCTCCACAGCTACCACTTAGATAGCTTCCTAAGGTTGTCTGAGACCTCTTAAATAACTATAAGGGTTGTCTGGACTGGTCCAAGGTACCCACTTACATTATTGGACATCATATACCAGGCCAGCTTCTCTCATGAGTCTTTTCTCTTCCCTTGTTTTCACCCTCTTCCCCCACCTCACCATTCCTTGCTTTGACATTGTTGGGCATTTGTGGTGAGGAGGGAAGTTGGGACTTGGCATCAGGACTTGCATCTCACCCCTGCGGAAAATTCAGGTGAGAGTTACATCTGCTGAGATTACCCCCAGTAAACAAGCCAATATACAGCGGGCTGAGAACCCCACTAGAATACTGTAAGTAAATGAGCCCTAGAGAAAGGTCTACTATAGCTCAGAATTGGGTGCCATTTGCCATCTGGGACCCAGGAAACGCAATTCTTCACACTAGTGACACACAGTTGAACCAGCCTCCGTTGCTCCAGTGCTGGAAGATCCCCACATGGAGGGGATTGCGGTTGGCTCAGTCTTTCACTTGTGGCTCGACAACATCATTGTAGTGTGCTTCAGACTGCTCACGCGAACTGCAATCTCGTCATCACAGTAGCATTAGTCAGCTCACAGAGATAGAGTCGACACTGACATAACATGGCGAAAAACAAAGACCTGAAGCTGCCTTGCCAGGGGAAAATAGACAGGTAGGCTAAGTTGGTAGACAATGCTTGACCTGAGCGCATCACCGGAGATGCCTGATAATGCAGCCTTCCTTAGCACCATTCAACTCTTGAGGACAGCCATAGAAACTAAGATTGGAGAGGTGCAATCGGAGGTCACACTGTTGAGACAAAATCTCCACAGTGTGGCTGACCGAGTATCCAAAGCTAAAGAGAGGGTATCTGAAATAGAGGACACGACACAAGGCATGGACAGAGAGGTAAGAGAGCTGAAAAGGTGACCATGGACCTACTTTGGAGAGTAGATGATGCGGGAAACGGGGCGAGACGCAACAACATAAACTGGTAGGCTTTCCAGAAAGGTTGGAGAAAGATGACATAATGGTCTTCCTCATACACTAGATTCAGTCCACAGTCATGATTGAGAGATTGTCCTGTTGCTTAGTGACAGAGAGGGCTCACAGAGCACTGGCAGCTAAACCACCACCAGGAAGAGCACCAAGAGCCATCATAGCCCGTCTACTGAATTTTCAAGATAGGGACATGAACCTTAGAGAGGTGAGGTGAATGGGAGAAATCAAATATGAATTGTCGACTATTATGGTCTTTGGTAATCTCCCTGTTGCCTGGTAAATACCATAAGAACACACTCGACGGATTCATGAACAAAAAAATGTGAAAGTCTTCAGAGTAGTCCTGCAGATAAATACTATTGTGAAACCCGAAATCAAGACATTCGCAGAGAGCTTGCCAAATGGCAAGGAAACTACACTCGTGGTCTGCCGTCCCAGGCAATGGCTTGGGTGTGTCCTTGTGGGTAATGGCCAATAATGTGTTTCCTAATAGTGAAAATTTGAAATCCAATGGCAGCAGTAGCCAGCCATTCTTAAAAATGTTTGCACCTGTTTTTGTGCGACTGGAGGTGGCACAGACAAAATGTATTCTATGCGCTCTGTGGCCAATAGTCTCTGACTTAATGACAAAAGGTGTCCCAAGTACAAATCCTCTTGTTGAATGAACTGTACCTGAGGAGACACGTTGTGCCCCCTGGCAGCAAAGAAATTCAGTAATTTTACAGTGTCTGTGGGCCACTATTCTTTAGTCGTGTTGACCACTTACAAATCATGCATGTACTGCATCAACGTCGTACCTTGTTGACATGTAGGAGTATCGAATTCTCCTTTCAATACTGAACTGTCAATATACCCCAGACACATCAGAAATGTGTGTATTTGTCGGCACCTTCTGCAGTCTGATTAGTATTTTGTTCTCCATGTGCTCCTGTCAACTGTTCTTACTGAAGGAGATGGTGTACTTGGACAATGTGGTAATGCCTGTCCCCAGGCAAGCAACGCCCATTGGGCTGAAAGGGCTTCAGTCACCCCACCCCCGTCGTGTGTGGCAGCCTGGGCTGAGACACCTTCCTGGGCACACACACAGCCGAACCCGAGTACTTCACAGGTCTTTAGTAGACCATTTACCTGCTAATGAGGCTTTATTGTTTCTTCACCCCTTCTTAGAGCCCCTGCATCTCAGCCCTGACTATTGCTTTAAGAATTAGCCCCCCTGAAATTTTTAGAAGCCCCCCCTCCCCCGAAATGTGGCTCTAGTTGCGCCTCTGCCTGTCCCATAAATTCACCACAACTTGTGTCTTCTAACGAGGGAACTGTTGAATTTGTATCTTGTCCCTTTTGTACTAAATAACTCTCTAATGCCAATTCCTGTTCTCAGCAGTCTGCATCATGTACCTTTTCCATAATCTCCCTTTCATAATTCATTACTTTCTCAAAAGTATCCCTTGACTTCACCCACTGCCTCCCTTTTGCTTAATCTTTCCATGCCTTAAATATGCCTAACTGTAATATGCTTACCTTCTTTCCTTTCCTGTCACGTTCTCTCAAACAATCTTCTAAATAGCCTATTCTACTTTGCTATAGTGACCCCCATTTTGGCACTGTCTGTGTGGGTCTTTGCATGTGAATTGAACCCAGTTGTCTAAAAACATAGTATTGTGGTAACCCTTATTTTTGACCGCATACCATGCTAGCGTGTCTGGCTCTGGTAGTAGAGTCTCATGAAATCTCATGTCATTGTAAACATATAACAAAACATGTTATGAGTTTATACAATATATATATTCTACTCTATTTTCGGTTAAAAAAGCATTGTATGTAGATTTTTTTTTTAATGCAGATTTACATAGCGCAAACTTGACCCGAAGGTATTGGAGCGCTTTACATGAGCACTGTTACGTTACACAAGGACACATTCAGGCACGGGGAGATTAAGTGATTTGCCCAGATTACAGGATGTGGACGTGACCCCGAGGCTCAAACCTTGGTTTCCAGCACCAAAGTCGGCAATCTAGCCGGCGGACCACATCCTCTCCCGTATTGTGGATTTGTGAACTTTATTTTTATTTCATTTTTTCACAACAAACTTTATTTGTTTTTAAAGGTACAAAATGGGCGAAGCCCAGCAAGTACATTACATATAATGAAAAAGACATAGCGTACCTGATTTTATAGTTCCATAACCATTTAGCCTGTAGAACATCAGAGAGATTTGTGAACATTATTAAGGTACTTGGCCTGTAGATCTAGTGGTAATATGTTGTTTTTCAACCCGAGTTTGAAAACAATAATGCATATGTATTAGCAGAATACAGGCTGGCTTTTCATCCATTAGGCCCCTTATGACACCAGCCTTCCCAAATCTATCCCCTTTCAGCCACCTCACCATCAATCCTGCTGTGAGGGTTCCCGGAGTAAATGTTTCCTTTTGCAAACTGGTAGTCCTCCACCAGTGAAAGTTGTAAAAAACAGTCTGTGCTGCTGCCTTCCTAGTTAACTTACCAAGAATGTATACAAGTTAAACATGGGGTGGGGACACTTAAATGCCACACTTGGCCTGCTTATGTTTGCATCAGAAAAAGGGTGCATGCATGTTTCTGATGCATCCCTATTCCCAAAGACTAGGGGTGTGAGGAGAATGCTACTTTCTGGGGTGCCTGTAATGGGGAGCAGGAGGACAAAGACTGAGGCAACCACCTGTAAAGCTAGGCCTTCACCTAGCAACTGCAGAGGGAACAAATCTTACCACAAAAGGTATCTTCTGAACTGAAAGGTCAGGGACATCCTAGTTGCTGTGAATGCACCGTTGCATAGTCAGTTGCATAAGGCAGCTCAGGAAGTCAGTGGCATGCCTAATATCATCCAATCCTTTACTTTACTTTCAGTTGACATGCGCAGTTATCACATGGTTCAGCTTACTTCGGATATACACAAGGCCCAAATGTGCACTAATGATAAAGTCAGAAAGACAAATGTTACTTTAAAAAATAAATGGTTTCTCTGGATACCTCCCATCTCTACTCTATTTCCCTTTATTTATTAATACTTTTCCAGCATTAGCATTAGTAAAATAGTTCCTTTTTGCTTCAGCTAAGCAGATGCCATGCACGCAAGCTTTAAAGCCGCCATGTTAGTGCCTTCTGCTCATGTGAAAGAATTTCCCTCCAAGCATTAGCTCATCATACTTCATAGATGCAGTTGATGCATGCACAGTAAAGATACCCAGTTTAAATAGTTTTTAGTCCTTCATTCATGTTATTAACATTAGTAAACACATAAGCAAGCTTCACTAACCGGCGTTTTTGAGTGGTGCGTATTAGTTTGACATGTAATACTTTTAGTAACTTGTTAGTGAGTTAAAGGAGCGGATTGCGTCCGAGCAAGTCTCTTTTCTACGGGTCCTTGCTCCATCAAGCCCCTCTCTGATGGCATTTTTGAGCCATCACAAAGTTGCACATCCCAAACCAGATGCCAACTTTCAGTACTTCTCATTCTCGCTCTCCTCTTTTGCTTTCTCATTTTCATCTTTATTTTCAAAATCTCTCATCTTTTTGTAGATTCTCCATTTCCTTTCCTCCATCTGTATCTCCTCGTTTCCCCTCTTTCTTTTCTTTTCCATTAACTTCATATTTCCTTCTCTTTCCTTTGCTTCTGCAACACTTACACCAAATCATTATTGTTAAAACTATTATCGTTATTCCAACTACTGGAAGAATTATTTGACCTAAAATACTTTTCCCTAAATCAGAAAACCAAGTCCCTATTGTTAGTCTTTCCCATACACTGTCAACCTCCAGTGGTTTCAAATCTTCATGAAGTTTTGTAATATTCTTAATATACCCTCTAATTTACGTACTCTTATCAGGTATGTAATGTTGCACTTTCAGCATTTTACAGACTCCACCCTCTTTAGCCAATAAGATATCAAGTGCAAGTCCATTTTGTAAAACCATAGACCTAATTGCAACCATCTCTGTATTAATCATCAAGAAACCCCCAGCAGTATCAGTCGAGAGACGATCAACTACTGCCGACAATTTACAAATTCTATGTGAATTCAGAAGGACTCCCACTGAAGGTATCAATGCACCAAATATGTCACCAACTATTTCTGAAAAACTAGCTCTCTTTCTTCGTGTTGGTCCATTAGTGTTTTCATTGCTTCCAGTGATTCCTTTTACATGATAGATTTTTGGAAATACTATCCCAAAGTAGCAGCTTCTGTACTACCATGCAGGCAACTTATAATATGCAGTATTCCCACATACGTAGTAAACCCCAGGAAATACTGGATCAGTTCCCCCTTTTAGTCCCCAACCTTCCAAAATTAGGATGTTATGTTCACATTCACTGGAACCAATAAATATGTTATTATAATCGGTCATTAATCTATGGAGGCAGGTTTTCCCTTTCTTCACAAAGTCTAGGGACATCGCAGCATGAGCCTTGCCAGCTGTATAAATTCCCTCTTTCTCAGCCCATGGAGGTACATGGAGTTTCGGTTCAGCAGCTTTCTTTTGGAAATCCTGTCTCCTTTCCTCAACTAAATTCAAAAATACTTTCTCTTCTTCACGTAATATACATGTTAAATTATTTTTGTGTGCTTTTACTATATCTATTGATTTCATTGGTGAGACGAATTCACCCATAAACTGTGCATCTGGACTACTAAGTACTGGATTCATATTCTTTCGAATAGGAAGTTCTGAGAATACTACGTCTAAGTTTGAATAATAATACTGAAGTTTTCTGGTTCTATAGAACAGACTTGCACTACATGATATACCATATGTTAGAGGTAAGTGGTGATATGTAACACCTTCTGACACTGACGTTGGTAATTTCATACAAACATAACCAATCACTAATCTCCATTGAATCTACATACTGAAACAACAATTTTGTGAAAACATTTAAGGCTGTGTCATTATATAATACTGTGTGATGAAAATCTGTCTCATCTGGTGCTTCTAATCCTACTCTATCTCCTTTCACTGTATCTGCTTTTCCATTAGTAACTGTATCATTCTTCTTACTTATTATCATAAAATAAGGCACTGCTGCTGTTAAAAATAGCCATACTGAGATCACTAACAACATACTATATATGCAAGCTCTACAACATCTTCGTTTTGAACTTCGTTTTGGTTGCTCAGTGACTTCATTTTTTGCCATTTTGATCTATGAAGATTTCTCTTCTTTTCCTTTCTTCACTTGGAATTTCAAACTCTTGTTTTCAAGGTGGCCTCTCTTTCCCTTCATCACTCTGTGCAGCATCTACTTCTTCTGACTCTTCACTCAAGTCTAAATTTTCTAATTCTTCTAAATTACATAGGTCCACTCAGGGCCCTTGTATTTGTTGTTCAAATTTCTCAGTCTTGGGCTTCTTCAAGTGTTTTTCACAATCAACTCTTTAGACTGACTTTGACTAGTAACCGCATTCACTTGCTCTGGTTTTTCTCTGGATTTTCTCAGATAGTATCTCAATCTTTTCACTCCACTGGGCCAGTTGTCACCTTTTCTGACCCTTTTAATCTGAACTGCACTTTCACCCTCTTCGTCTTTTTCTAAAGTTCTTCTATTTTCAGGGTGTCTAGGCACAATCCGTTCTTTTTCTTCTGAATCAATTTCTACCTGTTCCTGTTCAGGTTTTATGTCATCCACCTGGACCTGTTCTTCTTCCTCCATCTGGCCCTGTTCAGTTCTTAGTTAAAATTGATCTTCTTCTGCCCAAACTTGTTCTTCTTCTCCTAACTGGTCCTGTTCAGGTCTTACTACAATTTGTTCTTCTGCTGCCTGAACGTGTTCTTCTTTTCCTGTCTGTCCCTCCTCAGGTCTTTGAATGGATTTTTTCACCTCTGCCTGAGTATGTCCTTCCCTCCCCGTCTGGTCCTGCTCAGGGTTTCCGTTATCTTTGTTCTCTTCTACCTGAGCGCGTTCTTCTACACCTATATGATCCTCACTACTTCCTGTCTCTCTAATCTGGTTCTTCTTGTTTGAATAACAACATCAGGTGTGTCAATCACTGGTATCCATTCCCCCTGACTTGTGCTCGGTTGTTCTTCGTCTATCACTTCAGAATCTATCACTCTAGATTCCTCGACTTCACAACCTTCAGCAGTCTCAACCGGTTCAATCAGTTGCTGTTCTTCTTCAGTGGGGCCTGGAACTCTTTTGGTATGGCTTGCATGAATCCAATTGAGTAAACCTGCACACTTCACTGCTGTAATAGTGACCAGTATGACTTGTTGTGGTTTATCCCACCTTGGGTGCTAAGCATGAATTTCTGGCGTGTTTTTTCACTACCACCCAGTCTCCAGGATTCAAATCATGTGCCTGCGTTGGCTGCCTGACAACTGCGTCTTCACCAACCTGGTGAGAGACAGAACGCACTAGGTCAGCCAATCCTTTGCAATAGTCCAAAACCAAATCATCAGTTATATTCATCAACTTATGTTCAGGAATGAATGCTCGTCTCATTGCCCTTCCCATGAGAATTTAATGTGGACTCAATCCTGTTTTTCTGTCAGGAATACTTCGGAGTCCCATCAATACAAGAGGCAATGCATCTGGCCTTTTCAGGGATGTGGATGCACACACTTTTACTAACCTTGACTTGATTGTGGCATTTAATTGCTCAACCACTCCAGAAGCCTCTGGGTGGTATGCACAGTGCAGTTTCTGTTTAATATTGAATGCTTCACAGATTAATTGAATTATTTCATTATTAAAATGAGGTGCTCTATCTGATTCCAAAGTGACTGGAAAACCAAAATGAGGTATCAACCCCCTCAACAGTAATTTAGCAACTGTGAGGCTGTATTTCTTCTGGTGGGATATGCTTCTACCCATCTCGAGAACAGGCACACTATGACAAGGACATACTTCATTCCATTGCTTGGAGGCAACTCTATCAAAGTCAAGCTGCAATCTTGTGAATGGTTCTTCTGCCTTTCCAATTTTTCCCTAACTGACCACTGTCTTCCTGCCTGGGTTTTGCTGCTGACAAATTAAGCATATCTGACAAAGACTCTGTGCGACTACCTTAAACTTTGGATTATATAAATTTTGTCTGAATAGTCTGATCATTGCATCCCTAACAACATGTGTGTCCCCATGATACATTCTTGTCATTTGAGAGAGTAGGCAGTCTGGCATGACTGGTCTGCCATCAATGTATACCCATACATCATCTTCTGTCCTCCTTTCACAACCTGATTTTATCCAGATTTCTTTTTAATTTGCCTCAACTTCATCCTGCAATTTTCTAACCTCATCCCATGATTCTAGAGCTGAGAAAAACATAAGTTGGCAGCTGATTTCACTTGTTTCAATTTTTCTGTTAAGGCCATGTTATTTCTCGCACAATATTGAGCAATTTGGTCAGCATATCTGTTACCTGCCGCCACATAGTCATTTCTTGACTGGATGAGCAGCACACTTGACTACTACTATTTCTTTTGGCAATTAAATTGCTTCCAACAATTCTTTCACATGTTTACCATTTCTGATAGGAGATCCTGAAGAAGTCAGAAATCCCCTCTCCATCCAGAGCTGGCCAAATTCGCGCACAACCCCGAAACCATATTGATTATCAGTAAATATGGTTATTCTCCAATTTTTCCCAATTTTGCATGCCTTTGTTAAGGGCACCAATGTGGCTACTTGTGCAGACTTGACTCCCGGTAAACAGGATGCTACAATAACCCCCGATACCTTACATACAGTGTACGCTGCACTGAGTCCTCCTCCTTCTGTTCTCAGGCAGGAGCCATCTACAAATAGTTCATGATCTGGCTCTTACAAGGGCTCTTCTTTGATATCGGGACATGGCTTGGCACACATCTCAGTTACATCCAAGCAATCATGATCCACTTCATCTTTCACTTCTTCACAACACGGGTCTGGCAGTAATGTGGCAGGGTTCATCATTGTACATCTTATACTGTCACATTTTCTGCTCCAAGAATCACTCTTTCATACTTAATCTTCGAACTAGGGGTAAGCTGCTTTGTTCAAGTTCTTGTTAAAATAATCTCGCCTGAATGTGGAACATAAACATTGACTGAATGTCCCATCACAATCGACTCACTATGCTCCAGGCTCATACAAGTAGCAGCTACTGCTTTTAAGCAGCCAGGTAAAGCTGAAGCCACAGGATCCAAAGTAGCAGAAAAATATGCTACTGGACGTCGGCTTAATCCATGTCTTTGAGTCAAAACTGAAAGTGCACAGCTTTCTCTCTCACAACAGAACAGTGCAAATTCTTTCGTATAATCAGGCCTGCCTAAGGCAGTGGCCTCACACGGACTATTTCGCAATTTCACAAATTCTTCCACGCACTCATCATTCCCGACAATTGGATCTTTTGCTCTTTTCCGAGTTAACTGAATCAATGGTTTTGCCAGCAGGGAAAATCCTATAATCCACTGCCTACAGTGCCCAACTACTCCGAGAAACATTCTCATCTCATTTTGTGTCTGCGGTAACTGCATTTGCTTGATTATCTTTATTCTCTCTGGGGTCACATTTCTAACTCCTCTTTCTATTTTGTGGCCTAAATATTTAATTTCTTGCTGACAAAACTGCAATTTCTCTGGCGACGACTTGTGTCCTCCTTCGGCCATATGGTTCAGCAAGGCAATTGTATCAGTGACACAATCTTCTCGTGATTTTGATGCCACCAGTGATGCCATCCATGTATTGAACCAAAACTGAATTTCTGGGCATGACGAATTTCTCTAGATACTTTTTCAGGATTTGATTAAAAATCGAAGGACTCTCTTTATACCCTTGAGGAACTCGGCACCATGCCAAGCCACGGTCTTCAAACTTGAATGCGAATAAATACTGGCTGTCTGGGTGCAAAGGAATAGAAAAGAAGGCTTGGCATAAATCAATTACTGTATACCAGCCTGCATTCCAGGGTATCTGATAAAGGATCACTGCTGGATTTGGCACTACTGGACAACAAGGTACTACAATTTTGTTTATTTTTCGTAAATCCTGTACTTCCCACTAGGCTTTTTAAGTCCTATTATTGGGGAATTACAAGGACTACTCATTATTTCTTTCAAAATGCCTTGTTTAATCATTCGGTCAATTTCTGGAGCAACTCATGCTTTCACTTCCGAACTCATTTTGTATTCTCGTGTGTTTGGATAAACTGCACCTTCCTTCACCGTCACTTTCACTAGATCTTCATTTGCCATCAACCCAATATCCTTTCCTGTAAAATCCCACACTTCTGGGTTTACTATTGTTCTTAACTCTTCTGGCAGTACACTTTCAGTCATCAATGAAAGCATGTCATCTACTTCTGTACCTTGTTTGGCTAACAACATTTTGTACACAATATCTTCATCAGGGGTTCGGAAAGCGACACCATCTGGTGTACAGTAGATTGTGCAGTTCATCTTGCACAATAGGTCTTGCCCGAACACATTTACTGGACTAGAATCACACACTACAAACTGGTGTATGTCTTTAAAATTTCCAATATGCACTTCCATTTGCTTTGTGATTGGGGTTCTGATCTGTTGATTTGACACTCCTACTACTTGAATGGACTCTCCTGAGAGGGGTAGGTTTGGGATGTCTGCTGTTCTCACAGTAGAACGGGTAGCATCAGTATCCAATAGAAAAGTGATATCACAACCTTCCCCTTTCCCATCAATAAATGGACCTGACTGATCTACCGGCAAGGATGCGCCAAGCACGCTCTCCTCTTCCTCCCCCCTCAGGCGCCGTCATTGCAAATAATTCATCTCGTTGTCATTGTTCTGTAAAAGATATTGTGAAACCACAAAATTTTTCTTACCACTCTCTCCTTGAAATCCGGCGTCCACACTGTATTTTTGTTGGTTCACAAAGTTTGGCATAGGAGCTGGTGGCACCTGTTTGTCAGACCCCCACAATTCTCACCTCGTGTTTGTGGAGGAATCCCACAGGGACGACAGGAGCAACCCCTACCTGAACCCTTCTGTTACTGGAAGGACTGAATACACTAGCCAGTTCCAGGAGGGAACCGGGGGAGATTGCCAGGAAGGGTGGTGCGAGTGGGACTGTGGATGGCGTGACGGGGATACCCTTCGTGGCTCCTTAGTCTGTGTAGAAGTCCACGATCCCTAAGGCAAGAGAGGAAAACAGGGGTGACTACAGTACAGGGTTAGAGCGAGAACATGCACACCCCCGAGCGTTTGGGGGAACACAGTACTAAGTGGAGCAGTACTCTCTTCTGGTTACCTGTGAGCGCGGTGTTCTTGCACTGAGGAAGTTCAGGTGTTGGTATCAAACGAGGTCCTTGCGGAGAGTGAAGGTCACCAAAGAAAAAGACCCCGAAGGTATGCCAGGGTCCGAGCGCTCCTGCGCTCTTAGGAAGGATCAAGTACCAGGAAAGCGCCACTGCGCTAGAGGGAGGAAATACAGGTGTGGCGACTTCGTGCCGTCGCACAAGTCGTGTGTGAAGGAAGCAAGGGAAGGCGCCACTGCGCTCTGGGGGACAAGTAGGCAGTTCTGGCGACTTCGTGCCGTCGCACGAGTCGTCTCAACAAAGGTAAAAGCGCAACTGCGCTCTGGGGTAATAAGGCAGAGATGGCGACTCCGTGCCGTCGCACGAGTCGTCTCAACAAAGGAAAAGCGCCACTGCGCTCTGAGGTAAATAAGGCAGGTATGGTGACTCCGTGCCGTCGCACGAGTCGTCTTAACAACAAAGGAAAAGCGCCACTGCGCTCTGGGAAGGTAATAGTGCATAGGGTGGCTCCGTGCCAAGTACGAAGGAAAGGCGGGATCTTTGGGCGCCCTTGCGCGGTCCGGACCGACTGTCCGGTTGCTGGAAGAGCCTTCACTACGCTCCTGCGTGCCTGCGAAGCTCAGGGAAAGAATCCGAAGCGCCGAGCCTGCCGTCCTCCGTAGTGATATGCTCAGGCAACCGGAAGTGACGGCCGGCCGGCGGCATCCACTACGTGCCGCCGAAAGACTAGACTGCAACCTGCCGGGACCACCCAGGGGGAGGAGTCCCGTGTCGACTGAGGAGTGCCCTGCTTCTGGTTCGCTAGTGAGGGGCGCAAGGAAACATGACAGCACCCACCCTGAAAACAGATCAACCCACCCTGTCACAGAGGGGTAACAGGGCGAGGTTTCTGGGGATGCCGGGCATGAAAGGCTCTGACTAAGGAAGGAGCATTACGGACGTGTGACAGGGGTTCCCAGGAGCGTTCTTCCGGGCCGTAGCCTTTCCAGTCCACTAGGTAAAACAGTTTTCCCCTAGTTCTGCGGGAATCAAGAATGGCCCGAACCTCGTATTCCACGTGGTCTTCCACAGGAACAGGAGGAGGAGGTTCTGCCAATGAGCTGTCTGGATGCACAGGGCGTAAGAGGGAAACATGAAAGACAGGGTGTATTTTCATGTGAGATGGTAGGGAAAGTTTCATGGACACTGGGTTGATGATCTGGGTTATGGGATAGGGACCTACGTATCGGGGCAACAGTTTCTTGGGGCCATGCGTGTTGAGGTTCTGGATGGATAACCACACCTTGTCTCCCACTACATAGGCTGGTTCGGGTTGCCGGTGGTTATCGGTGTTGTGTTTGTAGTATTCTTTGGCCTTAGCGAGTTCAAAACTAGCCTGTTGCCATATGGTGCGGAGGGAAGCATGGTGTTCCTGGACAGTAGGTACTCCACACGTTCGAGCTTCCACCCAGGGGGTCGTTCTGGGATGATATCCCTGGAGGCAATAAAACGGTGAAACCCCTGTCGCCGCATGTTTGCTGTTATTGTAGGCGTACTCTACGATCCACACCACTTTGGACCAGTCGGTTTCCATGGACAATAGCAGGCAACGGAGGTACTGTTCCATAGTGCGATTTGTACGCTCGGCCTGGCCATCAGTTTGGGGATGGTAGGAGGACGATAAACAGGCTTCCATCTGTAATATCGAACAGACTTCAGTCCAGAATCTGGATACAAATTGGGTACCTCTGTCCGTTATCAAAACCGATGGGATGCCATGTAACCGTACCACGTTCTGCATGAACAGGGCTGCCAGTTCTGCCGCTGACGGTAGATGCGTTAGAGGAATGAAATGCGCCATTTTTATCAAGTGGTCCACAATTGTAAGAATGGTGGTGTGTCCTGTGGAGGTCTTAGGGAGCTCTACCACGAAGTCCATCGAGACCGTGTGCCACGGGCAAGGCGGAACCGGAATGGGGTGTAACAACCCTACCGTGGGTTGTGAGAGCGTTTTTCCTTGAGTACAGATGGCACATCGGGCGACATAGGCTTGTGTGTCATGGTTGAGGGTGGGCCACCAGAAGTGTCTCTGCAGTAATTCCTTGGTTTTTTGGTACCCTGGGTGATCAGCTAAGGGGTGGTCGTGGCACAGGACCATTGCCTGTAGTTGTTGAGTGAGCAGCGGTAAATAGTATCGTCCGTCTTTGAACAGGAAGCCGTTGTTTTCTGTGATCCCTTGGACGTCTCCGACCCAGTCGTCCCTGGTTTTCTGTTGTAACTCTTGGTGGAGTTGTGTCAAGAAGTTGGAAGACGTAACTGCACCCTGAAAGCAGCGGAGGGGAATTACGGGTACTGGTTCTGCTGGGGGTTTCTGGTCTCCGTTTTCCTCGATTCGTGACAAGGCGTCGGCTTTGGCGTTCTCTCTTCCGGGTCTGTAAGTGATCTGGAAATCAAATTCGTTAAAAAAGAGGGTCCAGCGTAGCTGTCTTGCCGTTAATGCTCTGGCTGAACGGAGGAACAGTAGATTCCTATGGTCGGTGAAGATGGTCACCGTATGGTTGGCATCCTTGAGGTAGTGTCGCCATTCCTCAAATGCTGCTTTGATGGCCAGGAGTTCCTTGTCCCCAATGGAGTAATTGCATTCAGCGGGTTGCAACTTTCTGGAGTAGTATGCTACTGGGTGAAGCATGTTAGTCTTGTCGTCTTTCTGTGATAATACTCCCCCGATGGCGTTTTGCGAGGCGTCGGCCTCCACGATAAAGGGGCGTGTAGGGTCAGGATGTTTCAGGATTGGAGCCGAGGTGAATCGGGCTTTCAAGTCACGGAATGCCTGTTCTGCTTTGGCGTTCCATGCGAACAGCACCCCTTTACGCAGAAGACCGGTAATGGGGGCGACAATCCGGGAGAAACCATCAATGAAGCGGCGATAGTAATTCGCAAACCCTAGGAATCTCTGGACTTGTTTCACGGAGGACGGGGCTGGCCATCTCAGAATGGCATCGACTTTTTTGGAATCCATCTGAACACCTCCTGGTGTCAGAACGTGTCCCAGGAATTCTACGGTTGTGGTATGGAACACGCTTTTTTCCAATTTCACGTACAGCCCGTGTTGTTGCAATTGTTGGAGGACGGCTCGTATGTGTTGGCGATGTTCCTCCGTGTTCGCAGAGTAGATCAGTATATCATCGATATATACTATGCAGAAACGGTCAAGGAACTCCCGTAAAACCTCGTCGATGAAGTACTGAAATGCGGCCGGGGCATTGCAGAGTCCGAAGGGCATGACGCGGTACTCAAATAACCCGTACCGCGTCCGGAAGGCGGTTTTCCATTCATCGCCCTCTCGGACTCTGACAAGATGGTAGGCCCCTCGCAAGTCCAACTTGGTATATATGGCCGCATCTTTCACTTGGTCCAGTAAGTCAGGAATTAAGGGGAGTGGATACCTGTTCTTAACGGTTATGGCATTCATTGCCCGAAAGTCAATGCATGTGCGTAGATCCCCCTCCTTCTTTGCCACAAAGAAGAGAGGGGAGGAGACCGGAGATTTGGAGTGACGGATAAACCCGTTCTGAAGGTATTGAGTGAGGTAGTTGCGGAGATGGGTGTTTTCTTTTTCTGTGAGAGAGTATATTCGACTACAAGGGAGCGTGGATCCCGGAATCAGATCGATTCTACAGTCAAAGTGTCGATGTGGAGGCAGTGTATTAGCTCCTTGTTCGTCAAACACTCGGGCCAGATCCCTGTATTCCTGGGGTATAGACTCCTGTGTGACCGAGCCCATGCTGTCTCTAGGTAGGATGCAGGCTAGGACCTCTCGGGTCGCCTCTTTCCCCGTGGAGGAGTAGCAGGATTGGGCGCAATAAACAGAGTCCACTGTTGTTTTGCCAGTAACCCAATCGATCAAGGGGTTGTGCTGAACCAGCCAGGGAAGGCCTAATATCAGCCTGAACTGGGGGGCATCAATGACATTGAAGGCAATGGTCTCGGTATGCTGATTTTCCAACACCATTCGCAGATCTTCCGTTTGGTATCTAACCAATCCTGAGGTTAGGTCCGTACCGTCGACGGCTTTGACTATCTCGGGGTCCCCGGAAGCTTGTTTCCTTCCCAGTATAAGAAATGGCTTGGTAGTTTGGTTTGCCCTGTTCCCATCATGCACTGGGACAGGTACAGACTAATTTGCATGTAGCCAGGTTCTGAGCTGGGATGGTGCAGTGAGCTAAAAAACGGTGATGGATTAAAACCATGATCTCTTGACTTGGTAAGAGTATTCTGCATCATTCAGAAACTCTGTCCATCACCACCCCCTTTTTCCCAAATCGATTTTATCCACACTCAGCGTGGGAGGGTATGCTCAGACGTGAGTCCCTTGCTCATTGCACCATCAGGATTCAGGCAAGCTGGGCCGACGAAGGCTGTGATGCCAGAAACCGGTCCCCGGAAGCTTGTTTCCTTCCCAGTATAAGAAATGGCTTGGTAGTTTGGTTTGCCCTGTTCCCATCATGCACTGGGACAGGTACAGACTAATTTGCATGTAGCCAGGTTCTGAGCTGGGATGGTGCAGTGAGCTAAAAAACGGTGATGGATTAAAGCCATGATCTCTTGACTTGGTAAGAGTATTCTGCATCATTCAGAAACTCTGTCCATCACCACCCCCCTTTTCCCAAATCGATTTTATCCACACTCAGCGTGGGAGGGTATGCTCAGACGTGAGTCCCTTGCTCATTGCACCATCAGGATTCAGGCAAGCTGGGCCGACGAAGGCTGTGATGCCAGAAACCGGTCCCCGGAAGCTTGTTTCCTTCCCAGTATAAGAAATGGCTTGGTAGTTTGGTTTGCCCTGTTCCCATCATGCACTGGGACAGGTACAGACTAATTTGCATGTAGCCAGATTCTGAGCTGGGATGGTGCAGTGAGCTAAAAAACGGTGATGGATTAAAACCATGATCTCTTGACTTGGTAAGAGTATTCTGCATCATTCAGAAACTCTGTCCATCACCACCCCCTTTTTCCCAAATCGATTTTATCCACACTCCGCGTGGGAGGGTATGCTCAGACGTGAGTCCCTTGCTCATTGCACCATCAGGATTCAGGCAAGCTGGGCCGACGAAGGCTGTGATGCCAGAAACCGGTCCCCGGAAGCTTGTTTCCTTCCCAGTATAAGAAATGGCTTGGTAGTTTGGTTTGCCCTGTTCCCATCATGCACTGGGACAGGTACAGACTAATTTGCATGTAGCCAGGTTCTGAGCTGGGATGGTGCAGTGAGCTAAAAAACGGTGATGGATTAAAACCATGATCTCTTGACTTGGTAAGAGTATTCTGCATCATTCAGCAACTCTGTCCATCACCACCGCCTTTTTCCCAAATCGATTTTATCCACACTCAGCGTGGGAGGGTATGCTCAGACGTGAGTCCCTTGCTCATTGCACCATCAGGATTCAGGCAAGCTGGGCCGACGAAGGCTGTGATGCCAGAAACCGGTCCCCGGAAGCTTGTTTCCTTCCCAGTATAAGAAATTGCTTGGTAGTTTGGTTTGCCCTGTTCCCATCATGCACTGGGACAGGTACAGACTAATTTGCATGTAGCCAGGTTCTGAGCTGGGATGGTGCAGTGAGCTAAAAAACGGTGATGGATTAAAACCATGATCTCTTGACTTGGTAAGAGTATTCTGCATCATTCAGAAACTCTGTCCATCACCACCCCCTTTTTCCCAAGTCTTCTTGGCTTGTGTCAGTATGCCCAATCCCCTCATGTACTGTGCATCGATGTAATTCCCGGTTGCCCCAGAGTCGATTAAGGCAATGACACGCCAGGAAGACCCTGTAAACGACTGAAGGAGTACGGGTACACCCATATGGTGATGGCGGGCGCAGGTGTTCGAGGTCTGCGTCTTCTCGGTGTGTAGTCCCAGTAGACAGACCCCATTATCTACTGGGAGGTCTCGTTTCCCGTCCTTTCTTCTCTGGTGATCGATAGAGCCGAAGGGTTCCTCTCCTTGGGCTGGCGTGGTTTAGCAGGGCAATCCCGCACGAAATGCCCATTTTTGTCACAGTACAGGCATAGGTTCTGCTTCCGCCTCTTTTCTTTTTCTTCTTTCGTCAAGGGAGCCCGAACGCCTCCGATCTGCATAGGCTCGGGTGTTTCACGGGGTTTGGGAGTTTCCCGGTACACCGGGCGTCTGGTCTCACTTCCTCTGAACCTGTCGGTTCTCCGCTCTTGCAGACGATAGTTTTGTTTCACTACCATATCAATAAACTGATTTATGTCCTCAGGAGGTTCCGTCATCTGTGAGATGAGATCCTTCAATTCTTCCCGAAGACCCCTGTAGAACACTGACACTTGTTTATCTTCTGGCCAGTGAGCCTCCACCACCAATCGTTTGAACGTTGTGATGTAGTGCAACAAGTCCGTGTTGCCTTGTTTTAATTTGAGCAATTCGTTGTCCGCGGCTTGGACGAAGGTATGGCGGGCAAACATGCGTCTCATGGTCTCCTTAAAAACTGGAAAGTTATATAGCAGAGGTTCGTCGTTCTCTACCAGGGGAATGGACCAATGAGCGGCGTCACCCCCTAAATAGGATAGAACGAAGGCGACCTTTGAGGCATCATCCGGAAAGGCGGTGGTTCTGGCCATGAAGTGCAGGTGGCACTGGTTGAGGAATATGCTGAACTTCGTACTATCACCGTAGTAACGTTCTGGTGCGGCCAATTGTGCCATGGGTTGGGCTAATACCTGAACGGGGGGAGGATTAGACGAGACAGTAGGCGCCTGACCCCATGGGTTAAACAAAGGAGGTCTTACTATTCCGGCTGGTTGGGTTTGTTGTCCCTGGGGTGCGCCCCAGGCTCCTGTATGTCCTGCACCCAACTGTCCTTGTAACGCAGTGACATCGCTACGTAAGCTCCGATTCTCAGCTTGGATGTTAGTTAACATTGCTGCTATGTCCTGTAACGTAACATCGGGGCCCTCCATGTGTCCGGGTAGGATGATAAACTTGGGCTTCGGATTCTGTCAGACCCCCACAATTCTCACATCGTGTTTGTGGAGAAATCCCACAGGGACGACAGGAGCAACCCCTACCTGAACCCTTCTGTTACTGGAAGGACTGAATACACTAGCCAGTTCCAGGAGGGAACCGGGGGAGATTGCCAGGAAGGGTGGTGCGAGTGGGACTGTGGATGGCGTGACGGGGATACCCTTCGTGGCTCCTTAGTCTGTGTAGAAGTCCACGATCCCTAAGGCAAGAGAGGAAAACAGGGGTGACTACAGTACAGGGTTAGAGCGAGAACATGCACACCCCCCGAGCGTTTGGGGAAACACAGTACTAAGTGGAGCAGTACTCTCTTCTGGTTACCTGTGAGCGCGGTGTTCTTGCACTGAGGAAGTTCAGGTGTTGGTATCAAACGAGGTCCTTGCGGAGAGTGAAGGTCACCAAAGAAAAAGACCCCGAAGGTATGCCAGGGTCCGAGCGCTCCTGCGCTCTTAGGAAGGATCAAGTACCAGGAAAGCGCCACTGCGCTAGAGGGAGGAAATACAGGTGTGGCGACTTCGTGCCGTCGCACAAGTCGTGTGTGAAGGAAGCAAGGGAAGGCGCCACTGCGCTCTGGGGGACAAGTAGGCAGTTCTGGCGACTTCGTGCCGTCGCACGAGTCGTCTCAACAAAGGTAAAAGCGCAACTGCGCTCTGGGGTAATAAGGCAGAGATGGCGACTCCGTGCCGTCGCACGAGTCGTCTCAACAAAGGAAAAGCGCCACTGCGCTCTGAGGCAAATAAGGCAGGTATGGTGACTCCGTGCCGTCGCACGAGTCGTCTTAACAACAAAGGAAAAGCGCCACTGCGCTCTGGGAAGGTAATAGTGCATAGGGTGGCTCCGTGCCAAGTACGAAGGAAAGGCGTGATCTTTGGGCCCCCTTGCGCGGTCCGGACCGTCTGTCCGGTTGCTGGAAGAGCCTTCGCTACGCTCCTGCGTGCCTGCTAAGCTCAGGGAAAGAATCCGAAGCGCCGAGCCTGCCGTCCTCCGTAGTGATATGCTCAGGCAACCGGAAGTGACGGCCGGCCGGCGGCGTCCACTACGTGCCGCCGAAAGACTAGACTGCAACCTGCCGGGACCACCCAGGGGGAGGAGTCCCGTGTTGATGAGGAGTGCCCTACTTCTGGTTCGCTGGTGAGGGGCGCAAGGAAACATGACACTGTTACTGTGGATTAACTACCTTCTGTGGCTGATTCATAACCACTTTATTCTGCATCTGTGGATTTAATTTTTGGTTTGGCCCATTATTATTCTTAATGCTCTTACACTCGTTCTTCCAATGTCCAAGCTTTCCGCACGCATGACAAGAAAACTTCTTCTTTGCTTCCTCTTTATTTATTCGTTCTCTAATTTTACCACCATTCGCCACTTGATCATTCTGATTCTGCTCTTTCACCTGATTATCAGTCTGGGTATTTGATTTATTTTCCTGCTGTTCTGCCAATTTTACTTGTGCCCACATAATTTTCTCTTTTAACTTTCGACGCTTTGCCTCAATATCATCCCCGCAATACTTTGCATATTTCAAAATTTCATCTATCATCTTGCTCTGCCAACACAAAGTGTGCTGTTGAATCATCTGACTAATCTCTAGTTTCAAGCCATACACAAACCGATACACAAAATGTCCCATATCTTTATCATCAATGTTTTCAAAGCCACTATACTGCTTAAACACCTGTAGGAACCACTCATAATATGCATGTACAGACTAATTTGCTCTTGAGTTGTTCTATCTATCTTTACCCAATCTGTTTCTTTTGAGGGATTTTTCCTTTCAGCAAAGAAATTACTTGGTGATATTTCTTCATCACCTCATCTGAGGGTGCTCCCGTTTAGAATCTCTTGGGTACTCCTCACTTGGCCAATAAACTGTGATCTTACACTATGTCCATAAATCAGCAGGTACCACTATATAAAACAGACCATCCAGATCCTTCAACAGAACCTTTGGAACTTTCACAAATCTTTCAACCTGTGTGTACCATTCAACGGGCTTCTCTCTTAACAAAGGGAAATCATTTGTAAATGATAAAATATCCTGTCTGCTCCATGGAACATGAACATATCCACCTCCAGGAACCTCTCTCATGGGACATAATCTTTCTGCCTTTTCTGATTCTTTTAACAAGAATGCAGATGACGCTTCCTTTGCCTGTGCTTTCTCTTTCTTTCTTGTCCACCTAGTTCTCCACTTGTCAACGTCTCCCCTTTCCTGCAAAATGGTCATTAATTATTTTATCTGTAGTTTTCTTCCTGACACATTCATATTCTCCAAAATCTTTATCAGTAAACTCCACTCTATATGGTTTCTGTAACAATTTTGATTTCCCTATATCCACTCCAATTTCTGAAGCAAGCTCTGTCAATCTCTCATGAAACAGTTTAGCATTTCTGGTTATGCTTCTACATATAAACAATAACTCCTCCTCATTGTAAAGATTTAATCTATCTATTCCCACATTTCCAGCAATCATTTCTTCTAACTCCACTTTCAATTTGTAAATATCTAAAATCTTTGGTGTTGAGCTTTGTTTTTTTATCCCCTGTGCCAATCTCTCCAAATCTTCTGTAGTGACCGTTGTGGAACTTCTATTTCCTAAAGGTACTGTGGTAAATATTTTAATTACCTGTACTATTTTTGATGCGGTAAATCTAGTAAGAATAACTCAGTAAAATAAGAGGCAGAATCCGTGGTATTAGAGGTTCTGAAAGGGCTTTATTCCTCTACAAAGGAATTACAGTTCGAACTGCAGGCATCATATTCCATCACCACGGGGGTTCAGGAAGGGAAGGCAATACATTATTGACAGGTAATCGTTTTTATATGAAAAGAATTACATTAAGACAGATGCAAGAGGCGTAACAGCTGATAATAGAGATAACAATACACATACGTAGTAAAAAAGGCGTACATTTGGGCGTAACTAGAAACGTCATTATACATGATGTCACAAATGGGTGGATCCATAAGAGAATCCTGCAATGTCAGCAGAAATAATTGGCAGAGATGCACGCGCAGCCGCATGACGTGTGATTGACGTGCAACTAGGGGGTGAAGGGGACTTGACATTTAGCTCTACATGTGGAGACAGAAGTCTGAGGGGTCAAGTCAACCTAATCCCAAATCATATCTAACATCCTATGTTTAAAGAACTGTGTTATCCAAAAGGAAAGGTCTCTCGGACGAGATCTATTCTATACTGACTGTTAGTGCGTGTACAAGCGTCTAAGTGTCTACATGAGATGCGAGGGGGCAGGAATCTCCCATGGTAACAGGGGCTATGAATTACTTGCATGAGGACAGAGAAGCCGGGCCCTTTGCTCGGTAGCTGGAAGGATGTTTACCTAAACTACTAGACAGGAATGCATTGGATGAGGAGCGGAGCAGATAATCTTGAAGGTGAAATACAGTTTTTGGCAGGCAAACAGGCCGAGTCAGGCACCGTTAGCCGTGCAGGGAGTAGGACAAAGTTCATGGATACAGATGTGAGCTCAGACTGGAGCTGTCAGAGGTAGAAAGCAGGAAAAGGCTTGATGGCAGAATCAGGGCCTACTCGCCTGAACTGCAAAATGGAGTGAATGAACCATACAAAGTCGGTGGCCTTTCATACTTAGGAATGGAATATCCGGCCCATTCATGGCGGATCTGAAAGAGGACATGTTGACGGTGGACGCACATGTGTTTGCGTCTTCATAACTGGAACTGGAGGGAACATACATGTACTTATAGCATATACATGGAGCCGTTGGGGTCTAAGATAGGGGACATAACTGATCACAAAATTCATATTTCCTCATTCCCTCCTTGTCCCCTACGGACCCTCAGGAGATATCAATCTTCATCAATCCATCGATCTGTTCATATAGCATCATTTGTTCTTCTTTCTTCTTCCGGGATCTTGAGCGAAAACTTGGAGGTGGAATACACGATGTGGCACACAGACCACAAATCGCTGGCCCACATTGTAAACATAAGCAGCAACTGAATAATATGAGAAAGCCAATACCTAGGAAGGATAGGATCCTCCATCCCCAGGCTGACAACACGCTCCAGAACCAACCGGACCAAGTCCAGGTGCCTGGACTTTGGTGTATCTGGCTTACGATCTTATGAAGACGAGTTATGGCTTTATATACAGATGGCGAGTTTCTGGTATGAATACGCAGCAACTTGATCCGATGACCCTACAAGCTCCGCCCCTATCGGCCAGGATGACGTCAAGGACAAGACGATTTTGAAGAACAACAATCCGCATCGCAGACTGCTCCTCTGTTAAGTTGCCTAAGGCGGAAGTAGTTTCATTTACTACTGCTTCAAGGGTTCTAGTTAATCTACGTATCAGTTTACTATTGGTGACTGTACCTATATAGGGAAAGAAACCTTTATTGAAATCTGTATATTTTTCCCATGCCGTTTCAGTGTAATCGACAATTGGTAGATCTCTCCGTTCTCTATTGTGTACTAAATGGGTATTTCTGTGATAATCAGGAGGGGCTAAGAAAACAGGTGGCAGAAGGAATGCGATGTAACAGGTACCATCCCAATCTAGAGGCAAACGTATATATGCAGTCTGACCACATACGAAGTAGGAATGACGGGAAGCTCTAAATGTAGACTTGCCTTGATCACTGAATTCTATTACAGTGGTGCATTTACTATGGCCCATATGTATTGAACCATTCTTTCTTACACATAATTCACCTTTAACTGGAAATACTGACATAGCGGGCAAGATTGGTGTAGCTTCGGATTCAATATTCAGAATCATGAGGTTAAGTGTAAAGTTACCTAATCCATATACTTCATTTTCTAGATCAGTTCCTGTTCTTTTGGGAAGTCCCTCCTTGTTAGGGTAGCAGACTTTAAGCAAAACTAGGTTCAGGTTTCCCCATACCCAATTGTCTTGATAAACTACTGAATTTGAATCTAAGGAATTAATCAAACCATGCTCCACAGGAGCCATTGTGCGTAAACGGATATGGAAAGAGAGGCAGAACTCCCTTATAGTTCTGATAGGGAGGGAGTCGGCCACATATCCAACAATTGGTAGCATTGCTGGTCTGATGGGAATGATGTAACATACTAATGAAAGTGTTATTGCGCAGCGCAAATCTATAGGACAACTCATGCGGGGGTAATTCGCTAAAAGAATGTTCAGCAGTAACATTGTAAACACGTTTAGAAATAGGGTAATACATATGAAGCAATATGCTAGTCATGATGATCAGAAGACTTAGAAAAAACAAAATTAATAATGTTACGGTGCAATGACTACGCAGTGATTTACAATACGCATGCTTTTTAAGCTGCATCTGTCGATTTCTTTCTCTATTCAGGTCTAGAGGATACATGTCAGAGACAAATTCAACCGATTCACCTTGGAGAGGACTTAAACAATCAAATTGTCTGACTTGCTAGACCTTAATTTCAGTTTATAAAGTTCAGTTTCTGTAGGTTCAACCAAGGGGAGCTTTGAATCAGTCTGTGAAGGAATGCAAGGCTGAGTGTTCACATTGGACGGTAGTCCATAAAATTTCTTGATATGACTCGAGTGTAACCACCCTTTACGTCCCTCGATCTTCACGGCTGTCCTTGTTGTTAGCAGAACGAGTTTAGGTGATTTCCACCTAGGCTCCAGTTGGGTCTTCCGGTCGAAATTCCGCACCAGAACCAGGTCACCTGGAACCACGTCATGGGGCTTCACCTCAGTGTCGGGAAAAGCTGCAGCTACCTGTGAACGACAAGATTGTAGTGCAGACATCAAGGAATCCAGGTAATCTGTCAGCATATTACAGTCAACATCGGTTATTTTACGGGGTATAGGCGTCCCCCACATATTTGGTGGTCTACCGAAGATCACCTCATACGGGGATAGCCCTGTTCGAGAATGTGCTACCATTCTCATATAAAAGAGTGCAACTGGTAAGGCTACTACCCAATCGACACCTTTCTCTCTACATATTTTAGACAATCTAATTTTTAGAGTTTGATTATGGCGTTCCACGAGACCTGCTGCCTCGGGATGTCGGACACAGTGGAATTTCCATTGGTAACCTAACAAAAGTGAAACGTGTTTCATCAGTTCGGATGAGAACGGCTGGCCGTTATCTGAGTAGACAACGCGTGGTAAACCGTACCGTGGGAAGAATTCTCGAACTAACTGTTTGGCAGTAGTCGGGGCAGTGTAATCTGAAACCGGGTAGGCTTCTGTCCAACGGGAAAGAGCACAGACAACTACGAGAACATATTTGAATCCTCGACATCGTTCCATCTGGATATAATCCATCTGGAGGACTTCAAAAGGGTGATCAGGAGGCTGAAATCCACCCTGTTCTACGGGAATGCTTTTACCTGGGTTAAACTGACAACATATCATACAGGTACGAACTTTTTGTTTAGCAGCTGCTCGTAAATGTTTGTTGAACCAGATGTGTTGAATGCTGTCTAGCATAGCTTTTTCTCCTAGGTGCGCTGGACTATGTATTGTGTTAATGACGACTTGAACCATAGAGTCAGGAAGAAACCATATAGATTTTTCCTTCGTCATCCATCCTTGATCCATTTGGATCCCTCCTAATTCAGTCCATTTCTTTATTTCATCTGGTGTAGCATGTGTCTGTATGTCAATTACATCAAGAGCGGGATCCTTAACTGTCATGCAATGTGTCGGTGTCGGAGCTATTGTCTTTGTCGTGTCAGCTGTGTGAGTTTGAGCAGTTTGTTTAGCTGTTCTGTCAGCTAGGTCATTACCCTGAGAAATGATATCGGTAACTTTCGTATGGGCTTTGCATTTCATAATCGATATTGCAGTGGGTAGATGAATTGCATCTAATAAAGCATGAATGAGGGGTCCGTGCTGGATGTGGGCACCGTGAGAAGTTAAATAACCTCTCTATCGCCACAGCACGCCGAAGTCATGTACAACTCCGAATGCATAACGTGAGTCTGTATATATGTTGACTTTCTTATTTGTGGCTTGAATACAGGCTTGTGTCAGAGCGATGAGCTCTGCTGCTTGAGCTGACAAAGTGTTAATACAATTTGTTTCAATGACTGCAGTGTCCGTTGTGACTGCATACACGGCCACTAACTCTCCTGTACTTGTTCTCATGCATGAACCATCTACATACAACGTCAGGTCTGGATCTGACAATGGGATGTCTGTCAAGTCTTGTCTGGGTTTCGTCGTTATAGTAATGACTTCAATACAATCATGTGCTAGTGGGTCTGTTCCGTTTACTGGCAAAAGTGTGGCAGGATTTAATGTATTACAACGTCTGATTTCTATATGTGGCTGAAACAATGTCAATTCGTAACCAGTAAGTCTTGCTATAGTCAAGTGTTGTGTTTGCGTTCGGTTCAGAAGAACCTCTACTGCATGTGGTACTTGTACTGTCAATGGATGTCCTAACACTATGGCATCGCTTTGTCTGATTGCTAAAGCTGTCGCTGCCACTGATTTCAGGCACGCAGGCAGAGCCTGAGCTACGGGATCTAATGTACTAGAGAAATAAGCACATGGTTTATGTGATCCTGCTTGTTCCTGAGTGAATACTGACAAAGCAGTACCTTCGCGTTCGGTAACAAAGAGTGTAAAATGTTTATTGTAACATGGTGTTGCTAAAACAGGTGCTTGACATAAAGCTTTCTTTAAGTTTTTAACGGCTTGTGTATGTTCTTGAGTCCAAGGGAGGACAGTCGATGTAGCTGCCTCCTGTGTTGTCAACTGAATGAGCGGTTTTGCTAGAAATGCGTATTGAGGGATCCACTGCCTACAGTATGAAGTGAGGCCTATAAAAGCCCGCACCTCCTTTTGTGTCTTGGGTGGTGGCATGTTAGCTATTAACTGGATGCGATCGGGTGTAAGCTGTCTTCCCTCCTTGGACAGCGAGTGCCCAAGATAAACA
This sequence comes from Triturus cristatus, assembly GCF_964204655.1. Classification (NCBI taxonomy): domain Eukaryota; kingdom Metazoa; phylum Chordata; class Amphibia; order Caudata; family Salamandridae; genus Triturus; species Triturus cristatus. The sequence continues at coordinate 467,123,556 of NC_140592.1, forward strand.
ACTTGCTGGACACAAAATTGCAGCTTAGAAGGGGACACCTTGTGCCCCTTTTCGGCCAGAAACTGTAAAACCGCCAGTGATGCTTTTTCACATTCAGGCTCGCTTCGAGCGGTGATCAGCAGATCATCGACATATTGAAGCAGGGCAGTGTTGACTGGCATATGAATACTGTCAAGTTCTCGTTTGAGTGCTTGGCTATAGATGCTGGGGCTTTCTGTGAATCCTTGAGGTGCGCGTGTGAATTTAAAACTTCGGCCATTTAAACTGAATCCGAACAAGTATTGGCTTTCCGGATCTATTGGGACGCTAAAGAAAGCATTCTTGAGATCAATCACAGTAAAGAACGTTGCTCCTGAATCAATAGCTGTTAGTAATGAAGAGATATCTGGGACCACAGGGTATTGTGGTACAATGCATTTATTTAATTCGCGCAGATCAATAACTAATCGATATACTGATCCGTTCTTTTGAGAATCGGAATTATCGGGGAATTACATACATTTGAGTCGGTTTCCACAACCACTCCTTGTGCAATGAGCTCGTCAATGATTTGCAGTAAACCCACTACAGCATCTGGTGGTAATTTGTATTGTCGCATTCGTGGTAGTACCACTCCTGCTTTTAATGTGACTCGATATGGTGTAATGTTCATGCAACCAACATCAGTGGGGCCTTGTGCCCATAAATGTGTAGGTAAATTCTGCAGTCGGTGATCCATGTCTCTGGACACGTAGTGACCTTTGAAGTCACGTAAAAATAATCTTACTCCTTCCGGAGAACAACATATTATAGCTCCTAGAGCCTTCAAAGTTTTTATACCTAACAAGTTTTCTGGGCATGATTTAGTAAGCAATAGATCTGTAGTTCGTGTCAATGGACCAACCGTGAGTGGAAGGGGTTGCGATACTTCATTAATGATAGGCTTTCCTGAGAATCCAAGGGAAATATTCTGTGAGCCTGAGAGGGGTGCCCCTGGAATGTGCTTTTATCGGGAGCAATGGAGGTGGCAAGTCTTTCGGTATTTCCGGGGTAGCCTTAGGTAACCCTTCGGCCAGAAGAGGATACATACCATTCATAAGGGCATTTCTTTGTCTGTCTACTTGTTCTGATTTTACTCGGGTACCTTCCTCAATTAATAGATTTTCTCGGGCTTTATTTGAATTCTCCTTACTTTTCTCTTCCTGTCTGAGTGCTTTTTCTGTACGTCTATATGATTCTTTACGCCATAATTCAATGGCATCTTTCTGTGACTGTCTGGCTTTCTTTTTCCATAGTTCTTCTTCTACTCTCATGATGCAGTCTGCATCCCAGGTCCCAGCTGCGGGCCACCTCTGACTTTCTGGTAATTCCTTGGTGTAGTCCACCCATAAATCAAGAAATAATACGGCGTCTAGGCCATGTTTATGATACATGAAGTACCCTGGAGTGTCCCTAGGAGGAATGGGAACAGCTTCTTCGAGTACCCCTTTTCTAGTTTTGATCTGTCTTAATTTCGAAAAGAGCGGCATTTTTGAGATCTGGTTACTTAGTCTTGAACACACTTAATACAGTAAACACAATAATGAACAGTCATTCACACCACAATATGTAGAACGTATTAAAACATTTAACATTTAACGAACAATGATGATGGCTATAGGGAACTAGTTACTGGCATAATACTAACACTAGATGATACTGAATTATATACAAGACATACTAGATATACTGCTAAACAGTACAGATACACTGCTGAAACAGTGCAGACCGGATTTGTGTACCCAAACCCGTCTTGACCGGCACAGACTATGTGCACGTGTAAATGCCTCCCCGGCAATGGTACTCACCGGGTAGCACGGAACGGAAGGCCTCGGAACTGAACTGGACTGGACCGGACTGGACTCGACGCGGAACTTCGGAACTTCGGAACCTGGTGGGCCTCTGTATACCTCGGATCTTGCTCTCTCAGCTAGGCTCTGGTCGGGATACTTCGCACTTCTCACCGCCTCGTCTGGGTGTTGATCGCAGCCTCAGTCACCCCCGCTTGGCAGGAGGGAGATACAGGAAATCCTGCGGGTACGCGTTGTTGTCCGTCCAGCTGTGGCAGGAGACCGGGCCTGCAACGCACCTCCGGCGCGTGAGATGAGAAAGTGTCCCTGTTCGGGCGCCAATTTATGTGGTAAATATTTTAATTACCTGTACTATTTTTGATGCGGTAAATCTAGTAAGAATAACTCAGTAAAATAAGAGGCAGAATCCGTGGTATTAGAGGTTCTGAAAGGGCTTTATTCCTCTACAAAGGAATTACAGTTCGAACTGCAGGCATCATATTCCATCACCACGGGGGTTCAGGAAGGGAAGGCAATACATTATTGACAGGTAATCGTTTTTATATGAAAAGAATTACATTAAGACAGATGCAAGAGGCGTAACAGCTGATAATAGAGATAACAATACACATACGTAGTAAAAAAGGCGTACATTTGGGCGTAACTAGAAACGTCATTATACATGATGTCACAAATGGGTGGATCCATAAGAGAATCCTGCAATGTCAGCAGAAATAATTGGCAGAGATGCGCGCGCAGCCGCATGACGTGTGATTGACGTGCAACTAGGGGGTGAAGGGGACTTGACATTTAGCTCTACATGTGGAGACAGAAGTCTGAGGGGTCAAGTCAACCTAATCCCAAATCATATCTAACATCCTATGTTTAAAGAACTTTGTTATCCAAAAGGAAAGGTCTCTCGGACGAGATCTATTCTATACTGACTGTTAGTGCGTGTACAAGCGTCTAAGTGTCTACATGAGATGCGAGGGGGCAGGAATCTCCCATGGTAACAGGGGCTATGAATTACTTGCATGAGGACAGAGAAGCCGGGCCCTTTGCTCGGTAGCTGGAAGGATGTTTACCTAAACTACTAGACAGGAATGCATTGGATGAGGAGCGGAGCAGATAATCTTGAAGGTGAAATACAGTTTTTGGCAGGCAAACAGGCCGAGTCAGGCACCGTTAGCCGTGCAGGGAGTAGGACAAAGTTCATGGATACAGATGTGAGCTCAGACTGGAGCTGTCAGAGGTAGAAAGCAGGAAAAGGCTTGATGGCAGAATCAGGGCCTACTCGCCTGAACTGCAAAATGGAGTGAATGAACCATACAAAGTCGGTGGCCTTTCATACTTAGGAATGGAATATCCGGCCCATTCATGGCGGATCTGAAAGAGGACATGTTGACGGTGGACGCACATGTGTTTGCGTCTTCATAACTGGAACTGGAGGGAACATACATGTACTTATAGCATATACATGGAGCCGTTGGGGTCTAAGATAGGGGACATAACTGATCACAAAATTCATATTTCCTCAGTACCATAGACCTTCTTTCTCTCGAACTTCCAGGTGTAATTCTTTTAGGGGTTTCAGTTAAATTTTCCCTTATTGGAAGGTCCATTAAGGAAATGACTGAATCACACTCACTGGCCTGATTATCAGATATTACTATCTCTTTTCTTGGATTACTCAAAGGAATTGTTACAGCTTGGTGTTTTGGGCAATTCACTTTATCTCCATATAATGGGATAACAGGGGCTATAGTCAGTGGTAATGTCAATGCTTCAGGGTTTAAATTCATTTGACTTATTTTCTGTAATAATCCCCTTCTATTTCTATTTAATACTTCTCTTTCTTTGTCTTGAAGCACCCTATTAACTGATGTATCATGATTAATTTGAGGTATTATGGGTGTTCCCATTACCGGTGCACTTGGGGGGAGTCTACTGGGTCCTTCTTGGTAGGGTGGTGGATTCTTAGTTACAATATCCTCTATCAGTCCATCATCTGACTCACCATATCCTGTCACATTCATAGGTTTTGTTTTCTCCTTACGCTTGCCTCCAGACTGTTCCTCAGCCATTAACACTGGGCATAAACCTTCTGATACCATAGCTCTTCTCCATTGCTACATCTGACCTTGATGTGACTCACGCAAATATTGGGGAAAAGATCTTTTGTATCTCCCACCTCTGCATTTCTCTCGTTCATATGATTCAGTCTCCCATTCTTCTAAAGCCTCATACTGGGTTGACCTAGGTCTTGGTTCCAAATCATTCATTCTCATCCCCATATTCTGAAGATTTCTCCCATTAAACGTACCATTCTCAGGGAAAGCTAGTACTCCATCACCTTTTGTATATTCTATCTAATTCTCCAACCATACACAAGTATGATATCCTCTTTCCAGCATCATAAAGGAAGCAGGTGTTTTCGGTGGCAGAATAGGAATTTCCTCCCTAGTCAATACAGGTTTATCTTTCTAGAAAAGAAATTCGTAATTCTCTTTATTAACGGCATTTTTCGCTTTGCTCCATACATTCTCGAACAACGATTAATAAAATTGTATTCCGTACAGCCTTGAAATTTTCTATCTGCGCGAGTCACACTAGCAGTCAAATCAGAATCCAGCATACAATTTCTCTTTCGACCAATCCTAGCGCAGCTTCTCTCTATTCAACAAATCAAACTCAGGCTCACGCTCGTGGTCTGACCAATGCTTGCACAGAGTTTTTGTGACGTCAGTATTACTCCTCACTACTGACCCCTCCTTTACAAAGCTGTTTCTGTCTCATGCCCGCTGCTTCAACCAATCCTAGCACGGCTCTTTGTGACGTCAGTACAAACACCAGAGACTGGCCCTCCCTTCACAAGGTAATACGAAAACTTATTTCTTAATACTTTTCATTAAATTCTTCATTAATAACAACATAAAAACATTCGCTACTCTGCCTGTTCCACTAAACAAAGGATAGATTTTCGACTTATTCTGGAGTCTCAGAATTGCTCCTCTTTTACTGCAAGTAAAAACCTCTGTTTATCCTTCATTCAAGCCCGGAGGAACCGGTTACTCCTTCAGTGCTACCCTTACTAGGAAATAAGACCAAAGTTTCACCAGCGAACTCTCTGCTATCACTCTCACTCTACATTTATACGAAAATAGTCCCTAATTTAACACTGCCAGCCCAGCATAGCTTCTCAGTGCTATTCCAACAGACGAGTAACCTCACTGCAGTGTGGCTTCTGTCACCACCCGCTATTCATTCCTCTGGAATTTCCAGGCAACATAAAACAAGACGCTAACTCTTTTGTTAAACATAAATCAATAATCAATATTTATCACCAAACTAGTCAATAATAACCATAGCTCTGCTACCAGAAAACTGATCCAGCAGAATACCAACAACAGATACTGTACTACCATATGCTCACCTGGGCCCATAAACACACACACAGTGTCAAGTAAACCGCTGGACTGGGTTTATAAGTTTCTGCACAATGTTTAGGATTAGTCAAAAATACCTTCACTAACCCTTCACAGATCAAAAGGTTCTTTCCTCTGGTCGACTAACTTTTCTATACTTCGAAATAAATAACCACAGACTCGGGAAAAGTTTTAAGTCTTGATCTAAATTAACTGCATGTGAACCACTTCAAAAACACAGCACAGACACCCTCAGTCATAGGAGAGAAAATTCAATTATCAAAACACATACTTCGGACTCAATGCAATGACTTATGCTCTGAAAGGGAGAGGACAGAGAGAAAAGAACTTCTGCAAATATCATGAAACATAATTACCAAGAATGGTGTGAAGACCAACCCCCTGGCCAACGGGCTGGTAAGGGTCCCCCGGGATAGTTTAGGTGACAAAGACTTCAGGACAGGATTCAGGACAGGATAGTTGATCTCTCTAGAACCGACGATTGAGCCGCACCCCTCTCTGACACTCTCTTCCTTCTAGAGATTCTTCCACGATCTTCTGATCTAACCCAATTAAATCAGGATAGAAAGCTCTGTTTCAGGCTCTGCATTTGATTCTTCACAAGCATCTCTCCCAGCATCAGCATCACCTGCTTTACCAACAGCATCCCGAGCTCTGCTGCATTCAGCAATTCGTGCTAACTAACTAACTAAAGCTACCTTAATTATACCTTTGTTTCTTCATGTACCACCCACTAATGTTTCAATATCGTAAATATTCGAAATCTAATTGGTCAGGCAAAGGGGGGAAGATCATCACACCATGCTTACATGTCACTTTATTCAGTTAAACCATTGTTCACAAACCCATCCCCTTAATTTGTATTCAAAACTTTATTTCCAACACGCATTCACATTTCATTTGCTACATTTGTTAAAACTTTAATATGTAATTCCACTCTGCTGAACTTTTCACGGTCCGTTCTCAGGCTGGGACACTGGTGTCCTTGACTTTTATTCAAACTCTGAGTCATTCTTCTAGGTTTACTTTCAGTTGACATGCGCAATTATCACGTGGTTCAGCTTACTTCAGTTATACACGAGAGGCCCAACTGTGCCCTAATGATAAAGTCAGAAAGACAAATGTTACTTTAAAAAATAAATGGTTTCCCTGTATACCACCCATCTCTACTCTCTTTCCCTTTATTTAATAATACTTTTCCCGCATTAGCATTAGTAAAATAGCTCCTTTTCGCTTCAGCTAAGCAGATGCCATGCACGCAAGCTTTAAAGCCGCCATGTTAGTGCCTTCTGCTCATGCGCAAGAATTTCCCTCCAAGCATTAGCTAGTCATACTGCGTAGATGCAGTTGACGCATGCGCAGTAAAGATTCCCTGTTTAAATCGTTTAGTCCTTTGTTTGTGTTATCAACGTTAGTAAACACATAAACAAGCTTCACTAACCCGCGTGTTCACGTGGTGCTTATTAGTTTTACACGTAATACTTTTAGTAACTTGTTAGTGAGTTAAAGGAGCGGATTGCGTCAGAGCAAGTCTCTTTTCTACGAGTCCTTGCTCCATCACTGCTAGTTTGCCTCCATAGTGCAGCTTTTTAATATAAAACCTATTAAGAATTCGAACTCTAAAGGATGCTTTCACCTTGAACTTTTTTTGATACTTCACTATTTGCAGCCCAGTTCTTCAGTGAAGATTTATAACCAAAGAGCTAACTCTGTGGATCTCCCATACCTCTTTGTTTTCCCAGCATGTGTAATTGTCTAGTGAAATAAGTCAAAGAAAGCCATTGATATTCACATCCAAGTACTGTCCTTCCTTCCTGTAACTTTTTTTTTATAAAGAGGTCTTGTCAGATGGAATGAACATGCTACTAGCCTTAAAAGGGTATACTGTTTGGCGGGGCTTGGCATACTTTCATCTTTTAATGTTGAAAAAGGCACATTGAGGATCATTTCTTCGCAAAAAGAGGGACCAGATGGGTGGGACCAAGCACCCATTAATGAGTAAGACTAGTCCGAGCCATTGAGACCATTCCTAAAGCGGTAGTGTGTAGTTTGTTTTTTTCCAGGCATGTAGGACTCAAGGAACTTTCATCTTCCAATGGTAATAAATGTCAATAGCAGGTCATCATTGTCTCATCATCATAATCTCTTTATTTTGATTTTATATAAAACCATGGAAGAAATATCCATCAATTAATTGTCCAATAGAACAGTTAAAAAGTCAGCAAGTTTACCAGCTCCATTTACAAAACAAGCACTTTAAAAACAGGTACTTTCAGTTGATAACATTTACAAATATGTCAGAGCAAGCCAGACCTGACTAATATTCCTTCAATTGAAGCAGAGGAAATTTCAGGTGGGAGACAGCTAAACTAAAGACATTTTTGGCTTAACAAAAATGGACAGTCTCCTGCCTGAATCAGGTCTATTGGCATTTAAGTGTCAGGGCAGCAACCTACCAAGTGCCTTGCCTCTTACTTTTGCATTTGCAGGGTGCCAGTCTTGCTGGGCTGGGGTCTGAGCCACAACCCTATTAAGGCTTGTATGCATTTAGGAGCCTTCAGGATCACGAGAGGGGCTTGGGCCATGAACCACTGCTCAAAATGTTGGTTTCCTTATGCCTTGCTGTAATCTGGGACTATTAAAGTTTGTGTAGTTTCTGCTCAGGGTGCCAGCCTTGGCGGGTTTTTTGTTCTTCTCCATGGGGTGTATTAATTCAGCATTAGGCAGTATCCCTATCTTTAAACAAATAATAGCAATTTGTGCATGGCTACCACATGTCATAATTTCCCATTATTGCTCTTTTGGTATCCTTTTACTCATTTGACAGTATCTCTGCCTGGCGCATGTCGCCATGATGACTGGACCCTCTCTGATTACCCACCCCCTTTTTGGTGGACAGGCTAACAGTATTCTGCTGCCCCGAGGCTAAGCTGGTTAGTTCTTACTACAGTAATAATTTGCATCTCTCTCCAACATAGCCTCACATACCACATTGCCATGTGCTGCATTCCGTAACACAATAACCATTCCTCAGTGGCTATCACACACAACATGGAAACACTTCTCACATGGCCTCACAACAAAAACACCCTTCCCCCAGACATCCTACAGGTGCCAGGTGCCAGGTGTATGGGTAACCATTTCAATACCCCACAGAGGTATTAAGAGCCATACAAATGCTACAATACATTATCATTTGTGGATTTATTTAATACAGCACAATATTTAACTAGAGGCAGAACAAACATTGGCAAAGACAATAGGGCTCGCCTATGGAAGAGCTAATGGCTTTGGCAATGAGTGGGTAGGAGTGGATTGAGGTAATGGGGTGGAATGGATTGGAGTAGATTGGGGTGGATTAGATTGGGCTAGTGTGAGTTGGACTGATTGGAGTGGAGTAGATGGGAGTGGATGGACTAAATGGGGTGGGATGGATTGGTTTGGGATTTGGGCAGGAGGTGGGTGGATTGGAGTGGGGTCGATTGGATTGAAGTGTGGTGGGGTGGATTGGATTGGAGAAGGGGTGGATTAGAGTGTGGTGGGATGGATTGGATTGAGTGGGGTGGGCTGAACTGGGGTGGGGTGGATTGGAGTCAAGAGTTGTGGACTGGAGTAGAGTGGGATGGGGTGGATTGGATTGCAGTGGAGTGGGGTGGATGGAGTGGGGTGGACTGGATGGGGTGAATTAGATTGGAGTGGGGAAGATTTAAATGGGGTGGGGTTGGGTGGATTGGTTTGGGGTGGGGAAGACTGGAGTGTGGTGGATTGGACTGGAGTGGGGTTGAATGCAGTGGGGTGGATTGAATTGGGGATTGTATTAGAGTAAATTAGATTAGATTGCAGTGAAGTGGATTGGATTGTAGTGAGGTGGATTGGATTGCGGTGGGGTGAACTGGATTTGGGTGGGTGCATTGGATTGAGTTGGATTGGAGTGGTTTGGGGTGGGTGGATTGGAGTGGGGTAGATTAGATTTGGCTGGATTAAGGTGGATTGTATTGGAGTGGGGTGGATTGTATTGAGGTCAGGCAGATTGTATTACGGTGAGGTGGATTGGATTGAAGTGTGGCGGATTGCTTTGGATTAGAGTATGACAGATTGGAGTGGTGCAGATTGTTTATGATTGGAGTGGAACAGATTGCTTTGGATTGGAATGGGGCTGATTGGAGTGGGGAAGGGTTGTTTTGGATTTGAGTCGGGCAGCTTGTTTTGGAATGAGAGGGGCATTTTTTTGGCTAGGAGGGGACAGATTGGTGTGGAACAGATTGGACTGGGGAAAATTGTTTTGGATTGGAGTGTGGTGGATTAGATTGGAGTGGGGTGGACTGGATTGGAGTGGGGTGGATTGGATTGAAGGAGGGTGGATTGTAGAGGGATGAATTGGGATGGAGTGGGTTGATGGTGGTGAGGTGGATTAGATTGCATTGGAGTGGGGTGGATTGTTTTGCATTGGAGTGGGTCAGATTGGAATGGGTCAGATTGCTTTGTACTGGAGTATGGAAGATTGGGATGGGATAGATTGGAGTGGGATAGATTGGAGTGGGTCCAATTGTTTTGGATTGGAGTGGGCCTATTGTTCTGGATTGAAGTGGGGTGAATTATAGTGGGGCAAACTGGTTTGGATTGGAATGGGGTGGATTGGAGTAAGGCAGACTGGAGTGGGGCAGATTGTTTTGGATTTGAGTGGGGCAGATTGAAGTGGGTGGATTAGAGTGGGCAGTTTGTTTTGGATTGGAATGGGGCAGATTGGGGTGGGGCGGATTAGAATGGGGCAGATTGGAGTGGGGCAGATTATTTTGGATTGGAGTGGGGCAGATTGTTTCGGATTGGAGTGGGGCAGATTGTTTTAGATTGAAGTGGGGCAGATTGGAGTGGGGCAGACTGTTTTGGATTGGAGTGGGGCACATTGAAGTGAGGAAGATTGTTTTAGATTGGAATGGTGCAGATAGTTTTGTTTTGGAGTGGGGCAGATTGTTTTGGATTGAGTGGGACAGATTGTTTTGGATTGGAGTGGGGCAGATTGGAGTTGGGCCGATTGGATTGGAATTGGGTAGATTGGAGAGCGAATGGGGTGTATTGTATTGGATTGCGGTGAGGTTGATTGAATTGGAGTGGGGTAGATTTGTTTCGGGTGGATTGGATTGGTGTGGGGTCAATTGGATTGGAATGGGCTGGATTGTGGTGAGATGGGGCAAACTGGAGTGGGGGAGATTTGAGTGGGAAGGATTGGAGAGGGGCAGATTGTTTTGGACTGCAGTATGGAAGATTGGAGTGGGATGTATTGGAGTAGGTCCGATTGTTTTGGATTGGAATGGGGTGCATTGGAGCAGGGCAGATTGTTTTGGAAAGCAGTAGGGCAGATTGTTTTGGAGTGTGGTAGATTGAAGGGGGCAGACTGTTGGATTGGAATGGGGCTGATTGTTTTAGATTATTGTGGGGTTTATAGGAGTGGGACACATTGTTTTAGGTTGGAGTGGGGCAGATTTGTTTAGAGTGAGTGGGGCAGATTGTTTTGTATTCAAGTGGGGCAGATTGTTTTGGATTGGAGTGAGGTTGACTGGATTGGAGTTGGGCAGTTTGGGGAGGAAGTGGTGTGGATTGGGTTGGGGTAAAGGTGAAGTGGATTGGATTTGAGTGGGGTAGATTGGATTGGCCTGGATTGATTTGGGGTGGATTGGAGGGGGTAGATCGTGGTGGGTTGGAATGGGGTGAATTGGGATGCAGTGGGTGGATTGGGGTAAAGTGGATTGGATTGGAGTGGGGCAAAATGGAGTAGGTGGATTGGAGTGGGGCAGATAGCAGTGCACAGATTGTTTCAGATTGGAGGGGTGCAGATTGGAGTGGGGCAGATTAGAGTGGGGCAGATTAGTGTGGGGCAGAGTAGAGTGGGGCAGAGTAGAGTGGGGCAGATTAGAGTGGGTCAGATTAGAGTGGGGCAGATTAGAGTGGGGCAGATTGATTTGGATTGTAGTGGGTGGATTGGATTGGAGTGGGGCAGAATCTATTAGATTGGAGTGGGGCAGAGTGTTTTGGATTGGAGTGGGTAAAATTGCAGTGTGCAGATTATTTCAGATTGTAGAGGTGAAGAGTGGAGTGGGGAAGATTAGAGTGGGACAGGTTGATTTGGATTGGAGTCGGTGGATTGGATTGTTTTGGATTGGAGTGGGGCAGAATGTTTTGGATTGGAGTGGGACAGATTGTTTTGGATTGGAGCGGAGCATACTGTTTTGGATTGGAGTGGGGCACATTGAAGTGAGGAAGATTGTTTTAGATTGGAATGGTGCAGATTGTTTTGGATTGAGAGGGGAAGATTGTTTGGGATTGAGTGGGGCAGATTGGAGTAGAACAGATTGTTTTTGGATTGATTTGGGACATATTGTTTTGGATTGGAGTATGGCAGTTTGTTTTAGATTTGAGCGGGGCTGATTAGAGTGGGGCAGCTTGTTGTAGATTGAATTGGAGTGGAGCAGATTGTTTTGGATTGAGTGGGACAGATTGTTTTGGATTGGAGTGGGACAGATTGGAGTGGGGCAGATAGATTTGGATTAGAGTGAGGCAGATTGTTTGGATGGATTGGGGCAGATTGTTTTGGATTGGAGTGGGGCAGATTGATGTGGAGCAGATTGGAGTGAGCAGATTGTTTTGGATTGGAGTAGAGTAATTGGATTGGAGTGGGGTGGATTGGGGAGGGAGTGAAGTGGTTTGGATTGGTGTGAAGTGGAGTGGATTGAAGTGGGGTAGATTGGATTGGGCTGGACTGCATTGGTGTGGGGTGGATTGTGGTGTATTGGAGTGAGGTAAATTGGGATGGAGTGGGTGTATTAGGGTGAGGTGGATTGGATTGGGGCAGATTGGAGTGGGGCGGATTGGAGTGGGGCAGATTGTTCTGGATTGGAGTATGGAAGATTGGATTGGGATTGATTGGAGTGGGCCCTATTGTTTTGGATTGGAGTGGGGCAGATTGGGGCGGGTAGATTGGAGTTGGTCGATTTTTTGGGATTAGAGTGGGATAGACTGTTTTGGATTGGAATGGGGTGGATTGGAGTGGGAAAAACTGGAGTGGAACAGATTGGAATGGGGCAGACTGCAGTAGGATAGATTGCTTTGGATTGGAGTGGGGCAGATTGAAGTTGGATGGATTGGAGTGAAACACATTTTTTTGGATTGGAGTGGTGCAGAATGGAGTGGGCAGATTGTTTTGTATTGGAGTGGGGTAGATTGGAGTGGAGCAGATTATAGTGGGGAAGATTCTTTGGATTGGAGTGGGGTAGATTGGAGTGGGGAAGATTGTTTTGTTTTGGGTTGGGGTAGATTGTTTTAGATTGGAGTGGGGTAGCCTGTTTTGGACTGGAGTCAGGCAGATGATTTTAGATTGCAGTGGGGCAGATTTTTTTTGATTGGAGTAGGGTGGATTGGAGTGCGTAAATTGTTTTAGACTGGAGTGGGGCAGATTAGAGTGGGGCAGATTAGGAAGGGACAGATTGTTTTGGATTGGAGTGGGGCAGATTGGAGTAGGGTGGATTAGAGTGAGGCAGATTGCAGTGGGGAAGATTGTATTGGCTTGGAGTGGGGGAGATTGGGGTGGGACACGTTGTTTTGGATTGGAACAGATTAGAGTGTAGCACATTGTTTTGAACTTGAGTAGGGCAGATTGGTTTGGATTGGAGTGGGGCAGATTGTAGTTGGATGGATTAGAGTGGAACATATGGTTTTGGATTGGAGTGGGGCGGATTGGAGTGGGGCGGATTGGAGTGGGGCAGATTGCAGTGGGGCAGATTGCAGTGGGGCAGATTGCAGTTGGATGGATTAGAGTGGAACATATGGTTTTGGATTGGAGTGGGGCGGATTGGAGTGTGGCGGATTGGAGTGGGGCGGATTGGAGTGGGGCAGATTGGAGTGGGGCAGATTGCAGTGGGGCAGATTGCAGTGGGGCAGATTGCAGTGGGGCAGATTGTTTTGATTTGGAGTGGGGCAGATTGTTTTGGCTTGGAGGGAGGCAGATTGGGTGGGACAGATTGTTTGGGACAGATTGTTTGGGATTGGAGTGGGGTAGATTGAAGTGAAGCAGACTGTTCGGGATTGGAGTGGGGCAGAGATTTTTTGATTGGAGTAGGACAGATTGTTTTGGATTGGAGTGGGGCAGATTTTCGGTAAAACAGAACAGCAACAGATCAAGGTTCCCTCCCTCCGAAGGAGTGCAGGCTTCTCTCCCTCTATAACATATATAACTTCACAGTAGCAGTGCAAGCTTCCTTCACTCACTGAACCGCAAAAATTAGGGCAGTAGTTGTACAAACTTACCTTTCCTCACCAAAAAGGCACTGGATAGCAGCAGCAAAACACATTTTCCTTCTCACAGAAGGCATCTACGGTGCATGGTTCACTGCAGTAGACATCTCGCTCAGCAGGAGTACTGCAAGCTTCCACAGAAAATGTCCAGCTCAGACATACATTTCATGAAGGTTTCATATGAAAACGGTGACTATAGTACTGAGATGAGCATGTGTGTGGATGAGTGAGTGAATGTGTGAGTGCTGCAGCCACTTTCATTTGGTGTCTTTTACCCTTCCTTCTTTCCACCCTCCTCCCTTCCATCATTCCTTCTTTCCTCTCTCCACCATACCATACCTTCCTTTACCTCTTTCTTTTTTCCTCTCTCCACCACACCTCCCTTCCTTCTACCCTCTTCCTTTTCTTGTCAATTTCCTCTTTCTACCATGCCCTCCTTCCTTCCACCCTGCCTTATTTCGTCTCCCTATCATACCTTCCTTCCACCTTTTCTTCTTTCCTCTACACCATCCATTCATTCCACCCTTCCTTTTTTTTCTTCCACCCTTTCTTCATTCCTCTCTTCACCATACCTTCCTTCCACCATTCCTTTTTTCTTTCACCATTTATTTCTTTGGAGAATGGACTCCGAAGGAGCACCCTCACATCCTGCTCATACGGGGGCATCCTCACACTTAGAACTGAGCACCCTGCCTTCAGGATTGAAGGGCCTGCTTTAGGGGTGATTTATAGGTTTTAAGTGCAGCGACCTTAGATATAGGGAAACTTATATCTGTTGTAAGAGGTGCTAGCACCAGTTTACACAGGCTGCAATGGCAGGCCAGTAGTTACTGTTTGAGTGGTTTCCCATGGGTGGTATAAAACATGATTGAGTTCATGGGGGACCCCCTGGTGTACCTATGTCCTGGGTACCTCAGTACTATATACTAGGACTTATAAGGTTACACCAGTATCTGATCTGGGATATACCCAAGTACTTACTATAACCAATTTAGGGGGAAAAGCACAGAGACTGGGGTCCTGATTAGCAGAATCCCAGTCAGACTAGTCAGAAACAGCATAGCAACAGGCAAAAAGCGGGGTTAACCATAAAAGCAGATACTACTTTCCTACTCATGCTTAGGGTCAATTTTCAGTAATAGGCTCTTCCTTCTCTCTAGAGAGATGTGAGCATTTGCGTTGCCCAGAATGCAAATAGCCACTTGGACCCAAATAGAAAGAGTCTCAGGGTTGTTCAAAGTGCCTTCCATCTTGGCCTCCTCCACCAAATCCAAAATTCTGGTGGGAGGACCCTCCTAATCCAGCATCTAGTCCTGGCAGTTGGACCAGGCTCTGTCCACTCCTTTTTTGGGTCTTTACAAAATTTAGTGAAAAACATAAGCATAATAGGTTCAATGGTAGGGGTACCTATGACATTTTGGGCAGACTTTATTTTGTTTCTAGTGGACCTATCCACAGCATACCGTAAATAAAAAGAAACATACTCCACTACATGATCTGAAGAGAACCACTCTGTTGAGTTAAAATGGTGAATAAAAGAGGAATTGAACATGGATTCACTAGGGTGATCTACCAATTCATGAGACACCGGGTGAGAAACATCACCGTCATGAGGAGAGCATTTTTTGCTTTTTCTATGGAGGCCCAGACTCAGTGAAATCTGCAGATCAGTCCAAATTATGTGTCATACAAAACATTATCATCATCATCAGGGTTTCTTAAATGGGATATAAGTATAGGGGAACATCTACATGGACCTCACAGGTGAGTAGTTGCGCTTTACCAACCCTGATTAATTGATTGAAGAAGGAGGACTCGATTTAGAAATCTCTCGGGTGGGAGGAGGGCATTTTATTAAAACACCATTAGAAGACCCAGGGAAGGTCGCTGCACATTTCTTGCCCTTTGTAGAAGGTTCTTCATTGGAGGAAGAAAATATTTTTGGTATAGAGGCTTCTAAATTCTTTGAAATATCCAGCACAAAGATTGAGACAGCCTGCTGAACAGAGTCCCTGATAAAAAAAATGAAATTATCTTTAAAAAGTTGAGTATCCTCCTCCTCAGACATAATTTAAACAATATTAATGTTGTCAAATAACAGAAAATGTCACTTTGGAAAAGAAATGCTTTAACTGATTACAAAACACAAATTCAGTAACTAAAGGGTTAAAAAAAACCTGAAGAAAAACAAAGTAAAATAATAAGGGGGTGCGGTTATATCCGGAGGGGTGTGGAGTTAAAGAGAGACGTTATCCGTAAACCAAACCCCAAGGGAACCTGGGGGCATATTATCAAGGACGGCGTTAAAATTATCGCCGGTTTACCGGCAGAAAACTGCCGCTAAAGCAGCGATAATGGGCTTGATAATATGCTCTGGAGAATTCCAATAGAAGCCCATGTTCACACCAGAACATGGACTTCTATTGGAATTCTCAAGGGCATATTTTCAAGCCCATTATCGCCGCTTTAGCTGAAGTTTTCTGCCGCTAAACGGGCGATATTTTTTACCGCCCTCCTTGATAATATGTCCCCTGGTGTGAAGCGAGGGACAGGAGAAGAAGAAAGCCACACCTCAGGGCCGGCTCACCAGTGAGAGGCTATGTGTCGGAAGACTCCGGTTGGAGTTGCGGCAGAAACTCCTGAAGGAGCGGGGGACAGCGAAGTGAAAACACGGGCCGTCAAAAGGATCAGAGAGGGCACGAGAGAAAACAAATCTGTGCAAGGCGCACTGTAACGACAGACTGACGACTGTTACAATACGCGAAAGGAAAAACAAAACAGACGCAAGTGCATGACGACGAGCCTGCAGAGAAACCAACAGTAAAACCTCATATGAAACAAGTAAGGTCAAAATACAATATGCACAATGAATTCATTTAACTTGACAAATGAAAAGGTACTTATCTTGACTCCGAGCAACAAGAAAAGAAGACTTGTTGTTTGAAATCAACATAATTATTGGATCACTCGATGTCCTATTGGCTGTTCCCATTGTGATGTCATCTTGTAGTTCTTATGGGTTTTTTTGGGGAAATGTAGTTCTTGCTTGGCTGCTGTTTAAATAAATCACGAAAAGTCTGCATAATATGAGCATCCGGTCTTGTAATAAAATGCACATTTTCCAATGAACTTTGACAGAGTGGAGTCTTTGCCATACCTTTACGGAGACATTCCATAATCAGTGTGTGAAATGGGCTAGAGGTTGGGATCAGTGCTTCACAAGACCATTTCAGGACAACATCTATATCTTTATCTCGCCTTCCTCCTATGCTTTCTCCATTATCCTCTTTTTGTCTCATGTCTTAATGGCTCTCATTTCAGTCATTCGTCTTTTCTTCTTCTCATCCTTTCATTTATATTTTCACCCTCTTCTTTCACTTTCCTCGCCACACAATCTTCTTTCTTGCACCTCCCTCTCATACCTTCCTCAATTTCACCATACTTTGTAAACCTACTTTCTTATTCTTTAATTTTTCCTTCTTTTTCACCCTCTTCTTTATCTCAAATACATCCTCACTTGCATACTCCTACTTCTTACTGCTCTCATCCTCTTCAACTTCTAGGGCAAGGATTTTTGCTGTGCTTCAAGAAGGTACCATAACCTCAAGTAATGGTGCTGTACTTGCTATTTGTATTGGTAATAGGAATTCTGCTAAAGGACAAACTCTAGGCACCCGCCTATTACCTCCGATGCCTTAAAAATGCCCCCCTGCTCTCCTCTTTCTCACACATTATACGCTGGTTACCATCACCTCCTCTCCAACAGCACCAATTCACCCTTCTGCTTACACAGGGTCAACACACTCTCACTTTTCTTGCACTCCTCATCTCCTTTCCCTGTCTCGCATATTCTCCAGTTACCCTTATATCTATACTTTGACCTCACAACTTCCATCTTTCTACATTTTCTGACACCCATGATCTTCCTTCCTCCACTTTACTGCCTGCACTTGCCTGACTCTCTTCCTCACTATTACCACCTTCAGACTTTTCTCAAAAGTTCTTAAAATGTATTTACCACATCTTCTATTACTACTTTTCACTCCCTTCTATGATTCTATCACTACATGTTCTCTGATTTGCTCTGTCTCACACACTCAATGACTTTCTCTCATCTGCCTCTCACTAATACTTCACATTTCTCACACACCCCACATTCTCTTTCATCCAACTATCCCTCATAAATCCTTCTCATACACCCTCCTGACTCTGAGGCCATAACCTCCCTCAAACTCTGCCTTCTCCCTTTCACGCATCCTCTATTTCTTTTTGCAACTCCTGTTTCTCATGTTTACCACTCCCTCAGTGTATCAGATACACACTTTCCAACAAAAGCTATGTTTCTTATGCTATCTATCATTAAGCCCTATGTTGAATGATAAATGTGCAAACTTATACAGCGGAAAAATCTGTGCTCCACAATTACGTAAAACTGACCTAGTGGCCTCACTTTAGAGGCCAGTTGACCAAACCAAGGAAATGGCTGATGGTTAAAGTTCATGAGGTGATGATAGCAAGGTGAAAAAGGCTATTTACTTATAGAAGAAAAGAAGCAAAAAAGATTCATGCAATTTTGAAATTGCTAAACTTGTGTATATTCTTCCATTTTTATATGTTAAAGGGTTTACTTATGCAGTTGGAGCCATATGGGGACAGTGTCCTCTGGGCAGCCCATCCACCTCCTAATTAATGACCCTCAAGTCAGGCAAATGCCTGCCAACCTCTTCATAAACATTTTGAATGGATGTGAGCAACTCAGTCCCAGACTTCTTGTTACACCTTCTCAAATTGTTGAGCGTTAAAGCATTGTCTTGATAAAATGTGGGTAACCGTCAAAGAAGGTGGCCATAGCAACCCAGGAAGGAAAACCTAACACATTACCTTTAAAAAGAAGGATCTCACAGGGTGGTGACTGTGAGAAGTTGGCCTGATATGTAGTGCTCACTATTCTAGTGATCACTGTGTATCATTCCAAACGACCCTTATTGATGATTGGTTGTAAGTCAACCTTATAGACCAGCTATCCTAGTAGCGTGGACACGAGCAGTCTTCAGGCTAAACTCTAGAGGGCGTGTTAAGCCTGCTGTTTTACCACCACATTTACCCTTTGAACACCACGTGAAAGGACACCACACAAGTTGTTATGAAAATAAAGGATATTTATTTATAACAAGACTACCCTGGCTCCTTATGAGTCAGGGAGCTAAGCACACTACAAAACTCTTAGGAAAATACTTCTGGTTGCACAATTTACACAAATGCCCGAAGGGCACGAAACCATTTACACTGCAAGTGGAATGGGAGAGGTTAGAGTCTAAAGTTACTGATTCCGGAGGAATCCGATCAGTGGTACTAAACGAAAAGGGAGCTGGACACTTGTAGAGTGAACCTACGATGGAGCACCAAGATGCTCGAGTTACCTCGCCCAGAGGCTGCGGCTGCGTGAGGTTCAGCAAGATGTCGGGAGTCCTCGTTGTAGTCTCAGGAGCCAGAAAGAAGAAGTTGCTGGCAGGCGACCAGTGTCGATGTTCAGCGAGATCCAAGCCTGGATCGGTGATGAAGGAAACCTGAAAGCAGAGGGGACTCAGTTCTCAACCGCTAGCCAGCGATCGTGTGGGTACCAGGAAGGTACCGGATGAAGTCACCTCGACCAGGTGAGTGGATGACGTCGGACTCGGCTGTTCCTCGGACCAGGAGGCGCGGCGGCGACCAGGATGGAGGGCGAGCTGTCCCACGAAGGTGTCTGCTGTCGATGATGCTGGGCCCAGGAGTGGGGCAGCAGGTCTTGGCAGTGGAAAACCCACGCGGTGGAGTCAAGATGGCGTCTGGAGTGGACCAGGAGGGTCCGAGGTACTCCTCTGTTGAAGGGGAGCAAGAGCCAGTCTGGAGCAACCAGACCAGTGATGAAAGACTGTCGTGGTGCGTCGTGAAGAGGGCCACAAGCCGGTCGGCGAGTGGTCGGACAACGCGGTGAGCAGCAAGGAGCAGAAGGGCCCCCACGCAGATCTCGTGGATGCTGGGGAGGCAGACTTCGGTGCTGGAGCCGCTCGGGGTTAGGGCTTCTCAAACCCTAGGTGCACTCACTCGAGGGTCCCTCGGTGGGCGTGCTAGATAAGCGTCGTGCAGGTTCTGAAGATGGCCGGTCCCGCAGGTCTCGTCACACCTACGAATCTCAGCTGGGCTGACGATGTAGGTAGAGGTCAGAGATGGCAGGGAACCCGGGTCTCGTCGAGCTGGGCAGTCTTGATCCGTGGGAGAGACGTACAGCAAACCACAAGCGCTTAGGTGGTGCCTGCTGGTGCAGGGTGGCTACTCCTTAGCCACAAGGGAGAGTCTTCAGAAATAGTCAAGAGTTCCTTTCGTGGAAAGTAGTTCAAGATTCAGAATTATCCAATTTGGGAAGGGGACTCGCTCCTACCTTTATTCTAGGAAAAGGGGGCTGGCCCGTGACTAGGTCCTACCTATGGGTGGGGCCAGGAGGGGGGTGGTTACACCCCTATCCTTTGTCCGGCTTCGCCCCAGCTCAGGGGCAGGGTTGCCCCCGAAACTGGTTTGAGCCGGGCTATGCACAGTGAGCACCGGGGTGCCACTTGCAATCACCTTCCTTTCAGCCCTGCCTACCTGGGATACACAAACCCTGTCTGGGATGGTGCTAACACCGCCCTCGACAGGAAACCCTTTGTCCAAGCTCCCCTCGCTGGAAGGTCTCCCAGCAGCAGGAGGTCAGACTTGTGTCTGGTGGCAGCATCCATTTTGTGATGCTGAGGCTTGAGTCAACTTTAACCGGGGTTCAAGGTTACTTCCATGTCGTGCCCCTCTAAAAGGGGGGAATGCTAACCCCGTCGCCAGAATTGGCGAGGGGTTCGTATTCCAATTCGTATGACACCGTACTCGACATGTGTGGGTGGTGCGATGCCAGAGGTAGCAAATAACCGCGAGGATTATAATGCATTTTAAGGTAGTTGGCACGCGTCACCATGGAACGGCTATTAGGACTTGGTTCCGCAAGCCGTCGACGGGCTCAGCTCGCGCCAGAGCACCATCCCACATGATTCCCCGCACTCTGCCTTCAGGATTGATAAGGCCTGCCATAGGAGTGACTGATAGGAATCCATGTGTCCCTTTTAGGGTTAGGTATAGGAATACTACACCTACAGCAACGGGTGATTACACCACCTTGCCCCAGCTGTCGTGCAGCCAGTTGTGTCAGATTTGGGCGGCCATCCAGGGGTGGCATAATACATGCTGCAGCCCCTGGTAGGCCCTGGGTACACCGATGCCCTGGATACCTGTGGTATGCTGAGACAGGGACTGACAGGGCGACCCAGTTCCAATTAGTGGATGCACCTAATGTACATGTGTGTTAATTTCGAGGGAGAACAGCTAGGCTGTGGGTCTGATTGGCAGGCCCACAGCCAGGGAAAGTCGTAAACCAATGAAGCAAAAAGCAAAAAATCTGGGTGATCATAGGATTGCAGACCCTACTCTCCTACATGACCCCCCCCAAACTTTGGGACAATAAGCTAACCTTGACCTGGTGAGTCTTCTTGCTCTAAGTGGAAATACCTGGAGAGCCCATCTGCATTGCCATGATCAGTGCCAGGTCTATGCTCCACTGTGAAGTCCATCCCCTGTAGGGAAATGGACCACCTAAGTAGTTTGGGGTTTTCACCCTTCATTTGATTTAGCCACAAGAGGGGCTTATGGTCGGTCTGAATCTTGAAGTGAGTGCCAAACAAGTATGGCCTCAACTTCTTCAGGGCCCAAACCACAGCAAAGGCCTCCCTCTCAATAGCTGACCAATTCTTCTCTCTGGGGGTCAGCCTCCTGCTAATGAAAGCTATGGGCTGGTCATGACCATCAAAATTCAGCTGAGATAGAACAGCTCCCACACCCAACTCCGAAGCGTCTGTTTGGACAATGAATGTTTTGGAGTAGTCTGGACTCTTTAGGATAGGCGCTGTGCATATGGCCTGCTTTAGGTCATCGAATGCCTTTGACAGCTTGCTGTCCACTGAACTTTTTTTGGCATCTTTTTACTTGTCAGATCGTTTAGCGGGGTCACAATGGATCCATAATTTCTGACAAATTTCCGGTAATAACCAGTCAGGCCCAAGAAAGCTCGAACCTGAGTCTGGGTGGTTGGAGGCGCCCAGTCCTGGATGCCCTGTATTTTGCTCTCCAATGGCTGAACCTGGCCTCCACCTACAAGGTGGCCCAGGTATACAACCTGTGTCTGCCCTATCTGGCCTTGATAGTGAGGCCTGCCTTTTGCAGGGCCTCTAACACTTTCCTCTGGTGGACCAGGTGATCCTCCCAGGTGGAGCTAAAGACAGCGATATCGTCCAGATACGCCGCACAGAAGTCGTCCAACCCAGTGAGAACTCGATTCACCAGCCTTTGGAAGGTGGCAGGTGCATTTTTCAAACCAAAGGGCATTACCACGAACTGATAATGCCCACCCGGGGTAGAAAATGCTGTTTTGGGCTTGGCCTCCTCAGCTAACCTGATTTGCCAATACCCAGCTTTCAGGTCAAATGTACTTAAGTAGTTGGCCGAAGCCAACCGGTCTATAAGTTCATCTGCTCTTGGTATCGGGTGGGCGTCAGTCTTAGTGACTGCATTGAGGCCTCTGTAGTCCACGCAAAACCTCATCTCTTTCTTACCGCCCTGGGTGTGAGGTTTTGGCACGAGAACTACTGGACTAGCCCAGGGGCTGTCCGAGGGCTCAATGACTCCCAGCTCCAACATTTTCTGCACCTCTGTCTTGATGCAGTCTCTGACATGATCAGGCTGTCGATAGATTTTACTCTTTACGGGCAGACTGTCCCCAGTGTCGACCTCATGGGTACACCAATTGGTCTGACTGGGTGTCAGAGAGAACATATGTCGAAAGGATTGAAGAACCTGTTTACAATCCTGTTGTTGATGTCCAGAGCGGCTGCCACAAAAGACAACACCATCTACTGACCCATCGTCAGGGTTCTGAGAGAGCAGGTCCGGGAGAGGGTCACTCTCCTCCTCCTGTCCCTCATCTGTGGCCATGAGCAAGCCCATGCCCTCCCTGTCGACATATGCCTTGAGCCTGTTTACATGGAGCACCCGGTGGGGGCTCCGGGGAGTTCCCAGGTCTACCAAGTAGGTGACCTCTCCCTTTTGCTCGATGATTGTGTGGGGCCCAGACCATTTGTCTTTGAGTGCTGCTGGGGCCACTGGCTCCAGCACCCACACCTTCTGTCCAGGCTGATACACAGTCAGGACAGCCTTTTGGTCGTGCCAAGCTTTTTGTAATTCTAGGCTCGCCTCAAGGTTTTTAGATGCCTTTTCCATGTACTCAGCCATCCGTGAGCGGAGACCGAGCACATAGTCCACAATGTTTGATGCCGGCTTTTTGAGAGGTCTCTCCCATCCTTCCTTTACCAAACAAAGGGGTCCCCTTGCAGGATGTCCGAACAGAAGTTCAAAAGGGCTGTAGCCAACCCCCTTCTGCGGGACCTCTCTGTAGGCGAACAAGAGGCAGGGTATCAGGACATCCCATCTCCGCCGAAGCTTTTCAGGTAGTCCATGAATCATCCCTTTTAGGGTCCTGTTGAATATCTCAACAAGCCCATTGCATTGTGGGTGATAAGGTGTGGTGAATTTGTAGTTGACACCACACTCCTTCCACATAGCAGTCAGATATCCCGACATGAAGTTTGCACCTCTGTCAGAGACAACCTCCTTAGGGAAGCCCACTCTGGAGAACACTCCAACTAGGGCTCGTGCCACAACAGGTGCTGTAGTGGTCCTAAGGGGAATAGCTTCAGGATACTGTACTGCTTGATTTTCCCGGCTTTCCGGTGCTGCAGGGCAATCCATATGACTTCAGTCTATTTCCATCTAAGTCTAAAGTCTGGAGTAGTGAGTAGAGCCTGTCTGTTAGACACTTGTGACACCATCCCGTGCTCCTACCCTTAGCTCAGGACCTACACACATATCCTAGGGGATAGACTCGTTAGCCTTGAGGATAATTTGCCCTATAGTGAGGTTGTTTCATAGAGTTGTGCTGAATTCAGGCCTGGTAGGCCTCAAACGGGAGAGACTCCATCTTTCTTTCTGCTCCGGCAGCCCGGGACCTTTCCAGAGGGAGGGGGATGTTTTTAGTTATGAGGTGTTATTCGCTCGGAGAGAACCGGTTCAGGCCGGCCCTTATCGAAGGATTGTATTTTTCTTCATGCCGAAGACACTACATCAGGCCGGCCGGCTGGGAAAGTGTCCTTGGTACGGGGAGGTACAGGAATTTGGTGGGCGGCAGGTTTCGAGCTGGAAATTTCCATGAGGGAATGCACTTCTATATTAGTGAAAGTCTGAGTGAGATAAGACACTTGCTTCTAGACCGTAGGCGGCATCTGGCCGTTAGCAGAAGAGCTATTGCTTATTCCAGGGAAGACTGATGGCGAACTCGAATCCAAAGAGAAGAGAGTAGCCAAGGAGGACAAGGTTCTAGTGACTCGGAGAGGGAGAAGGAAGCAGACCCACAACTGCCGAGGGGTGACTTCCAGGCTAAGCCGAGGCATAGACGAGAAGGGAACCTAGATGACCATCGAGTACAGCCTATATACTACTAAGGTGCAGTCGATCCCTTTTTTCTTTGAAGTGTATAACTTAATCTTTTACTTTCCTTGCAGGTTCTATATGTATGATATGTTCCGTAAATGTGCATGTGCCATTTGAATAAAGTATTCAGCTTGTTGTAAGTTAGCATGTGTTATGTGTCTTTGCGTAGAAGTATAGCCTAGCCTCTCTGTCAGAGTTAATGCGACAGGAACCGGAGTTAATCCGGGTCAGGTAAGTGATAACTGGATAAGAAGGAAATGAGCCCCTTAAACTGGGGAACAGGTTGTGCTCCGCTACTGGTCTCTGTGTGATCTGATATATATATAGTAATCCTAATTCCCCTGTCGTGTACCACAATAATAATAGGATAAGCTCGTGCTAAGGCTGCCGAATGGGTAGGAGATTCTGGGTCTAACAAAGGCCGCGAGACTTTGTGTGTCGCTGCCGAATGGGTAGGAGATTCTGGGTCTAACAAAGGCCGCGAGACTTTGTGTGTCGCTGCCGAATGGGTAGGAGATTCTGGGTCTAACAAAGGCCGCGAGACTTTGTGTGTCGCTGCCGAATGGGTAGGAGATTCTGGGTCTAACAAAGGCCGCGAGACTTTGTGTGTCGCTGCCGAATGGGTAGGAGATTCTGGGTCTAACAAAGGCCGCGAGACTTTGTGTGTCGCTGCCGAATGGGTAGGAGATTCTGGGTCTAATAAAGGCCGCGAGACTTTGTGTGTCGCTGCCGAATGGGTAGGAGATTCTGGGTCTAACAAAGGCCGCGAGACTTTGTGTGTCGCTGCCGAATGGGTAGGAGATTTTGGGTCTGAGATTGCGAGGCTGTGAGGTCTCCATATATATATATCTATATATATATAATAGGAATTCCCTGTCCTTAGGTGGTACGTATATATGTGGTTTTTTAGGTGTAAAAAGGCCCTAGGGAGGGGGTAACGTTCTGCATTTGGGTTAGAAGGGCTCTGTAGAGCAGGTTCCACCCGATCCAAAAACCTAAGCAGAACATTTGGCGTCACGAACCGTTTACGAAACCTGTGTGCGTTGTGATTGTCTTGTGTTTGCTTTCAGCGTGTGCGTGGTTTTCTTTTTTGTATATTTGCGTGTATAGTTTTTTCTCTTTCTTTCTCTCTTCCTTTCTTTTCTCTGCGTTTCTTTTTCTTTCTTTTTCGCGATGTTTTCTAGGAAATCTAAATCTACTCTTAAATTGTCCGTTGATATTCCCGGATGGGATTCAACGCCTTATGGTGCCTTAGCCCGAGAGTGGGCTGACTCTACTGGTTTGAGTGAAAATTGGACATCTTCTTTGGAGTCGGCGGAACCGGCTGACGTGATTACTTGTTTGCAGACGGCACCTGTCTTGAAGGGTGAGGAGGTTCCCGCTTTGGGGCGCAGAGGTTGGGTTATTCTATCTGCGTATCGGATTTTGCATGAAAGGTTGCTGAAATTGCAGATCTCTCTTAAAGATGCAGATTCGCACTTTGTTGAGGTTCAAAATTCCAATACTTTATTGCGCTGTCAGAACAAGTTGCTTTCCGACAAACTTGACACTTACCAAACGGTTGCTGAAAGGGCGGCTGTGCGGATTGCTCGTTACAAATACAAACACAGGCGTGGTCGGGTTTCGTCGCGTAAGGTGCGTCTGGCCGTGGCGAAGGCTGGACTGGATTGGAATCCTGATGAATGGGATGGTAATATCTGGGACTCGGCTACGTCTTGTTCCTCGGGTGAGGACTGTGCTATGCATGAGTTTTCTCGTTCCCGTCATGAAAGTAAGTCTACTTCTCGCACCTTTGATGGTGCACCCTATGATCGCGCTCGTTCTTCGGGCGGAATCGATCCCTCTCACATTGATTGTCCCTCTACTAGTACTGCTCGGGCTCCTTGTGATGCTCGTCCTGTGGTTTCTGCGCATCCGGTTTTTCGTCGGAAGTTGCAGCAGTCTCCCAATGCTCCGCAGGGTGTTTCTTTAGACTGTTTGGAGGATTTTACCCAACAAGAAATTAGTGATATTTTGCAGCGCTTTCGGCAGCGGACTGGTGAGGCTTTGCTCACATGGATGGTGCGCCTTTATGAACTAGGCGCTGCTGGTATTATGTTGGATACTGGCGATTGTTTGAAGTTTTGTTCTTTGAGTTTGGATTCTACTGTACAAGATCATTTTCGTAACTATCATGGTGGTGGTCAGATTTCTTTGCTCCAATTAGCGACTGAGGGCTGTAATTTGAAGTATCCTACTGAATCTGACTGGCCTGTCAATGACAAACCGTGGTATACCTTGCGTGATGCTGCGCAACGCCTTAAGGAGGAGGTGATGAAAACGGCTATTTTTCTGGGCACTGCTGACAGATTGCTTGATGGGCTGTTGACTTCTTCTGTGCGGAATCGTATCATTCGCTCTTCTCCTGTTGCCTACAAGCAGGTCATGATGACTTTGTTGATTAACCAGACTGGTAATGTTCTATCTACGGTGTTGGAGTCGGTACGCCAACTCGGTGAGTTGGGTGAGTGGTTTAAACCTGAACGTCAGTCCCGGCCTGACACTCGTACTCCTGGTGAATATAAATTTACTAGACGTGATATCTTTACTGGTCTTTTGGCTGATGGTGTGCGTCGGGAGGACATTGATGGTGAGACTACTGCTCGTTTGTGGGAGATGTTTCGCAAACGGGGTTTGGATCGGAAGGAGGGTGCCCGGCGTGTTCGTACGACTGAGTGTGATCGTGGTTGTTCTGATGGTAGCGGTGATGATGATCGCCGTGGGCGCTCTGATCGTCGTGATGATCGGCGTCCTGTACGTGATCTCTCCCCCCGTCGAGAGCGGGACAGGGAGAGAGAGGGGGAAAAGGAAAGGGGGAGAAATGATCATGCTTACAGCAGACGTAGAGATGATAGGGATCAATCCCCTGAGCTGAGAAGGAGGGAGGATAGATACAGTTTTGCCGATCGAAATTTGCAGTGCAGTGCAGAGGACAGGAATCCATTTCGTAATAGAGATGGATATGAACAGGAAGCACCGATACCTAAAAAACGTGAGAGTCTTTATCCTGATTTGTCCTGGTACACAGAATGCAGTAAGAATGACTAGGAAATAGGTCAAGCTCCGGTACACAGATGGGCTCACAGAGATAATAGACCCTATGTAGATATTGAAATTTATTGGAGACATCGTAATATCCAAAGGGCCCGAGCATTAGTTGATACAGGAGCGGAGGCCACTCTTATTCATGGAAAATCAAAGAAATTTACAGGGCAGCCTTTTACTATTACTGGATTAGGAGGAAAAGAAACCCCCGCAGTTCAAACTTTGCTTGAGATGAGAATAGGTAGAATCCCTAGAAAGGAATATTCTGTATTAGTGGTGCCACTCCTAGAATTCATAATTGGAATCGATATTTTGAAGGGAATGACGTTGCATCTTGATGATGGGTGTTACCAATTTGGAACGACGCATTATATCTCGTCCAGACCTATACGGGTTGGTCGTTTAAGGATGCCTCCCATACAAGTTCCCCAGGCGACAAAGGTGGTTTGTCAGAAGCAGTATCGTATTCCGGGTGGTCATGAAGAGATTAGTACCACCATTCAGGAGTTGGTTGATGCAGGCGTTATAACTCCAGTTACTTCTGCTTGGAATAATCCTGTTTGGCCGGTGCGTAAAAGTGATAATTCTTGGCGCATGACTGTTGATTATCGAGAATTGAACAAACACACGCCCTCTTTGACGGCTGCAGTACCGGATGTTATTACCCTGATTGAAAGAATCCAAACACATCCAGGTACATGGTATGCGTCCCTCGATATTGCTAATGCTTTCTTTTCTATTCCAATTGCCCCTGAGTGTCAGGAACAGTTCAGTTTTACGTGGAACGGGCGTCAGATGACGTTCAGAAGTCTTCCTCAGGGCTATGTGCATAGCCCTACGATCTGTCACCGGCTGGTGGCAGAACACTTGACTGAGGTACCAGTTCATCCCAAAATTCAGATATGTCATTATATTGATGATGTTTTGGTCCAAGGCGAAACACAAGAGGATGTTCAGACACAATTAGATAGAGTCATTGAGTGTCTGCGTGGGAAAGGTTGGGAGATCAATCCGGACAAATTACAAGGTCCGTCCCAAGCTGTAAAATTTTTAGGTATTAATTGGCATGAGGGACACCGCGAGGTGATCCCTCAAGTTAAACAGAAGATTCTTGATTTTTCGGTTCCGAGGAATAGGAAGGAAGCCCAATGCTTTATTGGTTTATTTGGTTTTTGGCGCCAGCATATTCCTCATCTGAGTCAAATATTGGCCCCGTTGTATCGTGTTACACGTAAGAAGAATGCATTCGAATGGGGTAAACAACAGCAAGATGCATTTAGTCTAGCGAAAGAGGCAATTCAACATGCTATGGATCTTTGGCCTGTACGTGATGGTGATGTGGATTTGAATGTGTCTGTGCAAGGCCCTTATGCAAACTGGAGTCTGTGGCAGAAACAAGGCAGGTGCAAAGTACCGTTAGGGTTTTGGACCAAAAAGTTACCTGATGCTGGTGAGCGTTATACACCTTTTGAGAAACAGCTACTTGCTTGTTATTGGGCTTTGGTGGATACCGAGCAATTAACATTGGGACATGACATATTCTTGCGTCCTGAAATTCCTATTATGCAGTGGGTTTTGAGTTCACCAAAAACTCATCGAATTGGGCATGCTCAGGAGGCGAGTGTGATTAAATGGAAATGGTACATACAAGACAGGGCACGTGTGGGTCCGAAAGGAGTTGCGTCCTTACATGAGCAAGTGGCGCAAGCACCATCGACTGAGACTGAGAGTGAGTGTTCTGTACCTTTAGAACAGGAGTCTCCTGTCAAGTGGGGTAAACCTTTTGATGATTTGTCCGTCGAGGACAGGAACCATGTGTGGTTCACAGATGGGTCAGCAAAATTTATTGGAACTACACGGCACTGGAAGGCGGTGTCTTATAATCCGATCACACAGAAACTGTTGAGCACAACTGGTGAAGGGAAGAGTAGTCAATTCGCAGAGCTATATGCTGTTTACCAAGTTTTGAAACAGGAGTTACCTGGCGTATGCCATATTTTCACCGACTCCTGGTCCACAGCCAATGGACTGGCTGTTTGGTTACCGACCTGGCATTCCCGTAATTGGAAGTTACACTCCAAAGAGTTATGGGGAAAGGAGTTATGGCAAGAGATTTGGGAAATGCTCCCACAGAGTACTGTTACCATCTTCCATGTGGATGCTCACACCCCGATAGACTCCCTTGACAAATTTTTTCATAACATTGCAGATGAGAAATCTAAAATTGCTGAGGCAGTGGTGGACAGACAAGATCCTGATATTGCGGGATTGGCGAAATGGGCACACCAGAAGGCAGGACACTTTGGAGAGAAGGCCACTAGCAGGTGGGCTGCTGATAGAGGAATTTATATTCCCCTAGATCTAATTAAAAATGTTATTCTACATTGTCCCGTCTGTCAACATATCAGGCAGCGTAAAGTACCCCAAATTGTTAGAGGTCATTTACATCGCGGGAAATTGCCCGCTCAAATCTGGCAGATTGATTACATCGGACCCCTTCCCATGAGTAGAAATTGTCAATATGTTTGCACAATTGTCGATACATATAGTGGTTTGCTGGTAGCTTTTCCATGCAAGCAAGCCACCCAATTGAACACCATAAAAACATTAGAATTGATTATGATGTATTATGGTGTGCCATTCCAAATTCAATCTGATAATGCATCCCATTTTCGTGGAAGATTGGTACAGGAATTCTGTGTGGAACATAACATCGAGTGGATCTTTCATATACCCTACTACCCGCAGGCCTCAGGCCTGGTGGAGAGATTGAATGGCCTGCTCAAGGATCAATTGCGCAAACTAACAGATGACAAGTATAAAAATTGGCGAGACTTTTTACCCCAAGCACTATTGATCCTGAATAATCGTCCTTTTTTAAATGCTGAATCTCCACTTATGCGTTTGTTCCCCCCACAGGTTGAGACTATGCCTAATGTAATTAATGAAACTGTGATGTATTGGGAAATTACTTCCGGAGCTCTGGCTCCATGCAGAGCGACCCCAGGGTCGGCAGGCTTGGACTTGCATGCTATGGATGACACCGTTTTAAAAAGCAAAAATCGGGTCATCATTGCTACCGGTGTTGGTATTCATATACCACTGGGGAATTTTGGATTGATCGCCCCTAGATCGGGGTTGGCTGTAAAAGGCATCCAGGTACTTGGAGGTGTAATTGACAGCGACTATCAGGGAGAGATTAAGGTACTTCTGCTAAATAGCAGTGAGAATGACTTACTGATACACAGCACCGACCGAGTGGCTCAATTACTCATTATGCCTGTTTTCAGTGGTGAAATAATGAAAGGCACTGCCCCAACTTTGCTAACTGTACGAGGCCAGAAAGGCTTTGGCTCTACGGATAACCCTGGAGCCAAGATTTGGGTGCAATCGCCTAAGAATCCCCCTGAACAAGCAGAGGTTATTGCCACCGGTCTGGATAATACCATCTTGGTTATGAGGCCAGGGAAAGATAGCTGGGAAGCTGTCCCAGCTGATAAGTGTTATTTACGAGAATGATTAATGCCTGTGTTTGGTTCTTTTTCAGATCATTCTTTGGATTGTTGCTGCAGGATGTGCCGGTACTGGACACCCTTCGGACTACTTCGGAGAGAGAGAAAGGATCCCATTAACCCGGGATGAATTGGGAACCAGAGCGTTGCGTTCCTTCAATGCGTGGGACTCGTCATCGAACTTTTGGACACTGCTGGCGAAAAGAGTAACTGATGCCCCTCACTTCTGTTTGACACCGATGAGATCTGTGCATGACATCTTAGCGACGTGCCTAGTTGCTGTCCCCGCCTCGCTGGAAACTTTAACAAGCATCTTTAACGTTTCAAAAGCTCGTCCGAATATTATTCTGGGTGATTTTGCTACCCATGCATATTGTCCTTTATGTACTGAACTGCCGAATGAACAACTTCCCATCCAATCCCAAATAACTACGTATAACATTACACAGGGTGACCTGTGTTTCTTCCTCACATGTAATCCAAATGCAATTTCTGAATGCCTACGTCTCAAGTTAAGAGGTGCCACTTCATTTACACCTCATGAACGAACTTTGTGTTTCCAGAGGACACCGACCACATGTGCCTCAATACAGAACAATATGACTTGTAATAGTTTGGTAGTTACTCCAAGTCACTATCGCGCAATGTTGCTACCTGCCGGATGGCTTTTCTCATGTGGTAATACTTCCTGGCCCTATGTACCTGCAAACATTTCCGGAGGCCCGTGTGCCATTACGAGACTTAGTCTATTGATGTTTTCATCACATCCAAATGCCAACTCTCGTGTGCTCCGAGATGCAACTACATTACAAGAGGATTGTGACTCATCTTTGCATTTATATTCCAAGTCTGAATACCTTAGTCTAGCTGTTTCAATTATTGGTGTCCCTGCTTTGGCGGTTTATAATGCTAAATCCATTGGGAAAATGGCTTGCTGGATGGTTAAATCTATTAATCATACTTCCACAGTCCTATCTGACTTACTATTAGACGCCCAGGGTGAACGTAGGGCCATCTTGCAAAATAGGGCAGCCATTGATTATCTTCTGCTTAAACATGGACATGGCTGTTCAGATTTTGAAGGTCTCTGCTGTTTTAACTTATCTGATCATACACAATCCATTCGTGCACACATAGATAAATTACATGACCTAACTAATGAAGTTAAGAAACATATTGATCAGGGCTGGTTTGACTGGCTCTTTAACTGGTTGCCAGACATGAAAATGCTACGCCAAGCATTAGGTGGCATTTTGATTGCTCTTGTTGTCTTGATTTCTATCTGTTGTTTTATTCAGTGTATCCCTTCACTGCTTCAATTCTGCACATCTGGTACTAGACATAGATCGGTTAGTTTTGTTTCATATTATTCTTCTACAGATGTTAGCTCCGTTTAGTATATGTAATAGACTAAAGTCAAGGGTGGAATGTACTGCTTGATTTTCCCGGCTTTCCGGTGCTGCAGGGCAATCCATATGACTTCAGTCTATTTCCATCTAAGTCTAAAGTCTGGAGTAGTGAGTAGAGCCTGTCTGTTAGACACTTGTGACACCATCCCGTGCTCCTACCCTTAGCTCAGGACCTACACACATATCCTAGGGGATAGACTCGTTAGCCTTGAGGATAATTTGCCCTATAGTGAGGTTGTTTCATAGAGTTGTGCTGAATTCAGGCCTGGTAGGCCTCAAACGGGAGAGACTCCATCTTTCTTTCTGCTCCGGCAGCCCGGGACCTTTCCAGAGGGAGGGGGATGTTTTTAGTTATGAGGTGTTATTCGCTCGGAGAGAACCGGTTCAGGCCGGCCCTTATCGAAGGATTGTATTTTTCTTCATGCCGAAGACACTACATCAGGCCGGCCGGCTGGGAAAGTGTCCTTGGTACGGGGAGGTACAGGAATTTGGTGGGCGGCAGGTTTCGAGCTGGAAATTTCCATGAGGGAATGCACTTCTATATTAGTGAAAGTCTGAGTGAGATAAGACACTTGCTTCTAGACCGTAGGCGGCATCTGGCCGTTAGCAGAAGAGCTATTGCTTATTCCAGGGAAGACTGATGGCGAACTCGAATCCAAAGAGAAGAGAGTAGCCAAGGAGGACAAGGTTCTAGTGACTCGGAGAGGGAGAAGGAAGCAGACCCACAACTGCCGAGGGGTGACTTCCAGGCTAAGCCGAGGCATAGACGAGAAGGGAACCTAGATGACCATCGAGTACAGCCTATATACTACTAAGGTGCAGTCGATCCCTTTTTTCTTTGAAGTGTATAACTTAATCTTTTACTTTCCTTGCAGGTTCTATATGTATGATATGTTCCGTAAATGTGCATGTGCCATTTGAATAAAGTATTCAGCTTGTTGTAAGTTAGCATGTGTTATGTGTCTTTGCGTAGAAGTATAGCCTAGCCTCTCTGTCAGAGTTAATGCGACAGGAACCGGAGTTAATCCGGGTCAGGTAAGTGATAACTGGATAAGAAGGAAATGAGCCCCTTAAACTGGGGAACAGGTTGTGCTCCGCTACTGGTCTCTGTGTGATCTGATATATATATAGTAATCCTAATTCCCCTGTCGTGTACCACAATAATAATAGGATAAACTCGTGCTAAGGCTGCCGAATGGGTAGGAGATTCTGGGTCTAACAAAGGCCGCGAGACTTTGTGTGTCGCTGACGAATGGGTAGGAGATTCTGGGTCTAACAAAGGCCGCGAGACTTTGTGTGTCGCTGCCGAATGGGTAGGAGATTCTGGGTCTAACAAAGGCCGCGAGACTTTGTGTGTCGCTGCCGAATGGGTAGGAGATTCTGGGTCTAACAAAGGCCGCGAGACTTTGTGTGTCGCTGCCGAATGGGTAGGAGATTCTGGGTCTAACAAAGGCCGCGAGACTTTGTGTGTCGCTGCCGAATGGGTAGGAGATTCTGGGTCTAATAAAGGCCGCGAGACTTTGTGTGTCGCTGCCGAATGGGTAGGAGATTCTGGGTCTAACAAAGGCCGCGAGACTTTGTGTGTCGCTGCCGAATGGGTAGGAGATTTTGGGTCTGAGATTGCGAGGCTGTGAGGTCTCCATATATATATATCTATATATATATAATAGGAATTCCCTGTCCTTAGGTGGTACGTATATATGTGGTTATTTAGGTGTAAAAAGGCCCTAGGGAGGGGGTAACGTTCTGCATTTGGGTTAGAAGGGCTCTGTAGAGCAGGTTCCACCCGATCCAAAAACCTAAGCAGAACAGATACCTGGTGGCGTGGTCCACCACCACCAGTATAAACTTGTGCCCTGATGCTGTCTGGGGTTCCATTGGTCCGACAATGTCGATCCCCACCCGTTCAAAGGGTACCCCCACCACCGGCAGTGGTATGAGGGGGCTTTTGTCGTGCCACCTGACTTACCACTGGCTTGGCAAGTGACACAGGAGCGACAAAACTCCTTCGTATCTTCGGACATGTGGGGCCAGTGAAAGTGTGGAACAATTCTGTCCCAAGTCTTATTCTGGCCTAAGTGACCTGCAAGGGGAATCTCGTGGGCCAAGGTAAGAAGGAAACCTCTCAGAGACAAGGGGACGACCAGCCTCCTGGTCGCGCCAGGCTTGGGGTCTCTTGCCTCGGAGTACAGGAGTCCATCGTCCCAGTACACTTTGTGGGTACCTGTGGCGTTCCCTGCAGCCTCAGCAGCAGCCTGCTGTCTGAGGGGTTCAAGTGAGGGGCAGTCTAACTGTGCCTTTCCCAGGTCTTCCCTAGAGGGTCCCCCTGAGCCCAGAAACTCAACCTGACCAGGTTCAAGCTCTTTTGGCTCAGTTTCCCTTAGTTCTTTAAGGTCAGCCTCCTCAGAGACTTGATCCACGACCTGGGGCAAGGGGGAAGGCGAGGCCTTACCCTTACTGCTCCTTTTCTTGGATGGTGTCTGGTCCGTTCTTCCAGGATCCAGCACCTGTTCAGTGGGGCATCTTTTGGCCTGTGACCTGGTCACAGCAAGGACATGTGCTGGCAAGCCTAACATTTCCATGTGAGTCATCTGCTCCACTTCTGACCATTGTGACGTTTCCAAATCATTGCCCAACAGACATTCTACGGGGAGGTCTGAACTAACCACAACTTTCTTCGGGCCACTTATCCCTCCCCAGGAGAAATCAACAACTGCCATACTGTGATTGGTAGTGACATTGCTGGCATTGGTCACTAGGTAATCGGTACCTAGCATGATCTGTCCAGGGTCCACAAAGTTAGGCGTCACCATGGTGACACTGGCACAAGTGTCCCTGTAGGCCTGAGCCACTTTTCCATTGATCAAAGGTGTCTGCCTGTATTTGCCCAAAGTATTGGGACTGGCATCAGGGGACATATCCATATCCCCTGTACAGACAAGGACGGCCTGAGTGAGCGTGCCAACTAAGTCGTCACTCCCCTCAGTTCCCAAGGTTAACCCAACTAATGCCTTGGGAGGCGCACTACCACTGCTGACTGTACTAGGGGGTGCAGGTGCCTTAGGGGCTGCAGTGGCAGGAGTTTGCCCTCCTTTCTTGGTGCACTCACTAAACCAGTGAGTCTTACTTTTACAGTATTAGCACCACCTTTTTGACTGGCCTTCTGGAGTCTTCTT
Organism: Triturus cristatus; assembly: GCF_964204655.1. Taxonomy (NCBI): domain Eukaryota; kingdom Metazoa; phylum Chordata; class Amphibia; order Caudata; family Salamandridae; genus Triturus; species Triturus cristatus. The sequence goes on from NC_140592.1 coordinate 467,158,873, forward strand.
TTTCTGCTGTGAAGCCTGACCCCCACCCTCTTTGGTTTGTTGGGGGCCTGTCGAAGACTTCTGGTCATTTTGTTCGTTCTTGTTACTACCCTTTTGGTCTGCTTTCTTCTGACCACCCTGGTTCTGAGTCTGGTTCTGCTTGACCCTTGTTCTGACCCATCGGTCTGCCTTCTTTTCCAATTCTTGGGGAGAGGTCAGCTCCGAGTCGACAAGGTGCTGATGCAACAATTGGTTCTGACAGTTGTTTAAAATCTGTTCTCTCATGATAAGATTGTACAATCCTGTGTAATCAGTAACCTTGCTACCCAGCAACCAACCTTCTAAAGCCTTAGTGGCACAATCGACAAAGTCAGTCCAATCCTGAGACTGAATTTTCTGGGTGTCCCTGAACAGCACCCGGTACTGCTCGGTGGTTAAGCCCAACCCATCAATCAGTGTATTCTTCAGGACTTGGTAGTTGTTAGCATCCTCAGCTCTCGTAGTGAGGAGCTTGTCTCGTCCCTTACCTTCAAAGGAGAGCCACAGTATATCTGCCCACTGACTTGGGGGGATGCACTGGACAGTGCAAGCCCTCTCCAAAGCAGTTATCCACTTGTGGATGTCGTCCCCTTGTTTAAAGGGGGGCACTATTTTACTCAGGTGTCTAGTATCTATACCCCTGTCTTTCTCTCTAATGAGAATGCTGCCACCAGTGGGATCTAACCCACTCAATTTCTGCTCTCGGGCCAAGGCAAGTCTTTCTTTGGCGAGGGCAAGTTCTTCCCGCTCGATCCTCAGATTGACTTCCCTCATCTTCGCGCTCCCTTCTCTGAGGGGACGTCATTCCTCTCTGAGAAGATGCCTGAGAAACATGTGTTCGAACAGATCTGTTAGAGCCTCTCGAGAGAGACCTAGCTCGTCCGTTCCCAAGGTTACGCCTGCTTGAGCGTGGGCCCGGGGCTCCCCCAGTTCCATTCTCATGCCTGCTTAAGTTGGTCCTTGTGAGCCTACCGACTACTACGGGACATCCGTCTGCCTCGTCTCCTGCTAACTCTTCTTCCTCTTCCTCCTCACCATGGAGGTTGAGGTCAGGGTCACCAAGGGTTCCCTCTAAGGGAGGCATGTTCCCATCAGCATTGGGGGGGCCTGTGTTAGAGGACCTCCTAGCATCGTAAGTCTCTAAGAGACCTATCAGAAATGTGATGGTAGGGTTAGAACCCTGGTTTAGCTTCCTGGAGGCACACAGCTGTCTCATCTCCGTGAAGCTAAGAGCTGCATATCGTGACATGACCTGTGGAGGGTCAATGACCACTAAGGGAGTCTCTGCAGACTCTCCGTGGACCGACAACCTTTCTAGTGAGGTGTAAGTGATGCACCTACCTACACTATGTGTTTACCTACTGATCCCTTGCTAAGAGTTGTAGTCAGGGTGTGCTAAGCCCTGTTACACTACAACAGCTGGTTCAGTAGAACTCAGAGTATTCTAAGTTAAGTTATATGTACCTGGGTACTTATGTGATCTTTCAACTTGATGTTCTTAGGATACGTGTGTGGTAAAACAACAGCAAGCTCAAATCCCACCCGCTGCTCACCAATGTGAGAAGTTGGCCTGATATGTAGTGCTCACTATTCTAGTGATCACTGTGTATCATTCCAAACGACCCTTATTGATGATTGGTTGTAAGTCAACCTTATAGACCAGCTATCCTAGTAGCGTGGACACAAGCAGTCTTCAGGCTAAACTCTAGAGGGCGTGTTAAGCCTGCTGTTTTACCACCACATTTACCCTTTGAACACCACGTGAAAGGACACCACACAAGTTGTTATGAAAATAAAGGATATTTATTTGTAACAAGACTACCCTGGCTCCTTATGAGTCAGGGAGCTAAGCACACTACAAAACTCTTAGGAAAATACTTCTGGTTGCACAATTTACACAAATGCCCGAAGGGCACGAAACCATTTACACTGCAAGTGGAATGGGAGAGGTTAGAGTCTAAAGTTACTGATTCCGGAGGAATCCGATCAGTGGGACTAAACGAAAAGGGAGCTGGACACTTGTAGAGTGAACCTACGATGGAGCACCGAGATGCTCGAGTTACCTAGCCCAGAGGCTGCGGCTGCGTGAGGTTCAGCAAGATGTCGGGAGTCCTCGTTGTAGTCTCAGGAGCCTGAAAGAAGAAGTTGCTGGCAGGCGACCAGTGTCGATGTTCAGCGAGATCCAAGCCTGGATCGGTGATGAAGGAAACCTGAAAGCAGAGGGGACTCAGTTCTCAACCGCTAGCCAGCGATCGTGTGGGTACCAGGAAGGTACCGGATGAAGTCACCTCGACCAGGTGAGTGGATGACGTTGGACTCGGCTGTTCCTCGGACCAGGAGGCGCGGCGGCGACCAGGATGGAGGGCGAGCTGTCCCACGAAGGTGTCTGCTGTCGATGATGCTGGGCCCAGGAGTGGGGCAGCAGGTCTTGGCAGTGGAAAACCCACGCGGTGGAGTCAAGATTGCGTCTGGAGTGGACCAGGAGGGTCCGAGGTACTCCTCTGTTGAAGGGGAGCAAGAGCCAGTCTGGAGCAACCAGACCAGTGATGAAAGACTGTCGTGGTGCGTCGTGAAGAGGGCCACAAGCCGGTCGGCGAGTGGTCGGACAACGCGGTGAGCAGCAAGGAGCAGAAGGGCCCCCACGCAGATCTCGTGGATGCTGGGGAGGCAGACTTCGGTGCTGGAGCCGCTCAGGGTTAGGGCTTCTCAAACCCTAGGTGCACTCACTCGAGGGTCCCTCGGTGGGCGTGCTAGATAAGCGTCGTGCAGGTTCTGAAGATGGCCGGTCCCGCAGGTCTCGTCACACCTACGAATCTCAGCTGGGCTGACGATGTAGGTAGAGGTCAGAGATGGCAGGGAACCCGGGTCTCGTCGAGCTGGGCAGTCTTGATCCGTGGGAGAGACGTACAGCAAACCACAAGCGCTTAGGTGGTGCCTGCTGGTGCAGGGTGGCTACTCCTTAGCCACAAGGGAGAGTCTTCAGAAATAGTCAAGAGTTCCTTTCGTGGAAAGTAGTTCAAGATTCAGAATTATCCAATTTGGGAAGGGGACTCGCTCCTACCTTTATTCTAGGAAAAGGGGGCTGGCCCGTGACTAGGTCCTACCTATGGGTGGGGCCAGGAGGGGGGTGGTTACACCCCTATCCTTTGTCCGGCTTTGCCCCAGCTCAGGGGCAGGGTTGCCCCCGAAACTGGTTTGAGCCAGGCTATGCACAGTGAGCACCGGGGTGCCACTTGCAATCACCTTCCTTTCAGCCCTGCCTACCTGGGATACACAAACCCTGTCTGGGATGGTGCTAACACCGCCCTCGACAGGAAACCCTTTGTCCAAGCTCCCCTCGCTGGAAGGTCTCCCAGCAGCAGGAGGTCAGACTTGTGTCTGGTGGCAGCATCCATATTGTGATGCTGAGGCTTGAGTCAACTTTAACCGGGGTTCAAGGTTACTTCCATGTCGTGCCCCTCTAAAAGGGGGGAATGCTAACCCCGTCGCCAGAATTGGCGAGGGGTTCGTATTCCAATTCGTTTGACACCGTACTCGACATGTGTGGGTGGTGCGATGCCAGAGGTAGCAAATAACCGCGAGGATTATAATGCATTTTAAGGTAGTTGACACGCGTCACCATGGAACGGCTATTAGGACTTGGTTCCGCAAGCCGTCGACGGGCTCAGCTCGCGCCAGAGCACCATCCCACATGATTCCCCGCACTCTGCCTTCAGGATTGATAAGGCCTGCCATAGGAGTGACTGATAGGAATCCATGTGTCCATTTTAGGGTTAGGTATAGGAATACTACACCTACAGCAACGGGTGATTACACCACCTTGCCCCAGCTGTCGTGCAGCCAGTTGTGTCAGATTTGGGCGGCCATCCAGGGGTGGCATAATACATGCTGCAGCCCCTGGTAGGCCCTGGGTACACCGATGCCCTGGATACCTGTGGTATGCTGAGACAGGGACCGACAGGGCGACCCAGTTCCAATTAGTGGATGCACCTAATGTACATGTGTGTTAATTTCGAGAGAGAACAGCTAGGCTGTGGGTCTGACTGGCAGGCCCACAGCCAGGGAAAGTCGTAAACCAATGAAGCAAAAAGCAAAAAATCTGGGTGATCATAGGATTGCAGACCCTACTCTCCTACAGTGACATCACTTTGTGTAGTGTCAGGTGACTCCAATGCACATAGCTCATGCTAATCAGCCACCAATTTTTAGGTCTCGCTTAGAGCGCAGCACGCATGCGCTGCTCTAGGAGAGGGCTCTTGGAATCACTTCAGACTTCCAAGAGCCTTCCCTGTGTGGGTGTGCCTCCTCCCACACATCTCATTGGCCTTTGCATGTGACTTTCAATAATTGAAAACACGCAAATGGCAAAAGACGGGTGCTTGTCCCGCCTCTCCTCAAAACTTGCCCTCCTATGGCTTAGGGGTCTCGGGAGCGCGCAGGGTGCCATTTGTTCTGGATCAGATTTCGATGGCAGCTGCATTCCTTACAGTGTGCGCGCACCACTCCCGGGCTTGTTTTTCATGCTTTTTCGTGCTGGCTCTGTTTGCTTGGCTTTGGCTGTCTGCAAATCTGACGTGCTAAGCATTTGGGGGATGACATATATCATGGTTCCTAAGGTTTGTGAACTGCAATTACGGAGATATGTTAAGCGCCTCATGGGCAAGCACCAGATTTCTGGGATTTGTATCACGGGAAAAGAAAAACAAAATCGCTTATGTAATGCACGCCAACATCTGGCGATGCGCAAAAGGGAAATGTTAAAGTAGTAATAAGGGAAGTTGCATTGTCTTTGCGATATTGTAGAAAGAAGACAAAAAAAAGTCTGTAAAATCGATATCCACAAAAACCCTAGATGGCCTGAAGCAAAGCTATTAAACAAGCCGAGGCATGTACATACATATCTTTGGTGTGGAAGTTTAAAAACTAAAAAAATAAATCAACTTTCCTCATTATGGTGTCACTTTTATGGAGATATTTTAATTGACAAAATTCCATTTATCCAAGTCTATCACCACCTTGGGACAGACTGAATAAAGTCAGTTCTGGGTATTCTATGAACCCGACTGGAGTCTCACAAATGGCAGAACTTTCTATTCCCTTGTTTTGTGTTCTTGGTACAGCGCTGCGAAGACTCCTGTTTGAAGGGTAGCGCTGCATAACAGTTCAAAAAGAATACCATTCATTCTCAAATGAAAAAGGTGTGTGGAAGGGCCCATGACATGGAGGCGTGATAATAACTTACGCGTGAGGCTGCTTGCCTCGCCTCATGTTTGCTGCTGTGCCCTGCGAAAGCAAGGGAGGGTCGCAACTGACACTGGGAGAGTACCAGAGGGTGGGGGTGCTGGCTGGCACCCGCAGGCGGCCGCCGCAGAGCCACTGGCGGGGAAAAGAGCCGCTTTGGAGGCATGAGGCAAAGCGCACCTGAGAGCGTGAAGCGCTGATTACTGGACGGAGGCGGCACACGAAAACAAGCCCCCCAGTCGGTGGGAGCTCAGCCGTGTGCGCACAACTCCAGCAGAGACTAGGTGCCCACTGCGGGACCTGCAGGGAGCACAGACCCGCAGAGCGGGTCAAGAGTCTAGGTGGGTCTGTCGAAACGAGACCCCCAGTCAGCGAGAAGAGAACCCTGTCTGCGGTACAGCGCCAAGTAAACCTACAATGGGGCTGGAAGTTGAAAATGCCAACGGAGGGAGCTCTGCTGAACCCACAAGCAGGGGCTAGAACAGTAGGGGGGCTGGGTCGGTTAGGGTACACTCGTGCTCTGGTGGCAATGGTTACCAGATGAGTCCAGGTCACCCGGGACCGTGCTCCAGTCCAGGACTTTCCTTTTAGTAATCACTGTTTTCAGGTGTGTTAGTAAAGTTGCTTGAGAGGAAACGCTTTCCCAAAATGCATTAAGGTGTTTAAGAACATCCTAGGAGTAGGAAACGGTGTTAATAATGGCATGGACTCACCTGGTAACCGAAGTGAAGGTGTCTGCGATGGCGTGCATGTGTCTGCTAGCACATGTACTTGGAACTCCGCTGCTTCTACAGGGGTTGGTGATGGACTCGAGGGGTCTGTGTTGGATATATGATGTACATTGAGAGGGGGGCGTGAGTTTCAGACTCTGACGCTTGCTCTGGGGGCTATCGTGGCTGAAGAGGTCTGTGCAGGATATGTACACTGTACTCTGATGCTTATGGTGGGCTGAAGGGGTCTGTGATGGCATACACAGGTGTGACGGATAACGTACTGGGGCTGTGGTGAGCTGAAGTGGTCTGTGATCGTATCAGGTCTGTGATCGAACATGTACTTGCTTGGAACTTTCATGCTTCTATGGGGGGGGGGCTGTGATGGGCTGAGGGGTCTGTGTTGAGATACGTGTGGGGACAGGTACACAGGACTCTGGCATTTGTACTGGGGGTTGTGATGGAAGAGGCCTGTAATGGGATTACTGACATACATTGAGAGGCGTGTACTTCCGACTCTGACACATGTACTGGGGTCTGTGAAGGGATACTGGGAGGGACGAGGCATGAACACAGGACTGTGGCACTTGTACTGGTGCTGTAGAAGTTGTGCTGGTGGCTGTGGGTCAGCAAAAGGGGGTCTGTGATGGATCACATAGAGTAAAGTTGTACGAATCATGAGAGCTGTGAAAGGGGTGTGTGGTTGTATTATTTAAATAATATTACTATAGTGTTGTGAATGTAATTTACGGAGGGCTATGATTTGAGTGTGTGTGCGTGCAATTGTGCCAGTGTATGTGCTGGTGACTGCGAGTGTCATGTTCCCTGTTCTGATATGGCTGGAGCGCGAGGTGTTGTGTGTGCGCGCACGCCAGCTCTCTTTGATGAACTCGACTGAGCAGGTCGGCCGTCTAGTCTTCCTAGACGGGGCCTGCCTCGCATCAACAGCTGACCGGCACTTCCGGGGGAGGACCTATATTCGAAGCGAAGCCGCCGTATTCGGCGCTTCGTATTGCCGTACTGAGCTTCGCAGGAGCGAATGCTCTATCCGCAACCGGACTTCCTCCGGACCGCGCAAGGGCGCCTACAGACCCTACACTCGCGGTTTGTGCAAGGGCACAGAGCCCCGTTTTTTCCAGCTTTGCAGCGCAGGAGCGCTTTCAGTGGCACTCGCGACTCGTGCAAACGCACGGAGTCGCACTCACATTGTTCCAAGTGGTCTTAAAGTGCAGGAGCATTTTTAGGGGCACTCGCACCTGCTCAGTTATTGATTTCCCCACTAGCGCAGGAGCGCTTTCCTTGGTTTCACGCGACCTGTGTGTAACACAGGGTCCTGTTTACTTTGCTTTTCCTCGATTCGTGCAAGACAAGAAGTCATTTCTTGCGCCACAGCGCCAGAAAGCGCAGAGGTGCTTTTGTGTTCCTTATAAACACACATTATTCTTTGGCAACCAGTGCAGGAGCGCAGACTATCATCCTTTGGCAACCAGCGCAGGAGCGCAGACTATTATTCTTTGGAAACCAGCGCAGGAGCGCAGACTATTATTCTTTGGCAACCAGCGCAGGAGCGCAGACTCGTCCCTTTTCACAGCAGCCCGTACAGGGGCAGGTGATTGCCGTTCAGCTACACATGGAGCAGTGGTGTTCGTGACATTTGCTTCTCTTGGGATCAGAAACTGCTACTGGTTTTCTCCACTCTATTAAGCTCTGCTTCTCAGGTGACTACATTTTCTTCTTCTATTTTGTGTCACTTATCCTTGTTACCTGTGTCTGGCGTGTATGCTACCCATCTGCTCCACCCCTTAGGCGGTGTCCACCACAAGACCCCAAGAGGATCCGAGGGCAGATCACTCCCAGCATCCTTCTACGCTGCTTACATCCTACTTTGGTTGCCTCCCCAATTCCCCTCTTCAGCCTAGTTAGCATTCAGCCCTGTCTAGGAGCCGGAGGGAGCCGGAGGTGGTTGTCCACGTCGTCTCTGCGGGATTACTCCACAAACAAACGGTAAGTGTTGTGGGGACCTGACAGTGAGATGTATGTCTGTACTAGGATTGGTGATTTATGTACTGAGACTGAAATGTGCTTGAGATTTTTTTTAATGGGAGTATAATTAAGGCTCCGGTTTTATGGAATTTGTTTTTTTAACATTGCCATCTGTATTTATCCATATTTATTTCTGGTCCATTTTATCAGTATTTATCCATATTTGTTGCATATTTCGTGAATACATGTGGTTGTAAAATTGTATGTTTCCACATTTATTTAACTGATAAACCTGCACACATACTTCGATGCCTGATATGTTTTAGAAAATTAAGCAGCCGAACATTTTAATAGCCCCTCAGGTAAATATTGGCATTATGCTACAAATGTATGCTGACATACAGCCATTATGTAAGGAAATCTCATTCTGTGTTTTTTAACTCCCTATTCTGTCTATCTGCTTAGCTATTGACTTGCAACTAATGAAAGACAGCATGGAAAGTCAAGCAAAAGGGCTTACATTTTTTATATTTTTTTCATTTTTTGAAAATAAATGTAGACAGCAGACTCATTGTTTTCTGTCCGTATTTCTTTGTAAAAATCAGAAAGAATTGCACTTGTATGAAGAAGCAGTTGACAATTTGTGAGCAAATTTTTGCTGTACTAATCCCAACAAAATAGTGATTTACCTTTCTTTAAAAGCCATTTGTTACAACATATAGGACTTTAAACAAAGAGTAAGAGGATGGATGAGCAGTCAGAAATGGCATGTATAACAACAAGAGTCGGATAAGAGAGGGTTATCAATACTTAGGAGAAAGAGACATATAAAGAACGTGCTGATGAGAAAAGGGGAGACAAATAAATACCACAATCTACGTTGCGAGTCAGGATGAGCATAAAAGCAACCTTGACACTGCTTAATGCCGAATATGATAAAGGGTGAAATCAGGGAAGTTAACCCCTCACAGAGGTTTAGATAGCCCCATGTGTTGTAAAGATATACAAGAATGTTTCCTATTCCAGAGAAGAATGATAGAAGCTTGTCGATGGCTACAAAATATTTCCCAGAATTTTTTTATAGGTAACATCATATGATACAAATGAATAATGGGAAGGAGCATTGTCTTAATTGTATCAAGGCAGTCCAACCATGACAAACATAATGATGACCAGCCCTTTGACAAGTTGGTGATTGTCGATGTTAAATTTTAATGTGTCCCAAAGATTATTACTAAACCAAACCCCCAGGCATTTTATTTTACCTGGGTTCCAAGACAAGCCCATTTCAGCAAAGGGGGTTTTGAAACAGAACTTTTTCAATGGCATCACTTCAGCTTTATCCACATTAAGCTGATAACCAGATACCTCTGAATATGCTTGTAACTCTTTAAAAAAATAGATGGAAGAGAAGATTTTGTCTTAGAAACCTAAATAAGGATGTTATCTGTGTATGCTGTAAATTTAATATGCACACCATTCAAAAGGAATCTTGAGATATCATTAGAGTGTTTTAATCGCTACAAAAAGGGGTCCAGTTGCAGAATAAATAACAGGGGAGATAAGGGGCAACCTTGTCGCATACCGTAATATAAAGGAAAGTTTAAAGACTAGACTCCATTAACTATGACAGAAAAACAGGGCAAAGAGTAGGGTTAGGAGATTAGTTGTAACAAGCATTGACATATCCAATAGGTCTCACTTTTGGGACCTTATAAGTATTTAGTTATGCAGCACATTATTCTTAGTGCGACAACATTAACTATTGCATGGCTAAACAATTATATGGTCCCAAAGGCGAGACCTATTGGCTTTGCCAATGCTTGTTTTGTTAACAACAGTGTCGCTCAAGCGAGAAGCATGCTGTCCTTTCCTATAAACTGGTTTATAAAAATTATCCAGCGGCAAATTTATATAAAGGGGAAACCTATGTTTAAATCTTGGCTTCAGTACTTATAGTTGTATACTGTTGGTCAAATTACTTTACAGTTGCGTTTCTCGTTTTCTTTGATCGTCACACATGAGAGCACGTTTAAGCAATCAGTTCGTGACATACACACACACAAATATTTTATATATGTTATGACTATAATGTTGCATGAACGTGTCCATGTTTAGAAACTTTAATTTAGAGCAGGAGAGACCTTTTCTGAGTTGTCGTGACCGCGGCGCATGGGTTGTAGAGCCCCGTTACGCAACGCAGTAACAAATATTTCCCCACTGCAGAATTTACTACACAAAGGACAGCATCAGCGAATAGTCAATCAGTAAAGAGACTCTATAGCTGTGGGAGCTTACCTGCTGGATCCCGCCCATTGACGTGTCTCTGACGTATCTGAGTCAACTAACCTGCCAGGGGACTTGTAGTCTCCAGAATTTAGCAGCTGATGAACTGGCTAGCTTTTCCTTAGCCAATCCTAAGCTTTCGTACAGTCTTCCGGGGCCCAGAACCAATCAACAACGAACAAGAACTCTCCAGCCAATCGCATGCCAAAACTTCCCATAAACAATTCTACCATTCAAGACTCTTTCAATCTACTGATTCGTCGTGAGTACCTCGGTGCCACTCTTGCGACTCTGGTCTTTTTCGTCTTAAAAAAACGCACATTATTTGATTTCTAAGCATACCACATCACTCTGAGTCTTAGAAAAAAGATATTCCTAGGAAATTCTGCACTGGCGGTCACCCGGAAGCAGTTTATGCCGGTAAGATGTTCTGTGGACTATTGCAGAGGGTTTGATGATACATTTCATGAAGGGGTTAAATGTTCGAGTTTATTAGGTCTGTTGGGATCTGGTTTTTGCTGCAGTGTTGTCCACTTGGATTACTTGTTTGGGTGGCATCGCACGTAGACAAAGCAAGCGTAGCACCTGCGTGTGAGCGGTGTTTCTGATTTCATCTCAATGTTACTTAATTTTACCCCTGCTCTGCCCCACCTCACACACTCATTCGGTGCTGAGATTCTGAGTAGTGCTTCTACGCTGGATGGGAGGCGATGCCACAAGAGCCCGTCAGGTCGCGGCAGGAACTATTTTCAACTGCAGAAAAAAGACATTTCTTGCTTCTGTTGAACAAATTGCCCTATTCGGATTTGATATTCTCGGAATTTAAAAAAGGCAAGAAAACAACAGAGTGGTGACAGTTAAAGGAACAAGCATTGGCAAAGCCAATAGGTCTCGCCTGTATGAGTTCTAAGTTCAATTGGCTTTGCCAGTGTTTCTCAGCCAGCCATGTCGCAACATGGCTGAAAGTAAAGAAAAATGCTCTACAAGACAGGCAAAGTTGACCGTGTCATAGCGCTTTAAAAAAAAAAAACCTTTTAGCCATGCTACACTAAAGCCTGCGCTGCTGTTTTAATAAGTCTAAAAAACACATTGACAATGCTAATTGATCTCGTATAGGCAAGACTTAATGGCTTTAAGAATGCTTGTTTCTTCTTGGTGTCTGTGACTGTGCTGCCCATACTTCAGAACTAATACCGCCTTGGCCAGCCACTTTTGAACGTTCGGGTCTGGGGAGGGGAGTGGTGGGGTTTTGCTCTCTGCTGGTTTCTTGCCCTTGAAGGGAACAGGGAAGGAAGGTCCGCCTGATAAACTTTACCCGTTCTCCGGCCTGCTCATGCGTGCTCGTGTGGCAGTTCATAAAGGCTGTGGCAGGTGGAGATTAACACTTTAGGCTCCATTTCTGCTGAATGAACGGTTTGCAGCATCGTGGCACGTAACATCCAAATAAATCAGGCACTGAATGTTGGAGACATTCCTGAAACCGTGGGGCATACAGTGTTTAGGTAGATGTCAGGTGGGGGCATACAATACCACAGCAGTTCCAGCTGAGTCCAGGAAATGTCATCAAACCACAGCAGCTTGTGCGGTTTTCATGCAGGCAGGCTGTACAATGCTACAACACGCCCTAACAGTCCAGGCGGGTTGGTTGGGCACAGGGTAATGTCAAAGTGGATGCACCTGGCACAGCAGTCACTGCATCTCTTGCGCATGGGGTTGTCCGTGACGCCCCTACTCCATGGGAGAGCAATCTGCATTACACCCGTAAACGCTCTACCTTTGAAGTCAGCCGAAAGCATACTTATTATACACTAGGCTTTCAAAGACACAGCCTGACGTTTGACCTCAGTCTTTGAATGCACAGTAAATGTGACGAGATGAGAGCTAGATTTACAGGCCTGTTTTCAGATAGGGAGCTTTCGTAAGGATACTGGTAAATAGGTTTTTGGCATGGGAGGGGTGAAGTGAACCTGGAGAGCCTAAGCCAGCAAATGGAAAAAGCTAGAAAACATGGGTGTTCAAATCACAAAGCTAATGGCAAGCAATTGGCAGAATGCATTCCCATGCCAAATTCTGAAACTCCCCAAGATGTCTTTTGCATACCACACAGCTGCACTGTCTAGTAGGCTGTGACCTAAAAATTCAACAGTCCAGAAATAGACTGCCGTTCCAAAGGACTAAAATTAAGGAGTCCAGCACATTTTGGAAGCTAGTTGATGACCTTGAAAACACACTTACTAGGCGTGCCAGTTGTGTTTATATTGGTACCTAAAGATATGTTTCACAATGTGAGTGTGCAGGGAGAAGGCAGCGGTGCCTTGGCGAGTGGGCCATTTGAGCCTCTCCCTTGTCTAGACAGCCCAGCTAATCTCTATCACAGCAATAAGGAACTCAATTGGCGTCACTTCCCATGTCGTGGGGAGTTTTTTTGGGAGGCCAGTTGTGTGAAGCACTAACACCTGAGGTGGAACCTCCTTCTGTGCAAGGGTTTCCAGCTCACAGAGTAGCTGGGGGTTGAGACATGAAATAGAGTGGAATACAACAGTACCATGTAAGTTGGCAGGCCTGGTACCCTGTAACAGCATAATTATGCTTTATATGCAGTCGTTGTAAATATTGGGGCAGAGTCACATGTACCTATTTAGATTTTGGCCAAAGTCGGCTATAGGTGATTCTGTAGCCTAATATAACTTTAAGACTTTTCTTTAATTATACATGCACATAGAGGGGATTTGGGTCAGCCCTCTCTTTCCATGGTTAAACTGTCATTCATTTGTGAATACAGCACCAGGCAATGGGCTCCCCAATCATTGTCAGTCTTACTTCTAGTATTTTTCTTTCCCACAGTAAGAATATTTTCTGTGCTTTGCATTAGCACTAAATGCGTTTCTATACATGGTCTGAGTACATCTGATTGCTAGGAGGCACCTGTACTGTTCTAGTAAAATTATATTCAAAGATAGGGCCTTTGTTTTTTAGTTTTATTATTATTATTATTATTATTATTATATTTTTTCCTTTCATTGCGAGCACGTGCCTGCTAGGTTTAGTCAGAACATTTTATTTTTATTTGTTATGACATATATTTACAGTAAAAACTAAAAGGGAAACCGCCTGTCAAAGTCAAACATATTGGCTTAATCGGTGTTTGGGTGTTGAAGGTTTCTTTCTCTTCAGCCTAATCTGATTGTCACTATGTGTGAGTGTAATAGCTTCCCAGTATGCTCACACATTTATGGTGCTGACATTATTTGTACCACTAAATCCAGAGTGACCCCTTGACTGAATGGCATGCTGTGACCAATGTTCCTTCTAATTATTTTTATGTGTGCAGCAATATTCCGTGGGCACATTTGTTCTCAACAGTGTGGGCATGAGCCAATATGCATGCAATCTTGATAAGTTTAAGGTGTGGGGGAGGGTCAGAGTTATGAGGTTGTAGGGGGCCAACCAAGATCCCTACTAAAACTATTGACAAAAGAGAAATGCATCGCTCACAAGACCATGCTATTAAATCATATATGGCAGTGGGTATTCTGAGTCTTTCACAGCTAATTGCAAAGTATCTTCAGATACATTTATCTAAGATAAAGCTAATTCATTGCGGTCACAGAAAAATCACGTGCAGATCTCGCCAGTGTAATAATACAATTTAACTTGCAGCTACCTATATCTATCTAGGGGGTGGCTCAAACTGGCATACATTACATCAGAGTGGTTTGAAATCCAAATATAGGGAAATGTTTTTGCCTTGAGCAAATCTATGCTGATTTACCTTTACTGTCGCCTTGATTCTAATAACAAATGTAAAATGTTTTCCTGCCTTGGCCTGTGGGGTAGTAGACGTCTGCGACAAGCATGCCTAGAGCAGTCCCTTCATCATAGATTCATACTCCACTTTAACTCGATTTTTAAAGGATTCATACCAGCAGACGTGCTGTAAGGTCTTAGTCGATGCACACCATTGTCCTATTCCCCACTTTTCATGACAATAAGTTGATGTGTGCATAAAACCGTGCCACAATGCCGCCTACTGGTGGAGGGGGAAAGTTAAAAACTCCTTGTCCTTTAGACCTTTGTTTATCTAATCAGAAAAGCACACCATTAGTCAAACACGAACTACTGTTCAAAAGCCATAAATAAAGTCAGTCAGTCAAACTTTATTCGGTCGATTTGACCATCAAAGTATAATGGGTACAGAATAGTAGTTTCACCAACACATACAATGATTACTGATGTTACTATACACAACATTAGCTGGCAATAAATGCATTGTCCCAAGAAGGTTAAAAATGGATAAAACATTGCAAATTAAAAAGAGAAATTAGAACTTGTCGATAAACATACATTAGCAATAAACAATTATTAAAAACATGCAACTAATGTCTAATAGGCGCAGTTTCCTTGGATCAACTGAATAGCTCCTTTAGTTGAGTCGACTAAGCTTAAAAATATCATAATAAAAGGAAGCTTAATTTTGATAAGGTTAAGCGCAAAGATGAGCACCAAACAGTGTTCTCAAACATAAAACATCAGAGTGGAAGATGGAGAAGAAAAGTGCTAGTGCTTGTAATACAGGGATACCACTGTACATACTTGTTATTTAGCTAGTACAAATGCAGCTTACAGTGTTTTACCCTAATAAAGGGGAAACAACTGCGCAAATAAATAGGGCATATATACATAATGGAAAGGTCCGCTTCGTTTCCATAGCATCTAAAGCCCGTAGTACAACTTGTGAACATTTACTTTCGAGACCACAGCCATGATGACAAAACTACAGATGCTAGTGCTAATGGTGTAACATACTCTAACTATATCTGTAAACTTAAAGGGCCGGGTGAAGTTAGAGAGCTACAGTAGGTAGTTTAGGTATTCTTCAGTCTGTCTTCTCATAAGCCACATTTTCCCCAGAAATGTGTCCACTGCACAAGCTAATAGTGGCCTAGAGTCTGTTTTTAGAATACGTAGCACCTTTTGATGACATCGGGTACCCATCAGCCTAGAGACGGGGGGCTAACCACTTGAGCCTTGGGGATTTGTACAGTGGGCATGCAAAGAAAACATGATTAATCGTCTTATGAGCCCCTGAGCAGTGGAGACAGCAGCGTAATGAGTCATCAAATCCCCGCTGCCAGCCAGCTGTATATGAATTCAGTGGGAGAGTACCAAATCT
Source organism: Triturus cristatus (assembly GCF_964204655.1). Classification (NCBI taxonomy): domain Eukaryota; kingdom Metazoa; phylum Chordata; class Amphibia; order Caudata; family Salamandridae; genus Triturus; species Triturus cristatus. Next base: position 467,174,284 of record NC_140592.1, read on the forward strand.
GAATTGTATTTATAGCTTTCTATAATTTGGGATGGTGATTACCTCCATATACTGCTCAGATATACTAAATAGCTTGGATTCAAGAAATTCTGTTGTAAGGCGGCCACATGCCAGTGATACATTTCTCTGGTCTACCCAATTCCAATAACAGGTCTTGATGCAGTGCCTACTAGGTAGCAAACTAATATCAGACTCAGCCCAGAGATTCCCCAGACCAACCGCAGAGAGGGATTTTTGAATGTTACTAATCCACCCCATTTTTTTCTAACGGTCTATGCTACAAACTTCTTCAAGGGCAGCCACATAGTGGATAAGCTCAGGTGATTTTTTTTCAGACGTAGCCAAAAAAGAATGGGGCGTAATCTGGCTCTAGTAGTACTGTCTTCCAGGCCAGCATGGAAAAACAAAAAACTTGATCAACGGTGCTCAGTTTCTTCCTTAACCCCACTTGGTAGGGTGATTAGTATGTTGTTTTCCTCCATCCAATCTGTGATTTTGTTTAATAGAGCACGGGAAAAAACTTTCTGAGCGGCATCAATTAGGCTGATTGGTCTATAGTTGGAGGGTAGTGAATGATCCCCCTTCTTGAATACTGGTATAACTTCGGCTCCCCTCCACTACGGGGGTATCCGAGGCCCTGCGGTAATTCCATTTGCTAAAGTCAGAATATGGTTATTCCAGTTCGGTATGTCGCTCATGAAAACATCTCCAGGTATGCCATCAGGGCCAGATTCTTTATTTTTAATTATAGTGCAAATACCTTGTGTTATCTCCGCTGAGGAGAACAGATTGATACTAAGTTGGTTACTTCTGTGATCCATGAGGGGACCTTCCGAATATTCCACTTCTGATCCTGTATAAACTGCTGAGAAATGTTCGTACCATGCCGCTTCAGAGATATTACTCGTCGGTGGTTTGGATTTTTCAGCTTCGCCCCTCGTAACAAGCAGCCTGAACAGCTGGCAATCTTTCCTTTGACCGGCTTAATGACTTTTAACCCAGCGGTTTTCAGTCCACTCCTTTTTTGCTTCTGCCTGCGCTAGTTTGTATTGTTTCCTCACCATTCATATCGCCTCTACTTGGTTTGCTCTTATCACGGCTGCCGGCTCAAGCCACAGCTTTTACACTTTGGGGTGAAACAGGAGAAGTGAAAATTGTCTGGTGGCTTCTTGCCGCGAGACATTGGAAGAATGAAATGAAAAGCTAGCTCAGAAAACAAGGACGTGTGGGTGGTCATTATTGCTGAAAGCTCATCCCGTTTCAGTAGTAGATCCCTAAGAATGTTGGTACTGTTCAGAAGTGCTTGATTAATATCTTCCAGCTTACATTTCATCAATAGTCCACTTAAGACGCCTATTGTTGTTCGTGGAGCATACCTCCTTAGTTGCAAGCTTCGCAGCAATAGAGCATGAGTTCTCCATCCAACTACTGTTCATTGTAAGGTGAAGGGGGTTGTGATTACTATCTGTGGTTTCTCCAACAATCCTATCCAAAACATCAGGCCACAGTCTCAGATCAAGTAGTACACAGTCAATTCGGCTCACATTGTCCGTTCTATTGAATGTATTTGCCCACTTCCGGTCAGAAAAGGTGCGGCCATTGTCTGCCCTGAGACCGTACTCAAGAGTAAGGGCTTGAAGCTGTAGGGTAGTTTGGGTCCATTTTTAGGTCTCGCCTGACCCATTGCATGCGCTTGTCTGGCAAGTCTTATTGAGAGGGCTCCAAAAAGTGCTACCAGGCCAGCCTAGAGCTACAGTGCATGTGCGTGGGCGCACGCGCCGCGCTTGACGCAATTACTTTTAATTTCGCGGCTGCTTTGATGTTTGATCGCGATCACTTTCACTTTCCGCTTGTTAGGCCTTGCTAGAGAGAACTCTTACCACCCTGTGCTCATTTCATATATGACACACTGACACTTGGTCAGTTCCTTACAGCCTTCTTTAGACTAATTCAATCACATTTTGGACCAGCCCAGACGAATATTACTTCTTCACTGGGCAGCTCCCATTTTTATTGAGTAGCTATGCATGTATGACGTAGACTCGTGTCAACGAACTGCATAGAGGGACGTGCTCACGTTGATGCTTGCACGTGTGTTGCACACCAAGATCGACCTTTGCTCCATTCAGAAACACACTCACCTTAGGAGCCCAGTGTGCCATGCCACTACCAACCCATAGCATGCCACCTGCGCACAGATAACCTGATGCCAAGCATCCCAGCATGTTTTGGAGGGGTTCAGACAAATTATTAGTCGGGAAACGGGAAAGTACTTAAACAGACCCTCGGCCAGTATAAATGTTGCTGACCTGTCTTCTACACACAAAGGAGCTGTGCTATGGGATTGCTAAAGTACAGATTAACAAAGCATTGGCTTCATTGTTGCTGTTGCACATGCTCCTTTTCTCATGCATATCTTAATATTTAATGATAAAGAATGCTGAGGATATTGGTACAATATTTAATACTGCAAGCTGTTAATTTGTCAATCATACAGCATGCATGATTCTTTATAAATCAGTGTGATGTTCACATTCAATGTACTTAAAACAATTTGTAGTTTTAACATGGCTACCTAGTTATCATGCTTTCATGGTCTATCTTGAGCATACATGGTGCAGATGCCTCCCAGCAGACACCAGTGTATATGATGACCATTTGTAATGCAGTTTGATTTCTTTTATGCACTTGTGTCCCACTGCTTCCCTTGACTATGCCCCCTAGTGCCCCTTCCTGCAATGGAGGAACAGGGTCAGAGGAAGGGATGAGCCAAGCAACAGAGTCTAACTCTTTGGCCAGGGGCTTTGGAGCATCTGTCCCTCAGACACTGCACTGCCCACCATCAGCACTCCCGCTACATAGGTGTGTTGTGTTTTCACAAGTCTTGTGAACACAATCCAGTATAGTCTTCTTTGCCCTTGGGCAGGGTTGGACCAAGAAACCAACTTTGAGCAGAAGGAGGTAAAGCCCATTCATATAGTTTACTGTACAGTTTCATTTAGGAAAAGAAAATCCCTAGCCTACAAAAAAGCAGGAAAAACATGTAGCAAATGTTATAATCTGCCAGGATTAAGCTGGAATGGTTTTGTGCCAATATCTAAAACCCCATTCTAAAAACTACTCTGAAAATTTAGGAGAGCATATGGCTTTATGTCATGCAACCAAAACCACTGGGATTAATTCGGGACATTGCAAATAAAAGAGGTAGATGAATCAGACCTTCAGTTGATTGTGAAATACACAAGCATTCACTGGACGTCCCTAGATCTGTCAGCTCATGCAGTCTCACAGTATTCCCATGGTCTGAAATCATACAATTCCCCTTTGCCAGCTGATTTATGAATGTATTGGTGTTCATAGTCATGAATACCAAACATGCATGTGGGCACATTTCTTGCAGAACAGGAGACCGTGGAGAATTCTACAGAAGATAGCGGTCATGCACCATTCTCAGTAAGATAATCGGATCTGTAATCCACTATAGGAAGAAACAACATGCTGAGAAAATAAAAATTGGAGACCATGTTTGATGGATGTACCCATTACTGTCCCGGCAACAGGTGATCATTCACCTGGATTGCCACCCATTGACTTCAGATGGTGAAGTTCATGCAAGAAACTCGTATTTTTCAGAATCAGTTCACCTTTCAAAATTGCAACTTCTTGTACAGGAATTGAATCTTTAACTGTTTGAATTTCTTTTGGTGCCACATCTAGAGTAGCTTTTTGAAGCAGGTTCAAATGACGAGTTTGCTACTTGTACTAAATCAGGCCTGGTCCGCTTTGTCAGATGTAAAGCTGGAGACTCAGCTTTTGCTCCGAATGAGGTGACTAACTGAATTTAGCTGCTCATTTCCAAGGGTAACTCCAGAATAGGGAGAAGATTGTTCCTTTTACTTCTGTTGTTACACGGTATGTTTTATTTAGTCTGTAAGCACTATTTTTTTTTAATGAGTTTCTCGTACTGCAGGCACGACATGCTTTCCTGCAACATTCAGGGCGCCAAGTGCGCTTTCACTTTCCAAGCAGCCCAGGATAATTGCGGCTGGTTCTTTGCAAGGAAATAGGTCTTGCATTTACAAGAGTTTCAGCTATTGGCATTGTAAGTGACAATGACTTTTATTTATGTGTTAATTAGCAAAACATATAAATAAAAGGCATTGTCATTTATAATGCCAATAGCTTAAACTCTAGCAAATGCGAGACCTATTGCATTGCAAATGCATGTTTAATAGGTTGGCGATCAAGTAGAGGAACATGCCACATCTTATCTACCTTGTTGGTGTCTGTAGGATCATCTATACCCAGCGGTTCAAACGTAGTATTAAAATCTCCTGCTATTAGTAAAGGAGATAAGTACTCTCTTTCTTCAAGGCAATCTTCCAAGGCTTGTATGGTTGGTGATCTTGAACCCACTTTGGCGCCACGTGCATAGACATTATAAATGTCCAGCCCCTTGCAGTTCTTGCCCCTCAGGTTGATCGCAAGTATATCTGGGCTATTGGTCTTGATCACCCTGACGGCGCATTGCAATTGGATCTTATCCAGATCAGCAGTCCCGCAAGCGGCTGCCCCGGTCTACTTTTCAAAGCTGGGCAGCTTACCGTAACATAACTGGGGATAAAGATCAGTGCAGTTGCCCACATTTCTTGCAGGATGCAGATATCGAAGTGCTTTACGTACTGGACCCAGTGGGGGAGTTCTACCTTAGATCTTAAACCTGCCACATTCCATGTAAGTATACAGAGTTTTGACGTCGATTCTACTGGGCAGTTTCGGGTTGCCTGGGAATCCTCCATTATATTGCACATCTGTGGTGGAGTAGAGCATACTTTCTGGTCTAAACTTAGCAGTGGAGTAATGCCGATATTAGCTGATAAAGTATCTGGCAGCTCCCTGGTGGTAAGCTTGAACTTCAGTGGCAAGACACTATGTAGGGCCCCGGTCCGGTTGCACTCAATGGAAGATGGCAATACCTTGCTTGAGTGGCATAAAGTTGGGGGGTTTCCAAAGACCTGCTCCACCTGTCAATCAATTAGGGCCAAAGGTGAATCCATCCCCAACCGGGTATCGTACCTTCTATTTGCTTGAGTCTGGAACATGGCGGGGGGGTTATACTTCATCTGTATGTTAGTAGAAGTGGGTGAGCATGATCTCCCTATAAGATTATGAACCAGGGTCTCTTCTTTCAGATGTAATTCAATTGAATCGGTCGGCAAGGTGTTATGGTTTAGCCGTCTTGCCCGGGCGATGTCTTCTCTAATTACCGACCTACACTCTCTTGTTTTCCAGATCCAATGAATTGCTTTGTTAACCAAATAATTTTTGTCTTCGTGTTTAGCTAGGGATGGTGGAACTTTTGGTACATTGATCAAGAAAATGCTTTTAGAGAGAGGTAGGTCTCGATCATACCTTGGGCTGTGAGGATAATTTAACTCTGCTGACTATCATTTGATCCTGCTAACTTCCGAACCTTTGCCTCTACTTGCATTGAGTGCCACGTTTGTATGGACATAAGAGGGACAAGAGGTGCTGAGTTATTAGAAGGTTTAGGTGCAACACTGGTACCTTGCGTAGTATCCTGTCTCGTTGAGGGCTCGGTGTAAGAGGCCTCTCTAAGTTGTTCGTTGGTCATCAGTGTCTTAACTTGTTTGGTAAGTGCTACAATTAACGAGTTAAGTAGGGTGACTTTATCCCTGTAATCGGGGATGATCCTATGTGTTTCCAGCCCTACTGACGGATCCTCAGTTAAAACTCCCTCCCCTCTCTTATCTTGGGCCTCTATCACAGGGATCTAGTGTACTGTAACTTGGGTTACCAGTGAAGGTATCCTACCTTCTTCATGACCTCTTTTTGGGATTTCAGATAAACCATGTAGCAGAGAATAACGGTTAGTAGTAGAAACATTAAAGATGGTATTGCTTGAACCAGTATTGGCCATCTCTGCTACGTCTATAAGATCTTCACTTGAGCTTTTATCTGTCACCTCAGCGGATGAAAAAACTAATCCTTTATCACTAATGGTTTTTACTGAATCAAGACTGGGGCAGTTATCTAGCACCGATGCCATAGACGTTGCGCTACGCGTAGTGCGCCTAGAAAAAATGGACGGGATTATTTTAATCAGGTTAGAAGTAAGACTGGGGAGAGGGGGAGGGTTGGATACGCTAGGTGAATGCTGGGTATCTGAGACAGCTGGAATCAAAACCGGGTCTAATATGTCATGGCTTTCTACCAGAAGATCATTGATACGGTTAAGAACACAATTAGTAGCACAGAGTTTTTATGTCGCCTTGATTTTGCTAACTTTCCTGCGCGGCCCTTCACTCTTCCCACCCCCCTCTTTATCAACAGACTTCCTTTTTCCCATAATAGTAGATCAATAGGTGGCGGTGTTTTGATGTACAAATCAGAAAACAATCTAGTAAACCCAGACAAATAGTCTATATAGCCTTGATTGCACCAATAGGAAAAGAGAAGAGAATCAAAGAGACTCTGAGTCGACAGCTTGAGGAGGAGAGGCTCACTAGTAAATCTTAAGACTTAAACAGAATAACAGAAGGAGCACGACGAATCCTATATTATGTTATTAATTCACAGCTTTTGGATTATAAAAGAGTTCAAAGTCCCAGACAGTTCCAGCTGGAATAGGAGCGCAAGGACCGGAAGCCAAGGGGGTGGCCCTGCCCTGCCTCTTCCTGTCGATGACGGGTGCAGGACGGGCCCGGGCTTTGCCCGGCCGTGGCCCGCGCCACGGGATGACTTCAGCGCTTTTAAGCGCGATGGTGACTCATCCCTCCTGAGAGGCAGATGGCTTGTGGGACTTGAAGTCCCCCTTAGGAGCAACACGGCAGCAGCAACACGCCCAACAGCGTCCCGTGCCGCAGATGACTAAAGCGCTTTTAAGTGCAATGGTGACTCCTCCCTCCTGGGAGGCAGATGGCTTGTGAGGCTTGGAGTCCCCTCCGGAGCAACACGGCAGCAGCAACACGCCCAACAGCGTTCCCCCCCCCCCCCCCCCCCCCATATATTAAAGTCATTTGAACTTCGCAATGTCTTCTTAATTCCACAAGTAGTGATCAGCAAATCAAAATACAGTTGCCGAATTTTGCTCTCATGATCAAAGTTTCTACAGTGAATGTGTCTTAATCCAAAAACATTTTGCTAACAACAAAATTTAAGAGAGTCTGGCAAAAAAGTCATTGGCAGCAATATTCCTTGTCATTGGAGTCTGTAGTCCTAATTCATTTAGCTCGGTGGTTACGCCAAGACCAGTAAGTCATGACAGAGTTATCTAAACATGAGTGTGACGTCTCGTTCACTAGCCGCTTTGATGCGGCGCACTTTCCCCCGCAGTGTGGGCAAATTCCACGCGTGCCCGAAACGGACGGCCACTGGCCATCCGCACACGCCAACCATGACGTCGGATGACCGAGGGCCGTCCGAAGCATGGAAGAGGTTAGGAGACCTGCTGCTCATTCGTAGTAAGAAATGGGCTTATCACATTCAAGATGCTTTTATAACAAATGCTGCTCAGCTCTTTTGAGACTCGGATATCTTCATTTTGGGTTTGAGATATTCCTCTAAAACGTTTGTATCTGTTAGTTCAACCTTACTTTACCCTGCAGGTTGTATGGTTATTGTAGTTAGGATCTTAGTTGTCTAATATGTCTCTGCCCAGCTTGGACAACTGAAATGAGGTTTGTAGAAAACCACAAAGTAACAATATATGTCATACCGTTTTAAACTCTGCAGCTTAATATTATGGTGAGAATTTATTAAATAATTTGATGTTTTAAGCCAGTGTAAAAAAAAAAGTAGTTGGCACTTATGCTTACTAATTCTTATATGATATAATTTGCATACCTTGATTAATTCAACTTTGTAGTTTCTGTGATTTAATGATTGGCCTTGTACATTGTATCACAAGTTTTATGTTAGTTTGCTTAGTCTAACAATTTTCATTAATTTAAATAAATATTGATTGGGTTCGTGTTTTAAGATTATGCCGCAGTTTATACTTGTCTTCCATTCACTTGTACAATGGCATTTCATTAGCACTGCATATTCAAATTGAGGATGATGGTTTGCGTTTCAGTTGTTTGGCATACTTCTTAATTTGATCCATCACCGTTCTTGTTTCCGGTCCAGGGAAGGCATGGCTTGGCAGTTAGGGGTGGACTGTTTCCATGAGGCACAGGGTCAGACTGATTTGCATATGGCCATGTCTGAACTGGGGTGGCAGAGTGGGCTAAAGAACGGTGATGGATCAAACCCTGATCTGTTGACTGGGTGTGAGTGTTTGATTGGTTCTGATGCTCTGTCCATCACCACCCCCTTTTTGTACCTTCACGGTGATAGACAGCGCCATCTTGTTGCATTCTACTGTGCTGAGCATAGGTGAGTACCGTGTTCTACCAGAGTTTTCAATTTAACATTTTTACCTTAAAGACATATCAAATTCAGAATATTGACTACCACTATATGACACTAATTATATACCCCGATGGCATACTTCATCTCTGCATACCTTGACAACATAATGGTGTTCTGGAGTCAGTATTTTTGCAGGTCAAAATGACAAACTAAATAACGAAACTAATAAAATAAAAAATACAAGCTCCAATGAGTATACTTCGGTCCAGCAAGGCAGAGATGTCTATGACATAGAAATCTGTAAAGGAGTCATATACTCTGTGTCCCGAAGTAAACACTGCGCAGTCTTTAGCTCACTGTAGTTCTGTGAACCACTTTGTATCACAAATAACATAAGCTATTCAGAGACCACCTGTGTATGCACAGTATGGTATTGTTACCCTCAAAATCGTCCTACTTTTCCGTTTCTGCCCCTCCCTCTACCCCTTTACACCCCGGCATGTCAAAATTCCAGGTGTCTAAGCCAGTCACCTAAGGAAAAAGATGATATGGTTTGCTGGCTAAGCTGTGACTTTGGAACCTGAAGACGATGGTTCTGATGCCACCTCACTTGTGAATCATTTAATGTGTTATCTTTATGTCCCACTGGTTGTAAATATGTGTAAAATGTATTGCAATTTTAAATATGTGCAGTGCCCTCCACAGTCTTCTTACAAAATAAGTAAATCCCTAATTCAATTAAAAGCAATTCTGTTGCTGTCCAGCTTGATTTGCACTGCATAAATATCAATACATACATTGGCCCCAGGTCCAGCCCCGTTGAGTACCAGTCCTGATCGCATTCCATCCTTCTAAATAACATTATTTCAACTGATTTTGTTGAAAGTAACATGTTGTGCTCCCCTGTGTGCATGCACCCCAGTGCCTGCACGGCATGGACTACAGCAGTCCATGCCGTGCAGGAACTTATTTTGACTTTACCATTGCATTTTTAAAGTTCTTTCTTAATTCTTGATTTACCTTTCAAAGTTGCCAAGCAGCCATCCCTGAACAATAAATTAAAGATGCCGGACCCTCAGAAAAAGTTTTAAAAAAGCTTTAAGTAGGTGGAGCAGACGTTAAGGGAGATATGGCACGGTGCCACAAAAGGAAACCTAAAGTAGCACAGAGTAGATGGTAGACTAGCAACACGCACTTAAAATAAATAAGAATTCAGTTAAAAAAAAATATTTTTAAAAGCAGAGCGAAGGTGATAGGTGGGGCAGGGTACAAGGGCCCAAAACCGAGCAGCCTAATAGCAGTGTGCAGTTGCTGGGTACTTGCAAAAATAGAAAAAGAAATGGAACATGACTAATACGGGAGATGGACAATAAAGACAGAAACGGGTGATGCTGTCCTATTGCGTGCAGCAAGCAAAAAAAAGAGCCCCTCACATTAGCAATGGAAAGAAGGAGTCAACCAATCAAATTGATGGTAAATAAGCTATGCTACAGGAATGGCACAAACAGAAGAATAAGAATGAAAGCTATCAAATAAGATAGAACAGAAATCTACCCAATAATGATGAGCAAGGGCACTAAGCCCCCTATGGCAGTCTGTAGGTGGACTTAAAAATTAGCAATAACACGAAAAATAAAGGCGTGACCCACCAGCACTTTTACTGAAGTTCACTTCGTTTCAGGCAGCTGTGCACAAGATCGGTCTGAACTCCATCACTCCAAGTGTACGACCGCAAGCAGTTGAAGTGGACTGACCCATTTTCCCATGCAGTATGCAGAGGTGGGCAGAAACAAAATGTGAGTGATACTCAAATAGACCAATTGATGATGTGGCCTTAGTGAGAGCATCTGCCTGTAGCTAAGCATAGCTGAAGGTATTTTAATATGTTTTCTTTATAAAACATGAGGCTGTGGAATGAGCTAGAGGTGTAATATACCTGAACTAAAATGTTGTTGAATGCTTTTGTGCTGTGTAATCCCTTTAACAAGCAACATAATCTATATACCTATGTGATGCGATCGATTTGAAAATTTGACATTTTGGACTGCCCAGGTTACGCTTTCTCAGGAAGGAAGTTTTTGTGACTAAATTGATAGAGTAAAGAGGATGGGATGTAGAGGACAGTAAAAATTGGTCATCAAGGTATGCAATCACTCGTTTGGACAGTCCACATTCTGATAGGCTGGCTAGTAAAAAATACAATATTTTACAATATCATCTACTTTTTTTAATGTTAGATGTTTTTCTTGGTTTCAAAATTTTTAATTTGTTCCCATTCAACGCAAAGTAGGCTGGTTAAAGAATGAGGAATGTAGTTGATGCCTGCCTTGGTTGTAGGATTCACGTGTCTCAGTTAAACTATGGTAATAGTGGTGAGTGGTGTATCCTGTGCTGCATTACTTGCTCATTCATACCTGTAATGCTTTGAATTATGTTGAAGTGCATTGAGTGAGTGTGTGGAAGGACAGGCAGCTGCTGAGAGAGATCGAACTGGAAAGATGAGTGCTTCTTTTGGGGCGTTCAGGTAATTTAACTCGGAGTTAAAAAAGTAGAGTTGTTGCTGTCGTCCATCTGCCCACTGGCTTCTGTGCAGGACGCACCCTCCAAACACAATCTTTGTGACCAGGCTTACGACATACCCAGAGTTGCAACATGGCGCACCACTGTTGTCCTGTCTTGTCCGCTTCAGGTCATTCTCTCCGAAGAGGGGTGGGGCTGTAGGACAAGTGTGCCGGGAGCTAGCTGTCTAGGGGCGAAGAAAGCTAACTGGCCCGGGTTTAGAATACTCTGCGAGATGCTCAGGACAACGAGCATGCACCGAAAGCAGCCTGTTTTTGGATTGTAAAAAGGGGTTTCGGTTTCATAGTATTTTATATATTTTTTTGAAGTTTCAGTCCATATTTATCTATATTTATTGGTTCCTATTTTTATTGTCGCTTTCTTATGTTTATTTTTTTGGTGGAGCTAAAAAATATGCCCCTAGCCCATGAACGCGTTTTATTAACTAATAAATGTCCATTAGAATATGGATGTCTTTTCAAGGTTTTGATGCACTAAATCGTTATACACAATAAAACAATAGACTGACTTGAAAATGTAGCACTGTAGTCAGAACGTGTGTGCCCATCTGCAGCTCTTTAACCTTGGTTTTCAACAAAAAATTAAGAAAAAATTAAAATACATGCTATTTGCTGTCCATGTGCATAGATTGAAATATAATCTGCCTGCGTTTATGTGTAACATTCATGTAAAACGTAAAACTTCGAATTATAGTATTAAAATGAGTGTTCTAGACAGATTGCATCGGACAAAGGATGTTACTTATTTAGCGAGTCAGGAATGCTGGCAGGGGGAACTTCAGGTCCGAGCAGTTTATTGGATATATTTTGTGCCTGCGACGCCTGTAAAATAGCCCCACCTATGTATACTAAAAAAAATGTTTTCCACAAACTTTGTTGGAAGTTAACCTAATGTTCCCAGTTCGGCGTGTCTGGAATGCTGGAAGGAGTGTTCTCTATAGAAATGTTTCATACAACATTGATACAGACATGGGCCACTGTGTGAGATGCAGATGTTGGTTTCATGTACAGGCAATGGCGTTCAGACACAAGTTTTGTTTTACTCTATTTTGAGTGGAAAAATCTATTCCTGAGTTGGGGACCCCGGAATTAATATATAGAGTATGAATTTCCTTCCGCAGAAATGTATGTTGTTCCTGTGTCAGGAGATACAGATGCTGTGCAAGGGGGTGCATGGTAATTATACGTGTTCACGGATTCTTATATCCGTATGTCATTCTTTTTTCCAACGGCTAGGGTGTTAATTCAACAAATGTCAGCGGTGGTGGAGGGGTCATTGTGGTGACCCAGTGACCCCTAGAGACCTCACTAGCTTGATCGATTATCCCTACCATATCCCATTGAACAAAGAGTGAAAAGTACTGCAAATAAACCATACAGTACATTGTTTGGTACTACTACTGCCTTCATGCCCTCCGATACCAGCAATAGTAATGGCTGGAGTTATCCAAGAGTAAGCCAGGAGTAGCAGCGTCTGGCTTGTCTGCCCCAATCAACATTCCTGTTTAAAGCATTAGTTGCCTCCGAGAATGTCTGTCTTAGCACTCTACAGCGTGATTTGAAATTGGCAAGGGATTACCGGAGAATGGGGTAGAGGAGTTGAAAATGGGGAAACGAAGGGGTTTATGAGCAGGATCCTTTTTACAATATATTTTTAAGTTTACATGCCTGGAATTTCTTATTTGATTTGGTTGTTTATTTCAAATGCAGAGCTTTCAAGTATACAAAAGTAGCTAGTGCCAGATGTTATCTTTATTTTTTTATTTTTTATTTTTTTTTATTCCTCATTTACTGCCATGGTTCCAGACTACTGAAAGCCTGCTGCTTGGGTAACAGGAGCTACGGGCGCACCGTTGTGCTGGCGCAGCAATTGCTGGGAGGGCAAACGGTGAGAGATCAAATATAGAAGCCCTACAGCCACCGCGGCCGCCCTAACAGCTCAACCCTTGCTAGCCAGCTGACAGAAGTTAACCATCTTTGTGGTTATTCATGCTGGAAAGGATATGTGCGCCTGGGCAAGAGAAAGAGGGAGACCATCAATGAGACAGCAAGGTGGCACTATGGCAGAATAATCATCGGAGCTGGGGAAAAAAAAAAAAAAAAAACAGCAAGTTCAAGCAGTCCCATCCAGCATCTTCCAGTATTTTCTCCTGTCACGATTACCGGCCCTAGCTATATCTAGTTTAGAGAGCTGAAGCAAAGAACTACGCCACTCAAAAAAAGATGGTGGCGTAGGTTCTTTCCAACGTTTACAAATTTCTCTTCGAGCCGCTAACATTGCGTAGAATAGTAAGTTACCAGCCATAGATCGTAAATTGTCTACTGTTCCAAAAATTACAAGTTTCAGATCTATTAATATTGGACGACCCAGGCTGGCCGAGAGTTTATTGCTAATTGCATCCCAAAAAGGAGTTAAATGGGGACACTCAAAGAACATATGTGTATCAACCGCCTCCATAAGTCCACATCTTGGGCAAGCCACCGGGCCTCCGGCAGAACATTTCGAAAGTCTTTGTGGAGAATAATAAGCTCTATGTAAAGTGAACAGGTGATTCCTGCGAAGCCAAGCTGGTTTGACTAATTCCCACAACAGTTTACAGGACCTCAACCAGAGATCCACAACATTGGAGGCTGGCAGTGAAGAGCTCCAGAGCTGTTTTGGGAGATCAAAATCGCCGTCCATTTCGTCCAATATTAAAGAATACCATAGTGAAACCTCTTTTTTTGCAGGAGTCTGATCAACCAAAAGAGTTTCCAAGTGGTTTCCTCCCCCTAGAACAAACTTTTCAAGCCGTGTGGATCGTGATGTTACTGCTTGGGACCAACTTACTATTTGTAAATACTTAAATCTTGAGAGATTGGGCCCAACTTTACGAACTAAATCCTCCCAGGGGATCAAGATCCCTTCCACAAAAAGATCTCCCCAAACAGCTATCCCTGATTCCCTGAGTGGTACTGCAAGTGCATCACTTAGCCAACACCCCTGAAACCTATGGTTTTTTCAGTGAATTTCTGAGGTTTTTTAAATGCTAATTCCGAACTATAACGTGCCTGAAACCTATGTTTTTTTCTGTGAATTTCAAAGGTTTTTTTAAATGCTAATTTCTAACTATGCCTACACAGATAGGACATGTGAAGAAAGCAGAAAAAATGCACAGAAAGGAAAAAAAAGAAGTGCAGAAAGAAGCAACAGAAGTCCTCAAAGACGAAGAAAAGTGCAGGAAGAAGGATAACGTGCAGGAAGAGCAGAAAGAATCCTTGTTGCAAAATCATCCTGTACCCTCAACTTTTTCAGACGGATACTGGTGGTAACTGAGTCTGACTAACCAGTCCTAGAGCCAGTGCTATGTTAAAAGACACTTAAAATACAGTGAAAACACCTACATACACTAGGGAACATTATGCGTTGGGGTCCCCCTGTGATTAACATGACCTCCTCTGTAAGCCAATAGGGCAGGGGGATTAAAACTACCTCTTAAAACAGGCCACAGGGCGTTTTTGCACACGTTAACTCAGGCCCCGTCCCCTCCCTTCACCACTGTGTAAACACGCCCTGTGTCCGTTTTTAGTTGGGAGATTAAGTTCATTTGAATCCTGAGGGTCCCTAGGGTCCAACTAGCCCACTAGGTACCTCCAGTAAGTGCCACAGAGCTGCGTTGCAGAGAGGTGTAAAAAGTGGCACGGCCTGGACCACCTCTCTGCAATGCAGCTCAGTGGCGCTTACTGGAAGCACTTGGTGAGCTAGTTAGCCCCAGGGGCCCTCAGTATTGAAGGGAAATTATATCCCCAATTTAAAACGTGCCATAGTGCGTGTTTGCACACGTCACCTCAGGCCCATCCCCTCCCTTCACCACTGTGTAAACGCGCCCTGTGGCTGTTCGAAGTTGAGAGATTAAGTCTCCTTGAATCCTAAGGGTCCCTAGGGTCAAACTAGACCACTAGGTACCTCCAGTAAGCGCCACAGAGCTGCGTTGCAGAGAGGTGTAAAAAGGGGCTTGGCCTCAGAACACCTGTCTGCAGCACAGCTCCCTGGCGCATACTGGAGATGCCTGTTGGGCTAGTTGGCCCTCAGGGACCCTCAGTATTGAAGAGGAATTAATTCCCCAACTTACAACTCGCCAGGGGGCGCGTTTGCAGAGTGCTGCAAGGAGGGGGCGTCGCCTCCGGCACGATGCCAGTCTTTTATTTATTTTAATTTTTTAAGAAGGGGGGCTGTGTGGTTCCCCTTCTTATTCTAATTTATTGGCCCTGATGACCCCATCCCCCAGGGCCTGTCTCCTAATTATATTTTTTTGACCCCAGTCCCCAGGGCCGGCCACTGTTTTTTATTATTTTAAAAAAAAATATATTTATAGACCCTCCTAGGACATGCTGGACAAACCGTACGTACCTATCACCATGACGATTTGCGTGATATTCATTAAAAGGCGACTATGCATACAATGAATCCACGTGGAATGTATTTACACCACTAGTGAAGCTCTGACATGTCTGATGCCCTACCGTGCCTAATCGCGGTAGACCCACTTGTCGTTTATTTATATAAATATGGGTAGCTATTGACGGGCACATTTAATACACATGCACACCAAGTCATTGAAAGGGGATTCGACAAAAATTCGACCAAAACTATGCAAGAAACCCCCCTCACGATTAATAAAACACACATCCACTGCCGGATGTGTAATACTTTTTATTTTACTCTCTGGAAAGGGGGCGAACATCACTTGAGAGTCACAGCACGCTCCTGGCAGACCCCAATGCTGTGTTACACCCACCATTGCCTGCTGAGTGCCACACACCTCTGTGTTGTATTCCATTAGCTAGTGCATATGCTATGACACTCTCTAGCCCATGTGCACTGTAACACCACCCCGTGAATATGTCATGCCACGCTTGTCTTCGCACGGGTTATATTGCCCTATCTAACGTGCCTTCCTCGATGCCTATGTTATAACGCACAGTGCTATGCCATACATATTCCAATCTGGGATCCATATCTTTGTCACAGTGCATATGCAACGTTACACTCCCCAGCACATATTTTATATTACAACTTTAGAGACTAGTTAGGTTACACAACACTGCCCTGTGCATATATCACTCCAAGGCGCATATCGCATAGCACGCGCTAGTGCCTGTGCTATCTCGCGCTCTCCATTGAAGCTGTCATTGCGCACAATG
Source organism: Triturus cristatus (assembly GCF_964204655.1). Classification (NCBI taxonomy): domain Eukaryota; kingdom Metazoa; phylum Chordata; class Amphibia; order Caudata; family Salamandridae; genus Triturus; species Triturus cristatus. Next base: position 467,190,423 of record NC_140592.1, read on the forward strand.
TATTGCATATTATATTTCACGCCCGGTTCATCTTATATCACACTTTTTGGTGCATAGTTTATACCATATACTACATCTAGTTTTCATTTTCAATCGTGCTCTCAGGACTATGTTCTATATAACACTGTGTTCACCTACCCTTTTCACGGGCATTACATTTTGCGATAGGGGGTGGAGGGTCAGGGGGTGTTTCTGCCAAGTGAGCCCGGATTCACAGTCACAAACGTCCTCTTCTTCCTGAATAAAAGTGAGATTATGCTGCATACTTGTTCATATTTTAAGTAGTTCGCACAGACACACGTTTTAAAAACAATAAAGTTTCTAATACCCGCCTTCTCTGAACAGTTAGCTTGCTGCCCCATCCCCCTCCTCCCTATCCTCTGTTGTGTGAATCCATGGACTACCCTCCTCCCTCCTGCCATGCATGGTCCGATGTGTTGCCACTGCCCTCAATTTAGTATGATGTACCAGTCCACTCCTCCTGCGCTCCATTGCCCAATTCTATGCCCCATCATTGACCTCCTGCTTAAACTCTGTGCTTAGCCTGCTGCCCCTATTCTCCTTCCCCCTGCCCTCCGATGTCTTTGTGCATGCCCCTGCTCCATCCTTTTTGCCCACCATGTTCCATGGACCTGCCACTCCTATCTACTCTGAGTGTTCTGTTGAGCTGCCACTCCCCTCCAACCTACCTAGCATTGTCAGATGACTGTAACCTGTCCCTGCCACCCCCACCCTACCTGTCCACATGCCATGCCCCTATCCTCTTCCTCCTGTCCACATGGTCCATTGTACTGCCACACCCTTCTGCCCTCCCTGGTCTGTTGTGCTGCAACTGCTCCTCCTGCCTGCCCCGTGCGGTCTGTTGTGAGGCCCCTTCCCCTGAACTTTCTTGTCTGTGCACAGGTCCTGACCCTCCCTTCTATCCTCCATGGTCATTTGTGCATGCCCCTGCACCCTCCTTCTTGCCCATCATAGCCATTGTGCTGCCACTAACCCTCCCACTTGCCATGCATGGTCTTCTGTGCTGCCATGGCCCCTCCCACCTTCCCTGTGTGGTCAGTTAGCTGCCCCTGACCCCCTCCCACCTTCCCTCCATGGTCTGTGTGTATGCCATCACAGTCTCACTGTTGCTCTTCATGGTGTGTCTTGCTTCTAGTGCCCATCCTGCCTGACCTCCATGGCTATCTTGCTGCTCCTGCCCTGCCCCCTTGCCCCCAACCCTCTGTTTACATGTGCAGACCCCTACTCCCTCCCTCCTGGCTTGTCTGTTCCATTGTAATGCCCCTGATCCGTCCCTCCTGCCCTTTATGGTCTGTTATGCTGCAGCTTTCTCTCCTGTCTGTCCATTATGGTCAGCTATCTACCATTGCCTCTTGCCCCTCTGTTCTCAGTTGTCCATGTGCATGGTCCTGTCCCCTCCCTCTTGCTTTCTACCGATTGTTGTGCTGCACTCCCGTCCTGCATGTCCTGTGTGGTGTATTGTGCTGCTGCAAACCCTGATGCCTGCCCTGTAGGGTCAGTTTGGTGCACCTCTCCATGTCCCTCCTGTCCTCTGTTATCCAAGTCCATGTCCCTACCCCATTTCCTTCTATGATCCAATGTACCATACTTGCGAACATTTTGAACTTGGTAAGAGGGAGATTTTGAAAAAAAGCTGGGGTATTAATTTTCCCCTTTGAGTTACATTGAAAAAGAGGAGATTGTAGACAGGAGACAGATCAAACAAAGCCCATTTGAGCTTAAAAACATTGGACGTTTCCTGGCTGAATCGGGTCTGTTGGCATGTATGGTTGTACTACAATTCCTCTTCCTTCTGCCCACAATGGTCTATTACATTGCCACAGCCTCTCTTGCCAGTCCTGTATTGTTGGTTTGTTGCTCCTGCCCCCCTTTCCACTGCCCTCCATAGTCTGTTGTGCTGCCACTGCCCTTCCTGCCTGCTCAGTGTGGTTAAATTGTTGCCTTTGCACCCTCCTACCTGCCTTCAATTTTCAGAGTCCGTGCCCCTGGCCTCTGCCTCTCAACAGTATCCTAATGAACAACTAGATTGCTAATATTCTATATTTATTACAAAAGTGTGGAACGCCTGACGTCATCTTGATGTAATCAAAACTGTAATACCTAGAGCATTTCCTTTAGAAATTACATATATGAGAGGGTCTTATTGGCATCAAAATTATGGTTGGTGCTCTAAAAGACTAAAATAATGACATATTTTCTGAGTTTTCAAATAGCGACAAAGCACTTTTAAATTATTTGTTATCTTTATGTTTTTTTATCCAGTTGACCACTTGATTAAATGTTGCACTTAGGAGAGAGGATGTGGTGTTACTTCCAGAACTGCAGACTTTGCAACTGGGGACCAGGTTGGAGTTTCTGCTTCAGCTCGACATTCTGTGATTCTGGTCAAATCACTTAGTCTCCCCATGTCTACAACCAAAATGAATTTGTTCTTGTGTGATGTAACCAATGCTCATGTAAAGCACTCCAATACCTGACAAGTCTGCACTATATTACACTGCAAAAACACAAAATAATAGGTGTTTTGCACACTTCTGTCATTGGGCTATATCTGGGCTACATCTGGGTGATTTTGGGCTACATTTGGGCTCTTTTGTCTCCGGTGGCCATTTTGGGAGATTTATTTGTTATGAAGTTTCCTAATTTCCTCATGTACTGCAGTCTCCTCAGTAGGAAATGCTTTCAGTTTTTTACTTTGATTCCATCATGAAGGTATTCAGATATGTCACACATTTGCCATAAATTCTGAATGTTAGCACTCTAGTTGCTCATTAGATCACTGTAGTAAAACTACTGTTCACCATGGAAGTCTGCTCCTGGTATTAAAAGTGCATGTTTCAGTCTGCATGTCAGAATTTTTTAATGAAATAGAAGAGGATTTGAGGAGTCACTCAAAATGTGCCCTCATTTTCTTTCTTCAGCATTAATCATAATTTCCATGGCAAAATGAACCCCCTCATTGTGTTCCTTTTTAAATTAAATGTTTTAAGTGTTACCAGTTTATTCCAATCAAGATGGCTTCAGGTGTGCCATACTTTTGTCATAATGAAGACAGTAAGCGCTCTAGTTGTTTTTAAGAACACTCTGGGACATTCTGTCATTGGGCTATACTTGGGCTACATCTGGGTGATATTTGGGCTACATTTGGGCTCTTTTGTCTCTGGTGGACATCTTGGGAGACTTATTTGTTATGAAGTTTCCTAATTTCCTCATTTACTGCAGTCTCCTCAGTAGGAAATACTTTCAGTTTTTTACTTTGATTCCATCAAGAAGGCATTCAGATGTGTCACACATTTGCCATAAATTCAGAATGTTAACACTCTTTTTGCTCATTAGATCACTGTAGTAAAGCTACTGCTCACCAGGGAAAACTGCTGCTGGTATTGAAAGTGCATGTTTCAGTCTGCATGTCAGAATTGTTTAATGAAATAGAAGAGGGTTTGAGAAGTCACTCAAAATGTGCCCTAATTTTTCTTTCTGCAGCACTAATCATACTTTCTATGGCAAAATGAACCCCCTCATTTTGTTCCTTTTTAAATTAAATGTTTTAAGAGTTACCACTTTAATCCAAGCAAGATGGCCTCCGGTGTGCCATACGTTTATCATAAGTAGGACTGTTAGTGCTCTAGTTGTTCTTTGGAACACTCTGGGAAGCTGCAGTAGAACACAAAGGAAACAACTGACAGTCTCTGCCCTTGTTGGATGTACATGTTTTACTGAGAATGTCAGACTTCATTCTCACATGACTGAGAAAGATAATGTGAATTTACAGAAAATATGCTCTCGGTTTAGCTTGTAGATCACCTTCCAAACCTCTGTGGGAAAAGCATGAGAAAATATTTTTCTCTCAATCATGATATCCCAGCAGAAGGCTTTTTCACATGGTGAAATCACCTTAGAACACACCACAATTCCTAAAATGAGTATGGTATCATCAACAAATGATTTCTAATGTAACTAAAGTCTTAACACCTTCTATTAGCTGCAATGATTTTTAATGAGGTGCTAACATGTATATTGGTCCCAAGATGGCTGCCAACACTTCTTGGATGAAGTGCTGACAGCCAATCAGATCTCAGGATGAGATGTGTGGTTAGGCTCCGCCCACATATATATATATGATTTTACTTTTGATTTTCTCAGGAACTACTGAACAGATTGACACCAGACCTGCAAAAGGCACTTCCCTGACCTGAGGACTACCTCTCTGCCAAATTTCAAGTAATTCTGTTCAGCCGTTCGGGCTGTACTTTGGACTAAAGGTCCCTATGGAAAAATGCATGGGGAAAACGTGTTTTGGGACCCCCCTTTTTTCTCGGCCCCCGCTTGACAAATTACCCCGAGACTTTCAGAGTAGGAGCGGAGCGGAGCGCCACACCTATTTTGAAAATTTTGCGAGGATTCGTCAACCGGCGCCAAAGTTATTCCAAATAGAATGTTGCGGATTTCCTATGGAAACACGGTCCTAACTATAACTATCTACTGGCGACCGCCAGTAGATAATTATTATCTACTGGCGGTCGCCAGTAGATAGTTATAGTTAGGACCGAGTTCCCATGGGAAATCTGAAAATTCTATTTTGAATAACTTTGGCGCCGGTTGACTTATCTTCGCGAAATTTTCACAACTAATGGGGCGCTCCGCTCAGCTCTTACCCTGAAAGTGTCGGGGTGATTCGTCAAGCGGGGGCTGAGAAAAAAGGGGGGTTCCAAAACGCGTTTTCCCCATGCATTTTCCCATAGGACCTTTAGTCGAAGGTACAGCCCGAACGGCTGAACAGAATTACTTGAAATTTGGCAGAGAGGTAGTCCTCAGGTCAGGCATGTGCCTTTTGCTTAAATGATGTAAATCCGTTCAGTAGTTCCTGAGAAAATCAAAAGTAAAATCACATATATATCTGGGCGGAGCCTAACCACACATCTCATCGTGAGATCTGATTGGCTGCCAGCACTTCATCCAAGAAGTGTTGGCAGCCATTTTGGGACCAATATACATGATAACACCTCATTAAAAAGCATTGCAGTTAATAGAAGGTTTTAAGGCTTTAGTTACATTATAAATCATTTGTTGATGGTACCAGACTCATTTTAGGAATTGTGGTGTGTTCTAAGGTGATTTTACCATATGAAATAGCCTTCTGCTGTGATATCATGAATCATGTTTGAGAGAACTATTTTCTCATGCTTTGCCCACAGATGTTTGGAAGGTGATCTATAAGCTAACTGAGAGCATATTTTCTGTAAATTCACATTATCTTTCTCAGTCATGGGAGAATGAAGTCTGACATTCTCAGTAAAACATGTACATCCAACAAGGGCAGAGACTGTCAGTTGATTCCTTTGTGTTCTACTGCAGCTTCCCAGAGTGTTCTAAAGAACAACTAGAGCGCTTACTGTCTTACTTATGACAAAAGTATGGCACACCTGAAGCCATCTTGATTAGAATAAACTTGTAACACTTAAAACATTTAATTAAAAAAGGAACACAATGAGGGTGTTCATTTTGCCATAGAAATTATGATTAGTGTTGAAGAAAGAAAAATTAGGCCACATTTTGAGTGACTTCTCAAATCCTCTTCTATTTCATTAAAAAATTCTGATATGCAGACTGAAAAATGCAGACTGAAAAATGCATACCAGCAGCAGACTTCAGTGGTGAGCAGTAGCTTTACTACAGTGATCTAATGAGCAACTAGAGTGCTAACATTCAGAATTTATGGCAAATGTGTGACATATCTGAATACCTTCTTGATGGAATCAAAGTAAAAAACTGAAAGCATTTCCTACTGAGGAGACTGTAGTAAATGAGGAAATTAGGAAACTTCCTAACAAATAAATCTCCCAAGATGGCCACCAGACACAAAAGAGCCTAAATGCATATGTGTATTTGCAGTTTTATATAGTGCAGACTTGTCAGGTATTGGAATGCTTTACATGAGCATTGGTTACATCACACAAGATCAAATTCATTTTGGTTGTAGACATGGGGAGACTAAGTGATTTGACCAGAATCACAGAATGTTGAGCTGAAGCAGAAACTTCAACCTGGTTCCCCAGTTGCAAAGTCTGCAGCTCTGGAAGTAACACCACATCCTCTCCCCTAAGTGCAACATTTAATCAAGTGGTCAACTGGATAAAAAACATAAAGATTACAAATAATTTAAAAGTTCTTTGTCGCTATTTGAAAACTCAGAAAATATGTCCTCATTTTAGTTTTTTAGAGCACTAACCATAATTTTGATGCAAATAAGACCCTCTCATATATGTAATTTCTAAAGGAAATACTCTAGGTATTACAGTTTTGATTACATCAAGATGACGTCAGGCGTTCCACACTTTTGTAATAAATATAGAATGTTAGCAATCTAGTTGTTCATTGGGATACTGTTGAGAGGCAGAGGCCAGGGTCACGGACTCTGAAAATTGAAGGCAGGTAAGAAAGTGCAGAGGCAACAATTTGACCACACTGGGCAGGCAGGAAGGGCAGTGGCAGCACAACAGACTATGGAGGGCAGTGGAAAGGGGGGCAGGGGCAACAAACCAACAATACAGGACTGGCAAGAGAGGCTGTGGCAATATAATAGACCATTGTGGGCAGAAGGAAGAGGCAGTGGTAGTACAACCATACATGCCAACAGACCCGTTTCAGCCAGGAAACGTCCAATGTTTTTAAGCTCAAATGGGCTTTATTTGATCTATCTCCTGTTTAGTCTCCTCTTTTTCAAAGTAACTCAAAGGGGAAAATCAATACCCCAGTTATTTTTCAAAATCTCCCTCTTACCAAGTTCAAAATGTTCGCAAGTATGGTACATTGAATCATGGTAGGCAGGAGGAATTGGGGTAGGGACATGGACTCGGATAACAGAGGACAGGAGGGACCTGGAGAGGTGCACCAAACTGACCCTACAGGGCAGGCATCAGGGTTTGCAGCAGCACAATACACCACACAGCGCATGTAGGACAGGAGTGCAGCACAACAATCCATAGAAAGCAATAGGGAGGGGACAGGACCATGCACATGGACAACAGAGAACAGTTGGGAAAGAGGCAATGGTAGCTAGCAGACCATAATGGACAGACAGGAGAGAAAGCTGCAGCATAACAGACCATAAAGGGCAGGAGGGACGGATCAGGGGCATTACAATGGAACAGACAAGCCAGGAGGGAGGGAATAGGGGGTCTGCACATGGAAACAGAGGGCTGGGGGCAAGGTGGCAGGGCAGGAGCAGCAAGATGACCATGGACGTCAGGCAGGATGGGCACTATAAACAAGACACACCATGGAGAGCAACAATGAGACTATGGTGGCATACACACAGACCATGAAGGGAAGGTGGGATGGGGTCAGGGGCAGCTAGCTGACCACACAGGGAAGGTGGGAGGGGCCATGGCAGTACAGAAGACCATGCATGGCAAGCGGGAGGGTTAGTGGCAGCACAATGGCTATGATGGGCAAGAAGGAGGGTGCAGGGGCATGCACAAAGGACCATGGAGGATAGAAGGGAGGGTCAGGACCTGTGCACAGACAAGAAAGTTCAGGGGAAGGGGCCTCACAACAGACCGCGCGGGGCAGGCAGGAGGAGCAGTTGCAGCACAACAGATCAGGGAGGGCAGAAGGGTGTGGCAGTAAAATGGACCATGGAGGACAGGAGGAAGGGGATAGGGGCATGGCATGTGGACAGGTAGGGTGGAGGTGGCAGGGACAGGTTACAGTCATCTGACAATGCTAGGCAGGTGGGAGGGGAGTGGCAGCTCAACAGAACACTCAGAGTAGATAGGAGTGGCAGGTCCATGGAACATAGTGGGCAAAAAGGATGGAGCAGGGGCATGCACAAAGACATCGGAGTGCAGGGGAAAGGAGAATAGGGGCAGCAAGCTAAGCACAGAGGCTAAGCAGGAGGTCAATGATGGGCCATAGAATTGGGAAATGGAGGGCAGGAGGAGTGGACTGGTACATCATGCTAAATGGAGGGCAGTGGCAGCACATCAGACCCTGCATGGCAGGAGGGAGGAGGCTAGTCCATGGATTCAGACAACAGAGGATAGGGAGGAGGTGGATGGGGCAGCAAGCTAACTGTTCAGAGAAAGTGGGTATTAGGAACTTTATTGTTTTTAAAATGTGTGTCTGTGCGAACTACTTAAAATATGAACAAGTATGCAGCATAATCTCACTTTTATTCAGGAAGAAGAGGACGTTTTTGACTGTGACTCCGGGCTCACTTGGCAGAAACACCCCCTGACCCTCCACCCCCTGACCCTCCACCCCTATCGCAAAATGTAATGCCCATGAAAAGGGTAGGTGGACGCAGTGTTATATAGAACATAGTCCTGAGAGCACGATTGAAAATGAAAACTAGATGTAGTATATGGTATAAACTATGCACCAAAAAGTTTGATATAAGATGAACGGGGGCGTGAAATATAATATGCAATACATTGTGCGCAATGACCGATTCATTAGAGAGCGCGAGATAGCACAGGCACTAGCGCGTGCTATGCGATATGCGCCTTGGAGTGTAATATGCACAGGGCAGTGTTGTGTAACATAACTAGTCTCTAAAGATGTAATATAAAATATGTGCTGGGGAGTGTAACGTTGAATATGCACTGTGACAAAGATATGGATCACAGATTGTAATATGTATGGCATAGCGCTGTGCGTTATAACATACACATCGAGGAAGGCACGTTAGATGGGGCAATATAACCCGTGCGAAGGCAAGTGTGGCATGACATATTCACGGGGTGGTGTTACAGTGCACATGGGCTAGAGAGTGTCCTAGCATACGCACTAGCTGGTGGAATACAACACAGAGGTGTGAGGCAATCGGCAGGCACTGGTGGGTGTAACACAGCATTGAGCTCAGCCAGGAGCACGCTGTGACTCTCAAGTGAGGTTCGTCTCCTTCCACAGAGTAAAATAAAAAGTATTGCACATCCGGCGGTGGATGTGTTTTTTTTATTAACCGTGAGGGGGGTTTCTTGCATAGTTTGGTCGAATTTTTGTTGAATCCCCTTTGAATGGCTTGGTGTGCGTGTATATTAAATGTGCCCGTCCATAGCTACCCATGTTTGTATAAATAAACGACAAGGGTGTCTACTTGGAGAGTACCCACCGGTGGGGGCGCCGGGATTAGGCACGGTAGGGCGTCACACACGTCAGAGCTTCACTAGCGGTGTAAATACATTCCATGTGGATTCATTCTATGCATAGTCGCCTTTTAATGAATATCACGTAAATCGTCATGGTGATAGGTACATACGGTTTGTCCAGCATGCCCTAGGTGTTTCTATAAATATATATATTTTTAAAATAATAAAAAACGAAGGCCGGCCCGGGGGATGGGGTCCCCGGAGCCATAAGCGGCCTGAGGAGGGGGGCAACGCAGCCCCCTCCTAAAGAATTTAAATAAAAAAAAGGCCATGACCCTGGGGTTGGCGTCCCCGGGGCCGATTAAGGCCTTGGGAGGGCCAAATTAATTTTTTTTTCAACAAAAAAAATTAGGGTGCAGGCCCTGGGGGATGGGGTCCCCAAGGCCAAGTAAATTAGAAAAAGAAGGGGGGCCACACAGCCCTCCTTCTTAAAAAAATTAAATAAATAAAAGACCGGCATCGTGCTGGAGGCCACGCCCCCTCCTTGCAGCACTCTGCAAACGCGCCCCCTGGCCAGTTGTAAGTTGGGGAATTAATTCCCCTTCAATACTGAGAGTCCCTGAGGGCCAACTAGCCAAACAGGTATCTCCAGTGTGCGCCAGGGAGCTGCGTTGCAGACAGGTGTTCTGAGGCCACGCCCCTTTCTACACCTCTATGCAACGCAGCTCTGTGGCGCTTACTGGAGGTACCTAGTGGGCTAGTTTGACCCTAGGGACCCTTAGGATTTAAGGGGACTTAATCTCTCAACTTAGAACGGCCACAGGGCGCGTTTACACAGTGGTGAAGGGAGGCGACGGGGCCTGAGGTGACGTGTGCAAACACGCCCTGTGGCGCGTTTTAAGATGTAGTTTTAATCCCCTGCCCTATATACTAGGGGCTTACAGAGGAGATCATGCTGATCACAGGGGGACCCCAACGCATACTGTTCCCTAGTGTATGTAGGTGTTTTCACTGTATTCTGAGTGTCTTTTAACATAGCACTGGCTCTAGGACTGGTTAGTCAGACTCCGTTACCACCAGTATCCGTCTGCAAAAGTTGAGGGTACAGGATGATTTTGCAACAAGGCTTCTTTCTGCTCTTCTGTTTGTTCTTTCTGCACGTTATCCTTCTTCCTGCACTTTTCTTCGTTTTTAAGGACTTCTGTTGCTTCTTTCTGCATTTTTTTTTTTCTTTCTGTGCGTTTTTTCTTCTTTCTTCACCTGTCCTATCTCTGTAGGCATAGTTAGAAATTAGCATTTAAAAAACCTTTGAAATTCACTGAAAAAACCATAGGTTTCAGGCACGTTATAGTTATGAATTAGCATTTAAAAAACCTTAGAAATTCACTGAAAAAACCATAGGTTTCAGGGGTGTTATAGTTAGCTGGACTTTTCACTCGTACAAAACCATTGAAATTCCCCCGTTATAGTTAGTTCAGCTAACTATAACGAGCGCGCCCGCAATGCACTGCTGATGACGTCACATATTACATCACTCATGACATGGTCAGTGACATCACTCATGACATCACTGATGTCATCTCAAATGACATCACTGATGACATCATCATTGGCGAAATACATTGGCTCCTTCCTAACCCCGTTGGTCAAAGAAACCCAATCGTATGTGAGAGATACGATGGATTTCATATCACAAATAGAGGATCTCCCGTACAATGTTGACTGTCAACTTTTGGTATCCTTTGACATTGTATCATTGTATACTAATATCCCGCAAGACGAGGTGTTGGCAGTCATGAAATTCAAATTGGAGAAAAGAGAAAGGCCCCATCAAGTACCAACGGACTTCATAATCTCGCTCGTGACATTATGTTTAAAAAACAATTTTTTTAGCTTCAAAGATGTTTTGTATCTCCAAATAATGGGAGTGGCCATGGGCTGTTGCTTCTCACCTGAGATAGCCAATTTGGTTATGGATGAGTTTGAGGAAAAAATGGATTTATAGCGACACCAACCCTTTTAAATCTCGGGTTTGTTTGTGGTGTCGCTATATCGATGACATTTTTATGATTTGGGGTGGTAACGAGATTGAACTGTCAGACTTTCACAGTTGGCTCAATGCTAGAACATTTGAGCTTACATTCACTATCTCTAAAGACAAAGAAAAGATCAGTTTTTTAGATGTCCTCGTACAACACCAGAATGGTCAATTGAAAGTCAGCCTCTATACCAAACCCACTGATCGGAACACCTTGTTACACTTTACCAGTGGACATCCACGCACTTTGAAAGAGAATTTGCCATATGGGCAATTCCTCCGTATTCGGAGGAACTGCTCGAATAAAGAGGATCATTTTTCTTGCGCTGAAATTCTAAAAAATAAGTTAATTATGCGAGGTTACCCCAAGAAATTGACTAAGACAGCACTTAAAAGAGCGTGGTATACACCACGCGAAGATTTACTAACCCCTAAACAACACGAAGATAAATCACCCCTCACATGTGTTCTGACATATGGTCCAAAAGCGAACAAGATTAAAAAGATAATTCTATCTAATTGGAAACTCATTGATACCTTAGATATTCAGAAGCCATTGTTTGCATTTAAGAAAGGCTGAAACATCAGACAACACCTGGTACGAGCAGCAAGAACTATTGATCTTCCAAGAAAAGACCTTAGGGGTCTCTTAAGTCTTCCACCTGTGTCAGGACATTATAGATGTCAAAACTGTGTTGCGTGCAAAATGACTAGTGATTCGAAACACATAGTCATCAATGGATTCAATCATGAACAGAGAGTTTTTTCAAATTGCAACACAAGTATCATCATATATTGTGTTAATTGCCCATGTGAAAAGTTCTACATTGGACAAACGACCCAGACTGCTAAAAAACGGATCTTGCAACATAAGTCCAGGATTAAATGTAGGACACGGGGAGCTCCCCTGGTCCAACATTTTCTCTCGCACAACCATACAGAAAATGATTTGCATTGGTCTGTACTGTTGGTTCTGCAAGATTCGAATAAAGATACTCTCCAAATGAAACTGAATAGATCAGAGGCAAGGCTTATAGAGAAGTACCATACAGCGACACTAGGCCTTAATGATAGGGACGAAATGTGGTCGCTGATTCAGGACCCCTAATACAATCTGCTGGGGTTGTTTTAGCAAGTTGACATCTGCTTATATTCTGGTCTTCTGTAGCATGCCTCTCTCTAGTTTGATTGTCTTCTGCATTATTAATACATGTCTGTATGTACTTGGGTTTTTGAGACTATTAGTCATAATGAACGTTATGTATAAGGAAACTGTCTTACGGGTCCTTAACATGAATCCATGGATGAGTCTTGTGTAGCTGTTATTCTGTTATTCAGTAATATTGTACGGAGTGGCAGTACAGACTACTGTTAAATATTAAGAGCCCCGGAAGAATTTAAATCATTGGTTGAATCGTGATATACATAGTACTAATAAATTGCGTAAGGGGTGTAATTGTTACTACCTCCTAGTACTATTCAATGGGGCGACTTCAAACAATGGAATGCTCACGATAATAGTGTTAACATCCATTATTTTTTTGTAGGGGAATAAGGAATGGATTAAATGTCCTTTGTTGTGTGTGTTTTTGTTTTTCCCTTTCTCTTTTTTTGAGTAATGGACCGATGTTCATTTAATTATGTGTGAAATAAATATTTGAAACTTTATTTATATGTTGATAAAAGATCTATCAAATGAAACTGTGTCCAGACAATGATATGATTAACAGATGATTAATTTCAATATATAAATAACTCACTGTGAAGGAGTAATTTGTGGTATCCTTCATAATTTAAGAGAAATATCATTAGATCGGTTCCTTCGCATCATCCTGTTTTTTGTTATAAATGTAATATGTGACATCAGCAGTGGATTGTGGGCGCACGAGATGTAGTTAGTACAACTAACTAAATCGGAGGAATTTCAATGGTTTTGTTCGAGTGAAATGTCCAGCTAACTATAACACCCCTAAAACCTATTGTTTTTTCAATGCATTTCAAAGGTTTTTTAAATGCTAATTCCTAACTATATCAGGCCTGAACTGAAACCTATGGTTTTTTTGAGTGAATTTCAAAGGTTTTGTAAATGACAATTTTTAATGTATTAATTGTTATACTGAATTTTTTTTATACTGATTTACTACATTTTTTAAAATATTTATTTTTAGATATTTTATTTTTTTAATTACATTATAGTTACATTATACATTACAATACAAAATATACTTTCTCAGAATGAATTACTTTAGTTTAAATACTTTGCAAATAGGCAATAGACTTTTAAGTACAGTAGTTACAGTTGTTGCAATGGGCAACACAATTTCAAACACAATGCAACGTTGAGCTCAATTTGAATTTCTAGTCAAATGCAATTAGTAACTTTATGGATTACTTTTCTAACCACAGGACTGGATCCTAGATTCAGTCCTTGGATATCTCCTGTAAACAGTTGAGTAAAAGCGTTTTGGTTACAGTAGTGATTTTTAAGCAATATTAATTCTTTAGTTGACACTTAGAAATGTTTTCACATAGAATCACTAATATTATCCTATGGCAGAAAATTCACTTAGCAGGTAAGTAGTGTTATTGTTACTTTTTCTTACTCAGTGCTGGATCCAGGATCCAGCACTGGTGAATCTCCTGTAAACGAACGTGTTTGTCATACAGATGATTTTTTAGGAATATTTTTAGTTTGTGAAAATAGACACTTCGAAACTTTTCTGCTGAAAACCACACAATGGATTCCTATGGAAGGAAATACAAGTTACTGGTAAGTACGCCTAGAAGGGAGCTGTGATGCAGAGAGGTGTTCAGAGGCCTTGCCCCTTTTTACAACGCAGCTCCGTGGCTCTTAGTGGAGGTACCTGGCGGGCTAGTTGGCCCCTAGGGGACCTTTGGATTGAAGAGGAATGAATTCCCCAACTTAAAACGCGCCACAGGGCGTTTTTGCACACATCACCTCAGGCCCCGCCCCCTACCACCACCACTGTGCAAACGCGCCCGTGGTGCGTTTTAAGTTGGGGGATTAAGTCCCCTTGGATCCTGAGGTCGCCTGGCGGCCAACTAGCCCACCAGGTACCTCCAGTAAGCGCCACGGAGCTGCGTTGCAGAGAGGGGTTAAAAGGGGTGTGGCCTCATTACACCTCTCTGCAACGCAGCCCCCTGGCGCATACTGGAGGTTCATGGTGGGCTAGTTGGCCCACAGTATTCAAGGGGAATTAGTTCCCCCCCTCTGCAAATGTGCCAGGGGGTGCATTTGCAGAGTGGTGCAAGGAGGGGGCGTGGCCTCTGGCCCAATCCCGTTTTTATTGTTTTAGAAGGGGGGCTGTGTAGCCCCCCTTCTTTTTCAAATTTATTGGCCCTGGGGACCCCATCCCCCAGGGCCTGCCCCCAATTTTTTTTTTTTAAATCGGGAAGGGGGCCGCTTGGCCCCCCTCCCGAGGCCATAATTTGCCCCGGGGACCCCATCTCCCGGGGCATGGCCCTATTTTTAAAAAATATATATTTTGGAGGGGGGCTGCCTTGCCTCCCTTCTGTGCCCACTTATGACCCCGGGGACCCCATCCCCCTGGGCCGTTTCTCTCTCTCTCTTTTTTTTTTTGTGCATTTTTTTCTTTCTTTTTTTAGGTCTCGCTCTCCTATTGTCGCCGAGATGCCTCTCAAGGGAGACAGACTGGGGCACGCGCACACAGTGTTGTGGTTGTGTTGACTGCTGTCTGTGAACGCGCTTCACATGAACAGCATTTGCGCGATGCCTCTCAAGGGAGACAGACTGGGGCACGCGCAGTGTTGTGGTTGTGGTGATTGCTGTCTGTGAACGTGATTCACATGAACAGCATTTGCGCGTTGTTGGAGTAGTTATCGGTAGTGAAGATGCAGCAGGTGCAGTAGCACCGCGCCGAGAGGGACCGCAGCACTCAAATTATGGCTTTTACAACCGAACAAGGGGCGCCCGGGGCCTTCATGCCTTCAGGGCCCACACAGCGCTCTTGCTGCACCACTGCACTAATGCGTCATGTCTTCTTGGTTTAACACATTACACAGGTAGGGTGCTGTTGTAACTTGCGACCCTGCGCAGTGCTGTCCTCTTCGCCTCTGAAGCTGTGTGTCGTGGGCACTGTGGGCTCCTCGGGGGGCAGCGCTTTCCCTCAGTGACGAAGGCGTCAAAGCCGAAGGAGTTTGGTCTCTGTCACAGCATCAAGGCGGAGAGGGACAGGGCCGGTGAGGAGTCAACAGAGACTCGCAAGGGTCGGTGGCCGAAGCCAAACTGACTGGCTGGAACACATTTAGTAATGCAATGTGTGTTTCTACCGAACCCAAGTCTTCGGGAGGACAGGGGAGTGAGTACCAAACCGAAGTTCTACAAAGTTATCAAACGCACACAGCTTCAATGGGTTAAAACACTGCACATTACCTACCAGGAGGCTGGGATTAGCTTCTTTGAGGTCTTCCAGGCGCAGCAGAGTCCCTCAGGTACAAGGGCTTAGTTGCTATAGACCCAGTCTGCTATGACAGTAGTGCCTATCCCTGGTTACCTCCTACAGTCCCGTGTGCCTCGCCCAGCCACAGACCAATGAGAGGAATGGCGAACACCTCACCGCAAACCAAACCAAAGGCAAGGGGGCGTGGCCTCTCCGGACTCACGCCGGAGCAATCGGGTGGTACCAGTTACACACGCGCTGTCGCTGGTCTAGCACCGGTGACGTCAGCACTCCCATCCTGGGAAAGAATGCTTGGGCCTGGAATGAGGATTCAGCCACTGTGATGGGTGGCACTGGATATCAATTACACGACAGGTACTGGTAAAGATAGATCTCCAGCTCTGGACCCACTGGCACTCGTACTGACACATCTCAAGTGCTGGCGACTGGGAAGCACCGGTTTCGTCAGTTGACACTGAGAGAAATTCAAGATGAGAGAAATTCAAGAAACCCGCATGCCATCATTTTTCCATCTTTCTCCTTTCCGCCTTTTGTGTTTTCCTCTCTCATGTTCTGGAATGAAGCCTGATGATGAAAAATGATTCCAGAACCTTACAAACGAGTGCAAGCGGGCTCCACCTGCAACCACCGGCCTTAAATTAGGCACTGACACAAAGCCTAACATTTTGAGACCTATACATAAGGGCAGCCTCACCCATGAATATTTTACGACATTTAGTTGGTTAAGCTAAATTGTCCCTTCAGTCAATAATGAGGCAAGAGCATTTTTCTTGGCTTGCAATGAAAAATATTTTACAAGCAAATTGTCCCGCACAGAAGGAATCCGGGATTTGGCGAAACAGGTGTTGTCTTGAAAAACTTCCAAAACAAGTTAAGTGCATTGGATTCAAATTTATAGAAGCGTTTTTTTAGTTGACAGTGCATTTAATTTGTTTTTCAAAGATCACTGCGAGTAGCCTAGGAAAAGTGTAAAATCTGCAAAAACATATCCAGTTTGTCAGATATGTTTAAATTGCGCAGTTTGTCACTTGGTTTCCTCATATTGTCGATAAAGATGGCTCTGACCCAAATGTGTGTCCTGCCCCATTGCAATGCTAGCCACGTCATAGCACCTTTTTAGGTCTCGCCTGAGCCAGCGCTTTAGCGCTGTTCTCGCGAGAGCTTTTGTAAAAGGGGGATTTGGAAGTGCAAACCAGTGCTTTCAGGCCGCCAACTACAGTGCATGTGCGCCGGGCGCGCGCACCATTTGGCAGCCTGCGTGATCATTTTGCGGCCGCTTTGATGTTCTCAGTGAGCCGCGCCACTGAGAACATCAAAGCGGCCGCGAAAGTGCACACCATTTGCCACCCCCTCCCTTATCCCACTTCCTGCTTGTTTTTATTCGTGCAATGGCGACAGCTTGTTACTAAGAGCACGCTTTTCGCTTAACCAGAGACAGTGAGGACATTCACATCAACTATATCAACGCCCAGCAACTTTGCAAGAGGCGGGTATGAGCAGTGTCAGCTGACAGCGCGCATTTAAAAAAGTTAAATGAAAGCATCATTTCTTAAACATAAGCTTTCATGGGATGAATTCCATGCCGGGATGAACAAAAAGTAGCTCTGTGTGGGGTACTCCCACTTGGGCAATTGAGCAACCGAGTAACCTGAAATGGTAAAAACAGAAACTTGTGCCAGAGGGCACATTTTTTCAAAGTTTTGCTAAATCACATTCATTCCAAAAGCCTCCCTCTTCCTAAAGTATTAGAGCTGGGGCCGGTGTTTCTACATAGTAGTCGTTTTGTTTTTAATTCCACAATCTACTTGTGGCCATGATTAAAAACAACCTTTCCATTACTTTAAATGCTTGCAACAATAGGTGCGATGGTCATAGTTTACTCTTTCAATCCTCGGTTAAGACTTTTATATAACAACATGTCACAGATTCTTGCAGATAGTTTCAGATTGGCTGGCAGCGGCCTTTAAGAACCACGTTAGCCTCTGGAAATCAATGTGCTGACACAGTGCCCCTGAACGGCTCAACATTCCGATCTGTCACAAACTCTTTTGCAATTCTGTACTTGCTGATTTCAGAATAAATGTATTTTGTGTGTCGTGGTTGTTTGCCTTACCTGCCTGATGATTTAGAATTCACATGTTTGCACTATATACTGCAGAGCTCAAACAAACCTTTTATTTAGCCCACGCTTCTGAGATCAGCCACGTCAGTGGATGATGACAGCAACACGGATGCCTAACATCAAGCATCATAGGCCGACATCTACGTGCATACACGAACAATCCGTAATGTGCATTTACAATCTAAGTTGAAACGTTGAGAATTACTTGGAAAACAAGCAAGAGAAAGGTGAATACATGATATATGTAGTTTCTTCTATAGGTCACTGGGTGGCAGTGTATCTCTTCGTACTGTCTGGCTATTATTGTCCAAAGGCATAACGCTTTGAGGACAATAATTGATGTATTAGGAGAAATAGCATCCAAGCTCATAATTGAAATAATATAACAAGCAAGAGAACAGTGGACAATAATAGCCATACATTAATTGCTATTTAAAGATCATAACCCAAGCTCTAATGCAAAATGGCAGACAACAGGTAACAAGAATGTGCAATGCAATAGGTCTCGCATTTCCGCGAATTTAAGCTATTTATTGGCATTGTAAATGACAATGCCTTTCATTTATGTTTTAATAACGAAAACAAAAATAAAAGGCATTGTCATTTGCAATTTCAATAGCTCAAACTCGCCTAAATGCAAGACCTATTGCATTGCAAATGCTTGTTTAGGAGGGTGACCGTGTGGCTCCCCTTCCGGGCTACTACTAGCCCCGGGGACCCCATCCCCCGGGGCTGGCCCTCTTCATTGGGGGCTTTGGGGGGGTCCCCAATCCCCACCCCTCGGTCCCAGCTGGCTCCCCGCGTCCTGCGGGAGCCGGTATTGCTTTTCCACATAGGGAGCAGCTAACATGCTGCTCCCCATGTGGAAAAGCAATCTGCTTTGCTTCATTGAAGCGAGAGCAGGTTTCCCTGCTCTCGCTTCAATGAAGCAAAGCAGTTTGCAATGACAGGGCGGAAGCCGCGAGGCTCCCGCCCTGTCATTGCAAACTACAATGTCCCGGGGGTGGGCACCTCGGGACACTGCAGGAGCCGGGCCTGGTGGGTGGCGGTCCCCAGGGCCTATACAAGGCTCCAGGAGGGGGGGCCGCGTGATCCCCCCTCCCACATTTTGAAGTTGCCCTGGGGGGTGGTGGTGGTCCCCAGGGCTGGAGGGGCCTGAGAGCCCCCCCCCCACACCAAATGTTTTCAAGCCCTGGGGGGTGGCGGTCCCCGGCACTGCGGGGGGGCCGTGATCCCCCCGCCTATATTATGTTAGAGCCCCGGTGGGTGGTGATCCCCGGGGCAGTGTGGGGGGATTGGGACCCCCAACCACACTATTTTTTCATTATGCCCCCGGGATTTGGGCTCCCCGGGGGCAAATTAGCATAATTAGCATGGGAGGATGCGCTTAATTTTTTTTTTCTATCGGCAGGATGCACGCATCCAGCGCACATCCTCCCCTTTTAGTTTTTTTTTTAAAAAAAAGGAATTTTTGGGGGGCCTTGTGGGTCCTTGTGGGACCCCCTGAGCAGGCCTAGGGGGTCAGGGTGTTTCTACCCTGCCCCCTTTTCATGTTTTGCAACGTTTGTTTTTGGGTTTCTTGTGCCTCGGTTCTACAGAGGCACAAGATGGCTTTAACACTTCCTGATTCAAAGTGTTGCAGCCAATTAAAATTCAGCTCGTGATCGGGAGGGTGTGCGGATTCTCCGAGGCCATAGATATATATGTACTTTTAACTGTCATTTTCTCTGGAACTACTGAACGGATTTACACCACTTAAGCAAAAGGCACGAGTCTGAACTAAGGACTACCTCTTTGCCAAATTTGGTGTAATTCCGTTCAGCAGTTCGGGCTGTAGCTGCTGCTAAAGGTCCTATGGGAAATTGCATGGGGAAAACGCGTTTTGGGACCCCCCTTTTTTCTCGGCCCCCGCTTGACGAATCACCGTGAAACGTTCGGGATAGGAGCGGACCAGAGCTGGACAAAAGTTTTAAAAATGTCACGAAAATTTGTCAATCGGCACGAAAGTTATTTCAAATAGAATGTTGCGGATTTCCTATGGAAAATAGGTCCTAATTATATCTACCTACTGGCGACCGCCAGTAGGTAATATATATATATATATATATATATATATATATATATATATATATATATATATATATATTATACGTGTGTGAGAGAGAGAATGTGGATATACTGACAGTTGTAAATCAGCAGGTGTATAGTACCAAATTGACCAACATACACCGAGCCAGAACCTCATTACTGTTGCAGCCAACCTGTCACTAAACCAAGAGTGCTACACGCACTCACAAAGTGTACCAGTAGTGGGAGACATGTTGGGAAACCGCTTTCGAATTCTTCACTTTTACTGTACAGAAGGCTGAATATGGAGTCACAACAATTTTCACTACATTTCTACAAGTTCTAGCACAAGAGAAGACCCTAAAACATTTGCTTCAATTGGAAATTCTATGTGTAAAATGTTACATTTGTGTAAAAACCTTTAGGGATTTCATACCACTTTAAAATAGCTACATGGCCTATCAGGCCATTATCGTAAGCATTGTATGTAAAATTAAACATAAACTCCTAAAAACCTTGCAGTGCAGCAATAGTGGGAGAAATAATGAAGACCACCATTCTGTTGGCTAAAATCGTATAATTTGTGATGAGTGTCTGCGCTTGATTATAAAACTCACATTTTATATCTGACTCCCAAGCCTGACCAAAATTTTATATTTAAAAACATATTCTTAAAACTAACTTTAAATGTTTTTGTAGAGAATATGTATATTTTAAATACATTCATATGCAGGTCTAAATTTGATTGGAATCGTGCAAAATGAAATCTCTCAGCTCTGTCTATTATGGGGGGGGTGGGCAAACTGTGTCCCACAAACCTGTTAATTAAAACATGACATCCATCTGCAGATAATTTTCAGCTGCTCTAAAAAAAAACAAAAAGTGTTCGATTTATATTAAAGTGGGCAATCAAAGGTTCATCTGTTCTTCCAAAATAATTATATTTTCAGATTTTAAAATCTAGTAATGTAAATAGACAGTGGAAGGTTAGGCTGAGGAAGCTGATTTGGAGGGTGGGTTTTGGGTTTTGGTTAAGGGTGGAACACTTTCAATAACTATGTTTAGCCTTGTTATCTACATAATGCAAAGGAACATACCTTTACTTGAAGACTGGTCGGTGACAACTGCTCACGGGGTCAGTGACTGCTTAGAAAATGTAAACATTATTAGCACATTAATAAAGTGTGTATATATACCCAAAAAAGCACATGTAAAATAGAAGAATGTAAAACGGTCTGTAAATGTGAACAAAGTTGAAATTGCATGCTAACAATTAAGCTATCCTTAGTTTGATTTGTAGTAGCCAGACAAGCACAACAAACAAAATTGAATGATCGGTGGCCTCGTCTGAAGTGCTTGCATGTGCCAGCAAGAATAGAGCATTTATTAGGATTTTAAAAGGCAAACTCCTATGCTAAATATAAACACACATTTTGAAAGCTCCAACTTTCCCCATAAAATTTACATTTCAATGTGTCTGTATTTTTTTTATTTGTTTGTGACTAAAGTAGTGCATGATCTGTGTAGTTGTTCTATGTAAGTAGCTTCTGTATTTTTATGTATTTGTTCAAGGTTCAAATCATAAAAATTGCTTAGGCAGGCGTTATTAGCTTCCAGCAGTGATTTACTTGGTGACCATGGTAGTCAAAAGTTTATTTCACTACCATAGAAGTCTAAAAAGTAACCCATACTCTCACATTTTAAATCAGCACAGCTCAAATCTGAATTGTCTATAAATTGTATTCAAGCCATATATTTTACTCTTTTTGTTTTTTTACAGTCTGCTTCATAGCAAAGACTGTGAATTGCACACCTTTTCAATTGAGAATGTTGGCACTGTAAATCTTCATTAGAACTCTTTGGTGAAGTTGGAGTGTAACACTAGAAACATCTCACAAACTTGTTGCACATAGTATCTTTTTTTACTCCGCATGTAACACTTTTCTCTGCGATGAAAGAGGAAGTGTTTCATGTATTGATTTAAAAGAAAAAGTAACCTAGTATTGGGTCTCTCTCAAACTGTTCATCGGGTTCCTGGAGTGGATTAGCATTTTTGACATGTTGAAAAAGCTGTACAATTCATTGTAGCTCCTAACATTAACGCCCCGCCACTGATCCAGCCCATTTTGTAACCAGCATTGGCAAAGCCAGTAGGTCTCGGCAATGCCTGAGCTATTGGCATTGTCAATGTGAATTCCTTATTGCCATGTTGTCTAGCAGCACATCCACTGACCAGCATAGCTGAGAGTTACTGAAAGCCCAGAATCACAGAATGTTGAGCCGACAATGAGTCTCTTCGCCCCCCCCCCCCCATGTTGAGTTTGTCTTTCCTCTCTTAACTCAAAAAGCTTTATGACTTGGCCTGCCCTGTTCACATCATAGCGCATTTTTCAGTGATTTTCAGCCATGCAGAACAGCAGATGTGCTGTTAGACAAGGCTAAAAACATTCCCATTGATCATGCCAATAGATCCGACATTGCTATGATCTATTTACTTTGCCAATGCTTGTTCGGTGTTCACATGATCTTGGCTTGCTACACTTTGAAGGGAAGTGTGGTGTGGTATTCTTTCTCGCGGAAATAACATTTTCAAATGTATCAGTATAGAAAATATATTTATTTCTAGCTGAGCCGCCATGGTCACTCATCCAAACAGCTTTGCCCGGTCTTCAACTGCGGTTTTCACAAAACCCCGCATTCACCAAATCGTATCACATTCTATGGAACGCTTTGGTTATGACACAAACTACATTACTCCTCCACTTACATAACCAAACAACATTTTTCCGTGGTTAACAACATTAAAATTAAGAAGCTAAAAAGCTTACACAAGATAATACCTAGAACAACTGACAAAATAGATCAGATACAGTCCATACATACTAAAACCGGATATACCCAGTCAGGCGAAACATCCTTTACATAAGAAAATACTATAAACAGAATGGCCACCTCACTAAAGAATAAGATAAAGAACAAACAAAATTCCAAGAATAGAAAGGAACTAAACGTTGGAAACTAATAACCTTATACCACTAAAAGGAGCTCTAACACACCGGGAAAGGAACTGCTGGAACCCACTGGCAGAATCACCTACACCTGTTAGGTAACCTTCTCACATGTTCACCCCTGCATACTCCTACACTGCCATCATGAGAAGTAAGTGAACTTGGTTTGGCACGTTGACTGGAACTATCCCTCTCTCCCTGGGCAACAGGTGAGGGGAAAGAAATAAAACCAGTCAAATTTGAAGTGCTATGGCCAGGACAACCACTATTTCCTTGCCCCACCACTTTCACTGTCCGGAAAGAACTCACATTCTGCTCCTCTTTGCACTTCACTACCCTAGCAATATTTCACCAACTCCTACCATTCACTCTGACAGCGCTTCCACAAACCTTCTCAATGACAACAGGCCCACTGAATTCCTCTCCACCTTTTTAGGTCTCGGGACCATCCGGTCTGCCGAAGGCAGAACCGGAAGTCGAGAGATTTAATGTTTTGGAGAAGAGGGGCTTGAACCCGCCCCTCTTCTCCCCTGTTCTCCATTGGCTGGCCTCTTCAATGCTGGCCAGCCATTGGAGAAGAGGTCCCGTTACTCCGATCAGGCCCCGTCCTTTTCGGATCGGGGGGCGTGTTTTTTGCAGAAAGTCTAATTATCTCCTCCAGCCAATGGCTGGAGGAGATAACAGCAAAACACGCCCCCGAATCCGAAAACGACGCTACGTTTCTCCGAGGCATTTCTGCTTCGCCTCGGAGAAAGGCAGTGGTTTTAATGGCGTCCTCTCCCCCTGCTCTTGGCTCCCGTGTTCGGCACATATCTTGTTCTCTCTCCCCCCTCATCGCTGATATCACCTCTTCTCCTCTCCAGGTTGGCCTTTCATTTTTCTGGCGCCTCCGTTACCCATTCCGCTCTCTTTATCGGCGGATCCTTTAATTTCTTCGATAAAGCCGGCGCAGGGTCCGTTAGTGCGGGTAGGTGGGGCCCCTTACAGCTAGTAATCTCACCCAGCCTTGTTTGTTTTTACTATACTGCCTTGCTCTCAATTCCCTTCCGTGGCTGAACATTGCTTAACAAGTCCCCGAGTCCCCGTGCTATAAATATGACATTTCTTCCAGCTCTTTGTGTCCCCGAATCTCTCGCCCTGTGCCCCTCACTCCGACGGTTCAGAGACGCTGACTGTACGTGTAACACCCCCACCCCTACAAGCCCCCTGCAGTGACGCAAAAATTACAAATAATTTGTATTACAAGCATGTTTCCTGAGTTTATTTGTATTTTAGAAGCTAATAATGCAAATTACTACACAGTTACTACACAAAATCAAAATGAATACGTCTACAGTGTAAGAAGGCACAATTTATGAACGAAACCAAAACAGATTTAATGATGTTATATTTAGACTGTAACACGTTTTCGTTAATAAACTTAACAATGTATAGACTAGTTTAGAAAAGAGCGGTGATTTTAACATACACATCCCAATGAAAGTGAGCACGTCACACTTCACTAAATTATAATTTCAATATTCAGTAAAATAAATTCACCAATTTGCACAAGGCGCTATGTAGAGCAGAGACATGTTTTCTGGGCGCTAGTAAACAACGGCATCAGACAGAAAAACGTGCTTAAGGTCGAATGCTGGGTTCTGGTAATTACAATTGAAGAACTTTTTATAATGTGACAATACCAGGCTCCGTAAGGTGCTATTAAAAGCTATGTTTTGAGCTCAGACACCCACAGAACCCCAGAGGTGAGAGACGCCGGCTGTGAAATTATTTTAAGTATTTAATAATATACAAGCGCACAAACCTCCCTCCATAAGGCGCTTTAAAAGTATGTTTCTGTATACACAAGCATCGGACACTTACAGAGGAGCTGAGGTCTAAAGCTGCGGATCGTGGGATTTAGTTAAATGAGACATATTCAACATTATAAGTTCACCGCCCTCCGCTAGGCGGTATTAAAAGCCATGTTTGTTTCCTTTAGAAACAAGCCTTTGACATTGACAAACATACGGGGCATAGGTCAAAAGCTGCAGTTATGATATGAATTTATATTTTATAAATTGATTAACATCAGAACACCAAAAACAGCGCTGAAAAGAGTCCTGTTTTTGCGGCTCTTGTGTACATAAGACCCGGACATACGTAGGAGCCGGGAGTCCGAGGCTCCGTTTCTGGGGCACAGCAACTTCCAACAAGCATTTACAATGCAATGGTCTCGGCATTCGTAAAGTTAGAGCTATTGACATTGCTCATGACATTATTTTAGTTTTTTGTTTTTTTTAAAAACATTTAAAGAAACGGCATTGTCATGAACAATGCCAATAGCTCTAACTTTAACAATGCCGAGACCGTTGCATTGTAAATGCTTGTTTAAAATGGCATCCTTTCCTGATACATACATACATCATCCCCTACTTGGATCTTAAGCTCTCTAACCCTAGAACGACTGTCATAGTTCTCCTTCTCCCTAGTTTTAGCCAACACTGAATTTCTTTTGACTGTCCGATCATGATCGCTTAAAGCAGTGGTCTTCAAACGTTTTGATGTCGAGACCCACTTGTCAAACCTTCGTAGGTGTAAGGACCCCTTGGGACAATTTTTTTCTAGAAACTGGTTCTCCTCATCATCATCTATCGATAACTATAAATGCCCCTGTTATACCTGCCATTGTTTTGGCATGATTCCCCTGTTTTTTTTCCTTTTTGACCTAGTTTTGACTCTGTTTTTGCTGGTTCAGTGTCTCTGCACACTTTCTCACTTCCGTTAAGTCTTAAAGTGCAAGTGCTCCTATTGTAAATTGTATTATGGATTGGTGTTTCCATGATTGGCATGTTTGACTTACTAGTAAGTAAGTCCCTAGTAAAGTGCACTGAGGGTGCTGAGGCCTGTAAATCCAATGCTGCTGGTGGGCCTGCAGTACTGATTGTGCCACTCACCCATGCAGCCCTGAAATGGGTTATCAGACCTGCCATTGCAGAGTTTGCGCGGTTTGTAATTGCCATGTCAACCTGGCAAGTGCACCCACTTGCCAAGCCCTAATCGTCACTTTTCTTACATGCAAGTCTCACCCCTAAGGTAGGCCCAAGGTAGCCACTGTGGGCAGGGTGCCATGTATATTAAGGGTATGGCATGTACTGGTTTGTGTAACATGTCCTGGTAGTGAATTACAGTGCGTTTCATTTTTAGGTCTCGCCTGAGCCAGCGCTTATAGCGCTGTCTGGCGAGAGTTTTAGTAAGCGGGTTTTGGAAGTGCTAACCTAGTGGCTTTTGTCAGGCCTCCAGCTTGCATTTGCGATGTTGTGCACGCGCACAGCTGCTATCCTGGTTTCTAGCATTCCTTTCCTCGCATAACCGGCTTTCCTCCCCCCCTCTCTCACCCGCTCCCCCCACTTACTGCACGGAAGATCGGTTGTGTTTCTAATCTTAGACTGCTTTCATTCTCTGCCAATTACTTTCACTTTCGTGGCGCCGCGATGTACTGCTGCTGTGGTCTGTCTCATTCTCTCACGCGATCTCGTTCTGCCTCCGATCAGACTCTTCTCTTCGAGGTCTGTCTCGTGAAGTCTCCGGTGTAACTCTCTCACATCTGTCTCACTTGTTTATTTAATTGCGCGCCACACAACTTCCGGCCGGGTCGCGCTTTTTTTTTTTTTTTATCCACAGTGTCGCGCTATCAGTTTTAAATGCGCTCCCTTCCCCACCACTCCATCCCGCGCTTCACCGACGTGACCATTCATCATTCTCTAATCTTCAGTGCCAGCTTATGAACCTTTAAAAATTTATTTTGTGGATTAGGAATTGTGGCATCCTCGCAGCTCGCAAAACCTCATTGTGCCCGTCCTCCCCACCTTTAGAGACAGAAATTGCAGTCCGATTAAGGTCTGAACACTTTCAGTGTGCAAAGCGGGAGATGCTCACTTCGTTCTATGCGTGCATAACTTTTCACATGGAAGGAAAAGCTGCTCATTTTTGTCCTACTTGCTTTATGTACCATTTCCTTTGGTGCTGCTCCTTGAATTTTGTCACATTTACTGATTTAGCAAGGGTTCTGCTAAGTAGAGTTGCAGATCACCCATCCGTTGTACCGCTCATCTACTGCCCCGTGACTTCAGGTTACACTGTAGTTGGTCAACCCACTTTTTTCACTGGCTGTCCGCACTAGAGTGAGAGCATTTTGTTTGATCACATGTGCACAGGAGCATGAGAAGGAGTACACTTCAGTGCATGTGCTGGCATGTTGGAGCTCTGGCCTGCGCATTTATTTTGTATATTTTCCCACTCTTTTTCCACATTGCAGGTTTGCAAAATAAGCAAACACAAGCATTGGCATAGCCAATAGGTCTCGCCTTTGGGACCTTATAAGTGTTTAGACATGCAACAGTTGATGTTTTTGCACCAAGGATATTGTACTGCATAACTAAATACTTATAAGGTTCCAAAGGCGAGACCTATTGGCTATGCCAATGCTTGTTCACTATGGAAAGGCTATCTGTCTCATAGGATAATGGGAGTTTACTTATAACATCTTATGAGCATATCTTCCCATTGGGACAAGATAGAGAAATGGGGTTTAGCATGCCTGAACTCAGAATATAAAACAGCTTCTTTTAGTAAAAATGATTTTTATGTTCTGTGTTTGAAAATACCACTTTTAGAAAGTAGGCATTTTCTTGCTTAGCCATCCTGTGTGCCTCTGCTGGGTTTGTGGATTGACTGTCTGGCTTTGGAGTGACAGGGGCTGGGGATGTGCATTTTCATCAGACAGCTACTGGTGAGGTCAAGGTTTGCCCTTCCTTTCCTGGATGAGTCAGGGCTGAGCTGAATAGACCAGGGCTGTATTTATAGTAGTGGGAGGAGATTATCTTGCACCAGATTGGGCCTGGTCTGCCTTGATCAATGCTGTCTCCACCTCCTGCCAGGAAGATGGGCCAGAGAGGATGGAACTGGTTTGGGCTGGGCACAGGCACTCTGCCCAAAAGCACAAAGAGAAACTAAGTATTAATATTGGGGTCCAGACCCTAGAACTCACTGGAATCAAGGAGACTGCCAAGAAGAGCTGGAAGAACTGCCAAGAGGAGTACTGCAACTTTGCTGTGTTGTTGCTTTGTTAGTTTGGCCTCCAGTTGCTGCTTCTGCCTTGGATAGTGAAAAGACTGGTCTGAATTTTCTTTACTTATTGCCTCCTGTTCTGAAGTCTCAGGGACCGCAAAGTCTTCACTGACCTCTAGGTACCGCCTCTGTAACCGTGGTTTCAGTTGCCACATTGGGGCGAAAGCAACCGACGCCGTCGCGGACTCTGCTGCTGGCTCCATGCCCTGAAGGCACCGCAGAGGACACCGCTGCATCTTGCACCGCAACCCTGGTCTCACTGATGACGATTGCCGAGCTGTTGCTTGCACCGTGACCTGTGGGCACTGCACTCCGCACCGCCTCGCTTCACTTTGCCGCCCTGGTCTCACCGACACCGTCACTGACTTCGACAACCGTGACCACACCGTGGCTTGGGGTCACTGCTCGTAAGTCTTGCGACACACTGCCCCATCCCACACCGCAGTCCGGACCAACCGACCGACGCCAGCTCCCTGCAAAGTGCATATTTTTAAGTACTGTATGTTGGATTATTATTGTTTTAGTCTTGTTTTGCATATATAAAGTATTGGATATTTTTCTAAACTGGTGTGGTGTCCTTTTGTAGTGTTTTCAGTGTATTGCTGTTGGTTATGTGCAAATCCTTTACACACTGCCTCTGAAATAAACCTGACTGCTCGTGCCAAGCTACCAAGGGGGTTAGCACGGGTTATTTCAGTAGTGTATCCCTCTTACCCTGTTTAGAAGGAAGGGTCCCTACTTGGACAAAGGTGCAAACCATTGGCAACTAGAGACTTCCATTTCTAACCGCCCCCAATTTCCACAGCAAATATTTTTACGGTGGGGAAATTGTATTAAGCAGTGTTTAGCAAACCAAAGGTCATTGAGTGTAGGGGTGTAGCCAAAGGTGTAGCTAAAAACAAAGAGCCTTATTCATGAGGAATTGGCGTAGGACAGCCCTGCAAGTCTTCTTGCGGCGCTGCACAATGCCAATGTGAAAGGGCAGGAATACACTGTAATTATGAAATACGGTGCATTCCAGTCCTTTTCCCTTCCCAAATTGCTGCCTAGCACCAACGTAGGCAGAATTGTTTTTGTACGGGAAGCGGCACCTTCTTCACCAAAACAATCCCGAGGGGCGTTTTCCTATTTCTATGAGAGCTGCAGAATGCAGCACACATGGAAAGAGGAAAAAACGAGGAGAAATTAAAACATTTCTCCTCGTTACGCCTCCACTGGAGAGGCGTCAGTTTTTGGAGCTGCCCCAGATTTACGTGATTTAGTAAATATGGGGTAGCATCAAAAGCCGTGGGCTTTGCGTGGGAACCCCATGCAAAGCCCATGGAACACCTCCTTGACGCAGAATAAGGTAACACAGTGACTTGCGCTGCTATGTCGTACTGATTACTCCATATCTATGAGGCAATGCAAAGCCATGCAGGGTGACTTTGCACTACCTCGTAGGTATTGTTGAGATGGTTGCGCCACCCGAGCATCAAAAAAAGTGATGCTCTGGCAATGCAAGCTTCTCATAAATAAGGCCAAAATAGTCTATACGTTTTTTAGGTCTTTCACCTTCAGGTATCTACATATAAAATAATGGGCAGTGTAAATGAAAAATAAGTAAAATAAGTTATTGCTCAGTGGGAAATAGACTGTAGTACATTATGAAACATATATTAGTTAATGCATTGCAGCGGTCTGTGTGTAACCAGAGAACCACAGAATTAAATCTTGATTGGTGCAGTGGAGAATAGTGATGTGTATTTTTAGTGCCACGAAGTCACAGCCTGTGACGGAAAGTACTGTGAATATGTAAGTACATTTTTTAGACTTGCAGTGCAAATGGTGTGAATAGTTATACAATAACATGGTGCTTTCAAAATGTAGGTTTTAATAATACCAGAGCGTGTGTAATGCAGTTTTCTGTTTTTTACATAACTGTCCCTTCAACACCTCTTTAGGGGCACTAAGGGCTGTGTAAATGCAGTTAAATTTAAAAGCAAGAACTTCCCAGCCCAGTCGTTAACTCATTGCACTTCAACTAAAAACAACACACATCTTTGTCTTAACAAAGAGCCAGAACTGCTCCCAAGCATTCTTTACACCTGCAGATTACCAGTGCGTATGCCTTTCATTCAGGCAAGTAGCTGATAACACAGCCGTCATGGGACGGCTAATTGAGATAGTTTTTACAGGGAAACTGGGGAATCTGTGACCCCCTTCCTCGGACTCCACGACCCCCCTGGGGGTCGCGCCCTAGAGTTTGAAGACTTCCGCCTTAAAGACATGTCCCCTTTTTATCCATTTACCCATCCAATTCGGGCATATTTTTGTAAAAGACTTCCTTCCTCTCAAAAAGGAGACACCAATGTCGTACTGTGAGGACTAGTCCTATAAAATCAAATCATAGCACTGACTGCATTCACCAACACCTACTTGTTTGCGACTGCCCACTGGATACACTGCACCACAACCCGGTTCTTCCTCGACCTCAACCCAGAAAGGATTGCCAATCTATTTAACCTGAGTAACAACCCGTCCTCAACAGAACATTCATCAGACACCTTCCCAAATGGTTGACACGCAGATTCCACTGTTCTCTCCTTAGGCCGCTCTTTAATGACCTACTCAATAGCTGCTTACATGCTTCCTCCATTCTTATTTCCATCCTGGCAGCTGTAAGAAACCATTCTCTTTGCACCCTTCACCCTTTACCTCCTCCTCAATAAGAACTAGACTAATAGACCGAAAATTTGCTTTAGCATTTTTTATACCCTGAATGTGTTCAATGTCAAAATTAAATTGTAGAAGTTTAGTGGACAACCTAGATATGCTAGTCGTTTGGTCTTTAATCTTATCATCACTCAAGGTTGTGACCAACAGTTTATGTTCAGTCTTAACCAAGAACTTGGTTCCCCATGCATAAGGTTTAAAGATATTTATTGCCAGAGGAGCCGCCGTGGTCACTCGGCCAAATAGCTTTGCCCGGTCTCCAACTGCCATTTTCACAAAACCCCCACATTCACCAAAGCGTTGCACATTCTTTGGAACGCTTTGGTTATGGCACAATACTACACATGGATGTGGCGTAACGGCCAGAGCTGCCGGCAGGAGAACTGGGGGACCAGGTTCAAATCTCTCTGTTGGCTGAACTATTTGTGATTCTGGGCAAATAATTTTTGCTTCCCCCTGCCTACGACAACAAATGTGTCCTTGTATAATGTAATTGGTGAGCACTTAAAGCGCTCTAGTACCATTGGCTGGTGTTAGCGCAATGGCAAGATAGAGGATGGAACAAGTGCTCCAATACAGTAGGGCCGTGAAAATAAAGCAGTAGCAGCGACGAGGGACCTAGTGGGTGGAGGGGAAGGGTAAATTAGGGAAGCAGACCGGGATGGGTAAATAGGAATGCACCACTGGAAAAAAAAATCATTGATCCAGGATCCGCGACAAAAATGAATGCGTCATTGTGTAATGTAACTGGTAAGCACTTAAAGCACTACAATACCATTGGTTTGTGTTTGCGCTATTGGAAGGTGGACGACTAAGCAAGCGCTCCAATACCATCGGATCGCGCAAAAAATAAACAAGTCCTGTTTGTGTTTTAACAACTTTTTAAGCAATGCATCAATTATGTACAAGCATCGGGGGAGACGAGAGATGGCCTGAAAACACAAGTGCTCCTATGGAGTGCTTGAAAACAAAGAAAAATACTTGATCCGGAAGCAGTGTATGGAGACATGTGCTATGGAAGAGCCAAACCCAAAAAGAGGCCATGATAAATGGCATCAAAGAAATGAGAACAATAGTAAAGTTTACCAGTGGTACAAGATGGGTGGCCTGTAAGCTCACAGATGCAACACAACATGTCACTTTGAGACGGCTCATGCGCTGTCTAGCCGAGACCTAAAAATGTGACTAAAAGCCATTATAATTTTTTCCCATTTTCATAAAGGACCTTTAGTCTTTCACTACAATGCAATAGAATGTTTATGTTGCTGGTTGAAAATAATTATTAGTGCCTTGGCACCAAAAATAAATCAATTATCTTTCATGTAATATGACTCTTATGTAATTTCAAGATCATGAGCACCTCTTTAAAACATTATAAATTTATACCCAAAATGTCAAGGGACAAATTTACAGTTGCACTATTATCCAAGAGGAGGGAAACTCCCAGGCAGGTATTGACGAGGGTGGACCTTTCCATCACATGTCTATTTGTAAAGCGTACTTTCACCACGAAGGGTAAATTGGCGCTGAATAACAGATATTTATTGTTAACCACCTCGGTGGTACTCACTTTATCGACCTCAGAGGGATGAAAGGCTGAATGTAACCCACGGGGATTTGAATCTGTGACCATGAAGTCAAATGTAGGCCACTACAGTTAAAGCATTCGTCTACTAAGCCAGCAGACCCGGCATCAGGTTGAAGTAGGGCCCTTGGCTTAGTTTGGCCCGCTGACTCCAGCTCTGTTAATTTTTGTTCACAGGGGCATGGATGTTCCTGTTCTGGACCAGCTTCCCAATGTAACAGTGTTTGTATATGTGAAGGAGATCAAGGAAAACACAGTTGCAGCTGATTGCCGCCGATTTATTTTCTGTACTTATCCTTTCACATTTATTGTGATAGTTTTTTTGTTTTATTTCGGTTAGGAGTAACATCCACAAGACTCCTTCCTGATTTATTTATTTATTTATTTTTTTTTTTATGTGATCTAGTTTTTATGAATGCATAGCTATCTGTTTTGCAACAACAAAGTGTAGGCGTTAACAAAATGATGAAGCTCGAGAAATCCGTAACCTGTTTCAAAAGCAATGACAGTTTTGCCAAGCAGTTTTTATTTTTCCTCCCCTGATGTGGGAAGTGCAGTCCATGTAAAAAATTATTTTTCAAATTCCCTTTTTATGAGTCCTGTGGAAATCCGGATTCTTTTGCATGGAATCGGAATTCTTATTTTTGTGGTAATTGCCACGTTTCTGCATTTTTTTTGGTCTCCACTGTCCAGAAGATTCTAGTAAAATTTATTGGAGGAAAACAAATTGGAAAGACCCAAGCGTGCAGTACTTAGATATGCAGCTCTAAAACCGTATATTATTCCTCATTCTGACCTGCAGAGTCAGAATAGTGGGTAATACTGCACCCGGTGAAAAATTTACCCTACTGTATTGGTGTTTCCGAGTCTAAACATGCGCACTCAAAGGGGCTCATAAATTGTATTTTTAAGGAACTGGATAACAAAATTACATAAATTGTTTGCCATTATGATGTTCATTTCATAGCGAGACATACCATGACATTTTTCTGATTGTTGTTCAGAAACAAAGCAGTGGTTGAGGTTCGAAATGTTATGCGAAGAAACTAGGCCCAGCTAAGGGATATGTAATCTTTCTAGTCTAACAGCCTGAAAGTTGACTTTTTTAAATTATTGCCTTTTTGCTTTTGAACCCATCATAGCATACCACCTTTTTGGATATGGGTTCCTGGAAATAGAAGTAGGAATATATTGCGTTGAAAAGTATTTTCTAGGCAATCTTAATGAAGCTTTGTTTCGAAAATGCACACGGTCTGCTAAGAGACCAGCGTATTTCTTAGAAATGCATAAAACGGCTACATAAGTTGGTTTTGAAGAAAAAAAAAAAAACCTATTCAAACACATTTTTAGTAGTAGAATTCTCTTGCAAAAATTGTTTTGCTACAGATGTCTTCTATAAAGTTTGCAACATTGACAATAATTCACTTTGGAAAAAGCCAAGTATGTAAAATTTGCCAGTCTCTCCTGGTGAACTTTAAAGTTTGTCACCCCTGATATGGTTGCTAATTGTCATTACGTCTTTTGATATGGTAAACAATTTTAATGTAAATGATTGTTATTCTGTTCTGTGATTAACGACTTAATGCTAAAGGTCTGTTTGGCTTTTTCCTTTTACAGCGCAAATGTAGCATCTTTGGGAAAGGGAAGTCCTTTTCAGTTTCTTCCTATTTTTCCGCCCAGTCCTCCGGCTGCAACCATGGCATGTGAGCTTTTTCTTCTGTCCTCTATTTGGTTCCTGTTCGTTATTTTCTGGATGGAAACAATCAGTGTTTGGCTTTTCCTGTGTAACTTCTATCAAGACCGAGCATTTTACCACTGGGGGGAGAGGTCAGTGAAGCAATTAAATGTGCCATGTTTGCTTGTGTCTGGTGCATTTCCATTTATCCGTATGTAATTGATGTCCAAGGGAAGACCCTTCATGTTCCCCAAATGCTCCAGTGAGGAGTAAGTTTGTTTGATTTAGTCATGCAGATTTTTTAGTACGAGCAGTGAGCTTAGGGGTTTGCTTCAATTATAAAATCTGTGCTTTCCATTTATGGATTTGAATATTTTGTTCCCCTCCTCTTTTATGGATCGTTATCTTCCCTCTAAATATGATAGTTATAGGACCTCAGGTTTGCCAAAAAGGTAAAAATCGACTTCCCTTCAGCTCAGATATTAGTTCTGAATGTTGTTCGGTAGAGGCAGAGTTGATGGTGAGAATGGTAATGAGGGATCCTATTGATAGTTAAAATTACTTACATATATGTGCGTGTGTATATTACCTACTGGCGATTGCCAGTAGGTAGATATAGTTAGGACCTATTTTCCATAGGAAATCCGCAGCATTCTATTTGGAATAACTCTGGCGCCGATTGACGAATCTTCGCGAAATTTTCAAAACTTTGGGCTGGCTCCGGCCGGCTCCTATCCTGAAAGTTTCACGGTGATTCGTCAAGCGGGGGCTGAGAAAAAAGGGGGGTCCCAAAACTCGTTTTCCCCATGCAATTTCCCATAGCCGCAGCTACAGCCCGAACTGCTGAACGGAATTACACCAAATTTGGCAAAGAGGTAGTCCTTAGTTCAGATTCGTGCCTTTTGCTTAAATGGTGTAAATTTGTTCAGTAGTTCCAGAGAAAATGACATTTAAAAGTACATATATATCTATGGCCTCGGAGGGTCCGCTTACCCTAAGCGCACCCTGCCATGCACGAGCTGTATTTTAATTGGCTGCCAACACTCTGAATCAGGAAGTGATGGCAGCCATCTTGTGCCTCGGTAGAACAAAGGCACAAGAAACCCCCCAAAAAAGTCGCGAAAAGGGGGCAGGGTATAAACACCCTGACCCCCTAGGCCTGCTCAGGGGGTCCCACAAGGACCCCCAAGGCCCAAACATTTATATATTCACTGAAAAAACCATAGGTTTTGGGGCGTTTTAGTTAGCTGGACTTTTCACTCGTACAAAACCATTGAAATTCCCCTGTTTTATAGTTAGTTCAGCTAACTATAACTCGCGCGCCCGCAATGCACTGCTGATGACGTCACATATTACATCACTCATGACATGGTCAGTGAACATATTTCGTAAAACGTGCCAAGGTGAAAATTCAAAAACCGTGATCCTATTCGTGATCATGAACATAATAGATCGGATAATAAACGTAAATAATCTTTTGCATGATTACCAAAGAGGTGATGTAATAGCAACCTGCTGAAGTGACCGCGTGTAGAATGGATATAGAGGTGACATGCAGCTGCATAAGAGATTAAACTAGTGAGGAAAAAGTAGTCGTACTTCTGTGGAAACCCGTGTGGGATCACGTACTTGCCAACTGTCGTTCTTTAAACTGAGGCCCGTTACATTCTCCTCATTCACATCACCTTGGTTATACTCTACGGACGCCTTGCATCGTACACGGTTTTTGAATTTTCACCTTGGCACGTTTTACGAAATATGTTCACTCATTGAATAACACAGCACCTCCACTAATGTATACTGTTCATATTGGTACTTCATGTACACTAAATTACAGCTTATACAATAAGTGTGTTTTTGTACTGATACTTTATTTCCTTATATTTACAGGACACTACCCCCTGATGAAGGGCTTTGACGCCCGAAATGCATTGGGCAATTTTGTTTCTTTGATTGAATTTGAAGTATGTACTGAATTGCCACTACGAGATCATTTATCTCCTAATCGGACAAAAAACAAAGAACACAATAAGAACATTAAGAAAGCTATATGAAATTGACTCTAACCATTTTAACCTCACGATTAACTATTGAACTTAAATTCACAAGTGCATGAGGGAGACACTCTCTTAGTCAAGAAAGTGCATCTACTTTGTTTAAACTAGCCTCATACTACGGAGGATCAACCTAATTGCACCATCTACTGGATTACTGGACTAGTTAACTTTACTTCACCGTGGAGTGCGACACTCTGATCAACCATTAGTTTGTTTACCTCCAGTAAGCGCCACAGAGCTGCGTTGCAGAGAGGTGTAAAAAGTGAAACCGCCTGGACCACCTCTCTGCAACGCAGCTCAGTGGCGCTTACTGGAAGCACCTGGTGGGCTAGTTAGCCCCCAGGGGCCCTCAGGATTGAAGGGGAATTATTTCCCCAACTTAAAACGCTCCATAGGACGTGTTTGCACACGTCACCTCAGGCCCGTCCCCTCCCTTCCCCACTGTGTAAACACGCCCTGTGGCCGTTTTTAAGTTGGGAGGTTCAGTCCCCTTGAATCCTGAGGGTCCCTAGGGGCAAAATAGCCCACTAGGTACATCCAGTAAGCGCCATTGCAGAGAGGTGTAAAAAGGGGCACGGCCTGCACCACCTCTCTGCAACGCAGAGCAGTGGCGCTTACTGGAAGCACCTGGTGGGCTAGTTGGCCCCCAGGGTCCCTCAGGATTGAAAGTGAATTATTTCCCCAACTTAAAACGCGCCACAGGGCGTGTTCGCAAACGTCACCTCAGGCCCTGTCCTCTCCCTTCACCACTGTGTAAACGCGCCCTGTGGCCGTTCTAAGTTGAGAGATTAAGTCCCCTTGAATCCTAAGGGTCCCTAGGGTCAAACTAGCCCACTAGGTACCTCCAGTAAGTGCCACAGAGCTGCGTTGCATAGAGGTGTAAAAAGGGGCGTGGTCTCAGAACACCTGTCTGCAACGCAGCTCCCTGGCGTATACTGGAGATACCTGTTGGGCTAGTTGGCCCTCAGGGACCCTCAGTATTGAAGGGGAATTAATTCCCCAACTTACAACTGGCCAGGGGGCGCGTTTGCAGAGTGCTGCAAGGAGGGGGCATGGCCTCCGGTGCGATGCCGGTCTTTTATTTATTTTATTTTTTTAAGAAGGAGGGCTGTGTGGCCCCCCCTTCTTTTTCTAATTTATTGGCCCTGGGGACCCCATCCCCCAGGGCCTGCACCCTAAGTTTTTTTTGTTGAAAAAAAAATAAATGTGGCCCTCCCAAGACCTTAATTGGCCCCGGGGACCCCAACCCCCGGGTCATGGCCTTTTTTTTTTTTTAAATATATTTATAGAAACACCTAGGACATGCTGGACAAACCGTATGTACCCATCACCATGACGATTTGCGTGATATTCATTAAAAGGCGACTATGCATACAATGAATCCACGTGGAATGTATTAACACCGCTAGTAAAACTCTGACGTGTCTGACGCCCTACCGTGCCTAATCCCAGCGCCCCTGCCGGTGGGTACTCTCCAAGTAGACACCCTTGTCGTTTATTTATACAAACATGGGTAGCTATTGACCAAGCCATTCAAAGGGGATTCGACAAAAATTCGACCAAACTATGCAAGAAACCCCCCTCACGGTTAATAAAACACACATCCACCGCCGGATGTGTAATACTTTTTATTTTACTCTCTGGAAAGGAGACGAACCCCAACTTGAGAGTCACAGTGTGCTCCTGGCTGAGCCCAATGCTGTGTTACATCCGCCGAGTGCCACACATCTCTGTGTTGTATTCCACCAGCTAGTGCGTATGCTATGTCACTCTCTAGCCCATGTGCACTGTAACACCCCCCCGTGAATATGTCATGCCACACTTGCCTTCGCACGGGTTATATTGCCCCATCTAACGTGCCTTCCTCGATGCCTATGTTATAACGCACAGCGCTATGCCATACATATTACAATCTGGGATCCATATCTTTGTCACAGTGCATATGCAACGTTACACTCCCCAGCACATATTTTATATTACAACTTTAGAGACTAGGTTACACAACACTGCCCTGTGCATATTACACTCCAAGGCGCATATCGCATAGCACGCGCTAGTGCCTGTGCTATCTCGCGCTCTCCACTGAATCTGTCATTGCGCACAATGTATTGCATATTATATTTCACGCCCCAACAAGGCAGAACCCAGCCAGAGGTTGGTTTTCTTCATTGGATCAAAACCATGATTTATTTGCGTCCCTATCTGCATTGGCCCAATCGGCAAAAAACACAATGGACTGGAATGCAGTCTAGAGCAAATCCAAATGGCTGAGATTACCTAAAGCTTCCAGCCATCGCTCTTTAGTTTATATCAATATGCTAAACTGTGTTGCGATGTGTTATTGTTTGATGTTTTTGTGTATTTAGCTTCCTACCAACACAAAAGACTACTGGGTACCTGCTTTCTGTCTTCGTTCCCTTTTGTAGATGCTGTTAGTTAAAGTAATATTGTAAAATGACGTCCCTCTTCAACAGTGGAGTCAGATGATTAGCAAATATTAACACAAAGACACACAATAGGTGGAACTAACCTTCAGGGATTGTTCTCCAAAGGCTCCTACCCTCTGGCAATACCGATGTTTTAAATTCTGGTCTTCTCTGGCTGCAGATAGATCGGGTCTTTGAAACAGGTGTTCGAGTCAGATCAAACTCCTATAATCTCTCTTTTCTAACATAAACTCATGTAAGCACACTAACCATGTTTGACTGATTGCTTGTGTACCTATGAAAATACCCTTCAGGCGACCTAGAGTACCCAATGGAAGAGTTGTCTGATGTGCTGGCAGCTTATCTCACTGACTTTTGTTGATCAAAATTCATATTTAATGCATGGGGAGGTGAGAGAGTTTCAAAATAGAGTGGGTGAATGTAGGTAACCAACACCATGTGAGAGCGACCCTCCAAAGATTATGCCTGAGTGTCAATGCATATAGGGCAATTATAACGCATCTGATTGCAGTGCAGTCACGGTGCCTCTGACTGTCCCAAGTTGATCACTCTGCTGAGTAGGGCTGAAAATAAGTATAGAGCCTTGCTCGTGATTTCACCTTCAGCTCTGGAGGGCGCCCTTGAATCTTCTGTTCCCTCGCTATCAGGTAACCCTGAAGAGGACGCACTAAAACTGAAATCCTAGTTAAGGCAGAGTGTCCATGAATTATCCCCTTTGAGCTTACGCACTTCCAAAAAGGCCAGACCCTCACCCCCCTGGTATAATGAGTCTCTGAGAACTATCAAAAGCGTATTTAAACGCTTGGGGAAGAAGTGGCGGAAAAACTATAGACCTGTGGTTAAATTGGTGTATAAGGTGGCTTTGAAATCTCAATATACCAATGTCAAGGGTGCCAAGAAGAACTATCTGGAGACTAAAATTTAGACTTCAAACTGTTAGACCTGTCAGCCCTTTGGGTGGTCCCTCCTCATCATTATCTATTTTGTCCCACTTTTGCCTCAAGCCCTGTTGGTATTTTTCCTTTTTGGGAACCACCAGACTTTTTAGTATTGATGCAGATTCAGGGAGCCATTTTATCTACCCCTGGAACTTCTGTCTGAGGGCCTGGAGCACAAAATGGTGGCCACCTGTGACATCATCAGAACCCACTGGAACCTACTAGAACCTTCTGCAACATTCTGGAGCCCTGTGACAGTTGGAGGCGGTTTAGAATGTTGGGAAGCTAAGACAGAGAGTTGGCAGTTGGAGCTGGCAGTTGGCACCTGACTGGTGAAGAGAGAGCAGCAGAAACCTGAAGGAGGAAGGAGTGAAGCAGCAGGGGTGGAAACTTGTGCCTGGAGTGGGGTCCAAAAACCCACCCTTGATACTAGTCCCTACTGACTGAGCCCAGCCTGGAGCCCTGTGTGGGAAGAAGCAAGAAAAACCATCTTAAGGACCTGGACAGCAGGAACAGGCCTTAGAAACAGAGAACAGCAAGATCCTGACCTGGATACTGGTTTCCCTGGAGTCCGGCGTCGAGTAGCCTGAGACCTGGAGCCCGAGGTGGAGAAGCGGCGCTGACTGGAAAGCAGACGTCGTACCCGGAGCCGCCGGAGGTCGAGAGAGGGCGCCGACGGAGGTCGTGGAGAGTACCAGAGGTCGAGGAGGAAGTCACCCGAGGTCAAGTGAGCGGCGTCATCGGAGGAGTGAAGTCCGCCCTCCGGAGTCGCCGGAGACCGAGGTGAAGCGTGCCGGAGGTCGGGAGTGGAGATCGCACTCCGGAGTCGCCGGAACCTGAGGAGAATCGTGCCGGAGGTCGAGAGTGGAGGTCGCACTCCGGAGTCGCCGGAAACCTGAGGAGAGGAGCACCGGAGGTCGGGAGTGGAGATCGCACTCCGGAGCCGCCGGAAGTCGACATCGAGCCAAGGCCGGCCGACGTCATCGAATCCGAGGTCGCCATCGGACCGGAGCCGCCCGACGTCGACACCGAGCCAAGACTGCCCGACGTCATCGAATCTGAGGTCGAGATCGAACCGAGGCCGCCGACATCGAACCGGAACCGCCTACCGGCGTCGTCAAGAACTGACATTGCGCCGAGGCCGCTGACATCGAACCGGAACCGCCTCACGGCGTCGACACGACTCCAGCGGCGTCGGAGCTTCAGAAAAAGGGCAGTAAGTGGAGTAGAGGGCGCCTAAGGCCCTGTGGAGACCTGAGAGACTACTCTAAGGGGCTAGGGAGGTGCTGGAACCAGCTTGACTGTGCCAGGGGTGAGCTGAGACTAATTCAGTGGGGTTGTGTAGAGTGGGAGAGCCAGATCTCTAGAATCCCCCCCCTTAATCTACCTCAGTTTAGGCCTCAGCCTTGTCCAAGCCAGGGAGTAGACACCCTCAAGCCAACCACCTCGCCACAAGCTGTGCCTGGGCCAATTCAGCCCATAAGAATCTAAATGTGATCTGATTCTATAAGTGTCACTGTCAGCTTTTAATTATTTATTGAGTGCACTGTATTTATTGTATTTAACCTATTTATTGCTTCACTGTATTTATTGGTCCACAGTATTTATGGTCGCACAGTATTTATTGGTTTGCAGTATTTATTGCCTCAGAATATTTAATTGCCTGTATGTATTGCACCTATATTTATGCCTTAGTTATTTATGATCACCCCTATTTATTGAATCCTTTAAACAGTATTTATTTGACCTGCACTATTTAAAAAGCCTTGTATATTGTGATTGTGTTATTATTTATCTAATCAGCAACTAAGAGAAAAAAGAAGATAAAGAAAGATATTTTCATAATTTTTACGGTGTAGAGTCGTTTTTGGAACGGATGCACGCATGGTTATTGTATGGGTATGTCGTATGCTTAGCACGGTGCCTGATTCCTGACCACTCGAGCCAAGCTACCACAGTGTGTCTGGGAGACCACCACCACCCTTCCGGTGTGGGAGTGGGGATTTCCAACATAATTGGTGTTCAGTGGTGGGATAGAGCTGTGCCTACGTATACTCGACAATAACTGTGGGTAGTCCATAGGCCTACACCGGGAGTTTTCTCAAAGCGGCCTTCCTAATTGTGGGTTTTTGTTTTTTCCAAATTTACTCTGGTGGTGGGAGGAGGTATTATATAAGGTACCCC
Source organism: Triturus cristatus (assembly GCF_964204655.1). Classification (NCBI taxonomy): domain Eukaryota; kingdom Metazoa; phylum Chordata; class Amphibia; order Caudata; family Salamandridae; genus Triturus; species Triturus cristatus. The sequence continues at coordinate 467,231,923 of NC_140592.1, forward strand.
CCTGCATTGCTTCTGTGAAAACCTGTCCTCTAACCTGAGTGGGCAAGATGGAGTTTGTACTGGAGAATTTAGAAACGTACACTGTGGCCCAACTCAGGGAGTTTTGCCAGCGGGAGGGGGTGTACTGTCCCCCAGGAGCAAAGAAGGGTGCACTCCAAACCAGCTTAAGGGCTTGGGGGGAGGCACGACGGGAAAGCAAGGCTGAGGAGGAAGACCGGGATGGAGAGCCTGACACAGAGGGGGCTGAGATGTACCAACCTGAGGTGGGGAACCTGTCAGCGGGGCCCAGGACACTTTCCAGGAAGGGCAGCAGTGCCTCTAGCGGTGGCTTGTCTGAAGTGGAGTTAACAGACCGGAGGGAGAAAAGGCAGCTCACATGGGACTTAGCAAGGCTGGAAAAAGAGAAGGAGGAACAGAGGATGGCTCATGAGATAAGGCTGAAAGAGATAGATCTTCAGATCCTGAGAATTGGGGCACACCCTGTACCTCACGGTGGCAGCAAAGAACAAGAGTACACCAGGGAACCCAAACACTACCTGCCAAAGGACATAGTAGCTAGCTACGGGGTGGGTGACGATATCGCCAAGTGGCTAGCGGCCTATGAGGTCTCGTTAAGGGCCCATGGGGTTCCAGAGAAGTACTGGGGAGGGGGATTGTACAAGTACATGCCTCCAGCTGGCAGGGATGCTTTATTGGCCCTCGAGGAGGATGAGCAGACCCACTACCCCACCATGAAACTGGCGCTCATAAGAAAGTTTGGACTAACACCCGAAAAGTACAGACAGAAGTTCAGGGGTAGTCACAAACTGGGCACACAGAATTGGGTGGACTTCCTGGACTATGCAAAGAAGGCACTGGAGGGTTGGATTCAGGGCAGTGAAGTGAGGAACTACGAGGGGTTGTTTGATCTAGTACTGAAGGAACACCTGCTCGAGAAATGTTTCCCTGAACTGCGTCAACACCTGGTGGATAGCAAGCTGACCAGTCCCCGGAAGCTTGCTGAGGAGGCGGACATTTGGGCTAGTACCCGGGTGTCCACAAGGGGGACTGGAGGGGATACTCAAAAGGCCGGACAGGGCTCCCCCCAGAAGAAAGAGGGAGGGGAAAAGAAAAAGGAGTTCTCCAAAGGCCCCCAAAATAATTTCCAAGGAAAGGGAACAGGATTCACCCCTAGGGCTAACCCACCCAGAAACCCTAATCCTGGCCAGAGTCAGCAGCCAAGGGTTGTCCATTGCTACGAGTGCGGTGGCGTTGGACACTATAAAGGAGATCCGAAGTGCCTGAAACGACCACCCCCTCCCATTGGAGGAAAGACCCCCGGAGTAGCTAGTGTAGTGCTCGGGGAGGAGATTCCCTTAACTAAGGGAAGGGAGTGGGCGGGTGTCACTTTAGTGTCCCTGGGAGAACGGGAGATGGTTCCTAAGATCCAGGTGCCCGCAAATACTGTAAAGTATGGGCAGTGGGTCACCATCAACGGCCAAAGAGGGGAGGGTCTGAGAGACACAGGAGCCAGTATGACTATGGTACGTAGCCAACTGGTGTCTCCAGAGCAGGTAATTCCCGATGTACTCCACCCAGCCGCGATGGCTGACGGCAGAACAGGCCACTATCCCGTGGCCGAGGTTCCCTTTGAATGGGAGGGGGTTGCAGGTTCACTTTGAGTTGCCGTAAGCCCTGCCGTGCCAGTTGATTGTCTGCTGGGAAATGACATGGAGCACAACGCTTGGAGGGAGGTGGAATACCGGACTCATGCTGAGATGCTGGGTACACCTGACTGGGCCTGTGTGAGCACAAGGTCCGCGACTACCCGGAGAGGGAGTTCGTTTCGGCTGGAGCCTGGAACAACGGCCCAGCCAGCTGCCAGTCAAGGGAAGAACCGAGGACAGGAGGAGCCTGCCTCGGCGTCCCCACCCCGTAGGACGGATAGGCCACCGGAGGTGGTGGACCAGGAGTCTGCGGTGGGGGATGTTACCAAACTGGAGGACCTACCCATCCCGGCCGAGTGGCACGTGGAGGGAGGCCCGTCCAGGGAGGAATTCTGCCAGGGCCAGAGGGAGTGCCCTACCCTTGAGGGGCTAAGGCGTCAGGCCCAAGCCCAGGCAGCAGGGAACGTTGAAGGGAACTACAGTGTTTACTGGGAGGATGGCCTCCTCTACAGTGAACCCAAGGCACCCCTACATGGATCGTCACGAGCCTTGGTAGTCTCTCAACGTTATCGAGCCTTCCTTCTGGAGTTGGCTCACGAGATCCCATTGGCAGGACACCTGGGGCAAGACAAGACCTTCGCCCGTCTTGTCCCACACTTTTATTGGCCTCAGATGAAAGTGTCGTCCGATACCTACTGCCGGACATGTGTGTCTTGCCAAGCCAGTGGGAAAACAGGGGTGAAGCTGAAAGCTCCCCTGGAACCACTTCCTGTCGTTAGCACCCCCTTTGAAAGGGTGGGCATCGACATTGTGGGTCCGTTAGATCCGCCAACGTCAGCTGGTCACAGGTTTATCCTGGTTCTGGTGGATCATGCCACACGGTACCCAGAGGCAATACCTCTGAGGACCATAACCGCACCTGTTGTGGCTAGGGCCCTGATGGGAATCTTTACCCGAGTGGGTTTTCCCAAGGAAGTTGTGTCCGACAGGGGGACCAACTTCATGTCAGCGTACATGCGGGCGATGTGGAAGGAGTGTGGAGTGACATACCGGTTCACAACTCCTTACCACCCCCAGACCAATGGTCTGGTGGAGAGGTTTAACAAAACCTTGAAAGGCATGATCAGAAGTCTGCCTGAAAGCCTGCGGAGGAAATGGGACGTCCTCCTACCCTGTTTACTCTTTTCTTACAGGGAAGTGCCACAGAAGGGAGTGGGCTTCAGCCCCTTCGAGCTTCTGTATGGGCACCCTGTACGTGGACCTCTCAACCCGGTGAGAGACGGATGGGAAAGAACTCCCAGGAAGCTTCCCCAGGATGTGGTGAGCTACATGCTGGCCTTCCGGAGCCAAATGGCTAAGTTGTGGAAGCAAGCTTCTGACAACTTGGAAGCCAGCCAAGCAGTGATGAAGGCGTGGTATGACCACAACGCTCACCCGGTGGAGTTGGAGCCTGGCCAGAAGGTGTGGGTGATCGAACCAGGAGAGCTTAGCGCCCTCCAGGATCGCTGGTCAGGACCCTTTGAGGTATTGGAGAAGGGTAAGGCTACCTACTTGGTGGACCTTAAAACCCCTCGTCAGCCCCTACGGGTGCTGCACGCCAACCGCCTCAAACCCCACCACGAGAGGCCCGAAGTCATCTTGATGATGGTGACTGACGGAGGAGAGGACGTGGAAAGCGAGCCTCTCCCCGATTTGTTTGCGTCTCAAGAAAAGGATGGGTCGGTGGAGGGAGTGATTCTCTCCCCATCTCTAACTCCTGAACAGCAGGAGGACTGCCGCCAGGTCCTGGGGCAGTACTCTTCGTTGTTCTCCCTTGTCCCGGGTAGGACTCACCTGTGCGTCCATGACGTGGACACAGGAGACAGCCCACCTGTGAAGTCCAAGATCTACCGGATGTCAGACAAGGTGAAGGCCAGCATTCACAGTGAAGTCACTAAGATGCTGGAGCTAGGAGTGATCGAACCTTCTAGCAGCCCCTGGTCCAGTCCGGTGGTACTAGTACCAAAAGCTGCACCACCGGGTGCCCAACCGGAACTGAGGTTCTGTGTGGACTACCGGGGACTGAATTCAGTGACCAAAACTGATGCTCATCCGATCCCTAGGGCGGATAAATTGATTGACCGGCTGGGAGCTGCCCAATATCTAAGTACCTTTGACCTTACTTCTGGGTACTGGCAGATCTCTCTGACTGATGGAGCAAGGGAAAGGTCAGCCTTCTCCACGCCCAATAGCCACTACCAGTTCTGTGTGATGCCCTTTGGGCTCAAGAACGCACCTGCCATGTTTCAGCGCCTGGTAAACCAGATCCTCACCGGAATGGAGAGTTTCTCTGCTGCTTATCTGGATGACATAGCCGTCTTCAGTAACAGCTGGGAGGATCACTTGTGTCACCTGCAAGCTGTTCTCCAGGCCCTGAGACAGGCTGGATTGACGATCAAGGCCAGCAAGTGCCAGATCGGGCAGGGGTCGGTAGTGTACCTTGGACACTTGGTGGGTAGGGGAGCGGTGCAACCCCTCCAGGCAAAGATCGAGGCCATCATGGCCTGGGAACCCCCCAAGACACAGACTGAGGTCCGAGCTTTTCTGGGCCTCACGGGATATTACCGCCGCTTCGTGAAGGGGTACGGTACCATTGTAGCCCCCCTCACGGAGCTCACGTCCAAGAAACAACCTCGACGGGTAGTCTGGACGGAGGCTTGTCAGCAGGCCTTTGTGAGATTGAAGAAAGCCATGTGCGAGGCCCCGGTCTCAAGGGCCCCAGACTTTTCCAAGGAGTTCATTGTCCAGGCGGATGCATCAGAACATGGCATTGGGGCAGTGTTATCGCAACTCAATGAAGAGGGTCTGGATCAGCCCGTGGTCTTCGTATCCCGGAGACTACTTCCCAGGGAACAGAAGTGGAGTGCAATAGAGCGTGAAGCCTTTGCAGTGGTATGGGCTCTGAAGAAGTTGCGGCCATACCTGTTTGGCTCGCACTTCCTGGTTCAGACCGACCACAGACCCCTTCGTTGGCTGATGCAGATGAAGGGGGAGAATCCCAAGTTGTTGAGGTGGTCTATCTCCCTACAGGGAATGGACTTTCAGGTGGAACATCGGCCTGGAGTGGACCACGCCAATGCAGACGGTCTCTCAAGGTATTTCCGCCTTAGTGATGAGAACTCCCAAGGGGTTGGGTAGCTCTCCCCACTTTCAGCTGGGGGGGACGCGTGTTAGACCTGTCAGCCCTTTGGGTGGTCCCTCCTCATCATTATTTATTTTGTCCCACTTTTGCCTCAAGCCCTGTTGGTATTTTTCCTTTTTGGGAACCACCAGACTTTTTAGTATTGATGCAGATTCAGGGAGCCATTTTATCTACCCCTGGAACTTCTGTCTGAGGGGCTGGAGCACAAAATGGTGGCCACCTGTGACATCATCAGAACCCACTGGAACCTACTAGAACCTTCTGCAACATTCTGGAGCCCTGTGACAGTTGGAGGCGGTTTAGAATGTTGGGAAGCTAAGACAGAGAGTTGGCAGTTGGAGCTGGCAGTTGGCACCTGACTGGTGAAGAGAGAGCAGCAGAAACCTGAAGGAGGAAGGAGTGAAGCAGCAGGGGTGGAAACTTGTGCCTGGAGTGGGGTCCATAAACCCACCCTTGATACTAGTCCCGCCTGACTGAGCCCAGCCTGGAGCCCTGTGTGGGAAGAAGCAATAAAAACCATCTTAAGGACCTGGACAGCAGGAACAGGCCTTAGAAACAGAGAACAGCAAGATCCTGACCTGGATACTGGTTTCCCTGGAGTCCGGCGTCGAGTAGCCTGAGACCTGGAGCCCGAGGTGGAGAAGCGGCGCTGACTGGAAAGCAGACGTCGTACCCGGAGCCGCCTGAGGTCGAGAGAGGGCGCCGACGGAGGTCGTGGAGAGTACCAGAGGTCGAGGAGGAAGTCACCCGAGGTCGAGTGAGCGGCGTCATCGGAGGAGTGAAGTCCGCCCTCCGGAGTCGCCGGAGACCGAGGTGAAGCGTGCCGGAGGTCGGGAGTGGAGATCGCACTCCGGAGTCGCTGGAACCTGAGGAGAATCGTGCCGGAGGTCGGGAGTGGAGGTCGCACTCCGGAGTCGCCGGAAACCTGAGGAGAGGAGCACCGGAGGTCGGGAGTGGAGATCGCACTCCGGAGCCGCCGGAAGTCGACATCGAGCCAAGGCCGGCCGACGTCATCGAATCCGAGGTCGCCATCGGACCGGAGCCGCCCGACGTCGACACCGAGCCAAGACTGCCCGACGTCATCGAATCGGAGGTCGAGATCGAACCGAGGCCGCCGACATCGAACCGGAACCGCCTACCGGCGTCGTCAAGAACTGACATTGCGCCGAGGCCGCCGACATCGAACCGGAACCGCCTCACGGCGTCGACACGACTCCAGCGGCGTCGGAGCTTCAGAAAAAGGGCAGTAAGTGGAGTAGAGGGCGCCTAAGGCCCTGTGGAGACCTGAGAGACTACTCTAAGGGGCTAGGGAGGTGCTGGAACCAGCTTGACTGTGCCAGGGGTGAGCTGAGACTAATTCAGTGGGGTTGTGTAGAGTGGGAGAGCCAGATCTCTAGAATCCCCCCCTTAATCTACCTCAGTTTAGGCCTCAGCCTTGTCCAAGCCAGGGGGTAGACACCCTCAAGCCAACCACCTCGCCACAAGCTGTGCCTGGGCCAATTCAGCCCATAAGAATCTAAATGTGATCTGATTCTATAAGTGTCACTGTCAGCTTTTAATTATTTATTGAGTGCACTGTATTTATTGTATTTAACCTATTTATTGCTTCACTGTATTTATTGGTCCACAGTATTTATGGTCGCACAGTATTTATTGGTTTGCAGTATTTATTGCCTCAGAATATTTAATTGCCTGTATGTATTGCACCTATATTTATGCCTTAGTTATTTATGATCACCCCTATTTATTGAATCCTTAAAACAGTATTTATTTGACCTGCACTATTTAAAAAGCCTTGTATATTGTGATTGTGTTATTATTTATCTAATCAGCAACTAAGAGAAAAAAGAAGATAAAGAAAGATATTTTCATAATTTTTACGGTGTAGAGTCGTTTTTGGAACGGATGCACGCATGGTTATTGTATGGGTATGTCGTATGCTTAGCACGGTCCCTGATTCCTGACCACTCGAGCCAAGCTAACACAGTGTGTCTGGGAGACCACCACCACCCTTCCGGTGTGGGAGTGGGGATTTCCAACACAAACAATGAGGGAAAGGAGATTTTTTATATCAGGAAACTGTTCACAGCCCCCAAGGCGGTCATCAAGGCACTCCTGCACTCTGCAGAACGGACTAGCCATCTGGATTCGTTTTTCCATGAAAAGATTGTGACTATTCAGAAATCCTTTTTTAGAGGGGCCACTGGATGACCAAGCACTTTGGCATGTTCCTGCGAGGGAGCGTTCTATTGGGGAATCCCCCACGTTATTACAGATACCTTTTCTGCAGCCTGAGACATCGCTAGATATTTTGAAGGGTATAAAGTCTGGCTCTTGTCATGCAAAACTGCTGACCTCTGTGGCCGTGGTCATTAACCCTGTGGTCAATACGGTGCTGCATTCATCTCTCAACAGGCTGTATGGCTTCCATTTGGAAACATGTGAAAATTCCTCCGCTCCTGAATAAACCTTAAGCTGACCCGAATGTGCTTACTAATTACAGACCCTATCTCTCTTCTACCGCCTCTCTCTAAGGCGTTGGAGAAGTATGTTAATTGAGTAATTTCTGACTATGCAGAGAATAATAATCTTCTTCTCATCAGCCAATCTGGCTTTAGGGCTAATGTATTTTAGCACTGCAACAGCTCTTTTGGAGGTTACTGAACGCATCAAAGAAAAGCTTTACCATGGTGGCAGAGCTTTCCTTATTTACAGTACCTGTCGGCGGCCTTCGATACGGTCCCAAATGACAGGCTTCTGGAGAGGCAGAGGGACCTTGGTATAGGCGGATCTGCACTGGAATGGCTGGCTTTTTTTCTGGAGGACCAATATAACAAGGGGAACCCCTGTAAAAAGGATGTAGGTAGAGACTCAGGGGAAAGTAGAATCAAAGAGAGAAGAAGGTACTCTACCTATATCTTTCAAAATGTACTGTGTATCATCTCATTGATATACTAACACTTAAACTAGACCTACAAGCAACAGTTTCAAAGAAATTTCTGCACATAGCCAAAAAAAGACGGGGTGCCAAAAAAGATGATTTCCGATTTCTCTGAATTACATTTCAGTTGGTTTCTGCTGAGTCAATTGAACACCATAGTGAGGCATGATCTAATCCGATCACCATCAAAATCTGCTCCCTCCTCACAGGTGAAAATCAGCTGAGTGTCGTCAGCGTATATTATTTTGGCCCTAAAGACTTCCGCCAGAGATGCGAAGGGCGATATATAGATTAAAGAGAGTAAGGCTCAGAACCGAACCCTGAGGGACCCCCACTTTCTAGCTGGGAATGGGGGAAGCAAATGGAGGTGCCCAAATTTCCTGGCTTGTGTCCTCCAGAAAAAAATCAAAGAGAGAAGAAGGTACTCTACCTATATGTTTCAAAATGTACTGTGTATCATCTCATTGGTATACTAACACTTAAACTAGACCTACAAGCAACAGTTTCAAAGAAATTTCAGCACATAGCCAAAAAAAGATTCATTAGTGTTTTATTTTTCACTTTAGTTAATTTCGGAGAAATAGATTCAATACATAGGATTATTGGTAATTTGTGAAAATAACATAAGATAACAATACACGGAAATATAAATAAGGCCCAGTCACAATCAAACGCACACAAGCTCACAAACTTATACCGGTATCATATCACACCTTAGAATTCTGATATTCACTCTGTATATAGCTTTCTATTTCACTTACTCTGAGTCTTTATTATGTTATTGTTATTGATTTGGATTAATTATGATGGTGGCTTTGGACTCGCCAGTGTTTACGTTTCCTAAACTATACTTCTATTTTTGATATATTGCCTTCTATTCATGTTTTCGACACTTATGACTAATGACCTTTGCACGTCTAGTTTTTTATCAAGATAAATGATGTCATCGAATTACACTTGGATTGTTTGTTGATTTGTTATCTTATTTTTGTTAGGTCCCAGCTAAAACCCTAAACTGTTTCCTTGTTAGCCCTGAGGAAGGTGGCACCAACATTTCGGTGCGTTCACCGAAACGCGCGTCGGTGCTTCCACGAGGTCCACCCAAGCCCTAGTTCCTTAAAATCGAACATGTACTATTTAGCAAACTATCGAATGTTCATATGCATTTGCCCATACATTGATTACTGTGGCTGTTTGCACCTACAGTTGGTCATATGGATTTTTATGTGTAGATGTATGATGTTTGTTTTTATGGTGTGATATGATACCGGTATAAGTTTGTGAGCTTGTGTGCGTTTGATTGTGACTGGGCCTTATTTATATTTCCGTGTATTGTTATCTTATGTTATTTTCACAAATTACCAATAATCCTATGTATTGAATCTATTTTCCGAAATTAACTAAAGTGAAAAATAAAACACTAATGAATCTTTTTTTGGCTATGTGCTGAAATTTCTTTGAAACTGTTGCTTGTAGGTCTAGTTTAAGTGTTAGTATACCAATGAGATTATACCAATGAGATGATACACAGTACATTTTGAAACATATAGGTAGAGTACCTTCTTCTCTCTTTGATGTTTTTCTGGAGGACACAAGCCAGGAAATTTGGGCACCTCCATTTGCTTCCCCCCCATTCCCAGCTAGAAAGTGGGGGTCCCTCAGGGTTTGGTTCTGAGCCTTACTCTCTTTAATCTATATATCGCCCTTCGCATCTCTGGCGGAAGACTTTAGGGCCAAGATAATATACGCTGACGACACTCAGCTGATTTTCACCTGTGAGGAGGGAGCAGATTTTGATGGTGATCGGATTAGATCATGCCTCACTATGGTGTTCAATTGACTCAGCAGAAACCAACTGAAATGTAATTCAGAGAAATCAGAAATCATCTTTTTTGGCACCCCGTCTGTGGAGGATTGGAGACGATGGTGGCCTGAGGAGATGTCTCCGCCTGTCTCAGCTCAAACCACGGTAAAAAATCTCGGCATCCACATTGATAGCGCTCTCTCAATGAGATCTTAAGTCCGTCTGTAGTGGGCATCTGCATGGCTTGCTACGTATGTTGAGGACATTTCTTCCTCTTCTCTCACTGAACACCAGGAAAACCGTGGTCCAGGTTATGGTTACTTCCTGACTGGACTACGCCAACAGTATTTACTTGGGCCTTCCCGGATATCTCCTCCATCGCCTCCAAGTGATTCAAAATGCTGCGGCCAGAATGGTCCTTAGGCTCAAGCCCAGGACTCGCATGCCCACGCACCTAAAGGCATTACACTGGCTCCTTATGAGTAAAAGGATCAAATTTAAGGCCCTGGTACTGATCTTTAAAGCCCTTCATGGAAGTGGCGCCAGTTATCTCAGGACAAGAGTTAGCCACAGCTTGCCATCCAGAACTCTGAGGTTATCCTCCATGGGCCTGACCTGTGTCCCCAGAATACGCCTAGCCCAGTCTGGGGGAAGATCTTTCACGCTCTTGGGAGTACAAGCTTGGAACCAACTCCTGGCTTCCCTCAGATCTACAGCTGACCTGGCGTTTTTTAAGAAACTTCTTTAAAAAGTAAAAGTTTTTTTCAAGGGCTAGAGGTGGCTGTCTGATCTGTTAGACTATTAGCGCTGGGACACTCTTGTTGAGTAGCTGTGCACGCTACAAATGTGCATCATTCATCCATTCAAGAATTAGTGGGTGTTCTGCAATCCTCTGCATTTTTTCCCTTTCTTACTTTAGTGGCATGAGCCATAGTTTTTCTTCCCCCCTCCCCACCTTTAAAAAAACAATATATATATATTGCAGGCAGGGAAAAAGTAATTGGCTTTAAAGCAGCTGCAATTAGCTAATTTGTTACCAACTGGGGCTAGCAACTCTATGACTGAGCCACACTTGGATGGGAACGGAGGAGATGGGACAAAGGACCTCCTCGGTTCTCACAAAATGAGCACAGTGGATTATGGTAGTGCCAAGCATACTCCAATACTAGGCCACTCACCCCCTCTGAAGAAGCTGTGAAAAAACCTGTTAAAAAAAATATTGGCAACTCTGTTAGCCTCGTAGTAAATGAACACTCAATTTCATACAGACTTGCGCAACAAAGGGCACATCCGTCTGCATTATGGTCTCTTGAGAGTTTCCAAAACACAGGACAAAGGCCTGAACCAGTACTCTTTTATAGGTGGGTTTAGACAAAAATATTACAAGGTTCTGAAAATTCCCCTGTAAGGCTTGGCTTTGGTTCTCAGGTCATCAGTACACACAGACGTGAGGTCTTCAATTAGGCTTCACCCTAATATATTTACTAATCCCCTAAATTTATGCCAGAGGAAACCGAGGTTGTTCAAGTGTTCGTCACGAGTTGACCTCTATGTATATTTGTACTGCATGTCAAAACAGATTTTCATCAAAAGTGGTAAACCATCTTTGTTTTAGTGCAGCAGAATAAAGAAACTGGTGCCAGTCAAAAATCTTATGGCACCACATGCAATTGGGTGAGAAAGTAGGAGTCTGATATCGTAGTTCACCCAGTAGTGGATCTAATATATTCTGGGCATTTTATGTACTTTCTCTTTCCTGTGAATGTGATTGAATGATTTGCATGAATGTGGTGGAAAACTAGTATAGTGAAAAATTAACTAATACCTAGGTAAAGGTGTAACTTTTCTAAAGCTACAAATATTTATTGCTCCCCGTTCAGACTTCAGGCTACTTATGTCCAGAGTTGCCCCCATGTGCTTTGAGTTTAAAATAAATAACTGTTTTATTACCTACTGTACATTTCCTTGCTATTTAATGGACATAGAAGCACTTGCACAATTTTTAATTTTATGCTTTTGAATTTGTTCTGTAGGATCTTTGTGAATGATCCGGGGCACATGCTGTACGTGTTTGTTAGGTAAGTACCATTGTGTTCTGATAGTGGTTTACCTGGTGCCCTTTTCTCTCTTGAGCTCTGCCATCTACTTGATCAGACCCACTCCTAAACCTGTTCCCGGTTCCTTTTGACTCTGTAACTTACCCGACTGTCTTGCTCACTTGAATTGTGTTTTTACATTTGTTTTTTTATAAAGGATGGTCCAAGGACTGTAGTGCTGGAGTTTATTTCTTCCCTGCTCTAACCTGGTCTAACTTGTACACAGCATTGGTCGCTCCTAGCATGTTTGACCCTTTTCCTGGTGTTTTAGGAGGAAAGTCCTGCATAGGACCTAGAAGAGTCTTCTTGAGTGTCAACCAACTCGCCAGCAGCCTATCCCTGCATGCCGAATAACCAGAGGCATGCTGGGAAGTAGGGCTCGCTTTTGACGTGGGCGAACTATGCATAGGCCCAAGGCACAAATCTTCACAGGGTCGTATGCAGCTGTTTGCATTAAGTTCATGCGCAAAAAGCAGTGCCCCTACACTTGGCGCTAGTGATTGTTTAAAGTGCTTTTAATCACTGACATGCATAGGCACTCTTTATAACACCCCATCAACCACCATCCTTGCCCTTCCATCTCCCACTCACCCCTGTCGCCTCACACAAACAACCCCCCCTCACCCCAAACAACTTGGTATCAGTCTACTGGAGCAAAACTGTGAGTGTTTAGGTGAACTGGAGCAGATGTGGAGATGTTTGTTTAATGAGCCAGAAGCTGACTTGCGAACACTAAAGGGGCCCCATGCTGCCCGAGCATCACAGGGAGGTCACCCATTTTTTTCCCACCCAGGGCGCTACCATGGCACAGGCCTAATCTGCTGGGAGGAAGTTGTCCGGGTCAACAAGGGAGGAGGGACACAAGGCAATGTGTTTGGTAGGTGAGGTTGTGATCGGAGTGGATTGACGCCATATTTTTTTTTTTTTGTAGGGTCGACGGGTTGGCTCACTCACAGACCTGAGGATGCTTGCTGTGTGGACTGAAGCTGACAAGAAAGGATGTGTGGATTTGCCGGAGTGCCTGGCTGCAGTGCAAACTGCTAATTTTTAAGTGCAATCAGTATTTGGATTTTAAAACTGACTGTAAAAAGTACAATTGTGCAATAATGTGGCAGTGTTGAGTGCAGAAACCTCTTATCATTCCTTTTACTTTAATAACCCACATACTTTGTTCATCACAATAGTAAACACATTAAACTGTACTTAATGATTTCACACGTGGGACAGCAGCAATCCACAGAGACTGATATTTTTGTAAATTATATGAACGTCAGAATGGTTAGACTGTACTTTACTCATCATTGCCATACAGTTACCAACAGGCTAAAATCATCTCGTTTCTGAAGTGTATTTTTGCTGGAGAGCTAAGAGGTCATAATACCTTCTGTCGTACAAGCTGAAGGAGTTGAAACTACGTGAGAGCGCAACATAATGATGGGTGCCTTAGAAAATGAGTAACTTAAAATGATATTAAGTTGTCATGTACGCTTCTCTCACTAAGATGTTTTTGGTGAGGGGGATACATAAGGAAATGGTTGTCCAGTAAATTTGTTAGAGCGAACGAGCCTGTGTACCACCTTTTTTTTCTTTTCTTCAGGTACAAAGATATAATAGAAAATATGTAATACTTACAGTGCAGAGTTGGGTTGGAAAGCATACTCTGAGTCCACTACTTCAGCAGGCAGAGCGCTCAGCGACTTATCTGGGGCTGCAGGTCTGGGAGAAGTTACCTTTTTACCTTTGCAATCGTTGTCAAGATGGGGTGTACCATGGTGGGGAATTCCAGAGGCCAAATTCACTGAGGCTACCTCCGATTCGATGTGCCAGGTAGGTGTTTTCCACGGAGTGATTGAGGTGTGGAGACCAATTGCTCTACCGAAGGTTAAGTGGAGAGTTTTTAGGTCTCGCTGAGCCAGCGCATGCGCAGCTCTGCGAGACATTTAGTTATTGGCTTTTCAAAGTGCTACCACAATCTTTTCCTGGCCTCAAGCTTGCGTTCACGAGCGCTTGCACGTGCGCAGCCGCCATGTGGCTTTAATGGCTCATTAAGCCTTGCTCTCCCAAGCGCCTCGCTCTGCCTCTCCCCCACCACAGAGCGCGTCTCTGCCATCACTTTCGCTTTCACGGCCGAGTTATAAGCTGGAATTCTCTAGCTTTTTCAATGGGTTTGTTTTCTTCAAAAACAATTGCACGTTTTTCGCACGATGTTACAATTTGTGCCTGGAAATCCACCTTGGTTGCTTAGCTGTCCTTCCCAGCTGTCTACGGTCTCTCATGCCTCTCGTCCTCCTTTGCTTCTTGAAAGAGTCCCCCGAGACCGCGGCTTTGCTGGCGATATCCCCAGGCCTCAAACGAGCAAATGTCGCATTTCCCACTGAAGCGGTTTCTTTTTTTGATAACCAACCCCGCCCTCCTGAACGGCAGGAGATGGCCAGCTGCTCAAGCGCCATCTCTTTCCCCTGGCAGCATGTGTCCCACAGAACCCCACCCCCGTCGCCCAGAGTGTCCCAAGTCTGTGCTCTATTAATTTGAGGACAAGCAATATTGTGACTGTAGCGAGGAAGGATATTCTCTCTAGGACCAGTCCAACGAGGGGGGTCTCGGGGTTCTGAGAGCACGGTACGTACTACTTGTTTGCAGACTTCTCACTAGAAAGTAAATATTGCACAGTGCACATCAGACAGCACAGTACAGAGTGGGGCACAGAGCACCCAATAGATGGCATAATATGGGGACACCTGAGTGCGCGTGCATACACCATTCATTACCGTGAGCAGCCATAGCGTCAAGGGGCGTGCATGTCATTTTTCCCAATATTGCCAATGCTGTACAGCCTCGTTAAACAACATTGTTAAGGCCAAGAGGTCGAAATGGGGAGAACAGTTGACTTTACCATTGCTTGTTTGTATTAGTAACCTGACAGCAGCGTGAGGAACAGCTCTTAGAGGGGGCATGTGTGTTTTCTAGGAGGACTTTGAGGAGAGCTTAACTACAGTCTAATCAAGAAATCAACGTAGCCTGAACTGCTAGTTTTAGATCATGTGCGAAATGTTTAAGCATTTGAGTCTTGAAATATTGCAGACTTGGCGTTTAGCTTGATTGTGTCCCTCGGTGCATAAGCTGGCAGTAGAAAGACACCCACAAATTCACAATGGTAGCTATTTTGGGTGTATCACTAGCATTTGTAATGGTTTTGAACCAATATTGTTTAATTGTTCTGTCATATTGTAGGGCAAGAAGAAGAAATGTAGGGCCTGATGTACTATTCCCATTTGCAAAATTGATGTACTAGCTGGTTTGCGAAGGGAGATGCAATTTGTGATGGGACCTGTGTACTAATAGTCTACATTGCACATTGTCCCTTCACAGTGTTTTAAAATGTCCTGCCTGATGAATATGGAAATGTTTGCTGAAGGCTTAGAGCCCACTGTAATATTTGCCATGCTGTGAACATGTGGCCTGCAGGCTATACAGGGATCTCTGCCACAAAATCCAGGGCTACACTGTCCTATCTTGTTACTGTTTGAATCAGTCACCTGCAGGTTTTACACATGTTCTACAGAAGTCCATTTACCCTCCAAGAAGTTTTAAGACGATTCAAACATTTTACCGGAGTTTCCACTCAGATACCTGCAGCAAGTGCTTTAACCAGATGAGTTTTCTTGCAAGAGTCATACTCCAAGAGTTGCGGTTTATACATACACTTGAAAAAACAATTGGTTAGAGGGTCTAAGGGAGGTTTACAGACCGGCGCGGACAAATCCCCTATTCACTAAATATGTATCAACGTAAGATCCGCGGGTCTACTAAAGCCAAACTGAGAACTAATGACACAAAGCCAGCATATTCAAACAGAGGGAGTCCTTAAGAAAAGGACAAAGTCCCATCACCCACCGAAGTGGCATGCTTCATCATCTGGGACCTCCTTTTAACCGCAAACTTCCGTGGACACGTTCTTTCTTGATTTTATGTCTTGACACCTTTAGATACTGAATAAACATATTTTTCTATAGGTAGTCAATTTTAAACTTTTTGTAAACACACACTGCACTTTATTTTCACCACATTGTAGGCAGCGTTTTTGATTGCTAGGAGATCTAATCCTCCGTTTTATATCTAAAAATATCCTCCTCCTTTTTATAATAGCTAAGGAGTTGCAGCTCCTTAACTGCACTAGGTGCGGTTAAAAGGAGGTCCCAGATGATGAAGCATGCCACTTCGGTGGGTGATGGGACTTTTTCCTTTTCTTAAGGACTCCCTCTGTTTGAATATGCTGGCTTTGTGTCATTAGTTCTCAGTTTGGCTTTAGTAGACCCGCGGATCTTACGTTTACACATACACTTCAGTAGCCGGTGCCTTGTCTTCCTAAAACATGTTGCCATTGGTACATAACTGTCAGACTGAGGAAACAAGTGGTTTGCAGAATAAACAAACACTGTCAAAGTCCGTAGGTCTGGCTTGGCGAGCATGCAATGCATCAATATTTATTTGCTATATATTTACTTCAAACATGAAGTATGCATAAAATGGCTAACACATAAAAATCAATGAGGTGACCCAACAGTCCCGTCACACCAGACCTGGCCTTCTTTGAGATGGCTGTGCACATCTGATCAGGCACAATTCTATCACTCAGGGTTCAGGACAGGCAATGGAGTAAGTTGTCTGAGCCATTGCCCCATGTTGCATGCTTTGGTGTGTGGAAGCAAAACATCAATGACAGATGAATAGGCCAATGATTGAAGACAGATTATCCAAAGCCCTTGTGTGTATGTGTTTTCATTATGAATTTTTTGAAAACAGAAGGCTGACGAGACAGCTAAAACAGCCCACAGGGCACACCTAAAAATTGCTTGTTTGCACTGATATATATTAAAAAAGGGTTCAACAGAGGGGTGCTTCTCTTCCAGGATATTTCTTTAATCAGAAATGGCAATGCTATATGTTGGGTGCGATATATAAACAAGCATTGGCATAGCCAATAGGTCTCGCTTTTGGGACCTTATAAGTATTTAGTCATGCAGCACAATATCCTTGGTGCAACAACATCAACTGTTGCATGGCTAAACACTTATAAGGTCCCAAAGGCAAGACCTATTGGCTATGCCAATGCTTGTTTAGGGAGTGTGTAGGGTGGGAGAAGCTATAAGGATTTCCGTCCAGCAACAGCAGATTCATAGTTGGGAACCCAAACCTAGATTCCCTTGCAAGTCCTAAGAACATGGAAAATGATGTCTTGACCGAATACCTGTGAAGTCTTATTTACACTCCTTCCTTTGTAAGTTAATAAACTGTTCTGGATCCAGAGTGAAGTACGTGTTATTGTGGAACACTGATTAATGTAGATGTTTATAGCTAGGTAAATGCATGTTTTATTGTGCTGTGAAGAAACTAGTGGCAGGGTAGAGCCAGAAAGAGGTTTGGCAGTTAATAATTAACCCCTATTTTCGCTGCTTTTATTTTTTTCTTTGAGTATAGCGTTGTGTTCGAGGCATGTGGGCTGCTGAATTCATATCTGTGCATAGATCGCCGCCTAGTGTTGGGTCCGGATGTTTGCACGTTGTTGTCCTGGAAGAGTCTTCGAAGTATCCTGAGATAGGTGACTCCTCCCCTGGACCACAGTGCGCATGGGCATCCTCTCCATCCTCAGATTGTTTTTTTCCGCCATTGGGTTCGGATGTGCTTATCTTGACTCAAGTTAGGGAAAACTTTTTTCAGGCCAAAAGGCCATTAGTTTGCGTCGGTACTGTTCCCGATCGGTATCGACAGTTACTTGTTAGTTTACTGACTTCAAAAACAACTTTTTCGCATCATATCCGACCATCGACCCCACCTTGACGATGGAATCGAGGACACCATTCAAGCGGTGTCCTGTTTGCAATGCGAAATATCCCCATGTCGACGTCCACCCGGTGTGCAACAAATGCCTTTCACCGGATCACGACGAATCCACATGTATGGCCTGTGCCCGATTCCGATCCAAAAAGACTCTCCGGAATCGATGAGCAGCGAGACTTGAAGCACAGCAAGCGGCACCGGCCCCGACCAACATCTTCAGCGCCGAGGAAGAAGATGTGGAAGGCGCGGAGAACCTACCCTCCAGCCCCGCTTCCGAACACGATTCCGGATCGGAAGACATCGAAGAACAACTCTTTCACAGGGAAGAAGCCGACACCGAGGTAGGAGACTACGATGAGGCCTTAGGGGACGAAGAAAGTAGCTCCGGTAACGAGCAAGGCCTACCCGTACAGACGGAGGATATCCCAGTGCATCAGTCTATGGCTCCGGTCGAGGGATCGCCTTCGGGCCTTACCCAAGACCTATCCCGCAGTTCTTCGGCCCCGCCCTCTGGCCCGGCCTCGGACATTCAGCGACAGCCATTAGTACCCAAAACGACTGGTTTCCCTTCCTCGAAACCGAAACCAAAAGTCGTATCGGTTCCACAGAAACCAAAACTGACACTTATCGGATCGAAGCCCACTACACCTTCGATGCCAGCCAAACCCGTTGGCACCGACCGCACCAAACGGGACTTCGGTGCCGAACTCGCAGCAGCCGACGTCGGCGCCGACACACGGAAAAAGGCCATCGGTACCGCCAAACCGCCTCGGCCCTCGGCTCCGGCCACAAAGGTCAAAATGGCCGCTGAGTCGCACACCACTGCGAAAGCAGCACCGAAGGCCCAATCATAGACGCCGTCGACAGCCACTACCTCTCCTCGACGACCCAGTGGCCCCAAAGAAGTCCACGCCTGCCTCTACAGAACCACTCGGCGCCAAAGAACCGTCGGCGTTACAGGTGCGACAAGTTGCAGCGTCCTTGCAACGCATCAAAGAAAAGGCAGCCCTCCAGGACACGTCGGGCTCCGAGCCGAAAAAAGCTCAAAAAGCTTCTCCAGCAACACCCAACATCACTTTTGGACTGCCGCCATCCACGGCGCCCAAACTGTTTGAAATCAGGACACGTGTCACCCAAACTAGGATCACACCTGCCGAACGCTCTCCTACGGAGACGTCACCGTCCCACATCATCGATGCCGACACCGGCAGAATTATGCTCCACAAGCGGAGAATATCTTCCGAGCAGGCTTTGGACTCCTACCGGATCCCGCTAAAGAAAAAGCTGCCAGCGGATTCGGAACCAGTTCTTTACGAACGTCTCCATACCTCTTACCTAGATCCACAACCCTTCTCTCCGACACCCTCCGAAACCGACGCTTTGGAGGACTACATGGATGACGACGTCCCCTACCCCAGAGAGATGGACCCTGAAGGCCAACAGGACCCTGACCAGGCTTGGGATGACCCTGTGGACCCGGGTGCACCTATGGATACACAGGACACGCAGCTATATGGCGCGAAAACGTCTCCCACAGAGGACACTGCCGCATTCAACGCCCTCATTGAACGTGCTGCGACCAATCATGGTGTGCAACTCCACTCTGACACAATCGAGGACGATTTTCTAATGGATACTTTCGCATCCTCAGAAAGGAATATCAAAACTCTACTCATGTTGAAAGGTGTCCTCAAACCAGCAAAGGACATTTTCAAAGAACCCACTAGGGCAAGAGTAATAAACCCCAGGATTGACAAAAAATATAGGTCTGCGCCTGGGGACCCTACGTACATTAGAGGCCAGTTGCCCCTAGATTCCATCGTAGTCGCTAATGCTCGCAAACGGGCGCACTCGCAGACAACTGGGGACGCTCCTCCCCCGGACAAGGAGTCCAAGGTGCTAGAGACCTCCGGCAAACGGGTTGCAGCCCAGGCAGCTAACATATGGCGTATTGCCAATACCCAGGCGCTCCTAGCTCGCTACGATCGCGCACACTATGACACATTAGAAACCCTACTCCAACATCTCCCTGACCAATACAAAGAGGGAGCAGAGATCCTCATCAGGGAGGGACAACTCCTCACGAACGCATCCATTAAGTGTGCACTGGATGCCGCAGATACAGCTGCCAGAGCAATAAACACCAGCGTCATGTTACGACGACACGCCTGGTTACGAATCTCCGGCTTCAAACCTGAGGTTCAAAATAACATCCTCAATCAGCCGGTCAACCCCGACTACTTGTTCGGACCAGAGGTTGACACCACCCTAGAAAAAATAAAAAAGGACACAGACACTGCAAAGTCCATGGGGGCTCTCCAAACGCAGACCTTTCGGAATGGCTCCTTTCGTCGCCCCGGAAATAGAGGAGCAGGTAGAGGACAGGGGTCACAGCAAACCTACAACAAGGGCAACACACAAAGTACCTACGATAAAAACACCCGGGGTGGATATCGTGGCTCCAGCACAAAGGGCAGAGGACGCGGATACGGCAATACCAGGTCCTCCCCCAAGAACTAACAGTGACGCCCTCTCCCTTCCTCCCGACCACATAACACCTGTCGGGGGAAGGCTACAAAAGTCCCTGTCCACGTGGAACTCCATCACCACGGACAGGTGGGTCAAAGATATTATCAAACATGGTTACTGCCTAGAATTAACCTCCACTCCACCCACAATACCGCCAAAACACCGTCCTATGTCCTCAGAGCACTTAGCGCTATTACAGCAGGAAGTGCTAAGTATGCTGAAAAAAGGCGCAATAGAGGCCGTACCCGTCCACGAGCAAGGTACGGGGGTGTACTCCCTGTACTTCTTAATACCAAAAAGGACGGGTCACTCAGACCTATACTAGACCTGAGACCCCTCAACCGCTACATTCTCTCAGAGCATTTCCACATGCTCACCCTACAACAAGTCCTCCCGCTGCTCAAACAGGGAGACTTCCTGGCCACGCTAGACCTCAAAGATGCGTATTTCCACATACCCATTCACCCCTCACACAGAAAATATCTCAGGTTCACTATTCAAGGGCAGCACTACCAATTCAAGGTTCTTCCCTTTGACGTGACAACAGCACCCAGAGTTTTCACAAAGTGCCTAGCTACTGTGGCTGCACATCTACGGAGGCAACACATTCACGTCTACCCTTACCTGGACGACTGGCTTGTTCAGGCAAAGTCAGCCCAGCAATGTGCCAGCCACATGTCCCGCACCATTCACCTTCTTCACAGTCTGGGGTTCTCACTAAATTACCCGAAATCACATCTCCAACCCGCACACGTACAACAGTACCTAGGTGCGACCATAGACACTCTGACAGCCACAGCTCAGCCAAATTTAGTGAGGATCAACAGCATGCAAATGCTGATTTCCAAGTTCAAACCCCAACACTCCCTTCCCGCGCGAGTGTTCATGCAGCTGATAGGCATGATGGCCTCCTGCATTTTCATAGTCCCACACGCGAGACTACATATGCGCCTGCTTCAGGAGTGCTTAGCACGTCAATGGAATCAGGCTCACGGGCAACTAAAAGATCTAGTGTTGGTGAGCGGTCGGGCATACAACTCTCTGCATTGGTGGAATCCACAAAACCTTTGCAAGGGCCGACCGTTCCAAGAGCCTGTTCCACAAATAATACTGACAGCGGACGCGTCTCTCCAGGGATGGGGAGCTCATGTACTCAATTACACAGTGCAGGGACTATGGACAATACAACAAAAAAAGATGCACATCAACCTTCTAGAACTGATGGCAATCTTCCTGGCAATGAAGGCATTCAAAGTACACTTGTGCAACAAAGTCGTGTTGATCCGGACGGACAACATGACTGCCATGTACTACATACAAAAGCAGGGAGGAACACACTCTCCACAGTTGTCTCATCTGGCTCAGAACATGTGGAAGTGGGCCATTCAGAGGAACATGTTCCTCATGGCGGAACACCTCCCCGGCAAGGACAACCAGATGGCGGATCTGCTCAGCAGACACAGCCACCAGATGCACGAGTGGGAGTTACACCCATCAGTACTCCAACCGTACTTCCAGCAGTGGGGTCATCCAGAGATAGACCTATTCGCCACAAGCGAAAACGCAAAATGCCAAAGCTTTGCCGCCAGGTTCCCACATCCGCAGTCGCAGGGCAATGCGATATGGATGAACTGGTCCGGCAGATTTGCGTACGCTTTTCCCCCAGCACCATTAATACCGCTGGTGGCACGCAAACTCAGACAACACTCACTAACACTCGTCCTGGTTGCTCCAACATGGGCACGCCAACCATGGTACACCACCTTTCTCGAACTTTCCGTGGTGCCGCATCAAAGGCTGCGGATCAAACCCGCGCATTTGACGCAGAACCATGGAGAGATTCAGCACCCAGATCCGCAACAGCTGAACCTGGCAATCTGGCTCCTGAAGTCCTAGAGTTTGGCTACCTAAACCTGCCACCTGACTGTATGGACCTTATTAAGGAAGCTAGAAGACCCACTACCAGAGCTTGCTATGCAGCCAAATGGAAAAGGTTCGTCATTTATTGCAATAACAATGACATTAACCCGCTAGACGCGTCCATCCAAAACATAATTTGTTACCTCTTACACCTATACCGATGCAATCTGGCATACACCTCAATACGTGTCCATTTGACCGCAATATCAGCCTATCTCCAGAACAGGCAGCACCTCTCTTTATTCAGAGTGCCTGCCATCAAAGCATTCTTGGAAGGACTCAAACGAGTAATTCCTCCACGCCACCCACCAGCTCCAATGTGGAACCTCAACTTGGTCCTCACACGCCTGATGGGTCCACCCTTTGAACCTCTACACTCATGCGAGATTCAATTCCTCACCTGGAAAGTAGCTTTCCTAGTAGCAATCACTTCTTTGAGGAGAGTTAGTGAACTCCAGGCACTAACCGTTCAAGAGCCATTCATACAGGTTCACGCCAACAGGGTCGTGCTACGTACCAACCCCAAATTCATGCCCAAGGTGATATCGCAGTTCCACATGAATCAAACTATTGAACTGCCTGTTTTCTTTCAAAACCCACAAACTGTCGCAGAAAGAGCACTCCATACACTGGATGTAAAGAGAGCCCTCATGTACTATATAGACAGGACTAAAGTCTTTAGGAAAACAAAACAACTTTTCGTTGCCTTTGACCCACACCACAAAGGTAACGCCATCTCCAAAGCAGGTATAGCCAGATGGATCGTTAAATGTATTCAAATTTGCTATCAAAAGGCTAAACGCACATTAACGATTCCCCCACGAGCCCACTCAACACGTAAGTTAGGGGCCTCCATGGCTTTCCTAGGAAACATTCCTTTGCATGATATATGTAGAGCAGCCACCTGGTCCACTACACATACATTTACCAAACACTATTGTGTAGATGTGCAATCAAAACAGCAGGCAGCTGTAGGACAGGCTGTTCTCAAAACTCTTTTTCAGACCGCTGCAGCTGGCACTGGTAGCCGCCGCTAATAGAGGGTACTGCT
The DNA here is from genome assembly GCF_964204655.1 of Triturus cristatus. Classification (NCBI taxonomy): domain Eukaryota; kingdom Metazoa; phylum Chordata; class Amphibia; order Caudata; family Salamandridae; genus Triturus; species Triturus cristatus. The sequence goes on from NC_140592.1 coordinate 467,254,929, forward strand.
ATATATTCTATGCACAGATATGAATTCAGCAGCCCACATGCCTCGAACTGAATATGCTACTTACCAGTATGCATCTGTTCTTGGCATGTAGGGCTGCTGACATTCATATCGCCCACCCTCCTCCCCGGCGCCTGTAGCAGCTGCAGCTCTCAGAATTACTGTAAGCATGGTCATCACTTTCTGTATCTACTCCATCACTGCCACAATGGCGAAAAACAATCTTAGGATGGAGAGGATGCCTATGCGCACTGTGGTCCAGGGGAGGAGTCACCTATCTCAGGATACTTCGAAGACTCTTCCAGGACAACAACGTGCAAACATCCGGACCCAACACTAGGCGGCGATCTATGCACAGATATGAATGTCAGCAGCCCTACATGCCAAGAACAGATGCATACTGGTAAGTAGCATATTCATTTTAGTGCAAGTTACTTATAGATAAGTTCTTTGACCAACGTGTTCAAAATTCATCATTTGCACCCCTGTAAATGACACCGTTTTGAATGATAAACTATAAAATCAATTGTGAAATTTATTGAATTAGACAAGCTATTCCAGAGATCCTTATGAAATAAAGATCTCTGGTATAGCTTGCATTTCAGTTGATTTTGAAAGCGGCGTGCAGACTTCTTTTCTAGTTTGTCTGCACAAATGTGAAGATCAAATATGTCGAATAGACTTCTAGTCACAGATTCCTTACCTTCGAATTATCCCCAGGCGTCAGACTGGAACCTTAAATTATTCATGAGAAGTACCCCTGCATGCCAGTGGGTGGTGTCATCCGGCTATGCATGACATCGTCCGCATCGGAAGTGATGTGTGCAGTGCTTATATAGGTGTCACCCCAGCGAGCTGATGACAGTTCTTTTCTTTCCGCGCCAGTCGGCACAGATCCGGAGAGAGCTATCCCCAGTCAATTTTTGACTGATCTTTTTTTCAACTTTTTGTCAGTCTTAAGAGATTTTTCTCCTGGTGTGGCAGAATGTCAACTAAAAAGGTCGACCTCAAGTCCTGTGGGGCTGCTATGCACCCCATGGCCTAGAGGGAGCCCTTAAGCTCCTTGCCACCTGATGTGCAACGGTCTCAGTCCCAAAGAAGGTCCCGGGATCGGTCACAAAGCCGAAGATCCTTGTCGCACTCCATTTTAGTTTTCAGGTAAGTCTCACAAGTGCAAAAAGAGTAAGAAGTCGCAGAGGTCTTCGAGTTTGCCCCATCCATCAAAGTAACCTGACAAGACTGAGGAGTATTGTCATTTTAGGACTGGCTCTACGGTTGAGCCTACACCTGGACTGGCTCCATGCCTCCCTGACCTAAAAGGCATGCAGTGTTCACGGTTGAGGAGTCGGAGTCACCCCACCCAATTCCGCGAGTTCAGTGATGCCATGCACCTCCTCTTTGGACCACCCGTCCCTCTGGTTCTCTACCATGGGTCCGTCCCTGCTCGTGTTGGCCTCCTAGGATCCACAGACTGATCTAGAATGGCGCTGGTTGTACCACCTTGACCTTCCCCAGTGCCGATGCTCCCGGCGCTGACATTCCCATCCCAACTCTGACACTGAGCCGCAGGGGTGCAATGCCCTCCAAGCCAGAACCCTATTCTTATGGGCTATGACTCTGGAAGGATTGAGAGGGGTCGCTGGACCCTGAAGAATACCAGCCCCTATACTCCAACATAGACTGGTGTGAGGAATTGGCGGACGCCAGTGGACTGGATACCTCTCCAAATAGTGGCATGCTCTCTTCCCCTACCGTGGCTATAGAGGAGGGAGTCTTTTTTTGCTGTGGCGGCGATAAAGGCAGCTGAGGTCCTGGACCTTAGCCTTCCCTCAGTGGCAGTCAAGACTAACCTCTTGACAGAGGTGCTTCAGCCAGGAGTGACCCGTCGAAACCACTTCATGGTCCAAACGCTGCACAGGGGTGTCTGTGAACAGGACGATTGTCCACCACTACTACCCCGCCCCAAGTTCCCCAATTTCCTTATGCAACGCCCTACCCTGTAGAGCTTGGTGGTCCAAGCTTTCACCTCCCATGTAAACCCTGGTGCCTTCCCTACCACTCCACCGGATAGAGAATCCAAAAGGCTGGACACCTTGGGAAGAAAATGTTTCGTCGCCCAGCCTGGAACTGCGAACCGTGAATACTGCATGCTTTTTGGGCCATTACACCCATGTCCTGGGGTATTCAATTGCACAGGTGCAGCCCATGGTCCCACAGAAGGCCAGGACCTTACTTTTCCAAGCTATGTCTGACAGGAGGGATGCAGCATAGTTCACGATTCGATTTGTGTGCTTGACACGACCTACTTACTGGGCAGAGTGGCTTCTTAGTTGGTGGCCTTATGGCGCCACTCCGGACTGAGAGTAACTGGCTTTTCTGGGTATGTCCAAGCGTTGCCTATGGACATGCCCTTTGATTGCTCCCGTCTCTTTAGAGAAAAGGCAGACTCCGCTTCAAGTATATCACAGCTACGGCCAGCTCCTTGCCAAACCCAGTCCGTCTTTTGTGCCTTTCATGGCCACGAAAGGGGCTTCCAGCCACATCTTTACCAGCCCAGTCACCATGGCATGCAAGCTACCCAGCCTCTGCATGGCTGAGGATGCGGTACCCACTGATCCTGTTGGTCGGGCAGCTAGAGGTCAGGCCCCACCACTGCCCCAACAGCCACAGCCTCCAAACCCCTCTAATTTGCCCTCCTATCATGATGGTCATCCAGTGGGAGACAGGATACGCAATCAAATGCCCCACTGGAGGTCTGTAACATCAGACCCCTGGGTTCTTCAGATTTTCAGAAGGAGCTACTCCCCCCCCCCCCCCCCCCACCAGGAAGTTATGGCTCTCTTGGCCAAGGGAGCCATAAAGAGGGTGCCGATCCCAGAAGTAGGTTGTGGTTACTTTTCCTGTTGCTTTCTGGTGCCCAAGAAGGAAGGAGGACTTGGTCCTATTTTAGATTTGCACCCTCACAATTTCTTCCTCAATAAGAAGAAGTTCAAAATGTTCACGCTCGCTTAGGTCTTGTCTGCTCTGGACTAGAGAGACTTCCACATTCCCATCCTGCTCACCCACAGGTGTTCTCTGCGGTTCACTGTGGGCGACAAGCACTGTCAGTTTGCTATGCTTCCTTTTGGCCTTACTAGCTCCCCTTGGGTGTTCAAGGTTATAGTGTTTGCAGCTCATCTGTGGAGGTCAGGGGTGCGTGTCTTCTCCTATCTCAACAACTGACTTTTAAAGGCGGGCTCTCCCCTGGCTGTCATCTCCCACCTCCAGATTAGGGCAGACCTCCTGCACTCAAGGGAATTCACTATCGGCGTGCAAAAGTAACACCTGACTCCCTGTCAGATGCTCCCTTTCATCGGAGCTGTTCTAGACACGGTGCAGTTTCGGGCTGGCGAGTCCAGGATATTCAGGCTATGATACAGCTGTTTCAGCCTCTGTCCTGTATTTTAGGGAGACTGGCTCTGATGCTGCTGAGCCTCATGGCTTCCTACATCCTGCTTGTGACACATGCCCACTGGTATATGCAGGCTCTGCAGTGGGACCTGAAGTTCTACTGGGCACAGCCTCTGGGGAATGTCCCCAACATGGTCCAAATCTCTTAGGAAACTGCAAAAGATCTATAGTGGTGGTTAACAATCTGCGATTGGGGCAGTGGCAGACACCTCTACCTTCTCCAACCAGATCTGACAGATGTGCCACTCCTGGGATGGGGCAGTCATCTGGGAGAGATTGAGATCAGAGGCCTCAGACGAAAGCAGGACTCCACATCAGCCTACTGGAGTTCCAGGAGATCCGGCTGGCATTTAAAAGCCTTTCTGCCCTCCATCAAGGTAAGTATAGTGCAGGTGTTCACGGACAACAATACTGCCATGTGGCACTGCTACAAACAGGGTGGGTGGGGTTGTGAACCTTCTGTCAAGAGGCCCTGCATCTCGGGACATTGCTGTAACGTCCGAGCATTTCGTTAGTGGCGTAACACCTGGCGGGCTCTATGAACGGCAGGGCAGACTAACTCCGCCGAGGATGCATAGTGGATCATGAATGACATCTCCATCTGGGGGTAGTGCAAGGTCTCTTTCAGCAGTGGGAGAGAGCCTTGGTTAGATCTGTTCGCTACTGCCAAGAATGCGCTATGCCAGTAGTTATGCATGCTGGAGTTTCCAAGGCGGCTCCTGCTTGGAGATGCATTTCATCTTGAGTGGAGCTCAGGCCTCCTTTATGCCTTTCCACCCATACCACTCCTGTCCAGAGTTCTCAAGAAGATCAGGAACGACTGGGCCCAAGTCATCCTTGTGGCTGCTGGCTAGGCTCGGTGACTTTGGTATCCCGATCTGTTAAGCATGGCCATTGGTTCTCTGTTCAGGTTGCCTCTTCAGGAGAATCTTCTTTAGCAGCAACAGAGGAGGGTTCTCCACCCGAACCTCTCAACTCTCGGTCTTCAGGTGTGGAGATTGATCAGTGACAGTTGAGAGCTTTCGACCTTCCACCCAAAATGTGTAGTGTTATCTTGGCAGTCCAGCGTCCCTCCACCAAGACTGCATACGCCAGCCTTAGGGGTAAGTGTGTGGCATGGTGTACAGAGAAACAGGTTGACCCTCTTTCTGGGCCCCCTCTCAAGTCCTTCTCTTTATCCTTTCTCTTGCCCAGCAGGGCTCTGCTCTGGGCACCCTAAAAGCCTATCTTTCTTCCATCTCAGCCTTTCTGCGGTTGCCTGATCAGCCACACCTTTGCAAATCCCCTGATGTAAATAGGTTGTTTAAAGGTTTCCAACACTTTTTTACCTTCACCCTTTATCATGCCTCAGTGGGATCTTAATTCGGTATTAACTTTTCTGATGTGAACACCCATTCAATCATTGCACAATCGGCCTCTTAAGCTCCTTATCATCAAGACGGCTTTCCTGGTGGCAGTAACATCTTCCCAGAGGATAAGTGAGCTTCATGTTTTGCCATCTAAGCCTCCGTACCTGAGCAACTACCCAGAAAAGCTGTTTTGTTTCGCACAAGAACTTCCTTTCTGCTGAAAGTTGCCACTCCCTTTCAGGTAGATCAGTCCATCACCCTGCTTGCATGTTACGCTCTGCCCCATCCTTCAGAGGAAGAAGACCGACTTCACTTTCTACAACCAAAAAGAGCATTGTTGTTCTACCTTGACCGCACAAAAGAGTTCTGGGTGGATGACCAACTTTTTGTGGGGCCGTTGGAGCAGAAGAAGGTAAAGGCTGTACAGAAACTGACCGCCACCCACTGGATCATGCTCTGCATTACAATCTGCTATGCATTGGCCAAGAAACAAGCCCCCATGCTCATTCCACCAGAGCCAAGGCTGTGACCATTGCGAGCATGCGGAGTGTCGATCCTGGACACTACCAGGCAGCAATGTGTGCCTCTCTGTACACGGTCGCAAATCATTGCTGTCTGGACAATCCGGTCAGTCGGGACTGTCACTTTGCCCATTTGGTCCTGCGGGACTGTTTAGTGTGACATTGTTTTGCATATCCACCTCCAAGGAGGTATTGCTTGGGTATCTAGCCTAAGGTAAGGAATCTAGGACTAGAAGTCTCTATAAGATGAACAGGTTACTAACATTCAATAACGCCTTATCTGATAGAGTCTCTATCTAGCTGCAGATTCCTGTCCGACCCACCCATCCTCCCTGCTTTGTGGGCGGATTTCTAGGAACAGGATCTTCCCCTGTCAGGGCCCTAGATTTCCACACCAGTGGTGAGTGTTCTTCATGGCTTCGCGCTTCTGACATGAAACGTTGCCAAAAGAAACTTATGTTAGCTGCTGGTGTGGTGCCTATGTAGACACAGTGCACATGAACTCTGATGCAGACCACGCCACACCGAGCCATACAATGCCACCTACTGGCACGCATGGCTTCTGGTCACACAAGTTTCCCCTATCCAATCTGCCATCTGGGGATAATTCTAAGGTAAAGAATCTTCAGCTAGATAATCTCTACCAGATAAGGTATAACCAAAGGTAAGTAACTTGTTTGAAAGAAATGTTTCTTTTTTGGTTTTGTTACACCAACAGGTTCACTTAGGCTAATACTGGCACCTGGTTTGTTGCCATTATGACCTTGATTGTAAGTTATGTGTAATAACGTGTTTTGCTGTTGCATACTGTTTTGCATGAGCAAGTGCCCCAAGATGAAGTCTGATGTGAGCTGCCTCTGTAAAAGCCGACATAAACATACATTGTGTCGTGCTGTATTCCTTGAGAAAACCTGAGGGTACTGCAAAAAAGAAAATGGTTCCATCAGGACTGCTTATTGTAGGTGCGAAGTTAAATGCATTTAGGAAAAGTGTGCAGCATTAGACCATTTGGTAAGGAATGGTCCTTGAATCACTACAACAACTCCAAAAATATTTTTTAAATGGCAAGAAAGTCCTAGGGTGCACAGTAACAAGTTTCAGTTTAAAGTAGTATTTTCATTTCATTATTTACAACTGATTGTATTTAAAATACACAACTGGGGTAGTGAGGAAATTAAAGTGAAAACTAAAGTGCAAAATTAAACAGAATTATTCAAAACTCAATAAAAGTCTGAACTCTAGTGCTGCAATTTCCAAATAATTTACTGATTATGTGAGAGAACCATGTTGATGTGATTTCGACCCCTGAAACCGAATAGTCAGGGGTCTTCCTCAAAGTTTCTTGAGCAGGACGAATGAAGCATCCCTTATAAAAAAAACAATGACATCAACGTAGGAAAAAGTGAAGGATTGAATCGGTATGCTGGTCAGAAAGATCCTGGTTGCTGTGGTCACACAAAATCCAGCTGTAAGTGTATAAAATGTCTGGAAACTCTACGTGAAACAAGTGCAGTTTTCCACTCAGGGACTCATGAGAGCAAGTACTAAAAAGGGCAAAAATGCAGGCTGCATTTGTTTTATTGCTTTGACGCTGATGTCCATGACTGCATGAATCTAGGTACAAGTCATTTCAAGAGTCATTACTTAAGAATACTTCACTTACACTGGAAATTTTCTCAGTCACCAGTATACTCTGTGTGCAACTTAATCCTTTCTCTACCATTGCTCATACGCAAACTGCAGTCCTGGGGATGAATTGTTGGTTATGCTAAAATATATAGAGGACGGTGTACTTCCTCAGTGTATTTTTTCAGAAAGCTGCATTCAAACTTCTTTAGCGGGTAATATGTACAAAGACGTCCTACTAGAAACACATAAAGCTCCGTACAGTCCCCTCCTAGGTATCAAAAAGAAATTCAATAGGGAGGTGACTATTTCTTCCTTTGGCCAACATTGTTTTAGTGTGAAAGAAACGAGGCAATTCTATATACCATTTCAGTGTTTGTTTTATTTACACACTAAGTAAGAGCTGCAGTTACCTCGTTCATACAGTTTTTTAAATCATTTAAATCTTTTGTTTTCCAGAGGTGGTTGACTACCATTTCTGTATATAGTCACAAAAGCGCCATGTTAGACCTGGGGAAGGGAACTAGAGGCACGGGGTGCTAGGAGCAGGCAGCCTCCAACAGATAATGTTCAGCACAAATGGGGATCGCACCTAGTTGAGAAACCAGGGTACTACAGTGTTAGTTTGAGAGTGCAGGCATCTCACAAAAAGTGAAAGACTGGTCTCACACACCACCTGGTGTCATGCTTCATCATTGACCAGTCCTCTCCCCCTAAAAACTTGGTTTGATGGAGGGCGGGCATACACCTGACGACAGGGATGCACTTCTAAACTAAGTGGGGGACCCTTAAAGACAAAACAGCAAAGTTAAAAGGTCATTATAGATGTCATAAATATTTTGAATGTGACTGGCATCTATATGGTAATTAAAACAAGTAGTCGGTGTATTTGGGGATTTTATTGTCCCCCCACCTTGTTCAGTGTGGTTGATCCATGGCATTCATCAGGACGTATAGAAAAAGAGGGCTGCACTCTTACCAAATTTTTGGTGAGAAGATTACACTGTTTGAGGTGATCTAGATCACGGTCCACTTAACGGTTATGCATTCAAACCTGCAAGAAAAGAACAGTGTAGAAAACAAAGTAGCACAAAGTGTTAAATTAGTATGAAACAAACCCTGGTAAAATTCAAGCAGCCACATGCACAGACAGGCATATGTGAGTGGCTATAAGGGCAACAGTAGTGTCAGACATCTGTGCACTTAACAGATTGTGGTGTATCACTGTTCCACAATGCTAACCCTAGATAGGGGGGCAAAATGCTCCATAGGAGGGTGAAGAAGGAAGACCCATGTGGTCCAATTCTAAGTGCCAAGGAAAGAGAAACAAGCATATGAGGAAAAAATATGGTTGAAATCGCCTAGAGCCTTTGTGGCTTCTAAGGTTTTAGGGGGGAAAAAAACAAAAATGTGAAATTAGCGTTCGCCCCTAGTTACAACACGCACACACAATCATACTATCACACTATTACTATTCCGTGGTGTGTCTCCGACTCTGCACCTAGCTCTGTTGTCGTCGCCTCCTCGATGATAAATGAGGAGCGAGAGTGTCTGTATTTTATAGTGCTAGCGCTCGGTGGAGTTAGTCAATTAGTGGTATAATTGGGAGTAATTGACCGCGATGTGTTGAGTTCCGGTGTCACAATGCATCGCTGTTAAAAGGTGAATCGCGCCGCCTGGATTGTAAGGGCATCCAGTGTCCATACCAGACTTGCCTGGTGTCTGGCGATTGGCTATGTGGGTAATGCGGGTGGGCTTCCGTAATGCCTCACAAGTCATGGGAGTGTTTTTCGGCTGCGCATGCGCCCGAAGGAGGCTCTTTAAAAAGAACTGTAGCATGCTCGATTTAACACCTTTTAACAGCGACGCATTGTGACACCGGAACTCCACACATCGCGGTCAATTACTTCCAATTATACCACTAATTGACGAACTCCACCCAGTGCTAGCACTATAAAATACAGACACTCACGCTCCTCATTTATCATCGAGGAGGCGAGGACAACACAGCTAGGTGCAGAGGCGGGAGACAAACCACGGAATCGTAAGAGTGTGATAGTATGATTGTGTGTGCGTGTTGTAGCTAGCGGCTAACGGTAATTTCACTTTTTTTTTCTCCTAAAAACTTTAAAAGCCACAGAGGCTCTAGGCGATTTCAACAATTTTTTTTCCTCATATGCTTGTTTCCCTTTCCTTGTCGCTTACAATTGGACCACAGAGGTCTCCCTTCCTCACCCTCCTATGGAGCATTTCACCCCCTATCTAGGGTAAGCACAGTGATACACCACAATCTGTTAAGTGCACAGATGTCTGACACTACTGTTGTACTTATAGCCACTCACAAATGCCTGTCTGTGCATGTGGCTGCGTGAATTTTACCAGGGTTTGTTTCATGCTAATTTTACACTTTGTGCTACTTTGTTTTCTACACTCTGTGTTTTTTTTTCTTGCAGGTTTGAATGCATAACCGTTAAGTGGACCGTGATCTAGATCACTCCACACAGTGGAATCCTCTCACCAAAACTTTGGTAGGAGTGGAGCCCTCCTTTTCTATAGGTCCTGATGAATGCCATGGACCCTACGGGGCCAATAGGCAGAAACACGTCGACCACACTGAACACGGTGGGGGGACAATAAAATCCCCAATACACCGACTACTTGTTTTAATGACCCTATAGATGCCAGTCACATTAAAAATATTGATGACATCTATAATAGCCTTTTAAATTCACTGTTTGTCTTTAAGGGCCCCCATTCAGTTTAGAAGTGCATCCCTGTCGTCAGGCGTATGCCCGCCCTCTATCAAACCAAGTTTTTAGGGGGCGAGGACTGGTCAATGAGGAAGCATGACACCAGGTGGTGTGTAAATATAGTGCATTTATATAGCACTCCGCACACCCCGAAAGGGTCTCTCAGGCGCTGTGCACATACCGCTGTGGAACCCTTTCTGGCCTTTCCCTGTGAAGTGCCCACTCCTGGGCACCCCCAAGGTGAAGCCAGGCATCCTAGCGCTTTTGGGGCCGTTGTGGAGATTAAGCAAGCTATTGCCCAGAGTTGCAGAGTGGGACCCATGATTAGAATAGGCACCGAGGCGAGAATTATCGGGTCCGGGGAAATTGAGCCCAAGACCCGCCGAGGCGGGAATTGAACCCTGGTCCGGGCCAGACCTCTGCATCAGGGTCTGCCGCTCTAACCATTGAGCCACACTTCTCCCCCATTTGTGCTGAACATGACTGCCGTTTCTACAAACTTTGAATGTCGGCCTTACGCTCTTGGCAGCACAGTTTCCCCTCCTATTACACTGCTTAATTTCTGCTTGGGGTTTAAATACTAGTGCTGCTTTGGGTTTAAGTACTATTGCTGCTCTTGTAATCGTGTAGATCTCGCTAAGCGCTTTCCTGAATGTGCACTTGAAGCCAGTGTTTGAAGTTGTCAGAATAGTTCAGGCAGTATTATTTAAAAATACAGTAGGTGGCTTCCCCAAAAAATATTTGGGAAAGGTTCAAAACAAGATATTACACTGCACAATACCAACCATGCCTAGGTGCACGTGGGGGGATCTTGAATTGGCTACAGGACTTTAGTCTTCACCCTATGCTTAATCAACCACTATGTAAAGCCATTTTTCAGTACATACACCTTCACACACATTCGTCATTTTGTATTTCTCCAGGCAGCTGACTGGTTCTGGATTTATTTTCAATCCGTTCATTCTCGTGGCGCATTGTCATCTCTTTAATCAGTTCCTTATGTTTTGCACACAGCAGGTGCCACAATCAACAGAATGGTTAATCATTTCACTGTGCATTTTCACACTTCACTTCCAACAAAAAAAAAACTCTTAACAGTCCATATTCTTTTCTCATTGGTGAAGCATTATCACAGGCAAATAGCACTGGAAGAACCCTCTGATTCCTTCCCAGTTTCTGCCCTAATCTGTCAGAATATCCAACCTCCAAAACAGGTGTGTTCTTCAAAACTGAGGCTGACCCAACACAGATTTGACCAGCAGATAGACTATGGTGTCCATTATTGTTTTGCAGTAGGCAAAAACGTTGAATCTCTGGTGCAGCATTGGGAACCCCTAGTGCATCTTCAGCTGCAGTGTGACTGCGCTGACAGAAATATCTGGATTCTGATCCTTTTGTGACTGAGCCCTCAACTCCATCTGTTGTACTAATAGGGCCGTTAATGATACTTCCAAAGAGCATGCATATAGACTACCAAACCCTTCAAATCTAGAGCAGTGCTAGCCGCGGAAGGATAAGCACTGGACACAGATGGTACAGCTAAACCCCGCTTTAGCACAGAGTTCTAGGGCAGTTTTAAATCAAATTTTGGCTGGGACTCCGATGCTGTAGGGCTTTGAGCACTTTATCCTGTCTGATAAGAAGGAAACAGTATAGCAGACAGCCTTTTGTTGTCAAATTTTTACATTGTCCTTTATTTGGACGTACAGAATGCTAGCTGAGTAGGCACTTCCTTGAAACATGAGCAACCTGTTTCTCCTAGACACCTCTTTGAAGAACACTTAATTTTCTTCAGTAACTATATAGGAGGCGGTCCGAAGTGTTAGATCTGGCCTTGACAATTGTTGGGTCCAGATGCAATTTACCCTCTGAAATCCTGACAGACAAAACAGTTACCCAGTCTTGAGAGACAACATACTGCCCCCTTGGAAACTTTGCAATTGCCACTTGCTGTCAACAGATGAGCATCTCAAAAAGAGCCCAACATCTTATAACCCGAAGCTTCTTTCGACCAAATGGACTGGCTACCTAAGTTAAATTAATAGAATTGAAGCCACATGCGTTTCCATAGGTTCCCAGAGATTTGTCTTCCAAAATCTTGTCTATTAGAGCCCGGCAGCCACTGCATGTAGAACTTTGCTTGCCTAGTGTTGGGCCATTTGACAGAACACATGAAGTGACAGTCTCACAACTGGTCAAAGGTGGAATGGATACATCTAAACAAGCTCTGAGAATGAGCCTTAATGCAGCTAATCCCCCAGTCTGAATCCTGGACCCAAATCTGCTTTGGAGCCATGCCTGCTTGCTTTTGCTAGATGTTCAGGTGATGTCAAGGCCAGATTACTAGATCTGCTACTTAAGGTGTACCGGTGTTTCAGTGAAAAAGAGTTTTCTAGAGAGGTTGCAGAAGACCTTCATTACAGTCCATTCCTATTCTTGATCCTTGCGATTCCTCGGATTATGTCAGATGTCTTGAAGTGCTTCTCACTGGAATAGCCAGCTGTCTCATTCGCTACCACAGTAACAAACTTCTAACTGCAGATTCCTCGTCTTGTGAATTTCCCCGGTTGCTAGATGGGATCCAGAGAATTTTGATAGCAATTACCTTGCACGTCGATTAGTGGCTTTGTGCAGCTCCTTGTTTGATTCGACCCGCCCTGGATGTGATGTATGGCCTCTAAATTTGCGCCACCTCCATGTGCTGGTGTCTGTTTCTTTTTTTCTGTGCCTTCCGGCGTCGAACCAAAGCTCCATTCAATCCCATCAGCCTGACAGTTTTCCTTTCCCTGAAACTTATACCAGTATGCAAAAGACACGCCCCCTCCAAAAACCACAGGGCTTACACCTTACAAGGACTGGAACTGGCAAATGTCAGTAACGGACACCCACAGTGTCTGTCTGTGGAGCTTCGGCTCTTGGTACGACTCAGAGTTGTGTGAAATGACTAAGAAAGCTATCTGTAACCGCAGAGCCAAAATTGCTATTGCAGAACTTTGGAGGAAGTCAAAGAAAGCCTGGTCGCAGTCAAAGGTGTGTTCGTGCTCTCGCGATTGTTCATCTTTGAAGTCCAGAATCTCAAGTAAGTGAAAGAAATCAAAGAACCACAAGAAATTGAAGCATGTGTCCCCTTCGTCCTGCCACTCTCACTATTTAGATTCTTGTGTTGCTCTGAATACCTCCGGCGTCCTCTCCCAGACTCGGCTCCAATGGCTTCCCTGGTGCTGGGACCGATGGCTCTCGATGCCAGTTCCAAAATCTCCGTAGTCAAATCAGGAGTCGATAGTGTTATTGGACTCCTGATTTACTACCACATTGAGATTGCAAGCAGCACACATGTATGCCTACTCTGATTCGTAAACCTATCAACCTCATGTTGACAACAAAAATGATGATGGTGGTCAAACCCCTTATGATGATGAAAAGCTGTTTCTTGATCTACAAGATGCCAGTGGACGGGACACCTCTTCAGACAGTGGCCTTTCCTCTACTAATCGGACTGTGGCAACAGATGAGTGCACCTTCTTTCACTATACTGATTAGGAGGGCAGCAGATGTTTTCGATCTCACCCTGGGCACATCAGAGGTGAAGACAAATGCACTAACAGAATTGCGCAAGTCAAATGAACCAAGAAACCTCTGCACCCCTGCAATGAGACTCTTATGGATGTACTGGTGGCCACTTGGGTGAATCCAAGATCTTGCCCTCCAGTTAATAGGCAAGTAGCAATGTCGTGTAGTTACTATAAATCTATATAGGATCTGCATGTCTAGACGACATAAACTGTAGGATTGGTGTCTAGACTGATTCCAGACACCCCAACCAGTTATGTAAGCCTATATACCAGCTAGCTCACAGTGCCACTGTAAACTCCTCTTACCAAGGAGAGAATAGTTCCTGGCAACTATCGAACAGGACAACCCTGTCCCATCAGGGATCGTGGAAACGGTACAGTATCTTTCCCTCCACAGGCTTCTCATCCGATGTCGAACTATCCTTGATGGACATGCTCTTCGAGGACACTAGGTTGTTTGAAGCGAAGGTGGAATATGCCTTAGAAAGGTTTGAGGAGAGCAAAGCCAACTGCTGTCTTACTATGGCTAGCTCTGCCTTTTCAGTATTTGACCCAACTCACTCTCTTCTTCCAAGCCTTGACAGGGGAGACCAGTAGAGCCAATGTCTGTACATGCTTCACCAGCAACATGCCTCCCAGTCCTTTCCGTGTAGAAGCTGTGTATCAAGCCAACTATGTCCTGACCCTGGGGTAAACATCCTGCCAGACCCTAGACCTTTCCCGCAGCTGATGTGAAACCACCTCGTCACCCTCTGCAGCATACGATCACTGGTGAGAGTCCACATCACCTTCTACCCCCCGAGATGGAGGAGCATCACATCTGACCAACTCCAGATTGTGAGACACGGCTACTCCCTGATGTTCCTGTTACATCCCCTGGATATGTCACCAACACCTCTGTGAAAACTACTTGTCCAAACTCTGAGGAGAAATGTAAACTCTCTTGATCACGGGAGCCATAGAGAGTGTGACAGAACCAGAGAGCAAGGCTGGTAGATACTTTTCATTTTCTGGTGCAGAAACCTCCATCCCATTCTGGATCCTAACCCTCTTAAACAAGTTCAGAATGCTAATTCTAGCCCAAGTTCTGTCTGCCCTGGATTCGGGAGACTGGATAGTAGTATTGTATGCGGGAGACTGGATAGTAGTATTGTATGCGCACGACAATAATTTCCACATTCTCGTCTTGCAATCCCTCCGACACTAGCTGCAGTTTCCGGTAAATCAAGGGCACTCTCCATTCCCCATGGTTCCCTTTGGCCTTACCTGCGCTCCTCTGGTGATCTCAAAAGTAATGGTGGTGGTTGTAGCTCATCTGTGGTGGTTGGGAATAACAGTCTTCCAATACCTTGACGACTGGCTACTAAAGGCGGTCCCGACTCAGGCAATCATAAGCCACCTCCAGACAACAGTGTCCTGTTAACTTAGTTGGGTTTTTCCATCAATGTGCTGAAGTCACACCTCACTCCTTCGCAATGGCTCTCCTTCATTGGAGCCATTCTGGATACACCTCTACTCTGAGCCTTCTCTGCCTTGAAGAGTCTAGAATATGTGACCTAAAGCCAGTGCTGGTTGCATCATAGTGTTTATTTCTGCTTTGCGGAGTTGAGCTACCAACACAACAGAGGAAGTGGTGGGTGGAAGGGGCAAGCAACACAATGCCGGGGAGATGTATGGTGTAAGCAACAGCGCAGGTGGGATGGGGCAAGCAAAAATGATGAGGAAACAGCAACAACACAGAAGGTGCGCGTGGAGGCAACTACACGGAATGGGGTAGTGGGGACAGATGGCTTGCAAACACATGCACTTTTAGGGAGTGCTGCAACTGAAAAAAAGAAAGTAGCTCCAAAAGCGTGGTCAGTGGAAGGACACTAGATAAAAGGAAGTACTCGAGCCATGTTCCAGGGGAGGGACAAACACATGAAGAAGTGAAGTTCACACACTGACCAAACAAAATCAAAGAAATGAGTGACTAAGTCAACCAGTGGTAAGTGAGTCCGTAGGCTGTCCAGGTGAGACCTAATGATTTACAGGTGTAAAGTTCTGGACTGGAAACACTGTCAGTAATGACTTGGAGTGAGTGTCAGCCTAATACCTTACATGAACCCTAAGAAGGTGCTTGGGGTCATAATGTACACGTCAGGAATGTTGCCTTATTTCAATTACAAATTTGATGACTTTGCCAAACCAAATGTGCTCCACAGGTGCTTGCATAAAACACTCCACTTTTCTCCACCCAATCCCACTCCTCTTCACCCAACCCCACCGAACACCCACCCCTCCCCTCACATGCACTTTGTATTGTGCTAAGATGTATGTGTTACTTTACAAAAATATATGGTGAGGTGATGCTCAAAGCTCGGCTAACTGAAAATGTATCCACAATGTAAAAACTATTACATCAGTTCAATAGGTTGTTAGAATCGTGTTTTCAGGGAAGCAATGTACAGTTCTCTGGACACTTCCCCAAAAGGGCCTTGAAATTCAGGAGTCAACATTGGGAAGCAATGCACCTCATCTTCCTATAAAGGACAATATTACAGCTCCTAATAGTTAAACAGTGATTCCGAAGTGCCTAAGAAACAACTTGTCTGTGATCCTTACTGTAATAGTTCCATCTCACGCCCCCTATTTGGTGGCTCATTTAGGTGTGTAAAGTAGTTAGTAGGCAGATCTTTGCTTAAAACAAATGTTCCTCTGAAATACTCTATCCATTCCCTGTTTCCAGCTCTCTGTCTCTTCCCCCCTCTCCCCCACCAAACCCTGCCCTAACGTTTCCTTGTGAAACTGAGTATATTATGAGGGTGCGAGGCAGTGAAGAGTGCCAGCCCCCAGTGGCACATGGGTTATTCAGTAGGAGTCTGTCCATAACAATACTAGCTGAGGGGAACTTTCATTTTGCAGAGTACACCACCACCACCCTCAAATTGCTGATCTTGTGCCTGGTGCACTCCCCCCCCCCCCCCACCTCCCATGCAAAAGCTTTGTCATCTGGCTGTGTTTTTTTTTTTTAAAAAGACATCTATTACCACGCTGTGGTTGTCTACCCTCTCCATTCGCAGTGGGTTGTGTAACTTCTAGGAGATAGAATGCCTGTAGTTACTTAAAGCCCCACTGCCCACCAATGTATTTATTCTGTTAGGGGGTACATACTGTGCCTAGCATCTGGTTCCGTACTACCAATCCTACCCTGCCTCAAGGAGGGTGGACTGGTAGTTGCTGGGTGGCACGCGCATGATTTGGGCCAATTCAGCAGGGGGTGTCACCTTGCTACCTCCTGGGGTAGCCCTCATCCACAGTAGCTGCTTGCCCCGTGGTTGCACAGCTTCCACAGATTAATGCAAGGATTGCAACAAGCTTCTTGTCTTCCGGTTCAAATTCCTCCTTATTTACAGAGCGTTTAAACTTCAATTTTGCTTAGAGTATTGACCAGTGACCTTTTCTCAGGAAAAGCGGACGGTTTGGGCGGATATCCGGTATTGAGTAGTTCAATCTCTAGCGGTAGTGCCAGTTGCATAGGTAATGCCTCCAGGCACTTGGGATCAACAATACCTTCCTTGATTTGTGAGAATGGGAGGGTTGCCTGTTTGTTGATGCAGCTGCGATAGGGAACTCTCAGCCTTTTGAATTAGTTTGAGTCCCCTGCTATCCCCCACCTAGCACGTGTGTGCAGAAAAGTCTGTTCCAGGGGATGAGGTTTCAGGTCCTGGGACTGGAATGTAAACCCAGCTCTGACGCTGTCCTTAGACAGAAGGCTCATATGCAGATTCACAAAATCATGGACAATGTTCTGAATGCACTCCTGTAGCTTTTAATCCATGTAAATTGAAAGAAAAAATATTTTATAGTAGCAAGTGAATGATTTTGTGGCAAGTTTGCCCAACCCGTACCTGTCTGTGTAGCATCTAAGCAGTCCAATGGGCTACAATAGAGTACTCTAGCACCATCTGTCGCTGTCCAAATGCCTTTGGAGAATTGATCAGTTTTACATTGCACATTATTTTGCTTTGAGGTTTCACTTATTTGCCGCTTTCAGTTCAATGTCTCGCTCATCTTCCTTGGACAAGGACATTAAATGTAATTCTCAGGCCTCCATCAGCATAATTAGTAGGCGTGATTAGTTCTGGGGCACAGAACCCTTGCACACAGTTAGACATCAGCTGTCTGCCGTCACGTCTACACTTGAGACACAATGGGGCATAATTACAAGGGTATATCGCCACCAGAACGTCACTTTTAGCGATGTTCTGGTGGCGATATCCCAGTCTCCATATTTACAAAGCGGTGTTAAGCCATTTAACGTGGCTTATCGCCGGCTTGTATGTAAGGCCACTTTTCACACTACACTTCTCGTGAAAGGGCTGTGCAATGGTGTTGCAGTGGGCATTCCACTGCCATACTATTTTTTTTTCTTCACAGACCCAGATTTGAAAGGCTGGGGCAGTGCCAAAAACGAAGACCAGGAAATACCTGGTCTTAGACTGGCGATACAAGGTGAATTTTATTTTGCTCTTTCCTTGTTTGGTGCAGATAGAAAGAGCAAATCGCCATTATTGATTATTTATGTGCGGGAAGGTGTCCCTTCCTGCACATAAATAATCATCCTCTGCAGAGCAGGCACCCTTGTAACATAGCGCAAGGATGTCTGCACTGGTGCAAGGCAGCTTTATTAGCACCTGTGGAAACGCAAGAGTGCGCTGTATTTTTGTAAATGCGTGCATTCCTGCGTTTTAAAAATGGTGGAGTGCATCATTACCACTTTTGGTGCAACATAGTGCTCTGTCAATTTGATGTAAATATCCTCCCATGAATGTAATTTGTCTGAACTGCTGCAAATGTCTGTGTCTCCTTTACATAAATCCCAGACCATTGTACTACCACCATGGTTGGAAAGATATGAGAATTACTGGGATGTGTGTGTGGGCTGCAATGAAAGTTGATACTAGAACGCTGAACCCATTGCTAAGCGGCCAACATCCAATGATATGTCCCAGGATCGGAACACGATAAATGCCAGATATTCGGCAAGACACGACCTGTAAAAACATCTTGTGGTTTAGCTACACTAGATATCTAGAGATCTAACACCCAAGTATGACGTCATAGCAAATGTACCATAAGCTGGGCAGCAGCCCTTGGAAAGCAAATGTTACCCCTACAACAGGATCACTCCAATCCTCAGAAACATGGAGCTGCGATTGGTTTGTCTTTTGAACCTTTACTCGTGAGATTATTTTGGGAGAATCTGAAGGCTATAAGATTAATTTATTATTACACGGTAAGGTGAAGTTATGAATACCTCAACCCCACTACCTTTTGAGCAACGCTTACAGTAGTAGCAGGATGCTCGTACACGATCTGAGAAGGCCAATGGACCTGCATTATGCGCCTTTGTGCACAACGAACATCCTCTTGACGGAAAGGGTTGCAAAGGTCAATATTCACTCCCAACACATGACATGCATAGTCGCTGCATCGCGGTAGCATTGATTACTGCAACTGAACACATCCTGCTCGGACCACTTGGGTTAACACCTTCCTCTGTTTGTCTGTGCTATCGGCAGCACCTGAAGCCACCACTGATGTCAGACAGTGAATAGTCAACATAAACGTTTACGCTGTATGCAAACAAATAAGAGTAATAATTGGCTGGGTGGTTACTTCTGATTTTAAGCAAGCATTTGCAATGCAATCGCTCTCACATTTGTTAAAGCTATTGCCTTTGTAAATGACAATGTCTTTTATCTGTATTTTGGTTTGGAGTGTAGTGGATCTATGTATTTTGGTATGGAGTGTAGTGGATGTATGAACGCATGACATCTGCAGCACTACCTTGAGGACTTAGAATGAGGAATTACCACTGGGACCAGAGAAGCAGCTGCTGCACTGTCCAGAGGACTTAGAATGAGGAATTACCGATGAGACCAGAGTAGCAGGACTGTATTGAGGACTTAGAATGAGGAATTACCAATGAGGTAAGAGAAGGAGCTAGCAGCACTGCCTAGAGGACTAAGAATGAGGAATTACCGCTGAGACTAGAGAAGCAGCTGCAACACGTTCTAGAGGACGTAGAATGAGGAATTACCACTGGGACCAGAGAAGCAGCTGCTGCACTGTCTAGAGGACTTAGAATGAGGAATTACCGATGAGACCAGAGTAGCAGGACTGTATTGAGGACTTAAAATGAGGAATTACCAATGACATACGAAAAGGAGCTAGCAGCACTGCCTAGAGGACTAAGAATGAGAAATTACTGCTGAGACTAGAGAAGCAGCTGCAGCACGTTCTAGAGGACGAAAAATGAGGAATTACCACTGGGACCACAGAAGCAGCTAGCAGCACTGTCTGGAGGGCTTAGCGCTGCTTGTTGCTTTTCCAGTCTCGTCTATAGTTCCAGCATTCTGTCTGGAGTACTTAGAATGAATAATTACCACTGGGCACAGATATACAGCTACAGCACTGCCTAGAGGACTTAGTATGGGGGAGTTACTGCTGGGACCAGATAAGCAGCTAGAAGCACTGTCTAGAGGACCTAGAATGAGGAATTACCACTGGGAACAGAGAGACAGTTCTGTAGGCAGCACTGTGGCTAACAATGAGGAATTGCCTCTGGGACCAGAAAAGCAGCTGCAGCACTATACATGATGAAGAAATGGAATTACCGATTAAACAAGAGAAGCAGGAAGCAGCACTATCTAGAGGACTTGGAATGAGGAATTACCGACGGGACCAGAGAAGCAGCTAAAAACACTATCTAGAGGACTAAGAATGAGGAATAACCACTGGGAACAGAGACACAGCTGCTGCAATGCCTGTGGGAATTACCTATGGGACCAGAAAAGCAGCTGCAGGTCTGTGTAGAAGACGTTGAATGAGGAATTGCCAATGAGACCAGAGAAGCAGCTGTAGTACTGTCTAGAGGACTTAGAATGAGGAATTACCACTGGGACCAGAGAAGCAGCTAGCAGCACTGTCTAAAGGACTTAGCATGAGGAATTACCAATGGGACCAGAGAAGCAGCTAGAAGCATCCCTAGAGGACTAAGAACAGGGAAATACCACTGGGAACAGAGAAGCAGCTAACAGCACTGACTAGAGGACTAAGAATGGGGAATTTACACTGGGCACAGAGACACAGCTGCAGCACTGCCTGGAGAACTTAGATTGAGGAATTACTGACAAAGCCAGATTAGTAGCTAGAAGCACTGCCTAGATGACTTAGAATGAGGAATTAGTAACGGGACCAGAGAAGCAACTAGTAGCACTGCCTAGAGGACATGGAATGAGGAATTTCTACTGGGACCAGAAAAGCAGCTGCAGCACTGTCTAGCTAAGAATGAGGAATTAGCATTGGGACCAGAGACAAAGCTGCAGCACTGCCTAGAGGACTAGGTGTGAGGAATTACCAGTGGGAAAAGAGACACAGCTGAAGCACTGCTTAGAGGACTGAGAATGAGGAATTACCTCTGGAAACAGAGTCACAGCTGCGACGCGCCCTGCGCGCCACAACACCCTGGCTGCCAGAGTAGGGGGACTCCTCCCTGAGGGGTTCCGACACCTAGAAAGGGGGTTGGGCTGTTGCCTTGCTGGCACTAGAGGCCTGCCCTCCTTAGGGCACCCTGCGGGCGCCTCGGGCAGCCGCATTGCACCAGCAGTGGGCAACAATCCCCACCCCACCACAATAGCATGCATGTTCTACGCATAAATAAAACACACCACACAATTTTTGTTTGGGTAAAAACTGCTGCAGGTTTATTACATACACCGTTATGTAATATGGTGGGTTACCTTAAGGGCAATCCAAGGGCAGGCAACCATCTGGGCCGCCTGATGAGCCAAGCAGCACTGGGGTGAACCCCATCTGTGCTGCCCCTTCGGTGATCCTCTTCCTGGATCACGGTCCCTTATTACTCACGCCGCTTTCAGGGTGGAGCGTATCAAGGCAAGCCCCCGGTTGTTCAGGCCCACAACCGCCCTAAGGACTAACGGGGCGCCGACACGGTTTTCCAGGAACCTCCCAGGAGGCTCCTGGGCTCTGGCACCCACTATGGTGCCACGCAGAGGTACCCATTTGCTTCCAGATTGCCCTGGAACTCCGTCACAGCTCTGGAGGCGGCCACCGTCGCCGCCAGAGCCCCCACCAAAACAGCTATAGTCTTGCCCGCTAACTCTTCTGTCTAGAGCCTCCTGCAAACCTAGATGAGAGAGAACATCCCTACTGGTTATCGATGCCCCATCTATATCCCAATAGCCCTAGACGTTAGCTTGGATCAGCTAGTGTCTGATGAAACAAAAACACCCTTTATGCCTGTGAAGTTGTGCGAAGAACTATTCACCTCACACCGCAAAGTTCCACTGCGTCACATGACTCAGCCCCGTCTCACTCTGGGCGGGACAGTTTCAGACACCCTGGCACACGATGTCCCACCTATTTGCTGATCACACTGGCAGCCGCCCATCTAGCACCGTGTGTGACTGGACACATGTGTCTCCCATCTCCGGGATATTAGCTCACATGTTAGAAGACCGTTCCTACCCCCGCTTGCCAGCTTAGGCTATACAGGCGAGGGGTATTATGCTTAACCCTGGCACGGTCCCATTACTTGCTATATCCATGCGCACAGGAATGTCCATAACAGGCGTATGAGACAATGAGCACGGCTGCCCTCCAGCACTTGCCCTGCATCCCTTATTCATTATGGGAATTTCGGACACTCATCTCCCTCTGGTGAAGCCTCCTAGGCATACCCGTTCAGAGAATCTGTCTGATGCGATACAGGGCGCACTGTCTGTAATCCAGTGCCTAACACTTGATGTGTGAGATGCCACACACTGCCTAGGTCATGGGAACCTTAAGGAGCACACCATTTTCCCCCGGGCATACCACTAAATGGGACTGGCTCCACCCAGCTGTAACGCTCCTACTGGGCTGAGTAAATGCGGCCCAGGATGAACCTTAAACAATCCGCATGGTGTGCTGCCACAAACCGTATTGGTAATAAGAACCTTAAGAAGCACACAATTACTACCTGGGCGTACCCCTTAATGAGACTGGCTCCACACAGCTGTAGGCCAGAGAGACTCAATATTCAACCTATTTACTGGATTCTGCCACTTGGTACCCTACTGGTTGCAGCTCTGTGTTCATGTGAAGCGTGTGTGCCCCCGGGCCATGAGGTCGCTGATAACCGGGTATATTACCCACTCGCTGGTGTATCGTTAACTGCCATTATTTGGATAGAAGGAAAGCTGGATGATTCCTAAGGACTGTGGACTTAATACTCCAACCCAGTTTGACCCCAAAACTTGGGACAGGCCAAGAAGTAATCATGCCCTTCAAGGTACATCTACCCCAGCAATAACTTTCAACATATTTGGGAAACCGGTCGCAGAAGATGCCCCTTCTAGACTCAGTTTCTAGCCCCTAGAAGGATAGCCAGAGAGCGGACAAGTCTGTGGGAACCAGGGGGGACATATTGTGAAAAACCTGCCCTTTCCTGAATATTGGGACGCCAAAAGGTCTATGATACCCTGTTCCCCTTTGGCACTAATGCTTTGTTAACCAAACTTTACTGCGCCACAGCACACTTGTTAGCTGACAACTACCACCACCCGCCTGCTGCCCTGGTTAAAGCGCGGGTGAATATGTCTTAACTGAAGCGACCTGAGACCTTGGCTGCAGATGAAGGCCCAATTCTATAAGGTGCCCTCAGGTGTTCCCCCATGAAGGCCCTCGTAGTCAATTGCACAATGCAGTCTCAGTATTTAGCAGTGCCTCTTTTTGCGTTGAAGTTTCCTGAGTACCTGTAACATTAGACTTTCCCACCGTAGGGCTGGTAACCGGTGGGAAAGGCAGGCTGTATTTTTGCGGCTTCTGACATTGCCTCCGGATATATACTACAAAACCACAGTACCTACAACACGCCAGTACCCTTGGCTTTAACAATGCTTTTTAGTTGTATAGGATAACTGAAGCCACAATTCTGGCTTCCTTGTGTAGCATATTGAAAATGCTTCCGTTCTGAACTGGTTGGACTGTCACCCTAACGTGTTGAACATTCATTAATTCTCCCTTCGATGAATTGCAAGCTCTACCACAACTTGGACCATTACACTGATCAACTTCCGCAACAGCCAGACAGGTCACCTGCACGTGACCCAGGTGCCGACAGCGGAAAGCGGGCCCCATTGGAAACGGAATACGGCGCACAATCCCCGCGTTGGAGACAAAATTGACCTTGCTAAACTGCGAACGAAGCCCATGCTGAGACAAAATAACTGTTCTTTGCAAAACAGAACCTATCAGTAACTTTTGTCCATATTGGGACAAAGGATGACCTATGAGTGACATTTAAAGGACTCTGACTGCCACTTTCTTGCGAGCAAAATCAAACAATGAAGATGAGGGAGACATATCGATATCAGTAAAAAACCCCATTAGACCAACGAGAAACTTTGAGTCCACCAAGGTTTAAGGCTGCCTTTTGTGTGCATTACCGGGCTTAGGGGCGCCTTGAGCGACGTACACATGTTACATAACCCTAGGTGGCACAGGGACCTTGTTGGCTGAGCAGTGAAGTCTTCACTCAATGCAAAAAAACAAAACCGATTGCTCCAGCGCACGGCCCCCACAGTGCCCCACCGATGCAAACGGGACAAGCCGAAGTTTGTACTGAGCTCTGGGATCTTAAATCTCAGCACTTACTCCACCACGCACGTGAGAAATAACACTAGTTAGCACAGTGCAAACTTGCAATTTTGCAAAACAAGTACGTAATATGTCACGGGTCATGCGCATCGTGCTCACCAACAAATTGCAATAATATTAAAATTGACTCCCTGTACTATACATTCAAAAATTACCATTTCTGACCATCTGGAGAAAGTTCGACAGGTCATGGTCATGGGTCATCGTTTTTCATCAAAAAATGTATTTTTGGGACTGTGAAAAAATTGATTCAAAATGTCCTTTGGATTGTGCCTCATGTTGAATAACTACTTTTTAAAGCCTCAATGTGACCAAAATTGCCATTTTTACAGACTTTTTCTCCTACTCAGAAGCTTCTATTTCGACCAATTTCAGGCATTAAAATGACTCTAAACACACTTATTTTAGTTACAAGAGTTCTAATTCGCATGCAATAGGCATTTACAGTCAAAAAATAAAACATTAAAAACTTACCATTTCTGACCATCTTGAGAAATTCGACAGGTCTCGTGGTCATCGTTTTTCCTCAGAAAATTGATTTTTTGGACTGTAGAAAAATTAATTCAAAGTGTCATTTGGAGTGTGCCTCATGTTGAATAACTACTTTTTAAAGCTTCAAAGTGACCAAAATTACTATTTTCAAACACTTTTTCTCCTTCGTAGAAGCTTCTATTTTGACCAATTTCAGGCATTAAAATGACTCTAAACACACCTTTTCCAGTTCCAAGATTTCTAATTCACATGCAATAGTCATTTACAGTCAAAAAATTAAACGTTAAAAAATTCCCATTTCTGACCATCT
The DNA here is from genome assembly GCF_964204655.1 of Triturus cristatus. Classification (NCBI taxonomy): domain Eukaryota; kingdom Metazoa; phylum Chordata; class Amphibia; order Caudata; family Salamandridae; genus Triturus; species Triturus cristatus. Next base: position 467,279,703 of record NC_140592.1, read on the forward strand.
GGAGAAATTCGTTTTTCATCAGAAAATTGATTTTTTTGGACTGTAGAAAAATTGATTCAAAATGTCATTTGGATTGTGCCTCATGTTGAATAACTACTTTTTAAAGCCTCAATGTGACCAAAATTTCCATTTTTACAGTTTTTTCTCCTACTCAGAAGCTTCTATTTCGACCAATTTGAGGCATTAAAATGACTCTAAACACACTTATTTTAGTTTCAAAAGTGATAATTCACATGCAATAGTCAATTACAGTCAAAAAATTTAATGTTAAAAAATTCCCATTTCTGACCATCTGGAGAAATTCGTTTTTCATCAGAAAATTGATTTTTTTGGACTGTAGAAAAATTGATTCAAAATGTTATTTGGATTGTGTCTCATGTTGAATAACCGTTTTAAAGCCTCAATGTGACCAAAATTGCCATTTTTACAGACTTTTTCTCCTACTCAGAAGCTTCTATTTCGACCAATTTCAGGCATTAAAATGACTCTAAACACACTTATTTTAGTTCCAAAAGTGATAATTCACATGCAATAGTCATTTACAGTCAAAAAATTAAACATAAAAAATTACCATTTCTGACCATCTGGAGAAATTTCGACAGGTCACTGGGTCATCGTTTTTCATCAGAAAATTGATTTTTTGGACTGTAGAATAATTGATTAAAAGTGTCATTTGGATTGTGCCTCATGTTGAATAACTACTTTTTAAAGCTTCAATGTGACCAAAATTACTATTTTTACACACTTTTTCTCCTACTTAGAAGCTTCTATTTTGACCAATTTCAGGCATTAAAATGACTCTAAACACACTTCTTTCAGTTCCAAGATTTCTAATTCACATGCAATAGTCATTTACAGTCAATAAATTAAACAATAAAAAATTACCATTTCTGACCGTCTGGAGAAAGTTCGACAGGTCACGGGGTCATCGTTTTTCATCAGAAAATTGATTTTTTGGACTGTAGAAAAATTGATTCAAAATGTCATTTGGATTGTGTCTCATGTTGAATAACCGTTTTAAAGCCTCAATGTGACCAAAATTGCCATTTTTACTGACTTTTTCTCCTACTCAGAAGCTCCTATTTCGACCAATTTCAGGCATTAAAATGACTCTAAACACACTTATTTTAGTTCCAAAAGTGATAATTCACATGCAATAGTCATTTACAGTAAAAAAATTAAACATTAAAAAATTACAATTTCTGACAGTCTGGAGTAAGTTCGACAGGTCACGGGTCATCGTTTTTCATCAGACAATTCATTTTTGGACTGTAGAAAAATTGATTCGAAAACTCATTTGGATTGTGCCTCATGTTGAATAACTACTTTTTAAAGCCTCAATGTGACCAAAATTGCCATTTTTACAGACTTTTTCTCCTACTCAGAAGCTTCTATTTCGACCAATTTCAGGCATTAAAATGACTCTAAACACGCTTATTTTAGTTCCAAAAGTGATAATTCACATGCAATAGTCATTTACAGTCAATAAATTAAACAATAAAAAATTACCATTTCTGACGATCTGCAGGAAGTTCGACAGGTCACGGGTAATCGTTTTTCATCAGAAAATTGATTTTTTGGACTGTAGAAAAATTGATTCAAAATGTCATTTGGATTGTGCCTCATGTTGAATAACCTTTTTAAAGCCTCAATTTGACCAAAATGACTATTTTTACACACTTTTTCTCCTACTTAGAAGCTTCTATTTTGACCAATTTCAGGTATTAAAATGACTCTAAACACACTTATTTCAGTTCCAAGATTTCTAATTCAAATGCAATAGTCATTTACAGTCAATAAATTAAGCAATAAAAAATTACCATTTCTGACCGTCTGGAGAAAGTTCGACAGGTCACGGGGTCATCGTTTTTCATCAGAAAATTGATTTTTTGGACTGTAGAAAAATTGATTCAAAATGTCATTTGGATTGTGCCTCATGTTGAATAACCTTTTTAAAGCCTCAATGTGACCAAAATTGCCATTTTTACTGACTTTTTCTCCTACTCAGAAGCTTCTATTTCGACCAATTTCAGGCATTAAAATGACTCTAAACACACTTATTTTAGTTCCAAAAGTGATAATTCACATGCAATAGTCATTTATAGTCAATAAATTAAACAATAAAAATTACCATTTCTGACCGTCTGGAGAAAGTTTGACAGGGCACGGGTCATCGTTTTTCATCAGGAAATTGATTTGTTGGACCGTAGAAAAATTGATTCAAAATGTCATTTGGATTGTGCCTCATGTTGAATAACTACTTTTTAAAGCCTCAATGTGACCAAAATTGCCATTTTTACAGACTTTTTCTCCTACTCAGAAGCTTCTATTGCGACCGATTTCACGCATTAAAATGACTCTAAACACACTTATTTTAGTTCCAAAAGTGATAATTCACATGCAATAGTCATTTACAGTCAAAATATGAAACATAAAAAAATTACCATTTCTGACCATCTGGAGAAATTTTGACAGGTCACGGGTCAACGTTTTTCATCAGAAAATTGGTTTTTTGGACTGTAGAATAATTGATTAAAAGTGTCATTTGGATTGTGCCTCATGTTGAATAACTACTTTTTAAAGCTTCAATGTGACCAAAATTACTATTTTTACACACTTTTTCTCCTACTTAGAAGCTTCTATTTTGACCAATTTCAGGCATTAAAATGACTCTAAACACACTTCTTTCAGTTCCAAGATTTCTAATTCACATGCAATAGTCATTTACAGTCAATGAATTAAACAATAAAAAATTACCATTTCTGACCGTCTGGAGAAAGTTCGACAGGTCACGGGGTCATCGTTTTTCATCAGAAAATTGATTTTTTGGACTGTAGAAAAATTGATTCAAAATGTCATTTGGATTGTGTCTCATGTTGAATAACCATTTTAAAGCCTCAATGTGACCAAAATTGCCATTTTTACTGACTTTTTCTCCTACTCAGAAGCTTCTATTTCGACCAATTTCAGGTATTAAAATGACTCTAAACACACTTATTTTAGTTCCAAAAGTGATAATTCACATGCAATAGTCATTTACAGTAAAAAAATTAAACATTAAAAAATGACAATTTCTGACAATCTGGAGTAAGTTCGACAGGTCACGGGTCATCGTTTTTCATCAGACAATTCATTTTTGGACTGTAGAAAAATTGATTCGAAAACTCATTTGGATTGTGCCTCATGTTGAATAACTACTTTTTAAAGCCTCAATGTGACCAAAATTGCCATTTTTACAGACTTTTTCTCCTACTCAGAAGCTTCTATTTCGACCAATTTCAGGCATTAAAATGACTCTAAACACGCTTATTTTAGTTCCAAAAGTGATAATTCACATGCAATAGTCATTTACAGTCAATAAATTAAACAATAAAAAATTACCATTTCTGACCATCTGCAGGAAGTTCGACAGGTCACGGGTCATCGTTTTTCATCAGACAATTAATTTTTTGGACTGTAGAAAAATTGATTCGAAAACCCATTTGGATTGTGCCTCATGTTGAATAACTACTTTTTAAAGCCTCAATGTGACCAAAATTGAAATTTTTACAGACTTTTTCTCCTACTCGGAAGCTTCTATTTCGACCAATTTCAGGCATTAAAATGACTCTAAACACACTTATTTTAGTTCCAAAAGTGATAATTCACATGCAATAGTCATTTACAGTCAATAAATTAAACAATAAAAAATTACCATTTCTGACCGTCTGGAGAAAGTTCGACAGGGCACGGGTCATCGTTTTTCATCAGGAAATTGATTTGTTGGACCGTAGAAAAATTGATTCAAAATGTCATTTGGATTGTGCCTCATGTTGAATAACTACTTTTTAAAGCCTCAATGTGACCAAAATTGCCATTTTTACAGACTTTTTCTCCTACTCAGAAGCTTCTATTTCGACCGATTTCACGCATTAAAATGACTCTAAACACACTTATTTTAGTTCCAAAAGTGATAATTCACATGCAATAGTCATTTACAGTCAAAAAATTAAACATAAAAAAATTACCATTTCTGACCATCTGGAGAAATTTTGACAGGTCACGGGTCAACGTTTTTCATCAGAAAATTGATTTTTTGGACTGTAGAAAAATTGATTCAAAATGTAATTTGGATTGTGCCTCATGTTGAATACCTACTTTTTAAAGCCTCAATGTGACCAAAATTGCCATTTTTACAGACTTTTTCTCCTACTCAGAAGCTTCTATTTCGACCAATTTCAGGCATTAAAATGACTCTAAACACACTTATTTTAGTTCCAAAAGTGATAATTCACATGCAATAGTCATTTACAGTCAAAAAATTAAACATAAAAAAAGTACCATTTCTGACCATCTGGAGAAATTTCAACAGGTCACTGGGTCATCGTTTTTCATCAGAAAATTGATTTTTTGGACTGTAGAATAATTGATTAAAAGTGTCATTTGGATTGTGCCTCATGTTGAATAACTACTTTTTAAAGCTTCAATGTGACCAAAATTACTATTTTTACACACTTTTTCTCCTACTTAGAAGCTTCTATTTTGACCAATTTCAGGCATTAAAATGACTCTAAACACACTTCTTTCAGTTCCAAGATTTCTAATTCACATGCAATAGTCATTTACAGTCAATAAATTAAACAATAAAAAATTACCATTTCTGACCGTCTGGAGAAAGTTCGACAGGTCACGGGGTCATCGTTTTTCATCAGAAAATTGATTTTTTGGACTGTAGAAAAATTGATTCAAAATGTCATTTGGATTGTGTCTCATGTTGAATAACCGTTTTAAAGCCTCAATGTGACCAAAATTGCCATTTTTACTGACTTTTTCTCCTACTCAGAAGCTTCTATTTCGACCAATTTCTGGCATTAAAATGACTCTAAACACACTTATTTTAGTTCCAAAAGTGATAATTCACATGCAATGGTCATTTACAGTCAAAAAATGAAACATTAAAAAATGACAATTTCTGACAATCTGGAGTAAGTTCGACAGGTCACGGGTCATCGTTTTTCATCAGACAATTCATTTTTGGACTGTAGAAAAATTGATTCGAAAACTCATTTGGATTGTGCCTCATGTTGAATAACTACTTTTTAAAGCCTCAATGTGACCAAAATTGCCATTTTTACAGACTTTTTCTCCTACTCAGAAGCTTCTATTTCGACCAATTTCAGGCATTAAAATGACTCTAAACACGCTTATTTTAGTTCCAAAAGTGATAATTCACATGCAATAGTCATTTACAGTCAATAAATTAAACAATAAAAAATTACCATTTCTGACCATCTGCAGGAAGTTCGACAGGTCACGGGTAATCGTTTTTCATCAGAAAATTGATTTTTTGGACTGTAGAAAAATTGATTCAAAATGTCATTTGGATTGTGCCTTATGTTGAATAACCTTTTTAAAGCCTCAATTTGACCAAAATTACTATTTTTACACACTTTTTCTCCTACTTAGAAGCTTCTATTTTGACCAATTTCAGGTATTAAAATGACTCTAAACACACTTATTTCAGTTCCAAGATTTCTAATTCAAATGCAATAGTCATTTACAGTCAATAAATTAAGCAATAAAAAATTACCATTTCTGACCGTCTGGAGAAAGTTCGACAGGTCACGGGGTCATCGTTTTTCATCAGAAAATTGATTTTTTGGACTGTAGAAAAATTGATTCAAAATGTCATTTGGATTGTGCCTCATGTTGAATAACCTTTTTAAAGCCTCAATGTGACCAAAATTGCCATTTTTACAGACTTTTTCTCCTACTTAGAAGCTTCTATTTCGACCGATTTCACGCATTAAAATGACTCTAAACACACTTATTTTAGTTCCAAAAGCGATAATTCACATGCAATAGTCATTTACAGTCAAAATATGAAACATAAAAAAATTACCATTTCTGACCATCTGGAGAAATTTTGACAGGTCACGGGTCAACGTTTTTCATCAGAAAATTGATTTTTTGGACTGTAGAAAAATTGATTAAAAGTGTCATTTGGATTGTGCCTCATGTTGAATAACTACTTTTTAAAGCTTCAATGTGACCAAAATTACTATTTTTGCACACTTTTTCTCCTACTTAGAAGCTTCTATTTTGACCAATTTCAGGCATTAAAATGACTCTAAACACACTTATTTCAGTTACAAGATTTCTAATTCACATGCAATAGTCATTTACAGTCAATAAATTAAACAATAAAAAATTACCATTTCTGACCGTCTGGAGAAAGTTCGACAGGTCACGGGGTCATCGTTTTTCATCAGAAAATTGATTTTTTGGACTGTAGAAAAATTGATTCAAAATGTCATTTGGATTGTGCCTCATGTTGAATTACCTTTTTAAAGCCTCAATGTGACCAAAATTGCCATTTTTACTGACTTTTTCTCCTACTCAGAAGCTTCTATTTCGACCAATTTCAGGCATTAAAATGACTCTAAACACACTTATTTTAGTTCCAAAAGTGGTAATTCACATGCAATAGTCATTTACAGTCAAAAAATGAAACATTAAAAAATGACAATTTCTGACAATCTGGAGTAAGTTCGACAGGTCACGGGTCATCGTTTTTCATCAGACAATTAATTTTTTGGACTGTAGAAAAATTGATTCGAAAACCCATTTGGATTGTGCCTCATGTTGAATAACTACTTTTTAAAGCCTCAATGTGACCAAAATTGAAATTTTTACAGACTTTTTCTCCTACTCAGAAGCTTCTATTTCGACCAATTTCAGGCATTAAAATGACTCTAAACACGCTTATTTTAGTTCCAAAAGTGATAATTCACATGCAATAGTCATTTACAGTCAAATTAAACAATAAAAAATTACCATTTCTGACCGCCTGGAGAAAGTTCGACAGGGCACGGGTCATCGTTTTTCATCAGGAAATTGATTTGTTGGACCGTAGAAAAATTGATTCAAAATGTCATTTGGATTGTGCCTCATGTTGAATAACTACTTTTTAAAGCCTCAATGTGACCAAAATTGCCATTTTTACAGACTTTTTCTCCTACTCAGAAGCTTCTATTTCGACCGATTTCACGCATTAAAATGACTCTAAACACACTTATTTTAGTTCCAAAAGTGATAATTCACATGCAATAGTCATTTACAGTCAAAAAATTAAACATAAAAAAATTACCATTTCTGACCATCTGGAGAAATTTTGACAGGTCACGGGTCAACGTTTTTCATCAGAAAATTGATTTTTTGGACTGTAGAAAAATTGATTCAAAATGTAATTTGGATTGTGCCTCATGTTGAATAACTACTTTTTAAAGCCTCAATGTGACCAAAATTGCCATTTTTACAGACTTTTTCTCCTACTCAGAAGCTTCTATTTCGACCAATTTCAGGCATTAAAATGACTCTAAACACACTTATTTTAGTTCCAAAAGTGATAATTCACATGCAATAGTCATTTACAGTCAAAAAATTAAACATAAAAAAATTACCATTTCTGACCATCTGGAGAAATTTCGACAGGTCACTGGGTCATCGTTTTTCATCAGAAAATTGATTTTTTGGACTGTAGAATAATTGATTAAAAGTGTCATTTGGATTGTGCCTCATGTTGAATAACTACTTTTTAAAGCTTCAATGTGACCAAAATTACTATTTTTACACACTTTTTCTCCTACTTAGAAGCTTCTATTTTGACCAATTTCAGGCATTAAAATGACTCTAAACACACTTCTTTCAGTTCCAAGATTTCTAATTCACATGCAATAGTCATTTACAGTCAATAAATTAAACAATAAAAAATTACCATTTCTGACCGTCTGGAGAAAGTTCGACAGGTCACGGGGTCATCGTTTTTCATCAGAAAATTGATTTTTTGGACTGTAGAAAAATTGATTCAAAATGTCATTTGGATTGTGTCTCATGTTGAATAACCGTTTTAAAGCCTCAATGTGACCAAAATTGCCATTTTTACTGACTTTTTCTCCTACTCAGATGCTTCTATTTCGACCAATTTCTGGCATTAAAATGACTCTAAACACACTTATTTTAGTTGCGAAAGTGATAATTCACATGCAATAGTCATTTACAGTAAAAAAATTAAACATTAAAAAATGACAATTTCTGACAATCTGGAGTAAGTTCGACAGGTCACGGGTCATCGTTTTTCATCAGACAATTCATTTTTGGACTGTAGAAAAATTAATTCGAAAACTCATTTGGATTGAGCCTCATGTTGAATAACTACTTTTTAAAGCCTCAATGTGACCAAAATTGCCATTTTTACAGACTTTTTCTCCTACTCAGAAGCTTCTATTTCGACCAATTTCAGGCATTAAAATGACTCTAAACACGCTTATTTTAGTTCCAAAAGTGATAATTCACATGCAATAGTCATTTACAGTCAATAAATTAAACAATAAAAAATTACCATTTCTGACCATCTGCAGGAAGTTCGACAGGTCACGGGTAATCGTTTTTCATCAGAAAATTGATTTTTTGGACTGTAGAAAAATTGATTCAAAATGTCATTTGGATTGTGCCTCATGTTGAATAACCTTTTTAAAGCCTCAATTTGACCAAAATTACTATTTTTACACACTTTTTCTCCTATTTAGAAGCTTCTATTTTGACCAATTTCAGGTATTAAAATGACTCTAAACACACTTATTTCAGTTCCAAGATTTCTAATTCAAATGCAATAGTCATTTACAGTCAATAAATTAAGCAATAAAAAATTACCATTTCTGACCGTCTGGAGAAAGTTCGACAGGTCACGGGGTCATCGTTTTTCATCAGAAAATTGATTTTTTGGACTGTAGAAAAATTGATTCAAAATGTCATTTGGATTGTGCCTCATGTTGAATAACCTTTTTAAAGCCTCAATGTGACCAAAATTGCCATTTTTACTGACTTTTTCTCCTACTCAGAAGCTTCTATTTCGACCAATTTCAGGCATTAAAATGACTCTAAACACACTTATTTTAGTTCCAAAAGTGATAATTCACATGCAATAGTCATTTATAGTCAATAAATTAAACAATAAAAATTACCATTTCTGACTGTCTGGAGAAAGTTTGACAGGTCACGGGTCAACGTTTTTCATCAGAAAATTGATTTTTTGGACTGTAGAAAAATTTATTAAAAGTGTCATTTGGATTGTGCCTCATGTTGAATAACTACTTTTTAAAGCTTCAATGTGACCAAAATTACTATTTTTGCACACTTTTTCTCCTACTTAGAAGCTTCTATTTTGACCAATTTCAGGCATTAAAATGACTCTAAACACACTTATTTCAGTTACAAGATTTCTAATTCACATGCAATAGTCATTTACAGTCAATAAATTAAACAATAAAAAATTACCATTTCTGACCGTCTGGAGAAAGTTCAACAGGTCACGGGGTCATCGTTTTTCATCAGAAAATTGATTTTTTGGACTGTAGAAAAATTGATTCAAAATGTCATTTGGATTGTGCCTCATGTTGAATTACCTTTTTAAAGCCTCAATGTGACCAAAATTGCCATTTTTACTGACTTTTTCTCCTACTCAGAAGCTTCTATTTCGACCAATTTCAGGCATTAAAATGACTCTAAACACACTTATTTTAGTTCCAAAAGTGGTAATTCACATGCAATAGTCATTTACAGTCAAAAAATGAAACATTAAAAAATGACAATTTCTGACAATCTGGAGTAAGTTCGACAGGTCACGGGTCATCGTTTTTCATCAGACAATTAATTTTTTGGACTGTAGAAAAATTGATTCGAAAACCCATTTGGATTGTGCCTCATGTTGAATAACTACTTTTTAAAGCCTCAATGTGACCAAAATTGAAATTTTTACAGACTTTTTCTCCTACTCAGAAGCTTCTATTTCGACCAATTTCAGGCATTAAAATGACTCTAAACACGCTATTTTAGATCCAAAAGTGATAATTCACATGCAATAGTCATTTACAGTCAATAAATTAAACAATAAAAAATTACCATTTCTGACCGTCTGGAGAAAGTTCGACAGGGCACGGGTCATCGTTTTTCATCAGGAAATTGATTTGTTGGACCGTAGAAAAATTGATTCAAAATGTCATTTGGATTGTGCCTCATGTTGAATAACTACTTTTTAAAGCCTCAATGTGACCAAAATTGCCATTTTTACAGACTTTTTCTCCTACTCAGAAGCTTCTATTTTGACCAATTTCAGGCATTAAAATGACTCTAAACACACTTCTTTCAGTTCCAAGATTTCTAATTCACATGCAATAGTCATTTACAGTCAATGAATTAAACAATAAAAAATTACCATTTCTGACCGTCTGGAGAAAGTTCGACAGGTCACGGGGTCATCGTTTTTCATCAGAAAATTGATTTTTTGGACTGTAGAAAAATTGATTCAAAATGTCATTTGGATTGTGCCTCATGTTGAATTACCTTTTTAAAGCCTCAATGTGACCAAAATTGCCATTTTTACTGACTTTTTCTCCTACTCAGAAGCTTCTATTTCGACCAATTTCAAGCATTAAAATGACTCTAAACACACTTATTTTAGTTCCAAAAGTGGTAATTCACATGCAATAGTCATTTACAGTCAAAAAATGAAACATTAAAAAATGACAATTTCTGACAATCTGGAGTAAGTTCGACAGGTCACGGGTCATCGTTTTTCATCAGACAATTAATTTTTTGGACTGTAGAAAAATTGATTCGAAAACCCATTTGGATTGTGCCTCATGTTGAATAACTACTTTTTAAAGCCTCAATGTGACCAAAATTGAAATTTTAACAGACTTTTTCTCCTACTCAGAAGCTTCTATTTCGACCAATTTCAGGCATTAAAATGACTCTAAACACGCTTATTTTAGTTCCAAAAGTGATAATTCACATGCAATAGTCATTTACAGTCAATAAATTAAACAATAAAAAATTACCATTTCTGACCGTCTGGAGAAAGTTCGACAGGTCACGGGGTCATCGTTTTTCATCAGAAAATTGATTTTTTGGACTGTAGAAAAATTGATTCAAAATGTCATTTGGATTGTGTCTCATGTTGAATAACCGTTTTAAAGCCTCAATGTGACCAAAATTGCCATTTTTACTGACTTTTTCTCCTACTCAGAAGCTCCTATTTCGACCAATTTCAGGCATTAAAATGACTCTAAACACACTTATTTTAGTTCCAAAAGTGATAATTCACATGCAATAGTCATTTACAGTAAAAAAATTAAACATTAAAAAATTACAATTTCTGACAGTCTGGAGTAAGTTCGACAGGTCACGGGTCATCGTTTTTCATCAGACAATTCATTTTTGGACTGTAGAAAAATTGATTCGAAAACTCATTTGGATTGTGCCTCATGTTGAATAACTACTTTTTAAAGCCTCAATGTGACCAAAATTGCCATTTTTACAGACTTTTTCTCCTACTCAGAAGCTTCTATTTCGACCAATTTCAGGCATTAAAATGACTCTAAACACGCTTATTTTAGTTCCAAAAGTGATAATTCACATGCAATAGTCATTTACAGTCAATAAATTAAACAATAAAAAATTACCATTTCTGACGATCTGCAGGAAGTTCGACAGGTCACGGGTAATCGTTTTTCATCAGAAAATTGATTTTTTGGACTGTAGAAAAATTGATTCAAAATGTCATTTGGATTGTGCCTCATGTTGAATAACCTTTTTAAAGCCTCAATTTGACCAAAATGACTATTTTTACACACTTTTTCTCCTACTTAGAAGCTTCTATTTTGACCAATTTCAGGTATTAAAATGACTCTAAACACACTTATTTCAGTTCCAAGATTTCAAATTCAAATGCAATAGTCATTTACAGTCAATAAATTAAGCAATAAAAAATTACCATTTCTGACCGTCTGGAGAAAGTTCGACAGGTCACGGGGTCATCGTTTTTCATCAGAAAATTGATTTTTTGGACTGTAGAAAAATTGATTCAAAATGTCATTTGGATTGTGCCTCATGTTGAATAACCTTTTTAAAGCCTCAATGTGACCAAAATTGCCATTTTTACTGACTTTTTCTCCTACTCAGAAGCTTCTATTTCGACCAATTTCAGGCATTAAAATGACTCTAAACACACTTATTTTAGTTCCAAAAGTGATAATTCACATGCAATAGTCATTTATATTCAATAAATTAAACAATAAAAATTACCATTTCTGACCGTCTGGAGAAAGTTTGACAGGGCACGGGTCATCGTTTTTCATCAGGAAATTGATTTGTTGGACCGTAGAAAAATTGATTCAAAATGTCATTTGGATTGTGCCTCATGTTGAATAACTACTTTTTAAAGCCTCAATGTGACCAAAATTGCCATTTTTACAGACTTTTTCTCCTACTCAGAAGCTTCTATTGCGACCGATTTCACGCATTAAAATGACTCTAAACACACTTATTTTAGTTCCAAAAGTGATAATTCACATGCAATAGTCATTTACAGTCAAAATATGAAACATAAAAAAATTACCATTTCTGACCATCTGGAGAAATTTTGACAGGTCACGGGTCAACGTTTTTCATCAGAAAATTGGTTTTTTGGACTGTAGAATAATTGATTAAAAGTGTCATTTGGATTGTGCCTCATGTTGAATAACTACTTTTTAAAGCTTCAATGTGACCAAAATTACTATTTTTACACACTTTTTCTCCTACTTAGAAGCTTCTATTTTGACCAATTTCAGGCATTAAAATGACTCTAAACACACTTCTTTCAGTTCCAAGATTTCTAATTCACATGCAATAGTCATTTACAGTCAATGAATTAAACAATAAAAAATTACCATTTCTGACCGTCTGGAGAAAGTTCGACAGGTCACGGGGTCATCGTTTTTCATCAGAAAATTGATTTTTTGGACTGTAGAAAAATTGATTCAAAATGTCATTTGGATTGTGTCTCATGTTGAATAACCATTTTAAAGCCTCAATGTGACCAAAATTGCCATTTTTACTGACTTTTTCTCCTACTCAGAAGCTTCTATTTCGACCAATTTCAGGTATTAAAATGACTCTAAACACACTTATTTTAGTTCCAAAAGTGATAATTCACATGCAATAGTCATTTACAGTAAAAAAATTAAACATTAAAAAATGACAATTTCTGACAATCTGGAGTAAGTTCGACAGGTCACGGGTCATCGTTTTTCATCAGACAATTCATTTTTGGACTGTAGAAAAATTGATTCGAAAACTCATTTGGATTGTGCCTCATGTTGAATAACTACTTTTTAAAGCCTCAATGTGACCAAAATTGCCATTTTTACAGACTTTTTCTCCTACTCAGAAGCTTCTATTTCGACCAATTTCAGGCATTAAAATGACTCTAAACACGCTTATTTTAGTTCCAAAAGTGATAATTCACATGCAATAGTCATTTACAGTCAATAAATTAAACAATAAAAAATTACCATTTCTGACCATCTGCAGGAAGTTCGACAGGTCACGGGTCATCGTTTTTCATCAGACAATTAATTTTTTGGACTGTAGAAAAATTGATTCGAAAACCCATTTGGATTGTGCCTCATGTTGAATAACTACTTTTTAAAGCCTCAATGTGACCAAAATTGAAATTTTTACAGACTTTTTCTCCTACTCAGAAGCTTCTATTTCGACCAATTTCAGGCATTAAAATGACTCTAAACACACTTATTTTAGTTCCAAAAGTGATAATTCACATGCAATAGTCATTTACAGTCAATAAATTAAACAATAAAAAATTACCATTTCTGACCGTCTGGAGAAAGTTCGACAGGGCACGGGTCATCGTTTTTCATCAGGAAATTGATTTGTTGGACCGTAGAAAAATTGATTCAAAATGTCATTTGGATTGTGCCTCATGTTGAATAACTACTTTTTAAAGCCTCAATGTGACCAAAATTGCCATTTTTACAGACTTTTTCTCCTACTCAGAAGCTTCTATTTCGACCGATTTCACGCATTAAAATGACTCTAAACACACTTATTTTAGTTCCAAAAGTGATAATTCACATGCAATAGTCATTTACAGTCAAAAAATTAAACATAAAAAAATTACCATTTCTGACCATCTGGAGAAATTTTGACAGGTCACGGGTCAACGTTTTTCATCAGAAAATTGATTTTTTGGACTGTAGAAAAATTGATTCAAAATGTAATTTGGATTGTGCCTCATGTTGAATACCTACTTTTTAAAGCCTCAATGTGACCAAAATTGCCATTTTTACAGACTTTTTCTCCTACTCAGAAGCTTCTATTTCGACCAATTTCAGGCATTAAAATGACTCTAAACACACTTATTTTAGTTCCAAAAGTGATAATTCACATGCAATAGTCATTTACAGTCAAAAAATTAAACATAAAAAAAGTACCATTTCTGACCATCTGGAGAAATTTCGACAGGTCACTGGGTCATCGTTTTTCATCAGAAAATTGATTTTTTGGACTGTAGAATAATTGATTAAAAGTGTCATTTGGATTGTGCCTCATGTTGAATAACTACTTTTTAAAGCTTCAATGTGACCAAAATTACTATTTTTACACACTTTTTCTCCTACTTAGAAGCTTCTATTTTGACCAATTTCAGGCATTAAAATGACTCTAAACACACTTCTTTCAGTTCCAAGATTTCTAATTCACATGCAATAGTCATTTACAGTCAATAAATTAAACAATAAAAAATAACCAATTCTGACCGTCTGGAGAAAGTTCGACAGGTCACGGGGTCATCGTTTTTCATCAGAAAATTGATTTTTTGGACTGTAGAAAAATTGATTCAAAATGTCATTTAGATTGTGTCTCATGTTGAATAACCGTTTTAAAGCCTCAATGTGACCAAAATTGCCATTTTTACTGACTTTTTCTCCTACTCAGAAGCTTCTATTTCGACCAATTTCTGGCATTAAAATGACTCTAAACACACTTATTTTAGTTCCAAAAGTGATAATTCACATGCAATAGTCATTTACAGTAAAAAAATTAAACAATAAAAAATTACCAATTCTGACCGTCTGGAGAAAGTTCGACAGGTCACGGGGTCATCGTTTTTCATCAGACAATTCATTTTTGGACTGTAGAAAAATTGATTCGAAAACTCATTTGGATTGTGCCTCATGTTGAATAACTACTTTTTAAAGCCTCAATGTGACCAAAATTGCCATTTATACAGACTTTTTCTCCTACTCAGAAGCTTCTATTTCGACCAATTTCAGGCATTAAAATGACTCTAAACACGCTTATTTTAGTTCCAAAAGTGATAATTCACATGCAATAGTCATTTACAGTCAATAAATTAAACAATAAAAAATTACCATTTCTGACCATCTGCAGGAAGTTCGACAGGTCACGGGTAATCGTTTTTCATCAGAAAATTGATTTTTTGGACTGTAGAAAAATTGATTCAAAATGTCATTTGGATTGTGCCTCATGTTGAATAACCTTTTTAAAGCCTCAATTTGACCAAAATTACTATTTTTACACACTTTTTCTCCTACTTAGAAGCTTCTATTTTGACCAATTTCAGGTATTAAAATGACTCTAAACACACTTATTTCAGTTCCAAGATTTCTAATTCAAATGCAATAGTCATTTACAGTCAATAAATTAAGCAATAAAAAATTACCATTTCTGACCGTCTGGAGAAAGTTCGACAGGTCACGGGGTCATCGTTTTTCATCAGAAAATTGATTTTTTGGACTGTAGAAAAATTGATTCAAAATGTCATTTGGATTGTGCCTCATGTTGAATAACCTTTTTAAAGCCTCAATGTGACCAAAATTGCCATTTGTACTGACTTTTTCTCCTACTCAGAAGCTTCTATTTCGACCAATTTCAGGCATTAAAATGACTCTAAACACACTTATTTTAGTTCCAAAAGTGATAATTCACATGCAATAGTCATATATAGTCAATAAATTAAACAATAAAAATTACCATTTCTGACCGTCTGGAGAAAGTTTGACAGGGCACGGGTCATCGTTTTTCATCAGAAAATTGATTTGTTGGACCGTAGAAAAATTGATTCAAAATGTCATTTGGATTGTGCCTCATGTTGAATAACTACTTTTTAAAGCCTCAATGTGACCAAAATTGCCATTTTTACAGACTTTTTCTCCTACTTAGAAGCTTCTATTTCGACCGATTTCACGCATTAAAATGACTCTAAACACACTTATTTTAGTTCCAAAAGCGATAATTCACATGCAATAGTCATTTACAGTCAAAATATGAAACATAAAAAAATTACCATTTCTGACCATCTGGAGAAATTTTGACAGGTCACGGGTCAACGTTTTTCATCAGAAAATTGATTTTTTGGACTGTAGAAAAATTGATTAAAAGTGTCATTTGGATTGTGCCTCATGTTGAATAACTACTTTTTAAAGCTTCAATGTGACCAAAATTACTATTTTTGCACACTTTTTCTCCTACTTAGAAGCTTCTATTTTGACCAATTTCAGGCATTAAAATGACTCTAAACACACTTATTTCAGTTACAAGATTTCAATTCACATGCAATAGTCATTTACAGTCAATAAATTAAACAATAAAAAATTACCATTTCTGACCGTCTGGAGAAAGTTCGACAGGTCACGGGGTCATCGTTTTTCATCAGAAAATTGATTTTTTGGACTGTAGAAAAATTGATTCAAAATGTCATTTGGATTGTGCCTCATGTTGAATTACCTTTTTAAAGCCTCAATGTGACCAAAATTGCCATTTTTACTGACTTTTTCTCCTACTCAGAAGCTTCTATTTCGACCAATTTCAGGCATTAAAATGACTCTAAACACACTTATTTTAGTTCCAAAAGTGGTAATTCACATGCAATAGTCATTTACAGTCAAAAAATGAAACATTAAAAAATGACAATTTCTGACAATCTGGAGTAAGTTCGACAGGTCACGGGTCATCGTTTTTCATCAGACAATTAATTTTTTGGACTGTAGAAAAATTGATTCGAAAACCCATTTGGATTGTGCCTCATGTTGAATAACTACTTTTTAAAGCCTCAATGTGACCAAAATTGAAATTTTTACAGACTTTTTCTCCTACTCAGAAGCTTCTATTTCGACCAATTTCAGGCATTAAAATGACTCTAAACACGCTTATTTTAGTTCCAAAAGTGATAATTCACATGCAATAGTCATTTACAGTCAATAAATTAAACAATAAAAAATTACCATTTCTGACCGCCTGGAGAAAGTTCGACAGGGCACGGGTCATCGTTTTTCATCAGGAAATTGATTTGTTGGACCGTAGAAAAATTGATTCAAAATGTCATTTGGATTGTGCCTCATGTTGAATAACTACTTTTTAAAGCCTCAATGTGACCAAAATTGCCATTTTTACAGACTTTTTCTCCTACTCAGAAGCTTCTATTTCGACCGATTTCACGCATTAAAATGACTCTAAACACACTTATTTTAGTTCCAAAAGTGATAATTCACATGCAATAGTCATTTACAGTCAAAAAATTAAACATAAAAAAATTACCATTTCTGACCATCTGGAGAAATTTTGACAGGTCACGGGTCAACGTTTTTCATCAGAAAATTGATTTTTTGGACTGTAGAAAAATTGATTCAAAATGTAATTTGGATTGTGCCTCATGTTGAATAACTACTTTTTAAAGCCTCAATGTGACCAAAATTGCCATTTTTACAGACTTTTTCTCCTACTCAGAAGCTTCTATTTCGACCAATTTCAGGCATTAAAATGACTCTAAACACACTTATTTTAGTTCCAAAAGTGATAATTCACATGCAATAGTCATTTACAGTCAAAAAATTAAACATAAAAAAATTACCATTTCTGACCATCTGGAGAAATTTCGACAGGTCACTGGGTCATCGTTTTTCATCAGAAAATTGATTTTTTGGACTGTAGAATAATTGATTAAAAGTGTCATTTGGATTGTGCCTCATGTTGAATAACTACTTTTTAAAGCTTCAATGTGACCAAAATTACTATTTTTACACACTTTTTCTCCTACTTAGAAGCTTCTATTTTGACCAATTTCAGGCATTAAAATGACTCTAAACACACTTCTTTCAGTTCCAAGATTTCTAATTCACATGCAATAGTCATTTACAGTCAATAAATTAAACAATAAAAAATTACCATTTCTGACTGTCTGGAGAAAGTTCGACAGGTCACGGGGTCATCGTTTTTCATCAGAAAATTGATTTTTTGGACTGTAGAAAAATTGATTCAAAATGTCATTTGGATTGTGTCTCATGTTGAATAACCGTTTTAAAGCCTCAATGTGACCAAAATTGCCATTTTTACTGACTTTTTCTCCTACTCAGATGCTTCTATTTCGACCAATTTCTGGCATTAAAATGACTCTAAACACACTTATTTTAGTTGCGAAAGTGATAATTCACATGCAATAGTCATTTACAGTAAAAAAATTAAACATTAAAAAATGACAATTTCTGACAATCTGGAGTAAGTTCGACAGGTCACGGGTCATCGTTTTTCATCAGACAATTCATTTTTGGACTGTAGAAAAATTAATTCGAAAACTCATTTGGATTGAGCCTCATGTTGAATAACTACTTTTTAAAGCCTCAATGTGACCAAAATTGCCATTTTTACAGACTTTTTCTCCTACTCAGAAGCTTCTATTTCGACCAATTTCAGGCATTAAAATGACTCTAAACACGCTTATTTTAGTTCCAAAAGTGATAATTCACATGCAATAGTCATTTACAGTCAATAAATTAAACAATAAAAAATTACCATTTCTGACCATCTGCAGGAAGTTCGACAGGTCACGGGTAATCGTTTTTCATCAGAAAATTGATTTTTTGGACTGTAGAAAAATTGATTCAAAATGTCATTTGGATTGTGCCTCATGTTGAATAACCTTTTTAAAGCCTCAATTTGACCAAAATTACTATTTTTACACACTTTTTCTCCTATTTAGAAGCTTCTATTTTGACCAATTTCAGGTATTAAAATGACTCTAAACACACTTATTTCAGTTCCAAGATTTCTAATTCAAATGCAATAGTCATTTACAGTCAATAAATTAAGCAATAAAAAATTACCATTTCTGACCGTCTGGAGAAAGTTCGACAGGTCACGGGGTCATCGTTTTTCATCAGAAAATTGATTTTTTGGACTGTAGAAAAATTGATTCAAAATGTCATTTGGATTGTGCCTCATGTTGAATAACCTTTTTAAAGCCTCAATGTGACCAAAATTGCCATTTTTACTGACTTTTTCTCCTACTCAGAAGCTTCTATTTCGACCAATTTCAGGCATTAAAATGACTCTAAACACACTTATTTTAGTTCCAAAAGTGATAATTCACATGCAATAGTCATTTATAGTCAATAAATTAAACAATAAAAGTTACCATTTCTGACTGTCTGGAGAAAGTTTGACAGGTCACGGGTCAACGTTTTTCATCAGAAAATTGATTTTTTGGACTGTAGAAAAATTGATTAAAAGTGTCATTTGGATTGTGCCTCATGTTGAATAACTACTTTTTAAAGCTTCAATGTGACCAAAATTACTATTTTTGCACACTTTTTCTCCTACTTAGAAGCTTCTATTTTGACCAATTTCAGGCATTAAAATGACTCTAAACACACTTATTTCAGTTACAAGATTTCTAATTCACATGCAATAGTCATTTACAGTCAATAAATTAAACAATAAAAAATTACCATTTCTGACCGTCTGGAGAAAGTTCGACAGGTCACGGGGTCATCGTTTTTCATCAGAAAATTGATTTTTTGGACTGTAGAAAAATTGATTCAAAATGTCATTTGGATTGTGCCTCATGTTGAATTACCTTTTTAAAGCCTCAATGTGACCAAAATTGCCATTTTTACTGACTTTTTCTCCTACTCAGAAGCTTCTATTTCGACCAATTTCAGGCATTAAAATGACTCTAAACACACTTATTTTAGTTCCAAAAGTGGTAATTCACATGCAATAGTCATTTACAGTCAAAAAATGAAACATTAAAAAATGACAATTTCTGACAATCTGGAGTAAGTTCGACAGGTCACGGGTCATCGTTTTTCATCAGACAATTAATTTTTTGGACTGTAGAAAAATTGATTCGAAAACCCATTTGGATTGTGCCTCATGTTGAATAACTACTTTTTAAAGCCTCAATGTGACCAAAATTGAAATTTTTACAGACTTTTTCTCCTACTCAGAAGCTTCTATTTCGACCAATTTCAGGCATTAAAATGACTCTAAACACGCTATTTTAGATCCAAAAGTGATAATTCACATGCAATAGTCATTTACAGTCAATAAATTAAACAATAAAAAATTACCATTTCTGACCGTCTGGAGAAAGTTCGACAGGGCACGGGTCATCGTTTTTCATCAGGAAATTGATTTGTTGGACCGTAGAAAAATTGATTCAAAATGTCATTTGGATTGTGCCTCATGTTGAATAACTACTTTTTAAAGCCTCAATGTGACCAAAATTGCCATTTTTACAGACTTTTTCTCCTACTCAGAAGCTTCTATTTTGACCAATTTCAGGCATTAAAATGACTCTAAACACACTTCTTTCAGTTCCAAGATTTCTAATTCACATGCAATAGTCATTTACAGTCAATGAATTAAACAATAAAAAAATTACCATTTCTGACCGTCTGGAGAAAGTTCGACAGGTCACGGGGTCATCGTTTTTCATCAGAAAATTGATTTTTTGGACTGTAGAAAAATTGATTCAAAATGTCATTTGGATTGTGTCTCATGTTGAATAACCGTTTTAAAGCCTCAATGTGACCAAAATTGCCATTTTTACTGACTTTTTCTCCTACTCAGAAGCTTCTATTTCGACCAATTTCAGGCATTAAAATGACTCTAAACACACTTATTTTAGTTCCAAAAGTGATAATTCACATGCAATAGTCATTTACAGTAAAAAAATTAAACATTAAAAAATGACAATTTCTGACAATCTGGAGTAAGTTCGACAGGTCACGGGTCATCGTTTTTCATCAGACAATTCATTTTTGGACTGTAGAAAAATTGATTCGAAAACTCATTTGGATTGTGCCTCATGTTGAATAACTACTTTTTAAAGCCTCAATGTGACCAAAATTGCCATTTTTACAGACTTTTTCTCCTACTCAGAAGCTTCTATTTCGACCAATTTCAGGCATTAAAATGACTCTAAACACGCTTATTTTAGTTCCAAAAGTGATAATTCACATGCAATAGTCATTTACAGTCAATAAATTAAACAATAAAAAATTACCATTTCTGACCATCTGCAGGAAGTTCGACAGGTCACGGGTAATCGTTTTTCATCAGAAAATTGATTTTTTGGACTGTAGAAAAATTGATTCAAAATGTCATTTGGATTGTGCCTCATGTTGAATTACCTTTTTAAAGCCTCAATGTGACCAAAATTGCCATTTTTACTGACTTTTTCTCCTACTCAGAAGCTTCTATTTCGACCAATTTCAGGCATTAAAATGACTCTAAACACACTTATTTTAGTTCCAAAAGTGGTAATTCACATGCAATAGTCATTTACAGTCAAAAAATGAAACATTAAAAAATGACAATTTCTGACAATCTGGAGTAAGTTCGACAGGTCACGGGTCATCGTTTTTCATCAGACAATTAATTTTTTGGACTGTAGAAAAATTGATTCGAAAACCCATTTGGATTGTGCCTCATGTTGAATAACTACTTTTTAAAGCCTCAATGTGACCAAAATTGAAATTTTTACAGACTTTTTCTCCTACTCAGAAGCTTCTATTTCGACCAATTTCAGGCATTAAAATGACTCTAAACACACTTATTTTAGTTCCAAAAGTGATAATTCACATGCAATAGTCATTTACAGTCAATAAATTAAACAATAAAAAATTACCATTTCTGACCGTCTGGAGAAAGTTCGACAGGGCACGGGTCATCGTTTTTCATCAGGAAATTGATTTGTTGGACCGTAGAAAAATTGATTCAAAATGTCATTTGGATTGTGCCTCATGTTGAATAACTACTTTTTAAAGCCTCAATGTGACCAAAATTGCCATTTTTACAGACTTTTTCTCCTACTCAGAAGCATCTATTTCGACCAATTTCAGGCATTAAAATGACTCTAAACACACTTATTTTAGTTCCAAAAGTGATAATTCACATGCAATAGTCATTTACAGTCAAAAAATTAAACATAAAAAAATTACCATTTCTGACCATCTGGAGAAATTTTGACAGGTCACGGGTCAACGTTTTTCATCAGAAAATTGATTTTTTGGACTGTAGAAAAATTGATTCAAAATGTAATTTGGATTGTGCCTCATGTTGAATAACTACTTTTTAAAGCCTCAATGTGACCAAAATTGCCATTTTTACAGACTTTTTCTCCTACTCAGAAGCTTCTATTTCGACCAATTTCAGGCATTAAAATGACTCTAAACACACTTATTTTAGTTCCAAAAGTGATAATTCACATGCAATAGTCATTTACAGTCAAAAAATTAAGCATAAAAAAATTACCATTTCTGACCATCTGGAGAAATTTCGACAGGTCACTGGGTCATCGTTTTTCATCAGAAAATTGATTTTTTGGACTGTAGAATAATTGATTAAAAGTGTCATTTGGATTGTGCCTCATGTTGAATAACTACTTTTTAAAGCTTCAATGTGACCAAAATTACTATTTTTACACACTTTTTCTCCTACTTAGAAGCTTCTATTTTGACCAATTTCAGGCATTAAAATGACTCTAAACACACTTATTTCAGTTACAAGATTTCTAATTCACATGCAATAGTCATTTACAGTCAATAAATTAAACAATAAAAAATTACCATTTCTGACCGTCTGGAGAAAGTTCGACAGGTCACGGGGTCATCGTTTTTCATCAGAAAATTGATTTTTTGGACTGTAGAAAAATTGATTCAAAATGTCATTTGGATTGTGCCTCATGTTGAATTACCTTTTTAAAGCCTCAATGTGACCAAAATTGCCATTTTTACTGACTTTTTCTCCTACTCAGAAGCTTCTATTTCGACCAATTTCAGGCATTAAAATGACTCTAAACACACTTATTTTAGTTCCAAAAGTGGTAATTCACATGCAATAGTCATTTACAGTCAAAAAATGAAACATTAAAAAATGACAATTTCTGACAATCTGGAGTAAGTTCGACAGGTCACGGGTCATCGTTTTTCATCAGACAATTAATTTTTTGGACTGTAGAAAAATTGATTCGAAAACCCATTTGGATTGTGCCTCATGTTGAATAACTACTTTTTAAAGCCTCAATGTGACCAAAATTGAAATTTTTACAGACTTTTTCTCCTACTCAGAAGCTTCTATTTCGACCAATTTCAGGCATTAAAATGACTCTAAACACGCTATTTTAGTTCCAAAAGTGATAATTCACATGCAATAGTCATTTACAGTCAATAAATTAAACAATAAAAAATTACCATTTCTGACCGCCTGGAGAAAGTTCGACAGGGCACGGGTCATCGTTTTTCATCAGGAAATTGATTTGTTGGACCGTAGAAAAATTGATTCAAAATGTCATTTGGATTGTGCCTCATGTTGAATAACTACTTTTTAAAGCCTCAATGTGACCAAAATTGCCATTTTTACAGACTTTTTCTCCTACTCAGAAGCTTCTATTTCGACCAATTTTAGGCATTAAAATGACTCTAAACACACTTATTTTAGTTCCAAAAGCGATAATTCACATGCAATAGTCATTTACAGTCAAAAAATTAAACATAAAAAAATTACCATTTCTGACCATCTGGAGAAATTTTGACAGGTCACGGGTCAACGTTTTTCATCAGAAAATTGATTTTTTGGACTGTAGAAAAATTGATTAAAAGTGTCATTTGGATTGTGCCTCATGTTGAATAACTACTTTTTAAAGCTTCAATGTGACCAAAATTAATATTTTTGCACACTTTTTCTCCTACTTAGAAGCTTCTATTTTGACCAATTTCAGGCATTAAAATGACTCTAAACACACTTATTTCAGTTACAAGATTTCAATTCACATGCAATAGTCATTTACAGTCAATAAATTAAACAATAAAAAATTACCATTTCTGACCGTCTGGAGAAAGTTCGACAGGTCACGGGGTCATCGTTTTTCATCAGAAAATTGATTTTTTGGACTGTAGAAAAATTGATTCAAAATGTCATTTGGATTGTGCCTCATGTTGAATTACCTTTTTAAAGCCTCAATGTGACCAAAATTGCCATTTTTACTGACTTTTTCTCCTACTCAGAAGCTTCTATTTCGACCAATTTCAGGCATTAAAATGACTCTAAACACACTTATTTTAGTTCCAAAAGTGGTAATTCACATGCAATAGTCATTTACAGTCAAAAAATGAAACATTAAAAAATGACAATTTCTGACAATCTGGAGTAAGTTCGACAGGTCACGGGTCATCGTTTTTCATCAGACAATTAATTTTTTGGACTGTAGAAAAATTGATTCGAAAACCCATTTGGATTGTGCCTCATGTTGAATAACTACTTTTTAAAGCCTCAATGTGACCAAAATTGAAATTTTTACAGACTTTTTCTCCTACTCAGAAGCTTCTATTTCGACCAATTTCAGGCATTAAAATGACTCTAAACACGCTATTTTAGTTCCAAAAGTGATAATTCACATGCAATAGTCATTTACAGTCAATAAATTAAACAATAAAAAATTACCATTTCTGACCGTCTGGAGAAAGTTCGACAGGTCACGGGGTCATCGTTTTTCATCAGAAAATTGATTTTTTGGACTGTAGAAAAATTGATTCAAAATGTCATTTGGATTGTGCCTCATGTTGAATTACCTTTTTAAAGCCTCAATGTGACCAAAATTGCCATTTTTACTGACTTTTTCTCCTACTCAGAAGCTTCTATTTCGACCAATTTCAGGCATTAAAATGACTCTAAACACACTTATTTTAGTTCCAAAAGTGGTAATTCACATGCAATAGTCATTTACAGTCAAAAAATGAAACATTAAAAAATGACAATTTCTGACAATCTGGAGTAAGTTCGACAGGTCACGGGTCATCGTTTTTCATCAGACAATTAATTTTTTGGACTGTAGAAAAATTGATTCGAAAACCCATTTGGATTGTGCCTCATGTTGAATAACTACTTTTTAAAGCCTCAATGTGACCAAAATTGAAATTTTTACAGACTTTTTCTCCTACTCAGAAGCTTCTATTTCGACCAATTTCAGGCATTAAAATGACTCTAAACACGCTTATTTTAGTTCCAAAAGTGATAATTCACATGCAATAGTCATTTACAGTCAATAAATTAAACAATAAAAAATTACCATTTCTGACCGCCTGGAGAAAGTTCGACAGGGCACGGGTCATCGTTTTTCATCAGGAAATTGATTTGTTGGACCGTAGAAAAATTGATTCAAAATGTCATTTGGATTGTGCCTCATGTTGAATAACTACTTTTTAAAGCCTCAATGTGACCAAAATTGCCATTTTTACAGACTTTTTCTCCTACTCAGAAGCTTCTATTTCGACCGATTTCACGCATTAAAATGACTCTAAACACACTTATTTTAGTTCCAAAAGTGATAATTCACATGCAATAGTCATTTACAGTCAAAAAATTAAACATAAAAAAATTACCATTTCTGACCATCTGGAGAAATTTTGACAGGTCACGGGTCAACGTTTTTCATCAGAAAATTGATTTTTTGGACTGTAGAAAAATTGATTAAAAGTGTCATTTGGATTGTGCCTCATGTTGAATAACTACTTTTTAAAGCTTCAATGTGACCAAAATTAATATTTTTGCACACTTTTTCTCCTACTTAGAAGCTTCTATTTTGACCAATTTCAGGCATTAAAATGACTCTAAACACACTTATTTCAGTTACAAGATTTCAATTCACATGCAATAGTCATTTACAGTCAATAAATTAAACAATAAAAAATTACCATTTCTGACCGTCTGGAGAAAGTTCGACAGGTCACGGGGTCATCGTTTTTCATCAGAAAATTGATTTTTTGGACTGTAGAAAAATTGATTCAAAATGTCATTTGGATTGTGCCTCATGTTGAATTACCTTTTTAAAGCCTCAATGTGACCAAAATTGCCATTTTTACTGACTTTTTCTCCTACTCAGAAGCTTCTATTTCGACCAATTTCAGGCATTAAAATGACTCTAAACACACTTATTTTAGTTCCAAAAGTGGTAATTCACATGCAATAGTCATTTACAGTCAAAAAATGAAACATTAAAAAATGACAATTTCTGACAATCTGGAGTAAGTTCGACAGGTCACGGGTCATCGTTTTTCATCAGACAATTAATTTTTTGGACTGTAGAAAAATTGATTCGAAAACCCATTTGGATTGTGCCTCATGTTGAATAACTACTTTTTAAAGCCTCAATGTGACCAAAATTGAAATTTTTACAGACTTTTTCTCCTACTCAGAAGCTTCTATTTCGACCAATTTCAGGCATTAAAATGACTCTAAACACGCTTATTTTAGTTCCAAAAGTGATAATTCACATGCAATAGTCATTTACAGTCAATAAATTAAACAATAAAAAATTACCATTTCTGACCGCCTGGAGAAAGTTCGACAGGGCACGGGTCATCGTTTTTCATCAGGAAATTGATTTGTTGGACCGTAGAAAAATTGATTCAAAATGTCATTTGGATTGTGCCTCATGTTGAATAACTACTTTTTAAAGCCTCAATGTGACCAAAATTGCCATTTTTACAGACTTTTTCTCCTACTCAGAAGCTTCTATTTCGACCGATTTCACGCATTAAAATGACTCTAAACACACTTATTTTAGTTCCAAAAGTGATAATTCACATGCAATAGTCATTTACAGTCAAAAAATTAAACATAAAAAAATTACCATTTCTGACCATCTGGAGAAATTTTGACAGGTCACGGGTCAACGTTTTTCATCAGAAAATTGATTTTTTGGACTGTAGAAAAATTGATTCAAAATGTAATTTGGATTGTGCCTCATGTTGAATAACTACTTTTTAAAGCCTCAATGTGACCAAAATTGCCATTTTTACAGACTTTTTCTCCTACTCAGAAGCTTCTATTTCGACCAATTTCAGGCATTAAAATGACTCTAAACACACTTATTTTAGTTCCAAAAGTGATAATTCACATGCAATAGTCATTTACAGTCAAAAAATTAAACATAAAAAAATTACCATTTCTGACCATCTGGAGAAATTTCGACAGGTCACTGGGTCATCGTTTTTCATCAGAAAATTGATTTTTTGGACTGTAGAATAATTGATTAAAAGTGTCATTTGGATTGTGCCTCATGTTGAATAACTACTTTTTAAAGCTTCAATGTGACCAAAATTACTATTTTTACACACTTTTTCTCCTACTTAGAAGCTTCTATTTTGACCAATTTCAGGCATTAAAATGACTCTAAACACACTTCTTTCAGTTCCAAGATTTCTAATTCACATGCAATAGTCATTTACAGTCAATAAATTAAACAATAAAAAATTACCATTTCTGACTGTCTGGAGAAAGTTCGACAGGTCACGGGTTCATCGTTTTTCATCAGAAAATTGATTTTTTGGACTGTAGAAAAATTGATTCAAAATGTCATTTGGATTGTGTCTCATGTTGAATAACCGTTTTAAAGCCTCAATGTGACCAAAATTGCCATTTTTACTGACTTTTTCTCCTACTCAGAAGCTTCTATTTCGACCAATTTCAGGCATTAAAATGACTCTAAACACACTTATTTTAGTTCCAAAAGTGATAATTCACATGCAATAGTCATTTACAGTAAAAAAATTAAACATTAAAAAATGACAATTTCTGACAATCTGGAGTAAGTTCGACAGGTCACGGGTCATCGTTTTTCATCAGACAATTCATTTTTGGACTGTAGAAAAATTGATTCGAAAACTCATTTGGATTGTGCCTCATGTTGAATAACTACTTTTTAAAGCCTCAATGTGACCAAAATTGCCATTTTTACAGACTTTTTCTCCTACTCAGAAGCTTCTATTTCGACCAATTTCAGGCATTAAAATGACTCTAAACACGCTTATTTTAGTTCCAAAAGTGATAATTCACATGCAATAGTCATTTACAGTCAATAAATTAAACAATAAAAAATTACCATTTCTGACCATCTGCAGGAAGTTCGACAGGTCACGGGTAATCGTTTTTCATCAGAAAATTGATTTTTTGGACTGTAGAAAAATTGATTCGAAAACCCATTTGGATTGTGCCTCATGTTGAATAACTACTTTTTAAAGCCTCAATGTGACCAAAATTGAAATTTTTACAGACTTTTTCTCCTACTCAGAAGCTTCTATTTCGACCAATTTCAGGCATTAAAATGACTCTAAACACACTTATTTTAGTTCCAAAAGTGATAATTCACATGCAATAGTCATTTACAGTCAATAAATTAAACAATAAAAAATTACCATTTCTGACCGTCTGGAGAAAGTTCGACAGGGCACGGGTCATCGTTTTTCATCAGGAAATTGATTTGTTGGACCGTAGAAAAATTGATTCAAAATGTCATTTGGATTGTGCCTCATGTTGAATAACTACTTTTTAAAGCCTCAATGTGACCAAAATTGCCATTTTTACAGACTTTTTCTCCTACTCAGAAGCTTCTATTTCGACCAATTTCAGGCATTAAAATGACTCTAAACACACTTATTTTAGTTCCAAAAGTGATAATTCACATGCAATAGTCATTTACAGTCAAAAAATTAAACATAAAAAAATTACCATTTCTGACCATCTGGAGAAATTTTGACAGGTCACGGGTCAACGTTTTTCATCAGAAAATTGATTTTTTGGACTGTAGAAAAATTGATTCAAAATGTAATTTGGATTGTGCCTCATGTTGAATAACTACTTTTTAAAGCCTCAATGTGACCAAAATTGCCATTTTTACAGACTTTTTCTCCTACTCAGAAGCTTCTATTTCGACCAATTTCAGGCATTAAAATGACTCTAAACACACTTATTTTAGTTCCAAAAGTGATAATTCACATGCAATAGTCATTTACAGTCAAAAAATTAAACATAAAAAAATTACCATTTCTGACCATCTGGAGAAATATCGACAGGTCACTGGGTCATCGTTTTTCATCAGAAAATTGATTTTTTGGACTGTAGAATAATTGATTAAAAGTGTCATTTGGATTGTGCCTCATGTTGAATAACTACTTTTTAAAGCTTCAATGTGACCAAAATTACTATTTTTACACACTTTTTCTCCTACTTAGAAGCTTCTATTTTGACCAATTTCAGGCATTAAAATGACTCTAAACACACTTATTTCAGTTACAAGATTTCTAATTCACATGCAATAGTCATTTACAGTCAATAAATTAAACAATAAAAAATTACCATTTCTGACCGTCTGGAGAAAGTTCGACAGGTCACGGGGTCATCGTTTTTCATCAGAAAATTGATTTTTTGGACTGTAGAAAAATTGATTCAAAATGTCATTTGGATTGTGCCTCATGTTGAATTACCTTTTTAAAGCCTCAATGTGACCAAAATTGCCATTTTTACTGACTTTTTCTCCTACTCAGAAGCTTCTATTTCGACCAATTTCAGGCATTAAAATGACTCTAAACACACTTATTTTAGTTCCAAAAGTGGTAATTCACATGCAATAGTCATTTACAGTCAAAAAATGAAACATTAAAAAATGACAATTTCTGACAATCTGGAGTAAGTTCGACAGGTCACGGGTCATCGTTTTTCATCAGACAATTAATTTTTTGGACTGTAGAAAAATTGATTCGAAAACCCATTTGGATTGTGCCTCATGTTGAATAACTACTTTTTAAAGCCTCAATGTGACCAAAATTGAAATTTTTACAGACTTTTTCTCCTACTCAGAAGCTTCTATTTCGACCAATTTCAGGCATTAAAATGACTCTAAACACGCTATTTTAGTTCCAAAAGTGATAATTCACATGCAATAGTCATTTACAGTCAATAAATTAAACAATAAAAACTTACCATTTCTGACCGCCTGGAGAAAGTTCGACAGGGCACGGGTCATCGTTTTTCATCAGGAAATTGATTTGTTGGACCGTAGAAAAATTGATTCAAAATGTCATTTGGATTGTGCCTCATGTTGAATAACTACTTTTTAAAGCCTCAATGTGACCAAAATTGCCATTTTTACAGACTTTTTCTCCTACTCAGAAGCTTCTATTTCGACCGATTTCACGCATTAAAATGACTCTAAACACACTTATTTTAGTTCCAAAAGTGATAATTCACATGCAATAGTCATTTACAGTCAAAAAATTAAACATAAAAAAATTACCATTTCTGACCATCTGGAGAAATTTTGACAGGTCACGGGTCAACGTTTTTCATCCGAAAATTGATTTTTTGGACTGTAGAAAAATTGATTCAAAATGTAATTTGGATTGTGCCTCATGTTGAATAACTACTTTTTAAAGCCTCAATGTGACCAAAATTGCCATTTTTACAGACTTTTTCTCCTACTCAGAAGCTTCTATTTCGACCAATTTCAGGCATTAAAATGACTCTAAACACACTTATTTTAGTTCCAAAAGCGATAATTCACATGCAATAGTCATTTACAGTCAAAAAATTAAACATAAAAAAATTACCATTTCTGACCATCTGGAGAAATTTTGACAGGTCACGGGTCAACGTTTTTCATCAGAAAATTGATTTTTTGGACTGTAGAAAAATTGATTAAAAGTGTCATTTGGATTGTGCCTCATGTTGAATAACTACTTTTTAAAGCTTCAATGTGACCAAAATTACTATTTTTGCACACTTTTTCTCCTACTTAGAAGCTTCTATTTTGACCAATTTCAGGCATTAAAATGACTCTAAACACACTTATTTCAGTTACAAGATTTCAATTCACATGCAATAGTCATTTACAGTCAATAAATTAAACAATAAAAAATTACCATTTCTGACCGTCTGGAGAAAGTTCGACAGGTCACGGGGTCATCGTTTTTCATCAGAAAATTGATTTTTTGGACTGTAGAAAAATTGATTCAAAATGTCATTTGGATTGTGCCTCATGTTGAATTACCTTTTTAAAGCCTCAATGTGACCAAAATTGCCATTTTTACTGACTTTTTCTCCTACTCAGAAGCTTCTATTTCGACCAATTTCAGGCATTAAAATGACTCTAAACACACTTATTTTAGTTCCAAAAGTGGTAATTCACATGCAATAGTCATTTACAGTCAAAAAATGAAACATTAAAAAATGACAATTTCTGACAATCTGGAGTAAGTTCGACAGGTCACGGGTCATCGTTTTTCATCAGACAATTAATTTTTTGGACTGTAGAAAAATTGATTCGAAAACCCATTTGGATTGTGCCTCATGTTGAATAACTACTTTTTAAAGCCTCAATGTGACCAAAATTGAAATTTTTACAGACTTTTTCTCCTACTCAGAAGCTTCTATTTCGACCAATTTCAGGCATTAAAATGACTCTAAACACGCTTATTTTAGTTCCAAAAGTGATAATTCACATGCAATAGTCATTTACAGTCAATAAATTAAACAATAAAAAATTACCATTTCTGACCGCCTGGAGAAAGTTCGACAGGGCACGGGTCATCGTTTTTCATCAGGAAATTGATTTGTTGGACCGTAGAAAAATTGATTCAAAATGTCATTTGGATTGTGCCTCATGTTGAAAAACTACTTTTTAAAGCCTCAATGTGACCAAAATTGCCATTTTTACAGACTTTTTCTCCTACTCAGAAGCTTCTATTTCGACCGATTTCACGCATTAAAATGACTCTAAACACACTTATTTTAGTTCCAAAAGTGATAATTCACATGCAATAGTCATTTACAGTCAAAAAATTAAACATAAAAAAATTACCATTTCTGACCATCTGGAGAAATTTTGACAGGTCACGGGTCAACGTTTTTCATCAGAAAATTGATTTTTTGGACTGTAGAAAAATTGATTCAAAATGTAATTTGGATTGTGCCTCATGTTGAATAACTACTTTTTAAAGCCTCAATGTGACCAAAATTGCCATTTTTACAGACTTTTTCTCCTACTCAGAAGCTTCTATTTCGACCAATTTCAGGCATTAAAATGACTCTAAACACACTTATTTTAGTTCCAAAAGTGATAATTCACATGCAATAGTCATTTACAGTCAAAAAATTAAACATAAAAAAATTACCATTTCTGACCATCTGGAGAAATTTCGACAGGTCACTGGGTCATCGTTTTTCATCAGAAAATTGATTTTTTGGACTGTAGAATAATTGATTAAAAGTGTCATTTGGATTGTGCCTCATGTTGAATAACTACTTTTTAAAGCTTCAATGTGACCAAAATTACTATTTTTACACACTTTTTCTCCTACTTAGAAGCTTCTATTTTGACCAATTTCAGGCATTAAAACGACTCTAAACACACTTATTTCAGTTACAAGATTTCTAATTCACATGCAATAGTCATTTACAGTCAATAAATTAAACAATAAAAAATTACCATTTCTGACCGTCTGGAGAAAGTTCGACAGGTCACGGGGTCATCGTTTTTCATCAGAAAATTGATTTTTTGGACTGTAGAAAAATTGATTCAAAATGTCATTTGGATTGTGCCTCATGTTGAATTACCTTTTTAAAGCCTCAATGTGACCAAAATTGCCATTTTTACTGACTTTTTCTCCTACTCAGAAGCTTCTATTTCGACCAATTTCAGGCATTAAAATGACTCTAAACACACTTATTTTAGTTCCAAAAGTGGTAATTCACATGCAATAGTCATTTACAGTCAAAAAATGAAACATTAAAAAATGACAATTTCTGACAATCTGGAGTAAGTTCGACAGGTCACGGGTCATCGTTTTTCATCAGACAATTAATTTTTTGGACTGTAGAAAAATTGATTCGAAAACCCATTTGGATTGTGCCTCATGTTGAATAACTACTTTTTAAAGCCTCAATGTGACCAAAATTGAAATTTTTACAGACTTTTTCTCCTACTCAGAAGCTTCTATTTCGACCAATTTCAGGCATTAAAATGACTCTAAACACGCTATTTTAGTTCCAAAAGTGATAATTCACATGCAATAGTCATTTACAGTCAATAAATTAAACAATAAAAAATTACCATTTCTGACCGCCTGGAGAAAGTTCGACAGGGCACGGGTCATCGTTTTTCATCAGGAAATTGATTTGTTGGACCGTAGAAAAATTGATTCAAAATGTCATTTGGATTGTGCCTCATGTTGAATAACTACTTTTTAAAGCCTCAATGTGACCAAAATTGCCATTTTTACAGACTTTTTCTCCTACTCAGAAGCTTCTATTTCGACCAATTTTAGGCATTAAAATGACTCTAAACACACTTATTTTAGTTCCAAAAGCGATAATTCACATGCAATAGTCATTTACAGTCAAAAAATTAAACATAAAAAAATTACCATTTCTGACCATCTGGAGAAATTTTGACAGGTCACGGGTCAACGTTTTTCATCAGAAAATTGATTTTTTGGACTGTAGAAAAATTGATTAAAAGTGTCATTTGGATTGTGCCTCATGTTGAATAACTACTTTTTAAAGCTTCAATGTGACCAAAATTAATATTTTTGCACACTTTTTCTCCTACTTAGAAGCTTCTATTTTGACCAATTTCAGGCATTAAAATGACTCTAAACACACTTATTTCAGTTACAAGATTTCAATTCACATGCAATAGTCATTTACAGTCAATAAATTAAACAATAAAAAATTACCATTTCTGACCGTCTGGAGAAAGTTCGACAGGTCACGGGGTCATCGTTTTTCATCAGAAAATTGATTTTTTGGACTGTAGAAAAATTGATTCAAAATGTCATTTGGATTGTGCCTCATGTTGAATTACCCTTTTAAAGCCTCAATGTGACCAAAATTGCCATTTTTACTGACTTTTTCTCCTACTCAGAAGCTTCTATTTCGACCAATTTCAGGCATTAAAATGACTCTAAACACACTTATTTTAGTTCCAAAAGTGGTAATTCACATGCAATAGTCATTTACAGTCAAAAAATGAAACATTAAAAAATGACAATTTCTGACAATCTGGAGTAAGTTCGACAGGTCACGGGTCATCGTTTTTCATCAGACAATTAATTTTTTGGACTGTAGAAAAATTGATTCGAAAACCCATTTGGATTGTGCCTCATGTTGAATAACTACTTTTTAAAGCCTCAATGTGACCAAAATTGAAATTTTTACAGACTTTTTCTCCTACTCAGAAGCTTCTATTTCGACCAATTTCAGGCATTAAAATGACTCTAAACACGCTATTTTAGTTCCAAAAGTGATAATTCACATGCAATAGTCATTTACAGTCAATAAATTAAACAATAAAAAATTACCATTTCTGACCGCCTGGAGAAAGTTCGACAGGGCACGGGTCATCGTTTTTCATCAGGAAATTGATTTGTTGGACCGTAGAAAAATTGATTCAAAATGTCATTTGGATTGTGCCTCATGTTGAATAACTACTTTTTAAAGCCTCAATGTGACCAAAATTGCCATTTTTACAGACTTTTTCTCCTACTCAGAAGCTTCTATTTCGACCAATTTCAGGCATTAAAATGACTCTAAACACACTTATTTTAGTTCCAAAAGCGATAATTCACATGCAATAGTCATTTACAGTCATAAAATTAAACATAAAAAAATTACCATTTCTGACCATCTGGAGAAATTTTGACAGGTCACGGGTCAACGTTTTTCATCAGAAAATTGATTTTTTGGACTGTAGAAAAATTGATTAAAAGTGTCATTTGGATTGTGCCTCATGTTGAATAACTACTTTTTAAAGCTTCAATGTGACCAAAATTAATATTTTTGCACACTTTTTCTCCTACTTAGAAGCTTCTATTTTGACCAATTTCAGGCATTAAAATGACTCTAAACACACTTATTTCAGTTACAAGATTTCAATTCACATGCAATAGTCATTTACAGTCAATAAATTAAACAATAAAAAATTACCATTTCTGACCGTCTGGAGAAAGTTCGACAGGTCACGGGGTCATCGTTTTTCATCAGAAAATTGATTTTTTGGACTGTAGAAAAATTGATTCAAAATGTCATTTGGATTGTGCCTCATGTTGAATTACCTTTTTAAAGCCTCAATGTGACCAAAATTGCCATTTTTACTGACTTTTTCTCCTACTCAGAAGCTTCTATTTCGACCAATTTCAGGCATTAAAATGACTCTAAACACACTTATTTTAGTTCCAAAAGTGGTAATTCACATGCAATAGTCATTTACAGTCAAAAAATGAAACATTAAAAAATGACAATTTCTGACAATCTGGAGTAAGTTCGACAGGTCACGGGTCATCGTTTTTCATCAGACAATTAATTTTTTGGACTGTAGAAAAATTGATTCGAAAACCCATTTGGATTGTGCCTCATGTTGAATAACTACTTTTTAAAGCCTCAATGTGACCAAAATTGAAATTTTTACAGACTTTTTCTCCTACTCAGAAGCTTCTATTTCGACCAATTTCAGGCATTAAAATGACTCTAAACACGCTTATTTTAGTTCCAAAAGTGATAATTCACATGCAATAGTCATTTACAGTCAATAAATTAAACAATAAAAAATTACCATTTCTGACCGCCTGGAGAAAGTTCGACAGGGCACGGGTCATCGTTTTTCATCAGGAAATTGATTTGTTGGACCGTAGAAAAATTGATTCAAAATGTCATTTGGATTGTGCCTCATGTTGAATAACTACTTTTTAAAGCCTCAATGTGACCAAAATTGCCATTTTTACAGACTTTTTCTCCTACTCAGAAGCTTCTATTTCGACCGATTTCACGCATTAAAATGACTCTAAACACACTTATTTTAGTTCCAAAAGTGATAATTCACATGCAATAGTCATTTACAGTCAAAAAATTAAACATAAAAAAATTACCATTTCTGACCATCTGGAGAAATTTTGACAGGTCACGGGTCAACGTTTTTCATCAGAAAATTGATTTTTTGGACTGTAGAAAAATTGATTCAAAATGTAATTTGGATTGTGCCTCATGTTGAATAACTACTTTTTAAAGCCTCAATGTGACCAAAATTGCCATTTTTACAGACTTTTTCTCCTACTCAGAAGCTTCTATTTCGACCAATTTCAGGCATTAAAATGACTCTAAACACACTTATTTTAGTTCCAAAAGTGATAATTCACATGCAATAGTCATTTACAGTCAAAAAATTAAACATAAAAAAATTACCATTTCTGACCATCTGGAGAAATTTCGACAGGTCACTGGGTCATCGTTTTTCATCAGAAAATTGATTTTTTGGACTGTAGAATAATTGATTAAAAGTGTCATTTGGATTGTGCCTCATGTTGAATAACTACTTTTTAAAGCTTCAATGTGACCAAAATTACTATTTTTACACACTTTTTCTCCTACTTAGAAGCTTCTATTTTGACCAATTTCAGGCATTAAAATGACTCTAAACACACTTCTTTCAGTTCCAAGATTTCTAATTCACATGCAATAGTCATTTACAGTCAATAAATTAAACAATAAAAAATTACCATTTCTGACTGTCTGGAGAAAGTTCGACAGGTCACGGGTTCATCGTTTTTCATCAGAAAATTGATTTTTTGGACTGTAGAAAAATTGATTCAAAATGTCATTTGGATTGTGTCTCATGTTGAATAACCGTTTTAAAGCCTCAATGTGACCAAAATTGCCATTTTTACTGACTTTTTCTCCTACTCAGAAGCTTCTATTTCGACCAATTTCAGGCATTAAAATGACTCTAAACACACTTATTTTAGTTCCAAAAGTGATAATTCACATGCAATAGTCATTTACAGTAAAAAAATTAAACATTAAAAAATGACAATTTCTGACAATCTGGAGTAAGTTCGACAGGTCACGGGTCATCGTTTTTCATCAGACAATTCATTTTTGGACTGTAGAAAAATTGATTCGAAAACTCATTTGGATTGTGCCTCATGTTGAATAACTACTTTTTAAAGCCTCAATGTGACCAAAATTGCCATTTTTACAGACTTTTTCTCCTACTCAGAAGCTTCTATTTCGACCAATTTCAGGCATTAAAATGACTCTAAACACGCTTATTTTAGTTCCAAAAGTGATAATTCACATGCAATAGTCATTTACAGTCAATAAATTAAACAATAAAAAATTACCATTTCTGACCATCTGCAGGAAGTTCGACAGGTCACGGGTAATCGTTTTTCATCAGAAAATTGATTTTTTGGACTGTAGAAAAATTGATTCGAAAACCCATTTGGATTGTGCCTCATGTTGAATAACTACTTTTTAAAGCCTCAATGTGACCAAAATTGAAATTTTTACAGACTTTTTCTCCTACTCAGAAGCTTCTATTTCGACCAATTTCAGGCATTAAAATGACTCTAAACACACTTATTTTAGTTCCAAAAGTGATAATTCACATGCAATAGTCATTTACAGTCAATAAATTAAACAATAAAAAATTACCATTTCTGACCGTCTGGAGAAAGTTCGACAGGGCACGGGTCATCGTTTTTCATCAGGAAATTGATTTGTTGGACCGTAGAAAAATTGATTCAAAATGTCATTTGGATTGTGCCTCATGTTGAATAACTACTTTTTAAAGCCTCAATGTGACCAAAATTGCCATTTTTACAGACTTTTTCTCCTACTCAGAAGCTTCTATTTCGACCAATTTCAGGCATTAAAATGACTCTAAACACACTTATTTTAGTTCCAAAAGTGATAATTCACATGCAATAGTCATTTACAGTCAAAAAATTAAACATAAAAAAATTACCATTTCTGACCATCTGGAGAAATTTTGACAGGTCACGGGTCAACGTTTTTCATCAGAAAATTGATTTTTTGGACTGTAGAAAAATTGATTCAAAATGTAATTTGGATTGTGCCTCATGTTGAATAACTACTTTTTAAAGCCTCAATGTGACCAAAATTGCCATTTTTACAGACTTTTTCTCCTACTCAGAAGCTTCTATTTCGACCAATTTCAGGCATTAAAATGACTCTAAACACACTTATTTTAGTTCCAAAAGTGATAATTCACATGCAATAGTCATTTACAGTCAAAAAATTAAACATAAAAAAATTACCATTTCTGACCATCTGGAGAAATTTCGACAGGTCACTGGGTCATCGTTTTTCATCAGAAAATTGATTTTTTGGACTGTAGAATAATTGATTAAAAGTGTCATTTGGATTGTGCCTCATGTTGAATAACTACTTTTTAAAGCTTCAATGTGACCAAAATTACTATTTTTACACACTTTTTCTCCTACTTAGAAGCTTCTATTTTGACCAATTTCAGGCATTAAAATGACTCTAAACACACTTATTTCAGTTACAAGATTTCTAATTCACATGCAATAGTCATTTACAGTCAATAAATTAAACAATAAAAAATTACCATTTCTGACCGTCTGGAGAAAGTTCGACAGGTCACGGGGTCATCGTTTTTCATCAGAAAATTGATTTTTTGGACTGTAGAAAAATTGATTCAAAATGTCATTTGGATTGTGCCTCATGTTGAATTACCTTTTTAAAGCCTCAATGTGACCAAAATTGCCATTTTTACTGACTTTTTCTCCTACTCAGAAGCTTCTATTTCGACCAATTTCAGGCATTAAAATGACTCTAAACACACTTATTTTAGTTCCAAAAGTGGTAATTCACATGCAATAGTCATTTACAGTCAAAAAATGAAACATTAAAAAATGACAATTTCTGACAATCTGGAGTAAGTTCGACAGGTCACGGGTCATCGTTTTTCATCAGACAATTAATTTTTTGGACTGTAGAAAAATTGATTCGAAAACCCATTTGGATTGTGCCTCATGTTGAATAACTACTTTTTAAAGCCTCAATGTGACCAAAATTGAAATTTTTACAGACTTTTTCTCCTACTCAGAAGCTTCTATTTCGACCAATTTCAGGCATTAAAATGACTCTAAACACGCTATTTTAGTTCCAAAAGTGATAATTCACATGCAATAGTCATTTACAGTCAATAAATTAAACAATAAAAACTTACCATTTCTGACCGCCTGGAGAAAGTTCGACAGGGCACGGGTCATCGTTTTTCATCAGGAAATTGATTTGTTGGACCGTAGAAAAATTGATTCAAAATGTCATTTGGATTGTGCCTCATGTTGAATAACTACTTTTTAAAGCCTCAATGTGACCAAAATTGCCATTTTTACAGACTTTTTCTCCTACTCAGAAGCTTCTATTTCGACCGATTTCACGCATTAAAATGACTCTAAACACACTTATTTTAGTTCCAAAAGTGATAATTCACATGCAATAGTCATTTACAGTCAAAAAATTAAACATAAAAAAATTACCATTTCTGACCATCTGGAGAAATTTTGACAGGTCACGGGTCAACGTTTTTCATCCGAAAATTGATTTTTTGGACTGTAGAAAAATTGATTCAAAATGTAATTTGGATTGTGCCTCATGTTGAATAACTACTTTTTAAAGCCTCAATGTGACCAAAATTGCCATTTTTACAGACTTTTTCTCCTACTCAGAAGCTTCTATTTCGACCAATTTCAGGCATTAAAATGACTCTAAACACACTTATTTTAGTTCCAAAAGCGATAATTCACATGCAATAGTCATTTACAGTCAAAAAATTAAACATAAAAAAATTACCATTTCTGACCATCTGGAGAAATTTTGACAGGTCACGGGTCAACGTTTTTCATCAGAAAATTGATTTTTTGGACTGTAGAAAAATTGATTAAAAGTGTCATTTGGATTGTGCCTCATGTTGAATAACTACTTTTTAAAGCTTCAATGTGACCAAAATTACTATTTTTGCACACTTTTTCTCCTACTTAGAAGCTTCTATTTTGACCAATTTCAGGCATTAAAATGACTCTAAACACACTTATTTCAGTTACAAGATTTCAATTCACATGCAATAGTCATTTACAGTCAATAAATTAAACAATAAAAAATTACCATTTCTGACCGTCTGGAGAAAGTTCGACAGGTCACGGGGTCATCGTTTTTCATCAGAAAATTGATTTTTTGGACTGTAGAAAAATAGATTCAAAATGTCATTTGGATTGTGCCTCATGTTGAATTACCTTTTTAAAGCCTCAATGTGACCAAAATTGCCATTTTTACTGACTTTTTCTCCTACTCAGAAGCTTCTATTTCGACCAATTTCAGGCATTAAAATGACTCTAAACACACTTATTTTAGTTCCAAAAGTGGTAATTCACATGCAATAGTCATTTACAGTCAAAAAATGAAACATTAAAAAATGACAATTTCTGACAATCTGGAGTAAGTTCGACAGGTCACGGGTCATCGTTTTTCATCAGACAATTAATTTTTTGGACTGTAGAAAAATTGATTCGAAAACCCATTTGGATTGTGCCTCATGTTGAATAACTACTTTTTAAAGCCTCAATGTGACCAAAATTGAAATTTTTACAGACTTTTTCTCCTACTCAGAAGCTTCTATTTCGACCAATTTCAGGCATTAAAATGACTCTAAACACGCTTATTTTAGTTCCAAAAGTGATAATTCACATGCAATAGTCATTTACAGTCAATAAATTAAACAATAAAAAATTACCATTTCTGACCGCCTGGAGAAAGTTCGACAGGGCACGGGTCATCGTTTTTCATCAGGAAATTGATTTGTTGGACCGTAGAAAAATTGATTCAAAATGTCATTTGGATTGTGCCTCATGTTGAAAAACTACTTTTTAAAGCCTCAATGTGACCAAAATTGCCATTTTTACAGACTTTTTCTCCTACTCAGAAGCTTCTATTTCGACCGATTTCACGCATTAAAATGACTCTAAACACACTTATTTTAGTTCCAAAAGTGATAATTCACATGCAATAGTCATTTACAGTCAAAAAATTAAACATAAAAAAATTACCATTTCTGACCATCTGGAGAAATTTTGACAGGTCACGGGTCAACGTTTTTCATCAGAAAATTGATTTTTTGGACTGTAGAAAAATTGATTCAAAATGTAATTTGGATTGTGCCTCATGTTGAATAACTACTTTTTAAAGCCTCAATGTGACCAAAATTGCCATTTTTACAGACTTTTTCTCCTACTCAGAAGCTTCTATTTCGACCAATTTCAGGCATTAAAATGACTCTAAACACACTTATTTTAGTTCCAAAAGTGATAATTCACATGCAATAGTCATTTACAGTCAAAAAATTAAACATAAAAAAATTACCATTTCTGACCATCTGGAGAAATTTCGACAGGTCACTGGGTCATCGTTTTTCATCAGAAAATTGATTTTTTGGACTGTAGAATAATTGATTAAAAGTGTCATTTGGATTGTGCCTCATGTTGAATAACTACTTTTTAAAGCTTCAATGTGACCAAAATTACTATTTTTACACACTTTTTCTCCTACTTAGAAGCTTCTATTTTGACCAATTTCAGGCATTAAAATGACTCTAAACACACTTCTTTCAGTTCCAAGATTTCTAATTCACATGCAATAGTCATTTACAGTCAATAAATTAAACAATAAAAAATTACCATTTCTGACTGTCTGGAGAAAGTTCGACAGGTCACGGGTTCATCGTTTTTCATCAGAAAATTGATTTTTTGGACTGTAGAAAAATTGATTCAAAATGTCATTTGGATTGTGTCTCATGTTGAATAACCGTTTTAAAGCCTCAATGTGACCAAAATTGCCATTTTTACTGACTTTTTCTCCTACTCAGAAGCTTCTATTTCGACCAATTTCAGGCATTAAAATGACTCTAAACACACTTATTTTAGTTCCAAAAGTGATAATTCACATGCAATAGTCATTTACAGTAAAAAAATTAAACATTAAAAAATGACAATTTCTGACAATCTGGAGTAAGTTCGACAGGTCACGGGTCATCGTTTTTCATCAGACAATTCATTTTTGGACTGTAGAAAAATTGATTCGAAAACTCATTTGGATTGTGCCTCATGTTGAATAACTACTTTTTAAAGCCTCAATGTGACCAAAATTGCCATTTTTACAGACTTTTTCTCCTACTCAGAAGCTTCTATTTCGACCAATTTCAGGCATTAAAATGACTCTAAACACGCTTATTTTAGTTCCAAAAGTGATAATTCACATGCAATAGTCATTTACAGTCAATAAATTAAACAATAAAAAATTACCATTTCTGACCATCTGCAGGAAGTTCGACAGGTCACGGGTAATCGTTTTTCATCAGAAAATTGATTTTTTGGACTGTAGAAAAATTGATTCGAAAACCCATTTGGATTGTGCCTCATGTTGAATAACTACTTTTTAAAGCCTCAATGTGACCAAAATTGAAATTTTTACAGACTTTTTCTCCTACTCAGAAGCTTCTATTTCGACCAATTTCAGGCATTAAAATGACTCTAAACACACTTATTTTAGTTCCAAAAGTGATAATTCACATGCAATAGTCATTTACAGTCAATAAATTAAACAATAAAAAATTACCATTTCTGACCGTCTGGAGAAAGTTCGACAGGGCACGGGTCATCGTTTTTCATCAGGAAATTGATTTGTTGGACCGTAGAAAAATTGATTCAAAATGTCATTTGGATTGTGCCTCATGTTGAATAACTACTTTTTAAAGCCTCAATGTGACCAAAATTGCCATTTTTACAGACTTTTTCTCCTACTCAGAAGCTTCTATTTCGACCAATTTCAGGCATTAAAATGACTCTAAACACACTTATTTTAGTTCCAAAAGTGATAATTCACATGCAATAGTCATTTACAGTCAAAAAATTAAACATAAAAAAATTACCATTTCTGACCATCTGGAGAAATTTTGACAGGTCACGGGTCAACGTTTTTCATCAGAAAATTGATTTTTTGGACTGTAGAAAAATTGATTCAAAATGTAATTTGGATTGTGCCTCATGTTGAATAACTACTTTTTAAAGCCTCAATGTGACCAAAATTGCCATTTTTACAGACTTTTTCTCCTACTCAGAAGCTTCTATTTCGACCAATTTCAGGCATTAAAATGACTCTAAACACACTTATTTTAGTTCCAAAAGTGATAATTCACATGCAATAGTCATTTACAGTCAAAAAATTAAACATAAAAAAATTACCATTTCTGACCATCTGGAGAAATTTCGACAGGTCACTGGGTCATCGTTTTTCATCAGAAAATTGATTTTTTGGACTGTAGAATAATTGATTAAAAGTGTCATTTGGATTGTGCCTCATGTTGAATAACTACTTTTTAAAGCTTCAATGTGACCAAAATTACTATTTTTACACACTTTTTCTCCTACTTAGAAGCTTCTATTTTGACCAATTTCAGGCATTAAAATGACTCTAAACACACTTATTTCAGTTACAAGATTTCTAATTCACATGCAATAGTCATTTACAGTCAATAAATTAAACAATAAAAAATTACCATTTCTGACCGTCTGGAGAAAGTTCGACAGGTCACGGGGTCATCGTTTTTCATCAGAAAATTGATTTTTTGGACTGTAGAAAAATTGATTCAAAATGTCATTTGGATTGTGCCTCATGTTGAATTACCTTTTTAAAGCCTCAATGTGACCAAAATTGCCATTTTTACTGACTTTTTCTCCTACTCAGAAGCTTCTATTTCGACCAATTTCAGGCATTAAAATGACTCTAAACACACTTATTTTAGTTCCAAAAGTGGTAATTCACATGCAATAGTCATTTACAGTCAAAAAATGAAACATTAAAAAATGACAATTTCTGACAATCTGGAGTAAGTTCGACAGGTCACGGGTCATCGTTTTTCATCAGACAATTAATTTTTTGGACTGTAGAAAAATTGATTCGAAAACCCATTTGGATTGTGCCTCATGTTGAATAACTACTTTTTAAAGCCTCAATGTGACCAAAATTGAAATTTTTACAGACTTTTTCTCCTACTCAGAAGCTTCTATTTCGACCAATTTCAGGCATTAAAATGACTCTAAACACGCTATTTTAGTTCCAAAAGTGATAATTCACATGCAATAGTCATTTACAGTCAATAAATTAAACAATAAAAACTTACCATTTCTGACCGCCTGGAGAAAGTTCGACAGGGCACGGGTCATCGTTTTTCATCAGGAAATTGATTTGTTGGACCGTAGAAAAATTGATTCAAAATGTCATTTGGATTGTGCCTCATGTTGAATAACTACTTTTTAAAGCCTCAATGTGACCAAAATTGCCATTTTTACAGACTTTTTCTCCTACTCAGAAGCTTCTATTTCGACCGATTTCACGCATTAAAATGACTCTAAACACACT
This sequence comes from Triturus cristatus, assembly GCF_964204655.1. Taxonomy (NCBI): domain Eukaryota; kingdom Metazoa; phylum Chordata; class Amphibia; order Caudata; family Salamandridae; genus Triturus; species Triturus cristatus. The sequence continues at coordinate 467,323,950 of NC_140592.1, forward strand.
TATTTTAGTTCCAAAAGTGATAATTCACATGCAATAGTCATTTACAGTCAAAAAATTAAACATAAAAAAATTACCATTTCTGACCATCTGGAGAAATTTTGACAGGTCACGGGTCAACGTTTTTCATCCGAAAATTGATTTTTTGGACTGTAGAAAAATTGATTCAAAATGTAATTTGGATTGTGCCTCATGTTGAATAACTACTTTTTAAAGCCTCAATGTGACCAAAATTGCCATTTTTACAGACTTTTTCTCCTACTCAGAAGCTTCTATTTCGACCAATTTCAGGCATTAAAATGACTCTAAACACACTTATTTTAGTTCCAAAAGCGATAATTCACATGCAATAGTCATTTACAGTCAAAAAATTAAACATAAAAAAATTACCATTTCTGACCATCTGGAGAAATTTTGACAGGTCACGGGTCAACGTTTTTCATCAGAAAATTGATTTTTTGGACTGTAGAAAAATTGATTAAAAGTGTCATTTGGATTGTGCCTCATGTTGAATAACTACTTTTTAAAGCTTCAATGTGACCAAAATTACTATTTTTGCACACTTTTTCTCCTACTTAGAAGCTTCTATTTTGACCAATTTCAGGCATTAAAATGACTCTAAACACACTTATTTCAGTTACAAGATTTCAATTCACATGCAATAGTCATTTACAGTCAATAAATTAAACAATAAAAAATTACCATTTCTGACCGTCTGGAGAAAGTTCGACAGGTCACGGGGTCATCGTTTTTCATCAGAAAATTGATTTTTTGGACTGTAGAAAAATTGATTCAAAATGTCATTTGGATTGTGCCTCATGTTGAATTACCTTTTTAAAGCCTCAATGTGACCAAAATTGCCATTTTTACTGACTTTTTCTCCTACTCAGAAGCTTCTATTTCGACCAATTTCAGGCATTAAAATGACTCTAAACACACTTATTTTAGTTCCAAAAGTGGTAATTCACATGCAATAGTCATTTACAGTCAAAAAATGAAACATTAAAAAATGACAATTTCTGACAATCTGGAGTAAGTTCGACAGGTCACGGGTCATCGTTTTTCATCAGACAATTAATTTTTTGGACTGTAGAAAAATTGATTCGAAAACCCATTTGGATTGTGCCTCATGTTGAATAACTACTTTTTAAAGCCTCAATGTGACCAAAATTGAAATTTTTACAGACTTTTTCTCCTACTCAGAAGCTTCTATTTCGACCAATTTCAGGCATTAAAATGACTCTAAACACGCTTATTTTAGTTCCAAAAGTGATAATTCACATGCAATAGTCATTTACAGTCAATAAATTAAACAATAAAAAATTACCATTTCTGACCGCCTGGAGAAAGTTCGACAGGGCACGGGTCATCGTTTTTCATCAGGAAATTGATTTGTTGGACCGTAGAAAAATTGATTCAAAATGTCATTTGGATTGTGCCTCATGTTGAAAAACTACTTTTTAAAGCCTCAATGTGACCAAAATTGCCATTTTTACAGACTTTTTCTCCTACTCAGAAGCTTCTATTTCGACCGATTTCACGCATTAAAATGACTCTAAACACACTTATTTTAGTTCCAAAAGTGATAATTCACATGCAATAGTCATTTACAGTCAAAAAATTAAACATAAAAAAATTACCATTTCTGACCATCTGGAGAAATTTTGACAGGTCACGGGTCAACGTTTTTCATCAGAAAATTGATTTTTTGGACTGTAGAAAAATTGATTCAAAATGTAATTTGGATTGTGCCTCATGTTGAATAACTACTTTTTAAAGCCTCAATGTGACCAAAATTGCCATTTTTACAGACTTTTTCTCCTACTCAGAAGCTTCTATTTCGACCAATTTCAGGCATTAAAATGACTCTAAACACACTTATTTTAGTTCCAAAAGTGATAATTCACATGCAATAGTCATTTACAGTCAAAAAATTAAACATAAAAAAATTACCATTTCTGACCATCTGGAGAAATTTCGACAGGTCACTGGGTCATCGTTTTTCATCAGAAAATTGATTTTTTGGACTGTAGAATAATTGATTAAAAGTGTCATTTGGATTGTGCCTCATGTTGAATAACTACTTTTTAAAGCTTCAATGTGACCAAAATTACTATTTTTACACACTTTTTCTCCTACTTAGAAGCTTCTATTTTGACCAATTTCAGGCATTAAAACGACTCTAAACACACTTATTTCAGTTACAAGATTTCTAATTCACATGCAATAGTCATTTACAGTCAATAAATTAAACAATAAAAAATTACCATTTCTGACCGTCTGGAGAAAGTTCGACAGGTCACGGGGTCATCGTTTTTCATCAGAAAATTGATTTTTTGGACTGTAGAAAAATTGATTCAAAATGTCATTTGGATTGTGCCTCATGTTGAATTACCTTTTTAAAGCCTCAATGTGACCAAAATTGCCATTTTTACTGACTTTTTCTCCTACTCAGAAGCTTCTATTTCGACCAATTTCAGGCATTAAAATGACTCTAAACACACTTATTTTAGTTCCAAAAGTGGTAATTCACATGCAATAGTCATTTACAGTCAAAAAATGAAACATTAAAAAATGACAATTTCTGACAATCTGGAGTAAGTTCGACAGGTCACGGGTCATCGTTTTTCATCAGACAATTAATTTTTTGGACTGTAGAAAAATTGATTCGAAAACCCATTTGGATTGTGCCTCATGTTGAATAACTACTTTTTAAAGCCTCAATGTGACCAAAATTGAAATTTTTACAGACTTTTTCTCCTACTCAGAAGCTTCTATTTCGACCAATTTCAGGCATTAAAATGACTCTAAACACGCTATTTTAGTTCCAAAAGTGATAATTCACATGCAATAGTCATTTACAGTCAATAAATTAAACAATAAAAAATTACCATTTCTGACCGCCTGGAGAAAGTTCGACAGGGCACGGGTCATCGTTTTTCATCAGGAAATTGATTTGTTGGACCGTAGAAAAATTGATTCAAAATGTCATTTGGATTGTGCCTCATGTTGAATAACTACTTTTTAAAGCCTCAATGTGACCAAAATTGCCATTTTTACAGACTTTTTCTCCTACTCAGAAGCTTCTATTTCGACCAATTTTAGGCATTAAAATGACTCTAAACACACTTATTTTAGTTCCAAAAGCGATAATTCACATGCAATAGTCATTTACAGTCAAAAAATTAAACATAAAAAAATTACCATTTCTGACCATCTGGAGAAATTTTGACAGGTCACGGGTCAACGTTTTTCATCAGAAAATTGATTTTTTGGACTGTAGAAAAATTGATTAAAAGTGTCATTTGGATTGTGCCTCATGTTGAATAACTACTTTTTAAAGCTTCAATGTGACCAAAATTAATATTTTTGCACACTTTTTCTCCTACTTAGAAGCTTCTATTTTGACCAATTTCAGGCATTAAAATGACTCTAAACACACTTATTTCAGTTACAAGATTTCAATTCACATGCAATAGTCATTTACAGTCAATAAATTAAACAATAAAAAATTACCATTTCTGACCGTCTGGAGAAAGTTCGACAGGTCACGGGGTCATCGTTTTTCATCAGAAAATTGATTTTTTGGACTGTAGAAAAATTGATTCAAAATGTCATTTGGATTGTGCCTCATGTTGAATTACCTTTTTAAAGCCTCAATGTGACCAAAATTGCCATTTTTACTGACTTTTTCTCCTACTCAGAAGCTTCTATTTCGACCAATTTCAGGCATTAAAATGACTCTAAACACACTTATTTTAGTTCCAAAAGTGGTAATTCACATGCAATAGTCATTTACAGTCAAAAAATGAAACATTAAAAAATGACAATTTCTGACAATCTGGAGTAAGTTCGACAGGTCACGGGTCATCGTTTTTCATCAGACAATTAATTTTTTGGACTGTAGAAAAATTGATTCGAAAACCCATTTGGATTGTGCCTCATGTTGAATAACTACTTTTTAAAGCCTCAATGTGACCAAAATTGAAATTTTTACAGACTTTTTCTCCTACTCAGAAGCTTCTATTTCGACCAATTTCAGGCATTAAAATGACTCTAAACACGCTATTTTAGTTCCAAAAGTGATAATTCACATGCAATAGTCATTTACAGTCAATAAATTAAACAATAAAAAATTACCATTTCTGACCGCCTGGAGAAAGTTCGACAGGGCACGGGTCATCGTTTTTCATCAGGAAATTGATTTGTTGGACCGTAGAAAAATTGATTCAAAATGTCATTTGGATTGTGCCTCATGTTGAATAACTACTTTTTAAAGCCTCAATGTGACCAAAATTGCCATTTTTACAGACTTTTTCTCCTACTCAGAAGCTTCTATTTCGACCAATTTCAGGCATTAAAATGACTCTAAACACACTTATTTTAGTTCCAAAAGCGATAATTCACATGCAATAGTCATTTACAGTCATAAAATTAAACATAAAAAAATTACCATTTCTGACCATCTGGAGAAATTTTGACAGGTCACGGGTCAACGTTTTTCATCAGAAAATTGATTTTTTGGACTGTAGAAAAATTGATTAAAAGTGTCATTTGGATTGTGCCTCATGTTGAATAACTACTTTTTAAAGCTTCAATGTGACCAAAATTAATATTTTTGCACACTTTTTCTCCTACTTAGAAGCTTCTATTTTGACCAATTTCAGGCATTAAAATGACTCTAAACACACTTATTTCAGTTACAAGATTTCAATTCACATGCAATAGTCATTTACAGTCAATAAATTAAACAATAAAAAATTACCATTTCTGACCGCCTGGAGAAAGTTCGACAGGGCACGGGTCATCGTTTTTCATCAGGAAATTGATTTGTTGGACCGTAGAAAAATTGATTCAAAATGTCATTTGGATTGTGCCTCATGTTGAATAACTACTTTTTAAAGCCTCAATGTGACCAAAATTGCCATTTTTACAGACTTTTTCTCCTACTCAGAAGCTTCTATTTCGACCGATTTCACGCATTAAAATGACTCTAAACACACTTATTTTAGTTCCAAAAGTGATAATTCACATGCAATAGTCATTTACAGTCAAAAAATTAAACATAAAAAAATTACCATTTCTGACCATCTGGAGAAATTTTGACAGGTCACGGGTCAACGTTTTTCATCAGAAAATTGATTTTTTGGACTGTAGAAAAATTGATTCAAAATGTAATTTGGATTGTGCCTCATGTTGAATAACTACTTTTTAAAGCCTCAATGTGACCAAAATTGCCATTTTTACAGACTTTTTCTCCTACTCAGAAGCTTCTATTTCGACCAATTTCAGGCATTAAAATGACTCTAAACACACTTATTTTAGTTCCAAAAGTGATAATTCACATGCAATAGTCATTTACAGTCAAAAAATTAAACATAAAAAAATTACCATTTCTGACCATCTGGAGAAATTTCGACAGGTCACTGGGTCATCGTTTTTCATCAGAAAATTGATTTTTTGGACTGTAGAATAATTGATTAAAAGTGTCATTTGGATTGTGCCTCATGTTGAATAACTACTTTTTAAAGCTTCAATGTGACCAAAATTACTATTTTTACACACTTTTTCTCCTACTTAGAAGCTTCTATTTTGACCAATTTCAGGCATTAAAATGACTCTAAACACACTTCTTTCAGTTCCAAGATTTCTAATTCACATGCAATAGTCATTTACAGTCAATAAATTAAACAATAAAAAATTACCATTTCTGACTGTCTGGAGAAAGTTCGACAGGTCACGGGTTCATCGTTTTTCATCAGAAAATTGATTTTTTGGACTGTAGAAAAATTGATTCAAAATGTCATTTGGATTGTGTCTCATGTTGAATAACCGTTTTAAAGCCTCAATGTGACCAAAATTGCCATTTTTACTGACTTTTTCTCCTACTCAGAAGCTTCTATTTCGACCAATTTCAGGCATTAAAATGACTCTAAACACACTTATTTTAGTTCCAAAAGTGATAATTCACATGCAATAGTCATTTACAGTAAAAAAATTAAACATTAAAAAATGACAATTTCTGACAATCTGGAGTAAGTTCGACAGGTCACGGGTCATCGTTTTTCATCAGACAATTCATTTTTGGACTGTAGAAAAATTGATTCGAAAACTCATTTGGATTGTGCCTCATGTTGAATAACTACTTTTTAAAGCCTCAATGTGACCAAAATTGCCATTTTTACAGACTTTTTCTCCTACTCAGAAGCTTCTATTTCGACCAATTTCAGGCATTAAAATGACTCTAAACACGCTTATTTTAGTTCCAAAAGTGATAATTCACATGCAATAGTCATTTACAGTCAATAAATTAAACAATAAAAAATTACCATTTCTGACCATCTGCAGGAAGTTCGACAGGTCACGGGTAATCGTTTTTCATCAGAAAATTGATTTTTTGGACTGTAGAAAAATTGATTCGAAAACCCATTTGGATTGTGCCTCATGTTGAATAACTACTTTTTAAAGCCTCAATGTGACCAAAATTGAAATTTTTACAGACTTTTTCTCCTACTCAGAAGCTTCTATTTCGACCAATTTCAGGCATTAAAATGACTCTAAACACACTTATTTTAGTTCCAAAAGTGATAATTCACATGCAATAGTCATTTACAGTCAATAAATTAAACAATAAAAAATTACCATTTCTGACCGTCTGGAGAAAGTTCGACAGGGCACGGGTCATCGTTTTTCATCAGGAAATTGATTTGTTGGACCGTAGAAAAATTGATTCAAAATGTCATTTGGATTGTGCCTCATGTTGAATAACTACTTTTTAAAGCCTCAATGTGACCAAAATTGCCATTTTTACAGACTTTTTCTCCTACTCAGAAGCTTCTATTTCGACCAATTTCAGGCATTAAAATGACTCTAAACACACTTATTTTAGTTCCAAAAGTGATAATTCACATGCAATAGTCATTTACAGTCAAAAAATTAAACATAAAAAAATTACCATTTCTGACCATCTGGAGAAATTTTGACAGGTCACGGGTCAACGTTTTTCATCAGAAAATTGATTTTTTGGACTGTAGAAAAATTGATTCAAAATGTAATTTGGATTGTGCCTCATGTTGAATAACTACTTTTTAAAGCCTCAATGTGACCAAAATTGCCATTTTTACAGACTTTTTCTCCTACTCAGAAGCTTCTATTTCGACCAATTTCAGGCATTAAAATGACTCTAAACACACTTATTTTAGTTCCAAAAGTGATAATTCACATGCAATAGTCATTTACAGTCAAAAAATTAAACATAAAAAAATTACCATTTCTGACCATCTGGAGAAATTTCGACAGGTCACTGGGTCATCGTTTTTCATCAGAAAATTGATTTTTTGGACTGTAGAATAATTGATTAAAAGTGTCATTTGGATTGTGCCTCATGTTGAATAACTACTTTTTAAAGCTTCAATGTGACCAAAATTACTATTTTTACACACTTTTTCTCCTACTTAGAAGCTTCTATTTTGACCAATTTCAGGCATTAAAATGACTCTAAACACACTTATTTCAGTTACAAGATTTCTAATTCACATGCAATAGTCATTTACAGTCAATAAATTAAACAATAAAAAATTACCATTTCTGACCGTCTGGAGAAAGTTCGACAGGTCACGGGGTCATCGTTTTTCATCAGAAAATTGATTTTTTGGACTGTAGAAAAATTGATTCAAAATGTCATTTGGATTGTGCCTCATGTTGAATTACCTTTTTAAAGCCTCAATGTGACCAAAATTGCCATTTTTACTGACTTTTTCTCCTACTCAGAAGCTTCTATTTCGACCAATTTCAGGCATTAAAATGACTCTAAACACACTTATTTTAGTTCCAAAAGTGGTAATTCACATGCAATAGTCATTTACAGTCAAAAAATGAAACATTAAAAAATGACAATTTCTGACAATCTGGAGTAAGTTCGACAGGTCACGGGTCATCGTTTTTCATCAGACAATTAATTTTTTGGACTGTAGAAAAATTGATTCGAAAACCCATTTGGATTGTGCCTCATGTTGAATAACTACTTTTTAAAGCCTCAATGTGACCAAAATTGAAATTTTTACAGACTTTTTCTCCTACTCAGAAGCTTCTATTTCGACCAATTTCAGGCATTAAAATGACTCTAAACACGCTATTTTAGTTCCAAAAGTGATAATTCACATGCAATAGTCATTTACAGTCAATAAATTAAACAATAAAAACTTACCATTTCTGACCGCCTGGAGAAAGTTCGACAGGGCACGGGTCATCGTTTTTCATCAGGAAATTGATTTGTTGGACCGTAGAAAAATTGATTCAAAATGTCATTTGGATTGTGCCTCATGTTGAATAACTACTTTTTAAAGCCTCAATGTGACCAAAATTGCCATTTTTACAGACTTTTTCTCCTACTCAGAAGCTTCTATTTCGACCGATTTCACGCATTAAAATGACTCTAAACACACTTATTTTAGTTCCAAAAGTGATAATTCACATGCAATAGTCATTTACAGTCAAAAAATTAAACATAAAAAAATTACCATTTCTGACCATCTGGAGAAATTTTGACAGGTCACGGGTCAACGTTTTTCATCCGAAAATTGATTTTTTGGACTGTAGAAAAATTGATTCAAAATGTAATTTGGATTGTGCCTCATGTTGAATAACTACTTTTTAAAGCCTCAATGTGACCAAAATTGCCATTTTTACAGACTTTTTCTCCTACTCAGAAGCTTCTATTTCGACCAATTTCAGGCATTAAAATGACTCTAAACACACTTATTTTAGTTCCAAAAGCGATAATTCACATGCAATAGTCATTTACAGTCAAAAAATTAAACATAAAAAAATTACCATTTCTGACCATCTGGAGAAATTTTGACAGGTCACGGGTCAACGTTTTTCATCAGAAAATTGATTTTTTGGACTGTAGAAAAATTGATTAAAAGTGTCATTTGGATTGTGCCTCATGTTGAATAACTACTTTTTAAAGCTTCAATGTGACCAAAATTACTATTTTTGCACACTTTTTCTCCTACTTAGAAGCTTCTATTTTGACCAATTTCAGGCATTAAAATGACTCTAAACACACTTATTTCAGTTACAAGATTTCAATTCACATGCAATAGTCATTTACAGTCAATAAATTAAACAATAAAAAATTACCATTTCTGACCGTCTGGAGAAAGTTCGACAGGTCACGGGGTCATCGTTTTTCATCAGAAAATTGATTTTTTGGACTGTAGAAAAATTGATTCAAAATGTCATTTGGATTGTGCCTCATGTTGAATTACCTTTTTAAAGCCTCAATGTGACCAAAATTGCCATTTTTACTGACTTTTTCTCCTACTCAGAAGCTTCTATTTCGACCAATTTCAGGCATTAAAATGACTCTAAACACACTTATTTTAGTTCCAAAAGTGGTAATTCACATGCAATAGTCATTTACAGTCAAAAAATGAAACATTAAAAAATGACAATTTCTGACAATCTGGAGTAAGTTCGACAGGTCACGGGTCATCGTTTTTCATCAGACAATTAATTTTTTGGACTGTAGAAAAATTGATTCGAAAACCCATTTGGATTGTGCCTCATGTTGAATAACTACTTTTTAAAGCCTCAATGTGACCAAAATTGAAATTTTTACAGACTTTTTCTCCTACTCAGAAGCTTCTATTTCGACCAATTTCAGGCATTAAAATGACTCTAAACACGCTTATTTTAGTTCCAAAAGTGATAATTCACATGCAATAGTCATTTACAGTCAATAAATTAAACAATAAAAAATTACCATTTCTGACCGCCTGGAGAAAGTTCGACAGGGCACGGGTCATCGTTTTTCATCAGGAAATTGATTTGTTGGACCGTAGAAAAATTGATTCAAAATGTCATTTGGATTGTGCCTCATGTTGAATAACTACTTTTTAAAGCCTCAATGTGACCAAAATTGCCATTTTTACAGACTTTTTCTCCTACTCAGAAGCTTCTATTTCGACCGATTTCACGCATTAAAATGACTCTAAACACACTTATTTTAGTTCCAAAAGTGATAATTCACATGCAATAGTCATTTACAGTCAAAAAATTAAACATAAAAAAATTACCATTTCTGACCATCTGGAGAAATTTTGACAGGTCACGGGTCAACGTTTTTCATCAGAAAATTGATTTTTTGGACTGTAGAAAAATTGATTCAAAATGTAATTTGGATTGTGCCTCATGTTGAATAACTACTTTTTAAAGCCTCAATGTGACCAAAATTGCCATTTTTACAGACTTTTTCTCCTACTCAGAAGCTTCTATTTCGACCAATTTCAGGCATTAAAATGACTCTAAACACACTTATTTTAGTTCCAAAAGTGATAATTCACATGCAATAGTCATTTACAGTCAAAAAATTAAACATAAAAAAATTACCATTTCTGACCATCTGGAGAAATTTCGACAGGTCACTGGGTCATCGTTTTTCATCAGAAAATTGATTTTTTGGACTGTAGAATAATTGATTAAAAGTGTCATTTGGATTGTGCCTCATGTTGAATAACTACTTTTTAAAGCTTCAATGTGACCAAAATTACTATTTTTACACACTTTTTCTCCTACTTAGAAGCTTCTATTTTGACCAATTTCAGGCATTAAAACGACTCTAAACACACTTATTTCAGTTACAAGATTTCTAATTCACATGCAATAGTCATTTACAGTCAATAAATTAAACAATAAAAAATTACCATTTCTGACCGTCTGGAGAAAGTTCGACAGGTCACGGGGTCATCGTTTTTCATCAGAAAATTGATTTTTTGGACTGTAGAAAAATTGATTCAAAATGTCATTTGGATTGTGCCTCATGTTGAATTACCTTTTTAAAGCCTCAATGTGACCAAAATTGCCATTTTTACTGACTTTTTCTCCTACTCAGAAGCTTCTATTTCGACCAATTTCAGGCATTAAAATGACTCTAAACACACTTATTTTAGTTCCAAAAGTGGTAATTCACATGCAATAGTCATTTACAGTCAAAAAATGAAACATTAAAAAATGACAATTTCTGACAATCTGGAGTAAGTTCGACAGGTCACGGGTCATCGTTTTTCATCAGACAATTAATTTTTTGGACTGTAGAAAAATTGATTCGAAAACCCATTTGGATTGTGCCTCATGTTGAATAACTACTTTTTAAAGCCTCAATGTGACCAAAATTGAAATTTTTACAGACTTTTTCTCCTACTCAGAAGCTTCTATTTCGACCAATTTCAGGCATTAAAATGACTCTAAACACGCTATTTTAGTTCCAAAAGTGATAATTCACATGCAATAGTCATTTACAGTCAATAAATTAAACAATAAAAAATTACCATTTCTGACCGCCTGGAGAAAGTTCGACAGGGCACGGGTCATCGTTTTTCATCAGGAAATTGATTTGTTGGACCGTAGAAAAATTGATTCAAAATGTCATTTGGATTGTGCCTCATGTTGAATAACTACTTTTTAAAGCCTCAATGTGACCAAAATTGCCATTTTTACAGACTTTTTCTCCTACTCAGAAGCTTCTATTTCGACCGATTTCACGCATTAAAATGACTCTAAACACACTTATTTTAGTTCCAAAAGTGATAATTCACATGCAATAGTCATTTACAGTCAAAAAATTAAACATAAAAAAATTACCATTTCTGACCATCTGGAGAAATTTTGACAGGTCACGGGTCAACGTTTTTCATCCGAAAATTGATTTTTTGGACTGTAGAAAAATTGATTCAAAATGTAATTTGGATTGTGCCTCATGTTGAATAACTACTTTTTAAAGCCTCAATGTGACCAAAATTGCCATTTTTACAGACTTTTTCTCCTACTCAGAAGCTTCTATTTCGACCAATTTCAGGCATTAAAATGACTCTAAACACACTTATTTTAGTTCCAAAAGCGATAATTCACATGCAATAGTCATTTACAGTCAAAAAATTAAACATAAAAAAATTACCATTTCTGACCATCTGGAGAAATTTTGACAGGTCACGGGTCAACGTTTTTCATCAGAAAATTGATTTTTTGGACTGTAGAAAAATTGATTAAAAGTGTCATTTGGATTGTGCCTCATGTTGAATAACTACTTTTTAAAGCTTCAATGTGACCAAAATTACTATTTTTGCACACTTTTTCTCCTACTTAGAAGCTTCTATTTTGACCAATTTCAGGCATTAAAATGACTCTAAACACACTTATTTCAGTTACAAGATTTCAATTCACATGCAATAGTCATTTACAGTCAATAAATTAAACAATAAAAAATTACCATTTCTGACCGTCTGGAGAAAGTTCGACAGGTCACGGGGTCATCGTTTTTCATCAGAAAATTGATTTTTTGGACTGTAGAAAAATTGATTCAAAATGTCATTTGGATTGTGCCTCATGTTGAATTACCTTTTTAAAGCCTCAATGTGACCAAAATTGCCATTTTTACTGACTTTTTCTCCTACTCAGAAGCTTCTATTTCGACCAATTTCAGGCATTAAAATGACTCTAAACACACTTATTTTAGTTCCAAAAGTGGTAATTCACATGCAATAGTCATTTACAGTCAAAAAATGAAACATTAAAAAATGACAATTTCTGACAATCTGGAGTAAGTTCGACAGGTCACGGGTCATCGTTTTTCATCAGACAATTAATTTTTTGGACTGTAGAAAAATTGATTCGAAAACCCATTTGGATTGTGCCTCATGTTGAATAACTACTTTTTAAAGCCTCAATGTGACCAAAATTGAAATTTTTACAGACTTTTTCTCCTACTCAGAAGCTTCTATTTCGACCAATTTCAGGCATTAAAATGACTCTAAACACGCTTATTTTAGTTCCAAAAGTGATAATTCACATGCAATAGTCATTTACAGTCAATAAATTAAACAATAAAAAATTACCATTTCTGACCGCCTGGAGAAAGTTCGACAGGGCACGGGTCATCGTTTTTCATCAGGAAATTGATTTGTTGGACCGTAGAAAAATTGATTCAAAATGTCATTTGGATTGTGCCTCATGTTGAATAACTACTTTTTAAAGCCTCAATGTGACCAAAATTGCCATTTTTACAGACTTTTTCTCCTACTCAGAAGCTTCTATTTCGACCGATTTCACGCATTAAAATGACTCTAAACACACTTATTTTAGTTCCAAAAGTGATAATTCACATGCAATAGTCATTTACAGTCAAAAAATTAAACATAAAAAAATTACCATTTCTGACCATCTGGAGAAATTTTGACAGGTCACGGGTCAACGTTTTTCATCAGAAAATTGATTTTTTGGACTGTAGAAAAATTGATTCAAAATGTAATTTGGATTGTGCCTCATGTTGAATAACTACTTTTTAAAGCCTCAATGTGACCAAAATTGCCATTTTTACAGACTTTTTCTCCTACTCAGAAGCTTCTATTTCGACCAATTTCAGGCATTAAAATGACTCTAAACACACTTATTTTAGTTCCAAAAGTGATAATTCACATGCAATAGTCATTTACAGTCAAAAAATTAAACATAAAAAAATTACCATTTCTGACCATCTGGAGAAATTTCGACAGGTCACTGGGTCATCGTTTTTCATCAGAAAATTGATTTTTTGGACTGTAGAATAATTGATTAAAAGTGTCATTTGGATTGTGCCTCATGTTGAATAACTACTTTTTAAAGCTTCAATGTGACCAAAATTACTATTTTTACACACTTTTTCTCCTACTTAGAAGCTTCTATTTTGACCAATTTCAGGCATTAAAATGACTCTAAACACACTTCTTTCAGTTCCAAGATTTCTAATTCACATGCAATAGTCATTTACAGTCAATAAATTAAACAATAAAAAATTACCATTTCTGACTGTCTGGAGAAAGTTCGACAGGTCACGGGGTCATCGTTTTTCATCAGAAAATTGATTTTTTGGACTGTAGAAAAATTGATTCAAAATGTCATTTGGATTGTGTCTCATGTTGAATAACCGTTTTAAAGCCTCAATGTGACCAAAATTGCCATTTTTACTGACTTTTTCTCCTACTCAGAAGCTTCTATTTCGACCAATTTCAGGCATTAAAATGACTCTAAACACACTTATTTTAGTTCCAAAAGTGATAATTCACATGCAATAGTCATTTACAGTAAAAAAATTAAACATTAAAAAATGACAATTTCTGACAATCTGGAGTAAGTTCGACAGGTCACGGGTCATCGTTTTTCATCAGACAATTCATTTTTGGACTGTAGAAAAATTGATTCGAAAACTCATTTGGATTGTGCCTCATGTTGAATAACTACTTTTTAAAGCCTCAATGTGACCAAAATTGCCATTTTTACAGACTTTTTCTCCTACTCAGAAGCTTCTATTTCGACCAATTTCAGGCATTAAAATGACTCTAAACACGCTTATTTTAGTTCCAAAAGTGATAATTCACATGCAATAGTCATTTACAGTCAATAAATTAAACAATAAAAAATTACCATTTCTGACCATCTGCAGGAAGTTCGACAGGTCACGGGTAATCGTTTTTCATCAGAAAATTGATTTTTTGGACTGTAGAAAAATTGATTCGAAAACCCATTTGGATTGTGCCTCATGTTGAATAACTACTTTTTAAAGCCTCAATGTGACCAAAATTGAAATTTTTACAGACTTTTTCTCCTACTCAGAAGCTTCTATTTCGACCAATTTCAGGCATTAAAATGACTCTAAACACACTTATTTTAGTTCCAAAAGTGATAATTCACATGCAATAGTCATTTACAGTCAATAAATTAAACAATAAAAAATTACCATTTCTGACCGTCTGGAGAAAGTTCGACAGGGCACGGGTCATCGTTTTTCATCAGGAAATTGATTTGTTGGACCGTAGAAAAATTGATTCAAAATGTCATTTGGATTGTGCCTCATGTTGAATAACTACTTTTTAAAGCCTCAATGTGACCAAAATTGCCATTTTTACAGACTTTTTCTCCTACTCAGAAGCTTCTATTTCGACCAATTTCAGGCATTAAAATGACTCTAAACACACTTATTTTAGTTCCAAAAGTGATAATTCACATGCAATAGTCATTTACAGTCAAAAAATTAAACATAAAAAAATTACCATTTCTGACCATCTGGAGAAATTTTGACAGGTCACGGGTCAACGTTTTTCATCAGAAAATTGATTTTTTGGACTGTAGAAAAATTGATTCAAAATGTAATTTGGATTGTGCCTCATGTTGAATAACTACTTTTTAAAGCCTCAATGTGACCAAAATTGCCATTTTTACAGACTTTTTCTCCTACTCAGAAGCTTCTATTTCGACCAATTTCAGGCATTAAAATGACTCTAAACACACTTATTTTAGTTCCAAAAGTGATAATTCACATGCAATAGTCATTTACAGTCAAAAAATTAAACATAAAAAAATTACCATTTCTGACCATCTGGAGAAATTTCGACAGGTCACTGGGTCATCGTTTTTCATCAGAAAATTGATTTTTTGGACTGTAGAATAATTGATTAAAAGTGTCATTTGGATTGTGCCTCATGTTGAATAACTACTTTTTAAAGCTTCAATGTGACCAAAATTACTATTTTTACACACTTTTTCTCCTACTTAGAAGCTTCTATTTTGACCAATTTCAGGCATTAAAATGACTCTAAACACACTTATTTCAGTTACAAGATTTCTAATTCACATGCAATAGTCATTTACAGTCAATAAATTAAACAATAAAAAATTACCATTTCTGACCGTCTGGAGAAAGTTCGACAGGTCACGGGGTCATCGTTTTTCATCAGAAAATTGATTTTTTGGACTGTAGAAAAATTGATTCAAAATGTCATTTGGATTGTGCCTCATGTTGAATTACCTTTTTAAAGCCTCAATGTGACCAAAATTGCCATTTTTACTGACTTTTTCTCCTACTCAGAAGCTTCTATTTCGACCAATTTCAGGCATTAAAATGACTCTAAACACACTTATTTTAGTTCCAAAAGTGGTAATTCACATGCAATAGTCATTTACAGTCAAAAAATGAAACATTAAAAAATGACAATTTCTGACAATCTGGAGTAAGTTCGACAGGTCACGGGTCATCGTTTTTCATCAGACAATTAATTTTTTGGACTGTAGAAAAATTGATTCGAAAACCCATTTGGATTGTGCCTCATGTTGAATAACTACTTTTTAAAGCCTCAATGTGACCAAAATTGAAATTTTTACAGACTTTTTCTCCTACTCAGAAGCTTCTATTTCGACCAATTTCAGGCATTAAAATGACTCTAAACACGCTATTTTAGTTCCAAAAGTGATAATTCACATGCAATAGTCATTTACAGTCAATAAATTAAACAATAAAAAATTACCATTTCTGACCGCCTGGAGAAAGTTCGACAGGGCACGGGTCATCGTTTTTCATCAGGAAATTGATTTGTTGGACCGTAGAAAAATTGATTCAAAATGTCATTTGGATTGTGCCTCATGTTGAATAACTACTTTTTAAAGCCTCAATGTGACCAAAATTGCCATTTTTACAGACTTTTTCTCCTACTCAGAAGCTTCTATTTCGACCGATTTCACGCATTAAAATGACTCTAAACACACTTATTTTAGTTCCAAAAGTGATAATTCACATGCAATAGTCATTTACAGTCAAAAAATTAAACATAAAAAAATTACCATTTCTGACCATCTGGAGAAATTTTGACAGGTCACGGGTCAACGTTTTTCATCCGAAAATTGATTTTTTGGACTGTAGAAAAATTGATTCAAAATGTAATTTGGATTGTGCCTCATGTTGAATAACTACTTTTTAAAGCCTCAATGTGACCAAAATTGCCATTTTTACAGACTTTTTCTCCTACTCAGAAGCTTCTATTTCGACCAATTTCAGGCATTAAAATGACTCTAAACACACTTATTTTAGTTCCAAAAGCGATAATTCACATGCAATAGTCATTTACAGTCAAAAAATTAAACATAAAAAAATTACCATTTCTGACCATCTGGAGAAATTTTGACAGGTCACGGGTCAACGTTTTTCATCAGAAAATTGATTTTTTGGACTGTAGAAAAATTGATTAAAAGTGTCATTTGGATTGTGCCTCATGTTGAATAACTACTTTTTAAAGCTTCAATGTGACCAAAATTACTATTTTTGCACACTTTTTCTCCTACTTAGAAGCTTCTATTTTGACCAATTTCAAGCATTAAAATGACTCTAAACACACTTATTTCAGTTACAAGATTTCAATTCACATGCAATAGTCATTTACAGTCAATAAATTAAACAATAAAAAATTACCATTTCTGACCGTCTGGAGAAAGTTCGACAGGTCACGGGGTCATCGTTTTTCATCAGAAAATTGATTTTTTGGACTGTAGAAAAATTGATTCAAAATGTCATTTGGATTGTGCCTCATGTTGAATTACCTTTTTAAAGCCTCAATGTGACCAAAATTGCCATTTTTACTGACTTTTTCTCCTACTCAGAAGCTTCTATTTCGACCAATTTCAGGCATTAAAATGACTCTAAACACACTTATTTTAGTTCCAAAAGTGGTAATTCACATGCAATAGTCATTTACAGTCAAAAAATGAAACATTAAAAAATGACAATTTCTGACAATCTGGAGTAAGTTCGACAGGTCACGGGTCATCGTTTTTCATCAGACAATTAATTTTTTGGACTGTAGAAAAATTGATTCGAAAACCCATTTGGATTGTGCCTCATGTTGAATAACTACTTTTTAAAGCCTCAATGTGACCAAAATTGAAATTTTTACAGACTTTTTCTCCTACTCAGAAGCTTCTATTTCGACCAATTTCAGGCATTAAAATGACTCTAAACACGCTTATTTTAGTTCCAAAAGTGATAATTCACATGCAATAGTCATTTACAGTCAATAAATTAAACAATAAAAAATTACCATTTCTGACCGCCTGGAGAAAGTTCGACAGGGCACGGGTCATCGTTTTTCATCAGGAAATTGATTTGTTGGACCGTAGAAAAATTGATTCAAAATGTCATTTGGATTGTGCCTCATGTTGAATAACTACTTTTTAAAGCCTCAATGTGACCAAAATTGCCATTTTTACAGACTTTTTCTCCTACTCAGAAGCTTCTATTTCGACCGATTTCAGGCATTAAAATGACTCTAAACACACTTATTTTAGTTCCAAAAGTGATAATTCACATGCAATAGTCATTTACAGTCAAAAAATTAAACATAAAAAAATTACCATTTCTGACCATCTGGAGAAATTTTGACAGGTCACGGGTCAACGTTTTTCATCAGAAAATTGATTTTTTGGACTGTAGAAAAATTGATTCAAAATGTAATTTGGATTGTGCCTCATGTTGAATAACTACTTTTTAAAGCCTCAATGTGACCAAAATTGCCATTTTTACAGACTTTTTCTCCTACTCAGAAGCTTCTATTTCGACCAATTTCAGGCATTAAAATGACTCTAAACACACTTATTTTAGTTCCAAAAGTGATAATTCACATGCAATAGTCATTTACAGTCAAAAAATTAAACATAAAAAAATTACCATTTCTGACCATCTGGAGAAATTTCGACAGGTCACTGGGTCATCGTTTTTCATCAGAAAATTGATTTTTTGGACTGTAGAATAATTGATTAAAAGTGTCATTTGGATTGTGCCTCATGTTGAATAACTACTTTTTAAAGCTTCAATGTGACCAAAATTACTATTTTTACACACTTTTTCTCCTACTTAGAAGCTTCTATTTTGACCAATTTCAGGCATTAAAATGACTCTAAACACACTTATTTCAGTTACAAGATTTCTAATTCACATGCAATAGTCATTTACAGTCAATAAATTAAACAATAAAAAATTACCATTTCTGACCGTCTGGAGAAAGTTCGACAGGTCACGGGGTCATCGTTTTTCATCAGAAAATTGATTTTTTGGACTGTAGAAAAATTGATTCAAAATGTCATTTGGATTGTGCCTCATGTTGAATTACCTTTTTAAAGCCTCAATGTGACCAAAATTGCCATTTTTACTGACTTTTTCTCCTACTCAGAAGCTTCTATTTCGACCAATTTCAGGCATTAAAATGACTCTAAACACACTTATTTTAGTTCCAAAAGTGGTAATTCACATGCAATAGTCATTTACAGTCAAAAAATGAAACATTAAAAAATGACAATTTCTGACAATCTGGAGTAAGTTCGACAGGTCACGGGTCATCGTTTTTCATCAGACAATTAATTTTTTGGACTGTAGAAAAATTGATTCGAAAACCCATTTGGATTGTGCCTCATGTTGAATAACTACTTTTTAAAGCCTCAATGTGACCAAAATTGAAATTTTTACAGACTTTTTCTCCTACTCAGAAGCTTCTATTTCGACCAATTTCAGGCATTAAAATGACTCTAAACACGCTATTTTAGTTCCAAAAGTGATAATTCACATGCAATAGTCATTTACAGTCAATAAATTAAACAATAAAAAATTACCATTTCTGACCGCCTGGAGAAAGTTCGACAGGGCACGGGTCATCGTTTTTCATCAGGAAATTGATTTGTTGGACCGTAGAAAAATTGATTCAAAATGTCATTTGGATTGTGCCTCATGTTGAATAACTACTTTTTAAAGCCTCAATGTGACCAAAATTGCCATTTTTACAGACTTTTTCTCCTACTCAGAAGCTTCTATTTCGACCGATTTCACGCATTAAAATGACTCTAAACACACTTATTTTAGTTCCAAAAGTGATAATTCACATGCAATAGTCATTTACAGTCAAAAAATTAAACATAAAAAAATTACCATTTCTGACCATCTGGAGAAATTTTGACAGGTCACGGGTCAACGTTTTTCATCCGAAAATTGATTTTTTGGACTGTAGAAAAATTGATTCAAAATGTAATTTGGATTGTGCCTCATGTTGAATAACTACTTTTTAAAGCCTCAATGTGACCAAAATTGCCATTTTTACAGACTTTTTCTCCTACTCAGAAGCTTCTATTTCGACCAATTTCAGGCATTAAAATGACTCTAAACACACTTATTTTAGTTCCAAAAGCGATAATTCACATGCAATAGTCATTTACAGTCAAAAAATTAAACATAAAAAAATTACCATTTCTGACCATCTGGAGAAATTTTGACAGGTCACGGGTCAACGTTTTTCATCAGAAAATTGATTTTTTGGACTGTAGAAAAATTGATTAAAAGTGTCATTTGGATTGTGCCTCATGTTGAATAACTACTTTTTAAAGCTTCAATGTGACCAAAATTAATATTTTTGCACACTTTTTCTCCTACTTAGAAGCTTCTATTTTGACCAATTTCAGGCATTAAAATGACTCTAAACACACTTATTTCAGTTACAAGATTTCAATTCACATGCAATAGTCATTTACAGTCAATAAATTAAACAATAAAAAATTACCATTTCTGACCGTCTGGAGAAAGTTCGACAGGTCACGGGGTCATCGTTTTTCATCAGAAAATTGATTTTTTGGACTGTAGAAAAATTGATTCAAAATGTCATTTGGATTGTGCCTCATGTTGAATTACCTTTTTAAAGCCTCAATGTGACCAAAATTGCCATTTTTACTGACTTTTTCTCCTACTCAGAAGCTTCTATTTCGACCAATTTCAGGCATTAAAATGACTCTAAACACACTTATTTTAGTTCCAAAAGTGGTAATTCACATGCAATAGTCATTTACAGTCAAAAAATGAAACATTAAAAAATGACAATTTCTGACAATCTGGAGTAAGTTCGACAGGTCACGGGTCATCGTTTTTCATCAGACAATTAATTTTTTGGACTGTAGAAAAATTGATTCGAAAACCCATTTGGATTGTGCCTCATGTTGAATAACTACTTTTTAAAGCCTCAATGTGACCAAAATTGAAATTTTTACAGACTTTTTCTCCTACTCAGAAGCTTCTATTTCGACCAATTTCAGGCATTAAAATGACTCTAAACACGCTTATTTTAGTTCCAAAAGTGATAATTCACATGCAATAGTCATTTACAGTCAATAAATTAAACAATAAAAAATTACCATTTCTGACCGCCTGGAGAAAGTTCGACAGGGCACGGGTCATCGTTTTTCATCAGGAAATTGATTTGTTGGACCGTAGAAAAATTGATTCAAAATGTCATTTGGATTGTGCCTCATGTTGAATAACTACTTTTTAAAGCCTCAATGTGACCAAAATTGCCATTTTTACAGACTTTTTCTCCTACTCAGAAGCTTCTATTTCGACCGATTTCACGCATTAAAATGACTCTAAACACACTTATTTTAGTTCCAAAAGTGATAATTCACATGCAATAGTCATTTACAGTCAAAAAATTAAACATTTAAAAATTTTCCATTTCTGACCATCTGGAGAAATTTTGACAGGTCACGGGTCAACGTTTTTCATCAGAAAATTGATTTTTTGGACTGTAGAAAAATTGATTCAAAATGTAATTTGGATTGTGCCTCATGTTGAATAACTACTTTTTAAAGCCTCAATGTGACCAAAATTGCCATTTTTACAGACTTTTTCTCCTACTCAGAAGCTTCTATTTCGACCAATTTCAGGCATTAAAATGACTCTAAACACACTTATTTTAGTTCCAAAAGTGATAATTCACATGCAATAGTCATTTACAGTCAAAAAATTAAACATAAAAAAATTACCATTTCTGACCATCTGGAGAAATTTCGACAGGTCACTGGGTCATCGTTTTTCATCAGAAAATTGATTTTTTGGACTGTAGAATAATTGATTAAAAGTGTCATTTGGATTGTGCCTCATGTTGAATAACTACTTTTTAAAGCTTCAATGTGACCAAAATTACTATTTTTACACACTTTTTCTCCTACTTAGAAGCTTCTATTTTGACCAATTTCAGGCATTAAAATGACTCTAAACACACTTCTTTCAGTTCCAAGATTTCTAATTCACATGCAATAGTCATTTACAGTCAATAAATTAAACAATAAAAAATTACCATTTCTGACTGTCTGGAGAAAGTTCGACAGGTCACGGGTTCATCGTTTTTCATCAGAAAATTGATTTTTTGGACTGTAGAAAAATTGATTCAAAATGTCATTTGGATTGTGTCTCATGTTGAATAACCGTTTTAAAGCCTCAATGTGACCAAAATTGCCATTTTTACTGACTTTTTCTCCTACTCAGAAGCTTCTATTTCGACCAATTTCAGGCATTAAAATGACTCTAAACACACTTATTTTAGTTCCAAAAGTGATAATTCACATGCAATAGTCATTTACAGTAAAAAAATTAAACATTAAAAAATGACAATTTCTGACAATCTGGAGTAAGTTCGACAGGTCACGGGTCATCGTTTTTCATCAGACAATTCATTTTTGGACTGTAGAAAAATTGATTCGAAAACTCATTTGGATTGTGCCTCATGTTGAATAACTACTTTTTATATCCTCAAAGTGACCAAAATTGCCATTTTTACAGACTTTTTCTCCTACTCAGAAGCTTCTATTTCGACCAATTTCAGGCATTAAAATGACTCTAAACACGCTTATTTTAGTTCCAAAAGTGATAATTCACATGCAATAGTCATTTACAGTCAATAAATTAAACAATAAAAAATTACCATTTCTGACCATCTGCAGGAAGTTCGACAGGTCACGGGTAATCGTTTTTCATCAGAAAATTGATTTTTTGGACTGTAGAAAAATTGATTCGAAAACCCATTTGGATTGTGCCTCATGTTGAATAACTACTTTTTAAAGCCTCAATGTGACCAAAATTGAAATTTTTACAGACTTTTTCTCCTACTCAGAAGCTTCTATTTCGACCAATTTCAGGCATTAAAATGACTCTAAACACACTTATTTTAGTTCCAAAAGTGATAATTCACATGCAATAGTCATTTACAGTCAATAAATTAAACAATAAAAAATTACCATTTCTGACCGTCTGGAGAAAGTTTGACAGGGCACGGGTCATCGTTTTTCATCAGGAAATTGATTTGTTGGACCGTAGAAAAATTGATTCAAAATGTCATTTGGATTGTGCCTCATGTTGAATAACTACTTTTTAAAGCCTCAATGTGACCAAAATTGCCATTTTTACAGACTTTTTCTCCTACTCAGAAGCTTCTATTTCGACCAATTTCAGGCATTAAAATGACTCTAAACACACTTATTTTAGTTCCAAAAGTGATAATTCACATGCAATAGTCATTTACAGTCAAAAAATTAAACATAAAAAAATTACCATTTCTGACCATCTGGAGAAATTTTGACAGGTCACGGGTCAACGTTTTTCATCAGAAAATTGATTTTTTGGACTGTAGAAAAATTGATTCAAAATGTAATTTGGATTGTGCCTCATGTTGAATAACTACTTTTTAAAGCCTCAATGTGACCAAAATTGCCATTTTTACAGACTTTTTCTCCTACTCAGAAGCTTCTATTTCGACCAATTTCAGGCATTAAAATGACTCTAAACACACTTATTTTAGTTCCAAAAGTGATAATTCACATGCAATAGTCATTTACAGTCAAAAAATTAAACATAAAAAAATTACCATTTCTGACCATCTGGAGAAATTTCGACAGGTCACTGGGTCATCGTTTTTCATCAGAAAATTGATTTTTTGGACTGTAGAATAATTGATTAAAAGTGTCATTTGGATTGTGCCTCATGTTGAATAACTACTTTTTAAAGCTTCAATGTGACCAAAATTACTATTTTTACACACTTTTTCTCCTACTTAGAAGCTTCTATTTTGACCAATTTCAGGCATTAAAATGACTCTAAACACACTTATTTCAGTTACAAGATTTCTAATTCACATGCAATAGTCATTTACAGTCAATAAATTAAACAATAAAAAATTACCATTTCTGACCGTCTGGAGAAAGTTCGACAGGTCACGGGGTCATCGTTTTTCATCAGAAAATTGATTTTTTGGACTGTAGAAAAATTGATTCAAAATGTCATTTGGATTGTGCCTCATGTTGAATTACCTTTTTAAAGCCTCAATGTGACCAAAATTGCCATTTTTACTGACTTTTTCTCCTACTCAGAAGCTTCTATTTCGACCAATTTCAGGCATTAAAATGACTCTAAACACACTTATTTTAGTTCCAAAAGTGGTAATTCACATGCAATAGTCATTTACAGTCAAAAAATGAAACATTAAAAAATGACAATTTCTGACAATCTGGAGTAAGTTCGACAGGTCACGGGTCATCGTTTTTCATCAGACAATTAATTTTTTGGACTGTAGAAAAATTGATTCGAAAACCCATTTGGATTGTGCCTCATGTTGAATAACTACTTTTTAAAGCCTCAATGTGACCAAAATTGAAATTTTTACAGACTTTTTCTCCTACTCAGAAGCTTCTATTTCGACCAATTTCAGGCATTAAAATGACTCTAAACACGCTATTTTAGTTCCAAAAGTGATAATTCACATGCAATAGTCATTTACAGTCAATAAATTAAACAATAAAAACTTACCATTTCTGACCGCCTGGAGAAAGTTCGACAGGGCACGGGTCATCGTTTTTCATCAGGAAATTGATTTGTTGGACCGTAGAAAAATTGATTCAAAATGTCATTTGGATTGTGCCTCATGTTGAATAACTACTTTTTAAAGCCTCAATGTGACCAAAATTGCCATTTTTACAGACTTTTTCTCCTACTCAGAAGCTTCTATTTCGACCGATTTCACGCATTAAAATGACTCTAAACACACTTATTTTAGTTCCAAAAGTGATAATTCACATGCAATAGTCATTTACAGTCAAAAAATTAAACATAAAAAAATTACCATTTCTGACCATCTGGAGAAATTTTGACAGGTCACGGGTCAACGTTTTTCATCCGAAAATTGATTTTTTGGACTGTAGAAAAATTGATTCAAAATGTAATTTGGATTGTGCCTCATGTTGAATAACTACTTTTTAAAGCCTCAATGTGACCAAAATTGCCATTTTTACAGACTTTTTCTCCTACTCAGAAGCTTCTATTTCGACCAATTTCAGGCATTAAAATGACTCTAAACACACTTATTTTAGTTCCAAAAGCGATAATTCACATGCAATAGTCATTTACAGTCAAAAAATTAAACATAAAAAAATTACCATTTCTGACCATCTGGAGAAATTTTGACAGGTCACGGGTCAACGTTTTTCATCAGAAAATTGATTTTTTGGACTGTAGAAAAATTGATTAAAAGTGTCATTTGGATTGTGCCTCATGTTGAATAACTACTTTTTAAAGCTTCAATGTGACCAAAATTACTATTTTTGCACACTTTTTCTCCTACTTAGAAGCTTCTATTTTGACCAATTTCAGGCATTAAAATGACTCTAAACACACTTATTTCAGTTACAAGATTTCAATTCACATGCAATAGTCATTTACAGTCAATAAATTAAACAATAAAAAATTACCATTTCTGACCGTCTGGAGAAAGTTCGACAGGTCACGGGGTCATCGTTTTTCATCAGAAAATTGATTTTTTGGACTGTAGAAAAATTGATTCAAAATGTCATTTGGATTGTGCCTCATGTTGAATTACCTTTTTAAAGCCTCAATGTGACCAAAATTGCCATTTTTACTGACTTTTTCTCCTACTCAGAAGCTTCTATTTCGACCAATTTCAGGCATTAAAATGACTCTAAACACACTTATTTTAGTTCCAAAAGTGGTAATTCACATGCAATAGTCATTTACAGTCAAAAAATGAAACATTAAAAAATGACAATTTCTGACAATCTGGAGTAAGTTCGACAGGTCACGGGTCATCGTTTTTCATCAGACAATTAATTTTTTGGACTGTAGAAAAATTGATTCGAAAACCCATTTGGATTGTGCCTCATGTTGAATAACTACTTTTTAAAGCCTCAATGTGACCAAAATTGAAATTTTTACAGACTTTTTCTCCTACTCAGAAGCTTCTATTTCGACCAATTTCAGGCATTAAAATGACTCTAAACACGCTTATTTTAGTTCCAAAAGTGATAATTCACATGCAATAGTCATTTACAGTCAATAAATTAAACAATAAAAAATTACCATTTCTGACCGCCTGGAGAAAGTTCGACAGGGCACGGGTCATCGTTTTTCATCAGGAAATTGATTTGTTGGACCGTAGAAAAATTGATTCAAAATGTCATTTGGATTGTGCCTCATGTTGAATAACTACTTTTTAAAGCCTCAATGTGACCAAAATTGCCATTTTTACAGACTTTTTCTCCTACTCAGAAGCTTCTATTTCGACCGATTTCACGCATTAAAATGACTCTAAACACACTTATTTTAGTTCCAAAAGTGATAATTCACATGCAATAGTCATTTACAGTCAAAAAATTAAACATAAAAAAATTACCATTTCTGACCATCTGGAGAAATTTTGACAGGTCACGGGTCAACGTTTTTCATCAGAAAATTGATTTTTTGGACTGT
The DNA here is from genome assembly GCF_964204655.1 of Triturus cristatus. NCBI lineage: Eukaryota > Metazoa > Chordata > Amphibia > Caudata > Salamandridae > Triturus > Triturus cristatus. The sequence goes on from NC_140592.1 coordinate 467,350,369, forward strand.
AGAAAAATTGATTCAAAATGTAATTTGGATTGTGCCTCATGTTGAATAACTACTTTTTAAAGCCTCAATGTGACCAAAATTGCCATTTTTACAGACTTTTTCTCCTACTCAGAAGCTTCTATTTCGACCAATTTCAGGCATTAAAATGACTCTAAACACACTTATTTTAGTTCCAAAAGTGATAATTCACATGCAATAGTCATTTACAGTCAAAAAATTAAACATAAAAAAATTACCATTTCTGACCATCTGGAGAAATTTCGACAGGTCACTGGGTCATCGTTTTTCATCAGAAAATTGATTTTTTGGACTGTAGAATAATTGATTAAAAGTGTCATTTGGATTGTGCCTCATGTTGAATAACTACTTTTTAAAGCTTCAATGTGACCAAAATTACTATTTTTACACACTTTTTCTCCTACTTAGAAGCTTCTATTTTGACCAATTTCAGGCATTAAAACGACTCTAAACACACTTATTTCAGTTACAAGATTTCTAATTCACATGCAATAGTCATTTACAGTCAATAAATTAAACAATAAAAAATTACCATTTCTGACCGTCTGGAGAAAGTTCGACAGGTCACGGGTTCATCGTTTTTCATCAGAAAATTGATTTTTTGGACTGTAGAAAAATTGATTCAAAATGTCATTTGGATTGTGTCTCATGTTGAATAACCGTTTTAAAGCCTCAATGTGACCAAAATTGCCATTTTTACTGACTTTTTCTCCTACTCAGAAGCTTCTATTTCGACCAATTTCAGGCATTAAAATGACTCTAAACACACTTATTTTAGTTCCAAAAGTGATAATTCACATGCAATAGTCATTTACAGTAAAAAAATTAAACATTAAAAAATGACAATTTCTGACAATCTGGAGTAAGTTCGACAGGTCACGGGTCATCGTTTTTCATCAGACAATTCATTTTTGGACTGTAGAAAAATTGATTCGAAAACTCATTTGGATTGTGCCTCATGTTGAATAACTACTTTTTAAAGCCTCAATGTGACCAAAATTGCCATTTTTACAGACTTTTTCTCCTACTCAGAAGCTTCTATTTCGACCAATTTCAGGCATTAAAATGACTCTAAACACGCTTATTTTAGTTCCAAAAGTGATAATTCACATGCAATAGTCATTTACAGTCAATAAATTAAACAATAAAAAATTACCATTTCTGACCATCTGCAGGAAGTTCGACAGGTCACGGGTAATCGTTTTTCATCAGAAAATTGATTTTTTGGACTGTAGAAAAATTGATTCGAAAACCCATTTGGATTGTGCCTCATGTTGAATAACTACTTTTTAAAGCCTCAATGTGACCAAAATTGAAATTTTTACAGACTTTTTCTCCTACTCAGAAGCTTCTATTTCGACCAATTTCAGGCATTAAAATGACTCTAAACACACTTATTTTAGTTCCAAAAGTGATAATTCACATGCAATAGTCATTTACAGTCAATAAATTAAACAATAAAAAATTACCATTTCTGACCGTCTGGAGAAAGTTTGACAGGGCACGGGTCATCGTTTTTCATCAGGAAATTGATTTGTTGGACCGTAGAAAAATTGATTCAAAATGTCATTTGGATTGTGCCTCATGTTGAATAACTACTTTTTAAAGCCTCAATGTGACCAAAATTGCCATTTTTACAGACTTTTTCTCCTACTCAGAAGCTTCTATTTCGACCAATTTCAGGCATTAAAATGACTCTAAACACACTTATTTTAGTTCCAAAAGTGATAATTCACATGCAATAGTCATTTACAGTCAAAAAATTAAACATAAAAAAATTACCATTTCTGACCATCTGGAGAAATTTTGACAGGTCACGGGTCAACGTTTTTCATCAGAAAATTGATTTTTTGGACTGTAGAAAAATTGATTCAAAATGTAATTTGGATTGTGCCTCATGTTGAATAACTACTTTTTAAAGCCTCAATGTGACCAAAATTGCCATTTTTACAGACTTTTTCTCCTACTCAGAAGCTTCTATTTCGACCAATTTCAGGCATTAAAATGACTCTAAACACACTTATTTTAGTTCCAAAAGTGATAATTCACATGCAATAGTCATTTACAGTCAAAAAATTAAACATAAAAAAATTACCATTTCTGACCATCTGGAGAAATTTCGACAGGTCACTGGGTCATCGTTTTTCATCAGAAAATTGATTTTTTGGACTGTAGAATAATTGATTAAAAGTGTCATTTGGATTGTGCCTCATGTTGAATAACTACTTTTTAAAGCTTCAATGTGACCAAAATTACTATTTTTACACACTTTTTCTCCTACTTAGAAGCTTCTATTTTGACCAATTTCAGGCATTAAAATGACTCTAAACACACTTATTTCAGTTACAAGATTTCTAATTCACATGCAATAGTCATTTACAGTCAATAAATTAAACAATAAAAAATTACCATTTCTGACCGTCTGGAGAAAGTTCGACAGGTCACGGGGTCATCGTTTTTCATCAGAAAATTGATTTTTTGGACTGTAGAAAAATTGATTCAAAATGTCATTTGGATTGTGCCTCATGTTGAATTACCTTTTTAAAGCCTCAATGTGACCAAAATTGCCATTTTTACTGACTTTTTCTCCTACTCAGAAGCTTCTATTTCGACCAATTTCAGGCATTAAAATGACTCTAAACACACTTATTTTAGTTCCAAAAGTGGTAATTCACATGCAATAGTCATTTACAGTCAAAAAATGAAACATTAAAAAATGACAATTTCTGACAATCTGGAGTAAGTTCGACAGGTCACGGGTCATCGTTTTTCATCAGACAATTAATTTTTTGGACTGTAGAAAAATTGATTCGAAAACCCATTTGGATTGTGCCTCATGTTGAATAACTACTTTTTAAAGCCTCAATGTGACCAAAATTGAAATTTTTACAGACTTTTTCTCCTACTCAGAAGCTTCTATTTCGACCAATTTCAGGCATTAAAATGACTCTAAACACGCTATTTTAGTTCCAAAAGTGATAATTCACATGCAATAGTCATTTACAGTCAATAAATTAAACTATAAAAACTTACCATTTCTGACCGCCTGGAGAAAGTTCGACAGGGCACGGGTCATCGTTTTTCATCAGGAAATTGATTTGTTGGACCGTAGAAAAATTGATTCAAAATGTCATTTGGATTGTGCCTCATGTTGAATAACTACTTTTTAAAGCCTCAATGTGACCAAAATTGCCATTTTTACAGACTTTTTCTCCTACTCAGAAGCTTCTATTTCGACCGATTTCACGCATTAAAATGACTCTAAACACACTTATTTTAGTTCCAAAAGTGATAATTCACATGCAATAGTCATTTACAGTCAAAAAATTAAACATAAAAAAATTACCATTTCTGACCATCTGGAGAAATTTTGACAGGTCACGGGTCAACGTTTTTCATCCGAAAATTGATTTTTTGGACTGTAGAAAAATTGATTCAAAATGTAATTTGGATTGTGCCTCATGTTGAATAACTACTTTTTAAAGCCTCAATGTGACCAAAATTGCCATTTTTACAGACTTTTTCTCCTACTCAGAAGCTTCTATTTCGACCAATTTCAGGCATTAAAATGACTCTAAACACACTTATTTTAGTTCCAAAAGCGATAATTCACATGCAATAGTCATTTACAGTCAAAAAATTAAACATAAAAAAATTACCATTTCTGACCATCTGGAGAAATTTTGACAGGTCACGGGTCAACGTTTTTCATCAGAAAATTGATTTTTTGGACTGTAGAAAAATTGATTAAAAGTGTCATTTGGATTGTGCCTCATGTTGAATAACTACTTTTTAAAGCTTCAATGTGACCAAAATTACTATTTTTGCACACTTTTTCTCCTACTTAGAAGCTTCTATTTTGACCAATTTCAGGCATTAAAATGACTCTAAACACACTTATTTCAGTTACAAGATTTCAATTCACATGCAATAGTCATTTACAGTCAATAAATTAAACAATAAAAAATTACCATTTCTGACCGTCTGGAGAAAGTTCGACAGGTCACGGGGTCATCGTTTTTCATCAGAAAATTGATTTTTTGGACTGTAGAAAAATTGATTCAAAATGTCATTTGGATTGTGCCTCATGTTGAATTACCTTTTTAAAGCCTCAATGTGACCAAAATTGCCATTTTTACTGACTTTTTCTCCTACTCAGAAGCTTCTATTTCGACCAATTTCAGGCATTAAAATGACTCTAAACACACTTATTTTAGTTCCAAAAGTGGTAATTCACATGCAATAGTCATTTACAGTCAAAAAATGAAACATTAAAAAATGACAATTTCTGACAATCTGGAGTAAGTTCGACAGGTCACGGGTCATCGTTTTTCATCAGACAATTAATTTTTTGGACTGTAGAAAAATTGATTCGAAAACCCATTTGGATTGTGCCTCATGTTGAATAACTACTTTTTAAAGCCTCAATGTGACCAAAATTGAAATTTTTACAGACTTTTTCTCCTACTCAGAAGCTTCTATTTCGACCAATTTCAGGCATTAAAATGACTCTAAACACGCTTATTTTAGTTCCAAAAGTGATAATTCACATGCAATAGTCATTTACAGTCAATAAATTAAACAATAAAAAATTACCATTTCTGACCGCCTGGAGAAAGTTCGACAGGGCACGGGTCATCGTTTTTCATCAGGAAATTGATTTGTTGGACCGTAGAAAAATTGATTCAAAATGTCATTTGGATTGTGCCTCATGTTGAATAACTACTTTTTAAAGCCTCAATGTGACCAAAATTGCCATTTTTACAGACTTTTTCTCCTACTCAGAAGCTTCTATTTCGACCGATTTCACGCATTAAAATGACTCTAAACACACTTATTTTAGTTCCAAAAGTGATAATTCACATGCAATAGTCATTTACAGTCAAAAAATTAAACATAAAAAAATTACCATTTCTGACCATCTGGAGAAATTTTGACAGGTCACGGGTCAACGTTTTTCATCAGAAAATTGATTTTTTGGACTGTAGAAAAATTGATTCAAAATGTAATTTGGATTGTGCCTCATGTTGAATAACTACTTTTTAAAGCCTCAATGTGACCAAAATTGCCATTTTTACAGACTTTTTCTCCTACTCAGAAGCTTCTATTTCGACCAATTTCAGGCATTAAAATGACTCTAAACACACTTATTTTAGTTCCAAAAGTGATAATTCACATGCAATAGTCATTTACAGTCAAAAAATTAAACATAAAAAAATTACCATTTCTGACCATCTGGAGAAATTTCGACAGGTCACTGGGTCATCGTTTTTCATCAGAAAATTGATTTTTTGGACTGTAGAATAATTGATTAAAAGTGTCATTTGGATTGTGCCTCATGTTGAATAACTACTTTTTAAAGCTTCAATGTGACCAAAATTACTATTTTTACACACTTTTTCTCCTACTTAGAAGCTTCTATTTTGACCAATTTCAGGCATTAAAACGACTCTAAACACACTTATTTCAGTTACAAGATTTCTAATTCACATGCAATAGTCATTTACAGTCAATAAATTAAACAATAAAAAATTACCATTTCTGACCGTCTGGAGAAAGTTCGACAGGTCACGGGGTCATCGTTTTTCATCAGAAAATTGATTTTTTGGACTGTAGAAAAATTGATTCAAAATGTCATTTGGATTGTGCCTCATGTTGAATTACCTTTTTAAAGCCTCAATGTGACCAAAATTGCCATTTTTACTGACTTTTTCTCCTACTCAGAAGCTTCTATTTCGACCAATTTCAGGCATTAAAATGACTCTAAACACACTTATTTTAGTTCCAAAAGTGGTAATTCACATGCAATAGTCATTTACAGTCAAAAAATGAAACATTAAAAAATGACAATTTCTGACAATCTGGAGTAAGTTCGACAGGTCACGGGTCATCGTTTTTCATCAGACAATTAATTTTTTGGACTGTAGAAAAATTGATTCGAAAACCCATTTGGATTGTGCCTCATGTTGAATAACTACTTTTTAAAGCCTCAATGTGACCAAAATTGAAATTTTTACAGACTTTTTCTCCTACTCAGAAGCTTCTATTTCGACCAATTTCAGGCATTAAAATGACTCTAAACACGCTATTTTAGTTCCAAAAGTGATAATTCACATGCAATAGTCATTTACAGTCAATAAATTAAACAATAAAAAATTACCATTTCTGACCGCCTGGAGAAAGTTCGACAGGGCACGGGTCATCGTTTTTCATCAGGAAATTGATTTGTTGGACCGTAGAAAAATTGATTCAAAATGTCATTTGGATTGTGCCTCATGTTGAATAACTACTTTTTAAAGCCTCAATGTGACCAAAATTGCCATTTTTACAGACTTTTTCTCCTACTCAGAAGCTTCTATTTCGACCGATTTCACGCATTAAAATGACTCTAAACACACTTATTTTAGTTCCAAAAGTGATAATTCACATGCAATAGTCATTTACAGTCAAAAAATTAAACATAAAAAAATTACCATTTCTGACCATCTGGAGAAATTTTGACAGGTCACGGGTCAACGTTTTTCATCCGAAAATTGATTTTTTGGACTGTAGAAAAATTGATTCAAAATGTAATTTGGATTGTGCCTCATGTTGAATAACTACTTTTTAAAGCCTCAATGTGACCAAAATTGCCATTTTTACAGACTTTTTCTCCTACTCAGAAGCTTCTATTTCGACCAATTTCAGGCATTAAAATGACTCTAAACACACTTATTTTAGTTCCAAAAGCGATAATTCACATGCAATAGTCATTTACAGTCAAAAAATTAAACATAAAAAAATTACCATTTCTGACCATCTGGAGAAATTTTGACAGGTCACGGGTCAACGTTTTTCATCAGAAAATTGATTTTTTGGACTGTAGAAAAATTGATTAAAAGTGTCATTTGGATTGTGCCTCATGTTGAATAACTACTTTTTAAAGCCTCAATGTGACCAAAATTGCTATTTTTACAGACTTTTTCTTCTACTCAGAAGCTTCTATTTTGACCAATTTCAGGCATTAAAACGACTCTAAACACACTTATTTCAGTTACAAGATTTCTAATTCACATGCAATAGTCATTTACAGTCAATAAATTAAACAATAAAAAATTACCATTTCTGACCGTCTGGAGAAAGTTCGACAGGTCACGGGGTCATCGTTTTTCATCAGAAAATTGATTTTTTGGACTGTAGAAAAATTGATTCAAAATGTCATTTGGATTGTGCCTCATGTTGAATTACCTTTTTAAAGCCTCAATGTGACCAAAATTGCCATTTTTACTGACTTTTTCTCCTACTCAGAAGCTTCTATTTCGACCAATTTCAGGCATTAAAATGACTCTAAACACACTTATTTTAGTTCCAAAAGTGGTAATTCACATGCAATAGTCATTTACAGTCAAAAAATGAAACATTAAAAAATGACAATTTCTGACAATCTGGAGTAAGTTCGACAGGTCACGGGTCATCGTTTTTCATCAGACAATTAATTTTTTGGACTGTAGAAAAATTGATTCGAAAACCCATTTGGATTGTGCCTCATGTTGAATAACTACTTTTTAAAGCCTCAATGTGACCAAAATTGAAATTTTTACAGACTTTTTCTCCTACTCAGAAGCTTCTATTTCGACCAATTTCAGGCATTAAAATGACTCTAAACACGCTTATTTTAGTTCCAAAAGTGATAATTCACATGCAATAGTCATTTACAGTCAATAAATTAAACAATAAAAAATTACCATTTCTGACCGCCTGGAGAAAGTTCGACAGGGCACGGGTCATCGTTTTTCATCAGGAAATTGATTTGTTGGACCGTAGAAAAATTGATTCAAAATGTCATTTGGATTGTGCCTCATGTTGAATAACTACTTTTTAAAGCCTCAATGTGACCAAAATTGCCATTTTTACAGACTTTTTCTCCTACTCAGAAGCTTCTATTTCGACCGATTTCACGCATTAAAATGACTCTAAACACACTTATTTTAGTTCCAAAAGTGATAATTCACATGCAATAGTCATTTACAGTCAAAAAATTAAACATAAAAAAATTACCATTTCTGACCATCTGGAGAAATTTTGACAGGTCACGGGTCAACGTTTTTCATCAGAAAATTGATTTTTTGGACTGTAGAAAAATTGATTCAAAATGTAATTTGGATTGTGCCTCATGTTGAATAACTACTTTTTAAAGCCTCAATGTGACCAAAATTGCCATTTTTACAGACTTTTTCTCCTACTCAGAAGCTTCTATTTCGACCAATTTCAGGCATTAAAATGACTCTAAACACACTTATTTTAGTTCCAAAAGTGATAATTCACATGCAATAGTCATTTACAGTCAAAAAATTAAACATAAAAAAATTACCATTTCTGACCATCTGGAGAAATTTCGACAGGTCACTGGGTCATCGTTTTTCATCAGAAAATTGATTTTTTGGACTGTAGAATAATTGATTAAAAGTGTCATTTGGATTGTGCCTCATGTTGAATAACTACTTTTTAAAGCTTCAATGTGACCAAAATTACTATTTTTACACACTTTTTCTCCTACTTAGAAGCTTCTATTTTGACCAATTTCAGGCATTAAAATGACTCTAAACACACTTCTTTCAGTTCCAAGATTTCTAATTCACATGCAATAGTCATTTACAGTCAATAAATTAAACAATAAAAAATTACCATTTCTGACTGTCTGGAGAAAGTTCGACAGGTCACGGGGTCATCGTTTTTCATCAGAAAATTGATTTTTTGGACTGTAGAAAAATTGATTCAAAATGTCATTTGGATTGTGTCTCATGTTGAATAACCGTTTTAAAGCCTCAATGTGACCAAAATTGCCATTTTTACTGACTTTTTCTCCTACTCAGAAGCTTCTATTTCGACCAATTTCAGGCATTAAAATGACTCTAAACACACTTATTTTAGTTCCAAAAGTGATAATTCACATGCAATAGTCATTTACAGTAAAAAAATTAAACATTAAAAAATGACAATTTCTGACAATCTGGAGTAAGTTCGACAGGTCACGGGTCATCGTTTTTCATCAGACAATTCATTTTTGGACTGTAGAAAAATTGATTCGAAAACTCATTTGGATTGTGCCTCATGTTGAATAACTACTTTTTAAAGCCTCAATGTGACCAAAATTGCCATTTTTACAGACTTTTTCTCCTACTCAGAAGCTTCTATTTCGACCAATTTCAGGCATTAAAATGACTCTAAACACGCTTATTTTAGTTCCAAAAGTGATAATTCACATGCAATAGTCATTTACAGTCAATAAATTAAACAATAAAAAATTACCATTTCTGACCATCTGCAGGAAGTTCGACAGGTCACGGGTAATCGTTTTTCATCAGAAAATTGATTTTTTGGACTGTAGAAAAATTGATTCGAAAACCCATTTGGATTGTGCCTCATGTTGAATAACTACTTTTTAAAGCCTCAATGTGACCAAAATTGAAATTTTTACAGACTTTTTCTCCTACTCAGAAGCTTCTATTTCGACCAATTTCAGGCATTAAAATGACTCTAAACACACTTATTTTAGTTCCAAAAGTGATAATTCACATGCAATAGTCATTTACAGTCAATAAATTAAACAATAAAAAATTACCATTTCTGACCGTCTGGAGAAAGTTCGACAGGGCACGGGTCATCGTTTTTCATCAGGAAATTGATTTGTTGGACCGTAGAAAAATTGATTCAAAATGTCATTTGGATTGTGCCTCATGTTGAATAACTACTTTTTAAAGCCTCAATGTGACCAAAATTGCCATTTTTACAGACTTTTTCTCCTACTCAGAAGCTTCTATTTCGACCAATTTCAGGCATTAAAATGACTCTAAACACACTTATTTTAGTTCCAAAAGTGATAATTCACATGCAATAGTCATTTACAGTCAAAAAATTAAACATAAAAAAATTACCATTTCTGACCATCTGGAGAAATTTTGACAGGTCACGGGTCAACGTTTTTCATCAGAAAATTGATTTTTTGGACTGTAGAAAAATTGATTCAAAATGTAATTTGGATTGTGCCTCATGTTGAATAACTACTTTTTAAAGCCTCAATGTGACCAAAATTGCCATTTTTACAGACTTTTTCTCCTACTCAGAAGCTTCTATTTCGACCAATTTCAGGCATTAAAATGACTCTAAACACACTTATTTTAGTTCCAAAAGTGATAATTCACATGCAATAGTCATTTACAGTCAAAAAATTAAACATAAAAAAATTACCATTTCTGACCATCTGGAGAAATTTCGACAGGTCACTGGGTCATCGTTTTTCATCAGAAAATTGATTTTTTGGACTGTAGAATAATTGATTAAAAGTGTCATTTGGATTGTGCCTCATGTTGAATAACTACTTTTTAAAGCTTCAATGTGACCAAAATTACTATTTTTACACACTTTTTCTCCTACTTAGAAGCTTCTATTTTGACCAATTTCAGGCATTAAAATGACTCTAAACACACTTATTTCAGTTACAAGATTTCTAATTCACATGCAATAGTCATTTACAGTCAATAAATTAAACAATAAAAAATTACCATTTCTGACCGTCTGGAGAAAGTTCGACAGGTCACGGGGTCATCGTTTTTCATCAGAAAATTGATTTTTTGGACTGTAGAAAAATTGATTCAAAATGTCATTTGGATTGTGCCTCATGTTGAATTACCTTTTTAAAGCCTCAATGTGACCAAAATTGCCATTTTTACTGACTTTTTCTCCTACTCAGAAGCTTCTATTTCGACCAATTTCAGGCATTAAAATGACTCTAAACACACTTATTTTAGTTCCAAAAGTGGTAATTCACATGCAATAGTCATTTACAGTCAAAAAATGAAACATTAAAAAATGACAATTTCTGACAATCTGGAGTAAGTTCGACAGGTCACGGGTCATCGTTTTTCATCAGACAATTAATTTTTTGGACTGTAGAAAAATTGATTCGAAAACCCATTTGGATTGTGCCTCATGTTGAATAACTACTTTTTAAAGCCTCAATGTGACCAAAATTGAAATTTTTACAGACTTTTTCTCCTACTCAGAAGCTTCTATTTCGACCAATTTCAGGCATTAAAATGACTCTAAACACGCTATTTTAGTTCCAAAAGTGATAATTCACATGCAATAGTCATTTACAGTCAATAAATTAAACAATAAAAAATTACCATTTCTGACCGCCTGGAGAAAGTTCGACAGGGCACGGGTCATCGTTTTTCATCAGGAAATTGATTTGTTGGACCGTAGAAAAATTGATTCAAAATGTCATTTGGATTGTGCCTCATGTTGAATAACTACTTTTTAAAGCCTCAATGTGACCAAAATTGCCATTTTTACAGACTTTTTCTCCTACTCAGAAGCTTCTATTTCGACCGATTTCACGCATTAAAATGACTCTAAACACACTTATTTTAGTTCCAAAAGTGATAATTCACATGCAATAGTCATTTACAGTCAAAAAATTAAACATAAAAAAATTACCATTTCTGACCATCTGGAGAAATTTTGACAGGTCACGGGTCAACGTTTTTCATCCGAAAATTGATTTTTTGGACTGTAGAAAAATTGATTCAAAATGTAATTTGGATTGTGCCTCATGTTGAATAACTACTTTTTAAAGCCTCAATATGACCAAAATTGCCATTTTTACAGACTTTTTCTCCTACTCAGAAGCTTCTATTTCGACCAATTTCAGGCATTAAAATGACTCTAAACACACTTATTTTAGTTCCAAAAGCGATAATTCACATGCAATAGTCATTTACAGTCAAAAAATTAAACATAAAAAAATTACCATTTCTGACCATCTGGAGAAATTTTGACAGGTCACGGGTCAACGTTTTTCATCAGAAAATTGATTTTTTGGACTGTAGAAAAATTGATTAAAAGTGTCATTTGGATTGTGCCTCATGTTGAATAACTACTTTTTAAAGCTTCAATGTGACCAAAATTACTATTTTTGCACACTTTTTCTCCTACTTAGAAGCTTCTATTTTGACCAATTTCAGGCATTAAAATGACTCTAAACACACTTATTTCAGTTACAAGATTTCAATTCACATGCAATAGTCATTTACAGTCAATAAATTAAACAATAAAAAATTACCATTTCTGACCGTCTGGAGAAAGTTCGACAGGTCACGGGGTCATCGTTTTTCATCAGAAAATTGATTTTTTGGACTGTAGAAAAATTGATTCAAAATGTCATTTGGATTGTGCCTCATGTTGAATTACCTTTTTAAAGCCTCAATGTGACCAAAATTGCCATTTTTACTGACTTTTTCTCCTACTCAGAAGCTTCTATTTCGACCAATTTCAGGCATTAAAATGACTCTAAACACACTTATTTTAGTTCCAAAGTGGTAATTCACATGCAATAGTCATTTACAGTCAAAAATGAAACATTAAAAAATGACAATTTCTGACAATCTGGAGTAAGTTCGACAGGTCACGGGTCATCGTTTTTCATCAGACAATTAATTTTTTGGACTGTAGAAAAATTGATTCGAAAACCCATTTGGATTGTGCCTCATGTTGAATAACTACTTTTTAAAGCCTCAATGTGACCAAAATTGAAATTTTTACAGACTTTTTCTCCTACTCAGAAGCTTCTATTTCGACCAATTTCAGGCATTAAAATGACTCTAAACACGCTTATTTTAGTTCCAAAAGTGATAATTCACATGCAATAGTCATTTACAGTCAATAAATTAAACAATAAAAAATTACCATTTCTGACCGCCTGGAGAAAGTTCGACAGGGCACGGGTCATCGTTTTTCATCAGGAAATTGATTTGTTGGACCGTAGAAAATTGATTCAAAATGTCATTTGGATTGTGCCTCATGTTGAATAACTACTTTTTAAAGCCTCAATGTGACCAAAATTGCCATTTTTACAGACTTTTTCTCCTACTCAGAAGCTTCTATTTCGACCGATTTCACGCATTAAAATGACTCTAAACACACTTATTTTAGTTCCAAAAGTGATAATTCACATGCAATAGTCATTTACAGTCAAAAAATTAAACATAAAAAAATTACCATTTCTGACCATCTGGAGAAATTTTGACAGGTCACGGGTCAACGTTTTTCATCAGAAAATTGATTTTTTGGACTGTAGAAAAATTGATTCAAAATGTAATTTGGATTGTGCCTCATGTTGAATAACTACTTTTTAAAGCCTCAATGTGACCAAAATTGCCATTTTTACAGACTTTTTCTCCTACTCAGAAGCTTCTATTTCGACCAATTTCAGGCATTAAAATGACTCTAAACACACTTATTTTAGTTCCAAAAGTAATAATTCACATGCAATAGTCATTTACAGTCAAAAAATTAAACATAAAAAAATTACCATTTCTGACCATCTGGAGAAATTTTCGACAGGTCACTGGGTCATCGTTTTTCATCAGAAAATTGATTTTTTGGACTGTAGAATAATTGATTAAAAGTGTCATTTGGATTGTGCCTCATGTTGAATAACTACTTTTTAAAGCTTCAATGTGACCAAAATTACTATTTTTACACACTTTTTCTCCTACTTAGAAGCTTCTATTTTGACCAATTTCAGGCATTAAAATGACTCTAAACACACTTATTTCAGTTACAAGATTTCTAATTCACATGCAATAGTCATTTACAGTCAATAAATTAAACAATAAAAAATTACCATTTCTGACCGTCTGGAGAAAGTTCGACAGGTCACGGGGTCATCGTTTTTCATCAGAAAATTGATTTTTTGGACTGTAGAAAAATTGATTCAAAATGTCATTTGGATTGTGCCTCATGTTGAATTACCTTTTTAAAGCCTCAATGTGACCAAAATTGCCATTTTTACTGACTTTTTCTCCTACTCAGAAGCTTCTATTTCGACCAATTTCAGGCATTAAAATGACTCTAAACACACTTATTTTAGTTCCAAAAGTGGTAATTCACATGCAATAGTCATTTACAGTCAAAAAATGAAACATTAAAAAATGACAATTTCTGACAATCTGGAGTAAGTTCGACAGGTCACGGGTCATCGTTTTTCATCAGACAATTAATTTTTTGGACTGTAGAAAAATTGATTCGAAAACCCATTTGGATTGTGCCTCATGTTGAATAACTACTTTTTAAAGCCTCAATGTGACCAAAATTGAAATTTTTACAGACTTTTTCTCCTACTCAGAAGCTTCTATTTCGACCAATTTCAGGCATTAAAATGACTCTAAACACGCTATTTTAGTTCCAAAAGTGATAATTCACATGCAATAGTCATTTACAGTCAATAAATTAAACAATAAAAAATTACCATTTCTGACCGCCTGGAGAAAGTTCGACAGGGCACGGGTCATCGTTTTTCATCAGGAAATTGATTTGTTGGACCGTAGAAAAATTGATTCAAAATGTCATTTGGATTGTGCCTCATGTTGAATAACTACTTTTAAAGCCTCAATGTGACCAAATTGCCATTTTTACAGACTTTTTCTCCTACTCAGAAGCTTCTATTTCGACCGATTTCACGCATTAAAATGACTCTAAACACACTTATTTTAGTTCCAAAAGTGATAATTCACATGCAATAGTCATTTACAGTCAAAAATTAAACATAAAAAAATTACCATTTCTGACCATCTGGAGAAATTTGACAGGTCACGGGTCAACGTTTTTCATCCGAAAATTGATTTTTTGGACTGTAGAAAAATTGATTCAAAATGTAATTTGGATTGTGCCTCATGTTGAATAACTACTTTTTAAAGCCTCAATGTGACCAAAATTGCCATTTTTACAGACTTTTTCTCCTACTCAGAAGCTTCTATTTCGACCAATTTCAGGCATTAAAATGACTCTAAACACACTTATTTTAGTTCCAAAAGCGATAATTCACATGCAATAGTCATTTACAGTCAAAAAATTAAACATAAAAAAATTACCATTTCTGACCATCTGGGAGAAATTTTGACAGGTCACGGGTCAACGTTTTTCATCAGAAAATTGATTTTTGGACTGTAGAAAAATTGATTAAAAGTGTCATTTGGATTGTGCCTCATGTTGAATAACTACTTTTTAAAGCTTCAATGTGACCAAAATTACTATTTTTGCACACTTTTTCTCCTACTTAGAAGCTTCTATTTTGACCAATTTCAGGCATTAAAATGACTCTAAACACACTTATTTCAGTTACAAGATTTCAATTCACATGCAATAGTCATTTACAGTCAATAAATTAAACAATAAAAAATTACCATTTCTGACCGTCTGGAGAAAGTTCGACAGGTCACGGGGTCATCGTTTTTCATCAGAAAAATTGATTTTTTGGACTGTAGAAAAATTGATTCAAAATGTCATTTGGATTGTGCCTCATGTTGAATTACCTTTTAAAGCCTCAATGTGACCAAAATTGCCATTTTTACTGACTTTTTCTCCTACTCAGAAGCTTCTATTTCGACCAATTTCAGGCATTAAAATGACTCTAAACACACTTATTTTAGTTCCAAAAGTGGTAATTCACATGCAATAGTCATTTACAGTCAAAAAATGAAACATTAAAAAATGACAATTTCTGACAATCTGGAGTAAGTTCGACAGGTCACGGGTCATCGTTTTTCATCAGACAATTAATTTTTTGGACTGTAGAAAAATTGATTCGAAAACCCATTTGGATTGTGCCTCATGTTGAATAACTACTTTTTAAAGCCTCAATGTGACCAAAATTGAAATTTTTACAGACTTTTTCTCCTACTCAGAAGCTTCTATTTCGACCAATTTCAGGCATTAAAATGACTCTAAACACGCTTATTTTAGTTCCAAAAGTGATAATTCACATGCAATAGTCATTTACAGTCAATAAATTAAACAATAAAAAATTACCATTTCTGACCGCCTGGAGAAAGTTCGACAGGGCACGGGTCATCGTTTTTCATCAGGAAATTGATTTGTTGGACCGTAGAAAAATTAAAATTGATTCAAAATGTCATTTGGATTGTGCCTCATGTTGAATAACTACTTTTTAAAGCCTCAATGTGACCAAAATTGCCATTTTTACAGACTTTTTCTCCTACTCAGAAGCTTCTATTTCGACCGATTTCACGCATTAAAATGACTCTAAACACACTTATTTTAGTTCCAAAAGTGATAATTCACATGCAATAGTCATTTACAGTCAAAAAATTAAACATAAAAAAATTACCATTTCTGACCATCTGGAGAAATTTTGACAGGTCACGGGTCAACGTTTTTCATCAGAAAATTGATTTTTTGGACTGTAGAAAAATTGATTCAAAATGTAATTTGGATTGTGCCTCATGTTGAATAACTACTTTTTAAAGCCTCAATGTGACCAAAATTGCCATTTTTACAGACTTTTTCTCCTACTCAGAAGCTTCTATTTCGACCAATTTCAGGCATTAAAATGACTCTAAACACACTTATTTTAGTTCCAAAAGTGATAATTCACATGCAATAGTCATTTACAGTCAAAAAATTAAACATAAAAAAATTACCATTTCTGACCATCTGGAGAAATTTCGACAGGTCACTGGGTCATCGTTTTTCATCAGAAAATTGATTTTTTGGACTGTAGAATAATTGATTAAAAGTGTCATTTGGATTGTGCCTCATGTTGAATAACTACTTTTTAAAGCTTCAATGTGACCAAAATTACTATTTTTACACACTTTTTCTCCTACTTAGAAGCTTCTATTTTGACCAATTTCAGGCATTAAAATGACTCTAAACACACTTCTTTCAGTTCCAAGATTTCTAATTCACATGCAATAGTCATTTACAGTCAATAAATTAAACAATAAAAAATTACCATTTCTGACTGTCTGGAGAAAGTTCGACAGGTCACGGGGTCATCGTTTTTCATCAGAAAATTGATTTTTTGGACTGTAGAAAAATTGATTCAAAATGTCATTTGGATTGTGTCTCATGTTGAATAACCGTTTTAAAGCCTCAATGTGACCAAAATTGCCATTTTTACTGACTTTTTCTCCTACTCAGAAGCTTCTATTTCGACCAATTTCAGGCATTAAAATGACTCTAAACACACTTATTTTAGTTCCAAAAGTGATAATTCACATGCAATAGTCATTTACAGTAAAAAAATTAAACATTAAAAAATGACAATTTCTGACAATCTGGAGTAAGTTCGACAGGTCACGGGTCATCGTTTTTCATCAGACAATTCATTTTTGGACTGTAGAAAAATTGATTCGAAAACTCATTTGGATTGTGCCTCATGTTGAATAACTACTTTTTAAAGCCTCAATGTGACCAAAATTGCCATTTTTACAGACTTTTTCTCCTACTCAGAAGCTTCTATTTCGACCAATTTCAGGCATTAAAATGACTCTAAACACGCTTATTTTAGTTCCAAAAGTGATAATTCACATGCAATAGTCATTTACAGTCAATAAATTAAACAATAAAAAATTACCATTTCTGACCATCTGCAGGAAGTTCGACAGGTCACGGGTAATCGTTTTTCATCAGAAAATTGATTTTTTGGACTGTAGAAAAATTGATTCGAAAACCCATTTGGATTGTGCCTCATGTTGAATAACTACTTTTTAAAGCCTCAATGTGACCAAAATTGAAATTTTTACAGACTTTTTCTCCTACTCAGAAGCTTCTATTTCGACCAATTTCAGGCATTAAAATGACTCTAAACACACTTATTTTAGTTCCAAAAGTGATAATTCACATGCAATAGTCATTTACAGTCAATAAATTAAACAATAAAAAATTACCATTTCTGACCGTCTGGAGAAAGTTCGACAGGGCACGGGTCATCGTTTTTCATCAGGAAATTGATTTGTTGGACCGTAGAAAAATTGATTCAAAATGTCATTTGGATTGTGCCTCATGTTGAATAACTACTTTTTAAAGCCTCAATGTGACCAAAATTGCCATTTTTACAGACTTTTTCTCCTACTCAGAAGCTTCTATTTCGACCAATTTCAGGCATTAAAATGACTCTAAACACACTTATTTTAGTTCCAAAAGTGATAATTCACATGCAATAGTCATTTACAGTCAAAAAATTAAACATAAAAAAATTACCATTTCTGACCATCTGGAGAAATTTTGACAGGTCACGGGTCAACGTTTTTCATCAGAAAATTGATTTTTTGGACTGTAGAAAAATTGATTCAAAATGTAATTTGGATTGTGCCTCATGTTGAATAACTACTTTTTAAAGCCTCAATGTGACCAAAATTGCCATTTTTACAGACTTTTTCTCCTACTCAGAAGCTTCTATTTCGACCAATTTCAGGCATTAAAATGACTCTAAACACACTTATTTTAGTTCCAAAAGTGATAATTCACATGCAATAGTCATTTACAGTCAAAAAATTAAACATAAAAAAATTACCATTTCTGACCATCTGGAGAAATTTCGACAGGTCACTGGGTCATCGTTTTTCATCAGAAAATTGATTTTTTGGACTGTAGAATAATTGATTAAAAGTGTCATTTGGATTGTGCCTCATGTTGAATAACTACTTTTTAAAGCTTCAATGTGACCAAAATTACTATTTTTACACACTTTTTCTCCTACTTAGAAGCTTCTATTTTGACCAATTTCAGGCATTAAAATGACTCTAAACACACTTATTTCAGTTACAAGATTTCTAATTCACATGCAATAGTCATTTACAGTCAATAAATTAAACAATAAAAAATTACCATTTCTGACCGTCTGGAGAAAGTTCGACAGGTCACGGGGTCATCGTTTTTCATCAGAAAATTGATTTTTTGGACTGTAGAAAAATTGATTCAAAATGTCATTTGGATTGTGCCTCATGTTGAATTACCTTTTTAAAGCCTCAATGTGACCAAAATTGCCATTTTTACTGACTTTTTCTCCTACTCAGAAGCTTCTATTTCGACCAATTTCAGGCATTAAAATGACTCTAAACACACTTATTTTAGTTCCAAAAGTGGTAATTCACATGCAATAGTCATTTACAGTCAAAAAATGAAACATTAAAAAATGACAATTTCTGACAATCTGGAGTAAGTTCGACAGGTCACGGGTCATCGTTTTTCATCAGACAATTAATTTTTTGGACTGTAGAAAAATTGATTCGAAAACCCATTTGGATTGTGCCTCATGTTGAATAACTACTTTTTAAAGCCTCAATGTGACCAAAATTGAAATTTTTACAGACTTTTTCTCCTACTCAGAAGCTTCTATTTCGACCAATTTCAGGCATTAAAATGACTCTAAACACGCTATTTTAGTTCCAAAAGTGATAATTCACATGCAATAGTCATTTACAGTCAATAAATTAAACAATAAAAAATTACCATTTCTGACCGCCTGGAGAAAGTTCGACAGGGCACGGGTCATCGTTTTTCATCAGGAAATTGATTTGTTGGACCGTAGAAAAATTGATTCAAAATGTCATTTGGATTGTGCCTCATGTTGAATAACTACTTTTTAAAGCCTCAATGTGACCAAAATTGCCATTTTTACAGACTTTTTCTCCTACTCAGAAGCTTCTATTTCGACCGATTTCACGCATTAAAATGACTCTAAACACACTTATTTTAGTTCCAAAAGTGATAATTCACATGCAATAGTCATTTACAGTCAAAAAATTAAACATAAAAAAATTACCATTTCTGACCATCTGGAGAAATTTTGACAGGTCACGGGTCAACGTTTTTCATCCGAAAATTGATTTTTTGGACTGTAGAAAAATTGATGCCTCATGTTGAATAACTACTTTTTAAAGCCTCAATGTGACCAAAATTGCCATTTTTACAGACTTTTTCTCCTACTCAGAAGCTTCTATTTCGACCAATTTCAGGCATTAAAATGACTCTAAACACACTTATTTTAGTTCCAAAAGCGATAATTCACATGCAATAGTCATTTACAGTCAAAAAATTAAACATAAAAAAATTACCATTTCTGACCATCTGGAGAAATTTTGACAGGTCACGGGTCAACGTTTTTCATCAGAAAATTGATTTTTTGGACTGTAGAAAAATTGATTAAAAGTGTCATTTGGATTGTGCCTCATGTTGAATAACTACTTTTTAAAGCTTCAATGTGACCAAAATTACTATTTTTGCACACTTTTTCTCCTACTTAGAAGCTTCTATTTTGACCAATTTCAGGCATTAAAATGACTCTAAACACACTTATTTCAGTTACAAGATTTCAATTCACATGCAATAGTCATTTACAGTCAATAAATTAAACAATAAAAAATTACCATTTCTGACCGTCTGGAGAAAGTTCGACAGGTCACGGGGTCATCGTTTTTCATCAGAAAATTGATTTTTTGGACTGTAGAAAAATTGATTCAAAATGTCATTTGGATTGTGCCTCATGTTGAATTACCTTTTTAAAGCCTCAATGTGACCAAAATTGCCATTTTTACTGACTTTTTCTCCTACTCAGAAGCTTCTATTTCGACCAATTTCAGGCATTAAAATGACTCTAAACACACTTATTTTAGTTCCAAAAGTGGTAATTCACATGCAATAGTCATTTACAGTCAAAAAATGAAACATTAAAAAATGACAATTTCTGACAATCTGGAGTAAGTTCGACAGGTCACGGGTCATCGTTTTTCATCAGACAATTAATTTTTTGGACTGTAGAAAAATTGATTCGAAAACCCATTTGGATTGTGCCTCATGTTGAATAACTACTTTTTAAAGCCTCAATGTGACCAAAATTGAAATTTTTACAGACTTTTTCTCCTACTCAGAAGCTTCTATTTCGACCAATTTCAGGCATTAAAATGACTCTAAACACGCTTATTTTAGTTCCAAAAGTGATAATTCACATGCAATAGTCATTTACAGTCAATAAATTAAACAATAAAAAATTACCATTTCTGACCGCCTGGAGAAAGTTCGACAGGGCACGGGTCATCGTTTTTCATCAGGAAATTGATTTGTTGGACCGTAGAAAAATTGATTCAAAATGTCATTTGGATTGTGCCTCATGTTGAATAACTACTTTTTAAAGCCTCAATGTGACCAAAATTGCCATTTTTACAGACTTTTTCTCCTACTCAGAAGCTTCTATTTCGACCGATTTCACGCATTAAAATGACTCTAAACACACTTATTTTAGTTCCAAAAGTGATAATTCACATGCAATAGTCATTTACAGTCAAAAAATTAAACATAAAAAAATTACCATTTCTGACCATCTGGAGAAATTTTGACAGGTCACGGGTCAACGTTTTTCATCAGAAAATTGATTTTTTGGACTGTAGAAAAATTGATTCAAAATGTAATTTGGATTGTGCCTCATGTTGAATAACTACTTTTTAAAGCCTCAATGTGACCAAAATTGCCATTTTTACAGACTTTTTCTCCTACTCAGAAGCTTCTATTTCGACCAATTTCAGGCATTAAAATGACTCTAAACACACTTATTTTAGTTCCAAAAGTGATAATTCACATGCAATAGTCATTTACAGTCAAAAAATTAAACATAAAAAAATTACCATTTCTGACCATCTGGAGAAATTTCGACAGGTCACTGGGTCATCGTTTTTCATCAGAAAATTGATTTTTTGGACTGTAGAATAATTGATTAAAAGTGTCATTTGGATTGTGCCTCATGTTGAATAACTACTTTTTAAAGCTTCAATGTGACCAAAATTACTATTTTTACACACTTTTTCTCCTACTTAGAAGCTTCTATTTTGACCAATTTCAGGCATTAAAATGACTCTAAACACACTTATTTCAGTTACAAGATTTCTAATTCACATGCAATAGTCATTTACAGTCAATAAATTAAACAATAAAAAATTACCATTTCTGACCGTCTGGAGAAAGTTCGACAGGTCACGGGGTCATCGTTTTTCATCAGAAAATTGATTTTTTGGACTGTAGAAAAATTGATTCAAAATGTCATTTGGATTGTGCCTCATGTTGAATTACCTTTTTAAAGCCTCAATGTGACCAAAATTGCCATTTTTACTGACTTTTTCTCCTACTCAGAAGCTTCTATTTCGACCAATTTCAGGCATTAAAATGACTCTAAACACACTTATTTTAGTTCCAAAAGTGGTAATTCACATGCAATAGTCATTTACAGTCAAAAAATGAAACATTAAAAAATGACAATTTCTGACAATCTGGAGTAAGTTCGACAGGTCACGGGTCATCGTTTTTCATCAGACAATTAATTTTTTGGACTGTAGAAAAATTGATTCGAAAACCCATTTGGATTGTGCCTCATGTTGAATAACTACTTTTTAAAGCCTCAATGTGACCAAAATTGAAATTTTTACAGACTTTTTCTCCTACTCAGAAGCTTCTATTTCGACCAATTTCAGGCATTAAAATGACTCTAAACACGCTATTTTAGTTCCAAAAGTGATAATTCACATGCAATAGTCATTTACAGTCAATAAATTAAACAATAAAAAATTACCATTTCTGACCGCCTGGAGAAAGTTCGACAGGGCACGGGTCATCGTTTTTCATCAGGAAATTGATTTGTTGGACCGTAGAAAAATTGATTCAAAATGTCATTTGGATTGTGCCTCATGTTGAATAACTACTTTTTAAAGCCTCAATGTGACCAAAATTGCCATTTTTACAGACTTTTTCTCCTACTCAGAAGCTTCTATTTCGACCGATTTCACGCATTAAAATGACTCTAAACACACTTATTTTAGTTCCAAAAGTGATAATTCACATGCAATAGTCATTTACAGTCAAAAAATTAAACATAAAAAAATTACCATTTCTGACCATCTGGAGAAATTTTGACAGGTCACGGGTCAACGTTTTTCATCCGAAAATTGATTTTTTGGACTGTAGAAAAATTGATTCAAAATGTAATTTGGATTGTGCCTCATGTTGAATAACTACTTTTTAAAGCCTCAATGTGACCAAAATTGCCATTTTTACAGACTTTTTCTCCTACTCAGAAGCTTCTATTTCGACCAATTTCAGGCATTAAAATGACTCTAAACACACTTATTTTAGTTCCAAAAGCGATAATTCACATGCAATAGTCATTTACAGTCAAAAAATTAAACATAAAAAAATTACCATTTCTGACCATCTGGAGAAATTTTGACAGGTCACGGGTCAACGTTTTTCATCAGAAAATTGATTTTTTGGACTGTAGAAAAATTGATTAAAAGTGTCATTTGGATTGTGCCTCATGTTGAATAACTACTTTTTAAAGCTTCAATGTGACCAAAATTACTATTTTTGCACACTTTTTCTCCTACTTAGAAGCTTCTATTTTGACCAATTTCAGGCATTAAAATGACTCTAAACACACTTATTTCAGTTACAAGATTTCAATTCACATGCAATAGTCATTTACAGTCAATAAATTAAACAATAAAAAATTACCATTTCTGACCGTCTGGAGAAAGTTCGACAGGTCACGGGGTCATCGTTTTTCATCAGAAAATTGATTTTTTGGACTGTAGAAAAATTGATTCAAAATGTCATTTGGATTGTGCCTCATGTTGAATTACCTTTTTAAAGCCTCAATGTGACCAAAATTGCCATTTTTACTGACTTTTTCTCCTACTCAGAAGCTTCTATTTCGACCAATTTCAGGCATTAAAATGACTCTAAACACACTTATTTTAGTTCCAAAAGTGGTAATTCACATGCAATAGTCATTTACAGTCAAAAAATGAAACATTAAAAAATGACAATTTCTGACAATCTGGAGTAAGTTCGACAGGTCACGGGTCATCGTTTTTCATCAGACAATTAATTTTTTGGACTGTAGAAAAATTGATTCGAAAACCCATTTGGATTGTGCCTCATGTTGAATAACTACTTTTTAAAGCCTCAATGTGACCAAAATTGAAATTTTTACAGACTTTTTCTCCTACTCAGAAGCTTCTATTTCGACCAATTTCAGGCATTAAAATGACTCTAAACACGCTTATTTTAGTTCCAAAAGTGATAATTCACATGCAATAGTCATTTACAGTCAATAAATTAAACAATAAAAAATTACCATTTCTGACCGCCTGGAGAAAGTTCGACAGGGCACGGGTCATCGTTTTTCATCAGGAAATTGATTTGTTGGACCGTAGAAAAATTGATTCAAAATGTCATTTGGATTGTGCCTCATGTTGAATAACTACTTTTTAAAGCCTCAATGTGACCAAAATTGCCATTTTTACAGACTTTTTCTCCTACTCAGAAGCGTCTATTTCGACCGATTTCACGCATTAAAATGACTCTAAACACACTTATTTTAGTTCCAAAAGTGATAATTCACATGCAATAGTCATTTACAGTCAAAAAATTAAACATAAAAAAATTACCATTTCTGACCATCTGGAGAAATTTTGACAGGTCACGGGTCAACGTTTTTCATCAGAAAATTGATTTTTTGGACTGTAGAAAAATTGATTCAAAATGTAATTTGGATTGTGCCTCATGTTGAATAACTACTTTTTAAAGCCTCAATGTGAACAAAATTGCCATTTTTACAGACTTTTTCTCCTACTCAGAAGCTTCTATTTCGACCAATTTCAGGCATTAAAATGACTCTAAACACACTTATTTTAGTTCCAAAAGTGATAATTCACATGCAATAGTCATTTACAGTCAAAAAATTAAACATAAAAAAATTACCATTTCTGACCATCTGGAGAAATTTCGACAGGTCACTGGGTCATCGTTTTTCATCAGAAAATTGATTTTTTGGACTGTAGAATAATTGATTAAAAGTGTCATTTGGATTGTGCCTCATGTTGAATAACTACTTTTTAAAGCTTCAATGTGACCAAAATTACTATTTTTACACACTTTTTCTCCTACTTAGAAGCTTCTATTTTGACCAATTTCAGGCATTAAAATGACTCTAAACACACTTCTTTCAGTTCCAAGATTTCTAATTCACATGCAATAGTCATTTACAGTCAATAAATTAAACAATAAAAAATTACCATTTCTGACTGTCTGGAGAAAGTTCGACAGGTCACGGGGTCATCGTTTTTCATCAGAAAATTGATTTTTTGGACTGTAGAAAAATTGATTCAAAATGTCATTTGGATTGTGTCTCATGTTGAATAACCGTTTTAAAGCCTCAATGTGACCAAAATTGCCATTTTTACTGACTTTTTCTCCTACTCAGAAGCTTCTATTTCGACCAATTTCAGGCATTAAAATGACTCTAAACACACTTATTTTAGTTCCAAAAGTGATAATTCACATGCAATAGTCATTTACAGTAAAAAAATTAAACATTAAAAAATGACAATTTCTGACAATCTGGAGTAAGTTCGACAGGTCACGGGTCATCGTTTTTCATCAGACAATTCATTTTTGGACTGTAGAAAAATTGATTCGAAAACTCATTTGGATTGTGCCTCATGTTGAATAACTACTTTTTAAAGCCTCAATGTGACCAAAATTGCCATTTTTACAGACTTTTTCTCCTACTCAGAAGCTTCTATTTCGACCAATTTCAGGCATTAAAATGACTCTAAACACGCTTATTTTAGTTCCAAAAGTGATAATTCACATGCAATAGTCATTTACAGTCAATAAATTAAACAATAAAAAATTACCATTTCTGACCATCTGCAGGAAGTTCGACAGGTCACGGGTAATCGTTTTTCATCAGAAAATTGATTTTTTGGACTGTAGAAAAATTGATTCGAAAACCCATTTGGATTGTGCCTCATGTTGAATAACTACTTTTTAAAGCCTCAATGTGACCAAAATTGAAATTTTTACAGACTTTTTCTCCTACTCAGAAGCTTCTATTTCGACCAATTTCAGGCATTAAAATGACTCTAAACACACTTATTTTAGTTCCAAAAGTGATAATTCACATGCAATAGTCATTTACAGTCAATAAATTAAACAATAAAAAATTACCATTTCTGACCGTCTGGAGAAAGTTCGACAGGGCACGGGTCATCGTTTTTCATCAGGAAATTGATTTGTTGGACCGTAGAAAAATTGATTCAAAATGTCATTTGGATTGTGCCTCATGTTGAATAACTACTTTTTAAAGCCTCAATGTGACCAAAATTGCCATTTTTACAGACTTTTTCTCCTACTCAGAAGCTTCTATTTCGACCAATTTCAGGCATTAAAATGACTCTAAACACACTTATTTTAGTTCCAAAAGTGATAATTCACATGCAATAGTCATTTACAGTCAAAAAATTAAACATAAAAAAATTACCATTTCTGACCATCTGGAGAAATTTTGACAGGTCACGGGTCAACGTTTTTCATCAGAAAATTGATTTTTTGGACTGTAGAAAAATTGATTCAAAATGTAATTTGGATTGTGCCTCATGTTGAATAACTACTTTTTAAAGCCTCAATGTGACCAAAATTGCCATTTTTACAGACTTTTTCTCCTACTCAGAAGCTTCTATTTCGACCAATTTCAGGCATTAAAATGACTCTAAACACACTTATTTTAGTTCCAAAAGTGATAATTCACATGCAATAGTCATTTACAGTCAACAAATTAAACATAAAAAAATTACCATTTCTGACCATCTGGAGAAATTTCGACAGGTCACTGGGTCATCGTTTTTCATCAGAAAATTGATTTTTTGGACTGTAGAATAATTGATTAAAAGTGTCATTTGGATTGTGCCTCATGTTGAATAACTACTTTTTAAAGCTTCAATGTGACCAAAATTACTATTTTTACACACTTTTTCTCCTACTTAGAAGCTTCTATTTTGACCAATTTCAGGCATTAAAATGACTCTAAACACACTTATTTCAGTTACAAGATTTCTAATTCACATGCAATAGTCATTTACAGTCAATAAATTAAACAATAAAAAATTACCATTTCTGACCGTCTGGAGAAAGTTCGACAGGTCACGGGGTCATCGTTTTTCATCAGAAAATTGATTTTTTGGACTGTAGAAAAATTGATTCAAAATGTCATTTGGATTGTGCCTCATGTTGAATTACCTTTTTAAAGCCTCAATGTGACCAAAATTGCCATTTTTACTGACTTTTTCTCCTACTCAGAAGCTTCTATTTCGACCAATTTCAGGCATTAAAATGACTCTAAACACACTTATTTTAGTTCCAAAAGTGGTAATTCACATGCAATAGTCATTTACAGTCAAAAAATGAAACATTAAAAAATTACAATTTCTGACAATCTGGAGTAAGTTCGACAGGTCACGGGTCATCGTTTTTCATCAGACAATTAATTTTTTGGACTGTAGAAAAATTGATTCGAAAACCCATTTGGATTGTGCCTCATGTTGAATAACTACTTTTTAAAGCCTCAATGTGACCAAAATTGAAATTTTTACAGACTTTTTCTCCTACTCAGAAGCTTCTATTTCGACCAATTTCAGGCATTAAAATGACTCTAAACACGCTATTTTAGTTCCAAAAGTGATAATTCACATGCAATAGTCATTTACAGTCAATAAATTAAACAATAAAAAATTACCATTTCTGACCGCCTGGAGAAAGTTCGACAGGGCACGGGTCATCGTTTTTCATCAGGAAATTGATTTGTTGGACCGTAGAAAAATTGATTCAAAATGTCATTTGGATTGTGCCTCATGTTGAATAACTACTTTTTAAAGCCTCAATGTGACCAAAATTGCCATTTTTACAGACTTTTTCTCCTACTCAGAAGCTTCTATTTCGACCGATTTCACGCATTAAAATGACTCTAAACACACTTATTTTAGTTCCAAAAGTGATAATTCACATGCAATAGTCATTTACAGTCAAAAAATTAAACATAAAAAAATTACCATTTCTGACCATCTGGAGAAATTTTGACAGGTCACGGGTCAACGTTTTTCATCCGAAAATTGATTTTTTGGACTGTAGAAAAATTGATTCAAAATGTAATTTGGATTGTGCCTCATGTTGAATAACTACTTTTTAAAGCCTCAATGTGACCAAAATTGCCATTTTTACAGACTTTTTCTCCTACTCAGAAGCTTCTATTTCGACCAATTTCAGGCATTAAAATGACTCTAAACACACTTATTTTAGTTCCAAAAGCGATAATTCACATGCAATAGTCATTTACAGTCAAAAAATTAAACATAAAAAAATTACCATTTCTGACCATCTGGAGAAATTTTGACAGGTCACGGGTCAACGTTTTTCATCAGAAAATTGATTTTTTGGACTGTAGAAAAATTGATTAAAAGTGTCATTTGGATTGTGCCTCATGTTGAATAACTACTTTTTAAAGCTTCAATGTGACCAAAATTACTATTTTTGCACACTTTTTCTCCTACTTAGAAGCTTCTATTTTGACCAATTTCAGGCATTAAAATGACTCTAAACACACTTATTTCAGTTACAAGATTTCAATTCACATGCAATAGTCATTTACAGTCAATAAATTAAACAATAAAAAATTACCATTTCTGACCGTCTGGAGAAAGTTCGACAGGTCACGGGGTCATCGTTTTTCATCAGAAAATTGATTTTTTGGACTGTAGAAAAATTGATTCAAAATGTCATTTGGATTGTGCCTCATGTTGAATTACCTTTTTAAAGCCTCAATGTGACCAAAATTGCCATTTTTACTGACTTTTTCTCCTACTCAGAAGCTTCTATTTCGACCAATTTCAGGCATTAAAATGACTCTAAACACACTTATTTTAGTTCCAAAAGTGGTAATTCACATGCAATAGTCATTTACAGTCAAAAAATGAAACATTAAAAAATGACAATTTCTGACAATCTGGAGTAAGTTCGACAGGTCACGGGTCATCGTTTTTCATCAGACAATTAATTTTTTGGACTGTAGAAAAATTGATTCGAAAACCCATTTGGATTGTGCCTCATGTTGAATAACTACTTTTTAAAGCCTCAATGTGACCAAAATTGAAATTTTTACAGACTTTTTCTCCTACTCAGAAGCTTCTATTTCGACCAATTTCAGGCATTAAAATGACTCTAAACACGCTTATTTTAGTTCCAAAAGTGATAATTCACATGCAATAGTCATTTACAGTCAATAAATTAAACAATAAAAAATTACCATTTCTGACCGCCTGGAGAAAGTTCGACAGGGCACGGGTCATCGTTTTTCATCAGGAAATTGATTTGTTGGACCGTAGAAAAATTGATTCAAAATGTCATTTGGATTGTGCCTCATGTTGAATAACTACTTTTTAAAGCCTCAATGTGACCAAAATTGCCATTTTTACAGACTTTTTCTCCTACTCAGAAGCTTCTATTTCGACCGATTTCACGCATTAAAATGACTCTAAACACACTTATTTTAGTTCCAAAAGTGATAATTCACATGCAATAGTCATTTACAGTCAAAAAATTAAACATAAAAAAATTACCATTTCTGACCATCTGGAGAAATTTTGACAGGTCACGGGTCAACGTTTTTCATCAGAAAATTGATTTTTTGGACTGTAGAAAAATTGATTCAAAATGTAATTTGGATTGTGCCTCATGTTGAATAACTACTTTTTAAAGCCTCAATGTGACCAAAATTGCCATTTTTACAGACTTTTTCTCCTACTCAGAAGCTTCTATTTCGACCAATTTCAGGCATTAAAATGACTCTAAACACACTTATTTTAGTTCCAAAAGTGATAATTCACATGCAATAGTCATTTACAGTCAAAAAATTAAACATAAAAAAATTACCATTTCTGACCATCTGGAGAAATTTCGACAGGTCACTGGGTCATCGTTTTTCATCAGAAAATTGATTTTTTGGACTGTAGAATAATTGATTAAAAGTGTCATTTGGATTGTGCCTCATGTTGAATAACTACTTTTTAAAGCTTCAATGTGACCAAAATTACTATTTTTACACACTTTTTCTCCTACTTAGAAGCTTCTATTTTGACCAATTTCAGGCATTAAAATGACTCTAAACACACTTATTTCAGTTACAAGATTTCTAATTCACATGCAATAGTCATTTACAGTCAATAAATTAAACAATAAAAAATTACCATTTCTGACCGTCTGGAGAAAGTTCGACAGGTCACGGG
Organism: Triturus cristatus; assembly: GCF_964204655.1. Classification (NCBI taxonomy): domain Eukaryota; kingdom Metazoa; phylum Chordata; class Amphibia; order Caudata; family Salamandridae; genus Triturus; species Triturus cristatus. The sequence goes on from NC_140592.1 coordinate 467,380,335, forward strand.
GTCATCGTTTTTCATCAGAAAATTGATTTTTTGGACTGTAGAAAAATTGATTCAAAATGTCATTTGGATTGTGCCTCATGTTGAATTACCTTTTTAAAGCCTCAATGTGACCAAAATTGCCATTTTTACTGACTTTTTCTCCTACTCAGAAGCTTCTATTTCGACCAATTTCAGGCATTAAAATGACTCTAAACACACTTATTTTAGTTCCAAAAGTGGTAATTCACATGCAATAGTCATTTACAGTCAAAAAATGAAACATTAAAAAATGACAATTTCTGACAATCTGGAGTAAGTTCGACAGGTCACGGGTCATCGTTTTTCATCAGACAATTAATTTTTTGGACTGTAGAAAAATTGATTCGAAAACCCATTTGGATTGTGCCTCATGTTGAATAACTACTTTTTAAAGCCTCAATGTGACCAAAATTGAAATTTTTACAGACTTTTTCTCCTACTCAGAAGCTTCTATTTCGACCAATTTCAGGCATTAAAATGACTCTAAACACGCTATTTTAGTTCCAAAAGTGATAATTCACATGCAATAGTCATTTACAGTCAATAAATTAAACAATAAAAAATTACCATTTCTGACCGCCTGGAGAAAGTTCGACAGGGCACGGGTCATCGTTTTTCATCAGGAAATTGATTTGTTGGACCGTAGAAAAATTGATTCAAAATGTCATTTGGATTGTGCCTCATGTTGAATAACTACTTTTTAAAGCCTCAATGTGACCAAAATTGCCATTTTTACAGACTTTTTCTCCTACTCAGAAGCTTCTATTTCGACCGATTTCACGCATTAAAATGACTCTAAACACACTTATTTTAGTTCCAAAAGTGATAATTCACATGCAATAGTCATTTACAGTCAAAAAATTAAACATAAAAAAATTACCATTTCTGACCATCTGGAGAAATTTTGACAGGTCACGGGTCAACGTTTTTCATCCGAAAATTGATTTTTTGGACTGTAGAAAAATTGATTCAAAATGTAATTTGGATTGTGCCTCATGTTGAATAACTACTTTTTAAAGCCTCAATGTGACCAAAATTGCCATTTTTACAGACTTTTTCTCCTACTCAGAAGCTTCTATTTCGACCAATTTCAGGCATTAAAATGACTCTAAACACACTTATTTTAGTTCCAAAAGCGATAATTCACATGCAATAGTCATTTACAGTCAAAAAATTAAACATAAAAAAATTACCATTTCTGACCATCTGGAGAAATTTTGACAGGTCACGGGTCAACGTTTTTCATCAGAAAATTGATTTTTTGGACTGTAGAAAAATTGATTAAAAGTGTCATTTGGATTGTGCCTCATGTTGAATAACTACTTTTTAAAGCTTCAATGTGACCAAAATTACTATTTTTGCACACTTTTTCTCCTACTTAGAAGCTTCTATTTTGACCAATTTCAGGCATTAAAATGACTCTAAACACACTTATTTCAGTTACAAGATTTCAATTCACATGCAATAGTCATTTACAGTCAATAAATTAAACAATAAAAAATTACCATTTCTGACCGTCTGGAGAAAGTTCGACAGGTCACGGGGTCATCGTTTTTCATCAGAAAATTGATTTTTTGGACTGTAGAAAAATTGATTCAAAATGTCATTTGGATTGTGCCTCATGTTGAATTACCTTTTTAAAGCCTCAATGTGACCAAAATTGCCATTTTTACTGACTTTTTCTCCTACTCAGAAGCTTCTATTTCGACCAATTTCAGGCATTAAAATGACTCTAAACACACTTATTTTAGTTCCAAAAGTGGTAATTCACATGCAATAGTCATTTACAGTCAAAAAATGAAACATTAAAAAATGACAATTTCTGACAATCTGGAGTAAGTTCGACAGGTCACGGGTCATCGTTTTTCATCAGACAATTAATTTTTTGGACTGTAGAAAAATTGATTCGAAAACCCATTTGGATTGTGCCTCATGTTGAATAACTACTTTTTAAAGCCTCAATGTGACCAAAATTGAAATTTTTACAGACTTTTTCTTCTACTCAGAAGCTTCTATTTCGACCAATTTCAGGCATTAAAATGACTCTAAACACGCTTATTTTAGTTCCAAAAGTGATAATTCACATGCAATAGTCATTTACAGTCAATAAATTAAACAATAAAAAATTACCATTTCTGACCGCCTGGAGAAAGTTCGACAGGGCACGGGTCATCGTTTTTCATCAGGAAATTGATTTGTTGGACCGTAGAAAAATTGATTCAAAATGTCATTTGGATTGTGCCTCATGTTGAATAACTACTTTTTAAAGCCTCAATGTGACCAAAATTGCCATTTTTACAGACTTTTTCTCCTACTCAGAAGCTTCTATTTCGACCGATTTCACGCATTAAAATGACTCTAAACACACTTATTTTAGTTCCAAAAGTGATAATTCACATGCAATAGTCATTTACAGTCAAAAAATTAAACATAAAAAAATTACCATTTCTGACCATCTGGAGAAATTTTGACAGGTCACGGGTCAACGTTTTTCATCAGAAAATTGATTTTTTGGACTGTAGAAAAATTGATTCAAAATGTAATTTGGATTGTGCCTCATGTTGAATAACTACTTTTTAAAGCCTCAATGTGACCAAAATTGCCATTTTTACAGACTTTTTCTCCTACTCAGAAGCTTCTATTTCGACCAATTTCAGGCATTAAAATGACTCTAAACACACTTATTTTAGTTCCAAAAGTGATAATTCACATGCAATAGTCATTTACAGTCAAAAAATTAAACATAAAAAAATTACCATTTCTGACCATCTGGAGAAATTTCGACAGGTCACTGGGTCATCGTTTTTCATCAGAAAATTGATTTTTTGGACTGTAGAATAATTGATTAAAAGTGTCATTTGGATTGTGCCTCATGTTGAATAACTACTTTTTAAAGCTTCAATGTGACCAAAATTACTATTTTTACACACTTTTTCTCCTACTTAGAAGCTTCTATTTTGACCAATTTCAGGCATTAAAATGACTCTAAACACACTTCTTTCAGTTCCAAGATTTCTAATTCACATGCAATAGTCATTTACAGTCAATAAATTAAACAATAAAAAATTACCATTTCTGACTGTCTGGAGAAAGTTCGACAGGTCACGGGGTCATCGTTTTTCATCAGAAAATTGATTTTTTGGACTGTAGAAAAATTGATTCAAAATGTCATTTGGATTGTGTCTCATGTTGAATAACCGTTTTAAAGCCTCAATGTGACCAAAATTGCCATTTTTACTGACTTTTTCTCCTACTCAGAAGCTTCTATTTCGACCAATTTCAGGCATTAAAATGACTCTAAACACACTTATTTTAGTTCCAAAAGTGATAATTCACATGCAATAGTCATTTACAGTAAAAAATTAAACATTAAAAAATGACAATTTCTGACAATCTGGAGTAAGTTCGACAGGTCACGGGTCATCGTTTTTCATCAGACAATTCATTTTTGGACTGTAGAAAAATTGATTCGAAAACTCATTTGGATTGTGCCTCATGTTGAATAACTACTTTTTAAAGCCTCAATGTGACCAAAATTGCCATTTTTACAGACTTTTTCTCCTACTCAGAAGCTTCTATTTCGACCAATTTCAGGCATTAAAATGACTCTAAACACGCTTATTTTAGTTCCAAAAGTGATAATTCACATGCAATAGTCATTTACAGTCAATAAATTAAACAATAAAAAATTACCATTTCTGACCATCTGCAGGAAGTTCGACAGGTCACGGGTAATCGTTTTTCATCAGAAAATTGATTTTTTGGACTGTAGAAAAATTGATTCGAAAACCCATTTGGATTGTGCCTCATGTTGAATAACTACTTTTTAAAGCCTCAATGTGACCAAAATTGAAATTTTTACAGACTTTTTCTCCTACTCAGAAGCTTCTATTTCGACCAATTTCAGGCATTAAAATGACTCTAAACACACTTATTTTAGTTCCAAAAGTGATAATTCACATGCAATAGTCATTTACAGTCAATAAATTAAACAATAAAAAATTACCATTTCTGACCGTCTGGAGAAAGTTCGACAGGGCACGGGTCATCGTTTTTCATCAGGAAATTGATTTGTTGGACCGTAGAAAAATTGATTCAAAATGTCATTTGGATTGTGCCTCATGTTGAATAACTACTTTTTAAAGCCTCAATGTGACCAAAATTGCCATTTTTACAGACTTTTTCTCCTACTCAGAAGCTTCTATTTCGACCAATTTCAGGCATTAAAATGACTCTAAACACACTTATTTTAGTTCCAAAAGTGATAATTCACATGCAATAGTCATTTACAGTCAAAAAATTAAACATAAAAAAATTACCATTTCTGACCATCTGGAGAAATTTTGACAGGTCACGGGTCAACGTTTTTCATCAGAAAATTGATTTTTTGGACTGTAGAAAAATTGATTCAAAATGTAATTTGGATTGTGCCTCATGTTGAATAACTACTTTTTAAAGCCTCAATGTGACCAAAATTGCCATTTTTACAGACTTTTTCTCCTACTCAGAAGCTTCTATTTCGACCAATTTCAGGCATTAAAATGACTCTAAACACACTTATTTTAGTTCCAAAAGTGATAATTCACATGCAATAGTCATTTACAGTCAAAAAATTAAACATAAAAAAATTACCATTTCTGACCATCTGGAGAAATTTCGACAGGTCACTGGGTCATCGTTTTTCATCAGAAAATTGATTTTTTGGACTGTAGAATAATTGATTAAAAGTGTCATTTGGATTGTGCCTCATGTTGAATAACTACTTTTTAAAGCTTCAATGTGACCAAAATTACTATTTTTACACACTTTTTCTCCTACTTAGAAGCTTCTATTTTGACCAATTTCAGGCATTAAAATGACTCTAAACACACTTATTTCAGTTACAAGATTTCTAATTCACATGCAATAGTCATTTACAGTCAATAAATTAAACAATAAAAAATTACCATTTCTGACCGTCTGGAGAAAGTTCGACAGGTCACGGGGTCATCGTTTTTCATCAGAAAATTGATTTTTTGGACTGTAGAAAAATTGATTCAAAATGTCATTTGGATTGTGCCTCATGTTGAATTACCTTTTTAAAGCCTCAATGTGACCAAAATTGCCATTTTTACTGACTTTTTCTCCTACTCAGAAGCTTCTATTTCGACCAATTTCAGGCATTAAAATGACTCTAAACACACTTATTTTAGTTCCAAAAGTGGTAATTCACATGCAATAGTCATTTACAGTCAAAAAATGAAACATTAAAAAATGACAATTTCTGACAATCTGGAGTAAGTTCGACAGGTCACGGGTCATCGTTTTTCATCAGACAATTAATTTTTTGGACTGTAGAAAAATTGATTCGAAAACCCATTTGGATTGTGCCTCATGTTGAATAACTACTTTTTAAAGCCTCAATGTGACCAAAATTGAAATTTTTACAGACTTTTTCTCCTACTCAGAAGCTTCTATTTCGACCAATTTCAGGCATTAAAATGACTCTAAACACGCTATTTTAGTTCCAAAAGTGATAATTCACATGCAATAGTCATTTACAGTCAATAAATTAAACAATAAAAAATTACCATTTCTGACCGCCTGGAGAAAGTTCGACAGGGCACGGGTCATCGTTTTTCATCAGGAAATTGATTTGTTGGACCGTAGAAAAATTGATTCAAAATGTCATTTGGATTGTGCCTCATGTTGAATAACTACTTTTTAAAGCCTCAATGTGACCAAAATTGCCATTTTTACAGACTTTTTCTCCTACTCAGAGCTTCTATTTCGACCGATTTCACGCATTAAAATGACTCTAAACACACTTATTTTAGTTCCAAAAGTGATAATTCACATGCAATAGTCATTTACAGTCAAAAAATTAAACATAAAAAAATTACCATTTCTGACCATCTGGAGAAATTTTGACAGGTCACGGGTCAACGTTTTTCATCCGAAAATTGATTTTTTGGACTGTAGAAAAATTGATTCAAAATGTAATTTGGATTGTGCCTCATGTTGAATAACTACTTTTTAAAGCCTCAATGTGACCAAAATTGCCATTTTTACAGACTTTTTCTCCTACTCAGAAGCTTCTATTTCGACCAATTTCAGGCATTAAAATGACTCTAAACACACTTATTTTAGTTCCAAAAGCGATAATTCACATGCAATAGTCATTTACAGTCAAAAAATTAAACATAAAAAAATTACCATTTCTGACCATCTGGAGAAATTTTGACAGGTCACGGGTCAACGTTTTTCATCAGAAAATTGATTTTTTGGACTGTAGAAAAATTGATTAAAAGTGTCATTTGGATTGTGCCTCATGTTGAATAACTACTTTTTAAAGCTTCAATGTGACCAAAATTACTATTTTTGCACACTTTTTCTCCTACTTAGAAGCTTCTATTTTGACCAATTTCAGGCATTAAAATGACTCTAAACACACTTATTTCAGTTACAAGATTTCAATTCACATGCAATAGTCATTTACAGTCAATAAATTAAACAATAAAAAATTACCATTTCTGACCGTCTGGAGAAAGTTCGACAGGTCACGGGGTCATCGTTTTTCATCAGAAAATTGATTTTTTGGACTGTAGAAAAATTGATTCAAAATGTCATTTGGATTGTGCCTCATGTTGAATTACCTTTTTAAAGCCTCAATGTGACCAAAATTGCCATTTTTACTGACTTTTTCTCCTACTCAGAAGCTTCTATTTCGACCAATTTCAGGCATTAAAATGACTCTAAACACACTTATTTTAGTTCCAAAAGTGGTAATTCACATGCAATAGTCATTTACAGTCAAAAAATGAAACATTAAAAAATGACAATTTCTGACAATCTGGAGTAAGTTCGACAGGTCACGGGTCATCGTTTTTCATCAGACAATTAATTTTTTGGACTGTAGAAAAATTGATTCGAAAACCCATTTGGATTGTGCCTCATGTTGAATAACTACTTTTTAAAGCCTCAATGTGACCAAAATTGAAATTTTTACAGACTTTTTCTCCTACTCAGAAGCTTCTATTTCGACCAATTTCAGGCATTAAAATGACTCTAAACACGCTTATTTTAGTTCCAAAAGTGATAATTCACATGCAATAGTCATTTACAGTCAATAAATTAAACAATAAAAAATTACCATTTCTGACCGCCTGGAGAAAGTTCGACAGGGCACGGGTCATCGTTTTTCATCAGGAAATTGATTTGTTGGACCGTAGAAAAATTGATTCAAAATGTCATTTGGATTGTGCCTCATGTTGAATAACTACTTTTTAAAGCCTCAATGTGACCAAAATTGCCATTTTTACAGACTTTTTCTCCTACTCAGAAGCTTCTATTTCGACCGATTTCACGCATTAAAATGACTCTAAACACACTTATTTTAGTTCCAAAAGTGATAATTCACATGCAATAGTCATTTACAGTCAAAAAATTAAACATAAAAAAATTACCATTTCTGACCATCTGGAGAAATTTTGACAGGTCACGGGTCAACGTTTTTCATCAGAAAATTGATTTTTTGGACTGTAGAAAAATTGATTCAAAATGTAATTTGGATTGTGCCTCATGTTGAATAACTACTTTTTAAAGCCTCAATGTGACCAAAATTGCCATTTTTACAGACTTTTTCTCCTACTCAGAAGCTTCTATTTCGACCAATTTCAGGCATTAAAATGACTCTAAACACACTTATTTTAGTTCCAAAAGTGATAATTCACATGCAATAGTCATTTACAGTCAAAAAATTAAACATAAAAAAATTACCATTTCTGACCATCTGGAGAAATTTCGACAGGTCACTGGGTCATCGTTTTTCATCAGAAAATTGATTTTTTGGACTGTAGAATAATTGATTAAAAGTGTCATTTGGATTGTGCCTCATGTTGAATAACTACTTTTTAAAGCTTCAATGTGACCAAAATTACTATTTTTACACACTTTTTCTCCTACTTAGAAGCTTCTATTTTGACCAATTTCAGGCATTAAAATGACTCTAAACACACTTATTTCAGTTACAAGATTTCTAATTCACATGCAATAGTCATTTACAGTCAATAAATTAAACAATAAAAAATTACCATTTCTGACCGTCTGGAGAAAGTTCGACAGGTCACGGGGTCATCGTTTTTCATCAGAAAATTGATTTTTTGGACTGTAGAAAAATTGATTCAAAATGTCATTTGGATTGTGCCTCATGTTGAATTACCTTTTTAAAGCCTCAATGTGACCAAAATTGCCATTTTTACTGACTTTTTCTCCTACTCAGAAGCTTCTATTTCGACCAATTTCAGGCATTAAAATGACTCTAAACACACTTATTTTAGTTCCAAAAGTGGTAATTCACATGCAATAGTCATTTACAGTCAAAAAATGAAACATTAAAAAAAGACAATTTCTGACAATCTGGAGTAAGTTCGACAGGTCACGGGTCATCGTTTTTCATCAGACAATTAATTTTTTGGACTGTAGAAAAATTGATTCGAAAACCCATTTGGATTGTGCCTCATGTTGAATAACTACTTTTTAAAGCCTCAATGTGACCAAAATTGAAATTTTTACAGACTTTTTCTCCTACTCAGAAGCTTCTATTTCGACCAATTTCAGGCATTAAAATGACTCTAAACACGCTATTTTAGTTCCAAAAGTGATAATTCACATGCAATAGTCATTTACAGTCAATAAATTAAACAATAAAAAATTACCATTTCTGACCGCCTGGAGAAAGTTCGACAGGGCACGGGTCATCGTTTTTCATCAGGAAATTGATTTGTTGGACCGTAGAAAAATTGATTCAAAATGTCATTTGGATTGTGCCTCATGTTGAATAACTACTTTTTAAAGCCTCAATGTGACCAAAATTGCCATTTTTACAGACTTTTTCTCCTACTCAGAAGCTTCTATTTCGACCGATTTCACGCATTAAAATGACTCTAAACACACTTATTTTAGTTCCAAAAGTGATAATTCACATGCAATAGTCATTTACAGTCAAAAAATTAAACATAAAAAAATTACCATTTCTGACCATCTGGAGAAATTTTGACAGGTCACGGGTCAACGTTTTTCATCCGAAAATTGATTTTTTGGACTGTAGAAAAATTGATTCAAAATGTAATTTGGATTGTGCCTCATGTTGAATAACTACTTTTTAAAGCCTCAATGTGACCAAAATTGCCATTTTTACAGACTTTTTCTCCTACTCAGAAGCTTCTATTTCGACCAATTTCAGGCATTAAAATGACTCTAAACACACTTATTTTAGTTCCAAAAGTGATAATTCACATGCAATAGTCATTTACAGTCAAAAAATTAAACATAAAAAAATTACCATTTCTGACCATCTGAAGAAATTTTGACAGGTCATGGGTCAACGTTTTTCATCAGAAAATTGATTTTTTGGACTGTAGAAAAATTGATTCAAAATGTAATTTGGATTGTGCCTCATGTTGAATAACTACTTTTTAAAGCCTCAATGTGACCAAAATTGCCATTTTTACAGACTTTTTCTCCTACTCAGAAGCTTCTATTTCGACCAATTTCAGGCATTAAAATGACTCTAAACACGCTTATTTTAGTTCCAAAAGTGATAATTCACATGCAATAGTCATTTACAGTCAATAAATTAAACAATAAAAAATTACCATTTCTGACCATCTGCAGGAAGTTCGACAGGTCACGGGTAATCGTTTTTCATCAGAAAATTGATTTTTTGGACTGTAGAAAAATTGATTCAAAATGTCATGTGGATTGTGCCTCATGTTGAATTACCTTTTTAAAGCCTCAATGTGACCAAAATTGCCATTTTTACTGACTTTTTCTCCTACTCAGAAGCTTCTATTTCGACCAATTTCAGGCATTAAAATGACTCTAAACACACTTATTTTAGTTCCAAAAGTGGTAATTCACATGCAATAGTCATTTACAGTCAAAAAATGAAACATTAAAAAATGACAATTTCTGACAATCTGGAGTAAGTTCGACAGGTCACGGGTCATCGTTTTTCATCAGACAATTAATTTTTTGGACTGTAGAAAAATTGATTCGAAAACCCATTTGGATTGTGCCTCATGTTGAATAACTACTTTTTAAAGCCTCAATGTGACCAAAATTGAAATTTTTACAGACTTTTTCTCCTACTCAGAAGCTTCTATTTCGACCAATTTCAGGCATTAAAATGACTCTAAACACACTTATTTTAGTTCCAAAAGTGATAATTCACATGCAATAGTCATTTACAGTCAATAAATTAAACAATAAAAAATTACCATTTCTGACCGTCTGGAGAAAGTTCGACAGGGCACGGGTCATCGTTTTTCATCAGGAAATTGATTTGTTGGACCGTAGAAAAATTGATTCAAAATGTCATTTGGATTGTGCCTCATGTTGAATAACTACTTTTTAAAGCCTCAATGTGACCAAAATTGCCATTTTTACAGACTTTTTCTCCTACTCAGAACCTTCTATTTCGACCAATTTCAGGCATTAAAATGACTCTAAACACACTTATTTTAGTTCCAAAAGTGATAATTCACATGCAATAGTCATTTACAGTCAAAAAATTAAACATAAAAAAATTACCATTTCTGACCATCTGGAGAAATTTTGACAGGTCACGGGTCAACGTTTTTCATCCGAAAATTGATTTTTTGGACTGTAGAAAAATTGATTCAAAATGTAATTTGGATTGTGCCTCATGTTGAATAACTACTTTTTAAAGCCTCAATGTGACCAAAATTGCCATTTTTACAGACTTTTTCTCCTACTCAGAAGCTTCTATTTCGACCAATTTCAGGCATTAAAATGACTCTAAACACACTTATTTTAGTTCCAAAAGCGATAATTCACATGCAATAGTCATTTACAGTCAAAAAATTAAACATAAAAAAATTACCATTTCTGACCATCTGGAGAAATTTTGACAGGTCACGGGTCAACGTTTTTCATCAGAAAATTGATTTTTTGGACTGTAGAAAAATTGATTAAAAGTGTCATTTGGATTGTGCCTCATGTTGAATAACTACTTTTTAAAGCTTCAATGTGACCAAAATTACTATTTTTGCACACTTTTTCTCCTACTTAGAAGCTTCTATTTTGACCAATTTCAGGCATTAAAATGACTCTAAACACACTTATTTCAGTTACAAGATTTCAATTCACATGCAATAGTCATTTACAGTCAATAAATTAAACAATAAAAAATTACCATTTCTGACCGTCTGGAGAAAGTTCGACAGGTCACGGGGTCATCGTTTTTCATCAGAAAATTGATTTTTTGGACTGTAGAAAAATTGATTCAAAATGTCATTTGGATTGTGCCTCATGTTGAATTACCTTTTTAAAGCCTCAATGTGACCAAAATTGCCATTTTTACTGACTTTTTCTCCTACTCAGAAGCTTCTATTTCGACCAATTTCAGGCATTAAAATGACTCTAAACACACTTATTTTAGTTCCAAAAGTGGTAATTCACATGCAATAGTCATTTACAGTCAAAAAATGAAACATTAAAAAATGACAATTTCTGACAATCTGGAGTAAGTTCGACAGGTCACGGGTCATCGTTTTTCATCAGACAATTAATTTTTTGGACTGTAGAAAAATTGATTCGAAAACCCATTTGGATTGTGCCTCATGTTGAATAACTACTTTTTAAAGCCTCAATGTGACCAAAATTGAAATTTTTACAGACTTTTTCTCCTACTCAGAAGCTTCTATTTCGACCAATTTCAGGCATTAAAATGACTCTAAACACGCTTATTTTAGTTCCAAAAGTGATAATTCACATGCAATAGTCATTTACAGTCAATAAATTAAACAATAAAAAATTACCATTTCTGACCGCCTGGAGAAAGTTCGACAGGGCACGGGTCATCGTTTTTCATCAGGAAATTGATTTGTTGGACCATAGAAAAATTGATTCAAAATGTCATTTGGATTGTGCCTCATGTTGAATAACTACTTTTTAAAGCCTCAATGTGACCAAAATTGCCATTTTTACAGACTTTTTCTCCTACTCAGAAGCTTCTATTTCGACCGATTTCACGCATTAAAATGACTCTAAACACACTTATTTTAGTTCCAAAAGTGATAATTCACATGCAATAGTCATTTACAGTCAAAAAATTAAACATAAAAAAATTACCATTTCTGACCATCTGGAGAAATTTTGACAGGTCACGGGTCAACGTTTTTCATCAGAAAATTGATTTTTTGGACTGTAGAAAAATTGATTCAAAATGTAATTTGGATTGTGCCTCATGTTGAATAACTACTTTTTAAAGCCTCAATGTGACCAAAATTGCCATTTTTACAGACTTTTTCTCCTACTCAGAAGCTTCTATTTCGACCAATTTCAGGCATTAAAATGACTCTAAACACACTTATTTTAGTTCCAAAAGTGATAATTCACATGCAATAGTCATTTACAGTCAAAAAATTAAACATAAAAAAATTACCATTTCTGACCATCTGGAGAAATTTCGACAGGTCACTGGGTCATCGTTTTTCATCAGAAAATTGATTTTTTGGACTGTAGAATAATTGATTAAAAGTGTCATTTGGATTGTGCCTCATGTTGAATAACTACTTTTTAAAGCTTCAATGTGACCAAAATTACTATTTTTACACACTTTTTCTCCTACTTAGAAGCTTCTATTTTGACCAGTTCCAGGCATTAAAATGACTCTAAACACACTTCTTTCAGTTCCAAGATTTCTAATTCACATGCAATAGTCATTTACAGTCAATAAATTAAACAATAAAAAATTACCATTTCTGACTGTCTGGAGAAAGTTCGACAGGTCACGGGGTCATCGTTTTTCATCAGAAAATTGATTTTTTGGACTGTAGAAAAATTGATTCAAAATGTCATTTGGATTGTGTCTCATGTTGAATAACCGTTTTAAAGCCTCAATGTGACCAAAATTGCCATTTTTACTGACTTTTTCTCCTACTCAGAAGCTTCTATTTCGACCAATTTCAGGCATTAAAATGACTCTAAACACACTTATTTTAGTTCCAAAAGTGATAATTCACATGCAATAGTCATTTACAGTAAAAAAATTAAACATTAAAAAATGACAATTTCTGACAATCTGGAGTAAGTTCGACAGGTCACGGGTCATCGTTTTTCATCAGACAATTCATTTTTGGACTGTAGAAAAATTGATTCGAAAACTCATTTGGATTGTGCCTCATGTTGAATAACTACTTTTTAAAGCCTCAATGTGACCAAAATTGCCATTTTTACAGACTTTTTCTCCTACTCAGAAGCTTCTATTTCGACCAATTTCAGGCATTAAAATGACTCTAAACACGCTTATTTTAGTTCCAAAAGTGATAATTCACATGCAATAGTCATTTACAGTCAATAAATTAAACAATAAAAAATTACCATTTCTGACCATCTGCAGGAAGTTCGACAGGTCACGGGTAATCGTTTTTCATCAGAAAATTGATTTTTTGGACTGTAGAAAAATTGATTCAAAATGTCATTTGGATTGTGCCTCATGTTGAATTACCTTTTTAAAGCCTCAATGTGACCAAAATTGCCATTTTTACTGACTTTTTCTCCTACTCAGAAGCTTCTATTTCGACCAATTTCAGGCATTAAAATGACTCTAAACACACTTATTTTAGTTCCAAAAGTGGTAATTCACATGCAATAGTCATTTACAGTCAAAAAATGAAACATTAAAAAATGACAATTTCTGACAATCTGGAGTAAGTTCGACAGGTCACGGGTCATCGTTTTTCATCAGACAATTAATTTTTTGGACTGTAGAAAAATTGATTCGAAAACCCATTTGGATTGTGCCTCATGTTGAATAACTACTTTTTAAAGCCTCAATGTGACCAAAATTGAAATTTTTACAGACTTTTTCTCCTACTCAGAAGCTTCTATTTCGACCAATTTCAGGCATTAAAATGACTCTAAACACACTTATTTTAGTTCCAAAAGTGATAATTCACATGCAATAGTCATTTACAGTCAATAAATTAAACAATAAAAAATTACCATTTCTGACCGTCTGGAGAAAGTTCGACAGGGCACGGGTCATCGTTTTTCATCAGGAAATTGATTTGTTGGACCGTAGAAAAATTGATTCAAAATGTCATTTGGATTGTGCCTCATGTTGAATAACTACTTTTTAAAGCCTCAATGTGACCAAAATTGCCATTTTTACAGACTTTTTCTCCTACTCAGAAGCTTCTATTTCGACCAATTTCACGCATTAAAATGACTCTAAACACACTTATTTTAGTTCCAAAAGTGATAATTCACATGCAATAGTCATTTACAGTCAAAAAATTAAACATAAAAAAATTACCATTTCTGACCATCTGGAGAAATTTTGACAGGTCACGGGTCAACGTTTTTCATCCGAAAATTGATTTTTTGGACTGTAGAAAAATTGATTCAAAATGTAATTTGGATTGTGCCTCATGTTGAATAACTACTTTTTAAAGCCTCAATGTGACCAAAATTGCCATTTTTACAGACTTTTTCTCCTACTCAGAAGCTTCTATTTCGACCAATTTCAGGCATTAAAATGACTCTAAACACACTTATTTTAGTTCCAAAAGCGATAATTCACATGCAATAGTCATTTACAGTCAAAAAATTAAACATAAAAAAATTACCATTTCTGACCATCTGGAGAAATTTTGACAGGTCACGGGTCAACGTTTTTCATCAGAAAATTGATTTTTTGGACTGTAGAAAAATTGATTAAAAGTGTCATTTGGATTGTGCCTCATGTTGAATAACTACTTTTTAAAGCTTCAATGTGACCAAAATTACTATTTTTGCACACTTTTTCTCCTACTTAGAAGCTTCTATTTTGACCAATTTCAGGCATTAAAATGACTCTAAACACGCTTATTTTAGTTCCAAAAGTGATAATTCACATGCAATAGTCATTTACAGTCAATAAATTAAACAATAAAAAATTACCATTTCTGACCGTCTGGAGAAAGTTCGACAGGTCACGGGGTCATCGTTTTTCATCAGAAAATTGATTTTTTGGACTGTAGAAAAATTGATTCAAAATGTCATTTGGATTGTGCCTCATGTTGAATTACCTTTTTAAAGCCTCAATGTGACCAAAATTGCCATTTTTACTGACTTTTTCTCCTACTCAGAAGCTTCTATTTCGACCAATTTCAGGCATTAAAATGACTCTAAACACACTTATTTTAGTTCCAAAAGTGGTAATTCACATGCAATAGTCATTTACAGTCAAAAAATGAAACATTAAAAAATGACAATTTCTGACAATCTGGAGTAAGTTCGACAGGTCACGGGTCATCGTTTTTCATCAGACAATTAATTTTTTGGACTGTAGAAAAATTGATTCGAAAACCCATTTGGATTGTGCCTCATGTTGAATAACTACTTTTTAAAGCCTCAATGTGACCAAAATTGAAATTTTTACAGACTTTTTCTCCTACTCAGAAGCTTCTATTTCGACCAATTTCAGGCATTAAAATGACTCTAAACACGCTATTTTAGTTCCAAAAGTGATAATTCACATGCAATAGTCATTTACAGTCAATAAATTAAACAATAAAAAATTACCATTTCTGACCGCCTGGAGAAAGTTCGACAGGGCACGGGTCATCGTTTTTCATCAGGAAATTGATTTGTTGGACCGTAGAAAAATTGATTCAAAATGTCATTTGGATTGTGCCTCATGTTGAATAACTACTTTTTAAAGCCTCAATGTGACCAAAATTGCCATTTTTACAGACTTTTTCTCCTACTCAGAAGCTTCTATTTCGACCGATTTCACGCATTAAAATGACTCTAAACACACTTATTTTAGTTCCAAAAGTGATAATTCACATGCAATAGTCATTTACAGTCAAAAAATTAAACATAAAAAAATTACCATTTCTGACCATCTGGAGAAATTTTGACAGGTCACGGGTCAACGTTTTTCATCCGAAAATTGATTTTTTGGACTGTAGAAAAATTGATTCAAAATGTAATTTGGATTGTGCCTCATGTTGAATAACTACTTTTTAAAGCCTCAATGTGACCAAAATTGCCATTTTTACAGACTTTTTCTCCTACTCAGAAGCTTCTATTTCGACCAATTTCAGGCATTAAAATGACTCTAAACACACTTATTTTAGTTCCAAAAGCGATAATTCACATGCATAGTCATTTACAGTCAAAAAATTAAACATAAAAAAATTACCATTTCTGACCATCTGGAGAAATTTTGACAGGTCACGGGTCAACGTTTTTCATCAGAAAATTGATTTTTTGGACTGTAGAAAAATTGATTAAAAGTGTCATTTGGATTGTGCCTCATGTTGAATAACTACTTTTTAAAGCTTCAATGTGACCAAAATTACTATTTTTGCACACTTTTTCTCCTACTTAGAAGCTTCTATTTTGACCAATTTCAGGCATTAAAATGACTCTAAACACACTTATTTCAGTTACAAGATTTCAATTCACATGCAATAGTCATTTACAGTCAATAAATTAAACAATAAAAAATTACCATTTCTGACCGTCTGGAGAAAGTTCGACAGGTCACTGGGTCATCGTTTTTCATCAGAAAATTGATTTTTTGGACTGTAGAAAAATTGATTCAAAATGTCATTTGGATTGTGCCTCATGTTGAATTACCTTTTTAAAGCCTCAATGTGACCAAAATTGCCATTTTTACTGACTTTTTCTCCTACTCAGAAGCTTCTATTTCGACCAATTTCAGGCATTAAAATGACTCTAAACACACTTATTTTAGTTCCAAAAGTGGTAATTCACATGCAATAGTCATTTACAGTCAAAAAATGAAACATTAAAAAATGACAATTTCTGACAATCTGGAGTAAGTTCGACAGGTCACGGGTCATCGTTTTTCATCAGACAATTAATTTTTTGGACTGTAGAAAAATTGATTCGAAAACCCATTTGGATTGTGCCTCATGTTGAATAACTACTTTTTAAAGCCTCAATGTGACCAAAATTGAAATTTTTACAGACTTTTTCTCCTACTCAGAAGCTTCTATTTCGACCAATTTCAGGCATTAAAATGACTCTAAACACGCTATTTTAGTTCCAAAAGTGATAATTCACATGCAATAGTCATTTACAGTCAATAAATTAAACAATAAAAAATTACCATTTCTGACCGCCTGGAGAAAGTTCGACAGGGCACGGGTCATCGTTTTTCATCAGGAAATTGATTTGTTGGACCGTAGAAAAATTGATTCAAAATGTCATTTGGATTGTGCCTCATGTTGAATAACTACTTTTTAAAGCCTCAATGTGACCAAAATTGCCATTTTTACAGACTTTTTCTCCTACTCAGAAGCTTCTATTTCGACCGATTTCACGCATTAAAATGACTCTAAACACACTTATTTTAGTTCCAAAAGTGATAATTCACATGCAATAGTCATTTACAGTCAAAAAATTAAACATAAAAAAATTACCATTTCTGACCATCTGGAGAAATTTTGACAGGTCACGGGTCAACGTTTTTCATCCGAAAATTGATTTTTTGGACTGTAGAAAAATTGATTCAAAATGTAATTTGGATTGTGCCTCATGTTGAATAACTACTTTTTAAAGCCTCAATGTGACCAAAATTGCCATTTTTACAGACTTTTTCTCCTACTCAGAAGCTTCTATTTCGACCAATTTCAGGCATTAAAATGACTCTAAACACACTTATTTTAGTTCCAAAAGCGATAATTCACATGCAATAGTCATTTACAGTCAAAAAATTAAACATAAAAAAATTACCATTTCTGACCATCTGGAGAAATTTTGACAGGTCACGGGTCAACGTTTTTCATCAGAAAATTGATTTTTTGGACTGTAGAAAAATTGATTAAAAGTGTCATTTGGATTGTGCCTCATGTTGAATAACTACTTTTTAAAGCTTCAATGTGACCAAAATTACTATTTTTGCACACTTTTTCTCCTACTTAGAAGCTTCTATTTTGACCAATTTCAGGCATTAAAATGACTCTAAACACACTTATTTCAGTTACAAGATTTCAATTCACATGCAATAGTCATTTACAGTCAATAAATTAAACAATAAAAAATTACCATTTCTGACTGTCTGGAGAAAGTTCGACAGGTCACGGGGTCATCGTTTTTCATCAGAAAATTGATTTTTTGGACTGTAGAAAAATTGATTCAAAATGTCATTTGAATTGTGCCTCATGTTGAATAACCTTTTTAAAGCCTCAATGTGACCAAAATTGCCATTTTTACTGACTTTTTCTCCTACTCAGAAGCTTCTATTTCGACCAATTTCAGGCATTAAAATGACTCTAAACACACTTATTTTAGTTCCAAAAGTGATAATTCACATGCAATAGTCATTTACAGTCAAAAAATTAAACAATAAAAATTACCATTTCTGACCGTCTGGAGAAAGTTTGACAGGGCACGGGTCATCGTTTTTCATCAGGAAATTGATTTGTTGGACCGTAGAAAAATTGATTCAAAATGTCATTTGGATTGTGCCTCATGTTGAATAACTACTTTTTAAAGCCTCAATGTGACCAAAATTGCCATTTTTACAGACTTTTTCTCCTACTCAGAAGCTTCTATTTCGACCGATTTCACGCATTAAAATGACTCTAAACACACTTATTTTAGTTCCAAAAGCGATAATTCACATGCAATAGTCATTTACAGTCAAAATATGAAACATAAAAAAATTACCATTTCTGACTATCTGGAGAAATTTTGACAGGTCACGGGTCAACGTTTTTCATCAGAAAATTGATTTTTTGGACTGTAGAAAAATTGATTAAAAGTGTCATTTGGATTGTGCCTCATGTTGAATAACTACTTTTTAAAGCTTCAATGTGACCAAAATTACTATTTTTGCACACTTTTTCTCCTACTTAGAAGCTTCTATTTTGACCAATTTCAGGCATTAAAATGACTCTAAACACACTTATGTCAATTCCAAGATTTCTAATTCACATGCAATAGTCATTTCCAGTCAATAAATTAAACAATAAAAAATTACCATTTCTGACCGTCTGGAGAAAGTTCGACAGGTCACGGGGTCATCGTTTTTCATCAGAAAATTGATTTTTTGGACTGTAGAAAAATTGATTCAAAATGTCATTTGGATTGTGCCTCATGTTGAATAACCGTTTTAAAGCCTCAATGTGACCAAAATTGCCATTTTTACTGTCTTTTTCCCCTACTCAGAAGCTTCTATTTCGACCAATTTCAGGCATTAAAATGACTCTAAACACACTTATTTTAGTTCCAAAAGTGATAATTCACATGCAATAGTCATTTACAGTCAAAAAATTAAACATTAAAAAATTACAATTTCTGACAATCTGGAGTAAGTTCGACAGGTCACGGGTCATCGTTTTTCATCGGAAAAATGATTTTTTGGACTGTAGAAAAATTGATTCAAAATGTCATTTGGATTGTGCCTCATGTTGAATAATTACTTTTTAAAGCCTCAATGTGACCAAAATTGCCATTTTTACAGACCTTTTCTCCTACTCAGAAGCTTCTATTTTGACCAATTTCAGGCATTAAAATGACTCTAAACACACTTATTTCAGTTCCAAGATTTCTAATTCACATGCAATAGTCATTCACAGTCAATAAATTAAACAATAAAAAATTACCATTTCTGACTGTCTGGAGAAAGTTCGACAGGTCACGGGTCATCGTTTTTCATCAGGAAATTGATTTGTTGGACCGTAGAAAAATTGATTCAAAATGTCATTTGGATTGTGCCTCATGTTGAATAACTACTTTTTAAAGCCTCAATGTGACCAAAATTGCCATTTTTAAAGACTTTTTCTCCTACTCGGAAGCTTCTATTTTGACCAATTTCAGGCATTAAAATGAATCTAAACACATTTATTTTAGTTCCAAAAGTGATAAATCACATGCAATAGTCAATTACAGTAAAAAAATTAAACAATAAAAAATTACCATTTCTGACCATTTGCAGGAAGTTCGACAGGTCACGGGTAATCGTTTTTCATCAGAAAATTGATTTTTTGAACTGTAGAAAAATTGATTCAAAATGTCATTTGGATTGTGCCTCATGTTGAATAACTACTTTTTAAAGCCTCAATGTGACCAAAATTACTATTTTAACACACTTTTTCTCCTACTTAGAAGCTTCTGTTTTGACCAATTTCAGGCATTAAAATGACTCTAAACACACTTATTTCAGTTCCAAGATTTCTAATTCACATGCAATAGTCATTTACAGTCAATAAACTAAACAAGAAAAAATTACCATTTCTGATCGTCTGGAGAAAGTTCGACAGGCCACGGGTCATCGTTTTTCATCAGAAAAATGATTTTTTGGACTGTAGAAAAATTGATTCAAAATGTCATTTGGATTGTGCCTCATGTTGAATAACTACTTTTTAAAGCCTCAATGTGACCAAAATTGCCATTTTTACAGACTTTTTCTCCTACTCAGAAGCTTCTATTTTGACCAATTTCAGGCATTAAAATGACTCTAAACACACTTATTTCAGTTCCAAGATTTCTAATTCACATGCAATAGTCATTCACAGTCAATAAATTAAACAATAAAAAATTACCATTTCTGACTGTCTGGAGAAAGTTCGACAGGTCACAGGTCATCGTTTTTCATCAGGAAATTGATTTGTTGGACCGTAGAAAAATTGATTCAAAATGTCATTTGGATTGTGCATCATGTTGAATAACTACTTTTTAAAGCCTCAATGTGACCAAAATTGCCATTTTTAAAGACTTTTTCTCCTACTCAGAAGCTTCTATTTCGACCAATTTCAGGCATTAAAATGACTCTAAACACATTTATTTTAGTTCCAAAAGTGATAAATCACATGCAATAGTCAATTACAGTAAAAAAAATAAACATTAAAAAATTACCATTTCTGACCATCTGCAGGAAGTTCGACAGGTCACGGGTAATCGTTTTTCATCAGAAAATTGATTTTTTGGACTGTAGAAAAATTGATTCAAAATGTCAGTTGGATTGTGCCTCATGTTGAATAACTACTTTTTAAAGCCTCAATGTGACCAAAATTGCCATTTTTACAGACTTTTTCTCCTACTCAGAAGCTTCTATTTCGACCAATTTCAGGCATTAAAATGACTCTAAACACACTTATTTTAGTTCCAAAAGTGATAATTCACATGCAATAGTCATTTACAGTCAATAAATTAAACAATAAAAAATTACCATTTCTGACCGTCTGGAGAAAGTTTGACAGGCCACGGGTCATCGTTTTTCATCAGAAAAATGATTTTTTGCACTGTAGAACAATTGATTCAAAATGTAATTTGGATTGTGCCTCATGTTGAATTACTACTTTTTAAAGCCTCAATGTGACCAAAATTGCCATTTTTACAGACTTTTTCTCCTACTCAGAAGCTTCTATTTTGACCAATTTCAGGCATTAAAATGACTCTAAACACACTTATTTCAGTTCCAAGATTTCTAATTCACATGCAATAGTCATTCACAGTCAATAAATTAAACAATAAAAAATTACCATTTCTGACTGTCTGGAGAAAGTTCGACAGGTCACGGGTCATCGTTTTTCATCAGGAAATTGATTTGTTGGACCGTAGAAAAATTGATTCAAAATTGTCATTTGGATTGTGCCTCATGTTGAATAACGACTTTTTAAAGCCTCAATGTGACCAAAATTGCCATTTTTAAAGACTTTTTCTCCGACTCAGAAGCTTCTATTTTGACCAATTTCAGGCATTAAAATGACTCTAAACACATTTATTTTAGTTCCAAAAGTGATAAATCACATGCAATAGTCAATTACAGTAAAAAAAATTAAACAATAAAAAAATACCATTTCTGACCATCTGCAGGAAGTTCGACAGGTCACGGGTAATCGTTTTTCATCAGAAAATTGATTTTTTGGACTGTAGAAAAATTGATTCAAAATGTCATTTGGATTGTGCCTCATGTTGAATAACTACTTTTTAAAGACTCAATGTGACCAAAATTGCCATTTTTACAGACTTTTTCTCCTACTCAGAAGCTTCTATTTCAACCGATTTCAGGCATTAAAATTACTCTAAACACACTTATTTTAGTTCCAAAAGTGATAATTCACATGCAATAGTCATTTACAGTCAAAAAATTAAACATAAAAAAATTACCATATCTGACCATCTGGAGAAATTTCGACAGGCCACGGGTCATCGTTTTTCATCAGAAAAATGATTTTTTGGACTGTAGAAAAATTGATTCAAAATGTCATTTGGATTGTGCCTCATGTTGAATAACTACTTTTTAAAGCCTCAATGTGACCAAAATTGCCATTTTTACAGACTTTTCCTCCTACTCAGAAGCTTCTATTTCGACCAATTTCAGGCATTAAAATGACTCTAAACACGCTCATTTTAGTTCCAAAAGTGATAATTCACATGCAATAGTCATTTACAGTCAATAAATTAAACAATAAAAAATTACCATTTCTGACCATCTGCAGGAAGTTCGACAGGTCACGGGTAATCGTTTTTCATCAGAAAATTGATTTTTTGGACTGTAGAAAAATTGATTCAAAATGTCATTTGGATTGTACCTCATGTTGAATAACCTTTTTAAAGCCTCAATTTGATCAAAATTAATATTTTTACACACTTTTTCTCCTACTTAGAATCTTCTATTTTGACCAATTTCAGGCATTAAAATGACTCTAAACACACTTATTTCAGTTCCAAGATTTCTAATTCAAATGCAATAGTCATTTACAGTCAATAAATTAAGCAATAAAAAATTACCATTTCTGACCGTCTGGAGAAAGTTTGACAGGTCACGGGGTCATCGTTTTTCATCAGAAAATTGATTTTTTGGACTGTAGAAAAATTGATTCAAAATGTCATTTGGATTGTGCCTCATGTTGAATAACCTTTTTAAAGCCTCAATGTGACCAAAATTGCCATTTTTACTGACTTTTTCTCCTACTCAGAAGCTTCTATTTCGACCAATTTCAGGCATTAAAATGACTCTAAACACACTTATTTTAGTTCCAAAAGTGATAATTCACATGCAATAGTCATTTACAGTCAAAAAATTAAACATTAAAAAATTACAATTTCTGACAATCTGGAGTAAGTTCGACAGGTCACGGGTCATCATTTTTCATCAGACAATTCATTTTTTGAACTGTAGAAAAATTGATTCGAAAACTCATTTGGATTGTGCCTCATGTTGAATAACTACTTTTTAAAGCCTCAATGTGACCAAAATTGCCATTTTTACAGACTTTTTCTCCTACTCAGAAGCTTCTATTTCGACCAATTTCAGGCATTAAAATTACTCTAAACACATTTATTTTAGTTCCAAAAGTGATAAATCCCATGCAATAGTCAATTACAGTAAAAAAATTAAACAATAAAAAATTACCATTTCTGACCATCTGCAGGAAGTTCGACAGGTCACGGGTAATCGTTTTTCATCAGAAAAATGATTTTTTGGACTGTAGAAAAATTGATTCAAAATGTCATTTGGATTGTGCCTCATGTTGAATAATTACTTTTTAAAGCCTCAATGTGACCAAAATTGCCATTTTTACAGACCTTTTCTCCTACTCAGAAGCTTCTATTTTGACCAATTTCAGGCATTAAAATGACTCTAAACACACTTATTTCAGTTCCAAGATTTCTAATTCACATGCAAGTCATTCACAGTCAATAAATTAAACAATAAAAATTTACCATTTCTGACTGTCTGGAGAAAGTTCGACAGGTCACGGGTCATCGTTTTTCATCAGGAAATTGATTTGTTGGACCGTAGAAAAATTGATTCAAAATGTCATTTGGATTGTGCCTCATGTTGAATAACTACTTTTTAAAGCCTCAATGTGACCAAAATTGCCATTTTTAAAGACTTTTTCTCCTACTCAGAAGCTTCTATTTTGACCAATTTCAGGCATTAAAATGAATCTAAACACATTTATTTTAGTTCCAAAAGTGATAAATCACATGCAATAGTCAATTACAGTAAAAAAAATAAACATTAAAAAATTACCATTTCTGACCATCTGCCGGAAGTTCGACAGGTCACGGGTAATCGTTTTTCATCAGAAAATTGATTTTTTTGGACTGTAGAAAAATTGATTCAAAATGTCATTTGGATTGTGCCTCATGTTGAATAACTACTTTTTAAAGCCTCAATGTGACCAAAATTGCCATTTTTACAGACTTTTTCTCCTACTCAGAAGCTTCTATTTCGACCAATTTCAGGCATTAAAATGACTCTAAACACACTTATTTTAGTTCCAAAAGTGATAATTCACATGCAATAGTCATATACAGTCAATAAATTAAACAATAAAAAATTACCATTTCTGACCGTCTGGAGAAAGTTTGACAGGCCACGGGTCATCGTTTTTCATCAGAAAAATGATTTTTTGGACTGTAGAACAATTGATTCAAAATGTCATTTGGATTGTGCCTCATGTTGAATAACTACTTTTTAAAGCCTCAATGTGACCAAAATTGCCATTTTTACAGACTTTTTCTCCTACTCAGAAGCTTCTATTTTGACCAATTTCAGGCATTAAAATGACTCTAAACACACTTATTTTAGTTCCAAAAGTGATAATTCACATGCAATAGTCATTTACAGTCAAAAAATTAAACATAAAAAAATTACCATTTCTGACCATCTGCAGGAAGTTCGACAGGTCACGGGTAATCGTTTTTCATCAGACAATTAATTTTTTGGACTGTAGAAAAATTGATTCGAAAACCCATTTGGATTGTGCCTCATGTTGAATAACTACTTTTTAAAGCCTCAATGTGACCAAAATTGAAATTTTTACAGACTTTTTCTCCTACTCAGAAGCTTCTATTTCGACCGATTTCACGCATTAAAATGACTCTAAACACACTTATTTTAGTTCCAAAACTGATAATTCACATGCAATAGTCATTTACAGTCAAAAAATTAAACAATAAAAAATTACCATTTCTGACCGTCTGGAGAAAGTTCGACAGGGCACGGGTCATCGTTTTTCATCAGGAAATTGATTTGTTGGACCGTTAAAAAATTGATTCAAAATGTCATTTGGATTGTGCCTCATGTTGAATAATTACTTTTTAAAGCCTCAATGTGACCAAAATTGCCATTTTTACAGACCTTTTCTCCTACTCAGAAGCTTCTATTTTGACCAATTTCAGGCATTAAAATGACTCTAAACACACTTATTTCAGTTCCAAGATTTCTAATTCACATGCAAGTCATTCACAGTCAATAAATTAAACAATAAAAATTTACCATTTCTGACTGTCTGGAGAAAGTTCGACAGGTCACGGGTCATCGTTTTTCATCAGGAAATTGATTTGTTGGACCGTAGAAAAATTGATTCAAAATGTCATTTGGATTGTGCCTCATGTTGAATAACTACTTTTTAAAGCCTCAATGTGACCAAAATTGCCATTTTTAAAGACTTTTTCTCCTACTCAGAAGCTTCTATTTTGACCAATTTCAGGCATTAAAATGAATCTAAACACATTTATTTTAGTTCCAAAAGTGATAAATCACATGCAATAGTCAATTACAGTAAAAAAAATAAACATTAAAAAATTACCATTTCTGACCATCTGCCGGAAGTTCGACAGGTCACGGGTAATCGTTTTTCATCAGAAAATTGATTTTTTTGGACTGTAGAAAAATTGATTCAAAATGTCATTTGGATTGTGCCTCATGTTGAATAACTACTTTTTAAAGCCTCAATGTGACCAAAATTGCCATTTTTACAGACTTTTTCTCCTACTCAGAAGCTTCTATTTCGACCAATTTCAGGCATTAAAATGACTCTAAACACACTTATTTTAGTTCCAAAAGTGATAATTCACATGCAATAGTCATATACAGTCAATAAATTAAACAATAAAAAATTACCATTTCTGACCGTCTGGAGAAAGTTTGACAGGCCACGGGTCATCGTTTTTCATCAGAAAAATGATTTTTTGGACTGTAGAACAATTGATTCAAAATGTCATTTGGATTGTGCCTCATGTTGAATAACTACTTTTTAAAGCCTCAATGTGACCAAAATTGCCATTTTTACAGACTTTTTCTCCTACTCAGAAGCTTCTATTTTGACCAATTTCAGGTATTAAAATGACTCTAAACACACTTATTTTAGTTCCAAAAGTGATAATTCACATGCAATAGTCATTTACAGTCAAAAAATTAAACATAAAAAAATTACCATTTCTGACCATCTGCAGGAAGTTCGACAGGTCACGGGTAATCGTTTTTCATCAGACAATTCATTTTTTGGACTGTAGAAAAATTGATTCGAAAACCCATTTGGATTGTGCCTCATGTTGAATAACTACTTTTTAAAGCCTCAATGTGACCAAAATTGAAATTTTTACAGACTTTTTCTCCTACTCAGAAGCTTTCTATTTCGACCAATTTCAGGCATTAAAATGACTCTAAACATGCTTATTTTAGTTCCAAAAGTGATAATTCACATGCAATAGTCATTTACAGTCAATAAATTAAACAATAAAAAATTACCATTTCTGACCGTCTGGAGAAAGTTTGACAGGTCACGGGTCATCGTTTTTCATCAGGAAATTGATTTGTTGGACCGTAAAAAAATTGATTCAAAATGTCATTTGGATTGTGCCTCATGTTGAATAACTACTTTTTAAAGCCTCAATGTGATCAAAATTGGCATTTTTACAGACTTTTTCTCCTACTCAGAAGCTTCTATTTCGACCGATTTCACGCATTAAAATGACTCTAAACACACTTATTTTAGTTCCAAAAGTGATAATTCACATGCAATAGTCATTTACAGTCAAAAAATTAAACATAAAAAAATTACCATTTCTGACCATCTGGAGAAATTTTGACAGGTCACGGGTCAACGTTTTTCACCAGAAAATTGATTTTTTGGACTGTAGAAAAATTGATTCAAAATGTAATTTGGATTGTGCCTCATGTTGAATAACTACTTTTTAAAGCCTCAATGTGACCAAAATTGCCATTTTTACAGACTTTTTCTCCTACTCAGAAGCTTCTTTTTCGACCAATTTCAGGCATTAAAATGACTCTAAACACACTTATTTTAGTTCCAAAAGTGATAATTCACATGCAATAGTCATTTACAGTCAAAAAATTAAACATAAAAAAATTACCATTTCTGACCATCTGGAGAAATTTCGACAGGTCACTGGGTCATCGTTTTTCATCAGAAAATTGATTTTTTGGACTGTAGAATAATTGATTAAAAGTGTCATTTGGATTGTGCCTCATGTTGAATAACTACTTTTTAAAGCTTCAATGTGACCAAAATTACTATTTTTACACACTTTTTCTCCTACTTAGAAGCTTCTATTTTGACCAATTTCAGGCATTAAAATGACTCTAAACACACTTCTTTCAGTTCCAAGATTTCTAATTCACATGCAATAGTCATTTACAGTCAATAAATTAAACAATAAAAAATTACCATTTCTGACCGTCTGGAGAAAGTTCGACAGGTCACGGGGTCATCGTTTTTCATCAGAAAATTGATTTTTTGGACTGTAGAAAAATTGATTCAAAATGTCATTTGGATTGTGTCTCATGTTGAATAACCGTTTTAAAGCCTCAATGTGACCAAAATTGCCATTTTTACTGACTTTTTCTCCTACTCAGAAGCTTCTATTTCGACCGATTTCACGCATTAAAATGACTCTAAACACACTTATTTTAGTTCCAAAAGTGATAATTCACATGCAATAGTCATTTACAGTCAAAAAATTAAACAATAAAAAATTACCATTTCTGACCGTCTGGAGAAAGTTCGACAGGGCACGGGTCATCGTTTTTCATCAGGAAATTGATTTGTTGGACCGTTAAAAAATTGATTCAAAATGTCATTTGGATTGTGCCTCATGTTGAATAATTACTTTTTAAAGCCTCAATGTGACCAAAATTGCCATTTTTACAGACCTTTTCTCCTACTCAGAAGCTTCTATTTTGACCAATTTCAGGCATTAAAATGACTCTAAACACACTTATTTCAGTTCCAAGATTTCTAATTCACATGCAAGTCATTCACAGTCAATAAATTAAACAATAAAAATTTACCATTTCTGACTGTCTGGAGAAAGTTCGACAGGTCACGGGTCATCGTTTTTCATCAGGAAATTGATTTGTTGGACCGTAGAAAAATTGATTCAAAATGTCATTTGGATTGTGCCTCATGTTGAATAACTACTTTTTAAAGCCTCAATGTGACCAAAATTGCCATTTTTAAAGACTTTTTCTCCTACTCAGAAGCTTCTATTTTGACCAATTTCAGGCATTAAAATGAATCTAAACACATTTATTTTAGTTCCAAAAGTGATAAATCACATGCAATAGTCAATTACAGTAAAAAAAATAAACATTAAAAAATTACCATTTCTGACCATCTGCCGGAAGTTCGACAGGTCACGGGTAATCGTTTTTCATCAGAAAATTGATTTTTTTGGACTGTAGAAAAATTGATTCAAAATGTCATTTGGATTGTGCCTCATGTTGAATAACTACTTTTTAAAGCCTCAATGTGACCAAAATTGCCATTTTTACAGACTTTTTCTCCTACTCAGAAGCTTCTATTTCGACCAATTTCAGGCATTAAAATGACTCTAAACACACTTATTTTAGTTCCAAAAGTGATAATTCACATGCAATAGTCATTTACAGTCAAAAAATTAAACATAAAAAAATTACCATATCTGACCATCTGGAGAAATTTCGACAGGCCACGGGTCATCGTTTTTCATCAGAAAAATGATTTTTTGGACTGTAGAAAAATTGATTCAAAATGTCATTTGGATTGTGCCTCATGTTGAATAACTACTTTTTAAAGCCTCAATGTGACCAAAATTGCCATTTTTACAGACTTTTCCTCCTACTCAGAAGCTTCTATTTCGACCAATTTCAGGCATTAAAATGACTCTAAACACGCTCATTTTAGTTCCAAAAGTGATAATTCACATGCAATAGTCATTTACAGTCAATAAATTAAACAATAAAAAATTACCATTTCTGACCATCTGCAGGAAGTTCGACAGGTCACGGGTAATCGTTTTTCATCAGAAAATTGATTTTTTGGACTGTAGAAAAATTGATTCAAAATGTCATTTGGATTGTACCTCATGTTGAATAACCTTTTTAAAGCCTCAATTTGATCAAAATTAATATTTTTACACACTTTTTCTCCTACTTAGAATCTTCTATTTTGACCAATTTCAGGCATTAAAATGACTCTAAACACACTTATTTCAGTTCCAAGATTTCTAATTCAAATGCAATAGTCATTTACAGTCAATAAATTAAGCAATAAAAAATTACCATTTCTGACCGTCTGGAGAAAGTTTGACAGGTCACGGGGTCATCGTTTTTCATCAGAAAATTGATTTTTTGGACTGTAGAAAAATTGATTCAAAATGTCATTTGGATTGTGCCTCATGTTGAATAACCTTTTTAAAGCCTCAATGTGACCAAAATTGCCATTTTTACTGACTTTTTCTCCTACTCAGAAGCTTCTATTTCGACCAATTTCAGGCATTAAAATGACTCTAAACACACTTATTTTAGTTCCAAAAGTGATAATTCACATGCAATAGTCATTTACAGTCAAAAAATTAAACATTAAAAAATTACAATTTCTGACAATCTGGAGTAAGTTCGACAGGTCACGGGTCATCATTTTTCATCAGACAATTCATTTTTTGAACTGTAGAAAAATTGATTCGAAAACTCATTTGGATTGTGCCTCATGTTGAATAACTACTTTTTAAAGCCTCAATGTGACCAAAATTGCCATTTTTACAGACTTTTTCTCCTACTCAGAAGCTTCTATTTCGACCAATTTCAGGCATTAAAATTACTCTAAACACATTTATTTTAGTTCCAAAAGTGATAAATCCCATGCAATAGTCAATTACAGTAAAAAAATTAAACAATAAAAAATTACCATTTCTGACCATCTGCAGGAAGTTCGACAGGTCACGGGTAATCGTTTTTCATCAGAAAAATGATTTTTTGGACTGTAGAAAAATTGATTCAAAATGTCATTTGGATTGTGCCTCATGTTGAATAATTACTTTTTAAAGCCTCAATGTGACCAAAATTGCCATTTTTACAGACCTTTTCTCCTACTCAGAAGCTTCTATTTTGACCAATTTCAGGCATTAAAATGACTCTAAACACACTTATTTCAGTTCCAAGATTTCTAATTCACATGCAAGTCATTCACAGTCAATAAATTAAACAATAAAAATTTACCATTTCTGACTGTCTGGAGAAAGTTCGACAGGTCACGGGTCATCGTTTTTCATCAGGAAATTGATTTGTTGGACCGTAGAAAAATTGATTCAAAATGTCATTTGGATTGTGCCTCATGTTGAATAACTACTTTTTAAAGCCTCAATGTGACCAAAATTGCCATTTTTAAAGACTTTTTCTCCTACTCAGAAGCTTCTATTTTGACCAATTTCAGGCATTAAAATGAATCTAAACACATTTATTTTAGTTCCAAAAGTGATAAATCACATGCAATAGTCAATTACAGTAAAAAAAATAAACATTAAAAAATTACCATTTCTGACCATCTGCCGGAAGTTCGACAGGTCACGGGTAATCGTTTTTCATCAGAAAATTGATTTTTTTGGACTGTAGAAAAATTGATTCAAAATGTCATTTGGATTGTGCCTCATGTTGAATAACTACTTTTTAAAGCCTCAATGTGACCAAAATTGCCATTTTTACAGACTTTTTCTCCTACTCAGAAGCTTCTATTTCGACCAATTTCAGGCATTAAAATGACTCTAAACACACTTATTTTAGTTCCAAAAGTGATAATTCACATGCAATAGTCATATACAGTCAATAAATTAAACAATAAAAAATTACCATTTCTGACCGTCTGGAGAAAGTTTGACAGGCCACGGGTCATCGTTTTTCATCAGAAAAATGATTTTTTGGACTGTAGAACAATTGATTCAAAATGTCATTTGGATTGTGCCTCATGTTGAATAACTACTTTTTAAAGCCTCAATGTGACCAAAATTGCCATTTTTACAGACTTTTTCTCCTACTCAGAAGCTTCTATTTTGACCAATTTCAGGCATTAAAATGACTCTAAACACACTTATTTTAGTTCCAAAAGTGATAATTCACATGCAATAGTCATTTACAGTCAAAAAATTAAACATAAAAAAATTACCATTTCTGACCATCTGCAGGAAGTTCGACAGGTCACGGGTAATCGTTTTTCATCAGACAATTAATTTTTTGGACTGTAGAAAAATTGATTCGAAAACCCATTTGGATTGTGCCTCATGTTGAATAACTACTTTTTAAAGCCTCAATGTGACCAAAATTGAAATTTTTACAGACTTTTTCTCCTACTCAGAAGCTTCTATTTCGACCGATTTCACGCATTAAAATGACTCTAAACACACTTATTTTAGTTCCAAAACTGATAATTCACATGCAATAGTCATTTACAGTCAAAAAATTAAACAATAAAAAATTACCATTTCTGACCGTCTGGAGAAAGTTCGACAGGGCACGGGTCATCGTTTTTCATCAGGAAATTGATTTGTTGGACCGTTAAAAAATTGATTCAAAATGTCATTTGGATTGTGCCTCATGTTGAATAATTACTTTTTAAAGCCTCAATGTGACCAAAATTGCCATTTTTACAGACCTTTTCTCCTACTCAGAAGCTTCTATTTTGACCAATTTCAGGCATTAAAATGACTCTAAACACACTTATTTCAGTTCCAAGATTTCTAATTCACATGCAAGTCATTCACAGTCAATAAATTAAACAATAAAAATTTACCATTTCTGACTGTCTGGAGAAAGTTCGACAGGTCACGGGTCATCGTTTTTCATCAGGAAATTGATTTGTTGGACCGTAGAAAAATTGATTCAAAATGTCATTTGGATTGTGCCTCATGTTGAATAACTACTTTTTAAAGCCTCAATGTGACCAAAATTGCCATTTTTAAAGACTTTTTCTCCTACTCAGAAGCTTCTATTTTGACCAATTTCAGGCATTAAAATGAATCTAAACACATTTATTTTAGTTCCAAAAGTGATAAATCACATGCAATAGTCAATTACAGTAAAAAAAATAAACATTAAAAAATTACCATTTCTGACCATCTGCCGGAAGTTCGACAGGTCACGGGTAATCGTTTTTCATCAGAAAATTGATTTTTTTGGACTGTAGAAAAATTGATTCAAAATGTCATTTGGATTGTGCCTCATGTTGAATAACTACTTTTTAAAGCCTCAATGTGACCAAAATTGCCATTTTTACAGACTTTTTCTCCTACTCAGAAGCTTCTATTTCGACCAATTTCAGGCATTAAAATGACTCTAAACACACTTATTTTAGTTCCAAAAGTGATAATTCACATGCAATAGTCATATACAGTCAATAAATTAAACAATAAAAAATTACCATTTCTGACCGTCTGGAGAAAGTTTGACAGGCCACGGGTCATCGTTTTTCATCAGAAAAATGATTTTTTGGACTGTAGAACAATTGATTCAAAATGTCATTTGGATTGTGCCTCATGTTGAATAACTACTTTT
The DNA here is from genome assembly GCF_964204655.1 of Triturus cristatus. Lineage (NCBI taxonomy): Eukaryota > Metazoa > Chordata > Amphibia > Caudata > Salamandridae > Triturus > Triturus cristatus. The sequence goes on from NC_140592.1 coordinate 467,412,946, forward strand.
TAAAGCCTCAATGTGACCAAAATTGCCATTTTTACAGACTTTTTCTCCTACTCAGAAGCTTCTATTTTGACCAATTTCAGGTATTAAAATGACTCTAAACACACTTATTTTAGTTCCAAAAGTGATAATTCACATGCAATAGTCATTTACAGTCAAAAAATTAAACATAAAAAAATTACCATTTCTGACCATCTGCAGGAAGTTCGACAGGTCACGGGTAATCGTTTTTCATCAGACAATTCATTTTTTGGACTGTAGAAAAATTGATTCGAAAACCCATTTGGATTGTGCCTCATGTTGAATAACTACTTTTTAAAGCCTCAATGTGACCAAAATTGAAATTTTTACAGACTTTTTCTCCTACTCAGAAGCTTTCTATTTCGACCAATTTCAGGCATTAAAATGACTCTAAACATGCTTATTTTAGTTCCAAAAGTGATAATTCACATGCAATAGTCATTTACAGTCAATAAATTAAACAATAAAAAATTACCATTTCTGACCGTCTGGAGAAAGTTTGACAGGTCACGGGTCATCGTTTTTCATCAGGAAATTGATTTGTTGGACCGTAAAAAAATTGATTCAAAATGTCATTTGGATTGTGCCTCATGTTGAATAACTACTTTTTAAAGCCTCAATGTGATCAAAATTGGCATTTTTACAGACTTTTTCTCCTACTCAGAAGCTTCTATTTCGACCGATTTCACGCATTAAAATGACTCTAAACACACTTATTTTAGTTCCAAAAGTGATAATTCACATGCAATAGTCATTTACAGTCAAAAAATTAAACATAAAAAAATTACCATTTCTGACCATCTGGAGAAATTTTGACAGGTCACGGGTCAACGTTTTTCACCAGAAAATTGATTTTTTGGACTGTAGAAAAATTGATTCAAAATGTAATTTGGATTGTGCCTCATGTTGAATAACTACTTTTTAAAGCCTCAATGTGACCAAAATTGCCATTTTTACAGACTTTTTCTCCTACTCAGAAGCTTCTTTTTCGACCAATTTCAGGCATTAAAATGACTCTAAACACACTTATTTTAGTTCCAAAAGTGATAATTCACATGCAATAGTCATTTACAGTCAAAAAATTAAACATAAAAAAATTACCATTTCTGACCATCTGGAGAAATTTCGACAGGTCACTGGGTCATCGTTTTTCATCAGAAAATTGATTTTTTGGACTGTAGAATAATTGATTAAAAGTGTCATTTGGATTGTGCCTCATGTTGAATAACTACTTTTTAAAGCTTCAATGTGACCAAAATTACTATTTTTACACACTTTTTCTCCTACTTAGAAGCTTCTATTTTGACCAATTTCAGGCATTAAAATGACTCTAAACACACTTCTTTCAGTTCCAAGATTTCTAATTCACATGCAATAGTCATTTACAGTCAATAAATTAAACAATAAAAAATTACCATTTCTGACCGTCTGGAGAAAGTTCGACAGGTCACGGGGTCATCGTTTTTCATCAGAAAATTGATTTTTTGGACTGTAGAAAAATTGATTCAAAATGTCATTTGGATTGTGTCTCATGTTGAATAACCGTTTTAAAGCCTCAATGTGACCAAAATTGCCATTTTTACTGACTTTTTCTCCTACTCAGAAGCTTCTATTTCGACCGATTTCACGCATTAAAATGACTCTAAACACACTTATTTTAGTTCCAAAAGTGATAATTCACATGCAATAGTCATTTACAGTCAAAAAATTAAACAATAAAAAATTACCATTTCTGACCGTCTGGAGAAAGTTCGACAGGGCACGGGTCATCGTTTTTCATCAGGAAATTGATTTGTTGGACCGTTAAAAAATTGATTCAAAATGTCATTTGGATTGTGCCTCATGTTGAATAATTACTTTTTAAAGCCTCAATGTGACCAAAATTGCCATTTTTACAGACCTTTTCTCCTACTCAGAAGCTTCTATTTTGACCAATTTCAGGCATTAAAATGACTCTAAACACACTTATTTCAGTTCCAAGATTTCTAATTCACATGCAAGTCATTCACAGTCAATAAATTAAACAATAAAAATTTACCATTTCTGACTGTCTGGAGAAAGTTCGACAGGTCACGGGTCATCGTTTTTCATCAGGAAATTGATTTGTTGGACCGTAGAAAAATTGATTCAAAATGTCATTTGGATTGTGCCTCATGTTGAATAACTACTTTTTAAAGCCTCAATGTGACCAAAATTGCCATTTTTAAAGACTTTTTCTCCTACTCAGAAGCTTCTATTTTGACCAATTTCAGGCATTAAAATGAATCTAAACACATTTATTTTAGTTCCAAAAGTGATAAATCACATGCAATAGTCAATTACAGTAAAAAAAATAAACATTAAAAAATTACCATTTCTGACCATCTGCCGGAAGTTCGACAGGTCACGGGTAATCGTTTTTCATCAGAAAATTGATTTTTTTGGACTGTAGAAAAATTGATTCAAAATGTCATTTGGATTGTGCCTCATGTTGAATAACTACTTTTTAAAGCCTCAATGTGACCAAAATTGCCATTTTTACAGACTTTTTCTCCTACTCAGAAGCTTCTATTTCGACCAATTTCAGGCATTAAAATGACTCTAAACACACTTATTTTAGTTCCAAAAGTGATAATTCACATGCAATAGTCATATACAGTCAATAAATTAAACAATAAAAAATTACCATTTCTGACCGTCTGGAGAAAGTTTGACAGGCCACGGGTCATCGTTTTTCATCAGAAAAATGATTTTTTGGACTGTAGAACAATTGATTCAAAATGTCATTTGGATTGTGCCTCATGTTGAATAACTACTTTTTAAAGCCTCAATGTGACCAAAATTGCCATTTTTACAGACTTTTTCTCCTACTCAGAAGCTTCTATTTTGACCAATTTCAGGCATTAAAATGACTCTAAACACACTTATTTTAGTTCCAAAAGTGATAATTCACATGCAATAGTCATTTACAGTCAAAAAATTAAACATAAAAAAATTACCATTTCTGACCATCTGCAGGAAGTTCGACAGGTCACGGGTAATCGTTTTTCATCAGACAATTAATTTTTTGGACTGTAGAAAAATTGATTCGAAAACCCATTTGGATTGTGCCTCATGTTGAATAACTACTTTTTAAAGCCTCAATGTGACCAAAATTGAAATTTTTACAGACTTTTTCTCCTACTCAGAAGCTTTCTATTTCGACCAATTTCAGGCATTAAAATGACTCTAAACATGCTTATTTTAGTTCCAAAAGTGATAATTCACATGCAATAGTCATTTACAGTCAATAAATTAAACAATAAAAAATTACCATTTCTGACCGTCTGGAGAAAGTTCGACAGGGCACGGGTCATCGTTTTTCATCAGGAAATTGATTTGTTGGACCGTAAAAAAATTGATTCAAAATGTCATTTGGATTGTGCCTCATGTTGAATAACTACTTTTTAAAGCCTCAATGTGATCAAAATTGGCATTTTTACAGACTTTTTCTCCTACTCAGAAGCTTCTATTTCGACCGATTTCACGCATTAAAATGACTCTAAACACACTTATTTTAGTTCCAAAAGTGATAATTCACATGCAATAGTCATTTACAGTCAAAAAATTAAACATAAAAAAATTACCATTTCTGACCATCTGGAGAAATTTTGACAGGTCACGGGTCAACGTTTTTCACCAGAAAATTGATTTTTTGGACTGTAGAAAAATTGATTCAAAATGTAATTTGGATTGTGCCTCATGTTGAATAACTACTTTTTAAAGCCTCAATGTGACCAAAATTGCCATTTTTACAGACTTTTTCTCCTACTCAGAAGCTTCTTTTTCGACCAATTTCAGGCATTAAAATGACTCTAAACACACTTATTTTAGTTCCAAAAGTGATAATTCACATGCAATAGTCATTTACAGTCAAAAAATTAAACATAAAAAAATTACCATTTCTGACCATCTGGAGAAATTTCGACAGGTCACTGGGTCATCGTTTTTCATCAGAAAATTGATTTTTTGGACTGTAGAATAATTGATTAAAAGTGTCATTTGGATTGTGCCTCATGTTGAATAACTACTTTTTAAAGCTTCAATGTGACCAAAATTACTATTTTTACACACTTTTTCTCCTACTTAGAAGCTTCTATTTTGACCAATTTCAGGCATTAAAATGACTCTAAACACACTTCTTTCAGTTCCAAGATTTCTAATTCACATGCAATAGTCATTTACAGTCAATAAATTAAACAATAAAAAATTACCATTTCTGACCGTCTGGAGAAAGTTCGACAGGTCACGGGGTCATCGTTTTTCATCAGAAAATTGATTTTTAGGACTGTAGAAAAATTGATTCAAAATGTCATTTGGAATGTGTCTCATGTTGAATAACCGTTTTAAAGCCTCAATGTGACCAAAATTGCCATTTTTACTGACTTTTTCTCCTACTCAGAAGCTTCTATTTCGACCAATTTCAGGCATTAAAATGACTCTAAACACACTTATTTTAGTTCCAAAAGTGATAATTCACAAGCAATAGTCATTTACAGTAAAAAAATTAAACATAAAAAAATGACAATTTCTGACAATCTGGAGTAAGTTCGACAGGTCACGGGTCATCGTTTTTCATCAGACAATTCATTTTTGGACTGTAGAAAAATTGATTCGAAAACTCATTTGGATTGTGCCTCATGTTGAATAACTACTTTTTAAAGCCTCAATGTGACCAAAATTGCCATTTTTACAGACTTTTTCTCCTACTCAGAAGCTTCTATTTCGACCAATTTCAGGCATTAAAATGACTCTAAACACGCTTATTTTAGTTCCAAAAGTGATAATTCACATGCAATAGTCATTTACAGTCAATAAATTAAACAATAAAAAATTACCATTTCTGACCATCTGCAGGAAGTTCGACAGGTCACGGGTAATAGTTTTTCATCAGAAAATTGATTTTTTGGACTGTAGAAAAATTGATTCAAAATGTCATTTGGATTGTGCCTCATGTTGAATAACCTTTTTAAAGCCTCAATTTGACCAAAATTACTATTTTTACACACTTTTTCTCCTACTTAGAAGCTTCTATTTTGACCAATTTCAGGTATTAAAATGACTCTAAACACACTTATTTCAGTTCCAAGATTTCTAATTCAAATGCAATAGTCATTTACAGTCAATAAATTAAGCAATAAAAAACTTACCATTTCTGACCGTCTGGAGAAAGTTCGACAGGTCACAGGGTCATCGTTTTTCATCAGAAAATTGATTTTTTGGACTGTAGAAAAATTGATTCAAAATGTCATTTGGATTGTGCCTCATGTTGAATAACCTTTTTAAAGCCTCAATGTGACCAAAATTGCCATTTTTACTGACTTTTTCTCCTACTCAGAAGCTTCTATTTCGACCAATTTCAGGCATTAAAATGACTCTAAACACACTTATTTTAGTTCCAAAAGTGATAATTCACATGCAATAGTCATTTATAGTCAATAAATTAAACAATAAAAATTACCATTTCTGACCGTCTGGAGAAAGTTTGACAGGGCACGGGTCATCGTTTTTCATCAGGAAATTGATTTGTTGGACCGTAGAAAAATTGATTCAAAATGTCATTTGGATTGTGCCTCATGTTGAATAACTACTTTTTAAAGCCTCAATGTGACCAAAATTGCCATTTTTACAGACTTTTTCTCCTACTCAGAAGCTTCTATTTCGACCGATTTCACGCATTAAAATGACTCTAAACACACTTATTTTAGTTCCAAAAGCGATAATTCACATGCAATAGTCATTTACAGTCAAAATATGAAACATAAAAAAATTACCATTTCTGACCATCTGGAGAAATTTTGACAGGTCACGGGTCAACGTTTTTCATCAGAAAATTGATTTTTTGGACTGTAGAAAAATTGATTAAAAGTGTCATTTGGATTGTGCCTCATGTTGAATAACTACTTTTTAAAGCTTCAATGTGACCAAAATTACTATTTTTGCACACTTTTTCTCCTACTTAGAAGCTTCTATTTTGACCAATTTCAGGCATTAAAATGACTCTAAACACACTTATTTCAGTTACAAGATTTCTAATTCACATGCAATAGTCATTTACAGTCAAAAAATTAAACAATAAAAAATTACCATTTCAGACCGTCTGGAGAAAGTTCGACAGGTCACGGGGTCATCGTTTTTCATCAGAAAATTGATTTTTTGGACTGTAGAAAAATTGATTCAAAATGTCATTTGGATTGTGCCTCATGTTGAATTACCTTTTTAAAGCCTCAATGTGACCAAAATTGCCATTTTTACTGACTTTTTCTCCTACTCAGAAGCTTCTATTTCGACCAATTTCAGGCATTAAAATGACTCTAAACACACTTATTTTAGTTCCAAAAGTGGTAATTCACATGCAATAGTCATTTACAGTCAAAAAATGAAACATTAAAAAATAACAATTTCTGACAATCTGGAGTAAGTTCGACAGGTCACGGGTCATCGTTTTTCATCAGACAATTAATTTTTTGGACTGTAGAAAAATTGATTCGAAAACCCATTTGGATTGTGCCTCATGTTGAATAACTACTTTTTAAAGCCTCAATGTGACCAAAATTGAAATTTTTACAGACTTTTTCTCCAACTCGGAAGCTTCTATTTCGACCAATTTCAGGCATTAAAATGACTCTAAACACGCTTATTTTAGTTCCAAAAGTGATAATTCACATGCAATAGTCATTTACAGTCAAAAAATTAAACATAAAAAAATTACCATTTCTGACCATCTGGAGAAATTTCGACAGGTCACTGGGTCATCGTTTTTCATCAGAAAATTGATTTTTTGGACTGTAGAATAATTGATTAAAAGTGTCATTTGGATTGTGCCTCATGTTGAATAACTACTTTTTAAAGCTTCAATGTGACCAAAATTACTATTTTTACACACTTTTTCTCCTACTTAGAAGCTTCTATTTTGACCAATTTCAGGCATTAAAATGACTCTAAACACACTTCTTTCAGTTCCAAGATTTCTAATTCACATGCAATAGTCATTTACAGTCAATAAATTAAACAATAAAAAATTACCATTTCTGACCGTCTGGAGAAAGTTCGACAGGTCACGGGGTCATCGTTTTTCATCAGAAAATAGATTTTTTGGACTGTAGAAAAATTTATTCAAAATGTCATTTGGATTGTGTCTCATGTTGAATAACCGTTTTAAAGCCTCAATGTGACCAAAATTGCCATTTTTACTGACTTTTTCTCCTACTCAGAAGCTTTTATTTCGACCAATTTCAGGCATTAAAATGACTCTAAACACACTTATTTTAGTTCCAAAAGTGATAATTCACATGCAATAGTCATTTACAGTAAAAAAATTAAACATTAAAAAATGACAATTTCTGACAATCTGGAGTAAGTTCGACAGGTCACGGGTCATCGTTTTTCATCAGACAATTCATTTTTGGACTGTAGAAAAATTGATTCGAAAACTCATTTGGATTGTGCCTCATGTTGAATAACTACTTTTTAAAGCCTCAATGTGACCAAAATTGCCATTTTTACAGACTTTTTCTCCTACTCAGAAGCTTCTATTTCGACCAATTTCAGGCATTAAAATGACTCTAAACACGCTTATTTTAGTTCCAAAAGTGATAATTCACATGCAATAGTCATTTACAGTCAATAAATTAAACAATAAAAAATTACCATTTCTGACCATCTGCAGGAAGTTCGACAGGTCACGGGTAATCGTTTTTCATCAGAAAATTGATTTTTTGGACTGTAGAAAAATTGATTCAAAATGTCATTTGGATTGTGCCTCATGTTGAATAACCTTTTTAAAGCCTCAATGTGACCAAAATTGCCATTTTTACTGACTTTTTCTCCTACTCAGAAGCTTCTATTTCGACCAATTTCAGACATTAAAATGACTCTAAACACACTTATTTTAGTTCCAAAAGTGATAATTCACATGCAATAGTCATTTATAGTCAATAAATTAAACAATAAAAATTACCATTTCTGACCGTCTGGAGAAAGTTTGACAGGGCACGGGTCATCGTTTTTCATCAGGAAATTGATTTGTTGGACCGTAGAAAAATTGATTCAAAATGTCATTTGGATTGTGCCTCATGTTGAATAACTACTTTTTAAAGCCTCAATGTGACCAAAATTGCCATTTTTACAGACTTTTTCTCCTACTCAGAAGCTTCTATTTCGACCGATTTCACGCATTAAAATGACTCTAAACACACTTATTTTAGTTCCAAAAGCGATAATTCACATGCAATAGTCATTTACAGTCAAAATATGAAACATAAAAAAATTACCATTTCTGACCATCTGGAGAAATTTTGACAGGTCACGGGTCAACGTTTTTCATCAGAAAATTGATTTTTTGGACTGTAGAAAAATTGATTAAAAGTGTCATTTGGATTGTGCCTCATGTTGAATAACTACTTTTTAAAGCTTCAATGTGACCAAAATTACTATTTTTGCACACTTTTTCTCCTACTTAGAAGCTTCTATTTTGACCAATTTCAGGCATTAAAATGACTCTAAACACACTTATTTCAGTTACAAGATTTCTAATTCACATGCAATAGTCATTTACAGTCAATAAATTAAACAATAAAAAATTACCATTTCAGACCGTCTGGAGAAAGTTCGACAGGTCACGGGGTCATCGTTTTTCATCAGAAAATTGATTTTTTGGACTGTAGAAAAATTGATTCAAAATGTCATTTGGATTGTGCCTCATGTTGAATTACCTTTTTAAAGCCTCAATGTGACCAAAATTGCCATTTTTACTGACTTTTTCTCCTACTCAGAAGCTTCTATTTCGACCAATTTCAGGCATTAAAATGACTCTAAACACACTTATTTTAGTTCCAAAAGTGGTAATTCACATGCAATAGTCATTTACAGTCAAAAAATGAAACATTAAAAAATGACAATTTCTGACAATCTGGAGTAAGTTCGACAGGTCACGGGTCATCGTTTTTCATCAGACAATTAATTTTTTGGACTGTAGAAAAATTGATTCGAAAACCCATTTGGATTGTGCCTCATGTTGAATAACTACTTTTTAAAGCCTCAATGTGACCAAAATTGAAATTTTTACAGACTTTTTCTCCTACTCGGAAGCTTCTATTTCGACCAATTTCAGGCATTAAAATGACTCTAAACACGCTTATTTTAGTTCCAAAAGTGATAATTCACATGCAATAGTCATTTACAGTCAAAAAATTAAACATAAAAAAATTACCATTTCTGACCATCTGGAGAAATTTCGACAGGTCACTGGGTCATCGTTTTTCATCAGAAAATTGATTTTTTGGACTGTAGAATAATTGATTAAAAGTGTCATTTGGATTGTGCCTCATGTTGAATAACTACTTTTTAAAGCTTCAATGTGACCAAAATTACTATTTTTACACACTTTTTCTCCTACTTAGAAGCTTCTATTTTGACCAATTTCAGGCATTAAAATGACTCTAAACACACTTATTTCAGTTACAAGATTTCTAATTCACATGCAATAGTCATTTACAGTCAATAAATTAAACAATAAAAAATTACCATTTCTGACCATCTGCAGGAAGTTCGACAGGTCACGGGTAATCGTTTTTCATCAGAAAATTGATTTTTTGGACTGTAGAAAAATTGATTCAAAATGTCATTTGGATTGTGCCTCATGTTGAATAACCTTTTTAAAGCCTCAATTTGACCAAAATTACTATTTTTACACACTTTTTCTCCTACTTAGAAGCTTCTATTTTGACCAATTTCAGGTATTAAAATGACTCTAAACACACTTATTTCAGTTCCAAGATTTCTAATTCAAATGCAATAGTCATTTATAGTCAATAAATTAAACAATAAAAATTACCATTTCTGACCGTCTGGAGAAAGTTTGACAGGGCACGGGTCATCGTTTTTCATCAGGAAATTGATTTGTTGGACCGTAGAAAAATTGATTCAAAATGTCATTTGGATTGTGCCTCATGTTGAATAACTACTTTTTAAAGCCTCAATGTGACCAAAATTGCCATTTTTGCACACTTTTTCTCCTACTTAGAAGCTTCTATTTTGACCAATTTCAGGCATTAAAATGACTCTAAACACACTTATTTCAGTTACAAGATTTCTAATTCACATGCAATAGTCATTTACAGTCAATAAATTAAACAATAAAAAATTACCATTTCAGACCGTCTGGAGAAAGTTCGACAGGTCACGGGGTCATCGTTTTTCATCAGAAAATTGATTTTTTGGACTGTAGAAAAATTGATTCAAAATGTCATTTGGATTGTGCCTCATGTTGAATTACCTTTTTAAAGCCTCAATGTGACCAAAATTGCCATTTTTACTGACTTTTTCTCCTACTCAGAAGCTTCTATTTCGACCAATTTCAGGCATTAAAATGACTCTAAACACACTTATTTTAGTTCCAAAAGTGGTAATTCACATGCAATAGTCATTTACAGTCAAAAAATGAAACATTAAAAAATGACAATTTCTGACAATCTGGAGTAAGTTCGACAGGTCACGGGTCATCGTTTTTCATCAGACAATTAATTTTTTGGACTGTAGAAAAATTGATTCGAAAACCCATTTGGATTGTGCCTCATGTTGAATAACTACTTTTTAAAGCCTCAATGTGACCAAAATTGAAATTTTTACAGACTTTTTCTCCTACTCGGAAGCTTCTATTTCGACCAATTTCAGGCATTAAAATGACTCTAAACACGCTTATTTTAGTTCCAAAAGTGATAATTCACATGCAATAGTCATTTACAGTCAAAAAATTAAACATAAAAAAATTACCATTTCTGACCATCTGGAGAAATTTCGACAGGTCACTGGGTCATCGTTTTTCATCAGAAAATTGATTTTTTGGACTGTAGAATAATTGATTAAAAGTGTCATTTGGATTGTGCCTCATGTTGAATAACTACTTTTTAAAGCTTCAATGTGACCAAAATTACTACTTTTACACACTTTTTCTCCTACTTAGAAGCTTCTATTTTGACCAATTTCAGGCATTAAAATGACTCTAAACACACTTATTTCAGTTACAAGATTTCTAATTCACATGCAATAGTCATTTACAGTCAATAAATTAAACAATAAAAAATTACCATTTCTGACCATCTGCAGGAAGTTCGACAGGTCACGGGTAATCGTTTTTCATCAGAAAATTGATTTTTTGGACTGTAGAAAAATTGATTCAAAATGTCATTTGGATTGTGCCTCATGTTGAATAACCTTTTTAAAGCCTCAATTTGACCAAAATTACTATTTTTACACACTTTTTCTCCTACTTAGAAGCTTCTATTTTGACCAATTTCAGGTATTAAAATGACTCTAAACACACTTATTTCAGTTCCAAGATTTCTAATTCAAATGCAATAGTCATTTATAGTCAATAAATTAAACAATAAAAATTACCATTTCTGACCGTCTGGAGAAAGTTTGACAGGGCACGGGTCATCGTTTTTCATCAGGAAATTGATTTGTTGGACCGTAGAAAAATTGATTCAAAATGTCATTTGGATTGTGCCTCATGTTGAATAACTACTTTTTAAAGCCTCAATGTGACCAAAATTGCCATTTTTACAGACTTTTTCTCCTACTCAGAAGCTTCTATTTTGACCGATTTCACGCGTTAAAATGACTCTAAACACACTTATTTTAGTTCCAAAAGCGATAATTCACATGCAATAGTCATTTACAGTCAAAATATGAAACATAAAAAAATTACCATTTCTGACCATCTGGAGAAATTTTGACAGGTCACGGGTCAACGTTTTTCATCAGAAAATTGATTTTTTGGACTGTAGAAAAATTGATTAAAAGTGTCATTTGGATTGTGCCTCATGTTGAATAACTACTTTTTAAAACTTCAATGTGACCAAAATTACTATTTTTGCACACTTTTTCTCCTACTTAGAAGCTTCTATTTTGACCAATTTCAGGCATTAAAATGACTCTAAACACACTTATTTCAGTTACAAGATTTCTAATTCACATGCAATAGTCATTTACAGTCAATAAATTAAACAATAAAAAATTACCATTTCAGACCGTCTGGAGAAAGTTCGACAGGTCACGGGGTCATCGTTTTTCATCAGAAAATTGATTTTTTGGACTGGAGAAAAATTGATTCAAAATGTCATTTGGATTGTGCCTCATGTTGAATTACCTTTTTAAAGCCTCAATGTGACCAAAATTGCCATTTTTACTGACTTTTTCTCCTACTCAGAAGCTTCTATTTCGACCAATTTCAGGCATTAAAATGACTCTAAACACACTTATTTTAGTTCCAAAAGTGGTAATTCACATGCAATAGTCATTTACAGTCAAAAAATGAAACATTAAAAAATGACAATTTCTGACAATCTGGAGTAAGTTCGACAGGTCACGGGTCATCGTTTTTCATCAGACAATTAATTTTTTGGACTGTAGAAAAATTGATTCAAAAACCCATTTGGATTGTGCCTCATGTTGAATAACTACTTTTTAAAGCCTCAATGTGACCAAAATTGAAATTTTTACAGACTTTTTCTCCTACTCGGAAGCTTCTATTTCGACCAATTTCAGGCATTAAAATGACTCTAAACACGCTTATTTTAGTTCCAAAAGTGATAATTCACATGCAATAGTCATTTACAGTCAAAAAATTAAACATAAAAAAATTACCATTTCTGACCATCTGAAGAAATTTTGACAGGTCACGGGTCAACGTTTTTCATCAGAAAATTGATTTTTTGGACTGTAGAAAAATTGATTCAAAATGTAATTTGGATTGTGCCTCATGTTGAATAACTACTTTTTAAAGCCTCAATGTGACCAAAATTGCCATTTTTACAGACTTTTTCTCCTACTCAGAAGCTTCTATTTCGACCAATTTCAGGCATTAAAATGACTCTAAACACACTTATTTTAGTTCCAAAAGTGATAATTCACATGCAATAGTCATTTACAGTCAAAAAATTAAACATAAAAAAATTACCATTTCTGACCATCTGGAGAAATTTCGACAGGTCACTGGGTCATCGTTTTTCATCAGAAAATTGATTTTTTGGACTGTAGAATAATTGATTAAAAGTGTCATTTGGATTGTGCCTCATGTTGAATAACTACTTTTTAAAGCTTCAATGTGACCAAAATTACTATTTTTACACACTTTTTCTCCTACTTAGAAGCTTCTATTTTGACCAATTTCAGGCATTAAAATGACTCTAAACACACTTCTTTCAGTTCCAAGATTTCTAATTCACATGCAATAGTCATTTACAGTCAATAAATTAAACAATAAAAAATTACCATTTCTGACCGTCTGGAGAAAGTTCGACAGGTCACGGGGTCATCGTTTTTCATCAGAAAATTGATTTTTTGGACTGTAGAAAAATTGATTCAAAATGTCATTTGGATTGTGTCTCATGTTGAATAACCGTTTTAAAGCCTCAATGTGACCAAAATTGCCATTTTTACTGTCTTTTTCTCCTACTCAGAAGCTTCTATTTCGACCAATTTCAGGCATTAAAATGACTCTAAACACACTTATTTTAGTTCCAAAAGTGATAATTCACATGCAATAGTCATTTACAGTAAAAAAAATTAAACATTAAAAAATTACAATTTCTGACAATCTGGAGTAAGTTCGACAGGTCACGGGTCATCGTTTTTCATCAGACAATTCATTTTTGGACTGTAGAAAAATTGATTCGAAAACTCATTTGGATTGTGCCTCATGTTGAATAACTACTTTTTAAAGCCTCAATGTGACCAAAATTGCCATTTTTACAGACTTTTTCTCCTACTCAGAAGCTTCTATTTCGACCAATTTCAGGCATTAAAATGACTCTAAACACGCTTATTTTAGTTCCAAAAGTGATAATTCACATGCAATAGTCATTTACAGTCAATAAATTAAACAATAAAAAATTACCATTTCTGACCATCTGCAGGAAGTTCGACAGGTCACGGGTAATCGTTTTTCATCAGAAAATTGATTTTTTGGACTGTAGAAAAATTGATTCAAAATGTCATTTGGATTGTGCCTCATGTTGAATAACCTTTTTAAAGCCTCAATTTGACCAAAATTACTATTTTTACACACTTTTTCTCCTACTTAGAAGCTTCTATTTTGACCAATTTCAGGTATTAAAATGACTCTAAACACACTTATTTCAGTTCCAAGATTTCTAATTCAAATGCAATAGTCATTTACAGTCAATAAATTAAGCAATAAAAAATTACCATTTCTGACCGTCTGGAGAAAGTTCGACAGGTCACGGGGTCATCGTTTTTCATCAGAAAATTGATTTTTTGGACTGTAGAAAAATTGATTCAAAATGTCATTTGGATTGTGCCTCATGTTGAATAACCTTTTTAAAGCCTCAATGTGACCAAAATTGCCATTTTTACTGACTTTTTCTCCTACTCAGAAGCTTCTATTTCGACCAATTTCAGGCATTAAAATGACTCTAAACACACTTATTTTAGTTCCAAAAGTGATAATTCACATGCAATAGTCATTTATAGTCAATAAATTAAACAATAAAAATTACCATTTCTGACCGTCTGGAGAAAGTTTGACAGGGCACGGGTCATCGTTTTTCATCAGGAAATTGATTTGTTGGACCGTAGAAAAATTGATTCAAAATGTCATTTGGATTGTGCCTCATGTTGAATAACTACTTTTTAAAGCCTCAATGTGACCAAAATTGCCATTTTTACAGACTTTTTCTCCTACTCAGAAGCTTCTATTTCGACCGATTTCACGCGTTAAAATGACTCTAAACACACTTATTTTAGTTCCAAAAGCGATAATTCACATGCAATAGTCATTTACAGTCAAAATATGAAACATAAAAAAATTACCATTTCTGACCATCTGGAGAAATTTTGACAGGTCACGGGTCAACGTTTTTCATCAGAAAATTGATTTTTTGGACTGTAGAAAAATTGATTAAAAGTGTCATTTGGATTGTGCCTCATGTTGAATAACTACTTTTTAAAACTTCAATGTGACCAAAATTACTATTTTTGCACACTTTTTCTCCTACTTAGAAGCTTCTATTTTGACCAATTTCAGGCATTAAAATGACTCTAAACACACTTATTTCAGTTACAAGATTTCTAATTCACATGCAATAGTCATTTACAGTCAATAAATTAAACAATAAAAAATTACCATTTCTGACCGTCTGGAGAAAGTTTGACAGGGCACGGGTCATCGTTTTTCATCAGGAAATTGATTTGTTGGACCGTAGAAAAATTGATTCAAAATGTCATTTGGATTGTGCCTCATGTTGAATAACTACTTTTTAAAGCCTCAATGTGACCAAAATTGCCATTTTTACAGACTTTTTCTCCTACTCAGAAGCTTCTATTTCGACCGATTTCACGCGTTAAAATGACTCTAAACACACTTATTTTAGTTCCAAAAGCGATAATTCACATGCAATAGTCATTTACAGTCAAAATATGAAACATAAAAAAATTACCATTTCTGACCATCTGGAGAAATTTTGACAGGTCACGGGTCAACGTTTTTCATCAGAAAATTGATTTTTTGGACTGTAGAAAAATTGATTAAAAGTGTCATTTGGATTGTGCCTCATGTTGAATAACTACTTTTTAAAACTTCAATGTGACCAAAATTACTATTTTTGCACACTTTTTCTCCTACTTAGAAGCTTCTATTTTGACCAATTTCAGGCATTAAAATGACTCTAAACACACTTATTTCAGTTACAAGATTTCTAATTCACATGCAATAGTCATTTACAGTCAATAAATTAAACAATAAAAAATTACCATTTCAGACCGTCTGGAGAAAGTTCGACAGGTCACGGGGTCATCGTTTTTCATCAGAAAATTGATTTTTTGGACTGTAGAAAAATTGATTCAAAATGTCATTTGGATTGTGCCTCATGTTGAATTACCTTTTTAAAGCCTCAATGTGACCAAAATTGCCATTTTTACTGACTTTTTCTCCTACTCAGAAGCTTCTATTTCGACCAATTTCAGGCATTAAAATGACTCTAAACACACTTATTTTAGTTCCAAAAGTGGTAATTCACATGCAATAGTCATTTACAGTCAAAAAATGAAACATTAAAAAATGACAATTTCTGACAATCTGGAGTAAGTTCGACAGGTCACGGGTCATCGTTTTTCATCAGACAATTAATTTTTTGGACTGTAGAAAAATTGATTCAAAAACCCATTTGGATTGTGCCTCATGTTGAATAACTACTTTTTAAAGCCTCAATGTGACCAAAATTGAAATTTTTACAGACTTTTTCTCCTACTCGGAAGCTTCTATTTCGACCAATTTCAGGCATTAAAATGACTCTAAACACGCTTATTTTAGTTCCAAAAGTGATAATTCACATGCAATAGTCATTTACAGTCAAAAAATTAAACATAAAAAAATTACCATTTCTGACCATCTGGAGAAATTTTGACAGGTCACGGGTCAACGTTTTTCATCAGAAAATTGATTTTTTGGACTGTAGAAAAATTGATTCAAAATGTAATTTGGATTGTGCCTCATGTTGAATAACTACTTTTTAAAGCCTCAATGTGACCAAAATTGCCATTTTTACAGACTTTTTCTCCTACTCAGAAGCTTCTATTTCGACCAATTTCAGGCATTAAAATGACTCTAAACACACTTATTTTAGTTCCAAAAGTGATAATTCACATGCAATAGTCATTTACAGTCAAAAAATTAAACATAAAAAAATTACCATTTCTGACCATCTGGAGAAATTTCGACAGGTCACTGGGTCATCGTTTTTCATCAGAAAATTGATTTTTTGGACTGTAGAATAATTGATTAAAAGTGTCATTTGGATTGTGCCTCATGTTGAATAACTACTTTTTAAAGCTTCAATGTGACCAAAATTACTATTTTTACACACTTTTTCTCCTACTTAGAAGCTTCTATTTTGACCAATTTCAGGCATTAAAATGACTCTAAACACACTTCTTTCAGTTCCAAGATTTCTAATTCACATGCAATAGTCATTTACAGTCAATAAATTAAACAATAAAAAATTACCATTTCTGACCGTCTGGAGAAAGTTCGACAGGTCACGGGGTCATCGTTTTTCATCAGAAAATTGATTTTTTGGACTGTAGAAAAATTGATTCAAAATGTCATTTGGATTGTGTCTCATGTTGAATAACCGTTTTAAAGCCTCAATGTGACCAAAATTGCCATTTTTACAGACTTTTTCTCCTACTCAGAAGCTTCTATTTCGACCAATTTCAGGCATTAAAATGACTCTAAAACACTTATTTTAGTTCCAAAAGTGATAATTCACATGCAATAGTCATTTACAGTAAAAAAAATTAAACATTAAAAAATTACAATTTCTGACAATCTGGAGTAAGTTCGACAGGTCACGGGTCATCGTTTTTCATCAGACAATTCATTTTTGGACTGTAGAAAAATTGATTCGAAAACTCATTTGGATTGTGCCTCATGTTGAATAACTACTTTTTAAAGCCTCAATGTGACCAAAATTGCCATTTTTACAGACTTTTTCTCCTACTCAGAAGCTTCTATTTCGACCAATTTCAGGCATTAAAATGACTCTAAACACGCTTATTTTAGTTCCAAAAGTGATAATTCACATGCAATAGTCATTTACAGTCAATAAATTAAACAATAAAAAATTACCATTTCTGACCATCTGCAGGAAGTTCGACAGGTCACGGGTAATCGTTTTTCATCAGAAAATTGATTTTTTGGACTGTAGAAAAATTGATTCAAAATGTCATTTGGATTGATTGTGCCTCATGTTGAATAACCTTTTTAAAGCCTCAATTTGACCAAAATTACTATTTTTACACACTTTTTCTCCTACTTAGAAGCTTCTATTTTGACCAATTTCAGGTATTAAAATGACTCTAAACACACTTATTTCAGTTCCAAGATTTCTAATTCAAATGCAATAGTCATTTACAGTCAATAAATTAAGCAATAAAAAATTACCATTTCTGACCGTCTAGAGAAAGTTCGACAGGTCACGGGGTCATCGTTTTTCATCAGAAAATTGATTTTTTGGACTGTAGAAAAATTGATTCAAAATGTCATTTGGATTGTGCCTCTGTTGAATAACCTTTTTAAAGCCTCAATGTGACCAAAATTGCCATTTTTACTGACTTTTTCTCCTACTCAGAAGCTTCTATTTCGACCAATTTCAGGCATTAAAATGACTCTAAACACACTTATTTTAGTTCCAAAAGTGATAATTCACATGCAATAGTCATTTATAGTCAATAAATTAAACAATAAAAATTACCATTTCTGACCGTCTGGAGAAAGTTTGACAGGGCACGGGTCATCGTTTTTCATCAGGAAATTGATTTGTTGGACCGTAGAAAAATTGATTCAAAATGTCATTTGGATTGTGCCTCATGTTGAATAACTACTTTTTAAAGCCTCAATGTGACCAAAATTGCCATTTTTACAGACTTTTTCTTCTACTCAGAAGCTTCTATTTCGACCGATTTCACGCATTAAAATGACTCTAAACACACTTATTTTAGTTCCAAAAGCGATAATTCACATGCAATAGTCATTTACAGTCAAAATATGAAACATAAAAAAATTACCATTTCTGACCATCTGGAGAAATTTTGACAGGTCACGGGTCAACGTTTTTCATCAGAAAATTGATTTTTTGGACTGTAGAAAAATTGATTAAAAGTGTCATTTGGATTGTGCCTCATGTTGAATAACTACTTTTTAAAGCTTCAATGTGACCATAATTACTATTTTTGCACACTTTTTCTCCTACTTAGAAGCTTCTATTTTGACCAATTTCAGGCATTAAAATGACTCTAAACACACTTATGTCAGTTCCAAGATTTCTAATTCACATGCAATAGTCATTTCCAGTCAATAAATTAAACAATAAAAAATTACCATTTCTGACCGTCTGGAGAAAGTTCGACAGGTCACGGGGTCATCGTTTTTCATCAGAAAATTGATTTTTTGGACTAGAAAAATTGATTCAAAATGTCATTTGGATTGTGCCTCATGTTGAATAACCGTTTTAAAGCCTCAATGTGACCAAAATTGCCATTTTTACTGACTTTTTCCCCTACTCAGAAGCTTCTATTTCGACCAATTTCAGGCATTAAAATGACTCTAAACACACTTATTTTAGTTCCAAAAGTGGTAATTCACATGCAATAGTCATTTACAGTCAAAAAATGAAACATTAAAAAATGACAATTTCTGACAATCTGGAGTAAGTTCGACAGGTCACGGGTCATCGTTTTTCATCAGACAATTAATTTTTTGGACTGTAGAAAAATTGATTCGAAAACCCATTTGGATTGTGCCTCATGTTGAATAACTACTTTTTAAAGCCTCAATGTGACCAAAATTGAAATTTTTACAGACTTTTTCTCCTACTCGGAAGCTTCTATTTCGACCAATTTCAGGCATTAAAATGACTCTAAACACGCTTATTTTAGTTCCAAAAGTGATAATTCACATGCAATAGTCATTTACAGTCAAAAAATTAAACATAAAAAAATTACCATTTCTGACCATCTGGAGAAATTTCGACAGGTCACTGGGTCATCGTTTTTCATCAGAAAATTGATTTTTTGGACTGTAGAATAATTGATTAAAAGTGTCATTTGGATTGTGCCTCATGTTGAATAACTACTTTTTAAAGCTTCAATGTGACCAAAATTACTATTTTTACACACTTTTTCTCCTACTTAGAAGCTTCTATTTTGACCAATTTCAGGCATTAAAATGACTCTAAACACGCTTCTTTCAGTTCCAAGATTTCTAATTAACATGCAATAGTCATTTACAGTCAATAAATTAAACAATAAAAATTACCATTTCTGACCGTCTGGAGAAAGTTTGACAGGGCACGGGTCATCGTTTTTCATCAGGAAATTGATTTGTTGGACCGTAGAAAAATTGATTCAAAATGTCATTTGGATTGTGCCTCATGTTGAATAACTACTTTTTAAAGCCTCAATGTGACCAAAATTGCCATTTTTACAGACTTTTTCTCCTACTCAGAAGCTTCTTTTTCGACCGATTTCACGCGTTAAAATGACTCTAAACACACTTATTTTAGTTCCAAAAGCGATAATTCACATGCAATAGTCATTTACAGTCAAAATATGAAACATAAAAAAATTACCATTTCTGACCATCTGGAGAAATTTTGACAGGTCACGGGTCAACGTTTTTCATCAGAAAATTGATTTTTTGGACTGTAGAAAAATTGATTAAAAGTGTCATTTGGATTGTGCCTCATGTTGAATAACTACTTTTTAAAACTTCAATGTGACTGTTAGAAATGGGATTTCTGGTTGGCTAGGGCTTGCGCCAAAGCCAGACAGAAACCAACACTCTAGTCAGGGCAAGGAAGTTACACGCCAAAGATAACCCCTGTTCACCCCCTTGGTAGCTTGGCACGAGCAGACAGGCTTATCCCTGAGGCGATGTGTAAAGCGTTTGCGCGCGCACCCAGCAACAACACCCAAGGCCCACCACAAAGGAAACTCCACACAAGGTATTATATAAAAATAACCTTTGTATTATACACAACACATTAGATAAAAACACACACTTTACAATGTGCCAACAGGCACGGGCAGAATTTACAAGGGATTATATATACAGGGGACAGGGCCACATGGACCACTGTCAGGAATTAGCACTCTTAGAACATAGGAATAATACTGTAGTACAAAATAGCAAATGTAGCACACAACCAGTAACTACTGGTATCAGAACGTACCACCTACGCAACCCTAACCACCTTTAGGAATATCACGCAGGGAACTAGGACCTTACTAGTACCACCTGTACTAAGGAGAAAACCACCACCTAAGTATCACTCTACCTGTAGGGGTCTAAGCACATAAACACAGGATGCATAAAATACATTTAGAGGTGTAAACACAATTCACATGACGCATAAACACATTCAGAGGTGCAGAAAAGGAACCATAGCGCCAAAACTCACATCAGCCACTATCTGTGGCAGTCCCTAGGCCAACTGGCCTTGAAGGGGCAAGGACGCCCTGCGTCCAGAAAGTCAGGGCAAGACTGCGCAAGCCAAAGCGCAAGTAGCACTGGGCACAACCTAAACGTTGCAGCTGCCCACTAAGTGCTGGGCAGCTGGAGAAATACTGAGCTAGGGCACCGGCGTGTCTCTGGAGCCTCCCTGGGCTCTGCCCAACAAAATGCCCCCAAGTGTTGGAGCGCACCAACGCTCTAAAAGAATGTGCCCCACGTTGTTGGAGCGCACCAGCGCTCTAAAATGAGGTGCCCCACGTTGGAGCCCCTACGGACTCTTAATCAATGATGCCCTCTACACAAGATGGGGGGGAGCCTCTCTGGGCTCTTCAGACAACTGCCACCAAGCGTTGGAGCCTCACGGGGCTCCAGAAGACGAATGCCCCCAAACGCTGCCGCTACCCACTGTCAGGCGGGGCAGCGGGAAAATGAGGCTTGGTCCCGGGGGCGGCCCGCTGTCATCTGGGGCCGCTCTCATGCAAAGAATGCCCCCCAGAACGTTGCGGCTGCCCCCCGGGCAGTGCAGCTGAGGACCGACGCTGCCGAACTTAAGCCCCAACTCACCGGTTGCTGGATCCCCGGTGGCTCGTAACTTGCACACTCCGCCCCCTCACTCACCGGGACTCTGGAGGACTCCTTCAGACCTCCTCCGGCTGGGACGAGCTTGGATGCGGAGCCTACGGGCTCAACAGAGCGCCTCACTGGGTGAACGCGCGGGTCCCGGGCGACGGCAGTGCACTCCTCAGGGCCCCGGGGCGCAGGGTAGGCTCCTGCCGGCTCCGGGGCTTCACTCCAGCGCGAGTTCTCGGTTGGAGGCGGGGTAGGCTCCCGCCCTCCTACTTCCGGATTCGATTGTCCCGGAAGCCCGCCCTCGGCCGCCTGACTTCCTGTGAGCCCGGCCGCGGCGGTGATTTCCAAACTTGGCAATAAGAGGGGTAGGCTCCCTCGCGATGTGAAATATACGGCGGGGTGGGCACCCGCCGCGAAATTACGACAAATAAGCGGGGTGGGCACCCGCCAACGACCCCGGCAACACCCCACGCATCAGGAACTACTAGGGACACATACATTCCCCATGCATTCCTATGGGAGGGCAGGCCTATCTCACCACATGCACTCAGAGCACGCACGCACTTTACCCTGGGACACAGGGAAAGTGCGCAGAAACCAAAAAAATCACCACACCAAGTCATCAGTAAAAAGCAAAAAAAGTTCAGGGGTGAACCTGCCAGAAGGGCCAAGTCCAACAGTGACCAAAATTACTATTTTTGCACACTTTTTCTCCTACTTAGAAGCTTCTATTTTGACCAATTTCAGGCATTAAAATGACTCTAAACACACTTATTTCAGTTACAAGATTTCTAATTCACATGCAATAGTCATTTACAGTCAATAAATTAAACAATAAAAAATTACCATTTCAGACCGTCTGGAGAAAGTTCGACAGGTCACGGGGTCATCGTTTTTCATCAGAAAATTGATTTTTTGGACTGTAGAAAAATTGATTCAAAATGTCATTTGGATTGTGCCTCATGTTGAATTACCTTTTTAAAGCCTCAATGTGACCAAAATTGCCATTTTTACTGACTTTTTCTCCTACTCAGAAGCTTCTATTTCGACCAATTTCAGGCATTAAAATGACTCTAAACACACTTATTTTAGTTCCAAAAGTGGTAATTCACATGCAATAGTCATTTACAGTCAAAAAATGAAACATTAAAAAATGACAATTTCTGACAATCTGGAGTAAGTTCGACAGGTCACGGGTCATCGTTTTTCATCAGACAATTAATTTTTTGGACTGTAGAAAAATTGATTCAAAAACCCATTTGGATTGTGCCTCATGTTGAATAACTACTTTTTAAAGCCTCAATGTGACCAAAATTGAAATTTTTACAGACTTTTTCTCCTACTCGGAAGCTTCTATTTCGACCAATTTCAGGCATTAAAATGACTCTAAACACGCTTATTTTAGTTCCAAAAGTGATAATTCACATGCAATAGTCATTTACAGTCAAAAAATTAAACATAAAAAAATTACCATTTCTGACCATCTGGAGAAATTTTGACAGGTCACGGGTCAACGTTTTTCATCAGAAAATTGATTTTTTGGACTGTAGAAAAATTGATTCAAAATGTAATTTGGATTGTGCCTCATGTTGAATAACTACTTTTTAAAGCCTCAATGTGACCAAAATTGCCATTTTTACAGACTTTTTCTCCTACTCAGAAGCTTCTATTTCGACCAATTTCAGGCATTAAAATGACTCTAAACACACTTATTTTAGTTCCAAAAGTGATAATTCACATGCAATAGTCATTTACAGTCAAAAAATTAAACATAAAAAAATTACCATTTCTGACCATCTGGAGAAATTTCGACAGGTCACTGGGTCATCGTTTTTCATCAGAAAATTGATTTTTTGGACTGTAGAATAATTGATTAAAAGTGTCATTTGGATTGTGCCTCATGTTGAATAACTACTTTTTAAAGCTTCAATGTGACCAAAATTACTATTTTTACACACTTTTTCTCCTACTTAGAAGCTTCTATTTTGACCAATTTCAGGCATTAAAATGACTCTAAACACACTTCTTTCAGTTCCAAGATTTCTAATTCACATGCAATAGTCATTTACAGTCAATAAATTAAACAATAAAAAATTACCATTTCTGACCGTCTGGAGAAAGTTCGACAGGTCACGGGGTCATCGTTTTTCATCAGAAAATTGATTTTTTGGACTGTAGAAAAATTGATTCAAAATGTCATTTGGATTGTGTCTCATGTTGAATAACCGTTTTAAAGCCTCAATGTGACCAAAATTGCCATTTTTACAGACTTTTTCTCCTACTCAGAAGCTTCTATTTCGACCAATTTCAGGCATTAAAATGACTCTAAAACACTTATTTTAGTTCCAAAAGTGATAATTCACATGCAATAATCATTTACAGTAAAAAAAATTAAACATTAAAAAATTACAATTTCTGACAATCTGGAGTAAGTTCGACAGGTCACGGGTCATCGTTTTTCATCAGACAATTCATTTTTGGACTGTAGAAAAATTGATTCGAAAACTCATTTGGATTGTGCCTCATGTTGAATAACTACTTTTTAAAGCCTCAATGTGACCAAAATTGCCATTTTTACAGACTTTTTCTCCTACTCAGAAGCTTCTATTTCGACCAATTTCAGGCATTAAAATGACTCTAAACACGCTTATTTTAGTTCCAAAAGTGATAATTCACATGCAATAGTCATTTACAGTCAATAAATTAAACAATAAAAAATTACCATTTCTGACCATCTGCAGGAAGTTCGACAGGTCACGGGTAATCGTTTTTCATCAGAAAATTGATTTTTTGGACTGTAGAAAAATTGATTCAAAATGTCATTTGGATTGATTGTGCCTCATGTTGAATAACCTTTTTAAAGCCTCAATTTGACCAAAATTACTATTTTTACACACTTTTTCTCCTACTTAGAAGCTTCTATTTTGACCAATTTCAGGTATTAAAATGACTCTAAACACACTTATTTCAGTTCCAAGATTTCTAATTCAAATGCAATAGTCATTTACAGTCAATAAATTAAGCAATAAAAAATTACCATTTCTGACCGTCTAGAGAAAGTTCGACAGGTCACGGGGTCATCGTTTTTCATCAGAAAATTGATTTTTTGGACTGTAGAAAAATTGATTCAAAATGTCATTTGGATTGTGCCTCTGTTGAATAACCTTTTTAAAGCCTCAATGTGACCAAAATTGCCATTTTTACTGACTTTTTCTCCTACTCAGAAGCTTCTATTTCGACCAATTTCAGGCATTAAAATGACTCTAAACACACTTATTTTAGTTCCAAAAGTGATAATTCACATGCAATGGTCATTTATAGTCAATAAATTAAACAATAAAAATTACCATTTCTGACCGTCTGGAGAAAGTTTGACAGGGCACGGGTCATCGTTTTTCATCAGGAAATTGATTTGTTGGACCGTAGAAAAATTGATTCAAAATGTCATTTGGATTGTGCCTCATGTTGAATAACTACTTTTTAAAGCCTCAATGTGACCAAAATTGCCATTTTTACAGACTTTTTCTTCTACTCAGAAGCTTCTATTTCGACCGATTTCACGCATTAAAATGACTCTAAACACACTTATTTTAGTTCCAAAAGCGATAATTCACATGCAATAGTCATTTACAGTCAAAATATGAAACATAAAAAAATTACCATTTCTGACCATCTGGAGAAATTTTGACAGGTCACGGGTCAACGTTTTTCATCAGAAAATTGATTTTTTGGACTGTAGAAAAATTGATTAAAAGTGTCATTTGGATTGTGCCTCATGTTGAATAACTACTTTTTAAAGCTTCAATGTGACCATAATTACTATTTTTGCACACTTTTTCTCCTACTTAGAAGCTTCTATTTTGACCAATTTCAGGCATTAAAATGACTCTAAACACACTTATGTCAGTTCCAAGATTTCTAATTCACATGCAATAGTCATTTCCAGTCAATAAATTAAACAATAAAAAATTACCATTTCTGACCGTCTGGAGAAAGTTCGACAGGTCACGGGGTCATCGTTTTTCATCAGAAAATTGATTTTTTGGACTAGAAAAATTGATTCAAAATGTCATTTGGATTGTGCCTCATGTTGAATAACCGTTTTAAAGCCTCAATGTGACCAAAATTGCCATTTTTACTGACTTTTTCCCCTACTCAGAAGCTTCTATTTCGACCAATTTCAGGCATTAAAATGACTCTAAACACACTTATTTTAGTTCCAAAAGTGGTAATTCACATGCAATAGTCATTTACAGTCAAAAAATGAAACATTAAAAAATGACAATTTCTGACAATCTGGAGTAAGTTCGACAGGTCACGGGTCATCGTTTTTCATCAGACAATTAATTTTTTGGACTGTAGAAAAATTGATTCGAAAACCCATTTGGATTGTGCCTCATGTTGAATAACTACTTTTTAAAGCCTCAATGTGACCAAAATTGAAATTTTTACAGACTTTTTCTCCTACTCGGAAGCTTCTATTTCGACCAATTTCAGGCATTAAAATGACTCTAAACACGCTTATTTTAGTTCCAAAAGTGATAATTCACATGCAATAGTCATTTACAGTCAAAAAATTAAACATAAAAAAATTACCATTTCTGACCATCTGGAGAAATTTCGACAGGTCACTGGGTCATCGTTTTTCATCAGAAAATTGATTTTTTGGACTGTAGAATAATTGATTAAAAGTGTCATTTGGATTGTGCCTCATGTTGAATAACTACTTTTTAAAGCTTCAATGTGACCAAAATTACTATTTTTACACACTTTTTCTCCTACTTAGAAGCTTCTATTTTGACCAATTTCAGGCATTAAAATGACTCTAAACACGCTTCTTTCAGTTCCAAGATTTCTAATTAACATGCAATAGTCATTTACAGTCAATAAATTAAACAATAAAAATTACCATTTCTGACCGTCTGGAGAAAGTTTGACAGGGCACGGGTCATCGTTTTTCATCAGGAAATTGATTTGTTGGACCGTAGAAAAATTGATTCAAAATGTCATTTGGATTGTGCCTCATGTTGAATAACTACTTTTTAAAGCCTCAATGTGACCAAAATTGCCATTTTTACAGACTTTTTCTCCTACTCAGAAGCTTCTATTTCGACCGATTTCACGCGTTAAAATGACTCTAAACACACTTATTTTAGTTCCAAAAGCGATAATTCACATGCAATAGTCATTTACAGTCAAAATATGAAACATAAAAAAATTACCATTTCTGACCATCTGGAGAAATTTTGACAGGTCACGGGTCAACGTTTTTCATCAGAAAATTGATTTTTTGGACTGTAGAAAAATTGATTAAAAGTGTCATTTGGATTGTGCCTCATGTTGAATAACTACTTTTTAAAACTTCAATGTGACCAAAATTACTATTTTTGCACACTTTTTCTCCTACTTAGAAGCTTCTATTTTGACCAATTTCAGGCATTAAAATGACTCTAAACACACTTATTTCAGTTACAAGATTTCTAATTCACATGCAATAGTCATTTACAGTCAATAAATTAAACAATAAAAAATTACCATTTCAGACCGTCTGGAGAAAGTTCGACAGGTCACGGGGTCATCGTTTTTCATCAGAAAATTGATTTTTTGGACTGTAGAAAAATTGATTCAAAATGTCATTTGGATTGTGCCTCATGTTGAATTACCTTTTTAAAGCCTCAATGTGACCAAAATTGCCATTTTTACTGACTTTTTCTCCTACTCAGAAGCTTCTATTTCGACCAATTTCAGGCATTAAAATGACTCTAAACACACTTATTTTAGTTCCAAAAGTGGTAATTCACATGCAATAGTCATTTACAGTCAAAAAATGAAACATTAAAAAATGACAATTTCTGACAATCTGGAGTAAGTTCGACAGGTCACGGGTCATCGTTTTTCATCAGACAATTAATTTTTTGGACTGTAGAAAAATTGATTCAAAAACCCATTTGGATTGTGCCTCATGTTGAATAACTACTTTTTAAAGCCTCAATGTGACCAAAATTGAAATTTTTACAGACTTTTTCTCCTACTCGGAAGCTTCTATTTCGACCAATTTCAGGCATTAAAATGACTCTAAACACGCCTATTTTAGTTCCAAAAGTGATAATTCACATGCAATAGTCATTTACAGTCAAAAAATTAAACATAAAAAAATTACCATTTCTGACCATCTGGAGAAATTTTGACAGGTCACGGGTCAACGTTTTTCATCAGAAAATTGATTTTTTGGACTGTAGAAAAATTGATCCAAAATGTAATTTGGATTGTGCCTCATGTTGAATAACTACTTTTTAAAGCCTCAATGTGACCAAAATTGCCATTTTTACAGACTTTTTCTCCTACTCAGAAGCTTCTATTTCGACCAATTTCAGGCATTAAAATGACTCTAAACACACTTATTTTAGTTCCAAAAGTGATAATTCACATGCAATAGTCATTTACAGTCAAAAAATTAAACATAAAAAAATTACCATTTCTGACCATCTGGAGAAATTTCGACAGGTCACTGGGTCATCGTTTTTCATCAGAAAATTGATTTTTTGGACTGTAGAATAATTGATTAAAAGTGTCATTTGGATTGTGCCTCATGTTGAATAACTACTTTTTAAAGCTTCAATGTGACCAAAATTACTATTTTTACACACTTTTTCTCCTACTTAGAAGCTTCTATTTTGACCAATTTCAGGCATTAAAATGACTCTAAACACACTTCTTTCAGTTCCAAGATTTCTAATTCACATGCAATAGTCATTTACAGTCAATAAATTAAACAATAAAAAATTACCATTTCTGACCGTCTGGAGAAAGTTCGACAGGTCACGGGGTCATCGTTTTTCATCAGAAAATTGATTTTTTGGACTGTAGAAAAATTGATTCAAAATGTCATTTGGATTGTGTCTCATGTTGAATAACCGTTTTAAAGCCTCAATGTGACCAAAATTGCCATTTTTACTGACTTTTTCTCCTACTCAGAAGCTTCTATTTCGACCAATTTCAGGCATTAAAATGACTCTAAACACACTTATTTTAGTTCCAAAAGTGATAATTCACATGCAATAGTCATTTACAGTAAAAAAAATTAAACATTAAAAAATTACAATTTCTGACAATCTGGAGTAAGTTCGACAGGTCACGGGTCATCGTTTTTCATCAGACAATTCATTTTTGGACTGTAGAAAAATTGATTCGAAAACTCATTTGGATTGTGCCTCATGTTGAATAACTACTTTTTAAAGCCTCAATGTGACCAAAATTGCCATTTTTACAGACTTTTTCTCCTACTCAGAAGCTTCTATTTCGACCAATATCAGGCATTAAAATGACTCTAAACACGCTTATTTTAGTTCCAAAAGTGATAATTCACATGCAATAGTCATTTACAGTCAATAAATTAAACAATAAAAAATTACCATTTCTGACCATCTGCAGGAAGTTCGACAGGTCACGGGTAATCGTTTTTCATCAGAAAATTGATTTTTTGGACTGTAGAAAAATTGATTCAAAATGTCATTTGGATTGATTGTGCCTCATGTTGAATAACCTTTTTAAAGCCTCAATTTGACCAAAATTACTATTTTTACACACTTTTTCTCCTACTTAGAAGCTTCTATTTTGACCAATTTCAGGTATTAAAATGACTCTAAACACACTTATTTCAGTTCCAAGATTTCTAATTCAAATGCAATAGTCATTTACAGTCAATAAATTAAGCAATAAAAAATTACCATTTCTGACCGTCTAGAGAAAGTTCGACAGGTCACGGGGTCATCGTTTTTCATCAGAAAATTGATTTTTTGGACTGTAGAAAAATTGATTCAAAATGTCATTTGGATTGTGCCTCTGTTGAATAACCTTTTTAAAGCCTCAATGTGACCAAAATTGCCATTTTTACTGACTTTTTCTCCTACTCAGAAGCTTCTATTTCGACCAATTTCAGGCATTAAAATGACTCTAAACACACTAATTTTAGTTCCAAAAGTGATAATTCACATGCAATAGTCATTTATAGTCAATAAATTAAACAATAAAAATTACCATTTCTGACCGTCTGGAGAAAGTTTGACAGGGCACGGGTCATCGTTTTTCATCAGGAAATTGATTTGTTGGACCGTAGAAAAATTGATTCAAAATGTCATTTGGATTGTGCCTCATGTTGAATAACTACTTTTTAAAGCCTCAATGTGACCAAAATTGCCATTTTTACAGACTTTTTCTTCTACTCAGAAGCTTCTATTTCGACCGATTTCACGCATTAAAATGACTCTAAACACACTTATTTTAGTTCCAAAAGCGATAATTCACATGCAATAGTCATTTACAGTCAAAATATGAAACATAAAAAAATTACCATTTCTGACCATCTGGAGAAATTTTGACAGGTCACGGGTCAACGTTTTTCATCAGAAAATTGATTTTTTGGACTGTAGAAAAATTGATTAAAAGTGTCATTTGGATTGTGCCTCATGTTGAATAACTACTTTTTAAAGCTTCAATGTGACCATAATTACTATTTTTGCACACTTTTTCTCCTACTTAGAAGCTTCTATTTTGACCAATTTCAGGCATTAAAATGACTCTAAACACACTTATGTCAGTTCCAAGATTTCTAATTCACATGCAATAGTCATTTCCAGTCAATAAATTAAACAATAAAAAATTACCATTTCTGACCGTCTGGAGAAAGTTCGACAGGTCACGGGGTCATCGTTTTTCATCAGAAAATTGATTTTTTGGACTAGAAAAATTGATTCAAAATGTCATTTGGATTGTGCCTCATGTTGAATAACCGTTTTAAAGCCTCAATGTGACCAAAATTGCCATTTTTACTGACTTTTTCCCCTACTCAGAAGCTTCTATTTCGACCAATTTCAGGCATTAAAATGACTCTAAACACACTTATTTTAGTTCCAAAAGTGGTAATTCACATGCAATAGTCATTTACAGTCAAAAAATGAAACATTAAAAAATGACAATTTCTGACAATCTGGAGTAAGTTCGACAGGTCACGGGTCATCGTTTTTCATCAGACAATTAATTTTTTGGACTGTAGAAAAATTGATTCAAAAACCCATTTGGATTGTGCCTCATGTTGAATAACTACTTTTTAAAGCCTCAATGTGACCAAAATTGAAATTTTTACAGACTTTTTCTCCTACTCGGAAGCTTCTATTTCGACCAATTTCAGGCATTAAAATGACTCTAAACACGCTTATTTTAGTTCCAAAAGTGATAATTCACATGCAATAGTCATTTACAGTCAAAAAATTAAACATAAAAAAATTACCATTTCTGACCATCTGGAGAAATTTTGACAGGTCACGGGTCAACGTTTTTCATCAGAAAATTGATTTTTTGGACTGTAGAAAAATTGATTCAAAATGTAATTTGGATTGTGCCTCATGTTGAATAACTACTTTTTAAAGCCTCAATGTGACCAAAATTGCCATTTTTACAGACTTTTTCTCCTACTCAGAAGCTTCTATTTCGACCAATTTCAGGCATTAAAATGACTCTAAACACACTTATTTTAGTTCCAAAAGTGATAATTCACATGCAATAGTCATTTACAGTCAAAAAATTAAACATAAAAAAATTACCATTTCTGACCATCTGGAGAAATTTCGACAGGTCACTGGGTCATCGTTTTTCATCAGAAAATTGATTTTTTGGACTGTAGAATAATTGATTAAAAGTGTCATTTGGATTGTGCCTCATGTTGAATAACTACTTTTTAAAGCTTCAATGTGACCAAAATTACTATTTTTACACACTTTTTCTCCTACTTAGAAGCTTCTATTTTGACCAATTTCAGGCATTAAAATGACTCTAAACACACTTCTTTCAGTTCCAAGATTTCTAATTCACATGCAATAGTCATTTACAGTCAATAAATTAAACAATAAAAAATTACCATTTCTGACCGTCTGGAGAAAGTTCGACAGGTCACGGGGTCATCGTTTTTCATCAGAAAATTGATTTTTTGGACTGTAGAAAAATTGATTCAAAATGTCATTTGGATTGTGTCTCATGTTGAATAACCGTTTTAAAGCCTCAATGTGACCAAAATTGCCATTTTTACAGACTTTTTCTCCTACTCAGAAGCTTCTATTTCGACCAATTTCAGGCATTAAAATGACTCTAAAACACTTATTTTAGTTCCAAAAGTGATAATTCACATGCAATAATCATTTACAGTAAAAAAAATTAAACATTAAAAAATTACAATTTCTGACAATCTGGAGTAAGTTCGACAGGTCACGGGTCATCGTTTTTCATCAGACAATTCATTTTTGGACTGTAGAAAAATTGATTCGAAAACTCATTTGGATTGTGCCTCATGTTGAATAACTACTTTTTAAAGCCTCAATGTGACCAAAATTGCCATTTTTACAGACTTTTTCTCCTACTCAGAAGCTTCTATTTCGACCAATTTCAGGCATTAAAATGACTCTAAACACGCTTATTTTAGTTCCAAAAGTGATAATTCACATGCAATAGTCATTTACAGTCAATAAATTAAACAATAAAAAATTACCATTTCTGACCATCTGCAGGAAGTTCGACAGGTCACGGGTAATCGTTTTTCATCAGAAAATTGATTTTTTGGACTGTAGAAAAATTGATTCAAAATGTCATTTGGATTGATTGTGCCTCATGTTGAATAACCTTTTTAAAGCCTCAATTTGACCAAAATTACTATTTTTACACACTTTTTCTCCTACTTAGAAGCTTCTATTTTGACCAATTTCAGGTATTAAAATGACTCTAAACACACTTATTTCAGTTCCAAGATTTCTAATTCAAATGCAATAGTCATTTACAGTCAATAAATTAAGCAATAAAAAATTACCATTTCTGACCGTCTAGAGAAAGTTCGACAGGTCACGGGGTCATCGTTTTTCATCAGAAAATTGATTTTTTGGACTGTAGAAAAATTGATTCAAAATGTCATTTGGATTGTGCCTCTGTTGAATAACCTTTTTAAAGCCTCAATGTGACCAAAATTGCCATTTTTACTGACTTTTTCTCCTACTCAGAAGCTTCTATTTCGACCAATTTCAGGCATTAAAATGACTCTAAACACACTTATTTTAGTTCCAAAAGTGATAATTCACATGCAATAGTCATTTATAGTCAATAAATTAAACAATAAAAATTACCATTTCTGACCGTCTGGAGAAAGTTTGACAGGGCACGGGTCATCGTTTTTCATCAGGAAATTGATTTGTTGGACCGTAGAAAAATTGATTCAAAATGTCATTTGGATTGTGCCTCATGTTGAATAACTACTTTTTAAAGCCTCAATGTGACCAAAATTGCCATTTTTACAGACTTTTTCTTCTACTCAGAAGCTTCTATTTCGACCGATTTCACGCATTAAAATGACTCTAAACACACTTATTTTAGTTCCAAAAGCGATAATTCACATGCAATAGTCATTTACAGTCAAAATATGAAACATAAAAAAATTACCATTTCTGACCATCTGGAGAAATTTTGACAGGTCACGGGTCAACGTTTTTCATCAGAAAATTGATTTTTTGGACTGTAGAAAAATTGATTAAAAGTGTCATTTGGATTGTGCCTCATGTTGAATAACTACTTTTTAAAGCTTCAATGTGACCATAATTACTATTTTTGCACACTTTTTCTCCTACTTAGAAGCTTCTATTTTGACCAATTTCAGGCATTAAAATGACTCTAAACACACTTATGTCAGTTCCAAGATTTCTAATTCACATGCAATAGTCATTTCCAGTCAATAAATTAAACAATAAAAAATTACCATTTCTGACCGTCTGGAGAAAGTTCGACAGGTCACGGGGTCATCGTTTTTCATCAGAAAATTGATTTTTTGGACTAGAAAAATTGATTCAAAATGTCATTTGGATTGTGCCTCATGTTGAATAACCGTTTTAAAGCCTCAATGTGACCAAAATTGCCATTTTTACTGACTTTTTCCCCTACTCAGAAGCTTCTATTTCGACCAATTTCAGGCATTAAAATGACTCTAAACACACTTATTTTAGTTCCAAAAGTGGTAATTCACATGCAATAGTCATTTACAGTCAAAAAATGAAACATTAAAAAATGACAATTTCTGACAATCTGGAGTAAGTTCGACAGGTCACGGGTCATCGTTTTTCATCAGACAATTAATTTTTTGGACTGTAGAAAAATTGATTCGAAAACCCATTTGGATTGTGCCTCATGTTGAATAACTACTTTTTAAAGCCTCAATGTGACCAAAATTGAAATTTTTACAGACTTTTTCTCCTACTCGGAAGCTTCTATTTCGACCAATTTCAGGCATTAAAATGACTCTAAACACGCTTATTTTAGTTCCAAAAGTGATAATTCACATGCAATAGTCATTTACAGTCAAAAAATTAAACATAAAAAAATTACCATTTCTGACCATCTGGAGAAATTTCGACAGGTCACTGGGTCATCGTTTTTCATCAGAAAATTGATTTTTTGGACTGTAGAATAATTGATTAAAAGTGTCATTTGGATTGTGCCTCATGTTGAATAACTACTTTTTAAAGCTTCAATGTGACCAAAATTACTATTTTTACACACTTTTTCTCCTACTTAGAAGCTTCTATTTTGACCAATTTCAGGCATTAAAATGACTCTAAACACGCTTCTTTCAGTTCCAAGATTTCTAATTAACATGCAATAGTCATTTACAGTCAATAAATTAAACAATAAAAATTACCATTTCTGACCGTCTGGAGAAAGTTTGACAGGGCACGGGTCATCGTTTTTCATCAGGAAATTGATTTGTTGGACCGTAGAAAAATTGATTCAAAATGTCATTTGGATTGTGCCTCATGTTGAATAACTACTTTTTAAAGCCTCAATGTGACCAAAATTGCCATTTTTACAGACTTTTTCTCCTACTCAGAAGCTTCTATTTCGACCGATTTCACGCGTTAAAATGACTCTAAACACACTTATTTTAGTTCCAAAAGCGATAATTCACATGCAATAGTCATTTACAGTCAAAATATGAAACATAAAAAAATTACCATTTCTGACCATCTGGAGAAATTTTGACAGGTCACGGGTCAACGTTTTTCATCAGAAAATTGATTTTTTGGACTGTAGAAAAATTGATTAAAAGTGTCATTTGGATTGTGCCTCATGTTGAATAACTACTTTTTAAAACTTCAATGTGACCAAAATTACTATTTTTGCACACTTTTTCTCCTACTTAGAAGCTTCTATTTTGACCAATTTCAGGCATTAAAATGACTCTAAACACACTTATTTCAGTTACAAGATTTCTAATTCACATGCAATAGTCATTTACAGTCAATAAATTAAACAATAAAAAATTACCATTTCAGACCGTCTGGAGAAAGTTCGACAGGTCACGGGGTCATCGTTTTTCATCAGAAAATTGATTTTTTGGACTGTAGAAAAATTGATTCAAAATGTCATTTGGATTGTGCCTCATGTTGAATTACCTTTTTAAAGCCTCAATGTGACCAAAATTGAAATTTTTACAGACTTTTTCTCCTACTCGGAAGCTTCTATTTCGACCAATTTCAGGCATTAAAATGACTCTAAACACGCCTATTTTAGTTCCAAAAGTGATAATTCACATGCAATAGTCATTTACAGTCAAAAAATTAAACATAAAAAAATTACCATTTCTGACCATCTGGAGAAATTTTGACAGGTCACGGGTCAACGTTTTTCATCAGAAAATTGATTTTTTGGACTGTAGAAAAATTGATCCAAAATGTAATTTGGATTGTGCCTCATGTTGAATAACTACTTTTTAAAGCCTCAATGTGACCAAAATTGCCATTTTTACAGACTTTTTCTCCTACTCAGAAGCTTCTATTTCGACCAATTTCAGGCATTAAAATGACTCTAAACACACTTATTTTAGTTCCAAAAGTGATAATTCACATGCAATAGTCATTTACAGTCAAAAAATTAAACATAAAAAAATTACCATTTCTGACCATCTGGAGAAATTTCGACAGGTCACTGGGTCATCGTTTTTCATCAGAAAATTGATTTTTTGGACTGTAGAATAATTGATTAAAAGTGTCATTTGGATTGTGCCTCATGTTGAATAACTACTTTTTAAAGCTTCAATGTGACCAAAATTACTATTTTTACACACTTTTTCTCCTACTTAGAAGCTTCTATTTTGACCAATTTCAGGCATTAAAATGACTCTAAACACACTTCTTTCAGTTCCAAGATTTCTAATTCACATGCAATAGTCATTTACAGTCAATAAATTAAACAATAAAAAATTACCATTTCTGACCGTCTGGAGAAAGTTCGACAGGTCACGGGGTCATCGTTTTTCATCAGAAAATTGATTTTTTGGACTGTAGAAAAATTGATTCAAAATGTCATTTGGATTGTGTCTCATGTTGAATAACCGTTTTAAAGCCTCAATGTGACCAAAATTGCCATTTTTACTGACTTTTTCTCCTACTCAGAAGCTTCTATTTCGACCAATTTCAGGCATTAAAATGACTCTAAACACACTTATTTTAGTTCCAAAAGTGATAATTCACATGCAATAGTCATTTACAGTAAAAAAAATTAAACATTAAAAAATTACAATTTCTGACAATCTGGAGTAAGTTCGACAGGTCACGGGTCATCGTTTTTCATCAGACAATTCATTTTTGGACTGTAGAAAAATTGATTCGAAAACTCATTTGGATTGTGCCTCATGTTGAATAACTACTTTTTAAAGCCTCAATGTGACCAAAATTGCCATTTTTACAGACTTTTTCTCCTACTCAGAAGCTTCTATTTCGACCAATATCAGGCATTAAAATGACTCTAAACACGCTTATTTTAGTTCCAAAAGTGATAATTCACATGCAATAGTCATTTACAGTCAATAAATTAAACAATAAAAAATTACCATTTCTGACCATCTGCAGGAAGTTCGACAGGTCACGGGTAATCGTTTTTCATCAGAAAATTGATTTTTTGGACTGTAGAAAAATTGATTCAAAATGTCATTTGGATTGATTGTGCCTCATGTTGAATAACCTTTTTAAAGCCTCAATTTGACCAAAATTACTATTTTTACACACTTTTTCTCCTACTTAGAAGCTTCTATTTTGACCAATTTCAGGTATTAAAATGACTCTAAACACACTTATTTCAGTTCCAAGATTTCTAATTCAAATGCAATAGTCATTTACAGTCAATAAATTAAGCAATAAAAAATTACCATTTCTGACCGTCTAGAGAAAGTTCGACAGGTCACGGGGTCATCGTTTTTCATCAGAAAATTGATTTTTTGGACTGTAGAAAAATTGATTCAAAATGTCATTTGGATTGTGCCTCTGTTGAATAACCTTTTTAAAGCCTCAATGTGACCAAAATTGCCATTTTTACTGACTTTTTCTCCTACTCAGAAGCTTCTATTTCGACCAATTTCAGGCATTAAAATGACTCTAAACACACTAATTTTAGTTCCAAAAGTGATAATTCACATGCAATAGTCATTTATAGTCAATAAATTAAACAATAAAAATTACCATTTCTGACCGTCTGGAGAAAGTTTGACAGGGCACGGGTCATCGTTTTTCATCAGGAAATTGATTTGTTGGACCGTAGAAAAATTGATTCAAAATGTCATTTGGATTGTGCCTCATGTTGAATAACTACTTTTTAAAGCCTCAATGTGACCAAAATTGCCATTTTTACAGACTTTTTCTTCTACTCAGAAGCTTCTATTTCGACCGATTTCACGCATTAAAATGACTCTAAACACACTTATTTTAGTTCCAAAAGCGATAATTCACATGCAATAGTCATTTACAGTCAAAATATGAAACATAAAAAAATTACCATTTCTGACCATCTGGAGAAATTTTGACAGGTCACGGGTCAACGTTTTTCATCAGAAAATTGATTTTTTGGACTGTAGAAAAATTGATTAAAAGTGTCATTTGGATTGTGCCTCATGTTGAATAACTACTTTTTAAAGCTTCAATGTGACCATAATTACTATTTTTGCACACTTTTTCTCCTACTTAGAAGCTTCTATTTTGACCAATTTCAGGCATTAAAATGACTCTAAACACACTTATGTCAGTTCCAAGATTTCTAATTCACATGCAATAGTCATTTCCAGTCAATAAATTAAACAATAAAAAATTACCATTTCTGACCGTCTGGAGAAAGTTCGACAGGTCACGGGGTCATCGTTTTTCATCAGAAAATTGATTTTTTGGACTAGAAAAATTGATTCAAAATGTCATTTGGATTGTGCCTCATGTTGAATAACCGTTTTAAAGCCTCAATGTGACCAAAATTGCCATTTTTACTGACTTTTTCCCCTACTCAGAAGCTTCTATTTCGACCAATTTCAGGCATTAAAATGACTCTAAACACACTTATTTTAGTTCCAAAAGTGGTAATTCACATGCAATAGTCATTTACAGTCAAAAAATGAAACATTAAAAAATGACAATTTCTGACAATCTGGAGTAAGTTCGACAGGTCACGGGTCATCGTTTTTCATCAGACAATTAATTTTTTGGACTGTAGAAAAATTGATTCGAAAACCCATTTGGATTGTGCCTCATGTTGAATAACTACTTTTTAAAGCCTCAATGTGACCAAAATTGAAATTTTTACAGACTTTTTCTCCTACTCGGAAGCTTCTATTTCGACCAATTTCAGGCATTAAAATGACTCTAAACACGCTTATTTTAGTTCCAAAAGTGATAATTCACATGCAATAGTCATTTACAGTCAAAAAATTAAACATAAAAAAATTACCATTTCTGACCATCTGGAGAAATTTCGACAGGTCACTGGGTCATCGTTTTTCATCAAAAAATTGATTTTTTGGACTGTAGAATAATTGATTAAAAGTGTCATTTGGATTGTGCCTCATGTTGAATAACTACTTTTTAAAGCTTCAATGTGACCAAAATTACTATTTTTACACACTTTTTCTCCTACTTAGAAGCTTCTATTTTGACCAATTTCAGGCATTAAAATGACTCTAAACACGCTTCTTTCAGTTCCAAGATTTCTAATTAACATGCAATAGTCATTTACAGTCAATAAATTAAACAATAAAAAATTACCATTTCTGACCGTCTGGAGAAAGTTCGACAGGTCACGGGGTCATCGTTTTTCATCAGAAAATAGATTTTTTGGACTGTAGAAAAATTGATTCAAAATGTCATTTGGATTGTGTCTCATGTTGAATAACCGTTTTAAAGCCTCAATGTGACCAAAATTGCCATTTTTACTGACTTTTTCTCCTACTCAGAAGCTTTTATTTCGACCAATTTCAGGCATTAAAATGACTCTAAACACACTTATTTTAGTTCCAAAAGTGATAATTCACATGCAATAGTCATTTACAGTAAAAAAATTAAACATTAAAAAATGACAATTTCTGACAATCTGGAGTAAGTTCGACAGGTCACGGGTCATCGTTTTTCATCAGACAATTCATTTTTGGACTGTAGAAAAATTGATTCGAAAACTCATTTGGATTGTGCCTCATGTTGAATAACTACTTTTTAAAGCCTCAATGTGACCAAAATTGCCATTTTTACAGACTTTTTCTCCTACTCAGAAGCTTCTATTTCGACCAATTTCAGGCATTAAAATGACTCTAAACACGCTTATTTTAGTTCCAAAAGTGATAATTCACATGCAATAGTCATTTACAGTCAATAAATTAAACAATAAAAAATTACCATTTCTGACCATCTGCAGGAAGTTCGACAGGTCACGGGTAATCGTTTTTCATCAGAAAATTGATTTTTTGGACTGTAGAAAAATTGATTCAAAATGTCATTTGGATTGTGCCTCATGTTGAATAACCTTTTTAAAGCCTCAATGTGACCAAAATTGCCATTTTTACTGACTTTTTCTCCTACTCAGAAGCTTCTATTTCGACCAATTTCAGGCATTAAAATGACTCTAAACACACTTATTTTAGTTCCAAAAGTGATAATTCACATGCAATAGTCATTTATAGTCAATAAATTAAACAATAAAAATTACCATTTCTGACCGTCTGGAGAAAGTTTGACAGGGCACGGGTCATCGTTTTTCATCAGGAAATTGATTTGTTGGACCGTAGAAAAATTGATTCAAAATGTCATTTGGATTGTGCCTCATGTTGAATAACTACTTTTTAAAGCCTCAATGTGACCAAAATTGCCATTTTTACAGACTTTTTCTCCTACTCAGAAGCTTCTATTTCGACCGATTTCACGCATTAAAATGACTCTAAACACACTTATTTTAGTTCCAAAAGCGATAATTCACATGCAATAGTCATTTACAGTCAAAATATGAAACATAAAAAAATTACCATTTCTGACCATCTGGAGAAATTTTGACAGGTCACGGGTCAACGTTTTTCATCAGAAAATTGATTTTTTGGACTGTAGAAAAATTGATTAAAAGTGTCATTTGGATTGTGCCTCATGTTGAATAACTACTTTTTAAAGCTTCAATGTGACCAAAATTACTATTTTTGCACACTTTTTCTCCTACTTAGAAGCTTCTATTTTGACCAATTTCAGGCATTAAAATGACTCTAAACACACTTATTTTAGTTCCAAAAGTGGTAATTCACATGCAATAGTCATTTACAGTCAAAAAATAAAACATTAAAAAATGACAATTTCTGACAATCTGGAGTAAGTTCGACAGGTCACGGGTCATCGTTTTTCATCAGACAAATATTTTTTGGACTGTAGAAAAATTGATTCGAAAACCCATTTGGATTGTGCCTCATGTTGAATAACTACTTTTTAAAGCCTCAATGTGACCAAAATTGAAATTTTTACAGACTTTTTCTCCTACTCGGAAGCTTCTATTTCGACCAATTTCAGGCATTAAAATGACTCTAAACACGCTTATTTTAGTTCCAAAAGTGATAATTCACATGCAATAGTCATTTACAGTCAAAAAATTAAACATAAAAAAATTACCATTTCTGACCATCTGGAGAAATTTCGACAGGTCACTGGGTCATCGTTTTTCATCAGAAAATTGATTTTTTGGACTGTAGAATAATTGATTAAAAGTGTCATTTGGATTGTGCCTCATGTTGAATAACTACTTTTTAAAGCTTCAATGTGACCAAAATTACTATTTTTACACACTTTTTCTCCTACTTAGAAGCTTCTATTTTGACCAATTTCAGGCATTAAAATGACTCTAAACACACTTATTTCAGTTACAAGATTTCTAATTCACATGCAATAGTCATTTACAGTCAATAAATTAAACAATAAAAAATTACCATTTCTGACCATCTGCAGGAAGTTCGACAGGTCACGGGTAATCGTTTTTCATCAGAAAATTGATTTTTTGGACTGTAGAAAAATTGATTCAAAATGTCATTTGGATTGTGCCTCATGTTGAATAACCTTTTTAAAGCCTCAATTTGACCAAAATTACTATTTTTACACACTTTTTCTCCTACTTAGAAGCTTCTATTTTGACCAATTTCAGGTATTAAAATGACTCTAAACACACTTATTTCAGTTCCAAGATTTCTAATTCAAATGCAATAGTCATTTACAGTCAATAAATTAAGCAATAAAAAATTACCATTTCTGACCGTCTGGAGAAAGTTCGACAGGTCACGGGGTCATCGTTTTTCATCAGAAAATTGATTTTTTGGACTGTAGAAAAATTGATTCAAAATGTCATTTGGATTGTGCCTCATGTTGAATAACCTTTTTAAAGCCTCAATGTGACCAAAATTGCCATTTTTACTGACTTTTTCTCCTACTCAGAAGCTTCTATTTCGACCAATTTCAGGCATTAAAATGACTCTAAACACACTTATTTTAGTTCCAAAAGTGATAATTCACATGCAATAGTCATTTATAGTCAATAAATTAAACAATAAAAATTACCATTTCTGACCGTCTGGAGAAAGTTTGACAGGGCACGGGTCATCGTTTTTCATCAGGAAATTGATTTGTTGGACCGTAGAAAAATTGATTCAAAATGTCATTTGGATTGTGCCTCATGTTGAATAACTACTTTTTAAAGCCTCAATGTGACCAAAATTGCCATTTTTACAGACTTTTTCTCCTACTCAGAAGCTTCTATTTCGACCGATTTCACGCGTTAAAATGACTCTAAACACACTTATTTTAGTTCCAAAAGCGATAATTCACATGCAATAGTCATTTACAGTCAAAATATGAAACATAAAAAAATTACCATTTCTGACCATCTGGAGAAATTTTGACAGGTCACGGGTCAACGTTTTTCATCAGAAAATTGATTTTTTGGACTGTAGAAAAATTGATTAAAAGTGTCATTTGGATTGTGCCTCATGTTGAATAACTACTTTTTAAAGCTTCAATGTGACCAAAATTACTATTTTTGCACACTTTTTCTCCTACTTAGAAGCTTCTATTTTGACCAATTTCAGGCATTAAAATGACTCTAAACACACTTATTTCAGTTACAAGATTTCTAATTCACATGCAATAGTCATTTACAGTCAATAAATTAAACAATAAAAAATTACCATTTCAGACCGTCTGGAGAAAGTTCGACAGGTCACGGGGTCATTGTTTTTCATCAGAAAATTGATTTTTTGGACTGTAGAAAAATTGATTCAAAATGTCATTTGGATTGTGCCTCATGTTGAATTACCTTTTTAAAGCCTCAATGTGACCAAAATTGCCATTTTTACTGACTTTTTCTCCTACTCAGAAGCTTCTATTTCGACCAATTTCAGGCATTAAAATGACTCTAAACACACTTATTTTAGTTCCAAAAGTGGTAATTCACATGCAATAGTCATTTACAGTCAAAAAATGAAACATTAAAAAATGACAATTTCTGACAATCTGGAGTAAGTTCGACAGGTCACGGGTCATCGTTTTTCATCAGACAATAAATTTTTTGGACTGTAGAAAAATTGATTCAAAAACCCATTTGGATTGTGCCTCATGTTGAATAACTACTTTTTAAAGCCTCAATGTGACCAAAATTGAAATTTTTACAGACTTTTTCTCCTACTCGGAAGCTTCTATTTCGACCAATTTCAGGCATTAAAATGACTCTAAATACGCTTATTTTAGTTCCAAAAGTGATAATTCACATGCAATAGTCATTTACAGTCAATAAATTAAACAATAAAAAATTACCATTTCTGACCGTCTGGAGAAAGTTCGACAGGGCACGGGTCATCGTTTTTCATCAGGAAATTGATTTGTTGGACCGTAGAAAAATTGATTCAAAATGTCATTTGGATTGTGCCTCATGTTGAATAACTACTTTTTAAAGCCTCAATGTGACCAAAATTGCCATTTTTACAGACTTTTTCTCCTACTCAGAAGCTTCTATTTCGACCGATTTCACGCATTAAAATGACTCTAAACACACTTATTTTAGTTCCAAAAGCGATAATTCACATGCAATAGTCATTTACAGTCAAAATATGAAACATAAAAAAATTACCATTTCTGACCATCTGGAGAAATTTTGACAGGTCACGGGTCAACGTTTTTCATCAGAAAATTGATTTTTTGGACTGTAGAAAAATTGATTAAAAGTGTCATTTGGATTGTGCCTCATGTTGAATAACTACTTTTTAAAGCTTCAATGTGACCAAAATTACTATTTTTGCACACTTTTTCTCCTACTTAGAAGCTTCTATTTTGACCAATTTCAGGCATTAAAATGACTCTAAACACACTTATTTCAGTTACAAGATTTCTAATTCACATGCAATAGTCATTTACAGTCAATAAATTAAACAATAAAAAATTACCATTTCAGACCGTCTGGAGAAAGTTCGACAGGTCACGGGGTCATTGTTTTTCATCAGAAAATTGATTTTTTGGACTGTAGAAAAATTGATTCAAAATGTCATTTGGATTGTGCCTCATGTTGAATTACCTTTTTAAAGCCTCAATGTGACCAAAATTGCCATTTTTACTGACTTTTTCTCCTACTCAGAAGCTTCTATTTCGACCAATTTCAGGCATTAAAATGACTCTAAACACACTTATTTTAGTTCCAAAAGTGGTAATTCACATGCAATAGTCATTTACAGTCA
This sequence comes from Triturus cristatus, assembly GCF_964204655.1. Taxonomy (NCBI): domain Eukaryota; kingdom Metazoa; phylum Chordata; class Amphibia; order Caudata; family Salamandridae; genus Triturus; species Triturus cristatus. Next base: position 467,456,661 of record NC_140592.1, read on the forward strand.
AAAAATGAAACATTAAAAAATGACAATTTCTGACAATCTGGAGTAAGTTCAACAGGTCACGGGTCATCGTTTTTCATCAGACAATTAATTTTTTGGACTGTAGAAAAATTGATTCAAAAACCCATTTGGATTGTGCCTCATGTTGAATAACTACTTTTTAAAGCCTCAATGTGACCAAAATTGAAATTTTTACAGACTTTTTCTCCTACTCGGAAGCTTCTATTTCGACCAATTTCAGGCATTAAAATGACTCTAAATACGCTTATTTTAGTTCCAAAAGTGATAATTCACATGCAATAGTCATTTACAGTCAATAAATTAAACAATAAAAAATTACCATTTCTGACCGTCTGGAGAAAGTTCGACAGGGCACGGGTCATCGTTTTTCATCAGGAAATTGATTTGTTGGACCGTAGAAAAATTGATTGAAAATGTCATTTGGATTGTGCCTCATGTTGAATAACTACTTTTTAAAGCCTCAATGTGACCAAAATTGCCATTTTTACAGACTTTTTCTCCTACTCAGAAGCTTCTATTTCGACCGATTTCACGCATTAAAATGACTCTAAACACACTTATTTTAGTTCCAAAAGTGATAATTCACATGCAATAGTCATTTACAGTCAAAAAATTAAACATAAAAAAATTACCATTTCTGACCATCTGGAGAAATTTTGACAGGTCACGGGCCAACGTTTTTCATCAGAAAATTGATTTTTTGGACTGTAGAAAAATTGATTCAAAATGTAATTTGGATTGTGCCTCATGTTGAATAACTACTTTTTAAAGCCTCAATGTGACCAAAATTGCCATTTTTACAGACTTTTTCTCCTACCCAGAAGCTTCTATTTCGACCAATTTCAGGCATTAAAATGACTCTAAACACACTTATTTTAGTTCCAAAAGTGATAATTCACATGCAATAGTCATTTACAGTCAATAAATTAAACAATAAAAAATTACCATTTCTGACCGTCTGGAGAAAGTTCGACAGGGCACGGGTCATCGTTTTTCATCAGGAAATTGATTTGTTGGACCGTAGAAAAATTGATTCAAAATGTCATTTGGATTGTGCCTCATGTTGAATAACTACTTTTTAAAGCCTCAATGTGACCAAAATTGCCATTTTTACAGACTTTTTCTCCTACTCAGAAGCTTCTATTTCGACCGATTTCACGCATTAAAATGACTCTAAACACACTTATTTTAGTTCCAAAAGCGATAATTCACATGCAATAGTCATTTACAGTCAAAATATGAAACATAAAAAAATTACCATTTCTGACCATCTGGAGAAATTTTGACAGGTCACGGGTCAACGTTTTTCATCAGAAAATTGATTTTTTGGACTGTAGAAAAATTGATTAAAAGTGTCATTTGGATTGTGCCTCATGTTGAATAACTACTTTTTAAAGCCTCAATGTGACCAAAATTGCCATTTTTACAGACTTTTTCTCCTACTCAGAAGCTTCTATTTCGACCGATTTCACGCATTAAAATGACTCTAAACACACTTATTTTAGTTCCAAAAGCGATAATTCACATGCAATAGTCATTTACAGTCAAAATATGAAACATAAAAAAATTACCATTTCTGACCATCTGGAGAAATTTTGACAGGTCACGGGTCAACGTTTTTCATCAGAAAATTGATTTTTTGGACTGTAGAAAAATTGATTAAAAGTGTCATTTGGATTGTGCCTCATGTTGAATAACTACTTTTTAAAGCTTCAATGTGACCAAAATTACTATTTTTGCACACTTTTTCTCCTACTTAGAAGCTTCTATTTTGACCAATTTCAGGCATTAAAATGACTCTAAACACACTTATTTCAGTTACAAGATTTCTAATTCACATGCAATAGTCATTTACAGTCAATAAATTAAACAATAAAAAATTACCATTTCAGACCGTCTGGAGAAAGTTCGACAGGTCACGGGGTCATTGTTTTTCATCAGAAAATTGATTTTTTGGACTGTAGAAAAATTGATTCAAAATGTCATTTGGATTGTGCCTCATGTTGAATTACCTTTTTAAAGCCTCAATGTGACCAAAATTGCCATTTTTACTGACTTTTTCTCCTACTCAGAAGCTTCTATTTCGACCAATTTCAGGCATTAAAATGACTCTAAACACACTTATTTTAGTTCCAAAAGTGGTAATTCACATGCAATAGTCATTTACAGTCAAAAAATGAAACATTAAAAAATGACAATTTCTGACAATCTGGAGTAAGTTCAACAGGTCACGGGTCATCGTTTTTCATCAGACAATTAATTTTTTGGACTGTAGAAAAATTGATTCAAAAACCCATTTGGATTGTGCCTCATGTTGAATAACTACTTTTTAAAGCCTCAATGTGACCAAAATTGAAATTTTTACAGACTTTTTCTCCTACTCGGAAGCTTCTATTTCGACCAATTTCAGGCATTAAAATGACTCTAAATACGCTTATTTTAGTTCCAAAAGTGATAATTCACATGCAATAGTCATTTACAGTCAATAAATTAAACAATAAAAAATTACCATTTCTGACCGTCTGGAGAAAGTTCGACAGGGCACGGGTCATCGTTTTTCATCAGGAAATTGATTTGTTGGACCGTAGAAAAATTGATTCAAAATGTCATTTGGATTGTGCCTCATGTTGAATAACTACTTTTTAAAGCCTCAATGTGACCAAAATTGCCATTTTTACAGACTTTTTCTCCTACTCAGAAGCTTCTATTTCGACCGATTTCACGCATTAAAATGACTCTAAACACACTTATTTTAGTTCCAAAAGTGATAATTCACATGCAATAGTCATTTACAGTCAAAAAATTAAACATAAAAAAATTACCATTTCTGACCATCTGGAGAAATTTTGACAGGTCACGGGCCAACGTTTTTCATCAGAAAATTGATTTTTTGGACTGTAGAAAAATTGATTCAAAATGTAATTTGGATTGTGCCTCATGTTGAATAACTACTTTTTAAAGCCTCAATGTGACCAAAATTGCCATTTTTACAGACTTTTTCTCCTACCCAGAAGCTTCTATTTCGACCAATTTCAGGCATTAAAATGACTCTAAACACACTTATTTTAGTTCCAAAAGTGATAATTCACATGCAATAGTCATTTACAGTCAAAAAATTAAACATAAAAAAATTACCATTTCTGACCATCTGGAGAAATTTCGACAGGTCACTGGGTCATCGTTTTTCATCAGAAAATTGATTTTTTGGACTGTAGAATAATTGATTAAAAGTGTCATTTGGATTGTGCCTCATGTTGAATAACTACTTTTTAAAGCTTCAATGTGACCAAAATTACTATTTTTACACACTTTTTCTCCTACTTAGAAGCTTCTATTTTGACCAATTTCAGGCATTAAAATGACTCTAAACACACTTCTTTCAGTTCCAAGATTTCTAATTCACATGCAATAGTCATTTACAGTCAATAAATTAAACAATAAAAAATTACCATTTCTGACCGTCTGGAGAAAGTTCGACAGGTCACGGGGTCATCGTTTTTCATCAGAAAATTGATTTTTTGGACTGTAGAAAAATTGATTCAAAATGTCATTTGGATTGTGTCTCATGTTGAATAACCGTTTTAAAGCCTCAATGTGACCACAATTGCCATTTTTACTGACTTTTTCTCCTACTCAGAAGCTTCTATTTCGACCAATTTCAGGCATTAAAATGACTCTAAACACACTTATTTTAGTTCCAAAAGTGATAATTCACATGCAATAGTCATTTACAGTAAAAAAATTAAACATTAAAAAATTACAATTTCTGACAATCTGGAGTAAGTTCGACAGGTCACGGGTCATCGTTTTTCATCAGACAATTCATTTTTGGACTGTAGAAAAATTGATTCGAAAACTCATTTGGATTGTGCCTCATGTTGAATAACTACTTTTTAAAGCCTCAATGTGACCAAAATTGCCATTTTTACAGACTTTTTCTCCTACTCAGAAGCTTCTATTTCGACCAATTTCAGGCATTAAAATGACTCTAAACACGCTTATTTTAGTTCCAAAAGTGATAATTCACATGCAATAGTCATTTACAGTCAATAAATTAAACAATAAAAAATTACCATTTCTGACCATCTGCAGGAAGTTCGACAGGTCACGGGTAATCGTTTTTCATCAGAAAATTGATTTTTTGGACTGTAGAAAAATTGATTCAAAATGTCATTTGGATTGATTGTGCCTCATGTTGAATAACCTTTTTAAAGCCTCAATTTGACCAAAATTACTATTTTTACACACTTTTTCTCCTACATAGAAGCTTCTATTTTGACCAATTTCAGGTATTAAAATGACTCTAAACACACTTATTTCAGTTCCAAGATTTCTAATTCAAATGCAATAGTCATTTACAGTCAATAAATTAAGCAATAAAAAATTACCATTTCTGACCGTCTAGAGAAAGTTCGACAGGTCACGGGGTCATCGTTTTTCATCAGAAAATTGATTTTTTGGACTGTAGAAAAATTGATTCAAAATGTCATTTGGATTGTGCCTCATGTTGAATAACCTTTTTAAAGCCTCAATGTGACCAAAATTGCCATTTTTACTGACTTTTTCTCCTACTCAGAAGCTTCTATTTCGACCAATTTCAGGCATTAAAATGACTCTAAACACACTTATTTTAGTTCCAAAAGTGATAATTCACATGCAATAGTCATTTATAGTCAATAAATTAAACAATAAAAATTACCATTTCTGACCGTCTGGAGAAAGTTTGACAGGGCACGGGTCATCGTTTTTCATCAGGAAATTGATTTGTTGGACCGTAGAAAAATTGATTCAAAATGTCATTTGGATTGTGCCTCATGTTGAATAACTACTCTTTAAAGCCTCAATGTGACCAAAATTGCCATTTTTACAGACTTTTTCTTCTACTCAGAAGCTTCTATTTCGACCGATTTCACGCATTAAAATGACTCTAAACACACTTATTTTAGTTCCAAAAGCGATAATTCACATGCAATAGTCATTTACAGTCAAAATATGAAACATAAAAAAATTACCATTTCTGACCATCTGGAGAAATTTTGACAGGTCACGGGTCAACGTTTTTCATCAGAAAATTGATTTTTTGGACTGTAGAAAAATTGATTAAAAGTGTCATTTGGATTGTGCCTCATGTTGAATAACTACTTTTTAAAGCTTCAATGTGACCATAATTACTATTTTTGCACACTTTTTCTCCTACTTAGAAGCTTCTATTTTGACCAATTTCAGGCATTAAAATGACTCTAAACACACTTATGTCAGTTCCAAGATTTCTAATTCACATGCAATAGTCATTTCCAGTCAATAAATTAAACAATAAAAAATTACCATTTCTGACCGTCTGGAGAAAGTTCGACAGGTCACGGGGTCATCGTTTTTCATCAGAAAATTGATTTTTTGGACTAGAAAAATTGATTCAAAATGTCATTTGGATTGTGCCTCATGTTGAATAACCGTTTTAAAGCCTCAATGTGACCAAAATTGCCATTTTTACTGACTTTTTCCCCTACTCAGAAGCTTCTATTTCGACCAATTTCAGGCATTAAAATGACTCTAAACACACTTATTTTAGTTCCAAAAGTGATAATTCACATGCAATAGTCATTTACAGTCAAAAAATTAAACATTAAAAAATTACAATTTCTGACAATCTGGAGTAAGTTCGACAGGTCACGGGTCATCGTTTTTCATCAGAGAATTCATTTTTTGGACTGTAGAAAAATTGATTCGAAAACTCATTTGGATTGTGCCTCATGTTGAATAACTACTTTTTAAAGCCTCAATGTGACCAAAATTGCCATTTTTACAGACTTTTTCTCCTACTCAGAAGCTTCTATTTCGACCAATTTCAGGCATTAAAATTACTCTAAACACATTTATTTTAGTTCCAAAAGTGATAAATCACATGCAATAGTCAATTACAGTAAAAAAATTAAACAATAAAAAATTACCATTTCTGACCATCTGCAGGAAGTTCGACAGGTCACGGGTAATCGTTTTTCATCAGAAAAATGATTTTTTGGACTGTAGAAAAATTGATTCAAAATGTCATTTGGATTGTGCCTCATGTTGAATAATTACTTTTTAAAGCCTCAATGTGACCAAAATTGCCATTTTTACAGACCTTTTCTCCTACTCAGAAGCTTCTATTTTGACCAATTTCAGGCATTAAAATGACTCTAAACACACTTATTTCAGTTCCAAGATTTCTAATTCACATGCAATAGTCATTCACAGTCAATAAATTAAACAATAAAAAATTACCATTTCTGACTGTCTGGAGAAAGTTCGACAGGTCACGGGTCATCGTTTTTCATCAGGAAATTGATTTGTTGGACCGTAGAAAAATTGATTCAAAATGTCATTTGGATTGTGCCTCATGTTGAATAACTACTTTTTAAAGCCTCAATGTGACCAAAATTGCCATTTTTACAGACTTTTTCTCCTACTCAGAAGCTTCTATTTTGACCAATTTCAGGCATTAAAATGACTCTAAACACACTTATTTCAGTTCCAAGATTTCTAATTCACATGCAATAGTCATTCACAGTCAATAAATTAAACAATAAAAAATTACCATTTCTGACTGTCTGGAGAAAGTTCGACAGGTCACAGGTCATCGTTTTTCATCAGGAAATTGATTTGTTGGACCGTAGAAAAATTGATTCAAAATGTCATTTGAATTGTGCATCATGTTGAATAACTACTTTTTAAAGCCTCAATGTGACCAAAATTGCCATTTTTAAAGACTTTTTCTCCTACTCAGAAGCTTCTATTTCAACCAATTTCAGGCATTAAAATGACTCTAAACACATTTATTTTAGTTCCAAAAGTGATAAATCACATGCAATAGTCAATTACAGTAAAAAAAATAAACATTAAAAAATTACCATTTCTGACCATCGTCAGGAAGTTCGACAGGTCACGGGTAATCGTTTTTCATCAGAAAATTGATTTTTTGGACTGTAGAAAAATTGATTCAAAATGTCATTTGGATTGTGCCTCATGTTGAATAACTACTTTTTAAAGCCTCAATGTGACCAAAATTGCCATTTTTACAGACTTTTTCTCCTACTCAGAAGCTTCTATTTCAACCGATTTCAGGCATTAAAATTACTCTAAACACACTTATTTTAGTTCCAAAAGTGATAATTCACATGCAATAGTCATTTACAGTCAAAAAATTAAACATAAAAAAATTACCATATCTGACCATCTGGAGAAATTTCGACAGGCCACGGGTCATCGTTTTTCATCAGAAAAATGATTTTTTGGACTGTAGAAAAATTGATTCAAAATGTCATTTGGATTGTGCCTCATGTTGAATAACTACTTTTTAAAGCCTCAATGTGACCAAAATTGCTATTTTTACAGACTTTTTCTTCTACTCAGAAGCTTCTATTTTGACCAATTTCAGGCATTAAAATGACTCTAAACACACTTATTTTAGTTCCAAAAGTGATAATTCACATGCAATAGTCATTTACAGTCAAAAAATTAAACATAAAAAAATTACCATTTCTGACCATCTGAAGAAATTTTTAGAGGTCATGGGTCAACGTTTTTCATCAGAAAATTGATTTTTTGGACTGTAGAAAAATTGATTCAAAATGTAATTTGGATTGTGCCTCATGTTGAATAACTACTTTTTAAAGCCTCAATGTGACCAAAATTGCCATTTTTACAGACTTTTTCTCCTACTCAGAAGCTTCTATTTTGACCAATTTCAGGCATTAAAATGACTCTAAACACACTTATTTCAGTTCCAAGATTTCTAATTCACATGCAATAGTCATTCACAGTCAATAAATTAAACAATAAAAAATTACCATTTCTGACTGTCTGGAGAAAGTTCGACAGGTCACGGGTCATCGTTTTTCATCAGGAAATTGATTTGTTGGACCGTAGAAAAATTGATTCAAAATTGTCATTTGGATTGTGCCTCATGTTGAATAACGACTTTTTAAAGCCTCAATGTGACCAAAATTGCCATTTTTAAAGACTTTTTCTCCTACTCAGAAGCTTCTATTTTGACCAATTTCAGGCATTAAAATGACTCTAAACACACTTATTTTAGTTCCAAAAGTGATAATTCACATGCAATAGTCATTTACAGTCAAAAAATTAAACATAAAAAAATTAACATTTCTGACCATCTGAAGAAATTTTGAGAGGTCATGGGTCAATGTTTTTCATCAGAAAATTGATTTTTTGGACTGTAGAAAAATTGATTCAAAATGTAATTTGGATTGTGCCTCATGTTGAATAACTACTTTTTAAAGCCTCAATGTGACCAAAATTGCCATTTTTACAGACTTTTTCTCCTACTCAGAAGCTTCTATTTTGACCAATTTCAGGCATTAAAATGACTCTAAACACACTTATTTCAGTTCCAAGATTTCTAATTCACATGCAATAGTCATTCACAGTCAATAAATTAAACAATAAAAAATTACCATTTCTGACTGTCTGGAGAAAGTTCGACAGGTCATGGGTCATCGTTTTTCATCAGGAAATTGATTTGTTGGACCGTAGAAAAATTGATTCAAAATTGTCATTTGGATTGTGCCTCATGTTGAATAACGACTTTTTAAAGCCTCAATGTGACCAAAATTGCCATTTTTAAAGACTTTTTCTCCTACTCAGAAGCTTCTATTTTGACCAATTTCAGGCATTAAAATGACTCTAAACACATTTATTTTAGTTCCAAAAGTGATAAATCACATGCAATAGTCAATTACAGTAAAAAAATTAAACAATAAAAAATTACCATTTCTGACCATCTGCAGGAAGTTCGACAGGTCACGGGTAATCGTTTTTCATCAGAAAATTGATTTTTTGGACTGTAGAAAAATTGATTCAAAATGTCATTTGGATTGTGCCTCATGTTGAATAACTACTTTTTAAAGCCTCAATGTGACCAAAATTGCCATTTTTACAGACTTTTTCTCCTACTCAGAAGCTTCTATTTCAACCGATTTCAGGCATTAAAATTACTCTAAACACACTTATTTTAGTTCCAAAAGTGATAATTCACATGCAATAGTCATTTACAGTCAAAAAATTAAACATAAAAAAATTACCATATCTGACCATCTGGAGAAATTTCGACAGGCCACGGGTCATCGTTTTTCATCAGAAAAATGATTTTTTGGACTGTAGAAAAATTGATTCAAAATGTCATTTGGATTGTGCCTCATGTTGAATAACTACTTTTTAAAGCCTCAATGTGACCAAAATTGCTATTTTTACAGACTTTTTCTTCTACTCAGAAGCTTCTATTTTGACCAATTTCAGGCATTAAAATGACTCTAAACACACTTATTTTAGTTCCAAAAGTGATAATTCACATGCAATAGTCATTTACAGTCAAAAAATTAAACATAAAAAAATTACCATTTCTGACCATCTGAAGAAATTTTTAGAGGTCATGGGTCAACGTTTTTCATCAGAAAATTGATTTTTTGGACTGTAGAAAAATTGATTCAAAATGTAATTTGGATTGTGCCTCATGTTGAATAACTACTTTTTAAAGCCTCAATGTGACCAAAATTGCCATTTTTACAGACTTTTTCTCCTACTCAGAAGCTTCTATTTTGACCAATTTCAGGCATTAAAATGACTCTAAACACACTTATTTCAGTTCCAAGATTTCTAATTCACATGCAATAGTCATTCACAGTCAATAAATTAAACAATAAAAAATTACCATTTCTGACTGTCTGGAGAAAGTTCGACAGGTCACGGGTCATCGTTTTTCATCAGGAAATTGATTTGTTGGACCGTAGAAAAATTGATTCAAAATTGTCATTTGGATTGTGCCTCATGTTGAATAACGACTTTTTAAAGCCTCAATGTGACCAAAATTGCCATTTTTAAAGACTTTTTCTCCTACTCAGAAGCTTCTATTTTGACCAATTTCAGGCATTAAAATGACTCTAAACACACTTATTTTAGTTCCAAAAGTGATAATTCACATGCAATAGTCATTTACAGTCAAAAAATTAAACATAAAAAAATTAACATTTCTGACCATCTGAAGAAATTTTGAGAGGTCATGGGTCAATGTTTTTCATCAGAAAATTGATTTTTTGGACTGTAGAAAAATTGATTCAAAATGTAATTTGGATTGTGCCTCATGTTGAATAACTACTTTTTAAAGCCTCAATGTGACCAAAATTGCCATTTTTACAGACTTTTTCTCCTACTCAGAAGCTTCTATTTTGACCAATTTCAGGCACTAAAATGACTCTAAACACACTTATGTCAGTTCCAAGATTTCGAATTCACATGCAATAGTCATTTCCAGTCAATAAATGAAACAATAAAAAATTACCATTTCTGACCGTCTGGGGAAAGTTCGACAGGTCACGGGGTCATCGTTTTTCATCAGAAAATTGATTTTTTGGACTGTAGAAAAATTGATTCAAAATGTCATTTGGATTGTGCCTCATGTTGAATAACCTTTTTAAAGCCTCAATGTGACCAAAATTGCCATTTTTACAGACCTTTTCTCCTACTCAGAAGCTTCTATTTTGACCAATTTCAGGCATTAAAATGACTCTAAACACACTTATTTCAGTTCCAAGATTTCTAATTCACATGCAATAGTCATTCACAGTCAATAAATTAAACAATAAAAAATTACCATTTCTGACTGTCTGGAGAAAGTTCGACAGGTCACGGGTCATCGTTTTTCATCAGGAAATTGATTTGTTGGACCGTAGAAAAATTGATTCAAAATGTCATTTGGATTGTGCCTCATGTTGAATAACTACTTTTTAAAGCCTCAATGTGACCAAAATTGCCATTTTTAAAGACTTTTTCTCCTACTCGGAAGCTTCTATTTTGACCAATTTCAGGCATTAAAATGAATCTAAACACATTTATTTTAGTTCCAAAAGTGATAAATCACATGCAATAGTCAATTACAGTAAAAAAATTAAACAATAAAAAATTACCATTTCTGACCATCTGCAGGAAGTTCGACAGGTCACGGGTAATCGTTTTTCATCAGAAAATTGATTTTTTGGACTGTAGAAAAATTGATTCAAAATGTCATTTGGATTGTGCCTCATGTTGAATAATTACTTTTTAAAGCCTCAATGTGACCAAAATTGCCATTTTTACAGACCTTTTCTCCTACTCAGAAGCTTCTATTTTGACCAATTTCAGGCATTAAAATGACTCTAAACACACTTATTTCAGTTCCAAGATTTCTAATTCACATGCAATAGTCATTCACAGTCAATAAATTAAACAATAAAAAATTACCATTTCTGACTGTCTGGAGAAAGTTCGACAGGTCACGGGTCATCGTTTTTCATCAGGAAATTGATTTGTTGGACCGTAGAAAAATTGATTCAAAATGTCATTTGGATTGTGCCTCATGTTGAATAACTACTTTTTAAAGCCTCAATGTGACCAAAATTGCCATTTTTAAAGACTTTTTCTCCTACTCGGAAGCTTCTATTTCGACCAATTTCAGGCATTAAAATGACTCTAAACACACTTATTTTAGTTCCAAAAGTGGTAATTCACATGCAATAGTCATTTACAGTCAAAAAATGAAACATTAAAAAATGACAATTTCTGACAATCTGGAGTAAGTTCGACAGGTCACGGGTCATCGTTTTTCATCAGACAATTAATTTTTTGGACTGTAGAAAAATTGATTCAAAAACCCATTTGGATTGTGCCTCATGTTGAATAACTACTTTTTAAAGCCTCAATGTGACCAAAATTGAAATTTTTACAGACTTTTTCTCCTACTCGGAAGCTTCTATTTCGACCAATTTCAGGCATTAAAATGACTCTAAATACGCTTATTTTAGTTCCAAAAGTGATAATTCACATGCAATAGTCATTTACAGTCAATAAATTAAACAATAAAAAATTACCATTTCTGACCGTCTGGAGAAAGTTCGACAGGTCACGGGGTCATCGTTTTTCATCAGAAAATTGATTTTTTGGACTGTAGAAAAATTGATTCAAAATGTCATTTGGATTGTGCCTCATGTTGAATAACCTTTTTAAAGCCTCAATGTGATCAAAATTGCCATTTTTACTGTTTTTTTCTCCTACTCAGAAGCTTCTATTTCGACCAATTTCAGGCATTAAAATGACTCTAAACACACTTATTTTAGTTCCAAAAGTGATAATTCACATGCAATAGTCATTTATAGTCAATAAATTAAAGAATAAAAATTACCATTTCTGACCGTCTGGAGAAAGTTTGACAGGGCACGGGTCATCGTTTTTCATCAGGAAATTGATTTGTTGGACCGTAGAAAAATTGATGCAAAATGTCATTTGGATTGTGCCTCATGTTGAATAACTACTTTTTAAAGCCTCAATGTGACCAAAATTGCCATTTTTAAAGACTTTTTCTCCTACTCGGAAGCTTCTATTTTGACCAATTTCAGGCATTAAAATGAATCTAAACACATTTATTTTAGTTCCAAAAGTGATAAATCACATGCAATAGTCAATTACAGTAAAAAAATTAAACAATAAAAAATTACCATTTCTGACCATCTGCAGGAAGTTCGACAGGTCACGGGTAATCGTTTTTCATCAGAAAATTGATTTTTTGGACTGTAGAAAAATTGATTCAAAATGTCATTTGGATTGTGCCTCATGTTGAATAACTACTTTTTAAAGCCTCAATGTGACCAAAATTGCCATTTTTACAGACTTTTTCTCCTACTCAGAAGCTTCTATTTCAACCGATTTCAGGCATTAAAATTACTCTAAACACACTTATTTTAGTTCCAAAAGTGATAATTCACATGCAATAGTCATTTACAGTCAAAAAATTAAACATAAAAAAATTACCATATCTGACCATCTGGAGAAATTTCGACAGGCCACGGGTCATCGTTTTTCATCAGAAAAATGATTTTTTGGACTGTAGAAAAATTGATTCAAAATGTCATTTGGATTGTGCCTCATGTTGAATAACTACTTTTTAAAGCCTCAATGTGACCAAAATTGCCATTTTTACAGACTTTTCCTCCTACTCAGAAGCTTCTATTTCGACCAATTTCAGGCATTAAAATGACTCTAAACACGCTTATTTTAGTTCCAAAAGTGATAATTCACATGCAATAGTCATTTACAGTCAATAAATTAAACAATAAAAAATTACCATTTCTGACCATCTGCAGGAAGTTCGACAGGTCACGGGTAATCGTTTTTCATCAGAAAATTGATTTTTTGGACTGTAGAAAAATTGATTCAAAATGTCATTTGGATTGTACCTCATGTTGAATAACCTTTTTAAAGCCTCAATTTGACCAAAATTACTATTTTTACACACTTTTTTTCCTACTTAGAATCTTCTATTTTGACCAATTTCAGGCATTAAAATGACTCTAAACACACTTATTTCAGTTCCAAGATTTCTAATTCAAATGCAATAGTCATTTACAGTCAATAAATTAAGCAATAAAAAATTACCATTTCTGACTGTCTGGAGAAAGTTCGACAGGTCACGGGGTCATCGTTTTTCATCAGAAAATTGATTTTTTGGACTGTAGAAAAATTGATTCAAAATGTCATTTGGATTGTGCCTCATGTTGAATAACCTTTTTAAAGCCTCAATGTGATCAAAATTGCCATTTTTACTGTTTTTTTCTCCTACTCAGAAGCTTCTATTTCGACCAATTTCAGGCATTAAAATGACTCTAAACACACTTATTTTAGTTCCAAAAGTGATAATTCACATGCAATAGTCATTTATAGTCAATAAATTAAAGAATAAAAATTACCATTTCTGACCGTCTGGAGAAAGTTTGACAGGGCACGGGTCATCGTTTTTCATCAGGAAATTGATTTGTTGGACCGTAGAAAAATTGATTCAAAATGTCATTTGGATTGTGCCTCATGTTGAATAACTACTTTTTAAAGCCTCAATGTGACCAAAATTGCCATTTTTACAGACTTTTTCTCCTACTCAGAAGCTTCTATTTCGACCGATTTCACGCATTAAAATGACTCTAAACACACTTATTTTAGTTCCAAAAGTGATAATTCACATGCAATAGTCATTTACAGTCAAAAAATGAAACATAAAAAAATTACCATTTCTAACCATCTGGAGAAATTTTGACAGGTCACGGGTCAACGTTTTTCATCAGAAAATTGATTTTTTGGACTGTAGAAAAATTGATTAAAAGTGTCATTTGGATTGTGCCTCATGTTGAATAACTACTTTTTAAATCTTCAATGTGACCAAAATTACTATTTTTACACACTTTTTCTCCTACTTAGAAGCTTCTATTTTGACCAATTTCAGGCACTAAAATGACTCTAAACACACTTATGTCAGTTCCAAGATTTCTAATTCACATGCAATAGTCATTTCCAGTCAATAAATGAAACAATAAAAAATTACCATTTCTGACCGTCTGGAGAAAGTTCGACAGGTCACGGGGTCATCGTTTTTCATCAGAAAGTTGATTTTTTGGACTGTAGAAAAATTGATTCAAAATGTCATTTGGATTGTGCCTCATGTTGAATAACCTTTTTAAAGCCTCAATGTGACCAAAATTGCCATTTTTACTGACTTTTTCTCCTACTCAGAAGCTTCTATTTCGACCAATTTCAGGCATTAAAATGACTCTAAACACACTTATTTTAGTTCCAAAAGTGATAATTCACATGCAATAGTCATTTACAGTAAAAAAATTAAACATTAAAAAATTACAATTTCTGACAATCTGGAGTAAGTTCGACAGGTCACGGGTCATCGTTTTTCATCAGACAATTCATTTTTTGAACTGTAGAAAAATTGATTTGAAAACTCATTTGGATTGTGCCTCATGTTGAATAACTACTTTTTAAAGCCTCAATGTGACCAAAATTGCCATTTTTACAGACTTTTTCTCCTACTCAGAAGCTTCTATTTCGACCAATTTCAGGCATTAAAATTACTCTAAACACATTTATTTTAGTTCCAAAAGTGATAAATCACATGCAATAGTCAATTACAGTAAAAAAATTAAACAATAAAAAATTACCATTTCTGACCATCTGCAGGAAGTTCGACAGGTCACGGGTAATCGTTTTTCATCAGAAAAATGATTTTTTGGACTGTAGAAAAATTGATTCAAAATGTCATTTGGATTGTGCCTCATGTTGAATAATTACTTTTTAAAGCCTCAATGTGACCAAAATTGCCATTTTTACAGACCTTTTCTCCTACTCAGAAGCTTCTATTTTGACCAATTTCAGGCATTAAAATGACTCTAAACACACTTATTTCAGTTCCAAGATTTCTAATTCACATGCAATAGTCATTCACAGTCAATAAATTAAACAATAAAAAATTACCATTTCTGACTGTCTGGAGAAAGTTCGACAGGTCACGGGTCATCGTTTTTCATCAGGAAATTGATTTGTTGGACCGTAGAAAAATTGATTCAAAATGTCATTTGGATTGTGCCTCATGTTGAATAACTACTTTTTAAAGCCTCAATGTGACCAAAATTGCCATTTTTAAAGACTTTTTCTCCTACTCGGAAGCTTCTATTTTGACCAATTTCAGGCATTAAAATGAATCTAAACACATTTATTTTAGTTCCAAAAGTGATAAATCACATGCAATAGTCAATTACAGTAAAAAAACTTAAACAATAAAAAATTACCATTTCTGACCATCTGCAGGAAGTTCGACAGGTCACGGGTAATCGTTTTTCATCAGAAAATTGATTTTTTGGACTGTAGAAAAATTGATTCAAAATGTCATTTGGATTGTGCCTCATGTTGAATAACTACTTTTTAAAGCCTCAATGTGACCAAAATTGCCATTTTTACAGACTTTTTCTCCTACTCAGAAGCTTCTATTTCAACCGATTTCAGGCATTAAAATTACTCTAAACACACTTATTTTAGTTCCAAAAGTGATAATTCACATGCAATAGTCATTTACAGTCAAAAAATTAAACATAAAAAAATTACCATATCTGACCATCTGGAGAAATTTCGACAGGCCACGGGTCATCGTTTTTCATCAGAAAAATGATTTTTTGGACTGTAGAAAAATTGATTCAAAATGTCATTTGGATTGTGCCTCATGTTGAATAACTACTTTTTAAAGCCTCAATGTGACCAAAATTGCCATTTTTACAGACTTTTCCTCCTACTCAGAAGCTTCTATTTCGACCAATTTCAGGCATTAAAATGACTCTAAACACGCTTATTTTAGTTCCAAAAGTGATAATTCACATGCAATAGTCATTTACAGTCAATAAATTAAACAATAAAAAATTACCATTTCTGACCATCTGCAGGAAGTTCGACAGGTCACGGGTAATCGTTTTTCATCAGAAAATTGATTTTTTGGACTGTAGAAAAATTGATTCAAAATGTCATTTGGATTGTACCTCATGTTGAATAACCTTTTTAAAGCCTCAATTTGACCAAAATTACTATTTTTACACACTTTTTCTCCTACTTAGAATCTTCTATTTTGACCAATTTCAGGCATTAAAATGACTCTAAACACACTTATTTCAGTTCCAAGATTTCTAATTCAAATGCAATAGTCATTTACAGTCAATAAATTAAGCAATAAAAAATTACCATTTCTGACCGTCTGGAGAAAGTTCGACAGGTCACGGGGTCATCGTTTTTCATCAGAAAATTGATTTTTTGGACTGTAGAAAAATTGATTCAAAATGTCATTTGGATTGTGCCTCATGTTGAATAACCTTTTTAAAGCCTCAATGTGATCAAAATTGCCATTTTTACTGTTTTTTTCTCCTACTCAGAAGCTTCTATTTCGACCAATTTCAGGCATTAAAATGACTCTAAACACACTTATTTTAGTTCCAAAAGTGATAATTCACATGCAATAGTCATTTATAGTCAATAAATTAAAGAATAAAAATTACCATTTCTGACCGTCTGGAGAAAGTTTGACAGGGCACGGGTCATCGTTTTTCATCAGGAAATTGATTTGTTGGACCGTAGAAAAATTGATTCAAAATGTCATTTGGATTGTGCCTCATGTTGAATAACTACTTTTTAAAGCCTCAATGTGACCAAAATTGCCATTTTTACAGACTTTTTCTCCTACTCAGAAGCTTCTATTTCGACCGATTTCACGCATTAAAATGACTCTAAACACACTTATTTTAGTTCCAAAAGTGATAATTCACATGCAATAGTCATTTACAGTCAAAAAATGAAACATAAAAAAATTACCATTTCTAACCATCTGGAGAAATTTTGACAGGTCACGGGTCAACGTTTTTCATCAGAAAATTGATTTTTTGGACTGTAGAAAAATTGATTAAAAGTGTCATTTGGATTGTGCCTCATGTTGAATAACTACTTTTTAAAGCTTCAATGTGACCAAAATTACTATTTTTACACACTTTTTCTCCTACTTAGAAGCTTCTATTTTGACCAATTTCAGGCACTAAAATGACTCTAAACACACTTATGTCAGTTCCAAGATTTCTAATTCACATGCAATAGTCATTTCCAGTCAATAAATGAAACAATAAAAAATTACCATTTCTGACCGTCTGGGGAAAGTTCGACAGGTCACGGGGTCATCGTTTTTCATCAGAAAATTGATTTTTTGGACTGTAGAAAAATTGATTCAAAATGTCATTTGGATTGTGCCTCATGTTGAATAACCTTTTTAAAGCCTCAATGTGACCAAAATTGCCATTTTTACTGACTTTTTCTCCTACTCAGAAGCTTCTATTTCGACCAATTTCAGGCATTAAAATGACTCTAAACACACTTATTTTAGTTCCAAAAGTGATAATTCACATGCAATAGTCATTTACAGTAAAAAAATTAAACATTAAAAAATTACAATTTCTGACAATCTGGAGTAAGTTCGACAGGTCACGGGTCATCGTTTTTCATCAGACAATTCATTTTTTGAACTGTAGAAAAATTGATTCGAAAACTCATTTGGATTGTGCCTCATGTTGAATAACTACTTTTTAAAGCCTCAATGTGACCAAAATTGCCATTTTTACAGACTTTTTCTCCTACTCAGAAGCTTCTATTTCGACCAATTTCAGGCATTAAAATTACTCTAAACACATTTATTTTAGTTCCAAAAGTGATAAATCACATGCAATAGTCAATTACAGTAAAAAAATTAAACAATAAAAAATTACCATTTCTGACCATCTGCAGGAAGTTCGACAGGTCACGGGTAATCGTTTTTCATCAGAAAAATGATTTTTTGGACTGTAGAAAAATTGATTCAAAATGTCATTTGGATTGTGCCTCATGTTGAATAATTACTTTTTAAAGCCTCAATGTGACCAAAATTGCCATTTTTACAGACCTTTTCTCCTACTCAGAAGCTTCTATTTTGACCAATTTCAGGCATTAAAATGACTCTAAACACACTTATTTCAGTTCCAAGATTTCTAATTCACATGCAATAGTCATTCACAGTCAATAAATTAAACAATAAAAAATTACCATTTCTGACTGTCTGGAGAAAGTTCGACAGGTCACGGGTCATCGTTTTTCATCAGGAAATTGATTTGTTGGACCGTAGAAAAATTGATTCAAAATGTCATTTGGATTGTGCCTCATGTTGAATAACTACTTTTTAAAGCCTCAATGTGACCAAAATTGCCATTTTTAAAGACTTTTTCTCCTACTCGGAAGCTTCTATTTTGACCAATTTCAGGCATTAAAATGAATCTAAACACATTTATTTTAGTTCCAAAAGTGATAAATCACATGCAATAGTCAATTACAGTAAAAAAATTAAACAATAAAAAATTACCATTTCTGACCATCTGCAGGAAGTTCGACATGTCACGGGTAATCGTTTTTCATCAGAAAATTGATTTTTTGGACTGTAGAAAAATTGATTCAAAATGTCATTTGGATTGTGCCTCATGTTGAATAATTACTTTTTAAAGCCTCAATGTGACCAAAATTGCCATTTTTACAGACCTTTTCTCCTACTCAGAAGCTTCTATTTTGACCAATTTCAGGCATTAAAATGACTCTAAACACACTTATTTCAGTTCCAAGATTTCTAATTCACATGCAATAGTCATTCACAGTCAATAAATTAAACAATAAAAAATTACCATTTCTGACTGTCTGGAGAAAGTTCGACAGGTCACGGGTCATCGTTTTTCATCAGGAAATTGATTTGTTGGACCGTAGAAAAATTGATTCAAAATGTCATTTGGATTGTGCCTCATGTTGAATAACTACTTTTTAAAGCCTCAATGTGACCAAAATTGCCATTTTTAAAGACTTTTTCTCCTACTCGGAAGCTTCTATTTCGACCAATTTCAGGCATTAAAATGACTCTAAACACACTTATTTTAGTTCCAAAAGTGGTAATTCACATGCAATAGTCATTTACAGTCAAAAAAATGAAACATTAAAAAATGACAATTTCTGACAATCTGGAGTAAGTTCGACAGGTCACGGGTCATCGTTTTTCATCAGACAATTAATTTTTTGGACTGTAGAAAAATTGATTCAAAAACCCATTTGGATTGTGCCTCATGTTGAATAACATCTTTTTAAAGCCTCAATGTGACCAAAATTGAAATTTTTACAGACTTTTTCTCCTACTCGGAAGCTTCTATTTCGACCAATTTCAGGCATTAAAATGACTCTAAATACGCTTATTTTAGTTCCAAAAGTGATAATTCACATGCAATAGTCATTTACAGTCAATAAATTAAACAATAAAAAATTACCATTTCTGACCGTCTGGAGAAAGTTCGACAGGTCACGGGGTCATCGTTTTTCATCAGAAAATAGATTTTTTGGACTGTAGAAAAATTGATTCAAAATGTCATTTGGATTGTGCCTCATGTTGAATAACCTTTTTAAAGCCTCAATGTGATCAAAATTGCCATTTTTACTGTTTTTTTCTCCTACTCAGAAGCTTCTATTTCGACCAATTTCAGGCATTAAAATGACTCTAAACACACTTATTTTAGTTCCAAAAGTGATAATTCACATGCAATAGTCATTTATAGTCAATAAATTAAAGAATAAAAATTACCATTTCTGACCGTCTGGAGAAAGTTTGACAGGGCACGGGTCATCGTTTTTCATCAGGAAATTGATTTGTTGGACCGTAGAAAAATTGATTCAAAATGTCATTTGGATTGTGCCTCATGTTGAATAACTACTTTTTAAAGCCTCAATGTGACCAAAATTGCCATTTTTAAAGACTTTTTCTCCTACTCGGAAGCTTCTATTTTGATCAATTTCAGGCATTAAAATGAATCTAAACACATTTATTTTAGTTCCAAAAGTGATAAATCACATGCAATAGTCAATTACAGTAAAAAAATTAAACAATAAAAAATTACCATTTCTGACCATCTGCAGGAAGTTCGACAGGTCACGGGTAATCGTTTTTCATCAGAAAATTGATTTTTTGGACTGTAGAAAAATTGATTCAAAATGTCATTTGGATTGTGCCTCATGTTGAATAACTACTTTTTAAAGCCTCAATGTGACCAAAATTGCCATTTTTACAGACTTTTCCTCCTACTCAGAAGCTTCTATTTCGACCGATTTCAGGCATTAAAATTACTCTAAACACACTTATTTTAGTTCCAAAAGTGATACTTCACATGCAATAGTCATTTACAGTCAAAAAATTAAACATAAAAAAATTACCATATCTGACCATCTGGAGAAATTTCGACAGGCCACGGGTCATCGTTTTTCATCAGAAAAATGATTTTTTGGACTGTAGAAAAATTGATTCAAAATGTCATTTGGATTGTGCCTCATGTTGAATAACTACTTTTTAAAGCCTCAATGTGACCAAAATTGCCATTTTTACAGACTTTTCCTCCTACTCAGAAGCTTCTATTTCGACCAATTTCAGGCATTAAAATGACTCTAAACACGCTTATTTTAGTTCCAAAAGTGATAATTCACATGCAATAGTCATTGACAGTCAATAAATTAAACAATAAAAAATTACCATTTCTGACCATCTGCAGGAAGTTCGACAGGTCACGGGTAATCGTTTTTCATCAGAAAATTGATTTTTTGGACTGTAGAAAAATTGATTCAAAATGTCATTTGGATTGTACCTCATGTTGAATAACCTTTTTAAAGCCTCAATTTGACCAAAATTACTATTTTTACACACTTTTTCTCCTACTTAGAATCTTCTATTTTGACCAATTTCAGGCATTAAAATGACTCTAAACACACTTATTTCAGTTCCAAGATTTCTAATTCAAATGCAATAGTCATTTACAGTCAATAAATTAAGCAATAAAAAATTACCATTTCTGACCGTCTGGAGAAAGTTCGACAGGTCACGGGGTCATCGTTTTTCATCAGAAAATTGATTTTTTGGACTGTAGAAAAATTGATTCAAAATGTCATTTGGATTGTGCCTCATGTTGAATAACCTTTTTAAAGCCTCAATGTGATCAAAATTGCCATTTTTACTGTTTTTTTCTCCTACTCAGAAGCTTCTATTTCGACCAATTTCAGGCATTAAAATGACTCTAAACACACTTATTTTAGTTCCAAAAGTGATAATTCACATGCAATAGTCATTTATAGTCAATAAATTAAAGAATAAAAATTACCATTTCTGACCGTCTGGAGAAAGTTTGACAGGGCACGGGTCATCGTTTTTCATCAGGAAATTGATTTGTTGGACCGTAGAAAAATTGATTCAAAATGTCATTTGGATTGTGCCTCATGTTGAATAACTACTTTTTAAAGCCTCAATGTGACCAAAATTGCCATTTTTACAGACTTTTTCTCCTACTCAGAAGCTTCTATTTCGACCGATTTCACGCATTAAAATGACTCTAAACACACTTATTTTAGTTCCAAAAGTGATAATTCACATGCAATAGTCATTTACAGTCAAAAAATGAAACATAAAAAAATTACCATTTCTAACCATCTGGAGAAATTTTGACAGGTCACGGGTCAACGTTTTTCATCAGAAAATTGATTTTTTGGACTGTAGAAAAATTGATTAAAAGTGTCATTTGGATTGTGCCTCATGTTGAATAACTACTTTTTAAATCTTCAATGTGACCAAAATTACTATTTTTACACACTTTTTCTCCTACTTAGAAGCTTCTATTTTGACCAATTTCAGGCACTAAAATGACTCTAAACACACTTATGTCAGTTCCAAGATTTCTAATTCACATGCAATAGTCATTTCCAGTCAATAAATGAAACAATAAAAAATTACCATTTCTGACCGTCTGGAGAAAGTTCGACAGGTCACGGGGTCATCGTTTTTCATCAGAAAGTTGATTTTTTGGACTGTAGAAAAATTGATTCAAAATGTCATTTGGATTGTGCCTCATGTTGAATAACCTTTTTAAAGCCTCAATGTGACCAAAATTGCCATTTTTACTGACTTTTTCTCCTACTCAGAAGCTTCTATTTCGACCAATTTCAGGCATTAAAATGACTCTAAACACACTTATTTTAGTTCCAAAAGTGATAATTCACATGCAATAGTCATTTACAGTAAAAAAATTAAACATTAAAAAATTACAATTTCTGACAATCTGGAGTAAGTTCGACAGGTCACGGGTCATCGTTTTTCATCAGACAATTCATTTTTTGAACTGTAGAAAAATTGATTCGAAAACTCATTTGGATTGTGCCTCATGTTGAATAACTACTTTTTAAAGCCTCAATGTGACCAAAATTGCCATTTTTACAGACTTTTTCTCCTACTCAGAAGCTTCTATTTCGACCAATTTCAGGCATTAAAATTACTCTAAACACATTTATTTTAGTTCCAAAAGTGATAAATCACATGCAATAGTCAATTACAGTAAAAAAATTAAACAATAAAAAATTACCATTTCTGACCATCTGCAGGAAGTTCGACAGGTCACGGGTAATCGTTTTTCATCAGAAAAATGATTTTTTGGACTGTAGAAAAATTGATTCAAAATGTCATTTGGATTGTGCCTCATGTTGAATAATCACTTTTTAAAGCCTCAATGTGACCAAAATTGCCATTTTTACAGACCTTTTCTCCTACTCAGAAGCTTCTATTTTGACCAATTTCAGGCATTAAAATGACTCTAAACACACTTATTTCAGTTCCAAGATTTCTAATTCACATGCAATAGTCATTCACAGTCAATAAATTAAACAATAAAAAATTATCATTTCTGACTGTCTGGAGAAAGTTCGACAGGTCACGGGTCATCGTTTTTCATCAGGAAATTGATTTGTTGGACCGTAGAAAAATTGATTCAAAATGTCATTTGGATTGTGCCTCATGTTGAATAACTACTTTTTAAAGCCTCAATGTGACCAAAATTACTATTTTAACACACTTTTTCTCCTACTTAGAAGCTTCTGTTTTGACCAATTTCAGGCATTAAAATGACACCAAACACACTTATTTCAGTTCCAAGATTTCTAATTCACATGCAATAGTCATTTACAGTCAATAAACTAAACAAGAAAAAATTACCATTTCTGATCGTCTGGAGAAAGTTCGACAGGCCACGGGTCATCGTTTTTCATCAGAAAAATGATTTTTTGGACTGTAGAAAAATTGATTCAAAATGTCATTTGGATTGTGCCTCATGTTGAATAACTACCTTTTAAAGCCTCAATGTGACCAAAATTGCCATTTTTACAGACTTTTTCTCCTACTCAGAAGCTTCTATTTTGTCCAATTTCAGGCATTAAAATGACTCTAAACACACTTATTTCAGTTCCAAGATTTCTAATTCACATGCAATAGTCATTCACAGTCAATAAATTAAACAATAAAAAATTACCATTTCTGACTGTCTGGAGAAAGTTCGACAGGTCACAGGTCATCGTTTTTCATCAGGAAATTGATTTGTTGGACCGTAGAAAAATTGATTCAAAATGTCATTTGGATTGTGCATCATGTTGAATAACTACTTTTTAAAGCCTCAATGTGACCAAAATTGCCATTTTTAAAGACTTTTTCTCCTACTCAGAAGCTTCTATTTCGACCAATTTCAGGCATTAAAATGACTCTAAACACATTTATTTTAGTTCCAAAAGTGATAAATCACATGCAATAGTCAATTACAGTAAAAAAAATAAACATTAAAAAATCACCATTTCTGACCATCGTCAGGAAGTTCGACAGGTCACGGGTAATCGTTTTTCATCAGAAAATTGATTTTTTGGACTGTAGAAAAATTGATTCAAAATGTCATTTGGATTGTGCCTCATGTTGAATAACTACTTTTTAAAGCCTCAATGTGACCAAAATTGCCATTTTTACAGACTTTTTCTCCTACTCAGAAGCTTCTATTTCGACCAATTTCAGGCATTAAAATGACTCTAAACACACTTATTTTAGTTCCAAAAGTGATAATTCACATGCAATAGTCATTTACAGTCAATAAAATAAACAATAAAAAATTACCATTTCTGACCATCTGGAGAAAGTTTGACAGGCCACGGGTCATCGTTTTTCATCAGAAAAATGATTTTTTGGACTGTAGAACAATTGATTCAAAATGTCATTTGGATTGTGCCTCATGTTGAATAACTACTTTTTAAAGCCTCAATGTGACCAAAATTGCTATTTTTACAGACTTTTTCTTCTACTCAGAAGCTTCTATTTTGACCAATTTCAGGCATTAAAATGACTCTAAACACACTTATTTTAGTTCCAAAAGTGATAATTGACATGCAATAGTCATTTACAGTCAAAAAATTAAACATAAAAAAATTACCATTTCTGACCATCTGAAGAAATTTTGAGAGGTCATGGGTCAACGTTTTTCATCAGAAAATTGATTTTTTTGGACTGTAGAAAAATTGATTCAAAATGTAATTTGGATTGTGCCTCATGTTGAATAACTACTTTTTAAAGCCTCAATGTGACCAAAATTGCCATTTTTACAGACTTTTTCTCCTACTCAGAAGCTTCTATTTTGACCAATTTCAGGCATTAAAATGACTCTAAACACACTTATTTCAGTTCCAAGATTTCTAATTCACATGCAATAGTCATTCACAGTCAATAAATTAAACAATAAAAAATTACCATTTCTGACTGTCTGGAGAAAGTTCGACAGGTCACGGGTCATCGTTTTTCATCAGGAAATTGATTTGTTGGACCGTAGAAAAATTGATTCAAAATTGTCATTTGGATTGTGCCTCATGTTGAATAACGATTTTTTAAAGCCTCAATGTGACCAAAATTGCCATTTTTAAAGACTTTTTCTCCTACTCAGAAGCTTCTATTTTGACCAATTTCAGGCATTAAAATGACTCTAAACACATTTATTTTAGTTCCAAAAGTGATAAATCACATGCAATAGTCAATTACAGTAAAAAAATTAAACAATAAAAAATTACCATTTCTGCCCATCTGCAGGAAGTTCGACAGGTCACGGGAAATCGTTTTTCATCAGAAAATTGATTTTTTGGACTGTAGAAAAATTGATTCAAAATGTCATTTGGATTGTGCCTCATGTTGAATAACTACTTTTTAAAGCCTCAATGTGACCAAAATTGCCATTTTTACAGACTTTTTCTCCTACTCAGAAGCTTCTATGCCAACCGATTTCAGGCATTAAAATTACTCTAAACACACTTATTTTAGTTCCAAAAGTGATAATTCACATGCAATAGTCATTTACAGTCAATAAATTAAACAATAAAAAATTACCATTTCTGACCATCTGCAGGAAGTTCGACAGGTCACGGGTAATCGTTTTTCATCAGAAAATTGATTTTTTGGACTGTAGAAAAATTGATTCAAAATGTCATTTGGATTGTACCTCATGTTGAATAACCTTTTTAAAGCCTCAATTTGACCAAAATTACTATTTTTACACACTTTATCTCCTACTTAGAATCTTCTATTTTGACCAATTTCAGGCATTAAAATGACTCTAAACACACCTATTTCAGTTCCAAGATTTCTAATTCAAATGCAATAGTCATTTACAGTCAATAAATTAAGCAATAAAAAATTACCATTTCTGACCGTCTGGAGAAAGTTCGACAGGTCACGGGGTCATCGTTTTTCATCAGAAAATTGATTTTTTGGACTGTAGAAAAATTGATTCAAAATGTCATTTGGATTGTGCCTCATGTTGAATAACCTTTTTAAAGCCTCAATGTGATCAAAATTGCCATTTTTACTGTTTTTTTCTCCTACTCAGAAGCTTCTATTTCGACCAATTTCAGGCATTAAAATGACTCTAAACACACTTATTTTAGTTCCAAAAGTGATAATTCACATGCAATAGTCATTTATAGTCAATAAATTAAAGAATAAAAATTACCATTTCTGACCGTCTGGAGAAAGTTCGACAGGTCACGGGGTCATCGTTTTTCATCAGGAAATTGATTTGTTGCACCGTAGAAAAATTGATTCAAAATGTCATTTGGATTGTGCCTCATGTTGAATAACTACTTTTTAAAGCCTCAATGTGACCAAAATTGCCATTTTTACAGACTTTTTCTCCTACTCAGAAGCTTCTATTTCGACCGATTTCACGCATTAAAATGACTCTAAACACACTTATTTTAGTTCCAAAAGTGATAATTCACATGCAATAGTCATTTACAGTCAAAAAATGAAACATAAAAAAATTACCATTTCTAACCATCTGGAGAAATTTTGACAGGTCACGGGTCAACGTTTTTCATCAGAAAATTGATTTTTTGGACTGTAGAAAAATTGATTAAAAGTGTCATTTGGATTGTGCCTCATGTTGAATAACTACTTTTTAAAGCTTCAATGTGACCAAAATTACTATTTTTACACACTTTTTCTCCTACTTAGAAGCTTCTATTTTGACCAATTTCAGGCACTAAAATGACTCTAAACACACTTATGTCAGTTCCAAGATTTCTAATTCACATGCAATAGTCATTTCCAGTCAATAAATGAAACAATAAAAAATTACCATTTCTGACCGTCTGGGGAAAGTTCGACAGGTCACGGGGTCATCGTTTTTCATCAGAAAATTGATTTTTTGGACTGTAGAAAAATTGATTCAAAATGTCATTTGGATTGTGCCTCATGTTGAATAACCTTTTTAAAGCCTCAATGTGACCAAAATTGCCATTTTTACTGACTTTTTCTCCTACTCAGAAGCTTCTATTTCGACCAATTTCAGGCATTAAAATGACTCTAAACACACTTATTTTAGTTCCAAAAGTGATAATTCACATGCAATAGTCATTTACAGTAAAAAAATTAAACATTAAAAAATTACAATTTCTGACAATCTGGAGTAAGTTCGACAGGTCACGGGTCATCGTTTTTCATCAGACAATTCATTTTTTGAACTGTAGAAAAATTGATTCGAAAACTCATTTGGATTGTGCCTCATGTTGAATAACTACTTTTTAAAGCCTCAATGTGACCAAAATTGCCATTTTTACAGACTTTTTCTCCTACTCAGAAGCTTCTATTTCGACCAATTTCAGGCATTAAAATTACTCTAAACACATTTATTTTAGTTCCAAAAGTGATAAATCACATGCAATAGTCAATTACAGTAAAAAAATTAAACAATAAAAAATGACCATTTCTGACCATCTGCAGGAAGTTCGACAGGTCACGGGTAATCGTTTTTCATCAGAAAAATGATTTTTTGGACTGTAGAAAAATTGATTCAAAATGTAATTTGGATTGTGCCTCATGTTGAATAATTACTTTTTAAAGCCTCAATGTGACCAAAATTGCCATTTTTACAGACCTTTTCTCCTACTCAGAAGCTTCTATTTTGACCAATTTCAGGCATTAAAATGACTCTAAACACACTTATTTCAGTTCCAAGATTTCTAATTCACATGCAATAGTCATTCACAGTCAATAAATTAAACAATAAAAAATTATCATTTCTGACTGTCTGGAGAAAGTTCGACAGGTCACGGGTCATCGTTTTTCATCAGGAAATTGATTTGTTGGACCGTAGAAAAATTGATTCAAAATGTCATTTGGATTGTGCCTCATGTTGAATAACTACTTTTTAAAGCCTCAATGTGACCAAAATTACTATTTTAACACACTTTTTCTCCTACTTAGAAGCTTCTGTTTT
This sequence comes from Triturus cristatus, assembly GCF_964204655.1. Classification (NCBI taxonomy): domain Eukaryota; kingdom Metazoa; phylum Chordata; class Amphibia; order Caudata; family Salamandridae; genus Triturus; species Triturus cristatus. Next base: position 467,484,722 of record NC_140592.1, read on the forward strand.
GACCAATTTCAGGCATTAAAATGACACTAAACACACTTATTTCAGTTCCAAGATTTCTAATTCACATGCAATAGTCATTTACAGTCAATAAACTAAACAAGAAAAAATTACCATTTCTGATCGTCTGGAGAAAGTTCGACAGGCCACGGGTCATCGTTTTTCATCAGAAAAATGATTTTTTGGACTGTAGAAAAATTGATTCAAAATGTCATTTGGATTGTGCCTCATGTTGAATAACTACTTTTTAAAGCCTCAATGTGACCAAAATTGCCATTTTTACAGACTTTTTCTCCTACTCAGAAGCTTCTATTTTGACCAATTTCAGGCATTAAAATGACTCTAAACACACTTATTTCAGTTCCAAGATTTCTAATTCACATGCAATAGTCATTCACAGTCAATAAATTAAACAATAAAAAATTACCATTTCTGACTGTCTGGAGAAAGTTCGACAGGTCACAGGTCATCGTTTTTCATCAGGAAATTGATTTGTTGGACCGTAGAAAAATTGATTCAAAATGTCATTTGGATTGTGCATCATGTTGAATAACTACTTTTTAAAGCCTCAATGTGACCAAAATTGCCATTTTTAAAGACTTTTTCTCCTACGCAGAAGCTTCTATTTCGACCAATTTCAGGCATTAAAATGACTCTAAACACATTTATTTTAGTTCCAAAAGTGATAAATCACATGCAATAGTCAATTACAGTAAAAAAAATAAACATTAAAAAATTACCATTTCTGACCATCGTCAGGAAGTTCGACAGGTCACGGGTAATCGTTTTTCATCAGAAAATTGATTTTTTGGACTGTAGAAAAATTGATTCAAAATGTCATTTGGATTGTGCCTCATGTTGAATAACTACTTTTTAAAGCCTCAATGTGACCAAAATTGCCATTTTTACAGACTTTTTCTCCTACTCAGAAGCTTCTATTTCGACCAATTTCAGGCATTAAAATGACTCTAAACACACTTATTTTAGTTCCAAAAGTGATAATTCACATGCAATAGTCATTTACAGTCAATAAAATAAACAATAAAAAATTACCATTTCTGACCGTCTGGAGAAAGTTTGACAGGCCACGGGTCATCGTTTTTCATCAGAAAAATGATTTTTTGGACTGTAGAACAATTGATTCAAAATGTCATTTGGATTGTGCCTCATGTTGAATAACTACTTTTTAAAGCCTCAATGTGACCAAAATTGCTATTTTTACAGACTTTTTCTTCTACTCAGAAGCTTCTATTTTGACCAATTTCAGGCATTAAAATGACTCTAAACACACTTATTTTAGTTCCAAAAGTGATAATTGACATGCAATAGTCATTTACAGTCAAAAAATTAAACATAAAAAAATTACCATTTCTGACCATCTGAAGAAATTTTGAGAGGTCATGGGTCAACGTTTTTCATCAGAAAATTGATTTTTTGGACTGTAGAAAAATTGATTCAAAATGTAATTTGGATTGTGCCTCATGTTGAATAACTACTTTTTAAAGCCTCAATGTGACCAAAATTGCCATTTTTACAGACTTTTTCTCCTACTCAGAAGCTTCTATTTTGACCAATTTCAGGCATTAAAATGACTCTAAACACACTTATTTCAGTTCCAAGATTTCTAATTCACATGCAATAGTCATTCACAGTCAATAAATTAAACAATAAAAAATTACCATTTCTGACTGTCTGGAGAAAGTTCGACAGGTCACGGGTCATCGTTTTTCATCAGGAAATTGATTTGTTGGACCGTAGAAAAATTGATTCAAAATTGTCATTTGGATTGTGCCTCATGTTGAATAACGATTTTTTAAAGCCTCAATGTGACCAAAATTGCCATTTTTAAAGACTTTTTCTCCTACTCAGAAGCTTCTATTTTGACCAATTTCAGGCATTAAAATGACTCTAAACACATTTATTTTAGTTCCAAAAGTGATAAATCACATGCAATAGTCAATTACAGTACAAAAATTAAACAATAAAAAATTACCATTTCTGCCCATCTGCAGGAAGTTCGACAGGTCACGGGAAATCGTTTTTCATCAGAAAATTGATTTTTTGGACTGTAGAAAAATTGATTCAAAATGTCATTTGGATTGTGCCTCATGTTGAATAACTACTTTTTAAAGCCTCAATGTGACCAAAATTGCCATTTTTACAGACTTTTTCTCCTACTCAGAAGCTTCTATTTCAACCGATTTCAGGCATTAAAATTACTCTAACACACTTATTTTAGTTCCAAAAGTGATAATTCACATGCAATAGTCATTTACAGTCAATAAATTAAACAATAAAAAATTACCATTTCTGACCATCTGCAGGAAGTTCGACAGGTCACGGGTAATCGTTTTTCATCAGAAAATTGATTTTTTGGACTGTAGAAAAATTGATTCAAAATGTCATTTGGATTGTACCTCATGTTGAATAACCTTTTTAAAGCCTCAATTTGACCAAAATTACTATTTTTACACACTTTATCTCCTACTTAGAATCTTCTATTTTGACCAATTTCAGGCATTAAAATGACTCTAAACACACCTATTTCAGTTCCAAGATTTCTAATTCAAATGCAATAGTCATTTACAGTCAATAAATTAAGCAATAAAAAATTACCATTTCTGACCGTCTGGAGAAAGTTCGACAGGTCACGGGGTCATCGTTTTTCATCAGAAAATTGATTTTTTGGACTGTAGAAAAATTGATTCAAAATGTCATTTGGATTGTGCCTCATGTTGAATAACCTTTTTAAAGCCTCAATGTGATCAAAATTGCCATTTTTACAGTTTTTTTCTCCTACTCAGAAGCTTCTATTTCGACCAATTTCAGGCATTAAAATGACTCTAAACACACTTATTTTAGTTCCAAAAGTGATAATTCACATGCAATAGTCATTTATAGTCAATAAATTAAAGAATAAAAATTACCATTTCTGACCGTCTGGAGAAAGTTTGACAGGGCACGGGTCATCGTTTTTCATCAGGAAATTGATTTGTTGGACCGTAGAAAAATTGATTCAAAATGTCATTTGGATTGTGCCTCATGTTGAATAACTACTTTTTAAAGCCTCAATGTGACCAAAATTGCCATTTTTACAGACTTTTTCTCCTACTCAGAAGCTTCTATTTCGACCGATTTCACGCATTAAAATGACTCTAAACACACTTATTCTAGTTCCAAAAGTGATAATTCACATGCAATAGTCATTTACAGTCAAAAAATGAAACATAAAAAAATTACCATTTCTAACCATCTGGAGAAATTTTGACAGGTCACGGGTCAACGTTTTTCATCAGAAAATTGATTTTTTGGACTGTAGAAAAATTGATTAAAAGTGTCATTTGGATTGTGCCTCATGTTGAATAACTACTTTTTAAAGCTTCAATGTGACCAAAATTACTATTTTTACACACTTTTTCTCCTACTTAGAAGCTTCTATTTTGACCAATTTCAGGCACTAAAATGACTCTAAACACACTTATGTCAGTTCCAAGATTTCTAATTCACATGCAATAGTCATTTCCAGTCAATAAATGAAACAATAAAAAATTACCATTTCTGACCGTCTGGGGAAAGTTCGACAGGTCACGGGGTCATCGTTTTTCATCAGAAAATTGATTTTTTGGACTGTAGAAAAATTGATTCAAAATGTCATTTGGATTGTGCCTCATGTTGAATAACCTTTTTAAAGCCTCAATGTGACCAAAATTGCCATTTTTACTGACTTTTTCTCCTACTCAGAAGATTCTATTTCGACCAATTTCAGGCATTAAAATGACTCTAAACACACTTATTTTAGTTCCAAAAGTGATAATTCACATGCAATAGTCATTTACAGTAAAAAAATTAAACATTAAAAAATTACAATTTCTGACAATCTGGAGTAAGTTCGACAGGTCACGGGTCATCGTTTTTCATCAGACAATTCATTTTTTGAACTGTAGAAAAATTGATTCGAAAACTCATTTGGATTGTGCCTCATGTTGAATAACTACTTTTTAAAGCCTCAATGTGACCAAAATTGCCATTTTTACAGACTTTTTCTCCTACTCAGAAGCTTCTATTTCGACCAATTTCAGGCATTAAAATTACTCTAAACACATTTATTTTAGTTCCAAAAGTGATAAATCACATGCAATAGTCAATTACAGTAAAAAAATTAAACAATAAAAAATTACCATTTCTGACCATCTGCAGGAAGTTCGACAGGTCACGGGTAATCGTTTTTCATCAGAAAAATGATTTTTTGGACTGTAGAAAAATTGATTCAAAATGTCATTTGGATTGTGCCTCATGTTGAATAATTACTTTTTAAAGCCTCAATGTGACCAAAATTGCCATTTTTACAGACCTTTTCTCCTACTCAGAAGCTTCTATTTTGACCAATTTCAGGCATTAAAATGACTCTAAACACACTTATTTCAGTTCCAAGATTTCTAATTCACATGCAATAGTCATTCACAGTCAATAAATTAAACAATAAAAAATTACCATTTCTGACTGTCTGGAGAAAGTTCGACAGGTCACGGGTCATCGTTTTTCATCAGGAAATTGATTTGTTGGACCGTAGAAAAATTGATTCAAAATGTCATTTGGATTGTGCCTCATGTTGAATAACTACTTTTTAAAGCCTCAATGTGACCAAAATTGCCATTTTTAAAGACTTTTTCTCCTACTCGGAAGCTTCTATTTTGACCAATTTCAGGCATTAAAATGAATCTAAACACATTTATTTTAGTTCCAAAAGTGATAAATCACATGCAATAGTCAATTACAGTAAAAAAATTAAACAATAAAAAATTACCATTTCTGACCATCTGCAGGAAGTTCGACAGGTCACGGGTAATCGTTTTTCATCAGAAAATTGATTTTTTGGACTGTAGAAAAATTGATTCAAAATGTCATTTGGATTGTGCCTCATGTTGAATAACTACTTTTTAAAGCCTCAATGTGACCAAAATTGCCATTTTTACAGACTTTTTCTCCTACTCAGAAGCTTCTATTTCAACCGATTTCAGGCATTAAAATTACTCTAAACACACTTATTTTAGTTCCAAAAGTGATAATTCACATGCAATAGTCATTTACAGTCAAAAAATTAAACATAAAAAAATTACCATATCTGACCATCTGGAGAAATTTCGACAGGCCACGGGTCATCGTTTTTCATCAGAAAAATGATTTTTTGGACTGTAGAAAAATTGATTCAAAATGTCATTTGGATTGTGCCTCATGTTGAATAACTACTTTTTAAAGCCTCAATGTGACCAAAATTGCCATTTTTACAGACTTTTCCTCCTACTCAGAAGCTTCTATTTCGACCAATTTCAGGCATTAAAATGACTCTAAACACGCTTATTTTAGTTCCAAAAGTGATAATTCACATGCAATAGTCATTTACAGTCAATAAATTAAACAATAAAAAATTACCATTTCTGACCATCTGCAGGAAGTTCGACAGGTCACGGGTAATCGTTTTTCATCAGAAAATTGATTTTTTGGACTGTAGAAAAATTGATTCAAAATGTCATTTGGATTGTACCTCATGTTGAATAACCTTTTTAAAGCCTCAATTTGACCAAAATTACTATTTTTACACACTTTTTCTCCTACTTAGAATCTTCTATTTTGACCAATTTCAGGCATTAAAATGACTCTAAACACACTTATTTCAGTTCCAAGATTTCTAATTCAAATGCAATAGTCATTTACAGTCAATAAATTAAGCAATAAAAAATGACCATTTCTGACCGTCTGGAGAAAGTTCGACAGGTCACGGGGTCATCGTTTTTCATCAGAAAATTGATTTTTTGGACTGTAGAAAAATTGATTCAAAATGTCATTTGGATTGTGCCTCATGTTGAATAACCTTTTTAAAGCCTCAATGTGATCAAAATTGCCATTTTTACTGTTTTTTTCTCCTACTCAGAAGCTTCTATTTCGACCAATTTCAGGCATTAAAATGACTCTAAACACACTTATTTTAGTTCCAAAAGTGATAATTCACATGCAATAGTCATTTATAGTCAATAAATTAAAGAATAAAAATTACCATTTCTGACCGTCTGGAGAAAGTTTGACAGGGCACGGGTCATCGTTTTTCATCAGGAAATTGATTTGTTGGACCGTAGAAAAATTGATTCAAAATGTCATTTGGATTGTGCCTCATGTTGAATAACTACTTTTTAAAGCCTCAATGTGACCAAAATTGCCATTTTTAAAGACTTTTTCTCCTACTTGGAAGCTTCTATTTTGACCAATTTCAGGCATTAAAATGAATCTAAACACATTTATTTTAGTTCCAAAAGTGATAAATCACATGCAATAGTCAATTACAGTAAAAAAATTAAACAATAAAAAATTACCATTTCTGACCATCTGCAGGAAGTTCGACAGGTCACGGGTTATCGTTTTTCATCAGAAAATTGATTTTTTGGACTGTAGAAAAATTGATTAAAAATGTCATTTGGATTGTGCCTCATGTTGAATAACTACTTTTTAAAGCCTCAATGTGACCAAAATTGCCATTTTTACAGACTTTTTCTCCTACTCAGAAGCTTCTATTTCAACCGATTTCAGGCATTAAAATTACTCTAAACACACTTATTTTAGTTCCAAAAGTGATAATTCACATGCAATAGTCATTTACAGTCAAAAAATTAAACATAAAAAAATTACCATATCTGACCATCTGGAGAAATTTCGACAGGCCACGGGTCATCGTTTTTCATCAGAAAAATGATTTTTTGGACTGTAGAAAAATTGATTCAAAATGTCATTTGGATTGTGCCTCATGTTGAATAACTACTTTTTAAAGCCTCAATGTGACCAAAATTGCCATTTTTACTGTTTTTTTCTCCTACTCAGAAGCTTCTATTTCGACCAATTTCAGGCATTAAAATGACTCTAAACACACTTATTTTAGTTCCAAAAGTGATAATTCACATGCAATAGTCATTCACAGTCAATAAATTAAACAATAAAAAATTACCATTTCTGACTGTCTGGAGAAAGTTCGACAGGTCACGGGTCATCGTTTTTCATCAGGAAATTGATTTGTTGGACCGTAGAAAAATTGATTCAAAATGTCATTTGGATTGTGCCTCATGTTGAATAACTACTTTTTAAAGCCTCAATGTGACCAAAATTGCCATTTTTAAAGACTTTTTCTCCTACTCGGAAGCTTCTATTTTGACCAATTTCAGGCATTAAAATGAATCTAAACACATTTATTTTAGTTCCAAAAGTGATAAATCACATGCAATAGTCAATTACAGTAAAAAAATTAAACAATAAAAAATTACCATTTCTGACCATCTGCAGGAAGTTCGACAGGTCACGGGTAATCGTTTTTCATCAGAAAATTGATTTTTTGGACTGTAGAAAAATTGATTCAAAATGTCATTTGGATTGTGCCTCATGTTGAATAACTACTTTTTAAAGCCTCAATGTGACCAAAATTGCCATTTTTACAGACTTTTTCTCCTACTCAGAAGCTTCTATTTCAACCGATTTCAGGCATTAAAATTACTCTAAACACACTTATTTTAGTTCCAAAAGTGATAATTCACATGCAATAGTCATTTACAGTCAAAAAATTAAACATAAAAAAATTACCATATCTGACCATCTGGAGAAATTTCGACAGGCCACGGGTCATCGTTTTTCATCAGAAAAATGATTTTTTGGACTGTAGAAAAATTGATTCAAAATGTCATTTGGATTGTGCCTCATGTTGAATAACTACTTTTTAAAGCCTCAATGTGACCAAAATTGCCATTTTTACAGACTTTTCCTCCTACTCAGAAGCTTCTATTTCGACCAATTTCAGGCATTAAAATGACTCTAAACACGCTTATTTTAGTTCCAAAAGTGATAATTCACATGCAATAGTCATTTACAGTCAATAAATTAAACAATAAAAAATTACCATTTCTGACCATCTGCAGGAAGTTCGACAGGTCACGGGTAATCGTTTTTCATCAGAAAATTGATTTTTTGGACTGTAGAAAAATTGATTCAAAATGTCATTTGGATTGTACCTCATGTTGAATAACCTTTTTAAAGCCTCAATTTGACCAAAATTACTATTTTTACACACTTTTTCTCCTACTTAGAATCTTCTATTTTGACCAATTTCAGGCATTAAAATGACTCTAAACACACTTATTTCAGTTCCAAGATTTCTAATTCAAATGCAATAGTCATTTACAGTCAATAAATTAAGCAATAAAAAATTACCATTTCTGACCGTCTGGAGAAAGTTCGACAGGTCACGGGGTCATCGTTTTTCATCAGAAAATTGATTTTTTGGACTGTAGAAAAATTGATTCAAAATGTCATTTGGATTGTGCCTCATGTTGAATAACCTTTTTAAAGCCTCAATGTGATCAAAATTGCCATTTTTACTGTTTTTTTCTCCTACTCAGAAGCTTCTATTTCGACCAATTTCAGGCATTAAAATGACTCTAAACACACTTATTTTAGTTCCAAAAGTGATAATTCACATGCAATAGTCATTTATAGTCAATAAATTAAAGAATAAAAATTACCATTTCTGACCGTCTGGAGAAAGTTTGACAGGGCACGGGTCATCGTTTTTCATCAGGAAATTGATTTGTTGGACCGTAGAAAAATTGATTCAAAATGTCATTTGGATTGTGCCTCATGTTGAATAACTACTTTTTAAAGCCTCAATGTGACCAAAATTGCCATTTTTAAAGACTTTTTCTCCTACTTGGAAGCTTCTATTTTGACCAATTTCAGGCATTAAAATGAATCTAAACACATTTATTTTAGTTCCAAAAGTGATAAATCACATGCAATAGTCAATTACAGTAAAAAAACTTAAACAATAAAAAATTACCATTTCTGACCATCTGCAGGAAGTTCGACAGGTCACGGGTAATCGTTTTTCATCAGAAAATTGATTTTTTGGACTGTAGAAAAATTGATTCAAAATGTCATTTGGATTGTGCCTCATGTTGAATAACTACTTTTTAAAGCCTCAATGTGACCAAAATTGCCATTTTTACAGACTTTTTCTCCTACTCAGAAGCTTCTATTTCAACCGATTTCAGGCATTAAAATTACTCTAAACACACTTATTTTAGTTCCAAAAGTGATAATTCACATGCAATAGTCATTTACAGTCAAAAAATTAAACATAAAAAAATTACCATATCTGACCATCTGGAGAAATTTCGACAGGCCACGGGTCATCGTTTTTCATCAGAAAAATGATTTTTTGGACTGTAGAAAAATTGATTCAAAATGTCATTTGGATTGTGCCTCATGTTGAATAACTACTTTTTAAAGCCTCAATGTGACCAAAATTGCCATTTTTACAGACTTTTCCTCCTACTCAGAAGCTTCTATTTCGACCAATTTCAGGCATTAAAATGACTCTAAACACGCTTATTTTAGTTCCAAAAGTGATAATTCACATGCAATAGTCATTTACAGTCAATAAATTAAACAATAAAAAATTACCATTTCTGACCATCTGCAGGAAGTTCGACAGGTCACGGGTAATCGTTTTTCATCAGAAAATTGATTTTTTGGACTGTAGAAAAATTGATTCAAAATGTCATTTGGATTGTACCTCATGTTGAATAACCTTTTTAAAGCCTCAATTTGACCAAAATTACTATTTTTACACACTTTTTCTCCTACTTAGAATCTTCTATTTTGACCAATTTCAGGCATTAAAATGACTCTAAACACACTTATTTCAGTTCCAAGATTTCTAATTCAAATGCAATAGTCATTTACAGTCAATAAATTAAGCAATAAAAAATTACCATTTCTGACCGTCTGGAGAAAGTTCGACAGGTCACGGGGTCATCGTTTTTCATCAGAAAATTGATTTTTTGGACTGTAGAAAAATTGATTCAAAATGTCATTTGGATTGTGCCTCATGTTGAATAACCTTTTTAAAGCCTCAATGTGATCAAAATTGCCATTTTTACTGTTTTTTTCTCCTACTCAGAAGCTTCTATTTCGACCAATTTCAGGCATTAAAATGACTCTAAACACACTTATTTTAGTTCCAAAAGTGATAATTCACATGCAATAGTCATTTATAGTCAATAAATTAAAGAATAAAAATTACCATTTCTGACCGTCTGGAGAAAGTTTGACAGGGCACGGGTCATCGTTTTTCATCAGGAAATTGATTTGTTGGACCGTAGAAAAATTGATTCAAAATGTCATTTGGATTGTGCCTCATGTTGAATAACTACTTTTTAAAGCCTCAATGTGACCAAAATTGCCATTTTTACAGACTTTTTCTCCTACTCAGAAGCTTCTATTTCGACCGATTTCACGCATTAAAATGACTCTAAACACACTTATTTTAGTTCCAAAAGTGATAATTCACATGCAATAGTCATTTACAGTCAAAAAATGAAACATAAAAAAATTACCATTTCTAACCATCTGGAGAAATTTTGACAGGTCACGGGTCAACGTTTTTCATCAGAAAATTGATTTTTTGGACTGTAGAAAAATTGATTAAAAGTGTCATTTGGATTGTGCCTCATGTTGAATAACTACTTTTTAAATCTTCAATGTGACCAAAATTACTATTTTTACACACTTTTTCTCCTACTTAGAAGCTTCTATTTTGACCAATTTCAGGCACTAAAATGACTCTAAACACACTTATGTCAGTTCCAAGATTTCTAATTCACATGCAATAGTCATTTCCAGTCAATAAATGAAACAATAAAAAATTACCATTTCTGACCGTCTGGAGAAAGTTCGACAGGTCACGGGGTCATCGTTTTTCATCAGAAAGTTGATTTTTTGGACTGTAGAAAAATTGATTCAAAATGTCATTTGGATTGTGCCTCATGTTGAATAACCTTTTTAAAGCCTCAATGTGACCAAAATTGCCATTTTTACTGACTTTTTCTCCTACTCAGAAGCTTCTATTTCGACCAATTTCAGGCATTAAAATGACTCTAAACACACTTATTTTAGTTCCAAAAGTGATAATTCACATGCAATAGTCATTTACAGTAAAAAAATTAAACATTAAAAAATTACAATTTCTGACAATCTGGAGTAAGTTCGACAGGTCACGGGTCATCGTTTTTCATCAGACAATTCATTTTTTGAACTGTAGAAAAATTGATTCGAAAACTCATTTGGATTGTGCCTCATGTTGAATAACTACTTTTTAAAGCCTCAATGTGACCAAAATTGCCATTTTTACAGACTTTTTCTCCTACTCAGAAGCTTCTATTTCGACCAATTTCAGGCATTAAAATTACTCTAAACACATTTATTTTAGTTCCAAAAGTGATAAATCACATGCAATAGTCAATTACAGTAAAAAAATTAAACAATAAAAAATTACCATTTCTGACCATCTGCAGGAAGTTCGACAGGTCACGGGTAATCGTTTTTCATCAGAAAAATGATTTTTTGGACTGTAGAAAAATTGATTCAAAATGTCATTTGGATTGTGCCTCATGTTGAATAATTACTTTTTAAAGCCTCAATGTGACCCAAATTGCCATTTTTACAGACCTTTTCTCCTACTCAGAAGCTTCTATTTTGACCAATTTCAGGCATTAAAATGACTCTAAACACACTTATTTCAGTTCCAAGATTTCTAATTCACATGCAATAGTCATTCACAGTCAATAAATTAAACAATAAAAAATTATCATTTCTGACTGTCTGGAGAAAGTTCGACAGGTCACGGGTCATCGTTTTTCATCAGGAAATTGATTTGTTGGACCGTAGAAAAATTGATTCAAAATGTCATTTGGATTGTGCCTCATGTTGAATAACTACTTTTTAAAGCATCAATGTGACCAAAATTACTATTTTAACACACTTTTTCTCCTACTTAGAAGCTTCTGTTTTGACCAATTTCAGGCATTAAAATGACACTAAACACACTTATTTCAGTTCCAAGATTTCTAATTCACATGCAATAGTCATTTACAGTCAATAAACTAAACAAGAAAAAATTACCATTTCTGATCGTCTGGAGAAAGTTCGACAGGCCACGGGTCATCGTTTTTCATCAGAAAAATGATTTTTTGGACTGTAGAAAAATTGATTCAAAATGTCATTTGGATTGTGCCTCATGTTGAATAACTACTTTTTAAAGCCTCAATGTGACCAAAATTGCCATTTTTACAGACTTTTTCTCCTACTCAGAAGCTTCTATTTTGACCAATTTCAGGCATTAAAATGACTCTAAACACACTTATTTCAGTTCCAAGATTTCTAATTCACATGCAATAGTCATTCACAGTCAATAAATTAAACAATAAAAAATTACCATTTCTGACTGTCTGGAGAAAGTTCGACAGGTCACAGGTCATCGTTTTTCATCAGGAAATTGATTTGTTGGACCGTAGAAAAATTGATTCAAAATGTCATTTGGATTGTGCATCATGTTGAATAACTACTTTTTAAAGCCTCAATGTGACCAAAATTGCCATTTTTAAAGACTTTTTCTCCTACTCAGAAGCTTCTATTTCGACCAATTTCAGGCATTAAAATGACTCTAAACACACTTATTTTAGTTCCAAAAGTGATAATTCACATGCAATAGTCATTTACAGTCAATAAAATAAACAATAAAAAATTACCATTTCTGACCGTCTGGAGAAAGTTTGACAGGCCACGGGTCATCGTTTTTCATCAGAAAAATGATTTTTTGGACTGTAGAACAATTGATTCAAAATGTCATTTGGATTGTGCCTCATGTTGAATAACTACTTTTTAAAGCCTCAATGTGACCAAAATTGCTATTTTTACAGACTTTTTCTTCTACTCAGAAGCTTCTATTTTGACCAATTTCAGGCATTAAAATGACTCTAAACACACTTATTTTAGTTCCAAAATTGATAATTGACATGCAATAGTCATTTACAGTCAAAAAATTAAACATAAAAAAATTACCATTTCTGACCATCTGAAGAAATTTTGAGAGGTCATGGGTCAACGTTTTTCATCAGAAAATTGATTTTTTGGACTGTAGAAAAATTGATTCAAAATGTAATTTGGATTGTGCCTCATGTTGAATAACTACTTTTTAAAGCCTCAATGTGACCAAAATTGCCATTTTTACAGACTTTTTCTCCTACTCAGAAGCTTCTATTTTGACCAATTTCAGGCATTAAAATGACTCTAAACACACTTATTTCAGTTCCAAGATTTCTAATTCACATGCAATAGTCATTCACAGTCAATAAATTAAACAATAAAAAATTACCATTTCTGACTGTCTGGAGAAAGTTCGACAGGTCACGGGTCATCGTTTTTCATCAGGAAATTGATTTGTTGGACCGTAGAAAAATTGATTCAAAATTGTCATTTGGATTGTGCCTCATGTTGAATAACGATTTTTTAAAGCCTCAATGTGACCAAAATTGCCATTTTTAAAGACTTTTTCTCCTACTCAGAAGCTTCTATTTTGACCAATTTCAGGCATTAAAATGACTCTAAACACATTTATTTTAGTTCCAAAAGTGATAAATCACATGCAATAGTCAATTACAGTAAAAAAATTAAACAATAAAAAATTACCATTTCTGCCCATCTGCAGGAAGTTCGACAGGTCACGGGAAATCGTTTTTCATCAGAAAATTGATTTTTTGGACTGTAGAAAAATTGATTCAAAATGTCATTTGGATTGTGCCTCATGTTGAATAACTACTTTTTAAAGCCTCAATGTGACCAAAATTGCCATTTTTACAGACTTTTTCTCCTACTCAGAAGCTTCTATTTCAACCGATTTCAGGCATTAAAATTACTCTAAACACACTTATTTTAGTTCCAAAAGTGATAATTCACATGCAATAGTCATTTACAGTCAATAAATTAAACAATAAAAAATTACCATTTCTGACCATCTGCAGGAAGTTCGACAGGTCACGGGTAATCGTTTTTCATCAGAAAATTGATTTTTTGGACTGTAGAAAAATTGATTCAAAATGTCATTTGGATTGTACCTCATGTTGAATAACCTTTTTAAAGCCTCAATTTGACCAAAATTACTATTTTTACACACTTTATCTCCTACTTAGAATCTTCTATTTTGACCAATTACAGGCATTAAAATGACTCTAAACACACCTATTTCAGTTCCAAGATTTCTAATTCAAATGCAATAGTCATTTACAGTCAATAAATTAAGCAATAAAAAATTACCATTTCTGACCGTCTGGAGAAAGTTCGACAGGTCACGGGGTCATCGTTTTTCATCAGAAAATTGATTTTTTGGACTGTAGAAAAATTGATTCAAAATGTCATTTGGATTGTGCCTCATGTTGAATAACCTTTTTAAAGCCTCAATGTGATCAAAATTGCCATTTTTACTGTTTTTTTCTCCTACTCAGAAGCTTCTATTTCGACCAATTTCAGGCATTAAAATGACTCTAAACACACTTATTTTAGTTCCAAAAGTGATAATTCACATGCAATAATCATTTATAGTCAATAAATTAAAGAATAAAAATTACCATTTCTGACCGTCTGGAGAAAGTTTGACAGGGCACGGGTCATCGTTTTTCATCAGGAAATTGATTTGTTGGACCGTAGAAAAATTGATTCAAAATGTCATTTGGATTGTGCCTCATGTTGAATAACTACTTTTTAAAGCCTCAATGTGACCAAAATTGCCATTTTTACAGACTTTTTCTCCTACTCAGAAGCTTCTATTTCGACCGATTTCACGCATTAAAATGACTCTAAACACACTTATTTTAGTTCCAAAAGTGATAATTCACATGCAATAGTCATTTACAGTCAAAAAATGAAACATAAAAAAATTACCATTTCTAACCATCTGGAGAAATTTTGACAGGTCACGGGTCAACGTTTTTCATCAGAAAATTGATTTTTTGGACTGTAGAAAAATTGATTAAAAGTGTCATTTGGATTGTGCCTCATGTTGAATAACTACTTTTTAAAGCTTCAATGTGACCAAAATTACTATTTTTACACACTTTTTCTCCTTCTTAGAAGCTTCTATTTTGACCAATTTCAGGCACTAAAATGACTCTAAACACACTTATGTCAGTTCCAAGATTTCTAATTCACATGCAATAGTCATTTCCAGTCAATAAATTAAACAATAAAAAATTACCATTTCTGACCGTCTGGAGAAAGTTCGACAGGTCACGGGGTCATCGTTTTTCATCAGAAAATTGATTTTTTGGACTGTAGAAAAATTGATTCAAAATGTCATTTGGATTGTGCCTCATGTTGAATAACCTTTTTAAAGCCTCAATGTGACCAAAATTGCCATTTTTACTGACTTTTTCTCCTACTCAGAAGCTTCTATTTCGACCAATTTCAGGCATTAAAATGACTCTAAACACACTTATTTTAGTTCCAAAAGTGATAATTCACATGCAATAGTCATTTACAGTCAAAAAATTAAACATGAAAAAATTACAATTTCTGACAATCTGGAGTAAGTTCGACAGGTCACGGGTCATCGTTTTTCATCAGACAATTCATTTTTTGAACTGTAGAAAAATTGATTCGAAAACTCATTTGGATTGTGCCTCATGTTGAATAACTACTTTTTAAAGCCTCAATGTGACCAAAATTGCCATTTTTACAGACTTTTTCTCCTACTCAGAAGCTTCTATTTCGACCAATTTCAGGCATTAAAATTACTCTAAACACATTTATTTTAGTTCCAAAAGTGATAAATCACATGCAATAGTCAATTACAGTAAAAAAATTAAACAATAAAAAATTACCATTTCTGACCATCTGCAGGAAGTTCGACAGGTCACGGGTAATCGTTTTTCATCAGAAAAATGATTTTTTGGACTGTAGAAAAATTGATTCAAAATGTCATTTGGATTGTGCCTCATGTTGAATAATTACTTTTTAAAGCCTCAATGTGACCAAAATTGCCATTTTTACAGACCTTTTCTCCTACTCAGAAGCTTCTATTTTGACCAATTTCAGGCATTAAAATGACTCTAAACACACTTATTTCAGTTCCAAGATTTCTAATTCACATGCAATAGTCATTCACAGTCAATAAATTAAACAATAAAAATTTACCATTTCTGACTGTCTGGAGAAAGTTCGACAGGTCACGGGTCATCGTTTTTCATCAGGAAATTGATTTGTTGGACCGTAGAAAAATTGATTCAAAATGTCATTTGGATTGTGCCTCATGTTGAATAACTACTTTTTAAAGCCTCAATGTGACCAAAATTGCCATTTTTAAAGACTTTTTCTCCTACTCAGAAGCTTCTATTTTGACCAATTTCAGGCATTAAAATGAATCTAAACACATTTATTTTAGTTCCAAAAGTGATAAATCACATGCAATAGTCAATTACAGTAAAAAAATTAAACAATAAAAAATTACCATTTCTGACCATTTGCAGGAAGTTCGACAGGTCACGGGTAATCATTTTTCATCAGAAAATTGATTTTTTGGACTGTAGAAAAATTGATTCAAAATGTCATTTGGATTGTGCCTCTTGTTGAATAACTACTTTTTAAAGCCTCAATGTGACCAAAATTACTATTTTAACACACTTTTTCTCCTACTTAGAAGCTTCTGTTTTGACCAATTTCAGGCATTAAAATGACTCTAAACACACTTATTTCAGTTCCAAGATTTCTAATTCACATGCAATAGTCATTTACAGTCAATAAACTAAACAAGAAAAAATTACCATTTCTGATCGTCTGGAGAAAGTTCGACAGGCCACGGGTCATCGTTTTTCATCAGAAAAATGATTTTTTGGACTGTAGAAAAATTGATTCAAATGTCATTTGGATTGTGCCTCATGTTGAATAACTACTTTTTAAAGCCTCAATGTGACCAAAATTGCCATTTTTACAGACTTTTTCTCCTACTCAGAAGCTTCTATTTTGACCAATTTCAGGCATTAAAATGACTCTAAACACACTTATTTCAGTTCCAAGATTTCTAATTCACATGCAATAGTCATTCACAGTCAATAAATTAAACAATAAAAAATTACCATTTCTGACTGTCTGGAGAAAGTTCGACAGGTCACAGGTCATCGTTTTTCATCAGGAAATTGATTTGTTGGACCGTAGAAAAATTGATTCAAAATGTCATTTGGATTGTGCCTCATGTTGAATAACTACTTTTTAAAGCCTCAATGTGACCAAAATTACTATTTTAACACACTTTTTCTCCTACTTAGAAGCTTCTGTTTTGACCAATTTCAGGCATTAAAATGACTCCAAACACACTTATTTCAGTTCCAAGATTTCTAATTCACATGCAATAGTCATTTACAGTCAATAAACTAAACAAGAAAAAATTACCATTTCTGATCGTCTGGAGAAAGTTCGACAGGCCACGGGTCATCGTTTTTCATCAGAAAAATGATTTTTTGGACTGTAGAAAAATTGATTCAAATGTCATTTGGATTGTGCCTCATGTTGAATAACTACTTTTTAAAGCCTCAATGTGACCAAAATTGCCATTTTTACAGACTTTTTCTCCTACTCAGAAGCTTCTATTTTGACCAATTTCAGGCATTAAAATGACTCTAAACACACTTATTTCAGTTCCAAGATTTCTAATTCACATGCAATAGTCATTCACAGTCAATAAATTAAACAATAAAAAATTACCATTTCTGACTGTCTGGAGAAAGTTCGACAGGTCACAGGTCATCGTTTTTCATCAGGAAATTGATTTGTTGGACCGTAGAAAAATTGATTCAAAATGTCATTTGGATTGTGCCTCATGTTGAATAACTACTTTTTAAAGCCTCAATGTGACCAAAATTGCCATTTTTAAAGACTTTTTCTCCTACTCAGAAGCTTCTATTTTGACCAATTTCAGGCATTAAAATGACTCTAAACACATTTATTTTAGTTCCAAAAGTGATAAATCACATGCAATAGTCAATTACAGTAAAAAAAATAAACATTAAAAAATTACCATTTCTGACCATCTGCAGGAAGTTCGACAGGTCACGGGTAATCGTTTTTCATGAGAAAATTGATTTTTTGGGACTGTAGAAAAATTGATTCAAAATGTCATTTGGATTGTGCCTCATGTTGAATAACTACTTTTTAAAGCCTCAATGTGACCAAAATTGCCATTTTTACAGACTTTTTCTCCTACTCAGAAGCTTCTATTTCGACCAATTTCAGGCATTAAAATGACTCTAAACACACTTATTTTAGTTCCAAAAGTGATAATTCACATGCAATAGTCATATACAGTCAATAAATTAAACAATAAAAAATTACCATTTCTGACCGTCTGGAGAAAGTTTGACAGGCCACGGGTCATCGTTTTTCATCAGAAAAATGATTTTTTGGACTGTAGAACAATTGATTCAAAATGTCATTTGGATTGTGCCTCATGTTGAATAACTACTTTTTAAAGCCTCAATGTGACCAAAATTGCCATTTTTACAGACTTTTTCTCCTACTCAGAAGCTTCTATTTCGACCAATTTCAGGCATTAAAATGACTCTAAACACACTTATTTTAGTTCCAAAAGTGATAATTCACATGCAATAGTCATTTACAGTCAAAAAATTAAACATAAAAAAATTACCATTTCTGACCATCTGAAGAAATTTTGACAGGTCATGGGTCAACGTTTTTCATCAGAAAATTGATTTTTTGGACTGTAGAAAAATTGATTCAAAATGTAATTTGGATTGTGCCTCATGTTGAATAACTACTTTTTAAAGCCTCAATGTGACCAAAATTGCCATTTTTACAGACTTTTTCTCCTACTCAGAAGCTTCTATTTTGACCAATTTCAGGCATTAAAATGACTCTAAACACACTTATTTCAGTTCCAATATTTCTAATTCACATGCAATAGTCATTCACAGTCAATAAATTAAACAATAAAAAATTACCATTTCTGACTGTCTGGAGAAAGTTCGACAGGTCACGGGTCATCGTTTTTCATCAGGAAATTGATTTGTTGGAGCGTAGAAAAATTGATTCAAAATTGTCATTTGGATTGTGCCTCATGTTGAATAACGACTTTTTAAAGCCTCAATGTGACCAAAATTGCCATTTTTAAAGACTTTTTCTCCTACTCAGAAGCTTCTATTTTGACCAATTTCAGGCATTAAAATGACTCTAAACACATTTATTTTAGTTCCAAAAGTGATAAATCACATGCAATAGTCCATTACAGTAAAAAAATTAAACAATAAAAATTACCATTTCTGACCATCTGCAGGAAGTTCGACAGGTCACGGGTAATCGTTTTTCATCAGAAAATTGATTTTTTGGACTGTAGAAAATTTGATTCAAAATGTCATTTGGATTGTGCCTCATGTTGAATAACTACTTTTTAAAGCCTCAATGTGACCAAAATTGCCATTTTTACAGACTTTTTCTCCTACTCAGAAGCTTCTATTTCAACCGATTTCACGCATTAAAATTACTCTAAACACACTTATTTTAGTTCCAAAAGTGATAATTCACATGCAATAGTCATTTACAGTCAAAAAATTAAACATAAAAAAATTACCATATCTGACCATCTGGAGAAATTTCGACAGGCCACGGGTCATCGTTTTTCATCAGAAAAATGATTTTTTGGACTGTAGAAAAATTGATTCAAAATGTCATTTGGATTGTGCCTCATGTTGAATAACTACTTTTTAAAGCCTCAATGTGACCAAAATTGCCATTTTTACAGACTTTTTCTCCTACTCAGAAGCTTCTATTTCGACCAATTTCAGGCATTAAAATGACTCTAAACACACTTATTTTAGTTCCAAAAGTGATAATTCACATGCAATAGTCATTTACAGTCAAAAAATTAAACATAAAAAAATTACCATTTCTGACCATCTGAAGAAATTTTGACAGGTCATGGGTCAACGTTTTTCATCAGAAAATTGATTTTTTGGACTGTAGAAAAATTGATTCAAAATGTAATTTGGATTGTGCCTCATGTTGAATAACTACTTTTTAAAGCCTCAATGTGACCAAAATTGCCATTTTTACAGACTTTTTCTCCTACTCAGAAGCTTCTATTTTGACCAATTTCAGGCATTAAAATGACTCTAAACACACTTATTTCAGTTCCAATATTTCTAATTCACATGCAATAGTCATTCACAGTCAATAAATTAAACAATAAAAAATTACCATTTCTGACTGTCTGGAGAAAGTTCGACAGGTCACGGGTCATCGTTTTTCATCAGGAAATTGATTTGTTGGACCGTAGAAAAATTGATTCAAAATTGTCATTTGGATTGTGCCTCATGTTGAATAACGACTTTTTAAAGCCTCAATGTGACCAAAATTGCCATTTTTAAAGACTTTTTCTCCTACTCAGAAGCTTCTATTTTGACCAATTTCAGGCATTAAAATGACTCTAAACACATTTATTTTAGTTCCAAAAGTGATAAATCACATGCAATAGTCCATTACAGTAAAAAAATTAAACAATAAAAAATTACCATTTCTGACCATCTGCAGGAAGTTCGACAGGTCACGGGTAATCGTTTTTCATCAGAAAATTGATTTTTTGGACTGTAGAAAAATTGATTCAAAATGTCATTTGGATTGTGCCTCATGTTGAATAACTACTTTTTAAAGCCTCAATGTGACCAAATTTGCCATTTTTACAGACTTTTTCTCCTACTCAGAAGCTTCTATTTCAACCGATTTCAGGCATTAAAATTACTCTAAACACACTTATTTTAGTTCCAAAAGTGATAATTCACATGCAATAGTCATTTACAGTCAAAAAATTAAACATAAAAAAATTACCATATCTGACCATCTGGAGAAATTTCGACAGGCCACGGGTCATCGTTTTTCATCAGAAAAATGATTTTTTGGACTGTAGAAAAATTGATTCAAAATGTCATTTGGATTGTGCCTCATGTTGAATAACTACTTTTTAAAGCCTCAATGTGACCAAAATTGCCATTTTTACAGACTTTTTCTCCTACTCAGAAGCTTCTCTTTCGACCAATTTCAGGCATTAAAATGACTCTAAACACACTTATTTTAGTTCCAAAAGTGATAATTCACATGAAATAGTCATTTACAGTCAATAAATTAAACAATAAAAAATTACCATTTCTGACCGTCTGGAGAAAGTTTGACAGGCCACGGGTCATCGTTTTTCATCAGAAAAATGATTTTTTGGACTGTAGAACAATTGATTCAAAATGTCATTTGGATTGTGCCTCATGTTGAATAACTACTTTTTAAAGCCTCAATGTGACCAAAATTGCTATTTTTACAGACTTTTTCTTCTACTCAGAAGCTTCTATTTTGACCAATTTCAGGCATTAAAATGACTCTAAACACACTTATTTTAGTTCCAAAAGTGATAATTCACATGCAATAGTCATTTACAGTCAAAAAATTAAACATAAAAAAATTACCATTTCTGACCATCTGCAGGAAGTTCGACAGGTCACGGGTAATCGTTTTTCATCAGAAAATTGATTTTTTGGACTGTAGAAAAATTGATTCAAAATGTCATTTGGATTGTACCTCATGTTGAATAACCTTTTTAAAGCCTCAATTTGACCAAAATTACTATTTTTACACACTTTATCTCCTACTTAGAATCTTCTATTTTGACCAATTTCAGGCATTAAAATGACTCTAAACACACCTATTTCAGTTCCAAGATTTCTAATTCAAATGCAATAGTCATTTACAGTCAATAAATTAAGCAATAAAAAATTACCATTTCTGACCGTCTGGAGAAAGTTCGACAGGTCACGGGGTCATCGTTTTTCATCAGAAAATTGATTTTTTGGACTGTAGAAAAATTGATTCAAAATGTCATTTGGATTGTGCCTCATGTTGAATAACCTTTTTAAAGCCTCAATGTGATCAAAATTGCCATTTTTACTGACTTTTTCTCCTACTCAGAAGCTTCTATTTCGACCAATTTCAGGCATTAAAATGACTCTAAACACACTTATTTTAGTTCCAAAAGTGATAATTCACATGCAATAGTCATTTACAGTCAAAAAATTAAACATTAAAAAATTACAATTTCTGACAATCTGGAGTAAGTTCGACAGGTCACGGGTCATCGTTTTTCATCAGACAATTCATTTTTTGAACTGTAGAAAAATTGATTCGAAAACTCATTTGGATTGTGCCTCATGTTGAATAACTACTTTTTAAAGCCTCAATGTGACCAAAATTGCCATTTTTACAGACTTTTTCTCCTACTCAGAAGCTTCTATTTCGACCAATTTCAGGCATTAAAATTACTCTAAACACATTTATTTTAGTTCCAAAAGTGATAAATCACATGCAATAGTCAATTACAGTAAAAAAATTAAACAATAAAAAATTACCATTTCTGACCATCTGCAGGAAGTTCGACAGGTCACGGGTAATCGTTTTTCATCAGAAAAATGATTTTTTGGACTGTAGAAAAATTGATTCAAAATGTCATTTGGATTGTGCCTCGTGTTGAATAATTACTTTTTAAAGCCTCAATGTGACCAAAATTGCCATTTTTACAGACCTTTTCTCCTACTCAGAAGCTTCTATTTTGACCAATTTCAGGCATTAAAATGACTCTAAACACACTTATTTCAGTTCCAAGATTTCTAATTCACATGCAATAGTCATTCACAGTCAATAAATTAAACAATAAAAATTTACCATTTCTGACTGTCTGGAGAAAGTTCGACAGGTCACGGGTCATCGTTTTTCATCAGGAAATTGATTTGTTGGACCGTAGAAAAATTGATTCAAAATGTCATTTGGATTGTGCCTCATGTTGAATAACTACTTTTTAAAGCCTCAATGTGACCAAAATTGCCATTTTTAAAGACTTTTTCTCCTACTCAGAAGCTTCTATTTTGACCAATTTCAGGCATTAAAATGAATCTAAACACATTTATTTTAGTTCCAAAAGTGATAAATCACATGCAATAGTCAATTACAGTAAAAAAATTAAACAATAAAAAATTACCATTTCTGACCATTTGCAGGAAGTTCGACAGGTCACGGGTAATCATTTTTCATCAGAAAATTGATTTTTTGGACTGTAGAAAAATTGATTCAAAATGTCATTTGGATTGTGCCTCTTGTTGAATAACTACTTTTTAAAGCCTCAATGTGACCAAAATTACTATTTTAACACACTTTTTCTCCTACTTAGAAGCTTCTGTTTTGACCAATTTCAGGCATTAAAATGACTCTAAACACACTTATTTCAGTTCCAAGATTTCTAATTCACATGCAATAGTCATTTACAGTCAATAAACTAAACAAGAAAAAATTACCATTTCTGATCGTCTGGAGAAAGTTCGACAGGCCACGGGTCATCGTTTTTCATCAGAAAAATGATTTTTTGGACTGTAGAAAAATTGATTCAAATGTCATTTGGATTGTGCCTCATGTTGAATAACTACTTTTTAAAGCCTCAATGTGACCAAAATTGCCATTTTTACAGACTTTTTCTCCTACTCAGAAGCTTCTATTTTGACCAATTTCAGGCATTAAAATGACTCTAAACACACTTATTTCAGTTCCAAGATTTCTAATTCACATGCAATAGTCATTCACAGTCAATAAATTAAACAATAAAAAATTACCATTTCTGACTGTCTGGAGAAAGTTCGACAGGTCACAGGTCATCGTTTTTCATCAGGAAATTGATTTGTTGGACCGTAGAAAAATTGATTCAAAATGTCATTTGGATTGTGCCTCATGTTGAATAACTACTTTTTAAAGCCTCAATGTGACCAAAATTACTATTTTAACACACTTTTTCTCCTACTTAGAAGCTTCTGTTTTGACCAATTTCAGGCATTAAAATGACTCTAAACACACTTATTTCAGTTCCAAGATTTCTAATTCACATGCAATAGTCATTTACAGTCAATAAACTAAACAAGAAAAAATTACCATTTCTGATCGTCTGGAGAAAGTTCGACAGGCCACGGGTCATCGTTTTTCATCAGAAAAATGATTTTTTGGACTGTAGAAAAATTGATTCAAATGTCATTTGGATTGTGCCTCATGTTGAATAACTACTTTTTAAAGCCTCAATGTGACCAAAATTGCCATTTTTACAGACTTTTTCTCCTACTCAGAAGCTTCTATTTTGACCAATTTCAGGCATTAAAATGACTCTAAACACACTTATTTCAGTTCCAAGATTTCTAATTCACATGCAATAGTCATTCACAGTCAATAAATTAAACAATAAAAAATTACCATTTCTGACTGTCTGGAGAAAGTTCGACAGGTCACAGGTCATCGTTTTTCATCAGGAAATTGATTTGTTGGACCGTAGAAAAATTGATTCAAAATGTCATTTGGATTGTGCCTCATGTTGAATAACTACTTTTTAAAGCCTCAATGTGACCAAAATTGCCATTTTTAAAGACTTTTTCTCCTACTCAGAAGCTTCTATTTTGACCAATTTCAGGCATTAAAATGACTCTAAACACATTTATTTTAGTTCCAAAAGTGATAAATCACATGCAATAGTCAATTACAGTAAAAAAAATAAACATTAAAAAATTACCATTTCTGACCATCTGCAGGAAGTTCGACAGGTCACGGGTAATCGTTTTTCATGAGAAAATTGATTTTTTGGGACTGTAGAAAAATTGATTCAAAATGTCATTTGGATTGTGCCTCATGTTGAATAACTACTTTTTAAAGCCTCAATGTGACCAAAATTGCCATTTTTAAAGACTTTTTCTCCTACTCAGAAGCTTCTATTTTGACCAATTTCAGGCATTAAAATGACTCTAAACACATTTATTTTAGTTCCAAAAGTGATAATTCACATGCAATAGTCATATACAGTCAATAAATTAAACAATAAAAAATTACCATTTCTGACCGTCTGGAGAAAGTTTGACAGGCCACGGGTCATCGTTTTTCATCAGAAAAATGATTTTTTGGACTGTAGAACAATTGATTCAAAATGTCATTTGGATTGTGCCTCATGTTGAATAACTACTTTTTAAAGCCTCAATGTGACCAAAATTGCCATTTTTACAGACTTTTTCTCCTACTCAGAAGCTTCTATTTCGACCAATTTCAGGCATTAAAATGACTCTAAACACACTTATTTTAGTTCCAAAAGTGATAATTCACATGCAATAGTCATTTACAGTCAAAAAATTAAACATAAAAAAATTACCATTTCTGACCATCTGAAGAAATTTTGACAGGTCATGGGTCAACGTTTTTCATCAGAAAATTGATTTTTTGGACTGTAGAAAAATTGATTCAAAATGTAATTTGGATTGTGCCTCATGTTGAATAACTACTTTTTAAAGCCTCAATGTGACCAAAATTGCCATTTTTACAGACTTTTTCTCCTACTCAGAAGCTTCTATTTTGACCAATTTCAGGCATTAAAATGACTCTAAACACACTTATTTCAGTTCCAATATTTCTAATTCACATGCAATAGTCATTCACAGTCAATAAATTAAACAATAAAAAATTACCATTTCTGACTGTCTGGAGAAAGTTCGACAGGTCACGGGTCATCGTTTTTCATCAGGAAATTGATTTGTTGGACCGTAGAAAAATTGATTCAAAATTGTCATTTGGATTGTGCCTCATGTTGAATAACGACTTTTTAAAGCCTCAATGTGACCAAAATTGCCATTTTTAAAGACTTTTTCTCCTACTCAGAAGCTTCTATTTTGACCAATTTCAGGCATTAAAATGACTCTAAACACATTTATTTTAGTTCCAAAAGTGATAAATCACATGCAATAGTCCATTACAGTAACAAAATTAAACAATAAAAAATTACCATTTCTGACCATCTGCAGGAAGTTCGACAGGTCACGGGTAATCGTTTTTCATCAGAAAATTGATTTTTTGGACTGTAGAAAATTTGATTCAAAATGTCATTTGGATTGTGCCTCATGTTGAATAACTACTTTTTAAAGCCTCAATGTGACCAAAATTGCCATTTTTACAGACTTTTTCTCCTACTCAGAAGCTTCTATTTCAACCGATTTCACGCATTAAAATTACTCTAAACACACTTATTTTAGTTCCAAAAGTGATAATTCACATGCAATAGTCATTTACAGTCAAAAAATTAAACATAAAAAAATTACCATATCTGACCATCTGGAGAAATTTCGACAGGCCACGGGTCATCGTTTTTCATCAGAAAAATGATTTTTTGGACTGTAGAAAAATTGATTCAAAATGTCATTTGGATTGTGCCTCATGTTGAATAACTACTTTTTAAAGCCTCAATGTGACCAAAATTGCCATTTTTACAGACTTTTTCTCCTACTCAGAAGCTTCTATTTCGACCAATTTCAGGCATTAAAATGACTCTAAACACACTTATTTTAGTTCCAAAAGTGATAATTCACATGCAATAGTCATTTACAGTCAAAAAATTAAACATAAAAAAATTACCATTTCTGACCATCTGAAGAAATTTTGACAGGTCATGGGTCAACGTTTTTCATCAGAAAATTGATTTTTTGGACTGTAGAAAAATTGATTCAAAATGTAATTTGGATTGTGCCTCATGTTGAATAACTACTTTTTAAAGCCTCAATGTGACCAAAATTGCCATTTTTACAGACTTTTTCTCCTACTCAGAAGCTTCTATTTTGACCAATTTCAGGCATTAAAATGACTCTAAACACACTTATTTCAGTTCCAATATTTCTAATTCACATGCAATAGTCATTCACAGTCAATAAATTAAACAATAAAAAATTACCATTTCTGACTGTCTGGAGAAAGTTCGACAGGTCACGGGTCATCGTTTTTCATCAGGAAATTGATTTGTTGGACCGTAGAAAAATTGATTCAAAATTGTCATTTGGATTGTGCCTCATGTTGAATAACGACTTTTTAAAGCCTCAATGTGACCAAAATTGCCATTTTTAAAGACTTTTTCTCCTACTCAGAAGCTTCTATTTTGACCAATTTCAGGCATTAAAATGACTCTAAACACATTTATTTTAGTTCCAAAAGTGATAAATCACATGCAATAGTCCATTACAGTAAAAAAATTAAACAATAAAAAATTACCATTTCTGACCATCTGCAGGAAGTTCGACAGGTCACGGGTAATCGTTTTTCATCAGAAAATTGATTTTTTGGACTGTAGAAAAATTGATTCAAAATGTCATTTGGATTGTGCCTCATGTTGAATAACTACTTTTTAAAGCCTCAATGTGACCAAATTTGCCATTTTTACAGACTTTTTCTCCTACTCAGAAGCTTCTATTTCAACCGATTTCAGGCATTAAAATTACTCTAAACACACTTATTTTAGTTCCAAAAGTGATAATTCACATGCAATAGTCATTTACAGTCAAAAAATTAAACATAAAAAAATTACCATATCTGACCATCTGGAGAAATTTCGACAGGCCACGGGTCATCGTTTTTCATCAGAAAAATGATTTTTTGGACTGTAGAAAAATTGATTCAAAATGTCATTTGGATTGTGCCTCATGTTGAATAACTACTTTTTAAAGCCTCAATGTGACCAAAATTGCCATTTTTACAGACTTTTTCTCCTACTCAGAAGCTTCTCTTTCGACCAATTTCAGGCATTAAAATGACTCTAAACACACTTATTTTAGTTCCAAAAGTGATAATTCACATGAAATAGTCATTTACAGTCAATAAATTAAACAATAAAAAATTACCATTTCTGACCGTCTGGAGAAAGTTTGACAGGTCATGGGTCAACGTTTTTCATCAGAAAATTGATTTTTTGGACTGTAGAAAAATTGATTCAAAATGTCATTTGGATTGTGCCTCATGTTGAATAACTACTTTTTAAAGCCTCAATGTGACCAAAATTGCTATTTTTACAGACTTTTTCTTCTACTCAGAAGCTTCTATTTTGACCAATTTCAGGCATTAAAATGACTCTAAACACACTTATTTTAGTTCCAAAAGTGATAATTCACATGCAATAGTCATTTACAGTCAAAAAATTAAACATAAAAAAATTACCATTTCTGACCATCTGAAGAAATTTTGACAGGTCATGGGTCAACGTTTTTCATCAGAAAATTGATTTTTTGGACTGTAGAAAAATTGATTCAAAATGTAATTTGGATTGTGCCTCATGTTGAATAACTACTTTTTAAAGCCTCAATGTGACCAAAATTTCCATTTTTACAGACTTTTTCTCCTACTCAGAAGCTTCTATTTCAACCGATTTCAGGCATTCAAATTACTCTAAACACTCTTATTTTAGTTCCAAAAGTGATAATTCACATGCAATAGTCATTTACAGTCAAAAAATTAAACATAAAAAAATTACCATATCTGACCATCTGGAGAAATTTCGACAGGCCACGGGTCATCGTTTTTCATCAGAAAAATGATTTTTTAGACTGTAGAAAAATTGATTCAAAATGTCATTTGGATTGTGCCTCATGTTGAATAACTACTTTTTAAAGCCTCAATGTGACCAAAATTGCCATTTTTACAGACTTTTTCTCCTACTCAGAAGCTTCTATTTCGACCAATTTCAGGCATTAAAATGACTCTAAACACACTTATTTTAGTTCCAAAAGTGATAATTCACATGCAATAGTCATATACAGTCAATAAATTAAACAATAAAAAATTACCATTTCTGACCGTCTGGAGAAAGTTTGACAGGCCACGGGTCATCGTTTTTCATCAGAAAAAGGTTTTTTGGACTGTAGAACAATTGATTCAAAATGTCATTTGGATTGTGCCTCATGTTGAATAACTACTTTTTAAAGCCTCAATGTGACCAAAATTGCTATTTTTACAGACTTTTTCTTCTACTCAGAAGCTTCTATTTTGACCAATTTCAGGCATTAAAATGACTCTAAACACACTTATTTTAGTTCCAAAAGTGATAATTCACATGCAATAGTCATTTACAGTCCAAAAATTAAACATAAAAAAATTACCATTTCTGACCATCTGAAGAAATTTTGACAGGTCATGGGTCAACGTTTTTCATCAGAAAATTGATTTTTTGGACTGTAGAAAAATTGATTCAAAATGTAATTTGGATTGTGCCTCATGTTGAATAACTACTTTTTAAAGCCTCAATGTGACCAAAATTTCCATTTTTACAGACTTTTTCTCCTACTCAGAAGCTTCTATTTCAACCGATTTCAGGCATTCAAATTACTCTAAACACTCTTATTTTAGTTCCAAAAGTGATAATTCACATGCAATAGTCATTTACAGTCAAAAAATTAAACATAAAAAAATTACCATATCTGACCATCTGGAGAAATTTCGACAGGCCACGGGTCATCGTTTTTCATCAGAAAAATGATTTTTTAGACTGTAGAAAAATTGATTCAAAATGTCATTTGGATTGTGCCTCATGTTGAATAACTACTTTTTAAAGCCTCAATGTGACCAAAATTGCCATTTTTACAGACTTTTTCTCCTACTCAGAAGCTTCTATTTCGACCAATTTCAGGCATTAAAATGACTCTAAACACACTTATTTTAGTTCCAAAAGTGATAATTCACATGCAATAGTCATATACAGTCAATAAATTAAACAATAAAAAATTACCATTTCTGACCGTCTGGAGAAAGTTTGACAGGCCACGGGTCATCGTTTTTCATCAGAAAAATGATTTTTTGGACTGTAGAACAATTGATTCAAAATGTCATTTGGATTGTGCCTCATGTTGAATAACTACTTTTTAAAGCCTCAATGTGACCAAAATTGCCATTTTTACAGACTTTTTCTCCTACTCAGAAGCTTCTATTTTGACCAATTTCAGGCATTAAAATGACTCTAAACACACTTATTTTAGTTCCAAAAGTGATAATTCACATGCAATAGTCATTTACAGTCAAAAAATTAAACATAAAAAAATTACCATATCTGACCATCTGGAGAAATTTCAACAGGCCACGGGTCATCGTTTTTCATCAGAAAATTGATTTTTTGGACTGTAGAAAAATTGATTCAAAATGTCATTTGGATTGTGCCTCATGTTGAATAACTACTTTTTAAAGCCTCAATGTGACCAAATTTGCCATTTTTACAGACTTTTTCTCCTACTCAGAAGCTTCTATTTCAACCGATTTCAGGCATTAAAATTACTCTAAACACACTTATTTTAGTTCCAAAAGTGATAATTCACATGCAATAGTCATTTACAGTCAAAAAATTAAACATAAAAAAATTACCATATCTGACCATCTGGAGAAATTTCGACAGGCCACGGGTCATCGTTTTTCATCAGAAAAATGATTTTTTGGACTGTAGAAAAATTGATTCAAAATGTCATTTGGATTGTGCCTCATGTTGAATAACTACTTTTTAAAGCCTCAATGTGACCAAAATTGCCATTTTTACAGACTTTTTCTCCTACTCAGAAGCTTCTCTTTCGACCAATTTCAGGCATTAAAATGACTCTAAACACACTTATTTTAGTTCCAAAAGTGATAATTCACATGAAATAGTCATTTACAGTCAATAAATTAAACAATAAAAAATTACCATTTCTGACCGTCTGGAGAAAGTTTGACAGGCCACGGGTCATCGTTTTTCATCAGAAAAATGATTTTTTGGACTGTAGAACAATTGATTCAAAATGTCATTTGGATTGTGCCTCATGTTGAATAACTACTTTTTAAAGCCTCAATGTGACCAAAATTGCTATTTTTACAGACTTTTTCTTCTACTCAGAAGCTTCTATTTTGACCAATTTCAGGCATTAAAATGACTCTAAACACACTTATTTTAGTTCCAAAAGTGATAATTCACATGCAATAGTCATTTACAGTCAAAAAATTAAACATAAAAAAATTACCATTTCTGACCATCTGAAGAAATTTTGACAGGTCATGGGTCAACGTTTTTCATCAGAAAATTGATTTTTTGGACTGTAGAAAAATTGATTCAAAATGTAATTTGGATTGTGCCTCATGTTGAATAACTACTTTTTAAAGCCTCAATGTGACCAAAATTTCCATTTTTACAGACTTTTTCTCCTACTCAGAAGCTTCTATTTCAACCGATTTCAGGCATTCAAATTACTCTAAACACTCTTATTTTAGTTCCAAAAGTGATAATTCACATGCAATAGTCATTTACAGTCAAAAAATTAAACATAAAAAAAATACCATATCTGACCATCTGGAGAAATTTCGACAGGCCACGGGTCATCGTTTTTCATCAGAAAAATGATTTTTTAGACTGTAGAAAAATTGATTCAAAATGTCATTTGGATTGTGCCTCATGTTGAATAACTACTTTTTAAAGCCTCAATGTGACCAAAATTGCCATTTTTACAGACTTTTTCTCCTACTCAGAAGCTTCTATTTCGACCAATTTCAGGCATTAAAATGACTCTAAACACACTTATTTTAGTTCCAAAAGTGATAATTCACATGCAATAGTCATATACAGTCAATAAATTAAACAATAAAAAATTACCATTTCTGACCGTCTGGAGAAAGTTTGACAGGCCACGGGTCATCGTTTTTCATCAGAAAAATGATTTTTTGGACTGTAGAACAATTGATTCAAAATGTCATTTGGATTGTGCCTCATGTTGAATAACTACTTTTTAAAGCCTCAATGTGACCAAAATTGCTATTTTTACAGACTTTTTCTTCTACTCAGAAGCTTCTATTTTGACCAATTTCAGGCATTAAAATGACTCTAAACACACTTATTTTAGTTCCAAAAGTGATAATTCACATGCAATAGTCATTTACAGTCCAAAAATTAAACATAAAAAAATTACCATTTCTGACCATCTGAAGAAATTTTGACAGGTCATGGGTCAACGTTTTTCATCAGAAAATTGATTTTTTGGACTGTAGAAAAATTGATTCAAAATGTAATTTGGATTGTGCCTCATGTTGAATAACTACTTTTTAAAGCCTCAATGTGACCAAAATTTCCATTTTTACAGACTTTTTCTCCTACTCAGAAGCTTCTATTTCAACCGATTTCAGGCATTCAAATTACTCTAAACACTCTTATTTTAGTTCCAAAAGTGATAATTCACATGCAATAGTCATTTACAGTCAAAAAATTAAACATAAAAAAATTACCATATCTGACCATCTGGAGAAATTTCGACAGGCCACGGGTCATCGTTTTTCATCAGAAAAATGATTTTTTAGACTGTAGAAAAATTGATTCAAAATGTCATTTGGATTGTGCCTCATGTTGAATAACTACTTTTTAAAGCCTCAATGTGACCAAAATTGCCATTTTTACAGACTTTTTCTCCTACTCAGAAGCTTCTATTTCGACCAATTTCAGGCATTAAAATGACTCTAAACACACTTATTTTAGTTCCAAAAGTGATAATTCACATGCAATAGTCATATACAGTCAATAAATTAAACAATAAAAAATTACCATTTCTGACCGTCTGGAGAAAGTTTGACAGGCCACGGGTCATCGTTTTTCATCAGAAAAATGATTTTTTGGACTGTAGAACAATTGATTCAAAATGTCATTTGGATTGTGCCTCATGTTGAATAACTACTTTTTAAAGCCTCAATGTGACCAAAATTGCCATTTTTACAGACTTTTTCTCCTACTCAGAAGCTTCTATTTTGACCAATTTCAGGCATTAAAATGACTCTAAACACACTTATTTTAGTTCCAAAAGTGATAATTCACATGCAATAGTCATTTACAGTCAAAAAATTAAACATAAAAAAATTACCATATCTGACCATCTGGAGAAATTTCAACAGGCCACGGGTCATCGTTTTTCATCAGAAAAATGATTTTTTAGACTGTAGAAAAATTGATTCAAAATGTCA
This sequence comes from Triturus cristatus, assembly GCF_964204655.1. NCBI lineage: Eukaryota > Metazoa > Chordata > Amphibia > Caudata > Salamandridae > Triturus > Triturus cristatus. The sequence goes on from NC_140592.1 coordinate 467,517,461, forward strand.
TTTGGATTGTGCCTCATGTTGAATAACTACTTTTTAAAGCCTCAATGTGACCAAAATTGCCATTTTTACAGACTTTTTCTCCTACTCAGAAGCTTCTATTTCGACCAATTTCAGGCATTAAAATGACTCTAAACACACTTATTTTAGTTCCAAAAGTGATAATTCACATGCAATAGTCATATACAGTCAATAAATTAAACAATAAAAAATTACCATTTCTGACCGTCTGGAGAAAGTTTGACAGGCCACGGGTCATCGTTTTTCATCAGAAAAATGATTTTTTGGACTGTAGAACAATTGATTCAAAATGTCATTTGGATTGTGCCTCATGTTGAATAACTACTTTTTAAAGCCTCAATGTGACCAAAATTGCCATTTTTACAGACTTTTTCTCCTACTCAGAAGCTTCTATTTTGACCAATTTCAGGCATTAAAATGACTCTAAACACACTTATTTTAGTTCCAAAAGTGATAATTCACATGCAATAGTCATTTACAGTCAAAAAATTAAACATAAAAAAATTACCATTTCTGACCATCTGAAGAAATTTTGACAGGTCATGGGTCAACGTTTTTCATCAGAAAATTGATTTTTTGGACTGTAGAAAAATTGATTCAAAATGTAATTTGGATTGTGCCTCATGTTGAATAACTACTTTTTAAAGCCTCAATGTGACCAAAATTGCCATTTTTACAGACTTTTTCTCCTACTCAGAAGCTTCTATTTTGACCAATTTCAGGCATTAAAATGATTCTAAACACATTTATTTTAGTTCCAAAAGTGATAAATCACATGCAATAGTCCATTACAGTAAAAAAATTAAACAATAAAAAATTACCATTTCTGACCATCTGCAGGAAGTTCGACAGGTCACGGGTAATCGTTTTTCATCACAAAATTGATTTTTTGGACTGTAGAAAAATTGATTCAAAATGTCATTTGGATTGTGCCTCATGTTGAATAACTACTTTTTAAAGCCTCAATGTGACCAAATTTGCCATTTTTACAGACTTTTTCTCCTACTCAGAAGCTTCTATTTCAACCGATTTCAGGCATTAAAATTACTCTAAACACACTTATTTTAGTTCCAAAAGTGATAATTCACATGCAATAGTCATTTACAGTCAAAAAATTAAACATAAAAAAATTACCATATCTGACCATCTGGAGAAATTTCGACAGGCCACGGGTCATCGTTTTTCATCAGAAAAATGATTTTTTGGACTGTAGAAAAATTGATTCAAAATGTCATTTGGATTGTGCCTCATGTTGAATAACTACTTTTTAAAGCCTCAATGTGACCAAAATTGCCATTTTTACAGACTTTTTCTCCTACTCAGAAGCTTCTTTTTCGACCAATTTCAGGCATTAAAATGACTCTAAACACACTTATTTTAGTTCCAAAAGTGATAATTCACATGCAATAGTCATTTACAGTCAATAAATTAAACATTAAAAAAATTACCATTTCTGACCGTCTGGAGAAAGTTTGACAGGCCACGGGTCATCGTTTTTCATCAGAAAAATGATTTTTTGGACTGTAGAACAATTGATTCAAAATGTCATTTGGATTGTGCCTCATGTTGAATAACTACTTTTTAAAGCCTCAATGTGACCAAAATTGCTATTTTTACAGACTTTTTCTTCTACTCAGAAGCTTCTATTTTGACCAATTTCAGGCATTAAAATGACTCTAAACACACTTATTTTAGTTCCAAAAGTGATAATTCACATGCAATAGTCATTTACAGTCAAAAAATTAAACATAAAAAAATTACCATTTCTGACCATCTGAAGAAATTTTGACAGGTCATGGGTCAACGTTTTTCATCAGAAAATTGATTTTTTGGACTGTAGAAAAATTGATTCAAAATGTAATTTGGATTGTGCCTCATGTTGAATAACTACTTTTTAAAGCCTCAATGTGACCAAAATTTCCATTTTTACAGACTTTTTCTCCTACTCAGAAGCTTCTATTTCAACCGATTTCAGGCATTCAAATTACTCTAAACACTCTTATTTTAGTTCCAAAAGTGATAATTCACATGCAATAGTCATTTACAGTCAAAAAATTAAACATAAAAAAATTACCATATCTGACCATCTGGAGAAATTTCGACAGGCCACGGGTCATCGTTTTTCATCAGAAAAATGATTTTTTAGACTGTAGAAAAATTGATTCAAAATGTCATTTGGATTGTGCCTCATGTTGAATAACTACTTTTTAAAGCCTCAATGTGACCAAAATTGCCATTTTTACAGACTTTTTCTCCTACTCAGAAGCTTCTATTTCGACCAATTTCAGGCATTAAAATGACTCTAAACACACTTATTTTAGTTCCAAAAGTGATAATTCACATGCAATAGTCATTTACAGTCAATAAATTAAACAATAAAAAATTACTATTTCTGACCATCTGGAGAAAGTTTGACAGGCCACGGGTCATCGTTTTTCATCAGAAAAATGATTTTTTGGACTGTAGAACAATTGATTCAAAATGTCATTTGGATTGTGCCTCATGTTGAATAACTACTTTTTAAAGCCTCAATGTGACCAAAATTGCTATTTTTACAGACTTTTTCTTCTACTCAGAAGCTTCTATTTTGACCAATTTCAGGCATTAAAATGACTCTAAACACACTTATTTTAGTTCCAAAAGTGATAATTCACATGCAATAGTCATTTACAGTCAAAAAATTAAACATAAAAAAATTACCATTTCTGACCATCTGAAGAAATTTTGAGAGGTCATGGGTCAACGTTTTTCATCAGAAAATTGATTTTTTGGACTGTAGAAAAATTGATTCAAAATGTAATTTGGATTGTGCCTCATGTTGAATAACTACTTTTTAAAGCCTCAATGTGACCAAAATTTCCATTTTTACAGACTTTTTCTCCTACTCAGAAGCTTCTATTTCGACCAATTTCAGGCATTAAAATGACTCTAAACACACTTATTTTAGATCCAAAAGTGATAATTCACATGCAATAGTCATTTACAGTCAATAAATTAAACAATAAAAAATTACCATTTCTGACCGTCTGGAGAAAGTTTGACAGGCCACGGGTCATCGTTTTTCATCAGAAAAATGATTTTTTGGACTGTAGAACAATTGATTCAAAATGTCATTTGGATTGTGCCTCATGTTGAATAACTACTTTTTAAAGCCTCAATGTGACCAAAATTGCTATTTTTACAGACTTTTTCTTCTACTCAGAAGCTTCTATTTTGACCAATTTCAGGCATTAAAATGACTCTAAACACACTTATTTTAGTTCCAAAAGTGATAATTCACATGCAATAGTCATTTACAGTCAAAAAATTAAACATAAAAAAATTACCATTTCTGACCATCTGAAGAAATTTTGACAGGTCATGGGTCAACGTTTTTCATCAGAAAATGGATTTTTTGGACTGTAGAAAAATTGATTCAAAATGTAATTTGGATTGTGCCTCATGTTGAATAACTACTTTTTAAAGCCTCAATGTGACCAAAATTTCCATTTTTACAGACTTTTTCTCCTACTCAGAAGCTTCTATTTCAACCGATTTCAGGCATTCAAATTACTCTAAACACTCTTATTTTAGTTCCAAAAGTGATAATTCACATGCAATAGTCATTTACAGTAAAAGAAAAACTTAAACATACAAAAATTACCATATCTGACCATCTGGAGAAATTTCGACAGGCCACGGGTCATCGTTTTTCATCAGAAAAATGATTTTTTGGACTGTAGAAAAATTGATTCAAAATGTCATTTGGATTGTGCCTCATGTTGAATAACTACTTTTTAAAGCCTCAATGTTACCAAAATTGCCATTTTTACAGACTTTTTCTCCTACTCAGAAGCTTCTATTTTGACCAATTTCAGGCATTAAAATGACTCTAAACACACTTATTTCAGTTCCAAGATTTCTAATTCACATGCAATAGTCATTCACAGTAAATAAATTAAACAATAAAAAATTACCATTTCTGACTGTCTGGAGAAAGTTTGACAGGTCACGGGTCATCGTTTTTCATCAGGAAATTGATTTGTTGGACCGTAGAAAAATTGATTCAAAATTGTCATTTGGATTGTGCCTCATGTTGAATAACGACTTTTTAAAGCCTCAATGTGACCAAAATTGCCATTTTTAAAGACTTTTTCTCCTACTCAGAAGCTTCTATTTTGACCAATTTCAGGCATTAAAATGACTCTAAACACATTTATTTTAGTTCCAAAAGTGATAAATCACATGCAATAGTCAATTACAGTAAAAAAATTAAACATTAAAAAATTACAATTTCTGACAATCTGGAGTAAGTTCGACAGGTCACGGGTCATCGTTTTTCATCAGACAATTCATTTTTTGGACTGTAGAAAAATTGATTCGAAAACTCATTTGGATTGTGCCTCATGTTGAATAACTACTTTTTAAAGCCTCAATGTGACCAAAATTGCCATTTTTACAGACTTTTTCTCCTACTCAGAAGCTTCTATTTCAACCGATTTCAACTTATTTCAGTTCCAAGATTTCTAATTCACGTGCAATAGTCATTTACAGTCAATAAACTAAACAAGAAAAAATTACCATTTCTGACTGTCTGGAGAAAGTTCGACAGGTCACAGGTCATCGTTTTTCATCAGGAAATTGATTTGTTGGACCGTAGAAAAATTGATTCAAAATGTCATTTGGATTGTGCCTCATGTTGAATAACTACTTTTTAAAGCCTCAATGTGACCAAAATTGCCATTTTTAAAGACTTTTTCTCCTACTCAGAAGCTTCTATTTTGACCAATTTCAGGCATTAAAATGACTCTAAACACACTTATTTTAGTTCCAAAAGTGATAATTCACATGCAATAGTCATTTACAGTCAAAAAATTAAACATAAAAAAATTACCATTTCTGACCATCTGAAGAAATTTTGACAGGTCATGGGTCAACGTTTTTCATCAGAAAAATGATTTTTTGGACTGTAGAAAAATTGATTCAAAATGTCATTTAGATTGTGCCTCATGTTGAATAACTACTTTTTAAAGCCTCAATGTGACCAAAATTGCCATTTTTACAGACTTTTTCTCCTACTCAGAAGCTTCTATTTTGACCAATTTCAGGCATTAAAATGACTCTAAACACACTTATTTCAGTTCCAAGATTTCTAATTCACATGCAATAGTCATTCACAGTCAATAAATTAAACAATAAAAAATTACCATTTCTGACTGTCTGGAGGAAGTTCGACAGGTCACAGGTCATCGTTTTTCATCAGGAAATTGATTTGTTGGACCGTAGAAAAATTGATTCAAAATGTCATTTGGATTGTGCCTCATGTTGAATAACTACTTTTTAAAGCCTCAATGCGACCAAAATTGCCATTTTTAAAGACTTTTTCTCCTACTCAGAAGCTTCTATTTTGACCAATTTCAGGCATTAAAATGACTCTAAACACATTTATTTTAGTTCCAAAAGTGATAAATCACATGCAATAGTAAATTACAGTAAAAAAAATAAACATTAAAAAATTACCATTTCTGACCATCTGCAGGAAGTTCGACAGGTCACGGGTAATCGTTTTTCATCAGAAAATTGATTTTTTGGACTGTAGAAAAATTGATTCAAAATGTCATTTGGATTGTGCCTCATGTTGAACAACTACTTTTTAAAGCCTCAACGTGACCAAAATTGCCATTTTTACAGACTTTTTCTCCTACTCAGAAGCTTCTATTTCGACCAATTTCAGGCATTAAAATGACTCTAAACACACTTATTTTAGTTCCAAAAGTGATAATTCACATGCAATAGTCATTTACAGTCAATAAATTAAACAATAAAAAATTACCATTTCTGACCGTCTGGAGAAAGTTTGACAGGCCACGGGTCATCGTTTTTCATCAGAAAAATGATTTTTTGGACTGTAGAACAATTGATTCAAAATGTCATTTGGATTGTGCCTCATGTTGAATAACTACTTTTTAAAGCCTCATGTGACCAAAATTGCCATTTTTACAGACTTTTTCTCCTACTCAGAAGCTTCTATTTTGACCAATTTCAGGCATTAAAATGACTCTAAACACACTTATTTCAGTTCCAAGATTTCTAATTCACATGCAATAGTCATTCACAGTCAATAAATTAAACAATAAAAAATTACCATTTCTGACTGTCTGGAGAAAGTTTGACAGGTCACGGGTCATCGTTTTTCATCAGGAAATTGATTTGTTGGACCGTAGAAAAATTGATTCAAAATTGTCATTTGGATTGTGCCTCATGTTGAATAACGACTTTTTAAAGCCTCAATGTGACCAAAATTGCCATTTTTAAAGACTTTTTCTCCTACTCAGAAGCTTCTATTTTGACCAATTTCAGGCATTAAAATGACTCTAAACACATTTATTTTAGTTCCAAAAGTGATAAATCACATGCAATAGTCAATTACAGTAAAAAAATTAAACATTAAAAAATTACAATTTCTGACAATCTGGAGTAAGTTCGACAGGTCACGGGTCATCGTTTTTCATCAGACAATTCATTTTTTGGACTGTAGAAAAATTGATTCGAAAACTCATTTGGATTGTGCCTCATGTTGAATAACTACTTTTTAAAGCCTCAATGTGACCAAAATTGCCATTTTTACAGACTTTTTCTCCTACTCAGAAGCTTCTATTTCAACCGATTTCAACTTATTTCAGTTCCAAGATTTCTAATTCACATGCAATAGTCATTTACAGTCAATAAACTAAACAAGAAAAAATTACCATTTCTGATCGTCTGGAGAAAGTTCGACAGGCCACGGGTCATCGTTTTTCATCAGAAAAATGATTTTTTTGGACTGTAGAAAAATTGATTCAAAATGTCATTTGGATTGTGCCTCATGTTGAATAACTACTTTTTAAAGCCTCAATGTGACCAAAATTGCCATTTTTACAGACTTTTTCTCCTACTCAGAAGTTTCTATTTTGACCAATTTCAGGCATTAAAATGACTCTAAACACACTTATTTCAGTTCCAAGATTTCTAATTCACATGCAATAGTCATTCACAGTCAATAAATTAAACAATAAAAAATTACCATTTCTGACTGTCTGGAGAAAGTTCGACAGGTCACAGGTCATCGTTTTTCATCAGGAAATTGATTTGTTGGACCGTAGAAAAATTGATTCAAAATGTCATTTGGATTGTGCCTCATGTTGAATAACTACTTTTTAAAGCCTCAATGTGACCAAAATTGCCATTTTTAAAGACTTTTTCTCCTACTCAGAAGCTTCTATTTTGACCAATTTCAGGCTTAAAATGACTCTAAACACATTTATTTTAGTTCCAAAAGTGATAAATCACATGCAATAGTCAATTACAGTAAAAAACAATAAACATTAAAAAATTACCATTTCTGACCATCTGCAGGAAGTTCGACAGGTCACGGGTAATCGTTTTTATTCAGAAAATTGATTTTTTGGACTGTAGAAAAATTGATTCAAAATGTCATTTGGATTGTGCCTCATGTTGAATAACTACTTTAAAGCCTCAATGTGACCAAAATTGCCATTTTTACAGACTTTTTCTCCTACTCAGAAGCTTCTATTTCGACCAATTTCAGGCATTAAAATGACTCTAAACACACTTATTTTAGTTCCAAAAGTGATAATTCACATGCAATAGTCATTTACAGTCAATAAATTAAACAATAAAAAATTACCATTTCTGACCGTCTGGAGAAAGTTTGACAGGCCACGGGTCATCGTTTTTCATCAGAAAAATGATTTTTTGGACTGTAGAACAATTGATTCAAAATGTCATTTGGATTGTGCCTCATGTTGAATAACTACTTTTTACAGCTTCAATGTGACCAAAATTGCTATTTTTACAGACTTTTTCTTCTACTCAGAAGCTTCTATTTTGACCAATTTCAGGCATTAAAATGACTCTGAACACACTTATTTTAGTTCCAAAAGTGATAATTCACATGCAATAGTCATTTACAGTCAAAAAATTAAACATAAAAAAATTACCATTTCTGACGATCTGAAGAAATTTTGACAGGTCATGGGTCAACGTTTTTCATCAGAAAAATGATTTTTTGGACTGTAGAAAAATTGATTCAAAATGTCATTTGGATTGTGCCTCATGTTGAATAACTACTTTTTAAAGCCTCAATGTGACCAAAATTGCCATTTTTACAGACTTTTTCTCCTACTCAGAAGCTTCTATTTTGACCAATTTCAGGCATTAAAATGACTCTAAACACACTTATTTCAGTTCCAAGATTTCTAATTCACATGCAATAGTCATATACAGTCAATAAATTAAACAATAAAAAATTACCATTTCTGACTGTCTGGAGGAAGTTCGACAGGTAACAGGTCATCGTTTTTCATCAGGAAATTGATTTGTTGGACCGTAGAAAAATTGATTCAAAATGTCATTTGGATTGTGCCTCATGTTGAACAACTACTTTTTAAAGCCTCAACGTGACCAAAATTGCCATTTTTACAGACTTTTTCTCCTACTCAGAAGCTTCTATTTCGACCAATTTCAGGCATTAAAATGACTCTAAACACACTTATTTTAGTTCCAAAAGTGATAATTCACATGCAATAGTCATTTACAGTCAATAAATTAAACAATAAAAAATTACCATTTCTGACCGTCTGGAGAAAGTTTGACAGGCCACGGGTCATCGTTTTTCATCAGAAAAATGATTTTTTGGACTGTAGAACAATTGATTCAAAATGTCATTTGGATTGTGCCTCATGTTGAATAACTACTTTTTAAAGCCTCAATGTGACCAAAATTGCCATTTTTACAGACTTTTTCTCCTACTCAGAAGCTTCTATTTCGACCAATTTCAGGCATTAAAATGACTCTAAACACACTTATTTTAGATCCAAAAGTGATAATTCACATGCAATAGTCATTTACAGTCAATAAATTAAACAATAAAAAATTACCATTTCTGACCGTCTGGAGAAAGTTTGACAGGCCACGGGTCATCGTTTTTCATCAGAAAAATGATTTTTTGGACTGTAGAACAATTGATTCAAAATGTCATTTGGATTGTGCCTCATGTTGAATAACTACTTTTTAAAGCCTCAATGTGACCAAAATTGCTATTTTTACAGACTTTTTCTTCTACTCAGAAGCTTCTATTTTGACCAATTTCAGGCATTAAAATGACTCTAAACACACTTATTTTAGTTCCAAAAGTGATAATTCACATGCAATAGTCATTTACAGTCAAAAAATTAAACATAAAAAAATTACCATTTCTGACCATCTGAAGAAATTTTGACAGGTCATGGGTCAACGTTTTTCATCAGAAAAATGATTTTTTGGACTGTAGAAAAATTGATTCAAAATGTCATTTGGATTGTGCCTCATGTTGAATTACTACTTTTTAAAGCCTCAATGTGACCAAAATTGCCATTTTTACAGACTTTTTCTCCTACTCAGAAGCTTCTATTTTGACCAATTTCAGGCATTAAAATGACTCTAAACACACTTATTTCAGTTCCAAGATTTCTAATTCACATGCAATAGTCATTCACAGTCAATAAATTAAACAATAAAAAATTACCATTTCTGACTGTCTGGAGAAAGTTCGACAGGTCACAGGTCATCGTTTTTCATCAGGAAATTGATTTGTTGGACCGTAGAAAAATTGATTCCAAATGTCATTTGGATTGTGCCTCATGTTGAATAACTTTTTAAAGCCTCAATGTGACCAAAATTTCCATTTTTACAGACTTTTTCTCCTACTCAGAAGCTTCTATTTCAACCGATTTCAGGCATTCAAATTACTCTAAACACTCTTATTTTAGTTCCAAAAGTGATAATTCACATGCAATAGTCATTTACAGTAAAAAAAAATTAAACATACAAAAATTACCATATCTGACCATCTGGAGAAATTTCGACAGGCCACGGGTCATCGTTTTTCATCAGAAAAATGATTTTTTGGACTGTAGAAAAATTGATTCAAAATGTCATTTGGATTGTGCCTCATGTTGAATAACTACTTTTTAAAGCCTCAATGTGACCAAAATTGCCATTTTTAAAGACTTTTTCTCCTACTCAGAAGCTTCTATTTTGACCAATTTCAGGCATTAAAATGACTCTAAACACATTTATTTTAGTTCCAAAAGTGATAAATCACATGCAATAGTCAATTACAGTAAAAACAATTAAACATTAAAAAATTACAATTTCTGACAATCTGGAGTAAGTTCGACAGGTCACCGGTCATCGTTTTTCATCAGACAATTCATTTTTTGGACTGTAGAAAAATTGATTCGAAATGTCATTTGGATTGTGCCTCATGTTGAATAACTACTTTTTAAAGCCTCAATGTGACCAAAATTGCCATTTTTAAAGACTTTTTCTCCTACTCAGAAGCTTCTATTTTGACCAATTTCAGGCATTAAAATGACTCTAAACACATTTATTTTAGTTCCAAAAGTGATAAATCACATGCAATAGTAAATTACAGTAAAAAAAATAAACATTAAAAAATTACCATTTCTGACCATCTGCAGGAAGTTCGACAGGTCACGGGTAATCGTTTTTCATCAGAAAATTGATTTTTTGGACTGTAGAAAAATTGATTCAAAATGTCATTTGGATTGTGCCTCATGTTGAACAACTACTTTTTAAAGCCTCAACGTGACCAAAATTGCCATTTTTACAGACTTTTTCTCCTACTCAGAAGCTTCTATTTCGACCAATTTCAGGCATTAAAATGACTCTAAACACACTTATTTTAGTTCCAAAAGTGATAATTCACATGCAATAGTCATTTACAGTCAATAAATTAAACAATAAAAAATTACTATTTCTGACCATCTGGAGAAAGTTTGACAGGCCACGGGTCATCGTTTTTCATCAGAAAAATGATTTTTTGGACTGTAGAACAATTGATTCAAAATGTCATTTGGATTGTGCCTCATGTTGAATAACTACTTTTTAAAGCCTCAATGTGACCAAAATTGCTATTTTTACAGACTTTTTCTTCTACTCAGAAGCTTCTATTTTGACCAATTTCAGGCATTAAAATGACTCTAAACACACTTATTTTAGTTCCAAAAGTGATAATTCACATGCAATAGTCATTTACAGTCAAAAAATTAAACATAAAAAAATTACCATTTCTGACCATCTGAAGAAATTTTGACAGGTCATGGGTCAACGTTTTTCATCAGAAAATGGATTTTTTGGACTGTAGAAAAATTGATTCAAAATGTAATTTGGATTGTGCCTCATGTTGAATAACTACTTTTTAAAGCCTCAATGTGACCAAAATTTCCATTTTTACAGACTTTTTCTCCTACTCAGAAGCTTCTATTTCAACCGATTTCAGGCATTCAAATTACTCTAAACACTCTTATTTTAGTTCCAAAAGTGATAATTCACATGCAATAGTCATTTACAGTAAAAAAAAAACTTAAACATACAAAAATTACCATATCTGACCATCTGGAGAAATTTCGACAGGCCACGGGTCATCGTTTTTCATCAGAAAAATGATTTTTTGGACTGTAGAAAAATTGATTCAAAATGTCATTTGGATTGTGCCTCATGTTGAATAACTACTTTTTAAAGCCTCAATGTAACCAAAATTGCCATTTTTACAGACTTTTTCTCCTACTCAGAAGCTTCTATTTTGACCAATTTCAGGCATTAAAATGACTCTAAACACACTTATTTCAGTTCCAAGATTTCTAATTCACATGCAATAGTCATTCACAGTAAATAAATTAAACAATAAAAAATTACCATTTCTGACTGTCTGGAGAAAGTTTGACAGGTCACGGGTCATCGTTTTTCATCAGGAAATTGATTTGTTGGACCGTAGAAAAATTGATTCAAAATTGTCATTTGGATTGTGCCTCATGTTGAATAACGACTTTTTAAAGCCTCAATGTGACCAAAATTGCCATTTTTACAGACTTTTTCTCCTACTCAGAAGCTTCTATTTCAACCGATTTCAACTTATTTCAGTTCCAAGATTTCTAATTCACGTGCAATAGTCATTTACAGTCAATAAACTAAACAAGAAAAAATTACCATTTCTGACTGTCTGGAGAAAGTTCGACAGGTCACAGGTCATCGTTTTTCATCAGGAAATTGATTTGTTGGACCGTAGAAAAATTGATTCAAAATGTCATTTGGATTGTGCCTCATGTTGAATAACTACTTTTTAAAGCCTCAATGTGACCAAAATTGCCATTTTTAAAGACTTTTTCTCCTACTCAGAAGCTTCTATTTTGACCAATTTCAGGCATTAAAATGACTCTAAACACACTTATTTTAGTTCCAAAAGTGATAATTCACATGCAATAGTCATTTACAGTCAATAAATTAAACAATAAAAAATTACCATTTCTGACCGTCTGGAGAAAGTTTGACAGGCCACGGGTCATCGTTTTTCATCAGAAAAATGATTTTTTGGACTGTAGAACAATTGATTCAAAATGTCATTCGGATTGTGCCTCATGTTGAATAACTACTTTTTAAAGCCTCATGTGACCAAAATTGCCATTTTTACAGACTTTTTCTCCTACTCAGAAGCTTCTATTTTGACCAATTTCAGGCATTAAAATGACTCTAAACACACTTATTTCAGTTCCAAGATTTCTAATTCACATGCAATAGTCATTCACAGTCAATAAATTAAACAATAAAAAATTACCATTTCTGACTGTCTGGAGAAAGTTTGACAGGTCACGGGTCATCGTTTTTCATCAGGAAATTGATTTGTTGGACCGTAGAAAAATTGATTCAAAATTGTCATTTGGATTGTGCCTCATGTTGAATAACGACTTTTTAAAGCCTCAATGTGACCAAAATTGCCATTTTTAAAGTCTTTTTCTCCTACTCAGAAGCTTCTATTTTGACCAATTTCAGGCATTAAAATGACTCTAAACACATTTATTTTAGTTCCAAAAGTGATAAATCACATGCAATAGTCAATTACAGTAAAAAAATTAAACATTAAAAAATTACAATTTCTGACAATCTGGAGTAAGTTCGACAGGTCACGGGTCATCGTTTTTCATCAGACAATTCATTTTTTGGACTGTAGAAAAATTGATTCGAAAACTCATTTGGATTGTGCCTCATGTTGAATAACTACTTTTTAAAGCCTCAATGTGACCAAAATTGCCATTTTTACAGACTTTTTCTCCTACTCAGAAGCTTCTATTTCAACCGATTTCAACTTATTTCAGTTCCAAGATTTCTAATTCACATGCAATAGTCATTTACAGTCAATAAACTAAACAAGAAAAAATTACCATTTCTGATCGTCTGGAGAAAGTTCGACAGGCCACGGGTCATCGTTTTTCATCAGAAAAATGATTTTTTTGGACTGTAGAAAAATTGATTCAAAATGTCATTTGGATTGTGCCTCATGTTGAATAACTACTTTTTAAAGCCTCAATGTGACCAAAATTGCCATTTTTACAGACTTTTTCTCCTACTCAGAAGTTTCTATTTTGACCAATTTCAGGCATTAAAATGACTCTAAACACACTTATTTCAGTTCCAAGATTTCTAATTCACATGCAATAGTCATTCACAGTCAATAAATTAAACAATAAAAAATTACCATTTCTGACTGTCTGGAGAAAGTTCGACAGGTCACAGGTCATCGTTTTTCATCAGGAAATTGATTTGTTGGACCGTAGAAAAATTGATTCAAAATGTCATTTGGATTGTGCCTCATGTTGAATAACTACTTTTTAAAGCCTCAATGTGACCAAAATTGCCATTTTTAAAGACTTTTTCTCCTACTCAGAAGCTTCTATTTTGACCAATTTCAGGCTTAAAATGACTCTAAACACATTTATTTTAGTTCCAAAAGTGATAAATCACATGCAATAGTCAATTACAGTAAAAAACAATAAACATTAAAAAATTACCATTTCTGACCATCTGCAGGAAGTTCGACAGGTCACGGGTAATCGTTTTTATTCAGAAAATTGATTTTTTGGACTGTAGAAAAATTGATTCAAAATGTCATTTGGATTGTGCCTCATGTTGAATAACTACTTTAAAGCCTCAATGTGACCAAAATTGCCATTTTTACAGACTTTTTCTCCTACTCAGAAGCTTCTATTTCGACCAATTTCAGGCATTAAAATGACTCTAAACACACTTATTTTAGTTCCAAAAGTGATAATTCACATGCAATAGTCATTTACAGTCAATAAATTAAACAATAAAAAATTACCATTTCTGACCGTCTGGAGAAAGTTTGACAGGCCACGGGTCATCGTTTTTCATCAGAAAAATGATTTTTTGGACTGTAGAACAATTGATTCAAAATGTCATTTGGATTGTGCCTCATGTTGAATAACTACTTTTTAAAGCTTCAATGTGACCAAAATTGCTATTTTTACAGACTTTTTCTTCTACTCAGAAGCTTCTATTTTGACCAATTTCAGGCATTAAAATGACTCTGAACACACTTATTTTAGTTCCAAAAGTGATAATTCACATGCAATAGTCATTTACAGTCAAAAAATTAAACATAAAAAAATTACCATTTCTGACGATCTGAAGAAATTTTGACAGGTCATGGGTCAACGTTTTTCATCAGAAAAATGATTTTTTGGACTGTAGAAAAATTGATTCAAAATGTCATTTGGATTGTGCCTCATGTTGAATAACTACTTTTTAAAGCCTCAATGTGACCAAAATTGCCATTTTTACAGACTTTTTCTCCTACTCAGAAGCTTCTATTTTGACCAATTTCAGGCATTAAAATGACTCTAAACACACTTATTTCAGTTCCAAGATTTCTAATTCACATGCAATAGTCATATACAGTCAATAAATTAAACAATAAAAAATTACCATTTCTGACTGTCTGGAGGAAGTTCGACAGGTAACAGGTCATCGTTTTTCATCAGGAAATTGATTTGTTGGACCGTAGAAAAATTGATTCAAAATGTCATTTGGATTGTGCCTCATGTTGAACAACTACTTTTTAAAGCCTCAACGTGACCAAAATTGCCATTTTTACAGACTTTTTCTCCTACTCAGAAGCTTCTATTTCGACCAATTTCAGGCATTAAAATGACTCTAAACACACCTATTTCAGTTCCAAGATTTCTAATTCACATGCAATAGTCATTCACAGTCAATAAATTAAACAATAAAAAATTACCATTTCTGACTGTCTGGAGAAAGTTCGACAGGTCACGGGTCATCGTTTTTCATCAGGAAATTGATTTGTTGGACCGTAGAAAAATTGATTCAAAATTGTCATTTGGATTGTGCCTCATGTTGAATAACGACTTTTTAAAGCCTCAATGTGACCAAAATTGCCATTTTTAAAGACTTTTTCTCCTACTCAGAAGCTTCTATTTTGACCAATTTCAGGCATTAAAATGATTCTAAACACATTTATTTTAGTTCCAAAAGTGATAAATCACATGCAATAGTCCATTACAGTAAAAAAATTAAACAATAAAAAATTACCATTTCTGACCATCTGCAGGAAGTTCGACAGGTCACGGGTAATCGTTTTTCATCACAAAATTGATTTTTTGGACTGTAGAAAAATTGATTCAAAATGTCATTTGGATTGTGCCTCATGTTGAATAACTACTTTTTAAAGCCTCAATGTGACCAAATTTGCCATTTTTACAGACTTTTTCTCCTACTCAGAAGCTTCTATTTCAACCGATTTCAGGCATTAAAATTACTCTAAACACACTTATTTTAGTTCCAAAAGTGATAATTCACATGCAATAGTCATTTACAGTCAAAAAATTAAACATAAAAAAATTACCATATCTGACCATCTGGAGAAATTTCGACAGGCCACGGGTCATCGTTTTTCATCAGAAAAATGATTTTTTGGACTGTAGAAAAATTGATTCAAAATGTCATTTGGATTGTGCCTCATGTTGAATAACTACTTTTTAAAGCCTCAATGTGACCAAAATTGCCATTTTTACAGACTTTTTCTCCTACTCAGAAGCTTCTTTTTCGACCAATTTCAGGCATTAAAATGACTCTAAACACACTTATTTTAGTTCCAAAAGTGATAATTCACATGCAATAGTCATTTACAGTCAATAAATTAAACAATAAAAAATTACCATTTCTGACCGTCTGGAGAAAGTTTGACAGGCCACGGGTCATCGTTTTTCATCAGAAAAATGATTTTTTGGACTGTAGAACAATTGATTCAAAATGTCATTTGGATTGTGCCTCATGTTGAATAACTACTTTTTAAAGCCTCAATGTGACCAAAATTGCTATTTTTACAGACTTTTTCTTCTACTCAGAAGCTTCTATTTTGACCAATTTCAGGCATTAAAATGACTCTAAACACACTTATTTTAGTTCCAAAAGTGATAATTCACATGCAATAGTCATTTACAGTCAAAAAATTAAACATAAAAAAATTACCATTTCTGACCATCTGAAGAAATTTTGACAGGTCATGGGTCAACGTTTTTCATCAGAAAATTGATTTTTTGGACTGTAGAAAAATTGATTCAAAATGTAATTTGGATTGTGCCTCATGTTGAATAACTACTTTTTAAAGCCTCAATGTGACCAAAATTTCCATTTTTACAGACTTTTTCTCCTACTCAGAAGCTTCTATTTCAACCGATTTCAGGCATTCAAATTACTCTAAACACTCTTATTTTAGTTCCAAAAGTGATAATTCACATGCAATAGTCATTTACAGTCAAAAAATTAAACATAAAAAAATTACCATATCTGACCATCTGGAGAAATTTCGACAGGCCACGGGTCATCGTTTTTCATCAGAAAAATGATTTTTTAGACTAGAAAAATTGATTCAAAATGTCATTTGGATTGTGCCTCATGTTGAATAACTACTTTTTAAAGCCTCAATGTGACCAAAATTGCCATTTTTACAGACTTTTTCTCCTACTCAGAAGCTTCTATTTCGACCAATTTCAGGCATTAAAATGACTCTAAACACACTTATTTTAGTTCCAAAAGTGATAATTCACATGCAATAGTCATTTACAGTCAATAAATTAAACAATAAAAAATTACTATTTCTGACCATCTGGAGAAAGTTTGACAGGCCACGGGTCATCGTTTTTCATCAGAAAAATGATTTTTTGGACTGTAGAACAATTGATTCAAAATGTCATTTGGATTGTGCCTCATGTTGAATAACTACTTTTTAAAGCCTCAATGTGACCAAAATTGCTATTTTTACAGACTTTTTCTTCTACTCAGAAGCTTCTATTTTGACCAATTTCAGGCATTAAAATGACTCTAAACACACTTATTTTAGTTCCAAAAGTGATAATTCACATGCAATAGTCATTTACAGTCAAAAAATTAAACATAAAAAAATTACCATTTCTGACCATCTGAAGAAATTTTGAGAGGTCATGGGTCAACGTTTTTCATCAGAAAATTGATTTTTTGGACTGTAGAAAAATTGATTCAAAATGTAATTTGGATTGTGCCTCATGTTGAATAACTACTTTTTAAAGCCTCAATGTGACCAAAATTTCCATTTTTACAGACTTTTTCTCCTACTCAGAAGCTTCTATTTCGACCAATTTCAGGCATTAAAATGACTCTAAACACACTTATTTTAGATCCAAAAGTGATAATTCACATGCAATAGTCATTTACAGTCAATAAATTAAACAATAAAAAATTACCATTTCTGACCGTCTGGAGAAAGTTTGACAGGCCACGGGTCATCGTTTTTCATCAGAAAAATGATTTTTTGGACTGTAGAACAATTGATTCAAAATGTCATTTGGATTGTGCCTCATGTTGAATAACTACTTTTTAAAGCCTCAATGTGACCAAAATTGCTATTTTTACAGACTTTTTCTTCTACTCAGAAGCTTCTATTTTGACCAATTTCAGGCATTAAAATGACTCTAAACACACTTATTTTAGTTCCAAAAGTGATAATTCACATGCAATAGTCATTTACAGTCAAAAAATTAAACATAAAAAAATTACCATTTCTGACCATCTGAAGAAATTTTGACAGGTCATGGGTCAACGTTTTTCATCAGAAAATTGATTTTTTGGACTGTAGAAAAATTGATTCAAAATGTAATTTGGATTGTGCCTCATGTTGAATAACTACTTTTTAAAGCCTCAATGTGACCAAAATTTCCATTTTTACAGACTTTTTCTCCTACTCAGAAGCTTCTATTTCAACCGATTTCAGGCATTCAAATTACTCTAAACACTCTTATTTTAGTTCCAAAAGTGATAATTCACATGCAATAGTCATTTACAGTAAAAAAAAAACTTAAACATACAAAAATTACCATATCTGACCATCTGGAGAAATTTCGACAGGCCACGGGTCATCGTTTTTCATCAGAAAAATGATTTTTTGGACTGTAGAAAAATTGATTCAAAATGTCATTTGGATTGTGCCTCATGTTGAATAACTACTTTTTAAAGCCTCAATGTAACCAAAATTGCCATTTTTACAGACTTTTTCTCCTACTCAGAAGCTTCTATTTTGACCAATTTCAGGCATTAAAATGACTCTAAACACACTTATTTCAGTTCCAAGATTTCTAATTCACATGCAATAGTCATTCACAGTAAATAAATTAAACAATAAAAAATTACCATTTCTGACTGTCTGGAGAAAGTTTGACAGGTCACGGGTCATCGTTTTTCATCAGGAAATTGATTTGTTGGACCGTAGAAAAATTGATTCAAAATTGTCATTTGGATTGTGCCTCATGTTGAATAACGACTTTTTAAAGCCTCAATGTGACCAAAATTGCCATTTTTAAAGACTTTTTCTCCTACTCAGAAGCTTCTATTTTGACCAATTTCAGGCATTAAAATGACTCTAAACACATTTATTTTAGTTCCAAAAATGATAAATCACATGCAATAGTCAATTACAGTAAAAAAATTAAACATTAAAAAATTACAATTTCTGACAATCTGGAGTAAGATCGACAGGTCACGGGTCATCGTTTTTCATCAGACAATTCATTTTTTGGACTGTAGAAAAATTGATTCGAAAACTCATTTGGATTGTGCCTCATGTTGAATAACTACTTTTTAAAGCCTCAATGTGACCAAAATTGCCATTTTTACAGACTTTTTCTCCTACTCAGAAGCTTCTATTTCAACCGATTTCAACTTATTTCAGTTCCAAGATTTCTAATTCACGTGCAATAGTCATTTACAGTCAATAAACTAAACAAGAAAAAATTACAATTTCTGACTGTCTGGAGAAAGTTCGACAGGTCACAGGTCATCGTTTTTCATCAGGAAATTGATTTGTTGGACCGTAGAAAAATTGATTCAAAATGTCATTTGGATTGTGCCTCATGTTGAATAACTACTTTTTAAAGCCTCAATGTGACCAAAATTGCCATTTTTAAAGACTTTTTCTCCTACTCAGAAGCTTCTATTTTGACCAATTTCAGGCATTAAAATGACTCTAAACACACTTATTTTAGTTCCAAAAGTGATAATTCACATGCAATAGTCATTTACAGTCAAAAAATTAAACATAAAAAAATTACCATTTCTGACCATCTGAAGAAATTTTGACAGGTCATGGGTCAACGTTTTTCATCAGAAAAATGATTTTTTGGACTGTAGAAAAATTGATTCAAAATGTCATTTAGATTGTGCCTCATGTTGAATAACTACTTTTTAAAGCCTCAATGTGACCAAAATTGCCATTTTTACAGACTTTTTCTCCTACTCAGAAGCTTCTATTTTGACCAATTTCAGGCATTAAAATGACTCTAAACACACTTATTTCAGTTCCAAGATTTCTAATTCACATGCAATAGTCATTCACAGTCAATAAATTAAACAATAAAAAATTACCATTTCTGACTGTCTGGAGGAAGTTCGACAGGTCACAGGTCATCGTTTTTCATCAGGAAATTGATTTGTTGGACCGTAGAAAAATTGATTCAAAATGTCATTTGGATTGTGCCTCATGTTGAATAACTACTTTTTAAAGCCTCAATGCGACCAAAATTGCCATTTTTATAGACTTTTTCTCCTACTCAGAAGCTTCTATTTTGACCAATTTCAGGCATTAAAATGACTCTAAACACATTTATTTTAGTTCCAAAAGTGATAAATCACATGCAATAGTAAATTACAGTAAAAAAAATAAACATTAAAAAATTACCATTTCTGACCATCTGCAGGAAGTTCGACAGGTCACGGGTAATCGTTTTTCATCAGAAAATTGATTTTTTGGACTGTAGAAAAATTGATTCAAAATGTCATTTGGATTGTGCCTCATGTTGAACAACTACTTTTTAAAGCCTCAACGTGACCAAAATTGCCATTTTTACAGACTTTTTCTCCTACTCAGAAGCTTCTATTTCGACCAATTTCAGGCATTAAAATGACTCTAAACACACTTATTTTAGTTCCAAAAGTGATAATTCACATGCAATAGTCATTTACAGTCAATAAATTAAACAATAAAAAATTACCATTTCTGACCGTCTGGAGAAAGTTTGACAGGCCACGGGTCATCGTTTTTCATCAGAAAAATGATTTTTTGGACTGTAGAACAATTGATTCAAAATGTCATTTGGATTGTGCCTCATGTTGAATAACTACTTTTTAAAGCCTCATGTGACCAAAATTGCCATTTTTACAGACTTTTTCTCCTACTCAGAAGCTTCTATTTTGACCAATTTCAGGCATTAAAATGACTCTAAACACACTTATTTCAGTTCCAAGATTTCTAATTCACATGCAATAGTCATTCACAGTCAATAAATTAACCAATAAAAAATTACCATTTCTGACTGTCTGGAGAAAGTTTGACAGGTCACGGGTCATCGTTTTTCATCAGGAAATTGATTTGTTGGACCGTAGAAAAATTGATTCAAAATTGTCATTTGGATTGTGCCTCATGTTGAATAACGACTTTTTAAAGCCTCAATGTGACCAAAATTGCCATTTTTAAAGACTTTTTCTCCTACTCAGAAGCTTCTATTTTGACCAATTTCAGGCATTAAAATGACTCTAAACACATTTATTTTAGTTCCAAAAGTGATAAATCACATGCAATAGTCAATTACAGTAAAAAATTAAACATTAAAAAATTACAATTTCTGACAATCTGGAGTAAGTTCGACAGGTCACGGGTCATCGTTTTTCATCAGACAATTCATTTTTTGGACTGTAGAAAAATTGATTCGAAAACTCATTTGGATTGTGCCTCATGTTGAATAACTACTTTTTAAAGCCTCAATGTGACCAAAATTGCCATTTTTACAGACTTTTTCTCCTACTCAGAAGCTTCTATTTCAACCGATTTCAACTTATTTCAGTTCCAAGATTTCTAATTCACATGCAATAGTCATTTACAGTCAATAAACTAAACAAGAAAAAATTACCATTTCTGATCGTCTGGAGAAAGTTCGACAGGCCACGGGTCATCGTTTTTCATCAGAAAAATGATTTTTTTGGACTGTAGAAAAATTGATTCAAAATGTCATTTGGATTGTGCCTCATGTTGAATAACTACTTTTTAAAGCCTCAATGTGACCAAAATTGCCATTTTTACAGACTTTTTCTCCTACTCAGAAGTTTCTATTTTGACCAATTTCAGGCATTAAAATGACTCTAAACACACTTATTTCAGTTCCAAGATTTCTAATTCACATGCAATAGTCATTCACAGTCAATAAATTAAACAATAAAAAATTACCATTTCTGACTGTCTGGAGAAAGTTCGACAGGTCACAGGTCATCGTTTTTCATCAGGAAATTGATTTGTTGGACCGTAGAAAAATTGATTCAAAATGTCATTTGGATTGTGCCTCATGTTGAATAACTACTTTTTAAAGCCTCAATGTGACCAAAATTGCCATTTTTAAAGACTTTTTCTCCTACTCAGAAGCTTCTATTTTGACCAATTTCAGGCTTAAAATGACTCTAAACACATTTATTTTAGTTCCAAAAGTGATAAATCACATGCAATAGTCAATTACAGTAAAAAACAATAAACATTAAAAAATTACCATTTCTGACCATCTGCAGGAAGTTCGACAGGTCACGGGTAATCGTTTTTATTCAGAAAATTGATTTTTTGGACTGTAGAAAAATTGATTCAAAATGTCATTTGGATTGTGCCTCATGTTGAATAACTACTTTAAAGCCTCAATGTGACCAAAATTGCCATTTTTACAGACTTTTTCTCCTACTCAGAAGCTTCTATTTCGACCAATTTCAGGCATTAAAATGACTCTAAACACACTTATTTTAGTTCCAAAAGTGATAATTCACATGCAATAGTCATTTACAGTCAATAAATTAAACAATAAAAAATTACCATTTCTGACCGTCTGGAGAAAGTTTGACAGGCCACGGGTCATCGTTTTTCATCAGAAAAATGATTTTTTGGACTGTAGAACAATTGATTCAAAATGTCATTTGTATTGTGCCTCATGTTGAATAACTACTTTTTAAAGCTTCAATGTGACCAAAATTGCTATTTTTACAGACTTTTTCTTCTACTCAGAAGCTTCTATTTTGACCAATTTCAGGCATTAAAATGACTCTGAACACACTTATTTTAGTTCCAAAAGTGATAATTCACATGCAATAGTCATTTACAGTCAAAAAATTAAACATAAAAAAATTACCATTTCTGACGATCTGAAGAAATTTTGACAGGTCATGGGTCAACGTTTTTCATCAGAAAAATGATTTTTTGGACTGTAGAAAAATTGATTCAAAATGTCATTTGGATTGTGCCTCATGTTGAATAACTACTTTTTAAAGCCTCAATGTGACCAAAATTGCCATTTTTACAGACTTTTTCTCCTACTCAGAAGCTTCTATTTTGACCAATTTCAGGCATTAAAATGACTCTAAACACACTTATTTCAGTTCCAAGATTTCTAATTCACATGCAATAGTCATATACAGTCAATAAATTAAACAATAAAAAATTACCATTTCTGACTGTCTGGAGGAAGTTCGACAGGTAACAGGTCATCGTTTTTCATCAGGAAATTGATTTGTTGGACCGTAGAAAAATTGATTCAAAATGTCATTTGGATTGTGCCTCATGTTGAACAACTACTTTTTAAAGCCTCAACGTGACCAAAATTGCCATTTTTACAGACTTTTTCTCCTACTCAGAAGCTTCTATTTCGACCAATTTCAGGCATTAAAATGACTCTAAACACACCTATTTCAGTTCCAAGATTTCTAATTCACATGCAATAGTCATTCACAGTCAATAAATTAAACAATAAAAAATTACCATTTCTGACTGTCTGGAGAAAGTTCGACAGGTCACGGGTCATCGTTTTTCATCAGGAAATTGATTTGTTGGACCGTAGAAAAATTGATTCAAAATTGTCATTTGGATTGTGCCTCATGTTGAATAACGACTTTTTAAAGCCTCAATGTGACCAAAATTGCCATTTTTAAAGACTTTTTCTCCTACTCAGAAGCTTCTATTTTGACCAATTTCAGGCATTAAAATGATTCTAAACACATTTATTTTAGTTCCAAAAGTGATAAATCACATGCAATAGTCCATTACAGTAAAAAAATTAAACAATAAAAAATTACCATTTCTGACCATCTGCAGGAAGTTCGACAGGTCACGGGTAATCGTTTTTCATCACAAAATTGATTTTTTGGACTGTAGAAAAATTGATTCAAAATGTCATTTGGATTGTGCCTCATGTTGAATAACTACTTTTTAAAGCCTCAATGTGACCAAATTTGCCATTTTTACAGACTTTTTCTCCTACTCAGAAGCTTCTATTTCAACCGATTTCAGGCATTAAAATTACTCTAAACACACTTATTTTAGTTCCAAAAGTGATAATTCACATGCAATAGTCATTTACAGTCAAAAAATTAAACATAAAAAAATTACCATATCTGACCATCTGGAGAAATTTCGACAGGCCACGGGTCATCGTTTTTCATCAGAAAAATGATTTTTTGGACTGTAGAAAAATTGATTCAAAATGTCATTTGGATTGTGCCTCATGTTGAATAACTACTTTTTAAAGCCTCAATGTGACCAAAATTGCCATTTTTACAGACTTTTTCTCCTACTCAGAAGCTTCTTTTTCGACCAATTTCAGGCATTAAAATGACTCTAAACACACTTATTTTAGTTCCAAAAGTGATAATTCACATGCAATAGTCATTTACAGTCAATAAATTAAACAATAAAAAATTACCATTTCTGACCGTCTGGAGAAAGTTTGACAGGCCACGGGTCATCGTTTTTCATCATAAAAATGATTTTTTGGACTGTAGAACAATTGATTCAAAATGTCATTTGGATTGTGCCTCATGTTGAATAACTACTTTTTAAAGCCTCAATGTGACCAAAATTGCTATTTTTACAGACTTTTTCTTCTACTCAGAAGCTTCTATTTTGACCAATTTCAGGCATTAAAATGACTCTAAACACACTTATTTTAGTTCCAAAAGTGATAATTCACATGCAATAGTCATTTACAGTCAAAAAATTAAACATAAAAAAATTACCATTTCTGACCATCTGAAGAAATTTTGACAGGTCATGGGTCAACGTTTTTCATCAGAAAATTGATTTTTTGGACTGTAGAAAAATTGATTCAAAATGTAATTTGGATTGTGCCTCATGTTGAATAACTACTTTTTAAAGCCTCAATGTGACCAAAATTTCCATTTTTACAGACTTTTTCTCCTACTCAGAAGCTTCTATTTCAACCGATTTCAGGCATTCAAATTACTCTAAACACTCTTATTTTAGTTCCAAAAGTGATAATTCACATGCAATAGTCATTTACAGTAAAAGAAAAACTTAAACATACAAAAATTACCATATCTGACCATCTGGAGAAATTTCGACAGGCCACGGGTCATCGTTTTTCATCAGAAAAATGATTTTTTGGACTGTAGAAAAATTGATTCAAAATGTCATTTGGATTGTGCCTCATGTTGAATAACTACTTTTTAAAGCCTCAATGTTACCAAAATTGCCATTTTTACAGACTTTTTCTCCTACTCAGAAGCTTCTATTTTGACCAATTTCAGGCATTAAAATGACTCTAAACACACTTATTTCAGTTCCAAGATTTCTAATTCACATGCAATAGTCATTCACAGTAAATAAATTAAACAATAAAAAATTACCATTTCTGACTGTCTGGAGAAAGTTTGACAGGTCACGGGTCATCGTTTTTCATCAGGAAATTGATTTGTTGGACCGTAGAAAAATTGATTCAAAATTGTCATTTGGATTGTGCCTCATGTTGAATAACGACTTTTTAAAGCCTCAATGTGACCAAAATTGCCATTTTTAAAGACTTTTTCTCCTACTCAGAAGCTTCTATTTTGACCAATTTCAGGCATTAAAATGACTCTAAACACATTTATTTTAGTTCCAAAAGTGATAAATCACATGCAATAGTCAATTACAGTAAAAAAATTAAACATTAAAAAATTACAATTTCTGACAATCTGGAGTAAGTTCGACAGGTCACGGGTCATCGTTTTTCATCAGACAATTCATTTTTTGGACTGTAGAAAAATTGATTCGAAAACTCATTTGGATTGTGCCTCATGTTGAATAACTACTTTTTAAAGCCTCAATGTGACCAAAATTGCCATTTTTACAGACTTTTTCTCCTACTCAGAAGCTTCTATTTCAACCGATTTCAACTTATTTCAGTTCCAAGATTTCTAATTCACGTGCAATAGTCATTTACAGTCAATAAACTAAACAAGAAAAAATTACCATTTCTGACTGTCTGGAGAAAGTTCGACAGGTCACAGGTCATCGTTTTTCATCAGGAAATTGATTTGTTGGACCGTAGAAAAATTGATTCAAAATGTCATTTGGATTGTGCCTCATGTTGAATAACTACTTTTTAAAGCCTCAATGTGACCAAAATTGCCATTTTTAAAGACTTTTTCTCCTACTCAGAAGCTTCTATTTTGACCAATTTCAGGCATTAAAATGACTCTAAACACACTTATTTTAGTTCCAAAAGTGATAATTCACATGCAATAGTCATTTACAGTCAAAAAATTAAACATAAAAAAATTACCATTTCTGACCATCTGAAGAAATTTTGACAGGTCATGGGTCAACGTTTTTCATCAGAAAAATGATTTTTTGGACTGTAGAAAAATTGATTCAAAATGTCATTTAGATTGTGCCTCATGTTGAATAACTACTTTTTAAAGCCTCAATGTGACCAAAATTGCCATTTTTACAGACTTTTTCTCCTACTCAGAAGCTTCTATTTTGACCAATTTCAGGCATTAAAATGACTCTAAACACACTTATTTCAGTTCCAAGATTTCTAATTCACATGCAATAGTCATTCACAGTCAATAAATTAAACAATAAAAAATTACCATTTCTGACTGTCTGGAGGAAGTTCGACAGGTCACAGGTCATCGTTTTTCATCAGGAAATTGATTTGTTGGACCGTAGAAAAATTGATTCAAAATGTCATTTGGATTGTGCCTCATGTTGAATAACTACTTTTTAAAGCCTCAATGCGACCAAAATTGCCATTTTTAAAGACTTTTTCTCCTACTCAGAAGCTTCTATTTTGACCAATTTCAGGCATTAAAATGACTCTAAACACATTTATTTTAGTTCCAAAAGTGATAAATCACATGCAATAGTAAATTACAGTAAAAAAAATAAACATTAAAAAATTACCATTTCTGACCATCTGCAGGAAGTTCGACAGGTCACGGG
Source organism: Triturus cristatus (assembly GCF_964204655.1). Taxonomy (NCBI): domain Eukaryota; kingdom Metazoa; phylum Chordata; class Amphibia; order Caudata; family Salamandridae; genus Triturus; species Triturus cristatus. The sequence continues at coordinate 467,544,174 of NC_140592.1, forward strand.
TAATCGTTTTTCATCAGAAAATTGATTTTTTGGACTGTAGAAAAATTGATTCAAAATGTCATTTGGATTGTGCCTCATGTTGAACAACTACTTTTTAAAGCCTCAACGTGACCAAAATTGCCATTTTTACAGACTTTTTCTCCTACTCAGAAGCTTCTATTTCGACCAATTTCAGGCATTAAAATGACTCTAAACACACTTATTTTAGTTCCAAAAGTGATAATTCACATGCAATAGTCATTTACAGTCAATAAATTAAACAATAAAAAATTACCATTTCTGACCGTCTGGAGAAAGTTTGACAGGCCACGGGTCATCGTTTTTCATCAGAAAAATGATTTTTTGGACTGTAGAACAATTGATTCAAAATGTCATTTGGATTGTGCCTCATGTTGAATAACTACTTTTTAAAGCCTCATGTGACCAAAATTGCCATTTTTACAGACTTTTTCTCCTACTCAGAAGCTTCTATTTTGACCAATTTCAGGCATTAAAATGACTCTAAACACACTTATTTCAGTTCCAAGATTTCTAATTCACATGCAATAGTCATTCACAGTCAATAAATTAAACAATAAAAAATTACCATTTCTGACTGTCTGGAGAAAGTTTGACAGGTCACGGGTCATCGTTTTTCATCAGGAAATTGATTTGTTGGACCGTAGAAAAATTGATTCAAAATTGTCATTTGGATTGTGCCTCATGTTGAATAACGACTTTTTAAAGCCTCAATGTGACCAAAATTGCCATTTTTAAAGACTTTTTCTCCTACTCAGAAGCTTCTATTTTGACCAATTTCAGGCATTAAAATGACTCTAAACACATTTATTTTAGTTCCAAAAGTGATAAATCACATGCAATAGTCAATTACAGTAAAAAAATTAAACATTAAAAAATTACAATTTCTGACAATCTGGAGTAAGTTCGACAGGTCACGGGTCATCGTTTTTCATCAGACAATTCATTTTTTGGACTGTAGAAAAATTGATTCGAAAACTCATTTGGATTGTGCCTCATGTTGAATAACTACTTTTTAAAGCCTCAATGTGACCAAAATTGCCATTTTTACAGACTTTTTCTCCTACTCAGAAGCTTCTATTTCAACCGATTTCAACTTATTTCAGTTCCAAGATTTCTAATTCACATGCAATAGTCATTTACAGTCAATAAACTAAACAAGAAAAAATTACCATTTCTGATCGTCTGGAGAAAGTTCGACAGGCCACGGGTCATCGTTTTTCATCAGAAAAATGATTTTTTTGGACTGTAGAAAAATTGATTCAAAATGTCATTTGGATTGTGCCTCATGTTGAATAACTACTTTTTAAAGCCTCAATGTGACCAAAATTGCCATTTTTACAGACTTTTTCTCCTACTCAGAAGTTTCTATTTTGACCAATTTCAGGCATTAAAATGACTCTAAACACACTTATTTCAGTTCCAAGATTTCTAATTCACATGCAATAGTCATTCACAGTCAATAAATTAAACAATAAAAAATTACCATTTCTGACTGTCTGGAGAAAGTTCGACAGGTCACAGGTCATCGTTTTTCATCAGGAAATTGATTTGTTGGACCGTAGAAAAATTGATTCAAAATGTCATTTGGATTGTGCCTCATGTTGAATAACTACTTTTTAAAGCCTCAATGTGACCAAAATTGCCATTTTTAAAGACTTTTTCTCCTACTCAGAAGCTTCTATTTTGACCAATTTCAGGCTTAAAATGACTCTAAACACATTTATTTTAGTTCCAAAAGTGATAAATCACATGCAATAGTCAATTACAGTAAAAAACAATAAACATTAAAAAATTACCATTTCTGACCATCTGCAGGAAGTTCGACAGGTCACGGGTAATCGTTTTTATTCAGAAAATTGATTTTTTGGACTGTAGAAAAATTGATTCAAAATGTCATTTGGATTGTGCCTCATGTTGAATAACTACTTTAAAGCCTCAATGTGACCAAAATTGCCATTTTTACAGACTTTTTCTCCTACTCAGAAGCTTCTATTTCGACCAATTTCAGGCATTAAAATGACTCTAAACACACTTATTTTAGTTCCAAAAGTGATAATTCACATGCAATAGTCATTTACAGTCAATAAATTAAACAATAAAAAATTACCATTTCTGACCGTCTGGAGAAAGTTTGACAGGCCACGGGTCATCGTTTTTCATCAGAAAAATGATTTTTTGGACTGTAGAACAATTGATTCAAAATGTCATTTGGATTGTGCCTCATGTTGAATAACTACTTTTTAAAGCTTCAATGTGACCAAAATTGCTATTTTTACAGACTTTTTCTTCTACTCAGAAGCTTCTATTTTGACCAATTTCAGGCATTAAAATGACTCTGAACACACTTATTTTAGTTCCAAAAGTGATAATTCACATGCAATAGTCATTTACAGTCAAAAAATTAAACATAAAAAAATTACCATTTCTGACGATCTGAAGAAATTTTGACAGGTCATGGGTCAACGTTTTTCATCAGAAAAATGATTTTTTGGACTGTAGAAAAATTGATTCAAAATGTCATTTGGATTGTGCCTCATGTTGAATAACTACTTTTTAAAGCCTCAATGTGACCAAAATTGCCATTTTTACAGACTTTTTCTCCTACTCAGAAGCTTCTATTTTGACCAATTTCAGGCATTAAAATGACTCTAAACACACTTATTTCAGTTCCAAGATTTCTAATTCACATGCAATAGTCATATACAGTCAATAAATTAAACAATAAAAAATTACCATTTCTGACTGTCTGGAGGAAGTTCGACAGGTAACAGGTCATCGTTTTTCATCAGGAAATTGATTTGTTGGACCGTAGAAAAATTGATTCAAAATGTCATTTGGATTGTGCCTCATGTTGAACAACTACTTTTTAAAGCCTCAACGTGACCAAAATTGCCATTTTTACAGACTTTTTCTCCTACTCAGAAGCTTCTATTTCGACCAATTTCAGGCATTAAAATGACTCTAAACACACTTATTTTAGTTCCAAAAGTGATAATTCACATGCAATAGTCATTTACAGTCAATAAATTAAACAATAAAAAATTACCATTTCTGACCGTCTGGAGAAAGTTTGACAGGCCACGGGTCATCATTTTTCATCAGAAAAATGATTTTTTGGACTGTAGAACAATTGATTCAAAATGTCATTTGGATTGTGCCTCATGTTGAATAACTACTTTTTAAAGCCTCAATGTGACCAAAATTGCTATTTTTACAGACTTTTTCTTCTACTCAGAAGCTTCTATTTTGACCAATTTCAGGCATTAAAATGACTCTAAACACACTTATTTTAGTTCCAAAAGTGATAATTCACATGCAATAGTCATTTACAGTCAAAAAATTAAACATAAAAAAATTACCATTTCTGACCATCTGAAGAAATTTTGACAGGTCATGGGTCAACGTTTTTCATCAGAAAAATGATTTTTTGGACTGTAGAAAAATTGATTCAAAATGTCATTTGGATTGTGCCTCATGTTGAATTACTACTTTTTAAAGCCTCAATGTGACCAAAATTGCCATTTTTACAGACTTTTTCTCCTACTCAGAAGCTTCTATTTTGACCAATTTCAGGCATTAAAATGACTCTAAACACACTTATTTCAGTTCCAAGATTTCTAATTCACATGCAATAGTCATTCACAGTCAATAAATTAAACAATAAAAAATTACCATTTCTGACTGTCTGGAGAAAGTTCGACAGGTCACAGGTCATCGTTTTTCATCAGGAAATTGATTTGTTGGACCGTAGAAAAATTGATTCCAAATGTCATTTGGATTGTGCCTCATGTTGAATAACTTTTTAAAGCCTCAATGTGACCAAAATTTCCATTTTTACAGACTTTTTCTCCTACTCAGAAGCTTCTATTTCAACCGATTTCAGGCATTCAAATTACTCTAAACACTCTTATTTTAGTTCCAAAAGTGATAATTCACATGCAATAGTCATTTACAGTAAAAAAAAATTAAACATACAAAAATTACCATATCTGACCATCTGGAGAAATTTCGACAGGCCACGGGTCATCGTTTTTCATCAGAAAAATGATTTTTTGGACTGTAGAAAAATTGATTCAAAATGTCATTTGGATTGTGCCTCATGTTGAATAACTACTTTTTAAAGCCTCAATGTGACCAAAATTGCCATTTTTAAAGACTTTTTCTCCTACTCAGAAGCTTCTATTTTGACCAATTTCAGGCATTAAAATGACTCTAAACACATTTATTTTAGTTCCAAAAGTGATAAATCACATGCAATAGTCAATTACAGTAAAAACAATTAAACATTAAAAAATTACAATTTCTGACAATCTGGAGTAAGTTCGACAGGTCACCGGTCATCGTTTTTCATCAGACAATTCATTTTTTGGACTGTAGAAAAATTGATTCGAAATGTCATTTGGATTGTGCCTCATGTTGAATAACTACTTTTTAAAGCCTCAATGTGACCAAAATTGCCATTTTTAAAGACTTTTTCTCCTACTCAGAAGCTTCTATTTTGACCAATTTCAGGCATTAAAATGACTCTAAACACATTTATTTTAGTTCCAAAAGTGATAAATCACATGCAATAGTAAATTACAGTAAAAAAAATAAACATTAAAAAATTACCATTTCTGACCATCTGCAGGAAGTTCGACAGGTCACGGGTAATCGTTTTTCATCAGAAAATTGATTTTTTGGACTGTAGAAAAATTGATTCAAAATGTCATTTGGATTGTGCCTCATGTTGAACAACTACTTTTTAAAGCCTCAACGTGACCAAAATTGCCATTTTTACAGACTTTTTCTCCTACTCAGAAGCTTCTATTTCGACCAATTTCAGGCATTAAAATGACTCTAAACACACTTATTTTAGTTCCAAAAGTGATAATTCACATGCAATAGTCATTTACAGTCAATAAATTAAACAATAAAAAATTACTATTTCTGACCATCTGGAGAAAGTTTGACAGGCCACGGGTCATCGTTTTTCATCAGAAAAATGATTTTTTGGACTGTAGAACAATTGATTCAAAATGTCATTTGGATTGTGCCTCATGTTGAATAACTACTTTTTAAAGCCTCAATGTGACCAAAATTGCTATTTTTACAGACTTTTTCTTCTACTCAGAAGCTTCTATTTTGACCAATTTCAGGCATTAAAATGACTCTAAACACACTTATTTTAGTTCCAAAAGTGATAATTCACATGCAATAGTCATTTACAGTCAAAAAATTAAACATAAAAAAATTACCATTTCTGACCATCTGAAGAAATTTTGAGAGGTCATGGGTCAACGTTTTTCATCAGAAAATTGATTTTTTGGACTGTAGAAAAATTGATTCAAAATGTAATTTGGATTGTGCCTCATGTTGAATAACTACTTTTTAAAGCCTCAATGTGACCAAAATTTCCATTTTTACAGACTTTTTCTCCTACTCAGAAGCTTCTATTTCGACCAATTTCAGGCATTAAAATGACTCTAAACACAATTATTTTAGATCCAAAAGTGATAATTCACATGCAATAGTCATTTACAGTCAATAAATTAAACAATAAAAAATTACCATTTCTGACCGTCTGGAGAAAGTTTGACAGGCCACGGGTCATCGTTTTTCATCAGAAAAATGATTTTTTGGACTGTAGAACAATTGATTCAAAATGTCATTTGGATTGTGCCTCATGTTGAATAACTACTTTTTAAAGCCTCAATGTGACCAAAATTGCTATTTTTACAGACTTTTTCTTCTACTCAGAAGCTTCTATTTTGACCAATTTCAGGCATTAAAATGACTCTAAACACACTTATTTTAGTTCCAAAAGTGATAATTCACATGCAATAGTCATTTACAGTCAAAAAATTAAACATAAAAAAATTACCATTTCTGACCATCTGAAGAAATTTTGACAGGTCATGGGTCAACGTTTTTCATCAGAAAATGGATTTTTTGGACTGTAGAAAAATTGATTCAAAATGTAATTTGGATTGTGCCTCATGTTGAATAACTACTTTTTAAAGCCTCAATGTGACCAAAATTTCCATTTTTACAGACTTTTTCTCCTACTCAGAAGCTTCTATTTCAACCGATTTCAGGCATTCAAATTACTCTAAACACTCTTATTTTAGTTCCAAAAGTGATAATTCACATGCAATAGTCATTTACAGTAAAAAAAAAACTTAAACATACAAAAATTACCATATCTGACCATCTGGAGAAATTTCGACAGGCCACGGGTCATCGTTTTTCATCAGAAAAATGATTTTTTGGACTGTAGAAAAATTGATTCAAAATGTCATTTGGATTGTGCCTCATGTTGAATAACTAGCTTTTAAAGCCTCAATGTAACCAAAATTGCCATTTTTACAGACTTTTTCTCCTACTCAGAAGCTTCTATTTTGACCAATTTCAGGCATTAAAATGACTCTAAACACACTTATTTCAGTTCCAAGATTTCTAATTCACATGCAATAGTCATTCACAGTAAATAAATTAAACAATAAAAAATTACCATTTCTGACTGTCTGGAGAAAGTTTGACAGGTCACGGGTCATCGTTTTTCATCAGGAAATTGATTTGTTGGACCGTAGAAAAATTGATTCAAAATTGTCATTTGGATTGTGCCTCATGTTGAATAACGACTTTTTAAAGCCTCAATGTGACCAAAATTGCCATTTTTACAGACTTTTTCTCCTACTCAGAAGCTTCTATTTCAACCGATTTCAACTTATTTCAGTTCCAAGATTTCTAATTCACGTGCAATAGTCATTTACAGTCAATAAACTAAACAAGAAAAAATTACCATTTCTGACTGTCTGGAGAAAGTTCGACAGGTCACAGGTCATCGTTTTTCATCAGGAAATTGATTTGTTGGACCGTAGAAAAATTGATTCAAAATGTCATTTGGATTGTGCCTCATGTTGAATAACTACTTTTTAAAGCCTCAATGTGACCAAAATTGCCATTTTTAAAGACTTTTTCTCCTACTCAGAAGCTTCTATTTTGACCAATTTCAGGCATTAAAATGACTCTAAACACACTTATTTTAGTTCCAAAAGTGATAATTCACATGCAATAGTCATTTACAGTCAATAAATTAAACAATAAAAAATTACCATTTCTGACCGTCTGGAGAAAGTTTGACAGGCCACGGGTCATCGTTTTTCATCAGAAAAATGATTTTTTGGACTGTAGAACAATTGATTCAAAATGTCATTCGGATTGTGCCTCATGTTGAATAACTACTTTTTAAAGCCTCATGTGACCAAAATTGCCATTTTTACAGACTTTTTCTCCTACTCAGAAGCTTCTATTTTGACCAATTTCAGGCATTAAAATGACTCTAAACACACTTATTTCAGTTCCAAGATTTCTAATTCACATGCAATAGTCATTCACAGTCAATAAATTAAACAATAAAAAATTACCATTTCTGACTGTCTGGAGAAAGTTTGACAGGTCACGGGTCATCGTTTTTCATCAGGAAATTGATTTGTTGGACCGTAGAAAAATTGATTCAAAATTGTCATTTGGATTGTGCCTCATGTTGAATAACGACTTTTTAAAGCCTCAATGTGACCAAAATTGCCATTTTTAAAGTCTTTTTCTCCTACTCAGAAGCTTCTATTTTGACCAATTTCAGGCATTAAAATGACTCTAAACACATTTATTTTAGTTCCAAAAGTGATAAATCACATGCAATAGTCAATTACAGTAAAAAAATTAAACATTAAAAAATTACAATTTCTGACAATCTGGAGTAAGTTCGACAGGTCACGGGTCATCGTTTTTCATCAGACAATTCATTTTTTGGACTGTAGAAAAATTGATTCGAAAACTCATTTGGATTGTGCCTCATGTTGAATAACTACTTTTTAAAGCCTCAATGTGACCAAAATTGCCATTTTTACAGACTTTTTCTCCTACTCAGAAGCTTCTATTTCAACCGATTTCAACTTATTTCAGTTCCAAGATTTCTAATTCACATGCAATAGTCATTTACAGTCAATAAACTAAACAAGAAAAAATTACCATTTCTGATCGTCTGGAGAAAGTTCGACAGGCCACGGGTCATCGTTTTTCATCAGAAAAATGATTTTTTTGGACTGTAGAAAAATTGATTCAAAATGTCATTTGGATTGTGCCTCATGTTGAATAACTACTTTTTAAAGCCTCAATGTGACCAAAATTGCCATTTTTACAGACTTTTTCTCCTACTCAGAAGTTTCTATTTTGACCAATTTCAGGCATTAAAATGACTCTAAACACACTTATTTCAGTTCCAAGATTTCTAATTCACATGCAATAGTCATTCACAGTCAATAAATTAAACAATAAAAAATTACCATTTCTGACTGTCTGGAGAAAGTTCGACAGGTCACAGGTCATCGTTTTTCATCAGGAAATTGATTTGTTGGACCGTAGAAAAATTGATTCAAAATGTCATTTGGATTGTGCCTCATGTTGAATAACTACTTTTTAAAGCCTCAATGTGACCAAAATTGCCATTTTTAAAGACTTTTTCTCCTACTCAGAAGCTTCTATTTTGACCAATTTCAGGCTTAAAATGACTCTAAACACATTTATTTTAGTTCCAAAAGTGATAAATCACATGCAATAGTCAATTACAGTAAAAAACAATAAACATTAAAAAATTACCATTTCTGACCATCTGCAGGAAGTTCGACAGGTCACGGGTAATCGTTTTTATTCAGAAAATTGATTTTTTGGACTGTAGAAAAATTGATTCAAAATGTCATTTGGATTGTGCCTCATGTTGAATAACTACTTTAAAGCCTCAATGTGACCAAAATTGCCATTTTTACAGACTTTTTCTCCTACTCAGAAGCTTCTATTTCGACCAATTTCAGGCATTAAAATGACTCTAAACACACTTATTTTAGTTCCAAAAGTGATAATTCACATGCAATAGTCATTTACAGTCAATAAATTAAACAATAAAAAATTACCATTTCTGACCGTCTGGAGAAAGTTTGACAGGCCACGGGTCATCGTTTTTCATCAGAAAAATGATTTTTTGGACTGTAGAACAATTGATTCAAAATGTCATTTGGATTGTGCCTCATGTTGAATAACTACTTTTTAAAGCTTCAATGTGACCAAAATTGCTATTTTTACAGACTTTTTCTTCTACTCAGAAGCTTCTATTTTGACCAATTTCAGGCATTAAAATGACTCTGAACACACTTATTTTAGTTCCAAAAGTGATAATTCACATGCAATAGTCATTTACAGTCAAAAAATTAAACATAAAAAAATTACCATTTCTGACGATCTGAAGAAATTTTGACAGGTCATGGGTCAACGTTTTTCATCAGAAAAATGATTTTTTGGACTGTAGAAAAATTGATTCAAAATGTCATTTGGATTGTGCCTCATGTTGAATAACTACTTTTTAAAGCCTCAATGTGACCAAAATTGCCATTTTTACAGACTTTTTCTCCTACTCAGAAGCTTCTATTTTGACCAATTTCAGGCATTAAAATGACTCTAAACACACTTATTTCAGTTCCAAGATTTCTAATTCACATGCAATAGTCATATACAGTCAATAAATTAAACAATAAAAAATTACCATTTCTGACTGTCTGGAGGAAGTTCGACAGGTAACAGGTCATCGTTTTTCATCAGGAAATTGATTTGTTGGACCGTAGAAAAATTGATTCAAAATGTCATTTGGATTGTGCCTCATGTTGAACAACTACTTTTTAAAGCCTCAACGTGACCAAAATTGCCATTTTTACAGACTTTTTCTCCTACTCAGAAGCTTCTATTTCGACCAATTTCAGGCATTAAAATGACTCTAAACACACCTATTTCAGTTCCAAGATTTCTAATTCACATGCAATAGTCATTCACAGTCAATAAATTAAACAATAAAAAATTACCATTTCTGACTGTCTGGAGAAAGTTCGACAGGTCACGGGTCATCGTTTTTCATCAGAAAAATGATTTTTTGGACTGTAGAACAATTGATTCAAAATGTCATTTGGATTGTGCCTCATGTTGAATAACTACTTTTTAAAGCCTCAATGTGACCAAAATTGCTATTTTTACAGACTTTTTCTTCTACTCAGAAGCTTCTATTTTGACCAATTTCAGGCATTAAAATGACTCTAAACACACTTATTTTAGTTCCAAAAGTGATAATTCACATGCAATAGTCATTTACAGTCAAAAAATTAAACATAAAAAAATTACCATTTCTGACCATCTGAAGAAATTTTGAGAGGTCATGGGTCAACGTTTTTCATCAGAAAATTGATTTTTTGGACTGTAGAAAAATTGATTCAAAATGTAATTTGGATTGTGCCTCATGTTGAATAACTACTTTTTAAAGCCTCAATGTGACCAAAATTTCCATTTTTACAGACTTTTTCTCCTACTCAGAAGCTTCTATTTCGACCAATTTCAGGCATTAAAATGACTCTAAACACAATTATTTTAGATCCAAAAGTGATAATTCACATGCAATAGTCATTTACAGTCAATAAATTAAACAATAAAAAATTACCATTTCTGACCGTCTGGAGAAAGTTTGACAGGCCACGGGTCATCGTTTTTCATCAGAAAAATGATTTTTTGGACTGTAGAACAATTGATTCAAAATGTCATTTGGATTGTGCCTCATGTTGAATAACTACTTTTTAAAGCCTCAATGTGACCAAAATTGCTATTTTTACAGACTTTTTCTTCTACTCAGAAGCTTCTATTTTGACCAATTTCAGGCATTAAAATGACTCTAAACACACTTATTTTAGTTCCAAAAGTGATAATTCACATGCAATAGTCATTTACAGTCAAAAAATTAAACATAAAAAAATTACCATTTCTGACCATCTGAAGAAATTTTGACAGGTCATGGGTCAACGTTTTTCATCAGAAAATGGATTTTTTGGACTGTAGAAAAATTGATTCAAAATGTAATTTGGATTGTGCCTCATGTTGAATAACTACTTTTTAAAGCCTCAATGTGACCAAAATTTCCATTTTTACAGACTTTTTCTCCTACTCAGAAGCTTCTATTTCAACCGATTTCAGGCATTCAAATTACTCTAAACACTCTTATTTTAGTTCCAAAAGTGATAATTCACATGCAATAGTCATTTACAGTAAAAAAAAAACTTAAACATACAAAAATTACCATATCTGACCATCTGGAGAAATTTCGACAGGCCACGGGTCATCGTTTTTCATCAGAAAAATGATTTTTTGGACTGTAGAAAAATTGATTCAAAATGTCATTTGGATTGTGCCTCATGTTGAATAACTAGCTTTTAAAGCCTCAATGTAACCAAAATTGCCATTTTTACAGACTTTTTCTCCTACTCAGAAGCTTCTATTTTGACCAATTTCAGGCATTAAAATGACTCTAAACACACTTATTTCAGTTCCAAGATTTCTAATTCACATGCAATAGTCATTCACAGTAAATAAATTAAACAATAAAAAATTACCATTTCTGACTGTCTGGAGAAAGTTTGACAGGTCACGGGTCATCGTTTTTCATCAGGAAATTGATTTGTTGGACCGTAGAAAAATTGATTCAAAATTGTCATTTGGATTGTGCCTCATGTTGAATAACGACTTTTTAAAGCCTCAATGTGACCAAAATTGCCATTTTTACAGACTTTTTCTCCTACTCAGAAGCTTCTATTTCAACCGATTTCAACTTATTTCAGTTCCAAGATTTCTAATTCACGTGCAATAGTCATTTACAGTCAATAAACTAAACAAGAAAAAATTACCATTTCTGACTGTCTGGAGAAAGTTCGACAGGTCACAGGTCATCGTTTTTCATCAGGAAATTGATTTGTTGGACCGTAGAAAAATTGATTCAAAATGTCATTTGGATTGTGCCTCATGTTGAATAACTACTTTTTAAAGCCTCAATGTGACCAAAATTGCCATTTTTAAAGACTTTTTCTCCTACTCAGAAGCTTCTATTTTGACCAATTTCAGGCATTAAAATGACTCTAAACACACTTATTTTAGTTCCAAAAGTGATAATTCACATGCAATAGTCATTTACAGTCAATAAATTAAACAATAAAAAATTACCATTTCTGACCGTCTGGAGAAAGTTTGACAGGCCACGGGTCATCGTTTTTCATCAGAAAAATGATTTTTTGGACTGTAGAACAATTGATTCAAAATGTCATTCGGATTGTGCCTCATGTTGAATAACTACTTTTTAAAGCCTCATGTGACCAAAATTGCCATTTTTACAGACTTTTTCTCCTACTCAGAAGCTTCTATTTTGACCAATTTCAGGCATTAAAATGACTCTAAACACACTTATTTCAGTTCCAAGATTTCTAATTCACATGCAATAGTCATTCACAGTCAATAAATTAAACAATAAAAAATTACCATTTCTGACTGTCTGGAGAAAGTTTGACAGGTCACGGGTCATCGTTTTTCATCAGGAAATTGATTTGTTGGACCGTAGAAAAATTGATTCAAAATTGTCATTTGGATTGTGCCTCATGTTGAATAACGACTTTTTAAAGCCTCAATGTGACCAAAATTGCCATTTTTAAAGACTTTTTCTCCTACTCAGAAGCTTCTATTTTGACCAATTTCAGGCATTAAAATGACTCTAAACACATTTATTTTAGTTCCAAAAGTGATAAATCACATGCAATAGTCAATTACAGTAAAAAAATTAAACATTAAAAAATTACAATTTCTGACAATCTGGAGTAAGTTCGACAGGTCACGGGTCATCGTTTTTCATCAGACAATTCATTTTTTGGACTGTAGAAAAATTGATTCGAAAACTCATTTGGATTGTGCCTCATGTTGAATAACTACTTTTTAAAGCCTCAATGTGACCAAAATTGCCATTTTTACAGACTTTTTCTCCTACTCAGAAGCTTCTATTTCAACCGATTTCAACTTATTTCAGTTCCAAGATTTCTAATTCACATGCAATAGTCATTTACAGTCAATAAACTAAACAAGAAAAAATTACCATTTCTGATCGTCTGGAGAAAGTTCGACAGGCCACGGGTCATCGTTTTTCATCAGAAAAATGATTTTTTTGGACTGTAGAAAAATTGATTCAAAATGTCATTTGGATTGTGCCTCATGTTGAATAACTACTTTTTAAAGCCTCAATGTGACCAAAATTGCCATTTTTACAGACTTTTTCTCCTACTCAGAAGTTTCTATTTTGACCAATTTCAGGCATTAAAATGACTCTAAACACACTTATTTCAGTTCCAAGATTTCTAATTCACATGCAATAGTCATTCACAGTCAATAAATTAAACAATAAAAAATTACCATTTCTGACTGTCTGGAGAAAGTTCGACAGGTCACAGGTCATCGTTTTTCATCAGGAAATTGATTTGTTGGACCGTAGAAAAATTGATTCAAAATGTCATTTGGATTGTGCCTCATGTTGAATAACTACTTTTTAAAGCCTCAATGTGACCAAAATTGCCATTTTTAAAGACTTTTTCTCCTACTCAGAAGCTTCTATTTTGACCAATTTCAGGCTTAAAATGACTCTAAACACATTTATTTTAGTTCCAAAAGTGATAAATCACATGCAATAGTCAATTACAGTAAAAAACAATAAACATTAAAAAATTACCATTTCTGACCATCTGCAGGAAGTTCGACAGGTCACGGGTAATCGTTTTTATTCAGAAAATTGATTTTTTGGACTGTAGAAAAATTGATTCAAAATGTCATTTGGATTGTGCCTCATGTTGAATAACTACTTTAAAGCCTCAATGTGACCAAAATTGCCATTTTTACAGACTTTTTCTCCTACTCAGAAGCTTCTATTTCGACCAATTTCAGGCATTAAAATGACTCTAAACACACTTATTTTAGTTCCAAAAGTGATAATTCACATGCAATAGTCATTTACAGTCAATAAATTAAACAATAAAAAATTACCATTTCTGACCGTCTGGAGAAAGTTTGACAGGCCACGGGTCATCGTTTTTCATCAGAAAAATGATTTTTTGGACTGTAGAACAATTGATTCAAAATGTCATTTGGATTGTGCCTCATGTTGAATAACTACTTTTTAAAGCTTCAATGTGACCAAAATTGCTATTTTTACAGACTTTTTCTTCTACTCAGAAGCTTCTATTTTGACCAATTTCAGGCATTAAAATGACTCTGAACACACTTATTTTAGTTCCAAAAGTGATAATTCACATGCAATAGTCATTTACAGTCAAAAAATTAAACATAAAAAAATTACCATTTCTGACGATCTGAAGAAATTTTGACAGGTCATGGGTCAACGTTTTTCATCAGAAAAATGATTTTTTGGACTGTAGAAAAATTGATTCAAAATGTCATTTGGATTGTGCCTCATGTTGAATAACTACTTTTTAAAGCCTCAATGTGACCAAAATTGCCATTTTTACAGACTTTTTCTCCTACTCAGAAGCTTCTATTTTGACCAATTTCAGGCATTAAAATGACTCTAAACACACTTATTTCAGTTCCAAGATTTCTAATTCACATGCAATAGTCATATACAGTCAATAAATTAAACAATAAAAAATTACCATTTCTGACTGTCTGGAGGAAGTTCGACAGGTAACAGGTCATCGTTTTTCATCAGGAAATTGATTTGTTGGACCGTAGAAAAATTGATTCAAAATGTCATTTGGATTGTGCCTCATGTTGAACAACTACTTTTTAAAGCCTCAACGTGACCAAAATTGCCATTTTTACAGACTTTTTCTCCTACTCAGAAGCTTCTATTTCGACCAATTTCAGGCATTAAAATGACTCTAAACACACCTATTTCAGTTCCAAGATTTCTAATTCACATGCAATAGTCATTCACAGTCAATAAATTAAACAATAAAAAATTACCATTTCTGACTGTCTGGAGAAAGTTCGACAGGTCACGGGTCATCGTTTTTCATCAGGAAATTGATTTGTTGGACCGTAGAAAAATTGATTCAAAATTGTCATTTGGATTGTGCCTCATGTTGAATAACGACTTTTTAAAGCCTCAATGTGACCAAAATTGCCATTTTTAAAGACTTTTTCTCCTACTCAGAAGCTTCTATTTTGACCAATTTCAGGCATTAAAATGATTCTAAACACATTTATTTTAGTTCCAAAAGTGATAAATCACATGCAATAGTCCATTACAGTAAAAAAATTAAACAATAAAAAATTACCATTTCTGACCATCTGCAGGAAGTTCGACAGGTCACGGGTAATCGTTTTTCATCACAAAATTGATTTTTTGGACTGTAGAAAAATTGATTCAAAATGTCATTTGGATTGTGCCTCATGTTGAATAACTACTTTTTAAAGCCTCAATGTGACCAAATTTGCCATTTTTACAGACTTTTTCTCCTACTCAGAAGCTTCTATTTCAACCGATTTCAGGCATTAAAATTACTCTAAACACACTTATTTTAGTTCCAAAAGTGATAATTCACATGCAATAGTCATTTACAGTCAAAAAATTAAACATAAAAAAATTACCATATCTGACCATCTGGAGAAATTTCGACAGGCCACGGGTCATCGTTTTTCATCAGAAAAATGATTTTTTGGACTGTAGAAAAATTGATTCAAAATGTCATTTGGATTGTGCCTCATGTTGAATAACTACTTTTTAAAGCCTCAATGTGACCAAAATTGCCATTTTTACAGACTTTTTCTCCTACTCAGAAGCTTCTTTTTCGACCAATTTCAGGCATTAAAATGACTCTAAACACACTTATTTTAGTTCCAAAAGTGATAATTCACATGCAATAGTCATTTACAGTCAATAAATTAAACAATAAAAAATTACCATTTCTGACCGTCTGGAGAAAGTTTGACAGGCCACGGGTCATCGTTTTTCATCAGAAAAATGATTTTTTGGACTGTAGAACAATTGATTCAAAATGTCATTTGGATTGTGCCTCATGTTGAATAACTACTTTTTAAAGCCTCAATGTGACCAAAATTGCTATTTTTACAGACTTTTTCTTCTACTCAGAAGCTTCTATTTTGACCAATTTCAGGCATTAAAATGACTCTAAACACACTTATTTTAGTTCCAAAAGTGATAATTCACATGCAATAGTCATTTACAGTCAAAAAATTAAACATAAAAAAATTACCATATCTGACCATCTGGAGAAATTTCGACAGGCCACGGGTCATCGTTTTTCATCAGAAAAATGATTTTTTAGACTAGAAAAATTGATTCAAAATGTCATTTGGATTGTGCCTCATGTTGAATAACTACTTTTTAAAGCCTCAATGTGACCAAAATTGCCATTTTTACAGACTTTTTCTCCTACTCAGAAGCTTCTATTTCGACCAATTTCAGGCATTAAAATGACTCTAAACACACTTATTTTAGTTCCAAAAGTGATAATTCACATGCAATAGTCATTTACAGTCAATAAATTAAACAATAAAAAATTACTATTTCTGACCATCTGGAGAAAGTTTGACAGGCCACGGGTCATCGTTTTTCATCAGAAAAATGATTTTTTGGACTGTAGAACAATTGATTCAAAATGTCATTTGGATTGTGCCTCATGTTGAATAACTACTTTTTAAAGCCTCAATGTGACCAAAATTGCTATTTTTACAGACTTTTTCTTCTACTCAGAAGCTTCTATTTTGACCAATTTCAGGCATTAAAATGACTCTAAACACACTTATTTTAGTTCCAAAAGTGATAATTCACATGCAATAGTCATTTACAGTCAAAAAATTAAACATAAAAAAATTACCATTTCTGACCATCTGAAGAAATTTTGAGAGGTCATGGGTCAACGTTTTTCATCAGAAAATTGATTTTTTGGACTGTAGAAAAATTGATTCAAAATGTAATTTGGATTGTGCCTCATGTTGAATAACTACTTTTTAAAGCCTCAATGTGACCAAAATTTCCATTTTTACAGACTTTTTCTCCTACTCAGAAGCTTCTATTTCGACCAATTTCAGGCATTAAAATGACTCTAAACACACTTATTTTAGATCCAAAAGTGATAATTCACATGCAATAGTCATTTACAGTCAATAAATTAAACAATAAAAAATTACCATTTCTGACCGTCTGGAGAAAGTTTGACAGGCCACGGGTCATCGTTTTTCATCAGAAAAATGATTTTTTGGACTGTAGAACAATTGATTCAAAATGTCATTTGGATTGTGCCTCATGTTGAATAACTACTTTTTAAAGCCTCAATGTGACCAAAATTGCTATTTTTACAGACTTTTTCTTCTACTCAGAAGCTTCTATTTTGACCAATTTCAGGCATTAAAATGACTCTAAACACACTTATTTTAGTTCCAAAAGTGATAATTCACATGCAATAGTCATTTACAGTCAAAAAATTAAACATAAAAAAATTACCATTTCTGACCATCTGAAGAAATTTTGACAGGTCATGGGTCAACGTTTTTCATCAGAAAATTGATTTTTTGGACTGTAGAAAAATTGATTCAAAATGTAATTTGGATTGTGCCTCATGTTGAATAACTACTTTTTAAAGCCTCAATGTGACCAAAATTTCCATTTTTACAGACTTTTTCTCCTACTCAGAAGCTTCTATTTCAACCGATTTCAGGCATTCAAATTACTCTAAACACTCTTATTTTAGTTCCAAAAGTGATAATTCACATGCAATAGTCATTTACAGTAAAAAAAAAACTTAAACATACAAAAATTACCATATCTGACCATCTGGAGAAATTTCGACAGGCCACGGGTCATCGTTTTTCATCAGAAAAATGATTTTTTGGACTGTAGAAAAATTGATTCAAAATGTCATTTGGATTGTGCCTCATGTTGAATAACTACTTTTTAAAGCCTCAATGTAACCAAAATTGCCATTTTTACAGACTTTTTCTCCTACTCAGAAGCTTCTATTTTGACCAATTTCAGGCATTAAAATGACTCTAAACACACTTATTTCAGTTCCAAGATTTCTAATTCACATGCAATAGTCATTCACAGTAAATAAATTAAACAATAAAAAATTACCATTTCTGACTGTCTGGAGAAAGTTTGACAGGTCACGGGTCATCGTTTTTCATCAGGAAATTGATTTGTTGGACCGTAGAAAAATTGATTCAAAATTGTCATTTGGATTGTGCCTCATGTTGAATAACGACTTTTTAAAGCCTCAATGTGACCAAAATTGCCATTTTTAAAGACTTTTTCTCCTACTCAGAAGCTTCTATTTTGACCAATTTCAGGCATTAAAATGACTCTAAACACATTTATTTTAGTTCCAAAAATGATAAATCACATGCAATAGTCAATTACAGTAAAAAAATTAAACATTAAAAAATTACAATTTCTGACAATCTGGAGTAAGATCGACAGGTCACGGGTCATCGTTTTTCATCAGACAATTCATTTTTTGGACTGTAGAAAAATTGATTCGAAAACTCATTTGGATTGTGCCTCATGTTGAATAACTACTTTTTAAAGCCTCAATGTGACCAAAATTGCCATTTTTACAGACTTTTTCTCCTACTCAGAAGCTTCTATTTCAACCGATTTCAACTTATTTCAGTTCCAAGATTTCTAATTCACGTGCAATAGTCATTTACAGTCAATAAACTAAACAAGAAAAAATTACCATTTCTGACTGTCTGGAGAAAGTTCGACAGGTCACAGGTCATCGTTTTTCATCAGGAAATTGATTTGTTGGACCGTAGAAAAATTGATTCAAAATGTCATTTGGATTGTGCCTCATGTTGAATAACTACTTTTTAAAGCCTCAATGTGACCAAAATTGCCATTTTTAAAGACTTTTTCTCCTACTCAGAAGCTTCTATTTTGACCAATTTCAGGCATTAAAATGACTCTAAACACACTTATTTTAGTTCCAAAAGTGATAATTCACATGCAATAGTCATTTACAGTCAAAAAATTAAACATAAAAAAATTACCATTTCTGACCATCTGAAGAAATTTTGACAGGTCATGGGTCAACGTTTTTCATCAGAAAAATGATTTTTTGGACTGTAGAAAAATTGATTCAAAATGTCATTTAGATTGTGCCTCATGTTGAATAACTACTTTTTAAAGCCTCAATGTGACCAAAATTGCCATTTTTACAGACTTTTTCTCCTACTCAGAAGCTTCTATTTTGACCAATTTCAGGCATTAAAATGACTCTAAACACACTTATTTCAGTTCCAAGATTTCTAATTCACATGCAATAGTCATTCACAGTCAATAAATTAAACAATAAAAAATTACCATTTCTGACTGTCTGGAGGAAGTTCGACAGGTCACAGGTCATCGTTTTTCATCAGGAAATTGATTTGTTGGACCGTAGAAAAATTGATTCAAAATGTCATTTGGATTGTGCCTCATGTTGAATAACTACTTTTTAAAGCCTCAATGCGACCAAAATTGCCATTTTTAAAGACTTTTTCTCCTACTCAGAAGCTTCTATTTTGACCAATTTCAGGCATTAAAATGACTCTAAACACATTTATTTTAGTTCCAAAAGTGATAAATCACATGCAATAGTAAATTACAGTAAAAAAAATAAACATTAAAAAATTACCATTTCTGACCATCTGCAGGAAGTTCGACAGGTCACGGGTAATCGTTTTTCATCAGAAAATTGATTTTTTGGACTGTAGAAAAATTGATTCAAAATGTCATTTGGATTGTGCCTCATGTTGAACAACTACTTTTTAAAGCCTCAACGTGACCAAAATTGCCATTTTTACAGACTTTTTCTCCTACTCAGAAGCTTCTATTTCGACCAATTTCAGGCATTAAAATGACTCTAAACACACTTATTTTAGTTCCAAAAGTGATAATTCACATGCAATAGTCATTTACAGTCAATAAATTAAACAATAAAAAATTACCATTTCTGACCGTCTGGAGAAAGTTTGACAGGCCACGGGTCATCGTTTTTCATCAGAAAAATGATTTTTTGGACTGTAGAACAATTGATTCAAAATGTCATTTGGATTGTGCCTCATGTTGAATAACTACTTTTTAAAGCCTCATGTGACCAAAATTGCCATTTTTACAGACTTTTTCTCCTACTCAGAAGCTTCTATTTTGACCAATTTCAGGCATTAAAATGACTCTAAACACACTTATTTCAGTTCCAAGATTTCTAATTCACATGCAATAGTCATTCACAGTCAATAAATTAACCAATAAAAAATTACCATTTCTGACTGTCTGGAGAAAGTTTGACAGGTCACGGGTCATCGTTTTTCATCAGGAAATTGATTTGTTGGACCGTAGAAAAATTGATTCAAAATTGTCATTTGGATTGTGCCTCATGTTGAATAACGACTTTTTAAAGCCTCAATGTGACCAAAATTGCCATTTTTAAAGACTTTTTCTCCTACTCAGAAGCTTCTATTTTGACCAATTTCAGGCATTAAAATGACTCTAAACACATTTATTTTAGTTCCAAAAGTGATAAATCACATGCAATAGTCAATTACAGTAAAAAAATTAAACATTAAAAAATTACAATTTCTCACAATCTGGAGTAAGTTCGACAGGTCACGGGTCATCGTTTTTCATCAGACAATTCATTTTTTGGACTGTAGAAAAATTGATTCGAAAACTCATTTGGATTGTGCCTCATGTTGAATAACTACTTTTTAAAGCCTCAATGTGACCAAAATTGCCATTTTTACAGACTTTTTCTCCTACTCAGAAGCTTCTATTTCAACCGATTTCAACTTATTTCAGTTCCAAGATTTCTAATTCACATGCAATAGTCATTTACAGTCAATAAACTAAACAAGAAAAAATTACCATTTCTGATCGTCTGGAGAAAGTTCGACAGGCCACGGGTCATCGTTTTTCATCAGAAAAATGATTTTTTTGGACTGTAGAAAAATTGATTCAAAATGTCATTTGGATTGTGCCTCATGTTGAATAACTACTTTTTAAAGCCTCAATGTGACCAAAATTGCCATTTTTACAGACTTTTTCTCCTACTCAGAAGTTTCTATTTTGACCAATTTCAGGCATTAAAATGACTCTAAACACACTTATTTCAGTTCCAAGATTTCTAATTCACATGCAATAGTCATTCACAGTCAATAAATTAAACAATAAAAAATTACCATTTCTGACTGTCTGGAGAAAGTTCGACAGGTCACAGGTCATCGTTTTTCATCAGGAAATTGATTTGTTGGACCGTAGAAAAATTGATTCAAAATGTCATTTGGATTGTGCCTCATGTTGAATAACGACTTTTTAAAGCCTCAATGTGACCAAAATTGCCATTTTTAAAGACTTTTTCTCCTACTCAGAAGCTTCTATTTTGACCAATTTCAGGCTTAAAATGACTCTAAACACATTTATTTTAGTTCCAAAAGTGATAAATCACATGCAATAGTCAATTACAGTAAAAAACAATAAACATTAAAAAATTACCATTTCTGACCATCTGCAGGAAGTTCGACAGGTCACGGGTAATCGTTTTTATTCAGAAAATTGATTTTTTGGACTGTAGAAAAATTGATTCAAAATGTCATTTGGATTGTGCCTCATGTTGAATAACTACTTTAAAGCCTCAATGTGACCAAAATTGCCATTTTTACAGACTTTTTCTCCTACTCAGAAGCTTCTATTTCGACCAATTTCAGGCATTAAAATGACTCTAAACACACTTATTTTAGTTCCAAAAGTGATAATTCACATGCAATAGTCATTTACAGTCAATAAATTAAACAATAAAAAATTACCATTTCTGACCGTCTGGAGAAAGTTTGACAGGCCACGGGTCATCGTTTTTCATCAGAAAAATGATTTTTTGGACTGTAGAACAATTGATTCAAAATGTCATTTGGATTGTGCCTCATGTTGAATAACTACTTTTTAAAGCTTCAATGTGACCAAAATTGCTATTTTTACAGACTTTTTCTTCTACTCAGAAGCTTCTATTTTGACCAATTTCAGGCATTAAAATGACTCTGAACACACTTATTTTAGTTCCAAAAGTGATAATTCACATGCAATAGTCATTTACAGTCAAAAAATTAAACATAAAAAAATTACCATTTCTGACGATCTGAAGAAATTTTGACAGGTCATGGGTCAACGTTTTTCATCAGAAAAATGATTTTTTGGACTGTAGAAAAATTGATTCAAAATGTCATTTGGATTGTGCCTCATGTTGAATAACTACTTTTTAAAGCCTCAATGTGACCAAAATTGCCATTTTTACAGACTTTTTCTCCTACTCAGAAGCTTCTATTTTGACCAATTTCAGGCATTAAAATGACTCTAAACACACTTATTTCAGTTCCAAGATTTCTAATTCACATGCAATAGTCATATACAGTCAATAAATTAAACAATAAAAAATTACCATTTCTGACTGTCTGGAGGAAGTTCGACAGGTAACAGGTCATCGTTTTTCATCAGGAAATTGATTTGTTGGACCGTAGAAAAATTGATTCAAAATGTCATTTGGATTGTGCCTCATGTTGAACAACTACTTTTTAAAGCCTCAACGTGACCAAAATTGCCATTTTTACAGACTTTTTCTCCTACTCAGAAGCTTCTATTTCGACCAATTTCAGGCATTAAAATGACTCTAAACACACCTATTTCAGTTCCAAGATTTCTAATTCACATGCAATAGTCATTCACAGTCAATAAATTAAACAATAAAAAATTACCATTTCTGACTGTCTGGAGAAAGTTCGACAGGTCACGGGTCATCGTTTTTCATCAGGAAATTGATTTGTTGGACCGTAGAAAAATTGATTCAAAATTGTCATTTGGATTGTGCCTCATGTTGAATAACGACTTTTTAAAGCCTCAATGTGACCAAAATTGCCATTTTTAAAGACTTTTTCTCCTACTCAGAAGCTTCTATTTTGACCAATTTCAGGCATTAAAATGATTCTAAACACATTTATTTTAGTTCCAAAAGTGATAAATCACATGCAATAGTCCATTACAGTAAAAAAATTAAACAATAAAAAATTACCATTTCTGACCATCTGCAGGAAGTTCGACAGGTCACGGGTAATCGTTTTTCATCACAAAATTGATTTTTTGGACTGTAGAAAAATTGATTCAAAATGTCATTTGGATTGTGCCTCATGTTGAATAACTACTTTTTAAAGCCTCAATGTGACCAAATTTGCCATTTTTACAGACTTTTTCTCATACTCAGAAGCTTCTATTTCAACCGATTTCAGGCATTAAAATTACTCTAAACACACTTATTTTAGTTCCAAAAGTGATAATTCACATGCAATAGTCATTTACAGTCAAAAAATTAAACATAAAAAAATTACCATATCTGACCATCTGGAGAAATTTCGACAGGCCACGGGTCATCGTTTTTCATCAGAAAAATGATTTTTTGGACTGTAGAAAAATTGATTCAAAATGTCATTTGGATTGTGCCTCATGTTGAATAACTACTTTTTAAAGCCTCAATGTGACCAAAATTGCCATTTTTACAGACTTTTTCTCCTACTCAGAAGCTTCTTTTTCGACCAATTTCAGGCATTAAAATGACTCTAAACACACTTATTTTAGTTCCAAAAGTGATAATTCACATGCAATAGTCATTTACAGTCAATAAATTAAACAATAAAAAATTACCATTTCTGACCGTCTGGAGAAAGTTTGACAGGCCACGGGTCATCGTTTTTCATCAGAAAAATGATTTTTTGGACTGTAGAACAATTGATTCAAAATGTCATTTGGATTGTGCCTCATCTTGAATAACTACTTTTTAAAGCCTCAATGTGACCAAAATTGCTATTTTTACAGACTTTTTCTTCTACTCAGAAGCTTCTATTTTGACCAATTTCAGGCATTAAAATGACTCTAAACACACTTATTTTAGTTCCAAAAGTGATAATTCACATGCAATAGTCATTTACAGTCAAAAAATTAAACATAAAAAAATTACCATTTCTGACCATCTGAAGAAATTTTGACAGGTCATGGGTCAACGTTTTTCATCAGAAAATTGATTTTTTGGACTGTAGAAAAATTGATTCAAAATGTAATTTGGATTGTGCCTCATGTTGAATAACTACTTTTTAAAGCCTCAATGTGACCAAAATTTCCATTTTTACAGACTTTTTCTCCTACTCAGAAGCTTCTATTTCAACCGATTTCAGGCATTCAAATTACTCTAAACACTCTTATTTTAGTTCCAAAAGTGATAATTCACATGCAATAGTCATTTACAGTCAAAAAATTAAACATAAAAAAATTACCATATCTGACCATCTGGAGAAATTTCGACAGGCCACGGGTCATCGTTTTTCATCAGAAAAATGATTTTTTAGACTGTAGAAAAATTGATTCAAAATGTCATTTGGATTGTGCCTCATGTTGAATAACTACTTTTTAAAGCCTCAATGTGACCAAAATTGCCATTTTTACAGACTTTTTCTCCTACTCAGAAGCTTCTATTTCGACCAATTTCAGGCATTAAAATGACTCTAAACACACTTATTTTAGTTCCAAAAGTGATAATTCACATGCAATAGTCATTTACAGTCAATAAATTAAACAATAAAAAATTACTATTTCTGACCATCTGGAGAAAGTTTGACAGGCCACGGGTCATCGTTTTTCATCAGAAAAATGATTTTTTGGACTGTAGAACAATTGATTCAAAATGTCATTTGGATTGTGCCTCATGTTGAATAACTACTTTTTAAAGCCTCAATGTGACCAAAATTGCTATTTTTACAGACTTTTTCTTCTACTCAGAAGCTTCTATTTTGACCAATTTCAGGCATTAAAATGACTCTAAACACACTTATTTTAGTTCCAAAAGTGATAATTCACATGCAATAGTCATTTACAGTCAAAAAATTAAACATAAAAAAATTACCATTTCTGACCATCTGAAGAAATTTTGAGAGGTCATGGGTCAACGTTTTTCATCAGAAAATTGATTTTTTGGACTGTAGAAAAATTGATTCAAAATGTAATTTGGATTGTGCCTCATGTTGAATAACTACTTTTTAAAGCCTCAATGTGACCAAAATTTCCATTTTTACAGACTTTTTCTCCTACTCAGAAGCTTTTATTTCGACCAATTTCAGGCATTAAAATGACTCTAAACACACTTATTTTAGATCCAAAAGTGATAATTCACATGCAATAGTCATTTACAGTCAATAAATTAAACAATAAAAAATTACCATTTCTGACCGTCTGGAGAAAGTTTGACAGGCCACGGGTCATCGTTTTTCATCAGAAAAATGATTTTTTGGACTGTAGAACAATTGATTCAAAATGTCATTTGGATTGTGCCTCATGTTGAATAACTACTTTTTAAAGCCTCAATGTGACCAAAATTGCTATTTTTACAGACTTTTTCTTCTACTCAGAAGCTTCTATTTTGACCAATTTCAGGCATTAAAATGACTCTAAACACACTTATTTTAGTTCCAAAAGTGATAATTCACATGCAATAGTCATTTACAGTCAAAAAATTAAACATAAAAAAATTACCATTTCTGACCATCTGAAGAAATTTTGACAGGTCATGGGTCAACGTTTTTCATCAGAAAATGGATTTTTTGGACTGTAGAAAAATTGATTCAAAATGTAATTTGGATTGTGCCTCATGTTGAATAACTACTTTTTAAAGCCTCAATGTGACCAAAATTTCCATTTTTACAGACTTTTTCTCCTACTCAGAAGCTTCTATTTCAACCGATTTCAGGCATTCAAATTACTCTAAACACTCTTATTTTAGTTCCAAAAGTGATAATTCACATGCAATAGTCATTTACAGTAAAAAAAAAACTTAAACATACAAAAATTACCATATCTGACCATCTGGAGAAATTTCGACAGGCCACGGGTCATCGTTTTTCATCAGAAAAATGATTTTTTGGACTGTAGAAAAATTGATTCAAAATGTCATTTGGATTGTGCCTCATGTTGAATAACTACTTTTTAAAGCCTCAATGTAACCAAAATTGCCATTTTTACAGACTTTTTCTCCTACTCAGAAGCTTCTATTTTGACCAATTTCAGGCATTAAAATGACTCTAAACACACTTATTTCAGTTCCAAGATTTCTAATTCACATGCAATAGTCATTCACAGTAAATAAATTAAACAATAAAAAATTACCATTTCTGACTGTCTGGAGAAAGTTTGACAGGTCACGGGTCATCGTTTTTCATCAGGAAATTGATTTGTTGGACCGTAGAAAAATTGATTCAAAATTGTCATTTGGATTGTGCCTCATGTTGAATAACGACTTTTTAAAGCCTCAATGTGACCAAAATTGCCATTTTTAAAGACTTTTTCTCCTACTCAGAAGCTTCTATTTTGACCAATTTCAGGCATTAAAATGACTCTAAACACACTTATTTTAGTTCCAAAAGTGATAATTCACATGCAATAGTCATTTACAGTCAAAAAATTAAACATAAAAAAATTACCATTTCTGACCATCTGAAGAAATTTTGACAGGTCATGGGTCAACGTTTTTCATCAGAAAAATGATTTTTTGGACTGTAGAAAAATTGATTCAAAATGTCATTTAGATTGTGCCTCATGTTGAATAACTACTTTTTAAAGCCTCAATGTGACCAAAATTGCCATTTTTACAGACTTTTTCTCCTACTCAGAAGCTTCTATTTTGACCAATTTCAGGCATTAAAATGACTCTAAACACACTTATTTCAGTTCCAAGATTTCTAATTCACATGCAATAGTCATTCACAGTCAATAAATTAAACAATAAAAAATTACCATTTCTGACTGTCTGGAGGAAGTTCGACAGGTCACAGGTCATCGTTTTTCATCAGGAAATTGATTTGTTGGACCGTAGAAAAATTGATTCAAAATGTCATTTGGATTGTGCCTCATGTTGAATAACTACTTTTTAAAGCCTCAATGCGACCAAAATTGCCATTTTTAAAGACTTTTTCTCCTACTCAGAAGCTTCTATTTTGACCAATTTCAGGCATTAAAATGACTCTAAACACATTTATTTTAGTTCCAAAAGTGATAAATCACATGCAATAGTAAATTACAGTAAAAAAAATAAACATTAAAAAATTACCATTTCTGACCATCTGCAGGAAGTTCGACAGGTCACGGGTAATCGTTTTTCATCAGAAAATTGATTTTTTGGACTGTAGAAAAATTGATTCAAAATGTCATTTGGATTGTGCCTCATGTTGAACAACTACTTTTTAAAGCCTCAACGTGACCAAAATTGCCATTTTTACAGACTTTTTCTCCTACTCAGAAGCTTCTATTTCGACCAATTTCAGGCATTAAAATGACTCTAAACACACTTATTTTAGTTCCAAAAGTGATAATTCACATGCAATAGTCATTTACAGTCAATAAATTAAACAATAAAAAATTACCATTTCTGACCGTCTGGAGAAAGTTTGACAGGCCACGGGTCATCGTTTTTCATCAGAAAAATGATTTTTTGGACTGTAGAACAATTGATTCAAAATGTCATTTGGATTGTGCCTCATGTTGAATAACTACTTTTTAAAGCCTCATGTGACCAAAATTGCCATTTTTACAGACTTTTTCTCCTACTCAGAAGCTTCTATTTTGACCAATTTCAGGCATTAAAATGACTCTAAACACACTTATTTCAGTTCCAAGATTTCTAATTCACATGCAATAGTCATTCACAGTCAATAAATTAAACAATAAAAAATTACCATTTCTGACTGTCTGGAGAAAGTTTGACAGGTCACGGGTCATCGTTTTTCATCAGGAAATTGATTTGTTGGACCGTAGAAAAATTGATTCAAAATTGTCATTTGGATTGTGCCTCATGTTGAATAACGACTTTTTAAAGCCTCAATGTGACCAAAATTACCATTTTTAAAGACTTTTTCTCCTACTCAGAAGCTTCTATTTTGACCAATTTCAGGCATTAAAATGACTCTAAACACATTTATTTTAGTTCCAAAAGTGATAAATCACATGCAATAGTCAATTACAGTAAAAAAATTAAACATTAAAAAATTACAATTTCTGACAATCTGGAGTAAGTTCGACAGGTCACGGGTCATCGTTTTTCATCAGACAATTCATTTTTTGGACTGTAGAAAAATTGATTCGAAAACTCATTTGGATTGTGCCTCATGTTGAATAACTACTTTTTAAAGCCTCAATGTGACCAAAATTGCCATTTTTACAGACTTTTTCTCCTACTCAGAAGCTTCTATTTCAACCGATTTCAACTTATTTCAGTTCCAAGATTTCTAATTCACATGCAATAGTCATTTACAGTCAATAAACTAAACAAGAAAAAATTACCATTTCTGATCGTCTGGAGAAAGTTCGACAGGCCACGGGTCATCGTTTTTCATCAGAAAAATGATTTTTTTGGACTGTAGAAAAATTGATTCAAAATGTCATTTGGATTGTGCCTCATGTTGAATAACTACTTTTTAAAGCCTCAATGTGACCAAAATTGCCATTTTTACAGACTTTTTCTCCTACTCAGAAGTTTCTATTTTGACCAATTTCAGGCATTAAAATGACTCTAAACACACTTATTTCAGTTCCAAGATTTCTAATTCACATGCAATAGTCATTCACAGTCAATAAATTAAACAATAAAAAATTACCATTTCTGACTGTCTGGAGAAAGTTCGACAGGTCACAGGTCATCGTTTTTCATCAGGAAATTGATTTGTTGGACCGTAGAAAAATTGATTCAAAATGTCATTTGGATTGTGCCTCATGTTGAATAACTACTTTTTAAAGCCTCAATGTGACCAAAATTGCCATTTTTAAAGACTTTTTCTCCTACTCAGAAGCTTCTATTTTGACCAATTTCAGGCTTAAAATGACTCTAAACACATTTATTTTAGTTCTAAAAGTGATAAATCACATGCAATAGTCAATTACAGTAAAAAACAATAAACATTAAAAAATTACCATTTCTGACCATCTGCAGGAAGTTCGACAGGTCACGGGTAATCGTTTTTATTCAGAAAATTGATTTTTTGGACTGTAGAAAAATTGATTCAAAATGTCATTTGGATTGTGCCTCATGTTGAATAACTACTTTAAAGCCTCAATGTGACCAAAATTGCCATTTTTACAGACTTTTTCTCCTACTCAGAAGCTTCTATTTCGACCAATTTCAGGCATTAAAATGACTCTAAACACACTTATTTTAGTTCCAAAAGTGATAATTCACATGCAATAGTCATTTACAGTCAATAAATTAAACAATAAAAAATTACCATTTCTGACCGTCTGGAGAAAGTTTGACAGGCCACGGGTCATCGTTTTTCATCAGAAAAATGATTTTTTGGACTGTAGAACAATTGATTCAAAATGTCATTTGGATTGTGCCTCATGTTGAATAACTACTTTTTAAAGCTTCAATGTGACCAAAATTGCTATTTTTACAGACTTTTTCTTCTACTCAGAAGCTTCTATTTTGACCAATTTCAGGCATTAAATTGACTCTGAACACACTTATTTTAGTTCCAAAAGTGATAATTCACATGCAATAGTCATTTACAGTCAAAAAATTAAACATAAAAAAATTACCATTTCTGACGATCTGAAGAAATTTTGACAGGTCATGGGTCAACGTTTTTCATCAGAAAAATGATTTTTTGGACTGTAGAAAAATTGATTCAAAATGTCATTTGGATTGTGCCTCATGTTGAATAACTACTTTTTAAAGCCTCAATGTGACCAAAATTGCCATTTTTACAGACTTTTTCTCCTACTCAGAAGCTTCTATTTTGACCAATTTCAGGCATTAAAATGACTCTAAACACACTTATTTCAGTTCCAAGATTTCTAATTCACATGCAATAGTCATATACAGTCAATAAATTAAACAATAAAAAATTACCATTTCTGACTGTCTGGAGGAAGTTCGACAGGTAACAGGTCATCGTTTTTCATCAGGAAATTGATTTGTTGGACCGTAGAAAAATTGATTCAAAATGTCATTTGGATTGTGCCTCATGTTGAACAACTACTTTTTAAAGCCTCAACGTGACCAAAATTGCCATTTTTACAGACTTTTTCTCCTACTCAGAAGCTTCTATTTCGACCAATTTCAGGCATTAAAATGACTCTAAACACACTTATTTTAGTTCCAAAAGTGATAATTCACATGCAATAGTCATTTACAGTCAATAAATTAAACAATAAAAAATTACCATTTCTGACCGTCTGGAGAAAGTTTGACAGGCCACGGGTCATCGTTTTTCATCAGAAAAATGATTTTTTGGACTGTAGAACAATTGATTCAAAATGTCATTTGGATTGTGCCTCATGTTGAATAACTACTTTTTAAAGCCTCAATGTGACCAAAATTGCCATTTTTACAGACTTTTTCTCCTACTCAGAAGCTTCTATTTCGACCAATTTCAGGCATTAAAATGACTCTAAACACACTTATTTTAGATCCAAAAGTGATAATTCACATGCAATAGTCATTTACAGTCAATAAATTAAACAATAAAAAATTACCATTTCTGACCGTCTGGAGAAAGTTTGACAGGCCACGGGTCATCGTTTTTCATCAGAAAAATGATTTTTTGGACTGTAGAACAATTGATTCAAAATGTCATTTGGATTGTGCCTCATGTTGAATAACTACTTTTTAAAGCCTCAATGTGACCAAAATTGCTATTTTTACAGACTTTTTCTTCTACTCAGAAGCTTCTATTTTGACCAATTTCAGGCATTAAAATGACTCTAAACACACTTATTTTAGTTCCAAAAGTGATAATTCACATGCAATAGTCATTTACAGTCAAAAAATTAAACATAAAAAAATTACCATTTCTGACCATCTGAAGAAATTTTGACAGGTCATGGGTCAACGTTTTTCATCAGAAAAATGATTTTTTGGACTGTAGAAAAATTGATTCAAAATGTCATTTGGATTGTGCCTCATGTTGAATTACTACTTTTTAAAGCCTCAATGTGACCAAAATTGCCATTTTTACAGACTTTTTCTCCTACTCAGAAGCTTCTATTTTGACCAATTTCAGGCATTAAAATGACTCTAAACACACTTATTTCAGTTCCAAGATTTCTAATTCACATGCATTAGTCATTCACAGTCAATAAATTAAACAATAAAAAATTACCATTTCTGACTGTCTGGAGAAAGTTCGACAGGTCACAGGTCATCGTTTTTCATCAGGAAATTGATTTGTTGGACCGTAGAAAAATTGATTCCAAATGTCATTTGGATTGTGCCTCATGTTGAATAACTTTTTAAAGCCTCAATGTGACCAAAATTTCCATTTTTACAGACTTTTTCTCCTACTCAGAAGCTTCTATTTCAACCGATTTCAGGCATTCAAATTACTCTAAACACTCTTATTTTAGTTCCAAAAGTGATAATTCACATGCAATAGTCATTTACAGTAAAAAAAAATTAAACATACAAAAATTACCATATCTGACCATCTGGAGAAATTTCGACAGGCCACGGGTCATCGTTTTTCATCAGAAAAATGATTTTTTGGACTGTAGAAAAATTGATTCAAAATGTCATTTGGATTGTGCCTCATGTTGAATAACTACTTTTTAAAGCCTCAATGTGACCAAAATTGCCATTTTTAAAGACTTTTTCTCCTACTCAGAAGCTTCTATTTTGACCAATTTCAGGCATTAAAATGACTCTAAACACATTTATTTTAGTTCCAAAAGTGATAAATCACATGCAATAGTCAATTACAGTAAAAACAATTAAACATTAAAAAATTACAATTTCTGACAATCTGGAGTAAGTTCGACAGGTCACCGGTCATCGTTTTTCATCAGACAATTCATTTTTTGGACTGTAGAAAAATTGATTCGAAATGTCATTTGGATTTTGCCTCATGTTGAATAACTACTTTTTAAAGCCTCAATGTGACCAAAATTGCTATTTTTACAGACTTTTTCTTCTACTCAGAAGCTTCTATTTTGACCAATTTCAGGCATTAAAATGACTCTAAACACACTTATTTTAGTTCCAAAAGTGATAATTCACATGCAATAGTCATTTACAGTCAAAAAATTAAACATAAAAAAATTACCATTTCTGACCATCTGAAGAAATTTTGAGAGGTCATGGGTCAACGTTTTTCATCAGAAAATTGATTTTTTGGACTGTAGAAAAATTGATTCAAAATGTAATTTGGATTGTGCCTCATGTTGAATAACTACTTTTTAAAGCCTCAATGTGACCAAAATTTCCATTTTTACAGACTTTTTCTCCTACTCAGAAGCTTCTATTTCGACCAATTTCAGGCATTAAAATGACTCTAAACACACTTATTTTAGATCCAAAAGTGATAATTCACATGCAATAGTCATTTACAGTCAATAAATTAAACAATAAAAAATTACCATTTCTGACCGTCTGGAGAAAGTTTGACAGGCCACGGGTCATCGTTTTTCATCAGAAAAATGATTTTTTGGACTGTAGAACAATTGATTCAAAATGTCATTTGGATTGTGCCTCATGTTGAATAACTACTTTTTAAAGCCTCAATGTGACCAAAATTGCTATTTTTACAGACTTTTTCTTCTACTCAGAAGCTTCTATTTTGACCAATTTCAGGCATTAAAATGACTCTAAACACACTTATTTTAGTTCCAAAAGTGATAATTCACATGCAATAGTCATTTACAGTCAAAAAATTAACCATAAAAAAATTACCATTTCTGACCATCTGAAGAAATTTTGACAGGTCATGGGTCAACGTTTTTCATCAGAAAATGGATTTTTTGGACTGTAGAAAAATTGATTCAAAATGTAATTTGGATTGTGCCTCATGTTGAATAACTACTTTTTAAAGCCTCAATGTGACCAAAATTTCCATTTTTACAGACTTTTTCTCCTACTCAGAAGCTTCTATTTCAACCGATTTCAGGCATTCAAATTACTCTAAACACTCTTATTTTAGTTCCAAAAGTGATAATTCACATGCAATAGTCATTTACAGTAAAAAAAAAACTTAAACATACAAAAATTACCATATCTGACCATCTGGAGAAATTTCGACAGGCCACGGGTCATCGTTTTTCATCAGAAAAATGATTTTTTGGACTGTAGAAAAATTGATTCAAAATGTCATTTGGATTGTGCCTCATGTTGAATAACTACTTTTTAAAGCCTCAATGTAACCAAAATTGCCATTTTTACAGACTTTTTCTCCTACTCAGAAGCTTCTATTTTGACCAATTTCAGGCATTAAAATGACTCTAAACACACTTATTTCAGTTCCAAGATTTCTAATTCACATGCAATAGTCATTCACAGTAAATAAATTAAACAATAAAAAATTACCATTTCTGACTGTCTGGAGAAAGTTTGACAGGTCACGGGTCATCGTTTTTCATCAGGAAATTGATTTGTTGGACCGTAGAAAAATTGATTCAAAATTGTCATTTGGATTGTGCCTCATGTTGAATAACGACTTTTTAAAGCCTCAATGTGACCAAAATTGCCATTTTTAAAGACTTTTTCTCCTACTCAGAAGCTTCTATTTTGACCAATTTCAGGCATTAAAATGACTCTAAACACATTTATTTTAGTTCCAAAAGTGATAAATCACATGCAATAGTCAATTACAGTAAAAAAATTAAACATTAAAAAATTACAATTTCTGACAATCTGGAGTAAGTTCGACAGGTCACGGGTCATCGTTTTTCATCAGACAATTCATTTTTTGGACTGTAGAAAAATTGATTCGAAAACTCATTTGGATTGTGCCTCATGTTGAATAACTACTTTTTAAAGCCTCAATGTGACCAAAATTGCCATTTTTACAGACTTTTTCTCCTACTCAGAAGCTTCTATTTCAACCGATTTCAACTTATTTCAGTTCCAAGATTTCTAATTCACATGCAATAGTCATTTACAGTCAATAAACTAAACAAGAAAAAATTACCATTTCTGACTGTCTGGAGAAAGTTCGACAGGTCACAGGTCATCGTTTTTCATCAGGAAATTGATTTGTTGGACCGTAGAAAAATTGATTCAAAATGTCATTTGGATTGTGCCTCATGTTGAATAACTACTTTTTAAAGCCTCAATGTGACCAAAATTGCCATTTTTAAAGACTTTTTCTCCTACTCAGAAGCTTCTATTTTGACCAATTTCCGGCATTAAAATGACTCTAAACACACTTATTTTAGTTCCAAAAGTGATAATTCACATGCAATAGTCATTTACAGTCAAAAAATTAAACATAAAAAAATTACCATTTCTGACCATCTGAAGAAATTTTGACAGGTCATGGGTCAACGTTTTTCATCAGAAAAATGATTTTTTGGACTGTAGAAACATTGATTCAAAATGTCATTTAGATTGTGCCTCATGTTGAATAACTACTTTTTAAAGCCTCAATGTGACCAAAATTGCCATTTTTACAGACTTTTTCTCCTACTCAGAAGCTTCTATTTTGACCAATTTCAGGCATTAAAATGACTCTAAACACACTTATTTCAGTTCCAAGATTTCTAATTCACATGCAATAGTCATTCACAGTCAATAAATTAAACAATAAAAAATTACCATTTCTGACTGTCTGGAGGAAGTTCGACAGGTCACAGGTCATCGTTTTTCATCAGGAAATTGATTTGTTGGACCGTAGAAAAATTGATTCAAAATGTCATTTGGATTGTGCCTCATGTTGAACAACTACTTTTTAAAGCCTCAACGTGACCAAAATTGCCATTTTTACAGACTTTTTCTCCTACTCAGAAGCTTCTATTTCGACCAATTTCAGGCATTAAAATGACTCTAAACACACTTATTTTAGTTCCAAAAGTGATAATTCACATGCAATAGTCATTTACAGTCAATAAATTAAACAATAAAAAATTACCATTTCTGACCGTCTGGAGAAAGTTTGACAGGCCACGGGTCATCGTTTTTCATCAGAAAAATGATTTTTTGGACTGTAGAACAATTGATTCAAAATGTCATTTGGATTGTGCCTCATGTTGAATAACTACTTTTTAAAGCCTCAATGTGACCAAAATTGCCATTTTTACAGACTTTTTCTCCTACTCAGAAGCTTCTATTTCGACCAATTTCAGGCATTAAAATGACTCTAAACACACTTATTTTAGATCCAAAAGTGATAATTCACATGCAATAGTCATTTACAGTCAATAAATTAAACAATAAAAAATTACCATTTCTGACCGTCTGGAGAAAGTTTGACAGGCCACGGGTCATCGTTTTTCATCAGAAAAATGATTTTTTGGACTGTAGAACAATTGATTCAAAATGTCATTTGGATTGTGCCTCATGTTGAATAACTACTTTTTAAAGCCTCAATGTGACCAAAATTGCTATTTTTACAGACTTTTTCTTCTACTCAGAAGCTTCTATTTTGACCAATTTCAGGCATTAAAATGACTCTAAACACACTTATTTTAGTTCCAAAAGTGATAATTCACATGCAATAGTCATTTACAGTCAAAAAATTAAACATAAAAAAATTACCATTTCTGACCATCTGAAGAAATTTTGACAGGTCATGGGTCAACGTTTTTCATCAGAAAAATGATTTTTTGGACTGTAGAAAAATTGATTCAAAATGTCATTTGGATTGTGCCTCATGTTGAATTACTACTTTTTAAAGCCTCAATGTGACCAAAATTGCCATTTTTACAGACTTTTTCTCCTACTCAGAAGCTTCTATTTTGACCAATTTCAGGCATTAAAATGACTCTAAACACACTTATTTCAGTTCCAAGATTTCTAATTCACATGCAATAGTCATTCACAGTCAATAAATTAAACAATAAAAAATTACCATTTCTGACTGTCTGGAGAAAGTTCGACAGGTCACAGGTCATCGTTTTTCATCAGGAAATTGATTTGTTGGACCGTAGAAAAATTGATTCCAAATGTCATTTGGATTGTGCCTCATGTTGAATAACTTTTTAAAGCCTCAATGTGACCAAAATTTCCATTTTTACAGACTTTTTCTCCTACTCAGAAGCTTCTATTTCAACCGATTTCAGGCATTCAAATTACTCTAAACACTCTTATTTTAGTTCCAAAAGTGATAATTCACATGCAATAGTCATTTACAGTAAAAAAAAATTAAACATACAAAAATTACCATATCTGACCATCTGGAGAAATTTCGACAGGCCACGGGTCATCGTTTTTCATCAGAAAAATGATTTTTTGGACTGTAGAAAAATTGATTCAAAATGTCATTTGGATTGTGCCTCATGTTGAATAACTACTTTTTAAAGCCTCAATGTGACCAAAATTGCCATTTTTAAAGACTTTTTCTCCTACTCAGAAGCTTCTATTTTGACCAATTTCAGGCATTAAAATGACTCTAAACACATTTATTTTAGTTCCAAAAGTGATAAATCACATGCAATAGTCAATTACAGTAAAAACAATTAAACATTAAAAAATTACAATTTCTGACAATCTGGAGTAAGTTCGACAGGTCACCGGTCATCGTTTTTCATCAGACAATTCATATTTTGGACTGTAGAAAAATTGATTCGAAATGTCATTTGGATTGTGCCTCATGTCGAATAACTACTTTTTAAAGCCTCAATGTGACCAAAATTGCTATTTTTACAGACTTTTTCTTCTACTCAGAAGCTTCTATTTTGACCAATTTCAGGCATTAAAATGACTCTAAACACACTTATTTTAGTTCCAAAAGTGATAATTCACATGCAATAGTCATTTACAGTCAAAAAATTAAACATAAAAAAATTACCATTTCTGACCATCTGAAGAAATTTTGAGAGGTCATGGGTCAACGTTTTTCATCAGAAAATTGATTTTTTGGACTGTAGAAAAATTGATTCAAAATGTAATTTGGATTGTGCCTCATGTTGAATAACTACTTTTTAAAGCCTCAATGTGACCAAAATTTCCATTTTTACAGACTTTTTCTCCTACTCAGAAGCTTCTATTTCGACCAATTTCAGGCATTAAAATGACTCTAAACACACTTATTTTAGATCCAAAAGTGATAATTCACATGCAATAGTCATTTACAGTCAATAAATTAAACAATAAAAATTTACCATTTCTGACCGTCTGGAGAAAGTTTGACAGGCCACGGGTCATCGTTTTTCATCAGAAAAATGATTTTTTGGACTGTAGAACAATTGATTCAAAATGTCATTTGGATTGTGCCTCATGTTGAATAACTACTTTTTAAAGCCTCAATGTGACCAAAATTGCTATTTTTACAGACTTTTTCTTCTACTCAGAAGCTTCTATTTTGACCAATTTCAGGCATTAAAATGACTCTAAACACACTTATTTTAGTTCCAAAAGTGATAATTCACATGCAATAGTCATTTACAGTCAAAAAATTAAACATAAAAAAATTACCATTTCTGACCATCTGAAGAAATTTTGACAGGTCATGGGTCAACGTTTTTCATCAGAAAATGGATTTTTTGGACTGTAGAAAAATTGATTCAAAATGTAATTTGGATTGTGCCTCATGTTGAATAACTACTTTTTAAAGCCTCAATGTGACCAAAATTTCCATTTTTACAGACTTTTTCTCCTACTCAGAAGCTGCTATTTCAACCGATTTCAGGCATTCAAATTACTCTAAACACTCTTATTTTAGTTCCAAAAGTGATAATTCACATGCAATAGTCATTTACAGTAAAAAAAAAACTTAAACATACAAAAATTACCATATCTGACCATCTGGAGAAATTTCGACAGGCCACGGGTCATCGTTTTTCATCAGAAAAATGATTTTTTGGACTGTAGAAAAATTGATTCAAAATGTCATTTGGATTGTGCCTCATGTTGAATAACTACTTTTTAAAGCCTCAATGTAACCAAAATTGCCATTTTTACAGACTTTTTCTCCTACTCAGAAGCTTCTATTTTGACCAATTTCAGGCATTAAAATGACTCTAAACACACTTATTTCAGTTCCAAGATTTCTAATTCACATGCAATAGTCATTCACAGTAAATAAATTAAACAATAAAAAATTACCATTTCTGACTGTCTGGAGAAAGTTTGACAGGTCACGGGTCATCGTTTTTCATCAGGAAATTGATTTGTTGGACCGTAGAAAAATTGATTCAAAATTGTCATTTGGATTGTGCCTCATGTTGAATAACGACTTTTTAAAGCCTCAATGTGACCAAAATTGCCATTTTTAAAGACTTTTTCTCCTACTCAGAAGCTTCTATTTTGACCAATTTCAGGCATTAAAATGACTCTAAACACATTTATTTTAGTTCCAAAAGTGATAAATCACATGCAATAGTCAATTACAGTAAAAAAATTAAACATTAAAAAATTACAATTTCTGACAATCTGGAGTAAGTTCGACAGGTCACGGGTCATCGTTTTTCATCAGACAATTCATTTTTTGGACTGTAGAAAAATTGATTCGAAAACTCATTTGGATTGTGCCTCATGTTGAATAACTACTTTTTAAAGCCTCAATGTGACCAAAATTGCCATTTTTACAGACTTTTTCTCCTACTCAGAAGCTTCTATTTCAACCGATTTCAACTTATTTCAGTTCCAAGATTTCTAATTCACATGCAATAGTCATTTACAGTCAATAAACTAAACAAGAAAAAATTACCATTTCTGACTGTCTGGAGAAAGTTCGACAGGTCACAGGTCATCGTTTTTCATCAGGAAATTGATTTGTTGGACCGTAGAAAAATTGATTCAAAATGTCATTTGGATTGTGCCTCATGTTGAATAACTACTTTTTAAAGCCTCAATGTGACCAAAATTGCCATTTTTAAAGACTTTTTCTCCTACTCAGAAGCTTCTATTTTGACCAATTTCCGGCATTAAAATGACTCTAAACACACTTATTTTAGTTCCAAAAGTGATAATTCACATGCAATAGTCATTTACAGTCAAAAAATTAAACATAAAAAAATTACCATTTCTGACCATCTGAAGAAATTTTGACAGGTCATGGGTCAACGTTTTTCATCAGAAAAATGATTTTTTGGACTGTAGAAAAATTGATTCAAAATGTCATTTAGATTGTGCCTCATGTTGAATAACTACTTTTTAAAGCCTCAATGTGACCAAAATTGCCATTTTTACAGACTTTTTCTCCTACTCAGAAGCTTCTATTTTGACCAATTTCAGGCATTAAAATGACTCTAAACACACTTATTTCAGTTCCAAGATTTCTAATTCACATGCAATAGTCATTCACAGTCAATAAATTAAACAATAAAAAATTACCATTTCTGACTGTCTGGAGGAAGTTCGACAGGTCACAGGTCATCGTTTTTCATCAGGAAATTGATTTGTTGGACCGTAGAAAAATTGATTCAAAATGTCATTTGGATTGTGCCTCATGTTGAATAACTACTTTTTAAAGCCTCAATGCGACCAAAATTGCCATTTTTAAAGACTTTTTCTCCTACTCAGAAGCTTCTATTTTGACCAATTTCAGGCATTAAAATGACTATAAACACACTTATTTTAGTTCCAAGAGTTCTAATTCACATTCAATATTCATTTACAGTCAAAAAATTAAAGATTAAAAAATTATAATTTCTGACCATTTGGACACAGTTCGACAGGTCACGGGTCATCGTTTTTCATCAGAAAATTGATTTTTTGGACTGTAGAAAATGTATTCAAAATGTCATTTGGATTGTGCCTCATGTTGAATAACTACTTTTTATATCCTCAATGTGACCAAAATTGCCATTTTTACAGACTTTTTCTCCTACTCAGAAGCTTCTATTTCGACAATTTCAGGCATTAAAATGACCCTAAACACACTTATTTTAGTTCCAAGAGTTCTAATTCACATTCAATATTCATTTACAGTCAAAAAATTAAACGTTAAAAAATTTATAATTTCTGATCATTTGGAGAAAGTTCGACAGGTCACGGGTCATCGTTTTTCATCAGAAAATTGATTTTTTTGACTGTGTAAAAATTGATTCAAAATGTCATTTGGATTGTGCCTCATGTTGAATAACTACTTTTTACAGCCTCAATGTGACCAAAATTGCCATTTTTACAGACTTTTTCTCCTACTCAGAAGCTTCTATTTCGACCAATTTCAGGCATTAAAATGACCCTAAACACACTTATTTTAGTTCCTAGAGTTCTAATTCACATTCAATATTCATTTACAGTCAAAAAATGAAACATTAAAAAATTATAATTTCTGACCATTTGGAGACTGTTCGACAGGTCACGGGTCATCGTTTTTCATCAGAAAATTGATTTTTTGGACTGTAGAAAAATGTATTCAAAATGTCATTTGGATTGTGCATCATGTTGAATAACTACTTTTTATATCCTCAATGTGACCAAAATTGCCATTTTTACAGACTTTTTCTCCTACTCAGTAGCTTCTATTTCGACCAATTTCAGGCATTAAAATGACCCTAAACACACTTATTTTAGTTCCAAGAGTTCTAATTCACATTCAATATTCATTTACAGTCAAAAAATTAAACTTTAAAAAATTATAATTTCTGACCTTTGGAGAAAGTTCGACAGGTCACGGGTCATCGTTTTTCATCAGAAAATTGATTTTTTTGACTGTGTAAAAATTGATTCAAAATGTCATTTGGATTGTGCCTCATGTTGAATAACTACTTTTTAAAGCCTCAATGTGACCAAAATTGACATTTTTACAGACTTTTTCACCTACTCAGAAGCTTCTATTTCGACCAATTTCAGGCATTAAAATGACTCTAAACACACTTATTTTAGTTCCAAGAGTTCTAATTCACATTCAATATTCATTTAGAGTCAAAAAATTAAAGATTAAAAAATTATAATTTCTGACCATTTGGAGACAGTTCGACAGGTCACGGGTCATCGTTTTTCATCAGAAAATTGATTTTTTGGACTGTAGAAAAATGTATTCAAAATGTCATTTGGATTGTGCATCATGTTGAATAACTACTTTTTATATCCTCAATGTGACCAAAATTGCCATTTTTACAGACTTTTTCTCCTACTCAGTAGCTTCTATTTCGACCAATTTCAGGCATTAAAATGACCCTAAACACACTTATTTTAGTTCCAAGAGTTCTAATTCAC
This sequence comes from Triturus cristatus, assembly GCF_964204655.1. Taxonomy (NCBI): domain Eukaryota; kingdom Metazoa; phylum Chordata; class Amphibia; order Caudata; family Salamandridae; genus Triturus; species Triturus cristatus. The sequence goes on from NC_140592.1 coordinate 467,585,198, forward strand.
ATTCAATATTCATTTACAGTCAAAAAATTAAACTTTAAAAAATTATAATTTCTGACCTTTGGAGAAAGTTCGACAGGTCAAGGGTTATCGTTTTTCATCAGAAAATAGATTTTTTTGACTGTGTAAAAATTGATTCAAAATGTCATTTGGATTGTGCCTCATGTTGAATAACTACTTTTTACAGCCTCAATGTGACCAAAATTGCCATTTTTACAGACTTTTTCTCCTACTCAGAAGCTTCTATTTTGACCAATTTCAGGCATTAAAATCACTCTAAACACACTTATTTTAGTTCCAAGAGTTTTAATTCACATTCAATATTCATTTACAGTCAAAAAATTAAACGTTAAAAAATTATAATTTCTGACCATTTGGAGAAAGTTCGACAGGTCACGGGTCATCGTTTTTCATCAGAAAAATGATTTTTTTGACTGTGTAAAAATTGATTCAAAATGTCATTTGGATTGTGCCTCATGTTGAATAACTACTTTTTACAGCCTCAATGTGACCAAAATTGCCATTTTTACAGACTTTTTCTCCTACTCAGAAGCTTCTATTTTGACCAATTTCAGGCATTAAAATGACTCTAAACACACGTATTTTAGTTCCAAGAGTTCTAATTCACATTCAATATTCATTTACAGTCAAAAAATTAAACATTAAAAAATTATAATTTCTGACCATTTGGAGACAGTTCGACAGGTCACGGGTCATCGTTTTTCATCAGAAAATTTATTTTTGGACTGTAGAAAAATGTATTCAAAATGTCATTTGGATTGTGCCTCATGTTGAATAACTACTTTTTATATCCTCAATGTGACCAAAATTGCCATTTTTACAGACTTTTTCTCCAACTCAGAAGGTTCTATTTCGACCAATTTCAGGCATTAAAATGACCCTAAACACACTTATTTTAGTTCCAAGAGTTCTAATTCACATTCAATATTCATTTACAGTCAAAAAATTAAACGTTAAAAAATTATAATTTCTGACCATTTGGAGAAAGTTCGACAGGTCACGGGTCATCGTTTTTCATCAGAAAATTGATGTTTTTGACTGTGTAAAAATTGATTCAAAATGTCATTTGGATTGTGCCTCATGTTGAATAACTACTTTTTACAGCCTCAATGTGACCAAAATTGCCATTTTTACAGACTTTTTCTCCTACTCAGAAGCTTCTATTTTGACCAATTTCAGGCATTAAAATGACTCTAAACACACTTATTTTAGTTCCAAGAGTTATAATTCACATTCAATATTCATTTACAGTCAAAAAATTAAACATTAAAAAATTATAATTTCTGACCATTTGGAGACTGTTTGACAGGTCACGGGTCATCGTTTTTCATCAGAAAATTGATGTTTTGGACTGTAGAAAAATTTATTCAAAATGTCATTTGGATTGTGCCTCATGTTGAATAACTACTTTTTATATCCTCAATGTGACCAAAATTGCCATTTTTACAGACTTTTTCTCCTACTCAGAAGCTTCTATTTCGACCAATTTCAGGCATTACAATGACCCTAAACACACTTATTTTAGTTCCAAGAGTTCTAATTCACATTCAATATTCATTTACAGTCAAAAAATTAAACGTTAAAAAATTATAATTTCTGACCATTTGGAGAAAGTTCGACAGGTCACGGGTCATCGTTTTTCATCAGAAAATTGATTTTTTGGACTGTAGAAAAATTTATTCAAAATGTCATTTGGATTGCGCCTCATGTTGAATAACTAATTTTTATAGCCTCAATGTTACCAAAATTGCCATTTTTATAGACTTTTTCTCCTACTCAAAAGCTTCTATTTCGACCAATTTCAGGCATTAAAATGACTATAAACACACTTATTTTAGTTCCAAGAGTTCTAATTCACATTCAATATTCATTTACAGTCAAAAAATTAAAGATTAAAAAATTATAATTTCTGACCATTTGGACACAGTTCGACAGGTCACGGGTCATCGTTTTTCATCAGAAAATTGATTTTTTGGACTTTAGAAAATGTATTCAAAATGTCATTTGGATTGTGCCTCATGTTGAATAACTACTTTTTATATCCTCAATGTGACCAAAATTGCCATTTTTACAGACTTTTTCTCCTACTCAGAAGCTTCTATTTCGACAATTTCAGGCATTAAAATGACCCTAAACACACTTATTTTAGTTCCAAGAGTTCTAATTCACATTCAATATTCATTTACAGTCAAAAAACTTAAACGTTAAAAAATTATAATTTCTGACCATTTGGAGAAAGTTCGACAGGTCACGGGTCATCGTTTTTCATCAGAAAATTGATTTTTTTGACTGTGTAAAAATTGATTCAAAATGTCATTTGGATTGTGCCTCATGTTGAATAACTACTTTTTACAGCCTCAATGTGACCAAAATTGCCATTTTTACAGACTTTTTCTCCTACTCAGAAGCTTCTATTTCGACCAATTTCAGGCATTAAAATGACCCTAAACACACTTATTTTAGTTCCCAGAGTTCTAATTCACATTCAATATTCATTTACAGTCAAAAAATGAAACATTAAACAATTTTAATTTCTGACCATTTGGAGACTGTTCGACAGGTCACGGGTCATCGTTTTTCATCAGAAAATTGATGTTTTGGACTGTAGAAAAATTTATTCAAAATGTCATTTGGATTGTGCCTCATGTTGAATAACTACTTTTTAAAGCCTCAATGTGACCAAAATTGACATTTTTACAGACTTTTTCACCTACTCAGAAGCTTCTATTTCGACCAATTTCAGGCATTAAAATGACTCTAAACACACTTATTTTAGTTCCAAGAGTTCTAATTCACATTCAATATTCATTTAGAGTCAAAAAATTAAAGATTCAAAAATTATAATTTCTGACCATTTGGAGACAGTTCGACAGGTCACGGGTCATCGTTTTTCATCAGAAAATTGATTTTTTGGACTGTAGAAAAATGTATTCAAAATGTCATTTGGATTGTGCATCATGTTGAATAACTACTTTTTATATCCTCAATGTGACCAAAATTGCCATTTTTACAGACTTTTTCTCCTACTCAGTAGCTTCTATTTCGACCAATTTCAGGCATTAAAATGACCCTAAACACACTTATTTTAGTTCCAAGAGTTCTAATTCACATTCAATATTCATTTACAGTCAAAAAATTAAACGTTAAAAAATTATAATTTCTGACCATTTGGAGAAAGTTCGACAGGTCACGGGTCATCGTTTTTCATCAGAAAATTGATGTTTTTGACTGTGTAAAAATTGATTCAAAATGTCATTTGGATTGTGCCTCATGTTGAATAACTACTTTTTACAGCCTCAATGTGACCAAAATTGCCATTTTTACAGACTTTTTCTCCTACTCAGAAGCTTCTATTTTGACCAATTTCAGGCATTAAAATGACTCTAAACACACTTATTTTAGTTCCAAGAGTTCTAATTCACATTCAATATTCATTTACAGTCAAAAAATTAAACATTAAAAAATTATAATTTCTGACCATTTGGAGACTGTTCGACAGGTCACGGGTCATCGTTTTTCATCAGAAAATTGATGTTTTGGACTGTAGAAAAATTTATTCAAAATGTCATTTGGATTGTGCCTCATGTTGAATAACTACTTTTTATATCCTCAATGTGACCAAAATTGCCATTTTTACAGACTTTTTCTCCTACTCAGAAGCTTCTATTTCGACCAATTTCAGGTATTACAATGACCCTAAACACACTTATTTTAGTTCCAAGAGTTCTAATTCACATTCAATATTCATTTACAGTCAAAAAATTAAACGTTAAAAAATTATAATTTCTGACCATTTGGAGAAAGTTCGACAGGTCACGGGTCATCGTTTTTCATCAGAAAATTGATTTTTTGGACTGTAGAAAAATTTATTCAAAATGTCATTTGGATTGTGCCTCATGTTGAATAACTAATTTTTATAGCCTCAATGTTACCAAAATTGCCATTTTTATAGACTTTTTCTCCTACTCAAAAGCTTCTATTTCGCCCAATTTCAGGCATTAAAATGACTATAAACACACTTATTTTAGTTCCAAGAGTTCTAATTCACATTCAATATTCATTTACAGTCAAAAAATTAAAGATTAAAAAATTATAATTTCTGACCATTTGGACACAGTTCGACAGGTCACGGGTCATCGTTTTTCATCAGAAAATTGATTTTTTGGACTGTAGAAAATGTATTCAAAATGTCATTTGGATTGTGCCTCATGTTGAATAACTACTTTTTATATCCTCAATGTGACCAAAATTGCCATTTTTACAGACTTTTTCTCCTACTCAGAAGCTTCTATTTCGACAATTTCAGGCATTAAAATGACCCTAAACACACTTATTTTAGTTCCAAGAGTTCTAATTCACATTCAATATTCATTTACAGTCAAAAAATTAAACGTTAAAAAATTATAATTTCTGACCATTTGGAGAAAGTTCGACAGGTCACGGGTCATCGTTTTTCATCAGAAAATTGATTTTTTTGACTGTGTAAAAATTGATTCAAAATGTCATTTGGATTGTGCCTCATGTTGAATAACTACTTTTTACAGCCTCAATGTGACCAAAATTGCCATTTTTACAGACTTTTTCTCCTACTCAGAAGCTTCTATTTCGACCAATTTCAGGCATTAAAATGACCCTAAACACACTTATTTTAGTTCCTAGAGTTCTAATTCACATTCAATATTCATTTACAGTCAAAAAATGAAACATTAAAAAATTATAATTTCTGACCATTTGGAGACTGTTCGACAGGTCACGGGTCATCGTTTTTCATCAGAAAATTGATTTTTTGGACTGTAGAAAAATGTATTCAAAATGTCATTTGGATTGTGCATCATGTTGAATAACTACTTTTTATATCCTCAATGTGACCAAAATTGCCATTTTTACAGACTTTTTCTCCTACTCAGTAGCTTCTATTTCGACCAATTTCAGGCATTAAAATGACCCTAAACACACTTATTTTAGTTCCAAGAGTTCTAATTCACATTCAATATTCATTTACAGTCAAAAAATTAAACTTTAAAAAATTATAATTTCTGACCTTTGGAGAAAGTTCGACAGGTCACGGGTCATCGTTTTTCATCAGAAAATTGATTTTTTTGACTGTGTAAAAATTGATTCAAAATGTCATTTGGATTGTGCCTCATGTTGAATAACTACTTTTTACAGCCTCAATGTGACCAAAATTGCCATTTTTACAGACTTTTTCTCCTACTCAGAAGCTTCTAATTCGACCAATTTCAGGCATTAAAATGACCCTAAACACACTTATTTTAGTTCCAAGAGTTCTAATTCACATTCAATATTCATTTACAGTCAAAAAATTAAACGTTAAAAAATTATAATTTCTGACCATTTGGAGAAAGTTCGACAGGTCACGGGTCATCGTTTTTCATCAGAAAATTGATGTTTTTGACTGTGTAAAAATTGATTCAAAATGTCATTTGGATTGTGCCTCATGTTGAATAACTACTTTTTACAGCGTCAATGTGACCAAAATTGCCATTTTTACACACTTTTTCTCCTACTCAGAAGCTTCTATTTTGACCAATTTCAGGCATTAAAATGACTCTAAACACACTTATTTTAGTTCCAAGAGTTCTAATTCACATTCAATATTCATTTACAGTCAAAAAATTAAACATTAAAAAATTATAATTTCTGACCATTTGGAGACTGTTCGACAGGTCACGGGTCATCGTTTTTCATCAGAAAATTGATGTTTTGGACTGTAGAAAAATTTATTCAAAATGTCATTTGGATTGTGCCTCATGTTGAATAACTACTTTTTATATCCTCAATGTGACCAAAATTGCCATTTTTACAGACTTTTTCTCCTACTCAGAAGCTTCTATTTCGACCAATTTCAGGTATTACAATGACCCTAAACACACTTATTTTAGTTCCAAGAGTTCTAATTCACATTCAATATTCATTTACAGTCAAAAAATTAAACGTTAAAAAATTATAATTTCTGACCATTTGGAGAAAGTTCGACAGGTCACGGGTCATCGTTTTTCATCAGAAAATTGATTTTTTGGACTGTAGAAAAATTTATTCAAAATGTCATTTGGATTGTGCCTCATGTTGAATAACTAATTTTTATAGCCTCAATGTTACCAAAATTGCCATTTTTATAGACTTTTTCTCCTACTCAAAAGCTTCTATTTCGCCCAATTTCAGGCATTAAAATGACTATAAACACACTTATTTTAGTTCCAAGAGTTCTAATTCACATTCAATATTCATTTACAGTCAAAAAATTAAACGTTAAAAAATTATAATTTCTGACCATTTGGAGAAAGTTCGACAGGTCACGGGTCATCGTTTTTCATCAGAAAATTGTTTTTTTTTGACTGTGTAAAAATTAATTCAAAATGTCATTTGGATTGTGCCTCATGTTGAATAACTACTTTTACAGCCTCAATGTGACCAAAATTGCCATTTTTACAGACTTTTTCTCCTTTTCAGAAGCTTCTATTTTGACCAATTTCAGGCATTAAAATGACTCTAAACACACTTATTTTAGTTCCAAGAGTTCTAATTCACATTCAATATTCATTTACAGTCAAAAAATGAAACATTAAAAAATTATAATTTTTGACCATTTGGAGACAGTTTGACAGGTCACGGGTCATCGTTTTTCATCAGAAAATTGATTTTTTGGACTGTAGAAAAATGTATTCAAAATGTCATTTGGATTGTGTCTCATGTTGACTAACTACTTTTTATATCCTCAATGTGACCAAAATTGCCATTTTTACAGACTTTTTCTCCTAATCAGAAGCTTCTATTTCGACCAATTTCAGGCATTAAAATGACCCTAAACACACTTATTTTAGTTCCAAGTGTTCTAATTCACATTCAATATTCATTTACAGTCAAAAAATTAAACGTTAAAAAATTATAATTTCTGACCATTTGGAGAAAGTTCGACAGGTCACGGGTCATCGTTTTTCATCAGAAAATTGATTTTTTTGACTGTGTAAAAATTGATTCAAAATGTCATTGGGATTGTGCCTCATGTTGAATAACTACTTTTTAAAGCGTCAATGTGACCAAAATTGCCATTTTTACAGACTTTTTCTCCTACTCAGAAGCTTCTATTTCGACCAATTTCAGGCATTAAAATGACCCTAAACACACTTATTTTAGTTCCTAGAGTTCTAATTCACATTCAATATTCATTTACAGTCAAAAAATGAAACATTAAACAATTATAATTTCTGACCATTTGGAGACTGTTCGACAGGTCACGGGTCATCGTTTTTCATCAGAAAATTGATGTTTTGGACTGTAGAAAAATTTATTCAAAATGTCATTTGGATTGTGCCTCATGTTGAATAACTACTTTTTAAAGCCTCAATGTGACCAAAATTGACATTTTTACAGACTTTTTCACCTACTCAGAAGCTTCTATTTCGACCAATTTCAGGCATTAAAATGACTCTAAACACACCTATTTTAGTTCCAAGAGTTCTAATTCACATTCAATATTCATTTAGAGTCAAAAAATTAAAGATTCAAAAATTATAATTTCTGACCATTTGGAGACTGTTCGACAGGTCACGGGTCATCGTTTTTCATCAGAAAATTGATTTTTTGGACTGTAGAAAAATGTATTCAAAATGTCATTTGGATTGTGCATCATGTTGAATAACTACTTTTTATATCCTCAATGTGACCAAAATTGCCATTTTTACAGACTTTTTCTCCTACTCAGTAGCTTCTATTTCGACCAATTTCAGGCATTAAAATGACCCTAAACACACTTATTTTAGTTCCAAGAGTTCTAATTCACATTCAATATTCATTTACAGTCAAAAAATTAAACGTTAAAAAATTATAATTTCTGACCATTTGGAGAAAGTTCGACAGGTCACGGGTCATCGTTTTTCATCAGAAAATTGATGTTTTTGACTGTGTAAAAATTGATTCAAAATGTCATTTGGATTGTGCCTCATGTTGAATAACTACTTTTTACAGCCTCAATGTGACCAAAATTGCCATTTTTACAGACTTTTTCTCCTACTCAGAAGCTTCTATTTTGACCAATTTCAGGCATTAAAATGACTCTAAACACACTTATTTTAGTTCCAAGAGTTCTAATTCACATTCAATATTCATTTACAGTCAAAAAATTAAACATTAAAAAATTATAATTTCTGACCATTTGGAGACTGTTCGACAGGTCACGGGTCATCGTTTTTCATCAGAAAATTGATGTTTTGGACTGTAGAAAAATTTATTCAAAATGTCATTTGGATTGTGCCTCATGTTGAATAACTACTTTTTATATCCTCAATGTGACCAAAATTGCCATTTTTACAGACTTTTTCTCCTACTCAGAAGCTTCTATTTCGACCAATTTCAGGTATTACAATGACCCTAAACACACTTATTTTAGTTCCAAGAGTTCTAATTCACATTCAATATTCATTTACAGTCAAAAAATTAAACGTTAAAAAATTATAATTTCTGACCATTTGGAGAAAGTTCGACAGGTCACGGGTCATCGTTTTTCATCAGAAAATTGATTTTTTGGACTGTAGAAAAATTTATTCAAAATGTCATTTGGATTGTGCCTCATGTTGAATAACTAATTTTTATAGCCTCAATGTTACCAAAATTGCCATTTTTATAGACTTTTTCTCCTACTCAAAAGCTTCTATTTCGCCCAATTTCAGGCATTAAAATGACTATAAACACACTTATTTTAGTTCCAAGAGTTCTAATTCACATTCAATATTCATTTACAGTCAAAAAATTAAAGATTAAAAAATTATAATTTCTGACCATTTGGACACAGTTCGACAGGTCACGGGTCATCGTTTTTCATCAGAAAATTGATTTTTTGGACTGTAGAAAATGTATTCAAAATGTCATTTGGATTGTGCCTCATGTTGAATAACTACTTTTTATATCCTCAATGTGACCAAAATTGCCATTTTTACAGACTTTTTCTCCTACTCAGAAGCTTCTATTTCGACAATTTCAGGCATTAAAATGACCCTAAACACACTTATTTTAGTTCCAAGAGTTCTAATTCACATTCAATATTCATTTACAGTCAAAAAATTAAACGTTAAAAAATTATAATTTCTGACCATTTGGAGAAAGTTCGACAGGTCACGGGTCATCGTTTTTCATCAGAAAATTGATTTTTTTGACTGTGTAAAAATTGATTCAAAATGTCATTTGGATTGTGCCTCATGTTGAATAACTACTTTTTACAGCCTCAATGTGACCAAAATTGCCATTTTTACAGACTTTTTCTCCTACTCAGAAGCTTCTATTTCGACCAATTTCAGGCATTAAAATGACCCTAAACACACTTATTTTAGTTCCTAGAGTTCTAATTCACATTCAATATTCATTTACAGTCAAAAAATGAAACATTAAAAAATTATAATTTCTGACCATTTGGAGACTGTTCGACAGGTCACGGGTCATCGTTTTTCATCAGAAAATTGATTTTTTGGACTGTAGAAAAATGTATTCAAAATGTCATTTGGATTGTGCATCATGTTGAATAACTACTTTTTATATCCTCAATGTGACCAAAATTGCCATTTTTACAGACTTTTTCTCCTACTCAGTAGCTTCTATTTCGACCAATTTCAGGCATTAAAATGACCCTAAACACACTTATTTTAGTTCCAAGAGTTCTAATTCACATTCAATATTCATTTACAGTCAAAAAATTAAACTTTAAAAAATTATAATTTCTGACCTTTGGAGAAAGTTCGACAGGTCACGGGTCATCGTTTTTCATCAGAAAATTGATTTTTTTGACTGTGTAAAAATTGATTCAAAATGTCATTTGGATTGTGCCTCATGTTGAATAACTACTTTTTACAGCCTCAATGTGACCAAAATTGCCATTTTTACAGACTTTTTCTCCTACTCAGAAGCTTCTATTTCGACCAATTTCAGGCATTAAAATGACCCTAAACACACTTATTTTAGTTCCAAGAGTTCTAATTCACATTCAATATTCATTTACAGTCAAAAAATTAAACGTTAAAAAATTATAATTTCTGACCATTTGGAGAAAGTTCGACAGGTCACGGGTCATCGTTTTTCATCAGAAAATTGATGTTTTTGACTGTGTAAAAATTGATTCAAAATGTCATTTGGATTGTGCCTCATGTTGAATAACTACTTTTTACAGCGTCAATGTGACCAAAATTGCCATTTTTACAGACTTTTTCTCCTACTCAGAAGCTTCTATTTTGACCAATTTCAGGCATTAAAATGACTCTAAACACACTTATTTTAGTTCCAAGAGTTCTAATTCACATTCAATATTCATTTACAGTCAAAAAATTAAACATTAAAAAATTATAATTTCTGACCATTTGGAGACTGTTCGACAGGTCACGGGTCATCGTTTTTCATCAGAAAATTGATGTTTTGGACTGTAGAAAAATTTATTCAAAATGTCATTTGGATTGTGCCTCATGTTGAATAACTACTTTTTATATCCTCAATGTGACCAAAATTGCCATTTTTACAGACTTTTTCTCCTACTCAGAAGCTTCTATTTCGACCAATTTCAGGTATTACAATGACCCTAAACACACTTATTTTAGTTCCAAGAGTTCTAATTCACATTCAATATTCATTTACAGTCAAAAAATTAAACGTTAAAAAATTATAATTTCTGACCATTTGGAGAAAGTTCGACAGGTCACGGGTCATCGTTTTTCATCAGAAAATTGATTTTTTGGACTGTAGAAAAATTTATTAAAAATGTCATTTGGATTGTGCCTCATGTTGAATAACTAATTTTTATAGCCTCAATGTTACCAAAATTGCCATTTTTACAGACTTTTTCTCCTACTCAGAAGCTTCTATTTCGACAATTTCAGGCATTAAAATGACCCTAAACACACTTATTTTAGTTCCAAGAGTTCTAATTCACATTCAATATTCATTTACAGTCAAAAAATTAAACGTTAAAAAATTATAATTTCTGACCATTTGGAGAAAGTTCGACAGGTCACGGGTCATCGTTTTTCATCAGAAAATTGATTTTTTTGACTGTGTAAAAATTGATTCAAAATGTCATTTGGATTGTGCCTCATGTTGAATAACTACTTTTTACAGCCTCAATGTGACCAAAATTGCCATTTTTACAGACTTTTTCTCCTACTCAGAAGCTTCTATTTCGACCAATTTCAGGCATTAAAATGACCCTAAACACACTTATTTTAGTTCCTAGAGTTCTAATTCACATTCAATATTCATTTACAGTCAAAAAATGAAACATTAAAAAATTATAATTTCTGACCATTTGGAGACTGTTCGACAGGTCACGGGTCATCGTTTTTCATCAGAAAATTGATTTTTTGGACTGTAGAAAAATGTATTCAAAATGTCATTTGGATTGTGCATCATGTTGAATAACTACTTTTTATATCCTCAATGTGACCAAAATTGCCATTTTTACAGACTTTTTCTCCTACTCAGTAGCTTCTATTTCGACCAATTTCAGGCATTAAAATGACCCTAAACACACTTATTTTAGTTCCAAGAGTTCTAATTCACATTCAATATTCATTTACAGTCAAAAAATTAAACTTTAAAAAATTATAATTTCTGACCATTTGGAGACAGTTTGACAGGTCACGGGTCATCGTTTTTCATCAGAAAATTGATTTTTTGGACTGTAGAAAAATGTATTCAAAATGTCATTTGGATTGTGTCTCATGTTGACTAACTACTTTTTATATCCTCAATGTGACCAAAATTGCCATTTTTACAGACTTTTTCTCCTACTCAGAAGCTTTTATTTCGACCAATTTCAGGCATTAAAATGACCCTAAACACACTTATTTTAGTTCCAAGTGTTCTAATTCACATTCAATATTCATTTACAGTCAAAAAATTAAACGTTAAAAATTATAATTTCTGACCATTTGGAGAAAGTTCGACAGGTCACGGGTCATCGTTTTTCATCAGAAAATTGATTTTTTTGACTGTGTAAAAATTGATTCAAAATGTCATTTGGATTGTGCCTCATGTTGAATAACTACTTTTTATAGCGTCAATGTGACCAAAATTGCCATTTTTACATTTTTCACCTACTCAGAAGCTGCTATTTCGACCAATTTCAGGCATTAAAATGACCCTAAACACACTTATTTTAGTTCCAAGAGTTCTAATTCACATTCAATATTCATTTACAGTTAAAAAATTAAACATTAAAAAATTATATTTTCTGACCATTTGGAGACTCACGGGTCATCGTTTTTCATCAGAAAATTGATGTTTTGGACTGTAGAAAAATGTATTTAAAATGTCATTTGGATTGTGCCTCATGTTTAATAACTACTTTTTAAAGCCTCAATGTGACCAAAATTGACATTTTTACAGACTTTTTCACCTACTCAGAAACTTCTATTTCGACCAATTTCAGGCATTAAAATGACTCTAAACACACTTATTTTAGTTCCAAGAGTTCTGATTCACATTCAATATTCATTTACAGTCAAAAAATTAAACATTAAAAATTATAATTTCTGACCATTTGGAGACAGTTCGACAGGTCACGGGTCATCGTTTTTCACCAGAAAATTGATTTTTTGGACTGTAGAAAAATGTATTCAAAATGTCATTTGGATTGTGCATCATGTTGAATAACTACTTTTTATATCCTCAATGTGACCAAAATTGCCATTTTTACAGACTTTTTCTCCTACTCAGTAGCTTCTATTTCGACCAATTTCAGGCATTAAAATGACCCTAAACACACTTATTTTAGTTCCAAGAGTTCTAATTCACATTCAATATTCATTTACAGTCAAAAAATTAAACGTTAAAAAATTATAATTTCTGACCATTTGGAGAAAGTTCGACAGGTCACGGGTCATCGTTTTTCATCAGAAAATTGATTTTTTTGACTGTGTAAAAATTGATTCAAAATGTCATTGGGATTGTGCCTCATGTTGAATAACTACTTTTTAAAGCGTCAATGTGACCAAAATTGCCATTTTTACAGACTTTTTCTCCTACTCAGAAGCTTCTATTTCGACCAATTTCAGGCATTAAAATGACCCTAAACACACTTATTTTAGTTCCTAGAGTTCTAATTCACATTCAATATTCATTTACAGTCAAAAAATGAAACATTAAACAATTATAATTTCTGACCATTTGGAGACTGTTCGACAGGTCACGGGTCATCGTTTTTCATCAGAAAATTGATGTTTTGGACTGTAGAAAAATTTATTCAAAATGTCATTTGGATTGTGCCTCATGTTGAATAACTACTTTTTAAAGCCTCAATGTGACCAAAATTGACATTTTTACAGACTTTTTCACCTACTCAGAAGCTTCTATTTCGACCAATTTCAGGCATTAAAATGACTCTAAACACACTTATTTTAGTTCCAAGAGTTCTAATTCACATTCAATATTCATTTAGAGTCAAAAAATTAAAGATTCAAAAATTATAATTTCTGACCATTTGGAGACAGTTCGACAGGTCACGGGTCATCGTTTTTCATCAGAAAATTGATTTTTTGGACTGTAGAAAAATGTATTCAAAATGTCATTTGGATTGTGCATCATGTTGAATAACTACTTTTTATATCCTCAATGTGACCAAAATTGCCATTTTTACAGACTTTTTCTCCTACTCAGTAGCTTCTATTTCGACCAATTTCAGGCATTAAAATGACCCTAAACACACTTATTTTAGTTCCAAGAGTTCTAATTCACATTCAATATTCATTTACAGTCAAAAAATTAAACGTTAAAAAATTATAATTTCTGACCATTTGGAGAAAGTTCGACAGGTCACGGGTCATCGTTTTTCATCAGAAAATTGATGTTTTTGACTGTGTAAAAATTGATTCAAAATGTCATTTGGATTGTGCCTCATGTTGAATAACTACTTTTTACAGCCTCAATGTGACCAAAATTGCCATTTTTACAGACTTTTTCTCCTACTCAGAAGCTTCTATTTTGACCAATTTCAGGCATTAAAATGACTCTAAACACACTTATTTTAGTTCCAAGAGTTCTAATTCACATTCAATATTCATTTACAGTCAAAAAATTAAACATTAAAAAATTATAATTTCTGACCATTTGGAGACTGTTCGACAGGTCACGGGTCATCGTTTTTCATCAGAAAATTGATGTTTTGGACTGTAGAAAAATTTATTCAAAATGTCATTTGGATTGTGCCTCATGTTGAATAACTACTTTTTATATCCTCAATGTGACCAAAATTGCCATTTTTACAGACTTTTTCTCCTACTCAGAAGCTTCTATTTCGACCAATTTCAGGTATTACAATGACCCTAAACACACTTATTTTAGTTCCAAGAGTTCTAATTCACATTCAATATTCATTTACAGTCAAAAAATTAAACGTTAAAAAATTATAATTTCTGACCATTTGGAGAAAGTTCGACAGGTCACGGGTCATCGTTTTTCATCAGAAAATTGATTTTTTGGACTGTAGAAAAATTTATTCAAAATGTCATTTGGATTGTGCCTCATGTTGAATAACTAATTTTTATAGCCTCAATGTTACCAAAATTGCCATTTTTATAGACTTTTTCTCCTACTCAAAAGCTTCTATTTCGCCCAATTTCAGGCATTAAAATGACTATAAACACACTTATTTTAGTTCCAAGAGTTCTAATTCACATTCAATATTCATTTACAGTCAAAAAATTAAAGATTAAAAAATTATAATTTCTGACCATTTGGACACAGTTCGACAGGTCACGGGTCATCGTTTTTCATCAGAAAATTGATTTTTTGGACTGTAGAAAATGTATTCAAAATGTCATTTGGATTGTGCCTCATGTTGAATAACTACTTTTTATATCCTCAATGTGACCAAAATTGCCATTTTTACAGACTTTTTCTCCTACTCAGAAGCTTCTATTTCGACAATTTCAGGCATTAAAATGACCCTAAACACACTTATTTTAGTTCCAAGAGTTCTAATTCACATTCAATATTCATTTACAGTCAAAAAATTAAACGTTAAAAAATTATAATTTCTGACCATTTGGAGAAAGTTCGACAGGTCACGGGTCATCGTTTTTCATCAGAAAATTGATTTTTTTGACTGTGTAAAAATTGATTCAAAATGTCATTTGGATTGTGCCTCATGTTGAATAACTACTTTTTACAGCCTCAATGTGACCAAAATTGCCATTTTTACAGACTTTTTCTCCTACTCAGAAGCTTCTATTTCGACCAATTTCAGGCATTAAAATGACCCTAAACACACTTATTTTAGTTCCTAGAGTTCTAATTCACATTCAATATTCATTTACAGTCAAAAAATGAAACATTAAAAAATTATAATTTCTGACCATTTGGAGACTGTTCGACAGGTCACGGGTCATCGTTTTTCATCAGAAAATTGATTTTTTGGACTGTAGAAAAATGTATTCAAAATGTCATTTGGATTGTGCATCATGTTGAATAACTACTTTTTATATCCTCAATGTGACCAAAATTGCCATTTTTACAGACTTTTTCTCCTACTCAGTAGCTTCTATTTCGACCAATTTCAGGCATTAAAATGACCCTAAACACACTTATTTTAGTTCCAAGAGTTCTAATTCACATTCAATATTCATTTACAGTCAAAAAATTAAACTTTAAAAAATTATAATTTCTGACCTTTGGAGAAAGTTCGACAGGTCACGGGTCATCGTTTTTCATCAGAAAATTGATTTTTTTGACTGTGTAAAAATTGATTCAAAATGTCATTTGGATTGTGCCTCATGTTGAATAACTACTTTTTACAGCCTCAATGTGACCAAAATTGCCATTTTTACAGACTTTTTCTCCTACTCAGAAGCTTCTATTTCGACCAATTTCAGGCATTAAAATGACCCTAAACACACTTATTTTAGTTCCAAGAGTTCTAATTCACATTCAATATTCATTTACAGTCAAAAAATTAAACGTTAAAAAATTATAATTTCTGACCATTTGGAGAAAGTTCGACAGGTCACGGGTCATCGTTTTTCATCAGAAAATTGATTTTTTGGACTGTAGAAAAATTTATTCAAAATGTCATTTGGATTGTGCCTCATGTTGAATAACTAATTTTTATAGCCTCAATGTTACCAAAATTGCCATTTTTATAGACTTTTTCTCCTACTCAAAAGCTTCTATTTCGCCCAATTTCAGGCATTAAAATGACTATAAACACACTTATTTTAGTTCCAAGAGTTCTAATTCACATTCAATATTCATTTACAGTCAAAAAATTAAAGATTAAAAAATTATAATTTCTGACCATTTGGACACAGTTCGACAGGTCACGGGTCATCGTTTTTCATCAGAAAATTGATTTTTTGGACTGTAGAAAATGTATTCCAAATATCATTTGGATTGTGCCTCATGTTGAATAACTACTTTTTATATCCTCAATGTGACCAAAATTGCCATTTTTACAGACTTTTTCTCCTACTCAGAAGCTTCTATTTCGACAATTTCAGGCATTAAAATGACCCTAAACACACTTATTTTAGTTCCAAGAGTTCTAATTCACATTCAATATTCATTTACAGTCAAAAAATTAAACGTTAAAAAATTATAATTTCTGACCATTTGGAGAAAGTTCGACAGGTCACGGGTCCTCGTTTTTCATCAGAAAATTGATTTTTTTGACTGTGTAAAAATTGATTCAAAATGTCATTTGGATTGTGCCTCATGTTGAATAACTACTTTTTACAGCCTCAATGTGACCAAAATTGCCATTTTTACAGACTTTTTCTCCTACTCAGAAGCTTCTATTTCGACCAATTTCAGGCATTAAAATGACCCTAAACACACTTATTTTAGTTCCTAGAGTTCTAATTCACATTCAATATTCATTTACAGTCAAAAAATGAAACATTAAAAAATTATAATTTCTGACCATTTGGAGACTGTTCGACAGGTCACGGGTCATCGTTTTTCATCAGAAAATTGATTTTTTGGACTGTAGAAAAATGTATTCAAAATGTCATTTGGATTGTGCATCATGTTGAATAACTACTTTTTATATCCTCAATGTGACCAAAATTGCCATTTTTACAGACTTTTTCTCCTACTCAGTAGCTTCTATTTCGACCAATTTCAGGCATTAAAATGACCCTAAACACACTTATTTTAGTTCCAAGAGTTCTAATTCACATTCAATATTCATTTACAGTCAAAAAATTAAACTTTAAAAAATTATAATTTCTGACCTTTGGAGAAAGTTCGACAGGTCACGGGTCATCGTTTTTCATCAGAAAATTGATTTTTTTGACTGTGTAAAAATTGATTCAAAATGTCATTTGGATTGTGCCTCATGTTGAATAACTACTTTTTACAGCCTCAATGTGACCAAAATTGCCATTTTTACAGACTTTTTCTCCTACTCAGAAGCTTCTATTTCGACCAATTTCAGGCATTAAAATGACCCTAAACACACTTATTTTAGTTCCAAGAGTTCTAATTCACATTCAATATTCATTTACAGTCAAAAAATTAAACGTTAAAAAATTATAATTTCTGACCATTTGGAGAAAGTTCGACAGGTCACGGGTCATCGTTTTTCATCAGAAAATTGATGTTTTTGACTGTGTAAAAATTGATTCAAAATGTCATTTGGATTGTGCCTCATGTTGAATAACTACTTTTTACAGCGTCAATGTGACCAAAATTGCCATTTTTACAGACTTTTTCTCCTACTCAGAAGCTTCTATTTTGACCAATTTCAGGCATTAAAATGACTCTAAACACACTTATTTTAGTTCCAAGAGTTCTAATTCACATTCAATATTCATTTACAGTCAAAAAATTAAACATTAAAAAATTATAATTTCTGACCATTTGGAGACTGTTCGACAGGTCACGGGTCATCGTTTTTCATCAGAAAATTGATGTTTTGGACTGTAGAAAAATTTATTCAAAATGTCATTTGGATTGTGCCTCATGTTGAATAACTACTTTTTATATCCTCAATGTGACCAAAATTGCCATTTTTACAGACTTTTTCTCCTACTCAGAAGCTTCTATTTCGACCAATTTCAGGTATTACAATGACCCTAAACACACTTATTTTAGTTCCAAGAGTTCTAATTCACATTCAATATTCATTTACAGTCAAAAAATTAAACGTTAAAAAATTATAATTTCTGACCATTTGGAGAAAGTTCGACAGGTCACGGGTCATCGTTTTTCATCAGAAAATTGATTTTTTGGACTGTAGAAAAATTTATTCAAAATGTCATTTGGATTGTGCCTCATGTTGAATAACTAATTTTTATAGCCTCAATGTTACCAAAATTGCCATTTTTATAGACTTTTTCTCCTACTCAAAAGCTTCTATTTCGCCCAATTTCAGGCATTAAAATGACTATAAACACACTTATTTTAGTTCCAAGAGTTCTAATTCACATTCAATATTCATTTACAGTCAAAAAATTAAAGATTAAAAAATTATAATTTCTGACCATTTGGACACAGTTCGACAGGTCACGGGTCATCGTTTTTCATCAGAAAATTGATTTTTTGGACTGTAGAAAATGTATTCAAAATGTCATTTGGATTGTGCCTCATGTTGAATAACTACTTTTTATATCCTCAATGTGACCAAAATTGCCATTTTTACAGACTTTTTCTCCTACTCAGAAGCTTCTATTTCGACAATTTCAGGCATTAAAATGACCCTAAACACACTTATTTTAGTTCCAAGAGTTCTAATTCACATTCAATATTCATTTACAGTCAAAAAATTAAACGTTAAAAAATTATAATTTCTGACCATTTGGAGAAAGTTCGACAGGTCACGGGTCATCGTTTTTCATCAGAAAATTGATTTTTTTGACTGTGTAAAAATTGATTCAAAATGTCATTTGGATTGTGCCTCATGTTGAATAACTACTTTTTACAGCCTCAATGTGACCAAAATTGCCATTTTTACAGACTTTTTCTCCTACTCAGAAGCTTCTATTTCGACCAATTTCAGGCATTAAAATGACCCTAAACACACTTATTTTAGTTCCTAGAGTTCTAATTCACATTCAATATTCATTTACAGTCAAAAAATGAAACATTAAAAAATTATAATTTCTGACCATTTGGAGACTGTTCGACAGGTCACGGGTCATCGTTTTTCATCAGAAAATTGATTTTTTGGACTGTAGAAAAATGTATTCAAAATGTCATTTGGATTGTGCATCATGTTGAATAACTACTTTTTATATCCTCAATGTGACCAAAATTGCCATTTTTACAGACTTTTTCTCCTACTCAGTAGCTTCTATTTCGACCAATTTCAGGCATTAAAATGACCCTAAACACACTTATTTTAGTTCCAAGAGTTCTAATTCACATTCAATATTCATTTACAGTCAAAAAATTAAACTTTAAAAAATTATAATTTCTGACCATTTGGAGACAGTTTGACAGGTCACGGGTCATCGTTTTTCATCAGAAAATTGATTTTTTGGACTGTAGAAAAATGTATTCAAAATGTCATTTGGATTGTGTCTCATGTTGACTAACTACTTTTTATATCCTCAATGTGACCAAAATTGCCATTTTTACAGACTTTTTCTCCTACTCAGAAGCTTTTATTTCGACCAATTTCAGGCATTAAAATGACCCTAAACACACTTATTTTAGTTCCAAGTGTTCTAATTCACATTCAATATTCATTTACAGTCAAAAAATTAAACGTTAAAAATTATAATTTCTGACCATTTGGAGAAAGTTCGACAGGTCACGGGTCATCGTTTTTCATCAGAAAATTGATTTTTTTGACTGTGTAAAAATTGATTCAAAATGTCATTTGGATTGTGCCTCATGTTGAATAACTACTTTTTATAGCGTCAATGTGACCAAAATTGCCATTTTTACATTTTTCACCTACTCAGAAGCTGCTATTTCGACCAATTTCAGGCATTAAAATGACCCTAAACACACTTATTTTAGTTCCAAGAGTTCTAATTCACATTCAATATTCATTTACAGTTAAAAAATTAAACATTAAAAAATTATATTTTCTGACCATTTGGAGACTCACGGGTCATCGTTTTTCATCAGAAAATTGATGTTTTGGACTGTAGAAAAATGTATTTAAAATGTCATTTGGATTGTGCCTCATGTTTAATAACTACTTTTTAAAGCCTCAATGTGACCAAAATTGACATTTTTACAGACTTTTTCACCTACTCAGAAACTTCTATTTCGACCAATTTCAGGCATTAAAATGACTCTAAACACACTTATTTTAGTTCCAAGAGTTCTGATTCACATTCAATATTCATTTACAGTCAAAAAATTAAACATTAAAAATTATAATTTCTGACCATTTGGAGACAGTTCGACAGGTCACGGGTCATCGTTTTTCACCAGAAAATTGATTTTTTGGACTGTAGAAAAATGTATTCAAAATGTCATTTGGATTGTGCATCATGTTGAATAACTACTTTTTATATCCTCAATGTGACCAAAATTGCCATTTTTACAGACTTTTTCTCCTACTCAGTAGCTTCTATTTCGACCAATTTCAGGCATTAAAATGACCCTAAACACACTTATTTTAGTTCCAAGAGTTCTAATTCACATTCAATATTCATTTACAGTCAAAAAATTAAACGTTAAAAAATTATAATTTCTGACCATTTGGAGAAAGTTCGACAGGTCACGGGTCATCGTTTTTCATCAGAAAATTGTTTTTTTTTGACTGTGTAAAAATTAATTCAAAATGTCATTTGGATTGTGCCTCATGTTGAATAACTACTTTTACAGCCTCAATGTGACCAAAATTGCCATTTTTACAGACTTTTTCTCCTTTTCAGAAGCTTCTATTTTGACCAATTTCAGGCATTAAAATGACTCTAAACACACTTATTTTAGTTCCAAGAGTTCTAATTCACATTCAATATTCATTTACAGTCAAAAAATGAAACATTAAAAAATTATAATTTTTGACCATTTGGAGACAGTTTGACAGGTCACGGGTCATCGTTTTTCATCAGAAAATTGATTTTTTGGACTGTAGAAAAATGTATTCAAAATGTCATTTGGATTGTGTCTCATGTTGACTAACTACTTTTTATATCCTCAATGTGACCAAAATTGCCATTTTTACAGACTTTTTCTCCTAATCAGAAGCTTCTATTTCGACCAATTTCAGGCATTAAAATGACCCTAAACACACTTATTTTAGTTCCAAGTGTTCTAATTCACATTCAATATTCATTTACAGTCAAAAAATTAAACGTTAAAAAATTATAATTTCTGACCATTTGGAGAAAGTTCGACAGGTCACGGGTCATCGTTTTTCATCAGAAAATTGATTTTTTTGACTGTGTAAAAATTGATTCAAAATGTCATTGGGATTGTGCCTCATGTTGAATAACTACTTTTTAAAGCGTCAATGTGACCAAAATTGACATTTTTACAGACTTTTTCACCTACTCAGAAGCTTCTATTTCGACCAATTTCAGGCATTAAAATGACTCTAAACACACTTATTTTAGTTCCAAGAGTTCTAATTCACATTCAATATTCATTTACAGTCAAAAAATTAAAGATTAAAAAATTATAATTTCTGACCATTTGGAGACAGTTCGACAGGTCACGGGTCATCGTTTTTCATCAGAAAATTGATTTTTTGGACTGTAGAAAAATGTATTCAAAATGTCATTTGGATTGTGCATCATGTTGAATAACTACTTTTTATATCCTCAATGTGACCAAAATTGCCATTTTTACAGACTTTTTCTCCTACTCAGAAGCTTCTATTTCGACCAATTTCAGGCATTAAAATGACCCTAAACACACTTATTTTAGTTCCAAGAGTTCTAATTCACATTCAATATTCATTTACAGTCAAAAAATTAAACGTTAAAAAATTATAATTTCTGACCATTTGGAGAAAGTTCGACAGGTCACGGGTCATCGTTTTTCATCAGAAAATTGATTTTTTTGACTGTGTAAAAATTGATTCAAAATGTCATTTGGATTGTGCCTCATGTTGAATAACTACTTTTTACAGCCTCAATGTGACCAAAATTGCCATTTTTACAGACTTTTTCTCCTACTCAGAAGCTTCTATTATGACCAATTTCAGGCATTAAAATGACTCTAAACACACTTATTTTAGTTCCAAGAGTTCTAATTCACATTCAATATTCATTTACAGTCAAAAAATTAAAGATTAAAAAATTATAATTTCTGACCATTTGGAGACAGTTCGACAGGTCACGGGTCATCGTTTTTCATCAGAAAATTGATTTTTTGGACTGTAGAAAAATGTATTCAAAATGTCATTTGGATTGTGCCTCATGTTTAATAACTACTTTTTATATCCTCAATGTGACCAAAATTGCCATTTTTACAGACTTTTTCTCCTACTCAGAAGCTTCTATTTCGACCAATTTCAGGCATTACAATGACCCTAAACACACTTATTTTAGTTCCAAGAGTTCTAATTCACATTCAATATTCATTTACAGTCAAAAAATTAAACGTTAAAAAATTATAATTTCTGACCATTTGGAGAAAGTTCGACAGGTCACGGGTCATCGTTTTTCATCAGAAAATTGATTTTTTGGACTGTAGAAAAATTTATTCAAAATGTCATTTGGATTGTGCCTCATGTTGAATAACTAATTTTTATAGCCTCAATGTTACCAAAATTGCCATTTTTATAGACTTTTTCTCCTACTCAAAAGCTTCTATTTCGACCAATTTCAGGCATTAAAATGACTATAAACACACTTATTTTAGTTCCAAGAGTTCTAATTCACAGTCAATATTCATTTACAGTCAAAAAATTAAAGATTAAAAAATTATAATTTCTGACCATTTGGACACAGTTCGACAGGTCACGGGTCATCGTTTTTCATCAGAAAATAGATTTTTTGGACTTTAGAAAATGTATTCAAAATGTCATTTGGATTGTGCCTCATGTTGAATAACTACTTTTTATATCCTCAATGTGACCAAAATTGCCATTTTTACAGACTTTTTCTCCTACTCAGAAGCTTCTATTTCGACAATTTCAGGCATTAAAATGACCCTAAACACACTTATTTTAGTTCCAAGAGTTCTAATTCACATTCAATATTCATTTACAGTCAAAAAATTAAACGTTAAAAAATTATAATTTCTGACCATTTGGAGAAAGTTCGACAGGTCACGGGTCATCGTTTTTCATCAGAAAATTGATTTTTTTGGACTGTAGAAAAATGTATTCAAAATGTCATTTGGATTGTGCCTCATGTTGAATAACTACTTTTTACAGCCTCAATGTGACCAAAATTGCCATTTTTACAGACTTTTTCTCCTACTCAGAAGCTTCTATTTTGACCAATTTCAGGCATTAAAATGACTCTAAACACACTTATTTTAGTTCCAAGAGTTCTAATTCACATTCAATATTCATTTACAGTCAAAAAATTAAACATTAAAAAATTATAATTTCTGACCATTTGGAGACTGTTCGACAGGTCACGGGTCATCGTTTTTCATCAGAAAATTGATGTTTTGGACTGTAGAAAAATTTATTCAAAATGTCATTTGGATTGTGCCTCATGTTGAATAACTACTTTTTATATCCTCAATGTGACCAAAATTGCCATTTTTACAGTCTTTTTCTCCTACTCAGAAGCTTCTATTTCGACCAATTTCAGGTATTACAATGACCCTAAACACACTTATTTTAGTTCCAAGAGTTCTAATTCACATTCAATATTCATTTACAGTCAAAAAATTAAACGTTAAAAAATTACAATTTCTGACCATTTGGAGAAAGTTCGACAGGTCACGGGTCATCGTTTTTCATCAGAAAATTGATTTTTTGGACTGTAGAAAATGTATTCAAAATGTCATTTGGATTGTGCCTCATGTTGAATAACTACTTTTTATATCCTCAATGTGACCAAAATTGCCATTTTTACAGACTTTTTCTCCTACTCAGAAGCTTCTATTTCGACAATTTCAGGCATTAAAATGACCCTAAACACACTTATTTTAGTTCCAAGAGTTCTAATTCACATTCAATATTCATTTACAGTCAAAAAATTAAACGTTAAAAAATTATAATTTCTGACCATTTGGAGAAAGTTCGACAGGTCATCGTTTTTCATCAGAAAATTGATTTTTTTGACTGTGTAAAAATTGATTCAAAATGTCATTTGGATTGTGCCTCATGTTGAATAACTACTTTTTACAGCCTCAATGTGACCAAAATTGCCATTTTTACAGACTTTTTCTCCTACTCAGAAGCTTCTATTTCGACCAATTTCAGGCATTAAAATGACCCTAAACACACTTATTTTAGTTCCTAGAGTTCTAATTCACATTCAATATTCATTTACAGTCAAAAAATGAAACATTAAAAAATTATAATTTCTGACCATTTGGAGACTGTTCGACAGGTCACGGGTCATCGTTTTTCATCAGAAAATTGATTTTTTGGACTGTAGAAAAATGTATTCAAAATGTCATTTGGATTGGGCATCATGTTGAATAACTACTTTTTATATCCTCAATGTGACCAAAATTGCCATTTTTACAGACTTTTTCTCCTACTCAGTAGCTTCTATTTCGACCAATTTCAGGCATTAAAATGACCCTAAACACACTTATTTTAGTTCCAAGAGTTCTAATTCACATTCAATATTCATTTACAGTCAAAAAATTAAACTTTAAAAAATTATAATTTCTGACCTTTGGAGAAAGTTCGACAGGTCACGGGTCATCGTTTTTCATCAGAAAATTGATTTTTTTGACTGTGTAAAAATTGATTCAAAATGTCATTTGGATTGTGCCTCATGTTGAATAACTAGTTTTTACAGCCTCAATGTGACCAAAATTGCCATTTTTACAGATTTTTTCACCTACTCAGAAGCTTCTATTTTGACCAATTTCAGGCATTAAAATCACTCTAAACACACTTATTTTAGTTCCAAGAGTTCTAATTCACATTCAATATTCATTTACAGTCAAAAAATGAAACATTAAAAAATTATAATTTCTGACCATTTGGAGACAGTTTGACAGGTCACGGGTCATCGTTTTTCATCAGAAAATTGATTTTTTGGACTGTAGAAAAATGTATTCAAAATGTCATTTGGATTGTGTCTCATGTTGACTAACTACTTTTTATATCCTCAATGTGACCAAAATTGCCATTTTTACAGACTTTTTCTCCTACTCAGAAGCTTTTATTTCGACCAATTTCAGGCATTAAAATGACCCTAAACACACTTATTTTAGTTCCAAGTGTTCTAATTCACATTCAATATTCATTTACAGTCAAAAAATTAAACGTTAAAAATTATAATTTCTGACCATTTGGAGAAAGTTCGACAGGTCACGGGTCATCGTTTTTCATCAGAAAAATGATTTTTTTGACTGTGTAAAAATTGATTCAAAATGTCATTTGGATTGTGCCTCATGTTGAATAACTACTTTTTATAGCGTCAATGTGACCAAAATTGCCATTTTTACATTTTTCACCTACTCAGAAGCTGCTATTTCGACCAATTTCAGGCATTAAAATGACCCTAAACACACTTATTTTAGTTCCAAGAGTTCTAATTCACATTCAATATTCATTTACAGTCAAAAAATTAAACGTTAAAAAATTATAATTTCTGACCATTTGGAGAAAGTTCGACAGGTCACGGGTCATCGTTTTTCATCAGAAAATTGATTTTTTTGACTCTGTAAAAATTGATTCAAAATGTCATTTGGATTGTGCCTCATGTTGAATAACTACTTTTTACAGCCTCAATGTGACCAAAATTGCCATTTTTACAGACTTTTTCTCCTACTCAGAAGCTTCTATTTCGACCAATTTCAGGCATTAAAATGACCCTAAACACACTTATTTTAGTTCCTAGAGTTCTAATTCACATTCAATATTCATTTACAGTCAAAAAATGAAACATTAAAAAATTATAATTTCTGACCATTTGGAGACTGTTCGACAGGTCACGGGTCATCGTTTTTCATCAGAAAATTGATGTTTTGGACTGTAGAAAAATTTATTCAAAATGTCATTTGGATTGTGCCTCATGTTGAATAACTACTTTTTAAAGCCTCAATGTGACCAAAATTGACATTTTACAGACTTTTTCACCTACTCAGAAGCTTCTATTTCGACCAATTTCAGGCATTAAAATGACTCTAAACACACTTATTTTAGTTCCAAGAGTTCTAATTCACATTCAATATTCATTTAGAGTCAAAAAATTAAAGATTCAAAAATTATAATTTCTGACCATTTGGAGACAGTTCGACAGGTCACGGGTCATCGTTTTTCATCAGAAAATTGATTTTTTGGACTGTAGAAAAATGTATTCAAAATGTCATTTGGATTGTGCCTCATGTTGAATAACTACTTTTTACAGCCTCAATGTGACCAAAATTGCCATTTTTACAGACTTTTTCTCCTACTCAGAAGCTTCTATTTTGACCAATTTCAGGCATTAAAATGACTCTAAACACACTTATTTTAGTTCCAAGAGTTCTAATTCACATTCAATATTCATTTACAGTCAAAAAATTAAACATTAAAAAATTATAATTTCTGACCATTTGGAGACTGTTCGACAGGTCACGGGTCATCGTTTTTCATCAGAAAATTGATGTTTTGGACTGTAGAAAAATTTATTCAAAATGTCATTTGGATTGTGCCTCATGTTGAATAACTACTTTTTATATCCTCAATGTGACCAAAATTGCCATTTTTACAGTCTTTTTCTCCTACTCAGAAGCTTCTATTTCGACCAATTTCAGGTATTACAATGACCCTAAACACACTTATTTTAGTTCCAAGAGTTCTAATTCACATTCAATATTCATTTACAGTCAAAAAATTAAACGTTAAAAAATTACAATTTCTGACCATTTGGAGAAAGTTCGACAGGTCACGGGTCATCGTTTTTCATCAGAAAATTGATTTTTTGGACTGTAGAAAATGTATTCAAAATGTCATTTGGATTGTGCCTCATGTTGAATAACTACTTTTTATATCCTCAATGTGACCAAAATTGCCATTTTTACAGACTTTTTCTCCTACTCAGAAGCTTCTATTTCGACAATTTCAGGCATTAAAATGACCCTAAACACACTTATTTTAGTTCCAAGAGTTCTAATTCACATTCAATATTCATTTACAGTCAAAAAATTAAACGTTAAAAAATTATAATTTCTGACCATTTGGAGAAAGTTCGACAGGTCACGGGTCATCGTTTTTCATCAGAAAATTGATTTTTTTGACTGTGTAAAAATTGATTCAAAATGTCATTTGGATTGTGCCTCATGTTGAATAACTACTTTTTACAGCCTCAATGTGACCAAAATTGCCATTTTTACAGACTTTTTCTCCTACTCAGAAGCTTCTATTTCGACCAATTTCAGGCATTAAAATGACCCTAAACACACTTATTTTAGTTCCTAGAGTTCTAATTCACATTCAATATTCATTTACAGTCAAAAAATGAAACATTAAAAAATTATAATTTCTGACCATTTGGAGAAAGTTCGACAGGTCACGGGTCATCGTTTTTCATCAGAAAATTGACTTTTTTTGACTGTGTGAAAATTGATTCAAAATGTCATTTGGATATTGCCTCATGTTGAATAACTACTTTTTACAGCCTCAATGTGACCAAAATTGCAATTTTTACAGACTTTTTCTCCTACTCAGAAGCTTCTATTTTGACCAATTTCAGGCATTAAAATGACTCTAAACACACTTATTTTAGTTCCAAGAGTTCTAATTCACATTCAATATTCATTTACAGTCAAAAAATTAAACATTAAAAAATTATATTTTCTGACCATTAGGAGACTGTTCAACAGGTCACGGGTCATCGTTATTCATCAGAAAATTGTTGTTTTGGACTGTAGAAAAATTTATTCAAAATGTCATTTGGATTGTGCCTCATGTTGAATAACTACTTTTTAAAGCCTCAATGTGACCAAAATTGACATTTTTACAGACTTTTTCACCTACTCAGAAACTTCTATTTCGACCAATTTCAGGCATTAAAATGACTCTAAACACACTTATTTTAGTTCCAAGAGTTCTAATTCACATTCAATATTCATTTACAGTCAAAATGATTAAAGATTAAAAAATTATAATTTCTGACCATTTGGAGACAGTTCGACAGGTCACGGGTCATCGTTTTTCATCAGAAAATTGATTTTTTGGACTGTAGAAAAATGTATTCAAAATGTCATTTGGATTGTGCATCATGTTGAATAACTAATTTTTATAGCCTCAATGTGACCAAAATTGCAATTTTTACAGACTTTTTCTCCTACTCAGTAGCTTCTATTTCGACCAATTTCAGGCATTAAAATGACCCTAAACACACTTATTATAGTTCCAAGAGTTCTAATTCACATTCAATATTCATTTACAGTCAAAAAATTAAACGTTAAAAAATTATAATTTCTGACCATTTGGAGAAAGTCCGACAGGTCACGGGTCATCGTTTTTCATCAGAAAATTGATTTTTTTGACTGTGTAAAAATTGATTCAAAATGTCATTTGGATTGTGCCTCATGTTGAATAACTACTTTTTACAGCCTCAATGTGACCAAAATTGCCATTTTTACAGACTTTTTCTCCTACTCAGAAGCTTCTATTTCGACCAATTTCAGGCATTAAAATGACTCTAAACACACTTATTTTAGTTCCAAGAGTTCTAATTCACATTCAATATTCATTTACAGTCAAAAAATTAAACATTAAAAAATTATAATTTCTGACCATTTGGAGACAGTTCGACAGGTCACGGGTCATCGTTTTTCATCAGAAAATTGATTTTTTTGACTGTGTGAAAATTGATTCAAAATGTCATTTGGATTGTGCCTCATGTTGAATAACTACTTTTTACAGCCTCAATGTGACCAAAATTGCAATTTTTACAGACTTTTTCTCCTACTCAGAAGCTTCTATTTTGACCAATTTCAGGCATTAAAATGACTCTAAACACACTTATTTTAGTTCCAAGAGTTCTAATTCACATTCAATATTCATTTACAGTTAAAAAATTAAACATTAAAAAATTATATTTTCTGACCATTTGGAGACTCACGGGTCATCGTTTTTCATCAGAAAATTGATGTTTTGGACTGTAGAAAAATGTATTTAAAATGTCATTTGGATTGTGCCTCATATTTAATAACTACTTTTTAAAGCCTCAATGTGACCAAAATTGACATTTTTACAGACTTTTTCACCTACTCAGAAACTTCTATTTCGACCAATTTCAGGCATTAAAATGACTCTAAACACACTTATTTTAGTTCCAAGAGTTCTGATTCACATTCAATATTCATTTACAGTCAAAAAATTAAACATTAAAAATTATAATTTCTGACCATTTGGAGACAGTTCGACAGGTCACGGGTCATCGTTTTTCATCAGAAAATTGATTTTTTGGACTGTAGAAAAATGTATTCAAAATGTCATTTGGATTGTGCATCATGTTGAATAACTACTTTTTATATCCTCAATGTGACCAAAATTGCCATTTTTACAGACTTTTTCTCCTACTCAGTAGCTTCTATTTCGACCAATTTCAGGCATTAAAATGACCCTAAACACACTTATTTTAGTTCCAAGAGTTCTAATTCACATTCAATATTCATTTAGAGTCAAAAAATTAAACGTTAAAAAATTATAATTTCTGACCATTTGGAGAAAGTTCGACAGGTCATCGTCATCGTTTTTCATCAGAAAATTGTTTTTTTTTGACTGTGTAAAAATTAATTCAAAATGTCATTTGGATTGTGCCTCATGTTGAATAACTACTTTTACAGCCTCAATGTGACCAAAATTGCCATTTTTACAGACTTTTTCTCCTTTTCAGAAGCTTCTATTTTGACCAATTTCAGGCATTAAAATGACTCTAAACACACTTATTTTAGTTCCAAGAGTTCTAATTCACATTCAATATTCATTTACAGTCAAAAAATGAAACATTAAAAAATTATAATTTTTGACCATTTGGAGACAGTTTGACAGGTCACGGGTCATCGTTTTTCATCAGAAAATTGATTTTTTGGACTGTAGAAAAATGTATTCAAAATGTCATTTGGATTGTGTCTCATGTTGACTAACTACTTTTTATATCCTCAATGTGACCAAAATTGCCATTTTTACAGACTTTTTCTCCTAATCAGAAGCTTCTATTTCGACCAATTTCAGGCATTAAAATGACCCTAAACACACTTATTTTAGTTCCAAGTGTTCTAATTCACATTCAATATTCATTTACAGTCAAAAAATTAAACGTTAAAAAATTATAATTTCTGACCATTTGGAGAAAGTTCGACAGGTCACGGGTCATCGTTTTTCATCAGAAAATTGATTTTTTTGACTGTGTAAAAATTGATTCAAAATGTCATTGGGATTGTGCCTCATGTTGAATAACTACTTTTTAAAGCGTCAATGTGACCAAAATTGACATTTTTACAGACTTTTTCACCTACTCAGAAGCTTCTATTTCGACCAATTTCAGGCATTAAAATGACTCTAAACACACTTATTTTAGTTCCAAGAGTTCTAATTCACATTCAATATTCATTTACAGTCAAAAAATTAAAGATTAAAAAATTATAATTTCTGACCATTTGGAGACAGTTCGACAGGTCACGGGTCATCGTTTTTCATCAGAAAATTGATTTTTTGGACTGTAGAAAAATGTATTCAAAATGTCATTTGGATTGTTCATCATGTTGAATAACTACTTTTTATATCCTCAATGTGACCAAAATTGCCATTTTTACAGACTTTTTCTCCTACTCAGTAGCTTCTATTTCGACCAATTTCAGGCATTAAAATGACCCTAAACACACTTATTTTAGTTCCAAGAGTTCTAATTCACATTCAATATTCATTTACAGTCAAAAAATGAAACATTAAAAAATTATAATTTCTGACCATTTGGAGACTGTTCGACAGGTCACGGGTCATCGTTTTTCATCAGAAAATTGATTTTTTGGACTGTAGAAAAATGTATTCAAAATGTCATTTGGATTGGGCATCATGTTGAATAACTACTTTTTATATCCTCAATGTGACCAAAATTGCCATTTTTACAGACTTTTTCTCCTACTCAGTAGCTTCTATTTCGACCAATTTCAGGCATTAAAATGACCCTAAACACACTTATTTTAGTTCCAAGAGTTCTAATTCACATTCAATATTCATTTACAGTCAAAAAATTAAACTTTAAAAAATTATAATTTCTGACCTTTGGAGAAAGTTCGACAGGTCACGGGTCATCGTTTTTCATCAGAAAATTGATTTTTTTGACTGTGTAAAAATTGATTCAAAATGTCATTTGGATTGTGCCTCATGTTGAATAACTAGTTTTTACAGCCTCAATGTGACCAAAATTGCCATTTTTACAGATTTTTTCACCTACTCAGAAGCTTCTATTTTGACCAATTTCAGGCATTAAAATCACTCTAAACACACTTATTTTAGTTCCAAGAGTTCTAATTCACATTCAATATTCATTTACAGTCAAAAAATGAAACATTAAAAAATTATAATTTCTGACCATTTGGAGACAGTTTGACAGGTCACGGGTCATCGTTTTTCATCAGAAAATTGATTTTTTGGACTGTAGAAAAATGTATTCAAAATGTCATTTGGATTGTGTCTCATGTTGACTAACTACTTTTTATATCCTCAATGTGACCAAAATTGCCATTTTTACAGACTTTTTCTCCTACTCAGAAGCTTTTATTTCGACCAATTTCAGGCATTAAAATGACCCTAAACACACTTATTTTAGTTCCAAGTGTTCTAATTCACATTCAATATTCATTTACAGTCAAAAAATTAAACGTTAAAAATTATAATTTCTGACCATTTGGAGAAAGTTCGACAGGTCACGGGTCATCGTTTTTCATCAGAAAAATGATTTTTTTGACTGTGTAAAAATTGATTCAAAATGTCATTTGGATTGTGCCTCATGTTGAATAACTACTTTTTATAGCGTCAATGTGACCAAAATTGCCATTTTTACATTTTTCACCTACTCAGAAGCTGCTATTTCGACCAATTTCAGGCATTAAAATGACCCTAAACACACTTATTTTAGTTCCAAGAGTTCTAATTCACATTCAATATTCATTTACAGTCAAAAAATTAAACGTTAAAAAATTATATTTTCTGACCATTTGGAGAAAGTTCGACAGGTCACGGGTCATCGTTTTTCATCAGAAAATTGATTTTTTTGACTGTGTGAAAATTGATTCAAAATGTCATTTGGATTGTGCCTCATGTTGAATAACTACTTTTTACAGCCTCAATGTGACCAAAATTGCAATTTTTACAGACTTTTTCTCCTACTCAGAAGCTTCTATTTTGACCAATTTCAGGCATTAAAATGACTCTAAACACACTTATTTTAGTTCCAAGAGTTCTAATTCACATTCAATATTCATTTACAGTTAAAAAATTAAACATTAAAAAATTATATTTTCTGACCATTTGGAGACTCACGGGTCATCGTTTTTCATCAGAAAATTGATGTTTTGGACTGTAGAAAAATGTATTTAAAATGTCATTTGGATTGTGCCTCATATTTAATAACTACTTTTTAAAGCCTCAATGTGACCAAAATTGACATTTTTACAGACTTTTTCACCTACTCAGAAACTTCTATTTCGACCAATTTCAGGCATTAAAATGACTCTAAACACACTTATTTTAGTTCCAAGAGTTCTGATTCACATTCAATATTCATTTACAGTCAAAAAATTAAACATTAAAAATTATAATTTCTGACCATTTGGAGACAGTTCGACAGGTCACGGGTCATCGTTTTTCATCAGAAAATTGATTTTTTGGACTGTAGAAAAATGTATTCAAAATGTCATTTGGATTGTGCATCATGTTGAATAACTACTTTTTATATCCTCAATGTGACCAAAATTGCCATTTTTACAGACTTTTTCTCCTACTCAGTAGCTTCTATTTCGACCAATTTCAGGCATTAAAATGACCCTAAACACACTTATTTTAGTTCCAAGAGTTCTAATTCACATTCAATATTCATTTAGAGTCAAAAAATTAAACGTTAAAAAATTATAATTTCTGACCATTTGGAGAAAGTTCGACAGGTCACGGGTCATCGTTTTTCATCAGAAAATTGTTTTTTTTTGACTGTGTAAAAATTAATTCAAAATGTCATTTGGATTGTGCCTCATGTTGAATAACTACTTTTACAGCCTCAATGTGACCAAAATTGCCATTTTTACAGACTTTTTCTCCTTTTCAGAAGCTTCTATTTTGACCAATTTCAGGCATTAAAATGACTCTAAACACACTTATTTTAGTTCCAAGAGTTCTAATTCACATTCAATATTCATTTACAGTCAAAAAATGAAACATTAAAAAATTATAATTTTTGACCATTTGGAGACAGTTTGACAGGTCACGGGTCATCGTTTTTCATCAGAAAATTGATTTTTTGGACTGTAGAAAAATGTATTCAAAATGTCATTTGGATTGTGTCTCATGTTGACTAACTACTTTTTATATCCTCAATGTGACCAAAATTGCCATTTTTACAGACTTTTTCTCCTAATCAGAAGCTTCTATTTCGACCAATTTCAGGCATTAAAATGACCCTAAACACACTTATTTTAGTTCCAAGTGTTCTAATTCACATTCAATATTCATTTACAGTCAAAAAATTAAACGTTAAAAAATTATAATTTCTGACCATTTGGAGAAAGTTCGACAGGTCACGGGTCATCGTTTTTCATCAGAAAATTGATTTTTTTGACTGTGTAAAAATTGATTCAAAATGTCATTGGGATTGTGCCTCATGTTGAATAACTACTTTTTAAAGCGTCAATGTGACCAAAATTGACATTTTTACAGACTTTTTCACCTACTCAGAAGCTTCTATTTCGACCAATTTCAGGCATTAAAATGACTCTAAACACACTTATTTTAGTTCCAAGAGTTCTAATTCACATTCAATATTCATTTACAGTCAAAAAATTAAAGATTGAAAAATTATAATTTCTGACCATTTGGAGACAGTTCGACAGGTCACGGATCATCGTTTTTCATCAGAAAATTGATTTTTTGGACTGTAGAAAAATGTATTCAAAATGTCATTTGGATTGTTCATCATGTTGAATAACTACTTTTTATATCCTCAATGTGACCAAAATTGCCATTTTTACAGACTTTTTCTCCTACTCAGTAGCTTCTATTTCGACCAATTTCAGGCATTAAAATGACCCTAAACACACTTATTTTAGTTCCAAGAGTTCTAATTCACATTCAATATTCATTTACAGTCAAAAAATGAAACATTAAAAAATTATAATTTCTGACCATTTGGAGACTGTTCGACAGGTCACGGGTCATCGTTTTTCATCAGAAAATTGATTTTTTGGACTGTAGAAAAATGTATTCAAAATGTCATTTGGATTGGGCATCATGTTGAATAACTACTTTTTATATCCTCAATGTGACCAAAATTGCCATTTTTACAGACTTTTTCTCCTACTCAGTAGCTTCTATTTCGACCAATTTCAGGCATTAAAATGACCCTAAACACACTTATTTTAGTTCCAAGAGTTCTAATTCACATTCAATATTCATTTACAGTCAAAAAATTAAACTTTAAAAAATTATAATTTCTGACCTTTGGAGAAAGTTCGACAGGTCACGGGTCATCGTTTTTCATCAGAAAATTGATTTTTTTGACTGTGTAAAAATTGATTCAAAATGTCATTTGGATTGTGCCTCATGTTGAATAACTACTTTTTACAGCCTCAATGTGACCAAAATTGCCATTTTTACAGATTTTTTCACCTACTCAGAAGCTTCTATTTTGACCAATTTCAGGCATTAAAATCACTCTAAACACACTTATTTTAGTTCCAAGAGTTCTAATTCACATTCAATATTCATTTACAGTCAAAAAATTAAACGTTAAAAAATTATATTTTCTGACCATTTGGAGAAAGTTCGACAGGTCACGGGTCATCGTTTTTCATCAGAAAATTGATTTTTTTGACTGTGTGAAAATTGATTCAAAATGTCATTTGGATTGTGCCTCATGTTGAATAACTACTTTTACAGCCTCAATGTGACCAAAATTGCCATTTTTACAGACTTTTTCTCCTTTTCAGAAGCTTCTATTTTGACCAATTTCAGGCATTAAAATGACTCTAAACACACTTATTTTAGTTCCAAGAGTTCTAATTCACATTCAATATTCATTTACAGTCAAAAAATGAAACATTAAAAAATTATAATTTTTGACCATTTGGAGACAGTTTGACAGGTCACGGGTCATCGTTTTTCATCAGAAAATTGATTTTTTGGACTGTAGAAAAATGTATTCAAAATGTCATTTGGATTGTGTCTCATGTTGACTAACTACTTTTTATATCCTCAATGTGACCAAAATTGCCATTTTTACAGACTTTTTCTCCTAATCAGAAGCTTCTATTTCGACCAATTTCAGGCATTAAAATGACCCTAAACACACTTATTTTAGTTCCAAGTGTTCTAATTCACATTCAATATTCATTTACAGTCAAAAAATTAAACGTTAAAAAATTATAATTTCTGACCATTTGGAGAAAGTTCGACAGGTCACGGGTCATCGTTTTTCATCAGAAAATTGATTTTTTTGACTGTGTAAAAATTGATTCAAAATGTCATTGGGATTGTGCCTCATGTTGAATAACTACTTTTTAAAGCGTCAATGTGACCAAAATTGACATTTTTACAGACTTTTTCACCTACTCAGAAGCTTCTATTTCGACCAATTTCAGGCATTAAAATGACTCTAAACACACTTATTTTAGTTCCAAGAGTTCTAATTCACATTCAATATTCATTTACAGTCAAAAAATTAAAGATTAAAAAATTATAATTTCTGACCATTTGGAGACAGTTCGACAGGTCACGGGTCATCGTTTTTCATCAGAAAATTGATTTTTTGGACTGTAGAAAAATGTATTCAAAATGTCATTTGGATTGTTCATCATGTTGAATAACTACTTTTTATATCCTCAATGTGACCAAAATTGCCATTTTTACAGACTTTTTCTCCTACTCAGTAGCTTCTATTTCGACCAATTTCAGGCATTAAAATGACCCTAAACACACTTATTTTAGTTCCAAGAGTTCTAATTCACATTCAATATTCATTTACAGTCAAAAAATGAAACATTAAAAAATTATAATTTCTGACCATTTGGAGACTGTTCGACAGGTCACGGGTCATCGTTTTTCATCAGAAAATTGATTTTTTGGACTGTAGAAAAATGTATTCAAAATGTCATTTGGATTGGGCATCATGTTGAATAACTACTTTTTATATCCTCAATGTGACCAAAATTGCCATTTTTACAGACTTTTTCTCCTACTCAGTAGCTTCTATTTCGACCAATTTCAGGCATTAAAATGACCCTAAACACACTTATTTTAGTTCCAAGAGTTCTAATTCACATTCAATATTCATTTACAGTCAAAAAATTAAACTTTAAAAAATTATAATTTCTGACCTTTGGAGAAAGTTCGACAGGTCACGGGTCATCGTTTTTCATCAGAAAATTGATTTTTTTGACTGTGTAAAAATTGATTCAAAATGTCATTTGGATTGTGCCTCATGTTGAATAACTAGTTTTTACAGCCTCAATGTGACCAAAATTGCCATTTTTACAGATTTTTTCACCTACTCAGAAGCTTCTATTTTGACCAATTTCAGGCATTAAAATCACTCTAAACACACTTATTTTAGTTCCAAGAGTTCTAATTCACATTCAATATTCATTTACAGTCAAAAAATGAAACATTAAAAAATTATAATTTCTGACCATTTGGAGACAGTTTGACAGGTCACGGGTCATCGTTTTTCATCAGAAAATTGATTTTTTGGACTGTAGAAAAATGTATTCAAAATGTCATTTGGATTGTGTCTCATGTTGACTAACTACTTTTTATATCCTCAATGTGACCAAAATTGCCATTTTTACAGACTTTTTCTCCTACTCAGAAGCTTTTATTTCGACCAATTTCAGGCATTAAAATGACCCTAAACACACTTATTTTAGTTCCAAGTGTTCTAATTCACATTCAATATTCATTTACAGTCAAAAAATTAAACGTTAAAAATTATAATTTCTGACCATTTGGAGAAAGTTCGACAGGTCACGGGTCATCGTTTTTCATCAGAAAAATGATTTTTTTGACTGTGTAAAAATTGATTCAAAATGTCATTTGGATTGTGCCTCATGTTGAATAACTACTTTTTATAGCGTCAATGTGACCAAAATTGCCATTTTTACATTTTTCACCTACTCAGAAGCTGCTATTTCGACCAATTTCAGGCATTAAAATGACCCTAAACACACTTATTTTAGTTCCAAGAGTTCTAATTCACATTCAATATTCATTTACAGTCAAAAAATTAAACGTTAAAAAATTATATTTTCTGACCATTTGGAGAAAGTTCGACAGGTCACGGGTCATCGTTTTTCATCAGAAAATTGATTTTTTTGACTGTGTGAAAATTGATTCAAAATGTCATTTGGATTGTGCCTCATGTTGAATAACTACTTTTTACAGCCTCAATGTGACCAAAATTGCAATTTTTACAGACTTTTTCTCCTACTCAGAAGCTTCTATTTTGACCAATTTCAGGCATTAAAATGACTCTAAACACACTTATTTTAGTTCCAAGAGTTCTAATTCACATTCAATATTCATTTACAGTTAAAAAATTAAACATTAAAAAATTATATTTTCTGACCATTTGGAGACTCACGGGTCATCGTTTTTCATCAGAAAATTGATGTTTTGGACTGTAGAAAAATGTATTTAAAATGTCATTTGGATTGTGCCTCATATTTAATAACTACTTTTTAAAGCCTCAATGTGACCAAAATTGACATTTTTACAGACTTTTTCACCTACTCAGAAACTTCTATTTCGACCAATTTCAGGCATTAAAATGACTCTAAACACACTTATTTTAGTTCCAAGAGTTCTGATTCACATTCAATATTCATTTACAGTCAAAAAATTAAACATTAAAAATTATAATTTCTGACCATTTGGAGACAGTTCGACAGGTCACGGGTCATCGTTTTTCATCAGAAAATTGATTTTTTGGACTGTAGAAAAATGTATTCAAAATGTCATTTGGATTGTGCATCATGTTGAATAACTACTTTTTATATCCTCAATGTGACCAAAATTGCCATTTTTACAGACTTTTTCTCCTACTCAGTAGCTTCTATTTCGACCAATTTCAGGCATTAAAATGACCCTAAACACACTTATTTTAGTTCCAAGAGTTCTAATTCACATTCAATATTCATTTAGAGTCAAAAAATTAAACGTTAAAAAATTATAATTTCTGACCATTTGGAGAAAGTTCGACAGGTCACGGGTCATCGTTTTTCATCAGAAAATTGTTTTTTTTTGACTGTGTAAAAATTAATTCAAAATGTCATTTGGATTGTGCCTCATGTTGAATAACTACTTTTACAGCCTCAATGTGACCAAAATTGCCATTTTTACAGACTTTTTCTCCTTTTCAGAAGCTTCTATTTTGACCAATTTCAGGCATTAAAATGACTCTAAACACACTTATTTTAGTTCCAAGAGTTCTAATTCACATTCAATATTCATTTACAGTCAAAAAATGAAACATTAAAAAATTATAATTTTTGACCATTTGGAGACAGTTTGACAGGTCACGGGTCATCGTTTTTCATCAGAAAATTGATTTTTTGGACTGTAGAAAAATGTATTCAAAATGTCATTTGGATTGTGTCTCATGTTGACTAACTACTTTTTATATCCTCAATGTGACCAAAATTGCCATTTTTACAGACTTTTTCTCCTAATCAGAAGCTTCTATTTCGACCAATTTCAGGCATTAAAATGACCCTAAACACACTTATTTTAGTTCCAAGTGTTCTAATTCACATTCAATATTCATTTACAGTCAAAAAATTAAACGTTAAAAAATTATAATTTCTGACCATTTGGAGAAAGTTCGACAGGTCACGGGTCATCGTTTTTCATCAGAAAATTGATTTTTTTGACTGTGTAAAAATTGATTCAAAATGTCATTGGGATTGTGCCTCATGTTGAATAACTACTTTTTAAAGCGTCAATGTGACCAAAATTGACATTTTTACAGACTTTTTCACCTACTCAGAAGCTTCTATTTCGACCAATTTCAGGCATTAAAATGACTCTAAACACACTTATTTTAGTTCCAAGAGTTCTAATTCACATTCAATATTCATTTACAGTCAAAAAATTAAAGATTGAAAAATTATAATTTCTGACCATTTGGAGACAGTTCGACAGGTCACGGATCATCGTTTTTCATCAGAAAATTGATTTTTTGGACTGTAGAAAAATGTATTCAAAATGTCATTTGGATTGTTCATCATGTTGAATAACTACTTTTTATATCCTCAATGTGACCAAAATTGCCATTTTTACAGACTTTTTCTCCTACTCAGTAGCTTCTATTTCGACCAATTTCAGGCATTAAAATGACCCTAAACACACTTATTTTAGTTCCAAGAGTTCTAATTCACATTCAATATTCATTTACAGTCAAAAAATGAAACATTAAAAAATTATAATTTCTGACCATTTGGAGACTGTTCGACAGGTCACGGGTCATCGTTTTTCATCAGAAAATTGATTTTTTGGACTGTAGAAAAATGTATTCAAAATGTCATTTGGATTGGGCATCATGTTGAATAACTACTTTTTATATCCTCAATGTGACCAAAATTGCCATTTTTACAGACTTTTTCTCCTACTCAGTAGCTTCTATTTCGACCAATTTCAGGCATTAAAATGACCCTAAACACACTTATTTTAGTTCCAAGAGTTCTAATTCACATTCAATATTCATTTACAGTCAAAAAATTAAACTTTAAAAAATTATAATTTCTGACCTTTGGAGAAAGTTCGACAGGTCACGGGTCATCGTTTTTCATCAGAAAATTGATTTTTTTGACTGTGTAAAAATTGATTCAAAATGTCATTTGGATTGTGCCTCATGTTGAATAACTACTTTTTACAGCCTCAATGTGACCAAAATTGCCATTTTTACAGATTTTTTCACCTACTCAGAAGCTTCTATTTTGACCAATTTCAGGCATTAAAATCACTCTAAACACACTTATTTTAGTTCCAAGAGTTCTAATTCACATTCAATATTCATTTACAGTCAAAAAATTAAACGTTAAAAAATTATATTTTCTGACCATTTGGAGAAAGTTCGACAGGTCACGGGTCATCGTTTTTCATCAGAAAATTGATTTTTTTGACTGTGTGAAAATTGATTCAAAATGTCATTTGGATTGTGCCTCATGTTGAATAACTACTTTTTACAGCCTCAATGTGACCAAAATTGCAATTTTTACAGACTTTTTCTCCTACTCAGAAGCTTCTATTTTGACCAATTTCAGGCATTAAAATGACTCTAAACACACTTATTTTAGTTCCAAGAGTTCTAATTCACATTCAATATTCATTTACAGTTAAAAAATTAAACATTAAAAAATTATATTTTCTGACCATTTGGAGACTCACGGGTCATCGTTTTTCATCAGAAAATTGATGTTTTGGACTGTAGAAAAATGTATTTAAAATGTCATTTGGATTGTGCCTCATATTTAATAACTACTTTTTAAAGCCTCAATGTGACCAAAATTGACATTTTTACAGACTTTTTCACCTACTCAGAAACTTCTATTTCGACCAATTTCAGGCATTAAAATGACTCTAAACACACTTATTTTAGTTCCAAGAGTTCTGATTCACATTCAATATTCATTTACAGTCAAAAAATTAAACATTAAAAATTATAATTTCTGACCATTTGGAGACAGTTCGACAGGTCACGGGTCATCGTTTTTCATCAGAAAATTGATTTTTTGGACTGTAGAAAAATGTATTCAAAATGTCATTTGGATTGTGCATCATGTTGAATAACTACTTTTTATATCCTCAATGTGACCAAAATTGCCATTTTTACAGACTTTTTCTCCTACTCAGTAGCTTCTATTTCGACCAATTTCAGGCATTAAAATGACCCTAAACACACTTATTTTAGTTCCAAGAGTTCTAATTCACATTCAATATTCATTTACAGTCAAAAAATTAAACGTTAAAAAATTATAATTTCTGACCATTTGGAGAAAGTTCGACAGGTCACGGGTCATCGTTTTTCATCAGAAAATTGTTTTTTTTTGACTGTGTAAAAATTAATTCAAAATGTCATTTGGATTGTGCCTCATGTTGAATAACTACTTTTACAGCCTCAATGTGACCAAAATTGCCATTTTTACAGACTTTTTCTCCTTTTCAGAAGCTTCTATTTTGACCAATTTCAGGCATTAAAATGACTCTAAACACACTTATTTTAGTTCCAAGAGTTCTAATTCACATTCAATATTCATTTACAGTCAAAAAATGAAACATTAAAAAATTATAATTTTTGACCATTTGGAGACAGTTTGACAGGTCACGGGTCATCGTTTTTCATCAGAAAATTGATTTTTTGGACTGTAGAAAAATGTATTCAAAATGTCATTTGGATTGTGTCTCATGTTGACTAACTACTTTTTATATCCTCAATGTGACCAAAATTGCCATTTTTACAGACTTTTTCTCCTAATCAGAAGCTTCTATTTCGACCAATTTCAGGCATTAAAATGACCCTAAACACACTTATTT
Organism: Triturus cristatus; assembly: GCF_964204655.1. Lineage (NCBI taxonomy): Eukaryota > Metazoa > Chordata > Amphibia > Caudata > Salamandridae > Triturus > Triturus cristatus. Next base: position 467,626,989 of record NC_140592.1, read on the forward strand.
TAGTTCCAAGTGTTCTAATTCACATTCAATATTCATTTACAGTCAAAAAATTAAACGTTAAAAAATTATAATTTCTGACCATTTGGAGAAAGTTCGACAGGTCACGGGTCATCGTTTTTCATCAGAAAATTGATTTTTTTGACTGTGTAAAAATTGATTCAAAATGTCATTGGGATTGTGCCTCATGTTGAATAACTACTTTTTAAAGCGTCAATGTGACCAAAATTGACATTTTTACAGACTTTTTCACCTACTCAGAAGCTTCTATTTCGACCAATTTCAGGCATTAAAATGACTCTAAACACACTTATTTTAGTTCCAAGAGTTCTAATTCACATTCAATATTCATTTACAGTCAAAAAATTAAAGATTAAAAAATTATAATTTCTGACCATTTGGAGACAGTTCGACAGGTCACGGGTCATCGTTTTTCATCAGAAAATTGATTTTTTGGACTGTAGAAAAATGTATTCAAAATGTCATTTGGATTGTGTCTCATGTTGACTAACTACTTTTTATATCCTCAATGTGACCAAAATTGCCATTTTTACAGACTTTTTCTCCTACTCAGAAGCTTTTATTTCGACCAATTTCAGGCATTAAAATGACCCTAAACACACTTATTTTAGTTCCAAGTGTTCTAATTCACATTCAATATTCATTAACAGTCAAAAAATTAAACGTTAAAAATTATAATTTCTGACCATTTGGAGAAAGTTCGACAGGTCACGGGTCATCGTTTTTCATCAGAAAATTGATTTTTTTGACTGTGTAAAAATTGATTCAAAATGTCATTTGGATTGTGCCTCATGTTGAATAACTACTTTTTATAGCGTCAATGTGACCAAAATTGCCATTTTTACATTTTTCACCTACTCAGAAGCTGCTATTTCGACCAATTTCAGGCATTAAAATGACCCTAAACACACTTATTTTAGTTCCAAGAGTTCTAATTCACATTCAATATTCATTTACAGTCAAAAAATTAAACGTTAAAAAATTATAATTTCTGACCATTTGGAGAAAGTTCGACAGGTCACGGGTCATCGTTTTTCATCAGAAAATTGATTTTTTTGACTGTGTAAAAATTGATTCAAAATGTCATTTGGATCGTGCCTCATGTTGAATAACTACTTTTTACAGCCTCAATGTGACCAAAATTGCAATTTTTACAGACTTTTTCTCCTACTCAGAAGCTTCTATTTTGACCAATTTCAGGCATTAAAATGACTCTAAACACACTTATTTTAGTTCCAAGAGTTCTAATTCACATTCAATATTCATTTACAGTTAAAAAATTAAACATTAAAAAATTATATTTTCTGACCATTTGGAGACTCACGGGTCATCGTTTTTCATCAGAAAATTGATGTTTTGGACTGTAGAAAAATGTATTTAAAATGTCATTTGGATTGTGCCTCATGTTTAATAACTACTTTTTAAAGCCTCAATGTGACCAAAATTGACATTTTTACAGACTTTTTCACCTACTCAGAAACTTCTATTTCGACCAATTTCAGGCATTAAAATGACTCTAAACACACTTATTTTAGTTCCAAGAGTTCTGATTCACATTCAATATTCATTTACAGTCAAAAAATTAAACATTAAAAATTATAATTTCTGACCATTTGGAGACAGTTCGACAGGTCACGGGTCATCGTTTTTCATCAGAAAATTGATTTTTTGGACTGTAGAAAAATGTATTCAAAATGTCATTTGGATTGTGCATCATGTTGAATAACTACTTTTTATATCCTCAATGTGACCAAAATTGCCATTTTTACAGACTTTTTCTCCTACTCAGTAGCTTCTATTTCGACCAATTTCAGGCATTAAAATGACCCTAAACACACTTATTTTAGTTCCAAGAGTTCTAATTCACATTCAATATTCATTTACAGTCAAAAAATTAAACTTTAAAAAATTATAATTTCTGACCATTTGGAGAAAGTTCGACAGGTCACGGGTCATCGTTTTTCATCAGAAAATTGTTTTTTTTTGACTGTGTAAAAATTAATTCAAAATGTCATTTGGATTGTGCCTCATGTTGAATAACTACTTTTACAGCCTCAATGTGACCAAAATTGCCATTTTTACAGACTTTTTCTCCTTTTCAGAAGCTTCTATTTTGACCAATTTCAGGCATTAAAATGACTCTAAACACACTTATTTTAGTTCCAAGAGTTCTAATTCACATTCAATATTCATTTACAGTCAAAAAATGAAACATTAAAAAATTATAATTTTTGACCATTTGGAGACAGTTTGACAGGTCACGGGTCATCGTTTTTCATCAGAAAATTGATTTTTTGGACTGTAGAAAAATGTATTCAAAATGTCATTTGGATTGTGTCTCATGTTGACTAACTACTTTTTATATCCTCAATGTGACCAAAATTGCCATTTTTACAGACTTTTTCTCCTAATCAGAAGCTTCTATTTCGACCAATTTCAGGCATTAAAATGACCCTAAACACACTTATTTTAGTTCCAAGTGTTCTAATTCACATTCAATATTCATTTACAGTCAAAAAATTAAACGTTAAAAAATTATAATTTCTGACCATTTGGAGAAAGTTCGACAGGTCACGGGTCATCGTTTTTCATCAGAAAATTGATTTTTTTGACTGTGTAAAAATTGATTCAAAATGTCATTGGGATTGTGCCTCATGTTGAATAACTACTTTTTAAAGCGTCAATGTGACCAAAATTGACATTTTTACAGACTTTTTCACCTACTCAGAAGCTTCTATTTCGACCAATTTCAGGCATTAAAATGACTCTAAACACACTTATTTTAGTTCCAAGAGTTCTAATTCACATTCAATATTCATTTACAGTCAAAAAACTTAAACGTTAAAAAATTATAATTTCTGACCATTTGGAGAAAGTTCGACAGGTCACGGGTCATCGTTTTTCATCAGAAAATTGATGTTTTGGACTGTAGAAAAATTTATTCAAAATGTCATTTGGATTGTGCCTCATGTTGAATAACTACTTTTTAAAGCCTCAATGTGACCAAAATTGCCATTTTTACAGACTTTTTCACCTACTCAGAAGCTTCTATTTCGACCAATTTCAGGCATTAAAATGACTCTAAACACACTTATTTTAGTTCCAAGAGTTCTAATTCACATTCAATATTCATTTACAGTCAAAAAATTAAAGATTAAAAAATTATAATTTCTGACCATTTGGAGACAGTTCGACAGGTCACGGGTCATCGTTTTTCATCAGAAAATTGATTTTTTGGACTGTAGAAAAATGTATTCAAAATGTCATTTGGATTGTGCATCATGTTGAATAACTACTTTTTATATCCTCAATGTGACCAAAATTGCCATTTTTAAAGACTTTTTCTCCTACTCAGTAGCTTCTATTTCGACCAATTTCAGGCATTAAAATGACCCTAAACACACTTATTTTAGTTCCAAGAGTTCTAATTCACATTCAATATTCATTTACAGTCAAAAAATTAAACTTTAAAAAATTATAATTTCTGACCATTTGGAGAAAGTTCGACAGGTCAGGGGTCATCGTTTTTCATCAGAAAATTGATTTTTTTGACTGTGTAAAAATTGATTCAAAATGTCATTTGGATTGTGCCTCATGTTGAATAACTACTTTTTACAGCCTCAATGTGACCAAAATTGCAATTTTTACAGACTTTTTCTCCTACTCAGAAGCTTCTATTTTGACCAATTTCAGGCATTAAAATGACTCTAAACACACTTATTTTAGTTCCAAGAGTTCTAATTCACATTCAATATTCATTTACAGTCAAAAAATTAAAGATTAAAAAATTATAATTTCTGACCATTTGGAGACAGTTCGACAGGTCACGGGTCATCGTTTTTCATCAGAAAATTGATTTTTTGGACTGTAGAAAAATGTATTCAAAATGTCATTTGGATTGTGCCTCATGTTGAATAACTACTTTTTATATCCTCAATGTGACCAAAATTGCCATTTTTACAGACTTTTTCTCCTACTCAGAAGCTTCTATTTCGACCAATTTCAGGCATTAAAATGACCCTAAACACACTTATTTTAGTTCCAAGAGTTCTAATTCACATTCAATATTCATTTACAGTCAAAAAATTAAACGTTAAAAAATTATAATTTCTGACCATTTGGAGAAAGTTCGACAGGTCACGGGTCATCGTTTTTCATCAGAAAATTGATTTTTTTGCCTGTGTAAAAATTGATTCAAAATGTCATTTGGATTGTGCCTCATGTTGAATAACTAAATTTTTATAGCCTCAATCTGACCAAAATTGCCATTTTTATAGACTTTTTCTCCTACTCAGAAGCTTCTATTTCGACCAATTTCAGGCATTAAAATGAATCTAAACACACGTATTTTAGTTCCAAGAGTTCTAATTCACATTCAATATTCATTTACAGTCAAAAAATTAAACACTAAAAAATTATAATTTCTGACCATTTGGAGACAGTTCGACAGGTCATCGTTTTTCATCAGAAAATTGATTTTTTGGACTGTCTAAAAATTGATTGAAATGTCATTTGGATTGTGCCTCATGTTGAATAACTACTTTTTACAGCCTCAATGTGACCAAAATTGCCATTTTTACAGACTTTTTCTCCTACTCAGAAGCTTCTATTTCGACCAATGTCAGGCATTAAAATGACCCTAAACACACTTATTTTAGTTCCAAGAGTTCTAATTCACATTCAATATTCATTTACAGTCAAAAAATTAAACATTAAAAAATTATAATTTCTGACCATTTGGAGACAGTTCGACAGGTCACGGGTCATCGTTTTTCATCAGAAAATTGATTTTTTGGACTGTAGAAAAATGTATTCAAAATGTCATTTGGATTGTGCCTCATGTTGAATAACTACTTTTTATATCCTCAATGTGACCAAAATTGCCATTTTTACAGACTTTTTCTCCTACTCAGAAGCTTCTATTTCGACCAATTTCAGGCATTAAAATGACCCTAAACACACTTATTTTAGTTCCAAGAGTTCGAATTCACATTCAATATTCATTTACAGTCAAAAAATTAAACATTAAAAAATTATAATTTCTGACCATTTGGAGAAAGTTCGACAGGTCACGGGTCATCGTTTTTCATCAGAAAATTGATTTTTTGGACTGTGTAAAAATTGATTCAAAATGTCATTGGGATTGTGCCTCATGTTGAATAACTACTTTTTAAAGCGTCAATGTGACCAAAATTGACATTTTTACAGACTTTTTCACCTACTCAGAAGCTTCTATTTCGACCAATTTCAGGCATTAAAATGACTCTAAACACACTTATTTTAGTTCCAAGAGTTCTAATTCACATTCAATATTCATTTACAGTCAAAAAATTAAACTTTAAAAAATTATAATTTCTGACCATTTGGAGACAGTTCGACAGGTCACGGGTCATCGTTTTTCATCAGAAAATTGATTTTTTGGACTGTAGAAAAATGTATTCAAAATGTCATTTGGATTGTGCATCATGTTGAATAACTACTTTTTATATCCTCAATGTGACCAAAATTGCCATTTTTACAGACTTTTTCTCCTACTCAGTAGCTTCTATTTCGACCAATTTCAGGCATTAAAATGACCCTAAACACACTTATTTTAGTTCCAAGAGTTCTAATTCACATTCAATATTCATTTACAGTCAAAAAATTAAACTTTAAAAAATTATAATTTCTGACCATTTGGAGAAAGTTCGACAGGTCAGGGGTCATCGTTTTTCATCAAAAAATTGATTTTTTTGACTGTGTAAAAATTGATTCAAAATGTCATTTGGATTGTGCCTCATGTTGAATAACTACTTTTTACAGCCTCAATGTAACCAAAATTGCCATTTTTACAGACATTTTCTCCTACTCAGAAGCTTCTATTTCGACCAATTTCAGGCATTAAAATGACCCTAAACACACTTATTTTAGTTCCAAGAGTTCTAATTCACATTCAATATTCATTTACAGTCAAAAAATGAAACATTAAAAAATTATAATTTCTGACCATTTGGAGACAGTTTGACAGGTCACGGGTCATCGTTTTTCATCAGAAAATTGATTTTTTGGACTGTAGAAAAATGTATTCAAAATGTCATTTGGATTGTGTCTCATGTTGACTAACTACTTTTTATATCCTCAATGTGACCAAAATTGCCATTTTTACAGACTTTTTCTCCTACTCAGAAGCTTCTATTTCGACCAATTTCAGGCATTAAAATGACCCTAAACACACTTATTTTAGTTCCAAGTGTTCTAATTCACATTCAATATTCATTTACAGTCAAAAAATTAAACGTTAAAAAATTAAAATTTCTGACCATTTGGAGAAAGTTCGACAGGTCACGGGTCATCGTTTTTCATCAGAAAATTGATTTTTTGGACTGTAGAAAAATGTATGCAAAATGTCATTTGGATTGTGCCTCATGTTGAATAACTACTTTTTATATCCTCAATGTGACCAAAATTGCCATTTTTACAGACTTTTTCTCCTACTCAGAAGCTTCTATTTCGACCAATTTCAGGCATTAAAATGACCCTAAACACACTTATTTTAGTTCCAAGAGTTCTAATTCACATTCAATATTCATTTACAGCCAAAAAGTAAACGTTAAAAAATTATAATTTCTGACCATTTGGAGAAAGTTCGACAGGTCACGGGTCATCGTTTTTCATCAGAAAATTGACTTTTTTTTGACTGTGTGAAAATTGATTCAAAATGTCATTTGGATATTGCCTCATGTTGAATAACTACTTTTTACAGCCTCAATGTGACCAAAATTGCCATTTTTACAGACTTTTTCTCCTACTCAGAAGCTTCTATTTTGACCAATTTCAGGCATTAAAATGACTCTAAACACACTTATTTTAGTTCCAAGAGTTCTAATTCACATTCAATATTCATTTACAGTCAAAAAATTAAACATTAAAAAATTATATTTTCTGACCATTAGGAGACTGTTCAACAGGTCACGGGTCATCGTTATTCATCAGAAAATTGTTGTTTTGGACTGTAGAAAAATTTATTCAAAATGTCATTTGGATTGTGCCTCATGTTGAATAACTACTTTTTAAAGCCTCAATGTGACCAAAATTGACATTTTTACAGACTTTTTCACCTACTCAGAAACTTCTATTTCGACCAATTTCAGGCATTAAAATGACTCTAAACACACTTATTTTAGTTCCAAGAGTTCTAATTCACATTCAATATTCATTTACAGTCAAAATGATTAAAGATTAAAAAATTATAATTTCTGACCATTTGGAGACAGTTCGACAGGTCACGGGTCATCGTTTTTCATCAGAAAATTGATTTTTTGGACTGTAGAAAAATGTATTCAAAATGTCATTTGGATTGTGCATCATGTTGAATAACTAATTTTTATAGCCTCAATGTGACCAAAATTGCAATTTTTACAGACTTTTTCTCCTACTCAGTAGCTTCTATTTCGACCAATTTCAGGCATTAAAATGACCCTAAACACACTTATTATAGTTCCAAGAGTTCTAATTCACATTCAATATTCATTTACAGTCAAAAAATTAAACGTTAAAAAATTATAATTTCTGACCATTTGGAGAAAGTCCGACAGGTCACGGGTCATCGTTTTTCATCAGAAAATTGATTTTTTTGACTGTGTAAAAATTGATTCAAAATGTCATTTGGATTGTGCCTCATGTTGAATAACTACTTTTTACAGCCTCAATGTGACCAAAATTGCCATTTTTACAGACTTTTTCTCCTACTCAGAAGCTTCTATTTCGACCAATTTCAGGCATTAAAATGACTCTAAACACACTTATTTTAGTTCCAAGAGTTCTAATTCACATTCAATATTCATTTACAGTCAAAAAATTAAACATTAAAAAATTATAATTTCTGACCATTTGGAGACAGTTCGACAGGTCACGGGTCATCGTTTTTCATCAGAAAATTGATTTTTTTGACTGTGTAAAAATTGATTCAAAATGTCATTTGGATTGTGCCTCATGTTGAATAACTACTTTTTACAGCCTCAATGTGACCAAAATTGCCATTTTTACAGACTTTTTCTCCTACTCAGAAGCTTCTATTTTGACCAATTTCAGGCATTAAAATGACTCTAAACACACTTATTTTAGTTCCAAGAGTTCTAATTCACATTCAATATTCATTTACAGTCAAAAAATTAAACATTAAAAAATTATAATTTCTGACCATTTGGATACTGTTCGACAGGTCACGGGTCATCGTTTTTCATCAGAAAATTGATGTTTTGGACTGTAGAAAAATGTATTCAAAATGTCATTTGGATTGTGCCTCACGTTGAATAACTACTTTTTATATCCTCAATGTGACCAAAATTGCCATTTTTACAGACTTTTTCTCCTACTCAGAAGCTTCTATTTCGACCAATTTCAGGCATTACAATGACCCTAAACACACTTATTTTAGTTCCAAGAGTTCCAATTCACATTCAATATTCATTTACAGTCAAAAAATTAAACGTTAAAAAATTATAATTTCTGACCATTTGGAGAAAGTTCGACAGGTCACGGGTCATCGTTTTTCATCAGAAAATTGATTTTTTGGACTGTAGAAAAATTTATTCAAAATGTCATTTGGATTGTGCCTCATGTTGAATAACTAATTTTTATAGCCTCAATGTTACCAAAATTGCCATTTTTATAGACTTTTTCTCCTACTCAAAAGCTTCTATTTCGACCAATTTCAGGCATTAAAATGACTCTAAACACACTTATTTTAGTTCCAAGAGTTCTAATTCACATTCAATATTCATTTACAGTCAAAAAATTAAAGATTAAAAAATTATAATTTCTGACCATTTGGAGACAGTTCGACAGGTCACGGGTCATCGTTTTTCATCAGAAAATTGATTTTTTGGACTGTAGAAAATGTATTCAAAATGTCATTTGGATTGTGCCTCATGTTGAATAACTACTTTTTATATCCTCAATGTGACCAAAATTGCCATTTTTACAGACTTTTTCACCTACTCAGAAACTTCTATTTCGACCAATTTCAGGCATTAAAATGACTCTAAACACACTTATTTTAGTTCCAAGAGTTCTAATTCACATTCAATATTCATTTACAGTCAAAAAATTAAAGATTAAAAAATTATAATTTCTGACCATTTGGAGACAGTTCAACAGGTCACGGGTCATCGTTTTTCATCAGAAAATTGATTTTTTGGACTGTAGAAAAATGTATTCAAAATGTCATTTGGATTGTGCATCATGTTGAATAACTACTTTTTATATCCTCAATGTGACCAAAATTGCCATTTTTACAGACTTTTTCTCCTACTCAGTAGCTTCTATTTCGACCAATTTCAGGCATTAAAATGACCCTAAACACACTTATTATAGTTCCAAGAGTTCTAATTCACATTCAATATTCATTTACAGTCAAAAAATTAAACGTTAAAAAATTATAATTTCTGACCATTTGGAGAAAGTTCGACTGGTCACGGGTCATCGTTTTTCATCAGAAAAATGATTTTTTTGATTGTGTAAAAATTGATTCAAAATGTCATTTGGATTGTGCCTCATGTTGAATAACTACTTTTTACAGCCTCAATGTGACCAAAATTGCCATTTTTACAGACTTTTTCTCCTACTCAGAAGCTTCTATTTTGACCAATTTCAGGCATTAAAATGACTCTAAACACACTTATTTTAGTTCCAAGAGTTTTAATTCACATTCAATATTCATTTACAGTCAAAAAATTAAACGTTAAAAAATTATAATTTCTGACCATTTGGAGAAAGTTCGACAGGTCACGGGTCATCGTTTTTCATCAGAAAAATGATTTTTTTGACTGTGTAAAAATTGATTCAAAATGTCATTTGGATTGTGCCTCATGTTGAATAACTACTTTTTACAGCCTCAATGTGACCAAAATTGCCATTTTTACAGACTTTTTCTCCTACTCAGAAGCTTCTATTTTGACCAATTTCAGGCATTAAAATGACTCTAAACACACTTATTTTAGTTCCAAGAGTTCTAATTCACATTCAATATTCATTTACAGTCAAAAAATTAAACATTAAAAAATTATAATTTCTGACCATTTGGAGACAGTTCGACAGGTCACGGGTCATCGTTTTTCATCAGAAAATTGATTTTTTGGACTGTAGAAAAATGTATTCAAAATGTCATTTGGATTGTGCCTCATGTTGAATAACTACTTTTTATATCCTCAATGTGACCAAAATTGCCATTTTTACAGACTTTTTCTCCAACTCAGAAGGTTCTATTTTGACCAATTTCAGGCATTAAAATGACCCTAAACACACTTATTTTAGTTCCAAGAGTTCTAATTCACATTCAATATTCATTTACAGTCAAAAAATTAAACGTTAAAAAATTATAATTTCTGACCATTTGGAGAAAGTTCGACAGGTCACGGGTCATCGTTTTTCATCAGAAAATTGATGTTTTTGACTGTGTAAAAATTGATTCAAAATGTCATTTGGATTGTGCCTCATGTTGAATAACTACTTTTTACAGCCTCAATGTGACCAAAATTGCCATTTTTACAGACTTTTTCTCCTACTCAGAAGCTTCTATTTTGACCAATTTCAGGCATTAAAATGACTCTAACACACTTATTTTAGTTCCAAGAGTTCTAATTCACATTCAATATTCATTTACAGTCAAAAAATTAAACATTAAAAAATTATAATTTCTGACCATTTGGAGACTGTTCGACAGGTCACGGGTCATTGTTTTTCATCAGAAAATTGATGTTTTGGACTGTAGAAAAATTTATTCAAAATGTCATTTGGATTGTGCCTCATGTTGAATAACTACTTTTTATATCCTCAATGTGACCAAAATTGCCATTTTTACAGACTTTTTCTCCTACTCAGAAGCTTCTATTTCGACCAATTTCAGGCATTACAATGACCCTAAACACACTTATTTTAGTTCCAAGAGTTCTAATTCACATTCAATATTCATTTACAGTCAAAAAATTAAACGTTAAAAAATTATATTTTCTGACCATTTGGAGAAAGTTCGACAGGTCACGGGTCATCGTTTTTCATCAGAAAATTGATTTTTTGGACTGTAGAAAAATTTATTCAAAATGTCATTTGGATTGTGCCTCATGTTGAATAACTAATTTTTATAGCCTCAATGTTACCAAAATTGCCATTTTTATAGACTTTTTCTCCTACTCAAAAGCTTCTATTTCGACCAATTTCAGGCATTAAAATGACTATAAACACACTTATTTTAGTTCCAAGAGTTCTAATTCACATTCAATATTCATTTACAGTCAAAAAATTAAAGATTAAAAAATTATAATTTCTGACCATTTGGACACAGTTCGACAGGTCACGGGTCATCGTTTTTCATCAGAAAATTGATTTTTTAGACTGTAGAAAATGTATTCAAAATGTCATTTGGATTGTGCCTCATGTTGAATAACTACTTTTTATATCCTCAATGTGACCAAAATTGCCATTTTTACAGACTTTTTCTCCTACTCAGAAGCTTCTATTTCGACAATTTCAGGCATTAAAATGACCCTAAACACACTTATTTTAGTTCCAAGAGTTCTAATTCACATTCAATATTCATTTACAGTCAAAAAATTAAACGTTAAAAAATTATAATTTCTGACCATTTGGAGAAAGTTCGACAGGTCACGGGTCATCGTTTTTCATCAGAAAATTGATGTTTTGGACTGTAGAAAAATTTATTCAAAATGTCATTTGGATTGTGCCTCATGTTGAATAACTACTTTTTAAAGCCTCAATGTGACCAAAATTGACATTTTTACAGACTTTTTCACCTACTCAGAAGCTTCTATTTCGACCAATTTCAGGCATTAAAATGACTCTAAACACACTTATTTTAGTTCCAAGAGTTCTAATTCACATTCAATATTCATTTAGAGTCAAAAAATTAAAGATTAAAAAATTATAATTTCTGACCATTTGGAGACAGTTCGACAGGTCACGGGTCATCGTTTTTCATCAGAAAATTGATTTTTTGGACTGTAGAAAAATGTATTCAAAATGTCATTTGGATTGTGCATCATGTTGAATAACTACTTTTTATATCCTCAATGTGACCAAAATTGCCATTTTTACAGACTTTTTCTCCTACTCAGTAGCTTCTATTTCGACCAATTTCAGGCATTAAAATGACCCTAAACACACTTATTTTAGTTCCAAGAGTTCTAATTCACATTCAATATTCATTTACAGTCAAAAAATTAAACTTTAAAAAATTATAATTTCTGACCTTTGGAGAAAGTTCGACAGGTCACGGGTCATCGTTTTTCATCAGAAAATTGATTTTTTTGACTGTGTAAAAATTGATTCAAAATGTCATTTGGATTGTGCCTCATGTTGAATAACTACTTTTTACAGCCTCAATGTGACCAAAATTGCCATTTTTACAGACTTTTTCTCCTACTCAGAAGCTTCTATTTTGACCAATTTCAGGCATTAAAATCACTCTAAACACACTTATTTTAGTTCCAAGAGTTCTAATTCACATTCAATATTCATTTACAGTCAAAAAATGAAACATTAAAAAATTATAATTTCTGACCATTTGGAGACAGTTTGACAGGTCACGGGTCATCGTTTTTCATCAGAAAATTGATTTTTTGGACTGTAGAAAAATGTATTAAAAATGTCATTTGGATTGTGTCTCATGTTGACTAACTACTTTTTATATCCTCAATGTGACCAAAATTGCCATTTTTACAGACTTTTTCTCCTACTCAGAAGCTTCTATTTCGACAATTTCAGGCATTAAAATGACCCTAAACACACTTATTTTAGTTCCAAGAGTTCTAATTCACATTCAATATTCATTTACAGTCAAAAAATTAAACGTTAAAAAATTATAATTTCTGACCATTTGGAGAAAGTTCGACAGGTCACGGGTCATCGTTTTTCATCAGAAAATTGATTTTTTTGACTGTGTGAAAATGGATTCAAAATGTCATTTGGATTGTGCCTCATGTTGAATAACTACTTTTTACAGCCTCAATGTGACCAAAATTGCCATTTTTACAGACTTTTTCTCCTACTCAGAAGCTTCTATTTTGACCAATTTCAGGCATTAAAATGACTCTAAACACACTTATTTTAGTTCCAAGAGTTCTAATTCACATTCAATATTCATTTACAGTTAAAAAATTAAACATTAAAAAATTATATTTTCTGACCATTTGGAGACTCACGGGTCATCGTTTTTCATCAGAAAATTGATGTTTTGGACTGTAGAAAAATGTATTTAAAATGTCATTTGGATTGTGCCTCATGTTTAATAACTACTTTTTAAAGCCTCAATGTGACCAAAATTGACATTTTTACAGACTTTTTCACCTACTCAGAAACTTCTATTTCGACCAATTTCAGGCATTAAAATGACTCTAAACACACTTATTTTAGTTCCAAGAGTTCTGATTCACATTCAATATTCATTTACAGTCAAAAAATTAAACATTAAAAATTATAATTTCTGACCATTTGGAGACAGTTCGACAGGTCACGGGTCATCGTTTTTCATCAGAAAATTGATTTTTTGGACTGTAGAAAAATGTATTCAAAATGTCATTTGGATTGTGCATCATGTTGAATAACTACTTTTTATATCCTCAATGTGACCAAAATTGTTATTTTTACAGACTTTTTCTCCTACTCAGTAGCTTCTATTTCGACCAATTTCAGGCATTAAAATGACCCTAAACACACTTATTTTAGTTCCAAGAGTTCTAATTCACATTCAATATTCATTTACAGTCAAAAAATTAAACGTTAAAAAATTATAATTTCTGACCATTTGGAGAAAGTTCGACAGGTCACGGGTCATCGTTTTTCATCAGAAAATTGTTTTTTTTTGACTGTGTAAAAATTAATTCAAAATGTCATTTGGATTGTGCCTCATGTTGAATAACTACTTTTACAGCCTCAATGTGACCAAAATTGCCATTTTTACAGACTTTTTCTCCTTTTCAGAAGCTTCTATTTTGACCAATTTCAGGCATTAAAATGACTCTAAACACACTTATTTTAGTTCCAAGAGTTCTAATTCACATTCAATATTCATTTACAGTCAAAAAATTAAACGTTAAAAAATTATCAGAAAATTGATTTTTTTGACTGTGTAAAATTGATTCAAAATGTCATTGGGATTGTGCCTCATGTTGAATAACTACTTTTTAAAGCGTCAATGTGACCAAATTGACATTTTTACAGACTTTTTCACCTACTCAGAAGCTTCTATTTCGACCAATTTCAGGCATTAAAATGACTCTAAACACACGTATTTTAGTTCCAAGAGTTCTAATTCACATTCAATATTCATTTACAGTCAAAAAATGAAACATTAAAAAATTATAATTTCTGACCCTTTGGAGACAGTTTGACAGGTCACGGGTCATCGTTTTTCATCAGAAAATTGATTTTTTGGACTGTAGAAAAATGTATTAAAAATGTCATTTGGATTGTGCCTCATGTTGAATAACTACTTTTTATATCCTCAATGTGACCAAAATTGCCATTTTTACAGACTTTTTCTCCTACTCAGAAGCTTCTATTTCGACCAATTTCAGGCATTAAAATGACCCTAAACACACTTATTTTAGTTCCAAGAGTTCTAATTCACATTCAATATTCATTTACAGTCAAAAAATTAAACGTTAAAAAATTATAATTTCTGACCATTTGGAGAAAGTTCGACAGGTCACGGGTCATCGTTTTTCATCAGAAAATTGATTTTTTTGACTGTGTAAAAATTGATTTAAAATGTCATTTGGATTGTGCCTCATGTTGAATAACTACTTTTTACAGCCTCAATGTGACCAAAATTGCCATTTTTACAGACTTTTTCTCCTACTCAGAAGCTTCTATTTTGACCAATTTCAGGCATTAAAATGACTCTAAACACACTTATTTTAGTTCCAAGAGTTCTAATTCACATTCAATATTCATTTACAGTCAAAAAATTAAAGATTAAAAAATTATAATTTCTGACCATTTGGAGACAGTTCGACAGGTCACGGGTCATCGTTTTTCATCAGAAAAATGATTTTTTGGACTGTAGAAAAATGTATTCAAAATGTCATTTGGATTGTGTCTCATGTTGACTAACTACTTTTTATATCCTCAATGTGACCAAAATTGCCATTTTTACAGACTTTTTCTCCTACTCAGAGCTTCTATTTCGACCAATTTCAGGCATTAAAATGACCCTAAACACACTTATTTTAGTTCCAAGTGTTCTAATTCACATTCAATATTCATTTACAGTCAAAAAATTAAACGTTAAAAAATTATAATTTCTGACCATTTGGAGAAAGTTCGACAGGTCACGGGTCATCGTTTTTCATCAGAAAATTGATTTTTTTGCCTGTGTAAAAATTGATTCAAAATGTCATTTGGATTGTGCCTCATGTTGAATAACTAATTTTTATAGCCTCAATCTGACCAAAATTGCCATTTTTATAGACTTTTTCTCCTACTCAGAAGCTTCTATTTCGACCAATTTCAGGCATTAAAATGAATCTAAACACACGTATTTTAGTTCCAAGAGTTCTAATTCACATTCAATATTCATTTACAGTCAAAAAATTAAACACTAAAAAATTATAATTTCTGACCATTTGGAGACAGTTCGACAGGTCATCGTTTTTCATCAGAAAATTGATTTTTTGGACTGTCTAAAAATTGATTGAAATGTCATTTGGATTGTGCCTCATGTTGAATAACTACTTTTTACAGCCTCAATGTGACCAAAATTGCCATTTTTACAGACTTTTTCTCCTACTTTTTACAGCCTCAATGTGACCAAAATTGCCATTTTTACAGACTTTTTCTCCTACTCAGAAGCTTCTATTTCGACCAATGTCAGGCATTAAAATGACCCTAAACACACTTATTTTAGTTCCAAGAGTTCTAATTCACATTCAATATTAATTTACAGTCAAAAAATTAAACATTAAAAAATTATAATTTCTGACCATTTGGAGACAGTTCGACAGGTCACGGGTCATCGTTTTTCATCAGAAAATTGATTTTTTGGACTGTAGAAAAATGTATTCAAAATGTCATTTGGATTGTGCCTCATGTTGAATAACTACTTTTTATATCCTCAATGTGACCAAAATTGCCATTTTTACAGACTTTTTCTCCTACTCAGAAGCTTCTATTTCGACCAATTTCAGGCATTAAAATGACCCTAAACACACTTATTTTAGTTCCAAGAGTTCGAATTCACATTCAATATTCATTTACAGTCAAAAAATTAAACATTAAAAAATTATAATTTCTGACCATTTGGAGAAAGTTCGACAGGTCACGGGTCATCGTTTTTCATCAGAAAATTGATTTTTTGGACTGTAGAAAAATGTATTCAAAATGTCATTTGGATTGTGCCTCATGTTGAATAACTACTTTTTATATCCTCAATGTGACCAAAATTGCCATTTTTACAGACTTTTTCTCCTACTCAGAAGCTTCTATTTCGACCAATTTCAGGCATTAAAATGACTCTAAACACACTTATTTTAGTTCCAAGAGTTCTAATTCACATTCAATATTCATTTACAGTCAAAAAATTAAACATTTCAAAATTATAATTTCTGACCATTTGGAGAAAGTTCGACAGGTCACGGGTCATCGTTTTTCATCAGAAAATTGATTTTTTTGACTGTGTAAAAATTGATTCAAAATGTCATTGGGATTGTGCCTCATGTTGAATAACTACTTTTTAAAGCGTCAATGTGACCAAAATTGACATTTTTACAGACTTTTTCACCTACTCAGAAGCTTCTATTTCGACCAATTTCAGGCATTAAAATGACTCTAAACACACTTATTTTAGTTCCAAGAGTTCTAATTCACATTCAATATTCATTTACAGTCAAAAAATTAAACTTTAAAAAATTATAATTTCTGACCATTTGGAGACAGTTCGACAGGTCACGGGTCATCGTTTTTCATCAGAAAATTGATTTTTTGGACTGTAGAAAAATGTATTCAAAATGTCATTTGGATTGTGCATCATGTTGAA
Organism: Triturus cristatus; assembly: GCF_964204655.1. Lineage (NCBI taxonomy): Eukaryota > Metazoa > Chordata > Amphibia > Caudata > Salamandridae > Triturus > Triturus cristatus. The sequence goes on from NC_140592.1 coordinate 467,644,036, forward strand.
TAACTACTTTTTATATCCTCAATGTGACCAAAATTGCCATTTTTACAGACTTTTTCTCCTACTCAGTAGCTTCTATTTCGACCAATTTCAGGCATTAAAATGACCCTAAACACACTTATTTTAGTTCCAAGAGTTCTAATTCACATTCAATATTCATTTACAGTCAAAAAATTAAACTTTAAAAAATTATAATTTCTGACCATTTGGAGAAAGTTCGACAGGTCAGGGGTCATCGTTTTTCATCAAAAAATTGATTTTTTTGACTGTGTAAAAATTGATTCAAAATGTCATTTGGATTGTGCCTCATGTTGAATAACTACTTTTTACAGCCTCAATGTAACCAAAATTGCCATTTTTACAGACATTTTCTCCTACTCAGAAGCTTCTATTTCGACCAATTTCAGGCATTAAAATGACCCTAAACACACTTATTTTAGTTCCAAGAGTTCTAATTCACATTCAATATTCATTTACAGTCAAAAAATGAAACATTAAAAAATTATAATTTCTGACCATTTGGAGACAGTTTGACAGGTCACGGGTCATCGTTTTTCATCAGAAAATTGATTTTTTGGACTGTAGAAAAATGTATTCAAAATGTCATTTGGATTGTGTCTCATGTTGACTAACTACTTTTTATATCCTCAATGTGACCAAAATTGCCATTTTTACAGACTTTTTCTCCTACTCAGAAGCTTCTATTTCGACCAATTTCAGGCATTAAAATGACCCTAAACACACTTATTTTAGTTCCAAGTGTTCTAATTCACATTCAATATTCATTTACAGTCAAAAAATTAAACGTTAAAAAATTAAAATTTCTGACCATTTGGAGAAAGTTCGACAGGTCACGGGTCATCGTTTTTCATCAGAAAATTGATTTTTTGGACTGTAGAAAAATGTATGCAAAATGTCATTTGGATTGTGCCTCATGTTGAATAACTACTTTTTATATCCTCAATGTGACCAAAATTGCCATTTTTACAGACTTTTTCTCCTACTCAGAAGCTTCTATTTCGACCAATTTCAGGCATTAAAATGACCCTAAACACACTTATTTTAGTTCCAAGAGTTCTAATTCACATTCAATATTCATTTACAGCCAAAAAGTAAACGTTAAAAAATTATAATTTCTGACCATTTGGAGAAAGTTCGACAGGTCACGGGTCATCGTTTTTCATCAGAAAATTGACTTTTTTTTGACTGTGTGAAAATTGATTCAAAATGTCATTTGGATATTGCCTCATGTTGAATAACTACTTTTTACAGCCTCAATGTGACCAAAATTGCCATTTTTACAGACTTTTTCTCCTACTCAGAAGCTTCTATTTTGACCAATTTCAGGCATTAAAATGACTCTAAACACACTTATTTTAGTTCCAAGAGTTCTAATTCACATTCAATATTCATTTACAGTCAAAAAATTAAACATTAAAAAATTATATTTTCTGACCATTAGGAGACTGTTCGACAGGTCACGGGTCATCGTTATTCATCAGAAAATTGTTGTTTTGGACTGTAGAAAAATTTATTCAAAATGTCATTTGGATTGTGCCTCATGTTGAATAACTACTTTTTAAAGCCTCAATGTGACCAAAATTGACATTTTTACAGACTTTTTCACCTACTCAGAAACTTCTATTTCGACCAATTTCAGGCATTAAAATGACTCTAAACACACTTATTTTAGTTCCAAGAGTTCTAATTCACATTCAATATTCATTTACAGTCAAAATGATTAAAGATTAAAAAATTATAATTTCTGACCATTTGGAGACAGTTCGACAGGTCACGGGTCATCGTTTTTCATCAGAAAATTGATTTTTTGGACTGTAGAAAAATGTATTCAAAATGTCATTTGGATTGTGCATCATGTTGAATAACTAATTTTTATAGCCTCAATGTGACCAAAATTGCAATTTTTACAGACTTTTTCTCCTACTCAGTAGCTTCTATTTCGACCAATTTCAGGCATTAAAATGACCCTAAACACACTTATTATAGTTCCAAGAGTTCTAATTCACATTCAATATTCATTTACAGTCAAAAAATTAAACGTTAAAAAATTATAATTTCTGACCATTTGGAGAAAGTCCGACAGGTCACGGGTCATCGTTTTTCATCAGAAAATTGATTTTTTTGACTGTGTAAAAATTGATTCAAAATGTCATTTGGATTGTGCCTCATGTTGAATAACTACTTTTTACAGCCTCAATGTGACCAAAATTGCCATTTTTACAGACTTTTTCTCCTACTCAGAAGCTTCTATTTCGACCAATTTCAGGCATTAAAATGACTCTAAACACACTTATTTTAGTTCCAAGAGTTCTAATTCACATTCAATATTCATTTACAGTCAAGAAATTAAACATAAAAAAATTATAATTTCTGACCATTTGGAGACAGTTCGACAGGTCACGGGTCATCGTTTTTCATCAGAAAATTGATTTTTTGGACTGTAGAAAAATGTATTCAAAATGTCATTTGGATTGTGCCTCATGTTGAATAACTACTTTTTATATCCTCAATGTGACCAAAATTGCCATTTTTACAGACTTTTTCTCCAACTCAGAAGGTTCTATTTCGACCAATTTCAGGCATTAAAATGACCCTAAACACACTTATTTTCGTTCCAAGAGTTCTAATTCACATTCAATATTCATTTACAGTCAAAAAATTAAACGTTAAAAAATTATAATTTCTGACCATTTGGAGAAAGTTCGACAGGTCACGGGTCATCGTTTTTCATCAGAAAATTGATTTTTTTGACTGTGTAAAAATTGATTCAAAATGTCATTTGGATTGTGCCTCATGTTGAATAACTACTTTTTACAGCCTCAATGTGACCAAAATTGCCATTTTTACAGACTTTTTCTCCTACTCAGAAGCTTCTATTTTGACCAATTTCAGGCATTAAAATGACTCTAAACACACTTATTTTAGTTCCAAGAGTTCTAATTCACATTCAATATTCATTTACAGTCAAAAAATTAAACATTAAAAAATTATAATTTCTGACCATTTGGATACTGTTCGACAGGTCACGGGTCATCGTTTTTCATCAGAAAATTGATGTTTTGGACTGTAGAAAAATGTATTCAAAATGTCATTTGGATTGTGCCTCATGTTGAATAACTACTTTTTATATCCTCAATGTGACCAAAATTGCCATTTTTACAGACTTTTTCTCCTACTCAGAAGCTTCTATTTCGACCAATTTCAGGCATTACAATGACCCTAAACACACTTATTTTAGTTCCAAGAGTTCCAATTCACATTCAATATTCATTTACAGTCAAAAAATTAAACGTTAAAAAATTATAATTTCTGACCATTTGGAGAAAGTTCGACAGGTCACGGGTCATCGTTTTTCATCAGAAAATTGATTTTTTGGACTGTAGAAAAATTTATTCAAAATGTCATTTGGATTGTGCCTCATGTTGAATAACTAATTTTTATAGCCTCAATGTTACCAAAATTGCCATTTTTATAGACTTTTTCTCCTACTCAAAAGCTTCTATTTCGACCAATTTCAGGCATTAAAATGACTCTAAACACACTTATTTTAGTTCCAAGAGTTCTAATTCACATTCAATATTCATTTACAGTCAAAAAATTAAAGATTAAAAAATTATAATTTCTGACCATTTGGAGACAGTTCGACAGGTCACGGGTCATCGTTTTTCATCAGAAAATTGATTTTTTGGACTGTAGAAAATGTATTCAAAATGTCATTTGGATTGTGCCTCATGTTGAATAACTACTTTTTATATCCTCAATGTGACCAAAATTGCCATTTTTACAGACTTTTTCACCTACTCAGAAACTTCTATTTCGACCAATTTCAGGCATTAAAATGACTCTAAACACACTTATTTTAGTTCCAAGAGTTCTAATTCACATTCAATATTCATTTACAGTCAAAAAATTAAAGATTAAAAAATTATAATTTCTGACCATTTGGAGACAGTTCAACAGGTCACGGGTCATCGTTTTTCATCAGAAAATTGATTTTTTGGACTGTAGAAAAATGTATTCAAAATGTCATTTGGATTGTGCATCATGTTGAATAACTACTTTTTATATCCTCAATGTGACCAAAATTGCCATTTTTACAGACTTTTTCTCCTACTCAGTAGCTTCTATTTCGACCAATTTCAGGCATTAAAATGACCCTAAACACACTTATTATAGTTCCAAGAGTTCTAATTCACATTCAATATTCATTTACAGTCAAAAAATTAAACGTTAAAAAATTATAATTTCTGACCATTTGGAGAAAGTTCGACTGGTCACGGGTCATCGTTTTTCATCAGAAAAATGATTTTTTTGACTGTGTAAAAATTGATTCAAAATGTCATTTGGATTGTGCCTCATGTTGAATAACTACTTTTTACAGCCTCAATGTGACCAAAATTGCCATTTTTACAGACTTTTTCTCCTACTCAGAAGCTTCTATTTTGACCAATTTCAGGCATTAAAATGACTCTAAACACACTTATTTTAGTTCCAAGAGTTTTAATTCACATTCAATATTCATTTACAGTCAAAAAATTAAACGTTAAAAAATTATAATTTCTGACCATTTGGAGAAAGTTCGACAGGTCACGGGTCATCGTTTTTCATCAGAAAAATGATTTTTTTGACTGTGTAAAAATTGATTCAAAATGTCATTTGGATTGTGCCTCATGTTGAATAACTACTTTTTACAGCCTCAATGTGACCAAAATTGCCATTTTTACAGACTTTTTCTCCTACTCAGAAGCTTCTATTTTGACCAATTTCAGGCATTAAAATGACTCTAAACACACTTATTTTAGTTCCAAGAGTTCTAATTCACATTCAATATTCATTTACAGTCAAAAAATTAAACATTAAAAAATTATAATTTCTGACCATTTGGAGACAGTTCGACAGGTCACGGGTCATCGTTTTTCATCAGAAAATTGATTTTTTGGACTGTAGAAAAATGTATTCAAAATGTCATTTGGATTGTGCCTCATGTTGAATAACTACTTTTTATATCCTCAATGTGACCAAAATTGCCATTTTTACAGACTTTTTCTCCAACTCAGAAGGTTCTATTTCGACCAATTTCAGGCATTAAAATGACCCTAAACACACTTATTTTAGTTCCAAGAGTTCTAATTCACATTCAATATTCATTTACAGTCAAAAAATTAAACGTTAAAAAATTATAATTTCTGACCATTTGGAGAAAGTTCGACAGGTCACGGGTCATCGTTTTTCATCAGAAAATTGATGTTTTTGACTGTGTAAAAATTGATTCAAAATGTCATTTGGATTGTGCCTCATGTTGAATAACTACTTTTTACAGCCTCAATGTGACCAAAATTGCCATTTTTACAGACTTTTTCTCCTACTCAGAAGCTTCTATTTTGACCAATTTCAGGCATTAAAATGACTCTAACACACTTATTTTAGTTCCAAGAGTTCTAATTCACATTCAATATTCATTTACAGTCAAAAAATTAAACATTAAAAAATTATAATTTCTGACCATTTGGAGACTGTTCGACAGGTCACGGGTCATTGTTTTTCATCAGAAAATTGATGTTTTGGACTGTAGAAAAATTTATTCAAAATGTCATTTGGATTGTGCCTCATGTTGAATAACTACTTTTTATATCCTCAAAGTGACCAAAATTGCCATTTTTACAGACTTTTTCTCCTACTCAGAAGCTTCTATTTCGACCAATTTCAGGCATTACAATGACCCTAAACACACTTATTTTAGTTCCAAGAGTTCTAATTCACATTCAATATTCATTTACAGTCAAAAAATTAAACGTTAAAAAATTATATTTTCTGACCATTTGGAGAAAGTTCGACAGGTCACGGGTCATCGTTTTTCATCAGAAAATTGATTTTTTGGACTGTAGAAAAATTTATTCAAAATGTCATTTGGATTGTGCCTCATGTTGAATAACTAATTTTTATAGCCTCAATGTTACCAAAATTGCCATTTTTATAGACTTTTTCTCCTACTCAAAAGCTTCTATTTCGACCAATTTCAGGCATTAAAATGACTATAAACACACTTATTTTAGTTCCAAGAGTTCTAATTCACATTCAATATTCATTTACAGTCAAAAAATTAAAGATTAAAAAATTATAATTTCTGACCATTTGGACACAGTTCGACAGGGTCATCGTTTTTCATCAGAAAATTGATTTTTTAGACTGTAGAAAATGTATTCAAAATGTCATTTGGATTGTGCCTCATGTTGAATAACTACTTTTTATATCCTCAATGTGACCAAAATTGCCATTTTTACAGACTTTTTCTCCTACTCAGAAGCTTCTATTTCGACAATTTCAGGCATTAAAATGACCCTAAACACACTTATTTTAGTTCCAAGAGTTCTAATTCACATTCAATATTCATTTACAGTCAAAAAATTAAACGTTAAAAAATTATAATTTCTGACCATTTGGAGAAAGTTCGACAGGTCACGGGTCATCGTTTTTCATCAGAAAATTGATGTTTTGGACTGTAGAAAAATTTATTCAAAATGTCATTTGGATTGTGCCTCATGTTGAATAACTACTTTTTAAAGCCTCAATGTGACCAAAATTGACATTTTTACAGACTTTTTCACCTACTCAGAAGCTTCTATTTCGACCAATTTCAGGCATTAAAATGACTCTAAACACACTTATTTTAGTTCCAAGAGTTCTAATTCACATTCAATATTCATTTAGAGTCAAAAAATTAAAGATTAAAAAATTATAATTTCTGACCATTTGGAGACAGTTCGACAGGTCACGGGTCATCGTTTTTCATCAGAAAATTGATTTTTTGGACTGTAGAAAAATGTATTCAAAATGTCATTTGGATTGTGCATCATGTTGAATAACTACTTTTTATATCCTCAATGTGACCAAAATTGCCATTTTTACAGACTTTTTCTCCTACTCAGTAGCTTCTATTTCGACCAATTTCAGGCATTAAAATGACCCTAAACACACTTATTTTAGTTCCAAGAGTTCTAATTCACATTCAATATTCATTTACAGTCAAAAAATTAAACTTTAAAAAATTATAATTTCTGACCTTTGGAGAAAGTTCGACAGGTCACGGGTCATCGTTTTTCATCAGAAAATTGATTTTTTTGACTGTGTAAAAATTGATTCAAAATGTCATTTGGATTGTGCCTCATGTTGAATAACTACTTTTTACAGCTTCAATGTGACCAAAATTGCCATTTTTACAGACTTTTTCTCCTACTCAGAAGCTTCTATTTTGACCAATTTCAGGCATTAAAATCACTCTAAACACACTTATTTTAGTTCCAAGAGTTCTAATTCACATTCAATATTCATTTACAGTCAAAAAATGAAACATTAAAAAATTATAATTTCTGACCATTTGGAGACAGTTTGACAGGTCACGGGTCATCGTTTTTCATCAGAAAATTGATTTTTTGGACTGTAGAAAAATGTATTCAAAATGTCATTTGGATTGTGTCTCATGTTGACTAACTACTTTTTATATCCTCAATGTGACCAAAATTGCCATTTTTACAGACTTTTTCTCCTACTCAGAAGCTTTTATTTCGACCAATTTCAGGCATTAAAATGACCCTAAACACACTTATTTTAGTTCCAAGTGTTCTAATTCACATTCAATATTCATTTACAGTCAAAAAATTAAACGTTAAAAATTATAATTTCTGATCATTTGGAGAAAGTTCGACAGGTCACGGGTCATCGTTTTTCATCAGAAAATTGATTTTTTTGACTGTGTGAAAATTGATTCAAAATGTCATTTGGATTGTGCCTCATGTTGAATAACTACTTTTTACAGCCTCAATGTGACCAAAATTGCCATTTTTACAGACTTTTTCTCCTACTCAGAAGCTTCTATTTCGACCAATTTCAGGCATTAAAATGACTCTAAACACACTTATTTTAGTTCCAAGAGTTCTAATTCACATTCAATATTCATTTAGAGTCAAAAAATTAAACGTTAAAAAATTATAATTTCTGACCATTTGGAGAAAGTTCGACAGGTCACGGGTCATCGTTTTTCATCAGAAAATTGATTTTTTTGACTGTGTGAAAATTGATTCAAAATGTCATTTGGATTGTGCCTCATGTTGAATAACTACTTTTTACAGCCTCAATGTGACCAAAATTGCCATTTTTACAGACTTTTTCTCCTACTCAGAAGCTTCTATTTCGACCAATTTCAGGCATTAAAATGACTCTAAACACACTTATTTTAGTTCCAAGAGTTCTAATTCACATTCAATATTCATTTAGAGTCAAAAAATTAAAGATTAAAAAATTATAATTTCTGACCATTTGGAGACAGTTCGACAGGTCACGGGTCATCGTTTTTCATCAGAAAATTGATTTTTTGGACTGTAGAAAAATGTATTCAAAATGTCATTTGGATTGTGCATCATGTTGAATAACTACTTTTTATATCCTCAATGTGACCAAAATTGCCATTTTTACAGACTTTTTCACCTACTCAGAAACTTCTATTTCGACCAATTTCAGGCATTAAAATGACTCTAAACACACTTATTTTAGTTCCAAGAGTTCTGATTCACATTCAATATTCATTTACAGTCAAAAAATTAAACATTAAAAATTATAATTTCTGACCATTTGGAGACAGTTCGACAGGTCACGGGTCATCGTTTTTCATCAGAAAATTGATTTTTTGGACTGTAGAAAAATGTATTCAAAATGTCATTTGGATTGTGCATCATGTTGAATAACTACTTTTTATATCCTCAATGTGACCAAAATTGTTATTTTTACAGACTTTTTCTCCTACTCAGTAGCTTCTATTTCGACCAATTTCAGGCATTAAAATGACGATAAACACACTTATTTTAGTTCCAAGAGTTCTAATTCACATTCAATATTCATTTACAGTCAAAAAATTAAACGTTAAAAAATTATAATTTCTGACCATTTGGAGAAAGTTCGACAGGTCACGGGTCATCGTTTTTCATCAGAAAATTGTTTTTTTTTTACTGTGTAAAAATTAATTCAAAATGTCATTTGGATTGTGCCTCATGTTGAATAACTACTTTTACAGCCTCAATGTGACCAAAATTGCCATTTTTATAGACTTTTTCTCCTACTCAAAAGCTTCTATTTCGACCAATTTCAGGCATTAAAATGACTATAAACACACTTATTTTAGTTCCAAGAGTTCTAATTCACATTCAATATTCATTTACAGTCAAAAAATGAAACATTAAAAAATTATAATTTCTGACCATTTGGAGACTGTTCGACAGGTCACGGGTCATCGTTTTTCATCAGAAAATTGATGTTTTGGACTGTAGAAAAATTTATTCAAAATGTCATTTGGATTGTGCCTCATGTTGAATAACTACTTTTTAAAGCCTCAATGTGACCAAAATTGACATTTTTACAGACTTTTTCACCTACTCAGAAGCTTCTATTTCGACCAATTTCAGGCATTAAAATGACTCTAAACACACTTATTTTAGTTCCAAGAGTTCTAATTCACATTCAATATTCATTTAGAGTCAAAAAATTAAAGATTAAAAAATTATAATTTCTGACCATTTGGAGACAGTTCGACAGGTCACGGGTCATCGTTTTTCATCAGAAAATTGATTTTTTGGACTGTAGAAAAATGTATTCAAAATGTCATTTGGATTGTGCATCATGTTGAATAACTACTTTTTATATCCTCAATGTGACCAAAATTGCCATTTTTACAGACTTTTTCTCCTACTCAGTAGCTTCTATTTCGACCAATTTCAGGCATTAAAATGACCCTAAACACACTTATTTTAGTTCCAAGAGTTCTAATTCACATTCAATATTCATTTACAGTCAAAAAATTAAACTTTAAAAAATTATAATTTCTGACCTTTGGAGAAAGTTCGACAGGTCACGGGTCATCATTTTTCATCAGAAAATTGATTTTTTTGAGTGTGTAAAAATTGATTCAAAATGTCATTTGGATTGTGCCTCATGTTGAATAACTACTTTTTACAGCCTCAATGTGACCAAAATTGCCATTTTTACAGACTTTTTCTCCTACTCAGAAGCTTCTATTTTGACCAATTTCAGGCATTAAAATCACTCTAAACACACTTATTTTAGTTCCAAGAGTTTTAATTCACATTCAATATTCATTTACAGTCAAAAAATTAAACGTTAAAAAATTATAATTTCTGACCATTTGGAGAAAGTTCGACAGGTCACGGGTCATCGTTTTTCATCAGAAAAATGATTTTTTTGACTGTGTAAAAATTGATTCAAAATGTCATTTGGATTGTGCCTCATGTTGAATAACTACTTTTTACAGCCTCAATGTGACCAAAATTGCCATTTTTACAGACTTTTTCTCCTACTCAGAAGCTTCTATTTTGACCAATTTCAGGCATTAAAATGACTCTAAACACACTTATTTTAGTTCCAAGAGTTCTAATTCACATTCAATATTCATTTACAGTCAAAAAATTAAACATTAAAAAATTATAATTTCTGACCATTTGGAGACAGTTCGACAGGTCACGGGTCATCGTTTTTCATCAGAAAATTGATTTTTTGGACTGTAGAAAAATGTATTCAAAATGTCATTTGGATTGTGCCTCATGTTGAATAACTACTTTTTATATCCTCAATGTGACCAAAATTGCCATTTTTACAGACTTTTTCTCCAACTCAGAAGGTTCTATTTCGACCAATTTCAGGCATTAAAATGACCCTAAACACAATTATTTTAGTTCCAAGAGTTCTAATTCACATTCAATATTCATTTACAGTCAAAAAATTAAACGTTAAAAAATTATAATTTCTGACCATTTGGAGAAAGTTCGACAGGTCACGGGTCATCGTTTTTCATCAGAAAATTGATGTTTTTGACTGTGTAAAAATTGATTCAAAATGTCATTTGGATTGTGCCTCATGTTGAATAACTACTTTTTACAGCCTCAATGTGACCAAAATTGCCATTTTTACAGACTTTTTCTCCTACTCAGAAGCTTCTATTTTGACCAATTTCAGGCATTAAAATGACTCTAAACACACTTATTTTAGTTCCAAGAGTTCTAATTCACATTCAATATTCATTTACAGTCAAAAAATTAAACATTAAAAAATTATAATTTCTGACCATTTGGAGACTGTTCGACAGGTCACGGGTCATCGTTTTTCATCAGAAAATTGATGTTTTGGACTGTAGAAAAATTTATTCAAAATGTCATTTGGATTGTGCCTCATGTTGAATAACTACTTTTTATATCCTCAATGTGACCAAAATTGCCATTTTTACAGACTTTTTCTCCTACTCAGAAGCTTCTATTTCGACCAATTTCAGGCATTACAATGACCCTAAACACACTTATTTTAGTTCCAAGAGTTCTAATTCACATTCAATATTCATTTACAGTCAAAAAATTAAACGTTAAAAAATTATAATTTCTGACCATTTGGAGAAAGTTCGACAGGTCACGGGTCATCGTTTTTCATCAGAAAATTGATTTTTTGGACTGTAGAAAAATTTATTCAAAATGTCATTTGGATTGTGCCTCATGTTGAATAACTAATTTTTATAGCCTCAATGTTACCAAAATTGCCATTTTTATAGACTTTTTCTCCTACTCAAAAGCTTCTATTTCGACCAATTTCAGGCATTAAAATGACTATAAACACACTTATTTTAGTTCCAAGAGTTCTAATTCACATTCAATATTCATTTACGGTCAAAAAATTAAAGATTAAAAAATTATAATTTCTGACCATTTGGACACAGTTCGACAGGTCACGGGTCATCGTTTTTCATCAGAAAATTGATTTTTTTGACTGTAGAAAATGTATTCAAAATGTCATTTGGATTGTGCCTCATGTTGAATAACTACTTTTTATATCCTCAATGTGACCAAAATTGCCATTTTTACAGACTTTTTCTCCTACTCAGAAGCTTCTATTTCGACAATTTCAGGCATTAAAATGACCCTAAACACACTTATTTTAGTTCCAAGAGTTCTAATTCACATTCAATATTCATTTACAGTCAAAAAATTAAACGTTAAAAAATTATAATTTCTGACCATTTGGAGAAAGTTCGACAGGTCACGGGTCATCGTTTTTCATCAGAAAATTGATTTTTTTGACTGTGTGAAAATTGATTCAAAATGTCATTTGGATTGTGCCTCATGTTGAATAACTACTTTTTACAGCCTCAATGTGACCAAAATTGCCATTTTTACAGACTTTTTCTCCTACTCAGAAGCTTCTATTTTGACCAATTTCAGGCATTAAAATGACTCTAAACACACTTATTTTAGTTCCAAGAGTTCTAATTCACATTCAATATTCATTTACAGTTAAAAAATTAAACATTAAAAAATTATATTTTCTGACCATTTGGAGACTCACGGGTCATCGTTTTTCATCAGAAAATTGATGTTTTGGACTGTAGAAAAATGTATTTAAAATGTCATTTGGATTGTGCCTCATGTTTAATAACTACTTTTTAAAGCCTCAATGTGACCAAAATTGACATTTTTACAGACTTTTTCACCTACTCAGAAACTTCTATTTCGACCAATTTCAGGCATTAAAATGACTCTAAACACACTTATTTTAGTTCCAAGAGTTCTGATTCACATTCAATATTCATTTACAGTCAAAAAATTAAACATTAAAAATTATAATTTCTGACCATTTGGAGACAGTTCGACAGGTCACGGGTCATCGTTTTTATCAGAAAATTGATTTTTTGGACTGTAGAAAAATGTATTCAAAATGTCATTTGGATTGTGCATCATGTTGAATAACTACTTTTTATATCCTCAATGTGACCAAAATTGTTATTTTTACAGACTTTTTCTCCTACTCAGTAGCTTCTATTTCGACCAATTTCAGGCATTAAAATGACCCTAAACACACTTATTTTAGTTCCAAGAGTTCTAATTCACATTCAATATTCATTTACAGTCAAAAAATTAAACGTTAAAAAATTATAATTTCTGACCATTTGGAGAAAGTTCGACAGGTCACGGGTCATCGTTTTTCATCAGAAAATTGTTTTTTTTTGACTGTGTAAAAATTAATTCAAAATGTCATTTGGATTGTGCCTCATGTTGAATAACTACTTTTACAGCCTCAATGTGACCAAAATTGCCATTTTTACAGACTTTTTCTCCTTTTCAGAAGCTTCTATTTTGACCAATTTCAGGCATTAAAATGACTCTAAACACACTTATTTTAGTTCCAAGAGTTCTAATTCACATTCAATATTCATTTACAGTCAAAAAATGAAACATTAAAAAATTATAATTTCTGACCATTTGGAGACAGTTTGACAGGTCACGGGTCATCGTTTTTCATCAGAAAATTGATTTTTTGGACTGTAGAAAAATGTATTCAAAATGTCATTTGGATTGTGTCTCATGTTGACTAACTACTTTTTATATCCTCAATGTGACCAAAATTGCCATTTTTACAGACTTTTTCTCCTAATCAGAAGCTTCTATTTCGACCAATTTCAGGCATTAAAATGACCCTAAACACACTTATTTTAGTTCCAAGTGTTCTAATTCACATTCAATATTCATTTACAGTCAAAAAATTAAACGTTAAAAAATTATAATTTCTGATCATTTGGAGAAAGTTCGACAGGTCACGGGTCATCGTTTTTCATCAGAAAATTGATTTTTTTGACTGTGTAAAAATTGATTCAAAATGTCATTGGGATTGTGCCTCATGTTGAATAACTACTTTTTAAAGCGTCAATGTGACCAAAATTGACATTTTTACAGACTTTTTCACCTACTCAGAAGCTTCTATTTCGACCAATTTCAGGCATTAAAATGACTCTAAACACACTTATTTTAGTTCCAAGAGTTCTAATTCACATTCAATATTCATTTACAGTCAAAAAATGAAACATTAAAAAATTATAATTTCTGACCCTTTGGAGACAGTTCGACAGGTCACGGGTCATCGTTTTTCATCAGAAAATTGATTTTTTTGACTGTGTAAAAATTGATTTAAAATGTCATTTGGATTGTGCCTCATGTTGAATAACTACTTTTTACAGCCTCAATGTGACCAAAATTGCCATTTTTACAGACTTTTTCTCCTACTCAGAAGCTTCTATTTTGACCAATTTCAGGCATTAAAATGACTCTAAACACACTTATTTTAGTTCCAAGAGTTCTAATTCACATTCAATATTCATTTACAGTCAAAAAATTAAAGATTAAAAAATTATAATTTCTGACCATTTGGAGACAGTTCGACAGGTCACGGGTCATCGTTTTTCATCAGAAAAATGATTTTTTGGACTGTAGAAAAATGTATTCAAAATGTCATTTGGATTGTGTCTCATGTTGACTAACTACTTTTTATATCCTCAATGTGACTAAAATTGCCATTTTTACAGACTTTTTCTCCTACTCAGAAGCTTCTATTTCGACCAATTTCAGGCATTAAAATGACCATAAACACACTTATTTTAGTTCCAAGTGTTCTAATTCACATTCAATATTCATTTACAGTCAAAAAATTAAACATTAAAAAATTATAATTTCTGACCATTTGGAGAAAGTTCGACAGGTCACGGGTCATCGTTTTTCATCAGAAAATTGATTTTTTTGACTGTGTAAAAATTGATTCAAAATGTCATTGGGATTGTGCCTCATGTTGAATAACTACTTTTTAAAGCGTCAATGTGACCAAAATTGACATTTTTACAGACTTTTTCACCTACTCAGAAGCTTCTATTTCGACCAATTTCAGGCATTAAAATGACTCTAAACACACTTATTTTAGTTCCAAGAGTTCTAATTCACATTCAATATTCATTTACAGTCAAAAAATGAAACATTAAAAAATTATAATTTCTGACCATTTGGAGACAGTTCGACAGGTCACGGGTCATCGTTTTTCATCAGAAAATTGATTTTTTGGACTGTAGAAAAATGTATTCAAAATGTCATTTGGATTGTGCATCATGTTGAATAACTACTTTTTATATCCTCAATGTGACCAAAATTGCCATTTTTACAGACTTTTTCACCTACTCAGAAACTTCTATTTCGACCAATTTCAGGCATTAAAATGACTCTAAACACACTTATTTTAGTTCCAAGAGTTCTGATTCACATTCAATATTCATTTACAGTCAAAAAATTAAACATTAAAAATTATAATTTCTGACCATTTGGAGACAGTTCGACAGGTCACGGGTCATCGTTTTTCATCAGAAAATTGATTTTTTGGACTGTAGAAAAATGTATTCAAAATGTCATTTGGATTGTGCATCATGTTGAATAACTACTTTTTATATCCTCAATGTGACCAAAATTGTTATTTTTACAGACTTTTTCTCCTACTCAGTAGCTTCTATTTCGACCAATTTCAGGCATTAAAATGACGATAAACACACTTATTTTAGTTCCAAGAGTTCTAATTCACATTCAATATTCATTTACAGTCAAAAAATTAAACGTTAAAAAATTATAATTTCTGACCATTTGGAGAAAGTTCGACAGGTCACGGGTCATCGTTTTTCATCAGAAAATTGTTTTTTTTTTACTGTGTAAAAATTAATTCAAAATGTCATTTGGATTGTGCCTCATGTTGAATAACTACTTTTACAGCCTCAATGTGACCAAAATTGCCATTTTTATAGACTTTTTCTCCTACTCAAAAGCTTCTATTTCGACCAATTTCAGGCATTAAAATGACTATAAACACACTTATTTTAGTTCCAAGAGTTCTAATTCACATTCAATATTCATTTACAGTCAAAAAATGAAACATTAAAAAATTATAATTTCTGACCATTTGGAGACTGTTCGACAGGTCACGGGTCATCGTTTTTCATCAGAAAATTGATGTTTTGGACTGTAGAAAAATTTATTCAAAATGTCATTTGGATTGTGCCTCATGTTGAATAACTACTTTTTAAAGCCTCAATGTGACCAAAATTGACATTTTTACAGACTTTTTCACCTACTCAGAAGCTTCTATTTCGACCAATTTCAGGCATTAAAATGACTCTAAACACACTTATTTTAGTTCCAAGAGTTCTAATTCACATTCAATATTCATTTAGAGTCAAAAAATTAAAGATTAAAAAATTATAATTTCTGACCATTTGGAGACAGTTCGACAGGTCACGGGTCATCGTTTTTCATCAGAAAATTGATTTTTTGGACTGTAGAAAAATGTATTCAAAATGTCATTTGGATTGTGCATCATGTTGAATAACTACTTTTTATATCCTCAATGTGACCAAAATTGCCATTTTTACAGACTTTTTCTCCTACTCAGTAGCTTCTATTTCGACCAATTTCAGGCATTAAAATGACCCTAAACACACTTATTTTAGTTCCAAGAGTTCTAATTCACATTCAATATTCATTTACAGTCAAAAAATTAAACTTTAAAAAATTATAATTTCTGACCTTTGGAGAAAGTTCGACAGGTCACGGGTCATCATTTTTCATCAGAAAATTGATTTTTTTGAGTGTGTAAAAATTGATTCAAAATGTCATTTGGATTGTGCCTCATGTTGAATAACTACTTTTTACAGCCTCAATGTGACCAAAATTGCCATTTTTACAGACTTTTTCTCCTACTCAGAAGCTTCTATTTTGACCAATTTCAGGCATTAAAATCACTCTAAACACACTTATTTTAGTTCCAAGAGTTTTAATTCACATTCAATATTCATTTACAGTCAAAAAATTAAACGTTAAAAAATTATAATTTCTGACCATTTGGAGAAAGTTCGACAGGTCACGGGTCATCGTTTTTCATCAGAAAAATGATTTTTTTGACTGTGTAAAAATTGATTCAAAATGTCATTTGGATTGTGCCTCATGTTGAATAACTACTTTTTACAGCCTCAATGTGACCAAAATTGCCATTTTTACAGACTTTTTCTCCTACTCAGAAGCTTCTATTTTGACCAATTTCAGGCATTAAAATGACTCTAAACACACTTATTTTAGTTCCAAGAGTTCTAATTCACATTCAATATTCATTTACAGTCAAAAAATTAAACATTAAAAAATTATAATTTCTGACCATTTGGAGACAGTTCGACAGGTCACGGGTCATCGTTTTTCATCAGAAAATTGATTTTTTGGACTGTAGAAAAATGTATTCAAAATGTCATTTGGATTGTGCCTCATGTTGAATAACTACTTTTTATATCCTCAATGTGACCAAAATTGCCATTTTTACAGACTTTTTCTCCAACTCAGAAGGTTCTATTTCGACCAATTTCAGGCATTAAAATGACCCTAAACACAATTATTTTAGTTCCAAGAGTTCTAATTCACATTCAATATTCATTTACAGTCAAAAAATTAAACGTTAAAAAATTATAATTTCTGACCATTTGGAGAAAGTTCGACAGGTCACGGGTCATCGTTTTTCATCAGAAAATTGATGTTTTTGACTGTGTAAAAATTGATTCAAAATGTCATTTGGATTGTGCCTCATGTTGAATAACTACTTTTTACAGCCTCAATGTGACCAAAATTGCCATTTTTACAGACTTTTTCTCCTACTCAGAAGCTTCTATTTTGACCAATTTCAGGCATTAAAATGACTCTAAACACACTTATTTTAGTTCCAAGAGTTCTAATTCACATTCAATATTCATTTACAGTCAAAAAATTAAACATTAAAAAATTATAATTTCTGACCATTTGGAGACTGTTCGACAGGTCACGGGTCATCGTTTTTCATCAGAAAATTGATGTTTTGGACTGTAGAAAAATTTATTCAAAATGTCATTTGGATTGTGCCTCATGTTGAATAACTACTTTTTATATCCTCAATGTGACCAAAATTGCCATTTTTACAGACTTTTTCTCCTACTCAGAAGCTTCTATTTCGACCAATTTCAGGCATTACAATGACCCTAAACACACTTATTTTAGTTCCAAGAGTTCTAATTCACATTCAATATTCATTTACAGTCAAAAAATTAAACGTTAAAAAATTATAATTTCTGACCATTTGGAGAAAGTTCGACAGGTCACGGGTCATCGTTTTTCATCAGAAAATTGATTTTTTGGACTGTAGAAAAATTTATTCAAAATGTCATTTGGATTGTGCCTCATGTTGAATAACTAATTTTTATAGCCTCAATGTTACCAAAATTGCCATTTTTATAGACTTTTTCTCCTACTCAAAAGCTTCTATTTCGACCAATTTCAGGCATTAAAATGACTATAAACACACTTATTTTAGTTCCAAGAGTTCTAATTCACATTCAATATTCATTTACGGTCAAAAAATTAAAGATTAAAAAATTATAATTTCTGACCATTTGGACACAGTTCGACAGGTCACGGGTCATCGTTTTTCATCAGAAAATTGATTTTTTTGACTGTAGAAAATGTATTCAAAATGTCATTTGGATTGTGCCTCATGTTGAATAACTACTTTTTATATCCTCAATGTGACCAAAATTGCCATTTTTACAGACTTTTTCTCCTACTCAGAAGCTTCTATTTCGACAATTTCAGGCATTAAAATGACCCTAAACACACTTATTTTAGTTCCAAGAGTTCTAATTCACATTCAATATTCATTTACAGTCAAAAAATTAAACGTTAAAAAATTATAATTTCTGACCATTTGGAGAAAGTTCGACAGGTCACGGGTCATCGTTTTTCATCAGAAAATTGATTTTTTTGACTGTGTGAAAATTGATTCAAAATGTCATTTGGATTGTGCCTCATGTTGAATAACTACTTTTTACAGCCTCAATGTGACCAAAATTGCCATTTTTACAGACTTTTTCTCCTACTCATAAGCTTCTATTTTGACCAATTTCAGGCATTAAAATGACTCTAAACACACTTATTTTAGTTCCAAGAGTTCTAATTCACATTCAATATTCATTTACAGTTAAAAAATTAAACATTAAAAAATTATATTTTCTGACCATTTGGAGACTCACGGGTCATCGTTTTTCATCAGAAAATTGATGTTTTGGACTGTAGAAAAATGTATTTAAAATGTCATTTGGATTGTGCCTCATGTTTAATAACTACTTTTTAAAGCCTCAATGTGACCAAAATTGACATTTTTACAGACTTTTTCACCTACTCAGAAACTTCTATTTCGACCAATTTCAGGCATTAAAATGACTCTAAACACACTTATTTTAGTTCCAAGAGTTCTGATTCACATTCAATATTCATTTACAGTCAAAAAATTAAACATTAAAAATTATAATTTCTGACCATTTGGAGACAGTTCGACAGGTCACGGGTCATCGTTTTTATCAGAAAATTGATTTTTTGGACTGTAGAAAAATGTATTCAAAATGTCATTTGGATTGTGCATCATGTTGAATAACTACTTTTTATATCCTCAATGTGACCAAAATTGTTATTTTTACAGACTTTTTCTCCTACTCAGTAGCTTCTATTTCGACCAATTTCAGGCATTAAAATGACCCTAAACACACTTATTTTAGTTCCAAGAGTTCTAATTCACATTCAATATTCATTTACAGTCAAAAAATTAAACGTTAAAAAATTATAATTTCTGACCATTTGGAGAAAGTTCGACAGGTCACGGGTCATCGTTTTTCATCAGAAAATTGTTTTTTTTTGACTGTGTAAAAATTAATTCAAAATGTCATTTGGATTGTGCCTCATGTTGAATAACTACTTTTACAGCCTCAATGTGACCAAAATTGCCATTTTTACAGACTTTTTCTCCTTTTCAGAAGCTTCTATTTTGACCAATTTCAGGCATTAAAATGACTCTAAACACACTTATTTTAGTTCCAAGAGTTCTAATTCACATTCAATATTCATTTACAGTCAAAAAATGAAACATTAAAAAATTATAATTTCTGACCATTTGGAGACAGTTTGACAGGTCACGGGTCATCGTTTTTCATCAGAAAATTGATTTTTTGGACTGTAGAAAAATGTATTCAAAATGTCATTTGGATTGTGTCTCATGTTGACTAACTACTTTTTATATCCTCAATGTGACCAAAATTGCCATTTTTACAGACTTTTTCTCCTAATCAGAAGCTTCTATTTCGACCAATTTCAGGCATTAAAATGACCCTAAACACACTTATTTTAGTTCCAAGTGTTCTAATTCACATTCAATATTCATTTACAGTCAAAAAATTAAACGTTAAAAAATTATAATTTCTGATCATTTGGAGAAAGTTCGACAGGTCACGGGTCATCGTTTTTCATCAGAAAATTGATTTTTTTGACTGTGTAAAAATTGATTCAAAATGTCATTGGGATTGTGCCTCATGTTGAATAACTACTTTTTAAAGCGTCAATGTGACCAAAATTGACATTTTTACAGACTTTTTCACCTACTCAGAAGCTTCTATTTCGACCAATTTCAGGCATTAAAATGACTCTAAACACACTTATTTTAGTTCCAAGAGTTCTAATTCACATTCAATATTCATTTACAGTCAAAAAATGAAACATTAAAAAATTATAATTTCTGACCCTTTGGAGACAGTTCGACAGGTCACGGGTCATCGTTTTTCATCAGAAAATTGATTTTTTTGACTGTGTAAAAATTGATTTAAAATGTCATTTGGATTGTGCCTCATGTTGAATAACTACTTTTTACAGCCTCAATGTGACCAAAATTGCCATTTTTACAGACTTTTTCTCCTACTCAGAAGCTTCTATTTTGACCAATTTCAGGCATTAAAATGACTCTAAACACACTTATTTTAGTTCCAAGAGTTCTAATTCACATTCAATATTCATTTACAGTCAAAAAATTAAAGATTAAAAAATTATAATTTCTGACCATTTGGAGACAGTTCGACAGGTCACGGGTCATCGTTTTTCATCAGAAAAATGATTTTTTGGACTGTAGAAAAATGTATTCAAAATGTCATTTGGATTGTGTCTCATGTTGACTAACTACTTTTTATATCCTCAATGTGACTAAAATTGCCATTTTTACAGACTTTTTCTCCTACTCAGAAGCTTCTATTTCGACCAATTTCAGGCATTAAAATGACCCTAAACACACTTATTTTAGTTCCAAGTGTTCTAATTCACATTCAATATTCATTTACAGTCAAAAAATTAAACATTAAAAAATTATAATTTCTGACCATTTGGAGAAAGTTCGACAGGTCACGGGTCATCGTTTTTCATCAGAAAATTGATTTTTTTGACTGTGTAAAAATTGATTCAAAATGTCATTGGGATTGTGCCTCATGTTGAATAACTACTTTTTAAAGCGTCAATGTGACCAAAATTGACATTTTTACAGACTTTTTCACCTACTCAGAAGCTTCTATTTCGACCAATTTCAGGCATTAAAATGACTCTAAACACACTTATTTTAGTTCCAAGAGTTCTAATTCACATTCAATATTCATTTACAGTCAAAAAATGAAACATTAAAAAATTATAATTTCTGACCCTTTGGAGACAGATTGACAGGTCACGGGTCATCGTTTTTCATCAGAAAATTGATTTTTTGGACTGTAGAAAAATGTATTAAAAATGTCATTTGGATTATGCCTCATGTTGAATAACTACTTTTTATATCCTCAATGTGACCAAAATTGCCATTTTTACAGACTTTTTCTCCTACTCAGAAGCTTCTATTTCGACCAATTTCAGGCATTAAAATGACCCTAAACACACTTATTTTAGTTCCAAGAGTTCTAATTCACATTCAATATTCATTTACAGTCAAAAAATTAAACGTTAAAAAATTATAATTTCTGACCATTTGGAGAAAGTTCGACAGGTCACGGGTCATCGTTTTTCATCAGAAAATTGATTTTTTTGACTGTGTAAAAATTGATTTAAAATGTCATTTGGATTGTGCCTCATGTTGAATAACTACTTTTTACAGCCTCAATGTGACCAAAATTGCCATTTTTACAGACTTTTTCTCCTACTCAGAAGCTTCTATTTTGACCAATTTCAGGCATTAAAATGACTCTAAACACACTTATTTTAGTTCCAAGAGTTCTAATTCACATTCAATATTCATTTACAGTCAAAAAATTAAAGATTAAAAATTATAATTTCTGACCATTTGGAGACAGTTCGACAGGTCACGGGTCATCGTTTTTCATCAGAAAATTGATTTTTTGGACTGTAGAAAAATGTATTCAAAATGTCATTTGGATTGTGTCTCATGTTGACTAACTACTTTTTATATCCTCAATGTGACCAAAATTGCCATTTTTACAGACTTTTTCTCCTACTCAGAAGCTTCTATTTCGACCAATTTCAGGCATTAAAATGACCCTAAACACACTTATTTTAGTTCCAAGTGTTCTAATTCACATTCAATATTCATTTACAGTCAAAAAATTAAACGTTAAAAAATTATAATTTCTGACCATTTGGAGAAAGTTCGACAGGTCACGGGTCATCGTTTTTCATCAGAAAATTGATTTTTTTGACTGTGTAAAAATTGATTCAAAATGTCATTGGGATTGTGCCTCATGTTGAATAACTACTTTATAAAGCGTCAATGTGACCAAAATTGACATTTTTACAGACTTTTTCACCTACTCAGAAGCTTCTATTTCGACCAATTTCAGGCATTAAAATGACTCTAAACACACTTATTTTAGTTCCAAGAGTTCTAATTCACATTCAATATTCATTTACAGTCAAAAAATTAAAGATTAAAAAATTATAATTTCTGACCATTTGGAGACAGTTCGACAGGTCACGGGTCATCGTTTTTCATCAGAAAATTGATTTTTTGGACTGTAGAAAAATGTATTCAAAATGTCATTTGGATTGTGCCTCATGTTGAATAACTACTTTTTATATCCTCAATGTGACCAAAATTGCCATTTTTACAGACTTTTTCTCCTACTCAGAAGCTTCTATTTCGACCAATTTCAGGCATTAAAATGACCCTAAACACACTTATTTTAGTTCCAAGAGTTCTAATTCACATTCAATATTCATTGACAGTCAAAAAATTAAACGTTAAAAAATTATAATTTCTGACCATTTGGAGAAAGTTCGACAGGTCACGGGTCATCGTTTTTCATCAGAAAATTGATTTTTTTGGACTGTAGAAAAATGTATTCAAAATGTCATTGGGATTGTGGCTCATGTTGAATAACTACTTTTTAAAGCGTCAATGTGACCAAAATTGACATTTTTACAGACTTTTTCACCTACTCAGAAGTTTCTATTTCGACCAATTTCAGGCATTAAAATGACTCTAAACACACTTATTTTAGTTCCAAGAGTTCTAATTCACATTCAATATTCATTTACAGTCAAAAAACTTAAAGATTAAAAAATTATAATTTCTGACCATTTGGAGACAGTTCGACAGGTCACGGGTCATCGTTTTTCATCAGAAAATTGATTTTTTGGACTGTAGAAAAATGTATTCAAAATGTCATTTGGATTGTGTCTCATGTTGACTAACTACTTTTTATATCCTCAATGTGACCAAAATTGCCATTTTTACAGACTTTTTCTCCTACTCAGAAGCTTCTATTTCGACCAATTTCAGGCATTAAAATGACCCTAAACACTTATTTTAGTTCCAAGTGTTCTAATTCACATTCAATATTCATTTACAGTCAAAAAATTAAACGTTAAAAAATTATAATTTCTGACCATTTGGAGAAAGTTCGACAGGTCACGGGTCATCGTTTTTCATCAGAAAATTGATTTTTTTGACTGTGTAAAAATTGATTCAAAATGTCATTGGGATTGTGCCTCATGTTGAATAACTACTTTTTAAAGCGTCAATGTGACCAAAATTGACATTTTTACAGACTTTTTCACCTACTCAGAAGCTTCTATTTCGACCAATTTCAGGCATTAAAATGACTCTAAACACACTTATTTTAGTTCCAAGAGTTCTAATTCACATTCAATATTCATTTACAGTCAAAAAATTAAAGATTAAAAAATTATAATTTCTGACCATTTGGAGACAGTTCGACAGGTCACGGGTCATCGTTTTTCATCAGAAAATTGACTTTTTTTTGACTGTGTGAAAATTGATTCAAAATGTCATTTGGATATTGCCTCATGTTGAATAACTACTTTTTACAGCCTCAATGTGACCAAAATTGCCATTTTTACAGACTTTTTCTCCTACTCAGAATCTTCTATTTTGACCAATTTCAGGCATTAAAATGACTCTAAACACACTTATTTTAGTTCCAAGAGTTCTAATTCACATTCAATATTCATTTACAGTCAAAAAATTAAACATTAAAAAATTATATTTTCTGACCATTTGGAGACTGTTCGACAGGTCACGGGTCATCGTTTTTCATCAGAAAATTGTTGTTTTGGACTGTAGAAAAATGTATTCAAAATGTCATTTGGATTGTGCCTCATGTTGAATAGCTACTTTTTAAAGCCTCAATGTGACCAAAATTGACATTTTTACAGACTTTTTCACCTACTCAGAAACTTCTATTTCGACCAATTTCAGGCATTAAAATGACTCTAAACACACTTCTTTTAGTTCCCAGAGTTCTAATTCACATTCAATATTCATTTACAGTCAAAATGATTAAAGATTAAGAAATTATAATTTCTGACCATTTGGAGACAGTTCGACAGGTCACGGGTCATCGTTTTTCATCAGAAAATTGATTTTTTGGACTGTAGAAAAATGTATTTAAAATGTCATTTGGATTGTGCATCATGTTGAATAACTACTTTTTATATCCTCAATGTGACCAAAATTGCCATTTTTACAGACTTTTTCTCCTACTCAGTAGCTTCTATTTCGACCAATTTCAGGCATTAAAATGACCCTAAACACACTTATTATAGTTCCAAGAGTTCTAATTCACATTCAATATTCATTTACAGTCAAAAAATTAAACGTTAAAAAATTATAATTTCTGACCATTTGGAGAAAGTTCGACAGGTCACGAGTCATCGTTTTTCATCAGAAAATTGATTTTTTTGACTGTGTAAAAATTGATTCAAAATGTCATTTGGATTGTGCCTCATGTTGAATAACTACTTTTTACAGCCTCAATGTGACCAAAATTGCCATTTTTACAGTCTTTTTCTCCTACTCAGAAGCTTCTATTTCGACCAATTTCAGGCATTAAAATGACCCTAAACACACTTATTTTAGTTCCAAGTGTTCTAATTCACATTCAATATTCATTTACAGTCAAAAAATTAAACGTTAAAAAATTATAATTTCTGACCATTTGGAGAAAGTTCGACAGGTCACGGGTCATCGTTTTTCATCAGAAAATTGATTTTTTGGACTGTAGAAAAATGTATTCAAAATGTCATTTGGATTGTGCATCATGTTGAATAACTACTTTTTATATCCTCAATGTGACCAAAATTGCCATTTTTACAGACTTTTTCTCCTACTCAGTAGCTTCTATTTCGACCAATTTCAGGCATTAAAATGACCCTAAACACACTTATTATAGTTCCAAGAGTTCTAATTCACATTCAATATTCATTTACAGTCAAAAAATTAAACGTTAAAAAATTATAATTTCTGACCATTTGGAGAAAGTTCGACAGGTCACGGGTCATCGTTTTTCATCAGAAAATTGTTTTTTTTTGACTGTGTAAAAATTAATTCAAAATGTCATTTGGATTGTGCCTCATGTTGAATAACTACTTTTACAGCCTCAATGTGACCAAAATTGCCATTTTTACAGACTTTTCCTCCTTTTCAGAAGCTTCTATTTTGACCAATTTCAGGCATTAAAATGACCCTAAACACACTTATTTTAGTTCCAAGAGTTCTAATTCACATTCAATATTCATTGACAGTCAAAAAATTAAACGTTAAAAAATTATAATTTCTGACCATTTGGAGAAAGTTCGACAGGTCACGGGTCATCGTTTTTCATCAGAAAATTGATTTTTTTGGACTGTAGAAAAATGTATTCAAAATGTCATTGGGATTGTGGCTCATGTTGAATAACTACTTTTTAAAGCGTCAATGTGACCAAAATTGACATTTTTACAGACTTTTTCACCTACTCAGAAGTTTCTATTTCGACCAATTTCAGGCATTAAAATGACTCTAAACACACTTATTTTAGTTCCAAGAGTTCTAATTCACATTCAATATTCATTTACAGTCAAAAAACTTAAAGATTAAAAAATTATAATTTCTGACCATTTGGAGACAGTTCGACAGGTCACGGGTCATCGTTTTTCATCAGAAAATTGATTTTTTGGACTGTAGAAAAATGTATTCAAAATGTCATTTGGATTGTGTCTCATGTTGACTAACTACTTTTTATATCCTCAATGTGACCAAAATTGCCATTTTTACAGACTTTTTCTCCTACTCAGAAGCTTCTATTTCGACCAATTTCAGGCATTAAAATGACCCTAAACACTTATTTTAGTTCCAAGTGTTCTAATTCACATTCAATATTCATTTACAGTCAAAAAATTAAACGTTAAAAAATTATAATTTCTGACCATTTGGAGAAAGTTCGACAGGTCACGGGTCATCGTTTTTCATCAGAAAATTGATTTTTTTGACTGTGTAAAAATTGATTCAAAATGTCATTGGGATTGTGCCTCATGTTGAATAACTACTTTTTAAAGCGTCAATGTGACCAAAATTGACATTTTTACAGACTTTTTCACCTACTCAGAAGCTTCTATTTCGACCAATTTCAGGCATTAAAATGACTCTAAACACACTTATTTTAGTTCCAAGAGTTCTAATTCACATTCAATATTCATTTACAGTCAAAAAATTAAAGATTAAAAAATTATAATTTCTGACCATTTGGAGACAGTTCGACAGGTCACGGGTCATCGTTTTTCATCAGAAAATTGACTTTTTTTTGACTGTGTGAAAATTGATTCAAAATGTCATTTGGATATTGCCTCATGTTGAATAACTACTTTTTACAGCCTCAATGTGACCAAAATTGCCATTTTTACAGACTTTTTCT
Source organism: Triturus cristatus (assembly GCF_964204655.1). Classification (NCBI taxonomy): domain Eukaryota; kingdom Metazoa; phylum Chordata; class Amphibia; order Caudata; family Salamandridae; genus Triturus; species Triturus cristatus. The sequence continues at coordinate 467,670,971 of NC_140592.1, forward strand.
CCTACTCAGAATCTTCTATTTTGACCAATTTCAGGCATTAAAATGACTCTAAACACACTTATTTTAGTTCCAAGAGTTCTAATTCACATTCAATATTCATTTACAGTCAAAAAATTAAACATTAAAAAATTATATTTTCTGACCATTTGGAGACTGTTCGACAGGTCACGGGTCATCGTTTTTCATCAGAAAATTGTTGTTTTGGACTGTAGAAAAATGTATTCAAAATGTCATTTGGATTGTGCCTCATGTTGAATAGCTACTTTTTAAAGCCTCAATGTGACCAAAATTGACATTTTTACAGACTTTTTCACCTACTCAGAAACTTCTATTTCGACCAATTTCAGGCATTAAAATGACTCTAAACACACTTCTTTTAGTTCCCAGAGTTCTAATTCACATTCAATATTCATTTACAGTCAAAATGATTAAAGATTAAGAAATTATAATTTCTGACCATTTGGAGACAGTTCGACAGGTCACGGGTCATCGTTTTTCATCAGAAAATTGATTTTTTGGACTGTAGAAAAATGTATTTAAAATGTCATTTGGATTGTGCATCATGTTGAATAACTACTTTTTATATCCTCAATGTGACCAAAATTGCCATTTTTACAGACTTTTTCTCCTACTCAGTAGCTTCTATTTCGACCAATTTCAGGCATTAAAATGACCCTAAACACACTTATTATAGTTCCAAGAGTTCTAATTCACATTCAATATTCATTTACAGTCAAAAAATTAAACGTTAAAAAATTATAATTTCTGACCATTTGGAGAAAGTTCGACAGGTCACGAGTCTTCGTTTTTCATCAGAAAATTGATTTTTTTGACTGTGTAAAAATTGATTCAAAATGTCATTTGGATTGTGCCTCATGTTGAATAACTACTTTTTACAGCCTCAATGTGACCAAAATTGCCATTTTTACAGTCTTTTTCTCCTACTCAGAAGCTTCTATTTCGACCAATTTCAGGCATTAAAATGACCCTAAACACACTTATTTTAGTTCCAAGTGTTCTAATTCACATTCAATATTCATTTACAGTCAAAAAATTAAACGTTAAAAAATTATAATTTCTGACCATTTGGAGAAAGTTCGACAGGTCACGGGTCATCGTTTTTCATCAGAAAATTGATTTTTTGGACTGTAGAAAAATGTATTCAAAATGTCATTTGGATTGTGCATCATGTTGAATAACTACTTTTTATATCCTCAATGTGACCAAAATTGCCATTTTTACAGACTTTTTCTCCTACTCAGTAGCTTCTATTTCGACCAATTTCAGGCATTAAAATGACCCTAAACACACTTATTATAGTTCCAAGAGTTCTAATTCACATTCAATATTCATTTACAGTCAAAAAATTAAACGTTAAAAAATTATAATTTCTGACCATTTGGAGAAAGTTCGACAGGTCACGGGTCATCGTTTTTCATCAGAAAATTGTTTTTTTTTGACTGTGTAAAAATTAATTCAAAATGTCATTTGGATTGTGCCTCATGTTGAATAACTACTTTTACAGCCTCAATGTGACCAAAATTGCCATTTTTACAGACTTTTCCTCCTTTTCAGAAGCTTCTATTTTGACCAATTTCAGGCATTAAAATGACTCTAAACACACTTATTTTAGTTCCAAGAGTTCTAATTCACATTCAATATTCATTTACAGTCAAAAAATGAAACATTAAAAAATTATAATTTCTGACCATTTGGAGACAGTTTGACAGGTCACGGGTCATCGTTTTTCATCAGAAAATTGATTTTTTGGACTGTAGAAAAATGTATTCAAAATGTCATTTGGATTGTGTCTCATGTTGACTAACTACTTTTTATATCCTCAATGTGACCAAAATTGCCATTTTTACAGACTTTTTCTCCTAATCAGAAGCTTCTATTTCGACCAATTTCAGGCATTAAAATGACCCTAAACACACTTATTTTAGTTCCAAGTGTTCTAATTCACATTCAATATTCATTTACAGTCAAAAAATTAAACGTTAAAAAATTATAATTTCTGACCATTTGGAGAAAGTTCGACAGGTCACGGGTCATCGTTTTTTATCAGAAAATTGATTTTTTTGACTGTGTAAAAATTGATTCCAAATGTCATTGGGATTGTGCCTCATGTTGAATAACTACTTTTTAAAGCGTCAATGTGACCAAAATTGACATTTTTACAGACTTTTTCACCTACTCAGAAGCTTCTATTTCGACCAATTTCAGGCATTAAAATGACTCTAAACACACTTATTTTAGTTCCAAGAGTTCTAATTCACATTCAATATTCATTTACAGTCAAAAAATGAAACATTAAAAAATTATAATTTCTGACCATTTGGAGACAGTTTGACAGGTCACGGGTCATCGTTTTTCATCAGAAAATTGATTTTTTGGACTGTAGAAAAATGTATTCAAAATGTCATTTGGATTATGTCTCATGTTGACTAACTACTTTTTATATCCTCAATGTGACCAAAATTGCCATTTTTACAGACTTTTTCTCCTACTCAGAAGCTTCTATTTCGACCAATTTCAGGCATTAAAATGACCCTAAACACACTTATTTTAGTTCCAAGTGTTCTAATTCACATTCAGTATTCATTTACAGTCAAAAAATTAAACGTTAAAAAATTATAATTTCTGACCATTTGGAGAAAGTTCGACAGGTCACGGGTCATCGTTTTTCATCAGAAAATTGATTTTTTTGACTGTGTAAAAATTGATTCAAAATGTCATTGGGATTGTGCCTCATGTTGAATAACTACTTTTTAAAGCGTCAATGTGACCAAAATTGACATTTTTACAGACTTTTTCACCTACTCAGAAGCTTCTATTTCGACCAATTTCAGGCATTAAAATGACTCTAAACACACTTATTTTAGTTCCAAGAGTTCTAATTCACATTCAATATTCATTTACAGTCAAAAAATTAAAGATTAAAAAATTATAATTTCTGACCATTTGGAGACAGTTCGACAGGTCACGGGTCATCATTTTTCATCAGAAAATTGATTTTTTGGACTGTAGAAAAATGTATTAAAAATGTCATTTGGATTGTGCCTCATGTTGAATAACTACTTTTTATATCCTCAATGTGACCAAAATTGCCATTTTTACAGACTTTTTCTCCTACTCAGAAGCTTCTATTTCGACCAATTTCAGGCATTAAAATGACCCTAAACACACTTATTTTAGATCCAAGAGTTCTAATTCAGATTCAATATTCATTTACAGTCAAAAAATTAAAACTTAAAAAATTATAATTTCTGACCATTTGGAGAAAGTTCGACAGGTCACGGGTCATCGTTTTTCATCAGAAAATTGATTTTTTTGACTGTGTAAAAATTGATTTAAAATGTCATTTGGATTGTGCCTCATGTTGAATAACTACTTTTTACAGCCTCAATGTGACCAAAATTGCCATTTTTACAGACTTTTTCTCCTACTCAGAAGCTTCTATTTTGACCAATTTCAGGCATTAAAATGACTCTAAACACACTTATTTTAGTTCCAAGAGTTCTAATTCACATTCAATATTCATTTACAGTCAAAAAATTAAAGATTAAAAAATTATAATTTCTGACCATTTGGAGACAGTTCGACAGGTCACGGGTCATCGTTTTTCATCAGAAAATTGATTTTTTGGACTGTAGAAAAATGTATTCAAAATGTCATTTGGATTGTGTCTCATGTTGACTAACTACTTTTTATATCCTCAATGTGACCAAAATTGCCATTTTTACAGACTTTTTCTCCTACTCAGAAGCTTCTATTTCGACCAATTTCAGGCATTAAAATGACCCTAAACACACTTATTTTAGTTCCAAGTGTTCTAATTCACATTCAATATTCATTTACAGTCAAAAAATTAAACGTTAAAAAATTATAATTTCTGACCATTTGGAGAAAGTTCGACAGGTCACGGGTCATCGTTTTTCATCAGAAAATTGATTTTTTTGACTGTGTAAAAATTGATTCAAAATGTCATTGGGATTGTGCCTCATGTTGAATAACTACTTTATAAAGCGTCAATGTGACCAAAATTGACATTTTTACAGACTTTTTCACCTACTCAGAAGCTTCTATTTCGACCAATTTCAGGCATTAAAATGACTCTAAACACACTTATTTTAGTTCCAAGAGTTCTAATTCACATTCAATATTCATTTACAGTCAAAAAATTAAAGATTAAAAAATTATAATTTCTGACCATTTGGAGACAGTTCGACAGGTCACGGGTCATCGTTTTTCATGAGAAAATTGATTTTTTGGACTGTAGAAAAATGTATTAAAAATGTCATTTGGATTGTGCCTCATGTTGAATAACTACTTTTTATATCCTCAATGTGACCAAAATTGCCATTTTTACAGACTTTTTCTCCTACTCAGAAGCTTCTATTTCGACCAATTTCAGGCATTAAAATGACCCTAAACACACTTATTTTAGTTCCAAGAGTTCTAATTCACATTCAATATTCATTTACAGTCAAAAAATTAAACGTTAAAAAAATTATAATTTCTGACCATTTGGAGACAGTTTGACAGGTCACGGGTCATCGTTTTTCATCAGAAAATTGATTTTTTGGACTGTAGAAAAATGTATTCAAAATGTCATTTGGATTGTGTCCCATGTTGACTAACTACTTTTTATATCCTCAATATGACCAAAATTGCCATTTTTACAGACTTTTTCTCCTACTCAGAAGCTTCTATTTCGACCAATTTCAGGCATTAAAATGACCCTAAACACACTTATTTTAGTTCCAAGAGTTCTAATTCACATTCAATATTCATTTACAGTCAAAAAATTAAACGTTAAAAAATTATAATTTCTGACCATTTGGAGAAAGTTCGACAGGTCACGGGTCATCGTTTTTCATCAGAAAATTGATTTTTTTGGACTGTAGAAAAATGTATTCAAAATGTCATTGGGATTGTGGCTCATGTTGAATAACTACTTTTTAAAGCGTCAATGTGACCAAAATTGACATTTTTACAGACTTTTTCACCTACTCAGAAGTTTCTATTTCGACCAATTTCAGGCATTAAAATGACTCTAAACACACTTATTTTAGTTCCAAGAGTTCTAATTCACATTTAATATTCATTTACAGTCAAAAAATTAAAGATTAAAAAATTATAATTTCTGACCATTTGGAGACAGTTCGACAGGTCACGGGTCATCGTTTTTCATCAGAAAATTGATTTTTTGGACTGTAGAAAAATGTATTCAAAATGTCATTTGGATTGTGCCTCATGTTGAATAACTACTTTTTATATCCTCAATGTGACCAAAATTGCCATTTTTACAGACTTTTTCTCCTAATCAGAAGCTTCTATTTCGACCAATTTCAGGCATTAAAATGACCCTAAACACACTTATTTTAGTTCCAAGAGTTCTAATTCACATTCAATATTCATTTACAGTCAAAAAATTAAACGTTAAAAAATTATAATTTCTGACCATTTGGAGAAAGTTCGACAGGTCACGGGTCATCGTTTTTCATCAGAAAATTGACTTTTTTTTGACTGTGTGAAAATTGATTCAAAATGTCATTTGGATATTGCCTCATGTTGAATAACTACTTTTTACAGCCTCAATGTGACCAAAATTGCCATTTTTACAGACTTTTTCTCCTACTCAGAATCTTCTATTTTGACCAATTTCAGGCATTAAAATGACTCTAAACACACTTATTTTAGTTCCAAGAGTTCTAATTCACATTCAATATTCATTTACAGTCAAAAAATTAAACATTAAAAAATTATATTTTCTGACCATTTGGAGACTGTTCGACAGGTCACGGGTCATCGTTTTTCATCAGAAAATTGTTGTTTTGGACTGTAGAAAAATTTATTCAAAATGTCATTTGGATTGTGCCTCATGTTGAATAACTACTTTTTAAAGCCTCAATGTGACCAAAATTGACATTTTTACAGACTTTTTCACCTACTCAGAAACTTCTATTTCGACCAATTTCAGGCATTAAAATGACTCTAAACACACTTCTTGTAGTTCCCAGAGTTCTAATTCACATTCAATATTCATTTACAGTCAAAATGATTAAAGATTAAAAAATTATAATTTCTGACCATTTGGAGACAGTTCGACAGGTCACGGGTCATCGTTTTTCATCAGAAAATTGATTTTTTGGACTGTAGAAAAATGTATTTAAAATGTCATTTGGATTGTGCATCATGTTGAATAACTACTTTTTATATCCTCAATGTGACCAAAATTGCCATTTTTACAGACTTTTTCTCCTACTCAGTAGCTTCTATTTCGACCAATTTCAGGCATTAAAATGACCCTAAACACACTTATTATAGTTCCAAGAGTTCTAATTCACATTCAATATTCATTTACAGTCAAAAAATTAAACGTTAAAAAATTATAATTTCTGACCATTTGGAGAAAGTTCGACAGGTCACGGGTCATCGTTTTTCATCAGAAAATTGATTTTTTTGACTGTGTAAAAATTGATTCAAAATGTCATTTGGATTGTGCCTCATGTTGAATAACTACTTTTTACAGCCTCAATGTGACCAAAATTGCCATTTTTACAGTCTTTTTCTCCTACTCAGAAGCTTCTATTTCGACCAATTTCAGGCATTAAAATGACCCTAAACACACTTATTTTAGTTCCAAGTGTTCTAATTCACATTCAATATTCATTTACAGTCAAAAAATTAAACGTTAAAAAATTATAATTTCTGACCATTTGGAGAAAGTTCGACAGGTCACGGGTCATCGTTTTTCATCAGAAAATTGATTTTTTTGACTGTGTAAAAATTGATTCAAAATGTCATTGGGATTGTGCCTCATGTTGAATAACTACTTTTTAAAGCGTCAATGTGACCAAAATTGACATTTTTACAGACTTTTTCACCTGCTCAGAAGCTTCTATTTCGACCAATTTCAGGCATTAAAATGACTCTAAACACACTTATTTTAGTTCCAAGAGTTCTAATTCACATTCAATATTCATTTACAGTCAAAAAATTAAAGATTAAAAAATTATAATTTCTGACCATTTGGAGACAGTTCGACAGGTCACGGGTCATCGTTTTTCATCAGAAAATTGATTTTTTGGACTGTAGAAAAATGTATTCAAAATGTCATTTGGATTGTGCATCATGTTGAATAACTACTTTTTATATCCTCAATATGACCAAAATTGCCATTTTTACAGACTTTTTCTCCTACTCAGAAGCTTCTATTTCGACCAATTTCAGGCATTAAAATGACCCTAAACACACTTATTTTAGTTCCAAGTGTTCTAATTCACATTCAGTATTCATTTACAGTCAAAAAATTAAACGTTAAAAAATTATAATTTCTGACCATTTGGAGAAAGTTCGACAGGTCACGGGTCATCGTTTTTCATCAGAAAATTGATTTTTTTGACTGTGTAAAAATTGATTCAAAATGTCATTGGGATTGTGCCTCATGTTGAATAACTACTTTTTAAAGCGTCAATGTGACCAAAATTGACATTTTTACAGACTTTTTCACCTACTCAGAAGCTTCTATTTCGACCAATTTCAGGCATTAAAATGACTCTAAACACACTTATTTTAGTTCCAAGAGTTCTAATTCACATTCAATATTCATTTACAGTCAAAAAATGAAACATTAAAAAATTATAATTTCTGACCATTTGGAGACAGTTTGACAGGTCACGGGTCATCGTTTTTCATCAGAAAATTGATTTTTTGGACTGTAGAAAAATGTATTCAAAATGTCATTTGGATTGTGTCTCATGTTGACTAACTACTTTTTATATCCTCAATGTGACCAAAATTGCCATTTTTACAGACTTTTTCTCCTAATCAGAAGCTTCTATTTCGACCAATTTCAGGCATTAAAATGACCCTAAACACACTTATTTTAGTTCCAAGTGTTCTAATTCACATTCAATATTCATTTACAGTCAAAAAATTAAACGTTAAAAAATTATATTTTCTGACCATTTGGAGACTGTTCGACAGGTCACGGGTCATCGTTTTTCATCAGAAAATTGTTGTTTTGGACTGTAGAAAAATGTATTCAAAATGTCATTTGGATTGTGCCTCATGTTGAATAGCTACTTTTTAAAGCCTCAATGTGACCAAAATTGACATTTTTACAGACTTTTTCACCTACTCAGAAACTTCTATTTCGACCAATTTCAGGCATTAAAATGACTCTAAACACACTTCTTTTAGTTCCCAGAGTTCTAATTCACATTCAATATTCATTTACAGTCAAAATGATTAAAGATTAAGAAATTATAATTTCTGACCATTTGGAGAAAGTTCGACAGGTCACGAGTCATCGTTTTTCATCAGAAAATTGATTTTTTTGACTGTGTAAAAATTGATTCAAAATGTCATTTGGATTGTGCCTCATGTTGAATAACTACTTTTTACAGCCTCAATGTGACCAAAATTGCCATTTTTACAGTCTTTTTCTCCTACTCAGAAGCTTCTATTTCGACCAATTTCAGGCATTAAAATGACCCTAAACACACTTATTTTAGTTCCAAGTGTTCTAATTCACATTCAATATTCATTTACAGTCAAAAAATTAAACGTTAAAAAATTATAATTTCTGACCATTTGGAGAAAGTTCGACAGGTCACGGGTCATCGTTTTTCATCAGAAAATTGATTTTTTGGACTGTAGAAAAATGTATTCAAAATGTCATTTGGATTGTGCATCATGTTGAATAACTACTTTTTATATCCTCAATGTGACCAAAATTGCCATTTTTACAGACTTTTTCTCCTACTCAGTAGCTTCTATTTCGACCAATTTCAGGCATTAAAATGACCCTAAACACACTTATTATAGTTCCAAGAGTTCTAATTCACATTCAATATTCATTTACAGTCAAAAAATTAAACGTTAAAAAATTATAATTTCTGACCATTTGGAGAAAGTTCGACAGGTCACGGGTCATCGTTTTTCATCAGAAAATTGTTTTTTTTTGACTGTGTAAAAATTAATTCAAAATGTCATTTGGATTGTGCCTCATGTTGAATAACTACTTTTACAGCCTCAATGTGACCAAAATTGCCATTTTTACAGACTTTTCCTCCTTTTCAGAAGCTTCTATTTTGACCAATTTCAGGCATTAAAATGACTCTAAACACACTTATTTTAGTTCCAAGAGTTCTAATTCACATTCAATATTCATTTACAGTCAAAAAATGAAACATTAAAAAATTATAATTTCTGACCATTTGGAGACAGTTTGACAGGTCACGGGTCATCGTTTTTCATCAGAAAATTGATTTTTTGGACTGTAGAAAAATGTATTCAAAATGTCATTTGGATTGTGTCTCATGTTGACTAACTACTTTTTATATCCTCAATGTGACCAAAATTGCCATTTTTACAGACTTTTTCTCCTAATCAGAAGCTTCTATTTCGACCAATTTCAGGCATTAAAATGACCCTAAACACACTTATTTTAGTTCCAAGTGTTCTAATTCACATTCAATATTCATTTACAGTCAAAAAATTAAACGTTAAAAAATTATAATTTCTGACCATTTGGAGAAAGTTCGACAGGTCACGGGTCATCGTTTTTTATCAGAAAATTGATTTTTTTGACTGTGTAAAAATTGATTCCAAATGTCATTGGGATTGTGCCTCATGTTGAATAACTACTTTTTAAAGCGTCAATGTGACCAAAATTGACATTTTTACAGACTTTTTCACCTACTCAGAAGCTTCTATTTCGACCAATTTCAGGCATTAAAATGACTCTAAACACACTTATTTTAGTTCCAAGAGTTCTAATTCACATTCAATATTCATTTACAGTCAAAAAATGAAACATTAAAAAATTATAATTTCTGACCATTTGGAGACAGTTTGACAGGTCACGGGTCATCGTTTTTCATCAGAAAATTGATTTTTTGGACTGTAGAAAAATGTATTCAAAATGTCATTTGGATTATGTCTCATGTTGACTAACTACTTTTTATATCCTCAATGTGACCAAAATTGCCATTTTTACAGACTTTTTCTCCTACTCAGAAGCTTCTATTTCGACCAATTTCAGGCATTAAAATGACCCTAAACACACTTATTTTAGTTCCAAGTGTTCTAATTCACATTCAGTATTCATTTACAGTCAAAAAATTAAACGTTAAAAAATTATAATTTCTGACCATTTGGAGAAAGTTCGACAGGTCACGGGTCATCGTTTTTCATCAGAAAATTGATTTTTTTGACTGTGTAAAAATTGATTCAAAATGTCATTGGGATTGTGCCTCATGTTGAATAACTACTTTTTAAAGCGTCAATGTGACCAAAATTGACATTTTTACAGACTTTTTCACCTACTCAGAAGCTTCTATTTCGACCAATTTCAGGCATTAAAATGACTCTAAACACACTTATTTTAGTTCCAAGAGTTCTAATTCACATTCAATATTCATTTACAGTCAAAAAATTAAAGATTAAAAAATTATAATTTCTGACCATTTGGAGACAGTTCGACAGGTCACGGGTCATCATTTTTCATCAGAAAATTGATTTTTTGGACTGTAGAAAAATGTATTAAAAATGTCATTTGGATTGTGCCTCATGTTGAATAACTACTTTTTATATCCTCAATGTGACCAAAATTGCCATTTTTACAGACTTTTTCTCCTACTCAGAAGCTTCTATTTCGACCAATTTCAGGCATTAAAATGACCCTAAACACACTTATTTTAGATCCAAGAGTTCTAATTCAGATTCAATATTCATTTACAGTCAAAAAATTAAACATTAAAAAATTATAATTTCTGACCATTTGGAGAAAGTTCGACAGGTCACGGGTCATCGTTTTTCATCAGAAAATTGATTTTTTTGACTGTGTAAAAATTGATTTAAAATGTCATTTGGATTGTGCCTCATGTTGAATAACTACTTTTTACAGCCTCAATGTGACCAAAATTGCCATTTTTACAGTCTTTTTCTCCTACTCAGAAGCTTCTATTTCGACCAATTTCAGGCATTAAAATGACCCTAAACACACTTATTTTAGTTCCAAGTGTTCTAATTCACATTCAATATTCATTTACAGTCAAAAAATTAAACGTTAAAAAATTATAATTTCTGACCATTTGGAGAAAGTTCGACAGGTCACGGGTCATCGTTTTTCATCAGAAAATTGATTTTTTGGACTGTAGAAAAATGTATTCAAAATGTCATTTGGATTGTGCATCATGTTGAATAACTACTTTTTATATCCTCAATGTGACCAAAATTGCCATTTTTACAGACTTTTTCTCCTACTCAGTAGCTTCTATTTCGACCAATTTCAGGCATTAAAATGACCCTAAACACACTTATTATAGTTCCAAGAGTTCTAATTCACATTCAATATTCATTTACAGTCAAAAAATTAAACGTTAAAAAATTATAATTTCTGACCATTTGGAGAAAGTTCGACAGGTCACGGGTCATCGTTTTTCATCAGAAAATTGTTTTTTTTTGACTGTGTAAAAATTAATTCAAAATGTCATTTGGATTGTGCCTCATGTTGAATAACTACTTTTACAGCCTCAATGTGACCAAAATTGCCATTTTTACAGACTTTTCCTCCTTTTCAGAAGCTTCTATTTTGACCAATTTCAGGCATTAAAATGACTCTAAACACACTTATTTTAGTTCCAAGAGTTCTAATTCACATTCAATATTCATTTACAGTCAAAAAATGAAACATTAAAAAATTATAATTTCTGACCATTTGGAGACAGTTTGACAGGTCACGGGTCATCGTTTTTCATCAGAAAATTGATTTTTTGGACTGTAGAAAAATGTATTCAAAATGTCATTTGGATTGTGTCTCATGTTGACTAACTACTTTTTATATCCTCAATGTGACCAAAATTGCCATTTTTACAGACTTTTTCTCCTAATCAGAAGCTTCTATTTCGACCAATTTCAGGCATTAAAATGACCCTAAACACACTTATTTTAGTTCCAAGTGTTCTAATTCACATTCAATATTCATTTACAGTCAAAAAATTAAACGTTAAAAAATTATAATTTCTGACCATTTGGAGAAAGTTCGACAGGTCACGGGTCATCGTTTTTTATCAGAAAATTGATTTTTTTGACTGTGTAAAAATTGATTCCAAATGTCATTGGGATTGTGCCTCATGTTGAATAACTACTTTTTAAAGCGTCAATGTGACCAAAATTGACATTTTTACAGACTTTTTCACCTACTCAGAAGCTTCTATTTCGACCAATTTCAGGCATTAAAATGACTCTAAACACACTTATTTTAGTTCCAAGAGTTCTAATTCACATTCAATATTCATTTACAGTCAAAAAATGAAACATTAAAAAATTATAATTTCTGACCATTTGGAGACAGTTTGACAGGTCACGGGTCATCGTTTTTCATCAGAAAATTGATTTTTTGGACTGTAGAAAAATGTATTCAAAATGTCATTTGGATTGTGCATCATGTTGAATAACTACTTTTTATATCCTCAATGTGACCAAAATTGCCATTTTTACAGACTTTTTCTCCTACTCAGTAGCTTCTATTTCGACCAATTTCAGGCATTAAAATGACCCTAAACACACTTATTATAGTTCCAAGAGTTCTAATTCACATTCAATATTCATTTACAGTCAAAAAATTAAACGTTAAAAAATTATAATTTCTGACCATTTGGAGAAAGTTCGACAGGTCACGGGTCATCGTTTTTCATCAGAAAATTGTTTTTTTTTGACTGTGTAAAAATTAATTCAAAATGTCATTTGGATTGTGCCTCATGTTGAATAACTACTTTTACAGCCTCAATGTGACCAAAATTGCCATTTTTACAGACTTTTCCTCCTTTTCAGAAGCTTCTATTTTGACCAATTTCAGGCATTAAAATGACTCTAAACACACTTATTTTAGTTCCAAGAGTTCTAATTCACATTCAATATTCATTTACAGTCAAAAAATGAAACATTAAAAAATTATAATTTCTGACCATTTGGAGACAGTTTGACAGGTCACGGGTCATCGTTTTTCATCAGAAAATTGATTTTTTGGACTGTAGAAAAATGTATTCAAAATGTCATTTGGATTGTGTCTCATGTTGACTAACTACTTTTTATATCCTCAATGTGACCAAAATTGCCATTTTTACAGACTTTTTCTCCTAATCAGAAGCTTCTATTTCGACCAATTTCAGGCATTAAAATGACCCTAAACACACTTATTTTAGTTCCAAGTGTTCTAATTCACATTCAATATTCATTTACAGTCAAAAAATTAAACGTTAAAAAATTATAATTTCTGACCATTTGGAGAAAGTTCGACAGGTCACGGGTCATCGTTTTTTATCAGAAAATTGATTTTTTTGACTGTGTAAAAATTGATTCCAAATGTCATTGGGATTGTGCCTCATGTTGAATAACTACTTTTTAAAGCGTCAATGTGACCAAAATTGACATTTTTACAGACTTTTTCACCTACTCAGAAGCTTCTATTTCGACCAATTTCAGGCATTAAAATGACTCTAAACACACTTATTTTAGTTCCAAGAGTTCTAATTCACATTCAATATTCATTTACAGTCAAAAAATGAAACATTAAAAAATTATAATTTCTGACCATTTGGAGACAGTTTGACAGGTCACGGGTCATCGTTTTTCATCAGAAAATTGATTTTTTGGACTGTAGAAAAATGTATTCAAAATGTCATTTGGATTATGTCTCATGTTGACTAACTACTTTTTATATCCTCAATGTGACCAAAATTGCCATTTTTACAGACTTTTTCTCCTACTCAGAAGCTTCTATTTCGACCAATTTCAGGCATTAAAATGACCCTAAACACACTTATTTTAGTTCCAAGTGTTCTAATTCACATTCAGTATTCATTTACAGTCAAAAAATTAAACGTTAAAAAATTATAATTTCTGACCATTTGGAGAAAGTTCGACAGGTCACGGGTCATCGTTTTTCATCAGAAAATTGATTTTTTTGACTGTGTAAAAATTGATTCAAAATGTCATTGGGATTGTGCCTCATGTTGAATAACTACTTTTTAAAGCGTCAATGTGACCAAAATTGACATTTTTACAGACTTTTTCACCTACTCAGAAGCTTCTATTTCGACCAATTTCAGGCATTAAAATGACTCTAAACACACTTATTTTAGTTCCAAGAGTTCTAATTCACATTCAATATTCATTTACAGTCAAAAAATTAAAGATTAAAAAATTATAATTTCTGACCATTTGGAGACAGTTCGACAGGTCACGGGTCATCATTTTTCATCAGAAAATTGATTTTTTGGACTGTAGAAAAATGTATTAAAAATGTCATTTGGATTGTGCCTCATGTTGAATAACTACTTTTTATATCCTCAATGTGACCAAAATTGCCATTTTTACAGACTTTTTCTCCTACTCAGAAGCTTCTATTTCGACCAATTTCAGGCATTAAAATGACCCTAAACACACTTATTTTAGATCCAAGAGTTCTAATTCAGATTCAATATTCATTTACAGTCAAAAAATTAAACATTAAAAAATTATAATTTCTGACCATTTGGAGAAAGTTCGACAGGTCACGGGTCATCGTTTTTCATCAGAAAATTGATTTTTTTGACTGTGTAAAAATTGATTTAAAATGTCATTTGGATTGTGCCTCATGTTGAATAACTACTTTTTACAGCCTCAATGTGACCAAAATTGCCATTTTTACAGTCTTTTTCTCCTACTCAGAAGCTTCTATTTCGACCAATTTCAGGCATTAAAATGACCCTAAACACACTTATTTTAGTTCCAAGTGTTCTAATTCACATTCAATATTCATTTACAGTCAAAAAATTAAACGTTAAAAAATTATAATTTCTGACCATTTGGAGAAAGTTCGACAGGTCACGGGTCATCGTTTTTCATCAGAAAATTGATTTTTTGGACTGTAGAAAAATGTATTCAAAATGTCATTTGGATTGTGCATCATGTTGAATAACTACTTTTTATATCCTCAATGTGACCAAAATTGCCATTTTTACAGACTTTTTCTCCTACTCAGTAGCTTCTATTTCGACCAATTTCAGGCATTAAAATGACCCTAAACACACTTATTATAGTTCCAAGAGTTCTAATTCACATTCAATATTCATTTACAGTCAAAAAATTAAACGTTAAAAAATTATAATTTCTGACCATTTGGAGAAAGTTCGACAGGTCACGGGTCATCGTTTTTCATCAGAAAATTGTTTTTTTTTGACTGTGTAAAAATTAATTCAAAATGTCATTTGGATTGTGCCTCATGTTGAATAACTACTTTTACAGCCTCAATGTGACCAAAATTGCCATTTTTACAGACTTTTCCTCCTTTTCAGAAGCTTCTATTTTGACCAATTTCAGGCATTAAAATGACTCTAAACACACTTATTTTAGTTCCAAGAGTTCTAATTCACATTCAATATTCATTTACAGTCAAAAAATGAAACATTAAAAAATTATAATTTCTGACCATTTGGAGACAGTTTGACAGGTCACGGGTCATCGTTTTTCATCAGAAAATTGATTTTTTGGACTGTAGAAAAATGTATTCAAAATGTCATTTGGATTGTGTCTCATGTTGACTAACTACTTTTTATATCCTCAATGTGACCAAAATTGCCATTTTTACAGACTTTTTCTCCTAATCAGAAGCTTCTATTTCGACCAATTTCAGGCATTAAAATGACCCTAAACACACTTATTTTAGTTCCAAGTGTTCTAATTCACATTCAATATTCATTTACAGTCAAAAAATTAAACGTTAAAAAATTATAATTTCTGACCATTTGGAGAAAGTTCGACAGGTCACGGGTCATCGTTTTTTATCAGAAAATTGATTTTTTTGACTGTGTAAAAATTGATTCCAAATGTCATTGGGATTGTGCCTCATGTTGAATAACTACTTTTTAAAGCGTCAATGTGACCAAAATTGACATTTTTACAGACTTTTTCACCTACTCAGAAGCTTCTATTTCGACCAATTTCAGGCATTAAAATGACTCTAAACACACTTATTTTAGTTCCAAGAGTTCTAATTCACATTCAATATTCATTTACAGTCAAAAAATGAAACATTAAAAAATTATAATTTCTGACCATTTGGAGACAGTTTGACAGGTCACGGGTCATCGTTTTTCATCAGAAAATTGATTTTTTGGACTGTAGAAAAATGTATTCAAAATGTCATTTTGATTATGTCTCATGTTGACTAACTACTTTTTATATCCTCAATGTGACCAAAATTGCCATTTTTACAGACTTTTTCTCCTACTCAGAAGCTTCTATTTCGACCAATTTCAGGCATTAAAATGACCCTAAACACACTTATTTTAGTTCCAAGTGTTCTAATTCACATTCAGTATTCATTTACAGTCAAAAAATTAAACGTTAAAAAATTATAATTTCTGACCATTTGGAGAAAGTTCGACAGGTCACGGGTCATCGTTTTTCATCAGAAAATTGATTTTTTTGACTGTGTAAAAATTGATTCAAAATGTCATTGGGATTGTGCCTCATGTTGAATAACTACTTTTTAAAGCGTCAATGTGACCAAAATTGACATTTTTACAGACTTTTTCACCTACTCAGAAGCTTCTATTTCGACCAATTTCAGGCATTAAAATGACTCTAAACACACTTATTTTAGTTCCAAGAGTTCTAATTCACATTCAATATTCATTTACAGTCAAAAAATTAAAGATTAAAAAATTATAATTTCTGACCATTTGGAGACAGTTCGACAGGTCACGGGTCATCATTTTTCATCAGAAAATTGATTTTTTGGACTGTAGAAAAATGTATTAAAAATGTCATTTGGATTGTGCCTCATGTTGAATAACTACTTTTTATATCCTCAATGTGACCAAAATTGCCATTTTTACAGACTTTTTCTCCTACTCAGAAGCTTCTATTTCGACCAATTTCAGGCATTAAAATGACCCTAAACACACTTATTTTAGATCCAAGAGTTCTAATTCAGATTCAATATTCATTTACAGTCAAAAAATTAAACATTAAAAAATTATAATTTCTGACCATTTGGAGAAAGTTCGACAGGTCACGGGTCATCGTTTTTCATCAGAAAATTGATTTTTTTGACTGTGTAAAAATTGATTTAAAATGTCATTTGGATTGTGCCTCATGTTGAATAACTACTTTTTACAGCCTCAATGTGACCAAAATTGCCATTTTTACAGACTTTTTCTCCTACTCAGAAGCTTCTATTTTGACCAATTTCAGGCATTAAAATGACTCTAAACACACTTATTTTAGTTCCAAGAGTTCTAATTCACATTCAATATTCATTTACAGTCAAAAAATTAAAGATTAAAAAATTATAATTTCTGACCATTTGGAGACAGTTCGACAGGTCACGGGTCATCGTTTTTCATCAGAAAATTGATTTTTTGGACTGTAGAAAAATGTATTCAAAATGTCATTTGGATTGTGTCTCATGTTGACTAACTACTTTTTATATCCTCAATGTGACCAAAATTGCCATTTTTACAGACTTTTTCTCCTACTCAGAAGCTTCTATTTCGACCAATTTCAGGCATTAAAATGACCCTAAACACACTTATTTTAGTTCCAAGTGTTCTAATTCACATTCAATATTCATTTACAGTCAAAAAATTAAACGTTAAAAAATTATAATTTCTGACCATTTGGAGAAAGTTCGACAGGTCACGGGTCATCGTTTTTCATCAGAAAATTGATTTTTTTGACTGTGTAAAAATTGATTCAAAATGTCATTGGGATTGTGCCTCATGTTGAATAACTACTTTATAAAGCGTCAATGTGACCAAAATTGACATTTTTACAGACTTTTTCACCTACTCAGAAGCTTCTATTTCGACCAATTTCAGGCATTAAAATGACTCTAAACACACTTATTTTAGTTCCAAGAGTTCTAATTCACATTCAATATTCATTTACAGTCAAAAAATTAAAGATTAAAAAATTATAATTTCTGACCATTTGGAGACAGTTCGACAGGTCACGGGTCATCGTTTTTCATGAGAAAATTGATTTTTTGGACTGTAGAAAAATGTATTAAAAATGTCATTTGGATTGTGCCTCATGTTGAATAACTACTTTTTATATCCTCAATGTGACCAAAATTGCCATTTTTACAGACTTTTTCTCCTACTCAGAAGCTTCTATTTCGACCAATTTCAGGCATTAAAATGACCCTAAACACACTTATTTTAGTTCCAAGAGTTCTAATTCACATTCAATATTCATTTACAGTCAAAAAATTAAACGTTAAAAAAATTATAATTTCTGACCATTTGGAGACAGTTTGACAGGTCACGGGTCATCGTTTTTCATCAGAAAATTGATTTTTTGGACTGTAGAAAAATGTATTCAAAATGTCATTTGGATTGTGTCCCATGTTGACTAACTACTTTTTATATCCTCAATATGACCAAAATTGCCATTTTTACAGACTTTTTCTCCTACTCAGAAGCTTCTATTTCGACCAATTTCAGGCATTAAAATGACCCTAAACACACTTATTTTAGTTCCAAGAGTTCTAATTCACATTCAATATTCATTTACAGTCAAAAAATTAAACGTTAAAAAATTATAATTTCTGACCATTTGGAGAAAGTTCGACAGGTCACGGGTCATCGTTTTTCATCAGAAAATTGATTTTTTTGGACTGTAGAAAAATGTATTCAAAATGTCATTGGGATTGTGGCTCATGTTGAATAACTACTTTTTAAAGCGTCAATGTGACCAAAATTGACATTTTTACAGACTTTTTCACCTACTCAGAAGTTTCTATTTCGACCAATTTCAGGCATTAAAATGACTCTAAACACACTTATTTTAGTTCCAAGAGTTCTAATTCACATTTAATATTCATTTACAGTCAAAAAATTAAAGATTAAAAAATTATAATTTCTGACCATTTGGAGACAGTTCAACAGGTCACGGGTCATCGTTTTTCATCAGAAAATTGATTTTTTGGACTGTAGAAAAATGTATTCAAAATGTCATTTGGATTGTGCCTCATGTTGAATAACTACTTTTTATATCCTCAATGTGACCAAAATTGCCATTTTTACAGACTTTTTCTCCTAATCAGAAGCTTCTATTTCGACCAATTTCAGGCATTAAAATGACCCTAAACACACTTATTTTAGTTCCAAGAGTTCTAATTCACATTCAATATTCATTTACAGTCAAAAAATTAAACGTTAAAAAATTATAATTTCTGACCATTTGGAGAAAGTTCGACAGGTCACGGGTCATCGTTTTTCATCAGAAAATTGACTTTTTTTTGACTGTGTGAAAATTGATTCAAAATGTCATTTGGATATTGCCTCATGTTGAATAACTACTTTTTACAGCCTCAATGTGACCAAAATTGCCATTTTTACAGACTTTTTCTCCTACTCAGAATCTTCTATTTTGACCAATTTCAGGCATTAAAATGACTCTAAACACACTTATTTTAGTTCCAAGAGTTCTAATTCACATTCAATATTCATTTACAGTCAAAAAATTAAACATTAAAAAATTATATTTTCTGACCATTTGGAGACTGTTCGACAGGTCACGGGTCATCGTTTTTCATCAGAAAATTGTTGTTTTGGACTGTAGAAAAATTTATTCAAAATGTCATTTGGATTGTGCCTCATGTTGAATAACTACTTTTTAAAGCCTCAATGTGACCAAAATTGACATTTTTACAGACTTTTTCACCTACTCAGAAACTTCTATTTCGACCAATTTCAGGCATTAAAATGACTCTAAACACACTTCTTGTAGTTCCCAGAGTTCTAATTCACATTCAATATTCATTTACAGTCAAAATGATTAAAGATTAAAAAATTATAATTTCTGACCATTTGGAGACAGTTCGACAGGTCACGGGTCATCGTTTTTCATCAGAAAATTGATTTTTTGGACTGTAGAAAAATGTATTTAAAATGTCATTTGGATTGTGCATCATGTTGAATAACTACTTTTTATATCCTCAATGTGACCAAAATTGCCATTTTTACAGACTTTTTCTCCTACTCAGTAGCTTCTATTTCGACCAATTTCAGGCATTAAAATGACCCTAAACACACTTATTATAGTTCCAAGAGTTCTAATTCACATTCAATATTCATTTACAGTCAAAAAATTAAACGTTAAAAAATTATAATTTCTGACCATTTGGAGAAAGTTCGACAGGTCACGGGTCATCGTTTTTCATCAGAAAATTGATTTTTTTGACTGTGTAAAAATTGATTCAAAATGTCATTTGGATTGTGCCTCATGTTGAATAACTACTTTTTACAGCCTCAATGTGACCAAAATTGCCATTTTTACAGTCTTTTTCTCCTACTCAGAAGCTTCTATTTCGACCAATTTCAGGCATTAAAATGACCCTAAACACACTTATTTTAGTTCCAAGAGTTCTAATTCACATTCAATATTCATTTACAGTCAAAAAATTAAACGTTAAAAAATTATAATTTCTGACCATTTGGAGAAAGTTCGACAGGTCACGGGTCATCGTTTTTCATCAGAAAATTGATTTTTTTGACTGTGTAAAAATTGATTCAAAATGTCATTGGGATTGTGCCTCATGATGAATAACTACTTTTTAAAGCGTCAATGTGCCCAAAATTGACATTTTTACAGACTTTTTCACCTACTCAGAAGCTTCTATTTCGACCAATTTCAGGCATTAAAATGACTCTAAACACACTTATTTTAGTTCCAAGAGTTCTAATTCACATTCAATATTCATTTACAGTCAAAAAATGAAACATTAAAAAATTATAATTTCTGACCATTTGGAGACAGTTTGACAGGTCACGGGTCATCGTTTTTCATCAGAAAATTGATTTTTTGGACTGTAGAAAAATGTATTCAAAATGTCATTTGGATTGTGTCTCATGTTGACTAACTACTTTTTATATCCTCAATGTGACCAAAATTGCCATTTTTACAGACTTTTTCTCCTAATCAGAAGCTTCTATTTCGACCAATTTCAGGCATTAAAATGACCCTAAACACACTTATTTTAGTTCCAAGTGTTCTAATTCACATTCAATATTCATTTACAGTCAAAAAATTAAACGTTAAAAAATTATAATTTCTGACCATTTGGAGAAAGTTCGACAGGTCACGGGTCATCGTTTTTCATCAGAAAATTGATTTTTTTGACTGTGTAAAAATTGATTCAAAATGTCATTGGGATTGTGCCTCATGTTGAATAACTACTTTTTACAGCCTCAATGTGACCAAAATTGCCATTTTTACAGACTTTTTCTCCTACTCAGAAGCTTCTATTTTGACCAATTTCAGGCATTAAAATGACTCTAAACACACTTATTTTAGTTCCAAGAGTTCTAATTCACATTCAATATTCATTTACAGTCAAAAAATTAAAGATTAAAAAATTATAATTTCTGACCATTTGGAGACAGTTCGACAGGTCACGGGTCATCGTTTTTCATCAGAAAATTGATTTTTTGGACTGTAGAAAAATGTATTCAAAATGTCATTTGGATTGTGTCTCATGTTGACTAACTACTTTTTATATCCTCAATGTGACCAAAATTGCCATTTTTACAGACTTTTTCTCCTACTCAGAAGCTTCTATTTCGACCAATTTCAGGCATTAAAATGACCCTAAACACACTTATTTTAGTTCCAAGTGTTCTAATTCACATTCAATATTCATTTACAGTCAAAAAATTAAACGTTAAAAAATTATAATTTCTGACCATTTGGAGAAAGTTCGACAGGTCACGGGTCATCGTTTTTCATCAGAAAATTGATTTTTTTGACTGTGTAAAAATTGATTCAAAATGTCATTGGGATTGTGCCTCATGTTGAATAACTACTTTTTAAAGCGTCAATGTGACCAAAATTGACATTTTTACAGACTTTTTCACCTACTCAGAAGCTTCTATTTCGACCAATTTCAGGCATTAAAATGACTCTAAACACACTTATTTTAGTTCCAAGAGTTCTAATTCACATTCAATATTCATTTACAGTCAAAAAATTAAAGATTAAAAAATTATAATTTCTGACCATTTGGAGACAGTTCGACAGGTCACGGGTCATCGTTTTTCATGAGAAAATTGATTTTTTGGACTGTAGAAAAATGTATTCAAAATGTCATTTGGATTGTGCCTCATGTTGAATAACTACTTTTTATATCCTCAATGTGACCAAAATTGCCATTTTTACAGACTTTTTCTCCTACTCAGAAGCTTCTATTTCGACCAATTTCAGGCATTAAAATGACCCTAAACACACTTATTTTAGTTCCAAGAGTTCTAATTCACATTCAATATTCATTTACAGTCAAAAAATTAAACGTTAAAAAATTATAATTTCTGACCATTTGGAGACAGTTTGACAGGTCACGGGTCATCGTTTTTCATCAGAAAATTGATTTTTTGGACTGTAGAAAAATGTATTCAAAATGTCATTTGGATTGTGTCTCATGTTGACTAACTACTTTTTATATCCTCAATATGACCAAAATTGCCATTTTTACAGACTTTTTCTCCTACTCAGAAGCTTCTATTTCGACCAATTTCAGGCATTAAAATGACCCTAAACACACTTATTTTAGTTCCAAGAGTTCTAATTCACATTCAATATTCATTTACAGTCAAAAAATTAAACGTTAAAAAATTATAATTTCTGACCATTTGGAGAAAGTTCGACAGGTCACGGGTCATCGTTTTTCATCAGAAAATTGATTTTTTTGGACTGTAGAAAAATGTATTCAAAATGTCATTGGGATTGTGGCTCATGTTGAATAACTACTTTTTAAAGCGTCAATGTGACCAAAATTGACATTTTTACAGACTTTTTCACCTACTCAGAAGTTTCTATTTCGACCAATTTCAGGCATTAAAATGACTCTAAACACACTTATTTTAGTTCCAAGAGTTCTAATTCACATTCAATATTCATTTACAGTCAAAAAACTTAAAGATTAAAAAATTATAATTTCTGACCATTTGGAGACAGTTCGACAGGTCACGGGTCATCGTTTTTCATCAGAAAATTGATTTTTTGGACTGTAGAAAAATGTATTCAAAATGTCATTTGGATTGTGTCTCATGTTGACTAACTACTTTTTATATCCTCAATGTGACGAAAATTGCCATTTTTACAGACTTTTTCTCCTACTCAGAAGCTTCTATTTCGACCAATTTCAGGCATTAAAATGACCCTAAACACTTATTTTAGTTCCAAGTGTTCTAATTCACACTCAATATTCATTTACAGTCAAAAAATTAAACGTTAAAAAATTATAATTTCTGACCATTTGGAGAAAGTTCGACAGGTCTCACGGGTCATCGTTTTTCATCAGAAAATTGTTGTTTTGGACTGTAGAAAAATTTATTCAAAATGTCATTTGGATTGTGCCTCATGTTGAATAACTACTTTTTAAAGCCTCAATGTGACCAAAATTGACATTTTTACAGACTTTTTCACCTACTCAGAAACTTCTATTTCGACCAATTTCAGGCATTAAAATGACTCTAAACACACTTCTTGTAGTTCCCAGAGTTCTAATTCACATTCAATATTCATTTACAGTCAAAATGATTAAAGATTAAAAAATTATAATTTCTGACCATTTGGAGACAGTTCGACAGGTCACGGGTCATCGTTTTTCATCAGAAAATTGATTTTTTGGACTGTAGAAAAATGTATTTAAAATGTCATTTGGATTGTGCATCATGTTGAATAACTACTTTTTATATCCTCAATGTGACCAAAATTGCCATTTTTACAGACTTTTTCTCCTACTCAGTAGCTTCTATTTCGACCAATTTCAGGCATTAAAATGACCCTAAACACACTTATTATAGTTCCAAGAGTTCTAATTCACATTCAATATTCATTTACAGTCAAAAAATTAAACGTTAAAAAATTATAATTTCTGACCATTTGGAGAAAGTTCGACAGGTCACGGGTCATCGTTTTTCATCAGAAAATTGATTTTTTTGACTGTGTAAAAATTGATTCAAAATGTCATTTGGATTGTGCCTCATGTTGAATAACTACTTTTTACAGCCTCAATGTGACCAAAATTGCCATTTTTACAGTCTTTTTCTCCTACTCAGAAGCTTCTATTCGACCAATTTCAGGCATTAAAATGACCCTAAACACACTTATTTTAGTTCCAAGTGTTCTAATTCACATTCAATATTCATTTACAGTCAAAAAATTAAACGTTAAAAAATTATAATTTCTGACCATTTGGAGAAAGTTCGACAGGTCACGGGTCATCGTTTTTCATCAGAAAATTGATTTTTTTAACTGTGTAAAAATTGATTCAAAATGTCATTGGGATTGTGCCTCATGTTGAATAACTACTTTTTAAAGCGTCAATGTGACCAAAATTGACATTTTTACAGACTTTTTCACCTACTCAGAAGCTTCTATTTCGACCAATTTCAGGCATTAAAATGACTCTAAACACACTTATTTTAGTTCCAAGAGTTCTAATTCACATTCAATATTCATTTACAGTCAAAAAATTAAAGATTAAAAAATTATAATTTCTGACCATTTGGAGAAAGTTCGACAGGTCACGGGTCATCGTTTTTCATCAGAAAATTGATTTTTTTGACTGTGTAAAAATTGATTCAAAATGTCATTGGGATTGTGCCTCATGTTGAATAACTACTTTTTAAAGCGTCAATGTGACCAAAATTGACATTTTTACAGACTTTTTCACCTACTCAGAAGCTTCTATTTCGACCAATTTCAGGCATTAAAATGACTCTAAACACACTTATTTTAGTTCCAAGAGTTCTAATTCACATTCAATATTCATTTACAGTCAAAAAATTAAAGATTAAAAAATTATAATTTCTGACCATTTGGAGACAGTTCGACAGGTCACGGGTCATCGTTTTTCATGAGAAAATTGATTTTTTGGACTGTAGAAAAATGTATTCAAAATGTCATTTGGATTGTGCCTCATGTTGAATAACTACTTTTTATATCCTCAATGTGACCAAAATTGCCATTTTTACAGACTTTTTCTCCTACTCAGAAGCTTCTATTTCGACCAATTTCAGGCATTAAAATGACTCTAAACACACTTATTTTAGTTCCAAGAGTTCTAATTCACATTCAATATTCATTTACAGTCAAAAAACTTAAAGATTAAAAAATTATAATTTCTGACCATTTGGAGACAGTTCGACAGGTCACGGGTCATCGTTTTTCATCAGAAAATTGATTTTTTGGACTGTAGAAAAATGTATTCAAAATGTCATTTGGATTGTGTCTCATGTTGACTAACTACTTTTTATATCCTCAATCTGACGAAAATTGCCATTTTTACAGACTTTTTCTCCTACTCAGAAGCTTCTATTTCGACCAATTTCAGGCATTAAAATGACCCTAAACACTTATTTTAGTTCCAAGTGTTCTAATTCACATTCAATATTCATTTACAGTCAAAAAATTAAACGTTAAAAAATTATAATTTCTGACCATTTGGAGAAAGTTCGACAGGTCCCGGGTCATCGTTTTTCATCAGAAAATTGTTGTTTTGGACTGTAGAAAAATTTATTCAAAATGTCATTTGGATTGTGCCTCATGTTGAATAACTACTTTTTAAAGCCTCAATGTGACCAAAATTGACATTTTTACAGACTTTTTCACCTACTCAGAAACTTCTATTTCGACCAATTTCAGGCATTAAAATGACTCTAAACACACTTATTTTAGTTCCAAGAGAATAATCTGAAGAAGGCTTTGCCGAAACGCGTCATTTCATATTTCTGTGATTTTACTCAGTGTTTTTATCTTGTTATAAATCTGCATACTCTTGAATTATTCTAATGTCATTGAGTGAATTATCAATTAACGAAATCACTTTTGCACATCTTAGCAATATATCCAATTGCTAATGTTTTATTGTTTCATGTATTTGTTGTTCGTATTAAATTGATGATCTTACATATGTAGCTTTTGTGAGTAAATTAAATACCCATCATGAATATCAAACTGGTCATGAAACTAGATAAATAAAAATGAAATATTAAAATAAAAAAAATATATACAAAATTTCTAATTGTTTAAATTGCATTATTGTATTGAAAAAAATCATGGTTTGTTGTGTATCTCTGAAGTTGCTACGTTTTGTGTATCTTAACCTTTGCACTTAGCCTGGTGCAACCGTCACTTTTTATATACATTGAATTTCCCTGCTAAGGCTTATCCTCTCTGCAGGGGACCCCTTGTCCTTTCCCAAATACAGTATCTCGCAACCTGTTTGTGAGGGGTTTATTAGTGTTATCTATACACATCTGTAGTATTTATTTGTTTTATCTATATAGTATCTACATTGTCTCGTTTTTGGATCTCCACAATTGGGTAAGTCTTATATTTGCCATTTCCTATTTTTTACGTATCAACTGATTTCTCTATTTTTCCATTTTCTATTCTTATCCGAACCTTGCATCTTTTTCTTCACTTCCCTTCGCATTTTTACTTCTTGTGTTCTCAATTTATCCTTTATTATTATATTTGTCCTTATATGTTTATACCCTCTCTGGCCAAATCATTCTGATTGTCTCGCCATGTCGAATCTACCTACATTTGGTTTTTCGGACGAACAATTTGCTAACATGGTAGGTAGTACAGTCAACTTTAGTACTCAATCAGTACTGAACTCAGACAAAAATGAAGACTTTATTAGTCTATTAGCCTTAAAAAAGAAGATGAAGCGAATAGAAATGCACGGTCATTATATGTTGGAATACCTTAAGGCGGGGGTGATTCCAAATGGTTTACGAGTGAGGAACATTCCAGGACTCTTTGTCCAAATCAAAGAATTCTTAGAGAGGTGGGCAATGATATCTAATCGTTGTTCCAGAGACTACATGATGCTCATAGTAGAGACATCAAAAGAAGTTCTTGCACAATTGGCTACAGAAATATTAGATCTAGAGAGTAAAATCAAAGCATCAGGTGTCTTGGAAGAATCCAAAAAGAAGTTGGAAGATATAGAGAAAGATCTACACTCCTATACTGAATACCTCACTAAACGCAAATTAGATAAGCTTAAGAAAGATATCAGGTTTTTCAGTAAAGAATCCACCTATCCTTATTTAACAGATCAATATTATAAACAACCGGAGGGTGGCCAATATGATCAATTTCCAAACCGGCAATATAATTATGGAAAAAAAGTCAACACTTTTTCAGACTCCTCGGATTCTGACAATGAAGGGCATCAAGGAGCTCAGGCTTTTCAAAATGCTAGATTCAATTCTGGTAGACAACGTTCCACCCTTCCTTTTTTAGGGAGACGCTACAACAGAAGAGGCAATTGGAGAACCCAATACCAACCGAGGTTTCAAACCAATCCTCAGATCAATCCAAACCAATTCCAAGCACATCAACAGATGGACTACGATCAATTCCTGGTAACACGGAATTCAAGGTACTGGAGAGAATAGAGCAAACTCCTGTCTTCAACCTAAGTAATTCACCCTTATCAGCATCATCTTTATCCTTACTATCTAAAGGACTTACCTTCGTGCCACATTCAGGGTTAAACAAATTCGATCTTTTTCGAGATCTTCAAGCTTTTTTGAGAAAGATCAGACTTAAAGTATTCTTTGCTAGCCGCGAATACAACGAGGCGGAACATAACCTCTCGGGTCTTCGATTAAAATCTTCTTTTACCCCCACCATTGATCAGTTACCACCACAAGTGGGAGTATTTGAACAGGTTCTATATAAGAAATTTGAGAATTTAACTAAACATGTACAAAGAACTCCATTTAACCTTAGCAAAGAAGAGTATAAGGAACTAGTAAACCTGAAAACCAGTAAAGAACATACTGTCAAAGCGTGTGATAAAGGGGGCGGTATTGTTGTATATGACACTAACACCTATGTCACCAAAATGGAACATATGTTGTCAGATACTCGGTTTTATACTCAAATCACTAGAGACCCAACTAAAACAATAGCGGCCAAGATACGTAAAATCACAGATCGAGCACTGAGAGATGGTGAAATTAGTGAGAAAGAATGGGATTATCTCAATGTTGATAATCCCAAATTAGCCAGTATTTATGGCATTCCTAAAATTCACAAAAGTGAAAAAGATCCCCCTCTTAGACCCATTGTTACAACTATAGGATCGATTACAGAACCACTAGCTAAATATGTGGATGCACTACTTTGTCCATATGTCACTCATACACCGGCCTTTGTACAAGATACAAGACATATTATTAACCTAGTTGAAGGTACCAATTTTCACCCTCAAACACAATTTCTAGTTACCATGGACATTGAATCTTTATACAGCAACATACCCATAGATGGAGCTATTGAAGCTGTACATTGGTTCATCAAGGCATATAAGACTGTAGGTCCTATCATTTTTATTTTGGAATGTCTTCAAATAGTATTATCTGATAACATCTTTGAATTTAATGGACAATTATACAAGCAAAGCCAAGGTGTAAGTATGGGCGCTTCATGCGCACCCACGGTAGCCAATATTTACATGTCTTCATTTGAAAACAAGTTCATTTTTAATGAAATTGCACCTTTTTTTGAATCTGTGACCAAATGGTCACGATTCATTGATGATATTTTTTTTGTTTGGATTGATGTTGAAGAAAACCTTAAACAATTCCTAGAATGGATTAATGTATGTGACCCGAATATTCATTTCACATACACTATTAGCTCTAAACAAGTAGAGTACTTGGACATACTTATTAAACATGAATCAGGCTCCCTAGTTGTTGATTTATTTATTAAGCCGACGGCTAGGAATACCCTTCTACATTATGACAGTTTTCACCCTGCTACCCAGAAAAATAGTATTCCCTTCGGGGAATTTTTGCGTCTTAGACGTAACTGTACTAACATCTTGGATTTTGATACCAAATCTGTAGCAATGAAAATTAAATTCAAGAATAGAGGCTATCCCAAAAAGATCATTAGGGATTCATATAAGCGAGCTCGGTTTTTTGACCGACAGCATTTGCTCACTCCCAAGCAGGACAAAATAGAACCCACCTTAGTGTTTATTGCCCGTCATTCCATGCTTAATGACAGGATTAGACATGCAGTTTACTCCAGTTGGCAAATACTCAACGTGGATACATTGACTACAGACATCATACCTAAACCTATGTTTGCTTTCAGACGAAACAAAAATTTA
The DNA here is from genome assembly GCF_964204655.1 of Triturus cristatus. NCBI lineage: Eukaryota > Metazoa > Chordata > Amphibia > Caudata > Salamandridae > Triturus > Triturus cristatus. The sequence continues at coordinate 467,700,183 of NC_140592.1, forward strand.
AAAGATCACATAGTCAACTCACGTATGAACATTGATAATGTCCTATTGCATCAAACCAGACTAACAGATGGTCAACCGGTGGTTGGCACATACAAATGCACAAGTTGCAAGTCCTGTCAATCAGCAATAGAAGGCCCAACGTACCAATTTAATAATCAGACTCTTACGTCGACTAGCATGAGCAATTGCAAAACATCGAACGTAATATATCTGATAGTATGCCCATGTAGTCTTGGATATATAGGTGAAACCAGCAGACCCATAAATGTTAGACTCACGGAACACAGGTCCGCCATACGGACTAAAAAGACTGTAGCTCCAATGGTGACCCACTATTTGGAACATAATCATCAACCGGAGGAGATGCGATGGTATATCATTGAAAAAATCATAAAGAAAGTAGGAACCAATATGGATACCATTAGAAAGTTCAGGGAAGTGTACTGGATTTTTACTTTGGGCACGGCCACCAAAGGTTTGAATTTGTTCATTCCATGGGATCAAGCCATAAAGTAGTATTACAATTACATAGCTAATCCTTATGGCTTGTTTTGCTCAATTATTTTGAATCTTTTGATTCGAAGAGACTAAATTATGTATTCCATACCAATGAGATAGGGTTAAGTCATGAAATATAGTGTTCCAACTGTCCATTCGAGCTTTACGTTGGTCATGGATGGACCCTTTCACATATTGATCAGATTATCAAGTTTATCCTCCCATCACACGCAAACTAGTGCCCCTAATTTCCATATACCTCTGTCCTAATTCACGATTTTGATCTGGTGTAATTATTAGGACACGTTCCTTACACGCATAAGCGCCCCATTTGAAGATGGCCGCATCATTGGCGACCACTTATACATGATATAGGCAACATATCTTTATGTTCTGCCACGTTAGTCAATTTAGTCACTATCGTATAAAGTGAGGGTTGTTTTTTATTATAATTTTCTCAATCAGGGGTTCGCATCTTTATGTCTAATTAGTCTATTCTCCCATTTTCGTCCATGTCAAGTCTCCGTAAAAATCCACCACTCCAAGATGGCCGAACTATTAGGACCTTCCATACCTGAATCTGACACGCATGCGCTTGTTCTTTACGTCAACGAAACGAACCTAACGGTTCATTCCACCATATATAAGCTCTCGTGTTGCGAGCGTTTACCTCCGTAGGCGATACAGAGAAATTAGCGACGCCGCATCTTTGCCCCACTCTGGTATGTACTAACAAACTTAAACTGCAGATTGGATAAGTGAATTTGGGTAGGTCTTCTACCCCTGTGCTTTATTAATATGTAGCCACCTTTCTTTTTAAAGAATGGCGCATTAGATTCTATGCCAGTTAGGCATTAAGGAGGTCAAGTACTAAGATTTTTGCGTATATCCATAATAGTAATCTGGCCCCATTTGCATTACACTGTAAGGGGATCACATTAAGTAGTAAATATAACGAATTCGCTTTTCGGTACATCATGCATGTATGATGTCTCTTTGCATTTTTTCCCCACGTTAAAATATCAATCATTTTCATTCACAGTCATACCCGTGAATGCCCTCTGAAGTCCAGGATATCGTTCTCCGGTAGCATTCACATCTATATTGATGATGTACACGAGAGAGGATACCCAATCAATGATTAATGCCATGGATGTGTAAGAGAGAAACATCCCAGTCCCGGCATTTATAAATTATTAAATTTTCAAATAATCACAACCGACATATTGGGTAAGTGTAATCAATTAGTTCATGCACGTTATCAGTGATTACCATTGAAATATTGTACCAGTCCCAATACAGATCATAGTTCACGACAATGAAGTTCCCCCTTCATCTTTTCTAGGTATATCGTTTAGAAGATAGGAGTAGGGGCCATCTTATTTTATTTTTTCGTATCAAGACCATCGAGGGTTGTTTCAATATAGCATCATTGGGTAAGAGTTTATAGTTATCCTTCTCCTCCCTCTTTTCCTTTCTTCATTGCTTTAGACTTGTGGAATCATATATATTCCTACACATACACATGAGTTAATCAATATTATATTTTGTTATATTTTTCTCTTTTAAAATTAGATTCGACTGCCAGAGGGCTAACTTATCAATCATAAAGCTGCGTATTAAGTTGCCAACTAACTAAATTATAGGTAGGAGAGTATCTTTAACAATTCTCTACAACTTTTTTTGTACTATTATCACCTCTTAGCCTATTTTGGCATTTTCTGGTTTATTCTCTTTTATCCTTTCTCAGTGGTGTTATAGAGGATAATTTTTGTATCATTTGTCACTAATTGGTCTTTCTAATTGTTCTAAATTTTCTGACATTACTTGGATGTGGGTTCCCTAACGGGTACAGTGGTAGATACTGTTTTTAGCATTAAATATGAGCCAATCGCCATTGAGTCCCCTGACTCATTTATCAAGTGTCAACAAAACTAGGTAACTTCAGAGTTAAAATAATACATACCAGTATTGTTATATTAGGTTGTTGAATTGTATTTCTACATATTGTATTAGATTTTTACAGATAAGTAAGGATATAAAGAAATGTCTATTTTCTTACAGCAATCACTGACACAGAATAATCTGAAGAAGGCTTTGCCGAAACGCGTCATTTCATATTTCTGTGATTTTACTCAGTGTTTTTATCTTGTTATAAATCTGCATACTCTTGAATTATTCTAATGTCATTGAGTGAATTATCAATTAACGAAATCACTTTTGCACATCTTAGCAATATATCCAATTGCTAATGTTTTATTGTTTCATGTATTTGTTGTTCGTATTAAATTGATGATCTTACATATGTAGCTTTTGTGAGTAAATTAAATACCCATCATGAATATCAAACTGGTCATGAAACTAGATAAATAAAAATGAAATATTAAAATAAAAAAAATATATACAAAATTTCTAATTGTTTAAATTGCATTATTGTATTGAAAAAAATCATGGTTTGTTGTGTATCTCTGAAGTTGCTACGTTTTGTGTATCTTAACCTTTGCACTTAGCCTGGTGCAACCGTCACTTTTTATATACATTGAATTTCCCTGCTAAGGCTTATCCTCTCTGCAGGGGACCCCTTGTCCTTTCCCAAATACAGTATCTCGCAACCTGTTTGTGAGGGGTTTATTAGTGTTATCTATACACATCTGTAGTATTTATTTGTTTTATCTATATAGTATCTACATTGTCTCGTTTTTGGATCTCCACAATTGGGTAAGTCTTATATTTGCCATTTCCTATTTTTTACGTATCAACTGATTTCTCTATTTTTCCATTTTCTATTCTTATCCGAACCTTGCATCTTTTTCTTCACTTCCCTTCGCATTTTTACTTCTTGTGTTCTCAATTTATCCTTTATTATTATATTTGTCCTTATATGTTTATACCCTCTCTGGCCAAATCATTCTGATTGTCTCGCCATGTCGAATCTACCTACATTTGGTTTTTCGGACGAACAATTTGCTAACATGGTAGGTAGTACAGTCAACTTTAGTACTCAATCAGTACTGAACTCAGACAAAAATGAAGACTTTATTAGTCTATTAGCCTTAAAAAAGAAGATGAAGCGAATAGAAATGCACGGTCATTATATGTTGGAATACCTTAAGGCGGGGGTGATTCCAAATGGTTTACGAGTGAGGAACATTCCAGGACTCTTTGTCCAAATCAAAGAATTCTTAGAGAGGTGGGCAATGATATCTAATCGTTGTTCCAGAGACTACATGATGCTCATAGTAGAGACATCAAAAGAAGTTCTTGCACAATTGGCTACAGAAATATTAGATCTAGAGAGTAAAATCAAAGCATCAGGTGTCTTGGAAGAATCCAAAAAGAAGTTGGAAGATATAGAGAAAGATCTACACTCCTATACTGAATACCTCACTAAACGCAAATTAGATAAGCTTAAGAAAGATATCAGGTTTTTCAGTAAAGAATCCACCTATCCTTATTTAACAGATCAATATTATAAACAACCGGAGGGTGGCCAATATGATCAATTTCCAAACCGGCAATATAATTATGGAAAAAAAGTCAACACTTTTTCAGACTCCTCGGATTCTGACAATGAAGGGCATCAAGGAGCTCAGGCTTTTCAAAATGCTAGATTCAATTCTGGTAGACAACGTTCCACCCTTCCTTTTTTAGGGAGACGCTACAACAGAAGAGGCAACTGGAGAACCCAATACCAACCGAGGTTTCAAACCAATCCTCAGATCAATCCAAACCAATTCCAAGCACATCAACAGATGGACTACGATCAATTCCTGGTAACACGGAATTCAAGGTACTGGAGAGAATAGAGCAAACTCCTGTCTTCAACCTAAGTAATTCACCCTTATCAGCATCATCTTTATCCTTACTATCTAAAGGACTTACCTTCGTGCCACATTCAGGGTTAAACAAATTCGATCTTTTTCGAGATCTTCAAGCTTTTTTGAGAAAGATCAGACTTAAAGTATTCTTTGCTAGCCGCGAATACAACGAGGCGGAACATAACCTCTCGGGTCTTCGATTAAAATCTTCTTTTACCCCCACCATTGATCAGTTACCACCACAAGTGGGAGTATTTGAACAGGTTCTATATAAGAAATTTGAGAATTTAACTAAACATGTACAAAGAACTCCATTTAACCTTAGCAAAGAAGAGTATAAGGAACTAGTAAACCTGAAAACCAGTAAAGAACATACTGTCAAAGCGTGTGATAAAGGGGGCGGTATTGTTGTATATGACACTAACACCTATGTCACCAAAATGGAACATATGTTGTCAGATACTCGGTTTTATACTCAAATCACTAGAGACCCAACTAAAACAATAGCGGCCAAGATACGTAAAATCACAGATCGAGCACTGAGAGATGGTGAAATTAGTGAGAAAGAATGGGATTATCTCAATGTTGATAATCCCAAATTAGCCAGTATTTATGGCATTCCTAAAATTCACAAAAGTGAAAAAGATCCCCCTCTTAGACCCATTGTTACAACTATAGGATCGATTACAGAACCACTAGCTAAATATGTGGATGCACTACTTTGTCCATATGTCACTCATACACCGGCCTTTGTACAAGATACAAGACATATTATTAACCTAGTTGAAGGTACCAATTTTCACCCTCAAACACAATTTCTAGTTACCATGGACATTGAATCTTTATACAGCAACATACCCATAGATGGAGCTATTGAAGCTGTACATTGGTTCATCAAGGCATATAAGACTGTAGGTCCTATCATTTTTATTTTGGAATGTCTTCAAATAGTATTATCTGATAACATCTTTGAATTTAATGGACAATTATACAAGCAAAGCCAAGGTGTAAGTATGGGCGCTTCATGCGCACCCACGGTAGCCAATATTTACATGTCTTCATTTGAAAACAAGTTCATTTTTAATGAAATTGCACCTTTTTTTGAATCTGTGACCAAATGGTCACGATTCATTGATGATATTTTTTTTGTTTGGATTGATGTTGAAGAAAACCTTAAACAATTCCTAGAATGGATTAATGTATGTGACCCGAATATTCATTTCACATACACTATTAGCTCTAAACAAGTAGAGTACTTGGACATACTTATTAAACATGAATCAGGCTCCCTAGTTGTTGATTTATTTATTAAGCCGACGGCTAGGAATACCCTTCTACATTATGACAGTTTTCACCCTGCTACCCAGAAAAATAGTATTCCCTTCGGGGAATTTTTGCGTCTTAGACGTAACTGTACTAACATCTTGGATTTTGATACCAAATCTGTAGCAATGAAAATTAAATTCAAGAATAGAGGCTATCCCAAAAAGATCATTAGGGATTCATATAAGCGAGCTCGGTTTTTTGACCGACAGCATTTGCTCACTCCCAAGCAGGACAAAATAGAACCCACCTTAGTGTTTATTGCCCGTCATTCCATGCTTAATGACAGGATTAGACATGCAGTTTACTCCAGTTGGCAAATACTCAACGTGGATACATTGACTACAGACATCATACCTAAACCTATGTTTGCTTTCAGACGAAACAAAAATTTAAAAGATCACATAGTCAACTCACGTATGAACATTGATAATGTCCTATTGCATCAAACCAGACTAACAGATGGTCAACCGGTGGTTGGCACATACAAATGCACAAGTTGCAAGTCCTGTCAATCAGCAATAGAAGGCCCAACGTACCAATTTAATAATCAGACTCTTACGTCGACTAGCATGAGCAATTGCAAAACATCGAACGTAATATATCTGATAGTATGCCCATGTAGTCTTGGATATATAGGTGAAACCAGCAGACCCATAAATGTTAGACTCACGGAACACAGGTCCGCCATACGGACTAAAAAGACTGTAGCTCCAATGGTGACCCACTATTTGGAACATAATCATCAACCGGAGGAGATGCGATGGTATATCATTGAAAAAATCATAAAGAAAGTAGGAACCAATATGGATACCATTAGAAAGTTCAGGGAAGTGTACTGGATTTTTACTTTGGGCACGGCCACCAAAGGTTTGAATTTGTTCATTCCATGGGATCAAGCCATAAAGTAGTATTACAATTACATAGCTAATCCTTATGGCTTGTTTTGCTCAATTATTTTGAATCTTTTGATTCGAAGAGACTAAATTATGTATTCCATACCAATGAGATAGGGTTAAGTCATGAAATATAGTGTTCCAACTGTCCATTCGAGCTTTACGTTGGTCATGGATGGACCCTTTCACATATTGATCAGATTATCAAGTTTATCCTCCCATCACACGCAAACTAGTGCCCCTAATTTCCATATACCTCTGTCCTAATTCACGATTTTGATCTGGTGTAATTATTAGGACACGTTCCTTACACGCATAAGCGCCCCATTTGAAGATGGCCGCATCATTGGCGACCACTTATACATGATATAGGCAACATATCTTTATGTTCTGCCACGTTAGTCAATTTAGTCACTATCGTATAAAGTGAGGGTTGTTTTTTATTATAATTTTCTCAATCAGGGGTTCGCATCTTTATGTCTAATTAGTCTATTCTCCCATTTTCGTCCATGTCAAGTCTCCGTAAAAATCCACCACTCCAAGATGGCCGAACTATTAGGACCTTCCATACCTGAATCTGACACGCATGCGCTTGTTCTTTACGTCAACGAAACGAACCTAACGGTTCATTCCACCATATATAAGCTCTCGTGTTGCGAGCGTTTACCTCCGTAGGCGATACAGAGAAATTAGCGACGCCGCATCTTTGCCCCACTCTGGTATGTACTAACAAACTTAAACTGCAGATTGGATAAGTGAATTTGGGTAGGTCTTCTACCCCTGTGCTTTATTAATATGTAGCCACCTTTCTTTTTAAAGAATGGCGCATTAGATTCTATGCCAGTTAGGCATTAAGGAGGTCAAGTACTAAGATTTTTGCGTATATCCATAATAGTAATCTGGCCCCATTTGCATTACACTGTAAGGGGATCACATTAAGTAGTAAATATAACGAATTCGCTTTTCGGTACATCATGCATGTATGATGTCTCTTTGCATTTTTTCCCCACGTTAAAATATCAATCATTTTCATTCACAGTCATACCCGTGAATGCCCTCTGAAGTCCAGGATATCGTTCTCCGGTAGCATTCACATCTATATTGATGATGTACACGAGAGAGGATACCCAATCAATGATTAATGCCATGGATGTGTAAGAGAGAAACATCCCAGTCCCGGCATTTATAAATTATTAAATTTTCAAATAATCACAACCGACATATTGGGTAAGTGTAATCAATTAGTTCATGCACGTTATCAGTGATTACCATTGAAATATTGTACCAGTCCCAATACAGATCATAGTTCACGACAATGAAGTTCCCCCTTCATCTTTTCTAGGTATATCGTTTAGAAGATAGGAGTAGGGGCCATCTTATTTTATTTTTTCGTATCAAGACCATCGAGGGTTGTTTCAATATAGCATCATTGGGTAAGAGTTTATAGTTATCCTTCTCCTCCCTCTTTTCCTTTCTTCATTGCTTTAGACTTGTGGAATCATATATATTCCTACACATACACATGAGTTAATCAATATTATATTTTGTTATATTTTTCTCTTTTAAAATTAGATTCGACTGCCAGAGGGCTAACTTATCAATCATAAAGCTGCGTATTAAGTTGCCAACTAACTAAATTATAGGTAGGAGAGTATCTTTAACAATTCTCTACAACTTTTTTTGTACTATTATCACCTCTTAGCCTATTTTGGCATTTTCTGGTTTATTCTCTTTTATCCTTTCTCAGTGGTGTTATAGAGGATAATTTTTGTATCATTTGTCACTAATTGGTCTTTCTAATTGTTCTAAATTTTCTGACATTACTTGGATGTGGGTTCCCTAACGGGTACAGTGGTAGATACTGTTTTTAGCATTAAATATGAGCCAATCGCCATTGAGTCCCCTGACTCATTTATCAAGTGTCAACAAAACTAGGTAACTTCAGAGTTAAAATAATACATACCAGTATTGTTATATTAGGTTGTTGAATTGTATTTCTACATATTGTATTAGATTTTTACAGATAAGTAAGGATATAAAGAAATGTCTATTTTCTTACAGCAATCACTGACACAGAATAATCTGAAGAAGGCTTTGCCGAAACGCGTCATTTCATATTTCTGTGATTTTACTCAGTGTTTTTATCTTGTTATAAATCTGCATACTCTTGAATTATTCTAATGTCATTGAGTGAATTATCAATTAACGAAATCACTTTTGCACATCTTAGCAATATATCCAATTGCTAATGTTTTATTGTTTCATGTATTTGTTGTTCGTATTAAATTGATGATCTTACATATGTAGCTTTTGTGAGTAAATTAAATACCCATCATGAATATCAAACTGGTCATGAAACTAGATAAATAAAAATGAAATATTAAAATAAAAAAAATATATACAAAATTTCTAATTGTTTAAATTGCATTATTGTATTGAAAAAATCATGGTTTGTTGTGTATCTCTGAAGTTGCTACGTTTTGTGTATCTTAACCTTTGCACTTAGCCTGGTGCAACCGTCACTTTTTATATACATTAAAATGACTCTAAACACACTTCTTGTAGTTCCCAGAGTTCTAATTCACATTCAATATTCATTTACAGTCAAAATGATTAAAGATTAAAAAATTATAATTTCTGACCATTTGGAGACAGTTCGACAGGTCACGGGTCATCGTTTTTCATCAGAAAATTGATTTTTTGGACTGTAGAAAAATGTATTTAAAATGTCATTTGGATTGTGCATCATGTTGAATAACTACTTTTTATATCCTCAATGTGACCAAAATTGCAATTTTTACAGACTTTTTCTCCTACTCAGTAGCTTCTATTTCGACCAATTTCAGGCATTAAAATGACCCTAAACACACTTATTATAGTTCCAAGAGTTCTAATTCACATTCAATATTCATTTACAGTCAAAAAATTAAACGTTAAAAAATTATAATTTCTGACCATTTGGAGAAAGTTCGACAGGTCACGGGTCATCGTTTTTCATCAGAAAATTGATTTTTTTGACTGTGTAAAAATTGATTCAAAATGTCATTTGGATTGTGCCTCATGTTGAATATCTACTTTTTACAGCCTCAATGTGACCAAAATTGCCATTTTTACAGTCTTTTTCTCCTACTCAGAAGCTTCTATTTCGACCAATTTCAGGCATTAAAATGACCCTAAACACACTTATTTTAGTTCCAAGTGTTCTAATTCACATTCAATATTCATTTACAGTCAAAAAATTAAACGTTAAAAAATTATAATTTCTGACCATTTGGAGAAAGTTCGACAGGTCACGGGTCATCGTTTTTCATCAGAAAATTGATTTTTTTAACTGTGTAAAAATTGATTCAAAATGTCATTGGGATTGTGCCTCATGTTGAATAACTACTTTTTAAAGCGTCAATGTGACCAAAATTGACATTTTTACAGACTTTTTCACCTACTCAGAAGCTTCTATTTCGACCAATTTCAGGCATTAAAATGACTCTAAACACACTTATTTTAGTTCCAAGAGTTCTAATTCACATTCAATATTCATTTACAGTCAAAAAATTAAAGATTAAAAAATTATAATTTCTGACCATTTGGAGACAGTTCGACAGGTCACGGGTCATCGTTTTTCATCAGAAAATTGATTTTTTGGACTGTAGAAAAATGTATTCAAAATGTCATTTGGATTGTGCATCATGTTGAATAACTACTTTTTATATCCTCAATGTGACCAAAATTGCCATTTTTACAGACTTTTTCTCCTACTCAGTAGCTTCTATTTCGACCAATTTCAGGCATTAAAATGACCCTAAACACACTTATTTTAGTTCCAAGAGTTCTAATTCACATTCAATATTCATTTACAGTCAAAAAATTAAACGTTAAAAAATTATAATTTCTGACCATTTGGAGAAAGTTCGACAGGTCACGGGTCATCGTTTTTCATCAGAAAATTGTTTTTTTTTGACTGTGTAAAAATTAATTCAAAATGTCATTTGGATTGTGCCTCATGTTGAATAACTACTTTTACAGCCTCAATGTGACCAAAATTGCCATTTTTACAGACTTTTCCTCCTTTTCAGAAGCTTCTATTTTGACCAATTTCAGGCATTAAAATGACTCTAAACACACTTATTTTAGTTCCAAGAGTTCTAATTCACATTCAATATTCATTTACAGTCAAAAAATGAAACATTAAAAAATTATAATTTCTGACCATTTGGAGACAGTTTGACAGGTCACGGGTCATCGTTTTTCATCAGAAAATTGATTTTTTGGACTGTAGAAAAATGTATTCAAAATGTCATTTGGATTGTGTCTCATGTTGACTAACTACTTTTTATATCCTCAATGTGACCAAAATTGCCATTTTTACAGACTTTTTCTCCTAATCAGAAGCTTCTATTTCGACCAATTTCAGGCATTAAAATGACCCTAAACACACTTATTTTAGTTCCAAGTGTTCTAATTCACATTCAATATTCATTTACAGTCAAAAAATTAAACGTTAAAAAATTATAATTTCTGACCATTTGGAGAAAGTTCGACAGGTCACGGGTCATCGTTTTTCATCAGAAAATTGATTTTTTTGACTGTGTAAAAATTGATTCAAAATGTCATTGGGATTGTGCCTCATGTTGAATAACTACTTTTTAAAGCGTCAATGTGACCAAAATTGACATTTTTACAGACTTTTTCACCTACTCAGAAGCTTCTATTTCGACCAATTTCAGGCATTAAAATGACTCTAAACACACTTATTTTAGTTCCAAGAGTTCTAATTCACATTCAATATTCATTTACAGTCAAAAAATTAAACGTTAAAAAATTATAATTTCTGACCATTTGGAGAAAGTTCGACAGGTCACGGGTCATCGTTTTTCATCAGAAAATTGATTTTTTTGACTGTGTAAAAATTGATTCAAAATGTCATTGGGATTGTGCCTCATGTTGAATAACTACTTTTTAAAGCGTCAATGTGACCAAAATTGACATTTTTACAGACTTTTTCACCTACTCAGAAGCTTCTATTTCGACCAATTTCAGGCATTAAAATGACTCTAAACACACTTATTTTAGTTCCAAGAGTTCTAATTCACATTCAATATTCATTTACAGTCAAAAAATTAAAGATTAAAAAATTATGATTTCTGACCATTTGGAGACAGTTCGACAGGTCACGGGTCATCATTTTTCATCAGAAAATTGATTTTTTGGACTGTAGAAAAATGTATTAAAAATGTCATTTGGATTGTGCCTCATGTTGAAAAACTACTTTTTATATCCTCAATGTGACCAAAATTGCCATTTTTACAGACTTTTTCTCCTACTCAGAAGCTTCTATTTCGACCAATTTCAGGCATTAAAATGACCCTAAACACACTTATTTTAGTTCCAAGAGTTCTAATTCACATTCAATATTCATTTACAGTCAAAAAATTAAACGTTAAAAAATTATAATTTCTGACCATTTGGAGAAAGTTCGACAGGTCACGGGTCATCGTTTTTCATCAGAAAATTGATTTTTTTGACTGTGTAAAAATTGATTTAAAATGTCATTTGGATTGTGCCTCATGTTGAATAACTACTTTTTACAGCCTCAATGTGACCAAAATTGCCATTTTTACAGACTTTTTCTCCTACTCAGAAGCTTCTATTTTGACCAATTTCAGGCATTAAAATGACTCTAAACACACTTATTTTAGTTCCAAGAGTTCTAATTCACATTCAATATTCATTTACAGTCAAAAAATTAAAGATTAAAAAATTATAATTTCTGACCATTTGGAGACAGTTCGACAGGTCACGGGTCATCGTTTTTCATCAGAAAATTGATTTTTTGGACTGTAGAAAAATGTATTCAAAATGTCATTTGGATTGTGTCTCATGTTGACTAACTACTTTTTATATCCTCAATGTGACCAAAATTGCCATTTTTACAGACTTTTTCTCCTACTCAGAAGCTTCTATTTCGACCAATTTCAGGCATTAAAATGACTCTAAACACACTTATTTTAGTTCCAAGAGTTCTAATTCACATTCAATATTCATTTACAGTCAAAAAATTAAAGATTAAAAAATTATAATTTCTGACCATTTGGAGACAGTTCGACAGGTCACGGGTCATCGTTTTTCATCAGAAAATTGATTTTTTGGACTGTAGAAAAATGTATTCAAAATGTCATTTGGATTGTGCCTCATGTTGAATAACTACTTTTTATATCCTCAATGTGACCAAAATTGCCATTTTTACAGACTTTTTCTCCTACTCAGAAGCTTCTATTTCGACCAATTTCAGGCATTAAAATGACCCTAAACACACTTGTTTTAGTTCCAAGAGTTCTAATTCACATTCAATATTCATTTACAGTCAAAAAATTAAACGTTAAAAAATTATAATTTCTGACCATTTGGAGACAGTTTGACAGGTCACGGGTCATCGTTTTTCATCAGAAAATTGATTTTTTGGACTGTAGAAAAATGTATTCAAAATGTCATTTGGATTGTGTCTCATGTTGACTAACTACTTTTATATCCTCAATATGACCAAAATTGCCATTTTTACAGACTTTTTCTCCTACTCAGAAGCTTCTATTTCGACCAATTTCAGGCATTAAAATGACCCTAAACACACTTATTTTAGTTCCAAGAGTTCTAATTCACATTCAATATTCATTTACAGTCAAAAAATTAAACGTTAAAAAATTATAATTTCTGACCATTTGGAGAAAGTTCGACAGGTCACGGGTCATCGTTTTTCATCAGAAAATTGATTTTTTTGGACTGTAGAAAAATGTATTCAAGATGTCATTGGGATTGTGGCTCATGTTGAATAACTACTTTTTAAAGCGTCAATGTGACCAAAATTGACATTTTTACAGACTTTTTCACCTACTCAGAAGCTTCTATTTCGACCAATTTCAGGCATTAAAATGACTCTAAACACACTTATTTTAGTTCCAAGAGTTCTAATTCACATTCAATATTCATTTACAGTCAAAAAACTTAAAGATTAAAAAATTATAATTTCTGACCATTTGGAGACAGTTCGACAGGTCACGGGTCATCGTTTTTCATCAGAAAATTGATTTTTTGGACTGTAGAAAAATGTATTCAAAATGTCATTTGGATTGTGTCTCATGTTGACTAACTACTTTTTATATCCTCAATATGACCAAAATTGCCATTTTTACAGACTTTTTCTCCTACTCAGAAGCTTCTATTTCGACCAATTTCAGGCATTAAAATGACCCTAAACACACTTATTTTAGTTCCAAGAGTTCTAATTCACATTCAATATTCATTTACAGTCAAAAAATTAAACGTTAAAAAATTATAATTTCTGACCATTTGGAGAAAGTTCGACAGGTCACGGGTCATCGTTTTTCATCAGAAAATTGATTTTTTTGGACTGTAGAAAAATGTATTCAAAATGTCATTGGGATTGTGGCTCATGTTGAATAACTACTTTTTAAAGCGTCAATGTGACCAAAATTGACATTTTTACAGACTTTTTCACCTACTCAGAAGCTTCTATTTCGACCAATTTCAGGCATTAAAATGACTCTAAACACACTTATTTTAGTTCCAAGAGTTCTAATTCACATTCAATATTCATTTACAGTCAAAAAACTTAAAGATTAAAAAATTATAATTTCTGACCATTTGGAGACAGTTCGACAGGTCACGGGTCATCGTTTTTCATCAGAAAATTGATTTTTTGGACTGTAGAAAAATGTATTCAAAATGTCATTTGGATTGTGTCTCATGTTGACTAACTACTTTTTATATCCTCAATGTGACCAAAATTGCCATTTTTACAGACTTTTTCTCCTACTCAGAAGCTTCTATTTCGACCAATTTCAGGCATTAAAATGACCCTAAACACTTATTTTAGTTCCAAGTGTTCTAATTCACATTCAATATTCATTTACAGTCAAAAAATTAAACGTTAAAAAATTATAATTTCTGACCATTTGGAGAAAGTTCGACAGGTCACGGGTCATCGTTTTTCATCAGAAAATTGATTTTTTTGACTGTGTAAAAATTGATTCAAAATGTCATTGGGATTGTGCCTCATGTTGAATAACTACTTTTTAAAGCGTCAATGTGACCAAAATTGACATTTTTACAGACTTTTTCACCTACTCAGAAGCTTCTATTTCGACCAATTTCAGGCATTAAAATGACTCTAAACACACCTATTTTAGTTCCAAGAGTTCTAATTCACATTCAATATTCATTTACAGTCAAAAAATTAAAGATTAAAAAATTATAATTTCTGACCATTTGGAGACAGTTCGACAGGTCACGGGTCATCGTTTTTCATCAGAAAATTGATTTTTTGGACTGTAGAAAAATGTATTCAAAATGTCATTTGGATTGTGCCTCATGTTGAATAACTACTTTTTATATCCTCAATGTGACCAAAATTGCCATTTTTACAGACTTTTTCTCCTACTCAGAAGCTTCTATTTCGACCAATTTCAGGCATTAAAATGACCCTAAACACACTTATTTTAGTTCCAAGAGTTCAAATTCACATTCAATATTCATTTACAGTCAAAAAATTAAACGTTAAAAAATTATAATTTCTGACCATTTGGAGAAAGTTCGACAGGTCACGGGTCATCGTTTTTCATCAGAAAATTGACTTTTTTTTGACTGTGTGAAAATTGATTCAAAATGTCATTTGGATATTGCCTCATGTTGAATAACTACTTTTTACAGCCTCAATGTGACCAAAATTGCCATTTTTACAGACTTTTTCTCCTACTCAGAATCTTCTATTTTGACCAATTTCAGGCATTAAAATGACTCTAAACACACTTATTTTAGTTCCAAGAGTTCTAATTCACATTCAATATTCATTTACAGTCAAAAAATTAAACATTAAAAAATTATATTTTCTGACCATTTGGAGACTGTTCAACAGGTCACGGGTCATCGTTTTTCATCAGAAAATTGTTGTTTTGGACTGTAGAAAAATTTATTCAAAATGTCATTTGGATTGTGCCTCATGTTGAATAACTACTTTTTAAAGCCTCAATGTGACCAAAATTGACATTTTTACAGACTTTTTCACCTACTCAGAAACTTCTATTTCGACCAATTTCAGGCATTAAAATGACTCTAAACACACTTCTTTTAGTTCCCAGAGTTCTAATTCACATTCAATATTCATTTACAGTCAAAATGATTAAAGATTAAAAAATTATAATTGCTGACCATTTGGAGACAGTTCGACAGGTCACGGGTCATCGTTTTTCTTCAGAAAATTGATTTTTTGGACTGTAGAAAAATGTATTCAAAATGTCATTTGGATTGTGCATCATGTTGAATAACTACTTTTTATATCCTCAATGTGACCAAAATTGCCATTTTTACAAACTTTTTCTCCTACTCAGTAGCTTCTATTTCGACCAATTTCAGGCATTAAAATGACCCTAAACACACTTATTATAGTTCCAAGAGTTCTAATTCACATTCAATATTCATTTACAGTCAAAAAATTAAACGTTAAAAAATTATAATTTCTGACCATTTGGAGAAAGTTCGACAGGTCACGGGTCATCGTTTTTCATCAGAAAATTGATTTTTTTGACTGTGTAAAAATTGATTCAAAATGTCATTTGGATTGTGCCTCATGTTGAATAACTACTTTTTACAGCCTCAATGTGACCAAAATTGCCATTTTTACAGTCTTTTTCTCCTACTCAGAAGCTTCTATTTCGACCAATTTCAGGCATTAAAATGACCCTAAACACACTTATTTTAGTTCCAAGTGTTCTAATTCACATTCAATATTCATTTACAGTCAAAAAATTAAACGTTAAAAAATTATAATTTCTGACCATTTGGAGAAAGTTCGACAGGTCACGGGTCATCGTTTTTCATCAGAAAATTGATTTTTTTGACTGTGTAAAAATTGATTCAAAATGTCATTGGGATTGTGCCTCATGGTGAATAACTACTTTTTAAAGCGTCAATGTGACCAAAATTGACATTTTTACAGACTTTTTCACCTACTCAGAAGCTTCTATTTCGACCAATTTCAGGCATTAAAATGACTCTAAACACACTTATTTTAGTTCCAAGAGTTCTAATTCACATTCAATATTCATTTACAGTCAAAAAATTAAAGATTAAAAAATTATAATTTCTGACCATTTGGAGACAGTTCGACAGGTCACGGGTCATCGTTTTTCATCAGAAAATTGATTTTTTGGACTGTAGAAAAATGTATTCAAAATGTCATTTGGATTGTGCCTCATGTTGAATAACTACTTTTTATATCCTCAGTGTGACCAAAATTGCCATTTTTACAGACTTTTTCTCCTACTCAGAAGCTTCTATTTCGACCAATTTCAGGCATTAAAATGACCCTAAACACACTTATTTTAGTTCCAAGAGTTCTAATTCACATTCAATATTCATTTACAGTCAAAAAATTAAACGTTAAAAAATTATAATTTCTGACCATTTGGAGACAGTTCGACAGGTCACGGGTCATCGTTTTTCATCAGAAAATTGATTTTTTGGACTGTAGAAAAATGTATTCAAAATGTCATTTGGATTGTGTCTCATGTTGACTAACTACTTTTTATATCCTCAATGTGACCAAAATTGCCATTTTTACAGACTTTTTCTCCTACTCAGAAGCTTCTATTTCGACCAATTTCAGGCATTAAAATGACCCTAAACACACTTATTTTAGTTCCAAGTGTTCTAATTCACATTCAATATTCATTTACAGTCAAAAAATTAAACGTTAAAAAATTATAATTTCTGACCATTTGGAGAAAGTTCGACAGGTCACGGGTCATCGTTTTTCATCAGAAAATTGATTTTTTTGACTGTGTAAAAATTGATTCAAAATGTCATTGGGATTGTGCCTCATGTTGAATAACTACTTTTTAAAGCGTCAATGTGACCAAAATTGACATTTTTACAGACTTTTTCACCTACTCAGAAGCTTCTATTTCGACCAATTTCAGGCATTAAAATGACTCTAAACACACTTATTTTAGTTCCAAGAGTTCTAATTCACATTCAATATTCATTTACAGTCAAAAAATTAAAGATTAAAAAATTATAATTTCTGACCATTTGGAGAAAGTTCGACAGGTCACGGGTCATCGTTTTTCATCAGAAAATTGATTTTTTGGACTGTAGAAAAATGTATTCAAAATGTCATTTGGATTGTGCCTCATGTTGAATAACTACTTTTTATATCCTCAATGTGACCAAAATTGCCATTTTTACAGACTTTTTCTCCTACTCAGAAGCTTCTATTTCGACCAATTTCAGGCATTAAAATGACCCTAAACACACTTATTTTAGTTCCAAGAGTTCTAATTCACATTCAATATTCATTTACAGTCAAAAAATTAAACGTTAAAAAATTATATTTTCTGACCATTTGGAGACTGTTCGACAGGTCACGGGTCATCGTTTTTCATCAGAAAATTGATTTTTTTGACTGTGTAAAAATTGATTCAAAATGTCATTGGGATTGTGCCTCATGGTGAATAACTACTTTTTAAAGCGTCAATGTGACCAAAATTGACATTTTTACAGACTTTTTCACCTACTCAGAAGCTTCTATTTCGACCAATTTCAGGCATTAAAATGACTCTAAACACACTTATTTTAGTTCCAAGAGTTCTAATTCACATTCAATATTCATTTACAGTCAAAAAATTAAACATTAAAAAATTATATTTTCTGACCATTTGGAGACTGTTCAACAGGTCACGGGTCATCGTTTTTCATCAGAAAATTGTTGTTTTGGACTGTAGAAAAATTTATTCAAAATGTCATTTGGATTGTGCCTCATGTTGAATAACTACTTTTTAAAGCCTCAATGTGACCAAAATTGACATTTTTACAGACTTTTTCACCTACTCAGAAACTTCTATTTCGACCAATTTCAGGCATTAAAATGACTCTAAACACACTTCTTTTAGTTCCCAGAGTTCTAATTCACATTCAATATTCATTTACAGTCAAAATGATTAAAGATTAAAAAATTATAATTGCTGACCATTTGGAGACAGTTCGACAGGTCACGGGTCATCGTTTTTCTTCAGAAAATTGATTTTTTGGACTGTAGAAAAATGTATTCAAAATGTCATTTGGATTGTGCATCATGTTGAATAACTACTTTTTATATCCTCAATGTGACCAAAATTGCCATTTTTACAAACTTTTTCTCCTACTCAGTAGCTTCTATTTCGACCAATTTCAGGCATTAAAATGACCCTAAACACACTTATTATAGTTCCAAGAGTTCTAATTCACATTCAATATTCATTTACAGTCAAAAAATTAAACGTTAAAAAATTATAATTTCTGACCATTTGGAGAAAGTTCGACAGGTCACGGGTCATCGTTTTTCATCAGAAAATTGATTTTTTTGACTGTGTAAAAATTGATTCAAAATGTCATTTGGATTGTGCCTCATGTTGAATAACTACTTTTTACAGCCTCAATGTGACCAAAATTGCCATTTTTACAGTCTTTTTCTCCTACTCAGAAGCTTCTATTTCGACCAATTTCAGGCATTAAAATGACCCTAAACACACTTATTTTAGTTCCAAGTGTTCTAATTCACATTCAATATTCATTTACAGTCAAAAAATTAAACGTTAAAAAATTATAATTTCTGACCATTTGGAGAAAGTTCGACAGGTCACGGGTCATCGTTTTTCATCAGAAAATTGATTTTTTTGACTGTGTAAAAATTGATTCAAAATGTCATTGGGATTGTGCCTCATGGTGAATAACTACTTTTTAAAGCGTCAATGTGACCAAAATTGACATTTTTACAGACTTTTTCACCTACTCAGAAGCTTCTATTTCGACCAATTTCAGGCATTAAAATGACTCTAAACACACTTATTTTAGTTCCAAGAGTTCTAATTCACATTCAATATTCATTTACAGTCAAAAAATTAAAGATTAAAAAATTATAATTTCTGACCATTTGGAGACAGTTCGACAGGTCACGGGTCATCGTTTTTCATCAGAAAATTGATTTTTTGGACTGTAGAAAAATGTATTCAAAATGTCATTTGGATTGTGCCTCATGTTGAATAACTACTTTTTATATCCTCAGTGTGACCAAAATTGCCATTTTTACAGACTTTTTCTCCTACTCAGAAGCTTCTATTTCGACCAATTTCAGGCATTAAAATGACCCTAAACACACTTATTTTAGTTCCAAGAGTTCTAATTCACATTCAATATTCATTTACAGTCAAAAAATTAAACGTTAAAAAATTATAATTTCTGACCATTTGGAGACAGTTCGACAGGTCACGGGTCATCGTTTTTCATCAGAAAATTGATTTTTTGGACTGTAGAAAAATGTATTCAAAATGTCATTTGGATTGTGTCTCATGTTGACTAACTACTTTTTATATCCTCAATGTGACCAAAATTGCCATTTTTACAGACTTTTTCTCCTACTCAGAAGCTTCTATTTCGACCAATTTCAGGCATTAAAATGACCCTAAACACACTTATTTTAGTTCCAAGTGTTCTAATTCACATTCAATATTCATTTACAGTCAAAAAATTAAACGTTAAAAAATTATAATTTCTGACCATTTGGAGAAAGTTCGACAGGTCACGGGTCATCGTTTTTCATCAGAAAATTGATTTTTTTGACTGTGTAAAAATTGATTCAAAATGTCATTGGGATTGTGCCTCATGTTGAATAACTACTTTTTAAAGCGTCAATGTGACCAAAATTGACATTTTTACAGACTTTTTCACCTACTCAGAAGCTTCTATTTCGACCAATTTCAGGCATTAAAATGACTCTAAACACACTTATTTTAGTTCCAAGAGTTCTAATTCACATTCAATATTCATTTACAGTCAAAAAATTAAAGATTAAAAAATTATAATTTCTGACCATTTGGAGAAAGTTCGACAGGTCACGGGTCATCGTTTTTCATCAGAAAATTGATTTTTTGGACTGTAGAAAAATGTATTCAAAATGTCATTTGGATTGTGCCTCATGTTGAATAACTACTTTTTATATCCTCAATGTGACCAAAATTGCCATTTTTACAGACTTTTTCTCCTACTCAGAAGCTTCTATTTCGACCAATTTCAGGCATTAAAATGACCCTAAACACACTTATTTTAGTTCCAAGAGTTCTAATTCACATTCAATATTCATTTACAGTCAAAAAATTAAACGTTAAAAAATTATATTTTCTGACCATTTGGAGACTGTTCGACAGGTCACGGGTCATCGTTTTTCATCAGAAAATTGATTTTTTTGACTGTGTAAAAATTGATTCAAAATGTCATTGGGATTGTGCCTCATGGTGAATAACTACTTTTTAAAGCGTCAATGTGACCAAAATTGACATTTTTACAGACTTTTTCACCTACTCAGAAGCTTCTATTTCGACCAATTTCAGGCATTAAAATGACTCTAAACACACTTATTTTAGTTCCAAGAGTTCTAATTCACATTCAATATTCATTTACAGTCAAAAAATTAAACATTAAAAAATTATATTTTCTGACCATTTGGAGACTGTTCAACAGGTCACGGGTCATCGTTTTTCATCAGAAAATTGTTGTTTTGGACTGTAGAAAAATTTATTCAAAATGTCATTTGGATTGTGCCTCATGTTGAATAACTACTTTTTAAAGCCTCAATGTGACCAAAATTGACATTTTTACAGACTTTTTCACCTACTCAGAAACTTCTATTTCGACCAATTTCAGGCATTAAAATGACTCTAAACACACTTCTTTTAGTTCCCAGAGTTCTAATTCACATTCAATATTCATTTACAGTCAAAATGATTAAAGATTAAAAAATTATAATTGCTGACCATTTGGAGACAGTTCGACAGGTCACGGGTCATCGTTTTTCTTCAGAAAATTGATTTTTTGGACTGTAGAAAAATGTATTCAAAATGTCATTTGGATTGTGCATCATGTTGAATAACTACTTTTTATATCCTCAATGTGACCAAAATTGCCATTTTTACAAACTTTTTCTCCTACTCAGTAGCTTCTATTTCGACCAATTTCAGGCATTAAAATGACCCTAAACACACTTATTATAGTTCCAAGAGTTCTAATTCACATTCAATATTCATTTACAGTCAAAAAATTAAACGTTAAAAAATTATAATTTCTGACCATTTGGAGAAAGTTCGACAGGTCACGGGTCATCGTTTTTCATCAGAAAATTGATTTTTTTGACTGTGTAAAAATTGATTCAAAATGTCATTTGGATTGTGCCTCATGTTGAATAACTACTTTTTACAGCCTCAATGTGACCAAAATTGCCATTTTTACAGTCTTTTTCTCCTACTCAGAAGCTTCTATTTCGACCAATTTCAGGCATTAAAATGACCCTAAACACACTTATTTTAGTTCCAAGTGTTCTAATTCACATTCAATATTCATTTACAGTCAAAAAATTAAACGTTAAAAAATTATAATTTCTGACCATTTGGAGAAAGTTCGACAGGTCACGGGTCATCGTTTTTCATCAGAAAATTGATTTTTTTGACTGTGTAAAAATTGATTCAAAATGTCATTGGGATTGTGCCTCATGGTGAATAACTACTTTTTAAAGCGTCAATGTGACCAAAATTGACATTTTTACAGACTTTTTCACCTACTCAGAAGCTTCTATTTCGACCAATTTCAGGCATTAAAATGACTCTAAACACACTTATTTTAGTTCCAAGAGTTCTAATTCACATTCAATATTCATTTACAGTCAAAAAATTAAAGATTAAAAAATTATAATTTCTGACCATTTGGAGACAGTTCGACAGGTCACGGGTCATCGTTTTTCATCAGAAAATTGATTTTTTGGACTGTAGAAAAATGTATTCAAAATGTCATTTGGATTGTGCCTCATGTTGAATAACTACTTTTTATATCCTCAGTGTGACCAAAATTGCCATTTTTACAGACTTTTTCTCCTACTCAGAAGCTTCTATTTCGACC
Organism: Triturus cristatus; assembly: GCF_964204655.1. Lineage (NCBI taxonomy): Eukaryota > Metazoa > Chordata > Amphibia > Caudata > Salamandridae > Triturus > Triturus cristatus. The sequence goes on from NC_140592.1 coordinate 467,722,708, forward strand.
AATTTCAGGCATTAAAATGACCCTAAACACACTTATTTTAGTTCCAAGAGTTCTAATTCACATTCAATATTCATTTACAGTCAAAAAATTAAACGTTAAAAAATTATAATTTCTGACCATTTGGAGACAGTTCGACAGGTCACGGGTCATCGTTTTTCATCAGAAAATTGATTTTTTGGACTGTAGAAAAATGTATTCAAAATGTCATTTGGATTGTGTCTCATGTTGACTAACTACTTTTTATATCCTCAATGTGACCAAAATTGCCATTTTTACAGACTTTTTCTCCTACTCAGAAGCTTCTATTTCGACCAATTTCAGGCATTAAAATGACCCTAAACACACTTATTTTAGTTCCAAGTGTTCTAATTCACATTCAATATTCATTTACAGTCAAAAAATTAAACGTTAAAAAATTATAATTTCTGACCATTTGGAGAAAGTTCGACAGGTCACGGGTCATCGTTTTTCATCAGAAAATTGATTTTTTTGACTGTGTAAAAATTGATTCAAAATGTCATTGGGATTGTGCCTCATGTTGAATAACTACTTTTTAAAGCGTCAATGTGACCAAAATTGACATTTTTACAGACTTTTTCACCTACTCAGAAGCTTCTATTTCGACCAATTTCAGGCATTAAAATGACTCTAAACACACTTATTTTAGTTCCAAGAGTTCTAATTCACATTCAATATTCATTTACAGTCAAAAAATTAAAGATTAAAAAATTATAATTTCTGACCATTTGGAGAAAGTTCGACAGGTCACGGGTCATCGTTTTTCATCAGAAAATTGATTTTTTGGACTGTAGAAAAATGTATTCAAAATGTCATTTGGATTGTGCCTCATGTTGAATAACTACTTTTTATATCCTCAATGTGACCAAAATTGCCATTTTTACAGACTTTTTCTCCTACTCAGAAGCTTCTATTTCGACCAATTTCAGGCATTAAAATGACCCTAAACACACTTATTTTAGTTCCAAGAGTTCTAATTCACATTCAATATTCATTTACAGTCAAAAAATTAAACGTTAAAAAATTATATTTTCTGACCATTTGGAGACTGTTCGACAGGTCACGGGTCATCGTTTTTCATCAGAAAATTGTTGTTTTGGACTGTAGAAAAATTTATTCAAAATGTCATTTGGATTGTGCCTCATGTTGAATAACTACTTTTTAAAGCCTCAATGTGACCAAAATTGACATTTTTACAGACTTTTTCACCTACTCAGAAACTTCTATTTCGACCAATTTCAGGCATTAAAATGACTCTAAACACACTTCTTTTAGTTCCCAGAGTTCTAATTCACATTCAATATTCATTTACAGTCAAAATGATTAAAGATTAAAAAATTATAATTTCTGACCATTTGGAGACAGTTCGACAGGTCACGGGTCATCGTTTTTCTTCAGAAAATTGATTTTTTGGACTGTAGAAAAATGTATTCAAAATGTCATTTGGATTGTGCATCATGTTGAATAACTACTTTTTATATCCTCAATGTGACCAAAATTGCCATTTTTACAAACTTTTTCTCCTACTCAGTAGCTTCTATTTCGACCAATTTCAGGCATTAAAATGACCCTAAACACACTTATTATAGTTCCAAGAGTTCTAATTCACATTCAATATTCATTTACAGTCAAAAAATTAAACGTTAAAAAATTATAATTTCTGACCATTTGGAGAAAGTTCGACAGGTCACGGGTCATCGTTTTTCATCAGAAAATTGATTTTTTTGACTGTGTAAAAATTGATTCAAAATGTCATTTGGATTGTGCCTCATGTTGAATAACTACTTTTTACAGCCTCAATGTGACCAAAATTGCCATTTTTACAGTCTTTTTCTCCTACTCAGAAGCTTCTATTTCGACCAATTTCAGGCATTAAAATGACCCTAAACACACTTATTTTAGTTCCAAGTGTTCTAATTCACATTCAATATTCATTTACAGTCAAAAAATTAAACGTTAAAAAATTATAATTTCTGACCATTTGGAGAAAGTTCGACAGGTCACGGGTCATCGTTTTTCATCAGAAAATTGATTTTTTTGACTGTGTAAAAATTGATTCAAAATGTCATTGGGATTGTGCCTCATGGTGAATAACTACTTTTTAAAGCGTCAATGTGACCAAAATTGACATTTTTACAGACTTTTTCACCTACTCAGAAGCTTCTATTTCGACCAATTTCAGGCATTAAAATGACTCTAAACACACTTATTTTAGTTCCAAGAGTTCTAATTGACATTCAATATTCATTTACAGTCAAAAAATTAAAGATTAAAAAATTATAATTTCTGACCATTTGGAGACAGTTCAACAGGTCACGGGTCATCGTTTTTCATCAGAAAATTGATTTTTTGGACTGTAGAAAAATGTATTAAAAATGTCATTTGGATTGTGCCTCATGTTGAATAACTACTTTTTATATCCTCAATGTGACCAAAATTGCCATTTTTACAGACTTTTTCTCCTACTCAGAAGCTTCTATTTCGACCAATTTCAGGCATTAAAATGACCCTAAACACACTTATTTTAGTTCCAAGAGTTCTAATTCACATTCAATATTCATTTACAGTCAAAAAATTAAACGTTAAAAAATTATAATTTCTGACCATTTGGAGACAGTTCGACAGGTCACGGGTCATCGTTTTTCATCAGAAAATTGATTTTTTGGACTGTAGAAAAATGTATTCAAAATGTCATTTGGATTGTGTCTCATGTTGACTAACTACTTTTTATATCCTCAATGTGACCAAAATTGCCATTTTTACAGACTTTTTCTCCTACTCAGAAGCTTCTATTTCGACCAATTTCAGGCATTAAAATGACCCTAAACACACTTATTTTAGTTCCAAGTGTTCTAATTCACATTCAATATTCATTTACAGTCAAAAAATTAAACGTTAAAAAATTATAATTTCTGACCATTTGGAGAAAGTTCGACAGGTCACGGGTCATCGTTTTTCATCAGAAAATTGATTTTTTTGACTGTGTAAAAATTGATTCAAAATGTCATTGGGATTGTGCCTCATGTTGAATAACTACTTTTTAAAGCGTCAATGTGACCAAAATTGACATTTTTACAGACTTTTTCACCTACTCAGAAGCTTCTATTTCGACCAATTTCAGGCATTAAAATGACTCTAAACACACTTATTTTAGTTCCAAGAGTTCTAATTCACATTCAATATTCATTTACAGTCAAAAAATTAAAGATTAAAAAATTATAATTTCTGACCATTTGGAGAAAGTTTGACAGGTCAAGGGTCATCGTTTTTCATCAGAAAATTGATTTTTTGGACTGTAGAAAAATGTATTCAAAATGTCATTTGGATTGTGCCTCATGTTGAATAACTACTTTTTATATCCTCAATGTGACCAAAATTGCCATTTTTACAGACTTTTTCTCCTACTCAGAAGCTTCTATTTCGACCAATTTCAGGCATTAAAATGACCCTAAACACACTTATTTTAGTTCCAAGAGTTCTAATTCACATTCAATATTCATTTACAGTCAAAAAATTAAACGTTAAAAAATTATAATTTCTGACCATTTGGAGACAGTTCGACAGGTCACGGGTCATCGTTTTTCATCAGAAAATTGATTTTTTGGACTGTAGAAAAATGTATTCAAAATGTCATTTGGATTGTGTCTCATGTTGACTAACTACTTTTTATATCCTCAATGTGACCAAAATTGCCATTTTTACAGACTTTTTCTCCTACTCAGAAGCTTCTATTTCGACCAATTTCAGGCATTAAAATGACCCTAAACACACTTATTTTAGTTCCAAGTGTTCTAATTCACATTCAATATTCATTTACAGTCAAAAAATTAAACGTTAAAAAATTATAATTTCTGACCATTTGGAGAAAGTTCGACAGGTCACGGGTCATCGTTTTTCATCAGAAAATTGATTTTTTTGACTGTGTAAAAATTGATTCAAAATGTCATTGGGATTGTGCCTCATGTTGAATAACTACTTTTTAAAGCGTCAATGTGACCAAAATTGACATTTTTACAGACTTTTTCACCTACTCAGAAGCTTCTATTTCGACCAATTTCAGGCATTAAAATGACTCTAAACACACTTATTTTAGTTCCAAGAGTTCTAATTCACATTCAATATTCATTTACAGTCAAAAAATTAAAGATTAAAAAATTATAATTTCTGACCATTTGGAGAAAGTTCGACAGGTCACGGGTCATCGTTTTTCATCAGAAAATTGATTTTTTGGACTGTAGAAAAATGTATTCAAAATGTCATTTGGATTGTGCCTCATGTTGAATAACTGCTTTTTATATCCTCAATGTGACCAAAATTGCCATTTTTACAGACTTTTTCTCCTACTCAGAAGCTTCTATTTCGACCAATTTCAGGCATTAAAATGACCCTAAACACACTTATTTTAGTTCCAAGAGTTCTAATTCACATTCAATATTCATTTACAGTCAAAAAATTAAACGTTAAAAAATTATATTTTCTGACCATTTGGAGACTGTTCGACAGGTCACGGGTCATCGTTTTTCATCAGAAAATTGTTGTTTTGGACTGTAGAAAAATTTATTCAAAATGTCATTTGGATTGTGCCTCATGTTGAATAACTACTTTTTAAAGCCTCAATGTGACCAAAATTGACATTTTTACAGACTTTTTCACCTACTCAGAAACTTCTATTTCGACCAATTTCAGGCATTAAAATGACTCTAAACACACTTCTTTTAGTTCCCAGAGTTCGAATTCACATTCAATATTCATTTACAGTCAAAATGATTAAAGATTAAAAAATTATAATTTCTGACCATTTGGAGACAGTTCGACAGGTCACGGGTCATCGTTTTTCTTCAGAAAATTGATTTTTTGGACTGTAGAAAAATGTATTCAAAATGTCATTTGGATTGTGCATCATGTTGAATAACTACTTTTTATATCCTCAATGTGACCAAAATTGCCATTTTTACAAACTTTTTCTCCTACTCAGTAGCTTCTATTTCGACCAATTTCAGGCATTAAAATGACCCTAAACACACTTATTATAGTTCCAAGAGTTCTAATTCACATTCAATATTCATTTACAGTCAAAAAATTAAACGTTAAAAAATTATAATTTCTGACCATTTGGAGAAAGTTCGACAGGTCACGGGTCATCGTTTTTCATCAGAAAATTGATTTTTTTGACTGTGTAAAAATTGATTCAAAATGTCATTTGGATTGTGCCTCATGTTGAATAACTACTTTTTACAGCCTCAATGTGACCAAAATTGCCATTTTTACAGTCTTTTTCTCCTACTCAGAAGCTTCTATTTCGACCAATTTCAGGCATTAAAATGACCCTAAACACACTTATTTTAGTTCCAAGTGTTCTAATTCACATTCAATATTCATTTACAGTCAAAAAATTAAACGTTAAAAAATTATAATTTCTGACCATTTGGAGAAAGTTCGACAGGTCACGGGTCATCGTTTTTCATCAGAAAATTGATTTTTTTGACTGTGTAAAAATTGATTCAAAATGTCATTGGGATTGTGCCTCATGGTGAATAACTACTTTTTAAAGCGTCAATGTGACCAAAATTGACATTTTTACAGACTTTTTCACCTACTCAGAAGCTTCTATTTCGACCAATTTCAGGCATTAAAATGACTCTAAACACACTTATTTTAGTTCCAAGAGTTCTAATTCACATTCAATATTCATTTACAGTCAAAAAATTAAAGATTAAAAAATTATAATTTCTGACCATTTGGAGACAGTTCGACAGGTCACGGGTCATCGTTTTTCATCAGAAAATTGATTTTTTGGACTGTAGAAAAATGTATTCAAAATGTCATTTGGATTGTGCCTCATGTTGAATAACTACTTTTTATATCCTCAGTGTGACCAAAATTGCCATTTTTACAGACTTTTTCTCCTACTCAGAAGCTTCTATTTCGACCAATTTCAGGCATTAAAATGACCCTAAACACACTTATTTTAGTTCCAAGAGTTCTAATTCACATTCAATATTCATTTACAGTCAAAAAATTAAACGTTAAAAAATTATAATTTCTGACCATTTGGAGACAGTTCGACAGGTCACGGGTCATCGTTTTTCATCAGAAAATTGATTTTTTGGACTGTAGAAAAATGTATTCAAAATGTCATTTGGATTGTGTCTCATGTTGACTAACTACTTTTTATATCCTCAATGTGACCAAAATTGCCATTTTTACAGACTTTTTCTCCTACTCAGAAGCTTCTATTTCGACCAATTTCAGGCATTAAAATGACCCTAAACACACTTATTTTAGTTCCAAGAGTTCTAATTCACATTCAATATTCATTTACAGTCAAAATATTAAACGTTAAAAAATTATAATTTCTGACCATTTGGAGAAAGTTCGACAGGTCACGGGTCATCGTTTTTCATCAGAAAATTGATTTTTTTGACTGTGTAAAAATTGATTCAAAATGTCATTGGGATTGTGCCTCATGTTGAATAACTACTTTTTAAAGCGTCAATGTGACCAAAATTGACATTTTTACAGACTTTTTCACCTACTCAGAAGCTTCTATTTCGACCAATTTCAGGCATTAAAATGACTCTAAACACACTTATTTTAGTTCCAAGAGTTCTAATTGACATTCAATATTCATTTACAGTCAAAAAATTAAAGATTAAAAAATTATAATTTCTGACCATTTGGAGACAGTTCAACAGGTCACGGGTCATCGTTTTTCATCAGAAAATTGATTTTTTGGACTGTAGAAAAATGTATTAAAAATGTCATTTGGATTGTGCCTCATGTTGAATAACTACTTTTTATATCCTCAATGTGACCAAAATTGCCATTTTTACAGACTTTTTCTCCTACTCAGAAGCTTCTATTTCGACCAATTTCAGGCATTAAAATGACCCTAAACACACTTATTTTAGTTCCAAGAGTTCTAATTCACATTCAATATTCATTTACAGTCAAAAAATTAAACGTTAAAAAATTATAATTTCTGACCATTTGGAGACAGTTCGACAGGTCACGGGTCATCGTTTTTCATCAGAAAATTGATTTTTTGGACTGTAGAAAAATGTATTCAAAATGTCATTTGGATTGTGTCTCATGTTGACTAACTACTTTTTATATCCTCAATGTGACCAAAATTGCCATTTTTACAGACTTTTTCTCCTACTCAGAAGCTTCTATTTCGACCAATTTCAGGCATTAAAATGACCCTAAACACACTTATTTTAGTTCCAAGTGTTCTAATTCACATTCAATATTCATTTACAGTCAAAAAATTAAACGTTAAAAAATTATAATTTCTGACCATTTGGAGAAAGTTCGACAGGTCACGGGTCATCGTTTTTCATCAGAAAATTGATTTTTTTGACTGTGTAAAAATTGATTCAAAATGTCATTGGGATTGTGCCTCATGTTGAATAACTACTTTTTAAAGCGTCAATGTGACCAAAATTGACATTTTTACAGACTTTTTCACCTACTCAGAAGCTTCTATTTCGACCAATTTCAGGCATTAAAATGACTCTAAACACACTTATTTTAGTTCCAAGAGTTCTAATTCACATTCAATATTCATTTACAGTCAAAAAATTAAAGATTAAAAAATTATAATTTCTGACCATTTGGAGAAAGTTTGACAGGTCAAGGGTCATCGTTTTTCATCAGAAAATTGATTTTTTGGACTGTAGAAAAATGTATTCAAAATGTCATTTGGATTGTGCCTCATGTTGAATAACTACTTTTTATATCCTCAATGTGACCAAAATTGCCATTTTTACAGACTTTTTCTCCTACTCAGAAGCTTCTATTTCGACCAATTTCAGGCATTAAAATGACCCTAAACACACTTATTTTAGTTCCAAGAGTTCTAATTCACATTCAATATTCATTTACAGTCAAAAAATTAAACGTTAAAAAATTATAATTTCTGACCATTTGGAGAAAGTTCGACAGGTCACGGGTCATCGTTTTTCATCAGAAAATTGACTTATTTTTGACTGTGTGAAAATTTATTCAAAATGTCATTTGGATATTGCCTCATGTTGAATAACTACTTTTTACAGCCTCAATGTGACCAAAATTGCCATTTTTACAGACTTTTTCTCCTACTCAGAAGCTTCTATTTTGACCAATTTCAGGCATTAAAATGACTCTAAACACACTTATTTTAGTTCCAAGAGTTCTAATTCACATTCAATATTCATTTACAGTCAAAAAATTAAACATTAAAAAATTATATTTTCTGACCATTTGGAGACTGTTCGACAGGTCACGGGTCATCGTTTTTCATCAGAAAATTGTTGTTTTGGACTGTAGAAAAATTTATTCAAAATGTCATTTGGATTGTGCCTCATGTTGAATAACTACTTTTTAAAGCCTCAATGTGACCAAAATTGACATTTTTACAGACTTTTTCACCTACTCAGAAACTTCTATTTCGACCAATTTCAGGCATTAAAATGACTCTAAACACACTTATTTTAGTTCCAAGAGTTCTAATTCACATTCAATATTCATTTACAGTCAAAATGATTAAAGATTAAAAAATTATAATTTCTGACCATTTGGAGACAGTTCGACAGGTCACGGGTCATCGTTTTTCATCAGAAAATTGATTTTTTGGACTGTAGAAAAATTTATTCAAAATGTCATTTGGATTGTGCATCATGTTGAATAACTACTTTTTATATCCTCAATGTGACCAAAATTGCCATTTTTACAGACTTTTTCTCCTACTCAGTAGCTTCTATTTCGACCAATTTCAGGCATTAAAATGACCCTAAACACACTTATTATAGTTCCAAGAGTTCTAATTCACATTCAATATTCATTTACAGTCAAAAAATAAAACGTTAAAAAATTATAATTTCTGACCATTTGGAGAAAGTTCGACAGGTCACGGGTCATCGTTTTTCATCAGAAAATTGATTTTTTTGACTGTGTAAAAATTGATTCAAAATGTCATTTGGATTGTGCCTCATGTTGAATAACTACTTTTTACAGCCTCAATGTGACCAAAATTGCCATTTTTACAGACTTTTTCTCCTACTCAGAAGCTTCTATTTCGACCAATTTCAGGCATTAAAATGACCCTAAACACACTTATTTTAGTTCCAAGAGTTCTAATTCACATTCAATATTCATTTACAGTCAAAAAATTAAACGTTAAAAAATTATAATTTCTGACCATTTGGAGAAAGTTCGACAGGTCACGGGTCATCGTTTTTCATCAGAAAATTGATTTTTTTGACTGTGTAAAAATTGATTCAAAATGTCATTGGGATTGTGCCTCATGTTGAATAACTACTTTTTAAAGCGTCAATGTGACCAAAATTGACATTTTTACAGACTTTTTCACCTACTCAGAAGCTTCTATTTCGACCAATTTCAGGCATTAAAATGACTCTAAACACACTTATTTTAGTTCCAAGAGTTCTAATTGACATTCAATATTCATTTACAGTCAAAAAATTAAAGATTAAAAAATTATAATTTCTGACCATTTGGAGACAGTTCAACAGGTCACGGGTCATCGTTTTTCATCAGAAAATTGATTTTTTGGACTGTAGAAAAATGTATTAAAAATGTCATTTGGATTGTGCCTCATGTTGAATAACTACTTTTTATATCCTCAATGTGACCAAAATTGCCATTTTTACAGACTTTTTCTCCTACTCAGAAGCTTCTATTTCGACCAATTTCAGGCATTAAAATGACCCTAAACACACTTATTTTAGTTCCAAGAGTTCTAATTCACATTCAATATTCATTTACAGTCAAAAAATTAAACGTTAAAAAATTATAATTTCTGACCATTTGGAGACAGTTCGACAGGTCACGGGTCATCGTTTTTCATCAGAAAATTGATTTTTTGGACTGTAGAAAAATGTATTCAAAATGTCATTTGGATTGTGTCTCATGTTGACTAACTACTTTTTATATCCTCAATGTGACCAAAATTGCCATTTTTACAGACTTTTTCTCCTACTCAGAAGCTTCTATTTCGACCAATTTCAGGCATTAAAATGACCCTAAACACACTTATTTTAGTTCCAAGAGTTCTAATTCACATTCAATATTCATTTACAGTCAAAAAATTAAACGTTAAAAAATTATAATTTCTGACCATTTGGAGAAAGTTCGACAGGTCACGGGTCATCGTTTTTCATCAGAAAATTGACTTATTTTTGACTGTGTGAAAATTTATTCAAAATGTCATTTGGATATTGCCTCATGTTGAATAACTACTTTTTACAGCCTCAATGTGACCAAAATTGCCATTTTTACAGACTTTTTCTCCTACTCAGAAGCTTCTATTTTGACCAATTTCAGGCATTAAAATGACTCTAAACACACTTATTTTAGTTCCAAGAGTTCTAATTCACATTCAATATTCATTTACAGTCAAAATGATTAAAGATTAAAAAATTATATTTTCTGACCATTTGGAGACTGTTCGACAGGTCACGGGTCATCGTTTTTCATCAGAAAATTGTTGTTTTGGACTGTAGAAAAATTTATTCAAAATGTCATTTGGATTGTGCCTCATGTTGAATAACTACTTTTTAAAGCCTCAATGTGACCAAAATTGACATTTTTACAGACTTTTTCACCTACTCAGAAACTTCTATTTCGACCAATTTCAGGCATTAAAATGACTCTAAACACACTTATTTTAGTTCCAAGAGTTCTAATTCACATTCAATATTCATTTACAGTCAAAATGATTAAAGATTAAAAAATTATAATTTCTGACCATTTGGAGACAGTTCGACAGGTCACGGGTCATCGTTTTTCATCAGAAAATTGATTTTTTGGACTGTAGAAAAATTTATTCAAAATGTCATTTGGATTGTGCATCATGTTGAATAACTACTTTTTATATCCTCAATGTGACCAAAATTGCCATTTTTACAGACTTTTTCTCCTACTCAGTAGCTTCTATTTCGACCAATTTCAGGCATTAAAATGACCCTAAACACACTTATTATAGTTCCAAGAGTTCTAATTCACATTCAATATTCATTTACAGTCAAAAAATTAAACGTTAAAAAATTATAATTTTTGACCATTTGGAGAAAGTTCGACAGGTCACGGGTCATCGTTTTTCATCAGAAAATTGATTTTTTTGACTGTGTAAAAATTGATTCAAAATGTCATTTGGATTGTGCCTCATGTTGAATAACTACTTTTTACAGCCTCAATGTGACCAAAATTGCCATTTTTACAGACTTTTTCTCCTACTCAGAAGCTTCTATTTTGACCAATTTCAGGCATTAAAATGACTCTAAACACACTTATTTTAGTTCCAAGAGTTCTAATTCACATTCAATATTCATTTACAGTCAAAAAATTAAACATTAAAAAATTATATTTTCTGACCATTTGGAGACTGTTCGACAGGTCGGGTCATCGTTTTTCATCAGAAAATTGATGTTTTGGACTGTAGAAAAATTTATTCAAAATGTCATTTGGATTGTGCCTCATGTTGAATAACTACTTTTTAAAGCCTCAATGTGACCAAAATTGACATTTTTACAGACTTTTTCACCTACTCAGAAGCTTCTATTTCGACCAATTTCAGGCATTAAAATGACTCTAAACACACTTATTTTAGTTCCAAGAGTTCTAATTCACATTCAATATTCATTTACAGTCAAAAAATTAAAGATTAAAAAATTATAATTTCTGACCATTTGGAGACAGTTCGACAGGTCACGGGTCATCGTTTTTCATCAGAAAATTGATTTTTTGGACTGTAGAAAAATGTATTCAAAATGTCATTTGGATTGTGCATCATGTTGAATAACTACTTTTTATATCCTCAATGTGACCAAAATTGCCATTTTTACAGACTTTTTCTCCTACTCAGTAGCTTCTATTTCGACCAATTTCAGGCATTAAAATGACCCTAAACACACTTATTATAGTTCCAAGAGTTCTAATTCACATTCAATATTCATTTACAGTCAAAAAATTAAACGTTAAAAAATTATAATTTCTGACCATTTGGAGAAAGTTCGACAGGTCACGGGTCATCGTTTTTCATCAGAAAATTGATTTTTTTGACTGTTTAAAAATTGATTCAAAATGTCATTTGGATTGTGCCTCATGTTGAATAACTACTTTTTACAGCCTCAATGTGACCAAAATTGCCATTTTTACAGACTTTTTCTCCTACTCAGAAGCTTCCATTTTGACCAATTTCAGGCATTAAAATGACTCTAAACACACTTATTTTAGTTCCAAGAGTTCTAATTCACATTCAATATTCATTTACAGTCAAAAAATGAAACATTACAAAATTATAATTTCTGACCATTTGGAGACAGTTTGACAGGTCACGGGTCATCGTTTTTCATCAGAAAATTGATTTTTTGGACTGTAGAAAAATGTATTCAAAATGTCATTTGGATTGTGTCTCATGTTGACTAACTACTTTTTATATCCTCAATGTGACCAAAATTGCCATTTTTACAGACTTTTTCTCCTACTCAGAAGCTTCTATTTCAACCAATTTCAGGCATTAAAATGACCCTAAACACACTTATTTTAGTTCCAAGTGTTCTAATTCACATTCAATATTCATTTACAGTCAAAAAATTAAACGTTAAAAAATTATAATTTCTGACCATTTGGAGAAAGTTCGACAGGTCACGGGTCATCGTTTTTCATCAGAAAATTGATTTTTTTGACTGTGTAAAAATTGATTCAAAATGTCATTGGGATTGTGCCTCATGTTGAATAACTACTTTTTAAAGCGTCAATGTGACCAAAATTGACATTTTTACAGACTTTTTCACCTACTCAGAAGCTTCTATTTCGACCAATTTCAGGCATTAAAATGACTCTAAACACACTTATTTTAGTTCCAAGAGTTCTAATTCACATTCAATATTCATTTACAGTCAAAAAATTAAAGATTAAAAAATTATAATTTCTGACCATTTGGAGACAGTTCGACAGGTCACGGGTCATCGTTTTTCATCAGAAAATTGATTTTTTGGACTGTAGAAAAATGTATTCAAAATGTCATTTGGATTGTGCCTCATGTTGAATAACTACTTTTTATATCCTCAATGTGACCAAAATTGCCATTTTTACAGACTTTTTCTCCTACTCAGAAGCTTCTATTTCGACCAATTTCAGGCATTAAAATGACCCTAAACACACTTATTTTAGTTCCAAGAGTTCTAATTCACATTCAATATTCATTTACAGTCAAAAAATTAAACGTTAAAAAATTATAATTTCTGACCATTTGGAGACAGTTCGACAGGTCACGGGTCATCGTTTTTCATCAGAAAATTGATTTTTTGGACTGTAGAAAAATGTATTCAAAATGTCATTTGGATTGTGTCTCATGTTGACTAACTACTTTTTATATCCTCAATGTGACCAAAATTGCCATTTTTACAGACTTTTTCTCCTACTCAGAAGCTTCTATTTCGACCAATTTCAGGCATTAAAATGACCCTAAACACACTTATTTTAGTTCCAAGAGTTCTAATTCACATTCAATATTCATTTACAGTCAAAAAATTAAACGTTAAAAAATTATAATTTCTGACCATTTGGAGAAAGTTCGACAGGTCACGGGTCATCGTTTTTCATCAGAAAATTGATTTTTTTGACTGTGTAAAAATTGATTCAAAATGTCATTGGGATTGTGCCTCATGTTGAATAACTACTTTTTAAAGCGTCAATGTGACCAAAATTGACATTTTTACTGACTTTTTCACCTACTCAGAAGCTTCTATTTCGACCAATTTCAGGCATTAAAATGACTCTAAACACACTTATTTTAGTTCCAAGAGTTCTAATTCACATTCAATATTCATTTACAGTCAAAAAATTAAACGTTAAAAAATTATAATTTCTGACCATTTGGAGAAAGTTCGACAGGTCACGGGTCATCGTTTTTCATCAGAAAATTGACTTTTTTTTTGACTGTGTGAAAATTGATTCAAAATGTCATTTGGATATTGCCTCATGTTGAATAACTACTTTTTACAGCCTCAATGTGACCAAAATTGCCATTTTTACAGACTTTTTCTCCTACTCAGAAGCTTCTATTTTGACCAATTTCAGGCATTAAAATGACTCTAAACACACTTATTTTAGTTCCAAGAGTTCTAATTCACATTCAATATTCATTTACAGTCAAAAAATTAAACATTAAAAAATTATATTTTCTGACCATTTGGAGACTGTTCGACAGGTCACGGGTCATCGTTTTTCATCAGAAAATTGTTGTTTTGGACTGTAGAAAAATGTATTCAAAATGTCATTTGGATTGTGCCTCATGTTGAATAACTACTTTTTAAAGCCTCAATGTGACCAAAATTGACATTTTTACAGACTTTTTCACCTACTCAGAAACTTCTATTTCGACCAATTTCAGGCATTAAAATGACTCTAAACACACTTATTTTAGTTCCAAGAGTTCTAATTCACATTCAATATTCATTTACAGTCAAAATGATTAAAGATTAAAAAATTATAATTTCTGACCATTTGGAGACAGTTCGACAGGTCACGGGTCATCGTTTTTCATCAGAAAATTGATTTTTTGGACTGTAGAAAAATTTATTCAAAATGTCATTTGGATTGTGCATCATGTTGAATAACTACTTTTTATATCCTCAATGTGACCAAAATTGCCATTTTTACAGACTTTTTCTCCTACTCAGTAGCTTCTATTTCGACCAATTTCAGGCATTAAAATGACCCTAAACACACTTATTATAGTTCCAAGAGTTCTAATTCACATTCAATATTCATTTACAGTCAAAAAATAAAACGTTAAAAAATTATAATTTCTGACCATTTGGAGAAAGTTCGACAGGTCACGGGTCATCGTTTTTCATCAGAAAATTGATTTTTTTGACTGTGTAAAAATTGATTCAAAATGTCATTTGGATTGTGCCTCATGTTGAATAACTACTTTTTACAGCCTCAATGTGACCAAAATTGCCATTTTTACAGACTTTTTCTCCTACTCAGAAGCTTCTATTTCGACCAATTTCAGGCATTAAAATGACCCTAAACACACTTATTTTAGTTCCAAGTGTTCTAATTCACATTCAATATTCATTTACAGTCAAAAAATTAAACGTTAAAAAATTATAATTTCTGACCATTTGGAGAAAGTTCGACAGGTCACGGGTCATCGTTTTTCATCAGAAAATTGATTTTTTTGACTGTGTAAAAATTGATTCAAAATGTCATTGGGATTGTGCCTCATGGTGAATAACTACTTTTTAAAGCGTCAATGTGACCAAAATTGACATTTTTACAGACTTTTTCACCTACTCAGAAGCTTCTATTTCGACCAATTTCAGGCATTAAAATGACTCTAAACACACTTATTTTAGTTCCAAGAGTTCTAATTCACATTCAATATTCATTTACAGTCAAAAAATTAAAGATTAAAAAATTATAATTTCTGACCATTTGGAGACAGTTCGACAGGTCACGGGTCATCGTTTTTCATCAGAAAATTGATTTTTTGGACTGTAGAAAAATGTATTCAAAATGTCATTTGGATTGTGCCTCATGTTGAATAACTACTTTTTATATCCTCAGTGTGACCAAAATTGCCATTTTTACAGACTTTTTCTCCTACTCAGAAGCTTCTATTTCGACCAATTTCAGGCATTAAAATGACCCTAAACACACTTATTTTAGTTCCAAGAGTTCTAATTCACATTCAATATTCATTTACAGTCAAAAAATTAAACGTTAAAAAATTATAATTTCTGACCATTTGGAGACAGTTCGACAGGTCACGGGTCATCGTTTTTCATCAGAAAATTGATTTTTTGGACTGTAGAAAAATGTATTCAAAATGTCATTTGGATTGTGTCTCATGTTGACTAACTACTTTTTATATCCTCAATGTGACCAAAATTGCCATTTTTACAGACTTTTTCTCCTACTCAGAAGCTTCTATTTCGACCAATTTCAGGCATTAAAATGACCCTAAACACACTTATTTTAGTTCCAAGAGTTCTAATTCACATTCAATATTCATTTACAGTCAAAAAATTAAACGTTAAAAAATTATAATTTCTGACCATTTGGAGAAAGTTCGACAGGTCACGGGTCATCGTTTTTCATCAGAAAATTGATTTTTTTGACTGTGTAAAAATTGATTCAAAATGTCATTGGGATTGTGCCTCATGTTGAATAACTACTTTTTAAAGCGTCAATGTGACCAAAATTGACATTTTTACAGACTTTTTCACCTACTCAGAAGCTTCTATTTCGACCAATTTCAGGCATTAAAATGACTCTAAACACACTTATTTTAGTTCCAAGAGTTCTAATTGACATTCAATATTCATTTACAGTCAAAAAATTAAAGATTAAAAAATTATAATTTCTGACCATTTGGAGACAGTTCAACAGGTCACGGGTCATCGTTTTTCATCAGAAAATTGATTTTTTGGACTGTAGAAAAATGTATTAAAAATGTCATTTGGATTGTGCCTCATGTTGAATAACTACTTTTTATATCCTCAATGTGACCAAAATTGCCATTTTTACAGACTTTTTCTCCTACTCAGAAGCTTCTATTTCGACCAATTTCAGGCATTAAAATGACCCTAAACACACTTATTTTAGTTCCAAGAGTTCTAATTCACATTCAATATTCATTTACAGTCAAAAAATTAAACGTTAAAAAATTATAATTTCTGACCATTTGGAGACAGTTCGACAGGTCACGGGTCATCGTTTTTCATCAGAAAATTGATTTTTTGGACTGTAGAAAAATGTATTCAAAATGTCATTTGGATTGTGTCTCATGTTGACTAACTACTTTTTATATCCTCAATGTGACCAAAATTGCCATTTTTACAGACTTTTTCTCCTACTCAGAAGCTTCTATTTCGACCAATTTCAGGCATTAAAATGACCCTAAACACACTTATTTTAGTTCCAAGAGTTCTAATTCACATTCAATATTCATTTACAGTCAAAAAATTAAACGTTAAAAAATTATAATTTCTGACCATTTGGAGAAAGTTCGACAGGTCACGGGTCATCGTTTTTCATCAGAAAATTGACTTATTTTTGACTGTGTGAAAATTTATTCAAAATGTCATTTGGATATTGCCTCATGTTGAATAACTACTTTTTACAGCCTCAATGTGACCAAAATTGCCATTTTTACAGACTTTTTCTCCTACTCAGAAGCTTCTATTTTGACCAATTTCAGGCATTAAAATGACTCTAAACACACTTATTTTAGTTCCAAGAGTTCTAATTCACATTCAATATTCATTTACAGTCAAAATGATTAAAGATTAAAAAATTATATTTTCTGACCATTTGGAGACTGTTCGACAGGTCACGGGTCATCGTTTTTCATCAGAAAATTGTTGTTTTGGACTGTAGAAAAATTTATTCAAAATGTCATTTGGATTGTGCCTCATGTTGAATAACTACTTTTTAAAGCCTCAATGTGACCAAAATTGACATTTTTACAGACTTTTTCACCTACTCAGAAACTTCTATTTCGACCAATTTCAGGCATTAAAATGACTCTAAACACACTTATTTTAGTTCCAAGAGTTCTAATTCACATTCAATATTCATTTACAGTCAAAATGATTAAAGATTAAAAAATTATAATTTCTGACCATTTGGAGACAGTTCGACAGGTCACGGGTCATCGTTTTTCATCAGAAAATTGATTTTTTGGACTGTAGAAAAATTTATTCAAAATGTCATTTGGATTGTGCATCATGTTGAATAACTACTTTTTATATCCTCAATGTGACCAAAATTGCCATTTTTACAGACTTTTTCTCCTACTCAGTAGCTTCTATTTCGACCAATTTCAGGCATTAAAATGACCCTAAACACACTTATTATAGTTCCAAGAGTTCTAATTCACATTCAATATTCATTTACAGTCAAAAAATTAAACGTTAAAAAATTATAATTTTTGACCATTTGGAGAAAGTTCGACAGGTCACGGGTCATCGTTTTTCATCAGAAAATTGATTTTTTTGACTGTGTAAAAATTGATTCAAAATGTCATTTGGATTGTGCCTCATGTTGAATAACTACTTTTTACAGCCTCAATGTGACCAAAATTGCCATTTTTACAGACTTTTTCTCCTACTCAGAAGCTTCTATTTTGACCAATTTCAGGCATTAAAATGACTCTAAACACACTTATTTTAGTTCCAAGAGTTCTAATTCACATTCAATATTCATTTACAGTCAAAAAATTAAACATTAAAAAATTATATTTTCTGACCATTTGGAGACTGTTCGACAGGTCGGGTCATCGTTTTTCATCAGAAAATTGATGTTTTGGACTGTAGAAAAATTTATTCAAAATGTCATTTGGATTGTGCCTCATGTTGAATAACTACTTTTTAAAGCCTCAATGTGACCAAAATTGACATTTTTACAGACTTTTTCACCTACTCAGAAGCTTCTATTTCGACCAATTTCAGGCATTAAAATGACTCTAAACACACTTATTTTAGTTCCAAGAGTTCTAATTCACATTCAATATTCATTTACAGTCAAAAAATTAAAGATTAAAAAATTATAATTTCTGACCATTTGGAGACAGTTCGACAGGTCACGGGTCATCGTTTTTCATCAGAAAATTGATTTTTTGGACTGTAGAAAAATGTATTCAAAATGTCATTTGGATTGTGCATCATGTTGAATAACTACTTTTTATATCCTCAATGTGACCAAAATTGCCATTTTTACAGACTTTTTCTCCTACTCAGTAGCTTCTATTTCGACCAATTTCAGGCATTAAAATGACCCTAAACACACTTATTATAGTTCCAAGAGTTCTAATTCACATTCAATATTCATTTACAGTCAAAAAATTAAACGTTAAAAAATTATAATTTCTGACCATTTGGAGAAAGTTCGACAGGTCACGGGTCATCGTTTTTCATCAGAAAATTGATTTTTTTGACTGTTTAAAAATTGATTCAAAATGTCATTTGGATTGTGCCTCATGTTGAATAACTACTTTTTACAGCCTCAATGTGACCAAAATTGCCATTTTTACAGACTTTTTCTCCTACTCAGAAGCTTCCATTTTGACCAATTTCAGGCATTAAAATGACTCTAAACACACTTATTTTAGTTCCAAGAGTTCTAATTCACATTCAATATTCATTTACAGTCAAAAAATGAAACATTACAAAATTATAATTTCTGACCATTTGGAGACAGTTTGACAGGTCACGGGTCATCGTTTTTCATCAGAAAATTGATTTTTTGGACTGTAGAAAAATGTATTCAAAATGTCATTTGGATTGTGTCTCATGTTGACTAACTACTTTTTATATCCTCAATGTGACCAAAATTGCCATTTTTACAGACTTTTTCTCCTACTCAGAAGCTTCTATTTCAACCAATTTCAGGCATTAAAATGACCCTAAACACACTTATTTTAGTTCCAAGTGTTCTAATTCACATTCAATATTCATTTACAGTCAAAAAATTGACCGTTAAAAAATTATAATTTCTGACCATTTGGAGAAAGTTCGACAGGTCACGGGTCATCGTTTTTCATCAGAAAATTGATTTTTTTGACTGTGTAAAAATTGATTCAAAATGTCATTGGGATTGTGCCTCATGTTGAATAACTACTTTTTAAAGCGTCAATGTGACCAAAATTGACATTTTTACAGACTTTTTCACCTACTCAGAAGCTTCTATTTCGACCAATTTCAGGCATTAAAATGACTCTAAACACACTTATTTTAGTTCCAAGAGTTCTAATTCACATTCAATATTCATTTACAGTCAAAAAATTAAAGATTAAAAAATTATAATTTCTGACCATTTGGAGACAGTTCGACAGGTCACGGGTCATCGTTTTTCATCAGAAAATTGATTTTTTGGACTGTAGAAAAATGTATTCAAAATGTCATTTGGATTGTGCCTCATGTTGAATAACTACTTTTTATATCCTCAATGTGACCAAAATTGCCATTTTTACAGACTTTTTCTCCTACTCAGAAGCTTCTATTTCGACCAATTTCAGGCATTAAAATGACCCTAAACACACTTATTTTAGTTCCAAGAGTTCTAATTCACATTCAATATTCATTTACAGTCAAAAAATTAAACGTTAAAAAATTATAATTTCTGACCATTTGGAGACAGTTCGACAGGTCACGGGTCATCGTTTTTCATCAGAAAATTGATTTTTTGGACTGTAGAAAAATGTATTCAAAATGTCATTTGGATTGTGTCTCATGTTGACTAACTACTTTTTATATCCTCAATGTGACCAAAATTGCCATTTTTACAGACTTTTTCTCCTACTCAGAAGCTTCTATTTCGACCAATTTCAGGCATTAAAATGACCCTAAACACACTTATTTTAGTTCCAAGAGTTCTAATTCACATTCAATATTCATTTACAGTCAAAAAATTAAACGTTAAAAAATTATAATTTCTGACCATTTGGAGAAAGTTCGACAGGTCACGGGTCATCGTTTTTCATCAGAAAATTGATTTTTTTGACTGTGTAAAAATTGATTCAAAATGTCATTGGGATTGTGCCTCATGTTGAATAACTACTTTTTAAAGCGTCAATGTGACCAAAATTGACATTTTTACTGACTTTTTCACCTACTCAGAAGCTTCTATTTCGACCAATTTCAGGCATTAAAATGACTCTAAACACACTTATTTTAGTTCCAAGAGTTCTAATTCACATTCAATATTCATTTACAGTCAAAAAATTAAACGTTAAAAAATTATAATTTCTGACCATTTGGAGAAAGTTCGACAGGTCACGGGTCATCGTTTTTCATCAGAAAATTGACTTTTTTTTTGACTGTGTGAAAATTGATTCAAAATGTCATTTGGATATTGCCTCATGTTGAATAACTACTTTTTACAGCCTCAATGTGACCAAAATTGCCATTTTTACAGACTTTTTCTCCTACTCAGAAGCTTCTATTTTGACCAATTTCAGGCATTAAAATGACTCTAAACACACTTATTTTGGTTCCAAGAGTTCTAATTCACATTCAATATTCATTTACAGTCAAAAAATTAAACATTAAAAAATTATATTTTCTGACCATTTGGAGACTGTTCGACAGGTCACGGGTCATCGTTTTTCATCAGAAAATTGTTGTTTTGGACTGTAGAAAAATGTATTCAAAATGTCATTTGGATTGTGCCTCATGTTGAATAACTACTTTTTAAAGCCTCAATGTGACCAAAATTGACATTTTTACAGACTTTTTCACCTACTCAGAAACTTCTATTTCGACCAATTTCAGGCATTAAAATGACTCTAAACACACTTATTTTAGTTCCAAGAGTTCTAATTCACATTCAATATTCATTTACAGTCAAAAAATTAAAGATTAAAAAATTATAATTTCTGACCATTTGGAGACAGTTCGACAGGTCACGGGTCATCGTTTTTCATCAGAAAATTGATTTTTTGGACTGTAGAAAAATGTATTCAAAATGTCATTTGGATTGTGCCTCATGTTGAATAACTACTTTTTATATCCTCAATGTGACCAAAATTGCCATTTTTACAGACTTTTTCTCCTACTCAGAAGCTTCTATTTCGACCAATTTCAGGCATTAAAATGACCCTAAACACACTTATTTTAGTTCCAAGAGTTCTAATTCACATTCAATATTAATTTACAGTCAAAAAATTAAACGTTAAAAAATTATAATTTCTGACCATTTGGAGACAGTTCGACAGGTCACGGGTCATCGTTTTTCATCAGAAAATTGATTTTTTGGACTGTAGAAAAATGTATTCAAAATGTCATTTGGATTGTGTCTCATGTTGACTAACTACTTTTTATATCCTCAATGTGACCAAAATTGCCATTTTTACAGACTTTTTCTCCTACTCAGAAGCTTCTATTTCGACCAATTTCAGGCATTAAAATGACCCTAAACACACTTATTTTAGTTCCAAGTGTTCTAATTCACATTCAATATTCATTTACAGTCAAAAAATTAAACGTTAAAAAATTATAATTTCTGACCATTTGGAGAAAGTTCGACAGGTCACGGGTCATCGTTTTTCATCAGAAAATTGATTTTTTTGACTGTGTAAAAATTGATTCAAAATGTCATTGGGATTGTGCCTCATGTTGAATAACTACTTTTTAAAGCGTCAATGTGACCAAAATTGACATTTTTACAGACTTTTTCACCTACTCAGAAGCTTCTATTTCGACCAATTTCAGGCATTAAAATGACTCTAAACACACTTATTTCAGTTCCAAGAGTTCTAATTCACATTCAATATTCATTTACAGTCAAAAAATTAAAGATTAAAAAATTATAATTTCTGACCATTTGGAGAAAGTTCGACAGGTCACGGGTCATCGTTTTTCATCAGAAAATTGATTTTTTGGACAGTAGAAAAATGTATTCAAAATGTCATTTGGATTGTGCCTCATGTTGAATAACTACTTTTTATATCCTCAATGTGACCAAAATTGCCATTTTTACAGACTTTTTCTCCTACTCAGAAGCTTCTATTTCGACCAATTTCAGGCATTAAAATGACCCTAAACACACTTATTTTAGTTCCAAGAGTTCTAATTCACATTCAATATTCATTTACAGTCAAAAAATTAAACGTTAAAAAATTATAATTTCTGACCATTTGGAGAAAGTTCGACAGGTCACGGGTCATCGTTTTTCATCAGAAAATTGACTTTTTTTTGACTGTGTGAAAATTGATTCAAAATGTCATTTGGATATTGCCTCATGTTGAATAACTACTTTTTACAGCCTCAATGTGACCAAAATTGCCATTTTTACAGACTTTTTCTCCTACTCAGAAGCTTCTATTTTGACCAATTTCAGGCATTAAAATGACTCTAAACACACTTATTTTAGTTCCAAGAGTTCTAATTCACATTCAATATTCATTTACAGTCAAAAAATTAAACATTAAAAAATTATATTTTCTGACCATTTGGAGACTGTTCGACAGGTCACGGGTCATCGTTTTTCATCAGAAAATTGTTGTTTTGGACTGTAGAAAAATTTATTCAAAATGTCATTTGGATTGTGCCTCATGTTGAATAACTACTTTTTAAAGCCTCAATGTGACCAAAATTGACATTTTTACAGACTTTTTCACCTACTCAGAAACTTCTATTTCGACCAATTTCAGGCATTAAAATGACTCTAAACACACTTATTTTAGTTCCAAGAGTTCTAATTCACATTCAATATTCATTTACAGTCAAAATGATTAAAGATTAAAAAATTATAATTTCTGACCATTTGGAGACAGTTCGACAGGTCACGGGTCATCGTTTTTCATCAGAAAATTGATTTTTTGGACTGTAGAAAAATTTATTCAAAATGTCATTTGGATTGTGCCTCATGTTGAATAACTACTTTTTATATCCTCAATGTGACCAAAATTGCCATTTTTACAGACTTTTTCTCCCACTCAGAAGCTTCTATTTCGACCAATTTCGGGCATTAAAATGACTCTAAACACACTTATTTTAGTTCCAAGAGTTCTAATTCACATTCAATATTCATTTACAGTCAAAAAATTAAAGATTAAAAAATTATAATTTCTGACCATTTGGAGAAAGTTCGACAGGTCACGGGTCATCGTTTTTCATCAGAAAATTGATTTTTTGGACTGTAGAAAAATGTATTCAAAATGTCATTTGGATTGTGCCTCATGTTGAATAACTACTTTTTATATCCTCAATGTGACCAAAATTGCCATTTTTACAGACTTTTTCTCCTACTCAGAAGCTTCTATTTCGACCAATATCAGGCATTAAAATGACCCTAAACACACTTATTTTAGTTCCAAGAGTTCTAATTCACATTCAATATTCATTTACAGTCAAAAAATTAAACGTTAAAAAATTATAATTTCTGACCATTTGGAGAAAGTTCGACAGGTCACGGGTCATCGTTTTTCATCAGAAAATTGACTTTTTTTTTGACTGTGTGAAAATTGATTCAAAATGTCATTTGGATATTGCCTCATGTTGAATAACTTCTTTTTACAGCCTCAATGTGACCAAAATTGCCATTTTTACAGACTTTTTCTCCTACTCAGAAGCTTCTATTTTGACCAATTTCAGGCATTAAAATGACTCTAAACACACTTATTTTAGTTCCAAGAGTTCTAATTCACATTCAATATTCATTTACAGTCAAAAAATTAAACATTAAAAAATTATATTTTCTGACCATTTGGAGACTGTTCGACAGGTCGGGTCATCGTTTTTCATCAGAAAATTGATGTTTTGGACTGTAGAAAAATTTATTCAAAATGTCATTTGGATTGTGCCTCATGTTGAATAACTACTTTTTAAAGCCTCAATGTGACCAAAATTGACATTTTTACAGACTTTTTCACCTACTCAGAAGCTTCTATTTCGACCATCTTCATGCATTAAAATGACTCTAAACACACCTATTTTAGTTCCAAGAGTTCTAATTCACATTCAATATTCATTTACATTCAAAAAATGAAACATTACAAAATTATAATTTCTGACCATTTGGAGACAGTTTGACAGGTCACGGGTCATCGTTTTTCATCAGAAAATTGATTTTTTGGACTGTAGAAAAATGTATTCAAAATGTCATTTGGATTGTGTCTCATGTTGACTAACTACTTTTTATATCCTCAATGTGACCAAAATTGCCATTTTTACAGACTTTTTCTCCTACTCAGAAGCTTCTATTTCAACCAATTTCAGGCATTAAAATGACCCTAAACACACTTATTTTAGTTCCAAGTGTTCTAATTCACATTCAATATTCATTTACAGTCAAAAAATTAAACGTTAAAAAATTATAATTTCTGACCATTTGGAGAAAGTTCGACAGGTCACGGGTCATCGTTTTTCATCAGAAAATTGATTTTTTTGACTGTGTAAAAATTGATTCAAAATGTCATTGGGATTGTGCCTCATGTTGAATAACTACTTTTTAAAGCGTCAATGTGACCAAAATTGCCATTTTTACAGACTTTTTCTCCTACTCAGAAGCTTCTATTTGGACCAATTTCAGGCATTAAAATGACCCTAAACACACTTATTTTAGTTCCAAGAGTTCTAATTCACATTCAATATTCATTTACAGTCAAAATGATTAAAGATTAAAAAATTATAATTTCTGACCATTTGGAGACAGTTCGACAGGTCACGGGTCATCGTTTTTCATCAGAAAATTGATTTTTTGGACTGTAGAAAAATTTATTCAAAATGTCATTTGGATTGTGCCTCATGTTGAATAACTACTTTTTATATCCTCAATGTGACCAAAATTGCCATTTTTACAGACTTTTTCTCCCACTCAGAAGCTTCTATTTCGACCAATTTCAGGCATTAAAATGACCCTAAACACACTTATTTTAGTTCCAAGAGTTCTAATTCACATTCAATATTCATTTACAGTCAAAAAATTAAACGTTAAAAAATTATAATTTCTGACCATTTGGAGACAGTTCGACAGGTCACGGGTCATCGTTTTTCATCAGAAAATTGATTTTTTGGACTGTAGAAAAATGTATTCAAAATGTCATTTGGATTGTGTCTCATGTTGACTAACTACTTTTTATATCCTCAATGTGACCAAAATTGCCATTTTTACTGACATTTTCTCCTACTCAGAAGCTTCTATTTCGAC
The DNA here is from genome assembly GCF_964204655.1 of Triturus cristatus. Taxonomy (NCBI): domain Eukaryota; kingdom Metazoa; phylum Chordata; class Amphibia; order Caudata; family Salamandridae; genus Triturus; species Triturus cristatus. The sequence goes on from NC_140592.1 coordinate 467,748,394, forward strand.
CAATTTCAGGCATTAAAATGACCCTAAACACACTTATTTTAGTTCCAAGTGTTCTAATTCACATTCAATATTCATTTACAGTCAAAAAATTAAACGTTAAAAAATTATAATTTCTGACCATTTGGAGAAAGTTCGACAGGTCACGGGTCATCGTTTTTCATCAGAAAATTGATTTTTTTGACTGTGTAAAAATTGATTCAAAATGTCATTGGGATTGTGCCTCATGTTGAATAACTACTTTTTAAAGCGTCAATGTGACCAAAATTGACATTTTTACAGACTTTTTCACCTACTCAGAAGCTTCTATTTCGACCAATTTCGGGCATTAAAATGACTCTAAACACACTTATTTTAGTTCCAAGAGTTCTAATTCACATTCAATATTCATTTACAGTCAAAAAATTAAAGATTAAAAAATTATAATTTCTGACCATTTGGAGAAAGTTCGACAGGTCACGGGTCATCGTTTTTCATCAGAAAATTGATTTTTTGGACTGTAGAAAAATGTATTCAAAATGTCATTTGGATTGTGCCTCATGTTGAATAACTACTTTTTATATCCTCAATGTGACCAAAATTGCCATTTTTACAGACTTTTTCTCCTACTCAGAAGCTTCTATTTCGACCAATTTCAGGCATTAAAATGACCCTAAACACACTTATTTTAGTTCCAAGAGTTCTAATTCACATTCAATATTCATTTACAGTCAAAAAATTAAACGTTAAAAAATTATATTTTCTGACCATTTGGAGAAAGTTCGACAGGTCACGGGTCATCGTTTTTCATCAGAAAATTGACTTTTTTTTTGACTGTGTGAAAATTGATTCAAAATGTCATTTGGATATTGCCTCATGTTGAATAACTACTTTTTACAGCCTCAATGTGACCAAAATTGCCATTTTTACAGACTTTTTCTCCTACTCAGAAGCTTCTATTTTGACCAATTTCAGGCATTAAAATGACTCTAAACACACTTATTTTAGTTCCAAGAGTTCTAATTCACATTCAATATTCATTTACAGTCAAAAAATTAAACATTAAAAAATTATATTTTCTGACCATTTGGAGACTGTTCGACAGGTCGGGTCATCGTTTTTCATCAGAAAATTGATGTTTTGGACTGTAGAAAAATTTATTCAAAATGTCATTTGGATTGTGCCTCATGTTGAATAACTACTTTTTAAAGCCTCAATGTGACCAAAATTGACATTTTTACAGACTTTTTCACCTACTCAGAAGCTTCTATTTCGACCATCTTCATGCATTAAAATGACTCTAAACACACCTATTTTAGTTCCAAGAGTTCTAATTCACATTCAATATTCATTTACATTCAAAAAATGAAACATTACAAAATTATAATTTCTGACCATTTGGAGACAGTTTGACAGGTCACGGGTCATCGTTTTTCATCAGAAAATTGATTTTTTGGACTGTAGAAAAATGTATTCAAAATGTCATTTGGATTGTGTCTCATGTTGACTAACTACTTTTTATATCCTCAATGTGACCAAAATTGCCATTTTTACAGACTTTTTCTCCTACTCAGAAGCTTCTATTTCAACCAATTTCAGGCATTAAAATGACCCTAAACACACTTATTTTAGTTCCAAGTGTTCTAATTCACATTCAATATTCATTTACAGTCAAAAAATTAAACGTTAAAAAATTATAATTTCTGACCATTTGGAGAAAGTTCGACAGGTCACGGGTCATCGTTTTTCATCAGAAAATTGATTTTTTTGACTGTGTAAAAATTGATTCAAAATGTCATTGGGATTGTGCCTCATGTTGAATAACTACTTTTTAAAGCGTCAATGTGACCAAAATTGACATTTTTACAGACTTTTTCACCTACTCAGAAGCTTCTATTTCGACCAATTTCAGGCATTAAAATGACTCTAAACACACTTATTTTAGTTCCAAGAGTTCTAATTCACATTCAATATTCATTTACAGTCAAAAAATTAAAGATTAAAAAATTATAATTTCTGACCATTTGGAGACAGTTCGACAGGTCACGGGTCATCGTTTTTCATCAGAAAATTGATTTTTTGGACTGTAGAAAAATGTATTCAAAATGTCATTTGGATTGTGCCTCATGTTGAATAACTACTTTTTATATCCTCAATGTGACCAAAATTGCCATTTTTACAGACTTTTTCTCCTACTCAGAAGCTTCTATTTCGACCAATTTCAGGCATTAAAATGACCCTAAACACACTTATTTTAGTTCCAAGAGTTCTAATTCACATTCAATATTCATTTACAGTCAAAAAATTAAACGTTAAAAAATTATAATTTCTGACCATTTGGAGACAGTTCGACAGGTCACGGGTCATCGTTTTTCATCAGAAAATTGATTTTTTGGACTGTAGAAAAATGTATTCAAAATGTCATTTGGATTGTGTCTCATGTTGACTAACTACTTTTTATATCCTCAATGTGACCAAAATTGCCATTTTTACAGACTTTTTCTCCTACTCAGAAGCTTCTATTTCGACCAATTTCAGGCATTAAAATGACCCTAAACACACTTATTTTAGTTCCAAGAGTTCTAATTCACATTCAATATTCATTTACAGTCAAAAAATTAAACGTTAAAAAATTATAATTTCTGACCATTTGGAGAAAGTTCGACAGGTCACGGGTCATCGTTTTTCATCAGAAAATTGATTTTTTTGACTGTGTAAAAATTGATTCAAAATGTCATTGGGATTGTGCCTCATGTTGAATAACTACTTTTTAAAGCGTCAATGTGACCAAAATTGACATTTTTACTGACTTTTTCACCTACTCAGAAGCTTCTATTTCGACCAATTTCAGGCATTAAAATGACTCTAAACACACTTATTTTAGTTCCAAGAGTTCTAATTCACATTCAATATTCATTTACAGTCAAAAAATTAAAGATTAAAAAATTATAATTTCTGACCCTTTGGAGACAGTTCGACAGGTCACGGGTCATCGTTTTTCATCAGAAAATTGATTTTTTGGACTGTAGAAAAATGTATTCAAAATGTCATTTGGATTGTGCCTCATGTTGAATAACTACTTTTTATATCCTCAATGTGACCAAAATTGCCATTTTTACAGACTTTTTCTCCCACTCAGAAGCTTCTATTTCGACCAATTTCAGGCATTAAAATGACCCTAAACACACTTATTTTAGTTCCAAGAGTTCTAATTCACATTCAATATTCATTTACAGTCAAAAAATTAAAGATTAAAAAATTATAATTTCTGACCATTTGGAGACAGTTCGACAGGTCACGGGTCATCGTTTTTCATCAGAAAATTGATTTTTTGGACTGTAGAAAAATGTATTCAAAATGTCATTTGGATTGTGCCTCATGTTGAATAACTACTTTTTATATCCTCAATGTGACCAAAATTGCCATTTTTACAGACTTTTTCTCCTACTCAGAAGCTTCTATTTCGACCAATTTCAGGCATTAAAATGACCCTAAACACACTTATTTTAGTTCCAAGAGTTCTAATTCACATTCAATATTCATTTACAGTCAAAAAATTAAACGTTAAAAAATTATAATTTCTGACCATTTGGAGACAGTTCGACAGGTCACGGGTCATCGTTTTTCATCAGAAAATTGATTTTTTGGACTGTAGAAAAATGTATTCAAAATGTCATTTGGATTGTGTCTCATGTTGACTAACTACTTTTTATATCCTCAATGTGACCAAAATTGCCATTTTTACAGACTTTTTCTCCTACTCAGAAGCTTCTATTTCGACCAATTTCAGGCATTAAAATGACCCTAAACACACTTATTTTAGTTCCAAGAGTTCTAATTCACATTCAATATTCATTTACAGTCAAAAAATTAAACGTTAAAAAATTATAATTTCTGACCATTTGGAGAAAGTTCGACAGGTCACGGGTCATCGTTTTTCATCAGAAAATTGATTTTTTGGACTGTAGAAAAATGTATTCAAAATGTCATTTGGATTGTGCCTCATGTTGAATAACTACTTTTTATATCCTCAATGTGACCAAAATTGCCATTTTTACAGACTTTTTCTCCCACTCAGAAGCTTCTATTTCGACCAATTTCAGGCATTAAAATGACCCTAAACACACTTATTTTAGTTCCAAGAGTTCTAATTCACATTCAATATTCATTTACAGTCAAAAAATTAAAGATTAAAAAATTATAATTTCTGACCATTTGGAGACAGTTCGACAGGTCACGGGTCATCGTTTTTCATCAGAAAATTGATTTTTTGGACTGTAGAAAAATGTATTCAAAATGTCATTTGGATTGTGCCTCATGTTGAGTAACTACTTTTTATATCCTCAATGTGACCAAAATTGCCATTTTTACAGACTTTTTCTCCTACTCAGAAGCTTCTATTTCGACCAATTTCAGGCATTAAAATGACCCTAAACACACTTATTTTAGTTCCAAGAGTTCTAATTCACATTCAATATTCATTTACAGTCAAAAAATTAAACGTTAAAAAATTATAATTTCTGACCATTTGGAGACAGTTCGACAGGTCACGGGTCATCGTTTTTCATCAGAAAATTGATTTTTTGGACTGTAGAAAAATGTATTCAAAATGTCATTTGGATTGTGTCTCATGTTGACTAACTACTTTTTATATCCTCAATGTGACCAAAATTGCCATTTTTACAGACTTTTTCTCCTACTCAGAAGCTTCTATTTCGACCAATTTCAGGCATTAAAATGACCCTAAACACACTTATTTTAGTTCCAAGAGTTCTAATTCACATTCAATATTCATTTACAGTCAAAAAATTAAACGTTAAAAAATTATAATTTCTGACCATTTGGAGAAAGTTCGACAGGTCACGGGTCATCGTTTTTCATCAGAAAATTGATTTTTTGGACTGTAGAAAAATTGATTCAAAATGTCATTGGGATTGTGCCTCATGTTGAATAACTACTTTTTAAAGCGTCAATGTGACCAAAATTGACATTTTTACAGACTTTTTCACCTACTCAGAAGCTTCTATTTCGACCAATTTCAGGCATTAAAATGACTCTAAACACACTTATTTTAGTTCCAAGAGTTCTAATTCACATTCAATATTCATTTACAGTCAAAAAATTAAAGATTAAAAAATTATAATTTCTGACCATTTGGAGACAGTTCGACAGGTCACGGGTCATCGTTTTTCATCAGAAAATTGATTTTTTGGACTGTAGAAAAATGTATTCAAAATGTCATTTGGATTGTGCCTCATGTTGAATAACTACTTTTTATATCCTCAATGTGACCAAAATTGCCATTTTTACAGACTTTTTCTCCTACTCAGAAGCTTCTATTTCGACCAATTTCAGGCATTAAAATGACCCTAAACACACTTATTTTAGTTCCAAGAGTTCTAATTCACATTCAATATTCATTTACAGTCAAAAAATTAAACGTTAAAAAATTATAATTTCTGACCATTTGGAGACAGTTCGACAGGTCACGGGTCATCGTTTTTCATCAGAAAATTGATTTTTTGGACTGTAGAAAAATGTATTCAAAATGTCATTTGGATTGTGTCTCATGTTGACTAACTACTTTTTATATCCTCAATGTGACCAAAATTGCCATTTTTACAGACTTTTTCTCCTACTCAGAAGCTTCTATTTCGACCAATTTCAGGCATTAAAATGACCCTAAACACACTTATTTTAGTTCCAAGAGTTCTAATTCACATTCAATATTCATTTACAGTCAAAAAATTAAACGTTAAAAAATTATAATTTCTGACCATTTGGAGAAAGTTCGACAGGTCACGGGTCATCGTTTTTCATCAGAAAATTGATTTTTTTGACTGTGTAAAAATTGATTCAAAATGTCATTGGGATTGTGCCTCATGTTGAATAACTACTTTTTAAAGCGTCAATGTGACCAAAATTGACATTTTTACAGACTTTTTCACCTACTCAGAAGCTTCTATTTCGACCAATTTCAGGCATTAAAATGACTCTAAACACACTTATTTTAGTTCCAAGAGTTCTAATTCACATTCAATATTCATTTACAGTCAAAAAATTAAAGATTAAAAAATTATAATTTCTGACCCTTTGGAGACAGTTCGACAGGTCACGGGTCATCGTTTTTCATCAGAAAATTGATTTTTTGGACTGTAGAAAAATGTATTCAAAATGTCATTTGGATTGTGCCTCATGTTGAATAACTACTTTTTATATCCTCAATGTGACCAAAATTGCCATTTTTACAGACTTTTTCTCCCACTCAGAAGCTTCTATTTCGACCAATTTCAGGCATTAAAATGACCCTAAACACACTTATTTTAGTTCCAAGAGTTCTAATTCACATTCAATATTCATTTACAGTCAAAAAATTAAACGTTAAAAAATTATAATTTCTGACCATTTGGAGACAGTTCGACAGGTCACGGGTCATCGTTTTTCATCAGAAAATTGATTTTTTGGACTGTAGAAAAATGTATTCAAAATGTCATTTGGATTGTGTCTCATGTTGACTAACTACTTTTTATATCCTCAATGTGACCAAAATTGCCATTTTTACAGACTTTTTCTCCTACTCAGAAGCTTCTATTTCGACCAATTTCAGGCATTAAAATGACCCTAAACACACTTATTTTAGTTCCAAGTGTTCTAATTCACATTCAATATTCATTTACAGTCAAAAAATTAAACGTTAAAAAATTATAATTTCTGACCATTTGGAGAAAGTTCGACAGGTCACGGGTCATCGTTTTTCATCAGAAAATTGATTTTTTTGACTGTGTAAAAATTGATTCAAAATGTCATTGGGATTGTGCCTCATGTTGAATAACTACTTTTTAAAGCGTCAATGTGACCAAAATTGACATTTTTACTGACTTTTTCACCTACTCAGAAGCTTCTATTTCGACCAATTTCAGGCATTAAAATGACTCTAAACACACTTATTTTAGTTCCAAGAGTTCTAATTCACATTCAATATTCATTTACAGTCAAAAAATTAAACGTTAAAAAATTATAATTTCTGACCATTTGGAGAAAGTTCGACAGGTCACGGGTCATCGTTTTTCATCAGAAAATTGACTTTTTTTTTGACTGTGTGAAAATTGATTCAAAATGTCATTTGGATATTGCCTCATGTTGAATAACTACTTTTTACAGCCTCAATGTGACCAAAATTGCCATTTTTACAGACTTTTTCTCCTACTCAGAAGCTTCTATTTTGACCAATTTCAGGCATTAAAATGACTCTAAACACACTTATTTTAGTTCCAAGAGTTCTAATTCACATTCAATATTCATTTACAGTCAAAAAATTAAACATTAAAAAATTATATTTTCTGACCATTTGGAGACTGTTCGACAGGTCACGGGTCATCGTTTTTCATCAGAAAATTGTTGTTTTGGACTGTAGAAAAATTTATTCAAAATGTCATTTGGATTGTGCCTCATGTTGAATAACTACTTTTTAAAGCCTCAATGTGACCAAAATTGACATTTTTACAGACTTTTTCACCTACTCAGAAACTTCTATTTCGACCAATTTCAGGCATTAAAATGACTCTAAACACACTTATTTTAGTTCCAAGAGTTCTAATTCACATTCAATATTCATTTACAGTCAAAAAATTAAAGATTAAAAAATTATAATTTCTGACCATTTGGAGACAGTTCGACAGGTCACGGGTCATCGTTTTTCATCAGAAAATTGATTTTTTGGACTGTAGAAAAATGTATTCAAAATGTCATTTGGATTGTGCCTCATGTTGAATAACTACTTTTTATATCCTCAATGTGACCAAAATTGACATTTTTACAGACTTTTTCACCTACTCAGAAGCTTCTATTTTGACCAATTTCAGGCATTAAAATGACTCTAAACACACTTATTTTAGTTCCAAGAGTTCTAATTCACATTCAATATTCATTTACAGTCAAAAAATTAAAGATTAAAAAATTATAATTTCTGACCATTTGGAGAAAGTTCGACAGGTCACGGGTCATCGTTTTTCATCAGAAAATTGATTTTTTGGACAGTAGAAAAATGTATTCAAAATGTCATTTGGATTGTGCCTCATGTTGAATAACTACTTTTTATATCCTCAATGTGACCAAAATTGCCATTTTTACAGACTTTTTCTCCTACTCAGAAGCTTCTATTTCGACCAATTTCAGGCATTAAAATGACCCTAAACACACTTATTTTAGTTCCAAGAGTTCTAATTCACATTCAATATTCATTTACAGTCAAAAAATTAAACGTTAAAAAATTATAATTTCTGACCATTTGGAGAAAGTTCGACAGGTCACGGGTCATCGTTTTTCATCAATAAATTGACTTTTTTTTGACTGTGTGAAAATTGATTCAAAATGTCATTTGGATATTGCCTCATGTTGAATAACTACTTTTTACAGCCTCAATGTGACCAAAATTGCCATTTTTACAGACTTTTTCTCCTACCCAGAAGCTTCTATTTTGACCAATTTCAGGCATTAAAATGACTCTAAACACACTTATTTTAGTTCCAAGAGTTCTAATTCACATTCAATATTCATTTACAGTCAAAAAATTAAACATTAAAAAATTATATTTTCTGACCATTTGGAGACTGTTCGACAGGTCACGGGTCATCGTTTTTCATCAGAAAATTGTTGTTTTGGACTGTAGAAAAATTTATTCAAAATGTCATTTGGATTGTGCCTCATGTTGAATAACTACTTTTTAAAGCCTCAATGTGACCAAAATTGACATTTTTACAGACTTTTTCACCTACTCAGAAACTTCTATTTCGACCAATTTCAGGCATTAAAATGACTCTAAACACACTTATTTTAGTTCCAAGAGTTCTAATTCACATTCAATATTCATTTACAGTCAAAATGATTAAAGATTAAAAAATTATAATTTCTGACCATTTGGAGACAGTTCGACAGGTCACGGGTCATCGTTTTTCATCAGAAAATTGATTTTTTGGACTGTAGAAAAATTTATTCAAAATGTCATTTGGATTGTGCCTCATGTTGAATAACTACTTTTTAAAGCCTCAATGTGACCAAAATTGACATTTTTACAGACTTTTTCACCTACTCAGAAGCTTCTATTTCGACCATCTTCATGCATTAAAATGACTCTAAACACACCTATTTTAGTTCCAAGAGTTCTAATTCACATTCAATATTCATTTACATTCAAAAAATGAAACATTACAAAATTATAATTTCTGACCATTTGGAGACAGTTTGACAGGTCACGGGTCATCGTTTTTCATCAGAAAATTGATTTTTTGGACTGTAGAAAAATGTATTCAAAATGTCATTTGGATTGTGTCTCATGTTGACTAACTACTTTTTATATCCTCAATGTGACCAAAATTGCCATTTTTACAGACTTTTTCTCCTACTCAGAAGCTTCTATTTCAACCAATTTCAGGCATTAAAATGACCCTAAACACACTTATTTTAGTTCCAAGTGTTCTAATTCACATTCAATATTCATTTACAGTCAAAAAATTAAACGTTAAAAAATTATAATTTCTGACCATTTGGAGAAAGTTCGACAGGTCACGGGTCATCGTTTTTCATCAGAAAATTGATTTTTTTGACTGTGTAAAAATTGATTCAAAATGTCATTGGGATTGTGCCTCATGTTGAATAACTACTTTTTAAAGCGTCAATGTGACCAAAATTGACATTTTTACAGACTTTTTCACCTACTCAGAAGCTTCTATTTCGACCAATTTCAGGCATTAAAATGACTCTAAACACACTTATTTTAGTTCCAAGAGTTCTAATTCACATTCAATATTCATTTACAGTCAAAAAATTAAAGATTAAAAAATTATAATTTCTGACCATTTGGAGACAGTTCGACAGGTCACGGGTCATCGTTTTTCATCAGAAAATTGATTTTTTGGACTGTAGAAAAATGTATTCAAAATGTCATTTGGATTGTGCCTCATGTTGAATAACTACTTTTTATATCCTCAATGTGACCAAAATTGCCATTTTTACAGACTTTTTCTCCTACTCAGAAGCTTCTATTTCGACCAATTTCAGGCATTAAAATGACCCTAAACACACTTATTTTAGTTCCAAGAGTTCTAATTCACATTCAATATTCATTTACAGTCAAAAAATTAAACGTTAAAAAATTATAATTTCTGACCATTTGGAGACAGTTCGACAGGTCACGGGTCATCGTTTTTCATCAGAAAATTGATTTTTTGGACTGTAGAAAAATGTATTCAAAATGTCATTTGGATTGTGTCTCATGTTGACTAACTACTTTTTATATCCTCAATGTGACCAAAATTGCCATTTTTACAGACTTTTTCTCCTACTCAGAAGCTTCTATTTCGACCAATTTCAGGCATTAAAATGACCCTAAACACACTTATTTTAGTTCCAAGTGTTCTAATTCACATTCAATATTCATTTACAGTCAAAAAATTAAACGTTAAAAAATTATAATTTCTGACCATTTGGAGAAAGTTCGACAGGTCACGGGTCATCGTTTTTCATCAGAAAATTGATTTTTTTGACTGTGTAAAAATTGATTCAAAATGTCATTGGGATTGTGCCTCATGTTGAATAACTACTTTTTAAAGCGTCAATGTGACCAAAATTGACATTTTTACAGACTTTTTCACCTACTCAGAAGCTTCTATTTTGACCAATTTCAGGCATTAAAATGACTCTAAACACACTTATTTTAGTTCCAAGAGTTCTAATTCACATTCAATATTCATTTACAGTCAAAAAATTAAAGATTAAAAAATTATAATTTCTGACCATTTGGAGAAAGTTCGACAGGTCACGGGTCATCGTTTTTCATCAGAAAATTGATTTTTTGGACAGTAGAAAAATGTATTCAAAATGTCATTTGGATTGTGCCTCATGTTGAATAACTACTTTTTATATCCTCAATGTGACCAAAATTGCCATTTTTACAGACTTTTTCTCCTACTCAGAAGCTTCTATTTCGACCAATTTCAGGCATTAAAATGACCCTAAACACACTTATTTTAGTTCCAAGAGTTCTAATTCACATTCAATATTCATTTACAGTCAAAAAATTAAACGTTAAAAAATTATAATTTCTGACCATTTGGAGAAAGTTCGACAGGTCACGGGTCATCGTTTTTCATCAATAAATTGACTTTTTTTTGACTGTGTGAAAATTGATTCAAAATGTCATTTGGATATTGCCTCATGTTGAATAACTACTTTTTACAGCCTCAATGTGACCAAAATTGCCATTTTTACAGACTTTTTCTCCTACCCAGAAGCTTCTATTTTGACCAATTTCAGGCATTAAAATGACTCTAAACACACTTATTTTAGTTCCAAGAGTTCTAATTCACATTCAATATTCATTTACAGTCAAAAAATTAAACATTAAAAAATTATATTTTCTGACCATTTGGAGACTGTTCGACAGGTCACGGGTCATCGTTTTTCATCAGAAAATTGTTGTTTTGGACTGTAGAAAAATTTATTCAAAATGTCATTTGGATTGTGCCTCATGTTGAATAACTACTTTTTAAAGCCTCAATGTGACCAAAATTGACATTTTTACAGACTTTTTCACCTACTCAGAAACTTCTATTTCGACCAATTTCAGGCATTAAAATGACTCTAAACACACTTATTTTAGTTCCAAGAGTTCTAATTCACATTCAATATTCATTTACAGTCAAAATGATTAAAGATTAAAAAATTATAATTTCTGACCATTTGGAGACAGTTCGACAGGTCACGGGTCATCGTTTTTCATCAGAAAATTGATTTTTTGGACTGTAGAAAAATTTATTCAAAATGTCATTTGGATTGTGCCTCATGTTGAATAACTACTTTTTAAAGCCTCAATGTGACCAAAATTGACATTTTTACAGACTTTTTCACCTACTCAGAAGCTTCTATTTCGACCATCTTCATGCATTAAAATGACTCTAAACACACCTATTTTAGTTCCAAGAGTTCTAATTCACATTCAATATTCATTTACATTCAAAAAATGAAACATTACAAAATTATAATTTCTGACCATTTGGAGACAGTTTGACAGGTCACGGGTCATCGTTTTTCATCAGAAAATTGATTTTTTGGACTGTAGAAAAATGTATTCAAAATGTCATTTGGATTGTGTCTCATGTTGACTAACTACTTTTTATATCCTCAATGTGACCAAAATTGCCATTTTTACAGACTTTTTCTCCTACTCAGAAGCTTCTATTTCAACCAATTTCAGGCATTAAAATGACCCTAAACACACTTATTTTAGTTCCAAGTGTTCTAATTCACATTCAATATTCATTTACAGTCAAAAAATTAAACGTTAAAAAATTATAATTTCTGACCATTTGGAGAAAGTTCGACAGGTCACGGGTCATCGTTTTTCATCAGAAAATTGATTTTTTTGACTGTGTAAAAATTGATTCAAAATGTCATTGGGATTGTGCCTCATGTTGAATAACTACTTTTTAAAGCGTCAATGTGACCAAAATTGACATTTTTACAGACTTTTTCACCTACTCAGAAGCTTCTATTTCGACCAATTTCAGGCATTAAAATGACTCTAAACACACTTATTTTAGTTCCAAGAGTTCTAATTCACATTCAATATTCATTTACAGTCAAAAAATTAAAGATTAAAAAATTATAATTTCTGACCATTTGGAGACAGTTCGACAGGTCACGGGTCATCGTTTTTCATCAGAAAATTGATTTTTTGGACTGTAGAAAAATGTATTCAAAATGTCATTTGGATTGTGCCTCATGTTGAATAACTACTTTTTATATCCTCAATGTGACCAAAATTGCCATTTTTACAGACTTTTTCTCCTACTCAGAAGCTTCTATTTCGACCAATTTCAGGCATTAAAATGACCCTAAACACACTTATTTTAGTTCCAAGAGTTCTAATTCACATTCAATATTCATTTACAGTCAAAAAATTAAACGTTAAAAAATTATAATTTCTGACCATTTGGAGACAGTTCGACAGGTCACGGGTCATCGTTTTTCATCAGAAAATTGATTTTTTGGACTGTAGAAAAATGTATTCAAAATGTCATTTGGATTGTGTCTCATGTTGACTAACTACTTTTTATATCCTCAATGTGACCAAAATTGCCATTTTTACAGACTTTTTCTCCTACTCAGAAGCTTCTATTTCGACCAATTTCAGGCATTAAAATGACCCTAAACACACTTATTTTAGTTCCAAGAGTTCTAATTCACATTCAATATTCATTTACAGTCAAAAAATTAAACGTTAAAAAATTATAATTTCTGACCATTTGGAGAAAGTTCGACAGGTCACGGGTCATCGTTTTTCATCAGAAAATTGATTTTTTTGACTGTGTAAAAATTGATTCAAAATGTCATTGGGATTGTGCCTCATGTTGAATAACTACTTTTTAAAGCGTCAATGTGACCAAAATTGACATTTTTACAGACTTTTTCACCTACTCAGAAGCTTCTATTTCGACCAATTTCAGGCATTAAAATGACTCTAAACACACTTATTTTAGTTCCAAGAGTTCTAATTCACATTCAATATTCATTTACAGTCAAAAAATTAAAGATTAAAAAATTATAATTTCTGACCCTTTGGAGACAGTTCGACAGGTCACGGGTCATCGTTTTTCATCAGAAAATTGATTTTTTGGACTGTAGAAAAATGTATTCAAAATGTCATTTGGATTGTGCCTCATGTTGAATAACTACTTTTTATATCCTCAATGTGACCAAAATTGCCATTTTTACAGACTTTTTCTCCCACTCAGAAGCTTCTATTTCGACCAATTTCAGGCATTAAAATGACCCTAAACACACTTATTTTAGTTCCAAGAGTTCTAATTCACATTCAATATTCATTTACAGTCAAAAAATTAAAGATTAAAAAATTATAATTTCTGACCATTTGGAGACAGTTCGACAGGTCACGGGTCATCGTTTTTCATCAGAAAATTGATTTTTTGGACTGTAGAAAAATGTATTCAAAATGTCATTTGGATTGTGCCTCATGTTGAATAACTACTTTTTATATCCTCAATGTGACCGAAATTGCCATTTTTACAGACTTTTTCTCCTACTCAGAAGCTTCTATTTCGACCAATTTCAGGCATTAAAATGACCCTAAACACACTTATTTTAGTTCCAAGAGTTCTAATTCACATTCAATATTCATTTACAGTCAAAAAATTAAACGTTAAAAAATTATAATTTCTGACCATTTGGAGACAGTTCGACAGGTCACGGGTCATCGTTTTTCATCAGAAAATTGATTTTTTGGACTGTAGAAAAATGTATTCAAAATGTCATTTGGATTGTGTCTCATGTTGACTAACTACTTTTTATATCCTCAATGTGACCAAAATTGCCATTTTTACAGACTTTTTCTCCTACTCAGAAGCTTCTATTTCGACCAATTTCAGGCATTAAAATGACCCTAAACACACTTATTTTAGTTCCAAGAGTTCTAATTCACATTCAATATTCATTTACAGTCAAAAAATTAAACGTTAAAAAATTATAATTTCTGACCATTTGGAGAAAGTTCGACAGGTCACGGGTCATCGTTTTTCATCAGAAAATTGATTTTTTGGACTGTAGAAAAATTGATTCAAAATGTCATTGGGATTGTGCCTCATGTTGAATAACTACTTTTTAAAGCGTCAATGTGACCAAAATTGACATTTTTACAGACTTTTTCACCTACTCAGAAGCTTCTATTTCGACCAATTTCAGGCATTAAAATGACTCTAAACACACTTATTTTAGTTCCAAGAGTTCTAATTCACATTCAATATTCATTTACAGTCAAAAAATTAAAGATTAAAAAATTATAATTTCTGACCATTTGGAGACAGTTCGACAGGTCACGGGTCATCGTTTTTCATCAGAAAATTGATTTTTTGGACTGTAGAAAAATGTATTCAAAATGTCATTTGGATTGTGCCTCATGTTGAATAACTACTTTTTATATCCTCAATGTGACCAAAATTGCCATTTTTACAGACTTTTTCTCCTACTCAGAAGCTTCTATTTCGACCAATTTCAGGCATTAAAATGACCCTAAACACACTTATTTTAGTTCCAAGAGTTCTAATTCACATTCAATATTCATTTACAGTCAAAAAATAAACGTTAAAAAATTATAATTTCTGACCATTTGGAGACAGTTCGACAGGTCACGGGTCATCGTTTTTCATCAGAAAATTGATTTTTTGGACTGTAGAAAAATGTATTCAAAATGTCATTTGGATTGTGTCTCATGTTGACTAACTACTTTTTATATCCTCAATGTGACCAAAATTGCCATTTTTACAGACTTTTTCTCCTACTCAGAAGCTTCTATTTCGACCAATTTCAGGCATTAAAATGACCCTAAACACACTTATTTTAGTTCCAAGAGTTCTAATTCACATTCAATATTCATTTACAGTCAAAAAATTAAACGTTAAAAAATTATAATTTCTGACCATTTGGAGAAAGTTCGACAGGTCACGGGTCATCGTTTTTCATCAGAAAATTGATTTTTTTGACTGTGTAAAAATTGATTCAAAATGTTATTGGGATTGTGCCTCATGTTGAATAACTACTTTTTAAAGCGTCAATGTGACCAAAATTGACATTTTTACAGACTTTTTCACCTACTCAGAAGCTTCTATTTCGACCAATTTCAGGCATTAAAATGACTCTAAACACACTTATTTTAGTTCCAAGAGTTCTAATTCACATTCAATATTCATTTACAGTCAAAAAATTAAAGATTAAAAAATTATAATTTCTGACCCTTTGGAGACAGTTCGACAGGTCACGGGTCATCGTTTTTCATCAGAAAATTGATTTTTTGGACTGTAGAAAAATGTATTCAAAATGTCATTGGGATTGTGCCTCATGTTGAATAACTACTTTTTAAAGCGTCAATGTGACCAAAATTGACATTTTTACAGACTTTTTCACCTACTCAGAAGCTTCTATTTCGACCAATTTCAGGCATTAAAATGACTCTAAACACACTTATTTTAGTTCCAAGAGTTCTAATTCACATTCAATATTCATTTACAGTCAAAAAATTAAAGATTAAAAAATTATAATTTCTGACCCTTTGGAGACAGTTCGACAGGTCACGGGTCATCGTTTTTCATCAGAAAATTGATTTTTTGGACTGTAGAAAAATGTATTCAAAATGTCATTTGGATTGTGCCTCATGTTGAATAACTACTTTTTATATCCTCAATGTGACCAAAATTGCCATTTTTACAGACTTTTTCTCCCACTCAGAAGCTTCTATTTCGACCAATTTCAGGCATTAAAATGACCCTAAACACACTTATTTTAGTTCCAAGAGTTCTAATTCACATTCAATATTCATTTACAGTCAAAAAATTAAAGATTAAAAAATTATAATTTCTGACCATTTGGAGACAGTTCGACAGGTCACGGGTCATCGTTTTTCATCAGAAAATTGATTTTTTGGACTGTAGAAAAATGTATTCAAAATGTCATTTGGATTGTGCCTCATGTTGAATAACTACTTTTTATATCCTCAATGTGACCGAAATTGCCATTTTTACAGACTTTTTCTCCTACTCAGAAGCTTCTATTTCGACCAATTTCAGGCATTAAAATGACCCTAAACACACTTATTTTAGTTCCAAGAGTTCTAATTCACATTCAATATTCATTTACAGTCAAAAAATTAAACGTTAAAAAATTATAATTTCTGACCATTTGGAGACAGTTCGACAGGTCACGGGTCATCGTTTTTCATCAGAAAATTGATTTTTTGGACTGTAGAAAAATGTATTCAAAATGTCATTTGGATTGTGTCTCATGTTGACTAACTACTTTTTATATCCTCAATGTGACCAAAATTGCCATTTTTACAGACTTTTTCTCCTACTCAGAAGCTTCTATTTCGACCAATTTCAGGCATTAAAATGACCCTAAACACACTTATTTTAGTTCCAAGAGTTCTAATTCACATTCAATATTCATTTACAGTCAAAAAATTAAACGTTAAAAAATTATAATTTCTGACCATTTGGAGAAAGTTCGACAGGTCACGGGTCATCGTTTTTCATCAGAAAATTGATTTTTTGGACTGTAGAAAAATTGATTCAAAATGTCATTGGGATTGTGCCTCATGTTGAATAACTACTTTTTAAAGCGTCAATGTGACCAAAATTGACATTTTTACAGACTTTTTCACCTACTCAGAAGCTTCTATTTCGACCAATTTCAGGCATTAAAATGACTCTAAACACACTTATTTTAGTTCCAAGAGTTCTAATTCACATTCAATATTCATTTACAGTCAAAAAATTAAAGATTAAAAAATTATAATTTCTGACCATTTGGAGACAGTTCGACAGGTCACGGGTCATCGTTTTTCATCAGAAAATTGATTTTTTGGACTGTAGAAAAATGTATTCAAAATGTCATTTGGATTGTGCCTCATGTTGAATAACTACTTTTTATATCCTCAATGTGACCAAAATTGCCATTTTTACAGACTTTTTCTCCTACTCAGAAGCTTCTATTTCGACCAATTTCAGGCATTAAAATGACCCTAAACACACTTATTTTAGTTCCAAGAGTTCTAATTCACATTCAATATTCATTTACAGTCAAAAAATTAAACGTTAAAAAATTATAATTTCTGACCATTTGGAGACAGTTCGACAGGTCACGGGTCATCGTTTTTCATCAGAAAATTGATTTTTTGGACTGTAGAAAAATGTATTCAAAATGTCATTTGGATTGTGTCTCATGTTGACTAACTACTTTTTATATCCTCAATGTGACCAAAATTGCCATTTTTACAGACTTTTTCTCCTACTCAGAAGCTTCTATTTCGACCAATTTCAGGCATTAAAATGACCCTAAACACACTTATTTTAGTTCCAAGAGTTCTAATTCACATTCAATATTCATTTACAGTCAAAAAATTAAACGTTAAAAAATTATAATTTCTGACCATTTGGAGAAAGTTCGACAGGTCACGGGTCATCGTTTTTCATCAGAAAATTGATTTTTTTGACTGTGTAAAAATTGATTCAAAATGTTATTGGGATTGTGCCTCATGTTGAATAACTACTTTTTAAAGCGTCAATGTGACCAAAATTGACATTTTTACAGACTTTTTCACCTACTCAGAAGCTTCTATTTCGACCAATTTCAGGCATTAAAATGACTCTAAACACACTTATTTTAGTTCCAAGAGTTCTAATTCACATTCAATATTCATTTACAGTCAAAAAATTAAAGATTAAAAAATTATAATTTCTGACCCTTTGGAGACAGTTCGACAGGTCACGGGTCATCGTTTTTCATCAGAAAATTGATTTTTTGGACTGTAGAAAAATGTATTCAAAATGTCATTTGGATTGTGCCTCATGTTGAATAACTACTTTTTATATCCTCAATGTGACCAAAATTGCCATTTTTACAGACTTTTTCTCCCACTCAGAAGCTTCTATTTCGACCAATTTCAGGCATTAAAATGACCCTAAACACACTTATTTTAGTTCCAAGAGTTCTAATTCACATTCAATATTCATTTACAGTCAAAAAATTAAACGTTAAAAAATTATAATTTCTGACCATTTGGAGACAGTTCGACAGGTCACGGGTCATCGTTTTTCATCAGAAAATTGATTTTTTGGACTGTAGAAAAATGTATTCAAAATGTCATTTGGATTGTGTCTCATGTTGACTAACTACTTTTTATATCCTCAATGTGACCAAAATTGCCATTTTTACAGACTTTTTCTCCTACTCAGAAGCTTCTATTTCGACCAATTTCAGGCATTAAAATGACCCTAAACACACTTATTTTAGTTCCAAGTGTTCTAATTCACATTCAATATTCATTTACAGTCAAAAAATTAAACGTTAAAAAATTATAATTTCTGACCATTTGGAGAAAGTTCGACAGGTCACGGGTCATCGTTTTTCATCAGAAAATTGATTTTTTTGACTGTGTAAAAATTGATTCAAAATGTCATTGGGATTGTGCCTCATGTTGAATAACTACTTTTTAAAGCGTCAATGTGACCAAAATTGACATTTTTACTGACTTTTTCACCTACTCAGAAGCTTCTATTTCGACCAATTTCAGGCATTAAAATGACTCTAAACACACTTATTTTAGTTCCAAGAGTTCTAATTCACATTCAATATTCATTTACAGTCAAAAAATTAAACGTTAAAAAATTATAATTTCTGACCATTTGGAGAAAGTTCGACAGGTCACGGGTCATCGTTTTTCATCAGAAAATTGACTTTTTTTTTGACTGTGTGAAAATTGATTCAAAATGTCATTTGGATATTGCCTCATGTTGAATAACTACTTTTTACAGCCTCAATGTGACCAAAATTGCCATTTTTACAGACTTTTTCTCCTACTCAGAAGCTTCTATTTTGACCAATTTCAGGCATTAAAATGACTCTAAACACACTTATTTTAGTTCCAAGAGTTCTAATTCACATTCAATATTCATTTACAGTCAAAAAATTAAACATTAAAAAATTATATTTTCTGACCATTTGGAGACTGTTCGACAGGTCACGGGTCATCGTTTTTCATCAGAAAATTGTTGTTTTGGACTGTAGAAAAATTTATTCAAAATGTCATTTGGATTGTGCCTCATGTTGAATAACTACTTTTTAAAGCCTCAATGTGACCAAAATTGACATTTTTACAGACTTTTTCACCTACTCAGAAACTTCTATTTCGACCAATTTCAGGCATTAAAATGACCCTAAACACACTTATTTTAGTTCCAAGAGTTCTAATTCACATTCAATATTCATTTACAGTCAAAAAATTAAAGATTAAAAAATTATAATTTCTGACCATTTGGAGACAGTTCGACAGGTCACGGGTCATCGTTTTTCATCAGAAAATTGATTTTTTGGACTGTAGAAAAATGTATTCAAAATGTCATTTGGATTGTGTCTCATGTTGACTAACTACTTTTTATATCCTCAATGTGACCAAAATTGCCATTTTTACAGACTTTTTCTCCTACTCAGAAGCTTCTATTTCGACCAATTTCAGGCATTAAAATGACCCTAAACACACTTATTTTAGTTCCAAGTGTTCTAATTCACATTCAATATTCATTTACAGTCAAAAAATTAAACGTTAAAAAATTATAATTTCTGACCATTTGGAGAAAGTTCGACAGGTCACGGGTCATCGTTTTTCATCAGAAAATTGATTTTTTTGACTGTGTAAAAATTGATTCAAAATGTCATTGGGATTGTGCCTCATGTTGAATAACTACTTTTTAAAGCGTCAATGTGACCAAAATTGACATTTTTACAGACTTTTTCACCTACTCAGAAGCTTCTATTTTGACCAATTTCAGGCACTAAAATGACTCTAAACACACTTATTTTAGTTCCAAGAGTTCTAATTCACATTCAATATTCATTTACAGTCAAAAAATTAAAGATTAAAAAATTATATTTTCTGACCATTTGGAGACTGTTCGACAGGTCACGGGTCATCGTTTTTCATCAGAAAATCGTTGTTTTGGACTGTAGAAAAATTTATTCAAAATGTCATTTGGATTGTGCCTCATGTTGAATAACTACTTTTTAAAGCCTCAATGTGACCAAAATTGACATTTTTACAGACTTTTTCTCCTACTCAGAAGCTTCTATTTCGACCAATTTCAGGCATTAAAATGACCCTAAACACACTTATTTTAGTTCCAAGAGTTCTAATTCACATTCAATATTCATTTACAGTCAAAAAATTAAACGTTAAAAAATTATAATTTCTGACCATTTGGAGACAGTTCGACAGGTCACGGGTCATCGTTTTTCATCAGAAAATTGATTTTTTGGACTGTAGAAAAATGTATTCAAAATGTCATTTGGATTGTGTCTCATGTTGACTAACTACTTTTTATATCCTCAATGTGACCAAAATTGCCATTTTTACAGACTTTTTCTCCTACTCAGAAGCTTCTATTTCGACCAATTTCAGGCATTAAAATGACCCTAAACACACTTATTTTAGTTCCAAGTGTTCTAATTCACATTCAATATTCATTTACAGTCAAAAAATTAAACGTTAAAAAATTATAATTTCTGACCATTTGGAGAAAGTTCGACAGGTCACGGGTCATCGTTTTTCATCAGAAAATTGATTTTTTTGACTGTGTAAAAATTGATTCAAAATGTCATTGGGATTGTGCCTCATGTTGAATAACTACTTTTTAAAGCGTCAATGTGACCAAAATTGACATTTTTACAGACTTTTTCACCTACTCAGAAGCTTCTATTTTGACCAATTTCAGGCACTAAAATGACTCTAAACACACTTATTTTAGTTCCAAGAGTTCTAATTCACATTCAATATTCATTTACAGTCAAAAAATTAAAGATTAAAAAATTATAATTTCTGACCATTTGGAGAAAGTTCGACAGGTCACGGGTCATCATTTTTCATCAGAAAATTGATTTTTTGGACAGTAGAAAAATGTATTCAAAATGTCATTTGGATTGTGCCTCATGTTGAATAACTACTTTTTATATCCTCAATGTGACCAAAATTGCCATTTTTACAGACTTTTTCTCCTACTCAGAAGCTTCTATTTCGACCAATTTCAGGCATTAAAATGACCCTAAACACACTTATTTTAGTTCCAAGAGTTCTAATTCACATTCAATATTCATTTACAGTCAAAAAATTAAACGTTAAAAAATTATAATTTCTGACCATTTGGAGAAAGTTCGACAGGTCACGGGTCATCGTTTTTCATCAATAAATTGACTTTTTTTTGACTGTGTGAAAATTGATTCAAAATGTCATTTGGATATTGCCTCATGTTGAATAACTACTTTTTACAGCCTCAATGTGACCAAAATTGCCATTTTTACAGACTTTTTCTCCTACCCAGAAGCTTCTATTTTGACCAATTTCAGGCATTAAAATGACTCTAAACACACTTATTTTAGTTCCAAGAGTTCTAATTCACATTCAATATTCATTTACAGTCAAAAAATTAAACATTAAAAAATTATATTTTCTGACCATTTGGAGACTGTTCGACAGGTCACGGGTCATCGTTTTTCATCAGAAAATTGTTGTTTTGGACTGTAGAAAAATGTATTCAAAATGTCATTTGGATTGTGCCTCATGTTGAATAACTACTTTTTAAAGCCTCAATGTGACCAAAATTGACATTTTTACAGACTTTTTCACCTACTCAGAAACTTCTATTTCGACCAATTTCAGGCATTAAAATGACTCTAAACACACTTATTTTAGTTCCAAGAGTTCTAATTCACATTCAATATTCATTTACAGTCAAAATGATTAAAGATTAAAAAATTATAATTTCTGACCATTTGGAGACAGTTCGACAGGTCACGGGTCATCGTTTTTCATCAGAAAATTGATTTTTTGGACTGTAGAAAAATTTATTCAAAATGTCATTTGGATTGTGCCTCATGTTGAATAACTACTTTTTATATCCTCAATGTGACCAAAATTGCCATTTTTACAGACTTTTTCTCCCACTCAGAAGCTTCTATTTCGACCAATTTCAGGCATTAAAATGACCCTAAACACACTTATTTTAGTTCCAAGAGTTCTAATTCACATTCAATATTCATTTACAGTCAAAAAATTAAACGTTAAAAAATTATAATTTCTGACCATTTGGAGACAGTTCGACAGGTCACGGGTCATCCTTTTTCATCAGAAAATTGATTTTTTGGACTGTAGAAAAATGTATTCAAAATGTCATTTGGATTGTGTCTCATGTTGACTAACTACTTTTTATATCCTCAATGTGACCAAAATTGCCATTTTTACTGACTTTTTCTCCTACTCAGAAGCTTCTATTTCGACCAATTTCAGGCATTAAAATGACCCTAAACACACTTATTTTAGTTCCAAGTGTTCTAATTCACATTCAATATTCATTTACAGTCAAAAAATTAAACGATAAAAAATTATAATT
The DNA here is from genome assembly GCF_964204655.1 of Triturus cristatus. Lineage (NCBI taxonomy): Eukaryota > Metazoa > Chordata > Amphibia > Caudata > Salamandridae > Triturus > Triturus cristatus. The sequence goes on from NC_140592.1 coordinate 467,771,370, forward strand.
TCTGACCATTTGGAGAAAGTTCGACAGGTCACGGGTCATCGTTTTTCATCAGAAAATTGATTTTTTTGACTGTGTAAAAATTGATTCAAAATGTCATTGGGATTGTGCCTCATGTTGAATAACTACTTTTTAAAGCGTCAATGTGACCAAAATTGACATTTTTACAGACTTTTTCACCTACTCAGAAGCTTCTATTTCGACCAATTTCGGGCATTAAAATGACTCTAAACACACTTATTTTAGTTCCAAGAGTTCTAATTCACATTCAATATTCATTTACAGTCAAAAAATTAAAGATTAAAAAATTATAATTTCTGACCATTTGGAGAAAGTTCGACAGGTCACGGGTCATCGTTTTTCATCAGAAAATTGATTTTTTGGACTGTAGAAAAATGTATTCAAAATGTAATTTGGATTGTGCCTCATGTTGAATAACTACTTTTTATATCCTCAATGTGACCAAAATTGCCATTTTTACAGACTTTTTCTCCTACTCAGAAGCTTCTATTTCGACCAATTTCAGGCATTAAAATGACCCTAAACACACTTATTTTAGTTCCAAGAGTTCTAATTCACATTCAATATTCATTTACAGTCAAAAAATTAAACATTAAAAAATTATATTTTCTGACCATTTGGAGACTGTTCGACAGGTCACGGGTCATCGTTTTTCATCAGAAAATTGTTGTTTTGGACTGTAGAAAAATTTATTCAAAATGTCATTTGGATTGTGCCTCATGTTGAATAACTACTTTTTAAAGCCTCAATGTGACCAAAATTGACATTTTTACAGACTTTTTCACCTACTCAGAAACTTCTATTTCGACCAATTTCAGGCATTAAAATGACTCTAAACACACTTATTTTAGTTCCAAGAGTTCTAATTCACATTCAATATTCATTTACAGTCAAAATGATTAAAGATTAAAAAATTATAATTTCTGACCATTTGGAGACAGTTCGACAGGTCACGGGTCATCGTTTTTCATCAGAAAATTGATTTTTTGGACTGTAGAAAAATGTATTCAAAATTTCATTTGGATTGTGCATCATGTTGAATAACTACTTTTTATATCCTCAATGTGACCAAAATTGCCATTTTTACAGACTTTTTCTCCTACTCAGTAGCTTCTCTTTCGACCAATTTCAGGCATTAAAATGACCCTAAACACACTTATTATAGTTCCAAGAGTTCTAATTCACATTCAATATTCATTTACAGTCAAAAAATTAAACGTTAAAAAATTATAATTTCTGACAATTTGGAGAAAGTTCGACAGGTCACGGGTCATCGTTTTTCATCAGAAAATTGATTTTTTTGACTGTGTAAAAATTGTTCAAAATGTCATTTGGATTGTGCCTCATGTTGAATAACTACTTTTTACAGCCTCAATGTGACCAAAATTGCCATTTTTACAGACTTTTTCTCCTACTCAGAAGCTTCTATTTTGACCAATTTCAGGCATTAAAATGACTCTAAACACACTTATTTTAGTTCCAAGAGTTCTAATTCACATTCAATATTCATTTACAGTCAAAAAATTAAACATTAAAAAATTATATTTTCTGACCATTTGGAGACTGTTCGACAGGTCGGGTCATCGTTTTTCATCAGAAAATTGATGTTTTGGACTGTAGAAAAATTTATTCAAAATGTCATTTGGATTGTGCCTCATGTTGAAAAACTACTTTTTAAAGCCTCAATGTGACCAAAATTGACATTTTTACAGACTTTTTCACCTACTCAGAAGCTTCTATTTCGACCAATTTCAGGCATTAAAATGACTCTAAACACACTTATTTTAGTTCCAAGAGTTCTAATTCACATTCAATATTCATTTACAGTCAAAAAATTAAAGATTAAAAAATTATAATTTCTGACCATTTGGAGACAGTTCGACAGGTCACGGGTCATCGTTTTTCATCAGAAAATTGATTTTTTGGACTGTAGAAAAATGTATTCAAAATGTCATTTGGATTGTGCATCATGTTGAATAACTACTTTTTATATCCTCAATGTGACCAAAATTGCCATTTTTACAGACTTTTTCTCCTACTCAGTAGCTTCTATTTCGACCAATTTCAGGCATTAAAATGACCCTAAACACACTTATTATAGTTCCAAGAGTTCTAATTCACATTCAATATTCATTTACAGTCAAAAAATTAAACGTTAAAAAATTATAATTTCTGACCATTTGGAGAAAGTTCGACAGGTCACGGGTCATCGTTTTTCATCAGAAAATTGATTTTTTTGACTGTGTAAAAATTGATTCAAAATGTCATTGGGATTGTGCCTCATGTTGAATAACTACTTTTTAAAGCGTCAATGTGACCAAAATTGCCATTATTACAGACTTTTTCTCCGACTCAGAAGCTTCTATTTCGACCAATTTCAGGCATTAAAATGACCCTAAACACACTTATTTTAGTTCCAAGAGTTCTAATTCACATTCAATATTCATTTACAGTCAAAAAATGAAACATTAAAAAATTATAATTTCTGACCATTTGGAGACTGTTCGACAGGTCACGGGTCATCGTTTTTCATCAGAAAATTGATGTTTTGGACTGTAGAAAAATGTATTCAAAATGTCATTTGGATTGTGCCTCATGTTGAATAACTACTTTTTAAAGCCTCAATGTGACCAAAATTGACATTTTTACAGACTTTTTCACCTACTCAGAAGCTTCTATTTTGACCAATTTCAGGCATTAAAATGACTCTAAAGACACTTATTTTAGTTCCAAGAGTTCTAATTCACATTCAATATTCATTTACAGTCAAAAAATTAAAGATTAAAAAATTATAATTTCTGACCATTTGGAGACAGTTCGACAGGTCACGGGTCATCGTTTTTCATCAGAAAATTGATTTTTTGGACTGTAGAAAAATGTATTCAAAATGTCATTTGGATTGTGCATCATGTTGAATAACTACTTTTTATATCCTCAATGTGACCAAAATTGCCATTTTTACAGACTTTTTCTTCTACTCAGTAGCTTCTATTTCGACCAATTTCAGGCATTAAAATGACCCTAAACACACTTATTTTAGTTCCAAGAGTTCTAATTCACATTCAATATTCATTTACAGTCAAAAAATGAAACATTAAAAAATTATAATTTCTGACCATTTGGAGACAGTTTGACAGGTCACGGATCATTGTTTTTCATCAGAAAATTGATTTTTTGGACTGTAGAAAAATGTATTCAAAATGTCATTTGGATTGTGTCTCATGTTGACTAACTACTTTTTATATCCTCAATGTGACCAAAATTGCCATTTTTACAGACTTTTTCTCCTACTCAGAAGCTTCTATTTCGACCAATTTCAGCCATTAAAATGACTCTAAACACACTTATTTTAGTTCCAAGAGTTCTAATTCACATTCAATATTCATTTACAGTCAAAAAATGAAACATTAAAAAATTATAATTTCTGACCATTTGGAGACAGTTTGACAGGTCACGGGTCATAGTTTTTCATCAGAAAATTGATTTTTTGGACTGTAGAAAAATGTATTCAAAATGTCATTTGGATTGTGTCTCATGTTGACTAACTACTTTTTATATCCTCAATGTGACCAAAATTGCCATTTTTACAGACTTTTTCTCCTACTCAGAAGCTTCTATTTCGACCAATTTCAGGCATTAAAATGACCCTAAACACACTTATTTTAGTTCCAAGTGTTCTAATTCACATTCAATATTCATTTACAGTCAAAAAATTAAACGTAAAAAAATTATAATTTCTGACCATTTGGAGAAAGTTCGACAGGTCACGGGTCATCGTTTTTCATCAGAAAATTGATTTTTTTGACTGTGTAAAAATTGATTCAAAATGTCATTGGGATTGTGCCTCATGTTGAATAACTACTTTTTAAAGCGTCAATGTGACCAAAATTGACATTTTTACAGACTTTTTCACCTACTCAGAAGCTTCTATTTCGACCAATTTCAGGCATTAAAATGACTCTAAACACACTTATTTTCGTTCCAAGAGTTCTAATTCACATTTAATATTCATTTACAGTCAAAAAATTAAAGATTAAAAAATTATAATTTCTGACCATTTGGAGACAGTTCGACAGGTCACGGGTCATCGTTTTTCATCAGAAAATTGATTTTTTGGACTGTAGAAAAATGTATTCAAAATGTCATTTGGATTGTGCCTCATGTTGAATAACTACTTTTTATATCCTCAATGTGACCAAAATTGCCATTTTTACAGACTTTTTCTCCTACTCAGAAGCTTCTATTTCGACCAATTTCAGGCATTAAAATGACCCTAAACACACTTATTTTAGTTCCAAGAGTTCTAATTCACATTCAATATTCATTTACAGTCAAAAAATTAAACGTTAAAAAATTATAATTTCTGACCATTTGGAGAAAGTTCGACAGGTCACGGGTCATCGTTTTTCATCAGAAAATTGATTTTTTTGACTGTGTAAAAATTGATTCAAAATGTCATTTGGATTGTGCCTCATTTTGAATAACTACTTTTTAAAGCCTCAATGTGACCAAAATTGACATTTTTACAGACTTTTTCACCTACTCAGAAGCTTCTATTTCGACCAATTTTAGGCATTAAAATGACTCTAAACACACTTATTTTAGTTCCAAGAGTTCTAATTCACATTCAATATTCATTTACAGTCAAAAAATTAAAGATTAAAAAATTATAATTTCTGACCATTTGGAGACAGTTCGACAGGTCACGGGTCATCGTTTTTCATCAGAAAATTGATTTTTTGGATTGTAGAAAAATGTATTCAAAATGTCATTTGGATTGTGCATCATGTTGAATAACTACTTTTTATATCCTCAATGTGACCAAAATTGCCATTTTTACAGACTTTTTCTCCTACTCAGTAGCTTCTATTTCGACCAATTTCAGGCATTAAAATGACCCTAAACACACTTATTTTAGTTCCAAGAGTTCTAATTCACATTCAATATTCATTTACAGTCAAAAAATTAAACGTTAAAAAATTATAATTTCTGACCATTTGGAGAAAGTTCGACAGGTCACGGGTCATCGTTTTTCATTAGAAAATTGATTTTTTTGACTGTGTAAAAATTGATTCAAAATGTCATTTGGATTGTGCCTCATGTTGAATAACTACTTTTTACAGCCTCAATGTGACCAAAATTGCCATTTTTACAGACTTTTTCTCCTACTCAGAAGCTTCCATTTTGACCAATTTCAGGCATTAAAATGACTCTAAACACACTTATTTTAGTTCCAAGAGTTCTAATTCACATTCAATATTCATTTACAGTCAAAAAATGAAACATTAAAAAATTATAATTTCTGACCATTTGGAGACAGTTTGACAGGTCACGGGTCATCGTTTTTCATCAGAAAATTGATTTTTTGGACTGTAGAAAAATGTATTCAAAATGTCATTTGGATTGTGCCTCATGTTGAATAACTACTTTTTATATCCTCAATGTGACCAAAATTGCCATTTTTACAGACTTTTTCTCCGACTCAGAAGCTTCTATTTCGACCAATTTCAGGCATTAAAATGACCCTAAACACACTTATTTTAGTTCCAAGAGTTCTAATTCACATTCAATATTCATTTACAGTCAAAAAACTTAAACGTTAAAAAATTATAATTTCTGACCATTTGGAGAAAGTTCGACAGGTCACGGGTCATCGTTTTTCATCAGAAAATTGATTTTTTTGACTGTGTAAAAATTGATTCAAAATGTCATTTGGATTGTGCCTCATGTTGAATAACTACTTTTTACAGCCTCAATGTGACCAAAATTGCCATTTTTACAGACTTTTTCTCCTACTCAGAAGCTTCTATTTTGACCAATTTCAGGCATTAAAATGACTCTAAACACACGTATTTTAGTTCCAAGAGTTCTAATTCACATTCAATATTCATTTACAGTCAAAAAATTAAACATTAAAAAATTATAATTTCTGACCATTTGGAGACTGTTCGACAGGTCACGGGTCATCGTTTTTCATCAGAAAATTGATGTTTTGGACTGTAGAAAAATGTATTCAAAATGTCATTGAGATTGTGCCTCATGTTGAATAACTACTTTTTAAAGCCTCAATGTGACCAAAATTGCCATTTTTACAGACTTTTTCTCCTACTCAGAAGCTTCTATTTCGACCAATTTCAGGCATTAAAATGACCCTAAACACACTTATTTTAGTTCCAAGTGTTCTAATTCACATTCAATATTCATTTACAGTCAAAAAATTAAACGTTAAAAAATTATAATTTCTGACCATTTGGAGAAAGTTCGACAGGTCACGGGTCATCGTTTTTCATCAGAAAATTGATTTTTTTGACTGTGTAAAAATTGATTCAAAATGTCATTGGGATTGTGCCTCATGTTGAATAACTACTTTTTAAAGCGTCAATGTGACCAAAATTGCCATTTTTACAGACTTTTTCTCCGACTCAGAAGCTTCTATTTCGACCAATTTCAGGCATTAAAATGACCCTAAACACACTTATTTTAGTTCCAAGAGTTCTAATTCACATTCAATATTCATTTACAGTCAAAAAATGAAACATTAAAAAATTATAATTTCTGACCATTTGGAGACTGTTCGACAGGTCACGGGTCATCGTTTTTCATCAGAAAATTGATGTTTTGGACTGTAGAAAAATGTATTCAAAATGTCATTTGGATTGTGCCTCATGTTGAATAACTACTTTTTAAAGCCTCAATGTGACCAAAATTGACATTTTTACAGACTTTTTCACCTACTCAGAAGCTTCTATTTCGACCAATTTCAGGCATTAAAATGACTCTAAAGACACTTATTTTAGTTCCAAGAGTTCTAATTCACATTCAATATTCATTTACAGTCAAAAAATTAAAGATTAAAAAATTATAATTTCTGACCATTTGGAGACAGTTCGACAGGTCACGGGTCATCGTTTTTCATCAGAAAATTGATTTTTTGGACTGTAGAAAAATGTATTCAAAATGTCATTTGGATTGTGCATCATGTTGAATAACTACTTTTTATATCCTCAATGTGACCAAAATTGCCATTTTTACAGACTTTTTCTTCTACTCAGTAGCTTCTATTTCGACCAATTTCAGGCATTAAAATGACCCTAAACACACTTATTTTAGTTCCAAGAGTTCTAATTCACATTCAATATTCATTTACAGTCAAAAAATGAAACATTAAAAAATTATAATTTCTGACCATTTGGAGACAGTTTGACAGGTCACGGGTCATTGTTTTTCATCAGAAAATTGATTTTTTGGACTGTAGAAAAATGTATTCAAAATGTCATTTGGATTGTGTCTCATGTTGACTAACTACTTTTTATATCCTCAATGTGACCAAAATTGCCATTTTTACAGACTTTTTCTCCTACTCAGAAGCTTCTATTTCGACCAATTTCAGCCATTAAAATGACTCTAAACACACTTATTTTAGTTCCAAGAGTTCTAATTCACATTCAATATTCATTTACAGTCAAAAAATGAAACATTAAAAAATTATAATTTCTGACCATTTGGAGACAGTTTGACAGGTCACGGGTCATAGTTTTTCATCAGAAAATTGATTTTTTGGACTGTAGAAAAATGTATTCAAAATGTCATTTGGATTGTGTCTCATGTTGACTAACTACTTTTTATATCCTCAATGTGACCAAAATTTCCATTTTTACAGACTTTTTCACCTACTCAGAAGCTTCTATTTCGACCAATTTCAGGCATTAAAATGACTCTAAACACACTTATTTTCATTCCAAGAGTTCTAATTCACATTTAATATTCATTTACAGTCAAAAAATTAAAGATTAAAAAATTATAATTTCTGACCATTTGGAGACAGTTCGACAGGTCACGGGTCATCGTTTTTCATCAGAAAATTGATTTTTTGGACTGTAGAAAAATGTATTCAAAATGTCATTTGGATTGTGCCTCATGTTGAATAATACTTTTTATATCCTCAATGTGACCAAAATTGCCATTTTTACAGACTTTTTCTCCTACTCAGAAGCTTCTATTTCGACCAATTTCAGGCATTAAAATGACCCTAAACACACTTATTTTAGTTCCAAGAGTTCTAATTCACATTCAATATTCATTTACAGTCAAAAAATTAAACGTTAAAAAATTATAATTTCTGACCATTTGGAGAAAGTTCGACAGGTCACGGGTCATCGTTTTTCATCAGAAAATTGATTTTTTTGACTGTGTAAAAATTGATTCAAAATGTCAATTGGATTGTGCCTCATGTTGAATAACTACTTTTTAAAGCCTCAATGTGACCAAAATTGACATTTTTACAGACTTTTTCACCTACTCAGAAGCTTCTATTTCGACCAATTTCAGGCATTAAAATGACTCTAAACACACTTATTTTAGTTCCAAGAGTTCTAATTCACATTCAATATTCATTTACAGTCAAAAAATTAAAGATTAAAAAATTATAATTTCTGACCATTTGGAGACAGTTCGACAGGTCACGGGTCATCGTTTTTCATCAGAAAATTGATTTTTTGGACTGTAGAAAAATGTATTCAAAATGTCATTTGGATTGTGCATCATGTTGAATAACTACTTTTTATATCCTCAATGTGACCAAAATTGCCATTTTTACAGACTTTTTCTCCTACTCAGAAGCTTCCATTTTGACCAATTTCAGGCATTAAAATGACTCTAAACACACTTATTTTAGTTCCAAGAGTTCTAATTCACATTCAATATTCATTTACAGTCAAAAAATGAAACATTAAAAAATTATAATTTCTGACCATTTGGAGACAGTTTGACAGGTCACGGGTCATCGTTTTTCATCAGAAAATTGATTTTTTGGACTGTAGAAAAATGTATTCAAAATGTCATTTGGATTGTGCCTCATGTTGAATAACTACTTTTTATATCCTCAATGTGACCAAAATTGCCATTTTTACAGACTTTTTCTCCGACTCAGAAGCTTCTATTTTGACCAATTTCAGGCATTAAAATGACTCTAAACACACTTATTTTAGTTCCAAGAGTTCTAATTCACATTCAATATTCATTTACAGTCAAAAAATTAAACATTAAAAAATTATAATTTCTGACCATTTGGAGACTGTTCGACAGGTCACGGGTCATCGTTTTTCATCAGAAAATTGATGTTTTGGACTGTAGAAAAATGTATTCAAAATGTCATTGAGATTGTGCCTCATGTTGAATAACTACTTTTTAAAGCCTCAATGTGACCAAAATTGACATTTTTAAAGACTTTTTCACCTACTCAGAAGCTTCTATTTCGACCAATTTCAGGCATTAAAATGACTCTAAACACACTTATTTTAGTTCCAAGAGTTCTAATTCACATTCAATATTCATTTACAGTCAAAAAATGAAAGATTAAAAAATTATAATTTCTGACCATTTGGAGACAGTTCGACAGGTCACGGGTCATCGTTTTTCATCAGAAAATTGATGTTTTGGACTGTAGAAAAATTTATTCAAAATGTCATTTGGATTGTGCCTCATGTTGAATAACTACTTTTTAAAGCCTCAATGTGACCAAAATTGACATTTTTACAGACTTTTTCACCTACTCAGAAGCTTCTATTTCGACCAATTTCAGGCATTAAAATGACTCTAAACACACTTATTTTAGTTCCAAGAGTTCTAATTCACATTCAATATTCATTTACAGTCAAAAAATTAAAGATTAAAAAATTATAATTTCTGACCATTTGGAGACAGTTCGACAGGTCACGGGTCATCGTTTTTCATCAGAAAATTGATTTTTTGGACTGTAGAAAAATGTATTCAAAATGTCATTTGGATTGTGCATCATGTTGAATAACTACTTTTTATATCCTCAATGTGACCAAAATTGCCATTTTTACAGACTTTCTCTCCTACTCAGTAGCTTCTATTTCGACCAATTTCAGGCATTAAAATGACCCTAAACACACTTATTTTAGTTCCAAGAGTTCTAATTCACATTCAATATTCATTTACAGTCAAAAAATTAAACGTTAAAAAATTATAATTTCTGACCATTTGGAGAAAGTTCGACAGGTCACGGGTCATCGTTTTTCATCAGAAAATTGATGTTTTGGACTGTAGAAAAATTGATTCAAAATGTCATTTGGATTGTGCCTCATGTTGAATAACTACTTTTTACAGCCTCAATGTGACCAAAATTGCCATTTTTACAGACTTTTTCTCCTACTCAGAAGCTTCCATTTTGACCAATTTCAGGCATTAAAATGACTCTAAACACACGTATTTTAGTTCCAAGAGTTCTAATTCACATTCAATATTCATTTACAGTCAAAAAATGAAACATTAAAAAATTATAATTTCTGACCATTTGGAGACAGTTTGACAGGTCACGGGTCATCGTTTTTCATCAGAAAATTGATTTTTTGGACTGTAGAAAAATATATTCAAAATGTCATTTGGATTGTGCATCATGTTGAATAACTACTTTTTATATCCTCAATGTGACCAAAATTGCCATTTTTACAGACTTTTTCTCCTACTCAGTAGCTTCTATTTCGACCAATTTCAGGCATTAAAATGACCCTAAACACACTTATTTTAGTTCCAAGTGTTCTAATTCACATTCAATATTCATTTACAGTCAAAAAATTAAACGTTAAAAAATTATAATTTCTGACCATTTGGAGAAAGTTCGACAGGTCACGGGTCATCGTTTTTCATCAGAAAATTGATTTTTTTGACTGTGTGAAAATTGATTCAAAATGTCATTGGGATTGTGCCTCATGTTGAATAACTACTTTTTAAAGCGTCAATGTGACCAAAATTGCCATTTTTACAGACTTTTTCTCCGACTCAGAAGCTTCTATTTCGACCAATTTCAGGCATGAAAATGACCCTAAACACACTTATTTTAGTTCCAAGAGTTCTAATTCACTTTCAATATTCATTTACAGTCAAAAAATGAAACATTAAAAAATTATAATTTCTGACCATTTGGAGACTGTTCGACAGGTCACGGGTCATCGTTTTTCATCAGAAAATTGATGTTTTGGACTGTAGAAAAATTTATTCAAAATGTCATTTGGATTGTGCCTCATGTTGAATAACTACTTTTTAAAGCCTCAATGTGACCAAAATTGACATTTTTACAGACTTTTTTACCTACTCAGAAGCTTCTATTTCGACCAATTTCAGGCATTAAAATGACTCTAAACACACTTATTTTAGTTCCAAGAGTTCTAATTCACATTCAATATTCATTTACAGTCAAAAAATTAAAGATTAAAAAATTATAATTTCTGACCATTTGGAGACAGTTCGATAGGTCACGGGTCATCGTTTTTCATCAGAAAATTGATTTTTTGGACTATAGAAAAATGTATTCAAAATGTCATTTGGATTGTGCATCATGTTGAATAACTACTTTTTATATCCTCAATGTGACCAAAATTGCCATTTTTACAGACTTTTTCTTCTACTCAGTAGCTTCTATTTCGACCAATTTCAGGCATTAAAATGACCCTAAACACACTTATTTTAGTTCCAAGAGTTGTAATTCACATTCAATATTCATTTACAGTCAAAAAATTAAACGTTAATAAATTATAATTTCTGACCATTTGGAGAAAGTTCGACAGGTCACGGGTCATCGTTTTTCATCAGAAAATTGATTTTTTTGACTGTGTAAAAATTGATTCAAAATGTCATTTGGATTGTGCCTCATGTTGAATAACTACTTTTTATATCCTCAATGTGACCAAAATTGCCATTTTTACAGACTTTTTCTCCTACTCAGAAGCTTCTATTTCGACCAATTTCAGGCATTAAAATGACCCTAAACACACTTATTTTAGTTCCAAGTGTTCTAATTCACATTCAATATTCATTTACAGTCAAAAAATTAAACGTAAAAAAATTATAATTTCTGACCATTTGGAGAAAGTTCGACAGGTCACGGGTCATCGTTTTTCATCAGAAAATTGATTTTTTTGACTGTGTAAAAATTGATTCAAAATGTCATTGGGATTGTGCCTCATGTTGAATAACTACTTTTTAAAGCGTCAATGTGACCAAAATTGACATTTTTACAGACTTTTTCACCTACTCAGAAGCTTCTATTTCGACCAATTTCAGGCATTAAAATGACTCTAAACACACTTATTTTCGTTCCAAGAGTTCTAATTCACATTTAATATTCATTTACAGTCAAAAAATTAAAGATTAAAAAATTATAATTTCTGACCATTTGGAGACAGTTCGACAGGTCACGGGTCATCGTTTTTCATCAGAAAATTGATTTTTTGGACTGTAGAAAAATGTATTCAAAATGTCATTTGGATTGTGCCTCATGTTGAATAACTACTTTTTATATCCTCAATGTGACCAAAATTGCCATTTTTACAGACTTTTTCTCCTACTCAGAAGCTTCTATTTCGACCAATTTCAGGCATTAAAATGACCCTAAACACACTTATTTTAGTTCCAAGAGTTCTAATTCACATTCAATATTCATTTACAGTCAAAAAATTAAACGTTAAAAAATTATAATTTCTGACCATTTGGAGAAAGTTCGACAGGTCACGGGTCATCGTTTTTCATCAGAAAATTGATTTTTTTGACTGTGTAAAAATTGATTCAAAATGTCATTTGGATTGTGCCTCATTTTGAATAACTACTTTTTAAAGCCTCAATGTGACCAAAATTGACATTTTTACAGACTTTTTCACCTACTCAGAAGCTTCTATTTCGACCAATTTCAGGCATTAAAATGACTCTAAACACACTTATTTTAGTTCCAAGAGTTCTAATTCACATTCAATATTCATTTACAGTCAAAAAATTAAAGATTAAAAAATTATAATTTCTGACCATTTGGAGACAGTTCGACAGGTCACGGGTCATCGTTTTTCATCAGAAAATTGATTTTTTGGATTGTAGAAAAATGTATTCAAAATGTCATTTGGATTGTGCATCATGTTGAATAACTACTTTTTATATCCTCAATGTGACCAAAATTGCCATTTTTACAGACTTTTTCTCCTACTCAGTAGCTTCTATTTCGACCAATTTCAGGCATTAAAATGACCCTAAACACACTTATTATAGTTCCAAGAGTTCTAATTCACATTCAATATTCATTTACAGTCAAAAAATTAAACGTTAAAAAATTATAATTTCTGACCATTTGGAGAAAGTTCGACAGGTCACGGGTCATCGTTTTTCATTAGAAAATTGATTTTTTTGACTGTGTAAAAATTGATTCAAAATGTCATTTGGATTGTGCCTCATGTTGAATAACTACTTTTTACAGCCTCAATGTGACCAAAATTGCCATTTTTACAGACTTTTTCTCCTACTCAGAAGCTTCCATTTTGACCAATTTCAGGCATTAAAATGACTCTAAACACACTTATTTTAGTTCCAAGAGTTCTAATTCACATTCAATATTCATTTACAGTCAAAAAATGAAACATTAAAAAATTATAATTTCTGACCATTTGGAGACAGTTTGACAGGTCACGGGTCATCGTTTTTCATCAGAAAATTGATTTTTTGGACTGTAGAAAAATGTATTCAAAATGTCATTTGGATTGTGCCTCATGTTGAATAACTACTTTTTATATCCTCAATGTGACCAAAATTGCCATTTTTACAGACTTTTTCTCCGACTCAGAAGCTTCTATTTCGACCAATTTCAGGCATTAAAATGACCCTAAACACACTTATTTTAGTTCCAAGAGTTCTAATTCACATTCAATATTCATTTACAGTCAAAAAACTTAAACGTTAAAAAATTATAATTTCTGACCATTTGGAGAAAGTTCGACAGGTCACGGGTCATCGTTTTTCATCAGAAAATTGATTTTTTTGACTGTGTAAAAATTGATTCAAAATGTCATTTGGATTGTGCCTCATGTTGAATAACTACTTTTTACAGCCTCAATGTGACCAAAATTGCCATTTTTACAGACTTTTTCTCCTACTCAGAAGCTTCTATTTTGACCAATTTCAGGCATTAAAATGACTCTAAACACACGTATTTTAGTTCCAAGAGTTCTAATTCACATTCAATATTCATTTACAGTCAAAAAATTAAACATTAAAAAATTATAATTTCTGACCATTTGGAGACTGTTCGACAGGTCACGGGTCATCGTTTTTCATCAGAAAATTGATGTTTTGGACTGTAGAAAAATGTATTCAAAATGTCATTGAGATTGTGCCTCATGTTGAATAACTACTTTTTAAAGCCTCAATGTGACCAAAATTGCCATTTTTACAGACTTTTTCTCCTACTCAGAAGCTTCTATTTCGACCAATTTCAGGCATTAAAATGACCCTAAACACACTTATTTTAGTTCCAAGTGTTCTAATTCACATTCAATATTCATTTACAGTCAAAAAATTAAACGTTAAAAAATTATAATTTCTGACCATTTGGAGAAAGTTCGACAGGTCACGGGTCATCGTTTTTCATCAGAAAATTGATTTTTTTGACTGTGTAAAAATTGATTCAAAATGTCATTGGGATTGTGCCTCATGTTGAATAACTACTTTTTAAAGCGTCAATGTGACCAAAATTGCCATTTTTACAGACTTTTTCTCCGACTCAGAAGCTTCTATTTCGACCAATTTCAGGCATTAAAATGACCCTAAACACACTTATTTTAGTTCCAAGAGTTCTAATTCACATTCAATATTCATTTACAGTCAAAAAATGAAACATTAAAAAATTATAATTTCTGACCATTTGGAGACTGTTCGACAGGTCACGGGTCATCGTTTTTCATCAGAAAATTGATGTTTTGGACTGTAGAAAAATGTATTCAAAATGTCATTTGGATTGTGCCTCATGTTGAATAACTACTTTTTAAAGCCTCAATGTGACCAAAATTGACATTTTTACAGACTTTTTCACCTACTCAGAAGCTTCTATTTCGACCAATTTCAGGCATTAAAATGACTCTAAAGACACTTATTTTAGTTCCAAGAGTTCTAATTCACATTCAATATTCATTTACAGTCAAAAAATTAAAGATTAAAAAATTATAATTTCTGACCATTTGGAGACAGTTCGACAGGTCACGGGTCATCGTTTTTCATCAGAAAATTGATTTTTTGGACTGTAGAAAAATGTATTCAAAATGTCATTTGGATTGTGCATCATGTTGAATAACTACTTTTTATATCCTCAATGTGACCAAAATTGCCATTTTTACAGACTTTTTCTTCTACTCAGTAGCTTCTATTTCGACCAATTTCAGGCATTAAAATGACCCTAAACACACTTATTTTAGTTCCAAGAGTTCTAATTCACATTCAATATTCATTTACAGTCAAAAAATGAAACATTAAAAAATTATAATTTCTGACCATTTGGAGACAGTTTGACAGGTCACGGGTCATTGTTTTTCATCAGAAAATTGATTTTTTGGACTGTAGAAAAATGTATTCAAAATGTCATTTGGATTGTGTCTCATGTTGACTAACTACTTTTTATATCCTCAATGTGACCAAAATTGCCATTTTTACAGACTTTTTCTCCTACTCAGAAGCTTCTATTTCGACCAATTTCAGCCATTAAAATGACTCTAAACACACTTATTTTAGTTCCAAGAGTTCTAATTCACATTCAATATTCATTTACAGTCAAAAAATGAAACATTAAAAAATTATAATTTCTGACCATTTGGAGACAGTTTGACAGGTCACGGGTCATAGTTTTTCATCAGAAAATTGATTTTTTGGACTGTAGAAAAATGTATTCAAAATGTCATTTGGATTGTGTCTCATGTTGACTAACTACTTTTTATATCCTCAATGTGACCAAAATTGCCATTTTTACAGACTTTTTCTCCTACTCAGAAGCTTCTATTTCGACCAATTTCAGGCATTAAAATGACCCTAAACACACTTATTTTAGTTCCAAGTGTTCTAATTCACATTCAATATTCATTTACAGTCAAAAAATTAAACGTAAAAAAATTATAATTTCTGACCATTTGGAGAAAGTTCGACAGGTCACGGGTCATCGTTTTTCATCAGAAAATTGATTTTTTTGACTGTGTAAAAATTGATTCAAAATGTCATTGGGATTGTGCCTCATGTTGAATAACTACTTTTTAAAGCGTCAATGTGACCAAAATTGACATTTTTACAGACTTTTTCACCTACTCAGAAGCTTCTATTTCGACCAATTTCAGGCATTAAAATGACTCTAAACACACTTATTTTCGTTCCAAGAGTTCTAATTCACATTTAATATTCATTTACAGTCAAAAAATTAAAGATTAAAAAATTATAATTTCTGACCATTTGGAGACAGTTCGACAGGTCACGGGTCATCGTTTTTCATCAGAAAATTGATTTTTTGGACTGTAGAAAAATGTATTCAAAATGTCATTTGGATTGTGCCTCATGTTGAATAATACTTTTTATATCCTCAATGTGACCAAAATTGCCATTTTTACAGACTTTTTCTCCTACTCAGAAGCTTCTATTTCGACCAATTTCAGGCATTAAAATGACCCTAAACACACTTATTTTAGTTCCAAGAGTTCTAATTCACATTCAATATTCATTTACAGTCAAAAAATTAAACGTTAAAAAATTATAATTTCTGACCATTTGGAGAAAGTTCGACAGGTCACGGGTCATCGTTTTTCATCAGAAAATTGATTTTTTTGACTGTGTAAAAATTGATTCAAAATGTCATTTGGATTGTGCCTCATGTTGAATAACTACTTTTTAAAGCCTCAATGTGACCAAAATTGACATTTTTACAGACTTTTTCACCTACTCAGAAGCTTCTATTTCGACCAATTTCAGGCATTAAAATGACTCTAAACACACTTATTTTAGTTCCAAGAGTTCTAATTCACATTCAATATTCATTTACAGTCAAAAAATTAAAGATTAAAAAATTATAATTTCTGACCATTTGGAGACAGTTCGACAGGTCACGGGTCATCGTTTTTCATCAGAAAATTGATTTTTTGGACTGTAGAAAAATGTATTCAAAATGTCATTTGGATTGTGCATCATGTTGAATAACTACTTTTTATATCCTCAATGTGACCAAAATTGCCATTTTTACAGACTTTTTCTCCTACTCAGTAGCTTCTATTTCGACCAATTTCAGGCATTAAAATGACCCTAAACACACTTATTATAGTTCCAAGAGTTCTAATTCACATTCAATATTCATTTACAGTCAAAAAATTAAACGTTAAAAAATTATAATTTCTGACCATTTGGAGAAAGTTCGACAGGTCACGGGTCATCGTTTTTCATTAGAAAATTGATTTTTTTGACTGTGTAAAAATTGATTCAAAATGTCATTTGGATTGTGCCTCATGTTGAATAACTACTTTTTTCAGCCTCAATGTGACCAAAATTGCCATTTTTACAGACTTTTTCTCCTACTCAGAAGCTTCCATTTTGACCAATTTCAGGCATTAAAATGACTCTAAACACACTTATTTTAGTTCCAAGAGTTCTAATTCACATTCAATATTCATTTACAGTCAAAAAATGAAACATTAAAAAATTATAATTTCTGACCATTTGGAGACAGTTTGACAGGTCACGGGTCATCGTTTTTCATCAGAAAATTGATTTTTTGGACTGTAGAAAAATGTATTCAAAATGTCATTTGGATTGTGCCTCATGTTGAATAACTACTTTTTATATCCTCAATGTGACCAAAATTGCCATTTTTACAGACTTTTTCTCCGACTCAGAAGCTTCTATTTTGACCAATTTCAGGCATTAAAATGACTCTAAACACACTTATTTTAGTTCCAAGAGTTCTAATTCACATTCAATATTCATTTACAGTCAAAAAATTAAACATTAAAAAATTATAATTTCTGAC
This sequence comes from Triturus cristatus, assembly GCF_964204655.1. NCBI lineage: Eukaryota > Metazoa > Chordata > Amphibia > Caudata > Salamandridae > Triturus > Triturus cristatus. The sequence goes on from NC_140592.1 coordinate 467,789,215, forward strand.
CATTTGGAGACTGTTCGACAGGTCACGGGTCATCGTTTTTCATCAGAAAATTGATGTTTTGGACTGTAGAAAAATGTATTCAAAATGTCATTGAGATTGTGCCTCATGTTGAATAACTACTTTTTAAAGCCTCAATGTGACCAAAATTGACATTTTTAAAGACTTTTTCACCTACTCAGAAGCTTCTATTTCGACCAATTTCAGGCATTAAAATGACTCTAAACACACTTATTTTAGTTCCAAGAGTTCTAATTCACATTCAATATTCATTTACAGTCAAAAAATGAAAGATTAAAAAATTATAATTTCTGACCATTTGGAGACAGTTCGACAGGTCACGGGTCATCGTTTTTCATCAGAAAATTGATGTTTTGGACTGTAGAAAAATTTATTCAAAATGTCATTTGGATTGTGCCTCATGTTGAATAACTACTTTTTAAAGCCTCAATGTGACCAAAATTGACATTTTTACAGACTTTTTCACCTACTCAGAAGCTTCTATTTCGACCAATTTCAGGCATTAAAATGACTCTAAACACACTTATTTTAGTTCCAAGAGTTCTAATTCACATTCAATATTCATTTACAGTCAAAAAATTAAATATTAAAAAATTATAATTTCTGACCATTTGGAGACAGTTCGACAGGTCACGGGTCATCGTTTTTCATCAGAAAATTGATTTTTTGGACTGTAGAAAAATGTATTCAAAATGTCATTTGGATTGTGCATCATGTTGAATAACTACTTTTTATATCCTCAATGTGACCAAAATTGCCATTTTTACAGACTTTTTCTCCTACTCAGTAGCTTCTATTTCGACCAATTTCAGGCATTAAAATGACCCTAAACACACTTATTTTAGTTCCAAGAGTTCTAATTCACATTCAATATTCATTTACAGTCAAAAAATTAAACGTTAAAAAATTATAATTTCTGACCATTTGGAGAAAGTTCGACAGGTCACGGGTCATCGTTTTTCATCAGAAAATTGATGTTTTGGACTGTAGAAAAATTGATTCAAAATGTCATTTGGATTGTGCCTCATGTTGAATAACTACTTTTTACAGCCTCAATGTGACCAAAATTGCCATTTTTACAGACTTTTTCTCCTACTCAGAAGCTTCCATTTTGACCAATTTCAGGCATTAAAATGACTCTAAACACACGTATTTTAGTTCCAAGAGTTCTAATTCACATTCAATATTCATTTACAGTCAAAAAATGAAACATTAAAAAATTATAATTTCTGACCATTTGGAGACAGTTTGACAGGTCACGGGTCATCGTTTTTCATCAGAAAATTGATTTTTTGGACTGTAGAAAAATATATTCAAAATGTCATTTGGATTGTGCATCATGTTGAATAACTACTTTTTATATCCTCAATGTGACCAAAATTGCCATTTTTACAGACTTTTTCTCCTACTCAGTAGCTTCTATTTCGACCAATTTCAGGCATTAAAATGACCCTAAACACACTTATTTTAGTTCCAAGTGTTCTAATTCACATTCAATATTCATTTACAGTCAAAAAATTAAACGTTAAAAAATTATAATTTCTGACCATTTGGAGAAAGTTCGACAGGTCACGGGTCATCGTTTTTCATCAGAAAATTGATTTTTTGACTGTGTGAAAATTGATTCAAAATGTCATTGGGGTTGTGCCTCATGTTGAATAACTACTTTTTAAAGCGTCAATGTGACCAAAATTGCCATTTTTACAGACTTTTTCTCCGACTCAGAAGCTTCTATTTCGACCAATTTCAGGCATGAAAATGACCCTAAACACACTTATTTTAGTTCCAAGAGTTCTAATTCACATTCAATATTCATTTACAGTCAAAAAATGAAACATTAAAAAATTATAATTTCTGACCATTTGGAGACTGTTCGACAGGTCACGGGTCATCGTTTTTCATCAGAAAATTGATGTTTTGGACTGTAGAAAAATTTATTCAAAATGTCATTTGGATTGTGCCTCATGTTGAATAACTACTTTTTAAAGCCTCAATGTGACCAAAATTGACATTTTTACAGACTTTTTTACCTACTCAGAAGCTTCTATTTCGACCAATTTCAGGCATTAAAATGACTCTAAACACACTTATTTTAGTTCCAAGAGTTCTAATTCACATTCAATATTCATTTACAGTCAAAAAATTAAAGATTAAAAAATTATAATTTCTGACCATTTGGAGACAGTTCGATAGGTCACGGGTCATCGTTTTTCATCAGAAAATTGATTTTTTGGACTATAGAAAAATGTATTCAAAATATCATTTGGATTGTGCATCATGTTGAATAACTACTTTTTATATCCTCAATGTGACCAAAATTGCCATTTTTACAGACTTTTTCTTCTACTCAGTAGCTTCTATTTCGACCAATTTCAGGCATTAAAATGACCCTAAACACACTTATTTTAGTTCCAAGAGTTGTAATTCACATTCAATATTCATTTACAGTCAAAAAATTAAACGTTAATAAATTATAATTTCTGACCATTTGGAGAAAGTTCGACAGGTCACGGGTCATCGTTTTTCATCAGAAAATTGATTTTTTTGACTGTGTAAAAATTGATTCAAAATGTCATTTGGATTGTGCCTCATGTTGAATAACTACTTTTTATATCCTCAATGTGACCAAAATTGCCATTTTTACAGACTTTTTCTCCTACTCAGAAGCTTCTATTTCGACCAATTTCAGGCATTAAAATGACCCTAAACACACTTATTTTAGTTCCAAGTGTTCTAATTCACATTCAATATTCATTTACAGTCAAAAAATTAAACGTAAAAAAATTATAATTTCTGACCATTTGGAGAAAGTTCGACAGGTCACGGGTCATCGTTTTTCATCAGAAAATTGATTTTTTTGACTGTGTAAAAATTGATTCAAAATGTCATTGGGATTGTGCCTCATGTTGAATAACTACTTTTTAAAGCGTCAATGTGACCAAAATTGACATTTTTACAGACTTTTTCACCTACTCAGAAGCTTCTATTTCGACCAATTTCAGGCATTAAAATGACTCTAAACACACTTATTTTCGTTCCAAGAGTTCTAATTCACATTTAATATTCATTTACAGTCAAAAAATTAAAGATTAAAAAATTATAATTTCTGACCATTTGGAGACAGTTCGACAGGTCACGGGTCATCGTTTTTCATCAGAAAATTGATTTTTTGGACTGTAGAAAAATGTATTCAAAATGTCATTTGGATTGTGCCTCATGTTGAATAACTACTTTTTATATCCTCAATGTGACCAAAATTGCCATTTTTACAGACTTTTTCTCCTACTCAGAAGCTTCTATTTCGACCAATTTCAGGCATTAAAATGACCCTAAACACACTTATTTTAGTTCCAAGAGTTCTAATTCACATTCAATATTCATTTACAGTCAAAAAATTAAACGTTAAAAAATTATAATTTCTGACCATTTGGAGAAAGTTCGACAGGTCACGGGTCATCGTTTTTCATCAGAAAATTGATTTTTTTGACTGTGTAAAAATTGATTCAAAATGTCATTTGGATTGTGCCTCATTTTGAATAACTACTTTTTAAAGCCTCAAAGTGACCAAAATTGACATTTTTACAGACTTTTTCATCTACTCAGAAGCTTCTATTTCGACCAATTTCAGGCATTAAAATGACTCTAAACACACTTATTTTAGTTCCAAGAGTTCTAATTCACATTCAATATTCATTTACAGTCAAAAAATTAAAGATTAAAAAATTATAATTTCTGACCATTTGGAGACAGTTCGACAGGTCACGGGTCATCGTTTTTCATCAGAAAATTGATTTTTTGGATTGTAGAAAAATGTATTCAAAATGTCATTTGGATTGTGCATCATGTTGAATAACTACTTTTTATATCCTCAATGTGACCAAAATTGCCATTTTTACAGACTTTTTCTCCTACTCAGTAGCTTCTATTTCGACCAATTTCAGGCATTAAAATGACCCTAAACACACTTATTATAGTTCCAAGAGTTCTAATTCACATTCAATATTCATTTACAGTCAAAAAATTAAACGTTAAAAAATTATAATTTCTGACCATTTGGAGAAAGTTCGACAGGTCACGGGTCATCGTTTTTCATTAGAAAATTGATTTTTTTGACTGTGTAAAAATTGATTCAAAATGTCATTTGGATTGTGCCTCATGTTGAATAACTACTTTTTACAGCCTCAATGTGACCAAAATTGCCATTTTTACAGACTTTTTCTCCTACTCAGAAGCTTCCATTTTGACCAATTTCAGGCATTAAAATGACTCTAAACACACTTATTTTAGTTCCAAGAGTTCTAATTCACATTCAATATTCATTTACAGTCAAAAAATGAAACAATAAAAAAATTATAATTTCTGACCATTTGGAGACAGTTTGACAGGTCACGGGTCATCGTTTTTCATCAGAAAATTGATTTTTTGGACTGTAGAAAAATGTATTCAAAATGTCATTTGGATTGTGCCTCATGTTGAATAACTACTTTTTATATCCTCAATGTGACCAAAATTGCCATTTTTACAGACTTTTTCTCCGACTCAGAAGCTTCTATTTCGACCAATTTCAGGCATTAAAATGACCCTAAACACACTTATTTTAGTTCCAAGAGTTCTAATTCACATTCAATATTCATTTACAGTCAAAAAACTTAAACGTTAAAAAATTATAATTTCTGACCATTTGGAGAAAGTTCGACAGGTCACGGGTCATCGTTTTTCATCAGAAAATTGATTTTTTTGACTGTGTAAAAATTGATTCAAAATGTCATTGGGATTGTGCCTCATGTTGAATAACTACTTTTTAAAGCGTCAATGTGACCAAAATTGCCATTTTTACAGACTTTTTCTCCGACTCAGAAGCTTCTATTTCGACCAATTTCAGGCATTAAAATGACCCTAAACACACTTATTTTAGTTCCAAGAGTTCTAATTCACATTCAATATTCATTTACAGTCAAAAAATGAAACATTAAAAAATTATAATTTCTGACCATTTGGAGACTGTTCGACAGGTCACGGGTCATCGTTTTTCATCAGAAAATTGATGTTTTGGACTGTAGAAAAATGTATTCAAAATGTCATTTGGATTGTGCCTCATGTTGAATAACTACTTTTTAAAGCCTCAATGTGACCAAAATTGACATTTTTACAGACTTTTTCACCTACTCAGAAGCTTCTATTTCGACCAATTTCAGGCATTAAAATGACTCTAAAGACACTTATTTTAGTTCCAAGAGTTCTAATTCACATTCAATATTCATTTACAGTCAAAAAATTAAAGATTAAAAAATTATAATTTCTGACCATTTGGAGACAGTTCGACAGGTCACGGGTCATCGTTTTTCATCAGAAAATTGATTTTTTGGACTGTAGAAAAATGTATTCAAAATGTCATTTGGATTGTGCATCATGTTGAATAACTACTTTTTATATCCTCAATGTGACCAAAATTGCCATTTTTACAGACTTTTTCTTCTACTCAGTAGCTTCTATTTCGACCAATTTCAGGCATTAAAATGACCCTAAACACACTTATTTTAGTTCCAAGAGTTCTAATTCACATTCAATATTCATTTACAGTCAAAAAATGAAACATTAAAAAATTATAATTTCTGACCATTTGGAGACAGTTTGACAGGTCACGGGTCATTGTTTTTCATCAGAAAATTGATTTTTTGGACTGTAGAAAAATGTATTCAAAATGTCATTTGGATTGTGTCTCATGTTGACTAACTACTTTTTATATCCTCAATGTGACCAAAATTGCCATTTTTACAGACTTTTTCTCCTACTCAGAAGCTTCTATTTCGACCAATTTCAGCCATTAAAATGACTCTAAACACACTTATTTTAGTTCCAAGAGTTCTAATTCACATTCAATATTCATTTACAGTCAAAAAATGAAACATTAAAAAATTATAATTTCTGACCATTTGGAGACAGTTTGACAGGTCACGGGTCATAGTTTTTCATCAGAAAATTGATTTTTTGGACTGTAGAAAAATGTATTCAAAATGTCATTTGGATTGTGTCTCATGTTGACTAACTACTTTTTATATCCTCAATGTGACCAAAATTGCCATTTTTACAGACTTTTTCTCCTACTCAGAAGCTTCTATTTCGACCAATTTCAGGCATTAAAATGACCCTAAACACACTTATTTTAGTTCCAAGTGTTCTAATTCACATTCAATATTCATTTACAGTCAAAAAATTAAACGTAAAAAAATTATAATTTCTGACCATTTGGAGAAAGTTCGACAGGTCACGGGTCATCGTTTTTCATCAGAAAATTGATTTTTTTGACTGTGTAAAAATTGATTCAAAATGTCATTGGGATTGTGCCTCATGTTGAATAACTACTTTTTAAAGCGTCAATGTGACCAAAATTGACATTTTTACAGACTTTTTCACCTACTCAGAAGCTTCTATTTCGACCAATTTCAGGCATTAAAATGACTCTAAACACACTTATTTTCGTTCCAAGAGTTCTAATTCACATTTAATATTCATTTACAGTCAAAAAATTAAAGATTAAAAAATTATAATTTCTGACCATTTGGAGACAGTTCGACAGGTCACGGGTCATCGTTTTTCATCAGAAAATTGATTTTTTGGACTGTAGAAAAATGTATTCAAAATGTCATTTGGATTGTGCCTCATGTTGAATAATACTTTTTATATCCTCAATGTGACCAAAATTGCCATTTTTACAGACTTTTTCTCCTACTCAGAAGCTTCTATTTCGACCAATTTCAGGCATTAAAATGACCCTAAACACACTTATTTTAGTTCCAAGAGTTCTAATTCACATTCAATATTCATTTACAGTCAAAAAATTAAACGTTAAAAAATTATAATTTCTGACCATTTGGAGAAAGTTCGACAGGTCACGGGTCATCGTTTTTCATCAGAAAATTGATTTTTTTGACTGTGTAAAAATTGATTCAAAATGTCATTTGGATTGTGCCTCATGTTGAATAACTACTTTTTAAAGCCTCAATGTGACCAAAATTGACATTTTTACAGACTTTTTCACCTACTCAGAAGCTTCTATTTCGACCAATTTCAGGCATTAAAATGACTCTAAACACACTTATTTTAGTTCCAAGAGTTCTAATTCACATTCAATATTCATTTACAGTCAAAAAATTAAAGATTAAAAAATTATAATTTCTGACCATTTGGAGACAGTTCGACAGGTCACGGGTCATCGTTTTTCATCAGAAAATTGATTTTTTGGACTGTAGAAAAATGTATTCAAAATGTCATTTGGATTGTGCATCATGTTGAATAACTACTTTTTATATCCTCAATGTGACCAAAATTGCCATTTTTACAGACTTTTTCTCCTACTCAGTAGCTTCTATTTCGACCAATTTCAGGCATTAAAATGACCCTAAACACAGTTCCAAGAGTTCTAATTCACATTCAATATTCATTTACAGTCAAAAAATTAAACGTTAAAAAATTATAATTTCTGACCATTTGGAGAAAGTTCGACAGGTCACGGGTCATCGTTTTTCATTAGAAAATTGATTTTTTTGACTGTGTAAAAATTGATTCAAAATGTCATTTGGATTGTGCCTCATGTTGAATAACTACTTTTTTCAGCCTCAATGTGACCAAAATTGCCATTTTTACAGACTTTTTCTCCTACTCAGAAGCTTCCATTTTGACCAATTTCAGGCATTAAAATGACTCTAAACACACTTATTTTAGTTCCAAGAGTTCTAATTCACATTCAATATTCATTTACAGTCAAAAAATGAAACATTAAAAAATTATAATTTCTGACCATTTGGAGACAGTTTGACAGGTCACGGGTCATCGTTTTTCATCAGAAAATTGATTTTTTGGACTGTAGAAAAATGTATTCAAAATGTCATTTGGATTGTGCCTCATGTTGAATAACTACTTTTTATATCCTCAATGTGACCAAAATTGCCATTTTTACAGACTTTTTCTCCGACTCAGAAGCTTCTATTTTGACCAATTTCAGGCATTAAAATGACTCTAAACACACTTATTTTAGTTCCAAGAGTTCTAATTCACATTCAATATTCATTTACAGTCAAAAAATTAAACATTAAAAAATTATAATTTCTGACCATTTGGAGACTGTTCGACAGGTCACGGGTCATCGTTTTTCATCAGAAAATTGATGTTTTGGACTGTAGAAAAATGTATTCAAAATGTCATTGAGATTGTGCCTCATGTTGAATAACTACTTTTTAAAGCCTCAATGTGACCAAAATTGACATTTTTAAAGACTTTTTCACCTACTCAGAAGCTTCTATTTCGACCAATTTCAGGCATTAAAATGACTCTAAACACACTTATTTTAGTTCCAAGAGTTCTAATTCACATTCAATATTCATTTACAGTCAAAAAATGAAAGATTAAAAAATTATAATTTCTGACCATTTGGAGACAGTTCGACAGGTCACGGGTCATCGTTTTTCATCAGAAAATTGATGTTTTGGACTGTAGAAAAATTTATTCAAAATGTCATTTGGATTGTGCCTCATGTTGAATAACTACTTTTTAAAGCCTCAATGTGACCAAAATTGACATTTTTACAGACTTTTTCACCTACTCAGAAGCTTCTATTTCGACCAATTTCAGGCATTAAAATGACTCTAAACACACTTATTTTAGTTCCAAGAGTTCTAATTCACATTCAATATTCATTTACAGTCAAAAAATTAAAGATTAAAAAATTATAATTTCTGACCATTTGGAGACAGTTCGACAGGTCACGGGTCATCGTTTTTCATCAGAAAATTGATTTTTTGGACTGTAGAAAAATGTATTCAAAATGTCATTTGGATTGTGCATCATGTTGAATAACTACTTTTTATATCCTCAATGTGACCAAAATTGCCATTTTTACAGACTTTTTCTCCTACTCAGTAGCTTCTATTTCGACCAATTTCAGGCATTAAAATGACCCTAAACACACTTATTTTAGTTCCAAGAGTTCTAATTCACATTCAATATTCATTTACAGTCAAAAAATTAAACGTTAAAAAATTATAATTTCTGACCATTTGGAGAAAGTTCGACAGGTCACGGGTCATCGTTTTTCATCAGAAAATTGATGTTTTGGACTGTAGAAAAATTGATTCAAAATGTCATTTGGATTGTGCCTCATGTTGAATAACTACTTTTTACAGCCTCAATGTGACCAAAATTGCCATTTTTACAGACTTTTTCTCCTACTCAGAAGCTTCCATTTTGACCAATTTCAGGCATTAAAATGACTCTAAACACACGTATTTTAGTTCCAAGAGTTCTAATTCACATTCAATATTCATTTACAGTCAAAAAATGAAACATTAAAAAATTATAATTTCTGACCATTTGGAGACAGTTTGACAGGTCACGGGTCATTGTTTTTCATCAGAAAATTGATTTTTTGGACTGTAGAAAAATATATTCAAAATGTCATTTGGATTGTGCATCATGTTGAATAACTACTTTTTATATCCTCAATGTGACCAAAATTGCCATTTTTACAGACTTTTTCTCCTACTCAGTAGCTTCTATTTCGACCAATTTCAGGCATTAAAATGACCCTAAACACACTTATTTTAGTTCCAAGTGTTCTAATTCACATTCAATATTCATTTACAGTCAAAAAATTAAACGTTAAAAAATTATAATTTCTGACCATTTGGAGAAAGTTCGACAGGTCACGGGTCATCGTTTTTCATCAGAAAATTGATTTTTTTGACTGTGTAAAAATTGATTCAAAATGTCATTGAGATTGTGCCTCATGTTGAATAACTACTTTTTAAAGCCTCAATGTGACCAAAATTGACATTTTTAAAGACTTTTTCACCTACTCAGAAGCTTCTATTTCGACCAATTTCAGGCATTAAAATGACTCTAAACACACTTATTTTAGTTCCAAGAGTTCTAATTCACATTCAATATTCATTTACAGTCAAAAAATGAAAGATTAAAAAATTATAATTTCTGACCATTTGGAGACAGTTCGACAGGTCACGGGTCATCGTTTTTCATCAGAAAATTGATGTTTTGGACTGTAGAAAAATTTATTCAAAATGTCATTTGGATTGTGCCTCATGTTGAATAACTACTTTTTAAAGCCTCAATGTGACCAAAATTGACATTTTTACAGACTTTTTCACCTACTCAGAAGCTTCTATTTCGACCAATTTCAGGCATTAAAATGACTCTAAACACACTTATTTTAGTTCCAAGAGTTCTAATTCACATTCAATATTCATTTACAGTCAAAAAATTAAAGATTAAAAAATTATAATTTCTGACCATTTGGAGACAGTTCGACAGGTCACGGGTCATCGTTTTTCATCAGAAAATTGATTTTTTGGACTGTAGAAAAATGTATTCAAAATGTCATTTGGATTGTGCATCATGTTGAATAACTACTTTTTATATCCTCAATGTGACCAAAATTGCCATTTTTACAGACTTTTTCTCCTACTCAGTAGCTTCTATTTCGACCAATTTCAGGCATTAAAATGACCCTAAACACACTTATTTTAGTTCCAAGAGTTCTAATTCACATTCAATATTCATTTACAGTCAAAAAATTAAACGTTAAAAAATTATAATTTCTGACCATTTGGAGAAAGTTCGACAGGTCACGGGTCATCGTTTTTCATCAGAAAATTGATGTTTTGGACTGTAGAAAAATTGATTCAAAATGTCATTTGGATTGTGCCTCATGTTGAATAACTACTTTTTACAGCCTCAATGTGACCAAAATTGCCATTTTTACAGACTTTTTCTCCTACTCAGAAGCTTCCATTTTGACCAATTTCAGGCATTAAAATGACTCTAAACACACGTATTTTAGTTCCAAGAGTTCTAATTCACATTCAATATTCATTTACAGTCAAAAAATGAAACATTAAAAAATTATAATTTCTGACCATTTGGAGACAGTTTGACAGGTCACGGGTCATCGTTTTTCATCAGAAAATTGATTTTTTGGACTGTAGAAAAATATATTCAAAATGTCATTTGGATTGTGCATCATGTTGAATAACTACTTTTTATATCCTCAATGTGACCAAAATTGCCATTTTTACAGACTTTTTCTCCTACTCAGTAGCTTCTATTTCGACCAATTTCAGGCATTAAAATGACCCTAAACACACTTATTTTAGTTCCAAGTGTTCTAATTCACATTCAATATTCATTTACAGTCAAAAAATTAAACGTTAAAAAATTATAATTTCTGACCATTTGGAGAAAGTTCGACAGGTCACGGGTCATCGTTTTTCATCAGAAAATTGATTTTTTTGACTGTGTGAAAATTGATTCAAAATGTCATTGGGATTGTGCCTCATGTTGAATAACTACTTTTTAAAGCGTCAATGTGACCAAAATTGCCATTTTTACAGACTTTTTCTCCGACTCAGAAGCTTCTATTTCGACCAATTTCAGGCATGAAAATGACCCTAAACACACTTATTTTAGTTCCAAGAGTTCTAATTCACATTCAATATTCATTTACAGTCAAAAAATGAAACATTAAAAAATTATAATTTCTGACCATTTGGAGACTGTTCGACAGGTCACGGGTCATCGTTTTTCATCAGAAAATTGATGTTTTGGACTGTAGAAAAATTTATTCAAAATGTCATTTGGATTGTGCCTCATGTTGAATAACTACTTTTTAAAGCCTCAATGTGACCAAAATTGACATTTTTACAGACTTTTTTACCTACTCAGAAGCTTCTATTTCGACCAATTTCAGGCATTAAAATGACTCTAAACACACTTATTTTAGTTCCAAGAGTTCTAATTCACATTCAATATTCATTTACAGTCAAAAATTTAAAGATTAAAAAATTATAATTTCTGACCATTTGGAGACAGTTCGATAGGTCACGGGTCATCGTTTTTCATCAGAAAATTGATTTTTTGGACTATAGAAAAATGTATTCAAAATGTCATTTGGATTGTGCATCATGTTGAATAACTACTTTTTATATCCTCAATGTGACCAAAATTGCCATTTTTACAGACTTTTTCTTCTACTCAGTAGCTTCTATTTCGACCAATTTCAGGCATTAAAATGACCCTAAACACACTTATTTTAGTTCCAAGAGTTGTAATTCACATTCAATATTCATTTACAGTCAAAAAATTAAACGTTAATAAATTATAATTTCTGACCATTTGGAGAAAGTTCGACAGGTCACGGGTCATCGTTTTTCATCAGAAAATTGATTTTTTTGACTGTGTAAAAATTGATTCAAAATGTCATTTGGATTGTGCCTCATGTTGAATAACTACTTTTTATATCCTCAATGTGACCAAAATTGCCATTTTTACAGACTTTTTCTCCTACTCAGAAGCTTCTATTTCGACCAATTTCAGGCATTAAAATGACCCTAAACACACTTATTTTAGTTCCAAGTGTTCTAATTCACATTCAATATTCATTTACAGTCAAAAAATTAAACGTAAAAAAATTATAATTTCTGACCATTTGGAGAAAGTTCGACAGGTCACGGGTCATCGTTTTTCATCAGAAAATTGATTTTTTTGACTGTGTAAAAATTGATTCAAAATGTCATTGGGATTGTGCCTCATGTTGAATAACTACTTTTTAAAGCGTCAATGTGACCAAAATTGACATTTTTACAGACTTTTTCACCTACTCAGAAGCTTCTATTTCGACCAATTTCAGGCATTAAAATGACTCTAAACACACTTATTTTAGTTCCAAGAGTTCTAATTCACATTTAATATTCATTTACAGTCAAAAAATTAAAGATTAAAAAATTATAATTTCTGACCATTTGGAGACAGTTCGACAGGTCACGGGTCATCGTTTTTCATCAGAAAATTGATTTTTTGGACTGTAGAAAAATGTATTCAAAATGTCATTTGGATTGTGCCTCATGTTGAATAACTACTTTTTATATCCTCAATGTGACCAAAATTGCCATTTTTACAGACTTTTTCTCCTACTCAGAAGCTTCTATTTCGACCAATTTCAGGCATTAAAATGACCCTAAACACACTTATTTTAGTTCCAAGAGTTCTAATTCACATTCAATATTCATTTACAGTCAAAAAATTAAACGTTAAAAAATTATAATTTCTGACCATTTGGAGAAAGTTCGACAGGTCACGGGTCATCGTTTTTCATCAGAAAATTGATTTTTTTGACTGTGTAAAAATTGATTCAAAATGTCATTTGGATTGTGCCTCATGTTGAATAACTACTTTTTAAAGCCTCAATGTGACCAAAATTGACATTTTTACAGACTTTTTCACCTACTCAGTAGCTTCTATTTCGACCAATTTCAGGCATTAAAATGACCCTAAACACACTTATTATAGTTCCAAGAGTTCTAATTCACATTCAATATTCATTTACAGTCAAAAAATTAAACGTTAAAAAATTATAATTTCTGACCATTTGGAGAAAGTTCGACAGGTCACGGGTCATCGTTTTTCATCAGAAAATTGATTTTTTTGACTGTGTAAAAATTGATTCAAAATGTCATTTGGATTGTGCCTCATGTTGAATAACTACTTTTTACAGCCTCAATGTGACCAAAATTGCCATTTTTACAGACTTTTTCTCCTACTCAGAAGCTTCCATTTTGACCAATTTCAGGCATTAAAATGACTCTAAACACACTTATTTTAGTTCCGAGAGTTCTAATTCACATTCAATATTCATTTACAGTCAAAAAATGAAACATTAAAAAATTATAATTTCTGACCATTTGGAGACAGTTTGACAGGTCACGGGTCATCGTGTTTCATCAGAAAATTGATTTTTTGGACTGTAGAAAAATGTATTCAAAATGTCATTTGGATTGTGTCTCATGTTGACTAACTACTTTTTATATCCTCAATGTGACCAAAATTGCCATTTTTACAGACTTTTTCTCCTACTCAGAAGCTTCTATTTTGACCAATTTCAGGCATTAAAATGACTCTAAACACACTTATTTTAGTTCCAAGAGTTCTAATTCACATTCAATATTCATTTACAGTCAAAAAATGAAACAATAAAAAAATTATAATTTCTGACCATTTGGAGACAGTTTGACAGGTCACGGGTCATCGTTTTTCATCAGAAAATTGATTTTTTGGACTGTAGAAAAATGTATTCAAAATGTCATTTGGATTGTGCCTCATGTTGAATAACTACTTTTTATATCCTCAATGTGACCAAAATTGCCATTTTTACAGACTTTTTCTCCGACTCAGAAGCTTCTATTTCGACCAATTTCAGGCATTAAAATGACCCTAAACACACTTATTTTAGTTCCAAGAGTTCTAATTCACATTCAATATTCATTTACAGTCAAAAAACTTAAACGTTAAAAAATTATAATTTCTGACCATTTGGAGAAAGTTCGACAGGTCACGGGTCATCGTTTTTCATCAGAAAATTGATTTTTTTGACTGTGTAAAAATTGATTCAAAATGTCATTGGGATTGTGCCTCATGTTGAATAACTACTTTTTAAAGCGTCAATGTGACCAAAATTGCCATTTTTACAGACTTTTTCTCCGACTCAGAAGCTTCTATTTCGACCAATTTCAGGCATTAAAATGACCCTAAACACACTTATTTTAGTTCCAAGAGTTCTAATTCACATTCAATATTCATTTACAGTCAAAAAATGAAACATTAAAAAATTATAATTTCTGACCATTTGGAGACTGTTCGACAGGTCACGGGTCATCGTTTTTCATCAGAAAATTGATGTTTTGGACTGTAGAAAAATGTATTCAAAATGTCATTTGGATTGTGCCTCATGTTGAATAACTACTTTTTAAAGCCTCAATGTGACCAAAATTGACATTTTTACAGACTTTTTCACCTACTCAGAAGCTTCTATTTCGACCAATTTCAGGCATTAAAATGACTCTAAAGACACTTATTTTAGTTCCAAGAGTTCTAATTCACATTCAATATTCATTTACAGTCAAAAAATTAAAGATTAAAAAATTATAATTTCTGACCATTTGGAGACAGTTCGACAGGTCACGGGTCATCGTTTTTCATCAGAAAATTGATTTTTTGGACTGTAGAAAAATGTATTCAAAATGTCATTTGGATTGTGCATCATGTTGAATAACTACTTTTTATATCCTCAATGTGACCAAAATTGCCATTTTTACAGACTTTTTCTTCTACTCAGTAGCTTCTATTTCGACCAATTTCAGGCATTAAAATGACCCTAAACACACTTATTTTAGTTCCAAGAGTTCTAATTCACATTCAATATTCATTTACAGTCAAAAAATGAAACATTAAAAAATTATAATTTCTGACCATTTGGAGACAGT
The DNA here is from genome assembly GCF_964204655.1 of Triturus cristatus. Lineage (NCBI taxonomy): Eukaryota > Metazoa > Chordata > Amphibia > Caudata > Salamandridae > Triturus > Triturus cristatus. The sequence continues at coordinate 467,804,559 of NC_140592.1, forward strand.
TTGACAGGTCACGGGTCATTGTTTTTCATCAGAAAATTGATTTTTTGGACTGTAGAAAAATGTATTCAAAATGTCATTTGGATTGTGTCTCATGTTGACTAACTACTTTTTATATCCTCAATGTGACCAAAATTGCCATTTTTACAGACTTTTTCTCCTACTCAGAAGCTTCTATTTCGACCAATTTCAGCCATTAAAATGACTCTAAACACACTTATTTTAGTTCCAAGAGTTCTAATTCACATTCAATATTCATTTACAGTCAAAAAATGAAACATTAAAAAATTATAATTTCTGACCATTTGGAGACAGTTTGACAGGTCACGGGTCATAGTTTTTCATCAGAAAATTGATTTTTTGGACTGTAGAAAAATGTATTCAAAATGTCATTTGGATTGTGTCTCATGTTGACTAACTACTTTTTATATCCTCAATGTGACCAAAATTGCCATTTTTACAGACTTTTTCTCCTACTCAGAAGCTTCTATTTCGACCAATTTCAGGCATTAAAATGACCCTAAACACACTTATTTTAGTTCCAAGTGTTCTAATTCACATTCAATATTCATTTACAGTCAAAAAATTAAACGTAAAAAAATTATAATTTCTGACCATTTGGAGAAAGTTCGACAGGTCACGGGTCATCGTTTTTCATCAGAAAATTGATTTTTTTGACTGTGTAAAAATTGATTCAAAATGTCATTGGGATTGTGCCTCATGTTGAATAACTACTTTTTAAAGCGTCAATGTGACCAAAATTGACATTTTTACAGACTTTTTCACCTACTCAGAAGCTTCTATTTCGACCAATTTCAGGCATTAAAATGACTCTAAACACACTTATTTTCGTTCCAAGAGTTCTAATTCACATTTAATATTCATTTACAGTCAAAAAATTAAAGATTAAAAAATTATAATTTCTGACCATTTGGAGACAGTTCGACAGGTCACGGGTCATCGTTTTTCATCAGAAAATTGATTTTTTGGACTGTAGAAAAATGTATTCAAAATGTCATTTGGATTGTGCCTCATGTTGAATAATACTTTTTATATCCTCAATGTGACCAAAATTGCCATTTTTACAGACTTTTTCTCCTACTCAGAAGCTTCTATTTCGACCAATTTCAGGCATTAAAATGACCCTAAACACACTTATTTTAGTTCCAAGAGTTCTAATTCACATTCAATATTCATTTACAGTCAAAAAATTAAACGTTAAAAAATTATAATTTCTGACCATTTGGAGAAAGTTCGACAGGTCACGGGTCATCGTTTTTCATCAGAAAATTGATTTTTTTGACTGTGTAAAAATTGATTCAAAATGTCATTTGGATTGTGCCTCATGTTGAATAACTACTTTTTAAAGCCTCAATGTGACCAAAATTGACATTTTTACAGACTTTTTCACCTACTCAGAAGCTTCTATTTCGACCAATTTCAGGCATTAAAATGACTCTAAACACACTTATTTTAGTTCCAAGAGTTCTAATTCACATTCAATATTCATTTACAGTCAAAAAATTAAAGATTAAAAAATTATAATTTCTGACCATTTGGAGACAGTTCGACAGGTCACGGGTCATCGTTTTTCATCAGAAAATTGATTTTTTGGACTGTAGAAAAATGTATTCAAAATGTCATTTGGATTGTGCATCATGTTGAATAACTACTTTTTATATCCTCAATGTGACCAAAATTGCCATTTTTACAGACTTTTTCTCCTACTCAGTAGCTTCTATTTCGACCAATTTCAGGCATTAAAATGACCCTAAACACAGTTCCAAGAGTTCTAATTCACATTCAATATTCATTTACAGTCAAAAAATTAAACGTTAAAAAATTATAATTTCTGACCATTTGGAGAAAGTTCGACAGGTCACGGGTCATCGTTTTTCATTAGAAAATTGATTTTTTTGACTGTGTAAAAATTGATTCAAAATGTCATTTGGATTGTGCCTCATGTTGAATAACTACTTTTTTCAGCCTCAATGTGACCAAAATTGCCATTTTTACAGACTTTTTCTCCTACTCAGAAGCTTCCATTTTGACCAATTTCAGGCATTAAAATGACTCTAAACACACTTATTTTAGTTCCAAGAGTTCTAATTCACATTCAATATTCATTTACAGTCAAAAAATGAAACATTAAAAAATTATAATTTCTGACCATTTGGAGACAGTTTGACAGGTCACGGGTCATCGTTTTTCATCAGAAAATTGATTTTTTGGACTGTAGAAAAATGTATTCAAAATGTCATTTGGATTGTGCCTCATGTTGAATAACTACTTTTTATATCCTCAATGTGACCAAAATTGCCATTTTTACAGACTTTTTCTCCGACTCAGAAGCTTCTATTTTGACCAATTTCAGGCATTAAAATGACTCTAAACACACTTATTTTAGTTCCAAGAGTTCTAATTCACATTCAATATTCATTTACAGTCAAAAAATTAAACATTAAAAAATTATAATTTCTGACCATTTGGAGACTGTTCGACAGGTCACGGGTCATCGTTTTTCATCAGAAAATTGATGTTTTGGACTGTAGAAAAATGTATTCAAAATGTCATTGAGATTGTGCCTCATGTTGAATAACTACTTTTTAAAGCCTCAATGTGACCAAAATTGACATTTTTAAAGACTTTTTCACCTACTCAGAAGCTTCTATTTCGACCAATTTCAGGCATTAAAATGACTCTAAACACACTTATTTTAGTTCCAAGAGTTCTAATTCACATTCAATATTCATTTACAGTCAAAAAATGAAAGATTAAAAAATTATAATTTCTGACCATTTGGAGACAGTTCGACAGGTCACGGGTCATCGTTTTTCATCAGAAAATTGATGTTTTGGACTGTAGAAAAATTTATTCAAAATGTCATTTGGATTGTGCCTCATGTTGAATAACTACTTTTTAAAGCCTCAATGTGACCAAAATTGACATTTTTACAGACTTTTTCACCTACTCAGAAGCTTCTATTTCGACCAATTTCAGGCATTAAAATGACTCTAAACACACTTATTTTAGTTCCAAGAGTTCTAATTCACATTCAATATTCATTTACAGTCAAAAAATTAAAGATTAAAAAATTATAATTTCTGACCATTTGGAGACAGTTCGACAGGTCACGGGTCATCGTTTTTCATCAGAAAATTGATTTTTTGGACTGTAGAAAAATGTATTCAAAATGTCATTTGGATTGTGCATCATGTTGAATAACTACTTTTTATATCCTCAATGTGACCAAAATTGCCATTTTTACAGACTTTTTCTCCTACTCAGTAGCTTCTATTTCGACCAATTTCAGGCATTAAAATGACCCTAAACACACTTATTTTAGTTCCAAGAGTTCTAATTCACATTCAATATTCATTTACAGTCAAAAAATTAAACGTTAAAAAATTATAATTTCTGACCATTTGGAGAAAGTTCGACAGGTCACGGGTCATCGTTTTTCATCAGAAAATTGATGTTTTGGACTGTAGAAAAATTGATTCAAAATGTCATTTGGATTGTGCCTCATGTTGAATAACTACTTTTTACAGCCTCAATGTGACCAAAATTGCCATTTTTACAGACTTTTTCTCCTACTCAGAAGCTTCCATTTTGACCAATTTCAGGCATTAAAATGACTCTAAACACACGTATTTTAGTTCCAAGAGTTCTAATTCACATTCAATATTCATTTACAGTCAAAAAATGAAACATTAAAAAATTATAATTTCTGACCATTTGGAGACAGTTTGACAGGTCACGGGTCATTGTTTTTCATCAGAAAATTGATTTTTTGGACTGTAGAAAAATATATTCAAAATGTCATTTGGATTGTGCATCATGTTGAATAACTACTTTTTATATCCTCAATGTGACCAAAATTGCCATTTTTACAGACTTTTTCTCCTACTCAGTAGCTTCTATTTCGACCAATTTCAGGCATTAAAATGACCCTAAACACACTTATTTTAGTTCCAAGTGTTCTAATTCACATTCAATATTCATTTACAGTCAAAAAATTAAACGTTAAAAAATTATAATTTCTGACCATTTGGAGAAAGTTCGACAGGTCACGGGTCATCGTTTTTCATCAGAAAATTGATTTTTTTGACTGTGTAAAAATTGATTCAAAATGTCATTGAGATTGTGCCTCATGTTGAATAACTACTTTTTAAAGCCTCAATGTGACCAAAATTGACATTTTTAAAGACTTTTTCACCTACTCAGAAGCTTCTATTTCGACCAATTTCAGGCATTAAAATGACTCTAAACACACTTATTTTAGTTCCAAGAGTTCTAATTCACATTCAATATTCATTTACAGTCAAAAAATGAAAGATTAAAAAATTATAATTTCTGACCATTTGGAGACAGTTCGACAGGTCACGGGTCATCGTTTTTCATCAGAAAATTGATGTTTTGGACTGTAGAAAAATTTATTCAAAATGTCATTTGGATTGTGCCTCATGTTGAATAACTACTTTTTAAAGCCTCAATGTGACCAAAATTGACATTTTTACAGACTTTTTCACCTACTCAGAAGCTTCTATTTCGACCAATTTCAGGCATTAAAATGACTCTAAACACACTTATTTTAGTTCCAAGAGTTCTAATTCACATTCAATATTCATTTACAGTCAAAAAATTAAAGATTAAAAAATTATAATTTCTGACCATTTGGAGACAGTTCGACAGGTCACGGGTCATCGTTTTTCATCAGAAAATTGATTTTTTGGACTGTAGAAAAATGTATTCAAAATGTCATTTGGATTGTGCATCATGTTGAATAACTACTTTTTATATCCTCAATGTGACCAAAATTGCCATTTTTACAGACTTTTTCTCCTACTCAGTAGCTTCTATTTCGACCAATTTCAGGCATTAAAATGACCCTAAACACACTTATTTTAGTTCCAAGAGTTCTAATTCACATTCAATATTCATTTACAGTCAAAAAATTAAACGTTAAAAAATTATAATTTCTGACCATTTGGAGAAAGTTCGACAGGTCACGGGTCATCGTTTTTCATCAGAAAATTGATGTTTTGGACTGTAGAAAAATTGATTCAAAATGTCATTTGGATTGTGCCTCATGTTGAATAACTACTTTTTACAGCCTCAATGTGACCAAAATTGCCATTTTTACAGACTTTTTCTCCTACTCAGAAGCTTCCATTTTGACCAATTTCAGGCATTAAAATGACTCTAAACACACGTATTTTAGTTCCAAGAGTTCTAATTCACATTCAATATTCATTTACAGTCAAAAAATGAAACATTAAAAAATTATAATTTCTGACCATTTGGAGACAGTTTGACAGGTCACGGGTCATCGTTTTTCATCAGAAAATTGATTTTTTGGACTGTAGAAAAATATATTCAAAATGTCATTTGGATTGTGCATCATGTTGAATAACTACTTTTTATATCCTCAATGTGACCAAAATTGCCATTTTTACAGACTTTTTCTCCTACTCAGTAGCTTCTATTTCGACCAATTTCAGGCATTAAAATGACCCTAAACACACTTATTTTAGTTCCAAGTGTTCTAATTCACATTCAATATTCATTTACAGTCAAAAAATTAAACGTTAAAAAATTATAATTTCTGACCATTTGGAGAAAGTTCGACAGGTCACGGGTCATCGTTTTTCATCAGAAAATTGATTTTTTTGACTGTGTGAAAATTGATTCAAAATGTCATTGGGATTGTGCCTCATGTTGAATAACTACTTTTTAAAGCGTCAATGTGACCAAAATTGCCATTTTTACAGACTTTTTCTCCGACTCAGAAGCTTCTATTTCGACCAATTTCAGGCATGAAAATGACCCTAAACACACTTATTTTAGTTCCAAGAGTTCTAATTCACATTCAATATTCATTTACAGTCAAAAAATGAAACATTAAAAAATTATAATTTCTGACCATTTGGAGACTGTTCGACAGGTCACGGGTCATCGTTTTTCATCAGAAAATTGATGTTTTGGACTGTAGAAAAATTTATTCAAAATGTCATTTGGATTGTGCCTCATGTTGAATAACTACTTTTTAAAGCCTCAATGTGACCAAAATTGACATTTTTACAGACTTTTTTACCTACTCAGAAGCTTCTATTTCGACCAATTTCAGGCATTAAAATGACTCTAAACACACTTATTTTAGTTCCAAGAGTTCTAATTCACATTCAATATTCATTTACAGTCAAAAATTTAAAGATTAAAAAATTATAATTTCTGACCATTTGGAGACAGTTCGATAGGTCACGGGTCATCGTTTTTCATCAGAAAATTGATTTTTTGGACTATAGAAAAATGTATTCAAAATGTCATTTGGATTGTGCATCATGTTGAATAACTACTTTTTATATCCTCAATGTGACCAAAATTGCCATTTTTACAGACTTTTTCTTCTACTCAGTAGCTTCTATTTCGACCAATTTCAGGCATTAAAATGACCCTAAACACACTTATTTTAGTTCCAAGAGTTGTAATTCACATTCAATATTCATTTACAGTCAAAAAATTAAACGTTAATAAATTATAATTTCTGACCATTTGGAGAAAGTTCGACAGGTCACGGGTCATCGTTTTTCATCAGAAAATTGATTTTTTTGACTGTGTAAAAATTGATTCAAAATGTCATTTGGATTGTGCCTCATGTTGAATAACTACTTTTTATATCCTCAATGTGACCAAAATTGCCATTTTTACAGACTTTTTCTCCTACTCAGAAGCTTCTATTTCGACCAATTTCAGGCATTAAAATGACCCTAAACACACTTATTTTAGTTCCAAGTGTTCTAATTCACATTCAATATTCATTTACAGTCAAAAAATTAAACGTAAAAAAATTATAATTTCTGACCATTTGGAGAAAGTTCGACAGGTCACGGGTCATCGTTTTTCATCAGAAAATTGATTTTTTTGACTGTGTAAAAATTGATTCAAAATGTCATTGGGATTGTGCCTCATGTTGAATAACTACTTTTTAAAGCGTCAATGTGACCAAAATTGACATTTTTACAGACTTTTTCACCTACTCAGAAGCTTCTATTTCGACCAATTTCAGGCATTAAAATGACTCTAAACACACTTATTTTAGTTCCAAGAGTTCTAATTCACATTTAATATTCATTTACAGTCAAAAAATTAAAGATTAAAAAATTATAATTTCTGACCATTTGGAGACAGTTCGACAGGTCACGGGTCATCGTTTTTCATCAGAAAATTGATTTTTTGGACTGTAGAAAAATGTATTCAAAATGTCATTTGGATTGTGCCTCATGTTGAATAACTACTTTTTATATCCTCAATGTGACCAAAATTGCCATTTTTACAGACTTTTTCTCCTACTCAGAAGCTTCTATTTCGACCAATTTCAGGCATTAAAATGACCCTAAACACACTTATTTTAGTTCCAAGAGTTCTAATTCACATTCAATATTCATTTACAGTCAAAAAATTAAACGTTAAAAAATTATAATTTCTGACCATTTGGAGAAAGTTCGACAGGTCACGGGTCATCGTTTTTCATCAGAAAATTGATTTTTTTGACTGTGTAAAAATTGATTCAAAATGTCATTTGGATTGTGCCTCATGTTGAATAACTACTTTTTAAAGCCTCAATGTGACCAAAATTGACATTTTTACAGACTTTTTCACCTACTCAGTAGCTTCTATTTCGACCAATTTCAGGCATTAAAATGACCCTAAACACACTTATTATAGTTCCAAGAGTTCTAATTCACATTCAATATTCATTTACAGTCAAAAAATTAAACGTTAAAAAATTATAATTTCTGACCATTTGGAGAAAGTTCGACAGGTCACGGGTCATCGTTTTTCATCAGAAAATTGATTTTTTTGACTGTGTAAAAATTGATTCAAAATGTCATTTGGATTGTGCCTCATGTTGAATAACTACTTTTTACAGCCTCAATGTGACCAAAATTGCCATTTTTACAGACTTTTTCTCCTACTCAGAAGCTTCCATTTTGACCAATTTCAGGCATTAAAATGACTCTAAACACACTTATTTTAGTTCCGAGAGTTCTAATTCACATTCAATATTCATTTACAGTCAAAAAATGAAACATTAAAAAATTATAATTTCTGACCATTTGGAGACAGTTTGACAGGTCACGGGTCATCGTGTTTCATCAGAAAATTGATTTTTTGGACTGTAGAAAAATGTATTCAAAATGTCATTTGGATTGTGTCTCATGTTGACTAACTACTTTTTATATCCTCAATGTGACCAAAATTGCCATTTTTACAGACTTTTTCTCCTACTCAGAAGCTTCTATTTTGACCAATTTCAGGCATTAAAATGACTCTAAACACACTTATTTTAGTTCCAAGAGTTCTAATTCACATTCAATATTCATTTACAGTCAAAAAATTAAACATTAAAAAATTATAATTTCTGACCATTTGGAGACTGTTCGACAGGTCACGGGTCATCGTTTTTCATCAGAAAATTGATGTTTTGGACTGTAGAAAAATTTATTCAAAATGTCATTTGGATTGTGCCTCATGTTGAAAAACTACTTTTTAAAGCCTCAATGTGACCAAAATTGACATTTTTACAGACTTTTTCACCTACTCAGAAGCTTCTATTTCGACCAATTTCAGGCATTAAAATGACTCTAAACACACTTATTTTAGTTCCAAGAGTTCTAATTCACATTCAATATTCATTTACAGTCAAAAAATTAAAGATTAAAAAATTATAATTTCTGACCATTTGGAGACAGTTCGACAGGTCACGGGTCATCGTTTTTCATCAGAAAATTGATTTTTTGGACTGTAGAAAAATGTATTCAAAATGTCATTTGGATTGTGCATCATGTTGAATAACTACTTTTTATATCCTCAATGTGACCAAAATTGCCATTTTTACAGACTTTTTCTTCTACTCAGTAGCTTCTATTTCGACCAATTTCAGGCATTAAAATGACCCTAAACACACTTATTTTAGTTCCAAGAGTTCTAATTCACATTCAATATTCATTTACAGTCAAAAAATTAAACGTTAAAAAATTATAATTTCTGACCATTTGGAGAAAGTTCGACAGGTCACGGGTCATCGTTTTTCATCAGAAAATTGATTTTTTTGACTGTGTAAAAATTGATTCAAAATGTCATTTGGATTGTGCCTCATGTTGAATAACTACTTTTTATATCCTCAATGTGACCAAAATTGCCATTTTTACAGACTTTTTCTCCTACTCAGAAGCTTCTATTTCGACCAATTTCAGGCATTAAAATGACTCTAAACACACTTATTTTAGTTCCAAGAGTTCTAATTCACATTTAATATTCATTTACAGTCAAAAAATTAAAGATTAAAAAATTATAATTTCTGACCATTTGGAGACAGTTCGACAGGTCACGGGTCATCGTTTTTCATCAGAAAATTGATTTTTTGGACTGTAGAAAAATGTATTCAAAATGTCATTTGGATTGTGCCTCATGTTGAATAACTACTTTTTATATCCTCAATGTGACCAAAATTGCCATTTTTACAGACTTTTTCTCCTACTCAGAAGCTTCTATTTCGACCAATTTCAGGCATTAAAATGACCCTAAACACACTTATTTTAGTTCCAAGAGTTCTAATTCACATTCAATATTCATTTACAGTCAAAAAATTAAACGTTAAAAAATTATAATTTCTGACCATTTGGAGAAAGTTCGACAGGTCACGGGTCATCGTTTTTCATCAGAAAATTGATTTTTTTGACTGTGTAAAAATTGATTCAAAATGTCATTTGGATTGTGCCTCATGTTGAATAACTACTTTTTAAAGCCTCAATGTGACCAAAATTGACATTTTTACAGACTTTTTCACCTACTCAGTAGCTTCTATTTTGACCAATTTCAGGCATTAAAATGACCCTAAACACACTTATTATAGTTCCAAGAGTTCTAATTCACATTAAATATTCATTTACAGTCAAAAAATTAAACGTTAAAAAATTATAATTTCTGACCATTTGGAGAAAGTTCGACAGGTCACGGGTCATCGTTTTTCATCAGAAAATTGATTTTTTTGACTGTGTAAAAATTGATTCAAAATGTCATTTGGATTGTGCCTCATGTTGAATAACTACTTTTTACAGCCTCAATGTGACCAAAATTGCCATTTTTACAGACTTTTTCTCCTACTCAGAAGCTTCCATTTTGACCAATTTCAGGCATTAAAATGACTCTAAACACACTTATTTTAGTTCCAAGAGTTCTAATTCACATTCAATATTCATTTACAGTCAAAAAATGAAACATTAAAAAATTATAATTTCTGACCATTTGGAGACAGTTTGACAGGTCACGGGTCATCGTTTTTCATCAGAAAATTGATTTTTTGGACTGTAGAAAAATGTATTCAAAATGTCATTTGGATTGTGTCTCATGTTGACTAACTACTTTTCATATCCTCAATGTGACCAAAATTGCCATTTTTACAGACTTTTTCTCCTACTCAGAAGCTTCTATTTCGACCAATTTCAGGCATTAAAATGACCCTAAACACAATTATTTTAGTTCCAAGTGTTCTAATTCACATTCAATATTCATTTACAGTCAAAAAATTAAACGTTAAAAAATTATAATTTCTGACCATTTGGAGAAAGTTCGACAGGTCACGGGTCATCGTTTTTCATCAGAAAATTGATTTTTTTGACTGTGTAAAAATTGATTCAAAATGTCATTGGGATTGTGCCTCATGTTGAATAACTACTTTTTAAAGCGTCAATGTGACCAAAATTGACATTTTTACAGACTTTTTCACCTACTCAGAAGCTTCTATTTCGACCAATTTCAGGCATTAAAATGACTCTAAACACACTTATTTTAGTTCCAAGAGTTCTAATTCACATTCAATATTCATTTACAGTCAAAAAATTAAAGATTAAAAAATTATAATTTCTGACCATTTGGAGACAGTTCGACAGGTCACGGGTCATCGTTTTTCATCAGAAAATTGATTTTTTTGACTGTGTAAAAATTGATTCAAAATGTCATTTGGATTGTGCATCATGTTGAATAACTACTTTTTATATCCTCAATGTGACCAAAATTGCCATTTTTACAGACTTTTTCTCCTACTCAGTAGCTTCTATTTCGACCAATTTCAGGCATTAAAATGACCCTAAACACACTTATTTTAGTTCCAAGAGTTCTAATTCACATTCAATATTCATTTACAGTAAAAAAATTAAACGTTAAAAAATTATAATTTCTGACCATTTGGAGACAGTTCGACAGGTCACGGGTCATCGTTTTTCATCAGAAAATTGATTTTTTGGACTGTAGAAAAATGTATTCAAAATGTCATTTGGATTGTGCATCATGTTGAATAACTACTTTTTATATCCTCAATGTGACCAAAATTGCCATTTTTACAGACTTTTTCTCCTACTCAGTAGCTTCTATTTCGACAAATTTCAGGCATTAAAATGACCCTAAACACACTTATTTTAGTTCCAAGAGTTCTAATTCACATTCAATATTCATTTACAGTCAAAAAATGAAACATTAAAAAATTATAATTTCTGACCATTTGGAGACTGTTCGACAGGTCACGGGTCATCGTTTTTCATCAGAAAATTGATTTTTTGGACTGTAGAAAAATGTATTCAAAATGTCATTTGGATTGTGTCTCATGTTGACTAACTACTTTTTTTATCCTCAATGTGACCAAAATTGCCATTTTTACAGGCTTTTTCTCCTACTCAGAAGCTTCTATTTCGACCAATTTCAGGCATTAAAATGACCCTAAACACACTTATTTTAGTTCCAAGTGTTCTAATTCACATTCAATATTCATTTACAGTCAAAAAATTAAACGTTAAAAAATTATAATTTCTGACCATTTGGAGAAAGTTCGACAGGTCACGGGTCATCGTTTTTCATCAGAAAATTGATTTTTTTGACTGTGTAAAAATTGATTCAAAATGTCATTTGGATTGTGCCTCATGTTGAATAACTACTTTTTACAGCCTCAATGTGACCAAAATTGCCATTTTTACAGACTTTTTCTCCTACTCAGAAGCTTCTATTTCGACCAATTTCAGGCATTAAAATGACCCTAAACACACTTATTTTAGTTCCAAGAGTTCTAATTCACATTCAATATTCATTTACAGTCAAAAAATTAAACGTTAAAAAATTATAATTTCTGACCATTTGGAGAAAGTTCGACATCGTTTTTCATCAGAAAATTGATTTTTTTGACTGTGTAAAAATTGATTCAAAATGTCATTGGGATTGTGCCTCATGTTGAATAACTACTTTTTAAAGCGTCAATGTGACCAAAATTGACATTTTTACAGACTTTTTCACCTACTCAGAAGCTTCTATTTCGACCAATTTCAGGCATTAAAATGACTCTAAACACACTTATTTTAGTTCCAAGAGTTCTAATTCACATTCAATATTCATTTACAGTCAAAAAATTAAAGATTAAAAAATTATAATTTCTGACCATTTGGAGACAGTTCGACAGGTCACGGGTCATCGTTTTTCATCAGAAAATTGATTTTTTGGACTGTAGAAAAATGTATTCAAAATGTCATTTGGATTGTGTCTCATGTTGACTAACTACTTTTCATATCCTCAATGTGACCAAAATTGCCATTTTTACAGACTTTTTCTCCTACTCAGAAGCTTCTATTTCGACCAATTTCAGGCATTAAAATGACCCTAAACACAATTATTTTAGTTCCAAGTGTTCTAATTCACATTCAATATTCATTTACAGTCAAAAAATTAAACGTTAAAAAATTATAATTTCTGACCATTTGGAGAAAGTTCGACAGGTCACGGGTCATCGTTTTTCATCAGAAAATTGATTTTTTTGACTGTGTAAAAATTGATTCAAAATGTCATTGGGATTGTGCCTCATGTTGAATAACTACTTTTTAAAGCGTCAATGTGACCAAAATTGACATTTTTACAGACTTTTTCACCTACTCAGAAGCTTCTATTTCGACCAATTTCAGGCATTAAAATGACTCTAAACACACTTATTTTAGTTCCAAGAGTTCTAATTCACATTCAATATTCATTTACAGTCAAAAAATTAAAGATTAAAAAATTATAATTTCTGACCATTTGGAGACAGTTCGACAGGTCACGGGTCATCGTTTTTCATCAGAAAATTGATTTTTTTGACTGTGTAAAAATTGATTCAAAATGTCATTTGGATTGTGCATCATGTTGAATAACTACTTTTTATATCCTCAATGTGACCAAAATTGCCATTTTTACAGACTTTTTCTCCTACTCAGTAGCTTCTATTTCGACCAATTTCAGGCATTAAAATGACCCTAAACACACTTATTTTAGTTCCAAGAGTTCTAATTCACATTCAATATTCATTTACAGTAAAAAAATTAAACGTTAAAAAATTATAATTTCTGACCATTTGGAGACAGTTCGACAGGTCACGGGTCATCGTTTTTCATCAGAAAATTGATTTTTTGGACTGTAGAAAAATGTATTCAAAATGTCATTTGGATTGTGCATCATGTTGAATAACTACTTTTTATATCCTCAATGTGACCAAAATTGCCATTTTTACAGACTTTTTCTCCTACTCAGTAGCTTCTATTTCGACAAATTTCAGGCATTAAAATGACCCTAAACACACTTATTTTAGTTCCAAGAGTTCTAATTCACATTCAATATTCATTTACAGTCAAAAAATGAAACATTAAAAAATTATAATTTCTGACCATTTGGAGACTGTTCGACAGGTCACGGGTCATCGTTTTTCATCAGAAAATTGATTTTTTGGACTGTAGAAAAATGTATTCAAAATGTCATTTGGATTGTGTCTCATGTTGACTAACTACTTTTTATATCCTCAATGTGACCAAAATTGCCATTTTTACAGGCTTTTTCTCCTACTCAGAAGCTTCTATTTCGACCAATTTCAGGCATTAAAATGACCCTAAACACACTTATTTTAGTTCCAAGTGTTCTAATTCACATTCAATATTCATTTACAGTCAAAAAATTAAACGTTAAAAAATTATAATTTCTGACCATTTGGAGAAAGTTCGACAGGTCACGGGTCATCGTTTTTCATCAGAAAATTGATTTTTTTGACTGTGTAAAAATTGATTCAAAATGTCATTTGGATTGTGCCTCATGTTGAATAACTACTTTTTACAGCCTCAATGTGACCAAAATTGCCATTTTTACAGACTTTTTCTCCTACTCAGAAGCTTCTATTTCGACCAATTTCAGGCATTAAAATGACCCTAAACACACTTATTTTAGTTCCAAGAGTTCTAATTCACATTCAATATTCATTTACAGTCAAAAAATTAAACGTTAAAAAATTATAATTTCTGACCATTTGGAGAAAGTTCGACATCGTTTTTCATCAGAAAATTGATTTTTTTGACTGTGTAAAAATTGATTCAAAATGTCATTGGGATTGTGCCTCATGTTGAATAACTACTTTTTAAAGCGTCAATGTGACCAAAATTGACATTTTTACAGACTTTTTCACCTACTCAGAAGCTTCTATTTCGACCAATTTCAGGCATTAAAATGACTCTAAACACACTTATTTTAGTTCCAAGAGTTCTAATTCACATTCAATATTCATTTACAGTCAAAAAATTAAAGATTAAAAAATTATAATTTCTGACCATTTGGAGACAGTTCGACAGGTCACGGGTCATCGTTTTTCATCAGAAAATTGATTTTTTGGACTGTAGAAAAATGTATTCAAAATGTCATTTGGATTGTGCCTCATGTTGAATAACTACTTTTTATATCCTCAATGTGACCAAAATTGCCATTTTTACAGACTTTTTCTCCGACTCAGAAGCTTCTATTTCGACCAATTTCAGGCATTAAAATGACCCTAAACACACTTATTTTAGTTCCAAGAGTTCTAATTCACATTCAATATTCATTTACAGTCAAAAAATTAAACGTTAAAAAATTATAATTTCTGACCATTTGGAGAAAGTTCGACAGGTCACGGGTCATCGTTTTTCATCAGAAAATTGATTTTTTTGACTGTGTGAAAATTGATTCAAAATGTCATTGGGATTGTGCCTCATGTTGAATAACTACTTTTTAAAGCGTCAATGTGACCAAAATTGCCATTTTTACAGACTTTTTCTCCGACTCAGAAGCTTCTATTTCGACCAATTTCAGGCATGAAAATGACCCTAAACACACTTATTTTAGTTCCAAGAGTTCTAATTCACATTCAATATTCATTTACAGTCAAAAAATGAAACATTAAAAAATTATAATTTCTGACCATTTGGAGACTGTTCGACAGGTCACGGGTCATCGTTTTTCATCAGAAAATTGATGTTTTGGACTGTAGAAAAATTTATTCAAAATGTCATTTGGATTGTGCCTCATGTTGAATAACTACTTTTTAAAGCCTCAATGTGACCAAAATTGACATTTTTACAGACTTTTTTACCTACTCAGAAGCTTCTGTTTCGACCAATTTCAGGCATTAAAATGACTCTAAACACACTTATTTTAGTTCCAAGAGTTCTAATTCACATTCAATATTCATTTACAGTCAAAAAATTAAAGATTAAAAAATTATAATTTCTGACCATTTGGAGACAGTTCGACAGGTCACGGGTCATCGTTTTTCATCAGAAAATTGATTTTTTGGACTATAGAAAAATGTATTCAAAATGTCATTTGGATTGTGCATCATGTTGAATAACTACTTTTTATATCCTCAATGTGACCAAAATTGCCATTTTTACAGACTTTTTCTTCTACTCAGTAGCTTCTATTTCGACCAATTTCAGGCATTAAAATGACCCTAAACACACTTATTTTAGTTCCAAGAGTTCTAATTCACATTCAATATTCATTTACAGTCAAAAAATTAAACGTTAAAAAATTATAATTTCTGACCATTTGGAGAAAGTTCGACAGGTCACGGGTCATCGTTTTTCATCAGAAAATTGATTTTTTTGACTGTGTAAAAATTGATTCAAAATGTCATTTGGATTGTGCCTCATGTTGAATAACTACTTTTTATATCCTCAATGTGACCAAAATTGCCATTTTTACAGACTTTTTCTCCTACTCAGAAGCTTCTATTTCGACCAATTTCAGGCATTAAAATGACCCTAAACACACTTATTTTAGTTCCAAGTGTTCTAATTCACATTCAATATTCATTTACAGTCAAAAAATTAAACGTAAAAAAATTATAATTTCTGACCATTTGGAGAAAGTTCGACAGGTCACGGGTCATCGTTTTTCATCAGAAAATTGATTTTTTTGACTGTGTAAAAATTGATTCAAAATGTCATTGGGATTGTGCCTCATGTTGAATAACTACTTTTTAAAGCGTCAATGTGACCAAAATTGACATTTTTACAGACTTTTTCACCTACTCAGAAGCTTCTATTTCGACCAATTTCAGGCATTAAAATGACTCTAAACACACTTATTTTAGTTCCAAGAGTTCTAATTCACATTTAATATTCATTTACAGTCAAAAAATTAAAGATTAAAAAATTATAATTTCTGACCATTTGGAGACAGTTCGACAGGTCACGGGTCATCGTTTTTCATCAGAAAATTGATTTTTTGGACTGTAGAAAAATGTATTCAAAATGTCATTTGGATTGTGCCTCATGTTGAATAACTACTTTTTATATCCTCAATGTGACCAAAATTGCCATTTTTACAGACTTTTTCTCCTACTCAGAAGCTTCTATTTCGACCAATTTCAGGCATTAAAATGACCCTAAACACACTTATTTTAGTTCCAAGAGTTCTAATTCACATTCAATATTCATTTACAGTCAAAAAATTAAACGTTAAAAAATTATAATTTCTGACCATTTGGAGAAAGTTCGACAGGTCACGGGTCATCGTTTTTCATCAGAAAATTGATTTTTTTGACTGTGTAAAAATTGATTCAAAATGTCATTTGGATTGTGCCTCATGTTGAATAACTACTTTTTAAAGCCTCAATGTGACCAAAATTGACATTTTTACAGACTTTTTCGCCTACTCAGTAGCTTCCATTTTGACCAATTTCAGGCATTAAAATGACTCTAAACACACTTATTTTAGTTCCAAGAGTTCTAATTCACATTCAATATTCATTTACAGTCAAAAAATGAAACATTAAAAAATTATAATTTCTGACCATTTGGAGACAGTTTGACAGGTCACGGGTCATCGTGTTTCATCAGAAAATTGATTTTTTGGACTGTAGAAAAATTTATTCAAAATGTCATTTGGATTGTGTCTCATGTTGACTAACTACTTTTTATATCCTCAATGTGACCAAAATTGCCATTTTTACAGACTTTTTCTCCTACTCAGAAGCTTCTATTTCGACCAATTTCAGGCATTAAAATGACCCTAAACACACTTATTTTAGTTCCAAGTGTTCTAATTCACATTCAATATTCATTTACAGTCAAAAAATTAAACGTTAAAAAATTATAATTTCTGACCATTTGGAGAAAGTTCGACAGGTCACGGGTCATCGTTTTTCATCAGAAAATTGATTTTTTTGACTGTGTAAAAATTGATTCAAAATGTCATTGGGATTGTGCCTCATGTTGAATAACTACTTTTTAAAGCGTCAATGTGACCAAAATTGACATTTTTACAGACTTTTTCACCTACTCAGAAGCTTCTATTTCGACCAATTTCAGGCATTAAAATGACTCTAAACACACTTATTTTAGTTCCAAGAGTTCTAATTCACATTCAATATTCATTTACAGTCAAAAAATTAAAGATTAAAAAATTATAATTTCTGACCATTTGGAGACTGTTCGACAGGTCACGGGTCATCGTTTTTCATCAGAAAATTGATGTTTTGGACTGTAGAAAAATTTATTCAAAATGTCATTTGGATTGTGCCTCATGTTGAATAACTACTTTTTAAAGCCTCAATGTGACCAAAATTGACATTTTTACAGACTTTTTCACCTACTCAGAAGCTTCTATTTCGACCAATTTCAGGCATTAAAATGACTCTAAACACACTTATTTTAGTTCCAAGAGTTCTAATTCACATTCAATATTCATTTACAGTCAAAAAATTAAAGATTAAAAAATTATAATTTCTGACCATTTGGAGACAGTTCGACAGGTCACGGGTCATCGTTTTTCATCAGAAAATTGATTTTTTGGACTGTAGAAAAATGTATTCAAAATGTCATTTGGATTGTGCATCATGTTGAATAACTACTTTTTATATCCTCAATGTGACCAAAATTGCCATTTTTACAGACTTTTTCTTCTACTCAGTAGCTTCTATTTCGACCAATTTCAGGCATTAAAATGACCCTAAACACACTTATTTTAGTTCCAAGAGTTCTAATTCACATTCAATATTCATTTACAGTCAAAAAATTAAACGTTAAAAAATGATAATTTCTGACCATTTGGAGAAAGTTCGACAGGTCACGGGTCATCGTTTTTCATCAGAAAATTGATTTTTTTGACTGTGTAAAAATTGATTCAAAATGTCATTTGGATTGTGCCTCATGTTGAATAACTACTTTTTACAGCCTCAATGTGACCAAAATTGCCATTTTTACAGACTTTTTCTCCTACTCAGAAGCTTCCATTTTGACCAATTTCAGGCATTAAAATGACTCTAAACACACTTATTTTAGTTCCAAGAGTTCTAATTCACATTCAATATTCATTTACAGTCAAAAAATGAAACATTAAAAAATTATAATTTCTGACCATTTGGAGACAGTTTGACAGGTCACGGGTCATCGTTTTTCATCAGAAAATTGATTTTTTGGACTGTAGAAAAATGTATTCAAAATGTCATTTGGATTGTGTCTCATGTTGACTAACTACTTTTTATATCCTCAATGTGACCAAAATTGACATTTTTACAGACTTTTTCTCCTACTCAGAAGCTTCTATTTCGACCAATTTCAGGCATTAAAATGACCCTAAACACACTTATTTTAGTTCCAAGTGTTCTAATTCACATTCAATATTCATTTACAGTCAAAAAATTAAACGTTAAAAAATTATAATTTCTGACCATTTGGAGAAAGTTCGACAGGTCACGGGTCATCGTTTTTCATCAGAAAATTGATTTTTTTGACTGTGTAAAAATTGATTCAAAATGTCATTGGGATTGTGCCTCATGTTGAATAACTACTTTTTAAAGCGTCAATGTGACCAAAATTGACATTTTTACAGACTTTTTCACCTACTCATAAGCTTCTATTTCGACCAATTTCAGGCATTAAAATGACTCTAAACACACTTATTTTAGTTCCAAGAGTTCTAATTCACATTCAATATTCATTTACAGTCAAAAAATTAAAGATTAAAAAATTATAATTTCTGACCATTTGGAGACAGTTCGACAGGTCACGGGTCATCGTTTTTCATCAGAAAATTTATTTTTTTGACTGTGTAAAAATTGATTCAAAATGTCATTTGGATTGTGCCTCATGTTGAATAACTACTTTTTAAAGCCTCAATGTGACCAAAATTGACATTTTTACAGACTTTTTCACCTACTCAGTAGCTTCCATTTTGACCAATTTCAGGCATTAAAATGACTCTAAACACACTTATTTTAGTTCCAAGAGTTCTAATTCACATTCAATATTCATTTACAGTCAAAAAATGAAACATTAAAAAATTATAATTTCTGACCATTTGGAGACAGTTTGACAGGTCACGGGTCATCGTGTTTCATCAGAAAATTGATTTTTTGGACTGTAGAAAAATTTATTCAAAATGTCATTTGGATTGTGTCTCATGTTGACTAACTACTTTTTATATCCTCAATGTGACCAAAATTGCCATTTTTACAGACTTTTTCTCCTACTCAGAAGCTTCTATTTCGACCAATTTCAGGCATTAAAATGACCCTAAACACACTTATTTTAGTTCCAAGTGTTCTAATTCACATTCAATATTCATTTACAGTCAAAAAATTAAACGTTAAAAAATTATAATTTCTGACCATTTGGAGAAAGTTCGACAGGTCACGGGTCATCGTTTTTCATCAGAAAATTGATTTTTTTGACTGTGTAAAAATTGATTCAAAATGTCATTGGGATTGTGCCTCATGTTGAATAACTACTTTTTAAAGCGTCAATGTGACCAAAATTGACATTTTTACAGACTTTTTCACCTACTCAGAAGCTTCTATTTCGACCAATTTCAGGCATTAAAATGACTCTAAACACACTTATTTTAGTTCCAAGAGTTCTAATTCACATTCAATATTCATTTACAGTCAAAAAATTAAAGATTAAAAAATTATAATTTCTGACCATTTGGAGACTGTTCGACAGGTCACGGGTCATCGTTTTTCATCAGAAAATTGATGTTTTGGACTGTAGAAAAATTTATTCAAAATGTCATTTGGATTGTGCCTCATGTTGAATAACTACTTTTTAAAGCCTCAATGTGACCAAAATTGACATTTTTACAGACTTTTTCACCTACTCAGAAGCTTCTATTTCGACCAATTTCAGGCATTAAAATGACTCTAAACACACTTATTTTAGTTCCAAGAGTTCTAATTCACATTCAATATTCATTTACAGTCAAAAAATTAAAGATTAAAAAATTATAATTTCTGACCATTTGGAGACAGTTCGACAGGTCACGGGTCATCGTTTTTCATCAGAAAATTGATTTTTTGGACTGTAGAAAAATGTATTCAAAATGTCATTTGGATTGTGCATCATGTTGAATAACTACTTTTTATATCCTCAATGTGACCAAAATTGCCATTTTTACAGACTTTTTCTTCTACTCAGTAGCTTCTATTTCGACCAATTTCAGGCATTAAAATGACCCTAAACACACTTATTTTAGTTCCAAGAGTTCTAATTCACATTCAATATTCATTTACAGTCAAAAAATTAAACGTTAAAAAATGATAATTTCTGACCATTTGGAGAAAGTTCGACAGGTCACGGGTCATCGTTTTTCATCAGAAAATTGATTTTTTTGACTGTGTAAAAATTGATTCAAAATGTCATTTGGATTGTGCCTCATGTTGAATAACTACTTTTTACAGCCTCAATGTGACCAAAATTGCCATTTTTACAGACTTTTTCTCCTACTCAGAAGCTTCCATTTTGACCAATTTCAGGCATTAAAATGACTCTAAACACACTTATTTTAGTTCCAAGAGTTCTAATTCACATTCAATATTCATTTACAGTCAAAAAATGAAACATTAAAAAATTATAATTTCTGACCATTTGGAGACAGTTTGACAGGTCACGGGTCATCGTTTTTCATCAGAAAATTGATTTTTTGGACTGTAGAAAAATGTATTCAAAATGTCATTTGGATTGTGTCTCATGTTGACTAACTACTTTTTATATCCTCAATGTGACCAAAATTGACATTTTTACAGACTTTTTCTCCTACTCAGAAGCTTCTATTTCGACCAATTTCAGGCATTAAAATGACCCTAAACACACTTATTTTAGTTCCAAGTGTTCTAATTCACATTCAATATTCATTTACAGTCAAAAAATTAAACGTTAAAAAATTATAATTTCTGACCATTTGGAGAAAGTTCGACAGGTCACGGGTCATCGTTTTTCATCAGAAAATTGATTTTTTTGACTGTGTAAAAATTGATACAAAATGTCATTGGGATTGTGCCTCATGTTGAATAACTACTTTTTAAAGCGTCAATGTGACCAAAATTGACATTTTTACAGACTTTTTCACCTACTCATAAGCTTCTATTTCGACCAATTTCAGGCATTAAAATGACTCTAAACACACTTATTTTAGTTCCAAGAGTTCTAATTCACATTCAATATTCATTTACAGTCAAAAAATTAAAGATTAAAAAATTATAATTTCTGACCATTTGGAGACAGTTCGACAGGTCACGGGTCATCGTTTTTCATCAGAAAATTTATTTTTTTGACTGTGTAAAAATTGATTCAAAATGTCATTTGGATTGTGCCTCATGTTGAATAACTACTTTTTACAGCCTCAATGTGACCAAAATTGCCATTTTTACAGACTTTTTCTCCTACTCAGAAGCTTCTATTTTGACCAATTTCAGGCATTAAAATGACTCTAAACACACTTATTTTAGTTCCAAGAGTTCTAATTCACATTCAATATTCATTTACAGTCAAAAAATTAAACATTAAAAAATTATAATTTCTGACCATTTGGAGACTGTTCGACAGGTCACGGGTCATCGTTTTTCATCAGAAAATTGATGTTTTGGACTGTAGAAAAATTTATTCAAAATGTCATTGAGATTGTGCCTCATGTTGAATAACTACTTTTTAAAGCCTCAATGTGACCAAAATTGACATTTTTAAAGACTTTTTCACCTACTCAGAAGCTTCTATTTCGACCAATTTCAGGCATTAAAATGACTCTAAACACACTTATTTTAGTTCCAAGAGTTCTAATTCACATTCAATATTCATTTACAGTCAAAAAATTAAAGATTAAAAAATTATAATTTCTGACTATTTGGAGACAGTTCGACAGGTCACGGGTCATCGTTTTTCATCAGAAAATTGATTTTTTGGACTGTAGAAAAATGTATTCAAAATGTCATTTGGATTGTGCATCATGTTGAATAACTACTTTTTATATCCTCAATGTGACCAAAATTGCCATTTTTACAGACTTTTTCTCCTACTCAGTAGCTTCTATTTCGACCAATTTCAGGCATTAAAATGACCCTAAACACACTTATTTTAGTTCCAAGAGTTCTAATTCACATTCAATATTCATTTACAGTAAAAAAATTAAACGTTAAAAAATTATAATTTCTGACCATTTGGAGACAGTTCGACAGGTCACGGGTCATCGTTTTTCATCAGAAAATTGATTTTTTGGACTGTAGAAAAATGTATTCAAAATGTCATTTGGATTGTGCATCATGTTGAATAACTACTTTTTATATCCTCAATGTGACCAAAATTGCCATTTTTACAGACTTTTTCTCCTACTCAGTAGCTTCTATTTCGACTAATTTCAGGCATTAAAATGACCCTAAACACACTTATTTTAGTTCCAAGAGTTCTAATTCACATTCAATATTCATTTACAGTCAAAAAATGAAACATTAAAAAATTATAATTTCTGACCATTTGGAGACTGTTCGACAGGTCACGGGTCATCGTTTTTCATCAGAAAATTGATTTTTTGGACTGTAGAAAAATGTATTCAAAATGTCATTTGGATTGTGTCTCATGTTGACTAACTACTTTTTATATCCTCAATGTGACCAAAATTGCCATTTTTACAGACTTTTTCTCCTACTCAGAAGCTTCTATTTCGACCAATTTCAGGCATTAAAATGACCCTAAACACACTTATTTTAGTTCCAAGTGTTCTAATTCACATTCAATATTCATTTACAGTCAAAAAATTAAACGTTAAAAAATTATAATTTCTGACCATTTGGAGAAAGTTCGACAGGTCACGGGTCATCGTTTTTCATCAGAAAATTGATTTTTTTGACTGTGTAAAAATTGATTCAAAATGTCATTTGGATTGTGCCTCATGTTGAATAACTACTTTTTACAGCCTCAATGTGACCAAAATTGCCATTTTTACAGACTTTTTCTCCTACTCAGAAGCTTCTATTTCGACCAATTTCAGGCATTAAAATGACCCTAAACACACTTATTTTAGTTCCAAGAGTTCCAATTCACATTCAATATTCATTTACAGTCAAAAAATTAAACGTTAAAAAATTATAATTTCTGACCATTTGGAGAAAGTTCGACATCGTTTTTCATCAGAAAATTGATTTTTTTGACTGTGTAAAAATTGATTCAAAATGTCATTGGGATTGTGCCTCATGTTGAATAACTACTTTTTAAAGCGTCAATGTGACCAAAATTGACATTTTTACAGACTTTTTCACCTACTCAGAAGCTTCTATTTCGACCAATTTCAGGCATTAAAATGACTCTAAACACACTTATTTTAGTTCCAAGAGTTCTAATTCACATTCAATATTCATTTACAGTCAAAAAATTAAAGATTAAAAAATTATAATTTCTGACCATTTGGAGACAGTTCGACAGGTCACGGGTCATCGTTTTTCATCAGAAAATTGATTTTTTGGACTGTAGAAAAATGTATTCAAAATGTCTTTTGGATTGTGCCTCATGTTGAATAACTTCTTTTTATATCCTCAATGTGACCAAAATTGCCATTTTTACAGACTTTTTCTCCGACTCAGAAGCTTCTATTTCGACCAATTTCAGGCATTAAAATGACCCTAAACACACTTATTTTAGTTCCAAGAGTTCTAATTCACATTCAATATTCATTTACAGTCAAAAAATTAAACGTTAAAAAATTATAATTTCTGACCATTTGGAGAAAGTTCGACAGGTCACGGGTCATCGTTTTTCATCAGAAAATTGATTTTTTTGACTGTGTAAAAATTGATTCAAAATGTCATTTGGATTGTGCCTCATGTTGAATAACTACTTTTTACAGCCTCAATGTGACCAAAATTGCCATTTTTACAGACTTTTTCTCCTACTCAGAAGCTTCTATTTTGACCAATTTCAGGCATTAAAATGACTCTAAACACACTTATTTTAGTTCCAAGTGTTCTAATTCACATTCAATATTCATTTACAGTCAAAAAATTAAACATTAAAAAATTATAATTTCTGACCATTTGGAGACTGTTCGACAGGTCACGGGTCATCGTTTTTCATCAGAAAATTGATGTTTTGGACTGTAGAAAAATTTATTCAAAATGTCATTGAGATTGTGCCTCATGTTGAATAACTACTTTTTAAAGCCTCAATGTGACCAAAATTGACATTTTTAAAGACTTTTTCACCTACTCAGAAGCTTCTATTTCGACCAATTTCAGGCATTAAACTGACTCTAAACACACTTATTTTAGTTCCAAGAGTTCTAATTCACATTCAATATTCATTTACAGTCAAAAAATTAAAGATTAAAAAATTATAATTTCTGACCATTTGGAGACAGTTCGACAGGTCACGGGTCATCGTTTTTCATCAGAAAATTGATTTTTTGGACTATAGAAAAATGTATTCAAAATGTCATTTGGATTGTGCATCATGTTGAATAACTACTTTTTATATCCTCAATGTGACCAAAATTGCCATTTTTACAGACTTTTTCTTCTACTCAGTAGCTTCTATTTCGACCAATTTCAGGCATTAAAATGACCCTAAACACACTTATTTTAGTTCCAAGAGTTCTAATTCACATTCAATATTCATTTACAGTCAAAAAATTAAACGTTAAAAAATTATAATTTCTGACCATTTGGAGAAAGTTCGACAGGTCACGGGTCATCGTTTTTCATCAGAAAATTGATTTTTTTGACTGTGTAAAAATTGATTCAAAATGTCATTTGGATTGTGCCTCATGTTGAATAACTACTTTTTATATCCTCAATGTGACCAAAATTGCCATTTTTACAGACTTTTTCTCCTACTCAGAAGCTTCTATTTCGACCAATTTCAGGCATTAAAATGACCCTAAACACACTTATTTTAGTTTCAAGTGTTCTAATTCACATTCAATATTCATTTACAGTCAAAAAATTAAACGTAAAAAAATTATAATTTCTGACCATTTGGAGAAAGTTCGACAGGTCACGGGTCATCGTTTTTCATCAGAAAATTGATTTTTTTGACTGTGTAAAAATTGATTCAAAATGTCATTGGGATTGTGCCTCATGTTGAATAACTACTTTTTAAAGCGTCAATGTGACCAAAATTGACATTTTTACAGACTTTTTCACCTACTCAGAAGCTTCTATTTCGACCAATTTCAGGCATTAAAATGACTCTAAACACACTTATTTTAGTTCCAAGAGTTCTAATTCACATTTAATATTCATTTACAGTCAAAAAATTAAAGATTAAAAAATTATAATTTCTGACCATTTGGAGACAGTTCGACAGGTCACGGGTCATCGTTTTTCATCAGAAAATTGATTTTTTGGACTGTAGAAAAATGTATTCAAAATGTCATTTGGATTGTGCCTCATGTTGAATAACTACTTTTTATATCCTCAATGTGACCAAAATTGCCATTTTTACAGACTTTTTCTCCTACTCAGAAGCTTCTATTTCGACCAATTTCAGGCATTAAAATGACCCTAAACACACTTATTTTAGTTCCAAGAGTTCTAATTCACATTCAATATTCATTTACAGTCAAAAAATTAAACGTTAAAAAATTATAATTTCTGACCATTTGGAGAAAGTTCGACAGGTCACGGGTCATCGTTTTTCATCAGAAAATTGATTTTTTTGACTGTGTAAAAATTGATTCAAAATGTCATTTTGATTGTGCCTCATGTTGAATAACTACTTTTTAAAGCCTCAATGTGACCAAAATTGACATTTTTACAGACTTTTTCACCTACTCAGTAGCTTCTATTTCGACCAATTTCAGGCATTAAAATGACCCTAAACACACTTATTATAGTTCCAAGAGTTCTAATTCACATTCAATATTCATTTACAGTCAAAAAATTAAACGTTAAAAAATTATAATTTCTGACCATTTGGAGAAAGTTCGACAGGTCACGGGTCATCGTTTTTCATCAGAAAATTGATTTTTTTGACTGTGTAAAAATTGATTCAAAATGTCATTTGGATTGTGCCTCATGTTGAATAACTACTTTTTACAGCCTCAATGTGACCAAAATTGCCATTTTTACAGACTTTTTCTCCTACTCAGAAGCTTCCATTTTGACCAATTTCAGGCATTAAAATGACTCTAAATACACTTATTTTAGTTCCAAGAGTTCTAATTCACATTCAATATTCATTTACAGTCAAAAAATGAAACATTAAAAAATTATAATTTCTGACCATTTGGAGACAGTTTGACAGGTCACGGGTCATCGTGTTTCATCAGAAAATTGATTTTTTGCACTGTAGAAAAATGTATTCAAAATGTCATTTGGATTGTGTCTCATGTTGACTAACTACTTTTTATATCCTCAATGTGACCAAACTTGCCATTTTTACAGACTTTTTCTCCTACTCAGAAGCTTCTATTTCGACCAATTTCAGGCATTAAAATGACCCTAAACACACTTATTTTAGTTCCAAGAGTTCTAATTCACATTCAATATTCATTTACAGTCAAAAAATTAAACGTTAAAAAATTATAATTTCTGACCATTTGGAGAAAGTTCGACAGGTCACGGGTCATCGTTTTTCATCAGAAAATTGATTTTTTTGACTGTGTAAAAATTGATTCAAAATGTCATTTGGATTGTGCCTCATGTTGACTAACTACTTTTTATATCCTCAATGTGACCAAAATTGCCATTTTTACAGACTTTTTCTCCTACTCAGAAGCTTCTATTTCGACCAATTTCAGGCATTAAAATGACCCTAAACACACTTATTTTAGTTTCAAGTGTTCTAATTCACATTCAATATTCATTTACAGTCAAAAAATTAAACGTAAAAAAATTATAATTTCTGACCATTTGGAGAAAGTTCGACAGGTCACGGGTCATCGTTTTTCATCAGAAAATTGATTTTTTTGACTGTGTAAAAATTGATTCAAAATGTCATTGGGATTGTGCCTCATGTTGAATAACTACTTTTTAAAGCGTCAATGTGACCAAAATTGACATTTTTACAGACTTTTTCACCTACTCAGAAGCTTCTATTTCGACCAATTTCAGGCATTAAAATGACTCTAAACACACTTATTTTAGTTCCAAGAGTTCTAATTCACATTTAATATTCATTTACAGTCAAAAAATTAAAGATTAAAAAATTATAATTTCTGACCATTTGGAGACAGTTCGACAGGTCACGGGTCATCGTTTTTCATCAGAAAATTGATTTTTTGGACTGTAGAAAAATGTATTCAAAATGTCATTTGGATTGTGCCTCATGTTGAATAACTACTTTTTATATCCTCAATGTGACCAAAATTGCCATTTTTACAGACTTTTTCTCCTACTCAGAAGCTTCGATTTCGACCAATTTCAGGCATTAAAATGACCCTAAACACACTTATTTTAGTTCCAAGAGTTCTAATTCACATTCAATATTCATTTACAGTCAAAAAATTAAACGTTAAAAAATTATAATTTCTGACCATTTGGAGAAAGTTCGACAGGTCACGGGTCATCGTTTTTCATCAGAAAATTGATTTTTTTGACTGTGTAAAAATTGATTCAAAATGTCATTTGGATTGTGCCTCATGTTGAATAACTACTTTTTAAAGCCTCAATGTGACCAAAATTGACATTTTTACAGACTTTTTCACCTACTCAGTAGCTTCTATTTCGACCAATTTCAGGCATTAAAATGACCCTAAAC
This sequence comes from Triturus cristatus, assembly GCF_964204655.1. Classification (NCBI taxonomy): domain Eukaryota; kingdom Metazoa; phylum Chordata; class Amphibia; order Caudata; family Salamandridae; genus Triturus; species Triturus cristatus. Next base: position 467,832,893 of record NC_140592.1, read on the forward strand.
ACACTTATTATAGTTCCAAGAGTTCTAATTCACATTCAATATTCATTTACAGTCAAAAAATTAAACGTTAAAAAATTATAATTTCTGACCATTTGGAGAAAGTTCGACAGGTCACGGGTCATCGTTTTTCATCAGAAAATTGATTTTTTTGACTGTGTAAAAATTGATTCAAAATGTCATTTGGATTGTGCCTCATGTTGAATAACTACTTTTTACAGCCTCAATGTGACCAAAATTGCCATTTTTACAGACTTTTTCTCCTACTCAGAAGCTTCCATTTTGACCAATTTCAGGCATTAAAATGACTCTAAATACACTTATTTTAGTTCCAAGAGTTCTAATTCACATTCAATATTCATTTACAGTCAAAAAATGAAACATTAAAAAATTATAATTTCTGACCATTTGAAGACAGTTTGACAGGTCACGGGTCATCGTGTTTCATCAGAAAATTGATTTTTTGGACTGTAGAAAAATTTATTCAAAATGTCATTTGGATTGTGTCTCATGTTGACTAACTACTTTTTATATCCTCAATGTGACCAAACTTGCCATTTTTACAGACTTTTTCTCCTACTCAGAAGCTTCTATTTCGACCAATTTCAGGCATTAAAATGACCCTAAACACACTTATTTTAGTTCCAAGAGTTCTAATTCACATTCAATATTCATTTACAGTCAAAAAATTAAACGTTAAAAAATTATAATTTCTGACCATTTGGAGAAAGTTCGACAGGTCACGGGTCATCGTTTTTCATCAGAAAATTGATTTTTTTGACTGTGTAAAAATTGATTCAAAATGTCATTTGGATTGTGCCTCATGTTGAATAACTACTTTTTATATCCTCAATGTGACCAAAATTGCCATTTTTACAGACTTTTTCTCCTACTCAGAAGCTTCTATTTCCACCAATTTCAGGCATTAAAATGACCCTAAACACACTTATTTTAGTTTCAAGTGTTCTAATTCACATTCAATATTCATTTACAGTCAAAAAATTAAACGTAAAAAAATTATAATTTCTGACCATTTGGAGAAAGTTCGACAGGTCACGGGTCATCGTTTTTCATCAGAAAATTGATTTTTTTGACTGTGTAAAAATTGATTCAAAATGTCATTGGGATTGTGCCTCATGTTGAATAACTACTTTTTAAAGCGTCAATGTGACCAAAATTGACATTTTTACAGACTTTTTCACCTACTCAGAAGCTTCTATTTCGACCAATTTCAGGCATTAAAATGACTCTAAACACACTTATTTTAGTTCCAAGAGTTCTAATTCACATTTAATATTCATTTACAGTCAAAAAATTAAAGATTAAAAAATTATAATTTCTGACCATTTGGAGACAGTTCGACAGGTCACGGGTCATCGTTTTTCATCAGAAAATTGATTTTTTGGACTGTAGAAAAATGTATTCAAAATGTCATTTGGATTGTGCCTCATGTTGAATAACTACTTTTTATATCCTCAATGTGACCAAAATTGCCATTTTTACAGACTTTTTCTCCTACTCAGAAGCTTCTATTTCGACCAATTTCAGGCATTAAAATGACCCTAAACACACTTATTTTAGTTCCAAGAGTTCTAATTCACATTCAATATTCATTTACAGTCAAAAAATTAAACGTTAAAAAATTATAATTTCTGACCATTTGGAGAAAGTTCGACAGGTCACGGGTCATCGTTTTTCATCAGAAAATTGATTTTTTTGACTGTGTAAAAATTGATTCAAAATGTCATTTGGATTGTGCCTCATGTTGAATAACTACTTTTTAAAGCCTCAATGTGACCAAAATTGACATTTTTACAGACTTTTTCACCTACTCAGTAGCTTCTATTTCGACCAATTTCAGGCATTAAAATGACCCTAAACACACTTATTATAGTTCCAAGAGTTCTAATTCACATTCAATATTCATTTACAGTCAAAAAATTAAACGTTAAAAAATTATAATTTCTGACCATTTGGAGAAAGTTCGACAGGTCACGGGTCATCGTTTTTCATCAGAAAATTGATTTTTTTGACTGTGTAAAAATTGATTCAAAATGTCATTTGGATTGTGCCTCATGTTGAATAACTACTTTTTACAGCCTCAATGTGACCAAAATTGCCATTTTTACAGACTTTTTCTCCTACTCAGAAGCTTCCATTTTGACCAATTTCAGGCATTAAAATGACTCTAAATACACGTATTTTAGTTCCAAGAGTTCTAATTCACATTCAATATTCATTTACAGTCAAAAAATGAAACATTAAAAAATTATAATTTCTGACCATTTGGAGACAGTTTGACAGGTCACGGGTCATCGTGTTTCATCAGAAAATTGATTTTTTGGACTGTAGAAAAATTTATTCAAAATGTCATTTGGATTGTGTCTCATGTTGACTAACTACTTTTTATATCCTCAATGTGACCAAACTTGCCATTTTTACAGACTTTTTCTCCTACTCAGAAGCTTCTATTTCGACCAATTTCAGGCATTAAAATGACCCTAAACACACTTATTTTAGTTCCAAGTGTTCTAATTCACATTCAATATTCATTTACAGTCAAAAAATTAAACGTTAAAAAATTATAATTTCTGACCATTTGGAGAAAGTTCGACAGGTCACGGGTCATCGTTTTTCATCAGAAAATTGATTTTTTTGACTGTGTAAAAATTGATTCAAAATGTCATTGGGATTGTGCCTCATGTTGAATAACTACTTTTTAAAGCGTCAATGTGACCAAAATTGACATTTTTACAGACTTTTTCACCTACTCAGAAGCTTCTATTTCGACCAATTTCAGGCATTAAAATGACTCTAAACACACTTATTTTAGTTCCAAGAGTTCTAATTCACATTCAATATTCATTTACAGTCAAAAAATTAAAGATTAAAAAATTATAATTTCTGACCATTTGGAGACTGTTCGACAGGTCACGGGTCATCGTTTTTCATCAGAAAATTGATGTTTTGGACTGTAGAAAAATTTATTCAAAATGTCATTTGGATTGTGCCTCATGTTGAATAACTACTTTTTAAAGCCTCAATGTGACCAAAATTGACATTTTTACAGACTTTTTCACCTACTCAGAAGCTTCTATTTCGACAAATTTCAGGCATTAAAATGACTCTAAACACACTTATTTTAGTTCCAAGAGTTCTAATTCACATTCAATATTCATTTACAGTCAAAAAATTAAAGATTAAAAAATTATAATTTCTGACCATTTGGAGACAGTTCGACAGGTCACGGGTCATCGTTTTTCATCAGAAAATTGATTTTTTGGACTGTAGAAAAATGTATTCAAAATGTCATTTGGATTGTGCATCATGTTGAATAACTACTTTTTATATCCTCAATGTGACCAAAATTGCCATTTTTACAGACTTTTTCTTCTACTCAGTAGCTTCTATTTCGACCAATTTCAGGCATTAAAATGACCCTAAACACACTTATTTTAGTTCCAAGAGTTCTAATTCACATTCAATATTAATTTACAGTCAAAAAATTAAACGTTAAAAAATTATAATTTCTGACCATTTGGAGAAAGTTCGACAGGTCACGGGTCATCGTTTTTCATCAGAAAATTGATTTTTTTGACTGTGTAAAAATTGATTCAAAATGTCATTGGGATTGTGCCTCATGTTGAATAACTACTTTTTAAAGCGTCAATGTGACCAAAATTGACATTTTTACAGACTTTTTCACCTACTCAGAAGCTTCTATTTCGACCAATTTCAGGCATTAAAATGACTCTAAACACACTTATTTTAGTTCCAAGAGTTCTAATTCACATTCAATATTCATTTACAGTCAAAAAATTAAAGATTAAAAAATTATAATTTCTGACCATTTGGAGACAGTTCGACAGGTCACGGGTCATCGTTTTTCATCAGAAAATTGATTTTTTTGACTGTGTAAAAATTGATTCAAAATGTCATTTGGATTGTGCCTCATGTTGAATAACTACTTTTTACAGCCTCAATGTGACCAAAATTGCCATTTTTACAGACTTTTTCTCCTACTCAGAAGCTTCTATTTTGACCAATTTCAGGCATTAAAATGACTCTAAACACACTTATTTTAGTTCCAAGAGTTCTAATTCACATTCAATATTCATTTACAGTCAAAAAATTAAACATTAAAAAATTATAATTTCTGACCATTTGGAGACTGTTCGACAGGTCACGGGTCATCGTTTTTCATCAGAAAATTGATGTTTTGGACTGTAGAAAAATTTATTCAAAATGTCATTGAGATTGTGCCTCATGTTGAATAACTACTTTTTAAAGCCTCAATGTGACCAAAATTGACATTTTTAAAGACTTTTTCACCTACTCAGAAGCTTCTATTTCGACCAATTTCAGGCATTAAAATGACTCTAAACACACTTATTTTAGTTCCAAGAGTTCTAATTCACATTCAATATTCATTTACAGTCAAAAAATTAAAGATTAAAAAATTATAATTTCTGACCATTTGGAGACAGTTCGACAGGTCACGGGTCATCGTTTTTCATCAGAAAATTGATTTTTTGGACTGTAGAAAAATGTATTCAAAATGTCATTTGGATTGTGCATCATGTTGAATAACTACTTTTTATATCCTCAATGTGACCAAAATTGCCATTTTTACAGACTTTTTCTCCTACTCAGTAGCTTCTATTTCGACCAATTTCAGGCATTAAAATGACCCTAAACACACTTATTTTAGTTCCAAGAGTTCTAATTCACATTCAATATTCATTTACAGTAAAAAAATTAAACGTTAAAAAATTATAATTTCTGACCATTTGGAGACAGTTCGACAGGTCACGGGTCATCGTTTCTCATCAGAAAATTGATTTTTTGGACTGTAGAAAAATGTATTCAAAATGTCATTTGGATTGTGCATCATGTTGAATAACTACTTTTTATATCCTCAATGTGACCAAAATTGCCATTTTTACAGACTTTTTCTCCTACTCAGTAGCTTCTATTTCGACCAATTTCAGGCATTAAAATGACCCTAAACACACTTATTTTAGTTCCAAGAGTTCTAATTCACATTCAATATTCATTTACAGTCAAAAAATGAAACATTAAAAAATTATAATTTCTGACCATTTGGAGACTGTTCGACAGGTCATGGGTCATCGTTTTTCATCAGAAAATTGATTTTTTGGACTGTAGAAAAATGTATTCAAAATGTCATTTGGATTGTGTCTCATGTTGACTAACTACTTTTTATATCCTCAATGTGACCAAAATTGCCATTTTTACAGACTTTTTCTCCTACTCAGAAGCTTCTATTTCGACCAATTTCAGGCATTAAAATGACCCTAAACACACTTATTTTAGTTCCAAGTGTTCTAATTCACATTCAATATTCATTTACAGTCAAAAAATTAAACGTTAAAAAATTATAATTTCTGACCATTTGGAGAAAGTTCGACAGGTCACGGGTCATCGTTTTTCATCAGAAAATTGATTTTTTTGACTGTGTAAAAATTGATTCAAAATGTCATTTGGATTGTGCCTCATGTTGAATAACTACTTTTTACAGCCTCAATGTGACCAAAATTGCCATTTTTACAGACTTTTTCTCCTACTCAGAAGCTTCTATTTCGACCAATTTCAGGCATTAAAATGACCCTAAACACACTTATTTTAGTTCCAAGAGTTCTAATTCACATTCAATATTCATTTACAGTCAAAAAATTAAAGATTAAAAAATTATAATTTCTGACCATTTGGAGACAGTTCGACAGGTCACGGGTCATCGTTTTTCATCAGAAAATTGATTTTTTGGACTGTAGAAAAATGTATTCAAAATGTCTTTTGGATTGTGCCTCATGTTGAATAACTACTTTTTATATCCTCAATGTGACCAAAATTGCCATTTTTACAGACTTTTTCTCCGACTCAGAAGCTTCTATTTCGACCAATTTCAGGCATTAAAATGACCCTAAACACACTTATTTTAGTTCCAAGAGTTCTAATTCACATTCAATATTCATTTACAGTCAAAAAATTCAACGTTAAAAAATTATATTTTCTGACCATTTGGAGAAAGTTCGACAGGTCACGGGTCATCGTTTTTCATCAGAAAATTGATTTTTTTGACTGTGTAAAAATTGATTCAAAATTTTATTTGGATTGTGCCTCATGTTGAATAACTACTTTTTACAGCCTCAATGTGACCAAAATTGCCATTTTTACAGACTTTTTCTCCTACTCAGAAGCTTCTATTTTGACCAATTTCAGGCATTAAAATGACTCTAAACACACTTATTTTAGTTCCAAGTGTTCTAATTCACATTCAATATTCATTTACAGTCAAAAAATTAAACATTAAAAAATTATAATTTCTGACCATTTGGAGACTGTTCGACAGGTCACGGGTCATCGTTTTTCATCAGAAAATTGATGTTTTGGACTGTAGAAAAATTTATTCAAAATGTCATTGAGATTGTGCCTCATGTTGAATAACTACTTTTTAAAGCCTCAATGTGACCAAAATTGACATTTTTAAAGACTTTTTCACCTACTCAGAAGCTTCTATTTCGACCAATTTCAGGCATTAAACTGACTCTAAACACACTTATTTTAGTTCCAAGAGTTCTAATTCACATTCAATATTCATTTACAGTCAAAAAATTAAAGATTAAAAAATTATAATTTCTGACCATTTGGAGACAGTTCGACAGGTCACGGGTCATCGTTTTTCATCAGAAAATTGATTTTTTGGACTGTAGAAAAATGTATTCAAAATGTCATTTGGATTGTGCCTCATGTTGAATAACTACTTTTTATATCCTCAATGTGACCAAAATTGCCATTTTTACAGACTTTTTCTCCTACTCAGAAGCTTCTATTTCGACCAATTTCAGGCATTAAAATGACTCTAAACACACTTATTTTAGTTCCAAGAGTTCTAATTCACATTTAATATTCATTTACAGTCAAAAAATTAAACGTTAAAAAATTATAATTTCTGACCATTTGGAGAAAGTTCGACAGGTCACGGGTCATCGTTTTTCATCTCAAAATAGATTTTTTTGACTGTGTAAAAATTAATTCAAAATGTCATTTGGATAGTGCCTCATGTTGAATAACTACTTTTTACAGCCTCAATGTGACCAAAATTGCCATTTTTACAGACTTTTTCTCCTACTCAGAAGCTTCTATTTTGACCAATTTCAGGCATTAAAATGACTCTAAACACACCTATTTTAGTTCCAAGAGTTCTAATTCACATTCAATATTCATTTACAGTCAAAAAATTAAACGTTAAAAAAATTATAATTTCTGACCATTTAGAGAAAGTTCGACAGGTCACGGGTCATTGTTTTTCATCAGAAAATTGATTTTTTTGACTGTGTAAAAATTGATTCAAAATGTCATTTGGATTGTGCCGTATGTTGAATAACTACTTTTTACAGCCTCAATGTGACCAAAATTGCCATTTTTACAGACTTTTTCTCCTACTCAGAAGCTTCTACTTCGACCAATTTCAGGCATTAAAATGACCCTAAACACACTTATTTTAGTTCCAAGTGTTCTAATTCACATTCAATATTCATTTACAGTAAAAAAATTAAACGTTAAAAAATTATAATTTCTGACCATTTGGAGAAAGTTCGACAGGTCACGGGTCATCGTTTTTCATCAGAAAATTGATTTTTTTGACTGTAAAAATTGATTCAAAATGTCATTTGGATTGTGCATCATGTTGAATAACTACTTTTTAAAGCCTCAATGTGACCAAAATTGACATTTTTAAAGACTTTTTCACCTACTCAGAAGCTTCTATTTCGACCAATTTCAGGCATTAAAATGACTCTAAACACACTTATTTTAGTTCCAAGAGTTCTAATTCACATTCAATATTCATTTACAGTCAAAAAATTAAAGATTAAAAAATTATAATTTCTGACTATTTGGAGACAGTTCGACAGGTCACGGGTCATCGTTTTTCATCAGAAAATTGATTTTTTGGACTGTAGAAAAATGTATTCAAAATGTCATTTGGATTGTGCATCATGTTGAATAACTACTTTTTATATCCTCAATGTGACCAAAATTGCCATTTTTACAGACTTTTTCTCCTACTCAGTAGCTTCTATTTCGACCAATTTCAGGCATTAAAATGACCCTAAACACACTTATTTTAGTTCCAAGAGTTCTAATTCACATTCAATATTCATTTACAGTCAAAAAATGAAACATTAAAAAATTATAATTTCTGACCATTTGGAGACTGTTCGACAGGTCACGGGTCATCGTTTTTCATCAGAAAATTGATTTTTTGGACTGTAGAAAAATGTATTCAAAATGTCATTTGGATTGTGTCTCATGTTGACTAACTACTTTTTATATCCTCAATGTGACCAAAATTGCCATTTTTACAGACTTTTTCTCCTACTCAGAAGCTTCTATTTCGACCAATTTCAGGCATTAAAATGACCCTAAACACACTTATTTTAGTTCCAAGTGTTCTAATTCACATTCAATATTCATTTACAGTCAAAAAATTAAACGTTAAAAAATTATAATTTCTGACCATTTGGAGAAAGTTCGACAGGTCACGGGTCATCGTTTTTCATCAGAAAATTGATTTTTTTGACTGTGTAAAAATTGATTCAAAATGTCATTTGGATTGTGCCTCATGTTGAATAACTACTTTTTACAGCCTCAATGTGACCAAAATTGCCATTTTTACAGACTTTTTCTCCTACTCAGAAGCTTCTATTTCGACCAATTTCAGGCATTAAAATGACCCTAAACACACTTATTTTAGTTCCAAGAGTTCCAATTCACATTCAATATTCATTTACAGTCAAAAAATTAAACGTTAAAAAATTATAATTTCTGACCATTTGGAGAAAGTTCGACATCGTTTTTCATCAGAAAATTGATTTTTTTGACTGTGTAAAAATTGATTCAAAATGTCATTGGGATTGTGCCTCATGTTGAATAACTACTTTTTAAAGCGTCAATGTGACCAAAATTGACATTTTTACAGACTTTTTCACCTACTCAGAAGCTTCTATTTCGACCAATTTCAGGCATTAAAATGACTCTAAACACACTTATTTTAGTTCCAAGAGTTCTAATTCACATTCAATATTCATTTACAGTCAAAAAATTAAAGATTAAAAAATTATAATTTCTGACCATTTGGAGACAGTTCGACAGGTCACGGGTCATCGTTTTTCATCAGAAAATTGATTTTTTGGACTGTAGAAAAATGTATTCAAAATGTCTTTTGGATTGTGCCTCATGTTGAATAACTTCTTTTTATATCCTCAATGTGACCAAAATTGCCATTTTTACAGACTTTTTCTCCGACTCAGAAGCTTCTATTTCGACCAATTTCAGGCATTAAAATGACCCTAAACACACTTATTTTAGTTCCAAGAGTTCTAATTCACATTCAATATTCATTTACAGTCAAAAAATTAAACGTTAAAAAATTATAATTTCTGACCATTTGGAGAAAGTTCGACAGGTCACGGGTCATCGTTTTTCATCAGAAAATTGATTTTTTTGACTGTGTAAAAATTGATTCAAAATGTCATTTGGATTGTGCCTCATGTTGAATAACTACTTTTTACAGCCTCAATGTGACCAAAATTGCCATTTTTACAGACTTTTTCTCCTACTCAGAAGCTTCTATTTTGACCAATTTCAGGCATTAAAATGACTCTAAACACACTTATTTTAGTTCCAAGTGTTCTAATTCACATTCAATATTCATTTACAGTCAAAAAATTAAACATTAAAAAATTATAATTTCTGACCATTTGGAGACTGTTCGACAGGTCACGGGTCATCGTTTTTCATCAGAAAATTGATGTTTTGGACTGTAGAAAAATTTATTCAAAATGTCATTGAGATTGTGCCTCATGTTGAATAACTACTTTTTAAAGCCTCAATGTGACCAAAATTGACATTTTTAAAGACTTTTTCACCTACTCAGAAGCTTCTATTTCGACCAATTTCAGGCATTAAACTGACTCTAAACACACTTATTTTAGTTCCAAGAGTTCTAATTCACATTCAATATTCATTTACAGTCAAAAAATTAAAGATTAAAAAATTATAATTTCTGACCATTTGGAGACAGTTCGACAGGTCACGGGTCATCGTTTTTCATCAGAAAATTGATTTTTTGGACTATAGAAAAATGTATTCAAAATGTCATTTGGATTGTGCATCATGTTGAATAACTACTTTTTATATCCTCAATGTGACCAAAATTGCCATTTTTACAGACTTTTTCTTCTACTCAGTAGCTTCTATTTCGACCAATTTCAGGCATTAAAATGACCCTAAACACACTTATTTTAGTTCCAAGAGTTCTAATTCACATTCAATATTCATTTACAGTCAAAAAATTAAACGTTAAAAAATTATAATTTCTGACCATTTGGAGAAAGTTCGACAGGTCACGGGTCATCGTTTTTCATCAGAAAATTGATTTTTTTGACTGTGTAAAAATTGATTCAAAATGTCATTTGGATTGTGCCTCATGTTGAATAACTACTTTTTATATCCTCAATGTGACCAAAATTGCCATTTTTACAGACTTTTTCTCCTACTCAGAAGCTTCTATTTCGACCAATTTCAGGCATTAAAATGACCCTAAACACACTTATTTTAGTTTCAAGTGTTCTAATTCACATTCAATATTCATTTACAGTCAAAAAATTAAACGTAAAAAAATTATAATTTCTGACCATTTGGAGAAAGTTCGACAGGTCACGGGTCATCGTTTTTCATCAGAAAATTGATTTTTTTGACTGTGTAAAAATTGATTCAAAATGTCATTGGGATTGTGCCTCATGTTGAATAACTACTTTTTATATCCTCAATGTGACCAAAATTGCCATTTTTACAGACTTTTTCTCCTACTCAGAAGCTTCTATTTCGACCAATTTCAGGCATTAAAATGACCCTAAACACACTTATTTTAGTTCCAAGAGTTCTAATTCACATTCAATATTCATTTACAGTCAAAAAATTAAACGTTAAAAAATTATAATTTCTGACCATTTGGAGAAAGTTCGACAGGTCACGGGTCATCGTTTTTCATCAGAAAATTGATTTTTTTGACTGTGTAAAAATTGATTCAAAATGTCATTTGGATTGTGCCTCATGTTGAATAACTACTTTTTAAAGCCTCAATGTGACCAAAATTGACATTTTTACAGACTTTTTCACCTACTCAGTAGCTTCTATTTCGACCAATTTCAGGCATTAAAATGACCCTAAACACACTTATTATAGTTCCAAGAGTTCTAATTCACATTCAATATTCATTTACAGTCAAAAAATTAAACGTTAAAAAATTATAATTTCTGACCATTTGGAGAAAGTTCGACAGGTCACGGGTCATCGTTTTTCATCAGAAAATTGATTTTTTTGACTGTGTAAAAATTGATTCAAAATGTCATTTGGATTGTGCCTCATGTTGAATAACTACTTTTTACAGCCTCAATGTGACCAAAATTGCCATTTTTACAGACTTTTTCTCCTACTCAGAAGCTTCCATTTTGACCAATTTCAGGCATTAAAATGACTCTAAATACACTTATTTTAGTTCCAAGAGTTCTAATTCACATTCAATATTCATTTACAGTCAAAAAATGAAACATTAAAAAATTATAATTTCTGACCATTTGGAGACAGTTTGACAGGTCACGGGTCATCGTGTTTCATCAGAAAATTGATTTTTTGGACTGTAGAAAAATGTATTCAAAATGTCATTTGGATTGTGTCTCATGTTGACTAACTACTTTTTATATCCTCAATGTGACCAAACTTGCCATTTTTACAGACTTTTTCTCCTACTCAGAAGCTTCTATTTCGACCAATTTCAGGCATTAAAATGACCCTAAACACACTTATTTTAGTTCCAAGAGTTCTAATTCACATTCAATATTCATTTACAGTCAAAAAATTAAACGTTAAAAAATTATAATTTCTGACCATTTGGAGAAAGTTCGACAGGTCACGGGTCATCGTTTTTCATCAGAAAATTGATTTTTTTGACTGTGTAAAAATTGATTCAAAATGTCATTTGGATTGTGCCTCATGTTGACTAACTACTTTTTATATCCTCAATGTGACCAAAATTGCCATTTTTACAGACTTTTTCTCCTACTCAGAAGCTTCTATTTCGACCAATTTCAGGCATTAAAATGACCCTAAACACACTTATTTTAGTTTCAAGTGTTCTAATTCACATTCAATATTCATTTACAGTCAAAAAATTAAACGTAAAAAAATTATAATTTCTGACCATTTGGAGAAAGTTCGACAGGTCACGGGTCATCGTTTTTCATCAGAAAATTGATTTTTTTGACTGTGTAAAAATTGATTCAAAATGTCATTGGGATTGTGCCTCATGTTGAATAACTACTTTTTAAAGCGTCAATGTGACCAAAATTGACATTTTTACAGACTTTTTCACCTACTCAGAAGCTTCTATTTCGACCAATTTCAGGCATTAAAATGACTCTAAACACACTTATTTTAGTTCCAAGAGTTCTAATTCACATTTAATATTCATTTACAGTCAAAAAATTAAAGATTAAAAAATTATAATTTCTGACCATTTGGAGACAGTTCGACAGGTCACGGGTCATCGTTTTTCATCAGAAAATTGATTTTTTGGACTGTAGAAAAATGTATTCAAAATGTCATTTGGATTTTGCCTCATGTTGAATAACTACTTTTTATATCCTCAATGTGACCAAAATTGCCATTTTTACAGACTTTTTCTCCTACTCAGAAGCTTCGATTTCGACCAATTTCAGGCATTAAAATGACCCTAAACACACTTATTTTAGTTCCAAGAGTTCTAATTCACATTCAATATTCATTTACAGTCAAAAAATTAAACGTTAAAAAATTATAATTTCTGACCATTTGGAGAAAGTTCGACAGGTCACGGGTCATCGTTTTTCATCAGAAAATTGATTTTTTTGACTGTGTAAAAATTGATTCAAAATGTCATTTGGATTGTGCCTCATGTTGAATAACTACTTTTTAAAGCCTCAATGTGACCAAAATTGACATTTTTACAGACTTTTTCACCTACTCAGTAGCTTCTATTTCGACCAATTTCAGGCATTAAAATGACCCTAAACACACTTATTATAGTTCCAAGAGTTCTAATTCACATTCAATATTCATTTACAGTCAAAAAATTAAACGTTAAAAAATTATAATTTCTGACCATTTGGAGAAAGTTCGACAGGTCACGGGTCATCGTTTTTCATCAGAAAATTGATTTTTTTGACTGTGTAAAAATTGATTCAAAATGTCATTTGGATTGTGCCTCATGTTGAATAACTACTTTTTACAGCCTCAATGTGACCAAAATTGCCATTTTTACAGACTTTTTCTCCTACTCAGAAGCTTCCATTTTGACCAATTTCAGGCATTAAAATGACTCTAAATACACTTATTTTAGTTCCAAGAGTTCTAATTCACATTCAATATTCATTTACAGTCAAAAAATGAAACATTAAAAAATTATAATTTCTGACCATTTGAAGACAGTTTGACAGGTCACGGGTCATCGTGTTTCATCAGAAAATTGATTTTTTGGACTGTAGAAAAATTTATTCAAAATGTCATTTGGATTGTGTCTCATGTTGACTAACTACTTTTTATATCCTCAATGTGACCAAACTTGCCATTTTTACAGACTTTTTCTCCTACTCAGAAGCTTCTATTTCGACCAATTTCAGGCATTAAAATGACCCTAAACACACTTATTTTAGTTCCAAGAGTTCTAATTCACATTCAATATTCATTTACAGTCAAAAAATTAAACGTTAAAAAATTATAATTTCTGACCATTTGGAGAAAGTTCGACAGGTCACGGGTCATCGTTTTTCATCAGAAAATTGATTTTTTTGACTGTGTAAAAATTGATTCAAAATGTCATTTGGATTGTGCCTCATGTTGAATAACTACTTTTTATATCCTCAATGTGACCAAAATTGCCATTTTTACAGACTTTTTCTCCTACTCAGAAGCTTCTATTTCCACCAATTTCAGGCATTAAAATGACCCTAAACACACTTATTTTAGTTTCAAGTGTTCTAATTCACATTCAATATTCATTTACAGTCAAAAAATTAAACGTAAAAAAATTATAATTTCTGACCATTTGGAGAAAGTTCGACAGGTCACGGGTCATCGTTTTTCATCAGAAAATTGATTTTTTTGACTGTGTAAAAATTGATTCAAAATGTCATTGGGATTGTGCCTCATGTTGAATAACTACTTTTTAAAGCGTCAATGTGACCAAAATTGACATTTTTACAGACTTTTTCACCTACTCAGAAGCTTCTATTTCGACCAATTTCAGGCATTAAAATGACTCTAAACACACTTATTTTAGTTACAAGAGTTCTAATTCACATTTAATATTCATTTACAGTCAAAAAATTAAAGATTAAAAAATTATAATTTCTGACCATTTGGAGACAGTTCGACAGGTCACGGGTCATCGTTTTTCATCAGAAAATTGATTTTTTGGACTGTAGAAAAATGTATTCAAAATGTCATTTGGATTGTGCCTCATGTTGAATAACTACTTTTTATATCCTCAATGTGACCAAAATTGCCATTTTTACAGACTTTTTCTCCTACTCAGAAGCTTCTATTTCGACCAATTTCAGGCATTAAAATGACCCTAAACACACTTATTTTAGTTCCAAGAGTTCTAATTCACATTCAATATTCATTTACAGTCAAAAAATTAAACGTTAAAAAATTATAATTTCTGACCATTTGGAGAAAGTTCGACAGGTCACGGGTCATCGTTTTTCATCAGAAAATTGATTTTTTTGACTGTGTAAAAATTGATTCAAAATGTCATTTGGATTGTGCCTCATGTTGAATAACTACTTTTTAAAGCCTCAATGTGACCAAAATTGACATTTTTACAGACTTTTTCACCTACTCAGTAGCTTCTATTTCGACCAATTTCAGGCATTAAAATGACCCTAAACACACTTATTATAGTTCCAAGAGTTCTAATTCACATTCAATATTCATTTACAGTCAAAAAATTAAACGTTAAAAAATTATAATTTCTGACCATTTGGAGAAAGTTCGACAGGTCACGGGTCATCGTTTTTCATCAGAAAATTGATTTTTTTGACTGTGTAAAAATTGATTCAAAATGTCATTTGGATTGTGCCTCATGTTGAATAACTACTTTTTACAGCCTCAATGTGACCAAAATTGCCATTTTTACAGACTTTTTCTCCTACTCAGAAGCTTCCATTTTGACCAATTTCAGGCATTAAAATGACTCTAAATACACGTATTTTAGTTCCAAGAGTTCTAATTCACATTCAATATTCATTTACAGTCAAAAAATGAAACATTAAAAAATTATAATTTCTGACCATTTGGAGACAGTTTGACAGGTCACGGGTCATCGTGTTTCATCAGAAAATTGATTTTTTGGACTGTAGAAAAATTTATTCAAAATGTCATTTGGATTGTGTCTCATGTTGACTAACTACTTTTTATATCCTCAATGTGACCAAACTTGCCATTTTTACAGACTTTTTCTCCTACTCAGAAGCTTCTATTTCGACCAATTTCAGGCATTAAAATGACCCTAAACACACTTATTTTAGTTCCAAGTGTTCTAATTCACATTCAATATTCATTTACAGTCAAAAAATTAAACGTTAAAAAATTATAATTTCTGACCATTTGGAGAAAGTTCGACAGGTCACGGGTCATCGTTTTTCATCAGAAAATTGATTTTTTTGACTGTGTAAAAATTGATTCAAAATGTCATTGGGATTGTGCCTCATGTTGAATAACTACTTTTTAAAGCGTCAATGTGACCAAAATTGACATTTTTACAGACTTTTTCACCTACTCAGAAGCTTCTATTTCGACCAATTTCAGGCATTAAAATGACTCTAAACACACTTATTTTAGTTCCAAGAGTTCTAATTCACATTCAATATTCATTTACAGTCAAAAAATTAAAGATTAAAAAATTATAATTTCTGACCATTTGGAGACTGTTCGACAGGTCACGGGTCATCGTTTTTCATCAGAAAATTGATGTTTTGGACTGTAGAAAAATTTATTCAAAATGTCATTTGGATTGTGCCTCATGTTGAATAACTACTTTTTAAAGCCTCAATGTGACCAAAATTGACATTTTTACAGACTTTTTCACCTACTCAGAAGCTTCTATTTCGACAAATTTCAGGCATTAAAATGACTCTAAACACACTTATTTTAGTTCCAAGAGTTCTAATTCACATTCAATATTCATTTACAGTCAAAAAATTAAAGATTAAAAAATTATAATTTCTGACCATTTGGAGACAGTTCGACAGGTCACGGGTCATCGTTTTTCATCAGAAAATTGATTTTTTGGACTGTAGAAAAATGTATTCAAAATGTCATTTGGATTGTGCATCATGTTGAATAACTACTTTTTATATCCTCAATGTGACCAAAATTGCCATTTTTACAGACTTTTTCTTCTACTCAGTAGCTTCTATTTCGACCAATTTCAGGCATTAAAATGACCCTAAACACACTTATTTTAGTTCCAAGAGTTCTAATTCACATTCAATATTAATTTACAGTCAAAAAATTAAACGTTAAAAAATTATAATTTCTGACCATTTGGAGAAAGTTCGACAGGTCACGGGTCATCGTTTTTCATCAGAAAATTGATTTTTTTGACTGTGTAAAAATTGATTCAAAATGTCATTGGGATTGTGCCTCATGTTGAATAACTACTTTTTAAAGCGTCAATGTGACCAAAATTGACATTTTTACAGACTTTTTCACCTACTCAGAAGCTTCTATTTCGACCAATTTCAGGCATTAAAATGACTCTAAACACACTTATTTTAGTTCCAAGAGTTCTAATTCACATTCAATATTCATTTACAGTCAAAAAATTAAAGATTAAAAAATTATAATTTCTGACCATTTGGAGACAGTTCGACAGGTCACGGGTCATCGTTTTTCATCAGAAAATTGATTTTTTTGACTGTGTAAAAATTGATTCAAAATGTCATTTGGATTGTGCCTCATGTTGAATAACTACTTTTTACAGCCTCAATGTGACCAAAATTGCCATTTTTACAGACTTTTTCTCCTACTCAGAAGCTTCTATTTTGACCAATTTCAGGCATTAAAATGACTCTAAACACACTTATTTTAGTTCCAAGAGTTCTAATTCACATTCAATATTCATTTACAGTCAAAAAATTAAACATTAAAAAATTATAATTTCTGACCATTTGGAGACTGTTCGACAGGTCACGGGTCATCGTTTTTCATCAGAAAATTGATGTTTTGGACTGTAGAAAAATTTATTCAAAATGTCATTGAGATTGTGCCTCATGTTGAATAACTACTTTTTAAAGCCTCAATGTGACCAAAATTGACATTTTTAAAGACTTTTTCACCTACTCAGAAGCTTCTATTTCGACCAATTTCAGGCATTAAAATGACTCTAAACACACTTATTTTAGTTCCAAGAGTTCTAATTCACATTCAATATTCATTTACAGTCAAAAAATTAAAGATTAAAAAATTATAATTTCTGACCATTTGGAGACAGTTCGACAGGTCACGGGTCATCGTTTTTCATCAGAAAATTGATTTTTTGGACTGTAGAAAAATGTATTCAAAATGTCATTTGGATTGTGCATCATGTTGAATAACTACTTTTTATATCCTCAATGTGACCAAAATTGCCATTTTTACAGACTTTTTCTCCTACTCAGTAGCTTCTATTTCGACCAATTTCAGGCATTAAAATGACCCTAAACACACTTATTTTAGTTCCAAGAGTTCTAATTCACATTCAATATTCATTTACAGTAAAAAAATTAAACGTTAAAAAATTATAATTTCTGACCATTTGGAGACAGTTCGACAGGTCACGGGTCATCGTTTTTCATCAGAAAATTGATTTTTTGGACTGTAGAAAAATGTATTCAAAATGTCATTTGGATTGTGCATCATGTTGAATAACTACTTTTTATATCCTCAATGTGACCAAAATTGCCATTTTTACAGACTTTTTCTCCTACTCAGTAGCTTCTATTTCGACCAATTTCAGGCATTAAAATGACCCTAAACACACTTATTTTAGTTCCAAGAGTTCTAATTCACATTCAATATTCATTTACAGTCAAAAAATGAAACATTAAAAAATTATAATTTCTGACCATTTGGAGACAGTTTGACAGGTCACGGGTCATCGTGTTTCATCAGAAAATTGATTTTTTGGACTGTAGAAAAATGTATTCAAAATGTCATTTGGATTGTGTCTCATGTTGACTAACTACTTTTTATATCCTCAATGTGACCAAACTTGCCATTTTTACAGACTTTTTCTCCTACTCAGAAGCTTCTATTTCGACCAATTTCAGGCATTAAAATGACCCTAAACACACTTATTTTAGTTCCAAGAGTTCTAATTCACATTCAATATTCATTTACAGTCAAAAAATTAAACGTTAAAAAATTATAATTTCTGACCATTTGGAGAAAGTTCGACAGGTCACGGGTCATCGTTTTTCATCAGAAAATTGATTTTTTTGACTGTGTAAAAATTGATTCAAAATGTCATTTGGATTGTGCCTCATGTTGACTAACTACTTTTTATATCCTCAATGTGACCAAAATTGCCATTTTTACAGACTTTTTCTCCTACTCAGAAGCTTCTATTTCGACCAATTTCAGGCATTAAAATGACCCTAAACACACTTATTTTAGTTTCAAGTGTTCTAATTCACATTCAATATTCATTTACAGTCAAAAAATTAAACGTAAAAAAATTATAATTTCTGACCATTTGGAGAAAGTTCGACAGGTCACGGGTCATCGTTTTTCATCAGAAAATTGATTTTTTTGACTGTGTAAAAATTGATTCAAAATGTCATTGGGATTGTGCCTCATGTTGAATAACTACTTTTTAAAGCGTCAATGTGACCAAAATTGACATTTTTACAGACTTTTTCACCTACTCAGAAGCTTCTATTTCGACCAATTTCAGGCATTAAAATGACTCTAAACACACTTATTTTAGTTCCAAGAGTTCTAATTCACATTTAATATTCATTTACAGTCAAAAAATTAAAGATTAAAAAATTATAATTTCTGACCATTTGGAGACAGTTCGACAGGTCACGGGTCATCGTTTTTCATCAGAAAATTGATTTTTTGGACTGTAGAAAAATGTATTCAAAATGTCATTTGGATTTTGCCTCATGTTGAATAACTACTTTTTATATCCTCAATGTGACCAAAATTGCCATTTTTACAGACTTTTTCTCCTACTCAGAAGCTTCGATTTCGACCAATTTCAGGCATTAAAATGACCCTAAACACACTTATTTTAGTTCCAAGAGTTCTAATTCACATTCAATATTCATTTACAGTCAAAAAATTAAACGTTAAAAAATTATAATTTCTGACCATTTGGAGAAAGTTCGACAGGTCACGGGTCATCGTTTTTCATCAGAAAATTGATTTTTTTGACTGTGTAAAAATTGATTCAAAATGTCATTTGGATTGTGCCTCATGTTGAATAACTACTTTTTAAAGCCTCAATGTGACCAAAATTGACATTTTTACAGACTTTTTCACCTACTCAGTAGCTTCTATTTCGACCAATTTCAGGCATTAAAATGACCCTAAACACACTTATTATAGTTCCAAGAGTTCTAATTCACATTCAATATTCATTTACAGTCAAAAAATTAAACGTTAAAAAATTATAATTTCTGACCATTTGGAGAAAGTTCGACAGGTCACGGGTCATCGTTTTTCATCAGAAAATTGATTTTTTTGACTGTGTAAAAATTGATTCAAAATGTCATTTGGATTGTGCCTCATGTTGAATAACTACTTTTTACAGCCTCAATGTGACCAAAATTGCCATTTTTACAGACTTTTTCTCCTACTCAGAAGCTTCCATTTTGACCAATTTCAGGCATTAAAATGACTCTAAATACACTTATTTTAGTTCCAAGAGTTCTAATTCACATTCAATATTCATTTACAGTCAAAAAATGAAACATTAAAAAATTATAATTTCTGACCATTTGAAGACAGTTTGACAGGTCACGGGTCATCGTGTTTCATCAGAAAATTGATTTTTTGGACTGTAGAAAAATTTATTCAAAATGTCATTTGGATTGTGTCTCATGTTGACTAACTACTTTTTATATCCTCAATGTGACCAAACTTGCCATTTTTACAGACTTTTTCTCCTACTCAGAAGCTTCTATTTCGACCAATTTCAGGCATTAAAATGACCCTAAACACACTTATTTTAGTTCCAAGAGTTCTAATTCACATTCAATATTCATTTACAGTCAAAAAATTAAACGTTAAAAAATTATAATTTCTGACCATTTGGAGAAAGTTCGACAGGTCACGGGTCATCGTTTTTCATCAGAAAATTGATTTTTTTGACTGTGTAAAAATTGATTCAAAATGTCATTTGGATTGTGCCTCATGTTGAATAACTACTTTTTATATCCTCAATGTGACCAAAATTGCCATTTTTACAGACTTTTTCTCCTACTCAGAAGCTTCTATTTCCACCAATTTCAGGCATTAAAATGACCCTAAACACACTTATTTTAGTTTCAAGTGTTCTAATTCACATTCAATATTCATTTACAGTCAAAAAATTAAACGTAAAAAAATTATAATTTCTGACCATTTGGAGAAAGTTCGACAGGTCACGGGTCATCGTTTTTCATCAGAAAATTGATTTTTTTGACTGTGTAAAAATTGATTCAAAATGTCATTGGGATTGTGCCTCATGTTGAATAACTACTTTTTAAAGCGTCAATGTGACCAAAATTGACATTTTTACAGACTTTTTCACCTACTCAGAAGCTTCTATTTCGACCAATTTCAGGCATTAAAATGACTCTAAACACACTTATTTTAGTTCCAAGAGTTCTAATTCACATTTAATATTCATTTACAGTCAAAAAATTAAAGATTAAAAAATTATAATTTCTGACCATTTGGAGACAGTTCGACAGGTCACGGGTCATCGTTTTTCATCAGAAAATTGATTTTTTGGACTGTAGAAAAATGTATTCAAAATGTCATTTGGATTGTGCCTCATGTTGAATAACTACTTTTTATATCCTCAATGTGACCAAAATTGCCATTTTTACAGACTTTTTCTCCTACTCAGAAGCTTCTATTTCGACCAATTTCAGGCATTAAAATGACCCTAAACACACTTATTTTAGTTCCAAGAGTTCTAATTCACATTCAATATTCATTTACAGTCAAAAAATTAAACGTTAAAAAATTATAATTTCTGACCATTTGGAGAAAGTTCGACAGGTCACGGGTCATCGTTTTTCATCAGAAAATTGATTTTTTTGACTGTGTAAAAATTGATTCAAAATGTCATTTGGATTGTGCCTCATGTTGAATAACTACTTTTTAAAGCCTCAATGTGACCAAAATTGACATTTTTACAGACTTTTTCACCTACTCAGTAGCTTCTATTTCGACCAATTTCAGGCATTAAAATGACCCTAAACACACTTATTATAGTTCCAAGAGTTCTAATTCACATTCAATATTCATTTACAGTCAAAAAATTAAACGTTAAAAAATTATAATTTCTGACCATTTGGAGAAAGTTCGACAGGTCACGGGTCATCGTTTTTCATCAGAAAATTGATTTTTTTGACTGTGTAAAAATTGATTCAAAATGTCATTTGGATTGTGCCTCATGTTGAATAACTACTTTTTACAGCCTCAATGTGACCAAAATTGCCATTTTTACAGACTTTTTCTCCTACTCAGAAGCTTCCATTTTGACCAATTTCAGGCATTAAAATGACTCTAAATACACGTATTTTAGTTCCAAGAGTTCTAATTCACATTCAATATTCATTTACAGTCAAAAAATGAAACATTAAAAAATTATAATTTCTGACCATTTGGAGACAGTTTGACAGGTCACGGGTCATCGTGTCTCATCAGAAAATTGATTTTTTGGACTGTAGAAAAATTTATTCAAAATGTCATTTGGATTGTGTCTCATGTTGACTAACTACTTTTTATATCCTCAATGTGACCAAACTTGCCATTTTTACAGACTTTTTCTCCTACTCAGAAGCTTCTATTTCGACCAATTTCAGGCATTAAAATGACCCTAAACACACTTATTTTAGTTCCAAGTGTTCTAATTCACATTCAATATTCATTTACAGTCAAAAAATTAAACGTTAAAAAATTATAATTTCTGACCATTTGGAGAAAGTTCGACAGGTCACGGGTCATCGTTTTTCATCAGAAAATTGATTTTTTTGACTGTGTAAAAATTGATTCAAAATGTCATTGGGATTGTGCCTCATGTTGAATAACTACTTTTTAAAGCGTCAATGTGACCAAAATTGACATTTTTACAGACTTTTTCACCTACTCAGAAGCTTCTATTTCGACCAATTTCAGGCATTAAAATGACTCTAAACACACTTATTTTAGTTCCAAGAGTTCTAATTCACATTCAATATTCATTTACAGTCAAAAAATTAAAGATTAAAAAATTATAATTTCTGACCATTTGGAGACTGTTCGACAGGTCACGGGTCATCGTTTTTCATCAGAAAATTGATGTTTTGGACTGTAGAAAAATTTATTCAAAATGTCATTTGGATTGTGCCTCATGTTGAATAACTACTTTTTAAAGCCTCAATGTGACCAAAATTGACATTTTTACAGACTTTTTCACCTACTCAGAAGCTTCTATTTCGACAAATTTCAGGCATTAAAATGACTCTAAACACACTTATTTTAGTTCCAAGAGTTCTAATTCACATTCAATATTCATTTACAGTCAAAAAATTAAAGATTAAAAAATTATAATTTCTGACCATTTGGAGACAGTTCGACAGGTCACGGGTCATCGTTTTTCATCAGAAAATTGATTTTTTGGACTGTAGAAAAATGTATTCAAAATGTCATTTGGATTGTGCATCATGTTGAATAACTACTTTTTATATCCTCAATGTGACCAAAATTGCCATTTTTACAGACTTTTTCTTCTACTCAGTAGCTTCTATTTCGACCAATTTCAGGCATTAAAATGACCCTAAACACACTTATTTTAGTTCCAAGAGTTCTAATTCACATTCAATATTAATTTACAGTCAAAAAATTAAACGTTAAAAAATTATAATTTCTGACCATTTGGAGAAAGTTCGACAGGTCACGGGTCATCGTTTTTCATCAGAAAATTGATTTTTTTGACTGTGTAAAAATTGATTCAAAATGTCATTGGGATTGTGCCTCATGTTGAATAACTACTTTTTAAAGCGTCAATGTGACCAAAATTGACATTTTTACAGACTTTTTCACCTACTCAGAAGCTTCTATTTCGACCAATTTCAGGCATTAAAATGACTCTAAACACACTTATTTTAGTTCCAAGAGTTCTAATTCACATTCAATATTCATTTACAGTCAAAAAATTAAAGATTAAAAAATTATAATTTCTGACCATTTGGAGACAGTTCGACAGGTCACGGGTCATCGTTTTTCATCAGAAAATTGATTTTTTTGACTGTGTAAAAATTGATTCAAAATGTCATTTGGATTGTGCCTCATGTTGAATAACTACTTTTTACAGCCTCAATGTGACCAAAATTGCCATTTTTACAGACTTTTTCTCCTACTCAGAAGCTTCTATTTTGACCAATTTCAGGCATTAAAATGACTCTAAACACACTTATTTTAGTTCCAAGAGTTCTAATTCACATTCAATATTCATTTACAGTCAAAAAATTAAACATTAAAAAATTATAATTTCTGACCATTTGGAGACTGTTCGACAGGTCACGGGTCATCGTTTTTCATCAGAAAATTGATGTTTTGGACTGTAGAAAAATTTATTCAAAATGTCATTGAGATTGTGCCTCATGTTGAATAACTACTTTTTAAAGCCTCAATGTGACCAAAATTGACATTTTTAAAGACTTTTTCACCTACTCAGAAGCTTCTATTTCGACCAATTTCAGGCATTAAAATGACTCTAAACACACTTATTTTAGTTCCAAGAGTTCTAATTCACATTCAATATTCATTTACAGTCAAAAAATTAAAGATTAAAAAATTATAATTTCTGACCATTTGGAGACAGTTCGACAGGTCACGGGTCATCGTTTTTCATCAGAAAATTGATTTTTTGGACTGTAGAAAAATGTATTCAAAATGTCATTTGGATTGTGCATCATGTTGAATAACTACTTTTTATATCCTCAATGTGACCAAAATTGCCATTTTTACAGACTTTTTCTCCTACTCAGTAGCTTCTATTTCGACCAATTTCAGGCATTAAAATGACCCTAAACACACTTATTTTAGTTCCAAGAGTTCTAATTCACATTCAATATTCATTTACAGTAAAAAAATTAAACGTTAAAAAATTATAATTTCTGACCATTTGGAGACAGTTCGACAGGTCACGGGTCATCGTTTTTCATCAGAAAATTGATTTTTTGGACTGTAGAAAAATGTATTCAAAATGTCATTTGGATTGTGCATCATGTTGAATAACTACTTTTTATATCCTCAATGTGACCAAAATTGCCATTTTTACAGACTTTTTCTCCTACTCAGTAGCTTCTATTTCGACCAATTTCAGGCATTAAAATGACCCTAAACACACTTATTTTAGTTCCAAGAGTTCTAATTCACATTCAATATTCATTTACAGTCAAAAAATGAAACATTAAAAAATTATAATTTCTGACCATTTGGAGACTGTTCGACAGGTCATGGGTCATCGTTTTTCATCAGAAAATTGATTTTTTGGACTGTAGAAAAATGTATTCAAAATGTCATTTGGATTGTGTCTCATGTTGACTAACTACTTTTTATATCCTCAATGTGACCAAAATTGCCATTTTTACAGACTTTTTCTCCTACTCAGAAGCTTCTATTTCGACCAATTTCAGGCATTAAAATGACCCTAAACACACTTATTTTAGTTCCAAGTGTTCTAATTCACATTCAATATTCATTTACAGTCAAAAAATTAAACGTTAAAAAATTATAATTTCTGACCATTTGGAGAAAGTTCGACAGGTCACGGGTCATCGTTTTTCATCAGAAAATTGATTTTTTTGACTGTGTAAAAATTGATTCAAAATGTCATTTGGATTGTGCCTCATGTTGAATAACTACTTTTTACAGCCTCAATGTGACCAAAATTGCCATTTTTACAGACTTTTTCTCCTACTCAGAAGCTTCTATTTCGACCAATTTCAGGCATTAAAATGACCCTAAACACACTTATTTTAGTTCCAAGAGTTCTAATTCACATTCAATATTCATTTACAGTCAAAAAATTAAAGATTAAAAAATTATAATTTCTGACCATTTGGAGACAGTTCGACAGGTCACGGGTCATCGTTTTTCATCAGAAAATTGATTTTTTGGACTGTAGAAAAATGTATTCAAAATGTCTTTTGGATTGTGCCTCATGTTGAATAACTACTTTTTATATCCTCAATGTGACCAAAATTGCCATTTTTACAGACTTTTTCTCCGACTCAGAAGCTTCTATTTCGACCAATTTCAGGCATTAAAATGACCCTAAACACACTTATTTTAGTTCCAAGAGTTCTAATTCACATTCAATATTCATTTACAGTCAAAAAATTCAACGTTAAAAAATTATATTTTCTGACCATTTGGAGAAAGTTCGACAGGTCACGGGTCATCGTTTTTCATCAGAAAATTGATTTTTTTGACTGTGTAAAAATTGATTCAAAATGTCATTTGGATTGTGCCTCATGTTGAATAACTACTTTTTACAGCCTCAATGTGACCAAAATTGCCATTTTTACAGACTTTTTCTCCTACTCAGAAGCTTCTATTTTGACCAATTTCAGGCATTAAAATGACTCTAAACACACTTATTTTAGTTCCAAGTGTTCTAATTCACATTCAATATTCATTTACAGTCAAAAAATTAAACATTAAAAAATTATAATTTCTGACCATTTGGAGACTGTTCGACAGGTCACGGGTCATCGTTTTTCATCAGAAAATTGATGTTTTGGACTGTAGAAAAATTTATTCAAAATGTCATTGAGATTGTGCCTCATGTTGAATAACTACTTTTTAAAGCCTCAATGTGACCAAAATTGACATTTTTAAAGACTTTTTCACCTACTCAGAAGCTTCTATTTCGACCAATTTCAGGCATTAAACTGACTCTAAACACACTTATTTTAGTTCCAAGAGTTCTAATTCACATTCAATATTCATTTACAGTCAAAAAATTAAAGATTAAAAAATTATAATTTCTGACCATTTGGAGACAGTTCGACAGGTCACGGGTCATCGTTTTTCATCAGAAAATTGATTTTTTGGACTGTAGAAAAATGTATTCAAAATGTCATTTGGATTGTGCCTCATGTTGAATAACTACTTTTTATATCCTCAATGTGACCAAAATTGCCATTTTTACAGACTTTTTCTCCTACTCAGAAGCTTCTATTTCGACCAATTTCAGGCATTAAAATGACTGTAAACACACTTATTTTAGTTCCAAGAGTTCTAATTCACATTTAATATTCATTTACAGTCAAAAAATTAAACGTTAAAAAATTATAATTTCTGACCATTTGGAGAAAGTTCGACAGGTCACGGGTCATCGTTTTTCATCTCAAAATAGATTTTTTTGACTGTGTAAAAATTGATTCAAAATGTCATTTGGATAGTGCCTCATGTTGAATAACTACTTTTTACAGCCTCAATGTGACCAAAATTGCCATTTTTACAGACTTTTTCTCCTACTCAGAAGCTTCTATTTTGACCAATTTCAGGCATTAAAATGACTCTAAACACACCTATTTTAGTTCCAAGAGTTCTAATTCACATTCAATATTCATTTACAGTCAAAAAATTAAACGTTAAAAAAATTATAATTTCTGACCATTTAGAGAAAGTTCGACAGGTCACGGGTCATTGTTTTTCATCAGAAAATTGATTTTTTTGACTGTGTAAAAATTGATTCAAAATGTCATTTGGATTGTGCCGTATGTTGAATAACTACTTTTTACAGCCTCAATGTGACCAAAATTGCCATTTTTACAGACTTTTTCTCCTACTCAGAAGCTTCTACTTCGACCAATTTCAGGCATTAAAATGACCCTAAACACACTTATTTTAGTTCCAAGTGTTCTAATTCACATTCAATATTCATTTACAGTAAAAAAATTAAACGTTAAAAAATTATAATTTCTGACCATTTGGAGAAAGTTCGACAGGTCACGGGTCATCGTTTTTCATCAGAAAATTGATTTTTTTGACTGTAAAAATTGATTCAAAATGTCATTTGGATTGTGCCTCATGTTGAATAACTACTTTTTACAGCCTCAATGTGACCAAAATTGCCATTTTTACAGACGTTTTCTCCTACTCAGAAGCTTCTATTTCGACGAATTTCAGGCATTAAAATGACTCTAAACACACTTATTTTAGTTCCAAGAGTTCTGATTCACATTCAATATTCATTTACAGTCAAAAAATTAAACATTAAAAAATTATAATTTCTGACCATTTGGAGACAGTTCGACAGGTCACGGGTCATCGTTTTTCATCAGAAAATTGATTTTTTGGACTGTAGAAAAATGTATTCAAAATGTCATTTGGATTGTGCCTCATGTTGAATAACTACTTTTTACAGCCTCAATGTGACCAAAATTGCCATTTTTACAGACTTTTCTCCTACTCAGAAGCTTCTATTTCGACCAATTTCAGGCATTAAAATGACCCTAAACACACTTATTTTAGTTCCAAGAGTTCTAATTCACATTCAATATTCATTTACAGTCAAAAAATTAAACGTTAAAAAATTATAATTTCTGACCATTTGGAGAAAGTTCGACAGGTCACGGGTCATCGTTTTTCATCAGAAAATTGATTTTTTTGGACTGTAGAAAAATGTATTCAAAATGTCATTTGGATTGTGCCTCATGTTGAATAACTACTTATTATATCCTCAATGTGACCAAAATTGCCATTTTTACAGACTTTTTCTCCTACTCAGAAGCTTCTATTTCGGACCAATTTCAGGCATTAAAATGACTCTAAACACACTTATTTTAGTTCCAAGAGTTCTAATTCACATTCAAGATTCATTTACAGTCAAAAAATTAAACGTTAAAATTATAATTTCTGACCATTTGGAGAAAGTTCGATAGGTCACGGGTCATCGTTTTTCATTAGAAAATTGATTTTTTTGACTGTGTAAAAATTGATTCAAAATGTCATGTGGATTGTGCCTCATGTTGAATAACTACTTTTTACAGCCTCAATGTGACCAAAATTGCCATTTTTACAGACTTTTTCTCCTACTCAGAAGCTTCTATTTCAACCAATTTCAGGCATTAAAATGACTCTAAACACACTTATTTTAGTTCCAAGAGTTCTAATTCACATTCAATATTCATTTACAGTCAAAAAATTAAACATTAAAAAATTATAATTTCTGACCATTTGGAGACTGTTCGACAGGTCACGGGTCATCGTTTTTCATCAGAAAATTGATTTTTTGGACTGTAGAAAAATTTATTCAAAATGTCATTTGGATTGTGCCTCATGTTGAATAACTAATTTTTATAGCCTCAATGTGACCAAAATTGCCATTTTTACAGACTTTTTCTCCTACTCAGAAGCTTCTATTTCGACCAATTTCAGGCATTAAAATGACTCTAAACACACTTATTTTAGTTCCAAGAGTTCTAATTCACATTCAATATTCATTTACAGTCAAAAAATTAAACATTAAAAAATTATCATTTCTGACCATTTGGAGAAAGTTCGACAGGTCACGGGTCATCGTTTTTCATCAGAAAATTGATTTTTTTGACTGTAGAAAAATTGATTCAAAATGTCATTTGGATTGTGCCTCATGTTGAATAACTACTTTTTACAGCCCTCAATGTGACCAAAATTGCCATTTTTACAGACTTTTTCTCCTACTCAGAAGCTTCTATTTCGACCAATTTCAGGCATTAAAATGACTCTAAACACACTTATTTTAGTTCCAAGAGTTCTAATTCACATTCAATATTCATTTACAGTCAAAAAATTAAACATTAAAAAATTATAATTTCTGACCATTTGGAGAAAGTTCGACAGGTCACGGGTCATCGTTTTTCATCAGAAAATTGATTTTTTTGACTGTGTAAAAATTGATTCAAAATGTCATTGGGATTGTGCCTCATGTTGAATAACTACTTTTTAAAGCGTCAATGTGACCAAAATTGACATTTTTACAGACTTTTTCACCTACTCAGAAGCTTCTATTTCGACCAATTTCAGGCATTAAAATGACTCTAAACACACTTATTTTAGTTCCAAGAGTTCTAATTCACATTCAATATTCATTTACAGTCAAAAAATTAAAGATTAAAAAATTATAATTTCTGACCATTTGGAGACTGTTCGACAGGTCACGGGTCATCGTTTTTCATTAGAAAATTTATTTTTTGGACTGTAGAAAAATTTATTCAAAATGTCATTTGGATTGTGCCTCATGTTGAATAACTAATTTTTATAGCCTCAATGTGACCAAAATTGCCATTTTAGAGACTTTTTCTCCTTCTCAGAAGCTTCTATTTCGACCAATTTCAGGCATTAAAATGACTCTAAACACACTTATTTTAGTTCCAAGAGTTCTAATTCACATTCAATATTCATTTACAGTCAAAAAATTAAAGATTAAAAAATTATAATTTCTGACCATTTGGAGACAGTTCGACAGGTCACGGGTCATCGTTTTTCATCAGAAAATTGATTTTTTGGACTGTAGAAAAATGTATTCAAAATGTCATTTGGATTGTGCCTCATGTTGAATAACTACTTTTTATATCCTCAATGTGACCAAAATTGCCATTTTTACAGACTTTTTCTCCTACTCAGAAGCTTCTATTTCGACCAATTTCAGGCGTTAAAATGACTCTAAACACACTTATTTTAGTTCCAAGAGTTCTAATTCACATTCAATATTCATTTACAGTCAAAAAGTTAAACGTTAATAAATTATAATTTCTGACCATTTGGAGAAAGTTCGACAGGTCACGGGTCATTGTTTTTCATCAGAAAATTGATTTTTTTGACTGTGTAAAAATTGATTCAAAATGTCATTTGGATTGTGCCGTATGTTGAATAACTACTTTTTACAGCCTCAATGTGACCAAAATTGCCATTTTTACAGACTTTTTCTCCTACTCAGAAGCTTCTATTTCGACCAATTTCAGGCATTAAAATGACCCTAAACACACTTATTTTAGTTCCAAGTGTTCTAATTCACATTCAATATTCATTTACAGTAAAAAAATTAAACGTTAAAAAATTATAATTTCTGACCATTTGGAGAAAGTTCGACAGGTCACGGGTCATCGTTTTTCATCAGAAAATTGATTTTTTGGACTGTAGAAAAATGTATTCAAAATGTCATTTGGATTGTGCCTCATGTTGAATAACTACTTTTTACAGCCTCAATGTGACCAAAATTGCCATTTTTACAGACTTTTTCTCCTACTCAAAAGCTTCTATTTCGACCAATTTCAGGCATTAAAATGACCCTAAACACACTTATTTTAGTTCCAAGAGTTCTAATTCACATTCAATATTCATTTACAGTCAAAAAATTAAACGTTAAAAAATTATAATTTCTGACCATTTGGAGAAAGTTCGACAGGTCACGGGTCATCGTTTTTCATCAGAAAATTGATTTTTTGGACTGTAGAAAAATGTATTCAAAATGTCATTTGGATTGTGCCTCATGTTGAATAACTACTTTTTACAGCCTCAATGTGACCAAAATTGCCATTTTTACAGACTTTTTCTCCTACTCAGAAGCTTCTATTTCGACCAATTTCAGGCATTAAAATGACCCTAAACACACTTATTTTAGTTCCAAGAGTTCTAATTCACATTCAATATTCATTTACAGTCAAAAAATTAAACATTAAAAAATTATAATTTCTGACAATTTGGAGACTGTTCGACAGGTCACGGGTCATCGTTTTTCATCAGAAAATTGATTTTTTGGACTGTAGAAAAATTTATTCAAAATGTCATTTGGATTGTGCCTCATGTTGAATAACTAATTTTTATAGCCTCAATGTGACCAAAATTGCTATTTTTATAGACTTTTTCTCCTACTCAGAAGCTTCTATTTCGACCAATTTCAGGCATTAAAATGACTCTAAACACACTTATTTTAGTTCCAAGAGTTCTGATTCACATTCAATATTCATTTACAGTCAAAAAATTAAACGTTAAAAAATTATAATTTCTGACCATTTGGAGAAAGTTCGACAGGTCACGGGTCATCGTTTTTCATCAGAAAATTGATTTTTTTGACTGTGTAAAAATTGATTCAAAATGTCATTGGGATTGTGCCTCATGTTGAATAACTACTTTTTAAAGCGTCAATGTGACCAAAATTGACATTTTTACAGACTTTTTCACCTACTCAGAAGCTTCTATTTCGACCAATTTCAGGCATTAAAATGACTCTAAACACACTTATTTTAGTTCCAAGAGTTCTAATTCACATTCAATATTCATTTACAGTCAAAAAATTAAAGATTAAAAAATTATAATTTCTGACCATTTGGAGACTGTTCGACAGGTCACGGGTCATCGTTTTTCATCAGAAAATTGATTTTTTGGACTGTAGAAAAATTTATTCAAAATGTCATTTGGATTGTGCCTCATGTTGAATAACTAATTTTTATAGCCTCAATGTGACCAAAATTGCCATTTTAAAGACTTTTTCACCTACTCAGAAGCTTCTATTTCAACCAATTTCAGGCATTAAAATGACTCTAAACACACTTATTTTAGTTCCAAGAGTTCTAATTCACATTCAATATTAATTTACAGTCAAAAAATTAAAGATTAAAAAATTATAATTTCTGACCATTTGGAGACAGTTCGACAGGTCACGGGTCATCGTTTTTCATCAGAAAATTGATTTTTTGGACTGTAGAAAAATGTATTCAAAATGTCATTTGGATTGTGCCTCATGTTGAATAACTACTTTTTACAGCCTCAATGTGACCAAAATTGCCATTTTTACAGACTTTTTCTCCTACTCAGAAGCTTCTATTTCGACCAATTTCAGGCATTAAAATGACCCTAAACACACTTATTTTAGTTCCAAGAGTTCTAATTCACATTCAATATTCATTTACAGTCAAAAAATTAAACGTTAACAAATTATAATTTCTGACCATTTGGAGAAAGTTCGACAGGTCACGGGTCATCGTTTTTCATCAGAAAATTTATTTTTTGGACTGTAGAAAAATGTATTCAAAATGTCATTTGGATTGTGCCTCATGTTGAATAACTACTTTTTACAGCCTCAATGTGACCAAAATTGCCATTTTTACAGACTTTTTCTCCTACTCAGAAGCTTCTATTTCGACCAATTTCAGGCATTAAAATGACCCTAAACACACTTATTTTAGTTCCAAGAGTTCTAATTCACATTCAATATTCATTTACAGTCAAAAAAATAAACGTTAAAAAATTATAATTTCTGACCATTTGGAGAAAGTTCGACAGGTCACGGGTCATCGTTTTTCATCAGAAAATTGATTTTTTTGGACTGTAGAAAAATGTATTCAAAATGTCATTTGGATTGTGCTTCATGTTGAATAACTACTTATTATATCCTCAATGTGACCAAAATTGCCATTTTTACAGACTTTTTCTCCTACTCAGAAGCTTCTATTTCGGACCAATTTCAGGCATTAAAATGACTCTAAACACACTTATTTTAGTTCCAAGAGTTCTAATTCACATTCAATATTCATTTACAGTCAAAAAATTAAACGTTAAAATTATAATTTCTGACCATTTGGAGACTGTTCGACAGGTCACGGGTCATCGTTTTTCATCAGAAAATTGATTTTTTGGACTGTAGAAAAATGTATTCAAAATGTCATTTGGATTGTGCCTCATGTTGAATAACTAATTTTTATAGCCTCAATGTGACCAAAATTGCCATTTTAGAGACTTTTTCTCCTACTCAGAAGCTTCTATTTCGACCAATTTCATGCATTAAAATGATTCTAAACACACTTATTTTAGTTCCATGAGTTCTAATTCACATTCAATATTCATTTACAGTCAAAAAATTAAAGATTAAAAAATTATAATTTCTGACCATTTGGAGACAGTTCGACAGGTCACGGGTCATCGTTTTTCATCAGAAAATTGATTTTTTGGACTGTAGAAAAATGTATTCAAAATGTCATTTGGATTGTGCCTCATGTTGAATAACTACTTTTTATATCCTCAATGTGACCAAAATTGCAATTTTTACAGACTTTTTCTCCTACTCAGAAGCTTCTATTTCGACCAATTTCAGGCATTAAAATGACCATAAACACACTTATTTTAGTTCCAAGAGTTCTAATCACATTCAATATTCATTTACAGTCAAAAAATTAAACATTGAAAAATTATAATTTCTGACCATTTGGAGAAAGTTCGACAGGTCACGGGTCATCGTTTTTCATCATAAAATTGTTTTTTTTGACTGTAGATAAATTGATTCAAAATGTCATTTGGATTGTGCCTCATGTTGAATAACTACTTTTTATAGCCTCAATGTGACCAAAATTACCATTTTTACAGACTTTTTCTCCTACTCAGAAGCTTCTATTTCGACCAATTTCAGGCATTAAAATGACTCTAAACACACTTATTTTAGTTCCAAGAGTTCTAATTCACATTCAATATTCATTTACAGTCAAAAAATTAAACATTAAAAAATTATCATTTCTGACCATTTGGAGAAAGTTCGACAGGTCACGGGTCATCGTTTTTCATCATAAAATTGTTTTTTTTGACTGTAGAAAAATTGATTCAAAATGTCATTTGGATTGTGCCTCATGTTGAATAACTACTTTTTACAGCCTCAATGTGACCAAAATTGCCATTTTTACAGACTTTTTCTCCTACTCAGAAGCTTCTATTTCGACCAATTTCAGGCATTAAAATGACTCTAAACACACTTATTTTAGTTCCAAGAGTTCTAATTCACATTCTATATTCATTTACAGTCAAAAAATTAAACATTAAAAAATTATAATTTCTGACAATTTGGAGACTGTTCGACAGGTCACGGGTCATCGTTTTTCATCAGAAAATTGATTTTTTGGACTGTAGAAAAATTTATTCAAAATGTCATTTGGATTGTGCCTCATGTTGAATAACTAATTTTTATAGCCTCAATGTGACCAAAATTGCTATTTTTATAGACTTTTTCTCCTACTCAGAAGCTTCTATTTCGACCAATTTTAGGCATTAAAATGACTCTAAACACACTTATTTTAGTTCCAAGAGTTCTAATTCACATTCAATATTCATTTACAGTCAAAAAATTAAACATTAAAAAATTATAATTTCTGACCATTTGGAGACAGTTCGACAGGTCACGGGTCATCGTTTTTCATCAGAAAATTGATTTTTTGGACTGTGTAAAAATTGATTCAAAATGTCATTTGGATTGTGCCTCATGTTGAATAACTACTTTTTACAGCCTCAATATGACCAAAATTGCCATTTTTACAGACTTTTTCTCCTACTCGGAAGCTTCTATTTCGACAAATTTCAGGCATTAAAATGACTCTAAACACACTTATTTTAGTTCCAAGAGTTCTGATTCACATTCAATATTCATTTACAGTCAAAAAATTAAACGTTAAAAAATTATAATTTCTGACCATTTGGAGAAAGTTCGACAGGTCAAGGGTCATCGTTTTTCATCAGAAAATTGATTTTTTTGACTGTGTAAAAATTGATTCAAAATGTCATTGGGATTGTGCCTCATGTTGAATAACTACTTTTTAAAGCGTCAATGTGACCAAAATTGCCATTTTAGAGACTTTTTCTCCTACTCAGAAGCTTCTATTTCGACCAATTTCAGGCATTAAAATGATTCTAAACACACTTATTTTAGTTCCAAGAGTTCTAATTCACATTCAATATTCATTTACAGTCAAAAAATTAAAGATTAAAAAATTATAATTTCTGACCATTTGGAGACAGTTCGACAGGTCACGGGTCATCGTTTTTCATCAGAAAATTGATTTTTTGGACTGTAGAAAAATGTATTCAAAATGTCATTTGGATTGTGCCTCATGTTGAATAACTACTTTTTATATCCTCAATGTGACCAAAATTGCAATTTTTACAGACTTTTTCTCCTACTCAGAAGCTTCTATTTCGACCAATTTCAGGCATTAAAATGACTCTAAACACACTTATTTTAGTTCCAAGAGTTCTAATTCACATTCTATATTCATTTACAGTCAAAAAATTAAACATTAAAAAATTATAATTTCTGACAATTTGGAGACTGTTCGACAGGTCACGGGTCATCGTTTTTCATCAGAAAATTGATTTTTTTGACTGTAGAAAAATTGATTCAAAATGTCATTTGGATTGTGCCTCATGTTGAATAACTACTTTTTACAGCCTCAATGTGACCAAAATTGCCATTTTTACAGACTTTTTCTCCTACTCAGAAGCTTCTATTTCGACCAATTTCAGGCATTAAAATGACTCTAAACACACTTATTTTAGTTCCAAGAGTTCTAATTCACATTCAATATTCATTTACAGTCAAAAAATTAAACATTAAAAAATTATAATTTCTGACAATTTGGAGACTGTTCGACAGGTCACGGGTCATCGTTTTTCATCAGAAAATTGATTTTTTGGACTGTAGAAAAATTTATTCAAAATGTCATTTGGATTGTGCCTCATGTAGAATAACTAATTTTTATAGCCTCAATGTGACCAAAATTGCTATTTTTATAGACTTTTTCTCCTACTCAGAAGCTTCTATTTCGACCAATTTCAGGCATTAAAATGACTCTAAACACACTTATTTTAGTTCCAAGAGTTCTAATTCACATTCAATATTCATTTACAGTCAAAAAATTAAACATTAAAAAATTATAATTTCTGACCATTTGGAGACAGTTTGACAGGTCACGGGTCATCGTTTTTCATCAGAAAATTGATTTTTTGGACTGTGTAAAAATTGATTCAAAATGTCATTTGGATTGTGCCTCATGTTGAATAACTACTTTTTACAGCCTCAATATGACCAAAATTGCCATTTTTACAGACTTTTTCTCCTACTCGGAAGCTTCTATTTCGACAAATTTCAGGCATTAAAATGACTCTAAACACACTTATTTTAGTTCCAAGAGTTCTGATTCACATTCAATATTCATTTACAGTCAAAAAATTAAACGTTAAAAAATTATAATTTCTGACCATTTGGAGAAAGTTCGACAGGTCACGGGTCATCGTTTTTCATCAGAAAATTGATTTTTTTGACTGTGTAAAAATTGATTCAAAATGTCATTGGGATTGTGCCTCATGTTGAATAACTACTTTTTAAAGCGTCAATGTGACCAAAATTGACATTTTTACAGACTTTTTCACCTACTCAGAAGCTTCTATTTCGACCAATTTCAGGCATTAAAATGACTCTAAACACACTTATTTTAGTTCCAAGAGTTCTAATTCACATTCAATATTCATTTACAGTCAAAAAATTAAAGATTAAAAAATTATAATTTCTGACCATTTGGAGACTGTTCGACAGGTCACGGGTCATCGTTTTTCATCAGAAAATTGATTTTTTGGACTGTAGAAAAATTTATTCAAAATGTCATTTGGATTGTGCCTCATGTTGAATAACTAATTTTCATAGCCTCAATGTGACCAAAATGGCCATTTTAAAGACTTTTTCACCTACTCAGAAGCTTCTATTTCGACCAATTTCAGGCATTAAAATGACTCTAAACACACTTATTTTAGTTCCAAGAGTTCTAATTCACATTCAATATTCATTTACAGTCAAAAAATTAAAGATTAAAAAATTATAATTTCTGACCATTTGGAGACAGTTCGACAGGTCACGGGTCATCGTTTTTCATCAGAAAATTGATTTTTTGGACTGTAGAAAAATGTATTCAAAATGTCATTTGGATTGTGCCTCATGTTGAATAACTACTTTTTATATCCTCAATGTGACCAAAATTGCCATTTTTACAGACTTTTTCTCCTACTCAGAAGCTTCTATTTCGACCAATTTCAGGCGTTAAAATGACTCTAAACACACTTATTTTAGTTCCAAGAGTTCTAATTCACATTCAATATTCATTTACAGTCAAAAAATTAAACGTTAATAAATTATAATTTCTGACCATTTCGAGAAAGTTCGACAGGTCACGGGTCATTGTTTTTCATCAGAAAATTGATTTTTTTGACTGTGTAAAAATTGATTCAAAATGTCATTTGGATTGTGCCGTATGTTGAATAACTACTTTTTACAGCCTCAATGTGACCAAAATTGCCATTTTTACAGACTTTTTCTCCTACTCAGAAGCTTCTATTTCGACCAATTTCAGGCATTAAAATGACCCTAAACACACTTATTTTAGTTCCAAGTGTTCTAATTCACATTCAATATTCATTTACAGTAAAAAAATTAAACGTTAAAAAATTATAATTTCTGACCATTTGGAGAAAGTTCGACAGGTCACGGGTCATCGTTTTTCATCAGAAAATTGATTTTTTTGACTGTAAAAATTGATTCAAAATGTCATTTGGATTGTGCCTCATGTTGAATAACTACTTTTTACAGCCTCAATGTGACCAAAATTGCCATTTTTACAGACTTTTTCTCCTACTCAGAAGCTTCTATTTCGACGAATTTCAGGCATTAAAATGACTCTAAACACACTTATTTTAGTTCCAAGAGTTCTGATTCACATTCAATATTCATTTACAGTCAAAAAATTAAACATTAAAAAATTATAATTTCTGACCATTTGGAGACAGTTCGACAGGTCACGGGTCATCGTTTTTCATCAGAAAATTGATTTTTTGGACTGTAGAAAAATGTATTCAAAATGTCATTTGGATTGTGCCTCATGTTGAATAACTACTTTTTACAGCCTCAATGTGACCAAAATTGCCATTTTTACAGACTTTTTCTCCTACTCAGAAGCTTCTATTTCGACCAATTTCAGGCATTAAAATGACCCTAAACACACTTATTTTAGTTCCAAGAGTTCTAATTCACATTCAATATTCATTTACAGTCAAAAAATTAAACGTTAAAAAATTATAATTTCTGACCATTTGGAGAAAGTTCGACAGGTCACGGGTCATCGTTTTTCATCAGAAAATTGATTTTTTGGACTGTAGAAATATGTATTCAAAATGTCATTTGGATTGTGCCTCATGTTGAATAACTACTTTTTACAGCCTCAATGTGACCAAAATTGCCATTTTTACAGACTTTTTCTCCTACTCAGAAGCTTCTATTTCGACCAATTTCAGGCATTAAAATGACCCTAAACACACTTATTTTAGTTCCAAGAGTTCTAATTCACATTCAATATTCATTTACAGTCAAAAAATTAAACGTTAACAAATTATAATTTCTGACCATTTGGAGAAAGTTCGACAGGTCACGGGTCATCGTTTTTCATCAGAAAATTTATTTTTTGGACTGTAGAAAAAATATATTCAAAATGTCATTTGGATTGTACCTCATGTTGAATAACTACTTTTTACAGCCTCAATGTGACCAAAATTGCCATTTTTACAGACTTTTTCTCCTACTCAGAAGCTTCTATTTCGACCAATTTCAGGCATTAAAATGACCCTAAACACACTTATTTTAGTTCCAAGAGTTCTAATTCACATTCAATATTCATTTACAGTCAAAAAAATAAACGTTAAAAAATTATAATTTCTGACCATTTGGAGAAAGTTCGACAGGTCACGGGTCATCGTTTTTCATCAGAAAATTGATTTTTTTGGACTGTAGAAAAATGTATTCAAAATGTCATTTGGATTGTGCTTCATGTTGAATAACTACTTATTATATCCTCAATGTGACCAAAATTGCCATTTTTACAGACTTTTTCTCCTACTCAGAAGCTTCTATTTCGGACCAATTTCAGGCATTAAAATGACTCTAAACACACTTATTTTAGTTCCAAGAGTTCTAATTCACATTCAATATTCATTTACAGTCAAAAAATTAAACGTTAAAATTATAATTTCTGACCATTTGGAGACTGTTCGACAGGTCACGGGTCATCGTTTTTCATCAGAAAATTGATTTTTGGACTGTAGAAAAATGTATTCAAAATGTCATTTCGATTGTGCCTCATGTTGAATAACTAATTTTTATAGCCTCAATGTGACCAAAATTGCCATTTTAGAGACTTTTTCTCCTACTCAGAAGCTTCTATTTCGACCAATTTCAGGCATTAAAATGACCCTAAACACACTTATTTTAGTTCCAAGTGTTCTAATTCACATTCAATATTCATTTACAGTAAAAA
Source organism: Triturus cristatus (assembly GCF_964204655.1). Lineage (NCBI taxonomy): Eukaryota > Metazoa > Chordata > Amphibia > Caudata > Salamandridae > Triturus > Triturus cristatus. Next base: position 467,872,366 of record NC_140592.1, read on the forward strand.
AATTAAACGTTAAAAAATTATAATTTCTGACCATTTGGAGAAAGTTCGACAGGTCACGGGTCATCGTTTTTCATCAGAAAATTGATTTTTTTGACTGTAAAAATTGATTCAAAATGTCATTTGGATTGTGCCTCATGTTGAATAACTACTTTTTACAGCCTCAATGTGACCAAAATTGCCATTTTTACAGACTTTTTCTCCTACTCAGAAGCTTCTATTTCGACGAATTTCAGGCATTAAAATGACTCTAAACACACTTATTTTAGTTCCAAGAGTTCTGATTCACATTCAATATTCATTTACAGTCAAAAAATTAAACATTAAAAAATTATAATTTCTGACCATTTGGAGACAGTTCGACAGGTCACGGGTCATCGTTTTTCATCAGAAAATTGATTTTTTGGACTGTAGAAAAATGTATTCAAAATGTCATTTGGATTGTGCCTCATGTTGAATAACTACTTTTTACAGCCTCAATGTGACCAAAATTGCCATTTTTACAGACTTTTTCTCCTACTCAGAAGCTTCTATTTCGACCAATTTCAGGCATTAAAATGACCCTAAACACACTTATTTTAGTTCCAAGAGTTCTAATTCACATTCAATATTCATTTACAGTCAAAAAATTAAACGTTAAAAAATTATAATTTCTGACCATTTGGAGAAAGTTCGACAGGTCACGGGTCATCGTTTTTCATCAGAAAATTGATTTTTTGGACTGTAGAAATATGTATTCAAAATGTCATTTGGATTGTGCCTCATGTTGAATAACTACTTTTTACAGCCTCAATGTGACCAAAATTGCCATTTTTACAGACTTTTTCTCCTACTCAGAAGCTTCTATTTCGACCAATTTCAGGCATTAAAATGACCCTAAACACACTTATTTTAGTTCCAAGAGTTCTAATTCACATTCAATATTCATTTACAGTCAAAAAATTAAACGTTAACAAATTATAATTTCTGACCATTTGGAGAAAGTTCGACAGGTCACGGGTCATCGTTTTTCATCAGAAAATTTATTTTTTGGACTGTAGAAAAAATATATTCAAAATGTCATTTGGATTGTACCTCATGTTGAATAACTACTTTTTACAGCCTCAATGTGACCAAAATTGCCATTTTTACAGACTTTTTCTCCTACTCAGAAGCTTCTATTTTGACCAATTTCAGGCATTAAAATGACTCTAAACACACTTATTTTAGTTCCAAGAGTTCTAATTCACATTCAATATTCATTTACAGTCAAAAAATTAAACGTTAAAAAAATTATAATTTCTGACCATTTAGAGAAAGTTCGACAGGTCACGGGTCATCGTTTTTCATCAGAAAATTGATTTTTTGGACTGTAGAAAAATGTATTCAAAATGTCATTTGGATTGTGCCTCATGTTGAATAACTACTTTTTATATCCTCAATGTGACCAAAATTGCCATTTTTACAGACTTTTTCTCCTACTCAGAAGCTTCTATTTCAACCAATTTCAGGCATTAAAATGACTCTAAACACACTTATTTTAGTTCCAAGAGTTCTAATTCACATTCAATATTCATTTACAGTCAAAAAATTAAACATTAAAAAATTATAATTTCTGACCATTTGGAGACTGTTCGACAGGTCACGGGTCATCCTTTTTCATCAGAAAATTGATTTTTTGGACTGTAGAAAAATTTATTCAAAATGTCATTTGGATTGTGCCTCATGTTGAATAACTAATTTTTATAGCCTCAATGTGACCAAAATTGCCATTTTAGAGACTTTTTCTCCTACTCAGAAGCTTCTATTTCGACCAATTTCATGCATTAAAATGATTCTAAACACACTTATTTTAGTTCCAAGAGTTCTAATTCACATTCAATATTCATTTACAGTCAAAAAATTAAACGTTAAAAAATTATAATTTCTGACCATTTGGAGAAAGTTCGACAGGTCACGGGTCATCGTTTTTCATCAGAAAATTGATTTTTTGGACTGTAGAAAAATGTATTCAAAATGTAATTTGGATTGTGCCTCATGTTGAATAACTACTTTTTACAGCCTCAATGTGACCAAAATTGCCATTTTTACAGACTTTTTCTCCTACTCAGAAGCTTCTATTTCGACCAATTTCAGGCATTAAAATGACCCTAAACACACTTATTTTAGTTCCAAGAGTTCTAATTCACATTCAATATTCATTTACAGTCAAAAAATTAAACGTTAAAAAATTATAATTTCTGACCATTTGGAGAAAGTTCGACAGGTCACGGGTCATCGTTTTTCATCAGAAAATTGATTTTTTTGGACTGTAGAAAAATGTATTCAAAATGTCATTTGGATTGTGCCTCATGTTGAATAACTACTTATTATATCCTCAATGTGACCAAAATTGCCATTTTTACAGACTTTTTCTCCTACTCAGAAGCTTCTATTTCGGACCAATTTCAGGCATTAAAATGACTCTAAACACACTTATTTTAGTTCCAAGAGTTCTAATTCACATTCAATATTCATTTACAGTCAAAAAATTAAACATTGAAAAATTATAATTTCTGACCATTTGGAGAAAGTTCGACAGGTCACGGGTCATCGTTTTTCATCATAAAATTGTTTTTTTTGACTGTAGATAAATTGATTCAAAATGTCATTTGGATTGTGCCTCATGTTGAATAACTACTTTTTATAGCCTCAATGTGACCAAAATTACCATTTTTACAGACTTTTTCTCCTACTCAGAAGCTTCTATTTCGACCAATTTCAGGCATTAAAATGACTCTAAACACACTTATTTTAGTTCCAAGAGTTCTAATTCACATTCAATATTCATTTACAGTCAAAAAATTAACCATTAAAAAATTATCATTTCTGACCATTTGGAGAAAGTTCGACAGGTCACGGGTCATCGTTTTTCATCAGAAAATTGATTTTTTTGACTGTAGAAAAATTGATTCAAAATATCATTTGGATTGTGCCTCATGTTGAATAACTACTTTTTACAGCCTCAATGTGACCAAAATTGCCATTTTTACAGACTTTTTCTCCTACTCAGAAGCTTCTATTTCGACCAATTTCAGGCATTAAAATGACTCTAAACACACTTATTTTAGTTCCAAGAGTTCTAATTCACATTCAATATTCATTTACAGTCAAAAAATTAAACATTAAAAAATTATAATTTCTGACAATTTGGAGACTGTTCGACAGGTCACGGGTCATCGTTTTTCATCAGAAAATTGATTTTTTGGACTGTAGAAAAATTTATTCAAAATGTCATTTGGATTGTGCCTCATGTTGAATAACTAATTTTTATAGCCTCAATGTGACCAAAATTGCTATTTTTATAGACTTTTTCTCCTACTCAGAAGCATCTATTTCGACCAATTTCAGGCATTAAAATGACTCTAAACACACTTATTTTAGTTCCAAGAGTTCTAATTCACATTCAATATTCATTTACAGTCAAAAAATTAAACATTAAAAAATTATAATTTCTGACCATTTGGAGACAGTTTGACAGGTCACGGGTCATCGTTTTTCATCAGAAAATTGATTTTTTGGACTGTGTAAAAATTGATTCAAAATGTCATTTGGATTGTGCCTCATGTTGAATAACTACTTTTTACAGCCTCAATATGACCAAAATTGCCATTTTTACAGACTTTTTCTCCTACTCGGAAGCTTCTATTTCGACAAATTTCAGGCATTAAAATGACTCTAAACACACTTATTTTAGTTCCAAGAGTTCTGATTCACATTCAATATTCATTTACAGTCAAAAAATTAAACGTTAAAAAATTATAATTTCTGACCATTTGGAGAAAGTTCGACAGGTCACGGGTCATCGTTTTTCATCAGAAAATTGATTTTTTTGACTGTGTAAAAATTGATTCAAAATGTCATTGGGATTGTGCCTCATGTTGAATAACTACTTTTTAAAGCGTCAATGTGACCAAAATTGACATTTTTACAGACTTTTTCACCTACTCAGAAGCTTCTATTTCGACCAATTTCAGGCATTAAAATGACTCTAAACACACTTATTTTAGTTCCAAGAGTTCTAATTCACATTCAATATTCATTTACAGTCAAAAAATTAAAGATAAAAAAATTATAATTTCTGACCATTTGGAGACTGTTCGACAGGTCACGGGTCATCGTTTTTCATCAGAAAATTGATTTTTAGGACTGTAGAAAAATTTATTCAAAATGTCATTTGGATTGTGCCTCATGTTGAATAACTAATTTTTATAGCCTCAATGTGACCAAAATTGCCATTTTAGAGACTTTTTCTCCTTCTCAGAAGCTTCTATTTCGACCAATTTCAGGCATTAAAATGATTCTAAACACACTTATTTTAGTTCCAAGAGTTCTAATTCACATTCAATATTCATTTACAGTCAAAAAATTAAAGATTAAAAAATTATAATTTCTGACCATTTGGAGACAGTTCGACAGGTCACGGGTCATCGTTTTTCATCAGAAAATTGATTTTTTGGACTGTAGAAATTTTTTTTCAAAATGTCATTGAGATTGTGCCTCATGTTGAATAACTACTTTTTAAAGCCTCAATGTGACCAAAATTGACATTTTAAAGACTTTTTCACCTACTCAGAAGCTTCTATTTCGACCAATTTCAGGCATTAAAATGACTCTAAACACACTTATTTTAGTTCCAAGAGTTCTAATTCACATTCAATATTCATTTACAGTCAAAAAATTAAAGATTAAAAAATTATAATTTCTGACCATTTGGAGACAGTTCGACAGGTCACGGGTCATCGTTTTTCATCAGAAAATTGATTTTTTGGACTGTAGAAAAATGTATTCAAAATGTCATTTGGATTGTGCCTCATGTTGAATAACTACTTTTTATATCCTCAATGTGACCAAAATTGCCATTTTTACAGACTTTTTCTCCTACTCAGAAGCTTCTATTTCGACCAATTTCAGGCGTTAAAATGACTCTAAACACACTTATTTTAGTTCCAAGAGTTCTAATTCACATTCAATATTCATTTACAGTCAAAAAATTAAACGTTAATAAATTATAATTTCTGACCATTTGGAGAAAGTTCGACAGGTCACGGGTCATTGTTTTTCATCAGAAAATTGATGTTTTTGACTGTGTAAAAATTGATTCAAAATGTCATTTGGATTGTGCCGTATGTTGAATAACTACTTTTTACAGCCTCAATGTGACCAAAATTGCCATTTTTACAGACTTTTTCTCCTACTCAGAAGCTTCTATTTCGACCAATTTCAGGCATTAAAATGACCCTAAACACACTTATTTTAGTTCCAAGTGTTCTAATTCACATTCAATATTCATTTACAGTAAAGAAATTAAACGTTAAAAAATTATAATTTCTGACCATTTGGAGAAAGTTCGACAGGTCACGGGTCATTGTTTTTCATCAGAAAATTGATTTTTTTGACTGTAAAAATTGATTCAAAATGTCATTTGGATTGTGCCTCATGTTGAATAACTACTTTTTACAGCCTCAATGTGACCAAAATTGCCATTTTTACAGACTTTTTCTCCTACTCAGAAGCTTCTATTTCGACGAATTCCAGGCATTAAAATGACTCTAAACACACTTATTTTAGTTCCAAGAGTTCTGATTCACATTCAATATTCATTTACAGTCAAAAAATTAAACATTAAAAAATTATAATTTCTGACAATTTGGAGACTGTTCGACAGGTCACGGGTCATCGTTTTTCATCAGAAAATTGATTTTTTGGACTGTAGAAAAATTTATTCAAAATGTAATTTGGATTGTGCCTCATGTTGAATAACTAATTTTTATAGCCTCAATGTGACCAAAATTGCCATTTTAGAGACTTTTTCTCCTACTCAGAAGCTTCTATTTCGATCAATTTCATGCATTAAAATGATTCTAAACACACTTATTTTAGTTCCATGAGTTCTAATTCACATTCAATATTCATTACAGTCAAAAAATTAAAGATTAAAAAATTATAATTTCTGACCATTTGGAGACAGTTCGACAGGTCACGGGTCATCGTTTTTCATCAGAAAATTGATTTTTTGGACTGTAGAAAAATGTATTCAAAATGTCATTTGGATTGTGCCTCATGTTGAATAACTACTTTTTACAGCCTCAATGTGACCAAAATTGCCATTTTTACAGACTTTTTCTCCTACTCAGAAGCTTCTATTTCGACCAATTTCAGGCATTAAAATGACCCTAAACACACTTATTTTAGTTCCAAGAGTTCTAATTCACATTCAATATTCATTTACAGTCAAAAAATTAAACGTTAAAAAATTATAATTTCTGACCATTTGGAGAAAGTTCGACGGGTCACGGGTCATCGTTTTTCATCAGAAAATTGATTTTTTGGACTGTAGAAAAATGTATTCAAAATGTCATTTGGATTGTGCCTCATGTTGAATAACTACTTATTATATCCTCAATGTGACCAAAATTGCCATTTTTACAGACTTTTTCTCCTACTCAGAAGCTTCTATTTCGGACCAATTTCAGGCATTAAAATGACTCTAAACACACTTATTTTAGTTCCAAGAGTTCTAATTCACATTCAATATTCATTTACAGTCAAAAAATTAAACGTTAAAATTATAATTTCTGACCATTTGGAGACTGTTCGACAGGTCACGGGTCATCGTTTTTCATCAGAAAATTGATTTTTTGGACTGTAGAAAAATTTATTCAAAATGTCATTTGGATTGTGCCTCATGTTGAATAACTAATTTTTATAGCCTCAATGTGACCAAAATTGCCATTTTAGAGACTTTTTCTCCTACTCAGAAGCTTCTATTTCGACCAATTTCATGCATTAAAATGATTCTAAACACACTTATTTTAGTTCCATGAGTTCTAATTCACATTCAATATTCATTACAGTCAAAAAATTAAAGATTAAAAAATTATAATTTCTGACCATTTGGAGACAGTTCGACAGGTCACGGGTCATCGTTTTTCATCAGAAAATTGATTTTTTGGACTGTAGAAAAATGTATTCAAAATGTCATTTGGATTGTGCCTCATGTTGAATAACTACTTTTTATATCCTCAATGTGACCAAAATTGCAATTTTTACAGACTTTTTCTCCTACTCAGAAGCTTCTATTTCGACCAATTTCAGGCATTAAAATGACCATAAACACACTTATTTTAGTTCCAAGAGTTCTAATCACATTCAATATTCATTTACAGTCAAAAAATTAAACATTGAAAAATTATAATTTCTGACCATTTGGAGAAAGTTCGACAGGTCACGGGTCATCATTTTTCATCATAAAATTGTTTTTTTTGACTGTAGATAAATTGATTCAAAATGTCATTTGGATTGTGCCTCATGTTGAATAACTACTTTTTATAGCCTCAATGTGACCAAAATTACCATTTTTACAGACTTTTTCTCCTACTCAGAAGCTTCTATTTCGACCAATTTCAGGCATTAAAATGACACTAAACACACTTATTTTAGTTCCAAGAGTTCTAATTCACATTCAATATTCATTTACAGTCAAAAAATTAAACATTAAAGATTATCATTTCTGACCATTTGGAAAAAGTTCGACAGGTCACGGGTCATCGTTTTTCATCAGAAAATTGATTTTTTTGACTGTAGAAAAATTGATTCAAAATGTCATTTGGATTGTGCCTCATGTTGAATAACCACTTTTTACAGCCTCAATGTGACCAAAATTGCCATTTTTACAGACTTTTTCTCCTACTCAGAAGCTTCTATTTCGACCAATTTCAGGCATTAAAATGACTCTAAACACACTTATTTTAGTTCCAAGAGTTCTAATTCACATTCTATATTCATTTACAGTCAAAAAATTAAACATTAAAAAATTATAATTTCTGACAATTTGGAGACTGTTCGACAGGTCACGGGTCATCGTTTTTCATCAGAAAATTGATTTTTTGGACTGTAGAAAAATTTATTCAAAATGTCATTTGGATTGTGCCTCATGTTGAATAATTAATTTTTATAGCCTCAATGTGACCAAAATTGCTATTTTTATAGACTTTTTCTCCTACTCAGAAGCTTCTATTTCGACCAATTTTAGGCATTAAAATGACTCTAAACACACTTATTTTAGTTCCAAGAGTTCTAATTCACATTCAATATTCATTTACAGTCAAAAAATTAAACATTAAAAAATTATAATTTCTGACCATTTGGAGACAGTTCGACAGGTCACGGGTCATCGTTTTTCATCAGAAAATTGATTTTTTGGACTGTGTAAAAATTGATTCAAAATGTCATTTGGATTGTGCCTCATGTTGAATAACTACTTTTTACAGCCTCAATATGACCAAAATTGCCATTTTTACAGACTTTTTCTCCTACTCGGAAGCTTCTATTTCGACAAATTTCAGGCATTAAAATGACTCTAAACACACTTATTTTAGTTCCAAGAGTTCTGATTCACATTCAATATTCATTTACAGTCAAAAAATTAAACGTTAAAAAATTATAATTTCTGACCATTTGGAGAAAGTTCGACAGGTCAAGGGTCATCGTTTTTCATCAGAAAATTGATGTTTTTTGACTGTGTAAAAATTGATTCAAAATGTCATTGGGATTGTGCCTCATGTTGAATAACTACTTTTTAAAGCGTCAATGTGACCAAAATTGCCATTTTAGAGACTTTTTCTCCTACTCAGAAGCTTCTATTTCGACCAATTTCAGGCATTAAAATGATTCTAAACACACTTATTTTAGTTCCAAGAGTTCTAATTCACATTCAATATTCATTTACAGTCAAAAAATTAAAGATTAAAAAATTATAATTTCTGACCATTTGGAGACAGTTCGACAGGTCACGGGTCATCGTTTTTCATCAGAAAATTGATTTTTTGGACTGTAGAAAAATGTATTCAAAATGTCATTTGGATTGTGCCTCATGTTGAATAACTACTTTTTATATCCTCAATGTGACCAAAATTGCAATTTTTACAGACTTTTTCTCCTACTCAGAAGCTTCTATTTCGACCAATTTCAGGCATTAAAATGACCATAAACACACTTATTTTAGTTCCAAGAGTTCTAATCACATTCAATATTCATTTACAGTCAAAAAATTAAACATTGAAAAATTATAATTTCTGACCATTTGGAGAAAGTTCGACAGGTCACGGGTCATCGTTTTTCATCATAAAATTGTTTTTTTTGACTGTAGATAAATTGATTCAAAATGTCATTTGGATTGTGCCTCATGTTGAATAACTACTTTTTATAGCCTCAATGTGACCAAAATTGCCATTTTTACAGACTTTTTCTCCTACTCAGAAGCTTCTATTTCGACCAATTTCAGGCATTAAAATGACTCTAAACACACTTATTTTAGTTCCAAGAGTTCTAATTCACATTCAATATTCATTTACAGTCAAAAAATTAAACATTAAAAAATTATCATTTCTGACCATTTGGAGAAAGTTCGACAGGTCACGGGTCATCGTTTTTCATCAGAAAATTGATTTTTTTGACTGTAGAAAAATTGATTCAAAATGTCATTTGGATTGTGCCTCATGTTGAATAACTACTTTTTACAGCCTCAATGTGACCAAAATTGCCATTTTTACAGACTTTTTCTCCTACTCAGAAGCTTCTATTTCGACCAATTTCAGGCATTAAAATGACTCTAAACACACTTATTTTAGTTCCAAGAGTTCTAATTCACATTCAATATTCATTTACAGTAAAAAAATTAAACATTAAAAAGTTATAATTTCTGACCATTTGGAGACAGTTCGATAGGTCACGGGTCATCGTTTTTCATTAGAAAATTGATTTTTTTGACTGTGTAAAAATTGATTCAAAATGTCATTTGGATTGTGCCTCATGTTGAATAACTACTTTTTACAGCCTCAATGTGACCAAAATTGCCATTTTTACAGACTTTTTCTCCTACTCAGAAGCTTCTATTTCGACCAATTTCAGGCATTAAAATGACTCTAAACACACTTATTTTAGTTCCAAGAGTTCTAATTCACATTCAATATTCATTTACAGTCAAAAAATTAAACATTAAAAAATTATAATTTCTGACCATTTGGAGACAGTTCGATAGGTCACGGGTCATCGTTTTTCATTAGAAAATTGATTTTTTTGACTGTGTAAAAATTGATTCAAAATGTCATTTGGATTGTGCCTCATGTTGAATAACTACTTTTTACAGCCTCAATGTGACCAAAGTTGCCATTTTTACAGACTTTTTCTCCTACTCAGAAGCTTCTATTTCAACCAATTTCAGGCATTAAAATGACGCTAAACACACTTATTTTAGTTCCAAGAGTTCTAATTCACATTCAATATTCATTTACAGTCAAAAAATTAAACGTTAAAAAATTATAATTTCTGACCATTTGGAGAAAGTTCGACATCGTTTTTCATCAGAAAATTGATTTTTTGGACTGTAGAAAAATGTATGCAAAATGTCATTTGGATTGTGCCTCATGTTGAATAACTACTTTTTATATCCTCAATGTGACCAAAATTGCCATTTTTACAGACTTTTTCTCCGACTCAGAAGCTTCTATTTCGACCAATTTCAGGCATTAAAATGACCCTAAACACACTTATTTTAGTTCCAAGAGTTCTAATTCACATTCAATATTCATTTACAGTCAAAAAATTAAACGTTAAAAAATTATAATTTCTGACCATTTGGAGAAAGTTCGACAGGTCACGGGTCATCGTTTTTCATCAGAAAATTGATTTTTTTGACTGTGTAAAAATTGATTCAAAATGTCATTTGGATTGTGCCTCATGTTGAATAACTACTTTTTACAGCCTCAATGTGACCAAAATTGCCATTTTTACAGACTTTTTCTCCTACTCAGAAGCTTCTATTTTGACCAATTTCAGGCATTAAAATGACTCTAAACACACTTATTTTAGTTCCAAGAGTTCTAATTCACATTCAATATTCATTTACAGTCAAAAAATTAAACATTAAAAAATTATAATTTCTGACCATTTGGAGACTGTTCGACAGGTCACGGGTCATCGTTTTTCATCAGAAAATTGATGTTTTGGACTGTAGAAAAATGTATTCAAAATGTCATTGAGATTGTGCCTCATGTTGAATAACTACTTTTTAATGCCTCAATGTGACCAAAATTGACATTTTTAAAGACTTTTTCACCTACTCAGAAGCTTCTATTTCGACCAATTTCAGGCATTAAAATGACTCTAAACACACTTATTTTAGTTCCAAGAGTTCTAATTCACATTCTATATTCATTTACAGTCAAAAAATTAAACATTAAAAAATTATAATTTCTGACAATTTGGAGACTGTTCGACAGGTCACGGGTCATCGTTTTTCATCAGAAAATTGATTTTTTGGACTGTAGAAAAATTTATTTAAAATGTCATTTGGATTCTGCCTCATGTTGAATAATTAATTTTTATAGCCTCAATGTGACCAAAATTGCTATTTTTATAGACTTTTTCTCCTACTCAGAAGCTTCTATTTCGACCAATTTTAGGCATTAAAATGACTCTAAACACACTTATTTTAGTTCCAAGAGTTCTAATTCACATTCAATATTCATTTACAGTCAAAAAATTAAACATTAAAAAATTATAATTTCTGACCATTTGGAGACAGTTCGACAGGTCACGGGTCATCGTTTTTCATCAGAAAATTGATTTTTTGGACTGTGTAAAAATTGATTCAAAATGTCATTTGGATTGTGCCTCATGTTGAATAACTACTTTTTACAGCCTCAATATGACCAAAATTGCCATTTTTACAGACTTTTTCTCCTACTCGGAAGCTTCTATTTCGACAAATTTCAGGCATTAAAATGACTCTAAACACACTTATTTTAGTTCCAAGAGTTCTGATGCACATTCAATATTCATTTACAGTCAAAAAATTAAACGTTAAAAAATTATAATTTCTGACCATTTGGAGAAAGTTCGACAGGTCAAGGGTCATCGTTTTTCATCAGAAAATTGATTTTTTTGACTGTGTAAAAATTGATTCAAAATGTCATTGGGATTGTGCCTCATGTTGAATAACTACTTTTTAAAGCGTCAATGTGACCAAAATTGCCATTTTAGAGACTTTTTCTCCTACTCAGAAGCTTCTATTTCGACCAATTTCAGGCATTAAAATGATTCTAAACACACTTATTTTAGTTCCAAGAGTTCTAATTCACATTCAATATTCATTTACAGTCAAAAAATTAAAGATTAAAAAATTATAATTTCTGACCATTTGGAGACAGTTCGACAGGTCACGGGTCATCGTTTTTCATCAGAAAATTGATTTTTTGGACTGTAGAAAAATGTATTCAAAATGTCATTTGGATTGTGCCTCATGTTGAATAACTACTTTTTATATCCTCAATGTGACCAAAATTGCAATTTTTACAGACTTTTTCTCCTACTCAGAAGCTTCTATTTCGACCAATTTCAGGCATTAAAATGACCATAAACACACTTATTTTAGTTCCAAGAGTTCTAATCACATTCAATATTCATTTACAGTCAAAAAATTAAACATTGAAAAATTATAATTTCTGACCATTTGGAGAAAGTTCGACAGGTCACGGGTCATCATTTTTCATCATAAAATTGTTTTTTTTGACTGTAGATAAATTGATTCAAAATGTCATTTGGATTGTGCCTCATGTTGAATAACTACTTTTTATAGCCTCAATGTGACCAAAATTACCATTTTTACAGACTTTTTCTCCTACTCAGAAGCTTCTATTTCGACCAATTTCAGGCATTAAAATGACACTAAACACACTTATTTTAGTTCCAAGAGTTCTAATTCACATTCAATATTCATTTACAGTCAAAAAATTAAACATTAAAGATTATCATTTCTGACCATTTGGAGAAAGTTCGACAGGTCACGGGTCATCGTTTTTCATCAGAAAATTGATTTTTTTGACTGTAGAAAAATTGATTCAAAATGTCATTTGGATTGTGCCTCATGTTGAATAACTACTTTTTACAGCCTCAATGTGACCAAAATTGCCATTTTTACAGACTTTTTCTCCTACTCAGAAGCTTCTATTTCGACCAATTTCAGGCATTAAAATGACTCTAAACACACTTATTTTAGTTCCAAGAGTTCTAATTCACATTCTATATTCATTTACAGTCAAAAAATTAAACATTAAAAAATTATAATTTCTGACAATTTGGAGACTGTTCGACAGGTCACGGGTCATCGTTTTTCATCAGAAAATTGATTTTTTGGACTGTGTAAAAATTGATTCAAAATGTCATTTGGATTGTGCCTCATGTTGAATAACTACTTTTTACAGCCTCAATATGACCAAAATTGCCATTTTTACAGACTTTTTCTCCTACTCGGAAGCTTCTATTTCGACAAATTTCAGGCATTAAAATGACTCTAAACACACTTATTTTAGTTCCAAGAGTTCTGATTCACATTCAATATTCATTTACAGTCAAAAAATTAAACGTTAAAAAATTATAATTTCTGACCATTTGGAGAAAGTTCGACAGGTCAAGGGTCATCGTTTTTCATCAGAAAATTGATTTTTTTTGACTGTGTAAAAATTGATTCAAAATGTCATTGGGATTGTGCCTCATGTTGAATAACTACTTTTTAAAGCGTCAATGTGACCAAAATTGCCATTTTAGAGACTTTTTCTCCTACTCAGAAGCTTCTATTTCGACCAATTTCAGGCATTAAAATGATTCTAAACACACTTATTTTAGTTCCAAGAGTTCTAATTCACATTCAATATTCATTTACAGTCAAAAAATTAAAGATTAAAAAATTATAATTTCTGACCATTTGGAGACAGTTCGACAGGTCACGGGTCATCGTTTTTCATCAGAAAATTGATTTTTTGGACTGTAGAAAAATGTATTCAAAATGTCATTTGGATTGTGCCTCATGTTGAATAACTACTTTTTATATCCTCAATGTTTCCAAAATTGCAATTTTTACAGACTTTTTCTCCTACTCAGAAGCTTCTATTTCGACCAATTTCAGGCATTAAAATGACCATAAACACACTTATTTTAGTTCCAAGAGTTCTAATCACATTCAATATTCATTTACAGTCAAAAAATTAAACATTGAAAAATTATAATTTCTGACCATTTGGAGAAAGTTCGACAGGTCACGGGTCATCGTTTTTCATCATAAAATTGTTTTTTTTGACTGTAGATAAATTGATTCAAAATGTCATTTGGATTGTGCCTCATGTTGAATAACTACTTTTTATAGCCTCAATGTGACCAAAATTGCCATTTTTACAGACTTTTTCTCCTACTCAGAAGCTTCTATTTCGACCAATTTCAGGCATTAAAATGACTCTAAACACACTTATTTTAGTTCCAAGAGTTCTAATTCACATTCAATATTCATTTACAGTCAAAAAATTAAACATTAAAAAATTATCATTTCTGACCATTTGGAGAAAGTTCGACAGGTCACGGGTCATCGTTTTTCATCAGAAAATTGATTTTTTTGACTGTAGAAAAATTGATTCAAAATGTCATTTGGATTGTGCCTCATGTTGAATAACTACTTTTTACAGCCTCAATGTGACCAAAATTGCCATTTTTACAGACTTTTTCTCCTACTCAGAAGCTTCTATTTCGACCAATTTCAGGCATTAAAATGACTCTAAACACACTTATTTTAGTTCCAAGAGTTCTAATTCACATTCAATATTCATTTACAGTCAAAAAATTAAACATTAAAAAATTATAATTTCTGACCATTTGGAGACAGTTCGATAGGTCACGGGTCATCGTTTTTCATTAGAAAATTGATTTTTTTGACTGTGTAAAAATTGATTCAAAATGTCATTTGGATTGTGCCTCATGTTGAATAACTACTTTTTACAGCCTCAATGTGACCAAAATTGCCATTTTTACAGACTTTTTCTCCTACTCAGAAGCTTCTATTTCGACCAATTTCAGGCATTAAAATGACTCTAAACACACTTATTTTAGTTCCAAGAGTTCTAATTCACATTCAATATTCATTTACAGTCAAAAAATTAAACATTAAAAAATTATAATTTCTGACCATTTGGAGACAGTTCGATAGGTCACGGGTCATCGTTTTTCATTAGAAAATTGATTTTTTTGACTGTGTAAAAATTGATTCAAAATGTCATTTGGATTGTGCCTCATGTTGAATAACTACTTTTTACAGCCTCAATGTGACCAAAATTGCCATTTTTACAGACTTTTTCTCCTACTCAGAAGCTTCTATTTCAACCAATTTCAGGCATTAAAATGACGCTAAACACACTTATTTTAGTTCCAAGAGTTCTAATTCACATTCAATATTCATTTACAGTCAAAAAATTAAACGTTAAAAAATTATAATTTCTGACCATTTGGAGAAAGTTCGACATCGTTTTTCATCAGAAAATTGATTTTTTGGACTGTAGAAAAATGTATGCAAAATGTCATTTGGATTGTGCCTCATGTTGAATAACTACTTTTTATATCCTCAATGTGACCAAAATTGCCATTTTTACAGACTTTTTCTCCGACTCAGAAGCTTCTATTTCGACCAATTTCAGGCATTAAAATGACCCTAAACACACTTATTTTAGTTCCAAGAGTTCTAATTCACATTCAATATTCATTTACAGTCAAAAAATTAAACGTTAAAAAATTATAATTTCTGACCATTTGGAGAAAGTTCGACAGGTCACGGGTCATCGTTTTTCATCAGAAAATTGATTTTTTTGACTGTGTAAAAATTGATTCAAAATGTCATTTGGATTGTGCCTCATGTTGAATAACTACTTTTTACAGCCTCAATGTGACCAAAATTGCCATTTTTACAGACTTTTTCTCCTACTCAGAAGCTTCTATTTTGACCAATTTCAGGCATTAAAATGACTCTAAACACACTTATTTTAGTTCCAAGTGTTCTAATTCACATTCAATATTCATTTACAGTCAAAAAAGTAAACATTAAAAAATTATAATTTCTGACCATTTGGAGACTGTTCGACAGGTCACGGGTCATCGTTTTTCATCAGAAAATTGATGTTTTGGACTGTAGAAAAATGTATTCAAAATGTCATTGAGATTGTGCCTCATGTTGAATAACTACTTTTTAATGCCTCAATGTGACCAAAATTGACATTTTTAAAGACTTTTTCACCTACTCAGAAGCTTCTATTTCGACCAATTTCAGGCATTAAAATGACTCTAAACACACTTATTTTAGTTCCAAGAGTTCTAATTCACATTCTATATTCATTTACAGTCAAAAAATTAAAGATTAAAAAATTATAATTTCTGACCATTTGGAGACAGTTCGACAGGTCACGGGTCATCGTTTTTCATCAGAAAATTGATTTTTTGGACTGTAGAAAAATGTATTCAAAATGTCATTTGGATTGTGCCTCATGTTGAATAACTACTTTTTATATCCTCAATGTGACCAAAATTGCAATTTTTACAGACTTTTTCTCCTACTCAGAAGCTTCTATTTCGACCAATTTCAGGCATTAAAATGACCATAAACACACTTATTTTAGTTCCAAGAGTTCTAATCACATTCAATATTCATTTACAGTCAAAAAATTAAACATTGAAAAATTATAATTTCTGACCATTTGGAGAAAGTTCGACAGGTCACGGGTCATCATTTTTCATCATAAAATTGTTTTTTTTGACTGTAGATAAATTGATTCAAAATGTCATTTGGATTGTGCCTCATGTTGAATAACTACTTTTTATAGCCTCAATGTGACCAAAATTACCATTTTTACAGACTTTTTCTCCTACTCAGAAGCTTCTATTTCGACCAATTTCAGGCATTAAAATGACACTAAACACACTTATTTTAGTTCCAAGAGTTCTAATTCACATTCAATATTCATTTACAGTCAAAAAATTAAACATTAAAGATTATCATTTCTGACCATTTGGAGAAAGTTCGACAGGTCACGGGTCATCGTTTTTCATCAGAAAATTGATTTTTTTGACTGTAGAAAAATTGATTCAAAATGTCATTTGGATTGTGCCTCATGTTGAATAACTACTTTTTACAGCCTCAATGTGACCAAAATTGCCATTTTTACAGACTTTTTCTCCTACTCAGAAGCTTCTATTTCGACCAATTTCAGGCATTAAAATGACTCTAAACACACTTATTTTAGTTCCAAGAGTTCTAATTCACATTCTATATTCATTTACAGTCAAAAAATTAAACATTACAAAATTATAATTTCTGACAATTTGGAGACTGTTCGACAGGTCACGGGTCATCGTTTTTCATCAGAAAATTGATTTTTTGGACTGTGTAAAAATTGATTCAAAATGTCATTTGGATTGTGCCTCATGTTGAATAACTACTTTTTACAGCCTCAATATGACCAAAATTGCCATTTTTACAGACTTTTTCTCCTACTCGGAAGCTTCTATTTCGACAAATTTCAGGCATTAAAATGACTCTAAACACACTTATTTTAGTTCCAAGAGTTCTGATTCACATTCAATATTCATTTACAGTCAAAAAATTAAACGTTAAAAAATTATAATTTCTGACCATTTGGAGAAAGTTCGACAGGTCAAGGGCCATCGTTTTTCATCAGAAAATTGATTTTTTTTGACTGTGTAAAATTTGATTCAAAATGTCATTGGGATTGTGCCTCATGTTGAATAACTACTTTTTAAAGCGTCAATGTGACCAAAATTGCCATTTTAGAGACTTTTTCTCCTACTCAGAAGCTTCTATTTCGACCAATTTCAGGCATTAAAATGATTCTAAACACACTTATTTTAGTTCCAAGAGTTCTAATTCACATTCAATATTCATTTACAGTCAAAAAATTAAAGATTAAAAAATTATAATTTCTGACCATTTGGAGACAGTTCGACAGGTCACGGGTCATCGTTTTTCATCAGAAAATTGATTTTTTGGACTGTAGAAAAATGTATTCAAAATGTCATTTGGATTGTGCCTCATGTTGAATAACTACTTTTTATATCCTCAATGTTTCCAAAATTGCAATTTTTACAGACTTTTTCTCCTACTCAGAAGCTTCTATTTCGACCAATTTCAGGCATTAAAATGACCATAAACACACTTATTTTAGTTCCAAGAGTTCTAATCACATTCAATATTCATTTACAGTCAAAAAATTAAACATTGAAAAATTATAATTTCTGACCATTTGGAGAAAGTTCGACAGGTCACGGGTCATCGTTTTTCATCATAAAATTGTTTTTTTTGACTGTAGATAAATTGATTCAAAATGTCATTTGGATTGTGCCTCATGTTGAATAACTACTTTTTATAGCCTCAATGTGACCAAAATTGACATTTTTACAGACTTTTTCTCCTACTCAGAAGCTTCTATTTCGACCAATTTCAGGCATTAAAATGACTCTAAACACACTTATTTTAGTTCCAAGAGTTCTAATTCACATTCAATATTCATTTACAGTCAAAAAATTAAACATTAAAAAATTATCATTTCTGACCATTTGGAGAAAGTTCGACAGGTCACGGGTCATCGTTTTTCATCAGAAAATTGATTTTTTTGACTGTAGAAAAATTGATTCAAAATGTCATTTGGATTGTGCCTCATGTTGAATAACTACTTTTTACAGCCTCAATGTGACCAAAATTGCCATTTTTACAGACTTTTTCTCCTACTCAGAAGCTTCTATTTCGACCAATTTCAGGCATTAAAATGACTCTAAACACACTTATTTTAGTTCCAAGAGTTCTAATTCACATTCAATATTCATTTACAGTCAAAAAATTAAACATTAAAAAATTATAATTTCTGACCATTTGGAGACAGTTCGATAGGTCACGGGTCATCGTTTTTCATTAGAAAATTGATTTTTTTGACTGTGTAAAAATTGATTCAAAATGTCATTTGGATTGTGCCTCATGTTGAATAACTACTTTTTACAGCCTCAATGTGACCAAAATTGCCATTTTTACAGACTTTTTCTCCTACTCAGAAGCTTCTATTTCGACCAATTTCAGGCATTAAAATGACTCTAAACACACTTATTTTAGTTCCAAGAGTTCTAATTCACATTCAATATTCATTTACAGTCAAAAAATTAAACATTAAAAAATTATAATTTCTGACCATTTGGAGACAGTTCGATAGGTCACGGGTCATCGTTTTTCATTAGAAAATTGATTTTTTTGACTGTGTAAAAATTGATTCAAAATGTCATTTGGATTGTGCCTCATGTTGAATAACTACTTTTTACAGCCTCAATGTGACCAAAATTGCCATTTTTACAGACTTTTTCTCCTACTCAGAAGCTTCTATTTCAACCAATTTCAGGCATTAAAATGACGCTAAACACACTTATTTTAGTTCCAAGAGTTCTAATTCACATTCAATATTCATTTACAGTCAAAAAATTAAACGTTAAAAAATTATAATTTCTGACCATTTGGAGAAAGTTCGACATCGTTTTTCATCAGAAAATTGATTTTTTGGACTGTAGAAAAATGTATGCAAAATGTCATTTGGATTGTGCCTCATGTTGAATAACTACTTTTTATATCCTCAATGTGACCAAAATTGCCATTTTTACAGACTTTTTCTCCGACTCAGAAGCTTCTATTTCGACCAATTTCAGGCATTAAAATGACCCTAAACACACTTATTTTAGTTCCAAGAGTTCTAATTCACATTCAATATTCATTTACAGTCAAAAAATTAAACGTTAAAAAATTATAATTTCTGACCATTTGGAGAAAGTTCGACAGGTCACGGGTCATCGTTTTTCATCAGAAAATTGATTTTTTTGACTGTGTAAAAATTGATTCAAAATGTCATTTGGATTGTGCCTCATGTTGAATAACTACTTTTTACAGCCTCAATGTGACCAAAATTGCCATTTTTACAGACTTTTTCTCCTACTCAGAAGCTTCTATTTTGACCAATTTCAGGCATTAAAATGACTCTAAACACACTTATTTTAGTTCCAAGAGTTCTAATTCACATTCAATATTCATTTACAGTCAAAAAATTAAACATTAAAAAATTATAATTTCTGACCATTTGGAGACTGTTCGACAGGTCACGGGTCATCGTTTTTCATCAGAAAATTGATGTTTTGGACTGTAGAAAAATGTATTCAAAATGTCATTGAGATTGTGCCTCATGTTGAATAACTACTTTTTAATGCCTCAATGTGACCAAAATTGACATTTTTAAAGACTTTTTCACCTACTCAGAAGCTTCTATTTCGACCAATTTCAGGCATTAAAATGACTCTAAACACACTTATTTTAGTTCCAAGAGTTCTAATTCACATTCTATATTCATTTACAGTCAAAAAATTAAACATTAAAAAATTATAATTTCTGACAATTTGGAGACTGTTCGACAGGTCACGGGTCATCGTTTTTCATCAGAAAATTGATTTTTTGGACTGTAGAAAAATTTATTCAAAATGTCATTTGGATTCTGCCTCATGTTGAATAATTAATTTTTATAGCCTCAATGTGACCAAAATTGCTATTTTTATAGACTTTTTCTCCTACTCAGCAGCTTCTATTTCGACCAATTTTAGGCATTAAAATGACTCTAAACACACTTATTTTAGTTCCAAGAGTTCTAATTCACATTCAATATTCATTTACAGTCAAAAAATTAAACATTAAAAAATTATAATTTCTGACCATTTGGAGACAGTTCGACAGGTCACGGGTCATCGTTTTTCATCAGAAAATTGATTTTTTGGACTGTGTAAAAATTGATTCAAAATGTCATTTGGATTGTGCCTCATGTTGAATAACTACTTTTTACAGCCTCAATGTGACCAAAATTGCCATTTTTACAGACTTTTTCTCCTACTCAGAAGCTTCTATTTTGACCAATTTCAGGCATTAAAATGACTCTAAACACACTTATTTTAGTTCCAAGAGTTCTAATTCACATTCAATATTCATTTACAGTCAAAAAATTAAACATTAAAAAATTATAATTTCTGACCATTTGGAGACTGTTCGACAGGTCACGGGTCATCGTTTTTCATCAGAAAATTGATGTTTTGGACTGTAGAAAAATGTATTCAAAATGTCATTGAGATTGTGCCTCATGTTGAATAACTACTTTTTAATGCCTCAATGTGACCAAAATTGACATTTTTAAAGACTTTTTCACCTACTCAGAAGCTTCTATTTCGACCAATTTCAGGCATTAAAATGACTCTAAACACACTTATTTTAGTTCCAAGAGTTCTAATTCACATTCTATATTCATTTACAGTCAAAAAATTAAACATTAAAAAATTATAATTTCTGACAATTTGGAGACTGTTCGACAGGTCACGGGTCATCGTTTTTCATCAGAAAATTGATTTTTTGGACTGTAGAAAAATTTATTCAAAATGTCATTTGGATTCTGCCTCATGTTGAATAATTAATTTTTATAGCCTCAATGTGACCAAAATTGCTATTTTTATAGACTTTTTCTCCTACTCAGCAGCTTCTATTTCGACCAATTTTAGGCATTAAAATGACTCTAAACACACTTATTTTAGTTCCAAGAGTTCTAATTCACATTCAATATTCATTTACAGTCAAAAAATTAAACATTAAAAAATTATAATTTCTGACCATTTGGAGACAGTTCGACAGGTCACGGGTCATCGTTTTTCATCAGAAAATTGATTTTTTGGACTGTGTAAAAATTGATTCAAAATGTCATTTGGATTGTGCCTCATGTTGAATAACTACTTTTTACAGCCTCAATATGACCAAAATTGCCATTTTTACAGACTTTTTCTCCTACTCGGAAGCTTCTATTTCGACAAATTTCAGGCATTAAAATGACTCTAAACACACTTATTTTAGTTCCAAGAGTTCTGATGCACATTCAATATTCATTTACAGTCAAAAAATTAAACGTTAAAAAATTATAATTTCTGACCATTTGGAGAAAGTTCGACAGGTCAAGGGTCATCGTTTTTCATCAGAAAATTGATTTTTTTGACTGTAGATAAATTGATTCAAAATGTCATTTGGATTGTGCCTCATGTTGAATAACTACTTTTTATAGCCTCAATGTGACCAAAATTGCCATTTTTACAGACTTTTTCTCCTACTCAGAAGCTTCTATTTCGACCAATTTCAGGCATTAAAATGACTCTAAACACACTTATTTTAGTTCCAAGAGTTCTAATTCACATTCAATATTCATTTACAGTCAAAAAATTAAACATTAAAAAATTATCATTTCTGACCATTTGGAGAAAGTTCGACAGGTCACGGGTCATCGTTTTTCATCAGAAAATTGATTTTTTTGACTGTAGAAAAATTGATTCAAAATGTCATTTGGATTGTGCCTCATGTTGAATAACTACTTTTTACAGCCTCAATGTGACCAAAATTGCCATTTTTACAGACTTTTTCTCCTACTCAGAAGCTTCTATTTCGACCAATTTCAGGCATTAAAATGACTCTAAACACACTTATTTTAGTTCCAAGAGTTCTAATTCACATTCAATATTCATTTACAGTCAAAAAATTAAACATTAAAAAATTATAATTTCTGACCATTTGGAGACAGTTCGATAGGTCACGGGTCATCGTTTTTCATTAGAAAATTGATTTTTTTGACTGTGTAAAAATTGATTCAAAATGTCATTTGGATTGTGCCTCATGTTGAATAACTACTTTTTACAGCCTCAATGTGACCAAAATTGCCATTTTTACAGACTTTTTCTCCTACTCAGAAGCTTCTATTTCGACCAATTTCAGGCATTAAAATGACTCTAAACACACTTATTTTAGTTCCAAAAGTTCTAATTCACATTCAATATTCATTTACAGTCAAAAAATTAAACATTAAAAAATTATAATTTCTGACCATTTGGAGACAGTTCGATAGGTCACGGGTCATCGTTTTTCATTAGAAAATTGATTTTTTTGACTGTGTAAAAATTGATTCAAAATGTCATTTGGATTGTGCCTCATGTTGAATAACTACTTTTTACAGCCTCAATGTGACCAAAATTGCCATTTTTACAGACTTTTTCTCCTACTCAGAAGCTTCTATTTCAACCAATTTCAGGCATTAAAATGACGCTAAACACACTTATTTTAGTTCCAAGAGTTCTAATTCACATTCAATATTCATTTACAGTCAAAAAATTAAACGTTAAAAAATTATAATTTCTGACCATTTGGAGAAAGTTCGACATCGTTTTTCATCAGAAAATTGATTTTTTGGACTGTAGAAAAATGTATTCAAAATGTCATTTGGATTGTGCCTCATGTTGAATAACTACTTTTTCTATCCTCAATGTGACCAAAATTGCCATTTTTACAGACTTTTTCTCCGACTCAGAAGCTTCTATTTCGACCAATTTCAGGCATTAAAATGACCCTAAACACACTTATTTTAGTTCCAAGAGTTCTAATTCACATTCAATATTCATTTACAGTCAAAAAATTAAACGGTAAAAAATTATAATTTCTGACCATTTGGAGAAAGTTCGACAGGTCACGGGTCATCGTTTTTCATCAGAAAATTGATTTTTTTGACTGTGTAAAAATTGATTCAAAATGTCATTTGGATTGTGCCTCATGTTGAATAACTACTTTTTACAGCCTCAATGTGACCAAAATTGCCATTTTTACAGACTTTTTCTCCTACTCAGAAGCTTCTATTTTGACCAATTTCAGGCATTAAAATGACTCTAAACACACTTATTTTAGTTCCAAGAGTTCTAATTCACATTCAATATTCATTTACAGTCAAAAAATTAAACATTAAAAAATTATAATTTCTGACCATTTGGAGACTGTTCGACAGGTCACGGGTCATCGTTTTTCATCAGAAAATTGATGTTTTGGACTGTAGAAAAATGTATTCAAAATGTCATTGAGATTGTGCCTCATGTTGAATAACTACTTTTTAATGCCTCAATGTGACCAAAATTGACATTTTTAAAGACTTTTTCACCTACTCAGAAGCTTCTATTTCGACCAATTTCAGGCATTAAAATGACTCTAAACACACTTATTTTAGTTCCAAGAGTTCTAATTCACATTCAATATTCATTTACAGTCAAAAAATTAAAGATTAAAAAATTATAATTTCTGACCATTTGGAGACAGTTCGACAGGTCACGGATCATCGTTTTTCATCAGAAAATTGATTTTTTGGACTGTAGAAAAATGTATTCAAAATGTCATTTGGATTGTGCCTCATGTTGAATAACTACTTATTATATCCTCAATGTGACCAAAATTGCCATTTTTACAGACTTTTTCTCCTACTCAGAAGCTTCTATTTCGACCAATTTCAGGCATTAAAATGACTCTAAACACACTTATTTTAGTTCCAAGAGTTCTAATTCACATTCAATATTCATTTACAGTCAAAAAATTAAACATTAAAAAATTATAATTTCTGACAATTTGGAGACTGTTCGACAGGTCACGGGTCATCGTTTTTCATCAGAAAATTGATTTTTTGGACTGTAGAAAAATTTATTCAAAATGTCATTTGGATTGTGCCTCATGTTGAATAACTAATTTTTATAGCCTCAATGTGGCCAAAATTGCTATTTTTATAGACTTTTTCTCCTACTCAGGAGCTTCTATTTCGACCAATTTCAGGCATTAAAATGACTCTAAACACACTTATTTTAGTTCCAAGAGTTCTAATTCACATTCAATATTCATTTACAGTCAAAAAATTAAACATTAAAAAATTATAATTTCTGACCATTTGGAGACAGTTTGACAGGTCACGGGTCATCGTTTTTCATCAGAAAATTTATTTTTTGGACTGTGTAAAAATTGATTCAAAATGTCATTTGGATTTTGCCTCATGTTGAATAACTACTTTTTACAGCCTCAATATGACCAAAATTGCCATTTTTACAGACTTTTTCTCCTACTCGGAAGCTTCTATTTCGACAAATTTCAGGCATTAAAATGACTCTAAACACACTTATTTTAGTTCCAAGAGTTCTGATTCACATTCAATATTCATTTACAGTCAAAAAATTAAACGTTAAAAAATTATAATTTCTGACCATTTGGAGAAAGTTCGACAGGTCACGGGTCATCGTTTTTCATCAGAAAATTGATTTTTTTGACTGTGTAAAAATTGATTCAAAATGTCATTGGGATTGTGCCTCATGTTGAATAACTACTTTTTAAAGCGTCAATGTGACCAAAATTGACATTTTTACAGACTTTTTCACCTACTCAGAAGCTTCTATTTCGACCAATTTCAGGCATTAAAATGACTCTAAACACACTTATTTTAGTTCCAAGAGTTCTAATTCACATTCAATATTCATTTACAGTCAAAAAATTAAAGATTAAAAAATTATAATTTCTGACCATTTGGAGACTGTTCGACAGGTCACGGGTCATCGTTTTTCATCAGAAAATTGATTTTTTGGACTGTAGAAAAATTTATTCAAAATGTCATTTGGATTGTGCCTCATGTTGAATAACTAATTTTTATAGCCTCAATGTGACCAAAATTGCCATTTTAGAGACTTTTTCTCCTTCTCAGAAGCTTCTATTTCGACCAATTTCAGGCATTAAAATGATTCTAAACACACTTATTTTAGTTCCAAGAGTTCTAATTCACATTCAATATTCATTTACAGTCAAAAAATTAAAGATTAAAAAATTATAATTTCTGACCATTTGGAGACTGTTCGACAGGTCACGGGTCATCGTTTTTCATCAGAAAATTGATTTTTTGGACTGTAGAAAAATGTATTCAAAATGTCATTTGGATTGTGCCTCATGTTGAATAACTACTTTTTATATCCTCAATGTGACCAAAATTGCAATTTTTACAGACTTTTTCTCCGACTCAGAAGCTTCTATTTTGACCAATTTCAGGCATTAAAATGACCATAAACACACTTATTTTAGTTCCAAGAGTTCTAATCACATTCAATATTCATTTACAGTCAAAAAATTAAACATTGAAAAATTATAATTTCTGACCATTTGGAGAAAGTTCGACAGGTCACGGGTCATCGTTTTTCATCATAAAATTGTTTTTTTTGACTGTAGATAAATTGATTCAAAATGTCATTTGGATTGTGCCTCATGTTGAATAACTACTTTTTATAGCCTCAATGTGACCAAAATTGCAATTTTTACAGACTTTTTCTCCTACTCAGAAGCTTCTATTTCGACCAATTTCAGGCATTAAAATGACTCTAAACACACTTATTTTAGTTCCAAGAGTTCTAATTCACATTCAATATTCATTTACAGTCAAAAAATTAAACATTAAAAAATTATAATTTCTGACCATTTGGAGACAGTTCGATAGGTCACGGGTCATCGTTTTTCATTAGAAAATTGATTTTTTTGACTGTGTAAAAATTGATTCAAAATGTCATTTGGATTGTGCCTCATGTTGAATAACTACTTTTTACAGCCTCAATGTGACCAAAATTGCCATTTTTACAGACTTTTTCTCCTACTCAGAAGCTTCTATTTCAACCAATTTCAGGCATTAAAATGACGCTAAACACACTTATTTTAGTTCCAAGAGTTCTAATTCACATTCAATATTCATTTACAGTCAAAAAATTAAACGTTAAAAAATTATAATTTCTGACCATTTGGAGAAAGTTCGAC
Organism: Triturus cristatus; assembly: GCF_964204655.1. Lineage (NCBI taxonomy): Eukaryota > Metazoa > Chordata > Amphibia > Caudata > Salamandridae > Triturus > Triturus cristatus. The sequence goes on from NC_140592.1 coordinate 467,898,953, forward strand.
ATCGTTTTTCATCAGAAAATTGATTTTTTGGACTGTAGAAAAATGTATTCAAAATGTCATTTGGATTGTGCCTCATGTTGAATAACTACTTTTTATATCCTCAATGTGACCAAAATTGCCATTTTTACAGACTTTTTCTCCGACTCAGAAGCTTCTATTTCGACCAATTTCAGGCATTAAAATGACCCTAAACACACTTATTTTAGTTCCAAGAGTTCTAATTCACATTCAATATTCATTTACAGTCAAAAAATTAAACGGTAAAAAATTATAATTTCTGACCATTTGGAGAAAGTTCGACAGGTCACGGGTCATCGTTTTTCATCAGAAAATTGATTTTTTTGACTGTGTAAAAATTGATTCAAAATGTCATTTGGATTGTGCCTCATGTTGAATAACTACTTTTTACAGCCTCAATGTGACCAAAATTGCCATTTTTACAGACTTTTTCTCCTACTCAGAAGCTTCTATTTTGACCAATTTCAGGCATTAAAATGACTCTAAACACACTTATTTTAGTTCCAAGAGTTCTAATTCACATTCAATATTCATTTACAGTCAAAAAATTAAACATTAAAAAATTATAATTTCTGACCATTTGGAGACTGTTCGACAGGTCACGGGTCATCGTTTTTCATCAGAAAATTGATGTTTTGGACTGTAGAAAAATGTATTCAAAATGTCATTGAGATTGTGCCTCATGTTGAATAACTACTTTTTAATGCCTCAATGTGACCAAAATTGACATTTTTAAAGACTTTTTCACCTACTCAGAAGCTTCTATTTCGACCAATTTCAGGCATTAAAATGACTCTAAACACACTTATTTTAGTTCCAAGAGTTCTAATTCACATTCAATATTCATTTACAGTCAAAAAATTAAAGATTAAAAAATTATAATTTCTGACCATTTGGAGACAGTTCGACAGGTCACGGATCATCGTTTTTCATCAGAAAATTGATTTTTTGGACTGTAGAAAAATGTATTCAAAATGTCATTTGGATTGTGCCTCATGTTGAATAACTACTTATTATATCCTCAATGTGACCAAAATTGCCATTTTTACAGACTTTTTCTCCTACTCAGAAGCTTCTATTTCGACCAATTTCAGGCATTAAAATGACTCTAAACACACTTATTTTAGTTCCAAGAGTTCTAATTCACATTCAATATTCATTTACAGTCAAAAAATTAAACATTAAAAAATTATAATTTCTGACAATTTGGAGACTGTTCGACAGGTCACGGGTCATCGTTTTTCATCAGAAAATTGATTTTTTGGACTGTAGAAAAATTTATTCAAAATGTCATTTGGATTGTGCCTCATGTTGAATAACTAATTTTTATAGCCTCAATGTGGCCAAAATTGCTATTTTTATAGACTTTTTCTCCTACTCAGGAGCTTCTATTTCGACCAATTTCAGGCATTAAAATGACTCTAAACACACTTATTTTAGTTCCAAGAGTTCTAATTCACATTCAATATTCATTTACAGTCAAAAAATTAAACATTAAAAAATTATAATTTCTGACCATTTGGAGACAGTTTGACAGGTCACGGGTCATCGTTTTTCATCAGAAAATTTATTTTTTGGACTGTGTAAAAATTGATTCAAAATGTCATTTGGATTTTGCCTCATGTTGAATAACTACTTTTTACAGCCTCAATATGACCAAAATTGCCATTTTTACAGACTTTTTCTCCTACTCGGAAGCTTCTATTTCGACAAATTTCAGGCATTAAAATGACTCTAAACACACTTATTTTAGTTCCAAGAGTTCTGATTCACATTCAATATTCATTTACAGTCAAAAAATTAAACGTTAAAAAATTATAATTTCTGACCATTTGGAGAAAGTTCGACAGGTCACGGGTCATCGTTTTTCATCAGAAAATTGATTTTTTTGACTGTGTAAAAATTGATTCAAAATGTCATTGGGATTGTGCCTCATGTTGAATAACTACTTTTTAAAGCGTCAATGTGACCAAAATTGACATTTTTACAGACTTTTTCACCTACTCAGAAGCTTCTATTTCGACCAATTTCAGGCATTAAAATGACTCTAAACACACTTATTTTAGTTCCAAGAGTTCTAATTCACATTCAATATTCATTTACAGTCAAAAAATTAAAGATTAAAAAATTATAATTTCTGACCATTTGGAGACTGTTCGACAGGTCACGGGTCATCGTTTTTCATCAGAAAATTGATTTTTTGGACTGTAGAAAAATTTATTCAAAATGTCATTTGGATTGTGCCTCATGTTGAATAACTAATTTTTATAGCCTCAATGTGACCAAAATTGCCATTTTAGAGACTTTTTCTCCTTCTCAGAAGCTTCTATTTCGACCAATTTCAGGCATTAAAATGACTCTAAACACACTTATTTTAGTTCCAAGAGTTCTAATTCACATTCAATATTCATTTACAGTCAAAAAATTAAACATTAAAAAATTATAATTTCTGACAATTTGGAGACTGTTCGACAGGTCACGGGTCATCGTTTTTCATCAGAAAATTGATTTTTTGGACTGTAGAAAAATTTATTCAAAATGTCATTTGGATTGTGCCTCATGTTGAATAACTAATTTTTATAGCCTCAATGTGGCCAAAATTGCTATTTTTATAGACTTTTTCTCCTACTCAGGAGCTTCTATTTCGACCAATTTCAGGCATTAAAATGACTCTAAACACACTTATTTTAGTTCCAAGAGTTCTAATTCACATTCAATATTCATTTACAGTCAAAAAATTAAACATTAAAAAATTATAATTTCTGACCATTTGGAGACAGTTTGACAGGTCACGGGTCATCGTTTTTCATCAGAAAATTTATTTTTTGGACTGTGTAAAAATTGATTCAAAATGTCATTTGGATTTTGCCTCATGTTGAATAACTACTTTTTACAGCCTCAATATGACCAAAATTGCCATTTTTACAGACTTTTTCTCCTACTCGGAAGCTTCTATTTCGACAAATTTCAGGCATTAAAATGACTCTAAACACACTTATTTTAGTTCCAAGAGTTCTGATTCACATTCAATATTCATTTACAGTCAAAAAATTAAACGTTAAAAAATTATAATTTCTGACCATTTGGAGAAAGTTCGACAGGTCACGGGTCATCGTTTTTCATCAGAAAATTGATTTTTTTGACTGTGTAAAAATTGATTCAAAATGTCATTGGGATTGTGCCTCATGTTGAATAACTACTTTTTAAAGCGTCAATGTGACCAAAATTGACATTTTTACAGACTTTTTCACCTACTCAGAAGCTTCTATTTCGACCAATTTCAGGCATTAAAATGACTCTAAACACACTTATTTTAGTTCCAAGAGTTCTAATTCACATTCAATATTCATTTACAGTCAAAAAATTAAAGATTAAAAAATTATAATTTCTGACCATTTGGAGACTGTTCGACAGGTCACGGGTCATCGTTTTTCATCAGAAAATTGATTTTTTGGACTGTAGAAAAATTTATTCAAAATGTCATTTGGATTGTGCCTCATGTTGAATAACTAATTTTTATAGCCTCAATGTGACCAAAATTGCCATTTTAGAGACTTTTTCTCCTTCTCAGAAGCTTCTATTTCGACCAATTTCAGGCATTAAAATGATTCTAAACACACTTATTTTAGTTCCAAGAGTTCTAATTCACATTCAATATTCATTTACAGTCAAAAAATTAAAGATTAAAAAATTATAATTTCTGACCATTTGGAGACTGTTCGACAGGTCACGGGTCATCGTTTTTCATCAGAAAATTGATTTTTTGGACTGTAGAAAAATGTATTCAAAATGTCATTTGGATTGTGCCTCATGTTGAATAACTACTTTTTATATCCTCAATGTGACCAAAATTGCAATTTTTACAGACTTTTTCTCCGACTCAGAAGCTTCTATTTTGACCAATTTCAGGCATTAAAATGACCATAAACACACTTATTTTAGTTCCAAGAGTTCTAATCACATTCAATATTCATTTACAGTCAAAAAATTAAACATTGAAAAATTATAATTTCTGACCATTTGGAGAAAGTTCGACAGGTCACGGGTCATCGTTTTTCATCATAAAATTGTTTTTTTTGACTGTAGATAAATTGATTCAAAATGTCATTTGGATTGTGCCTCATGTTGAATAACTACTTTTTATAGCCTCAATGTGACCAAAATTGCAATTTTTACAGACTTTTTCTCCTACTCAGAAGCTTCTATTTCGACCAATTTCAGGCATTAAAATGACTCTAAACACACTTATTTTAGTTCCAAGAGTTCTAATTCACATTCAATATTCATTTACAGTCAAAAAATTAAACATTAAAAAATTATAATTTCTGACCATTTGGAGACAGTTCGATAGGTCACGGGTCATCGTTTTTCATTAGAAAATTGATTTTTTTGACTGTGTAAAAATTGATTCAAAATGTCATTTGGATTGTGCCTCATGTTGAATAACTACTTTTTACAGCCTCAATGTGACCAAAATTGCCATTTTTACAGACTTTTTCTCCTACTCAGAAGCTTCTATTTCAACCAATTTCAGGCATTAAAATGACGCTAAACACACTTATTTTAGTTCCAAGAGTTCTAATTCACATTCAATATTCATTTACAGTCAAAAAATTAAACGTTAAAAAATTATAATTTCTGACCATTTGGAGAAAGTTCGACATCGTTTTTCATCAGAAAATTGATTTTTTGGACTGTAGAAAAATGTATTCAAAATGTCATTTGGATTGTGCCTCATGTTGAATAACTACTTTTTATATCCTCAATGTGACCAAAATTGCCATTTTTACAGACTTTTTCTCCGACTCAGAAGCTTCTATTTCGACCAATTTCAGGCATTAAAATGACCCTAAACACACTTATTTTAGTTCCAAGAGTTCTAATTCACATTCAATATTCATTTACAGTCAAAAAATTAAACGGTAAAAAATTAGAATTTCTGACCATTTGGAGAAAGTTCGACAGGTCACGGGTCATCGTTTTTCATCAGAAAATTGATTTTTTTGACTGTGTAAAAATTGATTCAAAATGTCATTTGGATTGTGCCTCATGTTGAATAACTACTTTTTACAGCCTCAATGTGACCAAAATTGCCATTTTTACAGACTTTTTCTCCTACTCAGAAGCTTCTATTTTGACCAATTTCAGGCATTAAAATGACTCTAAACACACTTATTTTAGTTCCAAGAGTTCTAATTCACATTCAATATTCATTTACAGTCAAAAAATTAAACATTAAAAAATTATAATTTCTGACCATTTGGAGACTGTTCGACAGGTCACGGGTCATCGTTTTTCATCAGAAAATTGATGTTTTGGACTGTAGAAAAATGTATTCAAAATGTCATTGAGATTGTGCCTCATGTTGAATAACTACTTTTTAATGCCTCAATGTGACCAAAATTGACATTTTTAAAGACTTTTTCACCTACTCAGAAGCTTCTATTTCGACCAATTTCAGGCATTAAAATGACTCTAAACACACTTATTTTAGTTCCAAGAGTTCTAATTCACATTCAATATTCATTTACAGTCAAAAAATTAAAGATTAAAAAATTATAATTTCTGACCATTTGGAGACAGTTCGACAGGTCACGGATCATCGTTTTTCATCAGAAAATTGATTTTTTGGACTGTAGAAAAATGTATTCAAAATGTCATTTGGATTGTGCCTCATGTTGAATAACTACTTATTATATCCTCAATGTGACCAAAATTGCCATTTTTACAGACTTTTTCTCCTACTCAGAAGCTTCTATTTCGACCAATTTCAGGCATTAAAATGACTCTAAACACACTTATTTTAGTTCCAAGAGTTCTAATTCACATTCAATATTCATTTACAGTCAAAAAATTAAACATTAAAAAATTATAATTTCTGACAATTTGGAGACTGTTCGACAGGTCACGGGTCATCGTTTTTCATCAGAAAATTGATTTTTTGGACTGTAGAAAAATTTATTCAAAATGTCATTTGGATTGTGCCTCATGTTGAATAACTAATTTTTATAGCCTCAATGTGGCCAAAATTGCTATTTTTATAGACTTTTTCTCCTACTCAGGAGCTTCTATTTCGACCAATTTCAGGCATTAAAATGACTCTAAACACACTTATTTTAGTTCCAAGAGTTCTAATTCACATTCAATATTCATTTACAGTCAAAAAATTAAACATTAAAAAATTATAATTTCTGACCATTTGGAGACAGTTTGACAGGTCACGGGTCATCGTTTTTCATCAGAAAATTTATTTTTTGGACTGTGTAAAAATTGATTCAAAATGTCATTTGGATTTTGCCTCATGTTGAATAACTACTTTTTACAGCCTCAATATGACCAAAATTGCCATTTTTACAGACTTTTTCTCCTACTCGGAAGCTTCTATTTCGACAAATTTCAGGCATTAAAATGACTCTAAACACACTTATTTTAGTTCCAAGAGTTCTGATTCACATTCAATATTCATTTACAGTCAAAAAATTAAACGTTAAAAAATTATAATTTCTGACCATTTGGAGAAAGTTCGACAGGTCACGGGTCATCGTTTTTCATCAGAAAATTGATTTTTTTGACTGTGTAAAAATTGATTCAAAATGTCATTGGGATTGTGCCTCATGTTGAATAACTACTTTTTAAAGCGTCAATGTGACCAAAATTGACATTTTTACAGACTTTTTCACCTACTCAGAAGCTTCTATTTCGACCAATTTCAGGCATTAAAATGACTCTAAACACACTTATTTTAGTTCCAAGAGTTCTAATTCACATTCAATATTCATTTACAGTCAAAAAATTAAAGATTAAAAAATTATAATTTCTGACCATTTGGAGACTGTTCGACAGGTCACGGGTCATCGTTTTTCATCAGAAAATTGATTTTTTGGACTGTAGAAAAATTTATTCAAAATGTCATTTGGATTGTGCCTCATGTTGAATAACTAATTTTTATAGCCTCAATGTGACCAAAATTGCCATTTTAGAGACTTTTTCTCCTTCTCAGAAGCTTCTATTTCGACCAATTTCAGGCATTAAAATGATTCTAAACACACTTATTTTAGTTCCAAGAGTTCTAATTCACATTCAATATTCATTTACAGTCAAAAAATTAAAGATTAAAAAATTATAATTTCTGACCATTTGGAGACAGTTCGACAGGTCACGGGTCATCGTTTTTCATCAGAAAATTGATTTTTTGGACTGTAGAAAAATGTATTCAAAATGTCATTTGGATTGTGCCTCATGTTGAATAACTACTTTTTATATCCTCAATGTGACCAAAATTGCAATTTTTACAGACTTTTTCTCCTACTCAGAAGCTTCTATTTCGACCAATTTCAGGCATTAAAATGACCATAAACACACTTATTTTAGTTCCAAGAGTTCTAATCACATTCAATATTCATTTACAGTCAAAAAATTAAACATTGAAAAATTATAATTTCTGACCATTTGGAGAAAGTTCGACAGGTCACGAGTCATCGTTTTTCATCAGAAAATTGATTTTTTTGACTGTGTAAAAATTGATTCAAAATGTCATTTGGATTGTGCCTCATGTTGAATAACTACTTTTTACAGCCTCAATGTGACCAAAATTGCCATTTTTACAGACTTTTTCTCCTACTCAGAAGCTTCTATTTTGACCAATTTCAGGCATTAAAATGACTCTAAACACACTTATTTTAGTTTCAAGAGTTCTAATTCACATTCAATATTCATTTACAGTCAAAAAATTAAACATTAAAAAATTATAATTTCTGACCATTTGGAGACTGTTCGACAGGTCACGGGTCATCGTTTTTCATCAGAAAATTGATGTTTTGGACTGTAGAAAAATGTATTCAAAATGTCATTGAGATTGTGCCTCATGTTGAATAACTACTTTTTAATGCCTCAATGTGACCAAAATTGACATTTTTAAAGACTTTTTCACCTACTCAGAAGCTTCTATTTCGACCAATTTCAGGCATTAAAATGACTCTAAACACACTTATTTTAGTTCCAAGAGTTCTAATTCACATTCAATATTCATTTACAGTCAAAAAATTAAAGATTAAAAAATTATAATTTCTGACCATTTGGAGACAGTTCGACAGGTCACGGATCATCGTTTTTCATCAGAAAATTGATTTTTTGGACTGTAGAAAAATGTATTCAAAATGTCATTTGGATTGTGCCTCATGTTGAATAACTACTTATTATATCCTCAATGTGACCAAAATTACCATTTTTACAGACTTTTTCTCCTACTCAGAAGCTTCTATTTCGACCAATTTCAGGCATTAAAATGACTCTAAACACACTTATTTTAGTTCCAAGAGTTCTAATTCACATTCAATATTCATTTACAGTCAAAAAATTAAACATTAAAAAATTATAATTTCTGACAATTTGGAGACTGTTCGACAGGTCACGGGTCATCGTTTTTCATCAGAAAATTGATTTTTTGGACTGTAGAAAAATTTATTCAAAATGTCATTTGGATTGTGCCTCATGTTGAATAACTAATTTTTATAGCCTCAATGTGACCAAAATTGCTATTTTTATAGACTTTTTCTCCTACTCAGGAGCTTCTATTTCGACCAATTTCAGGCATTAAAATGACTCTAAACACACTTATTTTAGTTCCAAGAGTTCTAATTCACATTCAATATTCATTTACAGTCAAAAAATTAAACATTAAAAAATGATAATTTCTGACCATTTGGAGACAGTTTGACAGGTCACGGGTCATCGTTTTTCATCAGAAAATTTATTTTTTGGACTGTGTAAAAATTGATTCAAAATGTCATTTGGATTGTGCCTCATGTTGAATAACTACTTTTTACAGCCTCAATATGACCAAAATTGCCATTTTTACAGACTTTTTCTCCTACTCGGAAGCTTCTATTTCGACAAATTTCAGGCATTAAAATGACTCTAAACACACTTATTTTAGTTCCAAGAGTTCTGATTCACATTCAATATTCATTTACAGTCAAAAAATTAAACGTTAAAAAATTATAATTTCTGACCATTTGGAGAAAGTTCGACAGGTCACGGGTCATCGTTTTTCATCAGAAAATTGATTTTTTTCACTGTGTAAAAATTGATTCAAAATGTCATTGGGATTGTGCCTCATGTTGAATAACTACTTTTTAAAGCGTCAATGTGACCAAAATTGACATTTTTACAGACTTTTTCACCTACTCAGAAGCTTCTATTTCGACCAATTTCAGGCATTAAAATGACTCTAAACACACTTATTTTAGTTCCAAGAGTTCTAATTCACATTCAATATTCATTTACAGTCAAAAAATTAAAGATTAAAAAATTATCATTTCTGACCATTTGGAGACTGTTCGACAGGTCACGGGTCATCGTTTTTCATCAGAAAATTGATTTTTTGGACTGTAGAAAAATGTATTCAAAATGTCATTTGGATTGTGCCTCATGTTGAATAACTAATTTTTATAGCCTCAATGTGACCAAAATTGCCATTTTAGAGACTTTTTCTCCTTCTCAGAAGCTTCTATTTCGACCAATTTCAGGCATTAAAATGATTCTAAACACACTTATTTTAGTTCCAAGAGTTCTAATTCACATTCAATATTCATTTACAGTCAAAAAATTAAAGATTAAAAAATTATAATTTCTGACCATTTGGAGACAGTTCGACAGGTCACGGGTCATCGTTTTTCATCAGAAAATTGATTTTTTGGACTGTAGAAAAATTTATTCAAAATGTCATTGAGATTGTGCCTCATGTTGAATAACTACTTTTTAACGCCTCAATGTGACCAAAATTGACATTTTTAAAGACTTTTTCACCTACTCAGAAGCTTCTATTTCGACCAATTTCAGGCATTAAAATGACTCTAAACACACTTATTTTAGTTCCAAGAGTTCTAATTCACATTCAATATTCATTTACAGTCAAAAAATTAAACATTAAAAAATTATAATTTCTGACCATTTGGAGACTGTTCGACAGGTCACGGGTCATCGTTTTTCATCAGAAAATTGATTTTTTGGACTGTGTAAAAATTGATTCAAAATGTCATTTGGATTGTGCCTCATGTTGAATAACTACTTTTTACAGCCTCAATATGACCAAAATTGCCATTTTTACAGACTTTTTCTCCTACTCGGAAGCTTCTATTTCGACAAATTTCAGGCATTAAAATGACTCTAAACACACTTATTTTAGTTCCAAGAGTTCTGATTCACATTCAATATTCATTTACAGTCAAAAAATTAAACGTTAAAAATTATAATTTCTGACCATTTGGAGAAAGTTCGACAGGTCAAGGGTCATCGTTTTTCATCAGAAAATTGATTTTTTTGACTGTGTAAAAATTGATTCAAAATGTCATTGGGATTGTGCCTCATGTTGAATAACTACTTTTTAAAGCGTCAATGTGACCAAAATTGCCATTTTAGAGACTTTTTCTCCTACTCAGAAGCTTCTATTTCGACCAATTTCAGGCATTAAAATGATTCTAAACACACTTATTTTAGTTCCAAGAGTTCTAATTCACATTCAATATTCATTTACAGTCAAAAAATTAAAGATAAAAAAATTATAATTTCTGACCATTTGGAGACAGTTCGACAGGTCACGGGTCATCGTTTTTCATCAGAAAATTGATTTTTTGGACTGTAGAAAAATGTATTCAAAATGTCATTTGGATTGTGCCTCATGTTGAATAACTACTTTTTATATCCTCAATGTGACCAAAATTGCAATTTTTACAGACTTTTTCTCCTACTCAGAAGCTTCTATTTCGACCAATTTCAGGCATTAAAATGACCATAAACACACTTATTTTAGTTCCAAGAGTTCTAATCACATTCAATATTCATTTACAGTCAAAAAATTAAACATTGAAAAATTATAATTTCTGACCATTTGGAGAAAGTTCGACAGGTCACGGGTCATCGTTTTTCATCATAAAATTGTTTTTTTTGACTGTAGATAAATTGATTCAAAATGTCATTTGGATTGTGCCTCATGTTGAATAACTACTTTTTATAGCCTCAATGTGACCAAAATTGCCATTTTTACAGACTTTTTCTCCTATTCAGAAGCTTCTATTTCGACCAATTTCAGGCATTAAAATGACTCTAAACACACTTATTTTAGTTCCAAGAGTTCTAATTCACATTCAATATTCATTTACAGTCAAAAAATTAAACGTTAAAAAATTATCATTTCTGACCATTTGGAGAAAGTTCGACAGGTCACGGGTCATCGTTTTTCATCAGAAAATTGATTTTTTTGACTGTAGAAAAATTGATTCAAAATGTCATTTGGATTGTGCCTCATGTTGAATAACTACTTTTTACAGCCTCAATGTGACCAAAATTGCCATTTTTACAGACTTTTTCTCCTACTCAGAAGCTTCTATTTCGACCAATTTCAGGCATTAAAATGACTCTAAACACACTTATTTTAGTCCCAAGAGTTCTAATTCACATTCAATATTCATTTACAGTCAAAAAATTAAACATTAAAAAATTATAATTTCTGACCATTTGGAGACAGTTCGATAGGTCACGGGTCATCGTTTTTCATTAGAAAATTGATTTTTTTGACTGTGTAAAAATTGATTCAAAATGTCATTTGGATTGTGCCTCATGTTGAATAACTACTTTTTACAGCCTCAATGTGACCAAAATTGCCATTTTTACAGACTTTTTCTCCTACTCAGAAGCTTCTATTTCGACCAATTTCAGGCATTAAAATGACTCTAAACACACGTATTTTAGTTCCAAGAGTTCTAATTCACATTCAATATTCATTTACAGTCAAAAAATTAAACATTAAAAAATTATAATTTCTGACCATTTGGAGACAGTTCGATAGGTCACGGGTCATCGTTTTTCATTAGAAAATTGATTTTTTTGACTGTGTAAAAATTGATTCAAAATGTCATTTGGATTGTGCCTCATGTTGAATAACTACTTTTTACAGCCTCAATGTGACCAAAATTGCCATTTTTACAGACTTTTTCTCCTACTCAGAAGCTTCTATTTCAACCAATTTCAGGCATTAAAATGACGCTAAACACACTTATTTTAGTTCCAAGAGTTCTAATTCACATTCAATATTCATTTACAGTCAAAAAATTAAACGTTAAAAAATTATAATTTCTGACCATTTGGAGAAAGTTCGACATCGTTTTTCATCAGAAAATTGATTTTTTGGACTGTAGAAAAATGTATTCAAAATGTCATTTGGATTGTGCCTCATGTTGAATAACTACTTTTTATATCCTCAATGTGACCAAAATTGCCATTTTTACAGACTTTTTCTCCGACTCAGAAGCTTCTATTTCGACCAATTTCAGGCATTAAAATGACCCTAAACACACTTATTTTAGTTCCAAGAGTTCTAATTCACATTCAATATTCATTTACAGTCAAAAAATTAAACGTTAAAAAATTATAATTTCTGACCATTTGGAGAAAGTTCGACAGGTCACGGGTCATCGTTTTTCATCAGAAAATTGATTTTTTTGACTGTGTAAAAATTGATTCAAAATGTCATTGAGATTGTGCCTCATGTTGAATAACTACTTTTTAAAGCCTCAATGTGACCAAAATTGACATTTTTAAAGACTTTTTCACCTACTCAGAAGCTTCTATTTCGACCAATTTCAGGCATTAAAATGACTCTAAACACACTTATTTTAGTTCCAAGAGTTCTAATTCACATTCAATATTCATTTACAGTCAAAAAATTAAAGATTAAAAAATTATAATTTCTGACCATTTGGAGACAGTTCGACAGGTCACGGATCATCGTTTTTCATCAGAAAATTGATTTTTTGGACTGTAGAAAAATGTATTCAAAATGTCATTTGGATTGTGCCTCATGTTGAATAACTACTTTTTATATCCTCAATGTGACCAAAATTGCCATTTTTACAGACTTTTTCTCCTCAGAAGCTTCTATTTCGACCAATTTCAGGCGTTAAAATGACTCTAAACACACTTATTTTAGTTCCAAGAGTTCTAATTCACATTCAATATTCATTTACAGTCAAAAAATAAACGTTAAAAAATTATAATTTCTGACCATTTGGAGAAAGTTCGACAGGTCACGGGTCATCGTTTTTCATCAGAAAATAGATTTTTTTGACTGTGTAAAAATTGATTCAAAATGTCATTTGGATTGTGCCTCATGTTGAATAACTACTTTTTACAGCCTCAATGTGACCAAAATTGCCATTTTTACAGACTTTTTCTCCTACTCAGAAGCTTCTATTTTGACCAATTTCAGGCATTAAAATGACTCTAAACACACTTATTTTAGTTCCAAGAGTTCTAATTCACATTCAATATTCATTTACAGTCAAAAAATTAAACATTAAAAAATTATAATTTCTGACCATTTGGAGACTGTTCGACAGGTCACGGGTCATCCTTTTTCATCAGAAAATTGATTTTTTGGACTGTAGAAAAATTTATTCAAAATGTCATTTGGATTGTGCCTCATGTTGAATAACTAATTTTTATAGCCTCAATGTGACCAAAATTGCCATTTTAGAGACTTTTTCTCCTACTCAGAAGCTTCTATTTCGACCAATTTCATGCATTAAAATGATTCTAAACACACTTATTTTAGTTCCAAGAGTTCTAATTCACATTCAATATTCATTTACAGTCAAAAAATTAAACGTTAAAAAATTATAATTTCTGACCATTTGGAGAAAGTTCGACAGGTCACGGGTCATCGTTTTTCATCAGAAAATTGATTTTTTGGACTGTAGAAAAATGTATTCAAAATGTCATTTGGATTGTGCCTCATGTTGAATAACTACTTATTATATCCTCAATGTGACCAAAATTACCATTTTTACAGACTTTTTCTCCTACTCAGAAGCTTCTATTTCGACCAATTTCAGGCATTAAAATGACTCTAAACACACTTATTTTAGTTCCAAGAGTTCTAATTCACATTCAATATTCATTTACAGTCAAAAAATTAAACATTAAAAAATTATAATTTCTGACAATTTGGAGACTGTTCGACAGGTCACGGGTCATCGTTTTTCATCAGAAAATTGATTTTTTGGACTGTAGAAAAATTTATTCAAAATGTCATTTGGATTGTGCCTCATGTTGAATAACTAATTTTTATAGCCTCAATGTGACCAAAATTGCTATTTTTATAGACTTTTTCTCCTACTCAGGAGCTTCTATTTCGACCAATTTCAGGCATTAAAATGACTCTAAACACACTTATTTTAGTTCCAAGAGTTCTAATTCACATTCAATATTCATTTACAGTCAAAAAATTAAACATTAAAAAATGATAATTTCTGACCATTTGGAGACAGTTTGACAGGTCACGGGTCATCGTTTTTCATCAGAAAATTTATTTTTTGGACTGTGTAAAAATTGATTCAAAATGTCATTTGGATTGTGCCTCATGTTGAATAACTACTTTTTACAGCCTCAATATGACCAAAATTGCCATTTTTACAGACTTTTTCTCCTACTCGGAAGCTTCTATTTCGACAAATTTCAGGCATTAAAATGACTCTAAACACACTTATTTTAGTTCCAAGAGTTCTGATTCACATTCAATATTCATTTACAGTCAAAAAATTAAACGTTAAAAAATTATAATTTCTGACCATTTGGAGAAAGTTCGACAGGTCACGGGTCATCGTTTTTCATCAGAAAATTGATTTTTTTCACTGTGTAAAAATTGATTCAAAATGTCATTGGGATTGTGCCTCATGTTGAATAACTACTTTTTAAAGCGTCAATGTGACCAAAATTGACATTTTTACAGACTTTTTCACCTACTCAGAAGCTTCTATTTCGACCAATTTCAGGCATTAAAATGACTCTAAACACACTTATTTTAGTTCCAAGAGTTCTAATTCACATTCAATATTCATTTACAGTCAAAAAATTAAAGATTAAAAAATTATCATTTCTGACCATTTGGAGACTGTTCGACAGGTCACGGGTCATCGTTTTTCATCAGAAAATTGATTTTTTGGACTGTAGAAAAATGTATTCAAAATGTCATTTGGATTGTGCCTCATGTTGAATAACTAATTTTTATAGCCTCAATGTGACCAAAATTGCCATTTTAGAGACTTTTTCTCCTTCTCAGAAGCTTCTATTTCGACCAATTTCAGGCATTAAAATGATTCTAAACACACTTATTTTAGTTCCAAGAGTTCTAATTCACATTCAATATTCATTTACAGTCAAAAAATTAAAGATTAAAAAATTATAATTTCTGACCATTTGGAGACAGTTCGACAGGTCACGGGTCATCGTTTTTCATCAGAAAATTGATTTTTTGGACTGTAGAAAAATTTATTCAAAATGTCATTGAGATTGTGCCTCATGTTGAATAACTACTTTTTAACGCCTCAATGTGACCAAAATTGACATTTTTAAAGACTTTTTCACCTACTCAGAAGCTTCTATTTCGACCAATTTCAGGCATTAAAATGACTCTAAACACACTTATTTTAGTTCCAAGAGTTCTAATTCACATTCAATATTCATTTACAGTCAAAAAATTAAACATTAAAAAATTATAATTTCTGACCATTTGGAGACTGTTCGACAGGTCACGGGTCATCGTTTTTCATCAGAAAATTGATTTTTTGGACTGTGTAAAAATTGATTCAAAATGTCATTTGGATTGTGCCTCATGTTGAATAACTACTTTTTACAGCCTCAATATGACCAAAATTGCCATTTTTACAGACTTTTTCTCCTACTCGGAAGCTTCTATTTCGACAAATTTCAGGCATTAAAATGACTCTAAACACACTTATTTTAGTTCCAAGAGTTCTGATTCACATTCAATATTCATTTACAGTCAAAAAATTAAACGTTAAAAATTATAATTTCTGACCATTTGGAGAAAGTTCGACAGGTCAAGGGTCATCGTTTTTCATCAGAAAATTGATTTTTTTGACTGTGTAAAAATTGATTCAAAATGTCATTGGGATTGTGCCTCATGTTGAATAACTACTTTTTAAAGCGTCAATGTGACCAAAATTGCCATTTTAGAGACTTTTTCTCCTACTCAGAAGCTTCTATTTCGACCAATTTCAGGCATTAAAATGATTCTAAACACACTTATTTTAGTTCCAAGAGTTCTAATTCACATTCAATATTCATTTACAGTCAAAAAATTAAAGATAAAAAAATTATAATTTCTGACCATTTGGAGACAGTTCGACAGGTCACGGGTCATCGTTTTTCATCAGAAAATTGATTTTTTGGACTGTAGAAAAATGTATTCAAAATGTCATTTGGATTGTGCCTCATGTTGAATAACTACTTTTTATATCCTCAATGTGACCAAAATTGCAATTTTTACAGACTTTTTCTCCTACTCAGAAGCTTCTATTTCGACCAATTTCAGGCATTAAAATGACCATAAACACACTTATTTTAGTTCCAAGAGTTCTAATCACATTCAATATTCATTTACAGTCAAAAAATTAAACATTGAAAAATTATAATTTCTGACCATTTGGAGAAAGTTCGACAGGTCACGGGTCATCGTTTTTCATCATAAAATTGTTTTTTTTGACTGTAGATAAATTGATTCAAAATGTCATTTGGATTGTGCCTCATGTTGAATAACTACTTTTTATAGCCTCAATGTGACCAAAATTGCCATTTTTACAGACTTTTTCTCCTATTCAGAAGCTTCTATTTCGACCAATTTCAGGCATTAAAATGACTCTAAACACACTTATTTTAGTTCCAAGAGTTCTAATTCACATTCAATATTCATTTACAGTCAAAAAATTAAACGTTAAAAAATTATCATTTCTGACCATTTGGAGAAAGTTCGACAGGTCACGGGTCATCGTTTTTCATCAGAAAATTGATTTTTTTGACTGTAGAAAAATTGATTCAAAATGTCATTTGGATTGTGCCTCATGTTGAATAACTACTTTTTACAGCCTCAATGTGACCAAAATTGCCATTTTTACAGACTTTTTCTCCTACTCAGAAGCTTCTATTTCGACCAATTTCAGGCATTAAAATGACTCTAAACACACTTATTTTAGTCCCAAGAGTTCTAATTCACATTCAATATTCATTTACAGTCAAAAAATTAAACATTAAAAAATTATAATTTCTGACCATTTGGAGACAGTTCGATAGGTCACGGGTCATCGTTTTTCATTAGAAAATTGATTTTTTTGACTGTGTAAAAATTGATTCAAAATGTCATTTGGATTGTGCCTCATGTTGAATAACTACTTTTTACAGCCTCAATGTGACCAAAATTGCCATTTTTACAGACTTTTTCTCCTACTCAGAAGCTTCTATTTCGACCAATTTCAGGCATTAAAATGACTCTAAACACACGTATTTTAGTTCCAAGAGTTCTAATTCACATTCAATATTCATTTACAGTCAAAAAATTAAACATTAAAAAATTATAATTTCTGACCATTTGGAGACAGTTCGATAGGTCACGGGTCATCGTTTTTCATTAGAAAATTGATTTTTTTGACTGTGTAAAAATTGATTCAAAATGTCATTTGGATTGTGCCTCATGTTGAATAACTACTTTTTACAGCCTCAATGTGACCAAAATTGCCATTTTTACAGACTTTTTCTCCTACTCAGAAGCTTCTATTTCAACCAATTTCAGGCATTAAAATGACGCTAAACACACTTATTTTAGTTCCAAGAGTTCTAATTCACATTCAATATTCATTTACAGTCAAAAAATTAAACGTTAAAAAATTATAATTTCTGACCATTTGGAGAAAGTTCGACATCGTTTTTCATCAGAAAATTGATTTTTTGGACTGTAGAAAAATGTATTCAAAATGTCATTTGGATTGTGCCTCATGTTGAATAACTACTTTTTATATCCTCAATGTGACCAAAATTGCCATTTTTACAGACTTTTTCTCCGACTCAGAAGCTTCTATTTCGACCAATTTCAGGCATTAAAATGACCCTAAACACACTTATTTTAGTTCCAAGAGTTCTAATTCACATTCAATATTCATTTACAGTCAAAAAATTAAACGTTAAAAAATTATAATTTCTGACCATTTGGAGAAAGTTCGACAGGTCACGGGTCATCGTTTTTCATCAGAAAATTGATTTTTTTGACTGTGTAAAAATTGATTCAAAATGTCATTGAGATTGTGCCTCATGTTGAATAACTACTTTTTAAAGCCTCAATGTGACCAAAATTGACATTTTTAAAGACTTTTTCACCTACTCAGAAGCTTCTATTTCGACCAATTTCAGGCATTAAAATGACTCTAAACACACTTATTTTAGTTCCAAGAGTTCTAATTCACATTCAATATTCATTTACAGTCAAAAAATTAAAGATTAAAAAATTATAATTTCTGACCATTTGGAGACAGTTCGACAGGTCACGGATCATCGTTTTTCATCAGAAAATTGATTTTTTGGACTGTAGAAAAATGTATTCAAAATGTCATTTGGATTGTGCCTCATGTTGAATAACTACTTTTTATATCCTCAATGTGACCAAAATTGCCATTTTTACAGACTTTTTCTCCTCAGAAGCTTCTATTTCGACCAATTTCAGGCGTTAAAATGACTCTAAACACACTTATTTTAGTTCCAAGAGTTCTAATTCACATTCAATATTCATTTACAGTCAAAAAATAAACGTTAAAAAATTATAATTTCTGACCATTTGGAGAAAGTTCGACAGGTCACGGGTCATCGTTTTTCATCAGAAAATAGATTTTTTTGACTGTGTAAAAATTGATTCAAAATGTCATTTGGATTGTGCCTCATGTTGAATAACTACTTTTTACAGCCTCAATGTGACCAAAATTGCCATTTTTACAGACTTTTTCTCCTACTCAGAAGCTTCTATTTTGACCAATTTCAGGCATTAAAATGACTCTAAACACACTTATTTTAGTTCCAAGAGTTCTAATTCACATTCAATATTCATTTACAGTCAAAAAATTAAACATTAAAAAATTATAATTTCTGACCATTTGGAGACTGTTCGACAGGTCACGGGTCATCCTTTTTCATCAGAAAATTGATTTTTTGGACTGTAGAAAAATTTATTCAAAATGTCATTTGGATTGTGCCTCATGTTGAATAACTAATTTTTATAGCCTCAATGTGACCAAAATTGCCATTTTAGAGACTTTTTCTCCTACTCAGAAGCTTCTATTTCGACCAATTTCATGCATTAAAATGATTCTAAACACACTTATTTTAGTTCCAAGAGTTCTAATTCACATTCAATATTCATTTACAGTCAAAAAATTAAACGTTAAAAAATTATAATTTCTGACCATTTGGAGAAAGTTCGACAGGTCACGGGTCATCGTTTTTCATCAGAAAATTGATTTTTTGGACTGTAGAAAAATGTATTCAAAATGTAATTTGGATTGTGCCTCATGTTGAATAACTACTTTTTACAGCCTCAATGTGACCAAAATTGCCATTTTTACAGACTTTTTCTCCTACTCAGAAGCTTCTATTTCGACCAATTTCAGGCATTAAAATGACCCTAAACACACTTATTTTAGTTCCAAGAGTTCTAATTCACATTCAATATTCATTTACAGTCAAAAAATTAAACGTTAAAAAATTATAATTTCTGACCATTTGGAGAAAGTTCGACAGGTCACGGGTCATCGTTTTTCATCAGAAAATTGATTTTTTTGGACTGTAGAAAAATGTATTCAAAATGTCATTTGGATTGTGCCTCATGTTGAATAACTACTTATTATATCCTCAATGTGACCAAAATTGCCATTTTTACAGACTTTTTCTCCTACTCAGAAGCTTCTATTTCGGACCAATTTCAGGCATTAAAATGACTCTAAACACACTTATTTTAGTTCCAAGAGTTCTAATTCACATTCAATATTCATTTACAGTCAAAAAATTAAACATTGAAAAATTATAATTTCTGACCATTTGGAGAAAGTTCGACAGGTCACGGGTCATCGTTTTTCATCATAAAATTGTTTTTTTTGACTGTAGATAAATTGATTCAAAATGTCATTTGGATTGTGCCTCATGTTGAATAACTACTTTTTATAGCCTCAATGTGACCAAAATTACCATTTTTACAGACTTTTTCTCCTACTCAGAAGCTTCTATTTCGACCAATTTCAGGCATTAAAATGACTCTAAACACACTTATTTTAGTTCCAAGAGTTCTAATTCACATTCAATATTCATTTACAGTCAAAAAATTAAACATTAAAAAATTATCATTTCTGACCATTTGGAGAAAGTTCGACAGGTCACGGGTCATCGTTTTTCATCAGAAAATCGATTTTTTTGACTGTAGAAAAATTGATTCAAAATATCATTTGGATTGTGCCTCATGTTGAATAACTACTTTTTACAGCCTCAATGTGACCAAAATTGCCATTTTTACAGACTTTTTCTCCTACTCAGAAGCTTCTATTTCGACCAATTTCAGGCATTAAAATGACTCTAAACACACTTATTTTAGTTCCAAGAGTTCTAATTCACATTCAATATTCATTTACAGTCAAAAAATTAAACATTAAAAAATTATAATTTCTGACAATTTGGAGACTGTTCGACAGGTCACGGGTCATCGTTTTTCATCAGAAAATTGATTTTTTGGACTGTAGAAAAATTTATTCAAAATGTCATTTGGATTGTGCCTCATGTTGAATAACTAATTTTTATAGCCTCAATGTGACCAAAATTGCTATTTTTATAGACTTTTTCTCCTACTCAGAAGCTTCTATTTCGACCAATTTCAGGCATTAAAATGACTCTAAACACACTTATTTTAGTTCCAAGAGTTCTAATTCACATTCAATATTCATTTACAGTCAAAAAATTAAACATTAAAAAATTATAATTTCTGACCATTTGGAGACTGTTCGACAGGTCACGGGTCATCCTTTTTCATCAGAAAATTGATTTTTTGGACTGTAGAAAAATTTATTCAAAATGTCATTTGGATTGTGCCTCATGTTGAATAACTAATTTTTATAGCCTCAATGTGACCAAAATTGCCATTTTAGAGACTTTTTCTCCTACTCAGAAGCTTCTATTTCGACCAATTTCATGCATTAAAATGATTCTAAACACACTTATTTTAGTTCCAAGAGTTCTAATTCACATTCAATATTCATTTACAGTCAAAAAATTAAACGTTAAAAAATTATAATTTCTGACCATTTGGAGAAAGTTCGACAGGTCACGGGTCATCGTTTTTCATCAGAAAATTGATTTTTTGGACTGTAGAAAAATGTATTCAAAATGTAATTTGGATTGTGCCTCATGTTGAATAACTACTTTTTACAGCCTCAATGTGACCAAAATTGCCATTTTTACAGACTTTTTCTCCTACTCAGAAGCTTCTATTTCGACCAATTTCAGGCATTAAAATGACCCTAAACACACTTATTTTAGTTCCAAGAGTTCTAATTCACATTCAATATTCATTTACAGTCAAAAAATTAAACGTTAAAAAATTATAATTTCTGACCATTTGGAGAAAGTTCGACAGGTCACGGGTCATCGTTTTTCATCAGAAAATTGATTTTTTTGGACTGTAGAAAAATGTATTCAAAATGTCATTTGGATTGTGCCTCATGTTGAATAACTACTTATTATATCCTCAATGTGACCAAAATTGCCATTTTTACAGACTTTTTCTCCTACTCAGAAGCTTCTATTTCGGACCAATTTCAGGCATTAAAATGACTCTAAACACACTTATTTTAGTTCCAAGAGTTCTAATTCACATTCAATATTCATTTACAGTCAAAAAATTAAACATTGAAAAATTATAATTTCTGACCATTTGGAGAAAGTTCGACAGGTCACGGGTCATCGTTTTTCATCATAAAATTGTTTTTTTTGACTGTAGATAAATTGATTCAAAATGTCATTTGGATTGTGCCTCATGTTGAATAACTACTTTTTATAGCCTCAATGTGACCAAAATTACCATTTTTACAGACTTTTTCTCCTACTCAGAAGCTTCTATTTCGACCAATTTCAGGCATTAAAATGACTCTAAACACACTTATTTTAGTTCCAAGAGTTCTAATTCACATTCAATATTCATTTACAGTCAAAAAATTAAACATTAAAAAATTATCATTTCTGACCATTTGGAGAAAGTTCGACAGGTCACGGGTCATCGTTTTTCATCAGAAAATCGATTTTTTTGACTGTAGAAAAATTGATTCAAAATATCATTTGGATTGTGCCTCATGTTGAATAACTACTTTTTACAGCCTCAATGTGACCAAAATTGCCATTTTTACAGACTTTTTCTCCTACTCAGAAGCTTCTATTTCGACCAATTTCAGGCATTAAAATGACTCTAAACACACTTATTTTAGTTCCAAGAGTTCTAATTCACATTCAATATTCATTTACAGTCAAAAAATTAAACATTAAAAAATTATAATTTCTGACAATTTGGAGACTGTTCGACAGGTCACGGGTCATCGTTTTTCATCAGAAAATTGATTTTTTGGACTGTAGAAAAATTTATTCAAAATGTCATTTGGATTGTGCCTCATGTTGAATAACTAATTTTTATAGCCTCAATGTGACCAAAATTGCTATTTTTATAGACTTTTTCTCCTACTCAGAAGCTTCTATTTCGACCAATTTCAGGCATTAAAATGACTCTAAACACACTTATTTTAGTTCCAAGAGTTCTAATTCACATTCAATATTCATTTACAGTCAAAAAATTAAACATTAAAAAATTATAATTTCTGACCATTTGGAGACAGTTTGACAGGTCACGGGTCATCGTTTTTCATCAGAAAATTGATTTTTTGGACTGTGTAAAAATTGATTCAAAATGTCATTTGGATTGTGCCTCATGTTGAATAACTACTTTTTACAGCCTCAATATGACCAAAATTGCCATTTTTACAGACTTTTTCTCCTACTCGGAAGCTTCTATTTCGACAAATTTCAGGCATTAAAATGACTCTAAACACACTTATTTTAGTTCCAAGAGTTCTGATTCACATTCAATATTCATTTACAGTCAAAAAATTAAACGTTAAAAAATTATAATTTCTGACCATTTGGAGAAAGTTCGACAGGTCACGGGTCATCGTTTTTCATCAGAAAATTGATTTTTTTGACTGTGTAAAAATTGATTCAAAATGTCATTGGGATTGTGCCTCATGTTGAATAACTACTTTTTAAAGCGTCAATGTGACCAAAATTGACATTTTTACAGACTTTTTCACCTACTCAGAAGCTTCTATTTCGACCAATTTCAGGCATTAAAATGACTCTAAACACACTTATTTTAGTTCCAAGAGTTCTAATTCACATTCAATATTCATTTACAGTCAAAAAATTAAAGATAAAAAAATTATAATTTCTGACCATTTGGAGACTGTTCGACAGGTCACGGGTCATCGTTTTTCATCAGAAAATTGATTTTTAGGACTGTAGAAAAATTTATTCAAAATGTCATTTGGATTGTGCCTCATGTTGAATAACTAATTTTTATAGCCTCAATGTGACCAAAATTGCCATTTTAGAGACTTTTTCTCCTTCTCAGAAGCTTCTATTTCGACCAATTTCAGGCATTAAAATGATTCTAAACACACTTATTTTAGTTCCAAGAGTTCTAATTCACATTCAATATTCATTTACAGTCAAAAAATTAAAGATTAAAAAATTATAATTTCTGACCATTTGGAGACAGTTCGACAGGTCACGGGTCATCGTTTTTCATCAGAAAATTGATTTTTTGGACTGTAGAATTTTTTTTTCAAAATGTCATTGAGATTGTGCCTCATGTTGAATAACTACTTTTTAAAGCCTCAATGTGACCAAAATTGACATTTTAAAGACTTTTTCACCTACTCAGAAGCTTCTATTTCGACCAATTTCAGGCATTAAAATGACTCTAAACACACTTATTTTAGTTCCAAGAGTTCTAATTCACATTCAATATTCATTTACAGTCAAAAAATTAAAGATAAAAAAATTATAATTTCTGACCATTTGGAGACTGTTCGACAGGTCACGGGTCATCGTTTTTCATCAGAAAATTGATTTTTAGGACTGTAGAAAAATTTATTCAAAATGTCATTTGGATTGTGCCTCATGTTGAATAACTAATTTTTATAGCCTCAATGTGACCAAAATTGCCATTTTAGAGACTTTTTCTCCTTCTCAGAAGCTTCTATTTCGACCAATTTCAGGCATTAAAATGATTCTAAACACACTTATTTTAGTTCCAAGAGTTCTAATTCACATTCAATATTCATTTACAGTCAAAAAATTAAAGATTAAAAAATTATAATTTCTGACCATTTGGAGACAGTTCGACAGGTCACGGGTCATCGTTTTTCATCAGAAAATTGATTTTTTGCACTGTAGAAAAATTTATTCAAAATGTCATTGAGATTGTGCCTCATGTTGAATAACTACTTTTTAAAGCCTCAATGTGACCAAAATTGACATTTTAAAGACTTTTTCACCTACTCAGAAGCTTCTATTTCGACCAATTTCAGGCATTAAAATGACTCTAAACACACTTATTTTAGTTCCAAGAGTTCTAATTCACATTCAATATTCATTTACAGTCAAAAAATTAAAGATTAAAAAATTATAATTTCTGACCATTTGGAGACAGTTCGACAGGTCACGGGTCATCGTTTTTCATCAGAAAATTGATTTTTTTGACTGTGTAAAAATTGATTCAAAATGTCATTTGGATTGTGCATCATGTTGAATAACTACTTTTTATATCCTCAATGTGACCAAAATTGCCATTTTTACAGACTTTTTCTCCTACTCAGTAGCTTCTATTTCGACCAATTTCAGGCATTAAAATGACCCTAAACACACTTATTTTAGTTCCAAGAGTTCTAATTCACATTCAATATTCATTTACAGTCAAAAAATTAAACGTTAATAAATTATAATTTCTGACCATTTGGAGAAAGTTCGACAGGTCACGGGTCATTGTTTTTCATCAGAAAATTGATTTTTTTGACTGTGTAAAAATTGATTCAAAATGTCATTTGGATTGTGCCGTATGTTGAATAACTACTTTTTACAGCCTCAATGTGACCAAAATTGCCATTTTTACAGACTTTTTCTCCTACTCAGAAGCTTCTATTTCGACCAATTTCAGGCATTAAAATGACCCTAAACACACTTATTTTAGTTCCAAGTTTTCTAATTCACATTCAATATTCATTTACAGTAAAGAAATTAAACGTTAAAAAATTATAATTTCTGACCATTTGGAGAAAGTTCGACAGGTCACGGGTCATCGTTTTTCATCAGAAAATTGATTTTTTTGACTGTAAAAATTGATTCAAAATGTCATTTGGATTGTGCCTCATGTTGAATAACTACTTTTTACAGCCTCAATGTGACCAAAATTGCCATTTTTACAGACTTTTTCTCCTACTCAGAAGCTTCTATTTCGACGAATTCCAGGCATTAAAATGACTCTAAACACACTTATTTTAGTTCCAAGAGTTCTGATTCACATTCAATATTCATTTACAGTCAAAAAATTAAACATTAAAAAATTATAATTTCTGACAATTTGGAGACTGTTCGACAGGTCACGGGTCATCGTTTTTCATCAGAAAATTGATTTTTTGGACTGTAGAAAAATTTATTCAAAATGTCATTTGGATTGTGCCTCATGTTGAATAACTAATTTTTATAGCCTCAATGTGACCAAAATTGCCATTTTAGAGACTTTTTCTCCTACTCAGAAGCTTCTATTTCGATCAATTTCATGCATTAAAATGATTCTAAACACACTTATTTTAGTTCCATGAGTTCTAATTCACATTCAATATTCATTACAGTCAAAAAATTAAAGATTAAAAAATTATAATTTCTGACCATTTGGAGACAGTTCGACAGGTCACGGGTCATCGTTTTTCATCAGAAAATTGATTTTTTGGACTGTAGAAAAATGTATTCAAAATGTCATTTGGATTGTGCCTCATGTTGAATAACTACTTTTTACAGCCTCAATGTGACCAAAATTGCCATTTTTACAGACTTTTTCTCCTACTCAGAAGCTTCTATTTCGACCAATTTCAGGCATTAAAATGACCCTAAACACACTTATTTTAGTTCCAAGAGTTCTAATTCACATTCAATATTCATTTACAGTCAAAAAATTAAACGTTAACAAATTATAATTTCTGACCATTTGGAGAAAGTTCGACAGGTCACGGGTCATCGTTTTTCATCAGAAAATTTATTTTTTGGACTGTAGAAAAATGTATTCAAAATGTCATTTGGATTGTGCCTCATGTTGAATAACTACTTTTTACAGCCTCAATGTGACCAAAATTGCCATTTTTACAGACTTTTTCTCCTACTCAGAAGCTTCTATTTCGACCAATTTCAGGCATTAAAATGACCCTAAACACACTTATTTTAGTTCCAAGAGTTCTAATTCACATTCAATATTCATTTACAGTCAAAAAATTAAACGTTAAAAAATTATAATTTCTGACCATTTGGAGAAAGTTCGACGGGTCACGGGTCATCGTTTTTCATCAGAAAATTGATTTTTTGGACTGTAGAAAAATGTATTCAAAATGTCATTTGGATTGTGCCTCATGTTGAATAACTACTTATTATATCCTCAATGTGACCAAAATTGCCATTTTTACAGACTTTTTCTCCTACTCAGAAGCTTCTATTTCGGACCAATTTCAGGCATTAAAATGACTCTAAACACACTTATTTTAGTTCCAAGAGTTCTAATTCACATTCAATATTCATTTACAGTCAAAAAATTAAACGTTAAAATTATAATTTCTGACCATTTGGAGACTGTTCGACAGGTCACGGGTCATCGTTTTTCATCAGAAAATTGATTTTTTGGACTGTAGAAAAATTTATTCAAAATGTCATTTGGATTGTGCCTCATGTTGAATAACTAATTTTTATAGCCTCAATGTGACCAAAATTGCCATTTTAGAGACTTTTTCTCCTACTCAGAAGCTTCTATTTCGACCAATTTCATGCATTAAAATGATTCTAAACACACTTATTTTAGTTCCATGAGTTCTAATTCACATTCAATATTCATTACAGTCAAAAAATTAAAGATTAAAAAATTATAATTTCTGACCATTTGGAGACAGTTCGACAGGTCACGGGTCATCGTTTTTCATCAGAAAATTGATTTTTTGGACTGTAGAAAAATGTATTCAAAATGTCATTTGGATTGTGCCTCATGTTGAATAACTACTTTTTATATCCTCAATGTGACCAAAATTGCAATTTTTACAGACTTTTTCTCCTACTCAGAAGCTTCTATTTCGACCAATTTCAGGCATTAAAATGACCATAAACACACTTATTTTAGTTCCAAGAGTTCTAATCACATTCAATATTCATTTACAGTCAAAAAATTAAACATTGAAAAATTATAATTTCTGACCATTTGGAGAAAGTTCGACAGGTCACGGGTCATCATTTTTCATCATAAAATAGTTTTTTTTGACTGTAGATAAATTGATTCAAAATGTCATTTGGATTGTGCCTCATGTTGAATAACTACTTTTTATAGCCTCAATGTGACCAAAATTACCATTTTTACAGACTTTTTCTCCTACTCAGAAGCTTCTATTTCGACCAATTTCAGGCATTAAAATGACACTAAACACACTTATTTTAGTTCCAAGAGTTCTAATTCACATTCAATATTCATTTACAGTCAAAAAATTAAACATTAAAGATTATCATTTCTGACCATTTGGAGAAAGTTCGACAGGTCACGGGTCATCGTTTTTCATCAGAAAATTGATTTTTTTGACTGTAGAAAAATTGATTCAAAATGTCATTTGGATTGTGCCTCATGTTGAATAACTACTTTTTACAGCCTCAATGTGACCAAAATTGCCATTTTTACAGACTTTTTCTCCTACTCAGAAGCTTCTATTTCGACCAATTTCAGGCATTAAAATGACTCTAAACACACTTATTTTAGTTCCAAGAGTTCTAATTCACATTCTATATTCATTTACAGTCAAAAAATTAAACATTAAAAAATTATAATTTCTGACAATTTGGAGACTGTTCGACAGGTCACGGGTCATCGTTTTTCATCAGAAAATTGATTTTTTGGACTGTAGAAAAATTTATTCAAAATGTCATTTGGATTGTGCCTCATGTTGAATAATTAATTTTTATAGCCTCAATGTGACCAAAATTGCTATTTTTATAGACTTTTTCTCCTACTCAGAAGCTTCTATTTCGACCAATTTTAGGCATTAAAATGACTCTAAACACACTTATTTTAGTTCCAAGAGTTCTAATTCACATTCAATATTCATTTACAGTCAAAAAATTAAACATTAAAAAATTATAATTTCTGACCATTTGGAGACAGTTCGACAGGTCACGGGTCATCGTTTTTCATCAGAAAATTGATTTTTTGGACTGTGTAAAAATTGATTCAAAATGTCATTGGGATTGTGCCTCATGTTGAATAACTACTTTTTAAAGCGTCAATGTGACCAAAATTGCCATTTTAGAGACTTTTTCTCCTACTCAGAAGCTTCTATTTCGACCAATTTCAGGCATTAAAATGATTCTAAACACACTTATTTTAGTTCCAAGAGTTCTAATTCACATTCAATATTCATTTACAGTCAAAAAATTAAAGATTAAAAAATTATGATTTCTGACCATTTGGAGACAGTTCGACAGGTCACGGGTCATCGTTTTTCATCAGAAAATTGATTTTTTGGACTGTAGAAAAATGTATTCAAAATGTCATTTGGATTGTGCCTCATGTTGAATAACTACTTTTTATATCCTCAATGTGACCAAAATTGCAATTTTTACAGACTTTTTCTCCTACTCAGAAGCTTCTATTTCGACCAATTTCAGGCATTAAAATGACCATAAACACACTTATTTTAGTTCCAAGAGTTCTAATCACATTCAATATTCATTTACAGTCAAAAAATTAAACATTGAAAAATTATAATTTCTGACCATTTGGAGAAAGTTCGACAGGTCACGGGTCATCGTTTTTCATCATAAAATTGTTTTTTTTGACTGTAGATAAATTGATTCAAAATGTCATTTGGATTGTGCCTCATGTTGAATAACTACTTTTTATAGCCTCAATGTGACCAAAATTGCCATTTTTACAGACTTTTTCTCCTACTCAGAAGCTTCTATTTCGACCAATTTCAGGCATTAAAATGACTCTAAACACACTTATTTTAGTTCCAAGAGTTCTAATTCACATTCAATATTCATTTACAGTCAAAAAATTAAACATTAAAAAATTATCATTTCTGACCATTTGGAGAAAGTTCGACAGGTCACGGGTCATCGTTTTTCATCAGAAAATTGATTTTTTTGACTGTAGAAAAATTGATTCAAAATGTCATTTGGATTGTGCCTCATGTTGAATAACTACTTTTTACAGCCTCAATGTGACCAAAATTGCCATTTTTACAGACTTTTTCTCCTACTCAGAAGCTTCTATTTCGACCAATTTCAGGCATTAAAATGACTCTAAACACACTTATTTTAGTTCCAAGAGTTTTAATTCACATTCAATATTCATTTACAGTCAAAAAATTAAACATTAAAAAATTATAATTTCTGACCATTTGGAGACAGTTCGATAGGTCACGGGTCATCGTTTTTCATTAGAAAATTGATTTTTTTGACTGTGTAAAAATTGATTCAAAATGTCATTTGGATTGTGCCTCATGTTGAATAACTACTTTTTACAGCCTCAATGTGACCAAAATTGCCATTTTTACAGACTATTTCTCCTACTCAGAAGCTTCTATTTCGACCAATTTCAGGCATTAAAATGACTCTAAACACACTTATTTTAGTTCCAAGAGTTCTAATTCACATTCAATATTCATTTACAGTCAAAAAATTAAACATTAAAAAATTATAATTTCTGACCATTTGGAGACAGTTCGATAGGTCACGGGTCATCGTTTTTCATTAGAAAATTGATTTTTTTGACTGTGTAAAAATTGATTCAAAATGTCATTTGGATTGTGCCTCATGTTGAATAACTACTTTTTACAGCCTCAATGTGACCAAAATTGCCATTTTTACAGACTTTTTCTCCTACTCAGAAGCTTCTATTTCAACCAATTTCAGGCATTAAAATGACGCTAAACACACTTATTTTAGTTCCAAGAGTTCTAATTCACATTCAATATTCATTTACAGTCAAAAAATTAAACGTTAAAAAATTATAATTTCTGACCATTTGGAGAAAGTTCGACATCGTTTTTCATCAGAAAATTGATTTTTTGGACTGTAGAAAAATGTATGCAAAATGTCATTTGGATTGTGCCTCATGTTGAATAACTACTTTTTATATCCTCAATGTGACCAAAATTGCCATTTTTACAGACTTTTTCTCCGACTCAGAAGCTTCTATTTCGACCAATTTCAGGCATTAAAATGACCCTAAACACACTTATTTTAGTTCCAAGAGTTCTAATTCACATTCAATATTCATTTACAGTCAAAAAATTAAACGTTAAAAAATTATAATTTCTGACCATTTGGAGAAAGTTCGACAGGTCACGGGTCATCGTTTTTCATCAGAAAATTGATTTTTTTGACTGTGTAAAAATTGATTCAAAATGTCATTTGGATTGTGCCTCATGTTGAATAACTACTTTTTACAGCCTCAATGTGACCAAAATTGCCATTTTTACAGACTTTTTCTCCTACTCAGAAGCTTCTATTTTGACCAATTTCAGGCATTAAAATGACTCTAAACACACTTATTTTAGTTCCAAGAGTTCTAATTCACATTCAATATTCATTTACAGTCAAAAAATTAAACATTAAAAAATTATAATTTCTGACCATTTGGAGACTGTTCGACAGGTCACGGGTCATCGTTTTTCATCAGAAAATTGATGTTTTGGACTGTAGAAAAATGTATTCAAAATGTCATTGAGATTGTGCCTCATGTTGAATAACTACTTTTTAATGCCTCAATGTGACCAAAATTGACATTTTTAAAGACTTTTTCACCTACTCAGAAGCTTCTATTTCGACCAATTTCAGGCATTAAAATGACTCTAAACACACTTATTTTAGTTCCAAGAGTTCTAATTCACATTCTATATTCATTTACAGTCAAAAAATTAAACATTAAAAAATTATAATTTCTGACAATTTGGAGACTGTTCGACAGGTCACGGGTCATCGTTTTTCATCAGAAAATTGATTTTTTGGACTGTAGAAAAATTTATTCAAAATGTCATTTGGATTCTGCCTCATGTTGAATAATTAATTTTTATAGCCTCAATGTGACCAAAATTGCTATTTTTATAGACTTTTTCTCCTACTCAGAAGCTTCTATTTCGACCAATTTTAGGCATTAAAATGACTCTAAACACACTTATTTTAGTTCCAAGAGTTCTAATTCACATTCAATATTCATTTACAGTCAAAAAATTAAACATTAAAAAATTATAATTTCTGACCATTTGGAGACAGTTCGACAGGTCACGGGTCATCGTTTTTCATCAGAAAATTGATTTTTTGGACTGTGTAAAAATTGATTCAAAATGTCATTTGGATTGTGCCTCATGTTGAATAACTACTTTTTACAGCCTCAATATGACCAAAATTGCCATTTTTACAGACTTTTTCTCCTACTCGGAAGCTTCTATTTCGACAAATTTCAGGCATTAAAATGACTCTAAACACACTTATTTTAGTTCCAAGAGTTCTGATGCACATTCAATATTCATTTACAGTCAAAAAATTAAACGTTAAAAAATTATAATTTCTGACCATTTGGAGAAAGTTCGACAGGTCAAGGGTCATCGTTTTTCATCAGAAAATTGATTTTTTTGACTGTGTAAAAATTGATTCAAAATGTCATTGGGATTGTGCCTCATGTTGAATAACTACTTTTTAAAGCGTCAATGTGACCAAAATTGCCATTTTAGAGACTTTTTCTCCTACTCAGAAGCTTCTATTTCGACCAATTTCAGGCATTAAAATGATTCTAAACACACTTATTTTAGTTCCAAGAGTTCTAATTCACATTCAATATTCATTTACAGTCAAAAAATTAAAGATTAAAAAATTATAATTTCTGACCATTTGGAGACAGTTCGACAGGTCACGGGTCATCGTTTTTCATCAGAAAATTGATTTTTTGGACTGTAGAAAAATGTATTCAAAATGTCATTTGGATTGTGCCTCATGTTGAATAACTACTTTTTATATCCTCAATGTGACCAAAATTGCAATTTTTACAGACTTTTTCTCCTACTCAGAAGCTTCTATTTCGACCAATTTCAGGCATTAAAATGACCATAAACACACTTATTTTAGTTCCAAGAGTTCTAATCACATTCAATATTCATTTACAGTCAAAAAATTCAACATTGAAAAATTATAATTTCTGACCATTTGGAGAAAGTTCGACAGGTCACGGGTCATCGTTTTTCATCATAAAATTGTTTTTTTTGACTGTAGATAAATTGATTCAAAATGTCATTTGGATTGTGCCTCATGTTGAATAACTACTTTTTATAGCCTCAATGTGACCAAAATTGCCATTTTTACAGACTTTTTCTCCTACTCAGAAGCTTCTATTTCGACCAATTTCAGGCATTAAAATGACTCTAAACACACTTATTTTAGTTCCAAGAGTTCTAATTCACATTCAATATTCATTTACAGTCAAAAAATTAAACATTAAAAAATTATCATTTCTGACCATTTGGAGAAAGTTCGACAGGTCACGGGTCATCGTTTTTCATCAGAAAATTGATTTTTTTGACTGTAGAAAAATTGATTCAAAATGTCATTTGGATTGTGCCTCATGTTGAATAACTACTTTTTACAGCCTCAATGTGACCAAAATTGCCATTTTTACAGACTTTTTCTCCTACTCAGAAGCTTCTATTTCGACCAATTTCAGGCATTAAAATGACTCTAAACACACTTATTTTAGTTCCAAGAGTTCTAATTCACATTCAATATTCATTTACAGTCAAAAAATTAAACATTAAAAAATTATAATTTCTGACCATTTGGAGACAGTTCGATAGGTCAAGGGTCATCGTTTTTCATTAGAAAATTGATTTTTTTGACTGTGTAAAAATTGATTCAAAATGTCATTTGGATTGTGCCTCATGTTGAATAACTACTTTTTACAGCCTCAATGTGACCAAAATTGCCATTTTTACAGACTTTTTCTCCTACTCAGAAGCTTCTATTTCGACCAATTTCAGGCATTAAAATGACTCTAAACACACTTATTTTAGTTCCAAGAGTTCTAATTCACATTCAATATTCATTTACAGTCAAAAAATTAAACATTAAAAAATTATAATTTCTGACCATTTGGAGACAGTTCGATAGGTCACGGGTCATCGTTTTTCATTAGAAAATTGATTTTTTTGACTGTGTAAAAATTGATTCAAAATGTCATTTGGATTGTGCCTCATGTTGAATAACTACTTTTTACAGCCTCAATGTGACCAAAATTGCCATTTTTACAGACTTTTTCTCCTACTCAGAAGCTTCTATTTCAACCAATTTCAGGCATTAAAATGACGCTAAACACACTTATTTTAGTTCCAAGAGTTCTAATTCACATTCAATATTCATTTACAGTCAAAAAATTAAACGTTAAAAAATTATAATTTCTGACCATTTGGAGAAAGTTCGACATCGTTTTTCATCAGAAAATTGATTTTTTGGACTGTAGAAAAATGTATTCAAAATGTCATTTGGATTGTGCCTCATGTTGAATAACTACTTTTTATATCCTCAATGTGACCAAAATTGCCATTTTTACAGACTTTTTCTCCGACTCAGAAGCTTCTATTTCGACCAATTTCAGGCATTAAAATGACCCTAAACACACTTATTTTAGTTCCAAGAGTTCTAATTCACATTCAATATTCATTTACAGTCAAAAAATTAAACGTTAAAAAATTATAATTTCTGACCATTTGGAGAAAGTTCGACAGGTCACGGGTCATCGTTTTTCATCAGAAAATTGATTTTTTTGACTGTGTAAAAATTGATTCAAAATGTCATTTGGATTGTGCCTCATGTTGAATAACTACTTTTTACAGCCTCAATGTGACCAAAATTGCCATTTTTACAGACTTTTTCTCCTACTCAGAAGCTTCTATTTTGACCAATTTCAGGCATTAAAATGACTCTAAACACACTTATTTTAGTTCCAAGAGTTCTAATTCACATTCAATATTCATTTACAGTCAAAAAATTAAACATTAAAAAATTATAATTTCTGACCATTTGGAGACTGTTCGACAGGTCACGGGTCATCGTTTTTCATCAGAAAATTGATGTTTTGGACTGTAGAAAAATGTATTCAAAATGTCATTGAGATTGTGCCTCATGTTGAATAACTACTTTTTAATGCCTCAATGTGACCAAAATTGACATTTTTAAAGACTTTTTCACCTACTCAGAAGCTTCTATTTCGACCAATTTCAGGCATTAAAATGACTCTAAACACACTTATTTTAGTTCCAAGAGTTCTAATTCACATTCAATATTCATTTACAGTCAAAAAATTAAAGATTAAAAAATTATAATTTCTGACCATTTGGAGACAGTTCGACAGGTCACGGATCATCGTTTTTCATCAGAAAATTGATTTTTTGGACTGTAGAAAAATGTATTCAAAATGTCATTTGGATTGTGCCTCATGTTGAATAACTACTTATTATATCCTCAATGTGACCAAAATTGACATTTTTAAAGACTTTTTCACCTACTCAGAAGCTTCTATTTCGACCAATTTCAGGCATTAAAATGACTCTAAACACACTTATTTTAGTTCCAAGAGTTCTAATTCACATTCTATATTCATTTACAGTCAAAAAATTAAACATTAAAAAATTATAATTTCTGACAATTTGGAGACTGTTCGACAGGTCACGGGTCATCGTTTTTCATCAGAAAATTGATTTTTTGGACTGTAGAAAAATTTATTCAAAATGTCATTTGGATTCTGCCTCATGTTGAATAATTAATTTTTATAGCCTCAATGTGACCAAAATTGCTATTTTTATAGACTTTTTCTCCTACTCAGAAGCTTCTATTTCGACCAATTTTAGGCATTAAAATGACTCTAAACACACTTATTTTAGTTCCAAGAGTTCTAATTCACATTCAATATTCATTTACAGTCAAAAAATTAAACATTAAAAAATTATAATTTCTGACCATTTGGAGACAGTTCGACAGGTCACGGGTCATCGTTTTTCATCAGAAAATTGATTTTTTGGACTGTGTAAAAATTGATTCAAAATGTCATTTGGATTGTGCCTCATGTTGAATAACTACTTTTTACAGCCTCAATATGACCAAAATTGCCATTTTTACAGACTTTTTCTCCTACTCGGAAGCTTCTATTTCGACAAATTTCAGGCATTAAAATGACTCTAAACACACTTATTTTAGTTCCAAGAGTTCTGATGCACATTCAATATTCATTTACAGTCAAAAAATTAAACGTTAAAAAATTATAATTTCTGACCATTTGGAGAAAGTTCGACAGGTCAAGGGTCATCGTTTTTCATCAGAAAATTGATTTTTTTGACTGTGTAAAAATTGATTCAAAATGTCATTGGGATTGTGCCTCATGTTGAATAACTACTTTTTAAAGCGTCAATGTGACCAAAATTGCCATTTTAGAGACTTTTTCTCCTACTCAGAAGCTTCTATTTCGACCAATTTCAGGCATTAAAATGATTCTAAACACACTTATTTTAGTTCCAAGAGTTCTAATTCACATTCAATATTCATTTACAGTCAAAAAATTAAAGATTAAAAAATTATAATTTCTGACCATTTGGAGACAGTTCGACAGGTCACGGGTCATCGTTTTTCATCAGAAAATTGATTTTTTGGACTGTAGAAAAATGTATTCAAAATGTCATTTGGATTGTGCCTCATGTTGAATAACTACTTTTTATATCCTCAATGTGACCAAAATTGCAATTTTTACAGACTTTTTCTCCTACTCAGAAGCTTCTATTTCGACCAATTTCAGGCATTAAAATGACCATAAACACACTTATTTTAGTTCCAAGAGTTCTAATCACATTCAATATTCATTTACAGTCAAAAAATTCAACATTGAAAAATTATAATTTCTGACCATTTGGAGAAAGTTCGACAGGTCACGGGTCATCGTTTTTCATCATAAAATTGTTTTTTTTGACTGTAGATAAATTGATTCAAAATGTCATTTGGATTGTGCCTCATGTTGAATAACTACTTTTTATAGCCTCAATGTGACCAAAATTGCCATTTTTACAGACTTTTTCTCCTACTCAGAAGCTTCTATTTCGACCAATTTCAGGCATTAAAATGACTCTAAACACACTTATTTTAGTTCCAAGAGTTCTAATTCACATTCAATATTCATTTACAGTCAAAAAATTAAACATTAAAAAATTATCATTTCTGACCATTTGGAGAAAGTTCGACAGGTCACGGGTCATCGTTTTTCATCAGAAAATTGATTTTTTTGACTGTAGAAAAATTGATTCAAAATGTCATTTGGATTGTGCCTCATGTTGAATAACTACTTTTTACAGCCTCAATGTGACCAAAATTGCCATTTTTACAGACTTTTTCTCCTACTCAGAAGCTTCTATTTCGACCAATTTCAGGCATTAAAATGACTCTAAACACACTTATTTTAGTTCCAAGAGTTCTAATTCACATTCAATATTCATTTACAGTCAAAAAATTAAACATTAAAAAATTATAATTTCTGACCATTTGGAGACAGTTCGATAGGTCAAGGGTCATCGTTTTTCATTAGAAAATTGATTTTTTTGACTGTGTAAAAATTGATTCAAAATGTCATTTGGATTGTGCCTCATGTTGAATAACTACTTTTTACAGCCTCAATGTGACCAAAATTGCCATTTTTACAGACTTTTTCTCCTACTCAGAAGCTTCTATTTCGACCAATTTCAGGCATTAAAATGACTCTAAACACACTTATTTTAGTTCCAAGAGTTCTAATTCACATTCAATATTCATTTACAGTCAAAAAATTAAACATTAAAAAATTATAATTTCTGACCATTTGGAGACAGTTCGATAGGTCACGGGTCATCGTTTTTCATTAGAAAATTGATTTTTTTGACTGTGTAAAAATTGATTCAAAATGTCATTTGGATTGTGCCTCATGTTGAATAACTACTTTTTACAGCCTCAATGTGACCAAAATTGCCATTTTTACAGACTTTTTCTCCTACTCAGAAGCTTCTATTTCAACCAATTTCAGGCATTAAAATGACGCTAAACACACTTATTTTAGTTCCAAGAGTTCTAATTCACATTCAATATTCATTTACAGTCAAAAAATTAAACGTTAAAAAATTATAATTTCTGACCATTTGGAGAAAGTTCGACATCGTTTTTCATCAGAAAATTGATTTTTTGGACTGTAGAAAAATGTATTCAAAATGTCATTTGGATTGTGCCTCATGTTGAATAACTACTTTTTATATCCTCAATGTGACCAAAATTGCCATTTTTACAGACTTTTTCTCCGACTCAGAAGCTTCTATTTCGACCAATTTCAGGCATTAAAATGACCCTAAACACACTTATTTTAGTTCCAAGAGTTCTAATTCACATTCAATATTCATTTACAGTCAAAAAATTAAACGTTAAAAAATTATAATTTCTGACCATTTGGAGAAAGTTCGACAGGTCACGGGTCATCGTTTTTCATCAGAAAATTGATTTTTTTGACTGTGTAAAAATTGATTCAAAATGTCATTTGGATTGTGCCTCATGTTGAATAACTACTTTTTACAGCCTCAATGTGACCAAAATTGCCATTTTTACAGACTTTTTCTCCTACTCAGAAGCTTCTATTTTGACCAATTTCAGGCATTAAAATGACTCTAAACACACTTATTTTAGTTCCAAGAGTTCTAATTCACATTCAATATTCATTTACAGTCAAAAAATTAAACATTAAAAAATTATAATTTCTGACCATTTGGAGACTGTTCGACAGGTCACGGGTCATCGTTTTTCATCAGAAAATTGATGTTTTGGACTGTAGAAAAATGTATTCAAAATGTCATTGAGATTGTGCCTCATGTTGAATAACTACTTTTTAATGCCTCAATGTGACCAAAATTGACATTTTTAAAGACTTTTTCACCTACTCAGAAGCTTCTATTTCGACCAATTTCAGGCATTAAAATGACTCTAAACACACTTATTTTAGTTCCAAGAGTTCTAATTCACATTCAATATTCATTTACAGTCAAAAAATTAAAGATTAAAAAATTATAATTTCTGACCATTTGGAGACAGTTCGACAGGTCACGGATCATCGTTTTTCATCAGAAAATTGATTTTTTGGACTGTAGAAAAATGTATTCAAAATGTCATTTGGATTGTGCCTCATGTTGAATAACTACTTATTATATCCTCAATGTGACCAAAATTGCCATTTTTACAGACTTTTTCTCCTACTCAGAAGCTTCTATTTCGACCAATTTCAGGCATTAAAATGACTCTAAACACACTTATTTTAGTTCCAAGAGTTCTAATTCACATTCAATATTCATTTACAGTCAAAAAATTAAACATTAAAAAATTATAATTTCTGACAATTTGGAGACTGTTCGACAGGTCACGGGTCATCGTTTTTCATCAGAAAATTGATTTTTTGGACTGTAGAAAAATTTATTCAAAATGTCATTTGGATTGTGCCTCATGTTGAATAACTAATTTTTATAGCCTCAATGTGGCCAAAATTGCTATTTTTATAGACTTTTTCTCCTACTCAGGAGCTTCTATTTCGACCAATTTCAGGCATTAAAATGACTCTAAACACACTTATTTTAGTTCCAAGAGTTCTAATTCACATTCAATATTCATTTACAGTCAAAAAATTAAACATTAAAAAATTATAATTTCTGACCATTTGGAGACAGTTTGACAGGTCACGGGTCATCGTTTTTCATCAGAAAATTTATTTTTTGGACTGTGTAAAAATTGATTCAAAATGTCATTTGGATTTTGCCTCATGTTGAATAACTACTTTTTACAGCCTCAATATGACCAAAATTGCCATTTTTACAGACTTTTTCTCCTACTCGGAAGCTTCTATTTCGACAAATTTCAGGCATTAAAATGACTCTAAACACACTTATTTTAGTTCCAAGAGTTCTGATTCACATTCAATATTCATTTACAGTCAAAAAATTAAACGTTAAAAAATTATAATTTCTGACCATTTGGAGAAAGTTCGACAGGTCACGGGTCATCGTTTTTCATCAGAAAATTGATTTTTTTGACTGTGTAAAAATTGATTCAAAATGTCATTGGGATTGTGCCTCATGTTGAATAACTACTTTTTAAAGCGTCAATGTGACCAAAATTGACATTTTTACAGACTTTTTCACCTACTCAGAAGCTTCTATTTCGACCAATTTCAGGCATTAAAATGACTCTAAACACACTTATTTTAGTTCCAAGAGTTCTAATTCACATTCAATATTCATTTACAGTCAAAAAATTAAAGATTAAAAAATTATAATTTCTGACCATTTGGAGACTGTTCGACAGGTCACGGGTCATCGTTTTTCATCAGAAAATTGATTTTTTGGACTGTAGAAAAATGTATTCAAAATGTCATTTGGATTGTGCCTCATGTTGAATAACTAATTTTTATAGCCTCAATGTGACCAAAATTGCCATTTTAGAGACTTTTTCTCCTTCTCAGAAGCTTCTATTTCGACCAATTTCAGGCATTAAAATGATTCTAAACACACTTATTTTAGTTCCAAGAGTTCTAATTCACATTCAATATTCATTTACAGTCAAAAAATTAAACGTTAAAAAATTATAATTTCTGACCATTTGGAGAAAGTTCGACATCGTTTTTCATCAGAAAATTGATTTTTTGGACTGTAGAAAAATGTATGCAAAATGTCATTTGGATTGTGCCTCATGTTGAATAACTACTTTTTATATCCTCAATGTGACCAAAATTGCCATTTTTACAGACTTTTTCTCCGACTCAGAAGCTTCTATTTCGACCAATTTCAGGCATTAAAATGACCCTAAACACACTTATTTTAGTTCCAAGAGTTCTAATTCACATTCAATATTCATTTACAGTCAAAAAATTATACGTTAAAAAATTATAATTTCTGACCATTTGGAGAAAGTTCGACAGGTCACGGGTCATCGTTTTTCATCAGAAAATTGATTTTTTTGACTGTGTAAAAATTGATTCAAAATGTCATTTGGATTGTGCCTCATGTTGAATAACTACTTTTTACAGCCTCAATGTGACCAAAATTGCCATTTTTACAGACTTTTTCTCCTACTCAGAAGCTTCTATTTTGACCAATTTCAGGCATTAAAATGACTCTAAACACACTTATTTTAGTTCCAAGAGTTCTAATTCACATTCAATATTCATTTACAGTCAAAAAATTAAACATTAAAAAATTATAATTTCTGACCATTTGGAGACTGTTCGACAGGTCACGGGTCATCGTTTTTCATCAGAAAATTGATGTTTTGGACTGTAGAAAAATGTATTCAAAATGTCATTGAGATTGTGCCTCATGTTGAATAACTACTTTTTAATGCCTCAATGTGACCAAAATTGACATTTTTAAAGACTTTTTCACCTACTCAGAAGCTTCTATTTCGACCAATTTCAGGCATTAAAATGACTCTAAACACACTTATTTTAGTTCCAAGAGTTCTAATTCACATTCTATATTCATTTACAGTCAAAAAATTAAACATTAAAAAATTATAATTTCTGACAATTTGGAGACTGTTCGACAGGTCACGGGTCATCGTTTTTCATCAGAAAATTGATTTTTTGGACTGTAGAAAAATTTATTCAAAATGTCATTTGGATTCTGCCTCATGTTGAATAATTAATTTTTATAGCCTCAATGTGACCAAAATTGCTATTTTTATAGACTTTTTCTCCTACTCAGAAGCTTCTATTTCGACCAATTTTAGGCATTAAAATGACTCTAAACACACTTATTTTAGTTCCAAGAGTTCTAATTCACATTCAATATTCATTTACAGTCAAAAAATTAAACATTAAAAAATTATAATTTCTGACCATTTGGAGACAGTTCGACAGGTCACGGGTCATCGTTTTTCATCAGAAAATTGATTTTTTGGACTGTGTAAAAATTGATTCAAAATGTCATTTGGATTGTGCCTCATGTTGAATAACTACTTTTTACAGCCTCAATATGACCAAAATTGCCATTTTTACAGACTTTTTCTCCTACTCGGAAGCTTCTATTTCGACAAATTTCAGGCATTAAAATGACTCTAAACACACTTATTTTAGTTCCAAGAGTTCTGATGCACATTCAATATTCATTTACAGTCAAAAAATTAAACGTTAAAAAATTATAATTTCTGACCATTTGGAGAAAGTTCGACAGGTCAAGGGTCATCGTTTTTCATCAGAAAATTGATTTTTTTGACTGTGTAAAAATTGATTCAAAATGTCATTGGGATTGTGCCTCATGTTGAATAACTACTTTTTAAAGCGTCAATGTGACCAAAATTGCCATTTTAGAGACTTTTTCTCCTACTCAGAAGCTTCTATTTCGACCAATTTCAGGCATTAAAATGATTCTAAACACACTTATTTTAGTTCCAAGAGTTCTAATTCACATTCAATATTCATTTACAGTCAAAAAATTAAAGATTAAAAAATTATAATTTCTGACCATTTGGAGACAGTTCGACAGGTCACGGGTCATCGTTTTTCATCAGAAAATTGATTTTTCGGACTGTAGAAAAATGTATTCAAAATGTCATTTGGATTGTGCCTCATGTTGAATAACTACTTTTTATATCCTCAATGTGACCAAAATTGCAATTTTTACAGACTTTTTCTCCTACTCAGAAGCTTCTATTTCGACCAATTTCAGGCATTAAAATGACCATAAACACACTTATTTTAGTTCCAAGAGTTCTAATCACATTCAATATTCATTTACAGTCAAAAAATTCAACATTGAAAAATTATAATTTCTGACCATTTGGAGAAAGTTCGACAGGTCACGGGTCATCGTTTTTCATCATAAAATTGTTTTTTTTGACTGTAGATAAATTGATTCAAAATGTCATTTGGATTGTGCCTCATGTTGAATAACTACTTTTTATAGCCTCAATGTGACCAAAATTGCCATTTTTACAGACTTTTTCTCCTACTCAGAAGCTTCTATTTCGACCAATTTCAGGCATTAAAATGACTCTAAACACACTTATTTTAGTTCCAAGAGTTCTAATTCACATTCAATATTCATTTACAGTCAAAAAATTAAACATTAAAAAATTATCATTTCTGACCATTTGGAGAAAGTTCGACAGGTCACGGGTCATCGTTTTTCATCAGAAAATTGATTTTTTTGACTGTAGAAAAATTGATTCAAAATGTCATTTGGATTGTGCCTCATGTTGAATAACTACTTTTTACAGCCTCAATGTGACCAAAATTGCCATTTTTACAGACTTTTTCTCCTACTCAGAAGCTTCTATTTCGACCAATTTCAGGCATTAAAATTACTCTAAACACACTTATTTTAGTTCCAAGAGTTCTAATTCACATTCAATATTCATTTACAGTCAAAAAATTAAACATTAAAAAATTATAATTTCTGACCATTTGGAGACAGTTCGATAGGTCACGGGTCATCGTTTTTCATTAGAAAATTGATTTTTTTGACTGTGTAAAAATTGATTCAAAATGTCATTTGGATTGTGCCTCATGTTGAATAACTACTTTTTACAGCCTCAATGTGACCAAAATTGCCATTTTTACAGACTTTTTCTCCTACTCAGAAGCTTCTATTTCGACCAATTTCAGGCATTAAAATGACTCTAAACACACTTATTTTAGTTCCAAGAGTTCTAATTCACATTCAATATTCATTTACAGTCAAAAAATTAAACATTAAAAAATTATAATTTCTGACCATTTGGAGACAGTTCGATAGGTCACGGGTCATCGTTTTTCATTAGAAAATTGATTTTTTTGACTGTGTAAAAATTGATTCAAAATGTCATTTGGATTGTGCCTCATGTTGAATAACTACTTTTTACAGCCTCAATGTGACCAAAATTGCCATTTTTACAGACTTTTTCTCCTACTCAGAAGCTTCTATTTCAACCAATTTCAGGCATTAAAATGACGCTAAACACACTTATTTTAGTTCCAAGAGTTCTAATTCACATTCAATATTCATTTACAGTCAAAAAATTAAACGTTAAAAAATTATAATTTCTGACCATTTGGAGAAAGTTCGACATCGTTTTTCATCAGAAAATTGATTTTTTGGACTGTAGAAAAAAGTATTCAAAATGTCATTTGGATTGTGCCTCATGTTGAATAACTACTTTTTATATCCTCAATGTGACCAAAATTGCCATTTTTACAGACTTTTTCTCCGACTCAGAAGCTTCTATTTCGACCAATTTCAGGCATTAAAATGACCCTAAACACACTTATTTTAGTTCCAAGAGTTCTAATTCACATTCAATATTCATTTACAGTCAAAAAATTAAACGTTAAAAAATTATAATTTCTGACCATTTGGAGAAAGTTCGACAGGTCACGGGTCATCGTTTTTCATCAGAAAATTGATTTTTTTGACTGTGTAAAAATTGATTCAAAATGTCATTTGGATTGTGCCTCATGTTGAATAACTACTTTTTACAGCCTCAATGTGACCAAAATTGCCATTTTTACAGACTTTTTCTCCTACTCAGAAGCTTCTATTTTGACCAATTTCAGGCATTAAAATGACTCTAAACACACTTATTTTAGTTCCAAGAGTTCTAATTCACATTCAATATTCATTTACAGTCAAAAAATTAAACATTAAA
Organism: Triturus cristatus; assembly: GCF_964204655.1. Lineage (NCBI taxonomy): Eukaryota > Metazoa > Chordata > Amphibia > Caudata > Salamandridae > Triturus > Triturus cristatus. The sequence goes on from NC_140592.1 coordinate 467,942,900, forward strand.
AAATTATAATTTCTGACCATTTGGAGACTGTTCGACAGGTCACGGGTCATCGTTTTTCATCAGAAAATTGATGTTTTGGACTGTAGAAAAATGTATTCAAAATGTCATTGAGATTGTGCCTCATGTTGAATAACTACTTTTTAATGCCTCAATGTGACCAAAATTGACATTTTTAAAGACTTTTTCACCTACTCAGAAGCTTCTATTTCGACCAATTTCAGGCATTAAAATGACTCTAAACACACTTATTTTAGTTCCAAGAGTTCTAATTCACATTCAATATTCATTTACAGTCAAAAAATTAAAGATTAAAAAATTATAATTTCTGACCATTTGGAGACAGTTCGACAGGTCACGGATCATCGTTTTTCATCAGAAAATTGATTTTTTGGACTGTAGAAAAATGTATTCAAAATGTCATTTGGATTGTGCCTCATGTTGAATAACTACTTATTATATCCTCAATGTGACCAAAATTGCCATTTTTACAGACTTTTTCTCCTACTCAGAAGCTTCTATTTCGACCAATTTCAGGCATTAAAATGACTCTAAACACACTTATTTTAGTTCCAAGAGTTCTAATTCACATTCAATATTCATTTACAGTCAAAAAATTAAACATTAAAAAATTATAATTTCTGACAATTTGGAGACTGTTCGACAGGTCACGGGTCATCGTTTTTCATCAGAAAATTGATTTTTTGGACTGTAGAAAAATTTATTCAAAATGTCATTTGGATTGTGCCTCATGTTGAATAACTAATTTTTATAGCCTCAATGTGGCCAAAATTGCTATTTTTATAGACTTTTTCTCCTACTCAGGAGCTTCTATTTCGACCAATTTCAGGCATTAAAATGACTCTAAACACACTTATTTTAGTTCCAAGAGTTCTAATTCACATTCAATATTCATTTACAGTCAAAAAATTAAACATTAAAAAATTATAATTTCTGACCATTTGGAGACAGTTTGACAGGTCACGGGTCATCGTTTTTCATCAGAAAATTTATTTTTTGGACTGTGTAAAAATTGATTCAAAATGTCATTTGGATTTTGCCTCATGTTGAATAACTACTTTTTACAGCCTCAATATGACCAAAATTGCCATTTTTACAGACTTTTTCTCCTACTCGGAAGCTTCTATTTCGACAAATTTCAGGCATTAAAATGACTCTAAACACACTTATTTTAGTTCCAAGAGTTCTGATTCACATTCAATATTCATTTACAGTCAAAAAATTAAACGTTAAAAAATTATAATTTCTGACCATTTGGAGAAAGTTCGACAGGTCACGGGTCATCGTTTTTCATCAGAAAATTGATTTTTTTGACTGTGTAAAAATTGATTCAAAATGTCATTGGGATTGTGCCTCATGTTGAATAACTACTTTTTAAAGCGTCAATGTGACCAAAATTGACATTTTTACAGACTTTTTCACCTACTCAGAAGCTTCTATTTCGACCAATTTCAAGCATTAAAATGACTCTAAACACACTTATTTTAGTTCCAAGAGTTCTAATTCACATTCAATATTCATTTACAGTCAAAAAATTAAAGATTAAAAAATTATAATTTCTGACCATTTGGAGACTGTTCGACAGGTCACGGGTCATCGTTTTTCATCAGAAAATTGATTTTTTGGACTGTAGAAAAATTTATTCAAAATGTCATTTGGATTGTGCCTCATGTTGAATAACTAATTTTTATAGCCTCAATGTGACCAAAATTGCCATTTTAGAGACTTTTTCTCCTTCTCAGAAGCTTCTATTTCGACCAATTTCAGGCATTAAAATGATTCTAAACACACTTATTTTAGTTCCAAGAGTTCTAATTCACATTCAATATTCATTTACAGTCAAAAAATTAAAGATTAAAAAATTATAATTTCTGACCATTTGGAGACAGTTCGACAGGTCACGGGTCATCGTTTTTCATCAGAAAATTGATTTTTTGGACTGTAGAAAAATGTATTCAAAATGTCATTTGGATTGTGCCTCATGTTGAATAACTACTTTTTATATCCTCAATGTGACCAAAATTGCAATTTTTACAGACTTTTTCTCCTACTCAGAAGCTTCTATTTCGACCAATTTCAGGCATTAAAATGACCATAAACACACTTATTTTAGTTCCAAGAGTTCTAATCACATTCAATATTCATTTACAGTCAAAAAATTAAACATTGAAAAATTATAATTTCTGACCATTTGGAGAAAGTTCGACAGGTCACGGGTCATCGTTTTTCATCATAAAATTGTTTTTTTTGACTGTAGATAAATTGATTCAAAATGTCATTTGGATTGTGCCTCATGTTGAATAACTACTTTTTATAGCCTCAATGTGACCAAAATTGCAATTTTTACAGACTTTTTCTCCTACTCAGAAGCTTCTATTTCGACCAATTTCAGGCATTAAAATGACTCTAAACACACTTATTTTAGTTCCAAGAGTTCTAATTCACATTCAATATTCATTTACAGTCAAAAAATTAAACATTAAAAAATTATAATTTCTGACCATTTGGAGACAGTTCGATAGGTCACGGGTCATCGTTTTTCATTAGAAAATTGATTTTTTTGACTGTGTAAAAATTGATTCAAAATGTCATTTGGATTGTGCCTCATGTTGAATAACTACTTTTTACAGCCTCAATGTGACCAAAATTGCCATTTTTACAGACTTTTTCTCCTACTCAGAAGCTTCTATTTCAACCAATTTCAGGCATTAAAATGACGCTAAACACACTTATTTTAGTTCCAAGAGTTCTAATTCACATTCAATATTCATGTACAGTCAAAAAATTAAACATTAAAAAATTATAATTTCTGACCATTTGGAGACTGTTCGACAGGTCACGGGTCATCGTTTTTCATCAGAAAATTGATGTTTTGGACTGTAGAAAAATGTATTCAAAATGTCATTGAGATTGTGCCTCATGTTGAATAACTACTTTTTAAAGCCTCAATGTGACCAAAATTGACATTTTTAAAGACTTTTTCACCTACTCAGAAGCTTCTATTTCGACCAATTTCAGGCATTAAAATGACTCTAAACACACTTATTTTAGTTCCAAGAGTTCTAATTCACATTCAATATTCATTTACAGTCAAAAAATTAAAGATTAAAAAATTATAATTTCTGACCATTTGGAGACAGTTCGACAGGTCACGGATCATCGTTTTTCATCAGAAAATTGATTTTTTGGACTGTAGAAAAATGTATTCAAAATGTCATTTGGATTGTGCCTCATGTTGAATAACTACTTATTATATCCTCAATGTGACCAAAATTACCATTTTTACAGACTTTTTCTCCTACTCAGAAGCTTCTATTTCGACCAATTTCAGGCATTAAAATGACTCTAAACACACTTATTTTAGTTCCAAGAGTTCTAATTCACATTCAATATTCATTTACAGTCAAAAAATTAAACATTAAAAAATTATAATTTCTGACAATTTGGAGACTGTTCGACAGGTCACGGGTCATCGTTTTTCATCAGAAAATTGATTTTTTGGACTGTAGAAAAATTTATTCAAAATGTCATTTGGATTGTGCCTCATGTTGAATAACTAATTTTTATAGCCTCAATGTGACCAAAATTGCTATTTTTATAGACTTTTTCTCCTACTCAGGAGCTTCTATTTCGACCAATTTCAGGCATTAAAATGACTCTAAACACACTTATTTTAGTTCCAAGAGTTCTAATTCACATTCAATATTCATTTACAGTCAAAAAATTAAAGATTAAAAAATTATAATTTCTGACCATTTGGAGACAGTTCGACAGGTCACGGATCATCGTTTTTCATCAGAAAATTGATTTTTTGGACTGTAGAAAAATGTATTCAAAATGTCATTTGGATTGTGCCTCATGTTGAATAACTACTTATTATATCCTCAATGTGACCAAAATTGCCATTTTTACAGACTTTTTCTCCTACTCAGAAGCTTCTATTTCGACCAATTTCAGGCATTAAAATGACTCTAAACACACTTATTTTAGTTCCAAGAGTTCTAATTCACATTCAATATTCATTTACAGTCAAAAAATTAAACATTAAAAAATTATAATTTCTGACAATTTGGAGACTGTTCGACAGGTCACGGGTCATCGTTTTTCATCAGAAAATTGATTTTTTGGACTGTAGAAAAATTTATTCAAAATGTCATTTGGATTGTGCCTCATGTTGAATAACTAATTTTTATAGCCTCAATGTGGCCAAAATTGCTATTTTTATAGACTTTTTCTCCTACTCAGGAGCTTCTATTTCGACCAATTTCAGGCATTAAAATGACTCTAAACACACTTATTTTAGTTCCAAGAGTTCTAATTCACATTCAATATTCATTTACAGTCAAAAAATTAAACATTAAAAAATTATAATTTCTGACCATTTGGAGACAGTTTGACAGGTCACGGGTCATCGTTTTTCATCAGAAAATTTATTTTTTGGACTGTGTAAAAATTGATTCAAAATGTCATTTGGATTTTGCCTCATGTTGAATAACTACTTTTTACAGCCTCAATATGACCAAAATTGCCATTTTTACAGACTTTTTCTCCTACTCGGAAGCTTCTATTTCGACAAATTTCAGGCATTAAAATGACTCTAAACACACTTATTTTAGTTCCAAGAGTTCTGATTCACATTCAATATTCATTTACAGTCAAAAAATTAAACGTTAAAAAATTATAATTTCTGACCATTTGGAGAAAGTTCGACAGGTCACGGGTCATCGTTTTTCATCAGAAAATTGATTTTTTTGACTGTGTAAAAATTGATTCAAAATGTCATTGGGATTGTGCCTCATGTTGAATAACTACTTTTTAAAGCGTCAATGTGACCAAAATTGACATTTTTACAGACTTTTTCACCTACTCAGAAGCTTCTATTTCGACCAATTTCAGGCATTAAAATGACTCTAAACACACTTATTTTAGTTCCAAGAGTTCTAATTCACATTCAATATTCATTTACAGTCAAAAAATTAAAGATTAAAAAATTATAATTTCTGACCATTTGGAGACTGTTCGACAGGTCACGGGTCATCGTTTTTCATCAGAAAATTGATTTTTTGGACTGTAGAAAAATTTATTCAAAATGTCATTTGGATTGTGCCTCATGTTGAATAACTAATTTTTATAGCCTCAATGTGACCAAAATTGCCATTTTAGAGACTTTTTCTCCTTCTCAGAAGCTTCTATTTCGACCAATTTCAGGCATTAAAATGATTCTAAACACACTTATTTTAGTTCCAAGAGTTCTAATTCACATTCAATATTCATTTACAGTCAAAAAATTAAAGATTAAAAAATTATAATTTCTGACCATTTGGAGACAGTTCGACAGGTCACGGGTCATCGTTTTTCATCAGAAAATTGATTTTTTGGACTGTAGAAAAATGTATTCAAAATGTCATTTGGATTGTGCCTCATGTTGAATAACTACTTTTTATATCCTCAATGTGACCAAAATTGCAATTTTTACAGACTTTTTCTCCTACTCAGAAGCTTCTATTTCGACCAATTTCAGGCATTAAAATGACCATAAACACACTTATTTTAGTTCCAAGAGTTCTAATCACATTCAATATTCATTTACAGTCAAAAAATTAAACATTGAAAAATTATAATTTCTGACCATTTGGAGAAAGTTCGACAGGTCACGGGTCATCGTTTTTCATCATAAAATTGTTTTTTTTGACTGTAGATAAATTGATTCAAAATGTCATTTGGATTGTGCCTCATGTTGAATAACTACTTTTTATAGCCTCAATGTGACCAAAATTGCAATTTTTACAGACTTTTTCTCCTACTCAGAAGCTTCTATTTCGACCAATTTCAGGCATTAAAATGACTCTAAACACACTTATTTTAGTTCCAAGAGTTCTAATTCACATTCAATATTCATTTACAGTCAAAAAATTAAACATTAAAAAATTATAATTTCTGACCATTTGGAGACAGTTCGATAGGTCACGGGTCATCGTTTTTCATTAGAAAATTGATTTTTTTGACTGTGTAAAAATTGATTCAAAATGTCATTTGGATTGTGCCTCATGTTGAATAACTACTTTTTACAGCCTCAATGTGACCAAAATTGCCATTTTTACAGACTTTTTCTCCTACTCAGAAGCTTCTATTTCAACCAATTTCAGGCATTAAAATGACGCTAAACACACTTATTTTAGTTCCAAGAGTTCTAATTCACATTCAATATTCATTTACAGTCAAAAAATTAAACGTTAAAAAATTATAATTTCTGACCATTTGGAGAAAGTTCGACATCGTTTTTCATCAGAAAATTGATTTTTTGGACTGTAGAAAAATGTATTCAAAATGTCATTTGGATTGTGCCTCATGTTGAATAACTACTTTTTATATCCTCAATGTGACCAAAATTGCCATTTTTACAGACTTTTTCTCCGACTCAGAAGCTTCTATTTCGACCAATTTCAGGCATTAAAATGACCCTAAACACACTTATTTTAGTTCCAAGAGTTCTAATTCACATTCAATATTCATTTACAGTCAAAAAATTAAACGTTAAAAAATTAGAATTTCTGACCATTTGGAGAAAGTTCGACAGGCCACGGGTCATCGTTTTTCATCAGAAAATTGATTTTTTTGACTGTGTAAAAATTGATTAAAAATGTCATTTGGATTGTGCCTCATGTTGAATAACTACTTTTTACAGCCTCAATGTGACCAAAATTGCCATTTTTACAGACTTTTTCTCCTACTCAGAAGCTTCTATTTTGACCAATTTCAGGCATTAAAATGACTCTAAACACACTTATTTTAGTTCCAAGAGTTCTAATTCACATTCAATATTCATTTACAGTCAAAAAATTAAACATTAAAAAATTATAATTTCTGACCATTTGGAGACTGTTCGACAGGTCACGGGTCATCGTTTTTCATCAGAAAATTGATGTTTTGGACTGTAGAACAATGTATTCAAAATGTCATTGAGATTGTGCCTCATGTTGAATAACTACTTTTTAAAGCCTCAATGTGACCAAAATTGCAATTTTTACAGACTTTTTCTCCTACTCAGAAGCTTCTATTTCGACCAATTTCAGGCATTAAAATGACCATAAACACACTTATTTTAGTTCCAAGAGTTCTAATCACATTCAATATTCATTTACAGTCAAAAAATTAAACATTGAAAAATTATAATTTCTGACCATTTGGAGAAAGTTCGACAGGCCACGGGTCATCGTTTTTCATCAGAAAATTGATTTTTTTGACTGTGTAAAAATTGATTCAAAATGTCATTTGGATTGTGCCTCATGTTGAATAACTACTTTTTATATCCTCAATGTGACCAAAATTGCCATTTTTACAGACTTTTTCTCCTCAGAAGCTTCTATTTCGACCAATTTCAGGCGTTAAAATGACTCTAAACACACTTATTTTAGTTCCATGAGTTCTAATTCACATTCAATATTCATTTACAGTCAAAAAATTAAAGATTAAAAAATTATAATTTCTGAGACAGTTCGACAGGTCACGGGTCATCGTTTTTCATCAGAAAATTGATTTTTTGGACTGTAGAAAAATGTATTCAAAATGTCATTTGGATTGTGCCTCATGTTGAATAACTACTTTTTATATCCTCAATGTGACCAAAATTGCAATTTTTACAGACTTTTTCTCCTACTCAGAAGCTTCTATTTCGACCAATTTCAGGCATTAAAATGACCATAAACACACTTATTTTAGTTCCAAGAGTTCTAATCACATTCAATATTCATTTACAGTCAAAAAATTAAACATTGAAAAATTATAATTTCTGACCATTTGGAGAAAGTTCGACAGGTCACGGGTCATCGTTTTTCATCATAAAATTGTTTTTTTTGACTGTAGATAAATTGATTCAAAATGTCATTTGGATTGTGCCTCATGTTGAATAACTACTTTTTATAGCCTCAATGTGACCAAAATTACCATTTTTACAGACTTTTTCTCCTTCTCAGAAGCTTCTATTTCGACCAATTTCAGGCATTAAAATGACTCTAAACACACTTATTTTAGTTCCAAGAGTTCTAATTCACATTCAATATTCATTTACAGTCAAAAAATTAAACATTAAAAAATTATCATTTCTGACCATTTGGAGAAAGTTCGACAGGTCACGGGTCATCGTTTTTCATCAGAAAATTGATTTTTTTGACTGTAGAAAAATTGATTCAAAATGTCATTTGGATTGTGCCTCATGTTGAATAACTACTTTTTACAGCCTCAATGTGACCAAAATTGCCATTTTTACAGACTTTTTCTCCCACTCAGAAGCTTCTATTTCGACCAATTTCAGGCATTAAAATGACTCTAAACACACTTATTTTAGTTCCAAGAGTTCTAATTCACATTCTATATTCATTTACAGTCAAAAAATTAAACATTAAAAAATTAACATTTCTGACAATTTGGAGACTGTTCGACAGGTCACGGGTCATCGTTTTTCATTAGAAAATTGATTTTTTTGACTGTGTAAAAATTGATTCAAAATGTCATTTGGATTGTGCCTCATGTTGAATAACTACTTTTTACAGCCTCAATGTGACCAAAATTGCCATTTTTACAGACTTTTTCTCCTACTCAGAAGCTTCTATTTCAACCAATTTCAGGCATTAAAATGACGCTAAACACACTTATGTTAGTTCCAAGAGTTCTAATTCACATTCAATATTCATTTACAGTCAAAAAATTAAACATTAAAAAATTATAATTTCTGACCATTTGGAGACAGTTTGACAGGTCACGGGTCATCGTTTTTCATCAGAAAATTTATTTTTTGGACTGTGTAAAAATTGATTCAAAATGTCATTTGGATTGTGCCTCATGTTGAATAACTACTTTTTACAGCCTCAATATGACCAAAATTGCCATTTTTACAGACTTTTTCTCCTACTCGGAAGCTTCTATTTCGACAAATTTCAGGCATTAAAATGACTCTAAACACACTTATTTTAGTTCCAAGAGTTCTAATTCACATTCAATATTCATTTACAGTCAAAAAATTAAACATTAAAAAATTATAATTTCTGACAATTTGGAGACTGTTCGACAGGTCACGGGTCATCGTTTTTCATCAGAAAATTGATTTTTTGGACTGTAGAAAAATTTATTCAAAATGTCATTTGGATTGTGCCTCATGTTGAATAACTAATTTTTATAGCCTCAATGTGACCAAAATTGCTATTTTTATAGACTTTTTCTCCTACTCAGGAGCTTCTATTTCGACCAATTTCAGGCATTAAAATGACTCTAAACACACTTATTTTAGTTCCAAGAGTTCTAATTCACATTCAATATTCATTTACAGTCAAAAAATTAAACATTAAAAAATTATAATTTCTGACCATTTGGAGAAAGTTCGACAGGTCACGGGTCATCGTTTTTCATCAGAAAATTGATTTTTTTCACTGTGTAAAAATTGATTCAAAATGTCATTGGGATTGTGCCTCATGTTGAATAACTACTTTTTAAAGCGTCAATGTGACCAAAATTGACATTTTTACAGACTTTTTCACCTACTCAGAAGCTTCTATTTCGACCAATTTCAGGCATTAAAATGACTCTAAACACACTTATTTTAGTTCCAAGAGTTCTAATTCACATTCAATATTCATTTACAGTCAAAAAATTAAAGATTAAAAAATTATCATTTCTGACCATTTGGAGACTGTTCGACAGGTCACGGGTCATCGTTTTTCATCAGAAAATTGATTTTTTGGACTGTAGAAAAATGTATTCAAAATGTCATTTGGATTGTGCCTCATGTTGAATAACTAATTTTTATAGCCTCAATGTGACCAAAATTGCCATTTTAGAGACTTTTTCTCCTTCTCAGAAGCTTCTATTTCGACCAATTTCAGGCATTAAAATGATTCTAAACACACTTATTTTAGTTCCAAGAGTTCTAATTCACATTCAATATTCATTTACAGTCAAAAAATTAAAGATTAAAAAATTATAATTTCTGACCATTTGGAGACAGTTCGACAGGTCACGGGTCATCGTTTTTCATCAGAAAATTGATTTTTTGGACTGTAGAAAAATTTATTCAAAATGTCATTGAGATTGTGCCTCATGTTGAATAACTACTTTTTAACGCCTCAATGTGACCAAAATTGACATTTTTAAAGACTTTTTCACCTACTCAGAAGCTTCTATTTCGACCAATTTCAGGCATTAAAATGACTCTAAACACACTTATTTTAGTTCCAAGAGTTCTAATTCACATTCAATATTCATTTACAGTCAAAAAATTAAAGATTAAAAAATTATAATTTCTGACCATTCGGAGACAGTTCGACAGGTCACGGGTCATCGTTTTTCATCAGAAAATTGATTTTTTGGACTGTAGAAAAATGTATTCAAAATGTCATTTGGATTGTGCCTCATGTTGAATAACTACTTTTTATATCCTCAATGTGACCAAAATTGCCATTTTTACAGACTTTTTCTCCTACTCAGAAGCTTCTATTTCGACCAATTTCAGGCGTTAAAATGACTCTAAACACACTTATTTTAGTTCCAAGAGTTCTAATTCACATTCAATATTCATTTACAGTCAAAAAATTAAACGTTAATAAATTATAATTTCTGACCATTTGGAGAAAGTTCGACAGGTCACGGGTCATTGTTTTTCATCAGAAAATTGATTTTTTTGACTGTGTAAAAATGGATTCAAAATGTCATTTGGATTGTGCCGTATGTTGAATAACTACTTTTTACAGCCTCAATGTGACCAAAATTGCCATTTTTACAGACTTTTTCTCCTACTCAGAAGCTTCTATTTCGACCAATTTCAGGCATTAAAATGACCCTAAACACACTTATTTTAGTTCCAAGTGTTCTAATTCACATTCAATATTCATTTACAGTAAAAAAATTAAACGTTAAAAAATTATAATTTCTGACCATTTGGAGAAAGTTCGACAGGTCACGGGTCATTGTTTTTCATCAGAAAATTGATTTTTTTGACTGTAAAAATTGATTCAAAATGTCATTTGGATTGTGCCTCATGTTGAATAACTACTTTTTACAGCCTCAATGTGACCAAAATTGCCATTTTTACAGACTTTTTCTCCTACTCAGAAGCTTCTATTTCGACGAATTTCAGGCATTAAAATGACTCTAAACACACTTATTTTAGTTCCAAGAGTTCTGATTCACATTCAATATTCATTTACAGTCAAAAAATTAAACATTAAAAAATTATAATTTCTGACCATTTGGAGACAGTTCGACAGGTCACGGGTCATCGTTTTTCATCAGAAAATTGATTTTTTGGACTGTAGAAAAATGTATTCAAAATGTCATTTGGATTGTGCCTCATGTTGAATAACTACTTTTTACAGCCTCAATGTGACCAAAATTGCCATTTTTACAGACTTTTTCTCCTACTCAGAAGCTTCTATTTCGACCAATTTCAGGCATTAAAATGACCCTAAACACACTTATTTTAGTTCCAAGAGTTCTAATTCACATTCAATATTCATTTACAGTCAAAAAATTAAACGTTAAAAAATTATAATTTCTGACCATTTGGAGAAAGTTCGACAGGTCACGGGTCATCGTTTTTCATCAGAAAATTGATTTTTTGGACTGTAGAAAAATGTATTCAAAATGTCATTTGGATTGTGCCTCATGTTGAATAACTACTTTTTACAGCCTCAATGTGACCAAAATTGCCATTTTTACAGACTTTTTCTCCTACTCAGAAGCTTCTATTTCGACCAATTTCAGGCATTAAAATGACCCTAAACACACTTATTTTAGTTCCAAGAGTTCTAATTCACATTCAATATTCATTTACAGTCAAAAAATTAAACGTTAACAAATTATAATTTCTGACCATTTGGAGAAAGTTCGACAGGTCACGGGTCATCGTTTTTCATCAGAAAATTTATTTTTTGGACTGTAGAAAAATGTATTCAAAATGTCATTTGGATTGTGCCTCATGTTGAATAACTACTTTTTACAGCCTCAATGTGACCAAAATTGCCATTTTTACAGACTTTTTCTCCTACTCAGAAGCTTCTATTTCGACCAATTTCAGGCATTAAAATGACCCTAAACACACTTATTTTAGTTCCAAGAGTTCTAATTCACATTCAATATTCATTTACAGTCAAAAAATTAAACGTTAAAAAACAATAATTTCTGACCATTTGGAGAAAGTTCGACAGGTCACGGGTCATCGTTTTTCATCAGAAAATTGTTTTTTTTGGACTGTAGAAAAATGTATTCAAAATGTCATTTGGATTGTGCCTCATGTTGAATAACTACTTATTATATCCTCAATGTGACCAAAATTGCCATTTTTACAGACTTTTTCTCCTACTCAGAATCTTCTATTTCGGACCAATTTCAGGCATTAAAATGACTCTAAACACACTTATTTTAGTTCCAAGAGTTCTAATTCACATTCAATATTCATTTACAGTCAAAAAATTAAACATTAAAAAATTATCATTTCTGACCATTTGGAGAAAGTTCGACAGGTCACGGGTCATCGTTTTTCATCAGAAAATTGATTTTTTTGACTGTAGAAAAATTGATTCAAAATGTCATTTGGATTGTGCCTCATGTTGAATAACTACTTTTTATATCCTCAATGTGACCAAAATTGCCATTTTTACAGACTTTTTCTCCTCAGAAGCTTCTATTTCGACCAATTTCAGGCGTTAAAATGACTCTAAACACACTTATTTTAGTTCCATGAGTTCTAATTCACATTCAATATTCATTTACAGTCAAAAAATTAAAGATTAAAAAATTATAATTTCTGAGACAGTTCGACAGGTCACGGGTCATCGTTTTTCATCAGAAAATTGATTTTTTGGACTGTAGAAAAATGTATTCAAAATGTCATTTGGATTGTGCCTCATGTTGAATAACTACTTTTTATATCCTCAATGTGACCAAAATTGCAATTTTTACAGACTTTTTCTCCTACTCAGAAGCTTCTATTTCGACCAATTTCAGGCATTAAAATGACCATAAACACACTTATTTTAGTTCCAAGAGTTCTAATCACATTCAATATTCATTTACAGTCAAAAAATTAAACATTGAAAAATTATAATTTCTGACCATTTGGAGAAAGTTCGACAGGTCACGGGTCATCGTTTTTCATCATAAAATTGTTTTTTTTGACTGTAGATAAATTGATTCAAAATGTCATTTGGATTGTGCCTCATGTTGAATAACTACTTTTTATAGCCTCAATGTGACCAAAATTACCATTTTTACAGACTTTTTCTCCTTCTCAGAAGCTTCTATTTCGACCAATTTCAGGCATTAAAATGACTCTAAACACACTTATTTTAGTTCCAAGAGTTCTAATTCACATTCAATATTCATTTACAGTCAAAAAATTAAACATTAAAAAATTATCATTTCTGACCATTTGGAGAAAGTTCGACAGGTCACGGGTCATCGTTTTTCATCAGAAAATTGATTTTTTTGACTGTAGAAAAATTGATTCAAAATGTCATTTGGATTGTGCCTCATGTTGAATAACTACTTTTTACAGCCTCAATGTGACCAAAATTGCCATTTTTACAGACTTTTTCTCCCACTCAGAAGCTTCTATTTCGACCAATTTCAGGCATTAAAATGACTCTAAACACACTTATTTTAGTTCCAAGAGTTCTAATTCACATTCTATATTCATTTACAGTCAAAAAATTAAACATTAAAAAATTAACATTTCTGACAATTTGGAGACTGTTCGACAGGTCACGGGTCATCGTTTTTCATTAGAAAATTGATTTTTTTGACTGTGTAAAAATTGATTCAAAATGTCATTTGGATTGTGCCTCATGTTGAATAACTACTTTTTACAGCCTCAATGTGACCAAAATTGCCATTTTTACAGACTTTTTCTCCTACTCAGAAGCTTCTATTTCAACCAATTTCAGGCATTAAAATGACGCTAAACACACTTATGTTAGTTCCAAGAGTTCTAATTCACATTCAATATTCATTTACAGTCAAAAAATTAAACATTAAAAAATTATAATTTCTGACCATTTGGAGACAGTTTGACAGGTCACGGGTCATCGTTTTTCATCAGAAAATTTATTTTTTGGACTGTGTAAAAATTGATTCAAAATGTCATTTGGATTGTGCCTCATGTTGAATAACTACTTTTTACAGCCTCAATATGACCAAAATTGCCATTTTTACAGACTTTTTCTCCTACTCGGAAGCTTCTATTTCGACAAATTTCAGGCATTAAAATGACTCTAAACACACTTATTTTAGTTCCAAGAGTTCTGATTCACATTCAATATTCATTTACAGTCAAAAAATTAAACGTTAAAAAATTATAATTTCTGACCATTTGGAGAAAGTTCGACAGGTCACGGGTCATCGTTTTTCATCAGAAAATTGATTTTTTTGACTGTGTAAAAATTGATTCAAAATGTCATTGGGATTGTGCCTCATGTTGAATAACTACTTTTTAAAGCGTCAATGTGACCAAAATTGACATTTTTACAGACTTTTTCACCTACTCAGAAGCTTCTATTTCGACCAATTTCAGGCATTAAAATGACTCTAAACACACTTATTTTAGTTCCAAGAGTTCTAATTAACATTCAATATTCATTTACAGTCAAAAAATTAAAGATTAAAAAATTATCATTTCTGACCATTTGGAGACTGTTCGACAGGTCACGGGTCATCGTTTTTCATCAGAAAATTGATTTTTTGGACTGTAGAAAAATTTATTCAAAATGTCATTTGGATTGTGCCTCATGTTGAATAACTAATTTTTATAGCCTCAATGTGACCAAAATTGCCATTTTAGAGACTTTTTCTCCTTCTCAGAAGCTTCTATTTCGACCAATTTCAGGCATTAAAATGATTCTAAACACACTTATTTTAGTTCCAAGAGTTCTAATTCACATTCAATATTCATTTACAGTCAAAAAATTAAAGATTAAAAAATTATAATTTCTGACCATTCGGAGACAGTTCGACAGGTCACGGGTCATCGTTTTTCATCAGAAAATTGATTTTTTGGACTGTAGAAAAATGTATTCAAAATGTCATTTGGATTGTGCCTCATGTTGAATAACTACTTTTTATATCCTCAATGTGACCAAAATTGCCATTTTTACAGACTTTTTCTCCTACTCAGAAGCTTCTATTTCGACCAATTTCAGGCGTTAAAATGACTCTAAACACACTTATTTTAGTTCCAAGAGTTCTAATTCACATTCAATATTCATTTACAGTCAAAAAATTAAACGTTAATAAATTATAATTTCTGACCATTTGGAGAAAGTTCGACAGGTCACGGGTCATTGTTTTTCATCAGAAAATTGATTTTTTTGACTGTGTAAAAATTGATTCAAAATGTCATTTGGATTGTGCCGTATGTTGAATAACTACTTTTTACAGCCTCAATGTGACCAAAATTGCCATTTTTACAGACTTTTTCTCCTACTCAGAAGCTTC
The DNA here is from genome assembly GCF_964204655.1 of Triturus cristatus. Taxonomy (NCBI): domain Eukaryota; kingdom Metazoa; phylum Chordata; class Amphibia; order Caudata; family Salamandridae; genus Triturus; species Triturus cristatus. The sequence goes on from NC_140592.1 coordinate 467,958,395, forward strand.
TATTTCGACGAATTTCAGGCATTAAAATGACTCTAAACACACTTATTTTAGTTCCAAGAGTTCTGATTCACATTCAATATTCATTTACAGTCAAAAAATTAAACATTAAAAAATTATAATTTCTGACCATTTGGAGACAGTTCGACAGGTCACGGGTCATCGTTTTTCATCAGAAAATTGATTTTTTGGACTGTAGAAAAATGTATTCAAAATGTCATTTGGATTGTGCCTCATGTTGAATAACTACTTTTTACAGCCTCAATGTGACCAAAATTGCCATTTTTACAGACTTTTTCTCCTACTCAGAAGCTTCTATTTCGACCAATTTCAGGCATTAAAATGACCCTAAACACACTTATTTTAGTTCCAAGAGTTCTAATTCACATTCAATATTCATTTACAGTCAAAAAATTAAACGTTAAAAAATTATAATTTCTGACCATTTGGAGAAAGTTCGACAGGTCACGGGTCATCGTTTTTCATCAGAAAATTGATTTTTTGGACTGTAGAAAAATGTATTCAAAATGTCATTTGGATTGTGCCTCATGTTGAATAACTACTTTTTACAGCCTCAATGTGACCAAAATTGCCATTTTTACAGACTTTTTCTCCTACTCAGAAGCTTCTATTTCGACCAATTTCAGGCATTAAAATGACCCTAAACACACTTATTTTAGTTCCAAGAGTTCTAATTCACATTCAATATTCATTTACAGTCAAAAAATTAAACGTTAACAAATTATAATTTCTGACCATTTGGAGAAAGTTCGACAGGTCACGGGTCATCGTTTTTCATCAGAAAATTTATTTTTTGGACTGTAGAAAAATGTATTCAAAATGTCATTTGGATTGTGCCTCATGTTGAATAACTACTTTTTACAGCCTCAATGTGACCAAAATTGCCATTTTTACAGACTTTTTCTCCTACTCAGAAGCTTCTATTTCGACCAATTTCAGGCATTAAAATGACCCTAAACACACTTATTTTAGTTCCAAGAGTTCTAATTCACATTCAATATTCATTTACAGTCAAAAAATTAAACGTTAAAAAACAATAATTTCTGACCATTTGGAGAAAGTTCGACAGGTCACGGGTCATCGTTTTTCATCAGAAAATTGTTTTTTTTGGACTGTAGAAAAATGTATTCAAAATGTCATTTGGATTGTGCCTCATGTTGAATAACTACTTATTATATCCTCAATGTGACCAAAATTGCCATTTTTACAGACTTTTTCTCCTACTCAGAAGCTTCTATTTCGGACCAATTTCAGGCATTAAAATGACTCTAAACACACTTATTTTAGTTCCAAGAGTTCTAATTCACATTCAATATTCATTTACAGTCAAAAAATTAAACATTAAAAAATTATCATTTCTGACCATTTGGAGAAAGTTCGACAGGTCACGGGTCATCGTTTTTCATCAGAAAATTGATTTTTTTGACTGTAGAAAAATTGATTCAAAATGTCATTTGGATTGTGCCTCATGTTGAATAACTACTTTTTATATCCTCAATGTGACCAAAATTGCCATTTTTACAGACTTTTTCTCCTCAGAAGCTTCTATTTCGACCAATTTCAGGCGTTAAAATGACTCTAAACACACTTATTTTAGTTCCATGAGTTCTAATTCACATTCAATATTCATTTACAGTCAAAAAATTAAAGATTAAAAAATTATAATTTCTGAGACAGTTCGACAGGTCACGGGTCATCGTTTTTCATCAGAAAATTGATTTTTTGGACTGTAGAAAAATGTATTCAAAATGTCATTTGGATTGTGCCTCATGTTGAATAACTACTTTTTATATCCTCAATGTGACCAAAATTGCAATTTTTACAGACTTTTTCTCCTACTCAGAAGCTTCTATTTCGACCAATTTCAGGCATTAAAATGACCCTAAACACACTTATTTTAGTTCCAAGAGTTCTAATTCACATTCAATATTCATTTACAGTCAAAAAATTAAACGTTAAAAAACAATAATTTCTGACCATTTGGAGAAAGTTCGACAGGTCACGGGTCATCGTTTTTCATCAGAAAATTGTTTTTTTTGGACTGTAGAAAAATGTATTCAAAATGTCATTTGGATTGTGCCTCATGTTGAATAACTACTTATTATATCCTCAATGTGACCAAAATTGCCATTTTTACAGACTTTTTCTCCTACTCAGAATCTTCTATTTCGGACCAATTTCAGGCATTAAAATGACTCTAAACACACTTATTTTAGTTCCAAGAGTTCTAATTCACATTCAATATTCATTTACAGTCAAAAAATTAAACATTAAAAAATTATCATTTCTGACCATTTGGAGAAAGTTCGACAGGTCACGGGTCATCGTTTTTCATCAGAAAATTGATTTTTTTGACTGTAGAAAAATTGATTCAAAATGTCATTTGGATTGTGCCTCATGTTGAATAACTACTTTTTATATCCTCAATGTGACCAAAATTGCCATTTTTACAGACTTTTTCTCCTCAGAAGCTTCTATTTCGACCAATTTCAGGCGTTAAAATGACTCTAAACACACTTATTTTAGTTCCATGAGTTCTAATTCACATTCAATATTCATTTACAGTCAAAAAATTAAACATTAAAAAATTATCATTTCTGACCATTTGGAGAAAGTTCGACAGGTCACGGGTCATCGTTTTTCATCATAAAATTGTTTTTTTTGACTGTAGATAAATTGATTCAAAATGTCATTTGGATTGTGCCTCATGTTGAATAACTACTTTTTATAGCCTCAATGTGACCAAAATTACCATTTTTACAGACTTTTTCTCCTTCTCAGAAGCTTCTATTTCGACCAATTTCAGGCATTAAAATGACTCTAAACACACTTATTTTAGTTCCAAGAGTTCTAATTCACATTCAATATTCATTTACAGTCAAAAAATTAAACATTAAAAAATTATCATTTCTGACCATTTGGAGAAAGTTCGACAGGTCACGGGTCATCGTTTTTCATCAGAAAATTGATTTTTTTGACTGTAGAAAAATTGATTCAAAATGTCATTTGGATTGTGCCTCATGTTGAATAACTACTTTTTACAGCCTCAATGTGACCAAAATTGCCATTTTTACAGACTTTTTCTCCTACTCAGAAGCTTCTATTTCGACCAATTTCAGGCATTAAAATGACTCTAAACACACTTATTTTAGTTCCAAGAGTTCTAATTCACATTCTATATTCATTTACAGTCAAAAAATTAAACATTAAAAAATTAAAATTTCTGACAATTTGGAGACTGTTCGACAGGTCACGGGTCATCGTTTTTCATTAGAAAATTGATTTTTTTGACTGTGTAAAAATTGATTCAAAATGTCATTTGGATTGTGCCTCATGTTGAATAACTACTTTTTACAGCCTCAATGTGACCAAAATTGCCATTTTTACAGACTTTTTCTCCTACTCAGAAGCTTCTATTTCAACCAATTTCAGGCATTAAAATGACGCTAAACACACTTATGTTAGTTCCAAGAGTTCTAATTCACATTCAATATTCATTTACAGTCAAAAAATTAAACATTAAAAAATTATAATTTCTGACCATTTGGAGACAGTTTGACAGGTCACGGGTCATCGTTTTTCATCAGAAAATTTATTTTTTGGACTGTGTAAAAATTGATTCAAAATGTCATTTGGATTGTGCCTCATGTTGAATAACTACTTTTTACAGCCTCAATATGACCAAAATTGCCATTTTTACAGACTTTTTCTCCTACTCGGAAGCTTCTATTTCGACAAATTTCAGGCATTAAAATGACTCTAAACACACTTATTTTAGTTCCAAGAGTTCTGATTCACATTCAATATTCATTTACAGTCAAAAAATTAAACGTTAAAAAATTATAATTTCTGACCATTTGGAGAAAGTTCGACAGGTCACGGGTCATCGTTTTTCATCAGAAAATTGATTTTTTTGACTGTGTAAAAATTGATTCAAAATGTCATTGGGATTGTGCCTCATGTTGAATAACTACTTTTTAAAGCGTCAATGTGACCAAAATTGACATTTTTACAGACTTTTTCACCTACTCAGAAGCTTCTATTTCGACCAATTTCAGGCATTAAAATGACTCTAAACACACTTATTTTAGTTCCAAGAGTTCTAATTAACATTCAATATTCATTTACAGTCAAAAAATTAAAGATTAAAAAATTATCATTTCTGACCATTTGGAGACTGTTCGACAGGTCACGGGTCATCGTTTTTCATCAGAAAATTGATTTTTTGGACTGTAGAAAAATTTATTCAAAATGTCATTTGGATTGTGCCTCATGTTGAATAACTAATTTTTATAGCCTCAATGTGACCAAAATTGCCATTTTAGAGACTTTTTCTCCTTCTCAGAAGCTTCTATTTCGACCAATTTCAGGCATTAAAATGATTCTAAACACACTTATTTTAGTTCCAAGAGTTCTAATTCACATTCAATATTCATTTACAGTCAAAAAATTAAAGATTAAAAAATTATAATTTCTGACCATTTGGAGACAGTTCGACAGGTCACGGGTCATCGTTTTTCATCAGAAAATTGATTTTTTGGACTGTAGAAAAATTTATTCAAAATGTCATTGAGATTGTGCCTCATGTTGAATAACTACTTTTTAACGCCTCAATGTGACCAAAATTGACATTTTTAAAGACTTTTTCACCTACTCAGAAGCTTCTATTTCGACCAATTTCAGGCATTAAAATGACTCTAAACACACTTATTTTAGTTCCAAGAGTTCTAATTCACATTCAATATTCATTTACAGTCAAAAAATTAAAGATTAAAAAATTATAATTTCTGACCATTCGGAGACAGTTCGACAGGTCACGGGTCATCGTTTTTCATCAGAAAATTGATTTTTTGGACTGTAGAAAAATGTATTCAAAATGTCATTTGGATTGTGCCTCATGTTGAATAACTACTTTTTATATCCTCAATGTGACCAAAATTGCCATTTTTACAGACTTTTTCTCCTACTCAGAAGCTTCTATTTCGACCAATTTCAGGCGTTAAAATGACTCTAAACACACTTATTTTAGTTCCAAGAGTTCTAATTCACATTCAATATTCATTTACAGTCAAAAAATTAAACGTTAATAAATTATAATTTCTGACCATTTGGAGAAAGTTCGACAGGTCACGGGTCATTGTTTTTCATCAGAAAATTGATTTTTTTGACTGTGTAAAAATTGATTCAAAATGTCATTTGGATTGTGCCGTATGTTGAATAACTACTTTTTACAGCCTCAATGTGACCAAAATTGCCATTTTTACAGACTTTTTCTCCTACTCAGAAGCTTCTATTTCGACGAATTTCAGGCATTAAAATGACTCTAAACACACTTATTTTAGTTCCAAGAGTTCTGATTCACATTCAATATTCATTTACAGTCAAAAAATTAAACATTAAAAAATTATAATTTCTGACCATTTGGAGACAGTTCGACAGGTCACGGGTCATCGTTTTTCATCAGAAAATTGATTTTTTGGACTGTAGAAAAATGTATTCAAAATGTCATTTGGATTGTGCCTCATGTTGAATAACTACTTTTTACAGCCTCAATGTGACCAAAATTGCCATTTTTACAGACTTTTTCTCCTACTCAGAAGCTTCTATTTCGACCAATTTCAGGCATTAAAATGACCCTAAACACACTTATTTTAGTTCCAAGAGTTCTAATTCACATTCAATATTCATTTACAGTCAAAAAATTAAACGTTAAAAAATTATAATTTCTGACCATTTGGAGAAAGTTCGACAGGTCACGGGTCATCGTTTTTCATCAGAAAATTGATTTTTTGGACTGTAGAAAAATGTATTCAAAATGTCATTTGGATTGTGCCTCATGTTGAATAACTACTTTTTACAGCCTCAATGTGACCAAAATTGCCATTTTTACAGACTTTTTCTCCTACTCAGAAGCTTCTATTTCGACCAATTTCAGGCATTAAAATGACCCTAAACACACTTATTTTAGTTCCAAGAGTTCTAATTCACATTCAATATTCATTTACAGTCAAAAAATTAAACGTTAACAAATTATAATTTCTGACCATTTGGAGAAAGTTCGACAGGTCACGGGTCATCGTTTTTCATCAGAAAATTTATTTTTTGGACTGTAGAAAAATGTATTCAAAATGTCATTTGGATTGTGCCTCATGTTGAATAACTACTTTTTACAGCCTCAATGTGACCAAAATTGCCATTTTTACAGACTTTTTCTCCTACTCAGAAGCTTCTATTTCGACCAATTTCAGGCATTAAAATGACCCTAAACACACTTATTTTAGTTCCAAGAGTTCTAATTCACATTCAATATTCATTTACAGTCAAAAAATTAAACGTTAAAAAACAATAATTTCTGACCATTTGGAGAAAGTTCGACAGGTCACGGGTCATCGTTTTTCATCAGAAAATTGTTTTTTTTGGACTGTAGAAAAATGTATTCAAAATGTCATTTGGATTGTGCCTCATGTTGAATAACTACTTATTATATCCTCAATGTGACCAAAATTGCCATTTTTACAGACTTTTTCTCCTACTCAGAAGCTTCTATTTCGGACCAATTTCAGGCATTAAAATGACTCTAAACACACTTATTTTAGTTCCAAGAGTTCTAATTCACATTCAATATTCATTTACAGTCAAAAAATTAAACATTAAAAAATTATCATTTCTGACCATTTGGAGAAAGTTCGACAGGTCACGGGTCATCGTTTTTCATCAGAAAATTGATTTTTTTGACTGTAGAAAAATTGATTCAAAATGTCATTTGGATTGTGCCTCATGTTGAATAACTACTTTTTATATCCTCAATGTGACCAAAATTGCCATTTTTACAGACTTTTTCTCCTCAGAAGCTTCTATTTCGACCAATTTCAGGCGTTAAAATGACTCTAAACACACTTATTTTAGTTCCATGAGTTCTAATTCACATTCAATATTCATTTACAGTCAAAAAATTAAAGATTAAAAAATTATAATTTCTGAGACAGTTCGACAGGTCACGGGTCATCGTTTTTCATCAGAAAATTGATTTTTTGGACTGTAGAAAAATGTATTCAAAATGTCATTTGGATTGTGCCTCATGTTGAATAACTACTTTTTATATCCTCAATGTGACCAAAATTGCAATTTTTACAGACTTTTTCTCCTACTCAGAAGCTTCTATTTCGACCAATTTCAGGCATTAAAATGACCATAAACACACTTATTTTAGTTCCAAGAGTTCTAATCACATTCAATATTCATTTACAGTCAAAAAATTAAACATTGAAAAATTATAATTTCTGACCATTTGGAGAAAGTTCGACAGGTCACGGGTCATCGTTTTTCATCAGAAAATTGATTTTTTGGACTGTAGAAAAATGTATTCAAAATGTCATTTGGATTGTGCCTCATGTTGAATAACTACTTTTTATATCCTCAATGTGACCAAAATTGCAATTTTTACAGACTTTTTCTCCTACTCAGAAGCTTCTATTTCGACCAATTTCAGGCATTAAAATGACCATAAACACACTTATTTTAGTTCCAAGAGTTCTGATTCACATTCAATATTCATTTACAGTCAAAAAATTAAACGTTAAAAAATTATAATTTCTGACCATTTGGAGAAAGTTCGACAGGTCACGGGTCATCGTTTTTCATCAGAAAATTGATTTTTTTGACTGTGTAAAAATTGATTCAAAATGTCATTGGGATTGTGCCTCATGTTGAATAACTACTTTTTAAAGCGTCAATGTGACCAAAATTGACATTTTTACAGACTTTTTCACCTACTCAGAAGCTTCTATTTCGACCAATTTCAGGCATTAAAATGACTCTAAACACACTTATTTTAGTTCCAAGAGTTCTAATTAACATTCAATATTCATTTACAGTCAAAAAATTAAAGATTAAAAAATTATCATTTCTGACCATTTGGAGACTGTTCGACAGGTCACGGGTCATCGTTTTTCATCAGAAAATTGATTTTTTGGACTGTAGAAAAATTTATTCAAAATGTCATTTGGATTGTGCCTCATGTTGAATAACTAATTTTTATAGCCTCAATGTGACCAAAATTGCCATTTTAGAGACTTTTTCTCCTTCTCAGAAGCTTCTATTTCGACCAATTTCAGGCATTAAAATGATTCTAAACACACTTATTTTAGTTCCAAGAGTTCTAATTCACATTCAATATTCATTTACAGTCAAAAAATTAAAGATTAAAAAATTATAATTTCTGACCATTTGGAGACAGTTCGACAGGTCACGGGTCATCGTTTTTCATCAGAAAATTGATTTTTTGGACTGTAGAAAAATTTATTCAAAATGTCATTGAGATTGTGCCTCATGTTGAATAACTACTTTTTAACGCCTCAATGTGACCAAAATTGACATTTTTAAAGACTTTTTCACCTACTCAGAAGCTTCTATTTCGACCAATTTCAGGCATTAAAATGACTCTAAACACACTTATTTTAGTTCCAAGAGTTCTAATTCACATTCAATATTCATTTACAGTCAAAAAATTAAAGATTAAAAAATTATAATTTCTGACCATTCGGAGACAGTTCGACAGGTCACGGGTCATCGTTTTTCATCAGAAAATTGATTTTTTGGACTGTAGAAAAATGTATTCAAAATGTCATTTGGATTGTGCCTCATGTTGAATAACTACTTTTTATATCCTCAATGTGACCAAAATTGCCATTTTTACAGACTTTTTCTCCTACTCAGAAGCTTCTATTTCGACCAATTTCAGGCGTTAAAATGACTCTAAACACACTTATTTTAGTTCCAAGAGTTCTAATTCACATTCAATATTCATTTACAGTCAAAAAATTAAACGTTAATAAATTATAATTTCTGACCATTTGGAGAAAGTTCGACAGGTCACGGGTCATTGTTTTTCATCAGAAAATTGATTTTTTTGACTGTGTAAAAATTGATTCAAAATGTCATTTGGATTGTGCCGTATGTTGAATAACTACTTTTTACAGCCTCAATGTGACCAAAATTGCCATTTTTACAGACTTTTTCTCCTACTCAGAAGCTTCTATTTCGACGAATTTCAGGCATTAAAATGACTCTAAACACACTTATTTTAGTTCCAAGAGTTCTGATTCACATTCAATATTCATTTACAGTCAAAAAATTAAACATTAAAAAATTATAATTTCTGACCATTTGGAGACAGTTCGACAGGTCACGGGTCATCGTTTTTCATCAGAAAATTGATTTTTTGGACTGTAGAAAAATGTATTCAAAATGTCATTTGGATTGTGCCTCATGTTGAATAACTACTTTTTACAGCCTCAATGTGACCAAAATTGCCATTTTTACAGACTTTTTCTCCTACTCAGAAGCTTCTATTTCGACCAATTTCAGGCATTAAAATGACCCTAAACACACTTATTTTAGTTCCAAGAGTTCTAATTCACATTCAATATTCATTTACAGTCAAAAAATTAAACGTTAAAAAATTATAATTTCTGACCATTTGGAGAAAGTTCGACAGGTCACGGGTCATCGTTTTTCATCAGAAAATTGATTTTTTGGACTGTAGAAAAATGTATTCAAAATGTCATTTGGATTGTGCCTCATGTTGAATAACTACTTTTTACAGCCTCAATGTGACCAAAATTGCCATTTTTACAGACTTTTTCTCCTACTCAGAAGCTTCTATTTCGACCAATTTCAGGCATTAAAATGACCCTAAACACACTTATTTTAGTTCCAAGAGTTCTAATTCACATTCAATATTCATTTACAGTCAAAAAATTAAACGTTAACAAATTATAATTTCTGACCATTTGGAGAAAGTTCGACAGGTCACGGGTCATCGTTTTTCATCAGAAAATTTATTTTTTGGACTGTAGAAAAATGTATTCAAAATGTCATTTGGATTGTGCCTCATGTTGAATAACTACTTTTTACAGCCTCAATGTGACCAAAATTGCCATTTTTACAGACTTTTTCTCCTACTCAGAAGCTTCTATTTCGACCAATTTCAGGCATTAAAATGACCCTAAACACACTTATTTTAGTTCCAAGAGTTCTAATTCACATTCAATATTCATTTACAGTCAAAAAATTAAACGTTAAAAAACAATAATTTCTGACCATTTGGAGAAAGTTCGACAGGTCACGGGTCATCGTTTTTCATCAGAAAATTGTTTTTTTTGGACTGTAGAAAAATGTATTCAAAATGTCATTTGGATTGTGCCTCATGTTGAATAACTACTTATTATATCCTCAATGTGACCAAAATTGCCATTTTTACAGACTTTTTCTCCTACTCAGAAGCTTCTATTTCGGACCAATTTCAGGCATTAAAATGACTCTAAACACACTTATTTTAGTTCCAAGAGTTCTAATTCACATTCAATATTCATTTACAGTCAAAAAATTAAACATTAAAAAATTATCATTTCTGACCATTTGGAGAAAGTTCGACAGGTCACGGGTCATCGTTTTTCATCAGAAAATTGATTTTTTTGACTGTAGAAAAATTGATTCAAAATGTCATTTGGATTGTGCCTCATGTTGAATAACTACTTTTTATATCCTCAATGTGACCAAAATTGCCATTTTTACAGACTTTTTCTCCTCAGAAGCTTCTATTTCGACCAATTTCAGGCGTTAAAATGACTCTAAACACACTTATTTTAGTTCCATGAGTTCTAATTCACATTCAATATTCATTTACAGTCAAAAAATTAAAGATTAAAAAATTATAATTTCTGAGACAGTTCGACAGGTCACGGGTCATCGTTTTTCATCAGAAAATTGATTTTTTGGACTGTAGAAAAATGTATTCAAAATGTCATTTGGATTGTGCCTCATGTTGAATAACTACTTTTTATATCCTCAATGTGACCAAAATTGCAATTTTCACAGACTTTTTCTCCTACTCAGAAGCTTCTATTTCGACCAATTTCAGGCATTAAAATGACCATAAACACACTTATTTTAGTTCCAAGAGTTCTAATCACATTCAATATTCATTTACAGTCAAAAAATTAAACATTGAAAAATTATAATTTCTGACCATTTGGAGAAAGTTCGACAGGTCACGGGTCATCGTTTTTCATCATAAAATTGTTTTTTTTGACTGTAGATAAATTGATTCAAAATGTCATTTGGATTGTGCCTCATGTTGAATAACTACTTTTTATAGCCTCAATGTGACCAAAATTACCATTTTTACAGACTTTTTCTCCTTCTCAGAAGCTTCTATTTCGACCAATTTCAGGCATTAAAATGACTCTAAACACACTTATTTTAGTTCCAAGAGTTCTAATTCACATTCAATATTCATTTACAGTCAAAAAATTAAACATTAAAAAATTATCATTTCTGACCATTTGGAGAAAGTTCGACAGGTCACGGGTCATCGTTTTTCATCAGAAAATTGATTTTTTTGACTGTAGAAAAATTGATTCAAAATGTCATTTGGATTGTGCCTCATGTTGAATAACGACTTTTTACAGCCTCAATGTGACCAAAATTGCCATTTTTACAGACTTTTTCTCCTACTCAGAAGCTTCTATTTCGACCAATTTCAGGCATTAAAATGACTCTAAACACACTTATTTTAGTTCCAAGAGTTCTAATTCACATTCTATATTCATTTACAGTCAAAAAATTAAACATTAAAAAATTAAAATTTCTGACAATTTGGAGACTGTTCGACAGGTCACGGGTCATCGTTTTTCATTAGAAAATTGATTTTTTTGACTGTGTAAAAATTGATTCAAAATGTCATTTGGATTGTGCCTCATGTTGAATAACTACTTTTTACAGCCTCAATGTGACCAAAATTGCCATTTTTACAGACTTTTTCTCCTACTCAGAAGCTTCTATTTCAACCAATTTCAGGCATTAAAATGACGCTAAACACACTTATTTTAGTTCCAAGAGTTCTAATTCACATTCAATATTCATTTACAGTCAAAAAATTAAACGTTAAAAAATTATAATTTCTGACCATTTGGAGAAAGTTCGACATCGTTTTTCATCAGAAAATTGATTTTTTTGACTGTGTAAAAATTGATTCAAAATGTCATTTGGATTGTGCCTCATGTTGAATAACTACTTTTTACAGCCTCAATGTGACCAAAATTGCCATTTTTACAGACTTTTTCTCCTACTCAGAAGCTTCTATTTTGACCAATTTCAGGCATTAAAATGACTCTAAACACACTTATTTTAGTTCCAAGAGTTCTAATTCACATTCAATATTCATTTACAGTCAAAAAATTAAACATTAAAAAATTATAATTTCTGACCATTTGGAGACTGTTCGACAGGTCACGGGTCATCGTTTTTCATCAGAAAATTGATGTTTTGGACTGTAGAAAAATGTATTCAAAATGTCATTGAGATTGTGCCTCATGTTGAATAACTACTTTTTAAAGCCTCAATGTGACCAAAATTGACATTTTTAAAGACTTTTTCACCTACTCAGAAGCTTCTATTTCGACCAATTTCAGGCATTAAAATGACTCTAAACACACTTATTTTAGTTCCAAGAGTTCTAATTCACATTCAATATTCATTTACAGTCAAAAAATTAAAGATTAAAAAATTATAATTTCTGACCATTTGGAGACAGTTCGACAGGTCACGGATCATCGTTTTTCATCAGAAAATTGATTTTTTGGACTGTAGAAAAATGTATTCAAAATGTCATTTGGATTGTGCCTCATGTTGAATAACTACTTTTTATATCCTCAATGTGACCAAAATTGCAATTTTTACAGACTTTTTCTCCTACTCAGAAGCTTCTATTTCGACCAATTTCAGGCATTAAAATGACCATAAACACACTTATTTTAGTTCCAAGAGTTCTAATCACATTCAATATTCATTTACAGTCAAAAAATTAAACATTGAAAAATTATAATTTCTGACCATTTGGAGAAAGTTCGACAGGTCACGGGTCATCGTTTTTCATCATAAAATTGTTTTTTTTGACTGTAGATAAATTGATTCAAAATGTCATTTGGATTGTGCCTCATGTTGAATAACTACTTTTTATAGCCTCAATGTGACCAAAATTACCATTTTTACAGACTTTTTCTCCTACTCAGAAGCTTCTATTTCGACCAATTTCAGGCATTAAAATGACTCTAAACACACTTATTTTAGTTCCAAGAGTTCTAATTCACATTCAATATTCATTTACAGTCAAAAAATTAAACATTAAAAAATTATCATTTCTGACCATTTGGAGAAAGTTCGACAGGTCACGGGTCATCGTTTTTCATCAGAAAATTGATTTTTTTGACTGTAGAAAAATTGATTCAAAATGTCATTTGGATTGTGCCTCATGTTGAATAACTACTTTTTACAGCCTCAATGTGACCAAAATTGCCATTTTTACAGACTTTTTCTCCTACTCAGAAGCTTCTATTTCGACCAATTTCAGGCATTAAAATGACTCTAAACACACTTATTTTAGTTCCAAGAGTTCTAATTCACATTCTATATTCATTTACAGTCAAAAAATTAAACATTAAAAAATTATAATTTCTGACAATTTGGAGACTGTTCGACAGGTCACGGGTCATCGTTTTTCATCAGAAAATTGATTTTTTGGACTGTAGAAAAATTTATTCACAATGTCATTTGGATTGTGCCTCATGTTGAATAACTAATTTTTATAGCCTCAATGTGACCAAAATTGCTATTTTTATAGACTTTTTCTCCTACTCAGCTTCTATTTCGACCAATTTTAGGCATTAAAATGACTCTAAACACACTTATTTTAGTTCCAAGAGTTCTAATTCACATTCAATATTCATTTACAGTCAAAAAATTAAACATTAAAAAATTATAATTTCTGACCATTTGGAGACAGTTCGACAGGTCACGGGTCATCGTTTTTCATCAGAAAATTGATTTTTTGGACTGTGTAAAAATTGATTCAAAATGTCATTTGGATTGTGCCTCATGTTGAATAACTACTTTTTACAGCCTCAATATGACCAAAATTGCCATTTTTACAGACTTTTTCTCCTACTCAGAAGCTTCTATTTCGACAAATTTCAGGCATTAAAATGACTCTAAACACACTTATTTTAGTTCCAAGAGTTCTAATTCACATTCTATATTCATTTACAGTCAAAAAATTAAACATTAAAAAATTATAATTTCTGACAATTTGGAGACTGTTCGACAGGTCACGGGTCATCGTTTTTCATCAGAAAATTGATTTTTTGGACTGTAGAAAAATTTATTCACAATGTCATTTGGATTGTGCCTCATGTTGAATAACTAATTTTTATAGCCTCAATGTGACCAAAATTGCTATTTTTATAGACTTTTTCTCCTACTCAGCTTCTATTTCGACCAATTTTAGGCATTAAAATGACTCTAAACACACTTATTTTAGTTCCAAGAGTTCTGATTCACATTCAATATTCATTTACAGTCAAAAAATTAAACGTTAAAAAATTATAATTTCTGACCATTTGGAGAAAGTTCGACAGGTCAAGGGTCATCGTTTTTCATCAGAAAATTGATTTTTTTGACTGTGTAAAAATTGATTCAAAATGTCATTGGGATTGTGCCTCATGTTGAATAACTACTTTTTAAAGCGTCAATGTGACCAAAATTGCCATTTTAGAGACTTTTTCTCCTACTCAGAAGCTTCTATTTCGACCAATTTCAGGCATTAAAATGATTCTAAACACACTTATTTTAGTTCCAAGAGTTCTAATTCACATTCAATATTCATTTCCAGTCAAAAAATTAAAGATTAAAAAATTACAATTTCTGACCATTTGGAGACAGTTCGACAGGTCACGGGTCATCGTTTTTCATCAGAAAATTGATTTTTTGGACTGTAGAAAAATGTATTCAAAATGTCATTTGGATTGTGCCTCATGTTGAATAACTACTTTTTACAGCCTCAATGTGACCAAAATTGCAATTTTTATAGACTTTTTCTCCTACTCAGAAGCTTCTATTTCGACCAATTTCAGGCATTAAAATGACCATAAACACACTTATTTTAGTTCCAAGAGTTCTAATCACATGCAATATTCATTTACAGTCAAAAAATTAAACATTGAAAAATTATAATTTCTGACCATTTGGAGAAAGTTCGACAGGTCACGGGTCATCGTTTTTCATCATAAAATTGTTTTTTTTGACTGTAGATAAATTGATTCAAAATGTCATTTGGATTGTGCCTCATGTTGAATAACTACTTTTTATAGCCTCAATGTGACCAAAATTGCCATTTTTACAGACTTTTTCTCCTACTCAGAAGCTTCTATTTCGACCAATTTCAGGCATTAAAATGACTCTAAACACACTTATTTTAGTTCCAAGAGTTCTAATTCACATTCAATATTCATTTACAGTCAAAAAATTAAACATTAAAAAATTATCATTTCTGACCATTTGGAGAAAGTTCGACAGGTCACGGGTCATCGTTTTTCATCAGAAAATTGATTTTTTTGACTGTAGAAAAATTGATTCAAAATGTCATTTGGATTGTGCCTCATGTTGAATAACTACTTTTTACAGCCTCAATGTGACCAAAATTGCCATTTTTACAGACTTTTTCTCCTACTCAGAAGCTTCTATTTCGACCAATTTCAGGCATTAAAATGACTCTAAACACACTTATTTTAGTTCCAAGAGTTCTAATTCACATTCAATATTCATTTACAGTCAAAAAATTAAACATTAAAAAATTATAATTTCTGACCATTTGGAGACAGTTCGATAGGTCACGGGTCATCGTTTTTCATTAGAAAATTGATTTTTTTGACTGTGTAAAAATTGATTCAAAATGTCATTTGGATTGTGCCTCATGTTGAATAACTACTTTTTACAGCCTCAATGTGACCAAAATTGCCATTTTTACAGACTTTTTCTCCTACTCAGAAGCTTCTATTTCGACCAATTTCAAGCATTAAAATGACTCTAAACACCCTTATTTTAGTTCCAAGAGTTCTAATTCACATTCAATATTCATTTACAGTCAAAAAATTAAACATTAAAAAATTATAATTTCTGACGATTTGGAGACAGTTCGATAGGTCACGGGTCATCGTTTTTCATTAGAAAATTGATTTTTTTGACTGTGTAAAAATTGATTCAAAATGTCATTTGGATTGTGCCTCATGTTGAATAACTACTTTTTACAGCCTCAATGTGACCAAAATTGCCATTTTTACAGACTTTTTCTCCTACTCAGAAGCTTCTATTTCAACCAATTTCAGGCATTAAAATGACGCTAAACACACTTATTTTAGTTCCAAGAGTTCTAATTCACATTCAATATTCATTTACAGTCAAAAAATTAAACGTTAAAAAATTATAATTTCTGACCATTTGGAGAAAGTTCGACATCGTTTTTCATCAGAAAATTGATTTTTTGGACTGTAGAAAAATGTATTCAAAATGTCATTTGGATTGTGCCTCATGTTGAATAACTACTTTTTATATCCTCAATGTGACCAAAATTGCCATTTTTACAGACTTTTTCTCCGACTCAGAAGCTTCTATTTCGACCAATTTCAGGCATTAAAATGACCCTAAACACACTTATTTTAGTTCCAAGAGTTCTAATTCACATTCAATATTCATTTACAGTCAAAAAATTAAACGTTAAAAAATTATAATTTCTGACCATTTGGAGAAAGTTCGACAGGTCACGGGTCATCGTTTTTCATCAGAAAATTGATTTTTTTGACTGTGTAAAAATTGATTCAAAATGTCATTTGGATTGTGCCTCATGTTGAATAACTACTTTTTACAGCCTCAATGTGACCAAAATTGCCATTTTTACAGACTTTTTCTCCTACTCAGAAGCTTCTATTTTGACCAATTTCAGGCATTAAAATGACTCTAAACACACTTATTTTAGTTCCAAGAGTTCTAATTCACATTCAATATTCATTTACAGTCAAAAAATTAAACATTAAAAAATTATAATTTCTGACCATTTGGAGACTGTTCGACAGGTCACGGGTCATCGTTTTTTATCAGAAAATTGATGTTTTGGACTGTAGAAAAATGTATTCAAAATGTCATTGAGATTGTGCCTCATGTTGAATAACTACTTTTTAAAGCCTCAATGTGACCAAAATTGACATTTTTAAAGACTTTTTCACCTACTCAGAAGCTTCTATTTCGACCAATTTCAGGCATTAAAATGACTCTAAACACACTTATTTTAGTTCCAAGAGTTCTAATTCACATTCAATATTCATTTACAGTCAAAAAATTAAAGATTAAAAAATTATAATTTCTGACCATTTGGAGACAGTTCGACAGGTCACGGATCATCGTTTTTCATCAGAAAATTGATTTTTTGGACTGTAGAAAAATGTATTCAAAATGTCATTTGGATTGTGCCTCATGTTGAATAACTACTTTTTATATCCTCAATGTGACCAAAATTGCCATTTTTACAGACTTTTTCTCCGACTCAGAATCTTCTATTTCGACCAATTTCAGGCATTAAAATGACCCTAAACACACTTATTTTAGTTCCAAGAGTTCTAATTCACATTCAATATTCATTTACAGTCAAAATATTAAAGATTAAAAAATTATAATTTCTGACCATTTGGAGAAAGTTCGACATCGTTTTTCATCAGAAAATTGATTTTTTGGACTGTAGAAAAATGTATTCAAAATGTCATTTGGATTGTGCCTCATGTTGAATAACTACTTTTTATATCCTCAATGTGACCAAAATTGCCATTTTTACAGACTTTTTCTCCGACTCAGAATCTTCTATTTCGACCAATTTCAGGCATTAAAATGACCCTAAACACACTTATTTTAGTTCCAAGAGTTCTAATTCACATTCAATATTCATTTACAGTCAAAAAATTAAACGTTAAAAAATTATAATTTCTGACCATTTGGAGAAAGTTCGACAGGTCACGGGTCATCGTTTTTCATCAGAAAATTGATTTTTTTGACTGTGTAAAAATTGATTCAAAATGTCATTTGGATTGTGCCTCATGTTGAATAACTACTTTTTACAGCCTCAATGTGACCAAAATTGCAATTTTTACAGACTTTTTCTCCTACTCAGAAGCTTCTATTTCGACCAATTTCAGGCATTAAAATGACTCTAAACACACTTATTTTAGTTCCAAGAGTTCTAATTCACATTCAATATTCATTTACAGTCAAAATATTAAAGATTAAAAAATTATAATTTCTGACCATTTGGAGACAGTTCGACAGGTCACCGATCATCGTTTTTCATCAGAAAATTGATTTTTTGGACTGTAGAAAAATGTATTCAAAATGTCATTTGGATTGTGCCTCATGTTGAATAACTACTTTTTATATCCTCAATGTGACCAAAATTACCATTTTTACAGACTTTTTCTCCTACTCAGAAGCTTCTATTTCGACCAATTTCAGGCATTAAAATGACTCTAAACACACTTATTTTAGTTCCAAGAGTTCTAATTCACATTCAATATTCATTTACAGTAAAAAAATTAAACATTAAAAAATTATCATTTCTGACCATTTGGAGAAAGTTCGACAGGTCACGGGTCATCGTTTTTCATCAGAAAATTGATTTTTTTGACTGTAGAAAAATTGATTCAAAATGTCATTTGGATTGTGCCTCATGTTGAATAACTACTTTTTATATCCTCAATGTGACCAAAATTGCCATTTTTACAGACTTTTTCTCCAACTCAGAAGCTTCTATTTCGACCAATTTCAGGCATTAAAATGACCCTAAACACACTTATTTTAGTTCCAAGAGTTCTAATTCACATTCAATATTCATTTACAGTCAAAAAATTAAACGTTAAAAAATTATAATTTCTGACCATTTGGAGAAAGTTCGACAGGTCACGGGTCATCGTTTTTCATCAGAAAATTGATTTTTTTGACTGTGTAAAAATTGATTCAAAATGTCATTTGGATTGTGCCTCATGTTGAATAACTACTTTTTAAAGCCTCAATGTGACCAAAATTGACATTTTTAAAGACTTTTTCACCTACTCAGAAGCTTCTATTTCGACCAATTTCAGGCATTAAAATGACTCTAAACACACTTATTTTAGTTCCAAGAGTTCTAATTCACATTCAATATTCATTTACAGTCAAAAAATTAAAGATTAAAAAATTATAATTTCTGACCATTTGGAGACAGTTCGACAGGTCACGGATCATCGTTTTTCATCAGAAAATTGATTTTTTGGACTGTAGAAAAATGTATTCAAAATGTCATTTGGATTGTGCCTCATGTTGAATAACTACTTTTTATATCCTCAATGTGACCGAAATTGCCATTTTTACAGACTTTTTCTCCTCAGAAGCTTCTATTTCGACCAATTTCAGGCGTTAAAATGACTCTAAACACACTTATTTTAGTTCCAAGAGTTCTAATTCACATTCAATATTCATTTACAGTCAAAAAATAAACGTTAAAAAATTATAATTTCTGACCATTTGGAGAAAGTTCGACCTGTCACGGGTCATCGTTTTTCATCAGAAAATAGATTTTTTTGACTGTGTAAAAATTTATTCAAAATGTCATTTGGATTGTGCCTCATGTTGAATAACTACTTTTTACAGCCTCAATATGACCAAAATTGCCATTTTTACAGACTTTTTCTCCTACTCGGAAGCTTCTATTTCGACAAATTTCAGGCATTAAAATGACTCTAAACACACTTTTTTTAGTTCCAAGAGTTCTGATTCACATTCAATATTCATTTACAGTCAAAAAATTAAACGTTAAAAAATTATAATTTCTGACCATTTGGAGAAAGTTCGACAGGTCAAGGGTCATCGTTTTTCATCAGAAAATTGATTTTTTTGACTGTGTAAAAATTGATTCAAAATGTCATTGGGATTGTGCCTCATGTTGAATAACTACTTTTTAAAGCGTCAATGTGACCAAAATTGCCATTTTAGAGACTTTTTCTCCTACTCAGAAGCTTCTATTTCGACCAATTTCAGGCATTAAAATGATTCTAAACACACTTATTTTAGTTCCAAGAGTTCTAATTCACATTCAATATTCATTTACAGTCAAAAAATTAAAGATTAAAAAATTATAATTTCTGACCATTTGGAGACAGTTCGACAGGTCACGGGTCATCGTTTTTCATCAGAAAATTGATTTTTTGGACTGTAGAAAAATGTATTCAAAATGTCATTTGGATTGTGCCTCATGTTGAATAACTACTTTTTATATCCTCAATGTGACCAAAATTGCAATTTTTACAGACTTTTTCTCCTACTCAGAAGCTTCTATTTCGACCAATTTCAGGCATTAAAATGACCATAAACACACTTATTTTAGTTCCAAGAGTTCTAATCACATTCAATATTCATTTACAGTCAAAAAATTAAACATTGAAAAATTATAATTTCTGACCATTTGGAGAAAGTTCGACAGGTCACGGGTCATCGTTTTTCATCAGAAAATTGTTTTTTTTGGACTGTAGAAAAATGTATTCAAAATGTCATTTGGATTGTGCCTCATGTTGAATAACTACTTATTATATCCTCAATGTGACCAAAATTGCCATTTTTACAGACTTTTTCTCCTACTCAGAAGCTTCTATTTCGGACCAATTTCAGGCATTAAAATGACTCTAAACACACTTATTTTAGTTCCAAGAGTTCTAATTCACATTCAATATTCATTTACAGTCAAAAAATTAAACGTTAAAATTATAATTTCTGACCATTTGGAGACTGTTCGACAGGTCACGGGTCATCGTTTTTCATCAGAAAATTGATTTTTTGGACTGTAGAAAAATTTATTCAAAATGTCATTTGGATTGTGCCTCATGTTGAATAACTAATTTTTATAGCCTCAATGTGACCAAAATTGCCATTTTAGAGACTTTTTCTCCTACTCAGAAGCTTCTATTTCGACCAATTTCATGCATTAAAATGATTCTAAACACACTTATTTTAGTTCCATGAGTTCTAATTCACATTCAATATTCATTTACAGTCAAAAAATTAAAGATTAAAAAATTATAATTTCTGAGACAGTTCGACAGGTCACGGGTCATCGTTTTTCATCAGAAAATTGATTTTTTGGACTGTAGAAAAATGTATTCAAAATGTCATTTGGATTGTGCCTCATGTTGAATAACTACTTTTTATATCCTCAATGTGACCAAAATTGCAATTTTTACAGACTTTTTCTCCTACTCAGAAGCTTCTATTTCGACCAATTTCAGGCATTAAAATGACCATAAACACACTTATTTTAGTTCCAAGAGTTCTAATCACATTCAATATTCATTTACAGTCAAAAAATTAAACATTGAAAAATTATAATTTCTGACCATTTGGAGAAAGTTCGACAGGTCACGGGTCATCGTTTTTCATCATAAAATTGTTTTTTTTGACTGTAGATAAATTGATTCAAAATGTCATTTGGATTGTGCCTCATGTTGAATAACTACTTTTTATAGCCTCAATGTGACCAAAATTACCATTTTTACAGACTTTTTCTCCTTCTCAGAAGCTTCTATTTCGACCAATTTCAGGCATTAAAATGACTCTAAACACACTTATTTTAGTTCCAAGAGTTCTAATTCACATTCAATATTCATTTACAGTCAAAAAATTAAACATTAAAAAATTATCATTTCTGACCATTTGGAGAAAGTTCGACAGGTCACGGGTCATCGTTTTTCATCAGAAAATTGATTTTTTTGACTGTAGAAAAATTGATTCAAAATGTCATTTGGATTGTGCCTCATGTTGAATAACTACTTTTTACAGCCTCAATGTGACCAAAATTGCCATTTTTACAGACTTTTTCTCCTACTCAGAAGCTTCTATTTCGACCAATTTCAGGCATTAAAATGACTCTAAACACACTTATTTTAGTTCCAAGAGTTCTAATTCACATTCTATATTCATTTACAGTCAAAAAATTAAACATTAAAAAATTAAAATTTCTGACAATTTGGAGACTGTTCGACAGGTCACGGGTCATCGTTTTTCATTAGAAAATTGATTTTTTTGACTGTGTAAAAATTGATTCAAAATGTCATTTGGATTGTGCCTCATGTTGAATAACTACTTTTTACAGCCTCAATGTGACCAAAATTGCCATTTTTACAGACTTTTTCTCCTACTCAGAAGCTTCTATTTCAACCAATTTCAGGCATTAAAATGACGCTAAACACACTTATTTTAGTTCCAAGAGTTCTAATTCACATTCAATATTCATTTACAGTCAAAAAATTAAACGTTAAAAAATTATAATTTCTGACCATTTGGAGAAAGTTCGACAGGTCACGGGTCATCGTTTTTCATCAGAAAATTGATTTTTTTGACTGTGTAAAAATTGATTCAAAATGTCATTGGGATTGTGCCTCATGTTGAATAACTACTTTTTAAAGCGTCAATGTGACCAAAATTGACATTTTTACAGACTTTTTCACCTACTCAGAAGCTTCTATTTCGACCAATTTCAGGCATTAAAATGACTCTAAACACACTTATTTTAGTTCCAAGAGTTCTAATTCACATTCAATATTCATTTACAGTCAAAAAATTAAAGATTAAAAAATTATAATTTCTGACCATTTGGAGACAGTTCGACAGGTCACGGGTCATCATTTTTCATCAGAAAATTGATTTTTTGGACTGTAGAAAAATGTATTAAAAATGTCATTTGGATTGTGCCTCATGTTGAATAACTACTTTTTAAAGCCTCAATGTGACCAAAATTGACATTTTTAAAGACTTTTTCACCTACTCAGAAGCTTCTATTTCGACCAATTTCAGGCATTAAAATGACTCTAAACACACTTATTTTAGTTCCAAGAGTTCTAATTCACATTCTATATTCATTTACAGTCAAAAAATTAAACATTAAAAAATTATAATTTCTGACAATTTGGAGACTGTTCGACAGGTCACGGGTCATCGTTTTTCATCAGAAAATTGATTTTTTGGACTGTAGAAAAATTTATTCACAATGTCATTTGGATTGTGCCTCATGTTGAATAACTAATTTTTATAGCCTCAATGTGACCAAAATTGCTATTTTTATAGACTTTTTCTCCTACTCAGAAGCTTCTATTTCGACCAATTTTAGGCATTAAAATGACTCTAAACACACTTATTTTAGTTCCAAGAGTTCTAATTCACATTCAATATTCATTTACAGTCAAAAAATTAAACATTAAAAAATTATATTTTCTGACCATTTGGAGACAGTTCGACAGGTCACGGGTCATCGTTTTTCATCAGAAAATTGATTTTTTGGACTGTGTAAAAATTGATTCAAAATGTCATTTGGATTGTGCCTCATGTTGAATAACTACTTTTTACAGCCTCAATGTGACCAAAATTGCAATTTTTACAGACTTTTTCTCCTACTCAGAAGCTTCTATTTCGACCAATTTCAGGCATTAAAATGACCATAAACACACTTATTTTAGTTCCAAGAGTTCTAATCACATGCAATATTCATTTACAGTCAAAAAATTAAACATTGAAAAATTATAATTTCTGACCATTTGGAGAAAGTTCGACAGGTCACGGGTCATCGTTTTTCATCATAAAATTGTTTTTTTTGACTGTAGATAAATTGATTCAAAATGTCATTTGGATTGTGCCTCATGTTGAATAACTACTTTTTATAGCCTCAATGTGACCAAAATTGCCATTTTTACAGACTTTTTCTCCTACTCAGAAGCTTCTATTTCGACCAATTTCAGGCATTAAAATGACTCTAAACACACTTATTTTAGTTCCAAGAGTTCTAATTCACATTCAATATTCATTTACAGTCAAAAAATTAAACATTAAAAAATTATCATTTCTGACCATTTGGAGAAAGTTCGACAGGTCACGGGTCATCGTTTTTTAATCAGAAAATTGATTTTTTTGACTGTAGAAAAATTGATTCAAAATGTCATTTGGATTGTGCCTCATGTTGAATAACTACTTTTTACAGCCTCAATGTGACCAAAATTGCCATTTTTACAGACTTTTTCTCCTACTCAGAAGCTTCTATTTCGACCAATTTCAGGCATTAAAATGACTCTAAACACACTTATTTTAGTTCCAAGAGTTCTAATTCACATTCAATATTCATTTACAGTCAAAAAATTAAACATTAAAAAATTATAATTTCTGACCATTTGGAGACAGTTCGATAGGTCACGGGTCATCGTTTTTCATTAGAAAATTGATTTTTTTGACTGTGTAAAAATTGATTCAAAATGTCATTTGGATTGTGCCTCATGTTGAATAACTACTTTTTACAGCCTCAATGTGACCAAAATTGCCATTTTTACAGACTTTTTCTCCTACTCAGAAGCTTCTATTTCGACCAATTTCAAGCATTAAAATGACTCTAAACACCCTTATTTTAGTTCCAAGAGTTCTAATTCACATTCAATATTCATTTACAGTCAAAAAATTAAACATTAAAAAATTATAATTTCTGACCATTTGGAGACAGTTCGATAGGTCACGGGTCATCGTTTTTCATTAGAAAATTGATTTTTTTGACTGTGTAAAAATTGATTCAAAATGTCATTTGGATTGTGCCTCATGTTGAATAACTACTTTTTACAGCCTCAATGTGACCAAAATTGCCATTTTTACAGACTTTTTCTCCTACTCAGAAGCTTCTATTTCAACCAATTTCAGGCATTAAAATGACGCTAAACACACTTATTTTAGTTCCAAGAGTTCTAATTCACATTCAATATTCATTTACAGTCAAAAAATTAAACGTTAAAAAATTATAATTTCTGACCATTTGGAGAAAGTTCGACATCGTTTTTCATCAGAAAATTGATTTTTTGGACTGTAGAAAAATGTATTCAAAATGTCATTTGGATTGTGCCTCATGTTGAATAACTACTTTTTATACCCTCAATGTGACCAAAATTGCCATTTTTACAGACTTTTTCTCCGACTCAGAAGCTTCTATTTCGACCAATTTCAGGCATTAAAATGACCCTAAACACACTTATTTTAGTTCCAAGAGTTCTAATTCACATTCAATATTCATTTACAGTCAAAAAATTAAACGTTAAAAAATTATAATTTCTGACCATTTGGAGAAAGTTCGACAGGTCACGGGTCATCGTTTTTCATCAGAAAATTGATTTTTTTGACTGTGTAAAAATTGATTCAAAATGTCATTTGGATTGTGCCTCATGTTGAATAACTACTTTTTACAGCCTCAATGTGACCAAAATTGCCATTTTTACAGACTTTTTCTCCTACTCAGAAGCTTCTATTTTGACCAATTTCAGGCATTAAAATGACTCTAAACACACTTATTTTAGTTCCAAGAGTTCTAATTCACATTCAATATTCATTTACAGTCAAAAAATTAAACATTAAAAAATTATAATTTCTGACCATTTGGAGACTGTTCGACAGGTCACGGGTCATCGTTTTTCATCAGAAAATTGATGTTTTGGACTGTAGAAAAATGTATTCAAAATGTCATTGAGATTGTGCCTCATGTTGAATAACTACTTTTTAAAGCCTCAATGTGACCAAAATTGACATTTTTAAAGACTTTTTCACCTACTCAGAAGCTTCTATTTCGACCAATTTCAGGCATTAAAATGACTCTAAACACACTTATTTTAGTTCCAAGAGTTCTAATTCACATTCAATATTCATTTACAGTCAAAAAATTAAAGATTAAAAAATTATAATTTCTGACCATTTGGAGACAGTTCGACAGGTCACGGATCATCGTTTTTCATCAGAAAATTGATTTTTTGGACTGTAGAAAAATGTATTCAAAATGTCATTTGGATTGTGCCTCATGTTGAATAACTACTTTTTATATCCTCAATGTGACCAAAATTGCCATTTTTACAGACTTTTTCTCCTCAGAAGCTTCTATTTCGACCAATTTCAGGCGTTAAAATGACTCTAAACACACTTATTTTAGTTCCAAGAGTTCTAATTCACATTCAATATTCATTTACAGTCAAAAAATAAACGTTAAAAAATTATAATTTCTGACCATTTGGAGAAAGTTCGACATCGTTTTTCATCAGAAAATTGATTTTTTGGACTGTAGAAAAATGTATTCAAAATGTCATTTGGATTGTGCCTCATGTTGAATAACTACTTTTTATATCCTCAATGTGACCAAAATTGCCATTTTTACAGACTTTTTCTCCGACTCAGAAGCTTCTATTTCGACCAATTTCAGGCATTAAAATGACTAGGGGTGGGCGGAATTTGCGGAATTAACCTCCGCAAATTATCGCGAGATTGCAGAAAATCTCCGCAAACACGCCGGAAATATCGCGAAGATGCGGAAGTTTTTTGCCGCCTGTTCGCGGTATTTTTTGCGTGTTCGCGGGTCGCCAACTTACCCATGCGGTCGCTCATGGGCGCGGCCATCTTGTTTTCACTTGTCCCGCCCTCTGGCGTTGTTTACTTCCTGTTCCGGGTCGCGCAATGCATGTTCGCGGTCGATATTTCCTGTTCGCGATCGCTTTTACTTGATCGCGTTGCTTTTTGCTTGCTCAGGGAGAAAATATCGCGCGAACTTGCCCACGTGGTCGCAACGGGCGCGGCCATCTTGTTTTCCACTCTATTGCATGGTTCTGGGGCCTGATTTTCAATCCTCCCTAAATCTTTTCAATCCTTTGTTTATAGCCACTTTTTTCGGATCTTTATTACTTATTATTTCTCTAACTATTTTCCTGCCTCTATATTTTTGGTTTTTGTGTACCTTTTTTTTTGTTTTTTAGCTACTTTTTCTCTTTGTATTGCCTGCTATTTATTTCCTTTACTCCTTTATTTATTTTACCTTTTCTTTCCCGCCCCGTCCCCAGAACCATGTCCAAGGGCAGGGCTGTGGCGCAGCCAGAGCCGCGACCGCCTTCCTTGCGGAAGGCGGCGCCCACAAGGGGTGCATGCACGGGCCTTATTTGGGGAGGCGGAGTTGGCTGCACTAATTTTCTTTGTGCAGCGCCACCTCCCCTCAACCCTGGCAGCAGGTGGCAGGCCTGGGTCCGGGTAGGGCCTCCGGGAGCGTCGGCAGCGGTGGGGGAAGGCGCGCCGGGCAGTGTCTCGCATCTCTGGGGTCCGGCGCACCCAGGCACAGCTGACGCACCGGTGGTCCGACATCCTGGACCGTGAGCAGGACCTGCTGGACCTGCTAGGAGTGGAGGTCCCGGGGCTTGGTGAGTACCTATTTAATTATTACAACTTTGTGTCTGTTCTTCTGCTCTATGTTATATATTGCGAATATCTTTTTTTCCTTCCAACCAGATAGAATGTTGCTGCTTGCAATACATTCCAGGTTAATAATGTTTAAAAGTCTTCTGTGATTATGACACAGGTGCTCTTCTGCGCTACTACTAATCTTACTTGTTTGCAGCTTTGCGTTTGCGCTTGCTTAGCGTGATTCTTTACGAGTTTATTTTAGAGAAATTAAGTTACGTAATGCTACAGTGACTCATGTCCACTCCTTACTTTGTCCTGTCACTAATAGATAGGGGCGGATTGATACATAGGTTTAGGTACTTTGTATGAGCTTCTAATTGGTTAGTGGTATGCGTGATGCCCCCTCACTCAGTTACGTGACGTGCTGCTAGTACGCCAGTCTTTAGAACCTTTCTAGTTTGTTCAATGAGTGGAGGTAGGCTTTGCAGTTACTTAGCAGTAGCAGATGAGCATCAATCAAACCAAAATTGTGTATATACAAAAAATGTAGTCATGTTAATGTGTCCTCCATGATTGGATCATACACATTGTTGAGGAATACAGTCGAAATGCATACTTAATGTACAATTGGCATGCCTGGAATAGGTGGGCTAGGTTGGGTGGTAGGTTGTACTAATACTTAGGCTTACTTGTAACTTAGTTTTCTGGAATCAGAATGGAAGAATGGATTACTGTTGATAAATAGTAACTTAAGTAGTCGAACTGCGAATCCCCCGATATTACATGTTGACCAGATGAGATCGGTCAATGTAGTTATTGCAATTGTTTACATTAGTGTTTTTTGACCGTTGTTGAAAAAAATTGTATTTGCTTAAGTTGACACCATCCATCAATGTTTGTCTTTCTTATATCTTTCCTGTTCATCAGCACCCAGGGGCAGACGGGCAGGGACTGGGCAGTCGGCGGGACAGGAACACCACGAGGAGGACACCGCTGAGGGCTCCTCTGCTGGCCCCAGTAAGTCTTCTTGTTTTTAATAATATTTCTTATTCCATAACTTTTACTGCCCCATTTCTCCCGAACTATAGTGTGTTTCCAAATGCTATTTTTTACCACCAATTATCCTTCGATCTGTACGGTTTCAAAAAGCTTATCCCTGCCTCCGCTATGATGACTGAGTACTACTACATACTATCAGTCTGTCTGTCTGTACTGTAGTAGCTAGTCTTGCCCAGTGCCACTCTTTGTGAAAGGTTGTAATATAAAACTCATATTCACCAGTAGCTCGTACAATCCGTTGGGTCGTTGTCTTGTACTACTTTTTACTCTTGTTGATGTTTAGGCTTTGAAAATTCACAGCAACAGCCCTACCAGATTTCTTAATATTTTGATATGATACCCTATAGGACATACAACTGTTGTAGGGATCTTGCACATACATTTGCACCAGAAAATAGGATGTTGGTGATGGTAGGTTGGACCTTCCTTGCACACCTCAATCAGAAATTCCGCACCCACCACAATTCCACTGCTTGACTATAGTACTGTCTTGTCATACCTATTAGGTCTCGGAACCCTCCCCCCAAGACAACCAACAAGTAGACAACCCAGAACATTAACACACCCAACCTCTGTCGTGGAAGCAATTCACATGCACACCCTTACTTTAATTTGCTCAATCGTGTAAGTTAGTCCACTCCACACCAAATACCACAAAGTCTATGTAAGTTTAAAATTTTTATTTCAATTTGAGAAGGTCTGTACACTGTTATCTTAGCAGCACCAACCGGCAAATCAATAACATTAAAACAAAATACATTGTTACACTAATACAGTTGGGAATTAAATCATGATAACTGAAGTGGTGGAAGGCAGCACCACCATCCCATAGCAATTTAGTTTATATACATTTATAAATGAAGATGTGAGTGAAGGGACCCCTCACCTCAGAAGAACCTAGTACTGGTAGTTGGTGCATCGTTCAGAAGCTCTGGTTCGTAGAAGCGAATCTTGCGTCTGTAATGCGAAAAAAGGAAATGGTGTGCGTTAGTATATTGCAACTTGCAAGCATTTCTCAGCCGTGCCAAAAAGTGTAGCATCTATGGATAAGCAATATGGACTAACAGTAACAGTAGTACACCAGTTCTTCCTAAAAAAGTGGCTTGTTAATGTTTGTTGACCGCCTGTACGCAGCGCGTAGACTAGACAGTAGCAGTGTGAGGCAGGTCATGTGGGCTCAAAGGTGTCTTAAGAAGCTGCAAGGTAAAGGTAACGTCACATGTGCATGGCTAGGGCTAATCAAGCAAATGCTACAATGATCATATAACTTAGTGTCTACTCTACTACTACCTGATTTGTACTAGTGATTTATGTTAGTATTAACTCATTTTTCAACCTTGCTACTGATCAATAGGGGGGAGGTGTATATGTTGCCTAATAAATGTGTAATGTTTTCTAGGCGCACTACCGACCACCATTGCTGGGGCCAGCGAAGGCGACACAGAGGGCGAGGATGCGGCAGTTGCAGATAGCAACGGAGGGGGAGTGGCAGCACCAGTGGCAGGCGGTGGTAAGTTAGATTCATAATCTTTAACTATTGTTGAACTTGACAGCACACTCACTGCAAAGGTGTACTGTATGTATATATATACTGTAAAGTTGTGAATTAGGGCCCCATTAGGATGGTGGGCGTATTGCCCCCGCCGGGCTGGCTGGAATTCACTGCTGTCACAGCAGGGGCAAACCTCCCGCCATCCCTGTAGAAAATATTCAGACATGTCTAGGCGGAAAAGGGTTCAATATGGCGGTGGTGTCTCTCTCACCACACCGGCAGCCATATAATCTGCATTTTGGAATGCCTTTGCGTGGCGGCATTACCGTCCGCCACGGAAAGGCATGCACACATTGCAGAGTATGCTTGGGGGCCCCCATGGAGGGTACCTACCGATGCTATGGTACCCCCCGACTTTCAAAGCAAAACGTGACAGGCTCCGTGCGAGGCCCGTCATGTTGTGCTTGGAAAAGCAGCACAACATTTTAGCATTGCTTTCAGCGTCACTGTGCCGGGCGCATCATCCTAATTAATTGTCCCCACGGGACCCCCACCCTTTTTAGCAGTCGGATGGCGGGCGGACAAAGTCCGCCCGCTATCCGATGTCGTAAGTAAGTATGAGTTCTTGGGGACGTTTGAAGAGTGAACTAGAAGACTAGAATTCCCTTTAATTGGTATAGGACTAGGAGCCAGAGTATTGAGTAACCAATGGCCTCATCTATCTGATTTCAACTCCGCTTTGAAAGTTTTATGGAGAAGAGCACCTGGTGCACTGTTCAACTAAAAAGTGTAAGACAGGTGGAAGGAAGAAGGACGGGCGACATTTAAAATGTTATGTACTACTGTGCTTTATTTTATAGTGCTACTCTACCATGCCACTATGTGTATAAATAATTACCTTGTCCTACTGTTTTATTAAGACTATATTTTACAATTGTCTTGTTTTTTTCTTTTTGATACACAGCTACTCCGAAAATCAACCGGAAGGAGTTGGCCGCCAAGGCACGGCGCCGGAAGCTGGAGGCAATCCAGCAGGAATACCGGCGGCTGGTGGTCCTAGCCGAGGAGGAGGAGGAGAGTGCAGCAGCAATTGAAGCCTCCTCCAGTGCCCCGGGCCCCAGCCACCGCCCTCCAGCGGTACGGCGCCACCGTCTGGCGGCTGCCCGCCGCCACCGTGCCATCTCCGGTGCCCCCCCCCACTGTGGTTGCAACTGCCGCGGCCTTAGACGCCGCGTCGCCCATTTAGAGGACCAGATTCGTGTCCTCCTCCAGTCCCGCCCCACCAGTTAGTCCCTGTCACTGCCCCTTTTTTAATTCCTGTTTGTTTCCTCACTCGTTTGGGCGTTCTCTATTTCTATGGACAGTCGTTGGGGTTAGGGAGGGGGGTGGGTCAGCTTTTGTGGGTTTAGTTTATTTGTTAGGGTCAATTAAATATATTTTTCTATGTTACATGCAATGTTGTTAATGTTTTGTAGGTGGGGTAACTGTTTTACATCACACTGTTTCTTTGCTGGTGCATGGCCGCCCATAGCGTGTGTTTGATTTCAATAATTTGCTGACTGTATAAGACACAAACAGATAGATGCGACACACCTCACTCATTGACTGGTCCTACTATGCATTCTTTGGAGTGGTGTTTGAAACTGACATCATTGACAACATGTCCATTATTGATTCTGCCTCCCCCAAACTTCTCTCTTACCGGTGCTTGATGTTTATGTCCAACTGTGGCACAGCACTGGCTGCATGGTGAAGATGGTTTCCTTTTTCATACATGCCATGATTGGGGTGGTGGTGGTAGTATAGTAGTAGTATACACTGGCAGGGTAGCAGCATTTCCAAAAAAAGAAAAGGAGATAGTCAATCGCCTTTGAGAGACTGTTAGAGGAGTAGTTGAATGAAGTACATCACAGAATTTACCGAGCAACAATTATATGCTCAAATATTTGACAAAAAAAATGAATGCTGGATATTATGAGGATAGCCTACTAGACAGAGTTACAAACTATAGTTTTGTCGACTTGGCTATGCCTACAGTCTAACAGTTAGTGCTGTATATGAGGAATGACAACAAACAAATCAAATCAATGCCGGCAATTCATGCTGAGGTATATGTTCCTTTGTTAAATAAAATAACCTGTGAAATATCCTACTCATGGGTGGGCAAGCAGAAGAAGATCATCGCTCTGCATTGAAATTGAAGTAGTGTTGCTTTCACCACATCCGCCCCAGCAAGTGTGTGATTAAGTATTGGTGTACATTTAATTTAGTTACACCTCGACAATAAGTCACACAGCCCGGGGGAAGAGGGTTAGGGTCCGTTGATTGGATGGGAAGGGGGATTTTGGGAAAGGTTTGACATAGAAAAACAGTATGCATACATAGACAAACAAACGACAATCATTGAAGACTACCATACCATATCCATTCCATATGTTAAGGTATAAAAAAGGAAATGCATGCATGATGAGACCCGGATTACATACACTTCTATTTCTTGTTCTGTTCCGGCCTTAAAACTTTAACAGATAGCAAATAGAAATTTTAAATATTGGTAGTGAAGAATCGTAAACACAGAGCAAACGTAATGATGATTGATAATAACAACTCCAAGAACACACTGTTGTAAAGAATGTATACAAGATATTAATCAAATTATTTAAAAGAAGTGAAAAGTGGATACTGTTACTGTGTTATCCTGGTCAAAAATGTGGACTGGTTTTTTGCATCTCGGCATTCCTCTTGCTCCTCTCGTCCATCAATCTTGGGTGTGTCGCCTCACCACTCGCCACTGCCCGGCTGGAATAAAAAGGTGATTGATTGGTAAGGTAATTAATATGCATTGTAATGTTTTACAAAGTTTTGGACAAGGCCCGGCCTGTAATTTTAGATTGAAAACCAAAGGGGATATTCAGAAAGAAAGTGAAAACAAATGCACAAGTGATGGTGTAGTGCAACAAGAACACTTTCCGAGGTGGCATGTATGCATATGCATCATCTCTACTGTAGTCTGTTTCCAGCATAGACCTTCAACAGTAACAGGAGAGATCAGGCCCACAGTGCTTACCATTAGCACATCCTACGTTAACACTTTAGAGTCCTTTTTTTTTTTCTCTCAAAGAGTTGGACAAACGCAAAGCACATTATCCATTCCAGACATAGCATTTTACAGTTAAAGTTAGTAAAATCAATGCACTGCAGTCATCCCACCGCTACACTCTATTCAACTTCTACACAGACATTTGGGTGTGCTGTGGTTGTGGTTCACGTGTTTACCTTTAGGCTTTTCCGTTTTATGCCACTCATGAAACATCCTCCTGACTTCATCATCAGCTCTGATACTTCTACTGACTGAAGATCGGCCTGCAGTACAAGTGTAATTTTTAGAACACAACAAGAGTAGAAATATAAATATTACTGACTTGAGTCATTCTTTATTGTGTACAGAAAGATAGATTAACACTAGTACACTTTGACATCATTCACTTTGTGCACAACAAACAACGCAAACACAAAGATCAATAGCTCAGAGTCAGGTGTCCAATGCATGCCATTAATTATCATCATTTATTACCTGTTACTTCTCATCTTAAGTTAACGGGCCGTCTCTTTCGCCATCATCATGACGGACGGTGCTGTTTAAGTCACAGTCATTTGCATTGCGCAGCAGATTGAGTGAGTCCCCTTCCTGTATTGAATTAAAAGCAATGTATCACCAAGATGCAGGAGAAGTACACATTTCTTGTTTGCCAGAAGAGGAAAATTAGTAATTACTAGTGTGTTCTGTAGAAAGTTGATTAGTGGCAGTGCACAATTACATCAATTCATGCGAAACACACCACAAAATCTACATCATTCAGTCTGCTATTCTGCGGCCAATGCATGGCATCAATCATTACCTGTTGCATCTCATCTCGTTAACGCTGCAGGCCGTCTCTTTCGCCATCATCATGATGGACGGTGCTGTTAAGTCACAGTCATTTGCATTGCGCAGATTGAGTGAGTGCCCTTCCTGTATTGAATTAAAAGCAATGTATCACCAAGATGCAGGAGAGAAGTACACATTTCTTGTTTGCCAGAAGAGGAAAATTAGTAATTACTAGTGTGTTCTGTAGAAAGTTGATTAGTGGCAGTGCACAATTACATCAATTCATTCATGCGCAACACACACAACAAAATCTACATCACTCAGTCTGCTTTTCTGCGGACAATGCATGGCATCAATCATTACCTGTTGCATCTTATTTTCAGTTAATGGCCAGTCTCTCTCGGCTCTGAAGGAGGATAGCTATAGAAGTCATCAGATTCATGGTCCACTTGTTTTGGAAGGACGAGGAAAGTTTGAATTTGTTGTTACCATCATCCAATCATCATTCATGAGGGAAATGGAATTGACCAGGAGATGCAGTATGATCGAGCGGAGGAGCTGGATTCTGAGGACTGTAGTGTCAAATGGCAGACACCTGAAACTTGTATCTTAAATTAGAAGATTAGAAGACGGTGATAATGCATTGGTTGCGATTCAGAAGTTTATAACCGGAACAACAGACACAAACAAAGGGGGAAAAAAGGGAGGAAGACAGTAAGTGCGAGCCTAATTGTCAGGGAAGTATAGCTCGTCCTCAAACTCTGGGGGATCGTCCAGTAGTAGGTAATCATCTGACACAATACTTCCGTCACCTGAGCCGCTGTCCTCATCTTCCTCTGTTGATTCATGCATTGTGTAATTCGGTGGTATGAAGTGCTGATTCATTTTGATCATTGTTAACCTCTCCACGTTTTTGGGAGATAGACTGGTCCTTCTCAAGGTTACAATGGAACCAGCAGCACTGAAAACACGTTCGGAAGAGACACTTGCGACAGGGCAAGCCAGATAGCTTATTGCCAGCCTGCTGAGCTGTGGCCATTCAGACCTTTTCCTATACCAATACTGCACTGGGTTTTGATCAACGTACACCTCTGTTGGGTCGTCCAGATAGGCCTGGACCATCCGCTCAATGTTCAGGGTTGCTGCTGGTAAGCTTTTGTGCTGTTTTTTCTGTGCATCAGCACTGTGCTTACG
The DNA here is from genome assembly GCF_964204655.1 of Triturus cristatus. NCBI lineage: Eukaryota > Metazoa > Chordata > Amphibia > Caudata > Salamandridae > Triturus > Triturus cristatus. The sequence continues at coordinate 467,993,158 of NC_140592.1, forward strand.
GCCCATCTTTACATACCAATCTGATAATGATTGTACTCGGCTGAATGATCCAGTTATTGTTTTTGTAGTCGATGGTGATGGTGAGTGTTGCGATTGTGAGCCAACCGCACTGCCCTCAGCCGACGAAGTTGCACTTGATTCTGCATGGCCTGCTTCAGTATCAGTACTTGTTGTGGGTTGATGTGGCGGGCTTTTAATTAGCAGCCCTTCGTTTTCAAACTTGATGGCTGCTTCAGCTATACAACTTTTGTAGCGGGCAACATCAGTGTCGGAAAAAGAAAGGAATAGTCCTAATTTTGCACGTGGATCCAGAATTGTGGCACAAATGTAATGGTCTTGTGACAAAATTTTATTTTGTATCCTTACATTTTCTGATAAGCGCCTGGATAAGCTCTCCACCAAGTCATGGGCTTGCCTTCTGTCCTCTACACCTTTGTAGGATTCAGACACATTATTCAGCTCATGCTCTAGCATTTGCAACAATGGGATCGCTTGGCCCATTGTACAGTCCTCCTTGCTGACTTCACGTGTGAAGACCTCAAAAGGAGACAGCATCTCAGTCAGGCATTGAATTAGGGTCCATTGCTCCCTCTGAAGGGTCATGCCTTTAACACTAGCATCACTGCTTCTGTACCAGACATAATCATTGAGTGACCTGTGCTGTTCGTACAGACGATCAAGCATGTAATACGTTGAGTTCCAACGTGTTGCCACCTCCTGGATGAGTGCCTTGACTGGCACCCTACGCTCACGTTGGAGGATCCTCAGCTGCTTCCGAGCTTTAAAAGAATGGCTGAAATGAGTGCATATTCTTCGGCAGATGGACAGTAAATTGCTTACTATGGGTTCTTTTTTCAGAAAGTCTTGCACTATAATGTTTATGCAGTGTGCCAAACACGGAACCCTGAAATAGGAACCAAGTTCCATGGCCTTAAGTACATTACTGCCATTGTCTGTGGCAACAAAACCAATACCAAGCCCTCTGGGCTGCAGCCATTCCAAAACCTTGGTGCGAAACTCTTCTAAAATGTTTTCAGCCGTATGAGATTTCTCCATGGCGAACATGGCTACAGTTGCATGTTTCCGAGTACCTTCAAAAATCGCAGCTGTGTCAACAACACCTCGTGCAGATAGTTGATCTTTAACCCCCACAAAAGAGATCCAGTGTGCAGTGATACACATGTAATCTGTGGCTTGGCAACTGGTCCACATGTCTGTTGTCAGGTGGATATTGTGCACAGCACTCTTCTGCAAAGCTTGTCCAACCAATTCCAGCACATCATGATGTAGTGCCGGAACAGCAATTCTTGCGAAATAGGACCGGCTTGGAACTTTCCATTTCGGGCAGATGGCAGACACAAATTCAAGGAAACCCACCCCTTCCACAAATGTAAAAGGAAGAAGGTCCAGCGCTAACATTTTAGCCAGCTTCGCATTGTACAATCGTGCCGTTGGGTGGTTGCGTTGGAACTGCCCCTCCAACCTAAACATGCTGTCAATGGTAGGCTGGCTTACTTTCCTTAGTGGTGCCATTAACCCACTAAGGCTCAACGACACAGATTGTCTCATTGAGGTACTCGCCGCCGGTCGCCTTGGTGTCTCACCCACACTCTGAGTATGGCTCTTACTGCGGTGCCACTCTGATGTTACTGAGGAGGATGTGGGCGTTACCACTGCAGTGACTGCACTACTGGAGACAGGGCTAGAAATGCCTCCCTGTTCTTCACCTGCCACCACAATAATATCGCTCCCTGATTCCTGACCAACTTCAAAGGGTTTAGTTTTCCTACTTTCTTTTAACTTAAGTAGGTGATCCTCCCACACAATAGTGTGGTGTATTCTGAGATGACTTGCTTGTCCTCCGGTACCAAAGTTTGTACCAAGCTTACCACGCCGAACACCTTGCCGACAAATTGCGCATATAGCAATGTTCTCCTCCTTGGCGCTAACAGAAAAGAAGTCCCAAACTGGGGAGGAGAACTTTCTGGCACTGCTGGATGTGCCACTTTCAACACCAGATGAACTTGAGGGGGTCCTTGAAAATATGTGACCCTGTCCACCTACACTGTGACTTTTACTACCACTTCCTACTGAGGTGGTTGAGCTGGATGTAGGTCCCTGCCGGGCCTTGGAAAATATGGCAGCTGGAGGTAGTGGTGGTGTAACCTGTGTTGGTGAGATCCGTGCTGCATCCCACTCAGTAGCAGCCTTTCTGGATAGGGTTAGAATGTCGGTCTCCAATCCCTTTGGGGCGGGAGTAATGTGCGTGATGACTGGCTCGTCTTCATCAACATCATCACCCCCCTCTTCTACATCTACCTCCATAACTCTAAGTTTTTCTGGGACCTTCCTTTTCAGAAGCAATGTCTTGTGGCGTACTTCACTCTCAGACCGAGCTGGTGGGACCCAAGTGTCATCACGATCATCAGAAGCGGGGCTTGAAGAAGAAGATGATGGACTAAGCCTCCTTTTCCTTGCTGGTGGTCTGGAAGACAATAGATGTTCTGAAACAGTGGTTTGACTTCGCTCCGCTTTGTCTGCAGGAAGCTCGATTTCCTGAAATGCCCCTACGTCAGGAGCAACAACTACTATGGTGGGCTGTTGTGGCGGCTGCTGCTGTTCTGGTTGCGGCGGCTGCTGCTGCTGTTCTGGTTGCGGCGGCTGCTGCTGCTGGTCTGGTTGCGGCGGCTGCTGCTGTTCTGGTTGCGCCGGCTGCTGCTGCTGTTCTGGTTGCGCCGGCTGATGCTGCTGTTCTGGTTGCGCCGGCTGCTGCTGCTGTTCTGGTTGCGCCGGCTGCTGCTGCTGTTCTGGTTGCGCCGGCTGCTGCTGCTGTTCTGGTTGCGCCGGCTGCTGCTGCTGTTCTGGTTGCGCCGGCTGCTGCTGCTGTTCTTGTTGCGGCGGCTGCACACTGATCTGCTGAGTTTGCGCCTGCGTTGAACTTGATTGTGTACTACTTTGCGGTAATGACATTTCTTCAACATCGCTGCCCGTTAGTAGACTGGCTACCTCTGCGACAGTAAAGCCCTTGGGCCTAGGTTGGTGGGGTTGCTGGACCGCTGTGCTGCTCCCAGCTTGGTTCCCGGACAACGCTTTGGTGCCAAAAAAAACCTTGGCCGGCACACCACCAGTCGTGGTTAATGGCACTTCCTTTTTCTGTTCCTTCTTCTCACCAGCAACTTTCTTGGTACTGGACCTGGTACCTTTCTTTGGGGCCATCTTATTCCGACGTCAGGCAGGAGGCAGATGCACAACAAGTTCTGGTCACACGTGGGCGTGATGCGCAGCAGGACTTCTGTCTGGCTGGCAGTACAACAGGTAGCCAGGTGATGCCGATGACACCTCCTACTCTGTCTTTTGTGCACCTAAAAGCAAAGAAGACAGGAGAAGAACATCAGTGAAATGTTGCATTTGTTTTTGTGATTCAGTTACTTAGTACTGTACTAGTGCAAACAAAAGATAGTCTAGCCATTTATGAATTTTTTTTAACTAGAGCTATGTTATACTACTAGTACTGTGTACAGCCACACTACACTCTCAGGAAGGTGATGTCTAAAAATTCAACAGATCACATAGAAAACACTTGATCAATAAAGCTGTGGCTACCTGCTCTGGTAGCAGTGGATGAAAGCAGGCCTGCTGGCAGACAAGGCCAGGCAAGCTTGCAGGCCTAGGCCTCAAAATGGCCACCAGCCACATGGAGAGCCCCAACAACAACAGCAAGGCCACCCCAAAATACACACTTCCCCAACTCAATCCAATGCCATCCATGCCCAAAATGATGTCTAAAATCAACAGAACACACAGAAAACAGTAGATTACTAAAGCTGTGGCTACCTGCTCTGGTAGCAGTGGATGAAAGCAGGCCTGCTGGCAGACAAGGCCAGGCAAGCTTGCAGGCCTAGGCCTCAAAATGGCCACCAGCCACATGGCGCACCCCAACAACATCAGCAAGGCCACCCCAAAATACACACTTCCCCAACTCAATCCAATGCCATCCATGCCCAAAATGATGTCTAAAATCAACAGAACACACAGAAAACAGTAGATTACTAAAGCTGTGGCTACCTGCTCTGGTAGCAGTGGATGAAAGCAGGCCTGCTGGCAGACAAGGCCAGGCAAGCTTGCAGGCCTAGGCCTCAAAATGGCCACCAGCCACATGGCGAGCCCCAACAACATCAGCAAGGCCACCCCAAAATACACACTTCCCCAACTCAATCCAATGCCATCCATGCCCAAAATGATGTCTAAAATCAACAGAACACACAGAAAACAGTAGATTACTAAAGCTGTGGCTACCTGCTCTGGTAGCAGTGGATGAAAGCAGGCCTGCTGGCAGACAAGGCCAGGCAAGCTTGCAGGCCTAGGCCTCAAAATGGCCACCAGCCACATGGAGAGCCCCAACAACAACAGCAAGGCCACCCCAAAATACACACTTCCCCAACTCAATCCAATGCCATCCATGCCCAAAATGATGTCTAAAATCAACAGAACACACAGAAAACAGTAGATTACTAAAGCTGTGGCTACCTGCTCTGGTAGCAGTGGATGAAAGCAGGCCTGCTGGCAGACAAGGCCAGGCAAGCTTGCAGGCCTAGGCCTCAAAATGGCCACCAGCCACATGGCGCGCCCCAACAACATCAGCAAGGCCACCCCAAAATACACACTTCCCCAACTCAATCCAATGCCATCCATGCCCAAAATGATGTCTAAAATCAACAGAACACACAGAAAACAGTAGATTACTAAAGCTGTGGCTACCTGCTCTGGTAGCAGTGGATGAAAGCAGGCCTGCTGGCAGACAAGGCCAGGCAAGCTTGCAGGCCTAGGCCTCAAAATGGCCACCAGCCACATGGCGAGCCCCAACAACATCAGCAAGGCCACCCCAAAATACACACTTCCCCAACTCAATCCAATGCCATCCATGCCCAAAATGATGTCTAAAATCAACAGAACACACAGAAAACAGTAGATTACTAAAGCTGTGGCTACCTGCTCTGGTAGCAGTGGATGAAAGCAGGCCTGCTGGCAGACAAGGCCAGGCAAGCTTGCAGGCCTAGGCCTCAAAATGGCCACCAGCCACATGGAGAGCCCCAACAACATCAGCAAGGCCACCCCAAAATACACACTTCCCCAACTCAATCCAATGGCATCCATGCCCAAAATGATGTCTAAAATCAACAGAACACACAGAAAACAGTAGATTACTAAAGCTGTGGCTACCTGCTCTGGTAGCAGTGGATGAAAGCAGGCCTGCTGGCAGACAAGGCCAGGCAAGCTTGCAGGCCTAGGCCTCAAAATGGCCACCAGCCACATGGCGAGCCCCAACAACATCAGCAAGGCCACCCCAAAATACACACTTCCCCAACTCAATCCAATGCCATCCATGCCCAAAATGATGTCTAAAATCAACAGAACACACAGAAAACAGTAGATTACTAAAGCTGTGGCTACCTGCTCTGGTAGCAGTGGATGAAAGCAGGCCTGCTGGCAGACAAGGCCAGGCAAGCTTGCAGGCCTAGGCCTCAAAATGGCCACCAGCCACATGGAGAGCCCCAACAACATCAGCAAGGCCACCCCAAAATACACACTTCCCCAACTCAATCCAATGGCATCCATGCCCAAAATGATGTCTAAAATCAACAGAACACACAGAAAACAGTAGATTACTAAAGCTGTGGCTACCTGCTCTGGTAGCAGTGGATGAAAGCAGGCCTGCTGGCAGACAAGGCCAGGCAAGCTTGCAGGCCTAGGCCTCAAAATGGCCACCAGCCACATGGCGAGCCCCAACAACATCAGCAAGGCCACCCCAAAATACACACTTCCCCAACTCAATCCAATGCCATCCATGCCCAAAATGATGTCTAAAATCAACAGAACACACAGAAAACAGTAGATTACTAAAGCTGTGGCTACCTGCTCTGGTAGCAGTGGATGAAAGCAGGCCTGCTGGCAGACAAGGCCAGGCAAGCTTGCAGGCCTAGGCCTCAAAATGGCCACCAGCCACATGGAGAGCCCCAACAACATCAGCAAGGCCACCCCAAAATACACACTTCCCCAACTCAATCCAATGGCATCCATGCCCAAAATGATGTCTAAAATCAACAGAACACACAGAAAACAGTAGATTACTAAAGCTGTGGCTACCTGCTCTGGTAGCAGTGGATGAAAGCAGGCCTGCTGGCAGACAAGGCCAGGCAAGCTTGCAGGCCTAGGCCTCAAAATGGCCACCAGCCACATGGAGAGCCCCAACAACATCAGCAAGGCCACCCCAAAATACACACTTCCCCAACTCAATCCAATGCCATCCATGCCCTAAATGTGATTGAAAATGAAATATATTCAAAAAACAAAAGGAACAGTTGCTTCATCATGCACACACACACCCATGAGGCCATGCCCATGGCTAGCTCGGGCCTACTACTACAACCCACAAAATTAAAATAAATTAAAAAAAAAAAAAAGGAATGATGATAATTAATTATCAAAAATAAATTGTAGTTACACAACAACTGCAATGCCCACAATCAAACACAACAACCACTTACTTGTAAAATATCCTATTCCAAAAATCCTGAAATCCAATTGCAATGATGCAGCAGACAAAAAGAGAGATCTTTCCAGCTCCAAATCCAAAGGCAGAATGAGCAGGAGATGGACAAAGCACTGGGAGGAGCCTGCTGGACAGGAACAGGAAGTTGGAGAATCTGTGTCACTTCCTCCCTCTCTCCACTTTGTAAAAAAAAAATGACTCCTGGAGTCCTTGCACAAAAAAGGAAAGCCAAATGTGAATGTAAGGAGTTCTTTTCATCCAAAATCAGTATTTGCAGATGGTTTCATGCTGCTAGAGCCGACATTCCTCTCCAAATTGTAAATTTTACATTGTTGAGTTCTCCAGCTTCACATTACTTCCGCCGGCGTGTCGAAAACGATATGATCGCGTTCTCTTCTTTGTCCCTGTCGCGTTGGATATGACGTGTTCGCGGTCTCTTTCTCCTGTTCGCGTTCGATTTCATGTGCCCGCGTCCTCATTCTCTGGCTCGCGATGTAGAATGACATGTTCGAGATCTCAATCTTCTCATACTCGCGCGGTGCATGATCGCGAGAAGAAATACCTGATCGCGCGACAAATGACGTGATCGCGTGAAAAATGACTTGAATGCGGCCGCGAACTCTCGCGAGACAGCGCAAAATGGCTACCAAAATCCAACATCTCGTGGAGAACGCGACCGGGTCAAGAAAACTTGTCGGAGAACGCAGGGATTCAGGTAAGGCGATCGCGCGCGCGCGAGAATGTATTGTTTTACAGCGCGAGCAAGAAAAAAATTATCGCTAAGCTGCGGAATGCGGAAATTTTGACATTTTCGCGCTTTCCGCGGAACGCGAGAATGCCAAAATATCGCAACTTCCGCAAACGGAACGGAATTTTGGCCCAGGCCTAAAAATGACCCTAAACACACTTATTTTAGTTCCAAGAGTTCTAATTCACATTCAATATTCATTTACAGTCAAAAAATTAAACGTTAAAAAATTATAATTTCTGACCATTTGGAGAAAGTTCGACAGGTCACGGGTCATCGTTTTTCATCAGAAAATTGATTTTTTTGACTGTGTAAAAATTGATTCAAAATGTCATTTGGATTGTGCCTCATGTTGAATAACTACTTTTTACAGCCTCAATGTGACCAAAATTGCAATTTTTACAGACTTTTTCTCCTACTCAGAAGCTTCTATTTTGACCAATTTCAGGCATTAAAATGACCATAAACACACTTATTTTAGTTCCAAGAGTTCTAATCACATTCAATATTCATTTACAGTCAAAAAATTAAACATTGAAAAATTATAATTTCTGACCATTTGGAGAAAGTTCGACAGGTCACGGGTCATCGTTTTTCATCATAAAATTGTTTTTTTTGACTGTAGATAAATTGATTCAAAATGTCATTTGGATTGTGCCTCATGTTGAATAACTACTTTTTATAGCCTCAATGTGACCAAAATTACCATTTTTACAGACTTTTTCTCCTACTCAGAAGCTTCTATTTCGACCAATTTCAGGCATTAAAATGACTCTAAACACACTTATTTTAGTTCCAAGAGTTCTAATTCACATTCAATATTCATTTACAGTCAAAAAATTAAACATTAAAAAATTATCATTTCTGACCATTTGGAGAAAGTTCGACAGGTCACGGGTCATCGTTTTTCATCAGAAAATTGATTTTTTTGACTGTAGAAAAATTGATTCAAAATGTCATTTGGATTGTGCCTCATGTTGAATAACTACTTTTTACAGCCTCAATGTGACCAAAATTGCCATTTTTACAGACTTTTTCTCCTACTCAGAAGCTTCTATTTCGACCAATTTCAGGCATTAAAATGACTCTAAACACACTTATTTTAGTTCCAAGAGTTCTAATTCACATTCTATATTCATTTACAGTCAAAAAATTAAACATTAAAAAATTATAATTTCTGACAATTTGGAGACTGTTCGACAGGTCACGGGTCATCGTTTTTCATCAGAAAATTGATTTTTTGGACTGTAGAAAAATTTATTCACAATGTCATTTGGATTGTGCCTCATGTTGAATAACTAATTTTTATAGCCTCAATGTGACCAAAATTGCTATTTTTATAGACTTTTTCTCCTACTCAGAAGCTTCTATTTCGACCAATTTTAGGCATTAAAATGACTCTAAACACACTTATTTTAGTTCCAAGAGTTCTAATTCACATTCAATATTCATTTACAGTCAAAAAATTAAACATTAAAAAATTATAATTTCTGACCATTTGGAGACAGTTCGACAGGTCACGGGTCATCGTTTTTCATCAGAAAATTGATTTTTTGGACTGTGTAAAAATTGATTCAAAATGTCATTTGGATTGTGCCTCATGTTGAATAACTACTTTTTACAGCCTCAATGTGACCAAAATTGCAATTTTTACAGACTTTTTCTCCTACTCAGAAGCTTCTATTTCGACCAATTTCAGGCATTAAAATGACCATAAACACACTTATTTTAGTTCCAAGAGTTCTAATCACATGCAATATTCATTTACAGTCAAAAAATTAAACATTGAAAAATTATAATTTCTGACCATTTGGAGAAAGTTCGACAGGTCACGGGTCATCGTTTTTCATCATAAAATTGTTTTTTTTTTACTGTAGATAAATTGATTCAAAATGTCATTTGGATTGTGCCTCATGTTGAATAACTACTTTTTATAGCCTCAATGTGACCAAAATTGCCATTTTTACAGACTTTTTCTCCTACTCAGAAGCTTCTATTTCGACCAATTTCAGGCATTAAAATGACTCTAAACACACTTATTTTAGTTCCAAGAGTTCTAATTCACATTCAATATTCATTTACAGTCAAAAAATTAAACATTAAAAAATTATCATTTCTGACCATTTGGAGAAAGTTCGACAGGTCACGGGTCATTGTTTTTCATCAGAAAATTGATTTTTTTGACTGTAGAAAAATTGATTCAAAATGTCATTTGGATTGTGCCTCATGTTGAATAACTACTTTTTACAGCCTCAATGTGACCAAAATTGCCATTTTTACAGACTTTTTCTCCTACTCAGAAGCTTCTATTTCGACCAATTTCAGGCATTAAAATGACTCTAAACACACTTATTTTAGTTCCAAGAGTTCTAATTCACATTCAATATTCATTTACAGTCAAAAAATTAAACATTAAAAAATTATAATTTCTGACCATTTGGAGACAGTTCGACAGGTCACGGGTCATCGTTTTTCATCAGAAAATTGATTTTTTTGACTGTAGAAAAATTGATTCAAAATGTCATTTGGATTGTGCCTCATGTTGAATAACTACTTTTTACAGCCTCAATGTGACCAAAATTGCCATTTTTACAGACTTTTTCTCCTACTCAGAAGCTTCTATTTCAACCAATTTCAGGCATTAAAATGACGCTAAACACACTTATTTTAGTTCCAAGAGTTCTAATTCACATTCAATATTCATTTAGTCAAAAAATTAAACGTTAAAAAATTATAATTTCTGACCATTTGGAGAAAGTTCGACATCGTTTTTCATCAGAAAATTGATTTTTTGGACTGTAGAAAAATGTATTCAAAATGTCATTTGGATTGTGCCTCATGTTGAATAACTACTTTTTATATCCTCAATGTGACCAAAATTGCCATTTTTACAGACTTTTTCTCCGACTCAGAAGCTTCTATTTCGACCAATTTCAGGCATTAAAATGACCCTAAACACACTTATTTTAGTTCCAAGAGTTCTAATTCACATTCAATATTCATTTACAGTCAAAAAATTAAACGTTAAAAAATTATAATTTCTGACCATTTGGAGAAAGTTCGACAGGTCACGGGTCATCGTTTTTCATCAGAAAATTGATTTTTTTGACTGTGTAAAAATTGATTCAAAATGTCATTTGGATTGTGCCTCATGTTGAATAACTACTTTTTACAGCCTCAATGTGACCAAAATTGCCATTTTTACAGACTTTTTCTCCTACTCAGAAGCTTCTATTTTGACCAATTTCAGGCATTAAAATGACTCTAAACACACTTATTTTAGTTCCAAGAGTTCTAATTCACATTCAATATTCATTTACAGTCAAAAAATTAAACATTAAAAAATTATAATTTCTGACCATTTGGAGACTGTTCGACAGGTCACGGGTCATCGTTTTTCATCAGAAAATTGATGTTTTGGACTGTAGAAAAATGTATTCAAAATGTCATTGAGATTGTGCCTCATGTTGAATAACTACTTTTTAAAGCCTCAATGTGACCAAAATTGACATTTTTAAAGACTTTTTCACCTACTCAGAAGCTTCTATTTCGACCAATTTCAGGCATTAAAATGACTCTAAACACACTTATTTTAGTTCCAAGAGTTCTAATTCACATTCAATATTCATTTACAGTCAAAAAATTAAAGATTAAAAAATTATAATTTCTGACCATTTGGAGACAGTTCGACAGGTCACGGATCATCGTTTTTCATCAGAAAATTGATTTTTTGGACTGTAGAAAAATGTATTCAAAATGTCATTTGGATTGTGCCTCATGTTGAATAACTACTTTTTATATCCTCAATGTGACCAAAATTGCCATTTTTACAGACTTTTTCTCCTCAGAAGCTTCTATTTCGACCAATTTCAGGCGTTAAAATGACTCTAAACACACTTATTTTAGTTCCAAGAGTTCTAATTCACATTCAATATTCATTTACAGTCAAAAAATAAACGTTAAAAAATTATAATTTCTGACCATTTGGAGAAAGTTCGACATCGTTTTTCATCAGAAAATTGATTTTTTGGACTGTAGAAAAATGTATTCAAAATGTCATTTGGATTGTGCCTCATGTTGAATAACTACTTTTTATATCCTCAATGTGACCAAAATTGCAATTTTTACAGACTTTTTCTCCTACTCAGAAGCTTCTATTTTGACCAATTTCAGGCATTAAAATGACTCTAAACACACTTATTTTAGTTCCAAGAGTTCTAATTCACATTCAATATTCATTTACAGTCAAAAAATTAAACGTTAAAAAATTATAATTTCTGACCATTTGGAGAAAGTTCGACAGGTCACGGGTCATCGTTTTTCATCAGAAAATTGATTTTTTTGACTGTGTAAAAATTGATTCAAAATGTCATTTGGATTGTGCCTCATGTTGAATAACTACTTTTTACAGCCTCAATGTGACCAAAATTGACATTTTTAAAGACTTTTTCACCTACTCAGAAGCTTCTATTTCGACCAATTTCAGGCATTAAAATGACTCTAAACACACTTATTTTAGTTCCAAGAGTTCTAATTCACATTCAATATTCATTTACAGTCAAAAAATTAAAGATTAAAAAATTATAATTTCTGACCATTTGGAGACAGTTCGACAGGTCACGGATCATCGTTTTTCATCAGAAAATTGATTTTTTGGACTGTAGAAAAATGTATTCAAAATGTCATTTGGATTGTGCCTCATGTTGAATAACTACTTTTTATATCCTCAATGTGACCAAAATTGCAATTTTTACAGACTTTTTCTCCTACTCAGAAGCTTCTATTTCGACCAATTTCAGGCATTAAAATGACCATAAACACACTTATTTTAGTTCCAAGAGTTCTAATCACATTCAATATTCATTTACAGTCAAAAAATTAAACATTAAAAAATTATAATTTCTGACAATTTGGAGACTGTTCGACAGGTCACGGGTCATCGTTTTTCATCAGAAAATTGATTTTTTGGACTGTAGAAAAATTTATTCACAATGTCATTTGGATTGTGCCTCATGTTGAATAACTAATTTTTATAGCCTCAATGTGACCAAAATTGCTATTTTTATAGACTTTTTCTCCTACTCAGAAGCTTCTATTTCGACCAATTTTAGGCATTAAAATGACTCTAAACACACTTATTTTAGTTCCAAGAGTTCTAATTCACATTCAATATTCATTTACAGTCAAAAAATTAAACATTAAAAAATTATAATTTCTGACCATTTGGAGACAGTTCGACAGGTCACGGGTCATCGTTTTTCATCAGAAAATTGATTTTTTGGACTGTGTAAAAATTGATTCAAAATGTCATTTGGATTGTGCCTCATGTTGAATAACTACTTTTTACAGCCTCAATATGACCAAAATTGCCATTTTTACAGACTTTTTCTCCTACTCGGAAGCTTCTATTTCGACAAATTTCAGGCATTAAAATGACTCTAAACACACTTATTTTAGTTCCAAGAGTTCTGATTCACATTCAATATTCATTTACAGTCAAAAAATTAAACGTTAAAAAATTATAATTTCTGACCATTTGGAGAAAGTTCGACAGGTCAAGGGTCATCGTTTTTCATCAGAAAATTGATTTTTTTGACTGTGTAAAAATTGATTCAAAATGTCATTGGGATTGTGCCTCATGTTGAATAACTACTTTTTAAAGCGTCAATGTGACCAAAATTGCCATTTTAGAGACTTTTTCTCCTACTCAGAAGCTTCTATTTCGACCAATTTCAGGCATTAAAATGATTCTAAACACACTTATTTTAGTTCCAAGAGTTCTAATTCACATTCAATATTCATTTCCAGTCAAAAAATTAAAGATTAAAAAATTACAATTTCTGACCATTTGGAGACAGTTCGACAGGTCACGGGTCATCGTTTTTCATCAGAAAATTGATTTTTTGGACTGTAGAAAAATGTATTCAAAATGTCATTTGGATTGTGCCTCATGTTGAATAACTACTTTTTACAGCCTCAATGTGACCAAAATTGCAATTTTTACAGACTTTTTCTCCTACTCAGAAGCTTCTATTTCGACCAATTTCAGGCATTAAAATGACCATAAACACACTTATTTTAGTTCCAAGAGTTCTAATCACATGCAATATTCATTTACAGTCAAAAAATTAAACATTGAAAAATTATAATTTCTGACCATTTGGAGAAAGTTCGACAGGTCACGGGTCATCGTTTTTCATCATAAAATTGTTTTTTTTGACTGTAGATAAATTGATTCAAAATGTCATTTGGATTGTGCCTCATGTTGAATAACTACTTTTTATAGCCTCAATGTGACCAAAATTGCCATTTTTACAGACTTTTTCTCCTACTCAGAAGCTTCTATTTCGACCAATTTCAGGCATTAAAATGACTCTAAACACACTTATTTTAGTTCCAAGAGTTCTAATTCACATTCAATATTCATTTACAGTCAAAAAACTTAAACATTAAAAAATTATCATTTCTGACCATTTGGAGAAAGTTCGACAGGTCACGGGTCATCGTTTTTCATCAGAAAATTGATTTTTTTGACTGTAGAAAAATTGATTGAAAATGTCATTTGGATTGTGCCTCATGTTGAATAACTACTTTTTACAGCCTCAATGTGACCAAAATTGCCATTTTTACAGACTTTTTCTCCTACTCAGAAGCTTCTATTTCGACCAATTTCAGGCAATAAAATGACTCTAAACACACTTATTTTAGTTCCAAGAGTTCTAATTCACATTCAATATTCATTTACAGTCAAAAAATTAAACATTAAAAAATTATAATTTCTGACCATTTGGAGACAGTTCGATAGATCACGGGTCATCGTTTTTCATTAGAAAATTGATTTTTTTGACTGTGTAAAAATTGATTCAAAATGTCATTTGGATTGTGCCTCATGTTGAATAACTACTTTTTACAGCCTCAATGTGACCAAAATTGCCATTTTTACAGACTTTTTCTCCTACTCAGAAGCTTCTATTTCGACCAATTTCAAGCATTAAAATGACTCTAAACACCCTTATTTTAGTTCCAAGAGTTCTAATTCACATTCAATATTCATTTACAGTCAAAAAATTAAACATTAAAAAATTATAATTTCTGACCATTTGGAGTCAGTTCGATAGGTCACGGGTCATCGTTTTTCATTAGAAAATTGATTTTTTTGACTGTGTAAAAATTGATTCAAAATGTCATTTGGATTGTGCCTCATGTTGAATAACTACTTTTTACAGCCTCAATGTGACCAAAATTGCCATTTTTACAGACTTTTTCTCCTACTCAGAAGCTTCTATTTCAACCAATTTCAGGCATTAAAATGACGCTAAACACACTTATTTTAGTTCCAAGAGTTCTAATTCACATTCAATATTCATTTACAGTCAAAAAATTAAACGTTAAAAAATTATAATTTCTGACCATTTGGAGAAAGTTCGACATCGTTTTTCATCAGAAAATTGATTTTTTGGACTGTAGAAAAATGTATTCAAAATGTCATTTGGATTGTGCCTCATGTTGAATAACTACTTTTTATATCCTCAATGTGACCAAAATTGCCATTTTTACAGACTTTTTCTCCGACTCAGAAGCTTCTATTTCGACCAATTTCAGGCATTAAAATGACCCTAAACACACTTATTTTAGTTCCAAGAGTTCTAATTCACATTCAATATTCATTTACAGTCAAAAAATTAAACGTTAAAAAATTATAATTTCTGACCATTTGGAGAAAGTTCGACAGGTCACGGGTCATCGTTTTTCATCAGAAAATTGATTTTTTTGACTGTGTAAAAATTGATTCAAAATGTCATTTGGATTGTGCCTCATGTTGAATAACTACTTTTTACAGCCTCAATGTGACCAAAATTGCCATTTTTACAGACTTTTTCTCCTACTCAGAAGCTTCTATTTTGACCAATTTCAGGCATTAAAATGACTCTAAACACACTTATTTTAGTTCCAAGAGTTCTAATTCACATTCAATATTCATTTACAGTCAAAAAATTAAACATTAAAAAATTATAATTTCTGACCATTTGGAGACTGTTCGACAGGTCACGGGTCATCGTTTTTCATCAGAAAATTGATGTTTTGGACTGTAGAAAAATGTATTCAAAATGTCATTGAGATTGTGCCTCATGTTGAATAACTACTTTTTAAAGCCTCAATGTGACCAAAATTGACATTTTTAAAGACTTTTTCACCTACTCAGAAGCTTCTATTTCGACCAATTTCAGGCATTAAAATGACTCTAAACACACTTATTTTAGTTCCAAGAGTTCTAATTCACATTCAATATTCATTTACAGTCAAAAAATTAAAGATTAAAAAATTATAATTTCTGACCATTTGGAGACAGTTCGACAGGTCACGGATCATCGTTTTTCATCAGAAAATTGATTTTTTGGACTGTAGAAAAATGTATTCAAAATGTCATTTGGATTGTGCCTCATGTTGAATAACTACTTTTTATATCCTCAATGTGACCAAAATTGCCATTTTTACAGACTTTTTCTCCTCAGAAGCTTCTATTTCGACCAATTTCAGGCGTTAAAATGACTCTAAACACACTTATTTTAGTTCCAAGAGTTCTAATTCACATTCAATATTCATTTACAGTCAAAAAATAAACGTTAAAAAATTATAATTTCTGACCATTTGGAGAAAGTTCGACATCGTTTTTCATCAGAAAATTGATTTTTTGGACTGTAGAAAAATGTATTCAAAATGTCATTTGGATTGTGCCTCATGTTGAATAACTACTTTTTATATCCTCAATGTGACCAAAATTGCCATTTTTACAGACTTTTTCTCCGACTCAGAAGCTTCTATTTCGACCAATTTCAGGCATTAAAATGACCCTAAACACACTTATTTTAGTTCCAAGAGTTCTAATTCACATTCAATATTCATTTACAGTCAAAAAATTAAACGTTAAAAAATTATAATTTCTGACCATTTGGAGAAAGTTCGACAGGTCACGGGTCATCGTTTTTCATCAGAAAATTGATTTTTTTGACTGTGTAAAAATTGATTCAAAATGTCATTTGGATTGTGCCTCATGTTGAATAACTACTTTTTACAGCCTCAATGTGACCAAAATTGCAATTTTTACAGACTTTTTCTCCTACTCAGAAGCTTCTATTTTGACCAATTTCAGGCATTAAAATGACTCTAAACACACTTATTTTAGTTCCAAGAGTTCTAATTCACATTCAATATTCATTTACAGTCAAAAAATTAAACATTAAAAAATTATAATTTCTGACCATTTGGAGACTGTTCGACAGGTCACGGGTCATCGTTTTTCATCAGAAAATTGATGTTTTGGACTGTAGGAAAATGTATTCAAAATGTCATTGAGATTGTGCCTCATGTTGAATAACTACTTTTTAAAGCCTCAATGTGACCAAAATTGACATTTTTAAAGACTTTTTCACCTACTCAGAAGCTTCTATTTCGACCAATTTCAGGCATTAAAATGACTCTAAACACACTTATTTTAGTTCCAAGAGTTCTAATTCACATTCAATATTCATTTACAGTCAAAATATTAAAGATTAAAAAATTATAATTTCTGACCATTTGGAGACAGTTCGACAGGTCACCGATCATCGTTTTTCATCAGAAAATTGATTTTTTGGACTGTAGAAAAATGTATTCAAAATGTCATTTGGATTGTGCCTCATGTTGAATAACTACTTTTTATATCCTCAATGTGACCAAAATTACCATTTTTACAGACTTTTTCTCCTACTCAGAAGCTTCTATTTCGACCAATTTCAGGCATTAAAATGACTCTAAACACACTTATTTTAGTTCCAAGAGTTCTAATTCACATTCAATATTCATTTACAGTAAAAAAATTAAACATTAAAAAATTATCATTTCTGACCATTTGGAGAAAGTTCGACAGGTCACGGGTCATCGTTTTTCATCAGAAAATTGATTTTTTTGACTGTAGAAAAATTGATTCAAAATGTCATTTGGATTGTGCCTCATGTTGAATAACTACTTTTTATATCCTCAATGTGACCAAAATTGCCATTTTTACAGACTTTTTCTCCAACTCAGAAGCTTCTATTTCGACCAATTTCAGGCATTAAAATGACCCTAAACACACTTATTTTAGTTCCAAGAGTTCTAATTCACATTCAATATTCATTTACAGTCAAAAAATTAAACGTTAAAAAATTATAATTTCTGACCATTTGGAGAAAGTTCGACAGGTCACGGGTCATCGTTTTTCATCAGAAAATTGATTTTTTTGACTGTGTAAAAATTGATTCAAAATGTCATTTGGATTGTGCCTCATGTTGAATAACTACTTTTTACAGCCTCAATGTGACCAAAATTGCCATTTTTACAGACTTTTTCTCCTACTCAGAAGCTTCTATTTTGACCAATTTCAGGCATTAAAATGACTCTAAACACACTTATTTTAGTTCCAAGAGTTCTAATTCACATTCAATATTCATTTACAGTCAAAAAATTAAACATTAAAAAATTATAATTTCTGACCATTTGGAGACTGTTCGACAGGTCACGGGTCATCGTTTTTCATCAGAAAATTGATGTTTTGGACTGTAGAAAAATGTATTCAAAATGTCATTGAGATTGTGCCTCATGTTGAATAACTACTTTTTAAAGCCTCAATGTGACCAAAATTGACATTTTTAAAGACTTTTTCACCTACTCAGAAGCTTCTATTTCGACCAATTTCAGGCATTAAAATGACTCAAAACACACTTATTTTAGTTCCAAGAGTTCTAATTCACATTCAATATTCATTTACAGTCAAAAAATTAAAGATTAAAAAATTATAATTTCTGACCATTTGGAGACAGTTCGACAGGTCACGGATCATCGTTTTTCATCAGAAAATTGATTTTTTGGACTGTAGAAAAATGTATTCAAAATGTCATTTGGATTGTGCCTCATGTTGAATAACTACTTTTTATATCCTCAATGTGACCAAAATTGCCATTTTTACAGACTTTTTCTCCTCAGAAGCTTCTATTTCGACCAATTTCAGGCGTTAAAATGACTCTAAACACACTTATTTTAGTTCCAAGAGTTCTAATTCACATTCAATATTCTTTTACAGTCAAAAAATAAACGTTAAAAAATTATAATTTCTGACCATTTGGAGAAAGTTCGACAGGTCACGGGTCATCGTTTTTCATCAGAAAATAGATTTTTTTGACTGTGTAAAAATTGATTCAAAATGTCATTTGGATTGTGCCTCATGTTGAATAACTACTTTTTACAGCCTCAATATGACCAAAATTGCCATTTTTACAGACTTTTTCTCCTACTCGGAAGCTTCTATTTCGACAAATTTCAGGCATTAAAATGACTCTAAACACACTTTTTTTTAGTTCCAAGAGTTCTGATTCACATTCAATATTCATTTACAGTCAAAAAATTAAACGTTAAAAAATTATAATTTCTGACCATTTGGAGAAAGTTCGACAGGTCAAGGGTCATCGTTTTTCATCAGAAAATTGATTTTTTTGACTGTGTAAAAATTGATTCAAAATGTCATTGGGATTGTGCCTCATGTTGAATAACTACTTTTTAAAGCGTCAATGTGACCAAAATTGCCATTTTAGAGACTTTTTCTCCTACTCAGAAGCTTCTATTTCGACCAATTTCAGGCATTAAAATGATTCTAAACACACTTATTTTAGTTCCAAGAGTTCTAATTCACATTCAATATTCATTTACAGTCAAAAAATTAAAGATTAAAAAATTATAATTTCTGACCATTTGGAGACAGTTCGACAGGTCACGGGTCATCGTTTTTCATCAGAAAATTGATTTTTTGGACTGTAGAAAAATGTATTCAAAATGTCATTTGGATTGTGCCTCATGTTGAATAACTACTTTTTATATCCTCAATGTGACCAAAATTGCAATTTTTACAGACTTTTTCTCCTACTCAGAAGCTTCTATTTCGACCAATTTCAGGCATTAAAATGACCATAAACACACTTATTTTAGTTCCAAGAGTTCTAATCACATTCAATATTCATTTACAGTCAAAAAATTAAACATTGAAAAATTATAATTTCTGACCATTTGGAGAAAGTTCGACAGGTCACGGGTCATCGTTTTTCATCATAAAATTGTTTTTTTTGACTGTAGATAAATTGATTCAAAATGTCATTTGGATTGTGCCTCATGTTGAATAACTACTTTTTATAGCCTCAATGTGACCAAAATTGCCATTTTTACAGACTTTTTCTCCTACTCAGAAGCTTCTATTTCGACCAATTTCAGGCATTAAAATGACTCTAAACACACTTATTTTAGTTCCAAGAGTTCTAATTCACATTCAATATTCATTTACAGTCAAAAAATTAAACATTAAAAAATTATCATTTCTGACCATTTGGAGAAAGTTCGACAGGTCACGGGTCATCGTTTTTCATCAGAAAATTGATTTTTTTGACTGTAGAAAAATTGATTCAAAATGTCATTTGGATTGTGCCTCATGTTGAATAACTACTTTTTACAGCCTCAATGTGACCAAAATTGCCATTTTTACAGACTTTTTCTCCCACTCAGAAGCTTCTATTTCGACCAATTTCAGGCATTAAAATGACTCTAAACACACTTATTTTAGTTCCAAGAGTTCTAATTCACATTCAATATTCATTTACAGTCAAAAAACTAAACATTAAAAAATTATAATTTCTGACCATTTGGAGACAGTTCGATAGGTCACGGGTCATCGTTTTTCATTAGAAAATTGATTTTTTTGACTGTGTAAAAATTGATTCAAAATGTCATTTGGATTGTGCCTCATGTTGAATAACTACTTTTTACAGCCTCAATGTGACCAAAATTGCCATTTTTACAGACTTTTTCTCCTACTCAGAAGCTTCTATTTCGACCAATTTCAGGCATTAAAATGACTCTAAACACACTTATTTTAGTTCCAAGAGTTCTAATTCACATTCAATATTCATTTACAGTCAAAAAATTAAACATTAAAAAATTATAATTTCTGACCATTTGGAGACAGTTCGATAGGTCACGGGTCATCGTTTTTCATTAGAAAATTGATTTTTTTGACTGTGTAAAAATTGATTCAAAATGTCATTTGGATTGTGCCTCATGTTGAATAACTACTTTTTACAGCCTCAATGTGACCAAAATTGCCATTTTTACAGACTTTTTCTCCTACTCAGAAGCTTCTATTTCAACCAATTTCAGGCATTAAAATGACGCTAAACACACTTATTTTAGTTCCAAGAGTTCTAATTCACATTCAATATTCATTTACAGTCAAAAAATTAAACGTTAAAAAATTATAATTTCTGACCATTTGGAGAAAGTTCGACATCGTTTTTCATCAGAAAATTGATTTTTTGGACTGTAGAAAAATGTATTCAAAATGTCATTTGGATTGTGCCTCATGTTGAATAACTTCTTTTTATATCCTCAATGTGACCAAAATTGCCATTTTTACAGACTTTTTCTCCGACTCAGAAGCTTCTATTTCGACCAATTTCAGGCATTAAAATGACCCTAAACACACTTATTTTAGTTCCAAGAGTTCTAATTCACATTCAATATTCATTTACAGTCAAAAAATTAAACGTTAAAAAATTATAATTTCTGACCATTTGGAGAAAGTTCGACAGGTCACGGGTCATCGTTTTTCATCAGAAAATTGATTTTTTTGACTGTGTAAAAATTGATTCAAAATGTCATTTGGATTGTGCCTCATGTTGAATAACTACTTTTTACAGCCTCAATGTGACCAAAATTGCCATTTTTACAGACTTTTTCTCCTACTCAGAAGCTTCTATTTTGACCAATTTCAGGCATTAAAATGACTCTAAACACACTTATTTTAGTTCCAAGAGTTCTAATTCACATTCAATATTCATTTACAGTCAAAAAATTAAACATTAAAAAATTATAATTTCTGACCATTTGGAGACTGTTCGACAGGTCACGGGTCATCGTTTTTCATCAGAAAATTGATGTTTTGGACTGTAGAAAAATGTATTCAAAATGTCATTGAGATTGTGCCTCATGTTGAATAACTACTTTTTAAAGCCTCAATGTGACCAAAATTGACATTTTTAAAGACTTTTTCACCTACTCAGAAGCTTCTATTTCGACCAATTTCAGGCATTAAAATGAC
The DNA here is from genome assembly GCF_964204655.1 of Triturus cristatus. NCBI lineage: Eukaryota > Metazoa > Chordata > Amphibia > Caudata > Salamandridae > Triturus > Triturus cristatus. The sequence goes on from NC_140592.1 coordinate 468,014,611, forward strand.
TCTAAACACACTTATTTTAGTTCCAAGAGTTCTAATTCACATTCAATATTCATTTACAGTCAAAAAATTAAAGATTAAAAAATTATAATTTCTGACCATTTGGAGACAGTTCGACAGGTCACGGATCATCGTTTTTCATCAGAAAATTGATTTTTTGGACTGTAGAAAAATGTATTCAAAATGTCATTTGGATTGTGCCTCATGTTGAATAACTACTTTTTATATCCTCAATGTGACCAAAATTGCCATTTTTACAGACTTTTTCTCCTCAGAAGCTTCTATTTCGACCAATTTCAGGCGTTAAAATGACTCTAAACACACTTATTTTAGTTCCAAGAGTTCTAATTCACATTCAATATTCATTTACAGTCAAAAAATAAACGTTAAAAAATTATAATTTCTGACCATTTGGAGAAAGTTCGACAGGTCACGGGTCATCGTTTTTCATCAGAAAATAGATTTTTTTGACTGTGTAAAAATTGATTCAAAATGTCATTTGGATTGTGCCTCATGTTGAATAACTACTTTTTACAGCCTCAATGTGACCAAAATTGCCATTTTTACAGACTTTTTCTCCTACTCAGAAGCTTCTATTTTGACCAATTTCAGGCATTAAAATGACTCTAAACACACTTTTTTTAGTTCCAAGAGTTCTGATTCACATTCAATATTCATTTACAGTCAAAAAATTAAACGTTAAAAAATTATAATTTCTGACCATTTGGAGAAAGTTCGACAGGTCAAGGGTCATCGTTTTTCATCAGAAAATTGATTTTTTTGACTGTGTAAAAATTGATTCAAAATGTCATTGGGATTGTGCCTCATGTTGAATAACTACTTTTTAAAGCGTCAATGTGACCAAAATTGCCATTTTTACAGACTTTTTCTCCTACTCAGAAGCTTCTATTTCGACCAATTTCAGGCATTAAAATGATTCTAAACACACTTATTTTAGTTCCAAGAGTTCTAATTCACATTCAATATTCATTTACAGTCAAAAAATTAAAGATTAAAAAATTATAATTTCTGACCATTTGGAGACAGTTCGACAGGTCACGGGTCATCGTTTTTCATCAGAAAATTGATTTTTTGGACTGTAGATAAATTGATTCAAAATGTCATTTGGATTGTGCCTCATGTTGAATAACTACTTTTTATAGCCTCAATGTGACCAAAATTGCCATTTTTACAGACTTTTTCTCCTACTCAGAAGCTTCTATTTCGACCAATTTCAGGCATTAAAATGACTCTAAACACACTTATTTTAGTTCCAAGAGTTCTAATTCACATTCAATATTCATTTACAGTCAAAAAATTAAACATTAAAAAATTATCATTTCTGACCATTTGGAGAAAGTTCGACAGGTCACGGGTCATCGTTTTTCATCAGAAAATTGATTTTTTTGACTGTAGAAAAATTGATTCAAAATGTCATTTGGATTGTGCCTCATGTTGAATAACTACTTTTTACAGCCTCAATGTGACCAAAATTGCCATTTTTACAGACTTTTTCTCCTACTCAGAAGCTTCTATTTCGACCAATTTCAGGCATTAAAATGACTCTAAACACACTTATTTTAGTTCCAAGAGTTCTAATTCACATTCAATATTCATTTACAGTCAAAAAACTAAACATTAAAAAATTATAATTTCTGACCATTTGGAGACAGTTCGATAGGTCACGGGTCATCGTTTTTCATTAGAAAATTGATTTTTTTGACTGTGTAAAAATTGATTCAAAATGTCATTTGGATTGTGCCTCATGTTGAATAACTACTTTTTACAGCCTCAATGTGACCAAAATTGCCATTTTTACAGACTTTTTCTCCTACTCAGAAGCTTCTATTTCGACCAATTTCAGGCATTAAAATGACTCTAAACACACTTATTTTAGTTCCAAGAGTTCTAATTCACATTCAATATTCATTTACAGTCAAAAAATTAAACATTAAAAAATTATAATTTCTGACCATTTGGAGACAGTTCGATAGGTCACGGGTCATCGTTTTTCATTAGAAAATTGATTTTTTTGACTGTGTAAAAATTGATTCAAAATGTCATTTGGATTGTGCCTCATGTTGAATAACTACTTTTTACAGCCTCAATGTGACCAAAATTGCCATTTTTACAGACTTTTTCTCCTACTCAGAAGCTTCTATTTCAACCAATTTCAGGCATTAAAATGACGCTAAACACACTTATTTTAGTTCCAAGAGTTCTAATTCACATTCAATATTCATTTACAGTCAAAAAATTAAACGTTAAAAAATTATAATTTCTGACCATTTGGAGAAAGTTCGACATCGTTTTTCATCAGAAAATTGATTTTTTGGACTGTAGAAAAATGTATTCAAAATGTCATTTGGATTGTGCCTCATGTTGAATAACTACTTTTTATATCCTCAATGTGACCAAAATTGCCATTTTTACAGACTTTTTCTCCGACTCAGAAGCTTCTATTTCGACCAATTTCAGGCATTAAAATGACCCTAAACACACTTATTTTAGTTCCAAGAGTTCTAATTCACATTCAATATTCATTTACAGTCAAAAAATTAAACGTTAAAAAATTATAATTTCTGACCATTTGGAGAAAGTTCGACAGGTCACGGGTCATCGTTTTTCATCAGAAAATTGATTTTTTTGACTGTGTAAAAATTGATTCAAAATGTCATTTGGATTGTGCCTCATGTTGAATAACTACTTTTTACAGCCTCAATGTGACCAAAATTGCCATTTTTACAGACTTTTTCTCCTACTCAGAAGCTTCTATTTTGACCAATTTCAGGCATTAAAATGACTCTAAACACACTTATTTTAGTTCCAAGAGTTCTAATTCACATTCAATATTCATTTACAGTCAAAAAATTAAACATTAAAAAATTATAATTTCTGACCATTTGGAGACTGTTCAACAGGTCACGGGTCATCGTTTTTCATCAGAAAATTGATGTTTTGGACTGTAGAAAAATGTATTCAAAATGTCATTGAGATTGTGCCTCATGTTGAATAACTACTTTTTAAAGCCTCAATGTGACCAAAATTGACATTTTTAAAGACTTTTTCACCTACTCAGAAGCTTCTATTTCGACCAATTTCAGGCATTAAAATGACTCTAAACACACTTATTTTAGTTCCAAGAGTTCTAATTCACATTCAATATTCATTTACAGTCAAAAAATTAAAGATTAAAAAATTATAATTTCTGACCATTTGGAGACAGTTCGACAGGTCACGGATCATCGTTTTTCATCAGAAAATTGATTTTTTGGACTGTAGAAAAATGTATTCAAAATGTCATTTGGATTGTGCCTCATGTTGAATAACTACTTTTTATATCCTCAATGTGACCAAAATTGCCATTTTTACAGACTTTTTCTCCTCAGAAGCTTCTATTTCGACCAATTTCAGGCGTTAAAATGACTCTAAACACACTTATTTTAGTTCCAAGAGTTCTAATTCACATTCAATATTCATTTACAGTCAAAAAATAAACGTTAAAAAATTATAATTTCTGACCATTTGGAGAAAGTTCGACAGGTCACGGGTCATCGTTTTTCATCAGAAAATAGATTTTTTTGACTGTGTAAAAATTGATTCAAAATGTCATTTGGATTGTGCCTCATGTTGAATAACTACTTTTTACAGCCTCAATGTGACCAAAATTGCCATTTTTACAGACTTTTTCTCCTACTCAGAAGCTTCTATTTTGACCAATTTCAGGCATTAAAATGACTCTAAACACACTTATTTTAGTTCCAAGAGTTCTAATTCACATTCAATATTCATTTACAGTCAAAAAATTAAACGTTAAAAAAATTATAATTTCTGACCATTTAGAGAAAGTTCGACAGGTCACGGGTCATCGTTTTTCATCAGAAAATTGATTTTTTGGACTGTAGAAAAATGTATTCAAAATGTCATTTGGATTGTGCCTCATGTTGAATAACTACTTTTTATATCCTCAATGTGACCAAAATTGCCATTTTTACAGACTTTTTCTCCTACTCAGAAGCTTCTATTTCGACCAATTTCAGGCGTTAAAATGACTCTAAACACACTTATTTTAGTTCCAAGAGTTCTAATTCACATTCAATATTCATTTACAGTCAAAAAATTAAACGTTAAAAAATTATAATTTCTGACCATTTGGAGAAAGTTCGACAGGTCACGGGTCATTGTTTTTCATCAGAAAATTGATTTTTTTGACTGTGTAAAAATTGATTCAAAATGTCATTTGGATTGAGCCGTATGTTGAATAACTACTTTTTACAGCCTCAATGTGACCAAAATTGCCATTTTTACAGACTTTTTCTCCTACTCAGAAGCTTCTATTTCGATCAATTTCAGGCGTTAAAATGACTCTAAACACACTTATTTTAGTTCCAAGAGTTCTAATTCACATTCAATATTCATTTACAGTCAAAAAATTAAACGTTAAAAAATTATAATTTCTGACCATTTGGAGAAAGTTTGACAGGTCACGGGTCATCGTTTTTCATCAGAAAATTGATTTTTTTGGACTGTAGAAAAATGTATTCAAAATGTCATTTGGATTGTGCCTCATGTTGAATAACTACTTTTTACAGCCTCAATGTGACCAAAATTGCCATTTTTACAGACTTTTTCTCCTACTCAGAAGCTTCTATTTCAACCAATTTCAGGCATTAAAATGACGCTAAACACACTTATTTTAGTTCCAAGAGTTCTAATTCACATTCAATATTCATTTACAGTCAAAAAATTAAACGTTAAAAAATTATAATTTCTGACCATTTGGAGAAAGTTCGACATCGTTTTTCATCAGAAAATTGATTTTTTGGACTGTAGAAAAATGTATTCAAAATGTCATTTGGATTGTGCCTCATGTTGAATAACTTCTTTTTATATCCTCAATGTGACCAAAATTGCCATTTTTACAGACTTTTTCTCCGACTCAAAAGCTTCTATTTCGACCAATTTCAGGCATTAAAATGACCCTAAACACACTTATTTTAGTTCCAAGAGTTCTAATTCACATTCAATATTCATTTACAGTCAAAAAATTAAACGTTAAAAAATTATAATTTCTGACCATTTGGAGAAAGTTCGACAGGTCACGGGTCATCGTTTTTCATCAGAAAATTGATTTTTTTGACTGTGTAAAAATTGATTCAAAATGTCATTTGGATTGTGCCTCATGTTGAATAACTACTTTTTACAGCCTCAATGTGACCAAAATTGCCATTTTTACAGACTTTTTCTCCTACTCAGAAGCTTCTATTTTGACCAATTTCAGGCATTAAAATGACTCTAAACACACTTATTTTAGTTCCAAGAGTTCTAATTCACATTCAATATTCATTTACAGTCAAAAAATTAAACATTAAAAAATTATAATTTCTGACCATTTGGAGACTGTTCGACAGGTCACGGGTCATCGTTTTTCATCAGAAAATTGATGTTTTGGACTGTAGAAAAATGTATTCAAAATGTCATTGAGATGTGCCTCATGTTGAATAACTACTTTTTAAAGCCTCAATGTGACCAAAATTGACATTTTTAAAGACTTTTTCACCTACTCAGAAGCTTCTATTTCGACCAATTTCAGGCATTAAAATGACTCTAAACACACTTATTTTAGTTCCAAGAGTTCTAATTCACATTCAATATTCATTTACAGTCAAAAAATTAAAGATTAAAAAATTATAATTTCTGACCATTTGGAGACAGTTCGACAGGTCACGGATCATCGTTTTTCAACAGAAAATTGATTTTTTGGACTGTAGAAAAATGTATTCAAAATGTCATTTGGATTGTGCCTCATGTTGAATAACTACTTTTTATATCCTCAATGTGACCAAAATTGCCATTTTTACAGACTTTTTCTCCTCAGAAGCTTCTATTTCGACCAATTTCAGGCGTTAAAATGACTCTAAACACACTTATTTTAGTTCCAAGAGTTCTAATTCACATTCAATATTCATTTACAGTCAAAAAATAAACGTTAAAAAATTATAATTTCTGACCATTTGGAGAAAGTTCGACAGGTCACGGGTCATCGTTTTTCATCAGAAAATAGATTTTTTTGACTGTGTAAAAATTGATTCAAAATGTCATTTGGATTGTGCCTCATGTTGAATAACTACTTTTTACAGCCTCAATGTGACCAAAATTGCCATTTTTACAGACTTTTTCTCCTACTCAGAAGCTTCTATTTTGACCAATTTCAGGCATTAAAATGACTCTAAACACACTTTTTTTAGTTCCAAGAGTTCTGATTCACATTCAATATTCATTTACAGTCAAAAAATTAAACGTTAAAAAATTATAATTTCTGACCATTTGGAGAAAGTTCGACAGGTCAAGGGTCATCGTTTTTCATCAGAAAATTGATTTTTTTGACTGTGTAAAAATTGATTCAAAATGTCATTGGGATTGTGCCTCATGTTGAATAACTACTTTTTAAAGCGTCAATGTGACCAAAATTGCCATTTTTACAGACTTTTTCTCCTACTCAGAAGCTTCTATTTCGACCAATTTCAGGCATTAAAATGACTCTAAACACACTTATTTTAGTTCCAAGAGTTCTAATTCACATTCAATATTCATTTACAGTCAAAAAATTAAACATTAAAAAATTATAATTTCTGACCATTTGGAGACAGTTCGATAGGTCACGGGTCATCGTTTTTCATTAGAAAATTGATTTTTTTGACTGTGTAAAAATTGATTCAAAATGTCATTTGGATTGTGCCTCATGCTGAATAACTACTTTTTACAGCCTCAATGTGACCAAAATTGCCATTTTTACAGACTTTTTCTCCTACTCAGAAGCTTCTATTTCAACCAATTTCAGGCATTAAAATGACCCTAAACACACTTATTTTAGTTCCAAGAGTTCTAATTCACATTCAATATTCATTTACAGTCAAAAAATTAAACGTTAAAAAATTATAATTTCTGACCATTTGGAGAAAGTTCGACATCGTTTTTCATCAGAAAATTGATTTTTTGGACTGTAGAAAAATGTATTCAAAATGTCATTTGGATTGTGCCTCATGTTGAATAACTACTTTTTATATCCTCAATGTGACCAAAATTGCCATTTTTACAGACTTTTTCTCCGACTCAGAAGCTTCTATTTCGACCAATTTCAGGCATTAAAATGACCCTAAACACACTTATTTTAGTTCCAAGAGTTCTAATTCACATTCAATATTCATTTACAGTCAAAAAATTAAACGTTAAAAAATTATAATTTCTGACCATTTGGAGAAAGTTCGACAGGTCACGGGTCATCGTTTTTCATCAGAAAATTGATTTTTTTGACTGTGTAAAAATTGATTCAAAATGTCATTTGGATTGTGCCTCATGTTGAATAACTACTTTTTACAGCCTCAATGTGACCAAAATTGCCATTTTTACAGACTTTTTCTCCTACTCAGAAGCTTCTATTTGAACCAATTTCAGGCATTAAAATGACGCTAAACACACTTATTTTAGTTCCAAGAGTTCTAATTCACATTCAATATTCATTTACAGTCAAAAAATTAAACGTTAAAAAATTATAATTTCTGACCATTTGGAGAAAGTTCGACATCGTTTTTCATCAGAAAATTGATTTTTTGGACTGTAGAAAAATGTATTCAAAATGTCATTTGGATTGTGCCTCATGTTGAATAACTTCTTTTTATATCCTCAATGTGACCAAAATTGCCATTTTTACAGACTTTTTCTCCGACTCAGAAGCTTCTATTTCGACCAATTTCAGGCATTAAAATGACCCTAAACACACTTATTTTAGTTCCAAGAGTTCTAATTCACATTCAATATTTATTTACAGTCAAAAAATTAAACGTTAAAAAATTATAATTTCTGACCATTTGGAGAAAGTTCGACAGGTCACGGGTCATCGTTTTTCATCAGAAAATTGATGTTTTGGACTGTAGAAAAATGTATTCAAAATGTCATTGAGATGTGCCTCATGTTGAATAGCTACTTTTTAAAGCCTCAATGTGACCAAAATTGACATTTTTAAAGACTTTTTCACCTACTCAGAAGCTTCTATTTCGACCAATTTCAGGCATTAAAATGACTCTAAACACACTTATTTTAGTTCCAAGAGTTCTAATTCACATTCAATATTCATTTACAGTCAAAAAATTAAAGATTAAAAAATTATAATTTCTGACCATTTGGAGACAGTTCGACAGGTCACGGATCATCGTTTTTCAACAGAAAATTGATTTTTTGGACTGTAGAAAAATGTATTCAAAATGTCATTTGGATTGTGCCTCATGTTGAATAACTACTTTTTATATCCTCAATGTGACCAAAATTGCCATTTTTACAGACTTTTTCTCCTCAGAAGCTTCTATTTCGACCAATTTCAGGCGTTAAAATGACTCTAAACACACTTATTTTAGTTCCAAGAGTTCTAATTCACATTCAATATTCATTTACAGTCAAAAAATAAACGTTAAAAAATTATAATTTCTGACCATTTGGAGAAAGTTCGACAGGTCACGGGTCATCGTTTTTCATCAGAAAATAGATTTTTTTGACTGTGTAAAAATTGATTCAAAATGTCATTTGGATTGTGCCTCATGTTGAATAACTACTTTTTACAGCCTCAATGTGACCAAAATTGCCATTTTTACAGACTTTTTCTCCTACTCAGAAGCTTCTATTTTGACCAATTTCAGGCATTAAAATGACTCTAAACACACTTATTTTAGTTCCAAGAGTTCTAATTCACATTCAATATTCATTTACAGTCAAAAAATTAAACGTTAAAAAAATTATAATTTCTGACCATTTAGAGAAAGTTCGACAGGTCACGGGTCATCGTTTTTCATCAGAAAATTGATTTTTTGGACTGTAGAAAAATGTATTCAAAATGTCATTTGGATTGTGCCTCATGTTGAATAACTACTTTTTATATCCTCAATGTGACCAAAATTGCAATTTTTACAGACTTTTTCTCCTACTCAGAAGCTTCTATTTCGACCAATTTCAGGCATTAAAATGGCTCTAAACACACTTATTTTAGTTCCAAGATTTCTAATTCACATTCAATATTCATTTACAGTCAAAAAATTAAAGATTAAAAAATTATAATTTCTGACCATTTGGAGACAGTTCGACAGGTCACGGATCATCGTTTTTCATCAGAAAATTGATTTTTTGGACTGTAGAAAAATGTATTCAAAATGTCATTTAGATTGTGCCTCATGTTGAATAACTACTTTTTATATCCTCAATGTGACCAAAATTGCCATTTTTACAGACTTTTTCTCCTCAGAAGCTTCTATTTCGACCAATTTCAGGCGTTAAAATGACTCTAAACACACTTATTTTAGTTCCAAGAGTTCTAATTCACATTCAATATTCATTTACAGTCAAAAAATAAACGTTAAAAAATTATAATTTCTGACCATTTGGAGAAAGTTCGACAGGTCACGGGTCATCGTTTTTCATCAGAAAATATATTTTTTTGACTGTGTAAAAATTGATTCAAAATGTCATTTGGATTGTGCCTCATGTTGAATAACTACTTTTTACAGCCTCAATATGACCAAAATTGCCATTTTTACAGACTTTTTCTCCTACTCGGAAGCTTCTATTTCGACAAATTTCAGGCATTAAAATGACTCTAAACACACTTTTTTTAGTTCCAAGAGTTCTGATTCACATTCAATATTCATTTACAGTCAAAAAATTAAACATTAAAAAATTAAAATTTCTGACCATTTGGAGAAAGTTCGACAGGTCAAGGGTCATCGTTTTTCATCAGAAAATTGATTTTTTTGACTGTGTAAAAATTGATTCAAAATGTCATTGGGATTGTGCCTCATGTTGAATAACTACTTTTTAAAGCGTCAATGTGACCAAAATTGGCATTTTAGAGACTTTTTCTCCTACTCAGAAGCTTCTATTTCGACCAATTTCAGGCATTAAAATGATTCTAAACACACTTATTTTATTTCCAAGAGTTCTAATTCACATTCAATATTCATTTACAGTCAAAAAATTAAAGATTAAAAAATTATAATTTCTGACCATTTGGAGACAGTTCGACAGGTCACGGGTCATCGTTTTTCATCAGAAAATTGATTTTTTGGACTGTAGAAAAATGTATTCAAAATGTCATTTGGATTGTGCCTCATGTTGAATAACTACTTTTTATATCCTCAATGTGACCAAAATTGCAATTTTTACAGACTTTTTCTCCTACTCAGAAGCTTCTATTTCGACCAATTTCAGGCATTAAAATGACCATAAACACACTTATTTTAGTTCCAAGAGTTCTAATCACATTCAATATTCATTTACAGTCAAAAAATTAAACATTGAAAAATTATAATTTCTGACCATTTGGAGAAAGTTCGACAGGTCACGGGTCATCGTTTTTCATCATAAAATTGTTTTTTTTGACTGTAGATAAATTGATTCAAAATGTCATTTGGATTGTGCCTCATGTTGAATAACTACTTTTTATAGCCTCAATGTGACCAAAATTGCCATTTTTACAGACTTTTTCTCCTACTCAGAAGCTTCTATTTCGACCAATTTCAGGCATTAAAATGGCTCTAAACACACTTATTTTAGTTCCAAGATTTCTAATTCACATTCAATATTCATTTACAGTCAAAAAATTAAACATTAAAAAATTATCATTTCTGACCATTTGGAGAAAGTTCGACAGGTCACGGGTCATCGATTTTCATCAGAAAATTGATTTTTTTGACTGTAGAAAAATTGATTCAAAATGTCATTTGGATTGTGCCTCATGTTGAATAACTACTTTTTACAGCCTCAATGTGACCAAAATTGCCATTTTTACAGACTTTTTCTCCTACTCAGAAGCTTCTATTTCGACCAATTTCAGGCATTAAAATGACTCTAAACACACTTATTTTAGTTCCAAGAGTTCTAATTCACATTCAATATTCATTTACAGTCAAAAAACTAAACATTAAAAAATTATAATTTCTGACCATTTGGAGACAGTTCGATAGGTCACGGGTCATCGTTTTTCATTAGAAAATTGATTTTTTTGACTGTGTAAAAATTGATTCAAAATGTCATTTGGATTGTGCCTCATGTTGAATAACTACTTTTTACAGCCTCAATGTGACCAAAATTGCCATTTTTACAGACTTTTTCTCCTACTCAGAAGCTTCTATTTCGACCAATTTCAGGCATTAAAATGACTCTAAACACACTTATTTTGTTCCAAGAGTTCTAATTCACATTCAATATTCATTTACAGTCAAAAAATTAAACATTAAAAAATTATAATTTCTGACCATTTGGAGACAGTTCGATAGGTCACGGGTCATCGTTTTTCATTAGAAAATTGATTTTTTTGACTGTGTAAAAATTGATTCAAAATGTCATTTGGATTGTGCCTCATGTTGAATAACTAGTTTTTACAGCCTCAATGTGACCAAAATTGCCATTTTTACAGACTTTTTCTCCTACTCAGAAGCTTCTATTTCAACCAATTTCAGGCATTAAAATGACGCTAAACACACTTATTTTAGTTCCAAGAGTTCTAATTCACATTCAATATTCATTTACAGTCAAAAAATTAAACGTTAAAAAATTATAATTTCTGACCATTTGGAGAAAGTTCGACATCGTTTTTCATCAGAAAATTGATTTTTTGGACTGTAGAAAAATGTATTCAAAATGTCATTTGGATTGTGCCTCATGTTGAATAACTACTTTTTATATCCTCAATGTGACCAAAATTGCCATTTTTACAGACTTTTTCTCCGACTCAGAAGCTTCTATTTCGACCAATTTCAGGCATTAAAATGACCCTAAACACACTTATTTTAGTTCCAAGAGTTCTAATTCACATTCAATATTCATTTACAGTCAAAAAATTAAACGTTAAAAAATTATAATTTCTGACCATTTGGAGACTGTTCGACAGGTCACGGGTCATCGTTTTTCATCAGAAAATTGATGTTTTGGACTGTAGAAAAATGTATTCAAAATGTCATTGAGATTGTGCCTCATGTTGAATAACTACTTTTTAAAGCCTCAATGTGACCAAAATTGACATTTTTAAAGACTTTTTCTCCTACTCAGAAGCTTCTATTTTGACCAATTTCAGGCATTAAAATGATTCGAAACACACTTATTTTAGTTCCAAGAGTTCTAATTCACATTCAATATTCATTTACAGTCAAAAAACTAAACATTAAAAAATTATAATTTCTGACCATTTGGAGACAGTTCGATAGGTCACGGGTCATCGTTTTTCATTAGAAAATTGATTTTTTTGACTGTGTAAAAATTGATTCAAAATGTCATTTGGATTGTGCCTCATGTTGAATAACTACTTTTTACAGCCTCAATGTGACCAAAATTGCCATTTTTACAGACTTTTTCTCCTACTCAGAAGCTTCTATTTCGACCAATTTCAGGCATTAAAATGACTCTAAACACACTTATTTTAGTTCCAAGAGTTCTAATTCACATTCAATATTCATTTACAGTCAAAAAACTAAACATTAAAAAATTATAATTTCTGACCATTTGGAGACAGTTCGATAGGTCACGGGTCATCGTTTTTCATTAGAAAATTGATTTTTTTGACTGTGTAAAAATTGATTCAAAATGTCATTTGGATTGTGCCTCATGTTGAATAACTACTTTTTACAGCCTCAATGTGACCCAAATTGCCATTTTTACAGACTTTTTCTCCTACTCAGAAGCTTCTATTTCGACCAATTTCAGGCATTAAAATGACTCTAAACACACTTATTTTGTTCCAAGAGTTCTAATTCACATTCAATATTCATTTACAGTCAAAAAATTAAACATTAAAAAATTATAATTTCTGACCATTTGGAGACAGTTCGATAGGTCACGGGTCATCGTTTTTCATTAGAAAATTGATTTTTTTGACTGTGTAAAAATTGATTCAAAATGTCATTTGGATTGTGCCTCATGTTGAATAACTACTTTTTACAGCCTCAATGTGACCAAAATTGCCATTTTTACAGACTTTTTCTCCTACTCAGAAGCTTCTATTTCAACCAATTTCAGGCATTAAAATGACGCTAAACACACTTATTTTAGTTCCAAGAGTTCTAATTCACATTCAATATTCATTTACAGTGAAAAAATTAAACGTTAAAAAATTATAATTTCTGACCATTTGGAGAAAGTTCGACATCGTTTTTCATCAGAAAATTGATTTTTTGGACTGTAGAAAAATGTATTCAAAATGTCATTTGGATTGTGCCTCATGTTGAATAACTACTTTTTATATCCTCAATGTGACCAAAATTGCCATTTTTACAGACTTTTTCTCAGACTCAGAAGCTTCTATTTCGACCAATTTCAGGCATTAAAATGACCCTAAACACACTTATTTTAGTTCCAAGAGTTCTAATTCACATTCAATATTCATTTACAGTCAAAAAATTAAACGTTAAAAAATTATAATTTCTGACCATTTGGAGAAAGTTCGACAAGTCACGGGTCATCGTTTTTCATCAGAAAATTGATTTTTTTGACTGTGTAAAAATTGATTCAAAATGTCATTTGGATTGTGCCTCATGTTGAATAACTACTTTTTACAGCCTCAATGTGACCAAAATTGCCATTTTTACAGACTTTTTCTCCTACTCAGAAGCTTCTATTTTGACCAATTTCAGGCATTAAAATGACTCTAAACACACTTATTTTAGTTCCAAGAGTTCTAATTCACATTCAATATTCATTTACAGTCAAAAAATTAAACATTAAAAAATTATAATTTCTGACCATTTGGAGACTGTTCGACAGGTCACGGGTCATCGTTTTTCATCAGAAAATTGATGTTTTGGACTGTAGAAAAATGTATTCAAAATGTCATTGAGATTGTGCCTCATGTTGAATAACTACTTTTTAAAGCCTCAATGTGACCAAAATTGACATTTTTAAAGACTTTTTCACCTACTCAGAAGCTTCTATTTCGACCAATTTCAGGCATTAAAATGACTCTAAACACACTTATTTTAGTTCCAAGAGTTCTAATTCACATTCAATATTCATTTACAGTCAAAAAATTAAAGATTAAAAAATTATAATTTCTGACCATTTGGAGACAGTTCGACAGGTCACGGATCATCGTTTTTCATCAGAAAATTGATTTTTTGGACTGTAGAAAAATGTATTCAAAATGTCATTTAGATTGTGCCTCATGTTGAATAACTACTTTTTATATCCTCAATGTGACCAAAATTGCCATTTTTACAGACTTTTTCTCCTCAGAAGCTTCTATTTCGACCAATTTCAGGCGTTAAAATGACTCTAAACACACTTATTTTAGTTCCAAGAGTTCTAATTCACATTCAATATTCATTTACAGTCAAAAAATAAACGTTAAAAAATTATAATTTCTGACCATTTGGAGAAAGTTCGACAGGTCACGGGTCATCGTTTTTCATCAGAAAATAGATTTTTTTGACTGTGTAAAAATTGATTCAAAATGTCATTTGGATTGTGCCTCATGTTGAATAACTACTTTTTACAGCCTCAATATGACCAAAATTGCCATTTTTACAGACTTTTTCTCCTACTCGGAAGCTTCTATTTCGACAAATTTCAGGCATTAAAATGACTCTAAACACACTTTTTTTAGTTCCAAGAGTTCTGATTCACATTCAATATTCATTTACAGTCAAAAAATTAAACATTAAAAAATTATAATTTCTGACCATTTGGAGAAAGTTCGACAGGTCAAGGGTCATCGTTTTTCATCAGAAAATTGATTTTTTTGACTGTGTAAAAATTGATTCAAAATGTCATTGGGATTGTGCCTCATGTTGAATAACTACTTTTTAAAGCGTCAATGTGACCAAAATTGGCATTTTAGAGACTTTTTCTCCTACTCAGAAGCTTCTATTTTGACCAATTTCAGGCATTAAAATGATTCTAAACACACTTATTTTAGTTCCAAGAGTTCTAATTCACATTCAATATTCATTTACAGTCAAAAAATTAAAGATTAAAAAATTATAATTTCTGACCATTTGGAGACAGTTCGACAGGTCACGGGTCATCGTTTTTCATCAGAAAATTGATTTTTTGGACTGTAGAAAAATGTATTCAAAATGTCATTTGGATTGTGCCTCATGTTGAATAACTACTTTTTATATCCTCAATGTGACCAAAATTGCAATTTTTACAGACTTTTTCTCCTACTCAGAAGCTTCTATTTCGACCAATTTCAGGCATTAAAATGACCATAAACACACTTATTTTAGTTCCAAGAGTTCTAATCACATTCAATATTCATTTACAGTCAAAAAATTAAACATTGAAAAATTATAATTTCTGACCATTTGGAGAAAGTTCGACAGGTCACGGGTCATCGTTTTTCATCATAAAATTGTTTTTTTTGACTGTAGATAAATTGATTCAAAATGTCATTTGGATTGTGCCTCATGTTGAATAACTACTTTTTATAGCCTCAATGTGACCAAAATTGCCATTTTTACAGACTTTTTCTCCTACTCAGAAGCTTCTATTTCGACCAATTTCAGGCATTAAAATGGCTCTAAACACACTTATTTTAGTTCCAAGATTTCTAATTCACATTCAATATTCATTTACAGTCAAAAAATTAAACATTAAAAAATTATCATTTCTGACCATTTGGAGAAAGTTCGACAGGTCACGGGTCATCGATTTTCATCAGAAAATTGATTTTTTTGACTGTAGAAAAATTGATTCAAAATGTCATTTGGATTGTGCCTCATGTTGAATAACTACTTTTTACAGCCTCAATGTGACCAAAATTGCCATTTTTACAGACTTTTTCTCCTACTCAGAAGCTTCTATTTCGACCAATTTCAGGCATTAAAATGACTCTAAACACACTTATTTTAGTTCCAAGAGTTCTAATTCACATTCAATATTCATTTACAGTCAAAAAACTAAACATTAAAAAATTATAATTTCTGACCATTTGGAGACAGTTCGATAGGTCACGGGTCATCGTTTTTCATTAGAAAATTGATTTTTTTGACTGTGTAAAAATTGATTCAAAATGTCATTTGGATTGTGCCTCATGTTGAATAACTACTTTTTACAGCCTCAATGTGACCAAAATTGCCATTTTTACAGACTTTTTCTCCTACTCAGAAGCTTCTATTTCGACCAATTTCAGGCATTAAAATGACTCTAAACACACTTATTTTGTTCCAAGAGTTCTAATTCACATTCAATATTCATTTACAGTCAAAAAATTAAACATTAAAAAATTATAATTTCTGACCATTTGGAGACAGTTCGATAGGTCACGGGTCATCGTTTTTCATTAGAAAATTGATTTTTTTGACTGTGTAAAAATTGATTCAAAATGTCATTTGGATTGTGCCTCATGTTGAATAACTAGTTTTTACAGCCTCAATGTGACCAAAATTGCCATTTTTACAGACTTTTTCTCCTACTCAGAAGCTTCTATTTCAACCAATTTCAGGCATTAAAATGACGCTAAACACACTTATTTTAGTTCCAAGAGTTCTAATTCACATTCAATATTCATTTACAGTCAAAAAATTAAACGTTAAAAAATTATAATTTCTGACCATTTGGAGAAAGTTCGACATCGTTTTTCATCAGAAAATTGATTTTTTGGACTGTAGAAAAATGTATTCAAAATGTCATTTGGATTGTGCCTCATGTTGAATAACTACTTTTTATATCCTCAATGTGACCAAAATTGCCATTTTTACAGACTTTTTCTCCGACTCAGAAGCTTCTATTTCGACCAATTTCAGGCATTAAAATGACCCTAAACACACTTATTTTAGTTCCAAGAGTTCTAATTCACATTCAATATTCATTTACAGTCAAAAAATTAAACGTTAAAAAATTATAATTTCTGACCATTTGGAGACTGTTCGACAGGTCACGGGTCATCGTTTTTCATCAGAAAATTGATGTTTTGGACTGTAGAAAAATGTATTCAAAATGTCATTGAGATTGTGCCTCATGTTGAATAACTACTTTTTAAAGCCTCAATGTGACCAAAATTGACATTTTTAAAGACTTTTTCTCCTACTCAGAAGCTTCTATTTTGACCAATTTCAGGCATTAAAATGATTCTAAACACACTTATTTTAGTTCCAAGAGTTCTAATTCACATTCAATATTCATTTACAGTCAAAAAACTAAACATTAAAAAATTATAATTTCTGACCATTTGGAGACAGTTCGATAGGTCACGGGTCATCGTTTTTCATTAGAAAATTGATTTTTTTGACTGTGTAAAAATTGATTCAAAATGTCATTTGGATTGTGCCTCATGTTGAATAACTACTTTTTACAGCCTCAATGTGACCAAAATTGCCATTTTTACAGACTTTTTCTCCTACTCAGAAGCTTCTATTTCGACCAATTTCAGGCATTAAAATGACTCTAAACACACTTATTTTAGTTCCAAGAGTTCTAATTCACATTCAATATTCATTTACAGTCAAAAAACTAAACATTAAAAAATTATAATTTCTGACCATTTGGAGACAGTTCGATAGGTCACGGGTCATCGTTTTTCATTAGAAAATTGATTTTTTTGACTGTGTAAAAATTGATTCAAAATGTCATTTGGATTGTGCCTCATGTTGAATAACTACTTTTTACAGCCTCAATGTGACCCAAATTGCCATTTTTACAGACTTTTTCTCCTACTCAGAAGCTTCTATTTCGACCAATTTCAGGCATTAAAATGACTCTAAACACACTTATTTTGTTCCAAGAGTTCTAATTCACATTCAATATTCATTTACAGTCAAAAAATTAAACATTAAAAAATTATAATTTCTGACCATTTGGAGACAGTTCGATAGGTCACGGGTCATCGTTTTTCATTAGAAAATTGATTTTTTTGACTGTGTAAAAATTGATTCAAAATGTCATTTGGATTGTGCCTCATGTTGAATAACTACTTTTTACAGCCTCAATGTGACCAAAATTGCCATTTTTACAGACTTTTTCTCCTACTCAGAAGCTTCTATTTCAACCAATTTCAGGCATTAAAATGACGCTAAACACACTTATTTTAGTTCCAAGAGTTCTAATTCACATTCAATATTCATTTACAGTGAAAAAATTAAACGTTAAAAAATTATAATTTCTGACCATTTGGAGAAAGTTCGACATCGTTTTTCATCAGAAAATTGATTTTTTGGACTGTAGAAAAATGTATTCAAAATGTCATTTGGATTGTGCCTCATGTTGAATAACTACTTTTTATATCCTCAATGTGACCAAAATTGCCATTTTTACAGACTTTTTCTCAGACTCAGAAGCTTCTATTTCGACCAATTTCAGGCATTAAAATGACCCTAAACACACTTATTTTAGTTCCAAGAGTTCTAATTCACATTCAATATTCATTTACAGTCAAAAAATTAAACGTTAAAAAATTATAATTTCTGACCATTTGGAGAAAGTTCGACAAGTCACGGGTCATCGTTTTTCATCAGAAAATTGATTTTTTTGACTGTGTAAAAATTGATTCAAAATGTCATTTGGATTGTGCCTCATGTTGAATAACTACTTTTTACAGCCTCAATGTGACCAAAATTGCCATTTTTACAGACTTTTTCTCCTACTCAGAAGCTTCTATTTTGACCAATTTCAGGCATTAAAATGACTCTAAACACACTTATTTTAGTTCCAAGAGTTCTAATTCACATTCAATATTCATTTACAGTCAAAAAATTAAACATTAAAAAATTATAATTTCTGACCATTTGGAGACTGTTCGACAGGTCACGGGTCATCGTTTTTCATCAGAAAATTGATGTTTTGGACTGTAGAAAAATGTATTCAAAATGTCATTGAGATTGTGCCTCATGTTGAATAACTACTTTTTAAAGCCTCAATGTGACCAAAATTGACATTTTTAAAGACTTTTTCACCTACTCAGAAGCTTCTATTTCGACCAATTTCAGGCATTAAAATGACTCTAAACACACTTATTTTAGTTCCAAGAGTTCTAATTCACATTCAATATTCATTTACAGTCAAAAAATTAAAGATTAAAAAATTATAATTTCTGACCATTTGGAGACAGTTCGACAGGTCACGGATCATCGTTTTTCATCAGAAAATTGATTTTTTGGACTGTAGAAAAATGTATTCAAAATGTCATTTAGATTGTGCCTCATGTTGAATAACTACTTTTTATATCCTCAATGTGACCAAAATTGCCATTTTTACAGACTTTTTCTCCTCAGAAGCTTCTATTTCGACCAATTTCAGGCGTTAAAATGACTCTAAACACACTTATTTTAGTTCCAAGAGTTCTAATTCACATTCAATATTCATTTACAGTCAAAAAATAAACGTTAAAAAATTATAATTTCTGACCATTTGGAGAAAGTTCGACAGGTCACGGGTCATCGTTTTTCATCAGAAAATAGATTTTTTTGACTGTGTAAAAATTGATTCAAAATGTCATTTGGATTGTGCCTCATGTTGAATAACTACTTTTTACAGCCTCAATATGACCAAAATTGCCATTTTTACAGACTTTTTCTCCTACTCGGAAGCTTCTATTTCGACAAATTTCAGGCATTAAAATGACTCTAAACACACTTTTTTTAGTTCCAAGAGTTCTGATTCACATTCAATATTCATTTACAGTCAAAAAATTAAACATTAAAAAATTATAATTTCTGACCATTTGGAGAAAGTTCGACAGGTCAAGGGTCATCGTTTTTCATCAGAAAATTGATTTTTTTGACTGTGTAAAAATTGATTCAAAATGTCATTGGGATTGTGCCTCATGTTGAATAACTACTTTTTAAAGCGTCAATGTGACCAAAATTGGCATTTTAGAGACTTTTTCTCCTACTCAGAAGCTTCTATTTCGACCAATTTCAGGCATTAAAATGATTCTAAACACACTTATTTTAGTTCCAAGAGTTCTAATTCACATTCAATATTCATTTACAGTCAAAAAATTAAAGATTAAAAAATTATAATTTCTGACCATTTGGAGACAGTTCGACAGGTCACGGGTCATCGTTTTTCATCAGAAAATTGATTTTTTGGACTGTAGAAAAATGTATTCAAAATGTCATTTGGATTGTGCCTCATGTTGAATAACTACTTTTTATATCCTCAATGTGACCAAAATTGCAATTTTTACAGACTTTTTCTCCTACTCAGAAGCTTCTATTTCGACCAATTTCAGGCATTAAAATGACCATAAACACACTTATTTTAGTTCCAAGAGTTCTAATCACATTCAATATTCATTTACAGTCAAAAAATTAAACATTGAAAAATTATAATTTCTGACCATTTGGAGAAAGTTCGACAGGTCACGGGTCATCGTTTTTCATCAGAAAATTGATTTTTTGGACTGTAGAAAAATGTATTCAAAATGTCATTTGGATTGTGCCTCATGTTGAATAACTACTTTTTATATCCTCAATGTGACCAAAATTGCAATTTTTACAGACTTTTTCTCCTACTCAGAAGCTTCTATTTCGACCAATTTCAGGCATTAAAATGACCATAAACACACTTATTTTAGTTCCAAGAGTTCTAATTCACATTCAATATTCATTTACAGTCAAAAAACTAAACATTAAAAAATTATAATTTCTGACCATTTGGAGACAGTTCGATAGGTCACGGGTCATCGTTTTTCATTAGAAAATTGATTTTTTTGACTGTGTAAAAATTGATTCAAAATGTCATTTGGATTGTGCCTCATGTTGAATAACTACTTTTTACAGCCTCAATGTGACCAAAATTGCCATTTTTACAGACTTTTTCTCCTACTCAGAAGCTTCTATTTCGACCAATTTCAGGCATTAAAATGACTCTAAACACACTTATTTTAGTTCCAAGAGTTCTAATTCACATTCAATATTCATTTACAGTCAAAAAACTAAACATTAAAAAATTATAATTTCTGACCATTTGGAGACAGTTCGATAGGTCACGGGTCATCGTTTTTCATTAGAAAATTGATTTTTTTGACTGTGTAAAAATTGATTCAAAATGTCATTTGGATTGTGCCTCATGTTGAATAACTACTTTTTACAGCCTCAATGTGACCCAAATTGCCATTTTTACAGACTTTTTCTCCTACTCAGAAGCTTCTATTTCGACCAATTTCAGGCATTAAAATGACTCTAAACACACTTATTTTGTTCCAAGAGTTCTAATTCACATTCAATATTCATTTACAGTCAAAAAATTAAACATTAAAAAATTATAATTTCTGACCATTTGGAGACAGTTCGATAGGTCACGGGTCATCGTTTTTCATTAGAAAATTGATTTTTTTGACTGTGTAAAAATTGATTCAAAATGTCATTTGGATTGTGCCTCATGTTGAATAACTACTTTTTACAGCCTCAATGTGACCAAAATTGCCATTTTTACAGACTTTTTCTCCTACTCAGAAGCTTCTATTTCAACCAATTTCAGGCATTAAAATGACGCTAAACACACTTATTTTAGTTCCAAGAGTTCTAATTCACATTCAATATTCATTTACAGTGAAAAAATTAAACGTTAAAAAATTATAATTTCTGACCATTTGGAGAAAGTTCGACATCGTTTTTCATCAGAAAATTGATTTTTTGGACTGTAGAAAAATGTATTCAAAATGTCATTTGGATTGTGCCTCATGTTGAATAACTACTTTTTATATCCTCAATGTGACCAAAATTGCCATTTTTACAGACTTTTTCTCAGACTCAGAAGCTTCTATTTCGACCAATTTCAGGCATTAAAATGACCCTAAACACACTTATTTTAGTTCCAAGAGTTCTAATTCACATTCAATATTCATTTACAGTCAAAAAATTAAACGTTAAAAAATTATAATTTCTGACCATTTGGAGAAAGTTCGACAAGTCACGGGTCATCGTTTTTCATCAGAAAATTGATTTTTTTGACTGTGTAAAAATTGATTCAAAATGTCATTTGGATTGTGCCTCATGTTGAATAACTACTTTTTACAGCCTCAATGTGACCAAAATTGCCATTTTTACAGACTTTTTCTCCTACTCAGAAGCTTCTATTTTGACCAATTTCAGGCATTAAAATGACTCTAAACACACTTATTTTAGTTCCAAGAGTTCTAATTCACATTCAATATTCATTTACAGTCAAAAAATTAAACATTAAAAAATTATAATTTCTGACCATTTGGAGACTGTTCGACAGGTCACGGGTCATCGTTTTTCATCAGAAAATTGATGTTTTGGACTGTAGAAAAATGTATTCAAAATGTCATTGAGATTGTGCCTCATGTTGAATAACTACTTTTTAAAGCCTCAATGTGACCAAAATTGACATTTTTAAAGACTTTTTCACCTACTCAGAAGCTTCTATTTCGACCAATTTCAGGCATTAAAATGACTCTAAACACACTTATTTTAGTTCCAAGAGTTCTAATTCACATTCAATATTCATTTACAGTCAAAAAATTAAAGATTAAAAAATTATAATTTCTGACCATTTGGAGACAGTTCGACAGGTCACGGATCATCGTTTTTCATCAGAAAATTGATTTTTTGGACTGTAGAAAAATGTATTCAAAATGTCATTTAGATTGTGCCTCATGTTGAATAACTACTTTTTATATCCTCAATGTGACCAAAATTGCCATTTTTACAGACTTTTTCTCCTCAGAAGCTTCTATTTCGACCAATTTCAGGCGTTAAAATGACTCTAAACACACTTATTTTAGTTCCAAGAGTTCTAATTCACATTCAATATTCATTTACAGTCAAAAAATAAACGTTAAAAAATTATAATTTCTGACCATTTGGAGAAAGTTCGACAGGTCACGGGTCATCGTTTTTCATCAGAAAATAGATTTTTTTGACTGTGTAAAAATTGATTCAAAATGTCATTTGGATTGTGCCTCATGTTGAATAACTACTTTTTACAGCCTCAATATGACCAAAATTGCCATTTTTACAGACTTTTTCTCCTACTCGGAAGCTTCTATTTCGACAAATTTCAGGCATTAAAATGACTCTAAACACACTTTTTTTAGTTCCAAGAGTTCTGATTCACATTCAATATTCATTTACAGTCAAAAAATTAAACATTAAAAAATTATAATTTCTGACCATTTGGAGAAAGTTCGACAGGTCAAGGGTCATCGTTTTTCATCAGAAAATTGATTTTTTTGACTGTGTAAAAATTGATTCAAAATGTCATTGGGATTGTGCCTCATGTTGAATAACTACTTTTTAAAGCGTCAATGTGACCAAAATTGGCATTTTAGAGACTTTTTCTCCTACTCAGAAGCTTCTATTTCGACCAATTTCAGGCATTAAAATGATTCTAAACACACTTATTTTAGTTCCAAGAGTTCTAATTCACATTCAATATTCATTTACAGTCAAAAAATTAAAGATTAAAAAATTATAATTTCTGACCATTTGGAGACAGTTCGACAGGTCACGGGTCATCGTTTTTCATCAGAAAATTGATTTTTTGGACTGTAGAAAAATGTATTCAAAATGTCATTTGGATTGTGCCTCATGTTGAATAACTACTTTTTATATCCTCAATGTGACCAAAATTGCAATTTTTACAGACTTTTTCTCCTACTCAGAAGCTTCTATTTCGACCAATTTCAGGCATTAAAATGACCATAAACACACTTATTTTAGTTCCAAGAGTTCTAATCACATTCAATATTCATTTACAGTCAAAAAATTAAACATTGAAAAATTATAATTTCTGACCATTTGGAGAAAGTTCGACAGGTCACGGGTCATCGTTTTTCATCATAAAATTGTTTTTTTTGACTGTAGATAAATTGATTCAAAATGTCATTTGGATTGTGCCTCATGTTGAATAACTACTTTTTATAGCCTCAATGTGACCAAAATTGCCATTTTTACAGACTTTTTCTCCTACTCAGAAGCTTCTATTTCGACCAATTTCAGGCATTAAAATGGCTCTAAACACACTTATTTTAGTTCCAAGATTTCTAATTCACATTCAATATTCATTTACAGTCAAAAAATTAAACATTAAAAAATTATCATTTCTGACCATTTGGAGAAAGTTCGACAGGTCACGGGTCATCGATTTTCATCAGAAAATTGATTTTTTTGACTGTAGAAAAATTGATTCAAAATGTCATTTGGATTGTGCCTCATGTTGAATAACTACTTTTTACAGCCTCAATGTGACCAAAATTGCCATTTTTACAGACTTTTTCTCCTACTCAGAAGCTTCTATTTCGACCAATTTCAGGCATTAAAATGACTCTAAACACACTTATTTTAGTTCCAAGAGTTCTAATTCACATTCAATATTCATTTACAGTCAAAAAACTAAACATTAAAAAATTATAATTTCTGACCATTTGGAGACAGTTCGATAGGTCACGGGTCATCGTTTTTCATTAGAAAATTGATTTTTTTGACTGTGTAAAAATTGATTCAAAATGTCATTTGGATTGTGCCTCATGTTGAATAACTACTTTTTACAGCCTCAATGTGACCAAAATTGCCATTTTTACAGACTTTTTCTCCTACTCAGAAGCTTCTATTTCGACCAATTTCAGGCATTAAAATGACTCTAAACACACTTATTTTGTTCCAAGAGTTCTAATTCACATTCAATATTCATTTACAGTCAAAAAATTAAACATTAAAAAATTATAATTTCTGACCATTTGGAGACAGTTCGATAGGTCACGGGTCATCGTTTTTCATTAGAAAATTGATTTTTTTGACTGTGTAAAAATTGATTCAAAATGTCATTTGGATTGTGCCTCATGTTGAATAACTAGTTTTTACAGCCTCAATGTGACCAAAATTGCCATTTTTACAGACTTTTTCTCCTACTCAGAAGCTTCTATTTCAACCAATTTCAGGCATTAAAATGACGCTAAACACACTTATTTTAGTTCCAAGAGTTCTAATTCACATTCAATATTCATTTACAGTCAAAAAATTAAACGTTAAAA
The DNA here is from genome assembly GCF_964204655.1 of Triturus cristatus. Lineage (NCBI taxonomy): Eukaryota > Metazoa > Chordata > Amphibia > Caudata > Salamandridae > Triturus > Triturus cristatus. The sequence goes on from NC_140592.1 coordinate 468,039,578, forward strand.
AATTATAATTTCTGACCATTTGGAGAAAGTTCGACATCGTTTTTCATCAGAAAATTGATTTTTTGGACTGTAGAAAAATGTATTCAAAATGTCATTTGGATTGTGCCTCATGTTGAATAACTACTTTTTATATCCTCAATGTGACCAAAATTGCCATTTTTACAGACTTTTTCTCCGACTCAGAAGCTTCTATTTCGACCAATTTCAGGCATTAAAATGACCCTAAACACACTTATTTTAGTTCCAAGAGTTCTAATTCACATTCAATATTCATTTACAGTCAAAAAATTAAACGTTAAAAAATTATAATTTCTGACCATTTGGAGACTGTTCGACAGGTCACGGGTCATCGTTTTTCATCAGAAAATTGATGTTTTGGACTGTAGAAAAATGTATTCAAAATGTCATTGAGATTGTGCCTCATGTTGAATAACTACTTTTTAAAGCCTCAATGTGACCAAAATTGACATTTTTAAAGACTTTTTCTCCTACTCAGAAGCTTCTATTTTGACCAATTTCAGGCATTAAAATGATTCTAAACACACTTATTTTAGTTCCAAGAGTTCTAATTCACATTCAATATTCATTTACAGTCAAAAAACTAAACATTAAAAAATTATAATTTCTGACCATTTGGAGACAGTTCGATAGGTCACGGGTCATCGTTTTTCATTAGAAAATTGATTTTTTTGACTGTGTAAAAATTGATTCAAAATGTCATTTGGATTGTGCCTCATGTTGAATAACTACTTTTTACAGCCTCAATGTGACCAAAATTGCCATTTTTACAGACTTTTTCTCCTACTCAGAAGCTTCTATTTCGACCAATTTCAGGCATTAAAATGACTCTAAACACACTTATTTTAGTTCCAAGAGTTCTAATTCACATTCAATATTCATTTACAGTCAAAAAACTAAACATTAAAAAATTATAATTTCTGACCATTTGGAGACAGTTCGATAGGTCACGGGTCATCGTTTTTCATTAGAAAATTGATTTTTTTGACTGTGTAAAAATTGATTCAAAATGTCATTTGGATTGTGCCTCATGTTGAATAACTACTTTTTACAGCCTCAATGTGACCAAAATTGCCATTTTTACAGACTTTTTCTCCTACTCAGAAGCTTCTATTTCGACCAATTTCAGGCATTAAAATGACTCTAAACACACTTATTTTGTTCCAAGAGTTCTAATTCACATTCAATATTCATTTACAGTCAAAAAATTAAACATTAAAAAATTATAATTTCTGACCATTTGGAGACAGTTCGATAGGTCACGGGTCATCGTTTTTCATTAGAAAATTGATTTTTTTGACTGTGTAAAAATTGATTCAAAATGTCATTTGGATTGTGCCTCATGTTGAATAACTACTTTTTACAGCCTCAATGTGACCAAAATTGCCATTTTTACAGACTTTTTCTCCTACTCAGAAGCTTCTATTTCAACCAATTTCAGGCATTAAAATGACGCTAAACACACTTATTTTAGTTCCAAGAGTTCTAATTCACATTCAATATTCATTTACAGTCAAAAAATTAAACGTTAAAAAATTATAATTTCTGACCATTTGGAGAAAGTTCGACATCGTTTTTCATCAGAAAATTGATTTTTTGGACTGTAGAAAAATGTATTCAAAATGTCATTTGGATTGTGCCTCATGTTGAATAACTACTTTTTATATCCTCAATGTGACCAAAATTGCCATTTTTACAGACTTTTTCTCAGACTCAGAAGCTTCTATTTCGACCAATTTCAGGCATTAAAATGACCCTAAACACACTTATTTTAGTTCCAAGAGTTCTAATTCACATTCAATATTCATTTACAGTCAAAAAATTAAACGTTAAAAAATTATAATTTCTGACCATTTGGAGAAAGTTCGACAAGTCACGGGTCATCGTTTTTCATCAGAAAATTGATTTTTTTGACTGTGTAAAAATTGATTCAAAATGTCATTTGGATTGTGCCTCATGTTGAATAACTACTTTTTACAGCCTCAATGTGACCAAAATTGCCATTTTTACAGACTTTTTCTCCTACTCAGAAGCTTCTATTTTGACCAATTTCAGGCATTAAAATGACTCTAAACACACTTATTTTAGTTCCAAGAGTTCTAATTCACATTCAATATTCATTTACAGTCAAAAAATTAAACATTAAAAAATTATAATTTCTGACCATTTGGAGACTGTTCGACAGGTCACGGGTCATCGTTTTTCATCAGAAAATTGATGTTTTGGACTGTAGAAAAATGTATTCAAAATGTCATTGAGATTGTGCCTCATGTTGAATAACTACTTTTTAAAGCCTCAATGTGACCAAAATTGACATTTTTAAAGACTTTTTCTCCTACTCAGAAGCTTCTATTTTGACCAATTTCAGGCATTAAAATGATTCTAAACACACTTATTTTAGTTCCAAGAGTTCTAATTCACATTCAATATTCATTTACAGTCAAAAAATTAAAGATTAAAAAATTATAATTTCTGACCATTTGGAGACAGTTCGACAGGTCACGGGTCATCGTTTTTCATCAGAAAATTGATTTTTTGGACTGTAGATAAATTGATTCAAAATGTCATTTGGATTGTGCCTCATGTTGAATAACTACTTTTTATAGCCTCAATGTGACCAAAATTGCCATTTTTACAGACTTTTTCTCCTACTCAGAAGCTTCTATTTCGACCAATTTCAGGCATTAAAATGACCATAAACACACTTATTTTAGTTCCAAGAGTTCTAATCACATTCAATATTCATTTACAGTCAAAAAATTAAACATTGAAAAATTATAATTTCTGACCATTTGGAGAAAGTTCGACAGGTCACGGGTCATCGTTTTTCATCATAAAATTGTTTTTTTTGACTGTAGATAAATTGATTCAAAATGTCATTTGGATTGTGCCTCATGTTGAATAACTACTTTTTATAGCCTCAATGTGACCAAAATTGCCATTTTTACAGACTTTTTCTCCTACTCAGAAGCTTCTATTTCGACCAATTTCAGGCATTAAAATGACTCTAAACACACTTATTTTAGTTCCAAGAGTTCTAATTCACATTCAATATTCATTTACAGTCAAAAAACGAAACATTAAAAAATTATAATTTCTGACCATTTGGAGACAGTTCGATAGGTCACGGGTCATCGTTTTTCATTAGAAAATTGATTTTTTTGACTGTAGAAAAATTGATTCAAAATGTCATTTGGATTGTGCCTCATGTTGAATAACTACTTTTTACAGCCTCAATGTGACCAAAATTGCCATTTTTACAGACTTTTTCTCCTACTCAGAAGCTTCTATTTCGACCAATTTCAGGCATTAAAATGACTCTAAACACACTTATTTTAGTTCCAAGAGTTCTAATTCACATTCAATATTCATTTACAGTCAAAAAATTAAACATTAAAAAATTATAATTTCTGACCATTTGGAGACAGTTCGATAGGTCACGGGTCATCGTTTTTCATTAGAAAATTGATTTTTTTGACTGTGTAAAAATTGATTCAAAATGTCATTTGGATTGTGCCTCATGTTGAATAACTACTTTTTACAGCCTCAATGTGACCAAAATTGCCATTTTTACAGACTTTTTCTCCTACTCAGAAGCTTCTATTTCAACCAATTTCAGGCATTAAAATGACGCTAAACACACTTATTTTAGTTCCAAGAGTTCTAATTCACATTCAATATTCATTTACAGTCAAAAAATTAAACGTTAAAAAATTATAATTTCTGACCATTTGGAGAAAGTTCGACATCGTTTTTCATCAGAAAATTGATTTTTTGGACTGTAGAAAAATGTATTCAAAATGTCATTTGGATTGTGCCTCATGTTGAATAACTACTTTTTATATCCTCAATGTGACCAAAATTGCCATTTTTACAGACTTTTTCTCCGACTCAGAAGCTTCTATTTCGACCAATTTCAGGCATTAAAATGACCCTAAACACACTTATTTTAGTTCCAAGAGTTCTAATTCACATTCAATATTCATTTACAGTCAAAAAATTAAACGTTAAAAAATTATAATTTCTGACCATTTGGAGACTGTTCGACAGGTCACGGGTCATCGTTTTTCATCAGAAAATTGATGTTTTGGACTGTAGAAAAATGTATTCAAAATGTCATTGAGATTGTGCCTCATGTTGAATAACTACTTTTTAAAGCCTCAATGTGACCAAAATTGACATTTTTAAAGACTTTTTCTCCTACTCAGAAGCTTCTATTTTGACCAATTTCAGGCATTAAAATGATTCTAAACACACTTATTTTAGTTCCAAGAGTTCTAATTCACATTCAATATTCATTTACAGTCAAAAAACTAAACATTAAAAAATTATAATTTCTGACCATTTGGAGACAGTTCGATAGGTCACGGGTCATCGTTTTTCATTAGAAAATTGATTTTTTTGACTGTGTAAAAATTGATTCAAAATGTCATTTGGATTGTGCCTCATGTTGAATAACTACTTTTTACAGCCTCAATGTGACCAAAATTGCCATTTTTACAGACTTTTTCTCCTACTCAGAAGCTTCTATTTCGACCAATTTCAGGCATTAAAATGACTCTAAACACACTTATTTTAGTTCCAAGAGTTCTAATTCACATTCAATATTCATTTACAGTCAAAAAACTAAACATTAAAAAATTATAATTTCTGACCATTTGGAGACAGTTCGATAGGTCACGGGTCATCGTTTTTCATTAGAAAATTGATTTTTTTGACTGTGTAAAAATTGATTCAAAATGTCATTTGGATTGTGCCTCATGTTGAATAACTACTTTTTACAGCCTCAATGTGACCCAAATTGCCATTTTTACAGACTTTTTCTCCTACTCAGAAGCTTCTATTTCGACCAATTTCAGGCATTAAAATGACTCTAAACACACTTATTTTGTTCCAAGAGTTCTAATTCACATTCAATATTCATTTACAGTCAAAAAATTAAACATTAAAAAATTATAATTTCTGACCATTTGGAGACAGTTCGATAGGTCACGGGTCATCGTTTTTCATTAGAAAATTGATTTTTTTGACTGTGTAAAAATTGATTCAAAATGTCATTTGGATTGTGCCTCATGTTGAATAACTACTTTTTACAGCCTCAATGTGACCAAAATTGCCATTTTTACAGACTTTTTCTCCTACTCAGAAGCTTCTATTTCAACCAATTTCAGGCATTAAAATGACGCTAAACACACTTATTTTAGTTCCAAGAGTTCTAATTCACATTCAATATTCATTTACAGTGAAAAAATTAAACGTTAAAAAATTATAATTTCTGACCATTTGGAGAAAGTTCGACATCGTTTTTCATCAGAAAATTGATTTTTTGGACTGTAGAAAAATGTATTCAAAATGTCATTTGGATTGTGCCTCATGTTGAATAACTACTTTTTATATCCTCAATGTGACCAAAATTGCCATTTTTACAGACTTTTTCTCAGACTCAGAAGCTTCTATTTCGACCAATTTCAGGCATTAAAATGACCCTAAACACACTTATTTTAGTTCCAAGAGTTCTAATTCACATTCAATATTCATTTACAGTCAAAAAATTAAACGTTAAAAAATTATAATTTCTGACCATTTGGAGAAAGTTCGACAAGTCACGGGTCATCGTTTTTCATCAGAAAATTGATTTTTTTGACTGTGTAAAAATTGATTCAAAATGTCATTTGGATTGTGCCTCATGTTGAATAACTACTTTTTACAGCCTCAATGTGACCAAAATTGCCATTTTTACAGACTTTTTCTCCTACTCAGAAGCTTCTATTTTGACCAATTTCAGGCATTAAAATGACTCTAAACACACTTATTTTAGTTCCAAGAGTTCTAATTCACATTCAATATTCATTTACAGTCAAAAAATTAAACATTAAAAAATTATAATTTCTGACCATTTGGAGACTGTTCGACAGGTCACGGGTCATCGTTTTTCATCAGAAAATTGATGTTTTGGACTGTAGAAAAATGTATTCAAAATGTCATTGAGATTGTGCCTCATGTTGAATAACTACTTTTTAAAGCCTCAATGTGACCAAAATTGACATTTTTAAAGACTTTTTCACCTACTCAGAAGCTTCTATTTCGACCAATTTCAGGCATTAAAATGACTCTAAACACACTTATTTTAGTTCCAAGAGTTCTAATTCACATTCAATATTCATTTACAGTCAAAAAATTAAAGATTAAAAAATTATAATTTCTGACCATTTGGAGACAGTTCGACAGGTCACGGATCATCGTTTTTCATCAGAAAATTGATTTTTTGGACTGTAGAAAAATGTATTCAAAATGTCATTTAGATTGTGCCTCATGTTGAATAACTACTTTTTATATCCTCAATGTGACCAAAATTGCCATTTTTACAGACTTTTTCTCCTCAGAAGCTTCTATTTCGACCAATTTCAGGCGTTAAAATGACTCTAAACACACTTATTTTAGTTCCAAGAGTTCTAATTCACATTCAATATTCATTTACAGTCAAAAAATAAACGTTAAAAAATTATAATTTCTGACCATTTGGAGAAAGTTCGACAGGTCACGGGTCATCGTTTTTCATCAGAAAATAGATTTTTTTGACTGTGTAAAAATTGATTCAAAATGTCATTTGGATTGTGCCTCATGTTGAATAACTACTTTTTACAGCCTCAATATGACCAAAATTGCCATTTTTACAGACTTTTTCTCCTACTCGGAAGCTTCTATTTCGACAAATTTCAGGCATTAAAATGACTCTAAACACACTTTTTTTAGTTCCAAGAGTTCTGATTCACATTCAATATTCATTTACAGTCAAAAAATTAAACATTAAAAAATTATAATTTCTGACCATTTGGAGAAAGTTCGACAGGTCAAGGGTCATCGTTTTTCATCAGAAAATTGATTTTTTTGACTGTGTAAAAATTGATTCAAAATGTCATTGGGATTGTGCCTCATGTTGAATAACTACTTTTTAAAGCGTCAATGTGACCAAAATTGGCATTTTAGAGACTTTTTCTCCTACTCAGAAGCTTCTATTTCGACCAATTTCAGGCATTAAAATGATTCTAAACACACTTATTTTAGTTCCAAGAGTTCTAATTCACATTCAATATTCATTTACAGTCAAAAAATTAAAGATTAAAAAATTATAATTTCTGACCATTTGGAGACAGTTCGACAGGTCACGGGTCATCGTTTTTCATCAGAAAATTGATTTTTTGGACTGTAGAAAAATGTATTCAAAATGTCATTTGGATTGTGCCTCATGTTGAATAACTACTTTTTATATCCTCAATGTGACCAAAATTGCAATTTTTACAGACTTTTTCTCCTACTCAGAAGCTTCTATTTCGACCAATTTCAGGCATTAAAATGACCATAAACACACTTATTTTAGTTCCAAGAGTTCTAATCACATTCAATATTCATTTACAGTCAAAAAATTAAACATTGAAAAATTATAATTTCTGACCATTTGGAGAAAGTTCGACAGGTCACGGGTCATCGTTTTTCATCATAAAATTGTTTTTTTTGACTGTAGATAAATTGATTCAAAATGTCATTTGGATTGTGCCTCATGTTGAATAACTACTTTTTATAGCCTCAATGTGACCAAAATTGCCATTTTTACAGACTTTTTCTCCTACTCAGAAGCTTCTATTTCGACCAATTTCAGGCATTAAAATGGCTCTAAACACACTTATTTTAGTTCCAAGATTTCTAATTCACATTCAATATTCATTTACAGTCAAAAAATTAAACATTAAAAAATTATCATTTCTGACCATTTGGAGAAAGTTCGACAGGTCACGGGTCATCGATTTTCATCAGAAAATTGATTTTTTTGACTGTAGAAAAATTGATTCAAAATGTCATTTGGATTGTGCCTCATGTTGAATAACTACTTTTTACAGCCTCAATGTGACCAAAATTGCCATTTTTACAGACTTTTTCTCCTACTCAGAAGCTTCTATTTCGACCAATTTCAGGCATTAAAATGACTCTAAACACACTTATTTTAGTTCCAAGAGTTCTAATTCACATTCAATATTCATTTACAGTCAAAAAACTAAACATTAAAAAATTATAATTTCTGACCATTTGGAGACAGTTCGATAGGTCACGGGTCATCGTTTTTCATTAGAAAATTGATTTTTTTGACTGTGTAAAAATTGATTCAAAATGTCATTTGGATTGTGCCTCATGTTGAATAACTACTTTTTACAGCCTCAATGTGACCAAAATTGCCATTTTTACAGACTTTTTCTCCTACTCAGAAGCTTCTATTTCGACCAATTTCAGGCATTAAAATGACTCTAAACACACTTATTTTGTTCCAAGAGTTCTAATTCACATTCAATATTCATTTACAGTCAAAAAATTAAACATTAAAAAATTATAATTTCTGACCATTTGGAGACAGTTCGATAGGTCACGGGTCATCGTTTTTCATTAGAAAATTGATTTTTTTGACTGTGTAAAAATTGATTCAAAATGTCATTTGGATTGTGCCTCATGTTGAATAACTAGTTTTTACAGCCTCAATGTGACCAAAATTGCCATTTTTACAGACTTTTTCTCCTACTCAGAAGCTTCTATTTCAACCAATTTCAGGCATTAAAATGACGCTAAACACACTTATTTTAGTTCCAAGAGTTCTAATTCACATTCAATATTCATTTACAGTCAAAAAATTAAACGTTAAAAAATTATAATTTCTGACCATTTGGAGAAAGTTCGACATCGTTTTTCATCAGAAAATTGATTTTTTGGACTGTAGAAAAATGTATTCAAAATGTCATTTGGATTGTGCCTCATGTTGAATAACTACTTTTTATATCCTCAATGTGACCAAAATTGCCATTTTTACAGACTTTTTCTCCGACTCAGAAGCTTCTATTTCGACCAATTTCAGGCATTAAAATGACCCTAAACACACTTATTTTAGTTCCAAGAGTTCTAATTCACATTCAATATTCATTTACAGTCAAAAAATTAAACGTTAAAAAATTATAATTTCTGACCATTTGGAGACTGTTCGACAGGTCACGGGTCATCGTTTTTCATCAGAAAATTGATGTTTTGGACTGTAGAAAAATGTATTCAAAATGTCATTGAGATTGTGCCTCATGTTGAATAACTACTTTTTAAAGCCTCAATGTGACCAAAATTGACATTTTTAAAGACTTTTTCTCCTACTCAGAAGCTTCTATTTTGACCAATTTCAGGCATTAAAATGATTCTAAACACACTTATTTTAGTTCCAAGAGTTCTAATTCACATTCAATATTCATTTACAGTCAAAAAACTAAACATTAAAAAATTATAATTTCTGACCATTTGGAGACAGTTCGATAGGTCACGGGTCATCGTTTTTCATTAGAAAATTGATTTTTTTGACTGTGTAAAAATTGATTCAAAATGTCATTTGGATTGTGCCTCATGTTGAATAACTACTTTTTACAGCCTCAATGTGACCAAAATTGCCATTTTTACAGACTTTTTCTCCTACTCAGAAGCTTCTATTTCGACCAATTTCAGGCATTAAAATGACTCTAAACACACTTATTTTAGTTCCAAGAGTTCTAATTCACATTCAATATTCATTTACAGTCAAAAAACTAAACATTAAAAAATTATAATTTCTGACCATTTGGAGACAGTTCGATAGGTCACGGGTCATCGTTTTTCATTAGAAAATTGATTTTTTTGACTGTGTAAAAATTGATTCAAAATGTCATTTGGATTGTGCCTCATGTTGAATAACTACTTTTTACAGCCTCAATGTGACCAAAATTGCCATTTTTACAGACTTTTTCTCCTACTCAGAAGCTTCTATTTCGACCAATTTCAGGCATTAAAATGACTCTAAACACACTTATTTTGTTCCAAGAGTTCTAATTCACATTCAATATTCATTTACAGTCAAAAAATTAAACATTAAAAAATTATAATTTCTGACCATTTGGAGACAGTTCGATAGGTCACGGGTCATCGTTTTTCATTAGAAAATTGATTTTTTTGACTGTGTAAAAATTGATTCAAAATGTCATTTGGATTGTGCCTCATGTTGAATAACTACTTTTTACAGCCTCAATGTGACCAAAATTGCCATTTTTACAGACTTTTTCTCCTACTCAGAAGCTTCTATTTCAACCAATTTCAGGCATTAAAATGACGCTAAACACACTTATTTTAGTTCCAAGAGTTCTAATTCACATTCAATATTCATTTACAGTCAAAAAATTAAACGTTAAAAAATTATAATTTCTGACCATTTGGAGAAAGTTCGACATCGTTTTTCATCAGAAAATTGATTTTTTGGACTGTAGAAAAATGTATTCAAAATGTCATTTGGATTGTGCCTCATGTTGAATAACTACTTTTTATATCCTCAATGTGACCAAAATTGCCATTTTTACAGACTTTTTCTCAGACTCAGAAGCTTCTATTTCGACCAATTTCAGGCATTAAAATGACCCTAAACACACTTATTTTAGTTCCAAGAGTTCTAATTCACATTCAATATTCATTTACAGTCAAAAAATTAAACGTTAAAAAATTATAATTTCTGACCATTTGGAGAAAGTTCGACAAGTCACGGGTCATCGTTTTTCATCAGAAAATTGATTTTTTTGACTGTGTAAAAATTGATTCAAAATGTCATTTGGATTGTGCCTCATGTTGAATAACTACTTTTTACAGCCTCAATGTGACCAAAATTGCCATTTTTACAGACTTTTTCTCCTACTCAGAAGCTTCTATTTTGACCAATTTCAGGCATTAAAATGACTCTAAACACACTTATTTTAGTTCCAAGAGTTCTAATTCACATTCAATATTCATTTACAGTCAAAAAATTAAACATTAAAAAATTATAATTTCTGACCATTTGGAGACTGTTCGACAGGTCACGGGTCATCGTTTTTCATCAGAAAATTGATGTTTTGGACTGTAGAAAAATGTATTCAAAATGTCATTGAGATTGTGCCTCATGTTGAATAACTACTTTTTAAAGCCTCAATGTGACCAAAATTGACATTTTTAAAGACTTTTTCTCCTACTCAGAAGCTTCTATTTTGACCAATTTCAGGCATTAAAATGATTCTAAACACACTTATTTTAGTTCCAAGAGTTCTAATTCACATTCAATATTCATTTACAGTCAAAAAATTAAAGATTAAAAAATTATAATTTCTGACCATTTGGAGACAGTTCGACAGGTCACGGGTCATCGTTTTTCATCAGAAAATTGATTTTTTGGACTGTAGATAAATTGATTCAAAATGTCATTTGGATTGTGCCTCATGTTGAATAACTACTTTTTATAGCCTCAATGTGACCAAAATTGCCATTTTTACAGACTTTTTCTCCTACTCAGAAGCTTCTATTTCGACCAATTTCAGGCATTAAAATGACCATAAACACACTTATTTTAGTTCCAAGAGTTCTAATCACATTCAATATTCATTTACAGTCAAAAAATTAAACATTGAAAAATTATAATTTCTGACCATTTGGAGAAAGTTCGACAGGTCACGGGTCATCGTTTTTCATCATAAAATTGTTTTTTTTGACTGTAGATAAATTGATTCAAAATGTCATTTGGATTGTGCCTCATGTTGAATAACTACTTTTTATAGCCTCAATGTGACCAAAATTGCCATTTTTACAGACTTTTTCTCCTACTCAGAAGCTTCTATTTCGACCAATTTCAGGCATTAAAATGACTCTAAACACACTTATTTTAGTTCCAAGAGTTCTAATTCACATTCAATATTCATTTACAGTCAAAAAACGAAACATTAAAAAATTATAATTTCTGACCATTTGGAGACAGTTCGATAGGTCACGGGTCATCGTTTTTCATTAGAAAATTGATTTTTTTGACTGTAGAAAAATTGATTCAAAATGTCATTTGGATTGTGCCTCATGTTGAATAACTACTTTTTACAGCCTCAATGTGACCAAAATTGCCATTTTTACAGACTTTTTCTCCTACTCAGAAGCTTCTATTTCGACCAATTTCAGGCATTAAAATGACTCTAAACACACTTATTTTAGTTCCAAGAGTTCTAATTCACATTCAATATTCATTTACAGTCAAAAAATTAAACATTAAAAAATTATAATTTCTGACCATTTGGAGACAGTTCGATAGGTCACGGGTCATCGTTTTTCATTAGAAAATTGATTTTTTTGACTGTGTAAAAATTGATTCAAAATGTCATTTGGATTGTGCCTCATGTTGAATAACTACTTTTTACAGCCTCAATGTGACCAAAATTGCCATTTTTACAGACTTTTTCTCCTACTCAGAAGCTTCTATTTCAACCAATTTCAGGCATTAAAATGACGCTAAACACACTTATTTTAGTTCCAAGAGTTCTAATTCACATTCAATATTCATTTACAGTCAAAAAATTAAACGTTAAAAAATTATAATTTCTGACCATTTGGAGAAAGTTCGACATCGTTTTTCATCAGAAAATTGATTTTTTGGACTGTAGAAAAATGTATTCAAAATGTCATTTGGATTGTGCCTCATGTTGAATAACTACTTTTTATATCCTCAATGTGACCAAAATTGCCATTTTTACAGACTTTTTCTCCGACTCAGAAGCTTCTATTTCGACCAATTTCAGGCATTAAAATGACCCTAAACACACTTATTTTAGTTCCAAGAGTTCTAATTCACATTCAATATTCATTTACAGTCAAAAAATTAAACGTTAAAAAATTATAATTTCTGACCATTTGGAGAAAGTTCGACAGGTCACGGGTCATCGTTTTTCATCAGAAAATTGATTTTTTTGACTGTGTAAAAATTGATTCAAAATGTCATTTGGATTGTGCCTCATGTTGAATAACTACTTTTTACAGCCTCAATGTGACCAAAATTGCCATTTTTACAGACTTTTTCTCCTACTCAGAAGCTTCTATTTTGACCAATTTCAGGCATTAAAATGACTCTAAACACACTTATTTTAGTTCCAAGAGTTCTAATTCACATTCAATATTCATTTACAGTCAAAAAATTAAACATTAAAAAATTATAATTTCTGACTATTTGGAGACTGTTCGACAGGTCACGGGTCATCGTTTTTCATCAGAAAATTGATGTTTTGGACTGTAGAAAAATGTATTCAAAATGTCATTGAGATTGTGCCTCATGTTGAATAACTACTTTTTAAAGCCTCAATGTGACCAAAATTGACATTTTTAAAGACTTTTTCACCTACTCAGAAGCTTCTATTTCGACCAATTTCAGGCATTAAAATGACTCTAAACACACTTATTTTAGTTCCAAGAGTTCTAATTCACATTCAATATTCATTTACAGTCAAAAAATTAAAGGTTAAAAAATTATAATTTCTGACCATTTGGAGACAGTTCGACAGGTCACGGATCATCGTTTTTCATCAGAAAATTGATTTTTTGGACTGTTGAAAAATGTATTCAAAATGTCATTTGGATTGTGCCTCATGTTGAATAACTACTTTTTATATCCTCAATGTGACCAAAATTGCCATTTTTACAGACTTTTTCTCCTCAGAAGCTTCTATTTCGACCAATTTCAGGCGTTAAAATGACTCTAAACACACCTATTTTAGTTCCAAGAGTTCTAATTCACATTCAATATTCATTTACAGTCAAAAAATAAACGTTCAAAAATTATAATTTCTGACCATTTGGAGAAAGTTCGACAGGTCAGAAAATAGATTTTTTTGACTGTGTAAAAATTGATTCAAAATGTCATTTGGATTGTGCCTCATGTTGAATAACTACTTTTTACAGCCTCAATGGGACCAAAATTTCCATTTTTACAGACTTTTTCTCCTACTCAGAAGCTTCTATTTCGACCAATTTCAGGCATTAAAATGACTCTAAACACACTTATTTTAGTTCCAAGAGTTCTAATTCACATTCAATATTCATTTACAGTCAAAAAATTAAACATTAAAAAATTATAATTTCTGACCATTTGGAGACAGTTCGATAGGTCACGGGTCATCGTTTTTCATTAGAAAATTGATTTTTTTGACTGTGTAAAAATTGATTCAAAATGTCATTTGGATTGTGCCTCATGTTGAATAACTACTTTTTACAGCCTCAATGTGACCAAAATTGCCATTTTTACAGACTTTTTCTCCTACTCAGAAGCTTCTATTTCAACCAATTTCAGGCATTAAAATGACGCTAAACACACTTATTTTAGTTCCAAGAGTTCTAATTCACATTCAATATTCATTTACAGTCAAAAAATTAAACGTTAAAAAATTATAATTTCTGACCATTTGGAGAAAGTTCGACATCGTTTTTCATCAGAAAATTGATTTTTTGGACTGTAGAAAAATGTATTCAAAATGTCATTTGGATTGTGCCTCATGTTGAATAACTACTTTTTATATCCTCAATGTGACCAAAATTGCCATTTTTACAGACTTTTTCTCCGACTCAGAAGCTTCTATTTCGACCAATTTCAGGCATTAAAATGACCCTAAACACACTTATTTTAGTTCCAAGAGTTCTAATTCACATTCAATATTCATTTACAGTCAAAAAATTAAACGTTAAAAAATTATAATTTCTGACCATTTGGAGAAAGTTCGACAGGTCACGGGTCATCGTTTTTCATCAGAAAATTGATTTTTTTGACTGTGTAAAAATTGATTCAAAATGTCATTTGGATTGTGCCTCATGTTGAATAACTACTTTTTATATCCTCAATGTGACCAAAATTGCCATTTTTACAGACATTTTCTCCTCAGAAGCTTCTATTTCGACCAATTTCAGGCGTTAAAATGACTCTAAACACACTTATTTTAGTTCCAAGAGTTCTAATTCACATTCAATATTCATTTACAGTCAAAAAATAAACGTTAAAAAATTATAATTTCTGACCATTTGGAGAAAGTTCGACAGGTCACGGGTCATCGTTTTTCATCAGAAAATAGATTTTTTTGACTGTGTAAAAATTGATTCAAAATGTCATTTGGATTGTGCCTCATGTTGAATAACTACTTTTTACAGCCTCAATGTGACCAAAATTGCCATTTTTACAGACTTTTTCTCCTACTCAGAAGCTTCTATTTTGACCAATTTCAGGCATTAAAATGACTCTAAACACACTTATTTTAGTTCCAAGAGTTCTAATACACATTCAATATTCATTTACAGTCAAAAAATTAAACGTTAAAAAAATTATAATTTCTGACCATTTAGAGAAAGTTCGACAGGTCACGGGTCATCGTTTTTCATCAGAAAATTGATTTTTTGGACTGTAGAAAAATGTATTCAAAATGTCATTTGTATTGTGCCTCATGTTGAATAACTACTTTTTATATCCTCAATGTGACCAAAATTGCCATTTTTACAGACTTTTTCTCCTACTCAGAAGCTTCTATTTCGACCAATTTCAGGCGTTAAAATGACTCTAAACACACTTATTTTAGTTCCAAGAGTTCTAATTCACATTCAATATTCATTTACAGTCAAAAAATTAAACGTTAAAAAATTATAATTTCTGACCATTTGGAGAAAGTTCGACAGGTCACGGGTCATCGTTTTTCATCAGAAAATAGATTTTTTTGACTGTGTAAAAATTGATTCAAAATGTCATTTGGATTGTGCCTCATGTTGAATAACTACTTTTTACAGCCTCAATGTGACCAAAATTGCCATTTTTACAGACTTTTTCTCCTACTCAGAAGCTTCTATTTTGACCAATTTCAGGCATTAAAATGACTCTAAACACACTTATTTTAGTTCCAAGAGTTCTAATTCACATTCAATATTCATTTACAGTCAAAAAATTAAACGTTAAAAAATTATAATTTCTGGCCATTTGGAGAAAGTTCGACAGGTCACGGGTCATCGTTTTTCATCAGAAAATAGATTTTTTTGACTGTGTAAAAATTGATTCAAAATGTCATTTGGATTGTGCCTCATGTTGAATAACTACTTTTTACAGCCTCAATGTGACCAAAATTGCCATTTTTACAGACTTTTTCTCCTACTCAGAAGCTTCTATTTTGACCAATTTCAGGCATTAAAATGACTCTAAACACACTTATTTTAGTTCCAAGAGTTCTAATTCACATTCAATATTCATTTACAGTCAAAAAATTAAACGTTAAAAAATTATAATTTCTGACCATTTGGAGA
This sequence comes from Triturus cristatus, assembly GCF_964204655.1. Taxonomy (NCBI): domain Eukaryota; kingdom Metazoa; phylum Chordata; class Amphibia; order Caudata; family Salamandridae; genus Triturus; species Triturus cristatus. Next base: position 468,055,745 of record NC_140592.1, read on the forward strand.
AAGTTCGACAGGTCACGGGTCATCGTTTTTCATCAGAAAATAGATTTTTTTGACTGTGTAAAAATTGATTCAAAATGTCATTTGGATTGTGCCTCATGTTGAATAACTACTTTTTACAGCCTCAATGTGACCAAAATTGCCATTTTTACAGACTTTTTCTCCTACTCAGAAGCTTCTATTTTGACCAATTTCAGGCATTAAAATGACTCTAAACACACTTATTTTAGTTCCAAGAGTTCTAATTCACATTCAATATTCATTTACAGTCAAAAAATTAAAGATTAAAAAATTATAATTTTTGACTATTTGGAGACTGTTCGACAGGTCACGGGTCATCGTTTTTCATCAGAAAATTGATGTTTTGGCCTGTAGAAAAATGTATTCAAAATGTCATTGAGATTGTGCCTCATGTTGAATAACTACTTTTTAAATCCTCAATGTGACCAAAATTGACATTTTTAAAGACTTTTTCACCTACTCAGAAGCTTTTATTTCGACCAATTTCAGGCATTAAAATGACTCTAAACACACTTATTTTAGTTCCAAGAGTTCTAATTCACATTCAATATTCATTTACAGTCAAAAAATTAAAGATTAAAAAATTATAATTTCTGACCATTTGGAGACAGTTCGACAGGTCACGGATCATCGTTTTTCATCAGAAAATTGATTTTTTGGACTGTAGAAAAATGTATTCAAAATGTCATTTGGATTGTGCCTCATGTTGAATAACTACTTTTTATATCCTCAATGTGACCAAAATTGCCATTTTTACAGACTTTTTCTCCTCAGAAGCTTCTATTTCGACCAATTTCAGGCGTTAAAATGACTCTAAACACACCTATTTTAGTTCCAAGAGTTCTAATTCACATTCAATATTCATTTACAGTCAAAAAATAAACGTTAAAAAATTATAATTTCTGACCATTTGGAGAAAGTTCGACAGGTCACGGGTCATCGTTTTTCATCAGAAAATAGATTTTTTTGACTGTGTAAAAATTGATTCAAAATGTCATTTGGATTGTGCCTCATGTTGAATAACTACTTTTTACAGCCTCAATATGACCAAAATTGCCATTTTTACAGACTTTTTCTCCTACTCGGAAGCTTCTATTTCGACAAATTTCAGGCATTAAAATGACTCTAAACACACTTTTTTTAGTTCCAAGAGTTCTGATTCACATTCAATATTCATTTACAGTCAAAAAATTAAACGTTAAAAAATTATAATTTCTGACCATTTGGAGAAAGTTCGACAGGTCAAGGGTCATCGTTTTTCATCAGAAAATTGATTTTTTTGACTGTGTAAAAATTGATTCAAAATGTCATTGGGATTGTGCCTCATGTTGAATAACTACTTTTTAAAGCGTCAATGTGACCAAAATTGCCATTTTAGAGACTTTTTCTCCTACTCAGAAGCTTCTATTTCGACCAATTTCAGGCATTAAAATGATTCTAAACACACTTATTTTAGTTCCAAGAGTTCTAATTCACATTCAATATTCATTTACAGTCAAAAAATTAAAGATTAAAAAATTATAATTTCTGACCATTTGGAGACAGTTCGACAGGTCACGGGTCATCGTTTTTCATCAGAAAATTGATTTTTTGGATTGTAGAAAAATGTATTCAAAATGTCATTTGGATTGTGCCTCATGTTGAATAACTACTTTTTATATCCTCAATGTGACCAAAATTGCAATTTTTACAGACTTTTTCTCCTACTCAGAAGCTTCTATTTCGACCAATTTCAGGCATTAAAATGACCATAAACACACTTATTTTAGTTCCAAGAGTTCTAATCACATTCAATATTCATTTACAGTCAAAAAATTAAACATTGAAAAATTATAATTTCTGACCATTTGGAGAAAGTTCGACAGGTCACGGGTCATCGTTTTTCATCATAAAATTGTTTTTTTTGACTGTAGATAAATTGATTCAAAATGTCATTTGGATTGTGCCTCATGTTGAATAACTACTTTTTATAGCCTCAATTTGACCAAAATTGCCATTTTTACAGACTTTTTCTCCTACTCAGAAGCTTCTATTTCGACCAATTTCAGGCATTAAAATGACTCTAAACACACTTATTTTAGTTCCAAGAGTTCTAATTCACATTCAATATTCATTTACAGTCAAAAAATTAAACATTAAAAAATTATCATTTCTGACCATTTGGAGAAAGTTCGACAGGTCACGGGTCATCGTTTTTCATCAGAAAATTGATTTTTTTGACTGTAGAAAAATTGATTCAAAATGTCATTTGGATTGTGCCTCATGTTGAATAACTACTTTTTACAGCCTCAATGTGACCAAAATTGCCATTTTTACAGACTTTTTCTCCTACTCAGAAGCTTCTATTTCGACCAATTTCAGGCATTAAAATGACTCTAAACACACTTATTTTAGTTCCAAGAGTTCTAATTCACATTCAATATTCATTTACAGTCAAAAAACTAAACATTAAAAAATTATAATTTCTGACCCTTTGGAGACAGTTCGATAGGTCACGGGTCATCGTTTTTCATTAGAAAATTGATTTTTTTTACTGTAAAAATTGATTCAAAATGTCATTTGGATTGTGCCTCATGTTGAATAACTACTTTTTACAGCCTCAATGTGACCAAAATTGCCATTTTTACAGACTTTTTCTCCTACTCAGAAGCTTCTATTTCGACCAATTTCAGGCATTAAAATGACTCTAAACACACTTATTTTAGTTCCAAGAGTTCTAATTCACATTCAATATTCATTTACAGTCAAAAAATTAAACATTAAAAAATTATAATTTCTGACCATTTGGAGACAGTTCGATAGGTTACGGGTCATCGTTTTTCATTAGAAAATTGATTTTTTTGACTGTGTAAAAATTGATTCAAAATGTCATTTGGATTGTGCCTCATGTTGAATAACTACTTTTTACAGCCTCAATGTGACCAAAATTGCCATTTTTACAGACTTTTTCTCCTACTCAGAAGCTTCTATTTCAACCAATTTCAGGCATTAAAATGACGCTAAACACACTTATTTTAGTTCCAAGAGTTCTAATTCACATTCAATATTCATTTACAGTCAAAAAATTAAACGTTAAAAAATTATAATTTCTGACCATTTGGAGAAAGTTCGACATCGTTTTTCATCAGAAAATTGATTTTTTGGACTGTAGAAAAATGTATTCAAAATGTCATTTGGATTGTGCCTCATGTTGAATAACTACTTTTTATATCCTCAATGTGACCAAAATTGCCATTTTTACAGACTTTTTCTCCGACTCAGAAGCTTCTATTTCGACCAATTTCAGGCATTAAAATGACCCTAAACACACTTATTTTAGTTCCAAGAGTTCTAATTCACATTCAATATTCATTTACAGTCAAAAAATTAAACGGTAAAAAATTATAATTTCTGACCATTTGGAGAAAGTTCGACAGGTCACGGGTCATCGTTTTTCATCAGAAAATTGATTTTTTTGACTGTGTAAAAATTGATTCAAAATGTCATTTGGATTGTGCCTCATGTTGAATAACTACTTTTTAAAGCCTCAATGTGACCAAAATTGCCATTTTTAAAGACTTTTTCACCTACTCAGAAGCTTCTATTTCGACCAATTTCAGGCATTAAAATGACTCTAAACACACTTATTTTAGTTCCAAGAGTTCTAATTCACATTCAATATTCATTTACAGTCAAAAAATTAAAGATTAAAAAATTATAATTTCTGTCCATTTGGAGACAGTTCGACAGGTCACGGATCATCGTTTTTCATCAGAAAATTGATTTTTTGGACTGTAGAAAAATGTATTCAAAATGTCATTTGGATTGTGCCTCATGTTGAATAACTACTTTTTATATCCTCAATGTGACCAAAATTGCCATTTTTACAGACTTTTTCTCCTCAGAAGCTTCTATTTCGACCAATTTCAGGCGTTAAAATGACTCTAAACACACTTATTTTAGTTCCAAGAGTTCTAATTCACATTCAATATTCATTTACAGTCAAAAAATAAACGTTAAAAAATTATAATTTCTGACCATTTGGAGAAAGTTCGACAGGTCACGGGTCATCGTTTTTCATTAGAAAATTGATTTTTTTGACTGTGTAAAAATTGATTCAAAATGTCATTTGGATTGTGCCTCATGTTGAATAACTAATTTTTACAGCCTCAATGTGACCAAAATTGCCATTTTTACAGACTTTTTCTCCTACTCAGAAGCTTCTATTTCGACCAATTTCAGGCATTAAAATGACTCTAAACACACTTATTTTAGTTCCAAGAGTTCTAATTCACATTCAATATTCATTTACAGTCAAAAAACTAAACATTAAAAAATTATAATTTCTGACCATTTGGAGACAGTTCGATAGGTCACGGGTCATCGTTTTTCATTAGAAAATTGATTTTTTTGACTGTGTAAAAATTGATTCAAAATGTCATTTGGATTGTGCCTCATGTTGAATAACTACTTTTTACAGCCTCAATGTGACCCAAATTGCCATTTTTACAGACTTTTTCTCCTACTCAGAAGCTTCTATTTCGACCAATTTCAGGCATTAAAATGACTCTAAACACACTTATTTTGTTCCAAGAGTTCTAATTCACATTCAATATTCATTTACAGTCAAAAAATTAAACATTAAAAAATTATAATTTCTGACCATTTGGAGACAGTTCGATAGGTCACGGGTCATCGTTTTTCATTAGAAAATTGATTTTTTTGACTGTGTAAAAATTGATTCAAAATGTCATTTGGATTGTGCCTCATGTTGAATAACTACTTTTTACAGCCTCAATGTGACCAAAATTGCCATTTTTACAGACTTTTTCTCCTACTCAGAAGCTTCTATTTCAACCAATTTCAGGCATTAAAATGACGCTAAACACACTTATTTTAGTTCCAAGAGTTCTAATTCACATTCAATATTCATTTACAGTGAAAAAATTAAACGTTAAAAAATTATAATTTCTGACCATTTGGAGAAAGTTCGACATCGTTTTTCATCAGAAAATTGATTTTTTGGACTGTAGAAAAATGTATTCAAAATGTCATTTGGATTGTGCCTCATGTTGAATAACTACTTTTTATATCCTCAATGTGACCAAAATTGCCATTTTTACAGACTTTTTCTCAGACTCAGAAGCTTCTATTTCGACCAATTTCAGGCATTAAAATGACCCTAAACACACTTATTTTAGTTCCAAGAGTTCTAATTCACATTCAATATTCATTTACAGTCAAAAAATTAAACGTTAAAAAATTATAATTTCTGACCATTTGGAGAAAGTTCGACAAGTCACGGGTCATCGTTTTTCATCAGAAAATTGATTTTTTTGACTGTGTAAAAATTGATTCAAAATGTCATTTGGATTGTGCCTCATGTTGAATAACTACTTTTTACAGCCTCAATGTGACCAAAATTGCCATTTTTACAGACTTTTTCTCCTACTCAGAAGCTTCTATTTTGACCAATTTCAGGCATTAAAATGACTCTAAACACACTTATTTTAGTTCCAAGAGTTCTAATTCACATTCAATATTCATTTACAGTCAAAAAATTAAACATTAAAAAATTATAATTTCTGACCATTTGGAGACTGTTCGACAGGTCACGGGTCATCGTTTTTCATCAGAAAATTGATGTTTTGGACTGTAGAAAAATGTATTCAAAATGTCATTGAGATTGTGCCTCATGTTGAATAACTACTTTTTAAAGCCTCAATGTGACCAAAATTGACATTTTTAAAGACTTTTTCACCTACTCAGAAGCTTCTATTTCGACCAATTTCAGGCATTAAAATGACTCTAAACACACTTATTTTAGTTCCAAGAGTTCTAATTCACATTCAATATTCATTTACAGTCAAAAAATTAAAGATTAAAAAATTATAATTTCTGACCATTTGGAGACAGTTCGACAGGTCACGGATCATCGTTTTTCATCAGAAAATTGATTTTTTGGACTGTAGAAAAATGTATTCAAAATGTCATTTAGATTGTGCCTCATGTTGAATAACTACTTTTTATATCCTCAATGTGACCAAAATTGCCATTTTTACAGACTTTTTCTCCTCAGAAGCTTCTATTTCGACCAATTTCAGGCGTTAAAATGACTCTAAACACACTTATTTTAGTTCCAAGAGTTCTAATTCACATTCAATATTCATTTACAGTCAAAAAATAAACGTTAAAAAATTATAATTTCTGACCATTTGGAGAAAGTTCGACAGGTCACGGGTCATCGTTTTTCATCAGAAAATAGATTTTTTTGACTGTGTAAAAATTGATTCAAAATGTCATTTGGATTGTGCCTCATGTTGAATAACTACTTTTTACAGCCTCAATATGACCAAAATTGCCATTTTTACAGACTTTTTCTCCTACTCGGAAGCTTCTATTTCGACAAATTTCAGGCATTAAAATGACTCTAAACACACTTTTTTTAGTTCCAAGAGTTCTGATTCACATTCAATATTCATTTACAGTCAAAAAATTAAACATTAAAAAATTATAATTTCTGACCATTTGGAGAAAGTTCGACAGGTCAAGGGTCATCGTTTTTCATCAGAAAATTGATTTTTTTGACTGTGTAAAAATTGATTCAAAATGTCATTGGGATTGTGCCTCATGTTGAATAACTACTTTTTAAAGCGTCAATGTGACCAAAATTGGCATTTTAGAGACTTTTTCTCCTACTCAGAAGCTTCTATTTCGACCAATTTCAGGCATTAAAATGATTCTAAACACACTTATTTTAGTTCCAAGAGTTCTAATTCACATTCAATATTCATTTACAGTCAAAAAATTAAAGATTAAAAAATTATAATTTCTGACCATTTGGAGACAGTTCGACAGGTCACGGGTCATCGTTTTTCATCAGAAAATTGATTTTTTGGACTGTAGAAAAATGTATTCAAAATGTCATTTGGATTGTGCCTCATGTTGAATAACTACTTTTTATATCCTCAATGTGACCAAAATTGCAATTTTTACAGACTTTTTCTCCTACTCAGAAGCTTCTATTTCGACCAATTTCAGGCATTAAAATGACCATAAACACACTTATTTTAGTTCCAAGAGTTCTAATCACATTCAATATTCATTTACAGTCAAAAAATTAAACATTGAAAAATTATAATTTCTGACCATTTGGAGAAAGTTCGACAGGTCACGGGTCATCGTTTTTCATCATAAAATTGTTTTTTTTGACTGTAGATAAATTGATTCAAAATGTCATTTGGATTGTGCCTCATGTTGAATAACTACTTTTTATAGCCTCAATGTGACCAAAATTGCCATTTTTACAGACTTTTTCTCCTACTCAGAAGCTTCTATTTCGACCAATTTCAGGCATTAAAATGGCTCTAAACACACTTATTTTAGTTCCAAGATTTCTAATTCACATTCAATATTCATTTACAGTCAAAAAATTAAACATTAAAAAATTATCATTTCTGACCATTTGGAGAAAGTTCGACAGGTCACGGGTCATCGATTTTCATCAGAAAATTGATTTTTTTGACTGTAGAAAAATTGATTCAAAATGTCATTTGGATTGTGCCTCATGTTGAATAACTACTTTTTACAGCCTCAATGTGACCAAAATTGCCATTTTTACAGACTTTTTCTCCTACTCAGAAGCTTCTATTTCGACCAATTTCAGGCATTAAAATGACTCTAAACACACTTATTTTAGTTCCAAGAGTTCTAATTCACATTCAATATTCATTTACAGTCAAAAAACTAAACATTAAAAAATTATAATTTCTGACCATTTGGAGACAGTTCGATAGGTCACGGGTCATCGTTTTTCATTAGAAAATTGATTTTTTTGACTGTGTAAAAATTGATTCAAAATGTCATTTGGATTGTGCCTCATGTTGAATAACTACTTTTTACAGCCTCAATGTGACCAAAATTGCCATTTTTACAGACTTTTTCTCCTACTCAGAAGCTTCTATTTCGACCAATTTCAGGCATTAAAATGACTCTAAACACACTTATTTTGTTCCAAGAGTTCTAATTCACATTCAATATTCATTTACAGTCAAAAAATTAAACATTAAAAAATTATAATTTCTGACCATTTGGAGACAGTTCGATAGGTCACGGGTCATCGTTTTTCATTAGAAAATTGATTTTTTTGACTGTGTAAAAATTGATTCAAAATGTCATTTGGATTGTGCCTCATGTTGAATAACTAGTTTTTACAGCCTCAATGTGACCAAAATTGCCATTTTTACAGACTTTTTCTCCTACTCAGAAGCTTCTATTTCAACCAATTTCAGGCATTAAAATGACGCTAAACACACTTATTTTAGTTCCAAGAGTTCTAATTCACATTCAATATTCATTTACAGTCAAAAAATTAAACGTTAAAAAATTATAATTTCTGACCATTTGGAGAAAGTTCGACATCGTTTTTCATCAGAAAATTGATTTTTTGGACTGTAGAAAAATGTATTCAAAATGTCATTTGGATTGTGCCTCATGTTGAATAACTACTTTTTATATCCTCAATGTGACCAAAATTGCCATTTTTACAGACTTTTTCTCCGACTCAGAAGCTTCTATTTCGACCAATTTCAGGCATTAAAATGACCCTAAACACACTTATTTTAGTTCCAAGAGTTCTAATTCACATTCAATATTCATTTACAGTCAAAAAATTAAACGTTAAAAAATTATAATTTCTGACCATTTGGAGACTGTTCGACAGGTCACGGGTCATCGTTTTTCATCAGAAAATTGATGTTTTGGACTGTAGAAAAATGTATTCAAAATGTCATTGAGATTGTGCCTCATGTTGAATAACTACTTTTTAAAGCCTCAATGTGACCAAAATTGACATTTTTAAAGACTTTTTCTCCTACTCAGAAGCTTCTATTTTGACCAATTTCAGGCATTAAAATGATTCTAAACACACTTATTTTAGTTCCAAGAGTTCTAATTCACATTCAATATTCATTTACAGTCAAAAAACTAAACATTAAAAAATTATAATTTCTGACCATTTGGAGACAGTTCGATAGGTCACGGGTCATCGTTTTTCATTAGAAAATTGATTTTTTTGACTGTGTAAAAATTGATTCAAAATGTCATTTGGATTGTGCCTCATGTTGAATAACTACTTTTTACAGCCTCAATGTGACCAAAATTGCCATTTTTACAGACTTTTTCTCCTACTCAGAAGCTTCTATTTCGACCAATTTCAGGCATTAAAATGACTCTAAACACACTTATTTTAGTTCCAAGAGTTCTAATTCACATTCAATATTCATTTACAGTCAAAAAACTAAACATTAAAAAATTATAATTTCTGACCATTTGGAGACAGTTCGATAGGTCACGGGTCATCGTTTTTCATTAGAAAATTGATTTTTTTGACTGTGTAAAAATTGATTCAAAATGTCATTTGGATTGTGCCTCATGTTGAATAACTACTTTTTACAGCCTCAATGTGACCAAAATTGCCATTTTTACAGACTTTTTCTCCTACTCAGAAGCTTCTATTTCGACCAATTTCAGGCATTAAAATGACTCTAAACACACTTATTTTGTTCCAAGAGTTCTAATTCACATTCAATATTCATTTACAGTCAAAAAATTAAACATTAAAAAATTATAATTTCTGACCATTTGGAGACAGTTCGATAGGTCACGGGTCATCGTTTTTCATTAGAAAATTGATTTTTTTGACTGTGTAAAAATTGATTCAAAATGTCATTTGGATTGTGCCTCATGTTGAATAACTACTTTTTACAGCCTCAATGTGACCAAAATTGCCATTTTTACAGACTTTTTCTCCTACTCAGAAGCTTCTATTTCAACCAATTTCAGGCATTAAAATGACGCTAAACACACTTATTTTAGTTCCAAGAGTTCTAATTCACATTCAATATTCATTTACAGTCAAAAAATTAAACGTTAAAAAATTATAATTTCTGACCATTTGGAGAAAGTTCGACATCGTTTTTCATCAGAAAATTGATTTTTTGGACTGTAGAAAAATGTATTCAAAATGTCATTTGGATTGTGCCTCATGTTGAATAACTACTTTTTATATCCTCAATGTGACCAAAATTGCCATTTTTACAGACTTTTTCTCAGACTCAGAAGCTTCTATTTCGACCAATTTCAGGCATTAAAATGACCCTAAACACACTTATTTTAGTTCCAAGAGTTCTAATTCACATTCAATATTCATTTACAGTCAAAAAATTAAACGTTAAAAAATTATAATTTCTGACCATTTGGAGAAAGTTCGACAAGTCACGGGTCATCGTTTTTCATCAGAAAATTGATTTTTTTGACTGTGTAAAAATTGATTCAAAATGTCATTTGGATTGTGCCTCATGTTGAATAACTACTTTTTACAGCCTCAATGTGACCAAAATTGCCATTTTTACAGACTTTTTCTCCTACTCAGAAGCTTCTATTTTGACCAATTTCAGGCATTAAAATGACTCTAAACACACTTATTTTAGTTCCAAGAGTTCTAATTCACATTCAATATTCATTTACAGTCAAAAAATTAAACATTAAAAAATTATAATTTCTGACCATTTGGAGACTGTTCGACAGGTCACGGGTCATCGTTTTTCATCAGAAAATTTATGTTTTGGACTGTAGAAAAATGTATTCAAAATGTCATTGAGATTGTGCCTCATGTTGAATAACTACTTTTTAAAGCCTCAATGTGACCAAAATTGACATTTTTAAAGACTTTTTCTCCTACTCAGAAGCTTCTATTTTGACCAATTTCAGGCATTAAAATGATTCTAAACACACTTATTTTAGTTCCAAGAGTTCTAATTCACATTCAATATTCATTTACAGTCAAAAAATTAAAGATTAAAAAATTATAATTTCTGACCATTTGGAGACAGTTCGACAGGTCACGGGTCATCGTTTTTCATCAGAAAATTGATTTTTTGGACTGTAGATAAATTGATTCAAAATGTCATTTGGATTGTGCCTCATGTTGAATAACTACTTTTTATAGCCTCAATGTGACCAAAATTGCCATTTTTACAGACTTTTTCTCCTACTCAGAAGCTTCTATTTCGACCAATTTCAGGCATTAAAATGACCATAAACACACTTATTTTAGTTCCAAGAGTTCTAATCACATTCAATATTCATTTACAGTCAAAAAATTAAACATTGAAAAATTATAATTTCTGACCATTTGGAGAAAGTTCGACAGGTCACGGGTCATCGTTTTTCATCATAAAATTGTTTTTTTTGACTGTAGATAAATTGATTCAAAATGTCATTTGGATTGTGCCTCATGTTGAATAACTACTTTTTATAGCCTCAATGTGACCAAAATTGCCATTTTTACAGACTTTTTCTCCTACTCAGAAGCTTCTATTTCGACCAATTTCAGGCATTAAAATGACTCTAAACACACTTATTTTAGTTCCAAGAGTTCTAATTCACATTCAATATTCATTTACAGTCAAAAAACGAAACATTAAAAAATTATAATTTCTGACCATTTGGAGACAGTTCGATAGGTCACGGGTCATCGTTTTTCATTAGAAAATTGATTTTTTTGACTGTAGAAAAATTGATTCAAAATGTCATTTGGATTGTGCCTCATGTTGAATAACTACTTTTTACAGCCTCAATGTGACCAAAATTGCCATTTTTACAGACTTTTTCTCCTACTCAGAAGCTTCTATTTCGACCAATTTCAGGCATTAAAATGACTCTAAACACACTTATTTTAGTTCCAAGAGTTCTAATTCACATTCAATATTCATTTACAGTCAAAAAATTAAACATTAAAAAATTATAATTTCTGACCATTTGGAGACAGTTCGATAGGTCACGGGTCATCGTTTTTCATTAGAAAATTGATTTTTTTGACTGTGTAAAAATTGATTCAAAATGTCATTTGGATTGTGCCTCATGTTGAATAACTACTTTTTACAGCCTCAATGTGACCAAAATTGCCATTTTTACAGACTTTTTCTCCTACTCAGAAGCTTCTATTTCAACCAATTTCAGGCATTAAAATGACGCTAAACACACTTATTTTAGTTCCAAGAGTTCTAATTCACATTCAATATTCATTTACAGTCAAAAAATTAAACGTTAAAAAATTATAATTTCTGACCATTTGGAGAAAGTTCGACATCGTTTTTCATCAGAAAATTGATTTTTTGGACTGTAGAAAAATGTATTCAAAATGTCATTTGGATTGTGCCTCATGTTGAATAACTACTTTTTATATCCTCAATGTGACCAAAATTGCCATTTTTACAGACTTTTTCTCCGACTCAGAAGCTTCTATTTCGACCAATTTCAGGCATTAAAATGACCCTAAACACACTTATTTTAGTTCCAAGAGTTCTAATTCACATTCAATATTCATTTACAGTCAAAAAATTAAACGTTAAAAAATTATAATTTCTGACCATTTGGAGAAAGTTCGACAGGTCACGGGTCATCGTTTTTCATCAGAAAATTGATTTTTTTGACTGTGTAAAAATTGATTCAAAATGTCATTTGGATTGTGCCTCATGTTGAATAACTACTTTTTACAGCCTCAATGTGACCAAAATTGCCATTTTTACAGACTTTTTCTCCTACTCAGAAGCTTCTATTTTGACCAATTTCAGGCATTAAAATGACTCTAAACACACTTATTTTAGTTCCAAGAGTTCTAATTCACATTCAATATTCATTTACAGTCAAAAAATTAAACATTAAAAAATTATAATTTCTGACTATTTGGAGACTGTTCGACAGGTCACGGGTCATCGTTTTTCATCAGAAAATTGATGTTTTGGACTGTAGAAAAATGTATTCAAAATGTCATTGAGATTGTGCCTCATGTTGAATAACTACTTTTTAAAGCCTCAATGTGACCAAAATTGACATTTTTAAAGACTTTTTCACCTACTCAGAAGCTTCTATTTCGACCAATTTCAGGCATTAAAATGACTCTAAACACACTTATTTTAGTTCCAAGAGTTCTAATTCACATTCAATATTCATTTACAGTCAAAAAATTAAAGGTTAAAAAATTATAATTTCTGACCATTTGGAGACAGTTCGACAGGTCACGGATCATCGTTTTTCATCAGAAAATTGATTTTTTGGACTGTTGAAAAATGTATTCAAAATGTCATTTGGATTGTGCCTCATGTTGAATAACTACTTTTTATATCCTCAATGTGACCAAAATTGCCATTTTTACAGACTTTTTCTCCTCAGAAGCTTCTATTTCGACCAATTTCAGGCGTTAAAATGACTCTAAACACACCTATTTTAGTTCCAAGAGTTCTAATTCACATTCAATATTCATTTACAGTCAAAAAATAAACGTTAAAAAATTATAATTTCTGACCATTTGGAGAAAGTTCGACAGGTCAGAAAATAGATTTTTTTGACTGTGTAAAAATTGATTCAAAATGTCATTTGGATTGTGCCTCATGTTGAATAACTACTTTTTACAGCCTCAATGGGACCAAAATTTCCATTTTTACAGACTTTTTCTCCTACTCAGAAGCTTCTATTTCGACCAATTTCAGGCATTAAAATGACTCTAAACACACTTATTTTAGTTCCAAGAGTTCTAATTCACATTCAATATTCATTTACAGTCAAAAAATTAAACATTAAAAAATTATAATTTCTGACCATTTGGAGACAGTTCGATAGGTCACGGGTCATCGTTTTTCATTAGAAAATTGATTTTTTTGACTGTGTAAAAATTGATTCAAAATGTCATTTGGATTGTGCCTCATGTTGAATAACTACTTTTTACAGCCTCAATGTGACCAAAATTGCCATTTTTACAGACTTTTTCTCCTACTCAGAAGCTTCTATTTCAACCAATTTCAGGCATTAAAATGACGCTAAACACACTTATTTTAGTTCCAAGAGTTCTAATTCACATTCAATATTCATTTACAGTCAAAAAATTAAACGTTAAAAAATTATAATTTCTGACCATTTGGAGAAAGTTCGACATCGTTTTTCATCAGAAAATTGATTTTTTGGACTGTAGAAAAATGTATTCAAAATGTCATTTGGATTGTGCCTCATGTTGAATAACTACTTTTTATATCCTCAATGTGACCAAAATTGCCATTTTTACAGACTTTTTCTCCGACTCAGAAGCTTCTATTTCGACCAATTTCAGGCATTAAAATGACCCTAAACACACTTATTTTAGTTCCAAGAGTTCTAATTCACATTCAATATTCATTTACAGTCAAAAAATTAAACGTTAAAAAATTATAATTTCTGACCATTTGGAGAAAGTTCGACAGGTCACGGGTCATCGTTTTTCATCAGAAAATTGATTTTTTTGACTGTGTAAAAATTGATTCAAAATGTCATTTGGATTGTGCCTCATGTTGAATAACTACTTTTTATATCCTCAATGTGACCAAAATTGCCATTTTTACAGACATTTTCTCCTCAGAAGCTTCTATTTCGACCAATTTCAGGCGTTAAAATGACTCTAAACACACTTATTTTAGTTCCAAGAGTTCTAATTCACATTCAATATTCATTTACAGTCAAAAAATAAACGTTAAAAAATTATAATTTCTGACCATTTGGAGAAAGTTCGACAGGTCACGGGTCATCGTTTTTCATCAGAAAATAGATTTTTTTGACTGTGTAAAAATTGATTCAAAATGTCATTTGGATTGTGCCTCATGTTGAATAACTACTTTTTACAGCCTCAATGTGACCAAAATTGCCATTTTTACAGACTTTTTCTCCTACTCAGAAGCTTCTATTTTGACCAATTTCAGGCATTAAAATGACTCTAAACACACTTATTTTAGTTCCAAGAGTTCTAATACACATTCAATATTCATTTACAGTCAAAAAATTAAACGTTAAAAAAATTATAATTTCTGACCATTTAGAGAAAGTTCGACAGGTCACGGGTCATCGTTTTTCATCAGAAAATTGATTTTTTGGACTGTAGAAAAATGTATTCAAAATGTCATTTGTATTGTGCCTCATGTTGAATAACTACTTTTTATATCCTCAATGTGACCAAAATTGCCATTTTTACAGACTTTTTCTCCTACTCAGAAGCTTCTATTTCGACCAATTTCAGGCGTTAAAATGACTCTAAACACACTTATTTTAGTTCCAAGAGTTCTAATTCACATTCAATATTCATTTACAGTCAAAAAATTAAACGTTAAAAAATTATAATTTCTGACCATTTGGAGAAAGTTCGACAGGTCACGGGTCATTGTTTTTCATCAGAAAATTGATTTTTTTGACTGTGTAAAAATTGATTCAAAATGTCATTTGGATTGTGCTGTATGTTGAATAACTACTTTTTACAGCCTCAATGTGACCAAAATTGCCATTTTTACAGACTTTTTCTCCTACTCAGAAGCTTCTATTTCGATCAATTTCAGGCGTAAAAATGACTCTAAACACACTTATTTTAGTTCCAAGAGTTCTAATTCACATTCAATATTCATTTACAGTCAAAAAATTAAACGTTAAAAAATTATAATTTCTGACCATTTGGAGAAAGTTCGACAGGTCACGGGTCATCGTTTTTCATCAGAAAATAGATTTTTTTGACTGTGTAAAAATTGATTCAAAATGTCATTTGGATTGTGCCTCATGTTGAATAACTACTTTTTACAGCCTCAATGTGACCAAAATTGCCATTTTTACAGACTTTTTCTCCTACTCAGAAGCTTCTATTTTGACCAATTTCAGGCATTAAAATGACTCTAAACACACTTATTTTAGTTCCAAGAGTTCTAATTCACATTCAATATTCATTTACAGTCAAAAAATTAAACGTTAAAAAATTATAATTTCTGGCCATTTGGAGAAAGTTCGACAGGTCACGGGTCATCGTTTTTCATCAGAAAATAGATTTTTTTGACTGTGTAAAAATTGATTCAAAATGTCATTTGGATTGTGCCTCATGTTGAATAACTACTTTTTACAGCCTCAATGTGACCAAAATTGCCATTTTTACAGACTTTTTCTCCTACTCAGAAGCTTCTATTTTGACCAATTTCAGGCATTAAAATGACTCTAAACACACTTATTTTAGTTCCAAGAGTTCTAATTCACATTCAATATTCATTTACAGTCAAAAAATTAAACGTTAAAAAATTATAATTTCTGACCATTTGGAGAAAGTTCGACAGGTCACGGGTCATCGTTTTTCATCAGAAAATAGATTTTTTTGACTGTGTAAAAATTGATTCAAAATGTCATTTGGATTGTGCCTCATGTTGAATAACTACTTTTTACAGCCTCAATGTGACCAAAATTGCCATTTTTACAGACTTTTTCTCCTACTCAGAAGCTTCTATTTTGACCAATTTCAGGCATTAAAATGACTCTAAACACACTTATTTTAGTTCCAAGAGTTCTAATTCACATTCAATATTCATTTACAGTCAAAAAATTAAAGATTAAAAAATTATAATTTTTGACTATTTGGAGACTGTTCGACAGGTCACGGGTCATCGTTTTTCATCAGAAAATTGATGTTTTGGCCTGTAGAAAAATGTATTCAAAATGTCATTGAGATTGTGCCTCATGTTGAATAACTACTTTTTAAATCCTCAATGTGACCAAAATTGACATTTTTAAAGACTTTTTCACCTACTCAGAAGCTTTTATTTCGACCAATTTCAGGCATTAAAATGACTCTAAACACACTTATTTTAGTTCCAAGAGTTCTAATTCACATTCAATATTCATTTACAGTCAAAAAATTAAAGATTAAAAAATTATAATTTCTGACCATTTGGAGACAGTTCGACAGGTCACGGATCATCGTTTTTCATCAGAAAATTGATTTTTTGGACTGTAGAAAAATGTATTCAAAATGTCATTTGGATTGTGCCTCATGTTGAATAACTACTTTTTATATCCTCAATGTGACCAAAATTGCCATTTTTACAGACTTTTTCTCCTCAGAAGCTTCTATTTCGACCAATTTCAGGCGTTAAAATGACTCTAAACACACCTATTTTAGTTCCAAGAGTTCTAATTCACATTCAATATTCATTTACAGTCAAAAAATAAACGTTAAAAAATTATAATTTCTGACCATTTGGAGAAAGTTCGACAGGTCACGGGTCATCGTTTTTCATCAGAAAATAGATTTTTTTGACTGTGTAAAAATTGATTCAAAATGTCATTTGGATTGTGCCTCATGTTGAATAACTACTTTTTACAGCCTCAATATGACCAAAATTGCCATTTTTACAGACTTTTTCTCCTACTCGGAAGCTTCTATTTCGACAAATTTCAGGCATTAAAATGACTCTAAACACACTTTTTTTAGTTCCAAGAGTTCTGATTCACATTCAATATTCATTTACAGTCAAAAAATTAAACGTTAAAAAATTATAATTTCTGACCATTTGGAGAAAGTTCGACAGGTCAAGGGTCATCGTTTTTCATCAGAAAATTGATTTTTTTGACTGTGTAAAAATTGATTCAAAATGTCATTGGGATTGTGCCTCATGTTGAATAACTACTTTTTAAAGCGTCAATGTGACCAAAATTGCCATTTTAGAGACTTTTTCTCCTACTCAGAAGCTTCTATTTCGACCAATTTCAGGCATTAAAATGATTCTAAACACACTTATTTTAGTTCCAAGAGTTCTAATTCACATTCAATATTCATTTACAGTCAAAAAATTAAAGATTAAAAAATTATAATTTCTGACCATTTGGAGACAGTTCGACAGGTCACGGGTCATCGTTTTTCATCAGAAAATTGATTTTTTGGATTGTAGAAAAATGTATTCAAAATGTCATTTGGATTGTGCCTCATGTTGAATAACTACTTTTTATATCCTCAATGTGACCAAAATTGCAATTTTTACAGACTTTTTCTCCTACTCAGAAGCTTCTATTTCGACCAATTTCAGGCATTAAAATGACCATAAACACACTTATTTTAGTTCCAAGAGTTCTAATCACATTCAATATTCATTTACAGTCAAAAAATTAAACATTGAAAAATTATAATTTCTGACCATTTGGAGAAAGTTCGACAGGTCACGGGTCATCGTTTTTCATCATAAAATTGTTTTTTTTGACTGTAGATAAATTGATTCAAAATGTCATTTGGATTGTGCCTCATGTTGAATAACTACTTTTTATAGCCTCAATTTGACCAAAATTGCCATTTTTACAGACTTTTTCTCCTACTCAGAAGCTTCTATTTCGACCAATTTCAGGCATTAAAATGACTCTAAACACACTTATTTTAGTTCCAAGAGTTCTAATTCACATTCAATATTCATTTACAGTCAAAAAATTAAACATTAAAAAATTATCATTTCTGACCATTTGGAGAAAGTTCGACAGGTCACGGGTCATCGTTTTTCATCAGAAAATTGATTTTTTTGACTGTAGAAAAATTGATTCAAAATGTCATTTGGATTGTGCCTCATGTTGAATAACTACTTTTTACAGCCTCAATGTGACCAAAATTGCCATTTTTACAGACTTTTTCTCCTACTCAGAAGCTTCTATTTCGACCAATTTCAGGCATTAAAATGACTCTAAACACACTTATTTTAGTTCCAAGAGTTCTAATTCACATTCAATATTCATTTACAGTCAAAAAACTAAACATTAAAAAATTATAATTTCTGACCCTTTGGAGACAGTTCGATAGGTCACGGGTCATCGTTTTTCATTAGAAAATTGATTTTTTTGACTGTAAAAATTGATTCAAAATGTCATTTGGATTGTGCCTCATGTTGAATAACTACTTTTTACAGCCTCAATGTGACCAAAATTGCCATTTTTACAGACTTTTTCTCCTACTCAGAAGCTTCTATTTCGACCAATTTCAGGCATTAAAATGACTCTAAACACACTTATTTTAGTTCCAAGAGTTCTAATTCACATTCAATATTCATTTACAGTCAAAAAATTAAACATTAAAAAATTATAATTTCTGACCATTTGGAGACAGTTCGATAGGTTACGGGTCATCGTTTTTCATTAGAAAATTGATTTTTTTGACTGTGTAAAAATTGATTCAAAATGTCATTTGGATTGTGCCTCATGTTGAATAACTACTTTTTACAGCCTCAATGTGACCAAAATTGCCATTTTTACAGACTTTTTCTCCTACTCAGAAGCTTCTATTTCAACCAATTTCAGGCATTAAAATGACGCTAAACACACTTATTTTAGTTCCAAGAGTTCTAATTCACATTCAATATTCATTTACAGTCAAAAAATTAAACGTTAAAAAATTATAATTTCTGACCATTTGGAGAAAGTTCGACATCGTTTTTCATCAGAAAATTGATTTTTTGGACTGTAGAAAAATGTATTCAAAATGTCATTTGGATTGTGCCTCATGTTGAATAACTACTTTTTATATCCTCAATGTGACCAAAATTGCCATTTTTACAGACTTTTTCTCCGACTCAGAAGCTTCTATTTCGACCAATTTCAGGCATTAAAATGACCCTAAACACACTTATTTTAGTTCCAAGAGTTCTAATTCACATTCAATATTCATTTACAGTCAAAAAATTAAACGGTAAAAAATTATAATTTCTGACCATTTGGAGAAAGTTCGACAGGTCACGGGTCATCGTTTTTCATCAGAAAATTGATTTTTTTGACTGTGTAAAAATTGATTCAAAATGTCATTTGGATTGTGCCTCATGTTGAATAACTACTTTTTAAAGCCTCAATGTGACCAAAATTGCCATTTTTAAAGACTTTTTCACCTACTCAGAAGCTTCTATTTCGACCAATTTCAGGCATTAAAATGACTCTAAACACACTTATTTTAGTTCCAAGAGTTCTAATTCACATTCAATATTCATTTACAGTCAAAAAATTAAAGATTAAAAAATTATAATTTCTGTCCATTTGGAGACAGTTCGACAGGTCACGGATCATCGTTTTTCATCAGAAAATTGATTTTTTGGACTGTAGAAAAATGTATTCAAAATGTCATTTGGATTGTGCCTCATGTTGAATAACTACTTTTTATATCCTCAATGTGACCAAAATTGCCATTTTTACAGACTTTTTCTCCTCAGAAGCTTCTATTTCGACCAATTTCAGGCGTTAAAATGACTCTAAACACACTTATTTTAGTTCCAAGAGTTCTAATTCACATTCAATATTCATTTACAGTCAAAAAATAAACGTTAAAAAATTATAATTTCTGACCATTTGGAGAAAGTTCGACAGGTCACGGGTCATCGTTTTTCATCAGAAAATAGATTTTTTTGACTGTGTAAAAATTGATTCAAAATGTCATTTGGATTGTGCCTCATGTTGAATAACTACTTTTTACAGCCTCAATGTGACCAAAATTGCCATTTTTACAGACTTTTTCTCCTACTCAGAAGCTTCTATTTTGACCAATTTCAGGCATTAAAATGACTCTAAACACACTTATTTTAGTTCCAAGAGTTCTAATACACATTCAATATTCATTTACAGTCAAAAAATTAAATGTTAAAAAAATTATAATTTCTGACCATTTAGAGAAAGTTCGACAGGTCACGGGTCATCGTTTTTCATCAGAAAATTGATTTTTTGGACTGTAGAAAAATGTATTCAAAATGTCATTTGTATTGTGCCTCATGTTGAATAACTACTTTTTATATCCTCAATGTGACCAAAATTGCCATTTTTACAGACTTTTTCTCCTACTCAGAAGCTTCTATTTCGACCAATTTCAGGCGTTAAAATGACTCTAAACACACTTATTTTAGTTCCAAGAGTTCTAATTCACATTCAATATTCATTTACAGTCAAAAAATTACACGTTAAAAAATTATAATTTCTGACCATTTGGAGAAAGTTCGACAGGTCACGGGTCATTGTTTTTCATCAGAAAATTGATTTTTTTGACTGTGTAAAAATTGATTCAAAATGTCATTTGGATTGTGCTGTATGTTGAATAACTACTTTTTACAGCCTCAATGTGACCAAAATTGCCATTTTTACAGACTTTTTCTCCTACTCAGAAGCTTCTATTTCGATCAATTTCAGGCGTTAAAATGACTCTAAACACACTTATTTTAGTTCCAAGAGTTCTAATTCACATTCAATATTCATTTACAGTCAAAAAATTAAACGTTAAAAAATTATAATTTCTGACCATTTGGAGAAAGTTCGACAGGTCACGGGTTATCGTTTTTCATCAGAAAATTGATTTTTTGGACTGTAGAAAAATGTATTCAAAATGTCATTTGGATTGTGCCTCATGTTGAATAACTACTTTTTATATCCTCAATGTGACCAAAATTGCAATTTTTACAGACTTTTTCTCCTACTCAGAAGCTTCTATTTCGACCAATTTCAGGCATTAAAATGACCATAAACACACTTATTTTAGTTCCAAGAGTTCTAATCACATTCAATATTCATTTACAGTCAAAAAATTAAACATTGAAAAATTATAATTTCTGACCATTTGGAGAAAGTTCGACAGGTCACGGGTCATCGTTTTTCATCATAAAATTGTTTTTTTTGACTGTAGATAAATTGATTCAAAATGTCATTTGGATTGTGCCTCATGTTGAATAACTACTTTTTATAGCCTCAATGTGACCAAAATTGCCATTTTTACAGACTTTTTCTCCTACTCAGAAGCTTCTATTTCGACCAATTTCAGGCATTAAAATGACTCTAAACACACTTATTTTAGTTCCAAGAGTTCTAATTCACATTCAATATTCATTTACAGTCAAAAAATTAAACATTAAAAAATTATCATTTCTGACCATTTGGAGAAAGTTCGACAGGTCACGGGTCATCGTTTTTCATCAGAAAATTGATTTTTTTGACTGTAGAAAAATTGATTCAAAATGTCATTTGGATTGTGCCTCATGTTGAATAACTACTTTTTACAGCCTCAATGTGACCAAAATTGCCATTTTTACAGACTTTTTCTCCTACTCAGAAGCTTCTATTTCGACCAATTTCAGGCATTAAAATGACTCTAAACACACTTATTTTAGTTCCAAGAGTTCTAATTCACATTCAATATTCATTTACAGTCAAAAAACTAAACATTAAAAAATTATAATTTCTGACCCTTTGGAGACAGTTCGATAGGTCACGGGTCATCGTTTTTCATTAGAAAATTGATTTTTTTGACTGTGTAAAAATTGATTCAAAATGTCATTTGGATTGTGCCTCATGTTGAATAACTACTTTTTACAGCCTCAATGTGACCAAAATTGCCATTTTTACAGACTTTTTCTCCTACTCAGAAGCTTCTATTTCGACCAATTTCAGGCATTAAAATGACTCTAAACACACTTATTTTAGTTCCAAGAGTTCTAATTCACATTCAATATTCATTTACAGTCAAAAAATTAAACATTAAAAAATTATAATTTCTGACCATTTGGAGACAGTTCGATAGGTTACGGGTCATCGTTTTTCATTAGAAAATTGATTTTTTTGACTGTGTAAAAATTGATTCAAAATGTCATTTGGATTGTGCCTCATGTTGAATAACTACTTTTTACAGCCTCAATGTGACCAAAATTGCCATTTTTACAGACTTTTTCTCCTACTCAGAAGCTTCTATTTCAACCAATTTCAGGCATTAAAATGACGCTAAACACACTTATTTTAGTTCCAAGAGTTCTAATTCACATTCATATTCATTTACAGTCAAAAAATTAAACGTTAAAAAATTATAATTTCTGACCATTTGGAGAAAGTTCGACATCGTTTTTCATCAGAAAATTGATTTTTTGGACTGTAGAAAAATGTATTCAAAATGTCATTTGGATTGTGCCTCATGTTGAATAACTACTTTTTATATCCTCAATGTGACCAAAATTGCCATTTTTACAGACTTTTTCTCTGACTCAGAAGCTTCTATTTCGACCAATTTCAGGCATTAAAATGACCCTAAACACACTTATTTTAGTTCCAAGAGTTCTAATTCACATTCAATATTCATTTACAGTCAAAAAATTAAACGGTAAAAAATTATAATTTCTGACCATTTGGAGAAAGTTCGACAGGTCACGGGTCATCGTTTTTCATCAGAAAATTGATTTTTTTGACTGTGTAAAAATTGATTCAAAATGTCATTTGGATTGTGCCTCATGTTGAATAACTACTTTTTAAAGCCTCAATGTGACCAAAATTGCCATTTTAAAGACTTTTTCACCTACTCAGAAGCTTCTATTTCGACCAATTTCAGGCATTAAAATGACTCTAAACACACTTATTTTAGTTCCAAGAGTTCTAATTCACATTCAATATTCATTTACAGTCAAAAAATTAAAGATTAAAAAATTATAATTTCTGTCCATTTGGAGACAGTTCGACAGGTCACGGATCATCGTTTTTCATCAGAAAATTGATTTTTTGGACTGTAGAAAAATGTATTCAAAATGTCATTTGGATTGTGCCTCATGTTGAATAACTACTTTTTATATCCTCAATGTGACCAAAATTGCCATTTTTACAGACTTTTTCTCCTCAGAAGCTTCTATTTCGACCAATTTCAGGCGTTAAAATGACTCTAAACACACTTATTTTAGTTCCAAGAGTTCTAATTCACATTCAATATTCATTTACAGTCAAAAAATAAACGTTAAAAAATTATAATTTCTGACCATTTGGAGAAAGTTCGACAGGTCACGGGTCATCGTTTTTCATCAGAAAATAGATTTTTTTGACTGTGTAAAAATTGATTCAAAATGTCATTTGGATTGTGCCTCATGTTGAATAACTACTTTTTACAGCCTCAATGTGACCAAAATTGCCATTTTTACAGACTTTTTCTCCTACTCAGAAGCTTCTATTTTGACCAATTTCAGGCATTAAAATGACTCTAAACACACTTATTTTAGTTCCAAGAGTTCTAATACACATTCAATATTCATTTACAGTCAAAAAATTAAACGTTAAAAAAATTATAATTTCTGACCATTTAGAGAAAGTTCGACAGGTCACGGGTCATCGTTTTTCATCAGAAAATTGATTTTTTGGACTGTAGAAAAATGTATTCAAAATGTCATTTGTATTGTGCCTCATGTTGAATAACTACTTTTTATATCCTCAATGTGACCAAAATTGCCATTTTTACAGACTTTTTCTCCTACTCAGAAGCTTCTATTTCGACCAATTTCAGGCGTTAAAATGACTCTAAACACACTTATTTTAGTTCCAAGAGTTCTAATTCACATTCAATATTCATTTACAGTCAAAAAATTAAACGTTAAAAAATTAAAATTTCTGACCATTTGGAGAAAGTTCGACAGGTCACGGGTCATTGTTTTTCATCAGAAAATTGATTTTTTTGACTGTGTAAAAATTGATTCAAAATGTCATTTGGATTGTGCTGTATGTTGAATAACTACTTTTTACAGCCTCAATGTGACCAAAATTGCCATTTTTACAGACTTTTTCTCCTACTCAGAAGCTTCTATTTCGATCAATTTCAGGCGTTAAAATGACTCTAAACACACTTATTTTAGTTCCAAGAGTTCTAATTCACATTCAATATTCATTTACAGTCAAAAAATTAAACGTTAAAAAATTATAATTTCTGACCATTTGGAGAAAGTTCGACAGGTCACGGGTCATCGTTTTTCATCAGAAAATTGATTTTTTGGACTGTAGAAAAATGTATTCAAAATGTCATTTGGATTGTGCCTCATGTTGAATAACTACTTTTTATATCCTCAATGTGACCAAAATTGCAATTTTTACAGACTTTTTCTCCTACTCAGAAGCTTCTATTTCGACCAATTTCAGGCATTAAAATGACCATAAACACACTTATTTTAGTTCCAAGAGTTCTAATCACATTCAATATTCATTTACAGTCAAAAAATTAAACATTGAAAAATTATAATTTCTGACCATTTGGAGAAAGTTCGACAGGTCACGGGTCATCGTTTTTCATCATAAAATTGTTTTTTTTGACTGTAGATAAATTGATTCAAAATGTCATTTGGATTGTGCCTCATGTTGAATAACTACTTTTTATAGCCTCAATGTGACCAAAATTGCCATTTTTACAGACTTTTTCTCCTACTCAGAAGCTTCTATTTCGACCAATTTCAGGCATTAAAATGACTCTAAACACACTTATTTTAGTTCCAAGAGTTCTAATTCACATTCAATATTCATTTACAGTCAAAAAATTAAACATTAAAAAATTATCATTTCTGACCATTTGGAGAAAGTTCGACAGGTCACGGGTCATCGTTTTTCATCAGAAAATTGATTTTTTTGACTGTAGAAAAATTGATTCAAAATGTCATTTGGATTGTGCCTCATGTTGAATAACTACTTTTTACAGCCTCAATGTGACCAAAATTGCCATTTTTACAGACTTTTTCTCCTACTCAGAAGCTTCTATTTCGACCAATTTCAGGCATTAAAATGACTCTAAACACACTTATTTTAGTTCCAAGAGTTCTAATTCACATTCAATATTCATTTACAGTCAAAAAACTAAACATTAAAAAATTATAATTTCTGACCCTTTGGAGACAGTTCGATAGGTCACGGGTCATCGTTTTTCATTAGAAAATTGATTTTTTTGACTGTGTAAAAATTGATTCAAAATGTCATTTGGATTGTGCCTCATGTTGAATAACTACTTTTTACAGCCTCAATGTGACCAAAATTGCCATTTTTACAGACTTTTTCTCCTACTCAGAAGCTTCTATTTCGACCAATTTCAGGCATTAAAATGACTCTAAACACACTTATTTTAGTTCCAAGAGTTCTAATTCACATTCAATATTCATTTACAGTCAAAAAATTAAACATTAAAAAATTATAATTTCTGACCATTTGGAGACAGTTCGATAGGTTACGGGTCATCGTTTTTCATTAGAAAATTGATTTTTTTGACTGTGTAAAAATTGATTCAAAATGTCATTTGGATTGTGCCTCATGTTGAATAACTACTTTTTACAGCCTCAATGTGACCAAAATTGCCATTTTTACAGACTTTTTCTCCTACTCAGAAGCTTCTATTTCAACCAATTTCAGGCATTAAAATGACGCTAAACACACTTATTTTAGTTCCAAGAGTTCTAATTCACATTCAATATTCATTTACAGTCAAAAAATTAAACGTTAAAAAATTATAATTTCTGACCATTTGGAGAAAGTTCGACATCGTTTTTCATCAGAAAATTGATTTTTTGGACTGTAGAAAAATGTATTCAAAATGTCATTTGGATTGTGCCTCATGTTGAATAACTACTTTTTATATCCTCAATGTGACCAAAATTGCCATTTTTACAGACTTTTTCTCCGACTCAGAAGCTTCTATTTCGACCAATTTCAGGCATTAAAATGACCCTAAACACACTTATTTTAGTTCCAAGAGTTCTAATTCACATTCAATATTCATTTACAGTCAAAAAATTAAACGGTAAAAAATTATAATTTCTGACCATTTGGAGAAAGTTCGACAGGTCACGGGTCATCGTTTTTCATCAGAAAATTGATTTTTTTGACTGTGTAAAAATTGATTCAAAATGTCATTTGGATTGTGCCTCATGTTGAATAACTACTTTTTAAAGCCTCAATGTGACCAAAATTGCCATTTTTAAAGACTTTTTCACCTACTCAGAAGCTTCTATTTCGACCAATTTCAGGCATTAAAATGACTCTAAACACACTTATTTTAGTTCCAAGAGTTCTAATTCACATTCAATATTCATTTACAGTCAAAAAATTAAAGATTAAAAAATTATAATTTCTGTCCATTTGGAGACAGTTCGACAGGTCACGGATCATCGTTTTTCATCAGAAAATTGATTTTTTGGACTGTAGAAAAATGTATTCAAAATGTCATTTGGATTGTGCCTCATGTTGAATAACTACTTTTTATATCCTCAATGTGACCAAAATTGCCATTTTTACAGACTTTTTCTCCTCAGAAGCTTCTATTTCGACCAATTTCAGGCGTTAAAATGACTCTAAACACACTTATTTTAGTTCCAAGAGTTCTAATTCACATTCAATATTCATTTACAGTCAAAAAATAAACGTTAAAAAATTATAATTTCTGACCATTTGGAGAAAGTTCGACAGGTCACGGGTCATCGTTTTTCATCAGAAAATAGATTTTTTTGACTGTGTAAAAATTGATTCAAAATGTCATTTGGATTGTGCCTCATGTTGAATAACTACTTTTTACAGCCTCAATGTGACCAAAATTGCCATTTTTACAGACTTTTTCTCCTACTCAGAAGCTTCTATTTTGACCAATTTCAGGCATTAAAATGACTCTAAACACACTTATTTTAGTTCCAAGAGTTCTAATACACATTCAATATTCATTTACAGTCAAAAAATTAAACGTTAAAAAAATTATAATTTCTGACCATTTAGAGAAAGTTCGACAGGTCACGGGTCATCGTTTTTCATCAGAAAATTGATTTTTTGGACTGTAGAAAAATGTATTCAAAATGTCATTTGTATTGTGCCTCATGTTGAATAACTACTTTTTATATCCTCAATGTGACCAAAATTGCCATTTTTACAGACTTTTTCTCCTACTTAGAAGCTTCTATTTCTACCAATTTCAGGCGTTAAAATGACTCTAAACACACTTATTTTAGTTCCAAGAGTTCTAATTCACATTCAATATTCATTTACAGTCAAAAAATTAAACGTTAAAAAATTATAATTTCTGACCATTTGGAGAAAGTTCGACAGGTCACGGGTCATTGTTTTTCATCAGAAAATTGATTTTTTTGACTGTGTAAAAATTGATTCAAAATGTCATTTGGATTGTGCTGTATGTTGAATAACTACTTTTTACAGCCTCAATGTGACCAAAATTGCCATTTTTACAGACTTTTTCTCCTACTCAGAAGCTTCTATTTCGATCAATTTCAGGCGTTAAAATGACTCTAAACACACTTATTTTAGTTCCAAGAGTTCTAATTCACATTCAATATTCATTTACAGTCAAAAAATTAAACGTTAAACAATTATAATTTCTGACCATTTGGAGAAAGTTCGACAGGTCACGGGTCATCGTTTTTCATCAGAAAATAGATTTTTTTGACTGTGTAAAAATTGATTCAAAATGTCATTTGGATTGTGCCTCATGTTGAATACCTACTTTTTACAGCCTCAATGTGACCAAAATTGCCATTTTTACAGACTTTTTCTCCTACTCAGAAGCTTCTATTTTGACCAATTTCAGGCATTAAAATGACTCTAAACACACTTATTTTAGTTCCAAGAGTTCTAATTCACATTCAATATTCATTTACAGTCAAAAAATTAAACGTTAAAAAATTATAATTTCTGACCATTTGGAGAAAGTTCGACAGGTCACGGGTCATCGTTTTTCATCAGAAAATAGATTTTTTTGACTGTGTAAAAATTGATTCAAAATGTCATTTGGATTGTGCCTCATGTTGAATAACTACTTTTTACAGCCTCAATGTGACCAAAATTGCCATTTTTACAGACTTTTTCTCCTACTCAGAAGCTTCTATTTTGACCAATTTCAGGCATTAAAATGACTCTAAACACACTTATTTTAGTTCCAAGAGTTCTAATTCACATTCAATATTCATTTACAGTCAAAAAATTAAACGTTAAAAAATTATAATTTCTGACCATTTGGAGAAAGTTCGACAGGTCACGGGTCATCGTTTTTCATCAGAAAATTGATTTTTTTGACTGTGTAAAAATTGATTCAAAATGTCATTTGGATTGTGCCTCATGTTGAATAACTACTTTTTACAGCCTCAATGTGACCAAAATTGCCATTTTTACAGACTTTTTCTCCTACTCAGAAGCTTCTATTTTGACCAATTTCAGGCATTAAAATGACTCTAAACACACTTATTTTAGTTCCAAGAGTTCTAATTCACATTCAATATTCATTTACAGTCAAAAAATTAAACATTAAAAAATTATAATTTCTGACTATTTGGAGACTGTTCGACAGGTCACGGGTCATCGTTTTTCATCAGAAAATTGATGTTTTGGACTGTAGAAAAATGTATTCAAAATGTCATTGAGATTGTGCCTCATGTTGAATAACTACTTTTTAAAGCCTCAATGTGACCAAAATTGACATTTTTAAAGACTTTTTCACCTACTCAGAAGCTTCTATTTCGACCAATTTCAGGCATTAAAATGACTCTAAACACACTTATTTTAGTTCCAAGAGTTCTAATTCACATTCAATATTCATTTACAGTCAAAAAATTAAAGATTAAAAAATTATAATTTCTGACCATTTGGAGACAGTTCGACAGGTCACGGATCATCGTTTTTCATCAGAAAATTGATTTTTTGGACTGTAGAAAAATGTATTCAAAATGTCATTTGGATTGTGCCTCATGTTGAATAACTACTTTTTATATCCTCAATGTGAACAAAATTGCCATTTTTACAGACTTTTTCTCCTCAGAAGCTTCTATTTCGACCAATTTCAGGCGTTAAAATGACTCTAAACACACCTATTTTAGTTCCAAGAGTTCTAATTCACATTCAATATTCATTTACAGTCAAAAAATAAACGTTAAAAAATTATAATTTCTGACCATTTGGAGAAAGTTCGACAGGTCACGGGTCATCGTTTTTCATCAGAAAATAGATTTTTTTGACTGTGTAAAAATTGATTCAAAATGTCATTTGGATTGTGCCTCATGTTGAATAACTACTTTTTACAGCCTCAATATGACCAAAATTGCCATTTTTACAGACTTTTTCTCCTACTCGGAAGCTTCTATTTCGACAAATTTCAGGCATTAAAATGACTCTAAACACACTTTTTTTAGTTCCAAGAGTTCTGATTCACATTCAATATTCATTTACAGTCAAAAAATTAAACGTTAAAAAATTATAATTTCTGACCATTTGGAGAAAGTTCGACAGGTCAAGGGTCATCGTTTTTCATCAGAAAATTGATTTTTTTGACTGTGTAAAAATTGATTCAAAATGTCATTGGGATTGTGCCTCATGTTGAATAACTACTTTTTAAAGCGTCAATGTGACCAAAATTGCCATTTTAGAGACTTTTTCTCCTACTCAGAAGCTTCTATTTCGACCAATTTCAGGCATTAAAATGATTCTAAACACACTTATTTTAGTTCCAAGAGTTCTAATTCACATTCAATATTCATTTACAGTCAAAAAATTAAAGGTTAAAAAATTATAATTTCTAACCATTTGGAGACAGTTCGACAGGTCACGGGTCATCGTTTTTCATCAGAAAATTCATTTTTTGGACTGTAGAAAAATGTATTCAAAATGTCATTTGGATTGTGCCTCATGTTGAATAACTACTTTTTATATCCTCAATGTGACCAAAATTGCAATTTTTACAGACTTTTTCTCCTACTCAGAAGCTTCTATTTCGACCAATTTCAGGCATTAAAATGACCATAAACACACTTATTTTAGTTCCAAGAGTTCTAATCACATTCAATATTCATTTACAGTCAAAAAATTAAACGTTAAAAAATTATAATTTCTGACCATTTGGAGAAAGTTCGACAGGTCACGGGTCATCGTTTTTCATCAGAAAATTGATTTTTTTGACTGTGTAAAAATTGATTCAAAATGTCATTTGGATTGTGCCTCATGTTGAATAACTACTTTTTACAGCCTCAATGTGACCAAAATTGCCATTTTTACAGACTTTTTCTCCTACTCAGAAGCTTCTATTTTGACCAATTTCAGGCATTAAAATGACTCTAAACACACTTATTTTAGTTCCAAGAGTTCTAATTCACATTCAATATTCATTTACAGTCAAAAAATTAAACATTAAAAAATTATAATTTCTGACTATTTGGAGACTGTTCGACAGGTCACGGGTCATCGTTTTTCATCAGAAAATTGATGTTTTGGACTGTAGAAAAATGTATTCAAAATGTCATTGAGATTGTGCCTCATGTTAAATAACTACTTTTTAAAGCCTCAATGTGACCAAAATTGACATTTTTAAAGACTTTTTCACCTACTCAGAAGCTTCTATTTCGACCAATTTCAGGCATTAAAATGACTCTAAACACACTTATTTTAGTTCCAAGAGTTCTAATTCACATTCAATATTCATTTACAGTCAAAAAATTAAAGATTAAAAAATTATAATTTCTGACCATTTGGAGACAGTTCGACAGGTCACGGATCATCGTTTTTCATCAGAAAATTGATTTTTTGGACTGTAGAAAAATGTATTCAAAATGTCATTTGGATTGTGCCTCATGTTGAATAACTACTTTTTATATCCTCAATGTGACCAAAATTGCCATTTTTACAGACTTTTTCTCCTCAGAAGCTTCTATTTCGACCAATTTCAGGCGTTAAAATGACTCTAAACACACCTATTTTAGTTCCAAGAGTTCTAATTCACATTCAATATTCATTTACAGTCAAAAAATAAACGTTAAAAAATTATAATTTCTGACCATTTGGAGAAAGTTCGACAGGTCACGGGTCATCGTTTTTCATCAGAAAATAGATTTTTTTGACTGTGTAAAAATTGATTCAAAATGTCATTTGGATTGTGCCTCATGTTGAATAACTACTTTTTACAGCCTCAATATGACCAAAATTGCCATTTTTACAGACTTTTTCTCCTACTCGGAAGCTTCTATTTCGACAAATTTCAGGCATTAAAATGACTCTAAACACACTTTTTTTAGTTCCAAGAGTTCTGATTCACATTCAATATTCATTTACAGTCAAAAAATTAAACGTTAAAAAATTATAATTTCTGACCATTTGGAGAAAGTTCGACAGGTCAAGGGTCATCGTTTTTCATCAGAAAATTGATTTTTTTGACTGTGTAAAAATTGATTCAAAATGTCATTGGGATTGTGCCTCATGTTGAATAACTACTTTTTAAAGCGTCAATGTGACCAAAATTGCCATTTTAGAGACTTTTTCTCCTACTCAGAAGCTTCTATTTCGACCAATTTCAGGCATTAAAATGATTCTAAACACACTTATTTTAGTTCCAAGAGTTCTAATTCACATTCAATATTCATTTACAGTCAAAAAATTAAAGATTAAAAAATTATAATTTCTAACCATTTGGAGACAGTTCGACAGGTCACGGGTCATCGTTTTTCATCAGAAAATTCATTTTTTGGACTGTAGAAAAATGTATTCAAAATGTCATTTGGATTGTGCCTCATGTTGAATAACTACTTTTTATATCCTCAATGTGACCAAAATTGCAATTTTTACAGACTTTTTCTCCTACTCAGAAGCTTCTATTTCGACCAATTTCAGGCATTAAAATGACCATAAACACACTTATTTTAGTTCCAAGAGTTCTAATCACATTCAATATTCATTTACAGTCAAAAAATTAAACATTGAAAAATTATAATTTCTGACCATTTGGAGAAAGTTCGACAGGTCACGGGTCATCGTTTTTCATCATAAAATTGTTTTTTTTGACTGTAGATAAATTGATTCAAAATGTCATTTGGATTGTGCCTCATGTTGAATAACTACTTTTTATAGCCTCAATGTGACCAAAATTGCCATTTTTACAGACTTTTTCTCCTACTCAGAAGCTTCTATTTCGACCAATTTCAGGCATTAAAATGACTCTAAACACACTTATTTTAGTTCCAAGAGTTCTAATTCACATTCAATATTCATTTACAGTCAAAAAATTAAACATTAAAAAATTATCATTTCTGACCATTTGGAGAAAGTTCGACAGGTCACGGGTCATCGTTTTTCATCAGAAAATTGATTTTTTTGACTGTAGAAAAATTGATTCAAAATGTCATTTGGATTGTGCCTCATGTTGAATAACTACTTTTTACAGCCTCAATGTGACCAAAATTGCCATTTTTACAGACTTTTTCTCCTACTCAGAAGCTTCTATTTCGACCAATTTCAGGCATTAAAATGACTCTAAACACACTTATTTTAGTTCCAAGAGTTCTAATTCACATTCAATATTCATTTACAGTCAAAAAACTATACATTAAAAAATTATAATTTCTGACCATTTGGAGACAGTTCGATAGGTCACGGGTCATCGTTTTTCATTAGAAAATTGATTTTTTTGACTGTGTAAAAATTGATTCAAAATGTCATTTGGATTGTGCCTCATGTTGAATAACTACTTTTTACAGCCTCAATGTGACCAAAATTGCCATTTTTACAGACTTTTTCTCCTACTCAGAAGCTTCTATTTCGACCAATTTCAGGCATTAAAATGACTCTAAACACACTTATTTTAGTTCCAAGAGTTCTAATTCACATTCAATATTCATTTACAGTCAAAAAATTAAACATTAAAAAATTATAATTTCTGACCATTTGGAGACAGTTCGATAGGTCACGGGTCATCGTTTTTCATTAGAAAATTGATTTTTTTGACTGTGTAAAAATTGATTCAAAATGTCATTTGGATTGTGCCTCATGTTGAATAACTACTTTTTACAGCCTCAATGTGACCAAAATTGCCATTTTACAGACTTTTTCTCCTACTCAGAAGCTTCTATTTCAACCAATTTCAGGCATTAAAATGACGCTAAACACACTTATTTTAGTTCCAAGAGTTCTAATTCACATTCAATATTCATTTACAGTCAAAAAATTAAACGTTAAAAAATTATAATTTCTGACCATTTGGAGAAAGTTCGACATCGTTTTTCATCAGAAAATTGATTTTTTGGACTGTAGAAAAATGTATTCAAAATGTCATTTGGATTGTGCCTCATGTTGAATAACTACTTTTTATATCCTCAATGTGACCAAAATTGCCATTTTTACAGACTTTTTCTCCGACTCAGAAGCTTCTATTTCGACCAATTTCAGGCATTAAAATGACCCTAAACACACTTATTTTAGTTCCAAGAGTTCTAATTCACATTCAATATTCATTTACAGTCAAAAAATTAAACGTTAAAAAATTATAATTTCTGACCATTTGGAGAAAGTTCGACAGGTCACGGGTCATCGTTTTTCATCAGAAAATTGATTTTTTTGACTGTGCAAAAATTGATTCAAAATGTCATTTGGATTGTGCCTCATGTTGAATAACTACTTTTTACAGCCTCAATGTGACCAAAATTGCCATTTTTACAGACTTTTTCTCCTACTCAGAAGCTTCTATTTTGACCAATTTCAGGCATTAAAATGACTCTAAACACACTTATTTTAGTTCCAAGAGTTCTAATTCACATTCAATATTCATTTACAGTCAAAAAATTAAACATTAAAAAATTATAATTTCTGACTATTTGGA
Source organism: Triturus cristatus (assembly GCF_964204655.1). Classification (NCBI taxonomy): domain Eukaryota; kingdom Metazoa; phylum Chordata; class Amphibia; order Caudata; family Salamandridae; genus Triturus; species Triturus cristatus. Next base: position 468,089,970 of record NC_140592.1, read on the forward strand.
GACTGTTCGACAGGCCACGGGTCATCGTTTTTCATCAGAAAATTGATGTTTTGGACTGTAGAAAAATGTATTCAAAATGTCATTGAGATTGTGCCTCATGTTGAATAACTACTTTTTAAAGCCTCAATGTGACCAAAATTGACATTTTTAAAGACTTTTTCACCTACTCAGAAGCTTCTATTTCGACCAATTTCAGGCATTAAAATGACTCTAAACACACTTATTTTAGTTCCAAGAGTTCTAATTCACATTCAATATTCATTTACAGTCAAAAAATTAAAGATTAAAAAATTATAATTTCTGACCATTTGGAGACAGTTCGACAGGTCACGGATCATCGTTTTTCATCAGAAAATTGATTTTTTGGACTGTAGAAAAATGTATTCAAAATGTCATTTGGATTGTGCCTCATGTTGAATAACTACTTTTTATATCCTCAATGTGACCAAAATTGCCATTTTTACAGACTTTTTCTCCTCAGAAGCTTCTATTTCGACCAATTTCAGGCGTTAAAATGACTCTAAACACACCTATTTTAGTTCCAAGAGTTCTAATTCACATTCAATATTCATTTACAGTCAAAAAATAAACGTTAAAAAATTATAATTTCTGACCATTTGGAGAAAGTTCGACAGGTCACGGGTCATCGTTTTTCATCAGAAAATAGATTTTTTTGACTGTGTAAAAATTGATTCAAAATGTCATTTGGATTGTGCCTCATGTTGAATAACTACTTTTTACAGCCTCAATATGACCAAAATTGCCATTTTTACAGACTTTTTCTCCTACTCGGAAGCTTCTATTTCGACAAATTTCAGGCATTAAAATGACTCTAAACACACTTTTTTTAGTTCCAAGAGTTCTGATTCACATTCAATATTCATTTACAGTCAAAAAATTAAACGTTAAAAAATTATAATTTCTGACCATTTGGAGAAAGTTCGACAGGTCAAGGGTCATCGTTTTTCATCAGAAAATTGATTTTTTTGACTGTGTAAAAATTGATTCAAAATGTCATTGGGATTGTGCCTCATGTTGAATAACTACTTTTTAAAGCGTCAATGTGACCAAAATTGCCATTTTAGAGACTTTTTCTCCTACTCAGAAGCTTCTATTTCGACCAATTTCAGGCATTAAAATGATTCTAAACACACTTATTTTAGTTCCAAGAGTTCTAATTCACATTCAATATTCATTTACAGTCAAAAAATTAAAGATTAAAAAATTATAATTTCTGACCATTTGGAGACAGTTCGACAGGTCACGGGTCATCGTTTTTCATCAGAAAATTCATTTTTTGGACTGTAGAAAAATGTATTCAAAATGTCATTTGGATTGTGCCTCATGTTGAATAACTACTTTTTATATCCTCAATGTGACCAAAATTGCAATTTTTACAGACTTTTTCTCCTACTCAGAAGCTTCTATTTCGACCAATTTCAGGCATTAAAATGACCATAAACACACTTATTTTAGTTCCAAGAGTTCTAATCACATTCAATATTCATTTACAGTCAAAAAATTAAACATTGAAAAATTATAATTTCTGACCATTTGGAGAAAGTTCGACAGGTCACGGGTCATCGTTTTTCATCATAAAATTGTTTTTTTTGACTGTAGATAAATTGATTCAAAATGTCATTTGGATTGTGCCTCATGTTGAATAACTACTTTTTATAGCCTCAATGTGACCAAAATTGCCATTTTTACAGACTTTTTCTCCTACTCAGAAGCTTCTATTTCGACCAATTTCAGGCATTAAAATGACTCTAAACACACTTATTTTAGATCCAAGAGTTCTAATTCACATTCAATATTCATTTACAGTCAAAAAATTAAACATTAAAAAATTATCATTTCTGACCATTTGGAGAAAGTTCGACAGGTCACGGGTCATCGTTTTTCATCAGAAAATTGATTTTTTTGACTGTAGAAAAATTGATTCAAAATGTCATTTGGATTGTGCCTCATGTTGAATAACTACTTTTTACAGCCTCAATGTGACCAAAATTGCCATTTTTACAGACTTTTTCTCCTACTCAGAAGCTTCTATTTCGACCAATTTCAGGCATTAAAATGACTCTAAACACACTTATTTTAGTTCCAAGAGTTCTAATTCACATTCAATATTCATTTACAGTCAAAAAACTATACATTAAAAAATTATAATTTCTGACCATTTGGAGACAGTTCGATAGGTCACGGGTCATCGTTTTTCATTAGAAAATTGATTTTTTTGACTGTGTAAAAATTGATTCAAAATGTCATTTGGATTGTGCCTCATGTTGAATAACTACTTTTTACAGCCTCAATGTGACCAAAATTGCCATTTTTACAGACTTTTTCTCCTACTCAGAAGCTTCTATTTCGACCAATTTCAGGCATTAAAATGACTCTAAACACACTTATTTTAGTTCCAAGAGTTCTAATTCACATTCAATATTCATTTACAGTCAAAAAATTAAACATTAAGGTGCCGATCACGATCCGGCAAAAAATGTCCCCGTGCGACTCGTATCGGGTCTTTTTCCCGTACGAATCGTACAAGTGCCGTACGAACTGGCAATCACGATTCGCATGGTAAAAAGTCCATACGAACCGCACTGGGAATCATTTCCCACACGTCCTCGGGTCGGAAAATGTGTCCGACACGTCCTCGGACGATTTACCTTACAAACGTGAAAAGCCAAGTCCGACCGAGGAATCACGATCCATCCCGTGCGTCCGAGCGTACAACCGTATGGAAAAAAACACCGTCCGCACCGAACTCCTATGGCAACCATGGAGACATGTGCCCGCATACGCGCCCAACACTCCCCCCAGCCCCCGTACATCCGACACGTACCCCCCGTGTATGTATACCCCCACCCGACTAGGTACACCCCAGTACGTTCCAGTCGTACCCCCACCCCAGTACGTGTCATATCCCTCGTCTACCGACACCCCAGTACGTTCGAGTCGTACCCCCACCCCAGTACGTGTCATATCCCTCGTCTACTGACACCCCAGTACGTTCGAGTCGTACCCCCACCCCAGTACGTGTCGTACCACCGTCAATGTACACCCCCCACCCCAGTACGTGTCATAGCCCCGTCTACCTACACCCCAGTACGTTCCAGTCGTACCCCCACCCCAGTACGTGTCGTACCACCGTGTACCTACACCCCAGTACGTTCGAGCACCACCCCCACCCCAGTACGTGTCGTACCACCGTCTACCCATACCCCAGTACGTTCGAGTCGTACCCCCACCCCAGTACGTGTCGTACCACCGTCAATGTACACCCCCCACCCCAGTACGTGTCGTACCCCCCGTCTACCGATACCCCAGTACGTTCGAGTCGTACCCCCACCCCAGTACGTGTCGTACCACCGTCAATGTACACCCCCCCACCCCAGTACGTGTCGTACCACCGTCAATGTACACCCCCCACCCCAGTACGTGTCGTACCCCCCGTCTACCTATACCCCAGTACGTTCGAGTCGTACCCCCACCCCAGTACGTGTCGTACCACCGTCAATGTACACCCCCCCACCCCAGTACATGTCGTACCACCGTCAATGTACACCCCCCACCCCAGTACGTGTCATAGCCCCGTCTACCTACACCCCAGTACGTTCCAGTCGTACCCCCACCCCAGTACGTGTCGTACCACCGTGTACCTACACCCCAGTACGTTCGAGCACCACCCCCACCCCAGTACGTGTCGTACCACCGTCTACCTACACCCCAGTACGTTCGAGTCGTACCCCCACCCCAGTACGGGTCGTACCACCGTCAATGTACACCCCCCCACCCCAGTACGTGTCGTACCACCGTCAATGTACACCCCCCACCCCAGTACGTGTCATAGCCCCGTCTACCTACACCCCAGTACGTTCCAGTCGTACCCCCACCCCAGTACGTGTCGTACCACCGTGTACCTACACCCCAGTACGTTCGAGCACCACCCCCACCCCAGTACGTGTCGTACCACCGTCTACCTACACCCCAGTACGTTCGAGTCGTACCCCCACCCCAGTACGTGTCGTACCACCGTCAATGTACACCCCCCCACCCCAGTACGTGTCGTACCCCCCGTCTACCCATACCCCAGTACGTTCGAGTCGTACCCCCACCCCAGTACGTGTCGTACCACCGTCAATGTACACCCCCCACCCCAGTACGTGTCGTACCCCCGTCTACCGATACCCCAGTACGTTCGAGTCGTACCCCCACCCCAGTACGTGTCGTACCACCGTCAATGTACACCCCCCCACCCCAGTACGTGTCGTACCACCGTCAATGTACACCCCCCACCCCAGTACGTGTCGTACCCCCCGTCTACCTATACCCCAGTACGTTCGAGTCGTACCCCCACCCCAGTACGTGTCGTACCACCGTCAATGTACACCCCCCCACCCCAGTACGTGTCGTACCACCGTCAATGTACACCCCCCACCCCAGTACGTGTCGTACCACCGTCAATGTACACCCCCCCACCCCAGTACGTGTCGTACCACCGTCTATGTACACCCCAGTAGGTTCCGGTCCTACCCCCAACACAACCTCCTAAGTACGGAGCGCACCCCAGGCCCCAACATCACCACCGCATGTACGACTCGTACCAAGTCACATACAAGGACAGCACCGTACAACCAAATGGCCCATGTACACACCGTACACATGCTCAAAACGCACGTACACAACCAGGACAAAACAAAACTACACAAGAATACACCATTCGAAAGGCACAAAGCCAAGAAACATGGCCAACAACCACTAAAATAACACAATCACTGACCTGCAACTGCCAAAAACAAACAGAGGCCCAATACACCACCACTCCTTATAACACACCCACCCAAACTTCAAACACTGCCACACCCACCCATGGACCAATAAAAAGGGCCCACACACACAAACCATGAGCCTTTGCAACAGACTCACTGCTGCCAGACACCACAGAACCACACTACAAGCTACACCACACCTTACACTTGCACACCTTTACACAACCACCCTCACAAACACCCTCTCATCACATTCACACACACACACACAACCATCCACACCCCCCCCCAACATCCACACACCACCCGCACCCACACCATCCCCACCCACACCCCTCACCATGCCCACTACCAAGAATCCAAAGTTCAGTCACCGAGAGTTGGAGGTCCTTGTGGATCAAATCCTCAGAGTCGAGCCACAGATCTTTGGAACATTGGTCAGAAACACCAGCCAGGCTGCCAAAACAGCCATGTGGCAGACCATCGTCGATGCTGTGAATGCCGTTGCGGACACCAGGAGGACCAAGCAGGATTGCCAGAACAGGTGGTACGATCTGCGGAGGAGGGTCAGAGCCAAGAGGCAGGAGGAACTCGACCATGCCAACGCCACCGGAGGAGGGCCCTCCCGCAGACCCGTACAGTACCATCCCTGGGAGGAGAGGGTGATGGCCATACTGCCGGTGGAGGCAGTTGAAGGATTAGAAGGACTCCGAGACCCGGGTGAGTACACAAACAACGCACCTCACATGGGGGGAACTGCAACCACAACCAAAACTACTAACAGGCACGCAACTACCACAAGCCATCGCATGACTCAACCACACTCCATGAGCAGGCACATGCCACTGCTGACACCATGCCCCATGCACCCAGCTGGACAATGTCAAGTCACAGGCCACAGAAGACAACAACACATGACACGGTAACCCGGACGGCGGGAGGCTGGGCACCAAAAATCACATACTGCGACTCCAAAGCAGACAACAATGCCCTCTGCCCATATGGCCTAGGTCACATCCAGACAAACAGTGTGTCCCAACACAGGAATGACTTGCCAGCAAATGGCGGACGCCTTGCATCAACACATGGGGGTGAAGGCACTGGTAGGCACATGACGGCAGGTAATGAACAGCCAACATTGTGAAAGAGTGGCAGCACACACCACCACAGCAGCAGCGCACAGACACACATCACACCAAATGGGTGCCTGGAGATCAGAAACAAACTCACATCAACAAGCCAAGGGCCACTCAAAGATCTGCTAACAGTCTGTGCCCAGGAAGCTGGGCCGAGGTGACAGAGGGGGACACACAGAGGGAGGGAGAGGGGGACAGAGAAGGAGGGAGAGGGGGACAGAGAGGGAGGGAGAGGGGGACAGAGAGGGAGGGAGACGGACAGAGGGAGGAGGCTGACACACAGAGGGAGGGAGAGGGGGACAGAGAAGGAGGGAGAGGGGGACAGAGAGGGAGGGAGACGGACAGAGGGAGGAGGCTGACACACAGAGGGAGGGAGAGGGGGACAGAGAAGGAGGGAGACACAGGGAGAGCAAATTAGTCCTTTGGTGTGTGGGAATGTCTGCTCGTAAGCAGGTGGACCGCGTGCATGTAGACATGGGTGGCCAGTGCAAGAACCCCCCCTCTTCATCTGGGCCAAACGCAGGGCCATGTCACAACCTGTACACGAGCACAAGGATAGCTACCTGCATCGTATAAGTGTGTGGATCCACTCCATGTGCACATGTACAGTGGTACAAGGAAGGCGCAAATGCATGGCTCGCCACACCTGCCCACTCCCCTGCTGACTGCAGTCACACTTGACGCAGCAAGTAAGACTGTGCCACACATAGTTAAAGGGGCCAAAGTGGTGCCCAAGGGACACACCCATGCACAAGTGCACTGTGAGTGGAATGCAAGACAGATCCTAATTCCAAGAGGAAATGTGCCAACTCTGAAACGGATGAAACATGGATGTTGCATGGACCAAATTTAACATTGTCTCTCTCACACACAGGTCGACGTCGTGCTGCACCCCCCAACACTGGGGGGGAACACTCACAGGACCCGGATCTGCAGGAGACCGATCCCACCGGCAGCGACCACTCTCACCACTCTGCGGACGACCTCGACCGACCTGGCCCCTCTGGTGTCCAACCACCTGCAGCACCTGCGTCAGGTACAACCGTGCCAACCACCACCCCCACTCCTGCCACATCCCAGGAGACACCCAGGATCCCTGCCCCAACACCACAATGCAGCCAGGCTCGCCAGGAGGGACACGGTGTCCCGGGCACCCAGGAGGAGGCAGGCGACAACGCAAATGCCACCCCTCAGGGGTCCCGGAGACCCCATGTGCCCACAAGTGCAGGCCAGGTGCAAGTGGGCAGGGGTGGTGGGAGTGGAGGACGGCGGAGGCGCGAGCCTGACCAGTTGGCTGGGGATCCGGTATTTTCCCATGTCCGTAACATCCTGGACTCATACCGGCAGGACACCACGGGCATGGCCCAGGTTGTGTCCGTCCTCGAGGGGATCAAGGTCCAGCAGGCCCAGCAACATGCGGAGCTAATAGCCTGTCTACAGCTACACCAACGGAGGATGGAGGACAGACAGGCTGAGCAAGTGACGGCGTCCCAGGGGATTCACGCTGAACTCCGTCGGATGGCCGACACCATGGCCGACCCTCCCTGTGCCAGAAGGCGGAGAACATCACCACCCACAGGGAGGGATCATGAGGAGGAGGAGGAAACATCCGACGGAGCATCCCATACGTCGTCACGGCCTGCTGCTGAGGTTCCCCGCAGGAAGCCGGGTCGTCCACGGAAAGGACCGTGAGGGTGGCTGCTACATCACCATCTCCCAGGACACCTGGCCTGGCACCTGGCCCACTGGAGCAACAGCATCACAGCATCAAGAGACATTCTCTGCCACATGGCCCTGCTGGTCACTGGCTGACCAATGTTGACAAAGACTGTGGCATGGACTCTGACGATTTCCAATGGCAAGGACACCAACTCCCCTACTGAACTTTGGATTCCCTAATCCCGGAAAGCCCCCCACTTTGTCCCCCCCCCCCCCCTAATAAATCACACTATTAAGAGTAGATGCCTGCTGGTAGCATTATTACCTAACATGTGTCTTGTACAGTCTAAACATGCCTGAGTCATCTGTTCACTTCAACCATCCACACCCTGGGGCCTGAGTCTGGCACAGGACACATGGGTCACAGTTTATTAGGCAAGACAGACATGGAGCACCATACACACCCGTGATGGGCACAACCAGCTGAGGGGGTGGCCGAACAACCGTGCTGACAGACACATTGAGTACAGCAACAGTCATGCGCAGAGGTCAGGGAACCTGGCCCGTGTCCTGGGGGGCACCCAGGTACGTGTAGACAGGTGGCAGAACCATGTCCTGCAAGCTTGAGTCCGGTGGATGCAGAGAATGGGGGCCTGGACAACGTTGGATGCATGGGGATGGCACATGTCACACTACCCACACAGTCATGGACATCATGCCCAATACACAGTCTCAGCACACACACACAGCTTGCATCTTGCCACTCGACGCATTGACACATAGCCACAATCAGGGGATACCATGCCAGACATGCTGGATGCACCGTGCCAACACACCAGCATTGACTGAGAAGAGGCACCTTGGAGGCATAGGGACACCTTTATTAGTCATGTATTCGGGATTGCAGAGGCAACTTGAAGTACACAGGAACACTTCATGTGGAGTAACATGTGGGTCCAACACTGGCACCCCCCTTCTGCAGCACAAATGCGTGATAGCCATGGTACTGGCACACAAGCGTCGGCCAACAGCTAAATACCCACAGCTGCACACGGAGAGCCTAACATACACCACAGATCCGCTGATGTGGAAGTCCCACGCCATGTCAAGCAATTGTTAACCGTATGTGTCCGAGGGCAGTGTCACACACATTGATGGCATCATCACAATCCACTATCCCATCACTGATGACTGACAACCAGGCAGCACATCTATTCTGGTGTACCCAGCTGCATGTCGTGTCCCATGGGGATGCCCCATGTCTGCAGAGGAACCAAACCCCGACCGGGGCAGTGTGCACACATCGTGAACAACTGCCACACCCAATACACCCCTGATGCATCCCTTACCCCATGGAGACTTCCAAACGTGTCCGTGCCTGTAACGCTGAGTCAGCCCACGATGCCATGTCCATGAGGAATAGCAGTGCCACAACAATGCAACCAGCAGATGGCATGCGCAGGTACCTGGGGAAGAGAGACACACAAGAAGTCAGCCACAAAAAGCACAGCCACTTGCATGTGCATGTACTCGACACATGTTAGGATGACAACATGCTAGGTCACAATTATGAGTGGGGAAATACTGCCATCACTGCCACCATCACTCCAGTGACACACCCACACACACCTCTGACTCACGTGCCATACATGCAGGTGGAGACACACATCACAACGCATGCCACACGGGGACCAAGGCGTGCACACTCAAGACACTGGTACTCACCACTAAGCAAAGAAGTTGCGTATGAGCCGAGTCCGGATGTCCTCTTGCGGCTCCACATCCTCCACATCACTAGCCCCATTGCCAAGGCCTTCGTCCTCCACGGGTGGATGGTCCTCGTCATGTTGATTCAGGATGAGTGGCACAGCTCTTTCAACTGCCATGTTGTGCAGCATGCAGCAGACCATGAAGATCTTGCAAACCTTCGCCGGGGCATATGGGAGTGCGCCGCCGGTCTTGTGGAGGCACCGGAATCGGCTCTTCAGCATGCCAAACGTCCTCTCTATCACACGCCTTGTCCGGCCATGGGCGGTGTTGTAGCGGAGCTGGGCCGGCGTGATGGGGTTGCGGAGAGGTGTCAGCAGCCAAGGCATGTTGGGATAGCCAGCGTCCCCTACATGGAAAGCACATGGATATCGTTAGAACTGGCGAAGCGGTCGTGCTGGTAGGCTATACAGAATACAGGACAGACAGACTGTACCCACCAACAACACATGCCCGTTCGTTGCGCAGCTGCATCATCATATCAGGCATCCCGCTACGCCTCATGATGTAGGCATCGTGTGCTGATCCTGGAAAACGAGCACAGACATGTGAAATCACCATGTTGGACAGACACACCACAAGGGCATTGATGGAGTGGTAGTGCTTCCGATTCCGCTACGCCACCTCCCGTGCGTGTGGTGGTACCAAACCTACATGTGTCCCATCTATGGACCCAATGACATGGGGCATCCCTCCCAGGGCATAGAATCCACGCTTGACCTCTGTCATCTGTTCAGGGGTTGGGAACTTTATGAAGTCATCCAGGTGAATCAACATGGCCTCCAAGAAATCATGCAGCACACCGCTGAACATGCTCTGGGACATGCCACCAACATGAGCTATGGTATTTTGGAAGGTACCCGTGGCTAGAAAATGTAGGGCAGCCATTACCTTCAGCTGGGGTGTCAGTGCCGTAGGATACCTGTGCTGCGGTTGCAGGTGTGGTGCCAGTCTCGCTGTCAGCTCCAGAATCAACGGTTGGGTGAAGCGGTAGAGCCGGATCCTGTCATTCTCCTGCATGGCAGCCAAGTCTGGAATTATTCGGGCAACAGGCGGCGCTCTGCAGTAATTTGGAAGTGACAAGGAAGAGTGAGTGCACTACGACAACAACTCATGTCTACTGAGCACATGTAAATCTGGCAATACACACATGCTACATAGGGAGTCACATATGTGCTACATGCCCAGGACACGTATGGATGCAAGGTGACACTCCTTCCAAGACCCAGCTACACACGGAGATTGAGAACCTCCCCATGCCACGCCATGGGAATAGCTGTGTCCCAGTGCAAGTGAACAGCCCGACGCAAGACAGAAGTGACATACACCCACACATCAGCAGAAGTAGGATGCCGATTGTAGAGACTGGTAGCGGAACACCGGAGCCACAGGTCACATGACATTACACTAGGCCTGCCCACACACCTTGCCATGAAGGTGCACATGTCATGACTCACCACACATTCCTTGTGAGGATGCTGACATGGCCTTGTCACGCTACTCCGTGTCCCATGCATACATGTGCACCTCACATCCGATACCACATGTGGCATGGTGTGCGGAACAGTGTGCAATGACAATCTACACACAGACACATGTTGGTTGCTGCAACGGCTGCAGCTTTTGAGGGTGCTACAACATCAACCTGATGTAAATCCCGGACACATAAATGACATAGTCACATTGTGCACTGTGGGTAGTGACAAGTCAGGTGTCATGACCCCTGTACCGGGCATCATGGGACACTTCCGTGTGTTGGTGTCCGTGCCATGCCAGTGACGCTCACCCCAAGTGCGCAGTACGACATGCACACATGTCAAAGGAGTCAAGGGCATGCCTGGCACACATTGCACCCTCACACAGTACACCTGTACACATCTCATCATACATCTGGTGCCTCCTCCACTCAGGAGGCATGTTCCACATCACAGCCTGTCACACCTGTGCCCCACACATGTAGTAATGCACAGACGATGCCTTGATGTCCATTCCTGGACAAGTATGTCCATCCATGGACAAGTATGTCCACCCTATTCCTACCTGTGTGTCGACTATCACCACAGTGATGTGTACAAACCGGCGTACTGCTGCTAAGAGGGCCTGTGTATGTTCCCCAATCACTGTGGGAGTGCTGCCGTATGTGTACCCATCGTGATGGCGAGCGTACAGGCATTTGTACGGTCCGTACCACAACGAGTACGCATACGCGTGCAGAACCATAGTGAGAGGGACGTACACTCGCATGTACGCTCACTATCACTATGGGTCTGCACGCGTATGCGTACACGTAGTGGTACGGACCGTACACTCGCATGTACGCTCACTATCACTACGGGTACACAGACCCATAGTGATAGTGAGCGTACAGGCATTTGTACGGTCCGTACCACAACGAGTACGCATACGCGTGCAGAACCATAGTGAGAGGGCCGTACACTCGCATGTACGCTCACTATCACTATGGGTCTGCACGCGTATGCGTACACGTAGTGGTACGGACCGTACACTCGCATGTACGCTCACTATCACTATGGGTCTGCACGCGTATGCGTACACGTAGTGGTACGGACCGTACACTCGCATGTACGCTCACTATCACTATGGGTCTGCACGCGTATGCGTACACGTAGTGGTACGGACCGTACACTCGCATGTACGCTCACTATCACTATGGGTCTGCACGCGTATGCGTACACGTAGTGGTACGGACCGTACACTCGCATGTACGCTCACTATCACTACGGGTACACAGACCCATAGTGATAGTGAGCGTACAGGCATTTGTACGGTCCGTACCACTACGTGTACGCATACGCGTGCAGACCCATAGTGATAGTGAGCGTACATGCGAGTGTACGGTCCGTACCACTACGTGTACGCATACGCGTGCAGACCCATAGTGATAGTGAGCGTACATGCGAGTGTACGGTCCGTACCACTACGTGTACGCATACGCGTGCAGACCCATAGTGATTTTGAACGTAGGCATGCATGTACGGGCCGTTGCCATGCATTTGGGGTGCCCTAGGGCCCGGAAACGCACCGTACCTGTGTGTGATTCTCCTAATTACATAGGGGACAAGTATTAAGGCCTACATGCATGCTGGTTGTCATGGCGACCAGGTTCAAATTTCGATTTTGTTCTGGAAGGTGCACAGCAGAAGTCAGTTGGAATTCTTCTACTTTGTTGCAATGTGTTTGTGGGGCTGACATCATGCAGGAGGATGTAACCGATAGAGAACCCACAGACTGCTAGGTTTGAAGGGATTGGTGGAAACATAGGATGCAAATGTGAGTGACCAATCACTCTGTACTCCTGTGCATGAGACTGGGCAGAAGGCCACATATAAGGCAGCCAGGTCCCATGAGGGATTACTTGCCTGCACATCTTTGCATTTGTCGACCAAGCTGCTGCTACTGATTCCCTGGAACCATGTCAAGGGCTGTGGAGAGGACACAGCCATTCACCCTGGAGGAGAACATGGCTCTGCTGGATGTGATCCTCCCACAGTACCCCATGCTGTATGGGCGACCAGGGTATCAGGTGAGTGCATAGGCCACTGCCACAGACTGTCCCTATGTTGTGACTGTGTCTTCAGGCATTGTGTCCCGGTGTGACACACATGCCATGTACTGTCGGGGGGGTACCAGGGGGGGGTGCCTGATGTCTCCCAGCAGTGCCCTGAGACAGGAGGGGTGTGTGCAGAGTCCTCCCAGCAGTGCCCTGAGACAGGAGGTGTGTGTGCAGAGTCCTCCCAGCAGTGCCCTGAGACAGGAGGTATGTGTGCAGAGTCCTCCCAGCAGTGCCCTGAGACAGGAGGGGTGGGTGTGGAGTCCTCCCAGCAGTGCCCTGAGACAGGAGGGGTGTGTGCAGATTCCTCCCAGCAGTGCCCTGAGACAGGAGGGGTGTGTGCAGAGTCCTCCCAGCAGTGCCCTGAGACAGGAGGGGTGTGTGCAGAGTCCTCCCAGCAGTGCCCTGAGACAGGAGGTGTGTGTGCAGAGTCCTCCCAGCAGTGCCCTGAGACAGGAGGTGTGGGTGTGATGCACAGTGTGAGCCTTGATCATTGATTGTGACATTGCCATCATTCCACCTGAGTACCCACTATGGCACGTACTGCCTTTTCCCTCACCAGAGGATGATGTCCCTATGACAGAGGTGCAATGCGTTGGCTGCATTACATGCCATGTAGTAACCAGCTATTATGTTCACATATGTCCCTCTGTGACATGTGGCTGGTGTATTGATGTGGTGTCACTTGTTCTTCCTCACAGGTAGGCGCCACTGCCAAGGAGCAGATCAGGCTGACCGCCGTCAGTGCCGTGAGGCGTGTGGATGGTCGGAGGCGGAGCCTGTCCCAGGTGAGGAAACGCTGGCAGGATATCCGGTGCTGGACGCGGAGGATTGCACGGCTCCTGCTGGGGGACTCACCTGAGAGCCACAAGAACCGCGGCCGCCGCCGTCTGACCCACCTCCACAGGCGTGTGCTGCCGGTGGTCTTTCCAGACCTGGAGAGGCGCTTACAGGCGATGCAGCAGGCGGAAGGGGGTAGGTACATGTGCGTTTGTTGTGTGTCACCGGCATTTGTAAGGGCACAGTGGCATTAATTCACTGGCAGGGTTTAAAGGTGCTGTGCCCATCCAGTTTGCCCCAGTGTAGCGCTGCGCCCCTGCCACCCTTCCCCTCCTTGCAATGTGTTCCCTGGTCTGTGTGTAGTCACTCCTTCACAAGGTAATGTAGGCTGGCGCTTTGTCCACGAGAACAATGACTGTAGCATCATGGGTGGTGGTGGTGGGTAACAGGTTGTGGGACCTTGCCTGTGAACTGTCAAGTTCACTGCATGTGGGTTCCATGTCAGTTGGCACTGATGCTGGCTCCAGACATGGGAGTTGGTCTCTCATGTGTCATGCCTTACAGCGCGCATGTCCTATGTAGTGGCCTGTGACATGATGTGCATGAGTGTGCGCTACGCATAGTGCAGGGATGGTGACGTGTGTAGCAGTCATTCCCATTCAGTAGCATGTAGTTGCGTGCCCAATACTGTCCCCTGGGGCACCTTATCCTCAGTGTTGTTTGTGTCATCATCAACGTGGACACTCTCACTGTCTACAGCGTAGGTTGTGCTCTGTGCCATTGTCCCCTGTCACCATGTATATAGACGTGCTATTATGTACAGGTGTCCACTGTGCAGCCTGACCTGATTGTCCTTCTTCATACTCACAGTTGCCAGTGCCTGTGTGTCTTGTTATACTCATCTGAGGATGGGCACTGGTACCTCATTATTTGTACAGGCGCACCTTTGCTGTTTTGCGTCCAATCTTGCCTTTTGCCTGCCACTGTGTTTATCACCCAGACTATGAGATGTTGGTGCCACCTGTGTCTCAGCAATTAGCATCGTGTGGGGGTTGCTTGGGGCGGGCAATGCCTATGTGTCAAATCCTGATTCCTAATTGCTGGGTCTGGACAGTGTGTGATGTTACTGGACACACACGCAAGGTGCAGTGACCGAGTTATGTTGGGCATGTTTGCAGCATTACCTATGCAGCATGTGTCTCAAGTTCATGGATATTGTCCCTGGTCATAGGTATTTTCACATACGCTGTGTGGTGCAGAGGCAGTGCAGGATTGTCCCCAGGGCCTGGGTGCTATGTCAGACTCCGTTTCCTGTCATCAGCTATTGTCTCATGCTCTCCATGGTATTTCAGTGGCATGGTGGCTCAACCAACTGTGTTTCATGCCCTACATCGGTACCTTGTTTTGCAGATGTTAGGGATCTGCCTCTTCAGGCTATGCAATGTTGACTATGTAGATTGGACTCATGTGACAGATGTGTACAGGTGTCTGATTAATTTCTGTCTCTCCACCCTGCCCACAGCATCGTCGGGGGACACAGAGGGAGACATGGACACGGACCAGGCGGAGGGACCGAGCACCAGTGGCAGCCGTGACATCGGGGCTGGCACATCGAGTGGGACAGGGGCGGAGGATAGTGTGGCCGAGGACCTGTCGACTGGCACATCAGACTACGAAGCTGACAGGTCCGAGGAGGATGTCTCAGAGTTGGCGGAGGCTGCACCAGCAGCTGACAGTGGAACAACACCTGCCACCGCCCCCTCAGTTCCCACCAACCGCCTCCCACTTGCTCGTGTCCCTTCCCAGCGTGCCCGGTCACCGCATGTCTCCTTCCTGCCAGGCACCGCACCCCCTGCCCCTGTCTCCACTGCTGCCGCCAATGCTGAGTCTATGGACATCCAGCGGCAAATGCAGGTTGGTCAGGCTGCGATCCTGAATGTCCTCCATTCCCACGGGAAAACCCTCAGCAACATCGAGGCATTCTTGGAGGGCATTCATTCTTTGCAGGCTGACCAACGCAACTTGCTGAGGTCCCTAGACTCCACACTGACTGCAGCAGTGGGTCTCCTGCAGCGCGACCTCCCCCCACCTACCCCTGCCCCATCCACACTTCCCACTTCCATGCCTGTCCCACGT
This sequence comes from Triturus cristatus, assembly GCF_964204655.1. Classification (NCBI taxonomy): domain Eukaryota; kingdom Metazoa; phylum Chordata; class Amphibia; order Caudata; family Salamandridae; genus Triturus; species Triturus cristatus. The sequence goes on from NC_140592.1 coordinate 468,105,791, forward strand.
ACACCCAGACGTCGGCATGCACCCACCACAACAGACACAGGCACCACACCAGCAGGAAAGGTCCACCGCACTCCTCCTGACACGCACACACAGGGTGAGATAGGCACACCCACTGGGTCGGGGGGCAAACGTGTGACACGCAGCCAGAGTGGGAGTCCGCATTCCACACAATCCACTCCCTCCAAATCCCCTCCCCTCAGCTCTCCTGGCCACATCTCCCCCAAGGACTCCTTCATGGCCGCTCTGTCCCTGAGCCCCACAGTTACGCCACCACGCAAGCGGTCAAGGAAGTCCTCGGTCAGGGTGGTTGAGTCTCCCCCCCTGTCTCCACCCTCCCCCGGTGGCGCTGCAACCCATCCCTCTGACCCCCCCCCCTCCTTGGGGCCTGAGGTCACTTCGGGTGCAGGGGAGTCCCTGGAGGACCTTGCTAAGGTGTGTAGTGCCATCCTGGCCTCCGCCTTTGGCCATGACACACCCCCTGTGGTTGAGTCCTCCATCCCTGCACCCACAACGCCGCCCCTTTGCCCTGATGTCCCTGCGGTGCCTGTTGCTTCCCCCCCCCTGATGCCCTCACCAGTATGGAAGACGATGGCATTTGACTGTGCAGGCAAGGTAGGGGACACACATCCCACTGTGTCCCCCATGCAGCTGGGAATCATTGACTGCCCTATGGCCTTTGTTGACTTTGAACTGCCTTTGATCCACGGACATTGTGCTCATGCTGAATAAAGCTTATTTTTTTTTTCATCATCACACTCCTGCTATGGTGGTATTGGTGTTGGTGGGGCTGCTACATTGTTTTGGGTGGTGTTTAAGGCTTTGGGTGTGTGGGATTTGTAGTAGTGTTCTGCTCTTTGGGGCCACCCTAGGATCTGTGTGCCATCACGTGTTGGCTAACTTCCTTAGGTCATGTCAGCAGTTACTGCATGGTTCAATTGTCCCAGGGTGTATTCCTTCCTCTGTGTACCCAGATTTCTTCCCTGCAGGGTGTTCCCAATGTTTAGCGCAGAGCTGTGTGTACATGAGCTGTGTGTGTGACGGAGCCCTTCTACTTTGGCCATGCATGCATGGGCATGTCTCCACCTGCAACAATCGTGGCATCCTTGGTGATCACTGTACTTGTGTGTGGAGTCAGTTGACATGAGTTCATGGGGACATGTTCCCTTGTAGGCAGTATGGATGTGGGTAATTGTGGCATCACACACATGTGTTACACCCCTCCTGGGTGTGGACACTGCTGGGAGGACTCTGCACCCACCCCTCCTGTCTCTGGGCACTGCTGGGAGGTCTCTGCACCCACCCCTCCTGGGTCTGGACACTGCTGGGAGGTCTCTGCACCCACCCCTCCTGGGTCTGGACACTGCTGGGAGGACTCTGCACACACCCCTCCTGTCTCTGGGCACTGCTGGGAGGACTCACCACCCACCCCTCCTGTCTCAGGGCACTGCTGCGAGGTCTCTGCACCCACCCCTCCTGTCTCAGGGCACTGCTGGGAGGACTCACCACCCACCCCTCCTGGGTCTGGACACTTCTGGGAGGACTCTGCACACACCCCTCCTGGGTCTGGACACTGCTGGGAGGACTCTGCACACACCCCTCCTGTCTCTGGGCACTGCTGGGAGGACTCACCACCCACCCCTCCTGTCTCAGGGCACTGCTGGGAGGTCTCTGCACCCACCCCTCCTGGGTCTGGACACTGCTGGGAGGACTCTGCACACACCCCTCCTGGGTCTGGACACTGCTGGGAGGACTCTGCACACACCCCTCCTGTCTCTGGGCACTGCTGGGAGGACTCACCACCCACCCCTCCTGTCTCAGGGCACTGCTGGGAGGTCTCTGCACCCACCCCTCCTGTCTCAGGGCACTGCTGGGAGGACTCACCACCCACCCCTCCTGGGTCTGGACACTGCTGGGAGGGCTCTGCACACACCCCTCCTGGGTCTGGACACTGCTGGGAGGACTCTGCACACACCCCTCCTGTCTCTGGGCACTGCTGGGAGGACTCACCACCCACCCCTCCTGTCTCAGGGCACTGCTGGGAGGTCTCTGCACCCACCCCTCCTGGGTCTGGACACTGCTGGGAGGACTCTGCACACACCCCTCCTGGGTCTGGACACTGCTGGGAGGACTCTGCACACACCCCTCCTGTCTCTGGGCACTGCTGGGAGGACTCTGCACACACACCTCCAATTTCTGGATATGTACGCTTGGGACATACACGGTGTGGGTGCGCTCCATGCATTCGAGGTGAGGGTTCGAGTCGTACTTACACTGGTGTGGTGGTGGTACGGTCCGTGAGTCCAGGAGTCGTACTTACACTGGTGGGGGTGGGGGTACGGTCCGTACGTCCACGGGTGAGGGTTCGAGTCGTACTTACACTGTTGGCATGGGGGGTACGCTCCATGCATATAGGGTGTGGCTACGGGTCGTACTTACACTGTTGGGGTGGGGGTACGCTCCTTGCATACGCGGGTGGGGGTACGTGTCGTACTTACACTGTTGGGGTGGGGGTACGCTCCATGCATATAGGGTGTGGCTAGGGTCGTACTTACACTGTTGGCATGGGGGGTACGCTCCTTGCATACGCGGGTGGGGGTACGGGTCGTACTTACACTGTTGGGGTGGGGGTACGCTCCTTGCATACGCGGGTGAGGGTTCGAGTCGTACTTACACTGTTGGGGTGGGGGTACGCTCCTTGCATACGCGGGTGGGGGTACGGGTCGTACTTACACTGTTGGGGTGGGGGTACGCTCCTTGCATACGCGAGTGAGGGTTCGAGTCGTACTTACACTGTTGGGGTGGGGGTACGCTCCTTGCATACGCGGGTGGGGGTACGGGTCGTACTTACACTGTTGGGGTGGGGGTATGGTCCCTGAGTCCGCTGTTGGGGGTCGGAGTCGTACTTACACTGGTGGGGGTACGGTCCGTAGGTCCGCGGGTGAGGGTTCGAGTCGTACTACACTGTTGGCATGGGGGGTACGCTCCATGCATATAGGGTGGGGGTAGGGTCCGTACATATCCATCCCCACGCTATGTGATGCTTGTGCGGGCCGTACCCAGGCCTTTGCCACGTGGGTACGATCCGTCCCGCCATTGTTGGGGTGACGTGTGTGTGGGCGTGGTACGACTCGTACCCACGCTCTTCAGGCGTGGGTACGGGACGTACCTGTCTGGTTGTGTTGTCGGTTCGCGTGGTGACGGCCTTCCGTTGTGGCGGTAGCTGGCTTATCAGGACACGCCCCCACCCCCTCGTGGTGACCAGGGCATGGGAGTCAGGTATGTCCAGGCCATGTGTGACTTATGTGGTTGTTTAGTGGCCTGCCCTGGTCGTGCCACCCCCACCCCACCCCACTTTCCCCCCTCCCTTAGTTATTCTTACCTTCTGCGGCGTCTGCGTCGGTGCCTGTAGAGCAGGTGGACTGCTATGAGGGCAGGGATGACTCGTAGGTTCGGGTCCATGTCTGTCCGTCGCGTACTGGTACTCCTTGCTCGCGTCGTCCTGTCGCGTACGGGTCCTCCTTGATCGCGTCGTCCTGTCGGGTACGGGTCCTCCTTGGTCGCGTGGTCCTGTGTCCGTCGCGTACTGGTACTCCTTGGTGGCGTCGTCCTGTCGCGTACGGGTCCTCCTTGTTCGCGTCGTCGTCTGTCCGTCGCGTACTGGTGGTCCTTGTTCGCGTCGTCCTGATTTCCCGGCAGTTTTTGGCTGCCGCAGAATCTTCACCGTGCGGGGTGACGTCGGTGCGAATCGTGATTCCTGGTTCGTGAATGGCTGGCTGCGTGCGTCCAGACGTCAGGTCTGCGCTTTCCCGGATCACATTGGTAGTTGTTTTTTTGTTCGGTCGGGCTTTTTTACGATTCGTACGGAAAAGGTGTTTCCGTACGAATCGTAATTCCTTGTTTGTATATTTACACGACCGGGTACGCGTCGGGCGGAGATTGTGCTCCGTCCGACGGTTCGTACCCGGTTTTTGCCGGATCGTGATCGGCACCTAAAAAATTATAATTTCTGACCATTTGGAGACAGTTCGATAGGTCACGGGTCATCGTTTTTCATTAGAAAATTGATTTTTTTGACTGTGTAAAAATTGATTCAAAATGTCATTTGGATTGTGCCTCATGTTGAATAACTACTTTTTACAGCCTCAATGTGACCAAAATTGCCATTTTTACAGACTTTTTCTCCTACTCAGAAGCTTCTATTTCAACCAATTTCAGGCATTAAAATGACGCTAAACACACTTATTTTAGTTCCAAGAGTTCTAATTCACATTCAATATTCATTTACAGTCAAAAAAATTAAACGTTAAAAAATTATAATTTCTGACCATTTGGAGAAAGTTCGACATCGTTTTTCATCAGAAAATTGATTTTTTGGACTGTAGAAAAATGTATTCAAAATGTCATTTGGATTGTGCCTCATGTTGAATAACTACTTTTTATATCCTCAATGTGACCAAAATTGCCATTTTTACAGACTTTTTCTCCTACTCAGAAGCTTCTATTTTGACCAATTTCAGGCATTAAAATGACTCTAAACACACTTATTTTAGTTCCAAGAGTTCTAATTCACATTCAATATTCATTTACAGTCAAAAAATTAAACATTAAAAAATTATAATTTCTGACCATTTGGAGACTGTTCGACAGGTCACGGGTCATCGTTTTTCATCAGAAAATTGATGTTTTGGACTGTAGAAAAATGTATTCAAAATGTCATTGAGATTGTGCCTCATGTTGAATAACTACTTTTTAAAGCCTCAATGTGACCAAAATTGACATTTTTAAAGACTTTTTCACCTACACAGAAGCTTCTATTTCGACCAATTTCAGGCATTAAAATGACTCTAAACACACTTATTTTAGTTCCAAGAGTTCTAATTCACATTCAATATTCATTTACAGTCAAAAAATTAAAGATTAAAAAATTATAATTTCTGTCCATTTGGAGACAGTTCGACAGGTCACGGATCATCGTTTTTCATCAGAAAATTGATTTTTTGGACTGTAGAAAAATGTATTCAAAATGTCATTTGGATTGTGCCTCATGTTGAATAACTACTTTTTATATCCTCAATGTGACCAAAATTGCCATTTTTACAGACTTTTTCTCCTCAGAAGCTTCTATTTCGACCAATTTCAGGCGTTAAAATGACTCTAAACACACTTATTTTAGTTCCAAGAGTTCTAATTCACATTCAATATTCATTTACAGTCAAAAAATAAACGTTAAAAAATTATAATTTCTGACCATTTGGAGAAAGTTCGACAGGTCACGGGTCATCGTTTTTCATCAGAAAATAGATTTTTTTGACTGTGTAAAAATTGATTCAAAATGTCATTTGGATTGTGCCTCATGTTGAATAACTACTTTTTACAGCCTCAATGTGACCAAAATTGCCATTTTTACAGACTTTTTCTCCTACTCAGAAGCTTCTATTTTGACCAATTTCAGGCATTAAAATGACTCTAAACACACTTATTTTAGTTCCAAGAGTTCTAATACACATTCAATATTCATTTACAGTCAAAAAATTAAACGTTAAAAAAATTATAATTTCTGACCATTTAGAGAAAGTTCGACAGGTCACGGGTCATCGTTTTTCATCAGAAAATTGATTTTTTGGACTGTAGAAAAATGTATTCAAAATGTCATTTGTATTGTGCCTCATGTTGAATAACTACTTTTTATATCCTCAATGTGACCAAAATTGCCATTTTTACAGACTTTTTCTCCTACTCAGAAGCTTCTATTTCGACCAATTTCAGGCGTTAAAATGACTCTAAACACACTTATTTTAGTTCCAAGAGTTCTAATTCACATTCAATATTCATTTACAGTCAAAAAATTAAACGTTAAAAAATTATAATTTCTGACCATTTGGAGAAAGTTCGACAGGTCACGGGTCATTGTTTTTCATCAGAAAATTGATTTTTTTGACTGTGTAAAAATTGATTCAAAATGTCATTTGGATTGTGCTGTATGTTGAATAACTACTTTTTACAGCCTCAATGTGACCAAAATTGCCATTTTTACAGACTTTTTCTCCTACTCAGAAGCTTCTATTTCGATCAATTTCAGGCGTTAAAATGACTCTAAACACACTTATTTTAGTTCCAAGAGTTCTAATTCACATTCAATATTCATTTACAGTCAAAAAATTAAACGTTAAAAAATTATAATTTCTGACCATTTGGAGAAAGTTCGACAGGTCACGGGTCATCGTTTTTCATCAGAAAATAGATTTTTTTGACTGTGTAAAAATTGATTCAAAATGTCATTTGGATTGTGCCTCATGTTGAATAACTACTTTTTACAGCCTCAATGTGACCAAAATTGCCATTTTTACAGACTTTTTCTCCTACTCAGAAGCTTCTATTTTGACCAATTTCAGGCATTAAAATGACTCTAAACACACTTATTTTAGTTCCAAGAGTTCTAATTCACATTCAATATTCATTTACAGTCAAAAAATTAAACGTTAAAAAATTATAATTTCTGACCATTTGGAGAAAGTTCGACAGGTCACGGGTCATCGTTTTTCATCAGAAAATAGATTTTTTTGACTGTGTAAAAATTGATTCAAAATGTCATTTGGATTGTGCCTCATGTTGAATAACTACTTTTTACAGCCTCAATGTGACCAAAATTGCCATTTTTACAGACTTTTTCTCCTACTCAGAAGCTTCTATTTTGACCAATTTCAGGCATTAAAATGACTCTAAACACACTTATTTTAGTTCCAAGAGTTCTAATTCACATTCAATATTCATTTACAGTCAAAAAATTAAACGTTAAAAAATTATAATTTCTGACCATTTGGAGAAAGTTCGACAGGTCACGGGTCATCGTTTTTCATCAGAAAATTGATTTTTTTGGACTGTAGAAAAATGTATTCAAAATGTCATTTGGATTGTGCCTCATGTTGAATAACTACTTATTATATCCTCAATGTGACCAAAATTGCCATTTTTACAGACTTTTTCTCCTACTCAGAAGCTTCTATTTCGACCAATTTCAGGCATTAAAATGACTCTAAACACACTTATTTTAGTTCCAAGAGTTCTAATTCACATTCAATATTCATTTACAGTCAAAAAATTAAACATTAAAAAATTATAATTTCTGACCATTTGGAGACAGTTCGATAGGTCACGGGTCATCGTTTTTCATTAGAAAATTGATTTTTTTGACTGTGTAAAAATTGATTCAAAATGTCATTTGGATTGTGCCTCATGTTGAATAACTACTTTTTACAGCCTCAATGTGACCAAAATTGCCATTTTTACAGACTTTTTCTCCTACTCAGAAGCTTCTATTTTGACCAATTTCAGGCATTAAAATGACTCTAAACACACTTATTTTAGTTCCAAGAGTTCTAATTCACATTCAATATTCATTTACAGTCAAAAAATTAAACGTTAAAAAATTATAATTTCTGACCATTTGGAGAAAGTTCGACAGGTCACGGGTCATCGTTTTTCATCAGAAAATTGATTTTTTTGGACTGTCGAAAAATGTATTCAAAATGTCATTTGGATTGCGCCTCATGTTGAATAACTACTTATTATATCCTCAATGTGACCAAAATTGCCATTTTTACAGACTTTTTCTCCTACTCAGAAGCTTCTATTTCGACCAATTTCAGGCATTAAAATGACTCTAAACACACTTATTTTAGTTCCAAGAGTTCTAATTCACATTCAATATTCATTTACAGTCAAAAAATTAAACATTAAAAAATTATAATTTCTGACCATTTGGAGACAGTTTGATAGGTCACGGGTCATCGTTTTTCATTAGAAAATTGATTTTTTTGACTGTGTAAAAATTGATTCAAAATGTCATTTGGATTGTGCCTCATGTTGAATAACTACTTTTTACAGCCTCAATGTGACCAAAATTGCCATTTTTACAGACTTTTTCTCCGACTCAGAAGCTTCTATTTCGACCAATTTCAGGCATTAAAATGACCCTAAACACACTTATTTTAGTTCCAAGAGTTCTAATTCACATTCAATATTCATTTACAGTCAAAAAATTAAACGTTAAAAAATTATAATTTCTGACCATTTGGAGAAAGTTCGACAGGTCACGGGTCATCGTTTTTCATCAGAAAATTGATTTTTTTGGACTGTCGAAAAATGTATTCAAAATGTCATTTGGATTGCGCCTCATGTTGAATAACTACTTATTATATCCTCAATGTGACCAAAATTGCCATTTTTACAGACTTTTTCTCCTACTCAGAAGCTTCTATTTCGACCAATTTCAGGCATTAAAATGACTCTAAACACACTTATTTTAGTTCCAAGAGTTCTAATTCACATTCAATATTCATTTACAGTCAAAAAATTAAACATTAAAAAATTATAATTTCTGACCATTTGGAGACAGTTTGATAGGTCACGGGTCATCGTTTTTCATTAGAAAATTGATTTTTTTGACTGTGTAAAAATTGATTCAAAATGTCATTTGGATTGTGCCTCATGTTGAATAACTACTTTTTACAGCCTCAATGTGACCAAAATTGCCATTTTTACAGACTTTTTCTCTGACTCAGAAGCTTCTATTTCGACCAATTTCAGGCATTAAAATGACCCTAAACACACTTATTTTAGTTCCAAGAGTTCTAATTCACATTCAATATTCATTTACAGTCAAAAAATTAAACATTAAAAAATTATAATTTCTGACCATTTGGAGAAAGTTCGACAGGTCACGGGTCATCGTTTTTCATCAGAAAATTGATTTTTTTGACTGTGTAAAAATTGATTCAAAATGTCATTTGGATTGTGCCTCATGTTGAATAACTACTTTTTACAGCCTCAATGTGACCAAAATTGCCATTTTTACAGACTTTTTCTCCTACTCAGAAGCTTCTATTTTGACCAATTTCAGGCATTAAAATGACTCTAAACACACTTATTTTAGTTCCAAGAGTTCTAATTCACATTCAATATTCATTTACAGTCAAAAAATTAAACATTAAAAAATTATAATTTCTGACCATTTGGAGACTGTTCGACAGGTCACGGGTCATCGTTTTTCATCAGAAAATTGATGTTTTGGACTGTAGAAAAATGTATTCAAAATGTCATTGAGATTGTGCCTCATGTTGAATAACTACTTTTTAAAGCCTCAATGTGACCAAAATTGACATTTTTAAAGACTTTTTCACCTACTCAGAAGCTTCTATTTCGACCAATTTCAGGCATTAAAATGACTCTAAACACACTTATTTTAGTTCCAAGAGTTCTAATTCACATTCAATATTCATTTACAGTCAAAAAATTAAAGATTAAAAAGTTATAATTTCTGACCATTTGGAGACAGTTCGACAGGTCACGGGTCATCGTTTTTCATCAGAAAATTGATTTTTTGGACTTTAGAAAAATGTATTCAAAATGTCATTTGGATTGTGCCTCATGTTGAATAACTACTTTTTACAGCCTCAATGTGACCAAAATTGCCATTTTTACAGACTTTTTCTCCTACTCAGAAGCTTCTATTTCGACCAATTTCAGGCATTAAAATGACCATAAACACACTTATTTTAGTTCCAAGAGTTCTAATCACATTCAATATTCATTTACAGTCAAAAAATTAAACATTGAAAAATTATAATTTCTGACCATTTGGAGAAAGTTCGACAGGTCACGGGTCATCGTTTTTCATCATAAAATTGTTTTTTTTTACTGTAGATAAATTGATTCAAAATGTCATTTGGATTGTGCCTCATGTTGAATAACTACTTTTTATAGCCTCAATGTGACCAAAATTACCATTTTTACAGACTTTTTCTCCTACTCAGAAGCTTCTATTTCGACCAATTTCAGGCATTAAAATGACTCTAAACACACTTATTTTAGTTCCAAGAGTTCAAATTCACATTCAATATTCATTTACAGTCAAAAAATTAAACATTAAAAAATTATCATTTCTGACCATTTGGAGAAAGTTCGACAGGTCACGGGTCATCGTTTTTCATCAGAAAATTGATTTTTTTGACTGTAGAAAAATTGATTCAAAATGTCATTTGGATTGTGCCTCATGTTGAATAACTACTTTTTACAGCCTCAATGTGACCAAAATTGCCATTTTTACAGACTTTTTCTCCTACTCAGAAGCTTCTATTTCGACCAATTTCAGGCATTAAAATGACTCTAAACACACTTATTTTAGTTCCAAGAGTTCTAATTCACATTCTATATTCATTTACAGTCAAAAAATTAAACATTAAAAAATTATAATTTCTGACAATTTGGAGACTGTTCGACAGGTCACGGGTCATCGTTTTTCATCAGAAAATTGATTTTTTGGACTGTAGAAAAATTTATTCACAATGTCATTTGGATTGTGCCTCATGTTGAATAACTAATTTTTATAGCCTCAATGTGACCAAAATTGCTATTTTTATAGACTTTTACTCCTACTCAGAAGCTTCTATTTCGACCAATTTTAGGCATTAAAATGACTCTAAACACACTTATTTTAGTTCCAAGAGTTCTAATTCACATTCAATATTCATTTACAGTCAAAAAATTAAACCTTAAAAAATTATAATTTCTGACCATTTGGAGACTGTTCGACAGGTCACGGGTCATCGTTTTTCATCAGAAAATAGATTTTTTTGACTGTGTAAAAATTGATTCAAAATGTCATTTGGATTGTGCCTCATGTTGAATAACTACTTTTTACAGCCTCAATGTGACCAAAATTGCCATTTTTACAGACTTTTTCTCCTACTCAGAAGCTTCTATTTTGACCAATTTCAGGCATTAAAATGACTCTAAACACACTTATTTTAGTTCCAAGAGTTCTAATACACATTCAATATTCATTTACAGTCAAAAAATTAAACGTTAAAAAAATTATAATTTCTGACCATTTAGAGAAAGTTCGACAGGTCACGGGTCATCGTTTTTCATCAGAAAATTGATTTTTTGGACTGTAGAAAAATGTATTCAAAATGTCATTTGTATTGTGCCTCATGTTGAATAACTACTTTTTATATCCTCAATGTGACCAAAATTGCCATTTTTACAGACTTTTTCTCCTACTCAGAAGCTTCTATTTCGACCAATTTCAGGCGTTAAAATGACTCTAAACACACTTATTTTAGTTCCAAGAGTTCTAATTCACATTCAATATTCATTTACAGTCAAAAAATTAAACGTTAAAAAATTATAATTTCTGACCATTTGGAGAAAGTTCGACAGGTCACGGGTCATTGTTTTTCATCAGAAAATTGATTTTTTTGACTGTGTAAAAATTGATTCAAAATGTCATTTGGATTGTGCTGTATGTTGAATAACTACTTTTTACAGCCTCAATGTGACCAAAATTGCCATTTTTACAGACTTTTTCTCCTACTCAGAAGCTTCTATTTCGATCAATTTCAGGCGTTAAAATGACTCTAAACACACTTATTTTAGTTCCAAGAGTTCTAATTCACATTCAATATTCATTTACAGTCAAAAAATTAAACGTTAAAAAATTATAATTTCTGACCATTTGGAGAAAGTTCGACAGGTCACGGGTCATCGTTTTTCATCAGAAAATAGATTTTTTTGACTGTGTAAAAATTGATTCAAAATGTCATTTGGATTGTGCCTCATGTTGAATAACTACTTTTTACAGCCTCAATGTGACCAAAATTGCCATTTTTACAGACTTTTTCTCCTACTCAGAAGCTTCTATTTTGACCAATTTCAGGCATTAAAATGACTCTAAACACACTTATTTTAGTTCCAAGAGTTCTAATTCACATTCAATATTCATTTACAGTCAAAAAAATAAACGTTAAAAAATTATAATTTCTGACCATTTGGAGAAAGTTCGACAGGTCACGGGTCATCGTTTTTCATCAGAAAATAGATTTTTTTGACTGTGTAAAAATTGATTCAAAATGTCATTTGGATTGTGCCTCATGTTGAATAACTACTTTTTACAGCCTCAATGTGACCAAAATTGCCATTTTTACAGACTTTTTCTCCTACTCAGAAGCTTCTATTTTGACCAATTTCAGGCATTAAAATGACTCTAAACACACTTATTTTAGTTCCAAGAGTTCTAATTCACATTCAATATTCATTTACAGTCAAAAAATTAAACGTTAAAAAATTATAATTTCTGACCATTTGGAGAAAGTTCGACAGGTCACGGGTCATCGTTTTTCATCAGAAAATTGATTTTTTTGGACTGTAGAAAAATGTATTCAAAATGTCATTTGGATTGTGCCTCATGTTGAATAACTACTTATTATATCCTCAATGTGACCAAAATTGCCATTTTTACAGACTTTTTCTCCTACTCAGAAGCTTCTATTTCGACCAATTTCAGGCATTAAAATGACTCTAAACACACTTATTTTAGTTCCAAGAGTTCTAATTCACATTCAATATTCATTTACAGTCAAAAAATTAAACATTAAAAAATTATAATTTCTGACCATTTGGAGACAGTTCGATAGGTCACGGGTCATCGTTTTTCATTAGAAAAGTGATTTTTTTGACTGTGTAAAAATTGATTCAAAATGTCATTTGGATTGTGCCTCATGTTGAATAACTACTTTTTACAGCCTCAATGTGACCAAAATTGCCATTTTTACAGACTTTTTCTCCTACTCAGAAGCTTCTATTTTGACCAATTTCAGGCATTAAAATGACTCTAAACACACTTATTTTAGTTCCAAGAGTTCTAATTCACATTCAATATTCATTTACAGTCAAAAAATTAAACGTTAAAAAATTATAATTTCTGACCATTTGGAGAAAGTTCGACAGGTCACGGGTCATCGTTTTTCATCAGAAAATTGATTTTTTTGGACTGTCGAAAAATGTATTCAAAATGTCATTTGGATTGCGCCTCATGTTGAATAACTACTTATTATATCCTCAATGTGACCAAAATTGCCATTTTTACAGACTTTTTCTCCTACTCAGAAGCTTCTATTTCGACCAATTTCAGGCATTAAAATGACTCTAAACACACTTATTTTAGTTCCAAGAGTTCTAATTCACATTCAATATTCATTTACAGTCAAAAAATTAAACATTAAAAAATTATAATTTCTGACCATTTGGAGACAGTTTGATAGGTCACGGGTCATCGTTTTTCATTAGAAAATTGATTTTTTTGACTGTGTAAAAATTGATTCAAAATGTCATTTGGATTGTGCCTCATGTTGAATAACTACTTTTTACAGCCTCAATGTGACCAAAATTGCCATTTTTACAGACTTTTTCTCCGACTCAGAAGCTTCTATTTCGACCAATTTCAGGCATTAAAATGACCCTAAACACACTTATTTTAGTTCCAAGAGTTCTAATTCACATTCAATATTCATTTACAGTCAAAAAATTAAACGTTAAAAAATTATAATTTCTGACCATTTGGAGAAAGTTCGACAGGTCACGGGTCATCGTTTTTCATCAGAAAATTGATTTTTTTGGACTGTCGAAAAATGTATTCAAAATGTCATTTGGATTGCGCCTCATGTTGAATAACTACTTATTATATCCTCAATGTGACCAAAATTGCCATTTTTACAGACTTTTTCTCCTACTCAGAAGCTTCTATTTCGACCAATTTCAGGCATTAAAATGACTCTAAACACACTTATTTTAGTTCCAAGAGTTCTAATTCACATTCAATATTCATTTACAGTCAAAAAATTAAACATTAAAAAATTATAATTTCTGACCATTTGGAGACAGTTTGATAGGTCACGGGTCATCGTTTTTCATTAGAAAATTGATTTTTTTGACTGTGTAAAAATTGATTCAAAATGTCATTTGGATTGTGCCTCATGTTGAATAACTACTTTTTACAGCCTCAATGTGACCAAAATTGCCATTTTTACAGACTTTTTCTCCGACTCAGAAGCTTCTATTTCGACCAATTTCAGGCATTAAAATGACCCTAAACACACTTATTTTAGTTCCAAGAGTTCTAATTCACATTCAATATTCATTTACAGTCAAAAAATTAAACATTAAAAAATTATAATTTCTGACCATTTGGAGAAAGTTCGACAGGTCACGGGTCATCGTTTTTCATCAGAAAATTGATTTTTTTGACTGTGTAAAAATTGATTCAAAATGTCATTTGGATTGTGCCTCATGTTGAATAACTACTTTTTACAGCCTCAATGTGACCAAAATTGCCATTTTTACAGACTTTTTCTCCTACTCAGAAGCTTCTATTTTGACCAATTTCAGGCATTAAAATGACTCTAAACACACTTATTTTAGTTCCAAGAGTTCTAATTCACATTCAATATTCATTTACAGTCAAAAAATTAAACGTTAAAAAATTATAATTTCTGACCATTTGGAGAAAGTTCGACAGGTCACGGGTCATCGTTTTTCATCAGAAAATAGATTTTTTTGACTGTGTAAAAATTGATTCAAAATGTCATTTGGATTGTGCCTCATGTTGAATAACTACTTTTTACAGCCTCAATGTGACCAAAATTGCCATTTTTACAGACTTTTTCTCCTACTCAGAAGCTTCTATTTTGACCAATTTCAGGCATTAAAATGACTCTAAACACACTTATTTTAGTTCCAAGAGTTCTAATTCACATTCAATATTCATTTACAGTCAAAAAATTAAACTTTAAAAAATTATAATTTCTGACCATTTGGAGAAAGTTCGACAGGTCACGGGTCATCGTTTTTCATCAGAAAATTGATTTTTTTGGACTGTAGAAAAATGTATTCAAAATGTCATTTGGATTGTGCCTCATGTTGAATAACTACTTATTATATCCTCAATGTGACCAAAATTGCCATTTTTACAGACTTTTTCTCCTACTCAGAAGCTTCTATTTCGACCAATTTCAGGCATTAAAATGACTCTAAACACACTTATTTTAGTTCCAAGAGTTCTAATTCACATTCAATATTCATTTACAGTCAAAAAATTAAACATTAAAAAATTATAATTTCTGACCATTTGGAGACTGTTCGACAGGTCACGGGTCATCGTTTTTCATCAGAAAATTGATGTTTTGGACTGTAGAAAAATGTATTCAAAATGTCATTGAGATTGTGCCTCATGTTGAATAACTACTTTTTAAAGCCTCAATGTGACCAAAATTGACATTTTTAAAGACTTTTTCACCTACTCAGAAGCTTCTATTTCGACCAATTTCAGGCATTAAAATGACTCTAAACACACTTATTTTAGTTCCAAGAGTTCTAATTCACATTCAATATTCATTTACAGTCAAAAAATTAAAGATTAAAAAGTTATAATTTCTGACCATTTGGAGACAGTTCGACAGGTCACGGGTCATCGTTTTTCATCAGAAAATTGATTTTTTGGACTTTAGAAAAATGTATTCAAAATGTCATTTGGATTGTGCCTCATGTTGAATAACTACTTTTTACAGCCTCAATGTGACCAAAATTGCCATTTTTACAGACTTTTGCTCCTACTCAGAAGCTTCTATTTCGACCAATTTCAGGCATTAAAATGACCCTAAACACACTTATTTTAGTTCCAAGTGTTCTAATTCACATTCAATATTCATTTACAGTAAAAAAATTAAACGTTAAAAAATTATAATTTCTGACCATTTGGAGAAAGTTCGACAGGTCACGGGTCATCGTTTTTCATCAGAAAATTGATTTTTTTGACTGTAAAAATTGATTCAAAATGTCATTTGGATTGTGCCTCATGTTGAATAACTACTTTTTACAGCCTCAATGTGACCAAAATTGCCATTTTTACAGACTTTTTCTCCTACTCAGAAGCTTCTATTTCGACCAATTTCAGGCATTAAAATGACCATAAACACACTTATTTTAGTTCCAAGAGTTCTAATCACATTCAATATTCATTTACAGTCAAAAAATTAAACATTGAAAAATTATAATTTCTGACCATTTGGAGAAAGTTCGACAGGTCACGGGTCATCGTTTTTCATCATAAAATTGTTTTTTTTGACTGTAGATAAATTGATTCAAAATGTCATTTGGATTGTGCCTCATGTTGAATAACTACTTTTTATAGCCTCAATGTGACCAAAATTACCATTTTTACAGACTTTTTCTCCTACTCAGAAGCTTCTATTTCGACCAATTTCAGGCATTAAAATGACTCTAAACACACTTATTTTAGTTCCAAGAGTTCTAATTCACATTCAATATTCATTTACAGTAAAAAAATTAAACATTAAAAAATTATCATTTCTGACCATTTGGAGAAAGTTCGACAGGTCACGGGTCATCGTTTTTCATCAGAAAATTGATTTTTTGGACTGTAGAAAAATGTATTCAAAATGTCATTTGGATTGTGCCTCATGTTGAATAACTACTTTTTACAGCCTCAATGTGACCAAAATTGCCATTTTTTTACAGACTTTTTCTCCTACTCAGAAGCTTCTATTTCGACCAATTTCACGCATTAAAATGACCCTAAACACACTTATTTTAGTTCCAAGAGTTCTAATTCACATTCAATATTCATTTACAGTCAAAAAACTTAAACGTTAAAAAATTATAATTTCTGACCATTTGGAGAAAGTTCGACAGGTCACGGGTCATCGTTTTTCATCAGAAAATTGATTTTTTTGACTGTGTAAAAATTGATTCAAAATGTCATTTGGATTGTGCCTCATGTTGAATAACTACTTTTTACAGCCTCAATGTGACCAAAATTGCCATTTTTACAGACTTTTTCTCCTACTCAGAAGCTTCTATTTTGACCAATTTCAGGCATTAAAATGACTCTAAACACACTTATTTTAGTTCCAAGAGTTCTAATTCACATTCAATATTCATTTACAGTCAAAAAATGAAAGATTACAAAATTATAATTTCTGACCATTTGGAGACAGTTCGACAGGTCACGGGTCATCGTTTTTCATCAGAAAATTGATGTTTTGGACTGTAGAAAAATGTATTCAAAATGTCATTGAGATTGTGCCTCATGTTGAATAACTACTTTTTAAAGCCTCAATGTGACCAAAATTGACATTTTTAAAGACTTTTTCACCTACTCAGAAGCTTCTATTTCGACCAATTTCAGGCATTAAAATGACTCTAAACACACTTATTTTAGTTCCAAGAGTTCTAATTCACATTCAATATTCATTTACAGTCAAAAAATTAAAGATTAAAAAATTATAATTTCTGACCATTTGGAGACAGTTCGACAGGTCACGGATCATCGTTTTTCATCAGAAAATTGATTTTTTGGACTGTAGAAAAATGTATTCAAAATGTCATTTGGATTGTGCCTCATGTTGAATAACTACTTTTTATATCCTCAATGTGACCAAAATTGCCATTTTTACAGACTTTTTCTCCTCAGAAGCTTCTATTTCGACCAATTTCAGGCGTTAAAATGACTCTAAACACACTTATTTTAGTTCCAAGAGTTCTAATTCACATTCAATATTCATTTACAGTCAAAAAATAAACGTTAAAAAATTATAATTTCTGACCATTTGGAGAAAGTTCGACAGGTCACGGGTCATCGTTTTTCATCAGAAAATAGATTTTTTTGACTGTGTAAAAATTGATTCAAAATGTCATTTGGATTGTGCCTCATGTTGAATAACTACTTTTTACAGCCTCAATATGACCAAAATTGCCATTTTTACAGACTTTTTCTCCTACTCGGAAGCTTCTATTTCGACAAATTTCAGGCATTAAAATGACTCTAAACACACTTTTTTTAGTTCCAAGAGTTCTGATTCACATTCAATATTCATTTACAGTCAAAAAATTAAACGTTAAAAAATTATAATTTCTGACCATTTGGAGAAAGTTCGACAGGTCAAGGGTCATCGTTTTTCATCAGAAAATTGATTTTTTTGACTGTGTAAAAATTGATTCAAAATGTCATTGGGATTGTGCCTCATGTTGAATAACTACTTTTTAAAGCGTCAATGTGACCAAAATTGCCATTTTAGAGACTTTTTCTCCTACTCAGAAGGTTCTATTTCGACCAATTTCAGGCATTAAAATGATTCTAAACACACTTATTTTAGTTCCAAGAGTTCTAATTCACATTCAATATTCATTTACAGTCAAAAAATTAAAGATTAAAAAATTATAATTTCTGACCATTTGGAGACAGTTCGACAGGTCACGGGTCATCGTTTTTCATCAGAAAATTGATTTTTTGGACTGTAGAAAAATGTATTCAAAATGTCATTTGGATTGTGCCTCATGTTGAATAATTACTTTTTATATCCTCAATGTGACCAAAATTGCAATTTTTACAGACTTTTTCTCCTACTCAGAAGCTTCTATTTCGACCAATTTCAGGCATTAAAATGACCATAAACACACTTATTTTAGTTCCAAGAGTTCTAATCACATTCAATATTCATTTACAGTCAAAAAATTAAACATTGAAAAATTATAATTTCTGACCATTTGGAGAAAGTTCGACAGGTCACGGGTCATCGTTTTTCATCATAAAATTGTTTTTTTTGACTGTAGATAAATTGATTCAAAATGTCATTTGGATTGTGCCTCATGTTGAATAACTACTTTTTATAGCCTCAATGTGACCAAAATTGCCATATTTACAGACTTTTTCTCCTACTCAGAAGCTTCTATTTCGACCAATTTCAGGCATTAAAATGACTCTAAACACACTTATTTTAGTTCCAAGAGTTCTAATTCACATTCAATATTCATTTACAGTCAAAAAATTAAACATTAAAAAATTATCATTTCTGACCATTTGGAGAAAGTTCGACAGGTCACGGGTCATCGTTTTTCATCAGAAAATAGATTTTTTTGACTGTAGAAAAATTGATTCAAAATGTCATTTGGATTGTGCCTCATGTTGAATAACTACTTTTTACAGCCTCAATGTGACCAAAATTGCCATTTTTACAGACTTTTTCTCCTACTCAGAAGCTTCTATTTCGACCAATTTCAGGCATTAAAATGACTCTAAACACACTTATTTTAGTTCCAAGAGTTCTAATTCACATTCAATATTCATTTACAGTCAAAAAACTAAACATTAAAAAATTATAATTTCTGACCATTTGGAGACAGTTCGATAGGTCACGGGTCATCGTTTTTCATTAGAAAATTGATTTTTTTGACTGTGTAAAAATTGATTCAAAATGTCATTCGGATTGTGCCTCATGTTGAATAACTACTTTTTACAGCCTCAATGTGACCAAAATTGCCATTTTTACAGACTTTTTCTCCTACTCAGAAGCTTCTATTTTGACCAATTTCAGGCATTAAAATGACTCTAAACACACTTATTTTAGTTCCAAGAGTTCTAATACACATTCAATATTCATTTACAGTCAAAAAATTAAACGTTAAAAAAATTATAATTTCTGACCATTTAGAGAAAGTTCGACAGGTCACGGGTCATCGTTTTTCATCAGAAAATTGATTTTTTGGACTGTAGAAAAATGTATTCAAAATGTCATTTGTATTGTGCCTCATGTTGAATAACTACTTTTTATATCCTCAATGTGACCAAAATTGCCATTTTTACAGACTTTTTCTCCTACTCAGAAGCTTCTATTTCGACCAATTTCAGGCGTTAAAATGACTCTAAACACACTTATTTTAGTTCCAAGAGTTCTAATTCACATTCAATATTCATTTCCAGTCAAAAAATTAAACGTTAAAAAATTATAATTTCTGACCATTTGGAGAAAGTTCGACAGGTCACGGGTCATTGTTTTTCATCAGAAAATTGATTTTTTTGACTGTGTAAAAATTGATTGAAAATGTCATTTGGATTGTGCTGTATGTTGAATAACTACTTTTTACAGCCTCAATGTGACCAAAATTGCCATTTTTACAGACTTTTTCTCCTACTCAGAAGCTTCTATTTCGATCAATTTCAGGCGTTAAAATGACTCTAAACACACTTATTTTAGTTCCAAGAGTTCTAATTCACATTCAATATTCATTTACAGTCAAAAAATTAAACGTTAAAAAATTATAATTTCTGACCATTTGGAGAAAGTTCGACAGGTCACGGGTCATCGTTTTTCATCAGAAAATAGATTTTTTTGACTGTGTAAAAATTGATTCAAAATGTCATTTGGATTGTGCCTCATGTTGAATAACTACTTTTTACAGCCTCAATGTGACCAAAATTGCCATTTTTACAGACTTTTTCTCCTACTCAGAAGCTTCTATTTTGACCAATTTCAGGCATTAAAATGACTCTAAACACACTTATTTTAGTTCCAAGAGTTCTAATTCACATTCAATATTCATTTACAGTCAAAAAATTAAACGTTAAAAAATTATAATTTCTGACCATTTGGAGAAAGTTCGACAGGTCACGGGTCATCGTTTTTCATCAGAAAATAGATTTTTTTGACTGTGTAAAAATTGATTCAAAATGTCATTTGGATTGTGCCTCATGTTGAATAACTACTTTTTACAGCCTCAATGTGACCAAAATTGCCATTTTTACAGACTTTTTCTCCTACTCAGAAGCTTCTATTTTGACCAATTTCAGGCATTAAAATGATTCTAAACACACTTATTTTAGTTCCAAGAGTTCTAATTCACATTCAATATTCATTTACAGTCAAAAAATTAAACGTTAAAAAATTATAATTTCTGACCATTTGGAGAAAGTTCGACAGGTCACGGGTCATCGTTTTTCATCAGAAAATTGATTTTTTTGGACTGTAGAAAAATGTATTCAAAATGTCATTTGGATTGTGCCTCATGTTGAATAACTACTTATTATATCCTCAATGTGACCAAAATTGCCATTTTTACAGACTTTTTCTCCTACTCAGAAGCTTCTATTTCGACCAATTTCAGGCATTAAAATGACTCTAAACACACTTATTTTAGTTCCAAGAGTTCTAATTCACATTCAATATTCATTTACAGTCAAAAAATTAAACATTAAAAAATTATAATTTCTGACCATTTGGAGACAGTTCGATAGGTCACGGGTCATCGTTTTTCATTAGAAAATTGATTTTTTTGACTGTGTAAAAATTGATTCAAAATGTCATTTGGATTGTGCCTCATGTTGAATAACTACTTTTTACAGCCTCAATGTGACCAAAATTGCCATTTTTACAGACTTTTTCTCCTACTCAGAAGCTTCTATTTTGACCAATTTCAGGCATTAAAATGACTCTAAACACACTTATTTTAGTTCCAAGAGTTCTAATTCACATTCAATATTCATTTACAGTCAAAAAATTAAACGTTAAAAAATTATAATTTCTGACCATTTGGAGAAAGTTCGACAGGTCACGGGTCATCGTTTTTCATCAGAAAATTGATTTTTTTGGACTGTCGAAAAATGTATTCAAAATGTCATTTGGATTGCGCCTCATGTTGAATAACTACTTATTATATCCTCAATGTGACCAAAATTGCCATTTTTACAGACTTTTTCTCCTACTCAGAAGCTTCTATTTCGACCAATTTCAGGCATTAAAATGACTCTAAACACACTTATTTTAGTTCCAAGAGTTCTAATTCACATTCAATATTCATTTACAGTCAAAAAATTAAACATTAAAAAATTATAATTTCTGACCATTTGGAGACAGTTTGATAGGTCACGGGTCATCGTTTTTCATTAGAAAATTGATTTTTTTGACTGTGTAAAAATTGATTCAAAATGTCATTTGGATTGTGCCTCATGTTGAATAACTACTTTTTACAGCCTCAATGTGACCAAAATTGCCATTTTTACAGACTTTTTCTCCGACTCAGAAGCTTCTATTTCGACCAATTTCAGGCATTAAAATGACCCTAAACACACTTATTTTAGTTCCAAGAGTTCTAATTCACATTCAATATTCATTTACAGTCAAAAAATTAAACATTAAAAAATTATAATTTCTGACCATTTGGAGAAAGTTCGACAGGTCACGGGTCATCGTTTTTCATCAGAAAATTGATTTTTTTGACTGTGTAAAAATTGATTCAAAATGTCATTTGGATTGTGCCTCATGTTGAATAACTACTTTTTACAGCCTCAATGTGACCAAAATTGCCATTTTTACAGACTTTTTCTCCTACTCAGAAGCTTCTATTTTGACCAATTTCAGGCATTAAAATGACTCTAAACACACTTATTTTAGTTCCAAGAGTTCTAATTCACATTCAATATTCATTTACAGTCAAAAAATTAAACATTAAAAAATTATAATTTCTGACCATTTGGAGACTGTTCGACAGGTCACGGGTCATCGTTTTTCATCAGAAAATTGATGTTTTGGACTGTAGAAAAATGTATTCAAAATGTCATTGAGATTGTGCCTCATGTTGAATAACTACTTTTTAAAGCCTCAATGTGACCAAAATTGACATTTTTAAAGACTTTTTCACCTACACAGAAGCTTCTATTTCGACCAATTTCAGGCATTAAAATGACTCTAAACACACTTATTTTAGTTCCAAGAGTTCTAATTCACATTCAATATTCATTTACAGTCAAAAAATTAAAGATTAAAAAATTATAATTTCTGTCCATTTGGAGACAGTTCGACAGGTCACGGATCATCGTTTTTCATCAGAAAATTGATTTTTTGGACTGTAGAAAAATGTATTCAAAATGTCATTTGGATTGTGCCTCATGTTGAATAACTACTTTTTATATCCTCAATGTGACCAAAATTGCCATTTTTACAGACTTTTTCTCCTCAGAAGCTTCTATTTCGACCAATTTCAGGCGTTAAAATGACTCTAAACACACTTATTTTAGTTCCAAGAGTTCTAATTCACATTCAATATTCATTTACAGTCAAAAAATAAACGTTAAAAAATTATAATTTCTGACCATTTGGAGAAAGTTCGACAGGTCACGGGTCATCGTTTTTCATCAGAAAATAGATTTTTTTGACTGTGTAAAAATTGATTCAAAATGTCATTTGGATTGTGCCTCATGTTGAATAACTACTTTTTACAGCCTCAATGTGACCAAAATTGCCATTTTTACAGACTTTTTCTCCTACTCAGAAGCTTCTATTTTGACCAATTTCAGGCATTAAAATGACTCTAAACACACTTATTTTAGTTCCAAGAGTTCTAATTCACATTCAATATTCATTTACAGTCAAAAAATTAAACGTTAAAAAATTATAATTTCTGACCATTTGGAGAAAGTTCGACAGGTCACGGGTCATCGTTTTTCATCAGAAAATAGATTTTTTTGACTGTGTAAAAATTGATTCAAAATGTCATTTGGATTGTGCCTCATGTTGAATAACTACTTTTTACAGCCTCAATGTGACCAAAATTGCCATTTTTACAGACTTTTTCTCCTACTCAGAAGCTTCTATTTTGACCAATTTCAGGCATTAAAATGATTCTAAACACACTTATTTTAGTTCCAAGAGTTCTAATTCACATTCAATATTCATTTACAGTCAAAAAATTAAACGTTAAAAAATTATAATTTCTGACCATTTGGAGAAAGTTCGACAGGTCACGGGTCATCGTTTTTCATCAGAAAATTGATTTTTTTGGACTGTAGAAAAATGTATTCAAAATGTCATTTGGATTGTGCCTCATGTTGAATAACTACTTATTATATCCTCAATGTGACCAAAATTGCCATTTTTACAGACTTTTTCTCCTACTCAGAAGCTTCTATTTCGACCAATTTCAGGCATTAAAATGACTCTAAACACACTTATTTTAGTTCCAAGAGTTCTAATTCACATTCAATATTCATTTACAGTCAAAAAATTAAACATTAAAAAATTATAATTTCTGACCATTTGGAGACAGTTCGATAGGTCACGGGTTATCGTTTTTCATTAGAAAATTGATTTTTTTGACTGTGTAAAAATTGATTCAAAATGTCATTTGGATTGTGCCTCATGTTGAATAACTACTTTTTACAGCCTCAATGTGACCAAAATTGCCATTTTTACAGACTTTTTCTCCTACTCAGAAGCTTCTATTTTGACCAATTTCAGGCATTAAAATGACTCTAAACACACTTATTTTAGTTCCAAGAGTTCTAATTCACATTCAATATTCATTTACAGTCAAAAAATTAAACGTTAAAAAATTATAATTTCTGACCATTTGGAGAAAGTTCGACAGGTCACGGGTCATCGTTTTTCATCAGAAAATTGATTTTTTTGGACTGTCGAAAAATGTATTCAAAATGTCATTTGGATTGCGCCTCATGTTGAATAACTACTTATTATATCCTCAATGTGACCAAAATTGCCATTTTTACAGACTTTTTCTCCTACTCAGAAGCTTCTATTTCGACCAATTTCAGGCATTAAAATGACTCTAAACACACTTATTTTAGTTCCAAGAGTTCTAATTCACATTCAATATTCATTTACAGTCAAAAAATTAAACATTAAAAAATTATAATTTCTGACCATTTGGAGACAGTTTGATAGGTCACGGGTCATCGTTTTTCATTAGAAAATTGATTTTTTTGACTGTGTAAAAATTGATTCAAAATGTCATTTGGATTGTGCCTCATGTTGAATAACTACTTTTTACAGCCTCAATGTGACCAAAATTGCCATTTTTACAGACTTTTTCTCCGACTCAGAAGCTTCTATTTCGACCAATTTCAGGCATTAAAATGACCCTAAACACACTTATTTTAGTTCCAAGAGTTCTAATTCACATTCAATATTCATTTACAGTCAAAAAATTAAACGTTAAAAAATTATAATTTCTGACCATTTGGAGAAAGTTCGACAGGTCACGGGTCATCGTTTTTCATCAGAAAATTGATTTTTTTGGACTGTCGAAAAATGTATTCAAAATGTCATTTGGATTGCGCCTCATGTTGAATAACTACTTATTATATCCTCAATGTGACCAAAATTGCCATTTTTACAGACTTTTTCTCCTACTCAGAAGCTTCTATTTCGACCAATTTCAGGCATTAAAATGACTCTAAACACACTTATTTTAGTTCCAAGAGTTCTAATTCACATTCAATATTCATTTACAGTCAAAAAATTAAACATTAAAAAATTATAATTTCTGACCATTTGGAGACAGTTTGATAGGTCACGGGTCATCGTTTTTCATTAGAAAATTGATTTTTTTGACTGTGTAAAAATTGATTCAAAATGTCATTTGGATTGTGCCTCATGTTGAATAACTACTTTTTACAGCCTCAATGTGACCAAAATTGCCATTTTTACAGACTTTTTCTCCGACTCAGAAGCTTCTATTTCGACCAATTTCAGGCATTAAAATGACCCTAAACACACTTATTTTAGTTCCAAGAGTTCTAATTCACATTCAATATTCATTTACAGTCAAAAAATTAAACATTAAAAAATTATAATTTCTGACCATTTGGAGAAAGTTCGACAGGTCACGGGTCATCGTTTTTCATCAGAAAATTGATTTTTTTGACTGTGTAAAAATTGATTCAAAATGTCATTTGGATTGTGCCTCATGTTGAATAACTACTTTTTACAGCCTCAATGTGACCAAAATTGCCATTTTTACAGACTTTTTCTCCTACTCAGAAGCTTCTATTTTGACCAATTTCAGGCATTAAAATGACTCTAAACACACTTATTTTAGTTCCAAGAGTTCTAATTCACATTCAATATTCATTTACAGTCAAAAAATTAAACATTAAAAAATTATAATTTCTGACCATTTGGAGACTGTTCGACAGGTCACGGGTCATCGTTTTTCATCAGAAAATTGATGTTTTGGACTGTAGAAAAATGTATTCAAAATGTCATTGAGATTGTGCCTCATGTTGAATAACTACTTTTTAAAGCCTCAATGTGACCAAAATTGACATTTTTAAAGACTTTTTCACCTACACAGAAGCTTCTATTTCGACCAATTTCAGGCATTAAAATGACTCTAAACACACTTATTTTAGTTCCAAGAGTTCTAATTCACATTCAATATTCATTTACAGTCAAAAAATTAAAGATTAAAAAATTATAATTTCTGTCCATTTGGAGACAGTTCGACAGGTCACGGATCATCGTTTTTCATCAGAAAATTGATTTTTTGGACTGTAGAAAAATGTATTCAAAATGTCATTTGGATTGTGCCTCATGTTGAATAACTACTTTTTATATCCTCAATGTGACCAAAATTGCCATTTTTACAGACTTTTTCTCCTCAGAAGCTTCTATTTCGACCAATTTCAGGCGTTAAAATGACTCTAAACACACTTATTTTAGTTCCAAGAGTTCTAATTCACATTCAATATTCATTTACAGTCAAAAAATAAACGTTAAAAAATTATAATTTCTGACCATTTGGAGAAAGTTCGACAGGTCACGGGTCATCGTTTTTCATCAGAAAATAGATTTTTTTGACTGTGTAAAAATTGATTCAAAATGTCATTTGGATTGTGCCTCATGTTGAATAACTACTTTTTACAGCCTCAATGTGACCAAAATTGCCATTTTTACAGACTTTTTCTCCTACTCAGAAGCTTCTATTTTGACCAATTTCAGGCATTAAAATGACTCTAAACACACTTATTTTAGTTCCAAGAGTTCTAATACACATTCAATATTCATTTACAGTCAAAAAATTAAACGTTAAAAAAATTATAATTTCTGACCATTTAGAGAAAGTTCGACAGGTCACGGGTCATCGTTTTTCATCAGAAAATTGATTTTTTGGACTGTAGAAAAATGTATTCAAAATGTCATTTGTATTGTGCCTCATGTTGAATAACTACTTTTTATATCCTCAATGTGACCAAAATTGCCATTTTTACAGACTTTTTCTCCTACTCAGAAGCTTCTATTTCGACCAATTTCAGGCGTTAAAATGACTCTAAACACACTTATTTTAGTTCCAAGAGTTCTAATTCACATTCAATATTCATTTACAGTCAAAAAATTAAACGTTAAAAAATTATAATTTCTGACCATTTGGAGAAAGTTCGACAGGTCACGGGTCATTGTTTTTCATCAGAAAATTGATTTTTTTGACTGTGTAAAAATTGATTGAAAATGTCATTTGGATTGTGCTGTATGTTGAATAACTACTTTTTACAGCCTCAATGTGACCAAAATTGCCATTTTTACAGACTTTTTCTCCTACTCAGAAGCTTCTATTTCGATCAATTTCAGGCGTTAAAATGACTCTAAACACACTTATTTTAGTTCCAAGAGTTCTAATTCACATTCAATATTCATTTACAGTCAAAAAATTAAACGTTAAAAAATTATAATTTCTGACCATTTGGAGAAAGTTCGACAGGTCACGGGTCATCGTTTTTCATCAGAAAATAGATTTTTTTGACTGTGTAAAAATTGATTCAAAATGCCATTTGGATTGTGCCTCATGTTGAATAACTACTTTTTACAGCCTCAATGTGACCAAAATTGCCATTTTTACAGACTTTTTCTCCTACTCAGAAGCTTCTATTTTGACCAATTTCAGGCATTAAAATGACTCTAAACACACTTATTTTAGTTCCAAGAGTTCTAATTCACATTCAATATTCATTTACAGTCAAAAAATTAAACGTTAAAAAATTATAATTTCTGACCATTTGGAGAAAGTTCGACAGGTCACGGGTCATCGTTTTTCATCAGAAAATAGATTTTTTTGACTGTGTAAAAATTGATTCAAAATGTCATTTGGATTGTGCCTCATGTTGAATAACTACTTTTTACAGCCTCAATGTGACCAAAATTGCCATTTTTACAGACTTTTTCTCCTACTCAGAAGCTTCTATTTTGACCAATTTCAGGCATTAAAATGACTCTAAACACACTTATTTTAGTTCCAAGAGTTCTAATTCACATTCAATATTCATTTACAGTCAAAAAATTAAACGTTAAAAAATTATAATTTCTGACCATTTGGAGAAAGTTCGACAGGTCACGGGTCATCGTTTTTCATCAGAAAATTGATTTTTTTGGACTGTAGAAAAATGTATTCAAAATGTCATTTGGATTGTGCCTCATGTTGAATAACTACTTATTATATCCTCAATGTGACCAAAATTGCCATTTTTACAGACTTTTTCTCCTACTCAGAAGCTTCTATTTCGACCAATTTCAGGCATTAAAATGACTCTAAACACACTTATTTTAGTTCCAAGAGTTCTAATTCACATTCAATATTCATTTACAGTCAAAAAATTAAACATTAAAAAATTATAATTTCTGACCATTTGGAGACAGTTCGATAGGTCACGGGTCATCGTTTTTCATTAGAAAATTGATTTTTTTGACTGTGTAAAAATTGATTCAAAATGTCATTTGGATTGTGCCTCATGTTGAATAACTACTTTTTACAGCCTCAATGTGACCAAAATTGCCATTTTTACAGACTTTTTCTCCTACTCAGAAGCTTCTATTTTGACCAATTTCAGGCATTAAAATGACTCTAAACACACTTATTTTAGTTCCAAGAGTTCTAATTCACATTCAATATTCATTTACAGTCAAAAAATTAAACGTTAAAAAATTATAATTTCTGACCATTTGGAGAAAGTTCGACAGGTCACGGGTCATCGTTTTTCATCAGAAAATTGATTTTTTTGGACTGTCGAAAAATGTATTCAAAATGTCATTTGGATTGCGCCTCATGTTGAATAACTACTTATTATATCCTCAATGTGACCAAAATTGCCATTTTTACAGACTTTTTCTCCTACTCAGAAGCTTCTATTTCGACCAATTTCAGGCATCAAAATGACTCTAAACACACTTATTTTAGTTCCAAGAGTTCTAATTCACATTCAATATTCATTTACAGTCAAAAAATTAAACATTAAAAAATTATAATTTCTGACCATTTGGAGACAGTTTGATAGGTCACGGGTCATCGTTTTTCATTAGAAAATTGATTTTTTTGACTGTGTAAAAATTGATTCAAAATGTCATTTGGATTGTGCCTCATGTTGAATAACTACTTTTTACAGCCTCAATGTGACCAAAATTGCCATTTTTACAGACTTTTTCTCCGACTCAGAAGCTTCTATTTCGACCAATTTCAGGCATTAAAATGACCCTAAACACACTTATTTTAGTTCCAAGAGTTCTAATTCACATTCAATATTCATTTACAGTCAAAAAATTAAACGTTAAAAAATTATAATTTCTGACCATTTGGAGAAAGTTCGACAGGTCACGGGTCATCGTTTTTCATCAGAAAATTGATTTTTTTGGACTGTCGAAAAATGTATTCAAAATGTCATTTGGATTGCGCCTCATGTTGAATAACTACTTATTATATCCTCAATGTGACCAAAATTGCCATTTTTACAGACTTTTTCTCCTACTCAGAAGCTTCTATTTCGACCAATTTCAGGCATTAAAATGACTCTAAACACACTTATTTTAGTTCCAAGAGTTCTAATTCACATTCAATATTCATTTACAGTCAAAAAATTAAACATTAAAAAATTATAATTTCTGACCATTTGGAGACAGTTCGATAGGTCACGGGTCATCGTTTTTCATTAGAAAATTGATTTTTTTGACTGTGTAAAAATTGATTCAAAATGTCATTTGGATTGTGCCTCATGTTGAATAACTACTTTTTACAGCCTCAATGTGACCAAAATTGCCATTTTTACAGACTTTTTCTCCTACTCAGAAGCTTCTATTTTGACCAATTTCAGGCATTAAAATGACTCTAAACACACTTATTTTAGTTCCAAGAGTTCTAATTCACATTCAATATTCATTTACAGTCAAAAAATTAAACGTTAAAAAATTATAATTTCTGACCATTTGGAGAAAGTTCGACAGGTCACGGGTCATCGTTTTTCATCAGAAAATTGATTTTTTTGGACTGTCGAAAAATGTATTCAAAATGTCATTTGGATTGCGCCTCATGTTGAATAACTACTTATTATATCCTCAATGTGACCAAAATTGCCATTTTTACAGACTTTTTCTCCTACTCAGAAGCTTCTATTTCGACCAATTTCAGGCATTAAAATGACTCTAAACACACTTATTTTAGTTCCAAGAGTTCTAATTCACATTCAATATTCATTTACAGTCAAAAAATTAAACATTAAAAAATTATAATTTCTGACCATTTGGAGACAGTTTGATAGGTCACGGGTCATCGTTTTTCATTAGAAAATTGATTTTTTTGACTGTGTAAAAATTGATTCAAAATGTCATTTGGATTGTGCCTCATGTTGAATAACTACTTTTTACAGCCTCAATGTGACCAAAATTGCCATTTTTACAGACTTTTTCTCCTACTCAGAAGCTTCTATTTTGACCAATTTCAGGCATTAAAATGACTCTAAACACACTTATTTTAGTTCCAAGAGTTCTAATTCACATTCTATATTCATTTACAGTCAAAAAATTAAACGTTAAAAAATTATAATTTCTGACCATTTGGAGAAAGTTCGACAGGTCACAGGTCATCGTTTTTTCATCAGAAAATTGATTTTTTGGACTGTATAAAAATGTATTCAAAATGTCATTTGGATTGTGCCTCATGTTGAATAACTTCTTATTATATCCTCAATGTGACCAAAATTGCCATTTTTACAGACTTTTTCTCGTACTCAGAAGCTTCTATTTCGACCAATTTCAGGCATTAAAATGACCCTAAACACACTTATTTTAGTTCCAAGAGTTCTAATTCACATTCAATATTCATTTACAGTCAAAAAATTAAACGTTAAAAAATTATAATTTCTGACCATTTGGAGAAAGTTCGACAGGTCACGGGTCATCGTTTTTCATCAGAAAATTGATTTTTTTGGACTGTCGAAAAATGTATTCAAAATGTCATTTGGATTGCGCCTCATGTTGAATAACTACTTATTATATCCTCAATGTGACCAAAATTGCCATTTTTACAGACTTTTTCTCCTACTCAGAAGCTTCTATTTCGACCAATTTCAGGCATTAAAATGACTCTAAACACACTTATTTTAGTTCCAAGAGTTCTAATTCACATTCAATATTCATTTACAGTCAAAAAATTAAACATTAAAAAATTATAATTTCTGACCATTTGGAGAAAGTTCGACAGGTCACGGGTCATCGTTTTTCATCAGAAAATTGATTTTTTTGACTGTGTAAAAATTGATTCAAAATGTCATTTGGATTGTGCCTCATGTTGAATAACTACTTTTTACAGCCTCAATGTGACCAAAATTGCCATTTTTACAGACTTTTTCTCCTACTCAGAAGCTTCTATTTTGACCAATTTCAGGCATTAAAATGACTCTAAACACACTTATTTTAGTTCCAAGAGTTCTAATTCACATTCAATATTCATTTACAGTCAAAAAATTAAACATTAAAAAATTATAATTTCTGACCATTTGGAGACTGTTCGACAGGTCACGGGTCATCGTTTTTCATCAGAAAATTGATGTTTTGGACTGTAGAAAAATGTATTCAAAATGTCATTGAGATTGTGCCTCATGTTGAATAACTACTTTTTAAAGCCTCAATGTGACCAAAATTGACATTTTTAAAGACTTTTTCACCTACTCAGAAGCTTCTATTTCGACCAATTTCAGGCATTAAAATGACTCTAAACACACTTATTTTAGTTCCAAGAGTTCTAATTCACATTCAATATTCATTTACAGTCAAAAAATTAAAGATTAAAAAGTTATAATTTCTGACCATTTGGAGACAGTTCGACAGGTCACGGGTCATCGTTTTTCATCAGAAAATTGATTTTTTGGACTTTAGAAAAATGTATTCAAAATGTCATTTGGATTGTGCCTCATGTTGAATAACTACTTTTTACAGCCTCAATGTGACCAAAATTGCCATTTTTACAGACTTTTGCTCCTACTCAGAAGCTTCTATTTCGACCAATTTCAGGCATTAAAATGACCCTAAACACACTTATTTTAGTTCCAAGTGTTCTAATTCACATTCAATATTCATTTACAGTAAAAAAATTAAACGTTAAAAAATTATAATTTCTGACCATTTGGAGAAAGTTCGACAGGTCACGGGTCATCGTTTTTCATCAGAAAATTGATTTTTTTGACTGTAAAAATTGATTCAAAATGTCATTTGGATTGTGCCTCATGTTGAATAACTACTTTTTACAGCCTCAATGTGACCAAAATTGCCATTTTTACAGACTTTTTCTCCTACTCAGAAGCTTCTATTTCGACCAATTTCAGGCATTAAAATGACCATAAACACACTTATTTTAGTTCCAAGAGTTCTAATCACATTCAATATTCATTTACAGTCAAAAAATTAAACACTGAAAAATTATAATTTCTGACCATTTGGAGAAAGTTCGACAGGTCACGGGTCATCGTTTTTCATCATAAAATTGTTTTTTTTGACTGTAGATAAATTGATTCAAAATGTCATTTGGATTGTGCCTCATGTTGAATAACTACTTTTTATAGCCTCAATGTGACCAAAATTACCATTTTTACAGACTTTTTCTCCTACTCAGAAGCTTCTATTTCGACCAATTTCAGGCATTAAAATGACTCTAAACACACTTATTTTAGTTCCAAGAGTTCTAATTCACATTCAATATTCATTTACAGTAAAAAAATTAAACATTAAAAAATTATCATTTCTGACCATTTGGAGAAAGTTCGACAGGTCACGGGTCATCGTTTTTCATCAGAAAATTGATTTTTTGGACTGTAGAAAAATTGATTCAAAATGTCATTTGGATTGTGCCTCATGTTGAATAACTACTTTTTATATCCTCAATGTGACCAAAATTGCCATTTTTACAGACTTTTTCTCCGACTCAGAAGCTTCTATTTCGACCAATTTCAGGCATTAAAATGACCCTAAACACACTTATTTTAGTTCCAAGAGTTCTAATTCACATTCAATATTCATTTACAGTCAAAAAACTTGAACGTTAAAAAATTATAATTTCTGACCATTTGGAGAAAGTTCGACAGGTCACGGGTCATCGTTTTTCATCAGAAAATTGATTTTTTTGACTGTGTAAAAATTGATTCAAAATGTCATTTGGATTGTGCCTCATGTTGAATAACTACTTTTTACAGCCTCAATGTGACCAAAATTGCCATTTTTACAGACTTTTTCTCCTACTCAGAAGCTTCTATTTTGACCAATTTCAGGCATTAAAATGACTCTAAACACACTTATTTTAGTTCCAAGAGTTCTAATTCACATTCAATATTCATTTACAGTCAAAAAATTAAAGATTAAAAAATTATAATTTCTGACCATTTGGAGACAGTTCGACAGGTCACGGGTCATCGTTTTTCATCAGAAAATTGATGTTTTGGACTGTAGAAAAATGTATTCAAAATGTCATTGAGATTGTGCCTCATGTTGAATAACTACTTTTTAAAGCCTCAATGTGACCAAAATTGACATTTTTAAAGACTTTTTCACCTACTCAGAAGCTTCTATTTCGACCAATTTCAGGCATTAAAATGACTCTAAACACACTTATTTTAGTTCCAAGAGTTCTAATTCACATTCAATATTCATTTACAGTCAAAAAATTAAAGATTAAAAAATTATAATTTCTGACCATTTGGAGACAGTTCGACAGGTCACGGATCATCGTTTTTCATCAGAAAATTGATTTTTTGGACTGTAGAAAAATGTATT
Organism: Triturus cristatus; assembly: GCF_964204655.1. Classification (NCBI taxonomy): domain Eukaryota; kingdom Metazoa; phylum Chordata; class Amphibia; order Caudata; family Salamandridae; genus Triturus; species Triturus cristatus. The sequence goes on from NC_140592.1 coordinate 468,139,294, forward strand.
CAAAATGTCATTTGGATTGTGCCTCATGTTGAATAACTACTTTTTATATCCTCAATGTGACCAAAATTGCCATTTTTACAGACTTTTTCTCCTCAGAAGCTTCTATTTCGACCAATTTCAGGCGTTAAAATGACTCTAAACACACTTATTTTAGTTCCAAGAGTTCTAATTCACATTCAATATTCATTTACAGTCAAAAAATAAACGTTAAAAAATTATAATTTCTGACCATTTGGAGAAAGTTCGACAGGTCACGGGTCATCGTTTTTCATCAGAAAATAGATTTTTTTGACTGTGTAAAAATTGATTCAAAATGTCATTTGGATTGTGCCTCATGTTGAATAACTACTTTTTACAGCCTCAATATGACCAAAATTGCCATTTTTACAGACTTTTTCTCCTACTCGGAAGCTTCTATTTCGACAAATTTCAGGCATTAAAATGACTCTAAACACACTTTTTTTAGTTCCAAGAGTTCTGATTCACATTCAATATTCATTTACAGTCAAAAAATTAAACGTTAAAAAATTATAATTTCTGACCATTTGGAGAAAGTTCGACAGGTCAAGGGTCATCGTTTTTCATCAGAAAATTGATTTTTTTGACTGTGTAAAAATTGATTCAAAATGTCATTGGGATTGTGCCTCATGTTGAATAACTACTTTTTAAAGCGTCAATGTGACCAAAATTGCCATTTTAGAGACTTTTTCTCCTACTCAGAAGGTTCTATTTCGACCAATTTCAGGCATTAAAATGATTCTAAACACACTTATTTTAGTTCCAAGAGTTCTAATTCACATTCAATATTCATTTACAGTCAAAAAATTAAAGATTAAAAAATTATAATTTCTGACCATTTGGAGACAGTTCGACAGGTCACGGGTCATCGTTTTTCATCAGAAAATTGATTTTTTGGACTGTAGAAAAATGTATTCAAAATGTCATTTGGATTGTGCCTCATGTTGAATAACTACTTTTTATATCCTCAATGTGACCAAAATTGCAATTTTTACAGACTTTTTCTCCTACTCAGAAGCTTCTATTTCGACCAATTTCAGGCATTAAAATGACCATAAACACACTTATTTTAGTTCCAAGAGTTCTAATCACATTCAATATTCATTTACAGTCAAAAAATTAAACATTGAAAAATTATAATTTCTGACCATTTGGAGAAAGTTCGACAGGTCACGGGTCATCGTTTTTCATCATAAAATTGTTTTTTTTGACTGTAGATAAATTGATTCAAAATGTCATTTGGATTGTGCCTCATGTTGAATAACTACTTTTTATAGCCTCAATGTGACCAAAATTGCCATATTTACAGACTTTTTCTCCTACTCAGAAGCTTCTATTTCGACCAATTTCAGGCATTAAAATGACTCTAAACACACTTATTTTAGTTCCAAGAGTTCTAATTCACATTCAATATTCATTTACAGTCAAAAAATTAAACATTAAAAAATTATCATTTCTGACCATTTGGAGAAAGTTCGACAGGTCACGGGTCATCGTTTTTCATCAGAAAATTTATTTTTTTGACTGTAGAAAAATTGATTCAAAATGTCATTTGGATTGTGCCTCATGTTGAATAACTACTTTTTACAGCCTCAATGTGACCAAAATTGCCATTTTTACAGACTTTTTCTCCTACTCAGAAGCTTCTATTTCGACCAATTTCAGGCATTAAAATGACTCTAAACACACTTATTTTAGTTCCAAGAGTTCTAATTCACATTCAATATTCATTTACAGTCAAAAAACTAAACATTACAAAATTATAATTTCTGACCATTTGGAGACAGTTCGATAGGTCACGGGTCATCGTTTTTCATTAGAAAATTGATTTTTTTGACTGTGTAAAAATTGATTCAAAATGTCATTCGGATTGTGCCTCATGTTGAATAACTACTTTTTACAGCCTCAATGTGACCAAAATTGCCATTTTTACAGACTTTTTCTCCTACTCAGAAGCTTCTATTTTGACCAATTTCAGGCATTAAAATGACTCTAAACACACTTATTTTAGTTCCAAGAGTTCTAATACACATTCAATATTCATTTACAGTCAAAAAATTAAACGTTAAAAAAATTATAATTTCTGACCATTTAGAGAAAGTTCGACAGGTCACGGGTCATCGTTTTTCATCAGAAAATTGATTTTTTGGACTGTAGAAAAATGTATTCAAAATGTCATTTGTATTGTGCCTCATGTTGAATAACTACTTTTTATATCCTCAATGTGACCAAAATTGCCATTTTTACAGACTTTTTCTCCTACTCAGAAGCTTCTATTTCGACCAATTTCAGGCGTTAAAATGACTCTAAACACACTTATTTTAGTTCCAAGAGTTCTAATTCACATTCAATATTCATTTCCAGTCAAAAAATTAAACGTTAAAAAATTATAATTTCTGACCATTTGGAGAAAGTTCGACAGGTCACGGGTCATTGTTTTTCATCAGAAAATTGATTTTTTTGACTGTGTAAAAATTGATTCAAAATGTCATTTGGATTGTGCTGTATGTTGAATAACTACTTTTTTCAGCCTCAATGTGACCAAAATTGCCATTTTTACAGACTTTTTCTCCTACTCAGAAGCTTCTATTTCGATCAATTTCAGGCGTTAAAATGACTCTAAACACACTTATTTTAGTTCCAAGAGTTCTAATTCACATTCAATATTCATTTACAGTCAAAAAATTAAACGTTAAAAAATTATAATTTCTGACCATTTGGAGAAAGTTCGACAGGTCACGGGTCATCGTTTTTCATCAGAAAATAGATTTTTTTGACTGTGTAAAAATTGATTCAAAATGTCATTTGGATTGTGCCTCATGTTGAATAACTACTTTTTACAGCCTCAATGTGACCAAAATTGCCATTTTTACAGACTTTTTCTCCTACTCAGAAGCTTCTATTTTGACCAATTTCAGGCATTAAAATGACTCTAAACACACTTATTTTAGTTCCAAGAGTTCTAATTCACATTCAATATTCATTTACAGTCAAAAAATTAAACGTTAAAAAATTATAATTTCTGACCATTTGGAGAAAGTTCGACAGGTCACGGGTCATCGTTTTTCATCAGAAAATAGATTTTTTTGACTGTGTAAAAATTGATTCAAAATGTCATTTGGATTGTGCCTCATGTTGAATAACTACTTTTTACAGCCTCAATGTGACCAAAATTGCCATTTTTACAGACTTTTTCTCCTACTCAGAAGCTTCTATTTTGACCAATTTCAGGCATTAAAATGACTCTAAACACACTTATTTTAGTTCCAAGAGTTCTAATTCACATTCAATATTCATTTACAGTCAAAAAATTAAACGTTAAAAAATTATAATTTCTGACCATTTGGAGAAAGTTCGACAGGTCACGGGTCATCGTTTTTCATCAGAAAATTGATTTTTTTGGACTGTAGAAAAATGTATTCAAAATGTCATTTGGATTGTGCCTCATGTTGAATAACTACTTATTATATCCTCAATGTGACCAAAATTGCCATTTTTACAGACTTTTTCTCCTACTCAGAAGCTTCTATTTCGACCAATTTCAGGCATTAAAATGACTCTAAACACACTTATTTTAGTTCCAAGAGTTCTAATTCACATTCAATATTCATTTACAGTCAAAAAATTAAACATTAAAAAATTATAATTTCTGACCATTTGGAGACAGTTCGATAGGTCACGGGTCATCGTTTTTCATTAGAAAATTGATTTTTTTGACTGTGTAAAAATTGATTCAAAATGTCATTTGGATTGTGCCTCATGTTGAATAACTACTTTTTACAGCCTCAATGTGACCAAAATTGCCATTTTTACAGACTTTTTCTCCTACTCAGAAGCTTCTATTTTGACCAATTTCAGGCATTAAAATGACTCTAAACACACTTATTTTAGTTCCAAGAGTTCTAATTCACATTCAATATTCATTTACAGTCAAAAAATTAAACGTTAAAAAATTATAATTTCTGACCATTTGGAGAAAGTTCGACAGGTCACGGGTCATCGTTTTTCATCAGAAAATTGATTTTTTTGGACTGTCGAAAAATGTATTCAAAATGTCATTTGGATTGCGCCTCATGTTGAATAACTACTTATTATATCCTCAATGTGACCAAAATTGCCATTTTTACAGACTTTTTCTCCTACTCAGAAGCTTCTATTTCGACCAATTTCAGGCATTAAAATGACTCTAAACACACTTATTTTAGTTCCAAGAGTTCTAATTCACATTCAATATTCATTTACAGTCAAAAAATTAAACATTAAAAAATTATAATTTCTGACCATTTGGAGACAGTTTGATAGGTCACGGGTCATCGTTTTTCATTAGAAAATTGATTTTTTTGACTGTGTAAAAATTGATTCAAAATGTCATTTGGATTGTGCCTCATGTTGAATAACTACTTTTTACAGCCTCAATGTGACCAAAATTGCCATTTTTACAGACTTTTTCTCCGACTCAGAAGCTTCTATTTCGACCAATTTCAGGCATTAAAATGACCCTAAACACACTTATTTTAGTTCCAAGAGTTCTAATTCACATTCAATATTCATTTACAGTCAAAAAATTAAACGTTAAAAAATTATAATTTCTGACCATTTGGAGAAAGTTCGACAGGTCACGGGTCATCGTTTTTCATCAGAAAATTGATTTTTTTGGACTGTCGAAAAATGTATTCAAAATGTCATTTGGATTGCGCCTCATGTTGAATAACTACTTATTATATCCTCAATGTGACCAAAATTGCCATTTTTACAGACTTTTTCTCCTACTCAGAAGCTTCTATTTCGACCAATTTCAGGCATTAAAATGACTCTAAACACACTTATTTTAGTTCCAAGAGTTCTAATTCACATTCAATATTCATTTACAGTCAAAAAATTAAACATTAAAAAATTATAATTTCTGACCATTTGGAGAAAGTTCGACAGGTCACGGGTCATCGTTTTTCATCAGAAAATTGATTTTTTTGACTGTGTAAAAATTGATTCAAAATGTCATTTGGATTGTGCCTCATGTTGAATAACTACTTTTTACAGCCTCAATGTGACCAAAATTGCCATTTTTACAGACTTTTTCTCCTACTCAGAAGCTTCTATTTTGACCAATTTCAGGCATTAAAATGACTCTAAACACACTTATTTTAGTTCCAAGAGTTCTAATTCACATTCAATATTCATTTACAGTCAAAAAATTAAACATTAAAAAATTATAATTTCTGACCATTTGGAGACTGTTCGACAGGTCACGGGTCATCGTTTTTCATCAGAAAATTGATGTTTTGGACTGTAGAAAAATGTATTCAAAATGTCATTGAGATTGTGCCTCATGTTGAATAACTACTTTTTAAAGCCTCAATGTGACCAAAAGTGACATTTTTAAAGACTTTTTCACCTACTCAGAAGCTTCTATTTCGACCAATTTCAGGCATTAAAATGACTCTAAACACACTTATTTTAGTTCCAAGAGTTCTAATTCACATTCAATATTCATTTACAGTCAAAAAATTAAAGATTAAAAAATTATAATTTCTGACCATTTGGAGACAGTTCGACAGGTCACGGGTCATCGTTTTTCATCAGAAAATTGATTTTTTGGACTTTAGAAAAATGTATTCAAAATGTCATTTGGATTGTGCCTCATGTTGAATAACTACTTTTTACAGCCTCAATGTGACCAAAATTGCCATTTTTACAGACTTTTGCTCCTACTCAGAAGCTTCTATTTCGACCAATTTCAGGCATTAAAATGACCCTAAACACACTTATTTTAGTTCCAAGTGTTCTAATTCACATTCAATATTCATTTACAGTAAAAAAATTAAACGTTAAAAAATTATAATTTCTGACCATTTGGAGAAAGTTCGACAGGTCACGGGTCATCGTTTTTCATCAGAAAATTGATTTTTTTGACTGTGTAAAAATTGATTCAAAATGTCATTTGGATTGTGCCTCATGTTGAATAACTACTTTTTACAGCCTCAATGTAACCAAAATTGCCATTTTTACAGACTTTTTCTCCGACTCAGAAGCTTCTATTTCGACCAATTTCAGGCATTAAAATGACCCTAAACACACTTATTTTAGTTCCAAGAGTTCTAATTCACATTCAATATTCATTTACAGTCAAAAAATTAAACGTTAAAAAATTATAATTTCTGACCATTTGGAGAAAGTTCGACAGGTCACGGGTCATCGTTTTTCATCAGAAAATTGATTTTTTTGGACTGTCGAAAAATGTATTCAAAATGTCATTTGGATTGCGCCTCATGTTGAATAACTACTTATTATATCCTCAATGTGACCAAAATTGCCATTTTTACAGACTTTTTCTCCTACTCAGAAGCTTCTATTTCGACCAATTTCAGGCATTAAAATGACTCTAAACACACTTATTTTAGTTCCAAGAGTTCTAATTCACATTCAATATTCATTTACAGTCAAAAAATTAAACATTAAAAAATTATAATTTCTGACCATTTGGAGACAGTTTGATAGGTCACGGGTCATCGTTTTTCATTAGAAAATTGATTTTTTTGACTGTGTAAAAATTGATTCAAAATGTCATTTGGATTGTGCCTCATGTTGAATAACTACTTTTTACAGCCTCAATGTGACCAAAATTGCCATTTTTACAGACTTTTTCTCCGACTCAGAAGCTTCTATTTCGACCAATTTCAGGCATTAAAATGACCCTAAACACACTTATTTTAGTTCCAAGAGTTCTAATTCACATTCAATATTCATTTACAGTCAAAAAATTAAACATTAAAAAATTATAATTTCTGACCATTTGGAGAAAGTTCGACAGGTCACGGGTCATCGTTTTTCATCAGAAAATTGATTTTTTTGACTGTGTAAAAATTGATTCAAAATGTCATTTGGATTGTGCCTCATGTTGAATAACTACTTTTTACAGCCTTAATGTGACCAAAATTGCCATTTTTACAGACTTTTTCTCCTACTCAGAAGCTTCTATTTTGACCAATTTCAGGCATTAAAATGACTCTAAACACACTTATTTTAGTTCCAAGAGTTCTAATTCACATTCAATATTCATTTACAGTCAAAAAATTAAACATTAAAAAATTATAATTTCTGACCATTTGGAGACTGTTCGACAGGTCACGGGTCATCGTTTTTCATCAGAAAATTGATGTTTTGGACTGTAGAAAAATGTATTCAAAATGTCATTGAGATTGTGCCTCATGTTGAATAACTACTTTTTAAAGCCTCAATGTGACCAAAAGTGACATTTTTAAAGACTTTTTCACCTACTCAGAAGCTTCTATTTCGACCAATTTCAGGCATTAAAATGACTCTAAACACACTTATTTTAGTTCCAAGAGTTCTAATTCACATTCAATATTCATTTACAGTCAAAAAATTAAAGATTAAAAAATTATAATTTCTGACCATTTGGAGACAGTTCGACAGGTCACGGGTCATCGTTTTTCATCAGAAAATTGATTTTTTGGACTTTAGAAAAATGTATTCAAAATGTCATTTGGATTGTGCCTCATGTTGAATAACTACTTTTTACAGCCTCAATGTGACCAAAATTGCCATTTTTACAGACTTTTGCTCCTACTCAGAAGCTTCTATTTCGACCAATTTCAGGCATTAAAATGACCCTAAACACACTTATTTTAGTTCCAAGTGTTCTAATTCACATTCAATATTCATTTACAGTAAAAAAATTAAACGTTAAAAAATTATAATTTCTGACCATTTGGAGAAAGTTCGACAGGTCACGGGTCATCGTTTTTCATCAGAAAATTGATTTTTTTGACTGTAAAAATTGATTCAAAATGTCATTTGGATTGTGCCTCATGTTGAATAACTACTTTTTACAGCCTCAATGTGACCAAAATTGCCATTTTTACAGACTTTTTCTCCTACTCAGAAGCTTCTATTTCGACCAATTTCAGGCATTAAAATGACCATAAACACACTTATTTTAGTTCCAAGAGATTCCAATCACATTCAATATTCATTTACAGTCAAAAAATTAAACATTGAAAAATTATAATTTCTGACCATTTGGAGAAAGTTCGACAGGTCACGGGTCATCGTTTTTCATCATAAAATTGTTTTTTTTGACTGTAGATAAATTGATTCAAAATGTCATTTGGATTGTGCCTCATGTTGAATAACTACTTTTTATAGCCTCAATGTGACCAAAATTACCATTTTTACAGACTTTTTCTCCTACTCAGAAGCTTCTATTTCGACCAATTTCAGGCATTAAAATGACTCTAAACACACTTATTTTAGTTCCAAGAGTTCTAATTCACATTCAATATTCATTTACAGTAAAAAAATTAAACATTAAAAAATTATCATTTCTGACCATTTGGAGAAAGTTCGACAGGTCACGGGTCATCGTTTTTCATCAGAAAATTGATTTTTTGGACTGTAGAAAAATTGATTCAAAATGTCATTTGGATTGTGCCTCATGTTGAATAACTACTTTTTATATCCTCAATGTGACCAAAATTGCCATTTTTACAGACTTTTTCTCCGACTCAGAAGCTTCTATTTCGACCAATTTCAGGCATTAAAATGACCCTAAACACACTTATTTTAGTTCCAAGAGTTCTAATTCACATTCAATATTCATTTACAGTCAAAAAACTTAAACGTTAAAAAATTATAATTTCTGACCATTTGGAGAAAGTTCGACAGGTCACGGGTCATCGTTTTTCATCAGAAAATTGATTTTTTTGACTGTGTAAAAATTGATTCAAAATGTCATTTGGATTGTGCCTCATGTTGAATAACTACTTTTTACAGCCTCAATGTGACCAAAATTGCCATTTTTACAGACTTTTTCTCCTACTCAGAAGCTTCTATTTTGACCAATTTCAGGCATTAAAATGACTCTAAACACACTTATTTTAGTTCCAAGAGTTCTAATTCACATTCAATATTCATTTACAGTCAAAAAATTAAAGATTAAAAAATTATAATTTCTGACCATTTGGAGACAGTTCGACAGGTCACGGATCATCGTTTTTCATCAGAAAATTGATGTTTTGGACTGTAGAAAAATGTATTCAAAATGTCATTGAGATTGTGCCTCATGTTGAATAACTACTTTTTAAAGCCTCAATGTGACCAAAATTGACATTTTTAAAGACTTTTTCACCTACTCAGAAGCTTTTATTTCGACCAATTTCAGGCATTAAAATGACTCTAAACACACTTATTTTAGTTCCAAGAGTTCTAATTCACATTCAATATTCATTTACAGTCAAAAAATTAAAGATTAAAAAATTATAATTTCTGACCATTTGGAGACAGTTCGACAGGTCACGGATCATCGTTTTTCATCAGAAAATTGATTTTTTGGACTGTAGAAAAATGTATTCAAAATGTCATTTGGATTGTGCCTCATGTTGAATAACTACTTTTTATATCCTCAATGTGACCAAAATTGCCATTTTTACAGACTTTTTCTCCTCAGAAGCTTCTATTTCGACCAATTTCAGGCGTTAAAATGACTCTAAACACACTTATTTTAGTTCCAAGAGTTCTAATTCACATTCAATATTCATTTACAGTCAAAAAATAAACGTTAAAAAATTATAATTTCTGACCATTTGGAGAAAGTTCGACAGGTCACGGGTCATCGTTTTTCATCAGAAAATAGATTTTTTTGACTGTGTAAAAATTGATTCAAAATGTCATTTGGATTGTGCCTCATGTTGAATAACTACTTTTTACAGCCTCTATATGACCAAAATTGCCATTTTTACAGACTTTTTCTCCTACTCGGAAGCTTCTATTTCGACAAATTTCAGGCATTAAAATGACTCTAAACACACTTTTTTTAGTTCCAAGAGTTCTGATTCACATTCAATATTCATTTACAGTCAAAAAATTAAACGTTAAAAAATTATAATTTCTGACCATTTGGAGAAAGTTCGACAGGTCACGGGTCATCGTTTTTCATCAGAAAATAGATTTTTTTGACTGTGTAAAAATTGATTCAAAATGTCATTTGGATTGTGCCTCATGTTGAATAACTACTTTTTACAGCCTCAATGTGACCAAAATTGCCATTTTTACAGACTTTTTCTCCTACTCAGAAGCTTCTATTTTGACCAATTTCAGGCATTAAAATGACTCTAAACACACTTATTTTAGTTCCAAGAGTTCTAATTCACATTCAATATTCATTTACAGTCAAAAAATTAAACGTTAAAAAATTATAATTTCTGACCATTTGGAGAAAGTTCGACAGGTCACGGGTCATCGTTTTTCATCAGAAAATAGATTTTTTTGACTGTGTAAAAATTGATTCAAAATGTCATTTGGATTGTGCCTCATGTTGAATAACTACTTTTTACAGCCTCAATGTGACCAAAATTGCCATTTTTACAGACTTTTTCTCCTACTCAGAAGCTTCTATTTTGACCAATTTCAGGCATTAAAATGACTCTAAACACACTTATTTTAGTTCCAAGAGTTCTAATTCACATTCAATATTCATTTACAGTCAAAAAATTAAACGTTAAAAAATTATAATTTCTGACCATTTGGAGAAAGTTCGACAGGTCACGGGTCATCGTTTTTCATCAGAAAATTGATTTTTTTGGACTGTAGAAAAATGTATTCAAAATGTCATTTGGATTGTGCCTCATGTTGAATAACTACTTATTATATCCTCAATGTGACCAAAATTGCCATTTTTACAGACTTTTTCTCCTACTCAGAAGCTTCTATTTCGACCAATTTCAGGCATTAAAATGACTCTAAACACACTTATTTTAGTTCCAAGAGTTCTAATTCACATTCAATATTCATTTACAGTCAAAAAATTAAACATTAAAAAATTATAATTTCTGACCATTTGGAGACAGTTCGATAGGTCACGGGTCATCGTTTTTCATTAGAAAATTGATTTTTTTGACTGTGTAAAAATTGATTCAAAATGTCATTTGGATTGTGCCTCATGTTGAATAACTACTTTTTACAGCCTCAATGTGACCAAAATTGCCATTTTTACAGACTTTTTCTCCTACTCAGAAGCTTCTATTTTGACCAATTTCAGGCATTAAAATGACTCTAAACACACTTATTTTAGTTCCAAGAGTTCTAATTCACATTCAATATTCATTTACAGTCAAAAAATTAAACGTTAAAAAATTATAATTTCTGACCATTTGGAGAAAGTTCGACAGGTCACGGGTCATCGTTTTTCATCAGAAAATTGATTTTTTTGGACTGTCGAAAAATGTATTCAAAATGTCATTTGGATTGCGCCTCATGTTGAATAACTACTTATTATATCCTCAATGTGACCAAAATTGCCATTTTTACAGACTTTTTCTCCTACTCAGAAGCTTCTATTTCGACCAATTTCAGGCATTAAAATGACTCTAAACACACTTATTTTAGTTCCAAGAGTTCTAATTCACATTCAATATTCATTTACAGTCAAAAAATTAAACATTAAAAAATTATAATTTCTGACCATTTGGAGACAGTTTGATAGGTCACGGGTCATCGTTTTTCATTAGAAAATTGATTTTTTTGACTGTGTAAAAATTGATTCAAAATGTCATTTGGATTGTGCCTCATGTTGAATAACTACTTTTTACAGCCTCAATGTGACCAAAATTGCCATTTTTACAGACTTTTTCTCCGACTCAGAAGCTTCTATTTCGACCAATTTCAGGCATTAAAATGACCCTAAACACACTTATTTTAGTTCCAAGAGTTCTAATTCACATTCAATATTCATTTACAGTCAAAAAATTAAACGTTAAAAATTATAATTTCTGACCATTTGGAGAAAGTTCGACAGGTCACGGGTCATCGTTTTTCATCAGAAAATTGATTTTTTTGGACTGTCGAAAAATGTATTCAAAATGTCATTTGGATTGCGCCTCATGTTGAATAACTACTTATTATATCCTCAATGTGACCAAAATTGCCATTTTTACAGACTTTTTCTCCTACTCAGAAGCTTCTATTTCGACCAATTTCAGGCATTAAAATGACTCTAAACACACTTATTTTAGTTCCAAGAGTTCTAATTCACATTCAATATTCATTTACAGTCAAAAAATTAAACATTAAAAAATTATAATTTCTGACCATTTGGAGACAGTTTGATAGGTCACGGGTCATCGTTTTTCATTAGAAAATTGATTTTTTGGACTGTGTAAAAATTGATTCAAAATGTCATTTGGATTGTGCCTCATGTTGAATAACTACTTTTTACAGCCTCAATGTGACCAAAATTGCCATTTTTACAGACTTTTTCTCCGACTCAGAAGCTTCTATTTCGACCAATTTCAGGCATTAAAATGACCCTAAACACACTTATTTTAGTTCCAAGAGTTCTAATTCACATTCAATATTCATTTACAGTCAAAAAATTAAACATTAAAAAATTATAATTTCTGACCATTTGGAGAAAGTTCGACAGGTCACGGGTCATCGTTTTTCATCAGAAAATTGATTTTTTTGACTGTGTAAAAATTGATTCAAAATGTCATTTGGATTGTGCCTCATGTTGAATAACTACTTTTTACAGCCTCAATGTGACCAAAATTGCCATTTTTACAGACTTTTTCTCCTACTCAGAAGCTTCTATTTTGACCAATTTCAGGCATTAAAATGACTCTAAACACACTTATTTTAGTTCCAAGAGTTCTAATTCACATTCAATATTCATTTACAGTCAAAAAATTAAACATTAAAAAATTATAATTTCTGACCATTTGGAGACTGTTCGACAGGTCACGGGTCATCGTTTTTCATCAGAAAATTGATGTTTTGGACTGTAGAAAAATGTATTCAAAATGTCATTGAGATTGTGCCTCATGTTGAATAACTACTTTTTAAAGCCTCAATGTGACCAAAATTGACATTTTTAAAGACTTTTTCACCTACTCAGAAGCTTCTATTTCGACCAATTTCAGGCATTAAAATGACTCTAAACACACTTATTTTAGTTCCAAGAGTTCTAATTCACATTCAATATTCATTTACAGTCAAAAAATTAAAGATTAAAAAGTTATAATTTCTGACCATTTGGAGACAGTTCGACAGGTCACGGGTCATCGTTTTTCATCAGAAAATTGATTTTTTGGACTTTAGAAAAATGTATTCAAAATGTCATTTGGATTGTGCCTCATGTTGAATAACTACTTTTTACAGCCTCAATGTGACCAAAATTGCCATTTTTACAGACTTTTGCTCCTACTCAGAAGCTTCTATTTCGACCAATTTCAGGCATTAAAATGACCCTAAACACACTTATTTTAGTTCCAAGTGTTCTAATTCACATTCAATATTCATTTACAGTAAAAAAATTAAACGTTAAAAAATTATAATTTCTGACCATTTGGAGAAAGTTCGACAGGTCACGGGTCATCGTTTTTCATCAGAAAATTGATTTTTTTGACTGTAAAAATTGATTCAAAATGTCATTTGGATTGTGCCTCATGTTGAATAACTACTTTTTACAGCCTCAATGTGACCAAAATTGCCATTTTTACAGACTTTTTCTCCTACTCAGAAGCTTCTATTTCGACCAATTTCAGGCATTAAAATGACCATAAACACACTTATTTTAGTTCCAAGAGTTCTAATCACATTCAATATTCATTTACAGTCAAAAAATTAAACATTGAAAAATTATAATTTCTGACCATTTGGAGAAAGTTCGACAGGTCACGGGTCATCGTTTTTCATCATAAAATTGTTTTTTTTGACTGTAGATAAATTGATTCAAAATGTCATTTGGATTGTGCCTCATGTTGAATAACTACTTTTTATAGCCTCAATGTGACCAAAATTACCATTTTTACAGACTTTTTCTCCTACTCAGAAGCTTCTATTTCGACCAATTTCAGGCATTAAAATGACTCTAAACACACTTATTTTAGTTCCAAGAGTTCTAATTCACATTCAATATTCATTTACAGTAAAAAAATTAAACATTAAAAAATTATCATTTCTGACCATTTGGAGAAAGTTCGACAGGTCACGGGTCATCGTTTTTCATCAGAAAATTGATTTTTTGGACTGTAGAAAAATTGATTCAAAATGTCATTTGGATTGTGCCTCATGTTGAATAACTACTTTTTATATCCTCAATGTGACCAAAATTGCCATTTTTACAGACTTTTTCTCCGACTCAGAAGCTTCTATTTCGACCAATTTCAGGCATTAAAATGACCCTAAACACACTTATTTTAGTTCCAAGAGTTCTAATTCACATTCAATATTCATTTACAGTCAAAAAACTTAAACGTTAAAAAATTATAATTTCTGACCATTTGGAGAAAGTTCGACAGGTCACGGGTCATCGTTTTTCATCAGAAAATTGATTTTTTTGACTGTGTAAAAATTGATTCAAAATGTCATTTGGATTGTGCCTCATGTTGAATAACTACTTTTTACAGCCTCAATGTGACCAAAATTGCCATTTTTACAGACTTTTTCTCCTACTCAGAAGCTTCTATTTTGACCAATTTCAGGCATTAAAATGACTCTAAACACACTTATTTTAGTTCCAAGAGTTCTAATTCACATTCAATATTCATTTACAGTCAAAAAATTAAAGATTAAAAAATTATAATTTCTGACCATTTGGAGACAGTTCGACAGGTCACGGGTCATCGTTTTTCATCAGAAAATTGATGTTTTGGACTGTAGAAAAATGTATTCAAAATGTCATTGAGATTGTGCCTCATGTTGAATAACTACTTTTTAAAGCCTCAATGTGACCAAAATTGACATTTTTAAAGACTTTTTCACCTACTCAGAAGCTTCTATTTCGACCAATTTCAGGCATTAAAATGACTCTAAACACACTTATTTTAGTTCCAAGAGTTCTAATTCACATTCAATATTCATTTACAGTCAAAAAATTAAAGATTAAAAAATTATAATTTCTGACCATTTGGAGACAGTTCGACAGGTCACGGGTCATCGTTTTTCATCAGAAAATTGATTTTTTTGACTGTAGAAAAATTGATTCAAAATGTCATTTGGATTGTGCCTCATGTTGAATAACTACTTTTTACAGCCTCAATGTGACCAAAATTGCCATTTTTACAGACTTTTTCTCCTACTCAGAAGCTTCTATTTCGACCAATTTCAGGCATTAAAATGACTCTAAACACACTTATTTTAGTTCCAAGAGTTCTAATTCACATTCAATATTCATTTACAGTCAAAAAACTAAACATTACAAAATTATAATTTCTGACCATTTGGAGACAGTTCGATAGGTCACGGGTCATCGTTTTTCATCAGAAAATAGATTTTTTTGACTGTGTAAAAATTGATTCAAAATGTCATTTGGATTGTGCCTCATGTTGAATAACTACTTTTTACAGCCTCAATATGACCAAAATTGCCATTTTTACAGACTTTTTCTCCTACTCGGAAGCTTCTATTTCGACAAATTTCAGGCATTAAAATGACTCTAAACACACTTTTTTTAGTTCCAAGAGTTCTGATTCACATTCAATATTCATTTACAGTCAAAAAATTAAACGTTAAAAAATTATAATTTCTGACCATTTGGAGAAAGTTCGACAGGTCAAGGGTCATCGTTTTTCATCAGAAAATTGATTTTTTTGACTGTGTAAAAATTGATTCAAAATGTCATTGGGATTGTGCCTCATGTTGAATAACTACTTTTTAAAGCGTCAATGTGACCAAAATTGCCATTTTAGAGACTTTTTCTCCTACTCAGAAGGTTCTATTTCGACCAATTTCAGGCATTAAAATGATTCTAAACACACTTATTTTAGTTCCAAGAGTTCTAATTCACATTCAATATTCATTTACAGTCAAAAAATTAAAGATTAAAAAATTATAATTTCTGACCATTTGGAGACAGTTCGACAGGTCACGGGTCATCGTTTTTCATCAGAAAATTGATTTTTTGGACTGTAGAAAAATGTATTCAAAATGTCATTTGGATTGTGCCTCATGTTGAATAACTACTTTTTATATCCTCAATGTGACCAAAATTGCAATTTTTACAGACTTTTTCTCCTACTCAGAAGCTTCTATTTCGACCAATTTCAGGCATTAAAATGACCATAAACACACTTATTTTAGTTCCAAGAGTTCTAATCACATTCAATATTCATTTACAGTCAAAAAATTAAACATTGAAAAATTATAATTTCTGACCATTTGGAGAAAGTTCGACAGGTCACGGGTCATCGTTTTTCATCATAAAATTGTTTTTTTTGACTGTAGATAAATTGATTCAAAATGTCATTTGGATTGTGCCTCATGTTGAATAACTACTTTTTATAGCCTCAATGTGACCAAAATTGCCATATTTACAGACTTTTTCTCCTACTCAGAAGCTTCTATTTCGACCAATTTCAGGCATTAAAATGACTCTAAACACACTTATTTTAGTTCCAAGAGTTCTAATTCACATTCAATATTCATTTACAGTCAAAAAATTAAACATTAAAAAATTATCATTTCTGACCATTTGGAGAAAGTTCGACAGGTCACGGGTCATCGTTTTTCATCAGAAAATTGATTTTTTTGACTGTAGAAAAATTGATTCAAAATGTCATTTGGATTGTGCCTCATGTTGAATAACTACTTTTTACAGCCTCAATGTGACCAAAATTGCCATTTTTACAGACTTTTTCTCCTACTCAGAAGCTTCTATTTCGACCAATTTCAGGCATTAAAATGACTCTAAACACACTTATTTTAGTTCCAAGAGTTCTAATTCACATTCAATATTCATTTACAGTCAAAAAACTAAACATTACAAAATTATAATTTCTGACCATTTGGAGACAGTTCGATAGGTCACGGGTCATCGTTTTTCATTAGAAAATTGATTTTTTTGACTGTGTAAAAATTGATTCAAAATGTCATTCGGATTGTGCCTCATGTTGAATAACTACTTTTTACAGCCTCAATGTGACCAAAATTGCCATTTTTACAGACTTTTTCTCCTACTCAGAAGCTTCTATTTTGACCAATTTCAGGCATTAAAATGACTCTAAACACACTTATTTTAGTTCCAAGAGTTCTAATACACATTCAATATTCATTTACAGTCAAAAAATTAAACGTTAAAAAAATTATAATTTCTGACCATTTAGAGAAAGTTCGACAGGTCACGGGTCATCGTTTTTCATCAGAAAATTGATTTTTTGGACTGTAGAAAAATGTATTCAAAATGTCATTTGTATTGTGCCTCATGTTGAATAACTACTTTTTATATCCTCAATGTGACCAAAATTGCCATTTTTACAGACTTTTTCTCCTACTCAGAAGCTTCTATTTCGACCAATTTCAGGCGTTAAAATGACTCTAAACACACTTATTTTAGTTCCAAGAGTTCTAATTCACATTCAATATTCATTTCCAGTCAAAAAATTAAACGTTAAAAAATTATAATTTCTGACCATTTGGAGAAAGTTCGACAGGTCACGGGTCATTGTTTTTCATCAGAAAATTGATTTTTTTGACTGTGTAAAAATTGATTCAAAATGTCATTTGGATTGTGCTGTATGTTGAATAACTACTTTTTTCAGCCTCAATGTGACCAAAATTGCCATTTTTACAGACTTTTTCTCCTACTCAGAAGCTTCTATTTCGATCAATTTCAGGCGTTAAAATGACTCTAAACACACTTATTTTAGTTCCAAGAGTTCTAATTCACATTCAATATTCATTTACAGTCAAAAAATTAAACGTTAAAAAATTATAATTTCTGACCATTTGGAGAAAGTTCGACAGGTCACGGGTCATCGTTTTTCATCAGAAAATAGATTTTTTTGACTGTGTAAAAATTGATTCAAAATGTCATTTGGATTGTGCCTCATGTTGAATAACTACTTTTTACAGCCTCAATGTGACCAAAATTGCCATTTTTACAGACTTTTTCTCCTACTCAGAAGCTTCTATTTTGACCAATTTCAGGCATTAAAATGACTCTAAACACACTTATTTTAGTTCCAAGAGTTCTAATTCACATTCAATATTCATTTACAGTCAAAAAATTAAACGTTAAAAAATTATAATTTCTGACCATTTGGAGAAAGTTCGACAGGTCACGGGTCATCGTTTTTCATCAGAAAATAGATTTTTTTGACTGTGTAAAAATTGATTCAAAATGTCATTTGGATTGTGCCTCATGTTGAATAACTACTTTTTACAGCCTCAATGTGACCAAAATTGCCATTTTTACAGACTTTTTCTCCTACTCAGAAGCTTCTATTTTGACCAATTTCAGGCATTAAAATGACTCTAAACACACTTATTTTAGTTCCAAGAGTTCTAATTCACATTCAATATTCATTTACAGTCAAAAAATTAAACGTTAAAAAATTATAATTTCTGACCATTTGGAGAAAGTTCGACAGGTCACGGGTCATCGTTTTTCATCAGAAAATTGATTTTTTTGGACTGTAGAAAAATGTATTCAAAATGTCATTTGGATTGTGCCTCATGTTGAATAACTACTTATTATATCCTCAATGTGACCAAAATTGCCATTTTTACAGACTTTTTCTCCTACTCAGAAGCTTCTATTTCGAC
This sequence comes from Triturus cristatus, assembly GCF_964204655.1. Taxonomy (NCBI): domain Eukaryota; kingdom Metazoa; phylum Chordata; class Amphibia; order Caudata; family Salamandridae; genus Triturus; species Triturus cristatus. The sequence goes on from NC_140592.1 coordinate 468,157,870, forward strand.
CAATTTCAGGCATTAAAATGACTCTAAACACACTTATTTTAGTTCCAAGAGTTCTAATTCACATTCAATATTCATTTACAGTCAAAAAATTAAACATTAAAAAATTATAATTTCTGACCATTTGGAGACAGCTCGATAGGTCACGGGTCATCGTTTTTCATTAGAAAATTGATTTTTTTGACTGTGTAAAAATTGATTCAAAATGTCATTTGGATTGTGCCTCATGTTGAATAACTACTTTTTACAGCCTCAATGTGACCAAAATTGCCATTTTTACAGACTTTTTCTCCTACTCAGAAGCTTCTATTTTGACCAATTTCAGGCATTAAAATGACTCTAAACACACTTATTTTAGTTCCAAGAGTTCTAATTCACATTCAATATTCATTTACAGTCAAAAAATTAAACGTTAAAAAATTATAATTTCTGACCATTTGGAGAAAGTTCGACAGGTCACGGGTCATCGTTTTTCATCAGAAAATTGATTTTTTTGGACTGTCGAAAAATGTATTCAAAATGTCATTTGGATTGCGCCTCATGTTGAATAACTACTTATTATATCCTCAATGTGACCAAAATTGCCATTTTTACAGACTTTTTCTCCTACTCAGAAGCTTCTATTTCGACCAATTTCAGGCATTAAAATGACTCTAAACACACTTATTTTAGTTCCAAGAGTTCTAATTCACATTCAATATTCATTTACAGTCAAAAAATTAAACATTAAAAAATTATAATTTCTGACCATTTGGAGACAGTTTGATAGGTCACGGGTCATCGTTTTTCATTAGAAAATTGATTTTTTTGACTGTGTAAAAATTGATTCAAAATGTCATTTGGATTGTGCCTCATGTTGAATAACTACTTTTTACAGCCTCAATGTGACCAAAATTGCCATTTTTACAGACTTTTTCTCCGACTCAGAAGCTTCTATTTCGACCAATTTCAGGCATTAAAATGACCCTAAACACACTTATTTTAGTTCCAAGAGTTCTAATTCACATTCAATATTCATTTACAGTCAAAAAATTAAACGTTAAAAAATTATAATTTCTGACTATTTGGAGACTGTTCGACAGGTCACGGGTCATCGTTTTTCATCAGAAAATTGATGTTTTGGACTGTAGAAAAATGTATTCAAAATGTCATTGAGATTGTGCCTCATGTTGAATAACTACTTTTTAAAGCCTCAATGTGACCAAAATTGACATTTTTAAAGACTTTTTCACCTACTCAGAAGCTTCTATTTCGACCAATTTCAGGCATTAAAATGACTCTAAACACACTTATTTTAGTTCCAAGAGTTCTAATTCACATTCAATATTCATTTACAGTCAAAAAATTAAACATTAAAAAATTATAATTTCTGACCATTTGGAGACAGTTTGATAGGTCACGGGTCATCGTTTTTCATTAGAAAATTGATTTTTTTGACTGTGTAAAAATTGATTCAAAATGTCATTTGGATTGTGCCTCATGTTGAATAACTACTTTTTACAGCCTCAATGTGACCAAAATTGCCATTTTTACAGACTTTTTCTCCGACTCAGAAGCTTCTATTTCGACCAATTTCAGGCATTAAAATGACCCTAAACACACTTATTTTAGTTCCAAGAGTTCTAATTCACATTCAATATTCATTTACAGTCAAAAAATTAAACATTAAAAAATTATAATTTCTGACCATTTGGAGAAAGTTCGACAGGTCACGGGTCATCGTTTTTCATCAGAAAATTGATTTTTTTGACTGTGTAAAAATTGATTCAAAATGTCATTTGGATTGTGCCTCATGTTGAATAACTACTTTTTACAGCCTCAATGTGACCAAAATTGCCATTTTTACAGACTTTTTCTCCTACTCAGAAGCTTCTATTTTGACCAATTTCAGGCATTAAAATGACTCTAAACACACTTATTTTAGTTCCAAGAGTTCTAATTCACATTCAATATTCATTTACAGTCAAAAAATTAAACATTAAAAAATTATAATTTCTGACCATTTGGAGACTGTTCGACAGGTCACGGGTCATCGTTTTTCATCAGAAAATTGATGTTTTGGACTGTAGAAAAATGTATTCAAAATGTCATTGAGATTGTGCCTCATGTTGAATAACTACTTTTTAAAGCCTCAATGTGACCAAAAGTGACATTTTTAAAGACTTTTTCACCTACTCAGAAGCTTCTATTTCGACCAATTTCAGGCATTAAAATGACTCTAAACACACTTATTTTAGTTCCAAGAGTTCTAATTCACATTCAATATTCATTTACAGTCAAAAAATTAAAGATTAAAAAATTATAATTTCTGACCATTTGGAGACAGTTCGACAGGTCACGGGTCATCGTTTTTCATCAGAAAATTGATTTTTTGGACTTTAGAAAAATGTATTCAAAATGTCATTTGGATTGTGCCTCATGTTGAATAACTACTTTTTACAGCCTCAATGTGACCAAAATTGCCATTTTTACAGACTTTTGCTCCTACTCAGAAGCTTCTATTTCGACCAATTTCAGGCATTAAAATGACCCTAAACACACTTATTTTAGTTCCAAGTGTTCTAATTCACATTCAATATTCATTCACAGTAAAAAAATTAAACGTTAAAAAATTATAATTTCTGACCATTTGGAGAAAGTTCGACAGGTCACGGGTCATCGTTTTTCATCAGAAAATTGATTTTTTTGACTGTAAAAATTGATTCAAAATGTCATTTGGATTGTGCCTCATGTTGAATAACTACTTTTTACAGCCTCAATGTGACCAAAATTGCCATTTTTACAGACCTTTTCTCCTACTCAGAAGCTTCTATTTCGACCAATTTCAGGCATTAAAATGACCATAAACACACTTATTTTAGTTCCAAGAGTTCTAATCACATTCAATATTCATTTACAGTCAAAAAATTAAACATTGAAAAATTATAATTTCTGACCATTTGGAGAAAGTTCGACAGGTCACGGGTCATCGTTTTTCATCATAAAATTGTTTTTTTTGACTGTAGATAAATTGATTCAAAATGTCATTTGGATTGTGCCTCATGTTGAATAACTACTTTTTATAGCCTCAATGTGACCAAAATTACCATTTTTACAGACTTTTTCTCCTACTCAGAAGCTTCTATTTCGACCAATTTCAGGCATTAAAATGACTCTAAACACACTTATTTTAGTTCCAAGAGTTCTAATTCACATTCAATATTCATTTACAGTAAAAAAATTAAACATTAAAAAATTATCATTTCTGACCATTTGGAGAAAGTTCGACAGGTCACGGGTCATCGTTTTTCATCAGAAAATTGATTTTTTGGACTGTAGAAAAATTGATTCAAAATGTCATTTGGATTGTGCCTCATGTTGAATAACTACTTTTTATATCCTCAATGTGACCAAAATTGCCATTTTTACAGACTTTTTCTCCGACTCAGAAGCTTCTATTTCGACCAATTTCAGGCATTAAAATGACCCTAAACACACTTATTTTAGTTCCAAGAGTTCTAATTCACATTCAATATTCATTTACAGTCAAAAAACTTAAACGTTAAAAAATTATAATTTCTGACCATTTGGAGAAAGTTCGACAGGTCACGGGTCATCGTTTTTCATCAGAAAATTGATTTTTTTGACTGTGTAAAAATTGATTCAAAATGTCATTTGGATTGTGCCTCATGTTGAATAACTACTTTTTACAGCCTCAATGTGACCAAAATTGCCATTTTTACAGACTTTTTCTCCTACTCAGAAGCTTCTATTTTGACCAATTTCAGGCATTAAAATGACTCTAAACACACTTATTTTAGTTCCAAGAGTTCTAATTCACATTCAATATTCATTTACAGTCAAAAAATTAAAGATTAAAAAATTATAATTTCTGACCATTTGGAGACAGTTCGACAGGTCACGGATCATCGTTTTTCATCAGAAAATTGATGTTTTGGACTGTAGAAAAATGTATTCAAAATGTCATTGAGATTGTGCCTCATGTTGAATAACTACTTTTTAAAGCCTCAATGTGACCAAAATTGACATTTTTAAAGACTTTTTCACCTACTCAGAAGCTTTTATTTCGACCAATTTCAGGCATTAAAATGACTCTAAACACACTTATTTTAGTTCCAAGAGTTCTAATTCACATTCAATATTCATTTACAGTCAAAAAATTAAAGATTAAAAAATTATAATTTCTGACCATTTGGAGACAGTTCGACAGGTCACGGATCATCGTTTTTCATCAGAAAATTGATTTTTTGGACTGTAGAAAAATGTATTCAAAATGTCATTTGGATTGTGCCTCATGTTGAATAACTACTTTTTATATCCTCAATGTGACCAAAATTGCCATTTTTACAGACTTTTTCTCCTCAGAAGCTTCTATTTCGACCAATTTCAGGCGTTAAAATGACTCTAAACACACTTATTTTAGTTCCAAGAGTTCTAATTCACATTCAATATTCATTTACAGTCAAAAAATAAACGTTAAAAAATTATAATTTCTGACCATTTGGAGAAAGTTCGACAGGTCACGGGTCATCGTTTTTCATCAGAAAATAGATTTTTTTGACTGTGTAAAAATTGATTCAAAATGTCATTTGGATTGTGCCTCATGTTGAATAACTACTTTTTACAGCCTCTATATGACCAAAATTGCCATTTTTACAGACTTTTTCTCCTACTCGGAAGCTTCTATTTCGACAAATTTCAGGCATTAAAATGACTCTAAACACACTTTTTTTAGTTCCAAGAGTTCTGATTCACATTCAATATTCATTTACAGTCAAAAAATTAAACGTTAAAAAATTATAATTTCTGACCATTTGGAGAAAGTTCGACAGGTCAAGGGTCATCGTTTTTCATCAGAAAATTGATTTTTTTGACTGTGTAAAAATTGATTCAAAATGTCATTGGGATTGTGCCTCATGTTGAATAACTACTTTTTAAAGCGTCAATGTGACCAAAATTGCCATTTTAGAGACTTTTTCTCCTACTCAGAAGGTTCTATTTCGACCAATTTCAGGCATTAAAATGATTCTAAACACACTTATTTTAGTTCCAAGAGTTCTAATTCACATTCAATATTCATTTACAGTCAAAAAATTAAAGATTAAAAAATTATAATTTCTGACCATTTGGAGACAGTTCGACAGGTCACGGGTCATCGTTTTTCATCAGAAAATTGATTTTTTGGTCTGTAGAAAAATGTATTCAAAATGTCATTTGGATTGTGCCTCATGTTGAATAACTACTTTTTATATCCTCAATGTGACCAAAATTGCAATTTTTACAGACTTTTTCTCCTACTCAGAAGCTTCTATTTCGACCAATTTCAGGCATTAAAATGACCATAAACACACTTATTTTAGTTCCAAGAGTTCTAATCACATTCAATATTCATTTACAGTCAAAAAATTAAACATTGAAAAATTATAATTTCTGACCATTTGGAGAAAGTTCGACAGGTCACGGGTCATCGTTTTTCATCATAAAATTGTTTTTTTTGACTGTAGATAAATTGATTCAAAATGTCATTTGGATTGTGCCTCATGTTGAATAACTACTTTTTATAGCCTCAATGTGACCAAAATTGCCATATTTACAGACTTTTTCTCCTACTCAGAAGCTTCTATTTCGACCAATTTCAGGCATTAAAATGACTCTAAACACACTTATTTTAGTTCCAAGAGTTCTAATTCACATTCAATATTCATTTACAGTCAAAAAGTTAAACATTAAAAAATTATCATTTCTGACCATTTGGAGAAAGTTCGACAGGTCACGGGTCATCGTTTTTCATCAGAAAATTGATTTTTTTGACTGTAGAAAAATTGATTCAAAATGTCATTTGGATTGTGCCTCATGTTGAATAACTACTTTTTACAGCCTCAATGTGACCAAAATTGCCATTTTTACAGACTTTTTCTCCTACTCAGAAGCTTCTATTTCGACCAATTTCAGGCATTAAAATGACTCTAAACACACTTATTTTAGTTCCAAGAGTTCTAATTCACATTCAATATTCATTTACAGTCAAAAAACTAAACATTAAAAAATTATAATTTCTGACCATTTGGAGACAGTTCGATAGGTCACGGGTCATCGTTTTTCATTAGAAAATTGATTTTTTTGACTGTGTAAAAATTGATTCAAAATGTCATTCGGATTGTGCCTCATGTTGAATAACTACTTTTTACAGCCTCAATGTGACCAAAATTGCCATTTTTACAGACTTTTTCTCCTACTCAGAAGCTTCTATTTCGACCAATTTCAGGCATTAAAATGACTCTAAACACACTTATTTTAGTTCCAAGAGTTCTAATTCACATTCAATATTCATTTACAGTCAAAAAATTAAACATTAAAAAATTATAATTTCTGACCATTTGGAGACAGTTCGATAGGTCACGGGTCATCGTTTTTCATTAGAAAATTGATTTTTTTGACTGTGTAAAAATTGATTCAAAATGTCATTTGGATTGTGCCTCATGTTGAATAACTACTTTTTACAGCCTCAATGTGACCAAAATTGCCATTTTTACAGACTTTTTCTCCTACTCAGAAGCTTCTATTTCAACCAATTTCAGGCATTAAAATGACGCTAAACACACTTATTTTAGTTCCAAGAGTTCTAATTCACATTCAATATTCATTTACAGTCAAAAAATTAAACGTTAAAAAATTATAATTTCTGACCATTTGGAGAAAGTTCGACATCGTTTTTCATCAGAAAATTGATTTTTTGGACTGTAGAAAAATGTATTCAAAATGTCATTTGGATTGTGCCTCATGTTGAATAACTACTTTTTATATCCTCAATGTGACCAAAATTGCCATTTTTACAGACTTTTTCTCCGACTCAGAAGCTTCTATTTCGACCAATTTCAGGCATTAAAATGACCCTAAACACACTTATTTTAGTTCCAAGAGTTCTAATTCACATTCAATATTCATTTACAGTCAAAAAATTAAACGTTAAAAAATTATAATTTCTGACCATTTGGAGAAAGTTCGACAGGTCACGGGTCATCGTTTTTCATCAGAAAATTGATTTTTTTGACTGTGTAAAAATTGATTCAAAATGTCATTTGGATTGTGCCTCATGTTGAATAACTACTTTTTACAGCCTCAATGTGACCAAAATTGCCATTTTTACAGACTTTTTCTCCTACTCAGAAGCTTCTATTTTGACCAATTTCAGGCATTAAAATGACTCTAAACACACTTATTTTAGTTCCAAGAGTTCTAATTCACATTCAATATTCATTTACAGTCAAAAAATTAAACATTAAAAAATTATAATTTCTGACCATTTGGAGACTGTTCGACAGGTCACGGGTCATCGTTTTTCATCAGAAAATTGATGTTTTGGACTGCAGAAAAATTTATTCAAAATGTCATTGAGATTGTGCCTCATGTTGAATAACTACTTTTTAAAGCCTAAATGTGACCAAAATTGACATTTTTAAAGACTTTTTCACCTACTCAGAAGCTTCTATTTCGACCAATTTCAGGCATTAAAATGACTCTAAACACACTTATTTTAGTTCCAAGAGTTCTAATTCACATTCAATATTCATTTACAGTCAAAAAATTAAAGATTAAAAAATTATAATTTCTGACCATTTGGAGACAGTTCGACAGGTCACGGATCATCGTTTTTCATCAGAAAATTGATTTTTTGGACTGTAGAAAAATGTATTCAAAATGTCATTTGGATTGTGCCTCATGTTGAATAACTACTTTTTATATCCTCAATGTGACCAAAATTGCCATTTTTACAGACTTTTTCTCCTCAGAAGCTTCTATTTCGACCAATTTCAGGCGTTAAAATGACTCTAAACACACTTATTTTAGTTCCAAGAGTTCTAATTCACATTCAATATTCATTTACAGTCAAAAAATAAACGTTAAAAAATTATAATTTCTGACCATTTGGAGAAAGTTCGACAGGTCACGGGTCATCGTTTTTCATCAGAAAATAGATTTTTTTGACTGTGTAAAAATTGATTCAAAATGTCATTTGGATTGTGCCTCATGTTGAATAACTACTTTTTACAGCCTCAATGTGACCAAAATTGCCATTTTTACAGACTTTTTCTCCTACTCAGAAGCTTCTATTTTGACCAATTTCAGGCATTAAAATGACTCTAAACACACTTATTTTAGTTCCAAGAGTTCTAATTCACATTCAATATTCATTTACAGTCAAAAAATTAAACGTTAAAAAAATTATAATTTCTGACCATTTAGAGAAAGTTCGACAGGTCACGGGTCATCGTTTTTCATCAGAAAATTGATTTTTTGGACTGTAGAAAAATGTATTCAAAATGTCATTTGGATTGTGCCTCATGTTGAATAACTACTTTTTATATCCTCAATGTGACCAAAATTGCCATTTTTACAGACTTTTTCTCCTACTCAGAAGCTTCTATTTTGACCAATTTCAGGCATTAAAATGACTCTAAACACACTTATTTTAGTTCCAAGAGTTCTAATTCACATTCAATATTCATTTACAGTCAAAAAATTAAAGATTAAAAAATTATAATTTCTGTCCATTTGGAGACAGTTCGACAGGTCACGGATCATCGTTTTTCATCAGAAAATTGATTTTTTGGACTGTAGAAAAATGTATTCAAAATGTCATTTGGATTGTGCCTCATGTTGAATAACTACTTTTTATATCCTCAATGTGACCAAAATTGCCATTTTTACAGACTTTTTCTCCTACTCAGAAGCTTCTATTTCGACCAATTTCAGGCGTTAAAATGACTCTAAACACACTTATTTTTGTTCCAAGAGTTCTAATTCACATTCAATATTCATTTACAGTCAAAAAATAAACGTTAAAAAATTATAATTTCTGACCATTTGGAGAAAGTTCGACAGGTCACGGGTCATCGTTTTTCATCAGAAAATAGATTTTTTTGACTGTGTAAAAATTGATTCAAAATGTCATTTGGATTGTGCCTCATGTTGAATAACTACTTTTTACAGCCTCAATGTGACCAAAATTGCAATTTTTACAGACTTTTTCTCCTACTCAGAAGCTTCTATTTTGACCAATTTCAGGCATTAAAATGACTCTAAACACACTTATTTTAGTTCCAAGAGTTCTAATTCACATTCAATATTCATTTACAGTCAAAAAATTAAACGTTAAAAAATTATAATTTCTGACCATTTGGAGAAAGTTCGACAGGTCACGGGTCATCGTTTTTCATCAGAAAATAGATTTTTTTGACTGTGTAAAAATTGATTCAAAATGTCATTTGGATTGTGCCTCATGTTGAATAACTACTTTTTACAGCCTCAATGTGACCAAAATTGCAATTTTTACAGACTTTTTCTCCTACTCAGAAGCTTCTATTTCGATCAATTTCAGGCGTTAAAATGACTCTAAACACACTTATTTTAGTTCCAAGAGTTCTAATTCACATTCAAGATTCATTTACAGTCAAAAAATTAAACGTTAAAAAATTATAATTTCTGACCATTTAGAGAAAGTTCGACAGGTCACGGGTCATTGTTTTTCATCAGAAAATTGATTTTTTTGACTGTGTAAAAATTGATTCAAAATGTCATTTGGATTGTGCTGTATGTTGAATAACTACTTTTTACAGCCTCAATGTGACCAAAATTGCCATTTTTACAGACTTTTTCTCCTACTCAGAAGCTTCTATTTTGACCAATTTCATGCATTAAAATGACTCTAAACACACTTATTTTAGTTCCAAGAGTTCTAATTCACATTCAATATTCATTTACAGTCAAAAAATTAAACGTTAAAAAATTATAATTTCTGACCATTTGGAGAAAGTTCGACAGGTCACGGGTCATCGTTTTTCATCAGAAAATTGATTTTTTTGGACTGTAGAAAAATGTATTCAAAATGTCATTTGGATTGTGCCTCATGTTGAATAACTACTTATTATATCCTCAATGTGACCAAAATTGCCATTTTTACAGACTTTTTCTCCTACTCAGAAGCTTCTATTTCGACCAATTTCAGGCATTAAAATGACTCTAAACACACTTATTTTAGTTCCAAGAGTTCTAATTCACATTCAATATTCATTTACAGTCAAAAAATTAAACATTAAAAAATTATAATTTCTGACCATTTGGAGACAGTTCGATAGGTCACGGGTCATCGTTTTTCATTAGAAAATTGATTTTTTTGACTGTGTAAAAATTGATTCAAAATGTCATTTGGATTGTGCCTCATGTTGAATAACTACTTTTTACAGCCTCAATGTGACCAAAATTGCCATTTTTACAGACTTTTTCTCCTACTCAGAAGCTTCTATTTTGACCAATTTCAGGCATTAAAATGACTCTAAACACACTTATTTTAGTTCCAAGAGTTCTAATTCACATTCAATATTCATTTACAGTCAAAAAATTAAACGTTAAAAAATTATAATTTCTGACCATTTGGAGAAAGTTCGACAGGTCACGGGTCATCGTTTTTCATCAGAAAATTGATTTTTTTGGACTGTCGAAAAATGTATTCAAAATGTCATTTGGATTGCGCCTCATGTTGAATAACTACTTATTATATCCTCAATGTGACCAAAATTGCCATTTTTACAGACTTTTTCTCCTACTCAGAAGCTTCTATTTCGACCAATTTCAGGCATTAAAATGACTCTAAACACACTTATTTTAGTTCCAAGAGTTCTAATTCACATTCAATATTCATTTACAGTCAAAAAATTAAACATTAAAAAATTATAATTTCTGACCATTTGGAGACAGTTTGATAGGTCACGGGTCATCGTTTTTCATTAGAAAATTGATTTTTTTGACTGTGTAAAAATTGATTCAAAATGTCATTTGGATTGTGCCTCATGTTGAATAACTACTTTTTACAGCCTCAATGTGACCAAAATTGCCATTTTTACAGACTTTTTCTCCGACTCAGAAGCTTCTATTTCGACCAATTTCAGGCATTAAAATGACCCTAAACACACTTATTTTAGTTCCAAGAGTTCTAATTCACATTCAATATTCATTTACAGTCAAAAAATTAAACATTAAAAAATTATAATTTCTGACCATTTGGAGAAAGTTCGACAGGTCACGGGTCATCGTTTTTCATCAGAAAATTGATTTTTTTGACTGTGTAAAAATTGATTCAAAATGTCATTTGGATTGTGCCTCATGTTGAATAACTACTTTTTACAGCCTCAATGTGACCAAAATTGCCATTTTTACAGACTTTTTCTCCTACTCAGAAGCTTCTATTTTGACCAATTTCAGGCATTAAAATGACTCTAAACACACTTATTTTAGTTCCAAGAGTTCTAATTCACATTCAATATTCATTTACAGTCAAAAAATTAAACATTAAAAAATTATAATTTCTGACCATTTGGAGACTGTTCGACAGGTCACGGGTCATCGTTTTTCATCAGAAAATTGATGTTTTGGACTGTAGAAAAATGTATTCAAAATGTCATTGAGATTGTGCCTCATGTTGAATAACTACTTTTTAAAGCCTCAATGTGACCAAAATTGACATTTTTAAAGACTTTTTCACCTACTCAGAAGCTTCTATTTCGACCAATTTCAGGCATTAAAATGACCCTAAACACACTTATTTTAGTTCCAAGTGTTCTAATTCACATTCAATATTAATTTACAGTAAAAAAATTAAACGTTAAAAAATTATAATTTCTGACCATTTGGAGAAAGTTCGACAGGTCACGGGTCATCGTTTTTCATCAGAAAATTGATTTTTTTGACTGTAAAAATTGATTCAAAATGTCATTTGGATTGTGCCTCATGTTGAATAACTACTTTTTACAGCCTCAATGTGACCAAAATTGCCATTTTTACAGACTTTTTCTCCTACTCAGAAGCTTCTATTTCGACCAATTTCAGGCATTAAAATGACCATAAACACACTTATTTTAGTTCCAAGAGTTCTAATCACATTCAATATTCATTTACAGTCAAAAAATTAAACATTGAAAAATTATAATTTCTGACCATTTGGAGAAAGTTCGACAGGTCACGGGTCATCGTTTTTCATCATAAAATTGTTTTTTTTGACTGTAGATAAATTGATTCAAAATGTCATTTGGATTGTGCCTCATGTTGAATAACTACTTTTTATAGCCTCAATGTGACCAAAATTACCATTTTTACAGACTTTTTCTCCTACTCAGAAGCTTCTATTTCGACCAATTTCAGGCATTAAAATGACTCTAAACACACTTATTTTAGTTCCAAGAGTTCTAATTCACATTCAATATTCATTTACAGTAAAAAAAATTAAACATTAAAAAATTATCATTTCTGACCATTTGGAGAAAGTTCGACAGGTCACGGGTCATCGTTTTTCATCAGAAAATTGATTTTTTGGACTGTAGAAAAATTGATTCAAAATGTCATTTGGATTGTGCCTCATGTTGAATAACTACTTTTTATATCCTCAATGTGACCAAAATTGCCATTTTTACAGACTTTTTCTCCGACTCAGAAGCTTCTATTTCGACCAATTTCAGGCATTAAAATGACCCTAAACACACTTATTTTAGTTCCAAGAGTTCTAATTCACATTCAATATTCATTTACAGTCAAAAAACTTAAACGTTAAAAAATTATAATTTCTGACCATTTGGAGAAAGTTCGACAGGTCACGGGTCATCGTTTTTCATCAGAAAATTGATTTTTTTGACTGTGTAAAAATTGATTCAAAATGTCATTTGGATTGTGCCTCATGTTGAATAACTACTTTTTACAGCCTCAATGTGACCAAAATTGCCATTTTTACAGACTTTTTCTTCTACTCAGAAGCTTCTATTTTGACCAATTTCAGGCATTAAAATGACTCTAAACACACTTATTTTAGTTCCAAGAGTTCTAATTCACATTCAATATTCATTTACAGTCAAAAAATTAAACATTAAAAAATTATAATTTCTGACCATTTGGAGACTGTTCGACAGGTCACGGGTCATCGTTTTTCATCAGAAAATTGATGTTTTGGACTGTAGAAAAATGTATTCAAAATGTCATTGAGATTGTGCCTCATGTTGAATAACTACTTTTTAAAGCCTCAATGTGACCAAAATTGACATTTTTAAAGACTTTTTCACCTACTCAGAAGCTTCTATTTCGACCAATTTCAGGCATTAAAATGACTCTAAACACACTTATTTTAGTTCCAAGAGTTCTAATTCACATTCAATATTCATTTACAGTCAAAAAATTAAAGATTAAAAAATTATAATTTCTGACCATTTGGAGACAGTTCGACAGGTCACGGATCATCGTTTTTCATCAGAAAATTGATTTTTTGGACTGTAGAAAAATGTATTCAAAATGTCATTTGGATTGTGCCTCATGTTGAATAACTACTTTTTATATCCTCAATGTGACCAAAATTGCCATTTTTACAGACTTTTTCTCCTCAGAAGCTTCTATTTCGACCAATTTCAGGCGTTAAAATGACTCTAAACACACTTATTTTAGTTCCAAGAGTTCTAATTCACATTCAATATTCATTTACAGTCAAAAAATAAACGTTAAAAAATTATAATTTCTGACCATTTGGAGAAAGTTCGACAGGTCACGGGTCATCGTTTTTCATCAGAAAATAGATTTTTTTGACTGTGTAAAAATTGATTCAAAATGTCATTTGGATTGTGCCTCATGTTGAATAACTACTTTTTACAGCCTCAATATGACCAAAATTGCCATTTTTACAGACTTTTTCTCCTACTCGGAAGCTTCTATTTCGACAAATTTCAGGCATTAAAATGACTCTAAACACACTTTTTTTAGTTCCAAGAGTTCTAATTCACATTCAATATTCATTTACAGTCAAAAAATTAAACGTTAAAAAATTATAATTTCTGACCATTTGGAGACAGTTCGACAGGTCACGGATCATCGTTTTTCATCAGAAAATTGATTTTTTGGACTGTAGAAAAATGTATTCAAAATGTCATTTGGATTGTGCCTCATGTTGAATAACTACTTTTTATATCCTCAATGTGACCAAAATTGCCATTTTTACAGACTTTTTCTCCTCAGAAGCTTCTATTTCGACCAATTTCAGGCGTTAAAATGACTCTAAACACACTTATTTTAGTTCCAAGAGTTCTAATTCACATTCAATATTCATTTACAGTCAAAAAATAAACGTTAAAAAATTATAATTTCTGACCATTTGGAGAAAGTTCGACAGGTCACGGGTCATCGTTTTTCATCAGAAAATAGATTTTTTTGACTGTGTAAAAATTGATTCAAAATGTCATTTGGATTGTGCCTCATGTTGAATAACTACTTTTTAAAGCGTCAATGTGACCAAAATTGCCATTTTAGAGACTTTTTCTCCTACTCAGAAGGTTCTATTTCGACCAATTTCAGGCATTAAAATGATTCTAAACACACTTATTTTAGTTCCAAGAGTTCTAATTCACATTCAATATTCATTTACAGTCAAAAAATTAAAGATTAAAAAATTATAATTTCTGACCATTTGGAGACAGTTCGACAGGTCACGGGTCATCGTTTTTCATCAGAAAATTGATTTTTTGGACTGTAGAAAAATGTATTCAAAATGTCATTTGGATTGTGCCTCATGTTGAATAACTACTTTTTATATCCTCAATGTGACCAAAATTGCAATTTTTACAGACTTTTTCTCCTACTCAGAAGCTTCTATTTCGACCAATTTCAGGCATTAAAATGACCATAAACACACTTATTTTAGTTCCAAGAGTTCTAATCACATTCAATATTCATTTACAGTCAAAAAATTTAACATTGAAAAATTATAATTTCTGACCATTTGGAGAAAGTTCGACAGGTCACGGGTCATCGTTTTTCATCATAAAATTGTTTTTTTTGACTGTAGATAAATTGATTCAAAATGTCATTTGGATTGTGCCTCATGTTGAATAACTACTTTTTACAGCCTCAATGTGACCAAAATTGCCATTTTTACAGACTTTTTCTCCTACTCAGAAGCTTCTATTTCGACCAATTTCAGGCATTAAAATGACTCTAAACACACTTATTTTAGTTCCAAGAGTTCTAATTCACATTCAATATTCATTTACAGTCAAAAAACTAAACATTAAAAAATTATAATTTCTGACCATTTGGAGACAGTTCGATAGGTCACGGGTCATCGTTTTTCATTAGAAAATTGATTTTTTTGACTGTGTAAAAATTGATTCAAAATGTCATTCGGATTGTGCCTCATGTTGAATAACTACTTTTTACAGCCTCAATGTGACCAAAATTGCCATTTTTACAGACTTTTTCTCCTACTCAGAAGCTTCTATTTCGACCAATTTCAGGCATTAAAATGACTCTAAACACACTTATTTTAGTTCCAAGAGTTCTAATTCACATTCAATATTCATTTACAGTCAAAAAATTAAACATTAAAAAATTATAATTTCTGACCATTTGGAGACAGTTCGATAGGTCACGGGTCATCGTTTTTCATTAGAAAATTGATTTTTTTGACTGTGTAAAAATTGATTCAAAATGTCATTTGGATTGTGCCTCATGTTGAATAACTACTTTTTACAGCCTCAATGTGACCAAAATTGCCATTTTTACAGACTTTTTCTCCTACTCAGAAGCTTCTATTTCAACCAATTTCAGGCATTAAAATGACGCTAAACACACTTATTTTAGTTCCAAGAGTTCTAATTCACATTCAATATTCATTTACAGTCAAAAAATTAAACGTTAAAAAATTATAATTTCTGACCATTTGGAGAAAGTTCGACATCGTTTTTCATCAGAAAATTGATTTTTTGGACTGTAGAAAAATGTATTCAAAATGTCATTTGGATTGTGCCTCATGTTGAATAACTACTTTTTATATCCTCAATGTGACCAAAATTGCCATTTTTACAGACTTTTTCTCCGACTCAGAAGCTTCTATTTCGACCAATTTCAGGCATTAAAATGACCCTAAACACACTTATTTTAGTTCCAAGAGTTCTAATTCACATTCAATATTCATTTACAGTCAAAAAACTAAACATTAAAAAATTATAATTTCTGACCATTTGGAGACAGTTCGATAGGTCACGGGTCATCGTTTTTCATTAGAAAATTGATTTTTTTGACTGTGTAAAAATTGATTCAAAATGTCATTCGGATTGTGCCTCATGTTGAATAACTACTTTTTACAGCCTCAATGTGACCAAAATTGCCATTTTTACAGACTTTTTCTCCTACTCAGAAGCTTCTATTTCGACCAATTTCAGGCATTAAAATGACTCTAAACACACTTATTTTAGTTCCAAGAGTTCTAATTCACATTCAATATTCATTTACAGTCAAAAAATTAAACATTAAAAAATTATAATTTCTGACCATTTGGAGACAGTTCGATAGGTCACGGGTCATCGTTTTTCATTAGAAAATTGATTTTTTTGACTGTGTAAAAATTGATTCAAAATGTCATTTGGATTGTGCCTCATGTTGAATAACTACTTTTTACAGCCTCAATGTGACCAAAATTGCCATTTTTACAGACTTTTTCTCCTACTCAGAAGCTTCTATTTTGACCAATTTCAGGCATTAAAATGACCATAAACACACTTATTTTAGTTCCAAGAGTTCTAATCACATTCAATATTCATTTACAGTCAAAAAATTAAACATTGAAAAATTATAATTTCTGACCATTTGGAGAAAGTTCGACAGGTCACGGGTCATCGTTTTTCATCATAAAATTGTTTTTTTTGACTGTAGATAAATTGATTCAAAATGTCATTTGGATTGTGCCTCATGTTGAATAACTACTTTTTACAGCCTCAATGTGACCAAAATTGCCATTTTTACAGACTTTTTCTCCTACTCAGAAGCTTCTATTTCGACCAATTTCAGGCATTAAAATGACTCTAAACACACTTATTTTAGTTCCAAGAGTTCTAATTCACATTCAATATTCATTTACAGTCAAAAAACTAAACATTAAAAAATTATAATTTCTGACCATTTGGAGACAGTTCGATAGGTCACGGGTCATCGTTTTTCATTAGAAAATTGATTTTTTTGACTGTGTAAAAATTGATTCAAAATGTCATTTGGATTGTGCCTCATGTTGAATAACTACTTTTTACAGCCTCAATGTGACCAAAATTGCCATTTTTACAGACTTTTTCTCCTACTCAGAAGCTTCTATTTCAACCAATTTCAGGCATTAAAATGACGCTAAACACACTTATTTTAGTTCCAAGAGTTCTAATTCACATTCAATATTCATTTACAGTCAAAAAATTAAACGTTAAAAAATTATAATTTCTGACCATTTGGAGAAAGTTCGACATCGTTTTTCATCAGAAAATTGATTTTTTGGACTGTAGAAAAATGTATTCAAAATGTCATTTGGATTGTGCCTCATGTTGAATAACTACTTTTTATATCCTCAATGTGACCAAAATTGCCATTTTTACAGACTTTTTCTCCGACTCAGAAGCTTCTATTTCGACCAATTTCAGGCATTAAAATGACCCTAAACACACTTATTTTAGTTCCAAGAGTTCTAATTCACATTCAATATTCATTTACAGTCAAAAAACTAAACATTAAAAAATTATAATTTCTGACCATTTGGAGACAGTTCGATAGGTCACGGGTCATCGTTTTTCATTAGAAAATTGATTTTTTTGACTGTGTAAAAATTGATTCAAAATGTCATTCGGATTGTGCCTCATGTTGAATAACTACTTTTTACAGCCTCAATGTGACCAAAATTGCCATTTTTACAGACTTTTTCTCCTACTCAGAAGCTTCTATTTCGACCAATTTCAGGCATTAAAATGACTCTAAACACACTTATTTTAGTTCCAAGAGTTCTAATTCACATTCAATATTCATTTACAGTCAAAAAATTGAACATTAAAAAATTATAATTTCTGACCATTTGGAGACAGTTCGATAGGTCACGGGTCATCGTTTTTCATTAGAAAATTGATTTTTTTGACTGTGTAAAAATTGATTCAAAATGTCATTTGGATTGTGCCTCATGTTGAATAACTACTTTTTACAGCCTCAATGTGACCAAAATTGCCATTTTTACAGACTTTTTCTCCTACTCAGAAGCTTCTATTTCAACCAATTTCAGGCATTAAAATGACGCTAAACACACTTATTTTAGTTCCAAGAGTTCTAATTCACATTCAATATTCATTTACAGTCAAAAAATTAAACGTTAAAAAATTATAATTTCTGACCATTTGGAGAAAGTTCGACATCGTTTTTCATCAGAAAATTGATTTTTTGGACTGTAGAAAAATGTATGCAAAATGTCATTTGGATTGTGCCTCATGTTGAATAACTACTTTTTATATCCTCAATGTGACCAAAATTGCCATTTTTACAGACTTTTTCTCCGACTCAGAAGCTTCTATTTCGACCAATTTCAGGCATTAAAATGACCCTAAACACACTTATTTTAGTTCCAAGAGTTCTAATTCACATTCAATATTCATTTACAGTCAAAAAATTAAACGTTAAAAAATTATAATTTCTGACCATTTGGAGAAAGTTCGACAGGTCACGGGTCATCGTTTTTCATCAGAAAATTGATTTTTTTGACTGTGTAAAAATTGATTCAAAATGTCATTTGGATTGTGCCTCATGTTGAATAACTACTTTTTACAGCCTCAATGTGACCAAAATTGCCATTTTTACAGACTTTTTCTCCTACTCAGAAGCTTCTATTTTGACCAATTTCAGGCATTAAAATGACTCTAAACACACTTATTTTAGTTCCAAGAGTTCTAATTCACATTCAATATTCATTTACAGTCAAAAAATTAAACATTAAAAAATTATAATTTCTGACCATTTGGAGACTGTTCGACAGGTCACGGGTCATCGTTTTTCATCAGAAAATTGATGTTTTGGACTGCAGAAAAATTTATTCAAAATGTCATTGAGATTGTGCCTCATGTTGAATAACTACTTTTTAAAGCCTCAATGTGACCAAAATTGACATTTTTAAAGACTTTTTCACCTACTCAGAAGCTTCTATTTCGACCAATTTCAGGCATTAAAATGACTCTAAACACACTTATTTTAGTTCCAAGAGTTCTAATTCACATTCAATATTCATTTACAGTCAAAAAATTAAAGATTAAAAAATTATAATTTCTGACCATTTGGAGACAGTTCGACAGGTCACGGATCATCGTTTTTCATCAGAAAATTGATTTTTTGGACTGTAGAAAAATGTATTCAAAATGTCATTTGGATTGTGCCTCATGTTGAATAACTACTTTTTATATCCTCAATGTGACCAAAATTGCCATTTTTACAGACTTTTTCTCCTCAGAAGCTTCTATTTCGACCAATTTCAGGCGTTAAAATGACTCTAAACACACTTATTTTAGTTCCAAGAGTTCTAATTCACATTCAATATTCATTTACAGTCAAAAAATAAACGTTAAAAAATTATAATTTCTGACCATTTGGAGAAAGTTCGACAGGTCACGGGTCATCGTTTTTCATCAGAAAATAGATTTTTTTGACTGTGTAAAAATTGATTCAAAATGTCATTTGGATTGTGCCTCATGTTGAATAACTACTTTTTACAGCCTCAATGTGACCAAAATTG
Source organism: Triturus cristatus (assembly GCF_964204655.1). NCBI lineage: Eukaryota > Metazoa > Chordata > Amphibia > Caudata > Salamandridae > Triturus > Triturus cristatus. The sequence goes on from NC_140592.1 coordinate 468,177,470, forward strand.
CCATTTTTACAGACTTTTTCTCCTACTCAGAAGCTTCTATTTTGACCAATTTCAGGCATTAAAATGACTCTAAACACACTTATTTTAGTTCCAAGAGTTCTAATTCACATTCAATATTCATTTACAGTCAAAAAATTAAACGTTAAAAAAATTATAATTTCTGACCATTTAGAGAAAGTTCGACAGGTCACGGGTCATCGTTTTTCATCAGAAAATTGATTTTTTGGACTGTAGAAAAATGTATTCAAAATGTCATTTGGATTGTGCCTCATGTTGAATAACTACTTTTTATATCCTCAATGTGACCAAAATTGCCATTTTTACAGACTTTTTCTCCTACTCAGAAGCTTCTATTTTGACCAATTTCAGGCATTAAAATGACCATAAACACACTTATTTTAGTTCCAAGAGTTCTAATCACATTCAATATTCATTTACAGTCAAAAAATTAAACATTGAAAAATTATAATTTCTGACCATTTGGAGAAAGTTCGACAGGTCACGGGTCATCGTTTTTCATCATAAAATTGTTTTTTTTGACTGTAGATAAATTGATTCAAAATGTCATTTGGATTGTGCCTCATGTTGAATAACTACTTTTTATAGCCTCAATGTGACCAAAATTGCCATATTTACAGACTTTTTCTCCTACTCAGAAGCTTCTATTTCGACCAATTTCAGGCATTAAAATGACTCTAAACACACTTATTTTAGTTCCAAGAGTTCTAATTCACATTCAATATTCATTTACAGTCAAAAAATTAAACATTAAAAAATTATCATTTCTGACCATTTGGAGAAAGTTCGACAGGTCACGGGTCATCGTTTTTCATCAGAAAATTGATTTTTTTGACTGTAGAAAAATTGATTCAAAATGTCATTTGGATTGTGCCTCATGTTGAATAACTACTTTTTACAGCCTCAATGTGACCAAAATTGCCATTTTTACAGACTTTTTCTCCTACTCAGAAGCTTCTATTTCGACCAATTTCAGGCATTAAAATGACTCTAAACACACTTATTTTAGTTCCAAGAGTTCTAATTCACATTCAATATTCATTTACAGTCAAAAAACTAAACATTAAAAAATTATAATTTCCGACCATTTGGAGACAGTTCGATAGGTCACGGGTCATCGTTTTTCATTAGAAAATTGATTTTTTTGACTGTGTAAAAATTGATTCAAAATGTCATTCGGATTGTGCCTCATGTTGAATAACTACTTTTTACAGCCTCAATGTGACCAAAATTGCCATTTTTACAGACTTTTTCTCCTACTCAGAAGCTTCTATTTCGACCAATTTCAGGCGTTAAAATGACTCTAAACACACTTATTTTAGTTCCAAGAGTTCTAATTCACATTCAATATTCATTTACAGTCAAAAAATTAAACGTTAAAAAATTATAATTTCTGACCATTTGGAGAAAGTTCGACAGGTCACGGGTCATTGTTTTTCATCAGAAAATTGATTTTTTTGACTGTGTAAAAATTGATTCAAAATGTCATTTGGATTGTGCTGTATGTTGAATAACTACTTTTTACAGCCTCAATGTGACCAAAATTGCCATTTTTACAGACTTTTTCTCCTACTCAGAAGCTTCTATTTCGATCAATTTCAGGCGTTAAAATGACTCTAAACACACTTATTTTAGTTCCAAGAGTTCTAATTCACATTCAATATTCATTTACAGTCAAAAAATTAAACGTTAAAAAATTATAATTTCTGACCATTTGGAGAAAGTTCGACAGGTCACGGGTCATCGTTTTTCATCAGAAAATAGATTTTTTTGACTGTGTAAAAATTGATTCAAAATGTCATTTGGATTGTGCCTCATGTTGAATAACTACTTTTTACAGCCTCAATGTGACCAAAATTGCCATTTTTACAGACTTTTTCTCCTACTCAGAAGCTTCTATTTTGACCAATTTCATGCATTAAAATGACTCTAAACACACTTATTTTAGTTCCAAGAGTTCTAATTCACATTCAATATTCATTTACAGTCAAAAAATTAAACGTTAAAAAATTATAATTTCTGACCATTTGGAGAAAGTTCGACAGGTCACGGGTCATCGTTTTTCATCAGAAAATTGATTTTTTTGGACTGTAGAAAAATGTATTCAAAATGTCATTTGGATTGTGCCTCATGTTGAATAACTACTTATTATATCCTCAATGTGACCAAAATTGCCATTTTTACAGACTTTTTCTCCTACTCAGAAGCTTCTATTTCGACCAATTTCAGGCATTAAAATGACTCTAAACACACTTATTTTAGTTCCAAGAGTTCTAATTCACATTCAATATTCATTTACAGTCAAAAAATTAAACATTAAAAAATTATAATTTCTGACCATTTGGAGACAGTTCGATAGGTCACGGGTCATCGTTTTTCATTAGAAAATTGATTTTTTTTACTGTGTAAAAATTGATTCAAAATGTCATTTGGATTGTGCCTCATGTTGAATAACTACTTTTTACAGCCTCAATGTGACCAAAATTGCCATTTTTACAGACTTTTTCTCCGACTCAGAAGCTTCTATTTCGACCAATTTCAGGCATTAAAATGACCCTAAACACACTTATTTTAGTTCCAAGAGTTCTAATTCACATTCAATATTCATTTACAGTCAAAAAATTAAACATTAAAAAATTATAATTTCTGACCATTTGGAGAAAGTTCGACAGGTCACGGGTCATCGTTTTTCATCAGAAAATTGATTTTTTTGACTGTGTAAAAATTGATTCAAAATGTCATTTGGATTGTGCCTCATGTTGAATAACTACTTTTTACAGCCTCAATGTGACCAAAATTGCCATTTTTACAGACTTTTTCTCCTACTCAGAAGCTTCTATTTCAACCAATTTCAGGCATTAAAATGATGCTAAACACACTTATTTTAGTTCCAAGAGTTCTAATTCACATTCAATATTCATTTACAGTCAAAAAATTAAACGTTAAAAAATTATAATTTCTGACCATTTGGAGAAAGTTCGACATCGTTTTTCATCAGAAAATTGATTTTTTGGACTGTAGAAAAATGTATTCAAAATGTCATTTGGATTGTGCCTCATGTTGAATAACTACTTTTTATATCCTCAATGTGACCAAAATTGCCATTTTTACAGACTTTTTCTCCGACTCAGAAGCTTCTATTTCGACCAATTTCAGGCATTAAAATGACCCTAAACACACTTATTTTAGTTCCAAGAGTTCTAATTCACATTCAATATTCATTTACAGTCAAAAAATTAAACGTTAAAAAATTATAATTTCTGACCATTTGGAGAAAGTTCGACAGGTCACGGGTCATCGTTTTTCATCAGAAAATTGATTTTTTTGACTGTGTAAAAATTGATTCAAAATGTCATTTGGATTGTGCCTCATGTTGAATAACTACTTTTTACAGCCTCAATGTGACCAAAATTGCCATTTTTACAGACTTTTTCTCCTACTCAGAAGCTTCTATTTTGACCAATTTCAGGCATTAAAATGACTCTAAACACACTTATTTTAGTTCCAAGAGTTCTAATTCACATTCAATATTCATTTACAGTCAAAAAATTAAACATTAAAAAATTATAATTTCTGACCATTTGGAGACTGTTCGACAGGTCACGGGTCATCGTTTTTCATCAGAAAATTGATGTTTTGGACTGCAGAAAAATTTATTCAAAATGTCATTGAGATTGTGCCTCATGTTGAATAACTACTTTTTAAAGCCTCAATGTGACCAAAATTGACATTTTTAAAGACTTTTTCACCTACCCAGAAGCTTCTATTTCGACCAATTTCAGGCATTAAAATGACTCTAAACACACTTATTTTAGTTCCAAGAGTTCTAATTCACATTCAATATTCATTTACAGTCAAAAAATTAAAGATTAAAAAATTATAATTTCTGACCATTTGGAGACAGTTCGACAGGTCACGGATCATCGTTTTTCATCAGAAAATTGATTTTTTGGACTGTAGAAAAATGTATTCAAAATGTCATTTGGATTGTGCCTCATGTTGAATAACTACTTTTTATATCCTCAATGTGACCAAAATTGCCATTTTTACAGACTTTTTCTCCTCAGAAGCTTCTATTTCGACCAATTTCAGGCGTTAAAATGACTCTAAACACACTTATTTTAGTTCCAAGAGTTCTAATTCACATTCAATATTCATTTACAGTCAAAAAATAAACGTTAAAAAATTATAATTTCTGACCATTTGGAGAAAGTTCGACAGGTCACGGGTCATCGTTTTTCATCAGAAAATAGATTTTTTTGACTGTGTAAAAATTGATTCAAAATGTCATTTGGATTGTGCCTCATGTTGAATAACTACTTTTTACAGCCTCAATGTGACCAAAATTGCCATTTTTACAGACTTTTTCTCCTACTCAGAAGCTTCTATTTTGACCAATTTCAGGCATTAAAATGACTCTAAACACACTTATTTTAGTTCCAAGAGTTCTAATTCACATTCAATATTCATTTACAGTCAAAAAATTAAACGTTAAAAAAATTATAATTTCTGACCATTTAGAGAAAGTTCGACAGGTCACGGGTCATCGTTTTTCATCAGAAAATTGATTTTTTGGACTGTAGAAAAATGTATTCAAAATGTCATTTGGATTGTGCCTCATGTTGAATAACTACTTTTTATATCCTCAATGTGACCAAAATTGCCATTTTTACAGACTTTTTCTCCTACTCAGAAGCTTCTATTTTGACCAATTTCAGGCATTAAAATGACCATAAACACACTTATTTTAGTTCCAAGAGTTCTAATCACATTCAATATTCATTTACAGTCAAAAAATTAAACATTGAAAAATTATAATTTCTGACCATTTGGAGAAAGTTCGACAGGTCACGGGTCATCGTTTTTCATCATAAAATTGTTTTTTTTGACTGTAGATAAATTGATTCAAAATGTCATTTGGATTGTGCCTCATGTTGAATAACTACTTTTTATAGCCTCAATGTGACCAAAATTGCCATATTTACAGACTTTTTCTCCTACTCAGAAGCTTCTATTTCGACCAATTTCAGGCATTAAAATGACTCTAAACACACTTATTTTAGTTCCAAGAGTTCTAATTCACATTCAATATTCATTTACAGTCAAAAAATTAAACATTAAAAAATTATCATTTCTGACCATTTGGAGAAAGTTCGACAGGTCACGGGTCATCGTTTTTCATCAGAAAATTGATTTTTTTGACTGTAGAAAAATTGATTCAAAATGTCATTTGGATTGTGCCTCATGTTGAATAACTACTTTTTACAGCCTCAATGTGACCAAAATTGCCATTTTTACAGACTTTTTCTCCTACTCAGAAGCTTCTATTTCGACCAATTTCAGGCATTAAAATGACTCTAAACACACTTATTTTAGTTCCAAGAGTTCTAATTCACATTCAATATTCATTTACAGTCAAAAAACTAAACATTAAAAAATTATAATTTCTGACCATTTGGAGACAGTTCGATAGGTCACGGGTCATCGTTTTTCATTAGAAAATTGATTTTTTTGACTGTGTAAAAATTGATTCAAAATGTCATTCGGATTGTGCCTCATGTTGAATAACTACTTTTTACAGCCTCAATGTGACCAAAATTGCCATTTTTACAGACTTTTTCTCCTACTCAGAAGCTTCTATTTCGACCAATTTCAGGCATTAAAATGACTCTAAACACACTTATTTTAGTTCCAAGAGTTCTAATTCACATTCAATATTCATTTACAGTCAAAAAATTAAACATTAAAAAATTATAATTTCTGACCATTTGGAGACAGTTCGATAGGTCACGGGTCATCGTTTTTCATTAGAAAATTGATTTTTTTGACTGTGTAAAAATTGATTCAAAATGTCATTTGGATTGTGCCTCATGTTGAATAACTACTTTTTACAGCCTCAATGTGACCAAAATTGCCATTTTTACAGACTTTTTCTCCTACTCAGAAGCTTCTATTTCAACCAATTTCAGGCATTAAAATGACGCTAAACACACTTATTTTAGTTCCAAGAGTTCTAATTCACATTCAATATTCATTTACAGTCAAAAAATTAAACGTTAAAAAATTATAATTTCTGACCATTTGGAGAAAGTTCGACATCGTTTTTCATCAGAAAATTGATTTTTTGGACTGTAGAAAAATGTATTCAAAATGTCATTTGGATTGTGCCTCATGTTGAATAACTACTTTTTATATCCTCAATGTGACCAAAATTGCCATTTTTACAGACTTTTTCTCCGACTCAGAAGCTTCTATTTCGACCAATTTCAGGCATTAAAATGACCCTAAACACACTTATTTTAGTTCCAAGAGTTCTAATTCACATTCAATATTCATTTACAGTCAAAAAATTAAACGTTAAAAAATTATAATTTCTGACCATTTGGAGAAAGTTCGACAGGTCACGGGTCATCGTTTTTCATCAGAAAATTGATTTTTTTGACTGTGTAAAAATTGATTCAAAATGTCATTTGGATTGTGCCTCATGTTGAATAACTACTTTTTACAGCCTCAATGTGACCAAAATTGCCATTTTTACAGACTTTTTCTCCTACTCAGAAGCTTCTATTTTGACCAATTTCAGGCATTAAAATGACTCTAAACACACTTATTTTAGTTCCAAGAGTTCTAATTCACATTCAATATTCATTTACAGTCAAAAAATTAAACATTAAAAAATTATAATTTCTGACCATTTGGAGACTGTTCGACAGGTCACGGGTCATCGTTTTTCATCAGAAAATTGATGTTTTGGACTGCAGAAAAATTTATTCAAAATGTCATTGAGATTGTGCCTCATGTTGAATAACTACTTTTTAAAGCCTCAATGTGACCAAAATTGACATTTTTAAAGACTTTTTCACCTACTCAGAAGCTTCTATTTCGACCAATTTCAGGCATTAAAATGACTCTAAACACACTTATTTTAGTTCCAAGAGTTCTAATTCACATTCAATATTCATTTACAGTCAAAAAATTAAAGATTAAAAAATTATAATTTCTGACCATTTGGAGACAGTTCGACAGGTCACGGGTCATCGTTTTTCATCAGAAAATTGATTTTTTGGACTGTAGAAAAATGTATTCAAAATGTCATTTGGATTGTGCCTCATGTTGAATAACTACTTTTTATATCCTCAATGTGACCAAAATTGCCATTTTTACAGACTTTTTCTCCTCAGAAGCTTCTATTTCGACCAATTTCAGGCGTTAAAATGACTCTAAACACACTTATTTTAGTTCCAAGAGTTCTAATTCACATTCAATATTCATTTACAGTCAAAAAATAAACGTTAAAAAATTATAATTTCTGACCATTTGGAGAAAGTTCGACAGGTCACGGGTCATCGTTTTTCATCAGAAAATAGATTTTTTTGACTGTGTAAAAATTGATTCAAAATGTCATTTGGATTGTGCCTCATGTTGAATAACTACTTTTTACAGCCTCAATGTGACCAAAATTGCCATTTTTACAGACTTTTTCTCCTACTCAGAAGCTTCTATTTTGACCAATTTCAGGCATTAAAATGACTCTAAACACACTTATTTTAGTTCCAAGAGTTCTAATTCACATTCAATATTCATTTACAGTCAAAAAATTAAACGTTAAAAAAATTATAATTTCTGACCATTTAGAGAAAGTTCGACAGGTCACGGGTCATCGTTTTTCATCAGAAAATTGATTTTTTGGACTGTAGAAAAATGTATTCAAAATGTCATTTGGATTGTGCCTCATGTTGAATAACTACTTTTTATATCCTCAATGTGACCAAAATTGCCATTTTTACAGACTTTTTCTCCTACTCAGAAGCTTCTATTTTGACCAATTTCAGGCATTAAAATGACTCTAAACACACTTATTTTAGTTCCAAGAGTTCTAATTCACATTCAATATTCATTTACAGTCAAAAAATTAAAGATTAAAAAATTATAATTTCTGTCCATTTGGAGACAGTTCGACAGGTCACGGATCATCGTTTTTCATCAGAAAATTGATTTTTTGGACTGTAGAAAAATGTATTCAAAATGTCATTTGGATTGTGCCTCATGTTGAATAACTACTTTTTATATCCTCAATGTGACCAAAATTGCCATTTTTACAGACTTTTTCTCCTCAGAAGCTTCTATTTCGACCAATTTCAGGCGTTAAAATGACTCTAAACACACTTATTTTATTCCAAGAGTTCTAATTCACATTCAATATTCATTTACAGTCAAAAAATAAACGTTAAAAAATTATAATTTCTGACCATTTGGAGAAAGTTCGACAGGTCACGGGTCATCGTTTTTCATCAGAAAATAGATTTTTTTGACTGTGTAAAAATTGATTCAAAATGTCATTTGGATTGTGCCTCATGTTGAATAACTACTTTTTACAGCCTCAATGTGACCAAAATTGCCATTTTTACAGACTTTTTCTCCTACTCAGAAGCTTCTATTTTGACCAATTGCAGGCATTAAAATGACTCTAAACACACTTATTTTAGTTCCAAGAGTTCTAATACACATTCAATATTCATTTACAGTCAAAAAATTAAACGTTAAAAAAATTATAATTTCTGACCATTTAGAGAAAGTTCGACAGGTCACGGGTCATCGTTTTTCATCAGAAAATTGATTTTTTGGACTGTAGAAAAATGTATTCAAAATGTCATTTGTATTGTGCCTCATGTTGAATAACTACTTTTTATATCCTCAATGTGACCAAAATTGCCATTTTTACAGACTTTTTCTCCTACTCAGAAGCTTCTATTTCGACCAATTTCAGGCGTTAAAATGACTCTAAACACACTTATTTTAGTTCCAAGAGTTCTAATTCACATTCAATATTCATTTACAGTCAAAAAATTAAACGTTAAAAAATTATAATTTCTGACCATTTGGAGAAAGTTCGACAGGTCACGGGTCATTGTTTTTCATCAGAAAATTGATTTTTTTGACTGTGTAAAAATTGATTCAAAATGTCATTTGGATTGTGCTGTATGTTGAATAACTACTTTTTACAGCCTCAATGTGACCAAAATTGCCATTTTTACAGACTTTTTCTCCTACTCAGAAGCTTCTATTTCGATCAATTTCAGGCGTTAAAATGACTCTAAACACACTTATTTTAGTTCCAAGAGTTCTAATTCACATTCAATATTCATTTACAGTCAAAAAATTAAACGTTAAAAAATTATAATTTCTGACCATTTGGAGAAAGTTCGACAGGTCACGGGTCATCGTTTTTCATCAGAAAATAGATTTTTTTGACTGTGTAAAAATTGATTCAAAATGTCATTTGGATTGTGCCTCATGTTGAATAACTACTTTTTACAGCCTCAATGTGACCAAAATTGCCATTTTTACAGACTTTTTCTCCTACTCAGAAGCTTCTATTTTGACCAATTTCAGGCATTAAAATGACTCTAAACACACTTATTTTAGTTCCAAGAGTTCTAATTCACATTCAATATTCATTTACAGTCAAAAAATTAAACGTTAAAAAATTATAATTTCTGACCATTTGGAGAAAGTTCGACAGGTCACGGGTCATCGTTTTTCATCAGAAAATAGATTTTTTTGACTGTGTAAACATTGATTCAAAATGTCATTTGGATTGTGCCTCATGTTGAATAACTACTTTTTACAGCCTCAATGTGACCAAAATTGCCATTTTTACAGACTTTTTCTCCTACTCAGAAGCTTCTATTTTGACCAATTTCATGCATTAAAATGACTCTAAACACACTTATTTTAGTTCCAAGAGTTCTAATTCACATTCAATATTCATTTACAGTCAAAAAATTAAACGTTAAAAAATTATAATTTCTGACCATTTGGAGAAAGTTCGACAGGTCACGGGTCATCGTTTTTCATCAGAAAATTGATTTTTTTGGACTGTAGAAAAATGTATTCAAAATGTCATTTGGATTGTGCCTCATGTTGAATAACTACTTATTATATCCTCAATGTGACCAAAATTGCCATTTTTACAGACTTTTTCTCCTACTCAGAAGCTTCTATTTCGACCAATTTCAGGCATTAAAATGACTCTAAACACACTTATTTTAGTTCCAAGAGTTCTAATTCACATTCAATATTCATTTACAGTCAAAAAATTAAACATTAAAAAATTATAATTTCTGACCATTTGGAGACAGTTCGATAGGTCACGGGTCATCGTTTTTCATTAGAAAATTGATTTTTTTGACTGTGTAAAAATTGATTCAAAATGTCATTTGGATTGTGCCTCATGTTGAATAACTACTTTTTACAGCCTCAATGTGACCAAAATTGCCATTTTTACAGACTTTTTCTCCTACTCAGAAGCTTCTATTTTGACCAATTTCAGGCATTAAAATGACTCTAAACACACTTATTTTAGTTCCAAGAGTTCTAATTCACATTCAATATTCATTTACAGTCAAAAAATTAAACGTTAAAAAATTATAATTTCTGACCATTTGGAGAAAGTTCGACAGGTCACGGGTCATCGTTTTTCATCAGAAAATTGATTTTTTTGGACTGTCGAAAAATGTATTCAAAATGTCATTTGGATTGCGCCTCATGTTGAATAACTACTTATTATATCCTCAATGTGACCAAAATTGCCATTTTTACAGACTTTTTCTCCTACTCAGAAGCTTCTATTTCGACCAATTTCAGGCATTAAAATGACTCTAAACACACTTATTTTAGTTCCAAGAGTTCTAATTCACATTCAATATTCATTTACAGTCAAAAAATTAAACATTAAAAAATTATAATTTCTGACCATTTGGAGACAGTTTGATAGGTCACGGGTCATCGTTTTTCATTAGAAAATTGATTTTTTTGACTGTGTAAAAATTGATTCAAAATGTCATTTGGATTGTGCCTCATGTTGAATAACTACTTTTTACAGCCTCAATGTGACCAAAATTGCCATTTTTACAGACTTTTTCTCCGACTCAGAAGCTTCTATTTCGACCAATTTCAGGCATTAAAATGACCCTAAACACACTTATTTTAGTTCCAAGAGTTCTAATTCACATTCAATATTCATTTACCGTCAAAAAATTAAACATTAAAAAATTATAATTTCTGACCATTTGGAGAAAGTTCGACAGGTCACGGGTCATCGTTTTTCATCAGAAAATTGATTTTTTTGACTGTGTAAAAATTGATTCAAAATGTCATTTGGATTGTGCCTCATGTTGAATAACTACTTTTTACAGCCTCAATGTGACCAAAATTGCCATTTTTACAGACTTTTTCTCCTACTCAGAAGCTTCTATTTTGACCAATTTCAGGCATTAAAATGACTCTAAACACACTTATTTTAGTTCCAAGAGTTCTAATTCACATTCAATATTCATTTACAGTCAAAAAATTAAACATTAAAAAATTATAATTTCTGACCATTTGGAGACTGTTCGACAGGTCACGGGTCATCGTTTTTCATCAGAAAATTGATGTTTTGGACTGTAGAAAAATGTATTCAAAATGTCATTGAGATTGTGCCTCATGTTGAATAACTACTTTTTAAAGCCTCAATGTGACCAAAATTGACATTTTTAAAGACTTTTTCACCTACTCAGAAGCTTCTATTTCGACCAATTTCAGGCATTAAAATGACCCTAAACACACTTATTTTAGTTCCAAGTGTTCTAATTCACATTCAATATTAATTTACAGTAAAAAAATTAAACGTTAAAAAATTATAATTTCTGACCATTTGGAGAAAGTTCGACAGGTCACGGGTCATCGTTTTTCATCAGAAAATTGATTTTTTTGACTGTAAAAATTGATTCAAAATGTCATTTGGATTGTGCCTCATGTTGAATAACTACTTTTTACAGCCTCAATGTGACCAAAATTGCCATTTTTACAGACTTTTTCTCCTACTCAGAAGCTTCTATTTCGACCAATTTCAGGCATTAAAATGACCATAAACACACTTATTTTAGTTCCAAGAGTTCTAATCACATTCAATATTCATTTACAGTCAAAAAATTAAACATTGAAAAATTATAATTTCTGACCATTTGGAGAAAGTTCGACAGGTCACGGGTCATCGTTTTTCATCATAAAATTGTTTTTTTTGACTGTAGATAAATTGATTCAAAATGTCATTTGGATTGTGCCTCATGTTGAATAACTACTTTTTATAGCCTCAATGTGACCAAAATTACCATTTTTACAGACTTTTTCTCCTACTCAGAAGCTTCTATTTCGACCAATTTCAGGCATTAAAATGACTCTAAACACACTTATTTTAGTTCCAAGAGTTCTAATTCACATTCAATATTCATTTACAGTAAAAAAATTAAACATTAAAAAATTATCATTTCTGACCATTTGGAGAAAGTTCGACAGGTCACGGGTCATCGTTTTTCATCAGAAAATTGATTTTTTGGACTGTAGAAAAATTGATTCAAAATGTCATTTGGATTGTGCCTCATGTTGAATAACTACTTTTTATATCCTCAATGTGACCAAAATTGCCATTTTTACAGACTTTTTCTCCGACTCAGAAGCTTCTATTTCGACCAATTTCAGGCATTAAAATGACCCTAAACACACTTATTTTAGTTCCAAGAGTTCTAATTCACATTCAATATTCATTTACAGTCAAAAAACTTAAACGTTAAAAAATTATAATTTCTGACCATTTGGAGAAAGTTCGACAGGTCACGGGTCATCGTTTTTCATCAGAAAATTGATTTTTTTGACTGTGTAAAAATTGATTCAAAATGTCATTTGGATTGTGCCTCATGTTGAATAACTACTTTTTACAGCCTCAATGTGACCAAAATTGCCATTTTTACAGACTTTTTCTCCTACTCAGAAGCTTCTATTTTGACCAATTTCAGGCATTAAAATGACTCTAAACACACTTATTTTAGTTCCAAGAGTTCTAATTCACATTCAATATTAATTTACAGTAAAAAAATTAAACGTTAAAAAATTATAATTTCTGACCATTTGGAGAAAGTTCGACAGGTCACGGGTCATCGTTTTTCATCAGAAAATTGATTTTTTTGACTGTGTAAAAATTGATTCAAAATGTCATTTGGATTGTGCCTCATGTTGAATAACTACTTTTTACAGCCTCAATGTGACCAAAATTGCCATTTTTACAGACTTTTTCTCCTACTCAGAAGCTTCTATTTTGACCAATTTCAGGCATTAAAATGACTCTAAACACACTTATTTTAGTTCCAAGAGTTCTAATTCACATTCAATATTCATTTACAGTCAAAAAATTAAACATTAAAAAATTATAATTTCTGACCATTTGGAGACTGTTCGACAGGTCACGGGTCATCGTTTTTCATCAGAAAATTGATGTTTTGGACTGTAGAAAAATGTATTCAAAATGTCATTGAGATTGTGCCTCATGTTGAATAACTACTTTTTAAAGCCTCAATGTGACCAAAATTGACATTTTTAAAGACTTTTTCACCTACTCAGAAGCTTCTATTTCGACCAATTTCAGGCATTAAAATGACCCTAAACACACTTATTTTAGTTCCAAGTGTTCTAATTCACATTCAATATTAATTTACAGTAAAAAAATTAAACGTTAAAAAATTATAATTTCTGACCATTTGGAGAAAGTTCGACAGGTCACGGGTCATCGTTTTTCATCAGAAAATTGATTTTTTTGACTGTAAAAATTGATTCAAAATGTCATTTGGATTGTGCCTCATGTTGAATAACTACTTTTTACAGCCTCAATGTGACCAAAATTGCCATTTTTACAGACTTTTTCTCCTACTCAGAAGCTTCTATTTCGACCAATTTCAGGCATTAAAATGACCATAAACACACTTATTTTAGTTCCAAGAGTTCTAATCACATTCAATATTCATTTACAGTCAAAAAATTAAACATTGAAAAATTATAATTTCTGACCATTTGGAGAAAGTTCGACAGGTCACGGGTCATCGTTTTTCATCATAAAATTGTTTTTTTTGACTGTAGATAAATTGATTCAAAATGTCATTTGGATTGTGCCTCATGTTGAATAACTACTTTTTATAGCCTCAATGTGACCAAAATTACCATTTTTACAGACTTTTTCTCCTACTCAGAAGCTTCTATTTCGACCAATTTCAGGCATTAAAATGACTCTAAACACACTTATTTTAGTTCCAAGAGTTCTAATTCACATTCAATATTCATTTACAGTAAAAAAATTAAACATTAAAAAATTATCATTTCTGACCATTTGGAGAAAGTTCGACAGGTCACGGGTCATCGTTTTTCATCAGAAAATTGATTTTTTGGACTGTAGAAAAATTGATTCAAAATGTCATTTGGATTGTGCCTCATGTTGAATAACTACTTTTTATATCCTCAATGTGACCAAAATTGCCATTTTTACAGACTTTTTCTCCGACTCAGAAGCTTCTATTTCGACCAATTTCAGGCATTAAAATGACCCTAAACACACTTATTTTAGTTCCAAGAGTTCTAATTCACATTCAATATTCATTTACAGTCAAAAAACTTAAACGTTAAAAAATTATAATTTCTGACCATTTGGAGAAAGTTCGACAGGTCACGGGTCATCGTTTTTCATCAGAAAATTGATTTTTTTGACTGTGTAAAAATTGATTCAAAATGTCATTTGGATTGTGCCTCATGTTGAATAACTACTTTTTACAGCCTCAATGTGACCAAAATTGCCATTTTTACAGACTTTTTCTCCTACTCAGAAGCTTCTATTTTGACCAATTTCAGGCATTAAAATGACTCTAAACACACTTATTTTAGTTCCAAGAGTTCTAATTCACATTCAATATTCATTTACAGTCAAAAAATTAAACATTAAAAAATTATAATTTCTGACCATTTGGAGACTGTTCGACAGGTCACGGGTCATCGTTTTTCATAAGAAAATTGATGTTTTGGACTGTAGAAAAATGTATTCAAAATGTCATTGAGATTGTGCCTCATGTTGAATAACTACTTTTTAAAGCCTCAATGTGACCAAAATTGACATTTTTAAAGACTTTTTCACCTACTCAGAAGCTTCTATTTCGACCAATTTCAGGCATTAAAATGACTCTAAACACACTTATTTTAGTTCCAAGAGTTCTAATTCACATTCAATATTCATTTACAGTCAAAAAATTAAAGATTAAAAAATTATAATTTCTGACCATTTGGAGACAGTTCGACAGGTCACGGATCATCGTTTTTCATCAGAAAATTGATTTTTTGGACTGTAGAAAAATGTATTCAAAATGTCATTTGGATTGTGCCTCATGTTGAATAACTACTTTTTATATCCTCAATGTGACCAAAATTGCCATTTTTACAGACTTTTTCTCCTCAGAAGCTTCTATTTCGACCAATTTCAGGCGTTAAAATGACTCTAAACACACTTATTTTAGTTCCAAGAGTTCTAATTCACATTCAATATTCATTTACAGTCAAAAAATAAATGTTAAAAAATTATAATTTCTGACCATTTGGAGAAAGTTCGACAGGTCACGGGTCATCGTTTTTCATCAGAAAATAGATTTTTTTGACTGTGTAAAAATTGATTCAAAATGTCATTTGGATTGTGCCTCATGTTGAATAACTACTTTTTACAGCCTCAATATGACCAAAATTGCCATTTTTACAGACTTTTTCTCCTACTCGGAAGCTTCTATTTCGACAAATTTCAGGCATTAAAATGACTCTAAACACACTTTTTTTAGTTCCAAGAGTTCTGATTCACATTCAATATTCATTTACAGTCAAAAAATTAAACGTTAAAAAATTATAATTTCTGACCATTTGGAGAAAGTTCGACAGGTCAAGGGTCATCGTTTTTCATCAGAAAATTGATTTTTTTGACTGTGTAAAAATTGATTCAAAATGTCATTGGGATTGTGCCTCATGTTGAATAACTACTTTTTAAAGCGTCAATGTGACCAAAATTGCCATTTTAGAGACTTTTTCTCCTACTCAGAAGCTTCTATTTCGACCAATTTCAGGCATTAAAATGATTCTAAACACACTTATTTTAGTTCCAAGAGTTCTAATTCACATTCAATATTCATTTACAGTCAAAAAATTAAAGATTAAAAAATTATAATTTCTGACCATTTGGAGACAGTTCGACAGGTCACGGGTCATCGTTTTTCATCAGAAAATTGATTTTTTGGACTGTAGAAAAATGTATTCAAAATGTCATTTGGATTGTGCCTCATGTTGAATAACTACTTTTTATAGCCTCAATGTGACCAAAATTGCCATTTTTACAGACTTTTTCTCCTACTCAGAAGCTTCTATTTCGACCAATTTCAGGCATTAAAATGACTCTAAACACACTTATTTTAGTTCCAAGAGTTCTAATTCACATTCAATATTCATTTACAGTCAAAAAATTAAACATTAAAAAATTATCATTTCTGACCATTTGGAGAAAGTTCGACAGGTCACGGGTCATCGTTTTTCATCAGAAAATTGATTTTTTTTACTGTAGAAAAATTGATTCAAAATGTCATTTGGATTGTGCCTCATGTTGAATAACTACTTTTTACAGCCTCAATGTGACCAAAATTGCCATTTTTACAGACTTTTTCTCCTACTCAGAAGCTTCTATTTCGACCAATTTCAGGCATTAAAATGACTCTAAACACACTTATTTTAGTTCCAAGAGTTCTAATTCACATTCAATATTCATTTACAGTCAAAAAATTAAACATTAAAAAATTATAATTTCTGACCATTTGGAGACAGTTCGATAGGTCACGGGTCATCGTTTTTCATTAGAAAATTGATTTTTTTGACTGTGTAAAAATTGATTCAAAATGTCATTTGGATTGTGCCTCATGTTGAATAACTACTTTTTACAGCCTCAATGTGACCAAAATTGCCATTTTTACAGACTTTTTCTCCTACTCAGAAGCTTCTATTTCAACCAATTTCAGGCATTAAAATGACGCTAAACACACTTATTTTAGTTCCAAGAGTTCTAATTCACATTCAATATTCATTTACAGTCAAAAAATTAAACGTTAAAAAATTATAATTTCTGACCATTTGGAGAAAGTTCGACATCGTTTTTCATCAGAAAATTGATTTTTTGGACTGTAGAAAAATGTATTCAAAATGTCATTTGGATTGTGCCTCATGTTGAATAACTACTTTTTATATCCTCAATGTGACCAAAATTGCCATTTTTACAGACTTTTTCTCCGACTCAGAAGCTTCTATTTCGACCAATTTCAGGCATTAAAATGACCCTAAACACACTTATTTTAGTTCCAAGAGTTCTAATTCACATTCAATATTCATTTACAGTCAAAAAATTAAACGTTAAAAAATTATAATTTCTGACCATTTGGAGAAAGTTCGACAGGTCACGGGTCATCGTTTTTCATCAGAAAATTGATTTTTTTGACTGTGTAAAAATTGATTCAAAATGTCATTTGGATTGTGCCTCATGTTGAATAACTACTTTTTACAGCCTCAATGTGACCAAAATTGCCATTTTTACAGACTTTTTGTCCTACTCAGAAGCTTCTATTTTGACCAATTTCAGGCATTAAAATGACTCTAAACACACTTATTTTAGTTCCAAGAGTTCTAATTCACATTCAATATTCATTTACAGTCAAAAAATTAAACATTAAAAAATTATAATTTCTGACCATTTGGAGACTGTTCGACAGGTCACGGGTCATCGTTTTTCATCAGAAAATTGATGTTTTGGACTGCAGAAAAATGTATTCAAAATGTCATTGAGATTGTGCCTCATGTTGAATAACTACTTTTTAAAGCCTCAATGTGACCAAAATTGACATTTTTAAAGACTTTTTCACCTACTCAGAAGCTTCTATTTCGACCAATTTCAGGCATTAAAATGACTCTAAACACACTTATTTTAGTTCCAAGAGTTCTTATTCACATTCAATATTCATTTACAGTCAAAAAATTAAACATTAAAAAATTATAATTTCTGACCATTTGGAGACAGTTTGATAGGTCACGGGTCATCGTTTTTCATTAGAAAATTGATTTTTTTGACTGTGTAAAAATTGATTCAAAATGTCATTTGGATTGTGCCTCATGTTGAATAACTACTTTTTACAGCCTCAATGTGACCAAAATTGCCATTTTTACAGACTTTTTCTCCGACTCAGAAGCTTCTATTTCGACCAATTTCAGGCATTAAAATGACCCTAAACACACTTATTTTAGTTCCAAGAGTTCTAATTCACATTCAATATTCATTTACAGTCAAAAAATTAAACATTAAAAAATTATAATTTCTGACCATTTGGAGAAAGTTCGACAGGTCACGGGTCATCGTTTTTCATCAGAAAATTGATTTTTTTGACTGTGTAAAAATTGATTCAAAATGTCATTTGGATTGTGCCTCATGTTGAATAACTACTTTTTACAGCCTCAATGTGACCAAAATTGCCATTTTTACAGACTTTTTCTCCTACTCAGAAGCTTCTATTTTGACCAATTTCAGGCATTAAAATGACTCTAAACACACTTATTTTAGTTCCAAGAGTTCTAATTCACATTCAATATTCATTTACAGTCAAAAAATTAAACATTAAAAAATTATAATTTCTGCCCATTTGGAGACTGTTCGACAGGTCACGGGTCATCGTTTTTCATCAGAAAATTGATGTTTTGGACTGTAGAAAAATGTATTCAAAATGTCATTGAGATTGTGCCTCATGTTGAATAACTACTTTTTAAAGCCTCAATGTGACCAAAATTGACATTTTTAAAGACTTTTTCACCTACTCAGAAGCTTCTATTTCGACCAATTTCAGGCATTAAAATGACTCTAAACACACTTATTTTAGTTCCAAGAGTTCTAATTCACATTCAATATTCATTTACAGTCAAAAAATTAAAGATTAAAAAATTATAATTTCTGACCATTTGGAGACAGTTCGACAGGTCACGGATCATCGTTTTTCATCAGAAAATTGATTTTTTGGACTGTAGAAAAATGTATTCAAAATGTCATTTGGATTGTGCCTCATGTTGAATAACTACTTTTTATATCCTCAATGTGACCAAAATTGCCATTTTTACAGACTTTTTCTCCTCAGAAGCTTCTATTTCGACCAATTTCAGGCGTTAAAATGACTCTAAACACACTTATTTTAGTTCCAAGAGTTCTAATTCACATTCAATATTCATTTACAGTCAAAAAATAAACGTTAAAAAATTATAATTTCTGACCATTTGGAGAAAGTTCGACAGGTCACGGGTCATCGTTTTTCATCAGAAAATAGATTTTTTTGACTGTGTAAAAATTGATTCAAAATGTCATTTGGATTGTGCCTCATGTTGAATAACTACTTTTTACAGCCTCAATATGACCAAAATTGCCATTTTTACAGACTTTTTCTCCTACTCGGAAGCTTCTATTTCGACAAATTTCAGGCATTAAAATGACTCTAAACACACTTTTTTTAGTTCCAAGAGTTCTGATTCACATTCAATATTCATTTACAGTCAAAAAATTAAACGTTAAAAAATTATAATTTCTGACCATTTGGAGAAAGTTCGACAGGTCAAGGGTCATCGTTTTTCATCAGAAAATTGATTTTTTTGACTGTGTAAAAATTGATTCAAAATGTCATTGGGATTGTGCCTCATGTTGAATAACTACTTTTTAAAGCGTCAATGTGACCAAAATTGCCATTTTAGAGACTTTTTCTCCTACTCAGAAGCTTCTATTTCGACCAATTTCAGGCATTAAAATGATTCTAAACACACTTATTTCAGTTCCAAGAGTTCTAATTCACATTCAATATTCATTTACAGTCAAAAAATTAAAGATTAAAAAATTATAATTTCTGACCATTTGGAGACAGTTCGACAGGTCACGGGTCATCGTTTTTCATCAGAAAATTGATTTTTTGGACTGTAGAAAAATGTATTCAAAATGTCATTTGGATTGTGCCTCATGTTGAATAACTACTTTTTATAGCCTCAATGTGACCAAAATTGCCATTTTTACAGACTTTTTCTCCTACTCAGAAGCTTCTATTTCGACCAATTTCAGGCATTAAAATGACTCTAAACACACTTATTTTAGTTCCAAGAGTTCTAATTCACATTCAATATTCATTTACAGTCAAAAAATTAAACATTAAAAAATTATCATTTCTGACCATTTGGAGAAAGTTCGACAGGTCACGGGTCATCGTTTTTCATCAGAAAATTGATTTTTTTGACTGTAGAAAAATTGATTCAAAATGTCATTTGGATTGTGCCTCATGTTGAATAACTACTTTTTACAGCCTCAATGTGACCAAAATTGCCATTTTTACAGACTTTTTCTCCTACTCAGAAGCTTCTATTTCGACCAATTTCAGGCATTAAAATGACTCTAAACACACTTATTTTAGTTCCAAGAGTTCTAATTCACATTCAATATTCATTTACAGTCAAAAAATTAAACATTAAAAAATTATAATTTCTGACCATTTGGAGACAGTTCGATAGGTCACGGGTCATCGTTTTTCATTAGAAAATTGATTTTTTTGACTGTGTAAAAATTGATTCAAAATGTCATTTGGATTGTGCCTCATGTTGAATAACTACTTTTTACAGCCTCAATGTGACCAAAATTGCCATTTTTACAGACTTTTTCTCCTACTCAGAAGCTTCTATTTCAACCAATTTCAGGCATTAAAATGACGCTAAACACACTTATTTTAGTTCCAAGAGTTCTAATTCACATTCAATATTCATTTACAGTCAAAAAATTAAACGTTAAAAAATTATAATTTCTGACCATTTGGAGAAAGTTCGACATCGTTTTTCATCAGAAAATTGATTTTTTGGACTGTAGAAAAATGTATTCAAAATGTCATTTGGATTGTGCCTCATGTTGAATAACTACTTTTTATATCCTCAATGTGACCAAAATTGCCATTTTTACAGACTTTTTCTCCGACTCAGAAGCTTCTATTTCGACCAATTTCAGGCATTAAAATGACCCTAAACACACTTATTTTAGTTCCAAGAGTTCTAATTCACATTCAATATTCATTTACAGTCAAAAAATTAAACGTTAAAAAATTATAATTTCTGACCATTTGGAGAAAGTTCGACAGGTCACGGGTCATCGTTTTTCATCAGAAAATTGATTTTTTTGACTGTGTAAAAATTGATTCAAAATGTCATTTGGATTGTGCCTCATGTTGAATAACTACTTTTTACAGCCTCAATGTGACCAAAATTGCCATTTTTACAGACTTTTTCTCCTACTCAGAAGCTTCTATTTTGACCAATTTCAGGCATTAAAATGACTCTAAACACACTTATTTTAGTTCCAAGAGTTCTAATTCACATTCAATATTCATTTACAGTCAAAAAATTAAACATTAAAAAATTATAATTTCTGACCATTTGGAGACTGTTCGACAGGTCACGGGTCATCGTTTTTCATCAGAAAATTGATGTTTTGGACTGTAGAAAAATGTATTCAAAATGTCATTGAGATTGTGCCTCATGTTGAATAACTACTTTTTAAAGCCTCAATGTGACCAAAATTGACATTTTTAAAGACTTTTTCACCTACTCAGAAGCTTCTATTTCGACCAATTTCAGGCATTAAAATGACTCTAAACACACTTATTTTAGTTCCAAGAGTTCTAATTCACATTCAATATTCATTTACAGTCAAAAAATTAAAGATTAAAAAATTATAATTTCTGACCATTTGGAGACAGTTCGACAGGTCACGGATCATCGTTTTTCATCAGAAAATTGATTTTTTGGACTGTAGAAAAATGTATTCAAAATGTCATTTGGATTGTGCCTCATGTTGAATAACTACTTTTTATATCCTCAATGTGACCAAAATTGCCATTTTTACAGACTTTTTCTCCTCAGAAGCTTCTATTTCGACCAATTTCAGGCGTTAAAATGACTCTAAACACACTTATTTTAGTTCCAAGAGTTCTAATTCACATTCAATATTCATTTACAGTCAAAAAATAAACGTTAAAAAATTATAATTTCTGACCATTTGGAGAAAGTTCGACAGGTCACGGGTCATCGTTTTTCATCAGAAAATAGATTTTTTTGACTGTGTAAAAATTGATTCAAAATGTCATTTGGATTGTGCCTCATGTTGAATAACTACTTTTTACAGCCTCAATATGACCAAAATTGCCATTTTTACAGACTTTTTCTCCTACTCGGAAGCTTCTATTTCGACAAATTTCAGGCATTAAAATGACTCTAAACACACTTTTTTTAGTTCCAAGAGTTCTGATTCACA
The DNA here is from genome assembly GCF_964204655.1 of Triturus cristatus. Taxonomy (NCBI): domain Eukaryota; kingdom Metazoa; phylum Chordata; class Amphibia; order Caudata; family Salamandridae; genus Triturus; species Triturus cristatus. The sequence goes on from NC_140592.1 coordinate 468,199,728, forward strand.
TTCAATATTCATTTACAGTCAAAAAATTAAACGTTAAAAAATTATAATTTCTGACCATTTGGAGAAAGTTCGACAGGTCAAGGGTCATCGTTTTTCATCAGAAAATTGATTTTTTTGACTGTGTAAAAATTGATTCAAAATGTCATTGGGATTGTGCCTCATGTTGAATAACTACTTTTTAAAGCGTCAATGTGACCAAAATTGCCATTTTAGAGACTTTTTCTCCTACTCAGAAGCTTCTATTTCGACCAATTTCAGGCATTAAAATGATTCTAAACACACTTATTTCAGTTCCAAGAGTTCTAATTCACATTCAATATTCATTTACAGTCAAAAAATTAAAGATTAAAAAATTATAATTTCTGACCATTTGGAGACAGTTCGACAGGTCACGGGTCATCGTTTTTCATCAGAAAATTGATTTTTTGGACTGTAGAAAAATGTATTCAAAATGTCATTTGGATTGTGCCTCATGTTGAATAACTACTTTTTATAGCCTCAATGTGACCAAAATTGCCATTTTTACAGACTTTTTCTCCTACTCAGAAGCTTCTATTTCGACCAATTTCAGGCATTAAAATGACTCTAAACACACTTATTTTAGTTCCAAGAGTTCTAATTCACATTCAATATTCATTTACAGTCAAAAAATTAAACATTAAAAAATTATCATTTCTGACCATTTGGAGAAAGTTCGACAGGTCACGGGTCATCGTTTTTCATCAGAAAATTGATTTTTTTGACTGTAGAAAAATTGATTCAAAATGTCATTTGGATTGTGCCTCATGTTGAATAACTACTTTTTACAGCCTCAATGTGACCAAAATTGCCATTTTTACAGACTTTTTCTCCTACTCAGAAGCTTCTATTTCGACCAATTTCAGGCATTAAAATGACTCTAAACACACTTATTTTAGTTCCAAGAGTTCTAATTCACATTCAATATTCATTTACAGTCAAAAAATTAAACATTAAAAAATTATAATTTCTGACCATTTGGAGACAGTTCGATAGGTCACGGGTCATCGTTTTTCATTAGAAAATTGATTTTTTTGACTGTGTAAAAATTGATTCAAAATGTCATTTGGATTGTGCCTCATGTTGAATAACTACTTTTTACAGCCTCAATGTGACCAAAATTGCCATTTTTACAGACTTTTTCTCCTACTCAGAAGCTTCTATTTCAACCAATTTCAGGCATTAAAATGACGCTAAACACACTTATTTTAGTTCCAAGAGTTCTAATTCACATTCAATATTCATTTACAGTCAAAAAATTAAACGTTAAAAAATTATAATTTCTGACCATTTGGAGAAAGTTCGACATCGTTTTTCATCAGAAAATTGATTTTTTGGACTGTAGAAAAATGTATTCAAAATGTCATTTGGATTGTGCCTCATGTTGAATAACTACTTTTTATATCCTCAATGTGACCAAAATTGCCATTTTTACAGACTTTTTCTCCGACTCAGAAGCTTCTATTTCGACCAATTTCAGGCATTAAAATGACCCTAAACACACTTATTTTAGTTCCAAGAGTTCTAATTCACATTCAATATTCATTTACAGTCAAAAAATTAAACGTTAAAAAATTATAATTTCTGACCATTTGGAGAAAGTTCGACAGGTCACGGGTCATCGTTTTTCATCAGAAAATTGATTTTTTTGACTGTGTAAAAATTGATTCAAAATGTCATTTGGATTGTGCCTCATGTTGAATAACTACTTTTTACAGCCTCAATGTGACCAAAATTGCCATTTTTACAGACTTTTTCTCCTACTCAGAAGCTTCTATTTTGACCAATTTCAGGCATTAAAATGACTCTAAACACACTTATTTTAGTTCCAAGAGTTCTAATTCACATTCAATATTCATTTACAGTCAAAAAATTAAACATTAAAAAATTATAATTTCTGACCATTTGGAGACTGTTCGACAGGTCACGGGTCATCGTTTTTCATCAGAAAATTGATGTTTTGGACTGCAGAAAAATGTATTCAAAATGTCATTGAGATTGTGCCTCATGTTGAATAACTACTTTTTAAAGCCTCAATGTGACCAAAATTGACATTTTTAAAGACTTTTTCTCCTACTCAGAAGCTTCTATTTCAACCAATTTCAGGCATTAAAATGACGCTAAACACACTTATTTTAGTTCCAAGAGTTCTAATTCACATTCAATATTCATTTACAGTCAAAAAATTAAACGTTAAAAAATTATAATTTCTGACCATTTGGAGAAAGTTCGACATCGTTTTTCATCAGAAAATTGATTTTTTGGACTGTAGAAAAATGTATTCAAAATGTCATTTGGATTGTGCCTCATGTTGAATAACTACTTTTTATATCCTCAATGTGACCAAAATTGCCATTTTTACAGACTTTTTCTCCTACTCAGAAGCTTCTATTTCGACCAATTTCAGGCGTTAAAATGACTCTAAACACACTTATTTTAGTTCCAAGAGTTCTAATTCACATTCAATATTCATTTACAGTCAAAAAATTAAACGTTAAAAAATTATAATTTCTGACCATTTGGAGAAAGTTCGACAGGTCACGGGTCATTGTTTTTCATCAGAAAATTGATTTTTTTGACTGTGTAAAAATTGATTCAAAATGTCATTTGGATTGTGCCGTATGTTGAATAACTACTTTTTACAGCCTCAATGTGACCAAAATTGCCATTTTTACAGACTTTTTCTCCTACTCAGAAGCTTCTATTTCGATCAATTTCAGGTGTTAAAATGACTCTAAACACACTTATTTTAGTTCCAAGAGTTCTAATTCACATTCAATATTCATTTACAGTCAAAAAATTAAACGTTAAAAAATTATAATTTCTGACCATTTGGAGAAAGTTCGACAGGTCACGGGTCATCGTTTTTCATCAGAAAATAGATTTTTTTGACTGTGTAAAAATTGATTCAAAATGTCATTTGGATTGTGCCTCATGTTGAATAACTACTTTTTACAGCCTCAATGTGACCAAAATTGCCATTTTTACAGACTTTTTCTCCTACTCAGAAGCTTCTATTTTGACCAATTTCAGGCATTAAAATGACTCTAAACACACTTATTTTAGTTCCAAGAGTTCTAATTCACATTCAATATTCATTTACAGTCAAAAAATTAAACGTTAAAAAATTATAATTTCTGACCATTTGGAGAAAGTTCGACAGGTCACGGGTCATCGTTTTTCATCAGAAAATTGATTTTTTTGGACTGTAGAAAAATGTATTCAAAATGTCATTTGGATTGTGCCTCATGTTGAATAACTACTTATTATATCCTCAATGTGACCAAAATTGCCATTTTTACAGACTTTTTCTCCTACTCAGAAGCTTCTATTTCGACCAATTTCAGGCATTAAAATGACTCTAAACACACTTATTTTAGTTCCAAGAGTTCTAATTCACATTCAATATTCATTTACAGTCAAAAAATTAAACATTAAAAAATTATAATTTCTGACCATTTGGAGACAGTTCGATAGGTCACGGGTCATCGTTTTTCATTAGAAAATTGATTTTTTTGACTGTGTAAAAATTGATTCAAAATGTCATTTGGATTGTGCCTCATGTTGAATAACTACTTTTTACAGCCTCAATGTGACCAAAATTGCCATTTTTACAGACTTTTTCTCCTACTCAGAAGCTTCTATTTTGACCAATTTCAGGCATTAAAATGACTCTAAACACACTTATTTTAGTTCCAAGAGTTCTAATTCACATTCAATATTCATTTACAGTCAAAAAATTAAACGTTAAAAAATTATAATTTCTGACCATTTGGAGAAAGTTCGACAGGTCACGGGTCATCGTTTTTCATCAGAAAATTGATTTTTTTGGACTGTAGAAAAATGTATTCAAAATGTCATTTGGATTGTGCCTCATGTTGAATAACTACTTATTATATCCTCAATGTGACCAAAATTGCCATTTTTACAGACTTTTTCTCCTACTCAGAAGCTTCTATTTCGACCAAATTCAGGCATTAAAATGACTCTAAACACACTTATTTTAGTTCCAAGAGTTCTAATTCACATTCAATATTCATTTACAGTCAAAAAATTAAACATTAAAAAATTATAATTTCTGACCATTTGGAGACAGTTCGATAGGTCACGGGTCATCGTTTTTCATTAGAAAATTGATTTTTTTGACTGTGTAAAAATTGATTCAAAATGTCATTTGGATTGTGCCTCATATTGAATAACTACTTTTTACAGCCTCAATGTGACCAAAATTGCCATTTTTACAGACTTTTTCTCCGACTCAGAAGCTTCTATTTCGACCAATTTCAGGCATTAAAATGACCCTAAACACACTTATTTTAGTTCCAAGAGTTCTAATTCACATTCAATATTCATTTACAGTCAAAAAATTAAACGTTAAAAAATTATAATTTCTGACCATTTGGAGAAAGTTCGACAGGTCACGGGTCATCGTTTTTCATCATAAAATTGATTTTTTTGACTGTGTAAAAATTGATTCAAAATGTCATTTGGATTGTGCCTCATGTTGAATAACTACTTTTTACAGCCTCAATGTGACCAAAATTGCCATTTTTACAGACTTTTTCTCCTACTCAGAAGCTTCTATTTTGACCAATTTCAGGCATTAAAATGACTCTAAACACACTTATTTTAGTTCCAAGAGTTCTAATTCACATTCAATATTCATTTACAGTCAAAAAATTAAACATTAAAAAATTATAATTTCTGACCATTTGGAGACTGTTCGACAGGTCACGGGTCATCGTTTTTCATCAGAAAATTGATGTTTTGGACTGTAGAAAAATGTATTCAAAATGTCATTGAGATTGTGCCTCATGTTGAATAACTACTTTTTAAAGCCTCAATGTGACCAAAATTGACATTTTTAAAGACTTTTTCACCTACTCAGAAGCTTCTATTTCGACCAATTTCAGGCATTAAAATGACTCTAAACACACTTATTTTAGTTCCAAGAGTTCTAATTCACATTCAATATTCATTTACAGTCAAAAAATTAAAGATTAAAAAATTATAATTTCTGACCATTTGGAGACAGTTCGACAGGTCACGGGTCATCGTTTTTCATCAGAAAATTGATTTTTTGGACTTTAGAAAAATGTATTCAAAATGTCATTTGGATTGTGCCTCATGTTGAATAACTACTTTTTACAGCCTCAATGTGACCAAAATTGCCATTTTTACAGACTTTTGCTCCTACTCAGAAGCTTCTATTTCGACCAATTTCAGGCATTAAAATGACCCTAAACACACTTATTTTAGTTCCAAGTGTTCTAATTCACATTCAATATTCATTTACAGTAAAAAAATTAAACGTTAAAAAATTATAATTTCTGACCATTTGGAGAAAGTTCGACAGGTCACGGGTCATCGTTTTTCATCAGAAAATTGATTTTTTTGACTGTAAAAATTGATTCAAAATGTCATTTGGATTGTGCCTCATGTTGAATAACTACTTTTTACAGCCTCAATGTGCCCAAAATTGCCATTTTTACAGACTTTTTCTCCTACTCAGAAGCTTCTATTTCGACCAATTTCAGGCATTAAAATGACCCTAAACACACTTATTTTAGTTCCAAGAGTTCTAATTCACATTCAATATTCATTTACAGTCAAAAAATTAAACGTTAAAAAATTATAATTTCTGACCATTTGGCGAAAGTTCGACAGGTCACGGGTCATCGTTTTTCATCAGAAAATTGATTTTTTTGACTGTGTAAAAATTGATTCAAAATGTCATTTGGATTGTGCCTCATGTTGAATAACTACTTTTTATATCCTCAATGTGACCAAAATTGCCATTTTTACAGATTTTTTTTCCTACTCAGAAGCTTCTATTTCGACCAATTTCAGGCATTAAAATGACCCTAAACACACTTATTTTAGTTCCAAGAGTTCTAATTCACATTCAATATTCATTTACAGTCAAAAAATTAAACGTTAAAAAATTATAATTTCTGACCATTTGGAGACAGTTCGACAGGTCACGGGTCATCGTTTTTCATCAGAAAATTGATTTTTTGGACTGTAGAAAAATGTATTCAAAATGCCATTTGGATTGTGCCTCATGTTGAATAACTACTTTTTATATCCTCAATGTGACCAAAATTGCAATTTTTACAGACTTTTTCTCCTACTCAGAAGCTTCTATTTCGACCAATTTCAGGCATTAAAATGACCATAAACACACTTATTTTAGTTCCAAGAGTTCTAATCACATTCAATATTCATTTACAGTCAAAAAATTAAACATTGAAAAATTATAATTTCTGACCATTTGGAGAAAGTTCGACAGGTCACGGGTCATCGTTTTTCATCATAAAATTGTTTTTTTTTACTGTAGATAAATTGATTCAAAATGTCATTTGGATTGTGCCTCATGTTGAATAACTACTTTTTATAGCCTCAATGTGACCAAAATTGCCATTTTTACAGACTTTTTCTCCTACTCAGAAGCTTCTATTTCGACCAATTTCAGGCATTAAAATGACTCTAAACACACTTATTTTAGTTCCAAGAGTTCTAATTCACATTCAATATTCATTTACAGTCAAAAAATTAAACATTAAAAAATTATCATTTCTGACCATTTGGAGAAAGTTCGACAGGTCACGGGTCATCGTTTTTCATCAGAAAATTGATTTTTTTGACTGTAGAAAAATTGATTCAAAATGTCATTTGGATTGTGCCTCATGTTGAATAACTACTTTTTACAGCCTCAATGTGACCAAAATTGCCATTTTTACAGACTTTTTCTCCTACTCAGAAGCTTCTATTTCGACCAATTTCAGGCATTAAAATGACTCTAAACACACTTATTTTAGTTCCAAGAGTTCTAATTCACATTCAATATTCATTTACAGTCAAAAAATTAAACATTAAAAAATTATAATTTCTGACAATTTGGAGACTGTTCGACAGGTCACGGGTCATCGTTTTTCATCAGAAAATTGATTTTTTGGACTGTAGAAAAATGTATTCAAAATGTCATTTGGATTGTGCCTCATGTTGAATAACTACTTTTTATAGCCTCAATGTGACCAAAATTGCCATTTTTACAGACTTTTTCTCCTACTCAGAAGCTTCTATTTCGACCAATTTCAGGCATTAAAATGACTCTAAACACACTTATTTTAGTTCCAAGAGTTCTAATTCACATTCAATATTCATTTACAGTCAAAAAATTAAACATTAAAAAATTATCATTTCTGACCATTTGGAGAAAGTTCGACAGGTCACGGGTCATCGTTTTTCATCAGAAAATTGATTTTTTTGACTGTAGAAAAATTGATTCAAAATGTCATTTGGATTGTGCCTCATGTTGAATAACTACTTTTTACAGCCTCAATGTGACCAAAATTGCCATTTTTACAGACTTTTTCTCCTACTCAGAAGCTTCTATTTCGACCAATTTCAGGCATTAAAATGACTCTAAACACACTTATTTTAGTTCCAAGAGTTCTAATTCACATTCAATATTCATTTACAGTCAAAAAATTAAACATTAAAAAATTATAATTTCTGACCATTTGGAGACAGTTCGATAGGTCACGGGTCATCGTTTTTCATTAGAAAATTGATTTTTTTGACTGTGTAAAAATTGATTCAAAATGTCATTTGGATTGTGCCTCATGTTGAATAACTACTTTTTACAGCCTCAATGTGACCAAAATTGCCATTTTTACAGACTTTTTCTCCTACTCAGAAGCTTCTATTTCAACCAATTTCAGGCATTAAAATGACGCTAAACACACTTATTTTAGTTCCAAGAGTTCTAATTCACATTCAATATTCATTTACAGTCAAAAAATTAAACGTTAAAAAATTATAATTTCTGACCATTTGGAGAAAGTTCGACATCGTTTTTCATCAGAAAATTGATTTTTTGGACTGTAGAAAAATGTATTCAAAATGTCATTTGGATTGTGCCTCATGTTGAATAACTACTTTTTATATCCTCAATGTGACCAAAATTGCCATTTTTACAGACTTTTTCTCCGACTCAGAAGCTTCTATTTCGACCAATTTCAGGCATTAAAATGACCCTAAACACACTTATTTTAGTTCCAAGAGTTCTAATTCACATTCAATATTCATTTACAGTCAAAAAATTAAACGTTAAAAAATTATAATTTCTGACCATTTGGAGAAAGTTCGACAGGTCACGGGTCATCGTTTTTCATCAGAAAATTGATTTTTTTGACTGTGTAAAAATTGATTCAAAATGTCATTTGGATTGTGCCTCATGTTGAATAACTACTTTTTACAGCCTCAATGTAACCAAAATTGCCATTTTTACAGACTTTTTCTCCTACTCAGAAGCTTCTATTTTGACCAATTTCAGGCATTAAAATGACTCTAAACACACTTATTTTAGTTCCAAGAGTTCTAATTCACATTCAATATTCATTTACAGTCAAAAAATTAAACATTAAAAAATTATAATTTCTGACCATTTGGAGACTGTTCGACAGGTCACGGGTCATCGTTTTTCATCAGAAAATTGATGTTTTGGACTGCAGAAAAATGTATTCAAAATGTCATTGAGATTGTGCCTCATGTTGAATAACTACTTTTTAAAGCCTCAATGTGACCAAAATTGACATTTTTAAAGACTTTTTCTCCTACTCAGAAGCTTCTATTTCAACCAATTTCAGGCATTAAAATGACGCTAAACACACTTATTTTAGTTCCAAGAGTTCTAATTCACATTCAATATTCATTTACAGTCAAAAAATTAAACGTTAAAAAATTATAATTTCTGACCATTTGGAGAAAGTTCGACATCGTTTTTCATCAGAAAATTGATTTTTTGGACTGTAGAAAAATGTATTCAAAATGTCATTTGGATTGTGCCTCATGTTGAATAACTACTTTTTATATCCTCAATGTGACCAAAATTGCCATTTTTACAGACTTTTTCTCCTACTCAGAAGCTTCTATTTCGACCAATTTCAGGCGTTAAAATGACTCTAAACACACTTATTTTAGTTCCAAGAGTTCTAATTCACATTCAATATTCATTTACAGTCAAAAAATTAAACGTTAAAAAATTATAATTTCTGACCATTTGGAGAAAGTTCAACAGGTCACGGGTCATTGTTTTTCATCAGAAAATTGATTTTTTTGACTGTGTAAAAATTGATTCAAAATGTCATTTGGATTGTGCCGTATGTTGAATAACTACTTTTTACAGCCTCAATGTGACCAAAATTGCCATTTTTACAGACTTTTTCTCCTACTCAGAAGCTTCTATTTCGATCAATTTCAGGTGTTAAAATGACTCTAAACACACTTATTTTAGTTCCAAGAGTTCTAATTCACATTCAATATTCATTTACAGTCAAAAAATTAAACGTTAAAAAATTATAATTTCTGACCATTTGGAGAAAGTTCGACAGGTCACGGGTCATCGTTTTTCATCAGAAAATAGATTTTTTTGACTGTGTAAAAATTGATTCAAAATGTCATTTGGATTGTGCCTCATGTTGAATAACTACTTTTTACAGCCTCAATGTGACCAAAATTGCCATTTTTACAGACTTTTTCTCCTACTCAGAAGCTTCTATTTTGACCAATTTCAGGCATTAAAATGACTCTAAACACACTTATTTTAGTTCCAAGAGTTCTAATTCACATTCAATATTCATTTACAGTCAAAAAATTAAACGTTAAAAAATTATAATTTCTGACCATTTGGAGAAAGTTCGACAGGTCACGGGTCATCGTTTTTCATCAGAAAATTGATTTTTTTGGACTGTAGAAAAATGTATTCAAAATGTCATTTGGATTGTGCCTCATGTTGAATAACTACTTATTATATCCTCAATGTGACCAAAATTGCCATTTTTACAGACTTTTTCTCCTACTCAGAAGCTTCTATTTCGACCAATTTCAGGCATTAAAATGACTCTAAACACACTTATTTTAGTTCCAAGAGTTCTAATTCACATTCAATATTCATTTACAGTCAAAAAATTAAACATTAAAAAATTATAATTTCTGACCATTTGGAGACAGTTCGATAGGTCACGGGTCATCGTTTTTCATTAGAAAATTGATTTTTTTGACTGTGTAAAAATTGATTCAAAATGTCATTTGGATTGTGCCTCATGTTGAATAACTACTTTTTACAGCCTCAATGTGACCAAAATTGCCATTTTTACAGACTTTTTCTCCTACTCAGAAGCTTCTATTTTGACCAATTTCAGGCATTAAAATGACTCTAAACACACTTATTTTAGTTCCAAGAGTTCTAATTCACATTCAATATTCATTTACAGTCAAAAAATTAAACGTTAAAAAATTATAATTTCTGACCATTTGGAGAAAGTTCGACAGGTCACGGGTCATCGTTTTTCATCAGAAAATTGATTTTTTTGGACTGTAGAAAAATGTATTCAAAATGTCATTTGGATTGTGCCTCATGTTGAATAACTACTTATTATATCCTCAATGTGACCAAAATTGCCATTTTTACAGACTTTTTCTCCTACTCAGAAGCTTCTATTTCGACCAAATTCAGGCATTAAAATGACTCTAAACACACTTATTTTAGTTCCAAGAGTTCTAATTCACATTCAATATTCATTTACAGTCAAAAAATTAAACATTAAAAAATTATAATTTCTGACCATTTGGAGACAGTTCGATAGGTCACGGGTCATCGTTTTTCATTAGAAAATTGATTTTTTTGACTGTGTAAAAATTGATTCAAAATGTCATTTGGATTGTGCCTCATATTGAATAACTACTTTTTACAGCCTCAATGTGACCAAAATTGCCATTTTTACAGACTTTTTCTCCGACTCAGAAGCTTCTATTTCGACCAATTTCAGGCATTAAAATGACCCTAAACACACTTATTTTAGTTCCAAGAGTTCTAATTCACATTCAATATTCATTTACAGTCAAAAAATTAAACGTTAAAAAATTATAATTTCTGACCATTTGGAGAAAGTTCGACAGGTCACGGGTCATCGTTTTTCATCATAAAATTGATTTTTTTGACTGTGTAAAAATTGATTCAAAATGTCATTTGGATTGTGCCTCATGTTGAATAACTACTTTTTACAGCCTCAATGTGACCAAAATTGCCATTTTTACAGACTTTTTCTCCTACTCAGAAGCTTCTATTTTGACCAATTTCAGGCATTAAAATGACTCTAAACACACTTATTTTAGTTCCAAGAGTTCTAATTCACATTCAATATTCATTTACAGTCAAAAAATTAAACATTAAAAAATTATAATTTCTGACCATTTGGAGACTGTTCGACAGGTCACGGGTCATCGTTTTTCATCAGAAAATTGATGTTTTGGACTGTAGAAAAATGTATTCAAAATGTCATTGAGATTGTGCCTCATGTTGAATAACTACTTTTTAAAGCCTCAATGTGACCAAAATTGACATTTTTAAAGACTTTTTCACCTACTCAGAAGCTTCTATTTCGACCAATTTCAGGCATTAAAATGACTCTAAACACACTTATTTTAGTTCCAAGAGTTCTAATTCACATTCAATATTCATTTACAGTCAAAAAATTAAAGATTAAAAAATTATAATTTCTGACCATTTGGAGACAGTTCGACAGGTCACGGGTCATCGTTTTTCATCAGAAAATTGATTTTTTGGACTTTAGAAAAATGTATTCAAAATGTCATTTGGATTGTGCCTCATGTTGAATAACTACTTTTTACAGCCTCAATGTGACCAAAATTGCCATTTTTACAGACTTTTGCTCCTACTCAGAAGCTTCTATTTCGACCAATTTCAGGCATTAAAATGACCCTAAACACACTTATTTTAGTTCCAAGTGTTCTAATTCACATTCAATATTCATTTACAGTAAAAAAATTAAACGTTAAAAAATTATAATTTCTGACCATTTGGAGAAAGTTCGACAGGTCACGGGTCATCGTTTTTCATCAGAAAATTGATTTTTTTGACTGTAAAAATTGATTCAAAATGTCATTTGGATTGTGCCTCATGTTGAATAACTACTTTTTACAGCCTCAATGTGCCCAAAATTGCCATTTTTACAGACTTTTTCTCCTACTCAGAAGCTTCTATTTCGACCAATTTCAGGCATTAAAATGACCCTAAACACACTTATTTTAGTTCCAAGAGTTCTAATTCACATTCAATATTCATTTACAGTCAAAAAATTAAACGTTAAAAAATTATAATTTCTGACCATTTGGCGAAAGTTCGACAGGTCACGGGTCATCGTTTTTCATCAGAAAATTGATTTTTTTGACTGTGTAAAAATTGATTCAAAATGTCATTTGGATTGTGCCTCATGTTGAATAACTACTTTTTATATCCTCAATGTGACCAAAATTGCCATTTTTACAGATTTTTTTTCCTACTCAGAAGCTTCTATTTCGACCAATTTCAGGCATTAAAATGACCCTAAACACACTTATTTTAGTTCCAAGAGTTCTAATTCACATTCAATATTCATTTACAGTCAAAAAATTAAACGTTAAAAAATTATAATTTCTGACCATTTGGAGAAAGTTCGACAGGTCACGGGTCATCGTTTTTCATCAGAAAATTGATTTTTTTGGACTGTAGAAAAATGTATTCAAAATGTCATTTGGATTGTGCCTCATGTTGAATAACTACTTATTATATCCTCAATGTGACCAAAATTGCCATTTTTACAGACTTTTTCTCCTACTCAGAAGCTTCTATTTCGGACCAATTTCAGGCATTAAAATGACCCTAAACACACTTATTTTAGTTCCAAGAGTTCTAATTCACATTCAATATTCATTTACAGTCAAAAAATTAAAGATTAAAAAATTATAATTTCTGACCATTTAGACAGTTCGACAGGTCACTGGTCATCGTTTTTCATCAGAAAATTGATTTTTTGGACTGTAGAAAAATGTATTCAAAATGTCATTTGGATTGTGCCTCATGTTGAATAACTACTTTTTACAGCCTCAATGTGACCAAAATTGCCATTTTTACAGACTTTTTCTCCTACTCAGAAGCTTCTATTTCGACCAATTTCAGGCATTAAAAGGACTCTAAACACACTTATTTTAGTTCCAAGAGTTCTAATTCACATTCAATATTCATTTACAGTCAAAAAATTAAACATTAAAAAATTATAAGTTCTGACCATTTGGAGAAAGTTCGACAGGTCACGGGTCATCGTTTTTCATCATAAAATTGTTTTTTTTGACTGTAGATAAATTGATTCAAAATGTCATTTGGCTTGTGCCTCATGTTGAATAACTACTTTTTATAGCCTCAATGTGACCAAAATTGCTATTTTTATAGACTTTTTCTCCTACTCAGAAGCTTCTATTTCGACCAATTTCAGGCATTAAAATGACTCTAAACACACTTATTTTAGTTCCAAGAGTTCTAATTCACATTCAATATTCATTTACAGTCAAAAAATTAAACATTAAAAAATTATAATTTCTGACCATTTGGAGACAGTTCGACAGGTCACGGGTCATCGTTTTTCATCAGAAAATTGATTTTTTGGACTGTGTAAAAATTGATTCAAAATGTCATTTGGATTGTGCCTCATGTTGAATAACTACTTTTTACAGCCTCAATATGACCAAAATTGCCATTTTTACAGACTTTTTCTCCTACTCGGAAGCTTCTATTTCGACAAATTTCAGGCATTAAAATGACTCTAAACACACTTATTTTAGTTCCAAGAGTTCTGATTCACATTCAATATTCATTTACAGTCAAAAAATTAAACGTTAAAAAAATATAATTTCTGACCATTTGGAGAAAGTTCGACAGGTCACGGGTCATCGTTTTTCATCAGAAAATTGATTTTTTTGACTGTGTAAAAATTGATTCAAAATGTCATTGGGATTGTGCCTCATGTTGAATAACTACTTTTTAAAGCGTCAATGTGACCAAAATTGACATTTTTACAGACTTTTTCACCTACGCAGAAGCTTCTATTTCGACCAATTTCAGGCATTAAAATGACTCTAAACACACTTATTTTATTCCAAGAGTTCTAATTCACATTCAATATTCATTTACAGTCAAAAAATTAAAGATTAAAAAATTATAATTTCTGACCATTTGGAGACTGTTCGTCATCGTTTTTCATCAGAAAATTGATTTTTTGGACTGTAGAAAAATTTATTCAAAATGTCATTTGGATTGTGCCTCATGTTGAATGACTAATTTTTATAGCCTCAATGTGACCAAAATTGCCATTTTAGAGACTTTTTCTCCTACTCAGAAGCTTCTATTTCGACCAATTTCAGGCATTAAAATGATTCTAAACACACTTATTTTAGTTCCAAGAGTTCTAATTCACATTCAATATTCATTTACAGTCAAACAATTAAAGATTAAAAAATTATAATTTCTGACCATTTGGAGACAGTTCGACAGGTCACGGGTCATCGTTTTTCATCAGAAAATTGATTTTTTGGACTGTAGAAAAATGTATTCAAAATGCCATTTGGATTGTGCCTCATGTTGAATAACTACTTTTTATATCCTCAATGTGACCAAAATTGCAATTTTTACAGACTTTTTCTCCTACTCAGAAGCTTCTATTTCGACCAATTTCAGGCATTAAAATGATTCTAAACACACTTATTTTAGTTCCAAGAGTTCTAATTCACATTCAATATTCATTTACAGTCAAACAATTAAAGATTAAAAAATTATAATTTCTGACCATTTGGAGACAGTTCGACAGGTCACGGGTCATCGTTTTTCATCAGAAAATTGATTTTTTGGACTGTAGAAAAATGTATTCAAAATGCCATTTGGATTGTGCCTCATGTTGAATAACTACTTTTTATATCCTCAATGTGACCAAAATTGCAATTTTTACAGACTTTTTCTCCTACTCAGAAGCTTCTATTTCGACCAATTTCAGGCATTAAAATGACCATAAACACACTTATTTTAGTTCCAAGAGTTCTAATCACATTCAATATTCATTTACAGTCAAAAAATTAAACATTGAAAAATTATAATTTCTGACCATTTGGAGAAAGTTCGACAGGTCACGGGTCATCGTTTTTCATCATAAAATTGTTTTTTTTTACTGTAGATAAATTGATTCAAAATGTCATTTGGATTGTGCCTCATGTTGAATAACTACTTTTTATAGCCTCAATGTGACCAAAATTGCCATTTTTACAGACTTTTTCTCCTACTCAGAAGCTTCTATTTCGACCAATTTCAGGCATTAAAATGACTCTAAACACACTTATTTTAGTTCCAAGAGTTCTAATTCACATTCAATATTCATTTACAGTCAAAAAATTAAACATTAAAAAATTATCATTTCTGACCATTTGGAGAAAGTTCGACAGGTCACGGGTCATCGTTTTTCATCAGAAAATTGATTTTTTTGACTGTAGAAAAATTGATTCAAAATGTCATTTGGATTGTGCCTCATGTTGAATAACTACTTTTTACAGCCTCAATGTGACCAAAATTGCCATTTTTACAGACTTTTTCTCCTACTCAGAAGCTTCTATTTCGACCAATTTCAGGCATTAAAATGACTCTAAACACACTTATTTTAGTTCCAAGAGTTCTAATTCACATTCAATATTCATTTACAGTCAAAAAATTAAACATTAAAAAATTATAATTTCTGACAATTTGGAGACTGTTCGACAGGTCACGGGTCATCGTTTTTCATCAGAAAATTGATTTTTTCGACTGTAGAAAAATTTATTCAAAATGTCATTTGGATTGTGCCTCATGTTGAATAACTAATTTTTATAGCCTCAATGTGACCAAAATTGCCATTTTTATAGACTTTTTCTCCTACTCAGAAGCTTCTATTTCGACCAATTTCAGGCATTAAAATGACTCTAAACACACTTATTTTAGTTCCAAGAGTTCTAATTCACATTCAATATTCATTTACAGTCAAAAAATTAAACATTAAAAAATTATAATTTCTGACCATTTGGAGACAGTTCGATAGGTCACGGGTCATCGTTTTTCATTAGAAAATTGATTTTTTTGACTGTGTAAAAATTGATTCAAAATGTCATTTGGATTGTGCCTCATGTTGAATAACTACTTTTTACAGCCTCAATGTGACCAAAATTGCCATTTTTACAGACTTTTTCTCCTACTCAGAAGCTTCTATTTCAACCAATTTCAGGCATTAAAATGACCCTAAACACACTTATTTTAGTTCCAAGAGTTCTAATTCACATTCAATATTCATTTACAGGAGGAGGAGCCTAGCGCGCAACCAAGATGGCCGCGTAGGTGCGAAGCTCCCGAGGACCTCCGCGACCTCCTGCATTAATCCTGACTATATCCTGTCCTAGATGAGGGGACTGTGTCTGTGAACCCGAGCTGAGGCGACACCCGTTTTCCGTTTCCGAATCGGACCTCGGACACCGGCGGGAGCACCGATTGTAGTTTGCGGCCTTCTCCACGCCGGCCCCCCGGATTGGAGTTGTGGGGCGATCCGGGGACAAAGTGAACAACAGCGGCGGGCAAGGCTGGGCGACTCGCGTACCCCGCGCTTTCACTTTCGCTTTTGTGCCCTCCTTGCTTTCAAGCGAGGTAGGGTTGCGGGGCGGTGTGCGGTGGTGTGGCCTTGTCCGGGTGCCCAGCCGACCCGCCGGCTGTGTGTCGTCCTGCGGACCTGTGGTCACCCCCCCCCGGAACCCGTGAACTGGTTTGTCGGCCCTTTCGAGGAGATTGGCACGACTTTGGGAGTGCAGCCATGTCCACAAAGCAAGATGGCAACCGGGCAAAGGTGAAATCGACCCGCCGTGGCACGGCCCATCAGTCCAACAGCATGGACCGCTACACCCTCCAGAAGGGATCTCCAGAGGCGCCGCGTACGTCCCCTGCGGGCCCGACTGATGCGTCTGCTCAGCCCGCGGATCTGACCCTCCGAGACGTCATGGGCGCCATCGCCGAGATGAAGGCCTAGGTGGACCAACGCTTTGACACTCTGGCGCAGAAGATAGACTCGGTCCTCGTGGATGTGGGCCTGGTGAGGGCCGATTTGTCCAAAACGAATGACCGGGTCGATTCTCTGGCCCACACTACTTCGAGCCTCACAACAGACGTTGCGGCCCTCCAAAAGGAGGTGCGCCGGCTTGGCCAGGCGAGCGCCCTGATGGACCGTCGACTGGAGGACTTCGAGGGTCGGGCCCGGAGGAACAATGTTCGCATTGTCGGGGTGCCGGAGGGACGAGAGGAGGAGGCGGCGGATCTGTTTGTGGAGGACCTGATTCTCACCCGTCTCCAGCCCCGGGGGCTGAGTAAACTCTTTGCGGTGGAACGTGCCCACAGGGTCCCCGGAGGAAGACCTAAGGCCGGAGCCCCGCCGCGGCCTCTCATTGCCCGGATTTTCAACTTTCGGGATAGAGACGCTATCCTGCAGACTTCTAGGCTACAAGGACCGGTCAGGCTCGACAACATGGACGTGAATTTCTACCCTGATTTTACTCCGGCGGTCCAAAAGCAGAGACTGAGTTTTCTCGGAGTTAAACGTCGCCTACGGGACCTGAACCTTAAGTACGCAATGCTTTTTCCAGCTAAGCTGAGGGTAGAGGTGGATGGCCGCACGCACTTTTTTGACCGTCCTGAGGCGGCTGGGGACTGGTTGGACACTTTGCCCGGGGATCGGGGCCGGGGGGGTGGGGGGGGTGCGGTTGGCGGGGAGGGCTCGCCGGATCAGGACTGAGGGGTGAATAGTAGGCCTTGCTCTGGACAACATTCTTGTCACCATTTACTGCTCGTGTATGTTCCCCTCCTGTGGAGGTCGTACGGGGTCTATTGGGGGCTTTCCCTCCTCCTCTGGGGGGACTAGTTAGTTTTTCATCTATGGGGCGACAGGCACACTGCACTTTGGGGGGGCTGTCTGGGCTCATGCAGGGGTGCAGGGAGGGGGGAGTTCTGTTGGGATGGGTGGGTGGGGGTGGGGTGTTGTTTCTTTGTACCGCAAGGCAAACCCTTTACTGTATTGGTGTTTTCGAGGTGCTCTTTGGGGGACGACTGATGGCTTCTATGTGTGATGGGGGTAGGGATTTGACTTTGTTGTCGTGGAACATTAACGGACTGGGGGATAGGATTAAGCGTGGTGTGGTCCTGCAGTATCTGAAACGAATTTCACCAGATGTGGTCTTCCTGCAGGAGACACACCTTATTGGTAATTCCTTTCATGCCATGAATCGGCGAGGCTATCGCTTGGTGGCCCACTCGGGCTTCACCTCGGGCTCGCAGGGGGTGGGCATCATGGTTAAGAACTCGCTCCCGTTGGAGATTGATGAGGTGCGCCATGATGAGAGGGGACGCTACACTGTCTTGGTGGGTAGAATGGAGGGCAAAGTAGTCGTTTTTGTATCAGTGTACGTTCCACCGGGGTTACAATCTACCACGTTTGCGGACCTGGGGTGCCTCCTCCTTGACCTCCCGGGGGGGCTTCTGGTAGTTGGGGGGGAATTCAATGCGGTGGCTTCTGGGTCTATGGATCGTCATCCCCCTAGGGACCTCCCCCGGGCACAGGCGTGGCTGTCCGGCCTTTTAGATACACTGGGATTGGTGGATTGCTGGCGACTAAAGCATCCCGCGCAGCTGCAGTACACCTTCCATTCGGGTGCCCATGGTAGCCTCTCGCGGCTTGATTATGTCCTTGTCCCTGCGGCCTATGCTGGGAGAGTGGGAGAGGTGCGCCATCTGGCGCGGGGTATTTCAGATCACTCCCCACTACTGTTGCACTTTGATGTCTTCCCGAGGGGGGAGGGCAGGGTAGCTCCAATCAATGCCTGGTACCTGCGCGACCCCACTATTCGTGCTGACTTGATTAAATCCTTGCAGCGGTACTTTGAGGAGAATGTGGGGTCTGTCCCTTCGGCTATCTCCCTGTGGGAAGCCTTCAAGACAGTTCTCAGAGGGGAGGCCCTCTCCTTTATCTCCCATGCCCGGAGGCGCGAGCAGGAGGAGGTGACCCGGGTGGAGGCCGAAATTACTGAACTAGAGGGTGACCTGGGGAGTGGGGTGACGGATGCCGCATTACATGTTCTACAACTTAAGCAGGCGGCCTATAGGGCCCTCGTCACGGAGGTGGCCAGGGGCCTCAGTAGAGAGCAACAGGGGCGACTGTATGATGTGGGTGATAAGGCTGGTAAATTGATTGCGTGGTTGGACAAAAAGGAGAGAGCGAATCGTGTGGTGCCGCTGATCGAGAGAATGGATGGTGTACGTGTCACCGAGCCGGAAGCCATTGTCTCCTGCTTCGCGGATTATTTCCGCGAGGTGTATTCCCCGGTTTCTCCCTGCTCGGAGGAGGATTCCCATGCCCTGCTTCGGGACATCGCACTGCCCTCCCTTTCGGTGGAGGACAGGGAGTCGTTGGAGGCTCCTCCCACCTCGGACGAAATTGCCCTTGCCATCCGCTCGGTCGCATCTGGCAAGGCCATGGGCCCCAACGGCATCCCTATCGAGCTGTATAAGCTGCGACCGGATGTACTGGCGCCCCACCTCCGTGCAATGTTCCTGGCGGCCCGCTTGCGGGGCTCCCTTCCGCCGGACCAGCGTCTGGCTACAATCGTGGTGATCCACAAGGAGGGGAGACCCCGTGAGCGGGTCACATCCTATAGGCCTATCTCGCTCTTGAATGCGGAGCCTAAAATCCTCGCCAAGGTGCTCGCCAACCGGCTGGTCGGCGTGGTGGGCGATCTGGTCCACCAAGACCAGTCCGGCTTTATACCCCATCGCAACACGGCCCTTAGTTTGCGGCGCCTGCACGGGGTGCTCGCGCGTGTTCCGTTTGTGCGGGAACCGGCCATCTTGGCGTCCTTGGACGCCACCATGGTGTTTGATACGCTCGAGTGGCCATACATTTGGGCGATGCTGGCGAAGTTTGGCTTTGGACCGGGATTCATCAGCTGGGTCAAATTGTTGTACTCGGGCCCATTGGCGCAGGTGGTGGTGAATGGACGAGTCTCGGCCCCATTCGCGCTGGGACGGGGCACGCGACAGGGTTGCCCCTTGTCGCCTCTCCTGTTTGCACTGGCCTTGGAACCCCTGGCGGAGTGGCTGCGGTGGGACCCTTCCATCCGTGGTCTCCGCTGGACCCCCGAGCATGAGGACCGCGTGTCCCTCTATGCTGACGATATCCTGTTGTATCTCGCCTCCCCGCGTAAATCACTGATTGTCCTGGTTGATGTTTTGCGCTCATTCGGCCGCAACTCAGGCCTTGTCATCAACTGGGCTAAATCCTGTGTATATGTGCTTTCCGGGGAGGCTCCCGTCCTCCCGCGGGACTGTCCGATCCAGATTGCCTCCCAGGGGTTTCGGTACCTGGGTATATACATTACTCTGGACCCGGAGGCCCGCTACGAGCGGAATTTGCTTCCCCCCCTCCAGCGCTTGAAGGAGGACGTTGTGCGTTGGCGGCGCCTGCCGCTTTCGCCGCTCGGCCGAGCGGCATTGTTTAAGATGATGTCCTTGCCGCGCTTCCTGTACGCTCTCCAGAACACTATGGACTTCGTCCCGGCGCGCTACTTCCGTGAGGTGGAGAGTCTACAGCGTCGCCTGTTCTGGGACGGGAGGCCGCGTATTGCCTTGGCTAAATTGACGCTCCCGTGGTACGATGGGGGGGTTGCCCTCCCGGATATTAAACGGTATTACTGGGCCTCCCAGCTAGCTGCAATTAATCACGGCCTCTACGGGCCCGCCTTGAACCCGGCATTTGAAATGGACAAGATGCTCCTGCCTGGTGGCGACTACAATCGAGCGCTTTACTCTGGCGCGCCCGACCCCCGCCTGACGGGACCTACGCGTGTCATGGTGCGAGTATGGCACGCGGCTAACGCAGCTATGGGGTGGAAGGACCGTTTGACCCGGGCGTCACCGCTATATGCGTCTGAGAGGTTGGGCTCCCTGTGGACCTCGAGGGACTTCGAGAAGTGGGACACGATCGGCATCAGTACAGTGGGAGATCTCTGGACGAGGGGGGGATTTAAAACATTCGAGACGCTGCAGACGGAGTTTCAGCTGCAAGGCAGTGAATACTTTCGGTACTTGCAAGTCCGTCACGCACTGGGCTCCGTCTTCCCGGATGTCGCATCCATTCCGGAGTCTTCCCCCCTGGAGGATAGAGTGCTGGATGGCCATGTCCCAGACAGCACGATCTCCCTTATATATAAAAAACTGATTAACGACCGATCGGGCCTGCTGACTGGCCTCCGCGAGGCCTGGGTTGCCGATGGGCTGGAGTTGGACGACGAGGACTGGATTTCTGCGGTGGCCTCTCCGAAGGAGGTGGCCATACCGGCTCGCCTTCGCTTCGTCCAGCTTAAGATCCTCCACCGGGTTTACGTGCCGGGGCCAATTCTTCTGCGTATGGGCTATGCTGAGGATGGGTTGTGTAAGCGTGGGTGTGGTGCTTTGGCAACTTTTTTGCATATTCTGTGGGAATGCCCAAAGGTGGAGCGATTCTGGCGTGGTGTGCATGAGGTCCTGCGAGTGGTTACGCGTGTCGCGCTGTTGCCTGAAGCGAGGAGATGCTTGCTGAATGTGTGGGAACCAACTGACTACTCGGTTCCACAGACACGATGGGTGACTCTGGGATACATGATAGCTAAGCGTGACATCGCGCAGCTGTGGGGGTCCCAGAGGCCCCCGGCGGTGTTGGCCTGGAAAGAACACATGGATTGGTGTATGTTTCGTGAAAAGGTGGTGTATGTGGCGAGGGGTAAGCCTGGGGCGTGGGTGAAAATCTGGGGCCCCTGGAACGCCTACCGCGGGGGTATTTGTGAGCCACCACTGCTGCCGGCTGCCTCACCAGCTCCGTCCCCCTAGCTGACCCCCTCCCCCAGCCATGGGCACGGGGTTCCCCAGTCCCTGATCTGTTCCCATTCCCCTCTTTAGAGTCTTGCGGCTGGTTGGGGTCCCCCACTTAAGGAGCGCGTGCTGTCACTTCGGATTGCGGGTTGCCTTGCGGGTGTGGTTTTTTTGTGTTGTTGTGTTTTTACAAAATGAAACCGTATTGTGGGCTTGGAGTCATGTGGCCCGCGTCATTGATATCTCCTGATTTACCTCTTTGCACCGCCAAGAGCCTTTTTCTGTATGTATGTCATATGCTTCTGCCACTCTAGCGGCCGGCCAGACGGTTGTAGGCCCATACTTGTAACTATTTGAGATTGCAATAAACAGTTTAAAAAAAAAAAAAATAATAAAATAAAATATTCATTTACAGTCAAAAAATTAAACGTTAAAATTTTTTAATTTCTGACCATTTGGAGAAAGTTCGACATCGTTTTTCATCAGAAAATTGATTTTTTGGACTGTAGAAAAATTGATTCAAAATGTCATTTGGATTGTGCCTCATGTTGAATAACTACTTTTTATATCCTCAATGTGACCAAAATTGCCATTTTTACAGACTTTTTCTCCGACTCAGAAGCTTCTATTTCGACCAATTTCAGGCATTAAAATGACCCTAAACACACTTATTTTAGTTCCAAGAGTTCTAATTCACATTCAATATTCATTTATAGTCAAAAAATTAAACGTTAAAAAATTATAATTTCTGACCATTTGGAGAAAGTTTGACAGGTCACGGGTCATCGTTTTTCATCAGAAAATTGATTTTTTGACTGTGTAAAAATTGATTCAAAATGTCATTTGGATTGTGCCTCATGTTGAATAACTACTTTTTACAGCTTCAATGTGACCAAAATTGCCATTTTTACAGACTTTTTCTCCTACTCAGAAGCTTCTATTTTGACCAATTTCAGGCATTAAAATGACTCTAAACACACTTATTTTAGTTCCAAGAGTTCTAATTCACATTCAATATTCGTTTACAGTCAAAAAATTAAACATTAAAAAATTATAATTTCTGACCATTTGGAGACTGTTCGACAGGTCACGGGTCATCGTTTTTCATCAGGAAATTGATGTTTTGGACTGTAGAAAAATTTATTCAAAATGTCATTGAGATTGTGCCTCATGTTGAATAACTACTTTTTAAAGCCTCAATGTGACCAAAATTGACATTTTTAAAGACTTTTTCACCTACTCAGAAGCTTCTATTTCGACCAATTTCAGGCATTAAAATGACTCTAAACACACTTATTTTAGTTCCAAGAGTTCTAATTCACATTCAATATTCATTTACAGTCAAAAAATTAAAGATTAAAAAATTATAATTTCTGACCATTTGGAGACAGTTCGACAGGTCACGGGTCATCGTTTTTCATCAGAAAATTGATTTTTTGGACTGTAGAAAAATGTATTCAAAATGTCGTTTGGATTGTGCCTCATGTTGAATAACTACTTTTTATATCCTCAATGTGACCAAAATTGCCATTTTTCCAGACATTTTCTCCTACTCAGAAGCTTCTATTTTGACCAATTTCAGGCGTTAAAATGACTCTAAACACACTTATTTTAGTTCCAAGAGTTCTAATTCACATTCAATATTCATTTACAGTCAAAAAATTAAACGTTAAAAAATTATAATTTCTGACCATTTGGAGAAAGTTCGACAGGTCACGGGGTCATTGTTTTTCATCAGAAAATTTATTTTTTTGACTGTGTAAAAATTGATTCAAAATGTCATTTGGATTGTGCCTCATGTTGAATAACTACTTTTTACAGCCTCAATGTGACCAAAATTGCCATTTTTACAGACTTTTTCTCCTACTCAGAAGCTTCTATTTTGACCAATTTCGGGCATTAAAATGACTCTAAACACACTTATTTTAGTTCCAAGAGTTCTAATTCACATTCAATATTCATTTACAGTCAAAAAATTAAACGTTAAAAAAATTATAATTTCTGACCATTTGGAGAAAGTTCGACAGGTCACGGGTCATCGTTTTTCATCAGAAAATTGATTTTTTTGGACTGTCGAAAAATGTATTCAAAATGTCATTTGGATTGCGCCTCATGTTGAATAACTACTTATTATATCCTCAATGTGACCAAAATTGCCATTTTTACAGACTTTTTCTCCTACTCAGAAGCTTCTATTTCGACCAATTTCAGGCATTAAAATGACTCTAAACACACTTATTTTAGTTCCAAGAGTTCTAATTCACATTCAATATTCATTTACAGTCAAAAAATTAAACATTAAAAAATTATAATTTCTGACCATTTGGAGACAGTTTGATAGGTCACGGGTCATCGTTTTTCATTAGAAAATTGATTTTTTTGACTGTGTAAAAATTGATTCAAAATGTCATTTGGATTGTGCCTCATGTTGAATAACTACTTTTTACAGCCTCAATGTGACCAAAATTGCCATTTTTACAGACTTTTTCTCCGACTCAGAAGCTTCTATTTCGACCAATTTCAGGCATTAAAATGACCCTAAACACACTTATTTTAGTTCCAAGAGTTCTAATTCACATTCAATATTCATTTACAGTCAAAAAATTAAACATTAAAAAATTATAATTTCTGACCATTTGGAGAAAGTTCGACAGGTCACAGGTCATCGTTTTTCATCAGAAAATTGATTTTTTTGACTGTGTAAAAATTGATTCAAAATGTCATTTGGATTGTGCCTCATGTTGAATAACTACTTTTTACAGCCTCAATGTGACCAAAATTGCCATTTTTACAGACTTTTTCTCCTACTCAGAAGCTTCTATTTTGACCAATTTCAGGCATTAAAATGACTCTAAACACACTTATTTTAGTTCCAAGAGTTCTAATTCACATTCAATATTCATTTACAGTCAAAAAATTAAACATTAAAAAATTATAATTTCTGACCATTTGGAGACTGTTCGACAGGTCACGGGTCATCGTTTTTCATCAGAAAATTGATGTTTTGGACTGTAGAAAAATGTATTCAAAATGTCATTGAGATTGTGCCTCATGTTGAATAACTACTTTTTAAAGCCTCAATGTGACCAAAATTGACATTTTTAAAGACTTTTTCACCTACTCAGAAGCTTCTATTTCGACCAATTTCAGGCATTAAAATGACTCTAAACACACTTATTTTAGTTCCAAGAGTTCTAATTCACATTCAATATTCATTTACAGTCAAAAAATTAAAGATTAAAAAATTATAATTTCTGACCATTTGGAGACAGTTCGACAGGTCACGGGTCATCGTTTTTCATCAGAAAATTGGTTTTTTGGACTTTAGAAAAATGTATTCAAAATGTCATTTGGATTGTGCCTCATGTTGAATAACTACTTTTTACAGCCTCAATGTGACCAAAATTGCCATTTTTACAGACTTTTGCTCCTACTCAGAAGCTTCTATTTCGACCAATTTCAGGCATTAAAATGACCCTAAACACACTTATTTTAGTTCCAAGTGTTCTAATTCACATTCAATATTCATTTACAGTAAAAAAATTAAACGTTAAAAAATTATAATTTCTGACCATTTGGAGAAAGTTCGACAGGTCACGGGTCATCGTTTTTCATCAGAAAATTGATTTTTTTGACTGTAAAAATTGATTCAAAATGTCATTTGGATTGTGCCTCATGTTGAATAACTACTTTTTATAGCCTCAATGTGACCAAAATTACCATTTTTACAGACTTTTTCTCCTACTCAGAAGCTTCTATTTCGACCAATTTCAGGCATTAAAATGACTCTAAACACACTTATTTTAGTTCCAAGAGTTCTAATTCACATTCAATATTCATTTACAGTAAAAAAATTAAACATTAAAAAATTATCATTTCTGACCATTTGGAGAAAGTTCGACAGGTCACGGGTCATCGTTTTTCATCAGAAAATTGATTTTTTTGACTGTAGAAAAATTGATTCAAAATGTCATTTGGATTGTGCCTCATGTTGAATAACTACTTTTTATATCCTCAATGTGACCAAAATTGCCATTTTTACAGACTTTTTCTGCGACTCAGAAGCTTCTATTTCGACCAATTTCAGGCATTAAAATGACCCTAAACACACTTATTTTAGTTCCAAGAGTTCTAATTCACATTCAATATTCATTTACAGTCAAAAAACTTAAACGTTAAAAAATTATAATTTCTGACCATTTGGAGAAAGTTCGACAGGTCACGGGTCATCGTTTTTCATCAGAAAATTGATTTTTTTGACTGTGTAAAAATTGATTCAAAATGTCATTTGGATTGTGCCTCATGTTGAATAACTACTTTTTACAGCCTCAATGTGACCAAAATTGCCATTTTTACAGACTTTTTCTCCTACTCAGAAGCTTCTATTTTGACCAATTTCAGGCATTAAAATGACTCTAAACACACTTATTTTAGTTCCAAGAGTTCTAATTCACATTCAATATTCATTTACAGTCAAAAAATTAAACATTAAAAAATTATAATTTCTGACCATTTGGAGACTGTTCGACAGGTCACGGGTCATCGTTTTTCATCAGAAAATTGATGTTTTGGACTGTAGAAAAATGTATTCAAAATGTCATTGAGATTGTGCCTCATGTTGAATAACTACTTTTTAAAGCCTCAATGTGACCAAAATTGACATTTTTAAAGACTTTTTCACCTACTCAGAAGCTTCTATTTCGACCAATTTCAGGCATTAAAATGACTCTAAACACACTTATTTTAGTTCCAAGAGTTCTAATTCACATTCAATATTCATTTACAGTCAAAAAATTAAAGATTAAAAAATTATAATTTCTGACCATTTGGAGACAGTTCGACAGGTCACGGATCATCGTTTTTCATCAGAAAATTGATTTTTTGGACTGTAGAAAAATTTATTCAAAATGTCATTTGGATTGTGCCTCATGTTGAATAACTACTTTTTATATCCTCAATGTGACCAAAATTGCCATTTTTACAGACTTTTTCTCCTCAGAAGCTTCTATTTCGACCAATTTCAGGCGTTAAAATGACTCTAAACACACTTATTTTAGTTCCAAGAGTTCTAATTCACATTCAATATTCATTTACAGTCAAAAAATAAACGTTAAAAAATTATAATTTCTGACCATTTGGAGAAAGTTCGACAGGTCACGGGTCATCGTTTTTCATCAGAAAATAGATTTTTTTGACTGTGTAAAAATTGATTCAAAATGTCATTTGGATTGTGCCTCATGTTGAATAACTACTTTTTACAGCCTCAATATGACCAAAATTGCCATTTTTACAGACTTTTTCTCCTACTCGGAAGCTTCTATTTCGACAAATTTCAGGCATTAAAATGACTCTAAACACACTTTTTTTAGTTCCAAGAGTTCTGATTCACATTCAATATTCATTTACAGTCAAAAAATTAAACGTTAAAAAATTATAATTTCTGACCATTTGGAGAAAGTTCGACAGGTCAAGGGTCATCGTTTTTCATCAGAAAATTGATTTTTTTGACTGTGTAAAAATTGATTCAAAATGTCATTGGGATTGTGCCTCATGTTGAACAACTACTTTTTAAAGCGTCAATGTGACCAAAATTGCTATTTTAGAGACTTTTTCTCCTACTCAGAAGCTTCTATTTCGACCAATTTCAGGCATTAAAATGATTCTAAACACACTTATTTTAGTTCCAAGAGTTCTAATTCACATTCAATATTCATTTACAGTCAAAAAATTAAACATTAAAAAATTATCATTTCTGACCATTTGGAGAAAGTTCGACAGGTCACGGGTCATCGTTTTTCATCATAAAATTGTTTTTTTTGACTGTAGATAAATTGATTCAAAATGTCATTTGGATTGTGCCTCATGTTGAATAACTACTTTTTATAGCCTCAATGTGACCAAAATTGCCATTTTTACAGACTTTTTCTCCTACTCAGAAGCTTCTATTTCGACCAATTTCAGGCATTAAAATGACCATAAACACACTTATTTTAGTTCCAAGAGTTCTAATCACATTCAATATTCATTTACAGTCAAAAAATTAAACATTGAAAAATTATAATTTCTGACCATTTGGAGAAAGTTCGACAGGTCACGGGTCATCGTTTTTCATCATAAAATTGTTTTTTTTGACTGTAGATAAATTGATTCAAAATGTCATTTGGATTGTGCCTCATGTTGAATAACTACTTTTATAGCCTCAATGTGACCAAAATTGCCATTTTTACAGACTTTTTCTCCTACTCAGAAGCTTCTATTTCGACCAATTTCAGGCATTAAAATGACTCTAAACACACTTATTTTAGTTCCAAGAGTTCTAATTCACATTCAATATTCATTTACAGTCAAAAAATTAAACATTAAAAAATTATCATTTCTGACCATTTGGAGAAAGTTCGACAGGTCACGGGTCATCGTTTTTCATCAGAAAATTGATTTTTTTGACTGTAGAAAAATTGATTCAAAATGTCATTTGGATTGTGCCTCATGTTGAATAACTACTTTTTACAGCCTCAATGTGACCAAAATTGCCATTTTTACAGACTTTTTCTCCTACTCAGAAGCTTCTATTTCGACCAATTTCAGGCATTAAAATGACTCTAAACACACTTATTTTAGTTCCAAGAGTTCTAATTCACATTCAATATTCATTTACAGTCAAAAAACTAAACATTAAAAAATTATAATTTCTGACCATTTGGAGACAGTTCGATAGGTCACGGGTCATCGTTTTTCATTAGAAAATTGATTTTTTTGACTGTGTAAAAATTGATTCAAAATGTCATTTGGATTGTGCCTCATGTTGAATAACTACTTTTTACAGCCTCAATGTGACCAAAATTGCCATTTTTACAGACTTTTTCTCCTACTCAGAAGCTTCTATTTCGACCAATTTCAGGCATTAAAATGACTCTAAACACACTTATTTTAGTTCCAAGAGTTCTAATTCACATTCAATATTCATTTACAGTCAAAAAATTAAACATTAAAAAATTATAATTTCTGACCATTTGGAGACAGTTCGATAGGTCACGGGTCATCGTTTTTCATTAGAAAATTGATTTTTTTGACTGTGTAAAAATTGATTCAAAATGTCATTTGGATTGTGCCTCATGTTGAATAACTACTTTTTACAGCCTCAATGTGACCAAAATTGCCATTTTTACAGACTTTTTCTCCTACTCAGAAGCTTCTATTTCAACCAATTTCAGGCATTAAAATGACGCTAAACACACTTATTTTAGTTCCAAGAGTTCTAATTCACATTCAATATTCATTTACAGTCAAAAAATTAAACGTTAAAAAATTATAATTTCTGACCATTTGGAGAAAGTTCGACATCGTTTTTCATCAGAAAATTGATTTTTTGGACTGTAGAAAAATGTATTCAAAATGTCATTTGGATTGTGCCTCATGTTGAATAACTACTTTTTATATCCTCAATGTGACCAAAATTGCCATTTTTACAGACTTTTTCTCCGACTCAGAAGCTTCTATTTCGACCAATTTCAGGCATTAAAATGACCCTAAACACACTTATTTTAGTTCCAAGAGTTCTAATTCACATTCAATATTCATTTACAGTCAAAAAATTAAACGTTAAAAAATTATAATTTCTGACCATTTGGAGAAAGTTCGACAGGTCACGGGTCATCGTTTTTCATCAGAAAATTGATTTTTTTGACTGTGTAAAAATTGATTCAAAATGTCATTTGGATTGTGCCTCATGTTGAATAACTACTTTTTACAGCCTCAATGTGACCAAAATTGCCATTTTTACAGACTTTTTCTCCTACTCAGAAGCTTCTATTTTGACCAATTTCAGGCATTAAAATGACTCTAAACACACTTATTTTAGTTCCAAGAGTTCTAATTCACATTCAATATTCATTTACAGTCAAAAAATTAAACATTAAAAAATTATAATTTCTGACCATTTGGAGATAGTTCGATAGGTCACGGGTCATCGTTTTTCATTAGAAAATTGATTTTTTTGACTGTGTAAAAATTGATTCAAAATGTCATTTGGATTGTGCCTCATGTTGAATAACTACTTTTTACAGCCTCAATGTGACCAAAATTGCCATTTTTACAGACTTTTTCTCCTACTCAGAAGCTTCTATTTCAACCAATTTCAGGCATTAAAATGACGCTAAACACACTTATTTTAGTTCCAAGAGTTCTAATTCACATTCAATATTCATTTACAGTCAAAAAATTAAACGTTAAAAAATTATAATTTCTGACCATTTGGAGAAAGTTCGACATCGTTTTTCATCAGAAAATTGATTTTTTGGACTGTAGAAAAATGTATTCAAAATGTCATTTGGATTATGCCTCATGTTGAATAACTACTGTTTATATCCTCAATGTGACCAAAATTGCCATTTTTACAGACTTTTTCTCCGACTCAGAAGCTTCTATTTCGACCAATTTCAGGCATTAAAATGACCCTAAACACACTTATTTTAGTTCCAAGAGTTCTAATTCACATTCAATATTCATTTACAGTCAAAAAATTAAACATTAAAAAATTATAATTTCTGACCATTTGGAGAAAGTTCGACAGGTCACGGGTCATCGTTTTTCATCAGAAAATTGATTTTTTTGACTGTGTAAAAATTGATTCAAAATGTCATTTGGATTGTGCCTCATGTTGAATAACTACTTTTTACAGCCTCAATGTGACCAAAAATGCCATTTTTACAGACTTTTTCTCCTACTCAGAAGCTTCTATTTTGACCAATTTCAGGCATTAAAATGACTCTAAACACACTTATTTTAGTTCCAAGAGTTCTAATTCACATTCAATATTCATTTACAGTCAAAAAATTAAAAATTAAAAAATTATAATTTCTGACCATTTGGAGACTGTTCGACAGGTCACGGGTCATCGTTTTTCATCAGAAAATTGATGTTTTGGACTGCAGAAAAATGTATTCAAAATGTCATTGAGATTGTGCCTCATGTTGAATAACTACTTTTTAAAGCCTCAATGTGACCAAAATTGACATTTTTAAAGACTTTTTCACCTACTCAGAAGCTTCTATTTCGACCAATTTCAGGCATTAAAATGACTCTAAACACACTTATTTTAGTTCCAAGAGTTCTAATTCACATTCAATATTCATTTACAGTCAAAAAATTAAAGATTAAAAAATTATAATTTCTGACCATTTGGAGACAGTTCGACAGGTCACGGATCATCGTTTTTCATCAGAAAATTGATTTTTTGGACTGTAGAAAAATGTATTCAAAATGTCATTTGGATTGTGCCTCATGTTGAATAACTACTTTTTATATCCTCAATGTGACCAAAATTGCCATTTTTACAGACTTTTTCTCCTCAGAAGCTTCTATTTCGACCAATTTCAGGCGTTAAAATGACTCTAAACACACTTATTTTAGTTCCAAGAGTTCTAATTCACATTCAATATTCATTTACAGTCAAAAAATTAAAGATTAAAAAATTATAATTTCTGTCCATTTGGAGACAGTTCGACAGGTCACGGATCATCGTTTTTCATCAGAAAATTGATTTTTTGGACTGTAGAAAAATGTATTCAAAATGTCATTTGGATTGTGCCTCATGTTGAATAACTACTTTTTATATCCTCAATGTGACCAAAATTGCCATTTTTACAGACTTTTTCTCCTCAGAAGCTTCTATTTCGACCAATTTCAGGCGTTAAAATGACTCTAAACACACTTATTTTAGTTCCAAGAGTTCTAATTCACATTCAATATTCATTTACAGTCAAAATATAAACGTTAAAAAATTATAATTTCTGACCATTTGGAGAAAGTTCGACAGGTCACGGGTCATCGTTTTTCATCAGAAAATAGATTTTTTTGACTGTGTAAAAATTGATTCAAAATGTCATTTGGATTGTGCCTCATGTTGAATAACTACTTTTTACAGCCTCAATGTGACCAAAATTGCCATTTTTACAGACTTTTTCTCCTACTCAGAAGCTTCTATTTTGACCAATTTCAGGCATTAAAATGACTCTAAACACACTTATTTTAGTTCCAAGAGTTCTAATACACATTCAATATTCATTTACAGTCAAAAAATTAAACGTTAAAAAAATTATAATTTCTGACCATTTAGAGAAAGTTCGACAGGTCACGGGTCATCGTTTTTCATCAGAAAATTGATTTTTTGGACTGTAGAAAAATGTATTCAAAATGTCATTTGTATTGTGCCTCATGTTGAATAACTACTTTTTATATCCTCAATGTGACCAAAATTGCCATTTTTACAGACTTTTTCTCCTACTCAGAAGCTTCTATTTCGACCAATTTCAGGCGTTAAAATGACTCTAAACACACTTATTTTAGTTCCAAGAGTTCTAATTCACATTCAATATTCATTTACAGTCAAAAAATTAAACGTTAAAAAATTATAATTTCTGACCATTTGGAGAAAGTTCGACAGGTCACGGGTCATTGTTTTTCATCAGAAAATTGATTTTTTTGACTGTGTAAAAATTGATTCAAAATGTCATTTGGATTGTGCTGTATGTTGAATAACTACTTTTTACAGCCTCAATGTGACCAAAATTGCCATTTTTACAGACTTTTTCTCCTACTCAGAAGCTTCTATTTTGACCAATTTCAGGCATTAAAATGACTCTAAACACACTTATTTTAGTTCCAAGAGTTCTAATTCACATTCAATATTCATTTACAGTCAAAAAATTAAACGTTAAAAAATTATAATTTCTGACCATTTGGAGAAAGTTCGACAGGTCACGGGTCATCGTTTTTCATCAGAAAATAGATTTTTTTGACTGTGTAAAAATTGATTCAAAATGTCATTTGGATTGTGCCTCATGTTGAATAACTACTTTTTACAGCCTCAATGTGACCAAAATTGCCATTTTTACAGACTTTTTCTCCTACTCAGAAGCTTCTATTTTGACCAATTTCAGGCATTAAAATGACTCTAAACACACTTATTTTAGTTCCAAGAGTTCTAATTCACATTCAATATTCATTTACAGTCAAAAAATTAAACGTTAAAAAATTATAATTTCTGACCATTTGGAGAAAGTTCGACAGGTCACGGGTCATCGTTTTTCATCAGAAAATTGATTTTTTTGGACTGTAGAAAAATGTATTCAAAATGTCATTTGGATTGTGCCTCATGTTGAATAACTACTTATTATATCCTCAATGTGACCAAAATTGCCATTTTTACAGACTTTTTCTCCTACTCAGAAGCTTCTATTTCGACCAATTTCAGGCATTAAAATGACTCTAAACACACTTATTTTAGTTCCAAGAGTTCTAATTCACATTCAATATTCATTTACAGTCAAAAAATTAAACATTAAAAAATTATAATTTCTGACCATTTGGAGACAGTTCGATAGGTCACGGGTCATCGTTTTTCATTAGAAAATTGATTTTTTTGACTGTGTAAAAATTGATTCAAAATGTCATTTGGATTGTGCCTCATGTTGAATAACTACTTTTTACAGCCTCAATGTGACCAAAATTGCCATTTTTACAGACTTTTTCTCCTACTCAGAAGCTTCTATTTTGACCAATTTCAGGCATTAAAATGACTCTAAACACACTTATTTTAGTTCCAAGAGTTCTAATTCACATTCAATATTCATTTACAGTCAAAAAATTAAACGTTAAAAAATTATAATTTCTGACCATTTGGAGAAAGTTCGACAGGTCACGGGTCATCGTTTTTCATCAGAAAATTGATTTTTTTGACTGTGTAAAAATTGATTCAAAATGTCATTTGGATTGTGCCTCATGTTGAATAACTACTTTTTACAGCCTCAATGTGACCAAAATTGCCATTTTTACAGACTTTTTCTCCTACTCAGAAGCTTCTATTTTGACCAATTTCAGGCATTAAAATGACTCTAAACACACTTATTTTAGTTCCAAGAGTTCTAATTCACATTCAATATTCATTTACAGTCAAAAAATTAAACATTAAAAAATTATAATTTCTGACCATTTGGAGACAGTTCGATAGGTCACGGGTCATCGTTTTTCATTAGAAAATTGATTTTTTTGACTGTGTAAAAATTGATTCAAAATGTCATTTGGATTGTGCCTCATGTTGAATAACTACTTTTTACAGCCTCAATGTGACCAAAATTGCCATTTTTACAGACTTTTTCTCCTACTCAGAAGCTTCTATTTCAACCAATTTCAGGCATTAAAATGACGCTAAACACACTTATTTTAGTTCCAAGAGTTCTAATTCACATTCAATATTCATTTACAGTCAAAAAATTAAACGTTAAAAAATTATAATTTCTGACCATTTGGAGAAAGTTCGACATCGTTTTTCATCAGAAAATTGATTTTTTGGACTGTAGAAAAATGTATTCAAAATGTCATTTGGATTATGCCTCATGTTGAATAACTACTGTTTATATCCTCAATGTGACCAAAATTGCCATTTTTACAGACTTTTTCTCCGACTCAGAAGCTTCTATTTCGACCAATTTCAGGCATTAAAATGACCCTAAACACACTTATTTTAGTTCCAAGAGTTCTAATTCACATTCAATATTCATTTACAGTCAAAAAATTAAACGTTAAAAAATTATAATTTCTGACCATTTGGAGAAAGTTCGACAGGTCACGGGTCATCGTTTTTCATCAGAAAATTGATTTTTTTGACTGTGTAAAAATTGATTCAAAATGTCATTTGGATTGTGCCTCATGTTGAATAACTACTTTTTACAGCCTCAATGTGACCAAAAATGCCATTTTTACAGACTTTTTCTCCTACTCAGAAGCTTCTATTTTGACCAATTTCAGGCATTAAAATGACTCTAAACACACTTATTTTAGTTCCAAGAGTTCTAATTCACATTCAATATTCATTTACAGTCAAAAAATTAAAAATTAAAAAATTATAATTTCTGACCATTTGGAGACTGTTCGACAGGTCACGGGTCATCGTTTTTCATCAGAAAATTGATGTTTTGGACTGCAGAAAAATGTATTCAAAATGTCATTGAGATTGTGCCTCATGTTGAATAACTACTTTTTAAAGCCTCAATGTGACCAAAATTGACATTTTTAAAGACTTTTTCACCTACTCAGAAGCTTCTATTTCGACCAATTTCAGGCATTAAAATGACTCTAAACACACTTATTTTAGTTCCAAGAGTTCTAATTCACATTCAATATTCATTTACAGTCAAAAAATTAAAGATTAAAAAATTATAATTTCTGACCATTTGGAGACAGTTCGACAGGTCACGGATCATCGTTTTTCATCAGAAAATTGATTTTTTGGACTGTAGAAAAATGTATTCAAAATGTCATTTGGATTGTGCCTCATGTTGAATAACTACTTTTTATATCCTCAATGTGACCAAAATTGCCATTTTTACAGACTTTTTCTCCTCAGAAGCTTCTATTTCGACCAATTTCAGGCGTTAAAATGACTCTAAACACACTTATTTTAGTTCCAAGAGTTCTAATTCACATTCAATATTCATTTACAGTCAAAAAA
Source organism: Triturus cristatus (assembly GCF_964204655.1). Taxonomy (NCBI): domain Eukaryota; kingdom Metazoa; phylum Chordata; class Amphibia; order Caudata; family Salamandridae; genus Triturus; species Triturus cristatus. The sequence continues at coordinate 468,235,043 of NC_140592.1, forward strand.
TTAAAGATTAAAAAATTATAATTTCTGTCCATTTGGAGACAGTTCGACAGGTCACGGATCATCGTTTTTCATCAGAAAATTGATTTTTTGGACTGTAGAAAAATGTATTCAAAATGTCATTTGGATTGTGCCTCATGTTGAATAACTACTTTTTATATCCTCAATGTGACCAAAATTGCCATTTTTACAGACTTTTTCTCCTCAGAAGCTTCTATTTCGACCAATTTCAGGCGTTAAAATGACTCTAAACACACTTATTTTAGTTCCAAGAGTTCTAATTCACATTCAATATTCATTTACAGTCAAAATATAAACGTTAAAAAATTATAATTTCTGACCATTTGGAGAAAGTTCGACAGGTCACGGGTCATCGTTTTTCATCAGAAAATAGATTTTTTTGACTGTGTAAAAATTGATTCAAAATGTCATTTGGATTGTGCCTCATGTTGAATAACTACTTTTTACAGCCTCAATGTGACCAAAATTGCCATTTTTACAGACTTTTTCTCCTACTCAGAAGCTTCTATTTTGACCAATTTCAGGCATTAAAATGACTCTAAACACACTTATTTTAGTTCCAAGAGTTCTAATACACATTCAATATTCATTTACAGTCAAAAAATTAAACGTTAAAAAAATTATAATTTCTGACCATTTAGAGAAAGTTCGACAGGTCACGGGTCATCGTTTTTCATCAGAAAATTGATTTTTTGGACTGTAGAAAAATGTATTCAAAATGTCATTTGTATTGTGCCTCATGTTGAATAACTACTTTTTATATCCTCAATGTGACCAAAATTGCCATTTTTACAGACTTTTTCTCCTACTCAGAAGCTTCTATTTCGACCAATTTCAGGCGTTAAAATGACTCTAAACACACTTATTTTAGTTCCAAGAGTTCTAATTCACATTCAATATTCATTTACAGTCAAAAAATTAAACGTTAAAAAATTATAATTTCTGACCATTTGGAGAAAGTTCGACAGGTCACGGGTCATTGTTTTTCATCAGAAAATTGATTTTTTTGACTGTGTAAAAATTGATTCAAAATGTCATTTGGATTGTGCTGTATGTTGAATAACTACTTTTTACAGCCTCAATGTGACCAAAATTGCCATTTTTACAGACTTTTTCTCCTACTCAGAAGCTTCTATTTTGACCAATTTCAGGCATTAAAATGACTCTAAACACACTTATTTTAGTTCCAAGAGTTCTAATTCACATTCAATATTCATTTACAGTCAAAAAATTAAACGTTAAAAAATTATAATTTCTGACCATTTGGAGAAAGTTCGACAGGTCACGGGTCATCGTTTTTCATCAGAAAATAGATTTTTTTGACTGTGTAAAAATTGATTCAAAATGTCATTTGGATTGTGCCTCATGTTGAATAACTACTTTTTACAGCCTCAATGTGACCAAAATTGCCATTTTTACAGACTTTTTCTCCTACTCAGAAGCTTCTATTTTGACCAATTTCAGGCATTAAAATGACTCTAAACACACTTATTTTAGTTCCAAGAGTTCTAATTCACATTCAATATTCATTTACAGTCAAAAAATTAAACTTTAAAAAATTATAATTTCTGACCATTTGGAGAAAGTTCGACAGGTCACGGGTCATCGTTTTTCATCAGAAAATTGATTTTTTTGGACTGTAGAAAAATGTATTCAAAATGTCATTTGGATTGTGCCTCATGTTGAATAACTACTTATTATATCCTCAATGTGACCAAAATTGCCATTTTTACAGACTTTTTCTCCTACTCAGAAGCTTCTATTTCGACCAATTTCAGGCATTAAAATGACTCTAAACACACTTATTTTAGTTCCAAGAGTTCTAATTCACATTCAATATTCATTTACAGTCAAAAAATTAAACGTTAAAAAATTATAATTTCTGACCATTTGGAGAAAGTTCGACAGGTCACGGGTCATCGTTTTTCATCAGAAAATAGATTTTTTTGACTGTGTAAAAATTGATTCAAAATGTCATTTGGATTGTGCCTCATGTTGAATAACTACTTTTTACAGCCTCAATGTGACCAAAATTGCCATTTTTACAGACTTTTTCTCCTACTCAGAAGCTTCTATTTTGACCAATTTCAGGCATTAAAATGACTCTAAACACACTTATTTTAGTTCCAAGAGTTCTAATTCACATTCAATATTCATTTACAGTCAAAAAATTAAACTTTAAAAAATTATAATTTCTGACCATTTGGAGAAAGTTCGACAGGTCACGGGTCATCGTTTTTCATCAGAAAATTGATTTTTTTGGACTGTAGAAAAATGTATTCAAAATGTCATTTGGATTGTGCCTCATGTTGAATAACTACTTATTATATCCTCAATGTGACCAAAATTGCCATTTTTACAGACTTTTTCTCCTACTCAGAAGCTTCTATTTCGACCAATTTCAGGCATTAAAATGACTCTAAACACACTTATTTTAGTTCCAAGAGTTCTAATTCACATTCAATATTCATTTACAGTCAAAAAATTAAACATTAAAAAATTATAATTTCTGACCATTTGGAGACAGTTCGATAGAACACGGGTCATCGTTTTTCATTAGAAAATTGATTTTTTTGACTGTGTAAAAATTGATTCAAAATGTCATTTGGATTGTGCCTCATGTTGAATAACTACTTTTTACAGCCTCAATGTGACCAAAATTGCCATTTTTACAGACTTTTTCTCCTACTCAGAAGCTTCTATTTTGACCAATTTCAGGCATTAAAATGACTCTAAACACACTTATTTTAGTTCCAAGAGTTCTAATTCACATTCAATATTCATTTACAGTCAAAAAATTAAACGTTAAAAAATTATATTTTCTGACCATTTGGAGAAAGTTCGACAGGTCACGGGTCATCGTTTTTCATCAGAAAATTGATTTTTTTGGACTGTCGAAAAATGTATTCAAAATGTCATTTGGATTGCGCCTCATGTTGAATAACTACTTATTATATCCTCAATGTGACCAAAATTGCCATTTTTACAGACTTTTTCTCCTACTCAGAAGCTTCTATTTCGACCAATTTCAGGCATTAAAATGACTCTAAACACACTTATTTTAGTTCCAAGAGTTCTAATTCACATTCAATATTCATTTACAGTCAAAAAATTAAAGATTAAAAAATTATAATTTCTGACCATTTGGAGACAGTTCGACAGGTCACGGATCATCGTTTTTCATCAGAAAATTGATTTTTTGGACTGTAGAAAAATGTATTCAAAATGTCATTTGGATTGTGCCTCATGTTGAATAACTACTTTTTATATCCTCAATGTGACCAAAATTGCCATTTTTACAGACTTTTTCTCCTCAGAAGCTTCTATTTCGACCAATTTCAGGCGTTAAAATGACTCTAAACACACTTATTTTAGTTCCAAGAGTTCTAATTCACATTCAATATTCATTTACAGTCAAAAAATAAACGTTAAAAAATTATAATTTCTGACCATTTGGAGAAAGTTCGACAGGTCACGAGTCATCGTTTTTCATCAGAAAATAGATTTTTTTGACTGTGTAAAAATTGATTCAAAATGTCATTTGGATTGTGCCTCATGTTGAATAACTACTTTTTACAGCCTCAATGTGACCAAAATTGCCATTTTTACAGACTTTTTCTCCTACTCAGAAGCTTCTATTTTGACCAATTTCAGGCATTAAAATGACTCTAAACACACTTATTTTAGTTCCAAGAGTTCTAATTCACATTCAATATTCATTTACAGTCAAAAAATTAAACGTTAAAAAAATTATAATTTCTGACCATTTAGAGAAAGTTCGACAGGTCACGGGTCATCGTTTTTCATCAGAAAATTGATTTTTTGGACTGTAGAAAAATGTATTCAAAATGTCATTTGGATTGTGCCTCATGTTGAATAACTACTTTTTATATCCTCAATGTGACCAAAATTGCCATTTTTACAGACTTTTTCTCCGACTCAGAAGCTTCTATTTCGACCAATTTCAGGCATTAAAATGACCCTAAACACACTTATTTTAGTTCCAAGAGTTCTAATTCACATTCAATATTCATTTACAGTCAAAAAATTAAACGTTAAAAAATTATAATTTCTGACCATTTGGAGAAAGTTCGACAGGTCACGGGTCATCGTTTTTCATCAGAAAATTGATTTTTTTGACTGTGTAAAAATTGATTCAAAATGTCATTTGGATTGTGCCTCATGTTGAATAACTACTTTTTACAGCCTCAATGTGACCAAAATTGCCATTTTTACAGACTTTTTCTCCTACTCAGAAGCTTCTATTTTGACCAATTTCAGGCATTAAAATGACTCTAAACACACTTATTTTAGTTCCAAGAGTTCTAATTCACATTCAATATTCATTTACAGTCAAAAAATTAAAGATTAAAAAATTATAATTTCTGTCCATTTGGAGACAGTTCGACAGGTCACGGATCATCGTTTTTCATCAGAAAATTGATTTTTTGGACTGTAGAAAAATGTATTCAAAATGTCATTTGTATTGTGCCTCATGTTGAATAACTACTTTTTATATCCTCAATGTGACCAAAATTGCCATTTTTACAGACTTTTTCTCCTACTCAGAAGCTTCTATTTCGACCAATTTCAGGCGTTAAAATGACTCTAAACACACTTATTTTAGTTCCAAGAGTTCTAATTCACATTCAATATTCATTTACAGTCAAAAAATTAAACGTTAAAAAATTATAATTTCTGACCATTTGGAGAAAGTTCGACAGGTCACGGGTCATTGTTTTTCATCAGAAAATTGATTTTTTTGACTGTGTAAAAATTGATTCAAAATGTCATTTGGATTGTGCTGTATGTTGAATAACTACTTTTTACAGCCTCAATGTGACCAAAATTGCCATTTTTACAGACTTTTTCTCCTACTCAGAAGCTTCTATTTTGACCAATTTCAGGCATTAAAATGACTCTAAACACACTTATTTTAGTTCCAAGAGTTCTAATTCACATTCAATATTCATTTACAGTCAAAAAATTAAACGTTAAAAAATTATAATTTCTGACCATTTGGAGAAAGTTCGACAGGTCACGGGTCATCGTTTTTCATCAGAAAATAGATTTTTTTGACTGTGTAAAAATTGATTCAAAATGTCATTTGGATTGTGCCTCATGTTGAATAACTACTTTTTACAGCCTCAATGTGACCAAAATTGCCATTTTTACAGACTTTTTCTCCTACTCAGAAGCTTCTATTTTGACCAATTTCAGGCATTAAAATGACTCTAAACACACTTATTTTAGTTCCAAGAGTTCTAATTCACATTCAATATTCATTTACAGTCAAAAAATTAAACTTTAAAAAATTATAATTTCTGACCATTTGGAGAAAGTTCGACAGGTCACGGGTCATCGTTTTTCATCAGAAAATTGATTTTTTTGGACTGTAGAAAAATGTATTCAAAATGTCATTTGGATTGTGCCTCATGTTGAATAACTACTTATTATATCCTCAATGTGACCAAAATTGCCATTTTTACAGACTTTTTCTCCTACTCAGAAGCTTCTATTTCGACCAATTTCAGGCATTAAAATGACTCTAAACACACTTATTTTAGTTCCAAGAGTTCTAATTCACATTCAATATTCATTTACAGTCAAAAAATTAAACATTAAAAAATTATAATTTCTGACCATTTGGAGACAGTTCGATAGGTCACGGGTCATCGTTTTTCATTAGAAAATTGATTTTTTTGACTGTGTAAAAATTGATTCAAAATGTCATTTGGATTGTGCCTCATGTTGAATAACTACTTTTTACAGCCTCAATGTGACCAAAATTGCCATTTTTACAGACTTTTTCTCCTACTCAGAAGCTTCTATTTTGACCAATTTCAGGCATTAAAATGACTCTAAACACACTTATTTTAGTTCCAAGAGTTCTAATTCACATTCAATATTCATTTACAGTCAAAAAATTAAACGTTAAAAAATTATATTTTCTGACCATTTGGAGAAAGTTCGACAGGTCACGGGTCATCGTTTTTCATCAGAAAATTGATTTTTTTGGACTGTCGAAAAATGTATTCAAAATGTCATTTGGATTGCGCCTCATGTTGAATAACTACTTATTATATCCTCAATGTGACCAAAATTGCCATTTTTACAGACTTTTTCTCCTACTCAGAAGCTTCTATTTCGACCAATTTCAGGCATTAAAATGACTCTAAACACACTTATTTTAGTTCCAAGAGTTCTAATTCACATTCAATATTCATTTACAGTCAAAAAATTAAAGATTAAAAAATTATAATTTCTGACCATTTGGAGACAGTTCGACAGGTCACGGATCATCGTTTTTCATCAGAAAATTGATTTTTTGGACTGTAGAAAAATGTATTCAAAATGTCATTTGGATTGTGCCTCATGTTGAATAACTACTTTTTATATCCTCAATGTGACCAAAATTGCCATTTTTACAGACTTTTTCTCCTCAGAAGCTTCTATTTCGACCAATTTCAGGCGTTAAAATGACTCTAAACACACTTATTTTAGTTCCAAGAGTTCTAATTCACATTCAATATTCATTTACAGTCAAAAAATAAACGTTAAAAAATTATAATTTCTGACCATTTGGAGAAAGTTCGACAGGTCACGGGTCATCGTTTTTCATCAGAAAATAGATTTTTTTGACTGTGTAAAAATTGATTCAAAATGTCATTTGGATTGTGCCTCATGTTGAATAACTACTTTTTACAGCCTCAATGTGACCAAAATTGCCATTTTTACAGACTTTTTCTCCTACTCAGAAGCTTCTATTTTGACCAATTTCAGGCATTAAAATGACTCTAAACACACTTATTTTAGTTCCAAGAGTTCTAATTCACATTCAATATTCATTTACAGTCAAAAAATTAAACGTTAAAAAAATTATAATTTCTGACCATTTAGAGAAAGTTCGACAGGTCACGGGTCATCGTTTTTCATCAGAAAATTGATTTTTTGGACTGTAGAAAAATGTATTCAAAATGTCATTTGGATTGTGCCTCATGTTGAATAACTACTTTTTATATCCTCAATGTGACCAAAATTGCCATTTTTACAGACTTTTTCTCCGACTCAGAAGCTTCTATTTCGACCAATTTCAGGCATTAAAATGACCCTAAACACACTTATTTTAGTTCCAAGAGTTCTAATTCACATTCAATATTCATTTACAGTCAAAAAATTAAACGTTAAAAAATTATAATTTCTGACCATTTGGAGAAAGTTCGACAGGTCACGGGTCATCGTTTTTCATCAGAAAATTGATTTTTTTGACTGTGTAAAAATTGATTCAAAATGTCATTTGGATTGTGCCTCATGTTGAATAACTACTTTTTACAGCCTCAATGTGACCAAAATTGCCATTTTTACAGACTTTTTCTCCTACTCAGAAGCTTCTATTTTGACCAATTTCAGGCATTAAAATGACTCTAAACACACTTATTTTAGTTCCAAGAGTTCTAATTCACATTCAATATTCATTTACAGTCAAAAAATTAAAGATTAAAAAATTATAATTTCTGTCCATTTGGAGACAGTTCGACAGGTCACGGATCATCGTTTTTCATCAGAAAATTGATTTTTTGGACTGTAGAAAAATGTATTCAAAATGTCATTTGGATTGTGCCTCATGTTGAATAACTACTTTTTATATCCTCAATGTGACCAAAATTGCCATTTTTACAGACTTTTTCTCCTCAGAAGCTTCTATTTCGACCAATTTCAGGCGTTAAAATGACTCTAAACACACTTATTTTAGTTCCAAGAGTTCTAATTCACATTCAATATTCATTTACAGTCAAAATATAAACGTTAAAAAATTATAATTTCTGACCATTTGGAGAAAGTTCGACAGGTCACGGGTCATCGTTTTTCATCAGAAAATAGATTTTTTTGACTGTGTAAAAATTGATTCAAAATGTCATTTGGATTGTGCCTCATGTTGAATAACTACTTTTTACAGCCTCAATGTGACCAAAATTGCCATTTTTACAGACTTTTTCTCCTACTCAGAAGCTTCTATTTTGACCAATTTCAGGCATTAAAATGACTCTAAACACACTTATTTTAGTTCCAAGAGTTCTAATACACATTCAATATTCATTTACAGTCAAAAAATTAAACGTTAAAAAAATTATAATTTCTGACCATTTAGAGAAAGTTCGACAGGTCACGGGTCATCGTTTTTCATCAGAAAATTGATTTTTTGGACTGTAGAAAAATGTATTCAAAATGTCATTTGTATTGTGCCTCATGTTGAATAACTACTTTTTATATCCTCAATGTGACCAAAATTGCCATTTTTACAGACTTTTTCTCCTACTCAGAAGCTTCTATTTCGACCAATTTCAGGCGTTAAAATGACTCTAAACACACTTATTTTAGTTCCAAGAGTTCTAATTCACATTCAATATTCATTTACAGTCAAAAAATTAAACGTTAAAAAATTATAATTTCTGACCATTTGGAGAAAGTTCGACAGGTCACGGGTCATTGTTTTTCATCAGAAAATTGATTTTTTTGACTGTGTAAAAATTGATTCAAAATGTCATTTGGATTGTGCTGTATGTTGAATAACTACTTTTTACAGCCTCAATGTGACCAAAATTGCCATTTTTACAGACTTTTTCTCCTACTCAGAAGCTTCTATTTTGACCAATTTCAGGCATTAAAATGACTCTAAACACACTTATTTTAGTTCCAAGAGTTCTAATTCACATTCAATATTCATTTACAGTCAAAAAATTAAACGTTAAAAAATTATAATTTCTGACCATTTCGAGAAAGTTCGACAGGTCACGGGTCATCGTTTTTCATCAGAAAATAGATTTTTTTGACTGTGTAAAAATTGATTCAAAATGTCATTTGGATTGTGCCTCATGTTGAATAACTACTTTTTACAGCCTCAATGTGACCAAAATTGCCATTTTTACAGACTTTTTCTCCTACTCAGAAGCTTCTATTTTGACCAATTTCAGGCATTAAAATGACTCTAAACACACTTATTTTAGTTCCAAGAGTTCTAATTCACATTCAATATTCATTTACAGTCAAAAAATTAAACGTTAAAAAATTATAATTTCTGACCATTTGGAGAAAGTTCGACAGGTCACGGGTCATCGTTTTTCATCAGAAAATTGATTTTTTTGGACTGTAGAAAAATGTATTCAAAATGTCATTTGGATTGTGCCTCATGTTGAATAACTACTTATTATATCCTCAATGTGACCAAAATTGCCATTTTTACAGACTTTTTCTCCTACTCAGAAGCTTCTATTTTGACCAATTTCAGGCATTAAAATGACTCTAAACACACTTATTTTAGTTCCAAGAGTTCTAATTCACATTCAATATTCATTTACAGTCAAAAAATTAAACATTAAAAAATTATAATTTCTGACCATTTGGAGAAAGTTCGACAGGTCACGGGTCATCGTTTTTCATCAGAAAATTGATTTTTTTGGACTGTCGAAAAATGTATTCAAAATGTCATTTGGATTGCGCCTCATGTTGAATAACTACTTATTATATCCTCAATGTGACCAAAATTGCCATTTTTACAGACTTTTTCTCCTACTCAGAAGCTTCTATTTCGACCAATTTCAGGCATTAAAATGACTCTAAACACACTTATTTTAGTTCCAAGAGTTCTAATTCACATTCAATATTCATTTACAGTCAAAAAATTAAACATTAAAAAATTATAATTTCTGACCATTTGGAGACAGTTTGATAGGTCACGGGTCATCGTTTTTCATTAGAAAATTGATTTTTTTGACTGTGTAAAAATTGATTCAAAATGTCATTTGGATTGTGCCTCATGTTGAATAACTACTTTTTACAGCCTCAATGTGACCAAAATTGCCATTTTTACAGACTTTTTCTCCGACTCAGAAGCTTCTATTTCGACCAATTTCAGGCATTAAAATGACCCTAAACACACTTATTTTAGTTCCAAGAGTTCTAATTCACATTCAATATTCATTTACAGTCAAAAAATTAAACATTAAAAAATTATAATTTCTGACCATTTGGAGAAAGTTCGACAGGTCACGGGTCATCGTTTTTCATCAGAAAATTGATTTTTTTGACTGTGTAAAAATTGATTCAAAATGTCATTTGGATTGTGCCTCATGTTGAATAACTACTTTTTACAGCCTCAATGTGACCAAAATTGCCATTTTTACAGACTTTTTCTCCTACTCAGAAGCTTCTATTTTGACCAATTTCAGGCATTAAAATGACTCTAAACACACTTATTTTAGTTCCAAGAGTTCTAATTCACATTCAATATTCATTTACAGTCAAAAAATTAAACATTAAAAAATTATAATTTCTGACCATTTGGAGACTGTTCGACAGGTCACGGGTCATCGTTTTTCATCAGAAAATTGATGTTTTGGACTGTAGAAAAATGTATTCAAAATGTCATTGAGATTGTGCCTCATGTTGAATAACTACTTTTTAAAGCCTCAATGTGACCAAAATTGACATTTTTAAAGACTTTTTCACCTACTCAGAAGCTTCTATTTCGACCAATTTCAGGCATTAAAATGACTCTAAACACACTTATTTTAGTTATAAGAGTTCTAATTCACATTCAATATTCATTTACAGTCAAAAAATTAAAGATTAAAAAATTATAATTTCTGACCATTTGGAGACAGTTCGACAGGTCACGGGTCATCGTTTTTCATCAGAAAATTGATTTTTTGGACTTTAGAAAAATGTATTCAAAATGTCATTTGGATTGTGCCTCATGTTGAATAACTACTTTTTACAGCCTCAATGTGACCAAAATTGCCATTTTTACAGACTTTTGCTCCTACTCAGAAGCTTCTATTTCGACCAATTTCAGGCATTAAAATGACCCTAAACACACTTATTTTAGTTCCAAGTGTTCTAATTCACATTCAATATTCATTTACAGTAAAAAAATTAAACGTTAAAAAATTATAATTTCTGACCATTTGGAGAAAGTTCGACAGGTCACGGGTCATCGTTTTTCATCAGAAAATTGATTTTTTTGACTGTAAAAATTGATTCAAAATGTCATTTGGATTAAGCCTCATGTTGAATAACTACTTTTTACAGCCTCAATGTGACCAAAATTGCCATTTTTACAGACTTTTTCTCCTACTCAGAAGCTTCTATTTCGACCAATTTCAGGCATTAAAATGACCATAAACACACTTATTTTAGTTCCAAGAGTTCTAATCACATTCAATATTCATTTACAGTCAAAAAATTAAACATTGAAAAATTATAATTTCTGACCATTTAGAGAAAGTTCGACAGGTCACGGGTCATCGTTTTTCATCATAAAATTGTTTTTTTTGACTGTAGATAAATTGATTCAAAATGTCATTTGGATTGTGCCTCATGTTGAATAACTACTTTTTATAGCCTCAATGTGACCAAAATTACCATTTTTACAGACTTTTTCTCCTACTCAGAAGCTTCTATTTCGACCAATTTCAGGCATTAAAATGACTCTAAACACACTTATTTTAGTTCCAAGAGTTCTAATTCACATTCAATATTCATTTACAGTAAAAAAATTAAACATTAAAAAATTATCATTTCTGACCATTTGGAGAAAGTTCGACAGGTCACGGGTCATCGTTTTTCATCAGAAAATTGATTTTTTTGACTGTAGAAAAATTGATTCAAAATGTCATTTGGATTGTGCCTCATGTTGAATAACTACTTTTTATATCCTCAATGTGACCAAAATTGCCATTTTTACAGACTTTTTCTCCGACTCAGAAGCTTCTATTTCGACCAATTTCAGGCATTAAAATGACCCTAAACACACTTATTTTAGTTCCAAGAGTTCTAATTCACATTCAATATTCATTTACAGTCAAAAAACTTAAACATTAAAAAATTATAATTTCTGACCATTTGGAGAAAGTTCGACAGGTCACGGGTCATCGTTTTTCATCAGAAAATTGATTTTTTTGACTGTGTAAAAATTGATTCAAAATGTCATTTGGATTGTGCCTCATGTTGAATAACTACTTTTTACAGCCTCAATGTGACCAAAATTGCCATTTTTACAGACTTTTTCTCCTACTCAGAAGCTTCTATTTTGACCAATTTCAGGCATTAAAATGACTCTAAACACACTTATTTTAGTTCCAAGAGTTCTAATTCACATTCAATATTCATTTACAGTCAAAAAATTAAAGATTAAAAAATTATAATTTCTGACCATTTGGAGACAGTTCGACAGGTCACGGATCATCGTTTTTCATCAGAAAATTGATTTTTTGGACTGTAGAAAAATGTATTCAAAATGTCATTTGGATTGTGCCTCATGTTGAATAACTACTTTTTATATCCTCAATGTGACCAAAATTGCCATTTTTACAGACTTTTTCTCCTCAGAAGCTTCTATTTCGACCAATTTCAGGCATTAAAATGACTCTAAACACACTTATTTTAGTTCCAAGAGTTCTAATTCACATTCAATATTCATTTACAGTCAAAAAATAAACGTTAAAAAATTATAATTTCTGACCATTTGGAGAAAGTTCGACAGGTCACGGGTCATCGTTTTTCATCAGAAAATAGATTTTTTTGACTGTGTAAAAATTGATTCAAAATGTCATTTGGATTGTGCCTCATGTTGAATAACTACTTTTTACAGCCTCAATATGACCAAAATTGCCATTTTTACAGACTTTTTCTCCTACTCGGAAGCTTCTATTTCGACAAATTTCAGGCATTAAAATGACTCTAAACACACTTTTTTTAGTTCCAAGAGTTCTGATTCACATTCAATATTCATTTACAGTCAAAAAATTAAACGTTAAAAAATTATAATTTCTGACCATTTGGAGAAAGTTCGACAGGTCAAGGGTCATCGTTTTTCATCAGAAAATTGATTTTTTTGACTGTGTAAAAATTGATTCAAAATGTCATTGGGATTGTGCCTCATGTTGAATAACTACTTTTTAAAGCGTCAATGTGACCAAAATTGCCATTTTAGAGACTTTTTCTCCTACTCAGAAGCTTCTATTTCGACCAATTTCAGGCATTAAAATGATTCTAAACACACTTATTTTAGTTCCAAGAGTTCTAATTCACATTCAATATTCATTTACAGTCAAAAAATTAAAGATTAAAAAATTATAATTTCTGACCATTTGGAGACAGTTCGACAGGTCACGGGTCATCGTTTTTCATCAGAAAATTGATTTTTTGGACTGTAGAAAAATGTATTCAAAATGTCATTTGGATTGTGCCTCATGTTGAATAACTACTTTTTATATCCTCAATGTGACCAAAATTGCAATTTTTACAGACTTTTTCTCCTACTCAGAAGCTTCTATTTCGACCAATTTCAGGCATTAAAATGACCATAAACACACTTATTTTAGTTCCAAGAGTTCTAATCACATTCAATATTCATTTACAGTCAAAAAATTAAACATTGAAAAATTATAATTTCTGACCATTTGGAGAAAGTTCGACAGGTCACGGGTCATCGTTTTTCATCATAAAATTGTTTTTTTTGACTGTAGATAAATTGATTCAAAATGTCATTTGGATTGTGCCTCATGTTGAATAACTACTTTTTATAGCCTCAATGTGACCAAAATTGCCATTTTTACAGACTTTTTCTCCTACTCAGAAGCTTCTATTTCGACCAATTTCAGGTATTAAAATGACTCTAAACACACTTATTTTAGTTCCAAGAGTTCTAATTCACATTCAATATTCATTTACAGTCAAAAAATTAAACATTAAAAAATTATCATTTCTGACCATTTGGAGAAAGTTCGACAGGTCACGGGTCATCGTTTTTCATCAGAAAATTGATTTTTTTGACTGTAGAAAAATTGATTCAAAATGTCATTTGGATTGTGCCTCATGTTGAATAACTACTTTTTACAGCCTCAATGTGACCAAAATTGCCATTTTTACAGCCTTTTTCTCCTACTCAGAAGCTTCTATTTCGACCAATTTCAGGCATTAAAATGACTCTAAACACACTTATTTTAGTTCCAAGAGTTCTAATTCACATTCAATATTCATTTACAGTCAAAAAACTAAACATTAAAAAATTATAATTTCTGACCATTTGGAGACAGTTCGATAGGTCACGGGTCATCGTTTTTCATTAGAAAATTGATTTTTTTGACTGTGTAAAAATTGATTCAAAATGTCATTTGGATTGTGCCTCATGTTGAATAACTACTTTTTACAGCCTCAATGTGACCAAAATTGCCATTTTTACAGACTTTTTCTCCTACTCAGAAGCTTCTATTTCGACCAATTTCAGGCATTAAAATGACTCTAAACACACTTATTTTAGTTCCAAGAGTTCTAATTCACATTCAATATTCATTTACAGTCAAAAAATTAAACATTAAAAAATTATAATTTCTGACCATTTGGAGACAGTTCGATAGGTCACGGGTCATCGTTTTTCATTAGAAAATTGATTTTTTTGACTGTGTAAAAATTGATTCAAAATGTCATTTGGATTGTGCCTCATGTTGAATAACTACTTTTTACAGCCTCAATGTGACCAAAATTGCCATTTTTACAGACTTTTTCTCCTACTCAGAAGCTTCTATTTCAACCAATTTCAGGCATTAAAATGACGCTAAACACACTTATTTTAGTTCCAAGAGTTCTAATTCACATTCAATATTCATTTACAGTCAAAAAATTAAACGTTAAAAAATTATAATTTCTGACCATTTGGAGAAAGTTCGACATCGTTTTTCATCAGAAAATTGATTTTTTGGACTGTAGAAAAATGTATTCAAAATGTCATTTGGATTGTGCCTCATGTTGAATAACTACTTTTTATATCCTCAATGTGACCAAAATTGCCATTTTTACAGACTTTTTCTCCGACTCAGAAGCTTCTATTTCGACCAATTTCAGGCATTAAAATGACCCTAAACACACTTATTTTAGTTCCAAGAGTTCTAATTCACATTCAATATTCATTTACAGTCAAAAAATTAAACGTTAAAAAATTATAATTTCTGACCATTTGGAGAAAGTTCGACAGGTCACGGGTCATCGTTTTTCATCAGAAAATTGATTTTTTTGACTGTGTAAAAATTGATTCAAAATGTCATTTGGATTGTGCCTCATGTTGAATAACTACTTTTTACAGCCTCAATGTGACCAAAATTGCCATTTTTACAGACTTTTTCTCCTACTCAGAAGCTTCTATTTTGACCAATTTCAGGCATTAAAATGACTCTAAACACACTTATTTTAGTTCCAAGAGTTCTAATTCACATTCAATATTCATTTACAGTCAAAAAATTAAACATTAAAAAATTATAATTTCTGACCATTTGGAGACTGTTCGACAGGTCACGGGTCATCGTTTTTCATCAGAAAATTGATGTTTTGGACTGCAGAAAAATGTATTCAAAATGTCATTGAGATTGTGCCTCATGTTGAATAACTACTTTTTAAAGCCTCAATGTGACCAAAATTGACATTTTTAAAGACTTTTTCACCTACTCAGAAGCTTCTATTTCGACCAATTTCAGGCATTAAAATGACTCTAAACACACTTATTTTAGTTCCAAGAGTTCTAATTCACATTCAATATTCATTTACAGTCAAAAAATTAAAGATTAAAAAATTATAATTTCTGACCATTTGGAGACAGTTCGACAGGTCACGGATCATCGTTTTTCATCAGAAAATTGATTTTTTGGACTGTAGAAAAATGTATTCAAAATGTCATTTGGATTGTGCCTCATGTTGAATAACTACTTTTTATATCCTCAATGTGACCAAAATTGCCATTTTTACAGACTTTTTCTCCTCAGAAGCTTCTATTTCGACCAATTTCAGGCGTTAAAATGACTCTAAACACACTTATTTTAGTTCCAAGAGTTCTAATTCACATTCAATATTCATTTACAGTCAAAAAATAAACGTTAAAAAATTATAATTTCTGACCATTTGGAGACAGTTCGACAGGTCACGGATCATCGTTTTTCATCAGAAAATAGATTTTTTTGACTGTGTAAAAATTGATTCAAAATGTCATTTGGATTGTGCCTCATGTTGAATAACTACTTTTTACAGCCTCAATGTGACCAAAATTGCCATTTTTACAGACTTTTTCTCCTACTCAGAAGCTTCTATTTTGACAAATTTCAGGCATTAAAATGACTGTAAAAGTCTGTAAAAATGGCAATTTTGGTCACATTGAGGCTGTAAAAAGTAGTTATTCAACATACGGCACAATCCAAATGACATTTTGAATCAATTTTTACACAGTCAAAAAAATCAATTTTCTGATGAAAAACAATGACCCGTGACCTGTCGAACTTTCTCTAAATGGTCAGAAATTATAATTTTTTAACGTTTAATTTTTTGACTGTAAATGAATATTGAATGTGAATTAGAACTCTTGGAACTAAAATAAGTGTGTTTAGAGTCATTTTAACGCCTGAAATTGGTCGAAATAGAAGCTTCTGAGTAGGAGAAAAAGTCTGTAAAAATGGCAATTTTGGTCACATTGAGGATATAAAAAGTAGTTATTCAACATGAGGCACAATCCAAATGACATTTTGAATACATTTTTCTACGGTCCAAAAAATCAATTTTCTGATGAAAAACGACCAATTTCAGGCATTAAAATGACGCTAAACACACTTATTTTAGTTCCAAGAGTTCTAATTCACATTCAATATTCATTTACAGTCAAAAAATTAAACGTTAAAAAATTATAATTTCTGACCATTTGGAGAAAGTTCGACATCGTTTTTCATCAGAAAATTGATTTTTTGGACTGTAGAAAAATGTATTCAAAATGTCATTTGGATTGTGCCTCATGTTGAATAACTACTTTTTATATCCTCAATGTGACCAAAATTGCCATTTTTACAGACTTTTTCTCCGACTCAGAAGCTTCTATTTCGACCAATTTCAGGCATTAAAATGACCCTAAACACACTTATTTTAGTTCCAAGAGTTCTAATTCACATTCAATATTCATTTACAGTCAAAAAATTAAACGTTAAAAAATTATAATTTCTGACCATTTGGAGAAAGTTCGACAGGTCACGGGTCATCGTTTTTCATCAGAAAATTGATTTTTTTGACTGTGTAAAAATTGATTCCAATTGTCATTTGGATTGTGCCTCATGTTGAATAACTACTTTTTACAGCCTCAATGTGACCAAAATTGCCATTTTTACAGACTTTTTCTCCTACTCAGAAGCTTCTATTTTGACCAATTTCAGGCATTAAAATGACTCTAAACACACTTATTTTAGTTCCAAGAGTTCTAATTCACATTCAATATTCATTTACAGTCAAAAAATTAAACATTAAAAAATTATAATTTCTGACCATTTGGAGACTGTTCGACAGGTCACGGGTCATCGTTTTTCATCAGAAAATTGATGTTTTGGACTGCAGAAAAATGTATTCAAAATGTCATTGAGATTGTGCCTCATGTTGAATAACTACTTTTTAAAGCCTCAATGTGACCAAAATTGACATTTTTAAAGACTTTTTCACCTACTCAGAAGCTTCTATTTCGACCAATTTCAGGCATTAAAATGACTCTAAACACACTTATTTTAGTTCCAAGAGTTCTAATTCACATTCAATATTCATTTACAGTCAAAAAATTAAAGATTAAAAAATTATAATTTCTGACCATTTGGAGACAGTTCGACAGGTCACGGATCATCGTTTTTCATCAGAAAATTGATTTTTTGGACTGTAGAAAAATGTATTCAAAATGTCATTTGGATTGTGCCTCATGTTGAATAACTACTTTTTATATCCTCAATGTGACCAAAATTGCCATTTTTACAGACTTTTTCTCCTCAGAAGCTTCTATTTCGACCAATTTCAGGCGTTAAAATGACTCTAAACACACTTATTTTAGTTCCAAGAGTTCTAATTCACATTCAATATTCATTTACAGTCAAAAAATAAACGTTAAAAAATTATAATTTCTGACCATTTGGAGAAAGTTCGACAGGTCACGGGTCATCGTTTTTCATCAGAAAATAGATTTTTTTGACTGTGTAAAAATTGATTCAAAATGTCATTTGGATTGTGCCTCATGTTGAATAACTACTTTTTACAGCCTCAATGTGACCAAAATTGCCATTTTTACAGACTTTTTCTCCTACTCAGAAGCTTCTATTTTGACCAATTTCAGGCATTAAAATGACTCTAAACACACTTATTTTAGTTCCAAGAGTTCTAATTCACATTCAATATTCATTTACAGTCAAAAAATTAAACGTTAAAAAAATTATAATTTCTGACCATTTAGAGAAAGTTCGACAGGTCACGGGTCATCGTTTTTCATCAGAAAATTGATTTTTTGGACCGTAGAAAAATGTATTCAAAATGTCATTTGGTTTGTGCCTCATGTTGAATAACTACTTTTTATATCCTCAATGTGACCAAAATTGCCATTTTTACAGACTTTTTCTCCTACTCAGAAGCTTCTATTTCGACCAATTTCAGGCGTTAAAATGACTCTAAACACACTTATTTTAGTTCCAAGAGTTCTAATTCACATTCAATATTCATTTACAGTCAAAAAATTAAACGTTAAAAAATTATAATTTCTGACCATTTGGAGAAAGTTCGACAGGTCACGGGTCATTGTTTTTCATCAGAAAATTGATTTTTTTGACTGTGTAAAAATTGATTCAAAATGTCATTTGGATTGTGCCGTATGTTGAATAACTACTTTTTACAGCCTCAATGTGACCAAAATTGCCATTTTTACAGACTTTTTCTCCTACTCAGAAGCTTCTATTTCGATCAATTTCAGGCGTTAATATGACTCTAAACACACTTATTTTAGTTCCAAGAGTTCTAATTCACATTCAATATTCATTTACAGTCAAAAAATTAAACGTTAAAAAATTATAATTTCTGACCATTTGGAGAAAGTTCGACAGGTCACGGGTCATCGTTTTTCATCAGAAAATAGATTTTTTTGACTGTGTAAAAATTGATTCAAAATGTCATTTGGATTGTGCCTCATGTTGAATAACTACTTTTTACAGCCTCAATGTGACCAAAATTGCCATTTTTACAGACTTTTTCTCCTACTCAGAAGCTTCTATTTTGACCAATTTCAGGCATTAAAATGACTCTAAACACACTTATTTTAGTTCCAAGAGTTCTAATTCACATTTAATATTCATTTACAGTCAAAAAATTAAACGTTAAAAAATTATAATTTCTGACCATTTGGAGAAAGTTCGACAGGTCACGGGTCATCGTTTTTCATCAGAAAATTGATTTTTTTGGACTGTAGAAAAATGTATTCAAAATGTCATTTGGATTGTGCCTCATGTTGAATAACTACTTATTATATCCTCAATGTGACCAAAATTGCCATTTTTACAGACTTTTTCTCCTACTCAGAAGCTTCTATTTCGACCAATTTCAGGCATTAAAATGACTCTAAACACACTTATTTTAGTTCCAAGAGTTCTAATTCACATTCAATATTCATTTACAGTCAAAAAATTAAACATTAAAAAATTATAATTTCTGACCATTTGGAGACAGTTCGATAGGTCACGGGTCATCGTTTTTCATTAGAAAATTGATTTTTTGACTGTGTAAAAATTGATTCAAAATGTCATTTGGATTGTGCCTCATGTTGAATAACTACTTTTTACAGCCTCAATGTGACCAAAATTGCCATTTTTACAGACTTTTTCTCCTACTCAGAAGCTTCTATTTTGACCAATTTCAGGCATTAAAATGACTCTAAACACACTTATTTTAGTTCCAAGAGTTCTAATTCACATTCAATATTCATTTACAGTCAAAAAATTAAACGTTAAAAAATTATAATTTCTGACCATTTGGAGAAAGTTTGACAGGTCACGGGTCATCGTTTTTCATCAGAAAATTGATTTTTTTGGACTGTAGAAAAATGTATTCAAAATGTCATTTGGATTGTGCCTCATGTTGAATAACTACTTATTATATCCTCAATGTGACCAAAATTGCCATTTTTACAGACTTTTTCTCCTACTCAGAAGCTTCTATTTCGACCAAATTCAGGCATTAAAATGACTCTAAACACACTTATTTTAGTTCCAAGAGTTCTAATTCACATTCAATATTCATTTACAGTCAAAAAATTAAACATTAAAAAATTATAATTTCTGACCATTTGGAGACAGTTCGATAGGTCACGGGTCATCGTTTTTCATTAGAAAATTGATTTTTTTGACTGTGTAAAAATTGATTCAAAATGTCATTTGGATTGTGCCTCATGTTGAATAACTACTTTTTACAGCCTCAATGTGACCAAAATTGCCATTTTTACAGACTTTTTCTCCGACTCAGAAGCTTCTATTTCGACCAATTTCAGGCATTAAAATGACCCTAAACACACTTATTTTAGTTCCAAGAGTTCTAATTCACATTCAATATTCATTTACAGTCAAAAAATTAAACGTTAAAAAATTATAATTTCTGACCATTTGGAGAAAGTTCGACAGGTCACGGGTCATCGTTTTTCATCATAAAATTGATGTTTTGGACTGTAGAAAAATGTATTCAAAATGTCATTGAGATTGTGCCTCATGTTGAATAACTACTTTTTAAAGCCTCAATGTGACCAAAATTGACATTTTTAAAGACTTTTTCACCTACTCAGAAGCTTCTATTTCGACCAATTTCAGGCATTAAAATGACTCTAAACACACTTATTTTAGTTCCAAGAGTTCTAATTCACATTCAATATTCATTTACAGTCAAAAAATTAAAGATTAAAAAATTATAATTTCTGACCATTTGGAGACAGTTCGACAGGTCACGGGTCATCGTTTTTCATCAGAAAATTGATTTTTTGGACTTTAGAAAAATGTATTCAAAATGTCATTTGGATTGTGCCTCATGTTGAATAACTACTTTTTACAGCCTCAATGTGACCAAAATTGCCATTTTTACAGACTTTTGCTCCTACTCAGAAGCTTCTATTTCGACCAATTTCAGGCATTAAAATGACCCTAAAAACACTTATTTTAGTTCCAAGTGTTCTAATTCACATTCAATATTCATTTACAGTAAAAAAATTAAACGTTAAAAAATTATAATTTCTGACCATTTGGAGAAAGTTCGACAGGTCACGGGTCATCGTTTTTCATCAGAAAATTGATTTTTTTGACTGTAAAAATTGATTCAAAATGTCATTTGGATTGTGCCTCATGTTGAATAACTACTTTTTACAGCCTCAATGTGCCCAAAATTGCCATTTTTACAGACTTTTTCTCCTACTCAGAAGCTTCTATTTCGACCAATTTCAGGCATTAAAATGACCCTAAACACACTTATTTTAGTTCCAAGAGTTCTAATTCACATTCAATATTCATTTACAGTCAAAAAATTAAACGTTAAAAAATTATAATTTCTGACCATTTGGAGAAAGTTCGACAGGTCACGGGTCATCGTTTTTCATCAGAAAATTGATTTTTTTGGACTGTAGAAAAATGTATTCAAAATGTCATTTGGATTGTGCCTCATGTTGAATAACTACTTATTATATCCTCAATGTGACCAAAATTGCCATTTTTACAGACTTTTTCTCCTACTCAGAAGCTTCTATTTCGGACCAATTTCAGGCATTAAAATGACTCTAAACACACTTATTTTAGTTCCAAGAGTTCTAATTCACATTCAATATTCATTTACAGTCAAAAAATTAAAGATTAAAAAATTATAATTTCTGACCATTTGGAGACAGTTCGACAGGTCACTGGTCATCGTTTTTCATCAGAAAATTGATTTTTTGGACTGTAGAAAAATGTATTCAAAATGTCATTTGGATTGTGCCTCATGTTGAATAACTACTTTTTACAGCCTCAATGTGACCAAAATTGCCATTTTTACAGACTTTTTCTCCTACTCAGAAGCTTCTATTTCGACCAATTTCAGGCATTAAAAGGACTCTAATCACACTTATTTTAGTTCCAAGAGTTCTAATTCACATTCAATATTCATTTACAGTCAAAAAATTAAACATTAAAAAATTATAAGTTCTGACCATTTGGAGAAAGTTCGACAGGTCACGGGTCATCGTTTTTCATCATAAAATTGTTTTTTTTGACTGTAGATAAATTGATTCAAAATGTCATTTGGCTTGTGCCTCATGTTGAATAACTACTTTTTATAGCCTCAATGTGACCAAAATTGCCATTTTTACAGACTTTTTCTCCTGCTCAGAAGCTTCTATTTCGACCAATTTCAGGCATTAAATGACTCTAAACACACTTATTTTAGTTCCAAGATTTCTAATTCACATTCAATATTCATTTACAGTCAAAAAATTAAACATGAAAAAATAATAATTTCTGACAATTTGGATACTGTTCGACAGGTCACGGGTCATCGTTTTTCATCAGAAAATTGATTTTTTGGACTGTAGAAAAATTTATTCAAAATGTCATTTGGATTGTGCCTCATGTTGAATAACTAATTTTTATAGCCTCAATGTGACCAAAATTGCTATTTTTATAGACTTTTTCTCCTACTCAGAAGCTTCTATTTCGACCAATTTCAGGCATTAAAATGACTCTAAACACACTTATTTTAGTTCCAAGAGTTCTAATTCACATTCAATATTCATTTACAGTCAAAAAATTAAACATTAAAAAATTATAATTTCTGACCATTTGGAGACAGTTCGACAGGTCACGGGTCATCGTTTTTCATCAGAAAATTGATTTTTTGGACTGTGTAAAAATTGATTCAAAATGTCATTTGGATTGTGCCTCATGTTGAATAACTACTTTTTACAGCCTCAATATGACCAAAATTGCCATTTTTACAGACTTTTTCTCCTACTCGGAAGCTTCTATTTCGACAAATTTCAGGCATTAAAATGACTCTAAACACACTTATTTTAGTTCCAAGAGTTCTGATTCACATTCAATATTCATTTACAGTCAAAAAATTAAACGTTAAAAAATTATAATTTCTGACCAATTGGAGAAAGTTCGACAGGTCACGGGTCATCGTTTTTCATCAGAAAATTGATTTTTTTGACTGTGTAAAAATTGATTCAAAATGTCATTGGGATTGTGCCTCATGTTGAATAACTACTTTTTAAAGCGTCAATGTGACCAAAATTGACATTTTTACAGACTTTTTCACCTACTCAGAAGCTTCTATTTCGACCAATTTCAGGCATTAAAATGACTCTAAACACACTTATTTTAGTTCCAAGAGTTCTAATTCACATTCAATATTCATTTACAGTCAAAAAATTAAAGATTAAAAAATTATAATTTCTGACCATTTGGAGACTGTTCGTCATCGTTTTTCATCAGAAAATTGATTTTTTGGACTGTGTAAAAATTGATTCAAAATGTCATTGGGATTGTGCCTCATGTTGAATGACTAATTTTTATAGCCTCAATGTGACCAAAATTGCCATTTTAGAGACTTTTTCTCCTACTCAGAAGCTTCTATTTCGACCAATTTCAGGCATTAAAATGATTCTAAACACACTTATTTTAGTTCCAAGAGTTCTAATTCACATTCAATATTCATTTACAGTCAAACAATTAAAGATTAAAAAATTATAATTTCTGACCATTTGGAGACAGTTCGACAGGTCACGGGTCATCGTTTTTCATCAGAAAATTGATTTTTTGGACTGTAGAAAAATGTATTCAAAATGCCATTTGGATTGTGCCTCATGTTGAATAACTACTTTTTATATCCTCAATGTGACCAAAAATTCCAATTTTTACAGACTTTTTCTCCTACTCAGAAGCTTCTATTTCGACCAATTTCAGGCATTAAAATGACCATAAACACACTTATTTTAGTTCCAAGAGTTCTAATCACATTCAATATTCATTTACAGTCAAAAAATTAAACATTGAAAAATTATAATTTCTGACCATTTGGAGAAAGTTCGACAGGTCACGGGTCATCGTTTTTCATCATAAAATTGTTTTTTTTTACTGTAGATAAATTGATTCAAAATGTCATTTGGATTGTGCCTCATGTTGAATAACTACTTTTTATAGCCTCAATGTGACCAAAATTGCCATTTTTACAGACTTTTTCTCCTACTCAGAAGCTTCTATTTCGACCAATTTCAGGCATTAAAATGACTCTAAACACACTTATTTTAGTTCCAAGAGTTCTAATTCACATTCAATATTCATTTACAGTCAAAAAATTAAACGTTAAAAAATTATAATTTCTGACCATTTGGAGAAAGTTCGACAGGTCACGGGTCATCGTTTTTCATCAGAAAATAGATTTTTTTGACTGTGTAAAAATTGATTCAAAATGTCATTTGGATTGTGCCTCATGTTGAATAACTACTTTTTACAGCCTCAATGTGACCAAAATTGCCATTTTTACAGACTTTTTCTCCTACTCAGAAGCTTCTATTTTGACCAATTTCAGGCATTAAAATGACTCTAAACACACTTATTTTAGTTCCAAGAGTTCTAATTCACATTTAATATTCATTTACAGTCAAAAAATTAAACGTTAAAAAATTATAATTTCTGACCATTTGGAGAAAGTTCGACAGGTCACGGGTCATCGTTTTTCATCAGAAAATTGATTTTTTTGGACTGTAGAAAAATGTATTCAAAATGTCATTTGGATTGTGCCTCATGTTGAATAACTACTTATTATATCCTCAATGTGACCAAAATTGCCATTTTTACAGACTTTTTCTCCTACTCAGAAGCTTCTATTTCGACCAATTTCAGGCATTAAAATGACTCTAAACACACTTATTTTAGTTCCAAGAGTTCTAATTCACATTCAATATTCATTTACAGTCAAAAAATTAAACATTAAAAAATTATAATTTCTGACCATTTGGAGACAGTTCGATAGGTCACGGGTCATCGTTTTTCATTAGAAAATTGATTTTTTTGACTGTGTAAAAATTGATTCAAAATGTCATTTGGATTGTGCCTCATGTTGAATAACTACTTTTTACAGCCTCAATGTGACCAAAATTGCCATTTTTACAGACTTTTTCTCCTACTCAGAAGCTTCTATTTTGACCAATTTCAGGCATTAAAATGACTCTAAACACACTTATTTTAGTTCCAAGAGTTCTAATTCACATTCAATATTCATTTACAGTCAAAAAATTAAACGTTAAAAAATTATAATTTCTGACCATTTGGAGAAAGTTCGACAGGTCATCGTTTTTCATCAGAAAATTGATTTTTTTGACTGTATAAAAATTGATTCAAAATGTCATTTGGATTGTGCCTCATGTTGAATAACTACTTTTTACAGCCTCAATATGACCAAAATTGCCATTTTTACAGACTTTTTCTCCTATTCAGAATCTTCTATTTCGACAAATTTCAGGCATTAAAATGACTCTAAACACACTTATTTTAGTTCCAAGAGTTCGAATTCACATTCAATATTCATTTACAGTCAAAAAATTAAACATTAAAAAATTATAATTTCTGACCATTTGGAGACTGTTCGACAGGTCACGGGTCATCGTTTTTCATCAGAAAATTGATTTTTGGACTGTAGAAAAATGTATTCAAAATGTCATTCGGATTGTGCCTCATGTTGAATAACTACTTTTTATATCCTCAATGTGACCAAAATTGCCATTTTTACAGACTTTTTCTCCTACTCAGAAGCTTCTATTTCGACCAAATTCAGGCATTAAAATGACTCTAAACACACTTATTTTAGTTCCAAGAGTTCTAATTCACATTCAATATTCATTTACAGTCAAAAAATTAAACATTAAAAAATTATAATTTCTGACCATTTGGAGACAGTTCGATAGGTCACGGGTCATCGTTTTTCATTAGAAAATTGATTTTTTTGACTGTGTAAAAATTGATTCAAAATGTCATTTGGATTGTGCCTCATGTTGAATAACTACTTTTTACAGCCTCAATGTGACCAAAATTGCCATTTTTACAGACTTTTTCTCCGACTCAGAAGCTTCTATTTCGACCAATTTCAGGCATTAAAATGACCCTAAACACACTTATTTTAGTTCCAAGAGTTCTAATTCACATTCAATATTCATTTACAGTCAAAAAATTAAACGTTAAAAAATTATAATTTCTGACCATTTGGAGAAAGTTCGACAGGTCACGGGTCATCGTTTTTCATCATAAAATTGATGTTTTGGACTGTAGAAAAATGTATTCAAAATGTCATTGAGATTGTGCCTCATGTTGAATAACTACTTTTTAAAGCCTCAATGTGACCAAAATTGACATTTTTAAAGACTTTTTCACCTACTCAGAAGCTTCTATTTCGACCAATTTCAGGCATTAAAATGACTCTAAACACACTTATTTTAGTTCCAAGAGTTCTAATTCACATTCAATATTCATTTACAGTCAAAAAATTAAAGATTAAAAAATTATAATTTCTGACCATTTGGAGACAGTTCGACAGGTCACGGGTCATCGTTTTTCATCAGAAAATTGATTTTTTGGACTTTAGAAAAATGTATTCAAAATGTCATTTGGATTGTGCCTCATGTTGAATAACTACTTTTTACAGCCTCAATGTGACCAAAATTGCCATTTTTACAGACTTTTGCTCCTACTCAGAAGCTTCTATTTCGACCAATTTCAGGCATTAAAATGACCCTAAACACACTTATTTTAGTTCCAAGTGTTCTAATTCACATTCAATATTCATTTACAGTAAAAAAATTAAACGTTAAAAAATTATAATTTCTGACCATTTGGAGAAAGTTCGACAGGTCACGGGTCATCGTTTTTCATCAGAAAATTGATTTTTTTGACTGTAAAAATTGATTCAAAATGTCATTTGGATTGTGCCTCATGTTGAATAACTACTTTTTACAGCCTCAATGTGCCCAAAATTGCCATTTTTACAGACTTTTTCTCCTACTCAGAAGCTTCTATTTCGACCAATTTCAGGCATTAAAATGACCCTAAACACACTTATTTTAGTTCCAAGAGTTCTAATTCACATTCAATATTCATTTACAGTCAAAAAATTAAACGTTAAAAAATTATAATTTCTGACCATTTGGAGAAAGTTCGACAGGTCACGGGTCATCGTTTTTCATCAGAAAATTGATTTTTTTGGACTGTAGAAAAATGTATTCAAAATGTCATTTGGATTGTGCCTCATGTTGAATAACTACTTATTATATCCTCAATGTGACCAAAATTGCCATTTTTACAGACTTTTTCTCCTACTCAGAAGCTTCTATTTCGGACCAATTTCAGGCATTAAAATGACTCTAAACACACTTATTTTAGTTCCAAGAGTTCTAATTCACATTCAATATTCATTTACAGTCAAAAAATTAAAGATTAATAAATTATAATTTCTGACCATTTGGAGACAGTTCGACAGGTCACTGGTCATCGTTTTTCATCAGAAAATTGATTTTTTGGACTGTAGAAAAATGTATTCAAAATGTCATTTGGATTGTGCCTCATGTTGAATAACTACTTTTTACAGCCTCAATGTGACCAAAATTGCCATTTTTACAGACTTTTTCTCCTACTCAGAAGCTTCTATTTCGACCAATTTCAGGCATTAAAAGGACTCTAAACACACTTATTTTAGTTCCAAGAGTTCTAATTCACATTCAATATTCATTTACAGTCAAAAAATTAAACATTAAAAAATTATAAGTTCTGACCATTTGGAGAAAGTTCGACAGGTCACGGGTCATCGTTTTTCATCATAAAATTGTTTTTTTTGACTGTAGATAAATTGATTCAAAATGTCATTTGGCTTGTGCCTCATGTTGAATAACTACTTTTTATAGCCTCAATGTGACCAAAATTGCCATTTTTACAGACTTTTTCTCCTGCTCAGAAGCTTCTATTTCGACCAATTTCAGGCATTAAATGACTCTAAACACACTTATTTTAGTTCCAAGATTTCTAATTCACATTCAATATTCATTTACAGTCAAAAAATTAAACATGAAAAAATAATAATTTCTGACAATTTGGATACTGTTCGACAGGTCACGGGTCATCGTTTTTCATCAGAAAATTGATTTTTTGGACTGTAGAAAAATTTATTCAAAATGTCATTTGGATTGTGCCTCATGTTGAATAACTAATTTTTATAGCCTCAATGTGACCAAAATTGCTATTTTTATAGACTTTTTCTCCTACTCAGAAGCTTCTATTTCGACCAATTTCAGGCATTAAAATGACTCTAAACACACTTATTTTAGTTCCAAGAGTTCTAATTCACATTCAATATTCATTTACAGTCAAAAAATTAAACATTAAAAAATTATAATTTCTGACCATTTGGAGACAGTTCGACAGGTCACGGGTCATCGTTTTTCATCAGAAAATTGATTTTTTGGACTGTGTAAAAATTGATTCAAAATGTCATTTGGATTGTGCCTCATGTTGAATAACTACTTTTTACAGCCTCAATATGACCAAAATTGCCATTTTTACAGACTTTTTCTCCTACTCGGAAGCTTCTATTTCGACAAATTTCAGGCATTAAAATGACTCTAAACACACTTATTTTAGTTCCAAGAGTTCTGATTCACATTCAATATTCATTTACAGTCAAAAAATTAAACGTTAAAAAATTATAATTTCTGACCAATTGGAGAAAGTTTGACAGGTCACGGGTCATCGTTTTTCATCAGAAAATTGATTTTTTTGGACTGTAGAAAAATGTATTCAAAATGTCATTTGGATTGTGCCTCATGTTGAATAACTACTTATTATATCCTCAATGTGACCAAAATTGCCATTTTTACAGACTTTTTCTCCTACTCAGAAGCTTCTATTTCGACCAATTTCAGGCATTAAAATGACTCTAAACACACTTATTTTAGTTCCAAGAGTTCTAATTCACATTCAATATTCATTTACAGTCAAAAAATTAAACATTAAAAAATTATAATTTCTGACCATTTGGAGACAGTTCGATAGGTCACGGGTCATCGTTTTTCATTAGAAAATTGATTTTTTTGACTGTGTAAAAATTGATTCAAAATGTCATTTGGATTGTGCCTCATGTTGAATAACTACTTTTTACAGCCTCAATGTGACCAAAATTGCCATTTTTACAGACTTTTTCTCCTACTCAGAAGCTTCTATTTCGACCAATTTCAGGCATTAAAATGATTCTAAACACACTTATTTTAGTTCCAAGAGTTCTAATTCACATTCAATATTCATTTACAGTCAAACAATTAAAGATTAAAAAATTATAATTTCTGACCATTTGGAGACAGTTCGACAGGTCACGGGTCATCGTTTTTCATCAGAAAATTGATTTTTTGGACTGTAGAAAAATGTATTCAAAATGCCATTTGGATTGTGCCTCATGTTGAATAACTACTTTTTATATCCTCAATGTGACCAAAAATTCAAATTTTTACAGACTTTTTCTCCTACTCAGAAGCTTCTATTTCGACCAATTTCAGGCATTAAAATGACCATAAACACACTTATTTTAGTTCCAAGAGTTCTAATCACATTCAATATTCATTTACAGTCAAAAAATTAAACATTGAAAAATTATAATTTCTGACCATTTGGAGAAAGTTCGACAGGTCACGGGTCATCGTTTTTCATCATAAAATTGTTTTTTTTTACTGTAGATAAATTGATTCAAAATGTCATTTGGATTGTGCCTCATGTTGAATAACTACTTTTTATAGCCTCAATGTGACCAAAATTGCCATTTTTACAGACTTTTTCTCCTACTCAGAAGCTTCTATTTCGACCAATTTCAGGCATTAAAATGACTCTAAACACACTTATTTTAGTTCCAAGAGTTCTAATTCACATTCAATATTCATTTACAGTCAAAAAATTAAACATTAAAAAATTATCATTTCTGACCATTTGGAGAAAGTTCGACAGGTCACGGGTCATCGTTTTTCATCAGAAAATTGATTTTTTTGACTGTAGAAAAATTGATTCAAAATGTCATTTGGATTGTGCCTCATGTTGAATAACTACTTTTTACAGCCTCAATGTGACCAAAATTGCCATTTTTACAGACTTTTTCTCCTACTCAGAAGCTTCTATTTCGACCAATTTCAGGCATTAAAATGACTCTAAACACACTTATTTTAGTTCCAAGAGTTCTAATTCACATTCAATATTCATTTACAGTCAAAAAATTAAACATTAAAAAATTATAATTTCTGACAATTTGGAGACTGTTCGACAGGTCACGGGTCATCGTTTTTCATCAGAAAATTGATTTTTTCGACTGTAGAAAAATTTATTCAAAATGTCATTTGGATTGTGCCTCATGTTGAATAACTAATTTTTATAGCCTCAATGTGACCAAAATTGCCATTTTTATAGACTTTTTCTCCTACTCAGAAGCTTCTATTTCGACCAATTTCAGGCATTAAAATGACTCTAAACACACTTATTTTAGTTCCAAGAGTTCTAATTCACATTCAATATTCATTTACAGTCAAAAAATTAAACATTAAAAAATTATAATTTCTGACCATTTGGAGACAGTTCGATAGGTCACGGGTCATCGTTTTTCATTAGAAAATTGATTTTTTTGACTGTGTAAAAATTGATTCAAAATGTCATTTGGATTGTGCCTCATGTTGAATAACTACTTTTTACAGCCTCAATGTGACCAAAATTGCCATTTTTACAGACTTTTTCTCCTACTCAGAAGCTTCTATTTCAACCAATTTCAGGCATTAAAATGACCCTAAACACACTTATTTTAGTTCCAAGAGTTCTAATTCACATTCAATATTCATTTACAGGAGGAGGAGCCTAGCGCGCAACCAAGATGGCCGCGTAGGTGCGAAGCTCCCGAGGACCTCCGCGACCTCCTGCATTAATCCTGACTATATCCTGTCCTAGATGAGGGGACTGTGTCTGTGAACCCGAGCTGAGGCGACACCCGTTTTCCGTTTCCGAATCGGACCTCGGACACCGGCGGGAGCACCGATTGTAGTTTGCGGCCTTCTCCACGCCGGCCCCCCGGATTGGAGTTGTGGGGCGATCCGGGGACAAAGTGAACAACAGCGGCGGGCAAGGCTGGGCGACTCGCGTACCCCGCGCTTTCACTTTCGCTTTTGTGCCCTCCTTGCTTTCAAGCGAGGTAGGGTTGCGGGGCGGTGTGCGGTGGTGTGGCCTTGTCCGGGTGCCCAGCCGACCCGCCGGCTGTGTGTCGTCCTGCGGACCTGTGGTCACCCCCCCCCGGAACCCGTGAACTGGTTTGTCGGCCCTTTCGAGGAGATTGGCACGACTTTGGGAGTGCAGCCATGTCCACAAAGCAAGATGGCAACCGGGCAAAGGTGAAATCGACCCGCCGTGGCACGGCCCATCAGTCCAACAGCATGGACCGCTACACCCTCCAGAAGGGATCTCCAGAGGCGCCGCGTACGTCCCCTGCGGGCCCGACTGATGCGTCTGCTCAGCCCGCGGATCTGACCCTCCGAGACGTCATGGGCGCCATCGCCGAGATGAAGGCCTCGGTGGACCAACGCTTTGACACTCTGGCGCAGAAGATAGACTCGGTCCTCGTGGATGTGGGCCTGGTGAGGGCCGATTTGTCCAAAACGAATGACCGGGTCGATTCTCTGGCCCACACTACTTCGAGCCTCACAACAGACGTTGCGGCCCTCCAAAAGGAGGTGCGCCGGCTTGGCCAGGCGAGCGCCCTGATGGACCGTCGACTGGAGGACTCCGAGGGTCGGGCCCGGAGGAACAATGTTCGCATTGTCGGGGTGCCGGAGGGACGAGAGGAGGAGGCGGCGGATCTGTTTGTGGAGGACCTGATTCTCACCCGTCTCCAGCCCCGGGGGCTGAGTAAACTCTTTGCGGTGGAACGTGCCCACAGGGTCCCCGGAGGAAGACCTAAGGCCGGAGCCCCGCCGCGGCCTCTCATTGCCCGGATTTTCAACTTTCGGGATAGAGACGCTATCCTGCAGACTTCTAGGCTACAAGGACCGGTCAGGCTCGACAACATGGACGTGAATTTCTACCCTGATTTTACTCCGGCGGTCCAAAAGCAGAGACTGAGTTTTCTCGGAGTTAAACGTCGCCTACGGGACCTGAACCTTAAGTACGCAATGCTTTTTCCAGCTAAGCTGAGGGTAGAGGTGGATGGCCGCACGCACTTTTTTGACCGTCCTGAGGCGGCTGGGGACTGGTTGGACACTTTGCCCGGGGATCGGGGCCGGGGGGGTGGGGGGGGTGCGGTTGGCGGGGAGGGCTCGCCGGATCAGGACTGAGGGGTGAATAGTAGGCCTTGCTCTGGACAACATTCTTGTCACCATTTACTGCTCGTGTATGTTCCCCTCCTGTGGAGGTGGTACGGGGTCTATTGGGGGCTTTCCCTCCTCCTCTGGGGGGACTAGTTAGTTTTTCATCTATGGGGCGACAGGCACACTGCACTTTGGGGGGGCTGTCTGGGCTCATGCAGGGGTGCAGGGAGGGGGGAGTTCTGTTGGGATGGGTGGGTGGGGGTGGGGTGTTGTTTCTTTGTACCGCAAGGCAAACCCTTTACTGTATTGGTGTTTTCGAGGTGCTCTTTGGGGGACGACTGATGGCTTCTATGTGTGATGGGGGTAGGGATTTGACTTTGTTGTCGTGGAACGTTAACGGACTGGGGGATAGGATTAAGCGTGGTGTGGTCCTGCAGTATCTGAAACGAATTTCACCAGATGTGGTCTTCCTGCAGGAGACACACCTTATTGGTAATTCCTTTCATGCCATGAATCGGCGAGGCTATCGCTTGGTGGCCCACTCGGGCTTCACCTCGGGCTCGCGGGGGGTGGGCATCATGGTTAAGAACTCGCTCCCGTTGGAGATTGATGAGGTGCGCCATGATGAGAGGGGACGCTACACTGTCTTGGTGGGTAGAATGGAGGGCAAAGTAGTCGTTTTTGTATCAGTGTACGTTCCACCGGGGTTACAATCTACCACGTTTGCGGACCTGGGGCGCCTCCTCCTTGACCTCCCGGGGGGGCTTCTGGTAGTTGGGGGGGAATTCAATGCGGTGGCTTCTGGGTCTATGGATCGTCATCCCCCTAGGGACCTCCCCCGGGCACAGGCGTGGCTGTCCGGCCTTTTAGATGCACTGGGATTGGTGGATTGCTGGCGACTAAAGCATCCCGCGCAGCTGCAGTACACCTTCCATTCGGGTGCCCATGGTAGCCTCTCGCGGCTTGATTATGTCCTTGTCCCTGCGGCCTATGCTGGGAGAGTGGGAGAGGTGCGCCATCTGGCGCGGGGTATTTCAGATCACTCCCCACTACTGTTGCACTTTGATGTCTTCCCGAGGGGGGAGGGCAGGGTAGCTCCAATCAATGCCTGGTACCTGCGCGACCCCACTATTCGTGCTGACTTGATTAAATCCTTGCAGCGGTACTTTGAGGAGAATGTGGGGTCTGTCCCTTCGGCTATCTCCCTGTGGGAAGCCTTCAAGACAGTTCTCAGAGGGGAGGCCCTCTCCTTTATCTCCCATGCCCGGAGGCGCGAGCAGGAGGAGGTGACCCGGGTGGAGGCCGAAATTACTGAACTAGAGGGTGACCTGGGGAGTGGGGTGACGGATGCCGCATTACATGTTCTACAACTTAAGCAGGCGGCCTATACGGCCCTCGTCACGGAGGCGGCCAGGGGCCTCAGTAGAGAGCAACAGGGGCGACTGTATGATGTGGGTGATAAGGCTGGTAAATTGATTGCGTGGTTGGACAAAAAGGAGAGAGCGAATCGTGTGGTGCCGCTGATCGAGAGAATGGATGGTGTACGTGTCACCGAGCCGGAAGCCATTGTCTCCTGCTTCGCGGATTATTTCCGCGAGGTGTATTCCCCGGTTTCTCCCTGCTCGGAGGAGGATTCCCATGCCCTGCTTCGGGACATCGCACTGCCCTCCCTTTCGGTGGAGGACAGGGAGTCGTTGGAGGCTCCTCCCACCTCGGACGAAATTGCCCTTGCCATCCGCTCGGTCGCATCTGGCAAGGCCATGGGCCCCAACGGCATCCCTATCGAGCTGTATAAGCTGCGACCGGATGTACTGGCGCCCCACCTCCGCGCAATGTTCCTGGCGGCCCGCTTGCGGGGCTCCCTTCCGCCGGACCAGCGTCTGGCTACAATCGTGGTGATCCACAAGGAGGGGAGACCCCGTGAGCGGGTCACATCCTATAGGCCTATCTCGCTCTTGAATGCGGAGCCTAAAATCCTCGCCAAGGTGCTCGCCAACCGGCTGGTCGGCGTGGTGGGCGATCTGGTCCACCAAGACCAGTCCGGCTTTATACCCCATCGCAACACGGCCCTTAATTTGCGGCGCCTGCACGGGGTGCTCGCGCGTGTTCCGTTTGTGCGGGAACCGGCCATCTTGGCGTCCTTGGACGCCACCATGGCGTTTGATACGCTCGAGTGGCCATACATTTGGGCGATGCTGGCGAAGTTTGGCTTTGGACCGGGATTCATCAGCTGGGTCAAATTGTTGTACTCGGGCCCATTGGCGCAGGTGGTGGTGAATGGACGAGTCTCGGCCCCATTCGCGCTGGGACGGGGCACGCGACAGGGTTGCCCCTTGTCGCCTCTCCTGTTTGCACTGGCCTTGGAACCCCTGGCGGAGTGGCTGCGGTGGGACCCTTCCATCCGTGGTCTCCGCTGGACCCCCGAGCATGAGGACCGCGTGTCCCTCTACGCTGACGATATCCTGTTGTATCTCGCCTCCCCGCGTAAATCACTGATTGTCCTGGTTGATGTTTTGCGCTCATTCGGCCGCAACTCAGGCCTTGTCATCAACTGGGCTAAATCCTGTGTATATGTGCTTTCCGGGGAGGCTCCCGTCCTCCCGCGGGACTGTCCGATCCAGATTGCCTCCCAGGGGTTTCGGTACCTGGGTATATACATTACTCTGGACCCGGAGGCCCGCTACGAGCGGAATTTGCTTCCCCCCCTCCAGCGCTTGAAGGAGGACGTTGTGCGTTGGCGGCGCCTGCCGCTTTCGCCGCTCGGCCGAGCGGCATTGTTTAAGATGATGTCCTTGCCGCGCTTCCTGTACGCTCTCCAGAACACTATGGACTTGGTCCCGGCGCGCTACTTCCGTGAGGTGGAGAGTCTACAGCGTCGCCTGTTCTGGGACGGGAGGCCGCGTATTGCCTTGGCTAAATTGACGCTCCCGTGGTACGATGGGGGGGTTGCCCTCCCGGATATTAAACGGTATTACTGGGCCTCCCAGCTAGCTGCAATTAATCACGGCCTCTACGGGCCCGCCTTGAACCCGGCATTTGAAATGGACAAGATGCTCCTGCCTGGTGGCGACTACAATCGAGCGCTTTACTCTGGCGCGCCCGACCCCCGCCTGACGGGACCTACGCGTGTCATGGTGCGAGTATGGCACGCGGCTAACGCAGCTATGGGGTGGAAGGACCGTTTGACCCGGGCTTCACCGCTATATGCGTCTGAGAGGTTGGGCTCCCTGTGGACCTCGAGGGGCTTCGAGAAGTGGGACACGATCGGCATCAGTACAGTGGGAGATCTCTGGACGAGGGGGGGATTTAAAACATTCGAGACGCTGCAGACGGAGTTTCAGCTGCAAGGCAGTGAATACTTTCGGTACTTGCAAGTCCGTCACGCACTGGGCTCCGTCTTCCCGGATGTCGCATCCATTCCGGAGTCTTCCCCCCTGGAGGATAGAGTGCTGGATGGCCATGTCCCAGACAGCACGATCTCCCTTATATATAAAAAACTGATTAACGACCGATCGGGCCTGCTGACTGGCCTCCGCGAGGCCTGGGTTGCCGATGGGCTGGAGTTGGACGACGAGGACTGGATTTCTGCGGTGGCCTCTCCGAAGGAGGTGGCCATACCGGCTCGCCTTCGCTTCGTCCAGCTTAAGATCCTCCACCGGGTTTACGTGCCGGGGCCAAGGCTTCTGCGTATGGGCTATGCTGAGGATGGGTTGTGTAAGCGTGGGTGTGGTGCTTTGGCAACTTTTTTGCATATTCTGTGGGAATGCCCAAAGGTGGAGCGATTCTGGCGTGGTGTGCATGAGGTCCTGCGAGTGGTTACGCGTGTCGCGCTGTTGCCTGAAGCGAGGAGATGCTTGCTGAATGTGTGGGAACCAACTGACTACTCGGTTCCGCAGACACGATGGGTGACTCTGGGATACATGATAGCTAAGCGTGACATCGCGCAGCTGTGGGGGTCCCAGAGGCCCCCGGCGGTGTCGGCCTGGAAAGAACACATGGATTGGTGTATGTTTCGTGAAAAGGTGGTGTATGTGGCGAGGGGTAAGCCTGGGGCGTGGGTGAAAATCTGGGGCCCCTGGAACGCCTACCGCGGGGGTATTTGTGAGCCACCACTGCTGCCGGCTGCCTCACCAGCTCCGTCCCCCTAGCTGACCCCCTCCCCCAGCCATGGGCACGGGGTTCCCCAGTCCCTGATCTGTTCCCATTCCCCTCTTTAGAGTCTTGCGGCTGGTTGGGGTCCCCCACTTAAGGAGCGCGTGCTGTCACTTCGGATTGCGGGTTGCCTTGCGGGTGTGGTTTTTTTGTGTTGTTGTGTTTTTACAAAATGAAACCGTATTGTGGGCTTGGAGTCATGTGGCCCGCGTCATTGATATCTCCTGATTTACCTCTTTGCACCGCCAAGAGCCTTTTTCTGTATGTATGTCATATGCTTCTGCCACTCTAGCGGCCGGCCAGACGGTTGTAGGCCCATACTTGTAACTATTTAAGATTGCAATAAACAGTTTCAAAAAAAAAAAAATAATAAAATAAAATATTCATTTACAGTCAAAAAATTAAACGTTAAAAATTTTTAATTTCTGACCATTTGGAGAAAGTTCGACATCGTTTTTCATCAGAAAATTGATTTTTTGGACTGTAGAAAAATGTATTCAAAATGTCATTTGGATTGTGCCTCATGTTGAATAACTACTTTTTATATCCTCAATGTGACCAAAATTGCCATTTTTACAGACTTTTTCTCCGACTCAGAAGCTTCGTTTTCGACCAATTTCAGGCATTAAAATGACCCTAAACACACTTATTTTAGTTCCAAGAGTTCTAATTCACATTCAATATTCATTTATAGTCAAAAAATTAAACGTTAAAAAATTATAATTTCTGACCATTTGGAGAAAGTTCGACAGGTCACGGGTCATCGTTTTTCATCAGAAAATTGATTTTTTTGACTGTGTAAAAATTGATTCAAAATGTCATTTGGATTGTGCCTCATGTTGAATAACTACTTTTTACAGCTTCAATGTGACCAAAATTGCCATTTTTACAGACTTTTTCTCCTACTCAGAAGCTTCTATTTTGACCAATTTCAGGCATTAAAATGACTCTAAACACACTTATTTTAGTTCCAAGAGTTCTAATTCACATTCAATATTCGTTTACAGTCAAAAAATTAAACATTAAAAAATTATAATTTCTGACCATTTGGAGACTGTTCGACAGGTCACGGGTCATCGTTTTTCATCAGAAAATTGATGTTTTGGACTGTAGAAAAATTTATTCAAAATGTCATTGAGATTGTGCCTCATGTTGAATAACTACTTTTTAAAGCCTCAATGTGACCAAAATTGACATTTTTAAAGACTTTTTCACCTACTCAGAAGCTTCTATTTCGACCAATTTCAGGCATTAAAATGACTCTAAACACACTTATTTTAGTTCCAAGAGTTCTAATTCACATTCAATATTCATTTACAGTAAAAAAATTAAAGATTAAAAAATTATAATTTCTGACCATTTGGAGACAGTTCGACAGGTCACGGGTCATCGTTTTTCATCAGAAAATTGATTTTTTGGACTGTAGAAAAATGTATTCAAAATGTCGTTTGGATTGTGCCTCATGTTGAATAACTACTTTTTATATCCTCAATGTGACCAAAATTGCCATTTTTCCAGACTTTTTCTCCTACTCAGAAGCTTCTATTTCGACCAATTTCAGGCGTTAAAATGACTCTAAACACACTTATTTTAGTTCCAAGAGTTCTAATTCACATTCAATATTCATTTACAGTCAAAAAATTAAACGTTAAAAAATTATAATTTCTGACCATTTGGAGAAAGTTCGACAGGTCACGGGGTCATTGTTTTTCATCAGAAAATTTATTTTTTTGACTGTGTAAAAATTGATTCAAAATGTCATTTGGATTGTGCCTCATGTTGAATAACTACTTTTTACAGCCTCAATGTGACCAAAATTGCCATTTTTACAGACTTTTTCTCCTACTCAGAAGCTTCTATTTTGACCAATTTCGGGCATTAAAATGACTCTAAACACACTTATTTTAGTTCCAAGAGTTCTAATTCACATTCAATATTCATTTACAGTCAAAAAATTAAACGTTAAAAAAATTATAATTTCTGACCATTTAGAGAAAGTTCGACAGGTCACGGGGTCATCGTTTTTCATCAGAAAATTGATTTTTTTGACTGTGTTAAAATTGATTCAAAATGTCATTTGGATTGTGCCTCATGTTGAATAACTACTTTTTACAGCTTCAATGTGACCAAAATTGCCATTTTTACAGACTTTTTCTCCTACTCAGAAGCTTCTATTTTGACCAATTTCAGGCATTAAAATGACTCTAAACACACTTATTTTAGTTCCAAGAGTTCTAATTCACATTCAATATTCGTTTACAGTCAAAAAATTAAACATTAAAAAATTATAATTTCTGACCATTTGGAGACTGTTCGACAGGTCACGGGTCATCGTTTTTCATCAGAAAATTGATGTTTTGGACTGTAGAAAAATTTATTCAAAATGTCATTGAGATTGTGCCTCATGTTGAATAACTACTTTTTAAAGCCTCAATGTGACCAAAATTGACATTTTTAAAGACTTTTTCACCTACTCAGAAGCTTCTATTTCGACCAATTTCAGGCATTAAAATGACTCTAAACACACTTATTTTAGTTCCAAGAGTTCTAATTCACATTCAATATTCATTTACAGTAAAAAAATTAAAGATTAAAAAATTATAATTTCTGACCATTTGGAGACAGTTCGACAGGTCACGGGTCATCGTTTTTCATCAGAAAATTGATTTTTTGGACTGTAGAAAAATGTATTCAAAATGTCGTTTGGATTGTGCCTCATGTTGAATAACTACTTTTTATATCCTCAATGTGACCAAAATTGCCATTTTTCCAGACTTTTTCTCCTACTCAGAAGCTTCTATTTCGACCAATTTCAGGCGTTAAAATGACTCTAAACACACTTATTTTAGTTCCAAGAGTTCTAATTCACATTCAATATTCATTTACAGTCAAAAAATTAAACGTTAAAAAATTATAATTTCTGACCATTTGGAGAAAGTTCGACAGGTCACGGGGTCATTGTTTTTCATCAGAAAATTTATTTTTTTGACTGTGTAAAAATTGATTCAAAATGTCATTTGGATTGTGCCTCATGTTGAATAACTACTTTTTACAGCCTCAATGTGACCAAAATTGCCATTTTTACAGACTTTTTCTCCTACTCAGAAGCTTCTATTTTGACCAATTTCGGGCATTAAAATGACTCTAAACACACTTATTTTAGTTCCAAGAGTTCTAATTCACATTCAATATTCATTTACAGTCAAAAAATTAAACGTTAAAAAAATTATAATTTCTGACCATTTAGAGAAAGTTCGACAGGTCACGGGGTCATTGTTTTTCATCAGAAAATTAATTTTTTTGACTGTGTAAAAATTGATTCAAAATGTCATTTGGATTGTGCCGTATGTTGAATAACTACTTTTTACAGCCTCAATGTGACCAAAATTGCCATTTTTACAGACTTTTTCTCCTACTCAGAAGCTTCTATTTCGACCAATTTCAGGCATTAAAATGACCCTAAACACACTTATTTTAGTTCCAAGTGTTCTAATTCACATTCAATATTCATTTACAGTAAAAAAATTAAACGTTAAAAAATTATAATTTCTGACCATTTGGAGAATGTTTGACAGGTCACGGGTCATCGTTTTTCATCAGAAAATTGATTTTTTTGACTGTAAAAATTGATTCAAAATGTCATTTGGATTGTGCCTCATGTTGAATAACTACTTTTTATATCCTCAATGTGACCAAAATTGCCATTTTTACAGACTTTTTCTCCTACTCAGAAGCTTCTATTCCGACCAATTTCAGGCATTAAAATGACCCTAAACACACTTATTTTAGTTCCAAGAGTTCTAATTCACATTCAATATTCATTTACAGTCAAAAAATTAAACGTTAAAAAATTATAATTTCTGACCATTTGGAGAAAGTTCGACAGGTCACGGGTCATCGTTTTTCATCAGAAAATTGATTTTTTTGGACTGTAGAAAAATGTATTCAAAATGTCATTTGGATTGTGCCTCATGTTGAATAACTACTTATTATATCCTCAATGTGACCAAAATTGCCATTTTTACAGACTTTTTCTCCTACTCAGAAGCTTCTATTTCGGACCAATTTCAGGCATTAAAATGACTCTAAACACACTTATTTTAGTTCCAAGCGTTCTAATTCACATTCAATATTCATTTACAGTCAAAAAATTAAACGTTAAAATTATAATTTCTGACCATTTGGAGAAAGTTCGATAGGTCACGGGTCATCGTTTTTCATAAGAAAATTGATTTTTTTGACTGTGTAAAAATTGATTCGAAATGTCATTTGGATTGTGCCTCATGTTGAATAACTACTTTTTACAGCCTCAATGTGACCAAAATTGCCATTTTTACAGACTTTTTCTCCTACTCAGAAGCTTCTATTTCGACCAATTTCAGGTATTAAAATGACTCTAAACACACTTATTTTAGTTCCAAGAGTTCTAATTCACATTCAATATTCATTTACAGTCAAACAATTAAACATTAAAAAATTATAATTTCTGACCATTTGGAGACTGTTCGACAGGTCACGGGTCATCGTTTTTCATCAGAAAATTTATTTTTTGGACTGTAGAAAAATTTATTCAAAATGTCATTTGGATTGTGCCTCATGTTGAATAACTACTTTTTATATCCTCAATGTGACCAAAATTGCAATTTTTACAGACTTTTTCTCCTACTCAGAAGCTTCTATTTCGACCAATTTCAGGCATTAAAATGACCATAAACACACTTATTTTAGTTCCAAGAGTTCTAATCACATTCAATATTCATTTACAGTCAAAAAATTAAACATTGAAAAATTATAATTTCTGACCATTTGGAGAAAGTTCGACAGGTCACGGGTCATCGTTTTTCATCATAAAATTGTTTTTTTTGACTGTAGATAAATTGATTCAAAATGTCATTTGGATTGTGCCTCATGTTGAATAACTACTTTTTATAGCCTCAATGTGACCAAAATTGCCATTTTTACAGACTTTTTCTCCTACTCAGAAGCTTCTATTTCGACCAATTTCAGGCATTAAAATGACTCTAAACACACTTATTTTAGATCCAAGAGTTCTAATTCACATTCAATATTCATATACAGTCAAAAAATTAAACGTTAAAAAATTATAATTTCTGACCATTTGGAGAAAGTTCGACAGGTCACGGGTCATCGTTTTTCATCAGAAAATTGATTTTTTTGGACTGTAGAAAAATGTATTCAAAATGTCATTTGGATTGTGCCTCATGTTGAATAACTACTTATTATATCCTCAATGTGACCAAAATTGCCATTTTTACAGACTTTTTCTCTTACTCAGAAGCTTCTATTTCGGACCAATTTCAGGCATTAAAATGACTCTAAACACACTGATTTTAGTTCCAAGAGTTCTAATTCACATTCAATATTCATTTACAGTCAAACAATTAAACATTAAAAAATTATAATTTCTGACCATTTGGAGACTGTTCGACAGGTCACGGGTCATCGTTTTTCATCAGAAAATTGATTTTTTGGACTGTAGAAACATTTATTCAAAATGTCATTTGGATTGTGCCTCATGTTGAATAACTACTTTTTATATCCTCAATGTGACCAAAATTGCAATTTTTACAGACTTTTTCTCCTACTCAGAAGCTTCTATTTCGACCAATTTCAGGCATTAAAATGACCATAAACACACTTATTTTAGTTCCAAGAGTTCTAATCACATTCAATATTCATTTACAGTCAAAAAATTAAACATTGAAAAATTATAATTTCTGACCATTTGGAGAAAGTTCGACAGGTCATGGGTCATCGTTTTTCATCATAAAATTGTTTTTTTTGACTGTAGATAAATTGATTCAAAATGTCATTTGGATTGTGCCTCATGTTGAATAACTACTTTTTATAGCCTCAATGTGACCAAAATTGCCATTTTTACAGACTTTTTCTCCTACTCAGAAGCTTCTATTTCGACCAATTTCAGGCATTAAAATGACTCTAAACACACTTATTTTAGTTCCAAGAGTTCTAATTCACATTCAATATTCATATACAGTCAAAAAATTAAACATTCAAAAATTATCATTTCTGACCATTTGGAGAAAGTTCGACAGGTCACGGGTCATCGTTTTTCATCAGAAAATTGATTTTTTTGACTGTAGAAAAATTGATTCAAAATGTCATTTGGATTGTGCGTCATGTTGAATAACTACTTTTTACAGCCTCAATGTGACCAAAATTGCCATTTTTACAGATTTTTTCTCCTACTCAGAAGCTTCTATTTCGACC
Organism: Triturus cristatus; assembly: GCF_964204655.1. NCBI lineage: Eukaryota > Metazoa > Chordata > Amphibia > Caudata > Salamandridae > Triturus > Triturus cristatus. The sequence continues at coordinate 468,277,659 of NC_140592.1, forward strand.
AATTTCAGGCATTAAAATGACTCTAAACACACTTATTTTAGTTCCAAGAGTTCTAATTCACATTCAATATTCATTTACAGTCAAAAAATTAAACATTAAAAAATTATAATTTCTGACAATTTGGAGACTGTTCGACAGGTCACGGGTCATCGTTTTTCATCAGAAAATTGATTTTTTGGACTGTAGAAAAATTTATTCAAAATGTCATTTGGATTGTGCCTCATGTTGAATAACTAATTTTTATAGCCTCAATGTGACCAAAATTGCTATTTTTATAGACTTTTTCTCCTACTCAGAAGCTTCTATTTCGACCAATTTCAGGCATTAAAATGACTCTAAACACACTTATTTTAGTTCCAAGAGTTCTAATTCACATTCAATATTCATTTACAGTCAAAAAATTAAACATTAAAAAATTATAATTTCTGACCATTTGGAGACAGTTCGACAGGTCACGGGTCATCGTTTTTCATCAGAAAATTGATTTTTTGGACTGTGTAAAAATTGATTCAAAATGTCATTTGGATTGTGCCTCATGTTGAATAACTACTTTTTACAGCCTCAATATGACCAAAATTGCCATTTTTACAGACTTTTTCTCCTACGCTGACTCCGCCCCCTTTTTAGGCCACGCCCCCTGATCGGCGTACTTAAACCGCTGACTACAAGCGGCAGCCAGTAAACCTTTGACCCAGTCCTGAGGCGGAAGCCGGGAGCTGGAGGTACTCTATTGTTTTAAAACTGCTCATTTTCCTTCATTTGTTGCTCTGTGTGGTGTCACTAAATCCTATGTGTTTTTAAAATAACAAGGCACTAATTAGCGCTCACACTCACCGTGCGCACAGCTGATTACTAGCTGGTCGCGCCCCTCTCTGCTCTCTGCCAGCAGCCGCCATCACCAGCGGCGTGCGCGCTGACTCCGCCCCCTTTTTAGGCCACGCCCCCTGATCGGCGTACCTAAACCGCTGACTACAAGCGGCAGCCAGTAAACCTTTGACCCAGTCCTGAGGCGGAAGCCGGGAGCTGGAGGTACTCTATTGTTTTAAAACTGCTCATTTTCCTTCATTTGTTGCTCTGTGTGGTGTCACTAAATCCTATGTGTTTTTAAAATAACAAAGCACTAATTAGCGCTCACACTCACCGTGCGCACAGCTGATTACTAGCTGGTCGCGCCCCTCTCTGCTCTCTGCCAGCAGCCGCCATCACCAGCGGCGTGCGCGCTGACTCCGCCCCCTTTTTAGGCCACGTCCCATTCCTCTCTCTACAAATGTGCATGCATAGAACGCGCAGCGGACGAGCGCAGCGGGAGCGCCGTTTGCGCGCCGGAGGCGCGCCTAAGGCAAGCCCGTCTGCGCCCGTCCGCGCCAAGACCGCGCCAGGCGCAGGAACCCCTGCCCAAATTCCTCCAACCATCAGGTACGCTCCCAACGTCCTCCTCAAACTCCAAGGTAGATCTGACTGCCCCTGCAAGCTTGATCTTGCTAATGTATTCGGCTCCACCAGCTGTAACAATTGTCGTTGGACTCTCAACTTCGCCTCCAAACAGCCAACCTCCCCCAACAGTCCGCACTTTACAGGCGGTCTGGTAAATGCTAGGTCATTGTGTAAACATAGTCAGGATATCCACGACCTCATCATTGACCATGACCTAGATTGTCTCTTTATCACCGAGACCTGGCTTACTGAAGACAGTAACCCAGACATAGCCATCGCCCTCCCCCCTGGCTACTCCTTTCACAGACAGGACAGACAGAAAGGTAGAGGAGGAGGTGTTGCATTCATCCTGAGGAACTCCTTTAGCTGCCACACCTTCTGCCTCGACCTTCTCACGGATACAGAGGGGCTAGGTTTCTCCATTAAACTTAGTCAAACCCTTTCCTTCTCCGGGGGTTTGATTTACCGCCCACCCGGCAATGCCGCGAAGTTCCTTGACTCCCTTCACGAAGCCCTCGGACACTTCTTACTCCGCTACCCCCATTTCACCCTCTTGGGCGACTTTAATCTACATCTCGAAAAATCTTTCGACCCCCTTACCAGTAATTTTCTGCAGACACTAGACATCTTTAAGCTGCAACAAACGGTCTAATTGCCTACTCATTCTCTTGGTCACACTTTGGATGGTGTTTGTTCCAATTTCCCGTCTATCACTACCTTGTCCCCCACCCCCCAAATTTGGACTGACCACTGTTTGATCCCCTTTCACATTTCAAGCGTTCCTCCGCCTACCTGCATAAAACGCACTCGCCAACCCATTCACTCTATTAATTGGAAAACTGTCGAGAAAAGTTTCAGTTCCCATCCCTTCTCTCCTACCACTACCCCTTCTTCCTCTGGTAACATCGATACTGATGCAGTATGTCTCAACAACTGGCTCTCTCACGAAATCTCAAAACGATGCCCTCCGAATAACAAAGGCAATACCCTAAAGAAATCGAAAATTAAAGCCCCCTGGTACACGCCTGATCTAACAGCCGCTCACCTACTCTGCAGGAAAGCTGAACGCAAATGGCGTAGATCCTACGACATTGATGATCATAACTACTACATCCTGCAGAGGAAAAATTATCTTTCAACAATTAAATCAGCAAAAAGAACATACTATGTAAACGCCATTAAAGAGGCCAGTCAAAAACAAAAAACCCTCTTTTCCATAGTAAAATCTTTCACCAAACCTAAAGCTCTTCAACCAGAAATCCCCCCTTCCCAAGAGCTGTTTGACAAGATTTCTGACTACTTTGATGAAAAAATCTCCTCCATCCATAAAAACTTCCCCCCTCCCCCCCCTGTGCACTCAATCTTGGATCTAAACCAACCTCGCCCAATCGCTAACAGTCTCTACCACTTTACCCCGGTGACCTTGACTCAGACCAGAGAAGCGATCCTTTCATGCAAATCTGGCTCCCCCTCTGACCCTTGTCCCCCCAAGATCCTCCATATCATCATTGATGAAGTCAATCCTATCATTAATGAAATAGTCAACCTCTCCCTCAAAACTGGTTCTGTTCCCCTCTCCTGGAAAAAAGGGGTGGTTAAACCTCTCATGAAAAAGGCAAACAAACCCCCCTCCGACCTAACTAACCTCCGTCCCATCACCTTATTACCTGCACTAGGCAAAATAACTGAACAGTTAGTCCACAAGGAGCTCAAGTCCTTTCTTGACACTCACAACCTCCTTCACCCCCAACAATCCGGTTTCCGGTCTAAACATTCTACCGAAACCGCCTTGATCGAGCTGACCGATACCATCAAAACCCTCCAAGATCAAAGGAAGAAGGCCATCCTGATCCTTCTTGACCTCACGGCAGCATTCGATACCATTTCTCACTCCATTCTGCTTAACAGACTCAAGGACATCGGCGTTACAAACTCGGCCCTAGCCTGGATTAGTTCTTTCCTCTGCGACAGGTCTCAAACTGTCACACTGGGTCCCTTCCATTCAAAAGAAAAAATGGTCTCTTGTGGAGTTCCTCAGGGCTCCATTCTGAGTCCCCTCCTTTTTAATATATATCTCATCCCTCTGCTTACCCTCATAGAATCGTTCGGCATAACCGTCACGTCTTATGCCGACGATACCCAGCTTGTCATCTCTATCGACGACAATTCAAACACGGCCAAACTCAATCTTAAGCACTGTCTCACAGCGGTCTTTCAATGGATGGACGCCAACCACCTCCGCTGCAACTCGAAAAAAACCGAGATCCTGCCTATTGGTAAGAACGCTTCCTTTTGCCCCGCCCTGTGGTGGCCTGATAATTCCGCTGCCCCACCTCAGACAGTTTCATCAGCCAGAAACCTCGGAGTTATTTTTGATTCCGATCTCTCTTACGATACCCACGCCACGACCGTAGCAGGTAAATGCTTCGGCATCATAAAGTCCCTGAGAAAGTTCTTTGACTTCCTCCCGCTCGACTCCAGAAAGACCATCGCGTTAGCCCTCATACTCTCTCGAGTGGACTACTGTAACGGCCTCCTGGCAGGGACCAAAAAGTCCACCCGATTGAAACTTCAAGGCGTCCTACACACTGCGGCGCGCCTTGTCCTTAAACTCCCACGCAAATCCTCAATCTCCTCTGCTCTTAAATCCTTACATTGGCTCCCCTTGCATAAGAGAATACTCTTTAAAATTCTCATTGTAGCTTTCCGAGCCTTCAACAAATCCGGTCCAGCATATTTGTCAAGCCGCTTCCCCCACTACACACCGGGCCGCTCTCTCAGATCCTCGCAAGAAAACCTCATGACCCCCTCCAAATTCAATCTGAAGTCTAAAGGCGGTAAAACACTTAGTTCCCTGGCTATCAGAGCCTGGAACAGCATGCCAAGGCATCTCAGATTTCAGACGCTTGAAAAGCCGTTTAGGAAACATCTCAAAACGTGGATTTTTAATCTCTCTGATGACTGGACCAAAGCAGCCATATAGCCCCCCACTACCTTCTTTGTGATTTGGTCATTGGTTTGTCAGCGCCATGATGCTCCTTCCGGAGCGAACGTTTGCGCTCTATAAATACCTATCCAAATTCCAAATTCCAAATACTCAGAAGCTTCTATTTCGACAAATTTCAGGCATTAAAATGACTCTAAACACACTTATTTTAGTTCCAAGAGTTCTGATTCACATTCAATATTCATTTACAGTCAAAAAATTAAACGTTAAAAAATTATAATTTCTGACCATTTGGAGAAAGTTCGACAGGTCACGGGTCATCGTTTTTCATCAGAAAATTGATTTTTTTGACTGTGTAAAAATTGATTCAAAATGTCATTGGGATTGTGCCTCATGTTGAATAACTACTTTTTAAAGCGTCAATGTGACCAAAATTGACATTTTTACAGACTTTTTCACCTACTCAGAAGCTTCTATTTCGACCAATTTCAGGCATTAAAATGACTCTAAACACACTTATTTTAGTTCCAAGAGTTCTAATTCACATTCAATATTCATTTACAGTCAAAAAATTAAAGATTAAAAAATTATAATTTCTGACCATTTGGAGACTGTTCGACAGGTCACGGGTCATCGTTTTTCATCAGAAAATTGATTTTTTGGACTGTAGAAAAATGTATTCAAAATGTCATTTGGATTGTGCCTCATGTTGAATAACTAATTTTTATAGCCTCAATGTGACCAAAATTGCCATTTTAGAGACTTTTTCTCCTACTCAGAAGCTTCTATTTCGACCAATTTCAGGCATTAAAATGATTCTAAACACACTTATTTTAGTTCCAAGAGTTCTAATTCACATTCAATATTCATTTACAGTCAAAAAATTAAAGATTAATAAATTATATTTTCTGACCATTTGGAGACAGTTCGACAGGTCACGGGTCATCGTTTTTCATCAGAAAATTGATTTTTTGGACTGTAGAAAAATGTATTCAAAATGTCATTTGGATTGTGCCTCATGTTGAATAACTACTTTTTATATCCTCAATGTGACCAAAATTGCAATTTTTACAGACTTTTTCTCCTACTCAGAAGCTTCTATTTCGACCAATTTCAGGCATTAAAATGACCATAAACACACTTATTTTAGTTCCAAGAGTTCTAATCACATTCAATATTCATTTACAGTCAAAAAATTGAACATTGAAAAATTATAATTTCTGACCATTTGGAGAAAGTTCGACAGGTCACGGGTCATCGTTTTTCATCAGAAAATTGATTTTTTTGACTGTAGAAAAATTGATTCAAAATGTCATTTGGATTGTGCCTCATGTTGAATAACTACTTTTTACAGCCTCAATGTGACCAAAATTGCCATTTTTACAGACTTTTTCTCCTACTCAGAAGCTTCTATTTCGACCAATTTCAGGCATTAAAATGACTCTAAACACACTTATTTTAGTTCCAAGAGTTCTAATTCACATTCAATATTCATTTACAGTCAAAAAATTAAACATTAAAAAATTATAATTTCTGACAATTTGGAGACTGTTCGACAGGTCACGGGTCATCGTTTTTCATCAAAAAATTGATTTTTTGGACTGTAGAAAAATTTATTCAAAATGTCATTTGGATTGTGCCTCATGTTGAATAACTAATTTTTATAGCCTCAATGTGACCAAAATTGCTATTTTTATAGACTTTTTCTCCTACTCAGAAGCTTCTATTTCGACCAATTTCAGGCATTAAAATGACTCTAAACACACTTATTTTAGTTCCAAGAGTTCTAATTCACATTCAATATTCATTTACAGTCAAAAAATTAAACATTAAAAAATTATAATTTCTGACCATTTGGAGACAGTTCGACAGGTCACGGGTCATCGTTTTTCATCAGAAAATTGATTTTTTGGACTGTGTAAAAATTGATTCAAAATGTCATTTGGATTGTGCCTCATGTTGAATAACTACTTTTTACAGCCTCAATATGACCAAAATTGCCATTTTTACAGACTTTTTCTCCTACTTGGAAGCTTCTATTTCGACAAATTTCAGGCATTAAAATGACTCTAAACACACTTATTTTAGTTCCAAGAGTTCTGATTCACATTCAATATTCATTTACAGTCAAATAATTAAACGTTAAAAAATTATAATTTCTGACCATTTGGAGAAAGTTCGACAGGTCACGGGTCATAGGTTTTCATCAGAAAATTGATTTTTTTGACTGTGTAAAAATTGATTCAAAATGTCATTGGGATTGTGCCTCATGTTGAATAACTACTTTTTAAAGCGTCAATGTGACCAAAATTGACATTTTTACAGACTTTTTCACCTACTCAGAAGCTTCTATTTCGACCAATTTCAGGCATTAAAATGACTCTAAACACACTTATTTTAGTTCCAAGAGTTCTAATTCACATTCAATATTCATTTACAGTCAAAAAATTAAAGATGAAAAAATTATAATTTCTGACCATTTGGAGACTGTTCGACAGGTCACGGGTCATCGTTTTTCATCAGAAAATTGATTTTTTGGACTGTAGAGAAATGTATTCAAAATGTCATTTGGATTGTGCCTCATGTTGAATAACTAATTTTTATAGCCTCAATGTGACCAAAATTGCCATTTTAGAGACTTTTTCTCCTACTCAGAAGCTTCTATTTCGGCCAATTTCAGGCATTAAAATGATTCTAAACACACTTATTTTAGTTCCAAGAGTTCTAATTCACATTCAATATTCATTTACAGTCAAAAAATTAAAGATTAATAAATTATATTTTCTGACCATTTGGAGACAGTTCGACAGGTCACGGGTCATCGTTTTTCATCAGAAAATTGATTTTTTGGACTGTAGAAAAATGTATTCAAAATGTCATTTGGATTGTGCCTCATGTTGAATAACTACTTATTATATCCTCAATGTGACCAGAATTGACATTTTTACAGACTTTTTCTCCTACTCAGAAGCTTCTATTTCGGACCAATTTCAGGTATTAAAATGACTCTAAACACACTTATTTCAGTTCCAAGAGTTCTAATTCACATTCAATATTCATTTACAGTAAAAAAATTAAACGTTAAAAAATTATATTTTCTGACCATTTGGAGAAAGTTCGACAGGTCACGGGTCATCGTTTTTCATCAGAAAATTGATTTTTTTGACTGTGTAAAAATTGATTCAAAATGTCATTTGGATTGTGCCTCATGTTGAATAACTACTTTTTACAGCCTCAATGTGACCAAAATTGCCATTTTTACAGACTTTTTCTCCTACTCAGAAGCTTCTATTTCGACCAATTTCAGGCATTAAAATGACTCTAAACACACTTATTTTAGTTCCAAGAGTTCTAATTCACATTCAATATTCATTTACAGTCAAAAAATTAAACATTAAAAAATTATAATTTCTGACAATTTGGAGACTGTTCGACAGGTCACGGGTCATCGTTTTTCATCATAAAATTGTTTTTTTTGACTGTAGATAAATTGATTCAAAATGTCATTTGGATTGTGCCTCATGTTGAATAACTACTTTTTATAGCCTCAATGTGACCAAAATTGCCATTTTTACAGACTTTTTCTCCTACTCAGAAGCTTCTATTTCGACCAATTTCAGGCATTAAAATGACTCTAAACACACTTATTTTAGTTCCAAGAGTTCTAATTCACATTCAATATTCATATACAGTCAAAAAATTAAACGTTAAAAAATTATAATTTCTGACCATTTGGAGAAAGTTCGACAGGTCACGGGTCATCGTTTTTCATCAGAAAATTGATTTTTTTGGACTGTAGAAAAATGTATTCAAAATGTCATTTGGATTGTGCCTCATGTTGAATAACTACTTATTATATCCTCAATGTGACCAAAATTGCCATTTTTACAGACTTTTTCTCTTACTCAGAAGCTTCTATTTCGGACCAATTTCAGGCATTAAAATGACTCTAAACACACTTATTTTAGTTCCAAGAGTTCTAATTCACATTCAATATTCATTTACAGTCAAACAATTAAACATTAAAAAATTATAATTTCTGACCATTTGGAGACTGTTCGACAGGTCACGGGTCATCGTTTTTCATCAGAAAATTGATTTTTTGGACTGTAGAAAAATTTATTCAAAATGTCATTTGGATTGTGCCTCATGTTGAATAACTACTTTTTATATCCTCAATGTGACCAAAATTGCAATTTTTACAGACTTTTTCTCCTACTCAGAAGCTTCTATTTCGACCAATTTCAGGCATTAAAATGACCATAAACACACTTATTTTAGTTCCAAGAGTTCTAATCACATTCAATATTCATTTACAGTCAAAAAATTAAACATTGAAAAATTATAATTTCTGACCATTTGGAGAAAGTTCGACAGGTCACGGGTCATCGTTTTTCATCATAAAATTGTTTTTTTGACTGTAGATAAATTGATTCAAAATGTCATTTGGATTGTGCCTCATGTTGAATAACTACTTTTTATAGCCTCAATGTGACCAAAATTGCCATTTTTACAGACTTTTTCTCCTACTCAGAAGCTTCTATTTCGACCAATTTCAGGCATTAAAATGACTCTAAACACACTTATTTTAGTTCCAAGAGTTCTAATTCACATTCAATATTCATATAGTCAAAAAATTAAACATTAAAAAATTATAATTTCTGACCATTTGGAGAAAGTTCGACAGGTCACGGGTCATCGTTTTTCATCAGAAAATTGATTTTTTGGACTGTGTAAAAATTGATTCAAAATGTCATTTGGATTGTGCCTCATCTTGAATAACTACTTTTTACAGCCTCAATATGACTAAAATTGCCATTTTTACAGACTTTTTCTCCTACTCAGAAGCTTCTATTTCGACCAATTTCAGGCATTAAAATGACCCTAAACACACTTATTTTAGTTCCAAGAGTTCTAATTCACATTCAATATTCATTTACAGTCAAAAAATTAAAGATGAAAAAATTATAATTTCTGACCATTTGGAGACTGTTCGACAGGTCACGGGTCATCGTTTTTCATCAGAAAATTGATTTTTTGGACTGTAGAGAAATGTATTCAAAATGTCATTTGGATTGTGCCTCATGTTGAATAACTAATTTTTATAGCCTCAATGTGACCAAAATTGCCATTTTAGAGACTTTTTCTCCTACTCAGAAGCTTCTATTTCGACCAATTTCAGGCATTAAAATGATTCTAAACACACTTATTTTAGTTCCAAGAGTTCTAATTCACATTCAATATTCATTTACAGTCAAAAAATTAAAGATTAATAAATTATATTTTCTGACCATTTGGAGACAGTTCGACAGGTCACGGGTCATCGTTTTTCATCAGAAAATTGATTTTTTGGACTGTAGAAAAATGTATTCAAAATGTCATTTGGATTGTGCCTCATGTTGAATAACTACTTATTATATCCTCAATGTGACCAAAATTGACATTTTTACAGACTTTTTCTCCTACTCAGAAGCTTCTATTTCGGACCAATTTCAGGTATTAAAATGACTCTAAACACACTTATTTCAGTTCCAAGAGTTCTAATTCACATTCAATATTCATTTACAGTAAAAAAAATTAAACGTTAAAAAATTATATTTTCTGACCATTTGGAGAAAGTTCGACAGGTCACGGGTCATCGTTTTTCATCAGAAAATTGATTTTTTTGACTGTGTAAAAATTGATTCAAAATGTCATTTGGATTGTGCCTCATGTTGAATAACTACTTTTTACAGCCTCAATGTGACCAAAATTGCCATTTTTACAGACTTTTTCTCCTACTCAGAAGCTTCTATTTCGACCAATTTCAGGCATTAAAATGACTCTAAACACACTTATTTTAGTTCCAAGAGTTCTAATTCACATTCAATATTCATTTACAGTCAAAAAATTAAACATTAAAAAATTATAATTTCTGACAATTTGGAGACTGTTCGACAGGTCACGGGTCATCGTTTTTCATCATAAAATTGTTTTTTTTGACTGTAGATAAATTGATTCAAAATGTCATTTGGATTGTGCCTCATGTTGAATAACTACTTTTTATAGCCTCAATGTGACCAAAATTGCCATTTTTACAGACTTTTTCTCCTACTCAGAAGCTTCTATTTCGACCAATTTCAGGCATTAAAATGACTCTAAACACACTTATTTTAGTTCCAAGAGTTCTAATTCACATTCAATATTCATATACAGTCAAAAAATTAAACGTTAAAAAATTATAATTTCTGACCATTTGGAGAAAGTTCGACAGGTCACGGGTCATCGTTTTTCATCAGAAAATTGATTTTTTTGGACTGTAGAAAAATGTATTCAAAATGTCATTTGGATTGTGCCTCATGTTGAATAACTACTTATTATATCCTCAATGTGACCAAAATTGCCATTTTTACAGACTTTTTCTCTTACTCAGAAGCTTCTATTTCGGACCAATTTCAGGCATTAAAATGACTCTAAACACACTTATTTTAGTTCCAAGAGTTCTAATTCACATTCAATATTCATTTACAGTCAAACAATTAAACATTAAAAAATTATAATTTCTGACCATTTGGAGACTGTTCGACAGGTCACGGGTCATCGTTTTTCATCAGAAAATTGATTTTTTGGACTGTAGAAAAATTTATTCAAAATGTCATTTGGATTGTGCCTCATGTTGAATAACTACTTTTTATATCCTCAATGTGACCAAAATTGCAATTTTTACAGACTTTTTCTCCTACTCAGAAGCTTCTATTTCGACCAATTTCAGGCATTAAAATGACCATAAACACACTTATTTTAGTTCCAAGAGTTCTAATCACATTCAATATTCATTTACAGTCAAAAAATTAAACATTGAAAAATTATAATTTCTGACCATTTGGAGAAAGTTCGACAGGTCACGGGTCATCGTTTTTCATCATAAAATTGTTTTTTTTGACTGTAGATAAATTGATTCAAAATGTCATTTGGATTGTGCCTCATGTTGAATAACTACTTTTTATAGCCTCAATGTGACCAAAATTGCCATTTTTACAGACTTTTTCTCCTACTCAGAAGCTTCTATTTCGACCAATTTCAGGCATTAAAATGACTCTAAACACACTTATTTTAGTTCCAAGAGTTCTAATTCACATTCAATATTCATATACAGTCAAAAAATTAAACATAAAAAATTATCATTCCTGACCATTTGGAGAAAGTTCGACAGGTCACGGGTCATCGTTTTTCATCAGAAAATTGATTTTTTGGACTGTGTAAAAATTGATTCAAAATGTCATTTGGATTGTGCCTCATCTTGAATAACTACTTTTTACAGCCTCAATATGACTAAAATTGCCATTTTTACAGACTTTTTCTCCTACTCAGAAGCTTCTATTTCGACCAATTTCAGGCATTAAAATGACCCTAAACACACTTATTTTAGTTCCAAGAGTTCTAATTCACATTCAATATTCATTTACAGTCAAAAAATTAAAGATGAAAAAATTATAATTTCTGACCATTTGGAGACTGTTCGACAGGTCACGGGTCATCGTTTTTCATCAGAAAATTGATTTTTTGGACTGTAGAGAAATGTATTCAAAATGTCATTTGGATTGTGCCTCATGTTGAATAACTAATTTTTATAGCCTCAATGTGACCAAAATTGCCATTTTAGAGACTTTTTCTCCTACTCAGAAGCTTCTATTTCGACCAATTTCAGGCATTAAAATGATTCTAAACACACTTATTTTAGTTCCAAGAGTTCTAATTCACATTCAATATTCATTTACAGTCAAAAAATTAAAGATTAATAAATTATATTTTCTGACCATTTGGAGACAGTTCGACAGGTCACGGGTCATCGTTTTTCATCAGAAAATTGATTTTTTGGACTGTAGAAAAATGTATTCAAAATGTCATTTGGATTGTGCCTCATGTTGAATAACTACTTATTATATCCTCAATGTGACCAAAATTGACATTTTTACAGACTTTTTCTCCTACTCAGAAGCTTCTATTTCGGACCAATTTCAGGTATTAAAATGACTCTAAACACACTTATTTCAGTTCCAAGAGTTCTAATTCACATTCAATATTCATTTACAGTAAAAAAATTAAACGTTAAAAAATTATATTTTCTGACCATTTGGAGAAAGTTCGACAGGTCACGGGTCATCGTTTTTCATCAGAAAATTGATTTTTTTGACTGTGTAAAAATTGATTCAAAATGTCATTTGGATTGTGCCTCATGTTGAATAACTACTTTTTACAGCCTCAATGTGACCAAAATTGCCATTTTTACAGACTTTTTCTCCTACTCAGAAGCTTCTATTTCGACCAATTTCAGGCATTAAAATGACTCTAAACACACTTATTTTAGTTCCAAGAGTTCTAATTCACATTCAATATTCATTTACAGTCAAAAAATTAAACATTAAAAAATTATAATTTCTGACAATTTGGAGACTGTTCGACAGGTCACGGGTCATCGTTTTTCATCATAAAATTGTTTTTTTTGACTGTAGATAAATTGATTCAAAATGTCATTTGGATTGTGCCTCATGTTGAATAACTACTTTTTATAGCCTCAATGTGACCAAAATTGCCATTTTTACAGACTTTTTCTCCTACTCAGAAGCTTCTATTTTGACCAATTTCAGGCATTAAAATGACTCTAAACACACTTATTTTAGTTCCAAGAGTTCTAATTCACATTCAATATTCATATACAGTCAAAAAATTAAAACGTTAAAAAATTATAATTTCTGACCATTTGGAGAAAGTTCGACAGGTCACGGGTCATCGTTTTTCATCAGAAAATTGATTTTTTTGGACTGTAGAAAAATGTATTCAAAATGTCATTTGGATTGTGCCTCATGTTGAATAACTACTTATTATATCCTCAATGTGACCAAAATTGCCATTTTTACAGACTTTTTCTCTTACTCAGAAGCTTCTATTTCGGACCAATTTCAGGCATTAAAATGACTCTAAACACACTTATTTTAGTTCCAAGAGTTCTAATTCACATTCAATATTCATTTACAGTCAAACAATTAAACATTAAAAAATTATAATTTCTGACCATTTGGAGACTGTTCGACAGGTCACGGGTCATCGTTTTTCATCAGAAAATTGATTTTTTGGACTGTAGAAAAATTTATTCAAAATGTCATTTGGATTGTGCCTCATGTTGAATAACTACTTTTTATATCCTCAATGTGACCAAAATTGCAATTTTTACAGACTTTTTCTCCTACTCAGAAGCTTCTATTTCGACCAATTTCAGGCGTTAAAATGACCATAAACACACTTATTTTAGTTCCAAGAGTTCTAATCACATTCAATATTCATTTACAGTCAAAAAATTAAACATTGAAAAATTATAATTTCTGACCATTTGGAGAAAGTTCGACAGGTCACGGGTCATCGTTTTTCATCATAAAATTGTTTTTTTTGACTGTAGATAAATTGATTCAAAATGTCATTTGGATTGTGCCTCATGTTGAATAACTACTTTTTATAGCCTCAATGTGACCAAAATTGCCATTTTTACAGACTTTTTCTCCTACTCAGAAGCTTCTATTTCGACCAATTTCAGGCATTAAAATGACTCTAAACACACTTATTTTAGTTCCAAGAGTTCTAATTCACATTCAATATTCATATACAGTCAAAAAATTAAACATTAAAAAATTATCATTTCTGACCATTTGGAGAAAGTTCGACAGGTCACGGGTCATCGTTTTTCATCAGAAAATTGATTTTTTGGACTGTGTAAAAATTGATTCAAAATGTCATTTGGATTGTGCCTCATCTTGAATAACTACTTTTTACAGCCTCAATATGACTAAAATTGCCATTTTTACAGACTTTTTCTCCTACTCAGAAGCTTCTATTTCGACCAATTTCAGGCATTAAAATGACCCTAAACACACTTATTTTAGTTCCAAGAGTTCTAATTCACATTCAATATTCATTTACAGTCAAAAAATTAAAGATGAAAAAATTATAATTTCTGACCATTTGGAGACTGTTCGACAGGTCACGGGTCATCGTTTTTCATCAGAAAATTGATTTTTTGGACTGTAGAGAAATGTATTCAAAATGTCATTTGGATTGTGCCTCATGTTGAATAACTAATTTTTATAGCCTCAATGTGACCAAAATTGCCATTTTAGAGACTTTTTCTCCTACTCAGAAGCTTCTATTTCGACCAATTTCAGGCATTAAAATGATTCTAAACACACTTATTTTAGTTCCAAGAGTTCTAATTCACATTCAATATTCATTTACAGTCAAAAAATTAAAGATTAATAAATTATATTTTCTGACCATTTGGAGACAGTTCGACAGGTCACGGGTCATCGTTTTTCATCAGAAAATTGATTTTTTGGACTGTAGAAAAATGTATTCAAAATGTCATTTGGATTGTGCCTCATGTTGAATAACTACTTATTATATCCTCAATGTGACCAAAATTGACATTTTTACAGACTTTTTCTCCTACTCAGAAGCTTCTATTTCGGACCAATTTCAGGTATTAAAATGACTCTAAACACACTTATTTCAGTTCCAAGAGTTCTAATTCACATTCAATATTCATTTACAGTAAAAAAATTAAACGTTAAAAAATTATATTTTCTGACCATTTGGAGAAAGTTCGACAGGTCACGGGTCATCGTTTTTCATCAGAAAATTGATTTTTTTGACTGTGTAAAAATTGATTCAAAATGTCATTTGGATTGTGCCTCATGTTGAATAACTACTTTTTACAGCCTCAATGTGACCAAAATTGCCATTTTTACAGACTTTTTCTCCTACTCAGAAGCTTCTATTTCGACCAATTTCAGGCATTAAAATGACTCTAAACACACTTATTTTAGTTCCAAGAGTTCTAATTCACATTCAATATTCATTTACAGTCAAAAAATTAAAGATTAAAAAATTATAATTTCTGACCATTTGGAGAAAGTTCGACAGGTCACGGGTCATCGTTTTTCATCAGAAAATTGATTTTTTTGACTGTGTAAAAATTGATTCAAAATGTCATTTGGATTGTGCCTCATGTTGAATAACTACTTTTTACAGCCTCAATGTGACCAAAATTGCCATTTTTATAGACTTTTTCTCCTACTCAGAAGCTTCTATTTCGACCAATTTCAGGCATTAAAATGACTCTAAACACACTTATTTTAGTTCCAAGAGTTCTAATTCACATTCAATATTCATTTACAGTCAAAAAATTAAACATTAAAAAATTATCATTGCTGACCATTTGGAGAAAGTTCGACAGGTCACGGGTCATCGTTTTTCATCAGAAAATTGATTTTTTTGGACTGTAGAAAAATTGATTCAAAATGTCATTTGGATTGTGCCTCATGTTGAATAACTACTTATTATATCCTCAATGTGACCAAAATTGCCATTTTTACAGACTTTTTCTCCTACTCAGAAGCTTCTATTTCGGACCAATTTCAGGCATTAAAATGACTCTAAACACACTTATTTTAGTTCCAAGAGTTCTAATTCACATTCAATATTCATTTACAGTCAAAAAATTAAACCTTAAAAAAATTATAATTTCTGACCATTTAGAGAAAGTTCGACAGGTCACGGGTCATTGTTTTTCATCAGAAAATTGATGTTTTTGACTGTGTAAAAATTGATTCAAAATGTCATTTGGATTGTGCCTCATGTTGAATAACTACTTTTTACAGCCTCAATGTGACCAAAATTGCCATTTTTACAGACTTTTTCTCCTACTCAGAAGCTTCTATTTTGACCAATTTCAGGCATTAAAATGACTCTAAACACACTTATTTTAGTTCCAAGAGTTCTAATTCACATTCAATATTCATTTACAGTCAAAAAATTAAACATTAAAAAATTATAATTTCTGACCATTTGGAGACTGTTCGACAGGTCACGGGTCATCGTTTTTCATCAGAAAATTGATTTTTTGGACTGTAGAAAAATGAATTCAAAATGTCATTTGGATTGTGCCTCATGTTGAATAACTAATTTTTATAGCCTCAATGTGACCAAAATTGCCATTTTAGAGACTTTTTCTCCTACTCAGAAGCTTCTATTTCGACCAATTTCAGGCATTAAAATGATTCTAAACACACTTATTTTAGTTCCAAGAGTTCTAATTCACATTCAATATTCATTTACAGTCAAAAAATTAAAGATTAATAAATTATATTTTCTGACCATTTGGAGACAGTTCGACAGGTCACGGGTCATCGTTTTTCATCAGAAAATTGATTTTTTGGACTGTAGAAAAATGTATTCAAAATGTCATTTGGATTGTGCCTCATGTTGAATAACTACTTATTATATCCTCAATGTGACCAAAATTGCCATTTTTACAGACTTTTTCTCCTACTCAGAAGCTTCTATTTCGACCAATTTCAGGCATTAAAATGACTCTAAACACACTTATTTTAGTTCCAAGAGTTCTAATTCACATTCAATATTCATTTACAGTCAAAAAATTAAAGATGAAAAAATTATAATTTCTGACCATTTGGAGACTGTTCGACAGGTCACGGGTCATCGTTTTTCATCAGAAAATTGATTTTTTGGACTGTAGAGAAATGTATTCAAAATGTCATTTGGATTGTGCCTCATGTTGAATAACTAATTTTTATAGCCTCAATGTGACCAAAATTGCCATTTTAGAGACTTTTTCTCCTACTCAGAAGCTTCTATTTCGACCAATTTCAGGCATTAAAATGATTATAAACACACTTATTTTAGTTCCAAGAGTTCTAATTCACATTCAATATTCATTTACAGTCAAAAAATTAAAGATTAATAAATTATATTTTCTGACCATTTGGAGACAGTTCGACAGGTCACGGGTCATCGTTTTTCATCAGAAAATTGATTTTTTGGACTGTAGAAAAATGTATTCAAAATGTCATTTGGATTGTGCCTCATGTTGAATAACTACTTATTATATCCTCAATGTGACCAAAATTGACATTTTTACAGACTTTTTCTCCTACTCAGAAGCTTCTATTTCGGACCAATTTCAGGTATTAAAATGACTCTAAACACACTTATTTCAGTTCCAAGAGTTCTAATTCACATTCAATATTCATTTACAGTAAAAAAATTAAACGTTAAAAAATTATATTTTCTGACCATTTGGAGAAAGTTCGACAGGTCACGGGTCATCGTTTTTCATCAGAAAATTGATTTTTTTGACTGTGTAAAAATTGATTCAAAATGTCATTTGGATTGTGCCTCATGTTGAATAACTACTTTTTACAGCCTCAATGTGACCAAAATTGCCATTTTTACAGACTTTTTCTCCTACTCAGAAGCTTCTATTTCGACCAATTTCAGGCATTAAAATGACTCTAAACACACTTATTTTAGTTCCAAGAGTTCTAATTCACATTCAATATTCATTTACAGTCAAAAAATTAAAGATTAAAAAATTATAATTTCTGACCATTTGGAGAAAGTTCGACAGGTCGCGGGTCATCGTTTTTCATCAGAAAATTGATTTTTTTGACTGTGTAAAAATTGATTCAAAATGTCATTTGGATTGTGCCTCATGTTGAATAACTACTTTTTACAGCCTCAATGTGACCAAAATTGCCATTTTTATAGACTTTTTCTCCTACTCAGAAGCTTCTATTTCGACCAATTTCAGGCATTAAAATGACTCTAAACACACTTATTTTAGTTCCAAGAGTTCTAATTCACATTCAATATTCATTTACAGTCAAAAAATTAAACATTAAAAAATTATCATTGCTGACCATTTGGAGAAAGTTCGACAGGTCACGGGTCATCGTTTTTCATCAGAAAATTGATTTTTTTGGACTGTAGAAAAATTGATTCAAAATGTCATTTGGATTGTGCCTCATGTTGAATAACTACTTATTATATCCTCAATGTGACCAAAATTGCCATTTTTACAGACTTTTTCTCCTACTCAGAAGCTTCTATTTCGGACCAATTTCAGGCATTAAAATGACTCTAAACACACTTATTTTAGTTCCAAGAGTTCTAATTCACATTCAATATTCATTTACAGTCAAAAAATTAAACCTTAAAAAAATTATAATTTCTGACCATTTAGAGAAAGTTCGACAGGTCACGGGTCATTGTTTTTCATCAGAAAATTTATTTTTTTGACTGTGTAAAAATTGATTCAAAATGTCATTTGGATTGTGCCTCATGTTGAATAACTACTTTTTACAGCCTCAATGTGACCAAAATTGCCATTTTTACAGACTTTTTCTCCTACTCAGAAGCTTCTATTTTGACCAATTTCAGGCATTAAAATGACTCTAAACACACTTATTTTAGTTCCAAGAGTTCTAATTCACATTCAATATTCATTTACAGTCAAAAAATTAAACATTAAAAAATTATAATTTCTGACCATTTGGAGACTGTTCGACAGGTCACGGGTCATCGTTTTTCATCAGAAAATTGATTTTTTGGACTGTAGAAAAATGTATTCAAAATGTCATTTGGATTGTGCCTCATGTTGAATAACTACTTTTTATATCCTCAATGTGACCAAAATTGCCATTTTTACAGACTTTTTCTCCTACTCAGAAGCTTCTATTTCGACCAATTTCAGGCATTAAAATGACCCTAAACACACTTATTTTAGTTCCAAGAGTTCTAATTCACATTCAATATTCATTTACAGTCAAAAAATTAAACGTTAAAAAATTATAATTTCTGACCATTTGGAGAAAGTTCGACAGGTCACGGGTCATCGTTTTTCATCAGAAAATTGATTTTTTTGACTGTATTAAAATTGATTCAAAATGTCATTTGGATTGTGCCTCATGTTGAATAACTACTTTTTACAGCCTCAATATGACCAAAATTGCCATTTTTACAGACTTTTTCTCCTATTCGGAATCTTCTATTTCGACAAATTTCAGGCATTAAATTGACTCTAAACACACTTATTTTAGTTCCAAGAGTTCGAATTCACATTCAATATTCATTTACAGTCAAAAAATTAAACATTAAAAAATTATAATTTCTGACCATTTGGAGACTGTTCGACAGGTCACGGGTCATCGTTTTTCATCAGAAAATTGATTTTTGGACTGTAGAAAAATGTATTCAAAATGTCATTCGGATTGTGCCTCATGTTGAATAACTACTTTTTATATCCTCAATGTGACCAAAATTGCCATTTTTACAGACTTTTTCTCCTACTCAGAAGCTTCTATTTCGACCAATTTCAGGCATTAAAATGACTCTAAACACACTTATTTTAGTTCCAAGAGTTCTAATTCACATTCAATATTCATTTACAGTCAAAAAATTAAACATTAAAAAATTATAATTTCTGACAATTTGGAGACTGTTCGACAGGTCACGGGTCATCGTTTTTCATCAGAAAATTGATTTTTTGGACTGTAGAAAAATTTATTCAAAATGTCATTTGGATTGTGCCTCATGTTGAATAACTAATTTTTATAGCCTCAATGTGACCAAAATTGCTATTTTTATAGACTTTTTCTCCTACTCAGAAGCTTCTATTTCGACCAATTTCAGGCATTAAAATGACTCTAAACACACTTATTTTAGTTCCAAGAGTTCTAATTCACATTCAATATTCATTTACAGTCAAAAAATTAAACATTAAAAAATTATAATTTCTGACCATTTGGAGACAGTTCGACAGGTCATCGTTTTTCATCAGAAAATTGATTTTTTGGACTGTGTAAAAATTGATTCAAAATGTCATTTGGATTGTGCCTCATGTTGAATAACTACTTTTTACAGCCTCAATATGACCAAAATTGCCATTTTTACAGACTTTTTCTCCTACGCTGACTCCGCCCCCTTTTTAGGCCACGCCCCCTGATCGGCGTACTTAAACCGCTGACTACAAGCGGCAGCCAGTAAACCTTTGACCCAGTCCTGAGGCGGAAGCCGGGAGCTGGAGGTACTCTATTGTTTTAAAACTGCTCATTTTCCTTCATTTGTTGCTCTGTGTGGTGTCACTAAATCCTATGTGTTTTTAAAATAACAAGGCACTAATTAGCGCTCACACTCACCGTGCGCACAGCTGATTACTAGCTGGTCGCGCCCCTCTCTGCTCTCTGCCAGCAGCCGCCATCACCAGCGGCGTGCGCGCTGACTCCGCCCCCTTTTTAGGCCACGCCCCCTGATCGGCGTACCTAAACCGCTGACTACAAGCGGCAGCCAGTAAACCTTTGACCCAGTCCTGAGGCGGAAGCCGGGAGCTGGAGGTACTCTATTGTTTTAAAACTGCTCATTTTCCTTCATTTGTTGCTCTGTGTGGTGTCACTAAATCCTATGTGTTTTTAAAATAACAAGGCACTAATTAGCGCTCACACTCACCGTGCGCACAGCTGATTACTAGCTGGTCGCGCCCCTCTCTGCTCTCTGCCAGCAGCCGCCATCACCAGCGGCGTGCGCGCTGACTCCGCCCCCTTTTTAGGCCACGTCCCATTCCTCTCTCTACAAATGTGCATGCATAGAACGCGCAGCGGACGAGCGCAGTGGGAGCGCCGTTTGCGCGCCGGAGGCGCGCCTAAGGCAAGCCCGTCTGCGCCCGTCCGCGCCAAGACCGCGCCAGGCGCAGGAACCCCTGCCCAAATTCCTCCAACCATCAGGTACGCTCCCAACGTCCTCCTCAAACTCCAAGGTAGATCTGACTGCCCCTGCAAGCTTGATCTTGCTAATGTATTCGGCTCCACCAGCTGTAACAATTGTCGTTGGACTCTCAACTTCGCCTCCAAACAGCCAACCTCCCCCAACAGTCCGCACTTTACAGGCGGTCTGGTAAATGCTAGGTCATTGTGTAAACATAGTCAGGATATCCACGACCTCATCATTGGCCATGACCTAGATTGTCTCTTTATCACCGAGACCTGGCTTACTGAAGACAGTAACCCAGACATAGCCATCGCCCTCCCCCCTGGCTACTCCTTTCACAGACAGGACAGACAGAAAGGTAGAGGAGGAGGTGTTGCATTCATCCTGAGGAACTCCTTTAGCTGCCACACCTTCTGCCTCGACCCTCTCACGGATACAGAGGGGCTAGGTTTCTCCATTAAACTTAGTCAAACCCTTTCCTTCTCCGGGGGTTTGATTTACCGCCCACCCGGCAATGCCGCGAAGTTCCTTGACTCCCTTCACGAAGCCCTCGGACACTTCTTACTCCGCTACCCCCATTTCACCCTCTTGGGCGACTTTAATCTACATCTCGAAAAATCTTTCGACCCCCTTACCAGTAATTTTCTGCAGACACTAGACATCTTTAAGCTGCAACAAACGGTCAAATTGCCTACTCATTCTCTTGGTCACACTTTGGATGGTGTTTGTTCCAATTTCCCGTCTATCACTACCTTGTCCCCCACCCCCCAAATTTGGACTGACCACTGTTTGATCCCCTTTCACATTTCAAGCGTTCCTCCGCCTACCTGCATAAAACGCACTCGCCAACCCATTCACTCTATTAATTGGAAAACTGTCGAGAAAAGTTTCAGTTCCCATCCCTTCTCTCCTACCACTACCCCTTCTTCCTCTGGTAACATCGATACTGATGCAGTATGTCTCAACAACTGGCTCTCTCACGAAATCTCAAAACGATGCCCTCCGAATAACAAAGGCAATACCCTAAAGAAATCGAAAATTAAAGCCCCCTGGTACACGCCTGATCTAACAGCCGCTCACCTACTCTGCAGGAAAGCTGAACGCAAATGGGGTAGATCCTACGACATTGATGATCGTAACTACTACATCCTGCAGAGGAAAAATTATCTTTCAACAATCAAATCAGCAAAAAGAACATACTATGTAAACGCCATTAAAGAGGCCAGTCAAAAACAAAAAACCCTCTTTTCCATAGTAAAATCTTTCACCAAACCTAAAGCTCTTCAACCAGAAATCCCCCCTTCCCAAGAGCTGTGTGACAAGATTTCTGACTACTTTGATGAAAAAATCTCCTCCATCCATAAAAACTTCCCCCCTCCCCCCCCTGTGCACTCAATCTTGGATCTAAACCAACCTCGCCCAATCGCTAACAGTCTCTACCACTTTACCCCGGTGACCTTGACTCAGACCAGAGAAGCGATCCTTTCATGCAAATCTGGCTCCCCCTCTGACCCTTGTCCCCCCAAGATCCTCCATATCATCATTGATGAAGTCAATCCTATCATTAATGAAATAGTCAACCTCTCCCTCAAAACTGGTTCTGTTCCCCTCTCCTGGAAAAAAGGGGTGGTTAAACCTCTCATGAAAAAGGCAAACAAACCCCCCTCCGACCTAACTAACCTCCGTCCCATCACCTTATTACCTGCACTAGGCAAAATAACTGAACAGTTAGTCCACAAGGAGCTCAAGTCCTTTCTTGACACTCACAACCTCCTTCACCCCCAACAATCCGGTTTCCAGTCTAAACATTCTACCGAAACCGCCTTGATCGAGCTGACCGATACCATCAAAACCCTCCAAGATCAAAGGAAGAAGGCCATCCTGATCCTTCTTGACCTCACGGCAGCATTCGATACCATTTCTCACTCCATTCTGCTTAACAGACTCAAGGACATCGGCGTTACAAACTCGGCCCTAGCCTGGATTAGTTCTTTCCTCTGCGACAGGTCTCAAACTGTCACACTGGGTCCCTTCCATTCAAAAGAAAAAATGGTCTCTTGTGGAGTTCCTCAGGGCTCCATTCTGAGTCCCCTCCTTTTTAATATATATCTCATCCCTCTGCTTACCCTCATAGAATCGTTCGGCATAACCGTCACGTCTTATGCCGACGATACCCAGCTTGTCATCTCTATCGACGACAATTCAAACACGGCCAAACTCAATCTTAAGCACTGTCTCACAGCGGTCTTTCAATGGATGGACGCCAACCACCTCCGCTGCAACTCGAAAAAAACCGAGATCCTGCCTATTGGTAAGAACGCTTCCTTTTGCCCCGCCCTGTGGTGGCCTGATAATTCCGCTGCCCCACCTCAGACAGTTTCATCAGCCAGAAACCTCGGAGTTATTTTTGATTCCGATCTCTCTTTCGATACCCACGCCACGACCGTAGCAGGTAAATGCTTCGGCATCATAAAGTCCCTGAGAAAGTTCTTTGACTTCCTCCCGCTCGACTCCAGAAAGACCATCGCGTTAGCCCTCATACTCTCTCGAGTGGACTACTGTAACGGCCTCCTGGCAGGGACCAAAAAGTCCACCCGATTGAAACTTCAAGGCGTCCTACACACTGCGGCGCGCCTTGTCCTTAAACTCCCACGCAAATCCTCAATCTCCTCTGCTCTTAAATCCTTACATTGGCTCCCCTTGCATAAGAGAATACTCTTTAAAATTCTCATTGTAGCTTTCCGAGCCTTCAACAAATCCGGTCCAGCATATTTGTCAAGCCGCTTCCCCCACTACACACCGGGCCGCTCTCTCAGATCCTCGCAAGAAAACCTCATGACCCCCTCCAAATTCAATCTGAAGTCTAAAGGCAGTAAAACACTTAGTTCCCTGGCTATCAGAGCCTGGAACAGCATGCCAAGGCATCTCAGATTTCAGACGCTTGAAAAGCCGTTTAGGAAACATCTCAAAACGTGGATTTTTAATCTCTCTGATGACTGGACCAAAGCAGCCATATAGCCCCCCACTACCTTCTTTGTGATTTGGTCATTGGTTTGTCAGCGCCATGATGCTCCTTCCGGAGCGAACGTTTGCGCTCTATAAATACCTATCCAAATTCCAAATTCCAAATACTCAGAAGCTTCTATTTCGACAAATTTCAGGCATTAAAATGACTCTAAACACACTTATTTTAGTTCCAAGAGTTCTGATTCACATTCAATATTCATTTACAGTCAAAAAATTAAACGTTAAAAAATTATAATTTCTGACCATTTGGAGAAAGTTCGACAGGTCACGGGTCATCGTTTTTTTTTGACTGTGTAAAAATTGATTCAAAATGTCATTGGGATTGTGCCTCATGTTGAATAACTACTTTTTAAAGCGTCAATGTGACCAAAATTGACATTTTTACAGACTTTTTCACCTACTCAGAAGCTTCTATTTCGACCAATTTCAGGCATTAAAATGACTCTAAACACACTTATTTTAGTTCCAAGAGTTCTAATTCACATTCAATATTCATTTACAGTCAAAAAATTAAAGATTAAAAAATTATAATTTCTGACCATTTGGAGACTGTTCGACAGGTCACGGGTCATCGTTTTTCATCAGAAAATTGATTTTTTGGACTGTAGAAAAATGTATTCAAAATGTCATTTGGATTGTGCCTCATGTTGAATAACTAATTTTTATAGCCTCAATGTGACCAAAATTGCCATTTTAGAGACTTTTTCTCCTACTCAGAAGCTTCTATTTCGACCAATTTCAGGCATTAAAATGATTCTAAACACACTTATTTTAGTTCCAAGAGTTCTAATTCACATTCAATATTCATTTACTGTCAAAAAATTAAAGATTGATAAATTATATTTTCTGACCATTTGGAGACAGTTCGACAGGTCACGGGTCATCGTTTTTCATCAGAAAATTGATTTTTTGGACTGTAGAAAAATGTATTCAAAATGTCATTTGGATTGTGCCTCATGTTGAATAACTACTTTTTATATCCTCAATGTGACCAAAATTGCAATTTTTACAGACTTTTTCTCCTACTCAGAAGCTTCTATTTCGACCAATTTCAGGCATTAAAATGACCATAAACACACTTATTTTAGTTCCAAGAGTTCTAATCACATTCAATATTCATTTACAGTCAAAAAATTAAACATTGAAAAATTATAATTTCTGACCATTTGGAGAAAGTTCGACAGGTCACGGGTCATCGTTTTTCATCAGAAAATTGATTTTTTTGACTGTAGAAAAATTGATTCAAAATGTCATTTGGATTGTGCCTCATGTTGAATAACTACTTTTTACAGCCTCAATGTGACCAAAATTGCCATTTTTACAGACTTTTTCTCCTACTCAGAAGCTTCTATTTCGACCAATTTCAGGCATTAAAATGACTCTAAACACACTTATTTTAGTTCCAAGAGTTCTAATTCACATTCAATATTCATTTACAGTCAAAAAATTAAACATTAAAAAATTATAATTTCTGACAATTTGGAGACTGTTCGACAGGTCACGGGTCATCGTTTTTCATCAAAAAATAGATTTTTTGGACTGTAGAAAAATTTATTCAAAATGTCATTTGGATTGTGCCTCATGTTGAATAACTAATTTTTATAGCCTCAATGTGACCAAAATTGCTATTTTTATAGACTTTTTCTCCTACTCAGAAGCTTCTATTTCGACCAATTTCAGGCATTAAAATGACTCTAAACACACTTATTTTAGTTCCAAGAGTTCTAATTCACATTCAATATTCATTTACAGTCAAAAAATTAAACGTTAAAAAATTATAATTTCTGACCATTTGGAGAAAGTTCGACAGGTCACGGGTCATCGTTTTTCATCAGAAAATTGATTTTTTTGACTGTGTAAAAATTGATTCAAAATGTCATTGGGATTGTGCCTCATGTTGAATAACTACTTTTTAAAGCGTCAACGTGACCAAAATTGACATTTTTACAGACTTTTTCACCTACTCAGAAGCTTCTATTTCGACCAATTTCAGGCATTAAAATGACTCTAAACACACCTATTTTAGTTCCAAGAGTTCTAATTCACATTCAATATTCATATACAGTCATAAAATTAAACATTAAAAAATTATCATTTCTGACCATTTGGAGAAAGTTCGACAGGTCACGGGTCATCGTTTTTCATCAGAAAATTGATTTTTTTGACTGTAGAAAAATTGATTCAAAATGTCATTTGGATTGTGCCTCATGTTGAATAACTACTTTTTATATCCTCAATGTGACCAAAATTGCAATTTTTACAGACTTTTTCTCCTACTCAGAAGCTTCTATTTCGACCAATTTCAGGCATTAAAATGACCATAAACACACTTATTTTAGTTCCAAGAGTTCTAATCACATTCAATATTCATTTACAGTCAAAAAATTAAACATTGAAAAATTATAATTTCTGACCATTTGGAGAAAGTTCGACAGGTCACGGGTCATCGTTTTTCATCAGAAAATTGATTTTTTTGACTGTAGAAAAATTGATTCAAAATGTCATTTGGATTGTGCCTCATGTTGAATAACTACTTTTTACAGCCTCAATGTGACCAAAATTGCCATTTTTACAGACTTTTTCTCCTACTCAGAAGCTTCTATTTCGACCAATTTCAGGCATTAAAATGACTCTAAACACACTTATTTTAGTTCCAAGAGTTCTAATTCACATTCAATATTCATTTACAGTCAAAAAATTAAACATTAAAAAATTATAATTTCTGACAATTTGGAGACTGTTCGACAGGTCACGGGTCATCGTTTTTCATCAAAAAATTGATTTTTTGGACTGTAGAAAAATTTATTCAAAATGTCATTTGGATTGTGCCTCATGTTGAATAACTAATTTTTATAGCCTCAATGTGACCAAAATTGCTATTTTTATAGACTTTTTCTCCTACTCAGAAGCTTCTATTTCGACCAATTTCAGGCATTAAAATGACTCTAAACACACTTATTTTAGTTCCAAGAGTTCTAATTCACATTCAATATTCATTTACAGTCAAAAAATTAAACGTTAAAAAATTATAATTTCTGACCATTTGGAGAAAGTTCGACAGGTCACGGGTCATCGTTTTTCATCAGAAAATTGATTTTTTTGACTGTGTAAAAATTGATTCAAAATGTCATTGGGATTGTGCCTCATGTTGAATAACTACTTTTTAAAGCGTCAATGTGACCAAAATTGACATTTTTACAGACTTTTTCACCTACTCAGAAGCTTCTATTTCGACCAATTTCAGGCATTAAAATGACTCTAAACACACCTATTTTAGTTCCAAGAGTTCTAATTCACATTCAATATTCATATACAGTCAAAAAATTAAACATTAAAAAATTATCATTTCTGACCATTTGGAGAAAGTTCGACAGGTCACGGGTCATCGTTTTTCATCAGAAAATTGATTTTTTTGACTGTAGAAAAATTGATTCAAAATGTCATTTGGATTGTGCCTCATGTTGAATAACTACTTTTTACAGCCTCAATGTGACCAAAATTGCCATTTTTACAGATTTTTTCTCCTACTCAGAAGCTTCTATTTCGACCAATTTCAGGCATTAAAATGACTCTAAACACACTTATTTTAGTTCCAAGAGTTCTAATTCACATTCAATATTCATTTACAGTCAAAAAATTAAACATTAAAAAATTATAATTTCTGACAATTTGGAGACTGTTCGACAGGTCACGGGTCATCGTTTTTCATCAGAAAATTGATTTTTTGGACTGTAGAAAAATTTATTCAAAATGTCATTTGGATTGTGCCTCATGTTGAATAACTAATTTTTATAGCCTCAATGTGACCAAAATTGCTATTTTTATAGACTTTTTCTCCTACTCAGAAGCTTCTATTTCGACCAATTTCAGGCATTAAAATGACTCTAAACACACTTATTTTAGTTCCAAGAGTTCTAATTCACATTCAATATTCATTTACAGTCAAAAAATTAAACATTAAAAAATTATAATTTCTGACCATTTGGAGACAGTTCGACAGGTCACGGTTCATCGTTTTTCATCAGAAAATTGATTTTTTGGACTGTGTAAAAATTGATTCAAAATGTCATTTGGATTGTGCCTCATGTTGAATAACTACTTTTTACAGCCTCAATATGACCAAAATTGCCATTTTTACAGACTTTTTCTCCTACGCTGACTCCGCCCCCTTTTTAGGCCACGCCCCCTGATCGGCGTACTTAAACCGCTGACTACAAGCGGCAGCCAGTAAACCTTTGACCCAGTCCTGAGGCGGAAGCCGGGAGCTGGAGGTACTCTATTGTTTTAAAACTGCTCATTTTCCTTCATTTGTTGCTCTGTGTGGTGTCACTAAATCCTATGTGTTTTTAAAATAACAAGGCACTAATTAGCGCTCACACTCACCGTGCGCACAGCTGATTACTAGCTGGTCGCGCCCCTCTCTGCTCTCTGCCAGCAGCCGCCATCACCAGCGGCGTGCGCGCTGACTCCGCCCCCTTTTTAGGCCACGCCCCCTGATCGGCGTACCTAAACCGCTGACTACAAGCGGCAGCCAGTAAACCTTTGACCCAGTCCTGAGGCGGAAGCCGGGAGCTGGAGGTACTCTATTGTTTTAAAACTGCTCATTTTCCTTCATTTGTTGCTCTGTGTGGTGTCACTAAATCCTATGTGTTTTTAAAATAACAAGGCACTAATTAGCGCTCACACTCACCGTGCGCACAGCTGATTACTAGCTGGTCGCGCCCCTCTCTGCTCTCTGCCAGCAGCCGCCATCACCAGCGGCGTGCGCGCTGACTCCGCCCCCTTTTTAGGCCACGTCCCATTCCTCTCTCTACAAATGTGCATGCATAGAACGCGCAGCGGACGAGCGCAGCGGGAGCGCCGTTTGCGCGCCGGAGGCGCGCCTAAGGCAAGCCCGTCTGCGCCCGTCCGCGCCAAGACCGCGCCAGGCGCAGGAACCCCTGCCCAAATTCCTCCAACCATCAGGTACGCTCCCAACGTCCTCCTCAAACTCCAAGGTAGATCTGACTGCCCCTGCAAGCTTGATCTTGCTAATGTATTCGGCTCCACCAGCTGTAACAATTGTCGTTGGACTCTCAACTTCGCCTCCAAACAGCCAACCTCCCCCAACAGTCCGCACTTTACAGGCGGTCTGGTAAATGCTAGGTCATTGTGTAAACATAGTCAGGATATCCACGACCTCATCATTGACCATGACCTAGATTGTCTCTTTATCACCGAGACCTGGCTTACTGAAGACAGTAACCCAGACATAGCCATCGCCCTCCCCCCTGGCTACTCCTTTCACAGACAGGACAGACAGAAAGGTAGAGGAGGAGGTGTTGCATTCATCCTGAGGAACTCCTTTAGCTGCCACACCTTCTGCCTCGACCCTCTCACGGATACAGAGGGGCTAGGTTTCTCCATTAAACTTAGTCAAACCCTTTCCTTCTCCGGGGGTTTGATTTACCGCCCACCCGGCAATGCCGCGAAGTTCCTTGACTCCCTTCACGAAGCCCTCGGACACTTCTTACTCCGCTACCCCCATTTCACCCTCTTGGGCGACTTTAATCTACATCTCGAAAAATCTTTCGACCCCCTTACCAGTAATTTTCTGCAGACACTAGACATCTTTAAGCTGCAACAAACGGTCTAATTGCCTACTCATTCTCTTGGTCACACTTTGGATGGTGTTTGTTCCAATTTCCCGTCTATCACTACCTTGTCCCCCACCCCCCAAATTTGGACTGACCACTGTTTGATCCCCTTTCACATTTCAAGCGTTCCTCCGCCTACCTGCATAAAACGCACTCGCCAACCCATTCACTCTATTAATTGGAAAACTGTCGAGAAAAGTTTCAGTTCCCATCCCTTCTCTCCTACCACTACCCCTTCTTCCTCTGGTAACATCGATACTGATGCAGTATGTCTCAACAACTGGCTCTCTCACGAAATCTCAAAACGATGCCCTCCGAATAACAAAGGCAATACCCTAAAGAAATCGAAAATTAAAGCCCCCTGGTACACGCCTGATCTAACAGCCGCTCACCTACTCTGTAGGAAAGCTGAACGCAAATGGCGTAGATCCTACGACATTGATGATCGTAACTACTACATCCTGCAGAGGAAAAATTATCTTTCAACAATCAAATCAGCAAAAAGAACATACTATGTAAACGCCATTAAAGAGGCCAGTCAAAAACAAAAAACCCTCTTTTCCATAGTAAAATCTTTCACCAAACCTAAAGCTCTTCAACCAGAAATCCCCCCTTCCCAAGAGCTGTGTGACAAGATTTCTGACTACTTTGATGAAAAAATCTCCTCCATCCATAAAAACTTCCCCCCTCCCCCCCCCTGTGCACTCAATCTTGGATCTAAACCAACCTCGCCCAATCGCTAACAGTCTCTACCACTTTACCCCGGTGACCTTGACTCAGACCAGAGAAGCGATCCTTTCATGCAAATCTGGCTCCCCCTCTGACCCTTGTCCCCCCAAGATCCTCCATATCATCATTGATGAAGTCAATCCTATCATTAATGAAATAGTCAACCTCTCCCTCAAAACTGGTTCTGTTCCCCTCTCCTGGAAAAAAGGGGTGGTTAAACCTCTCATGAAAAAGGCAAACAAACCCCCCTCCGACCTAACTAACCTCCGTCCCATCACCTTATTACCTGCACTAGGCAAAATAACTGAACAGTTAGTCCACAAGGAGCTCAAGTCCTTTCTTGACACTCACAACCTCCTTCACCCCCAACAATCCTGTTTCCGGTCTAAACATTCTACCGAAACCGCCTTGATCGAGCTGACCGATACCATCAAAACCCTCCAAGATCAAAGGAAGAAGGCCATCCTGATCCTTCTTGACCTCACGGCAGCATTCGATACCATTTCTCACTCCATTCTGCTTAACAGACTCAAGGACATCGGCGTTACAAACTCGGCCCTAGCCTGGATTAGTTCTTTCCTCTGCGACAGGTCTCAAACTGTCACACTGGGTCCCTTCCATTCAAAAGAAAAAATGGTCTCTTGTGGAGTTCCTCAGGGCTCCATTCTGAGTCCCCTCCTTTTTAATATATATCTCATCCCTCTGCTTACCCTCATAGAATCGTTCGGCATAACCGCCACGTCTTATGCCGACGATACCCAGCTTGTCATCTCTATCGACGACAATTCAAACACGGCCAAACTCAATCTTAAGCACTGTCTCACAGCGGTCTTTCAATGGATGGACGCCAACCACCTCCGCTGCAACTCGAAAAAAACCGAGATCCTGCCTATTGGTAAGAACGCTTCCTTTTGCCCCGCCCTGTGGTGGCCTGATAATTCCGCTGCCCCACCTCAGACAGTTTCATCAGCCAGAAACCTCGGAGTTATTTTTGATTCCGATCTCTCTTACGATACCCACGCCACGACCGTAGCAGGTAAATGCTTCGGCATCATAAAGTCCCTGAGAAAGTTCTTTGACTTCCTCCCGCTCGACTCCAGAAAGACCATCGCGTTAGCCCTCATACTCTCTCGAGTGGACTACTGTAACGGCCTCCTGGCAGGGACCAAAAAGTCCACCCGATTGAAACTTCAAGGCGTCCTACACACTGCGGCGCGCCTTGTCCTTAAACTCCCACGCAAATCCTCAATCTCCTCTGCTCTTAAATCCTTACATTGGCTCCCCTTGCATAAGAGAATACTCTTTAAAATTCTCATTGTAGCTTTCCGAGCCTTCAACAAATCCGGTCCAGCATATTTGTCAAGCCGCTTCCCCCACTACACACCGGGCCGCTCTCTCAGATCCTCGCAAGAAAACCTCATGACCCCCTCCAAATTCAATCTGAAGTCTAAAGGCGGTAAAACACTTAGTTCCCTGGCTATCAGAGCCTGGAACAGCATGCCAAGGCATCTCAGATTTCAGACGCTTGAAAAGCCGTTTAGGAAACATCTCAAAACGTGGATTTTTAATCTCTCTGATGACTGGACCAAAGCAGCCATATAGCCCCCCACTACCTTCTTTGTGATTTGGTCATTGGTTTGTCAGCGCCATGATGCTCCTTCCGGAGCGAACGTTTGCGCTCTATAAATACCTATCCAAATTCCAAATTCCAAATACTCAGAAGCTTCTATTTCGACAAATTTCAGGCATTAAAATGACTCTAAACACACTTATTTTAGTTCCAAGAGTTCTGATTCACATTCAATATTCATTTACAGTCAAAAAATTAAACGTTAAAAAATTATAATTTCTGACCATTTGGAGAAAGTTCGACAGGTCACGGGTCATCGTTTTTCATCAGAAAATTGATTTTTTTGACTGTGTAAAAATTGATTCAAAATGTCATTGGGATTGTGCCTCATGTTGAATAACTACTTTTTAAAGCGTCAATGTGACCAAAATTGACATTTTTACAGACTTTTTCACCTACTCAGAAGCTTCTATTTCGACCAATTTCAGGCATTAAAATGACTCTAAACACACTTATTTTAGTTCCAAGAGTTCTAATTCACATTCAATATTCATTTACAGTCAAAAAATTAAACATTAAAAAATTATAATTTCTGACAATTTGGAGACTGTTCGACAGGTCACGGGTCATCGTTTTTCATCAGAAAATTGATTTTTTGGACTGTAGAAAAATTTATTCAAAATGTCATTTGGATTGTGCCTCATGTTGAATAACTAATTTTTATAGCCTCAATGTGACCAAAATTGCTATTTTTATAGACTTTTTCTCCTACTCAGAAGCTTCTATTTCGACCAATTTCAGGCATTAAAATGACTCTAAACACACTTATTTTAGTTCCAAGAGTTCTAATTCACATTCAATATTCATTTACAGTCAAAAAATTAAACATTAAAAAATTATAATTTCTGACCATTTGGAGACAGTTCGACAGGTCATCGTTTTTCATCAGAAAATTGATTTTTTGGACTGTGTAAAAATTGATTCAAAATGTCATTTGGATTGTGCCTCATGTTGAATAACTACTTTTTACAGCCTCAATATGACCAAAATTGCCATTTTTACAGACTTTTTCTCCTACGCTGACTCCGCCCCCTTTTTAGGCCACGCCCCCTGATCGGCGTACTTAAACCGCTGACTACAAGCGGCAGCCAGTAAACCTTTGACCCAGTCCTGAGGCGGAAGCCGGGAGCTGGAGGTACTCTATTGTTTTAAAACTGCTCATTTTCCTTCATTTGTTGCTCTGTGTGGTGTCACTAAATCCTATGTGTTTTTAAAATAACAAGGCACTAATTAGCGCTCACACTCACCGTGCGCACAGCTGATTACTAGCTGGTCGCGCCCCTCTCTGCTCTCTGCCAGCAGCCGCCATCACCAGCGGCGTGCGCGCTGACTCCGCCCCCTTTTTAGGCCACGCCCCCTGATCGGCGTACCTAAACCGCTGACTACAAGCGGCAGCCAGTAAACCTTTGACCCAGTCCTGAGGCGGAAGCCGGGAGCTGGAGGTACTCTATTGTTTTAAAACTGCTCATTTTCCTTCATTTGTTGCTCTGTGTGGTGTCACTAAATCCTATGTGTTTTTAAAATAACAAGGCACTAATTAGCGCTCACACTCACCGTGCGCACAGCTGATTACTAGCTGGTCGCGCCCCTCTCTGCTCTCTGCCAGCAGCCGCCATCACCAGCGGCGTGCGCGCTGACTCCGCCCCCTTTTTAGGCCACGTCCCATTCCTCTCTCTACAAATGTGCATGCATAGAACGCGCAGCGGACGAGCGCAGTGGGAGCGCCGTTTGCGCGCCGGAGGCGCGCCTAAGGCAAGCCCGTCTGCGCCCGTCCGCGCCAAGACCGCGCCAGGCGCAGGAACCCCTGCCCAAATTCCTCCAACCATCAGGTACGCTCCCAACGTCCTCCTCAAACTCCAAGGTAGATCTGACTGCCCCTGCAAGCTTGATCTTGCTAATGTATTCGGCTCCACCAGCTGTAACAATTGTCGTTGGACTCTCAACTTCGCCTCCAAACAGCCAACCTCCCCCAACAGTCCGCACTTTACAGGCGGTCTGGTAAATGCTAGGTCATTGTGTAAAC